>NC_090448.1:205195165-207595165 GCF_031143425.1 Pleurodeles waltl
AATTGAATGGTAAGCAGGAGAAACCTTTGTGTTGTTGAAACGAGGCATCTACCTTTCTGTCTCCCTGCAATAAAAATTTAGTTTATTAATTTTCTAATTGGTTATTTGGAAGATCGCACATGCGCAATGTCAAAATATGTTTGCAATGATAGGAGGGATGTAGCTTGAGAATACAAATGAGGGTTGTGAAGAATAGGATTCTGAACCATTTCGCCACCCTAGATTTTTTGTTTTTGGACCTCAGGGTTTTTGGATTTCAAGTAAAATGGTTTTCAGTGCTAACCTCCATGCCCATCTTTTAAAATAAGGTGCACTGCCTGCACAGGTGGGAGGAGAGGCTCTGGGCTGTTTACAATTAATCACTTATCCAAACATTGCAGGCTGAGTTAGACTACTTCTTAACTCGGCACAGTATCTGTACACAGGTAGACTATCTCAGATGAGACCTTAATAAATTGTTTTTGGCTGTGTCCAGGCCTTATGATTTACTTCAGCATTTAAAAATATATATTCTCATTTTGTTACTGCAGTGTGAGATCAAGACTGTTCCTGAGAGAGGAAGAGGGTGGGCGCATAAACTGCATAGATGAATTGCAATCACACTACCAGACTATTGTGGTCCAGTCTTCCCAGAAAAACACTAAGGGGGCATTTATACCTCTATCCAGGGGTGGTTCTTCATTAGGGCACAGGGGCGCTGCCCGCCTCCATCTATGAGCAACAAATGCATTACCATAAATTAGAAATACAATGATTCACCGCAGTGTTATGTTGCTTATAGGTCAGATGCCAGGCCAGTGCATGTCAAGTCCTGCTGATTGGCAGACAGCAGGTATTAAGCCAAGTGTGCATGTCAAGTTGGACAGGTCTCTTTCTCTGACCAGCTCGACATGCATACTCTATGCTTTATGAACCCACACTGCAAAGGAGCCAGGGAAACACAACACAGCTCCCCCAGTCTCCTTTGGAGCTCTGATTTCACCTGCTCACACCAGTCCTTTCTTTGCTGTCATGCCTTTTGCAAATAGCATGAGAGCAATGCACAGATTTGTTGTGTTTACGATTGCCTGTCCCCACTGACTCATGCAGTGATGAAAAATAAATCCTTTATTGAAGTGGACCCACGGTCGTACCGGCCACCGAACAGATCCAGTCTGGAAAAATATTTTCCAACTCTCTAGAATCCACACAGCAGCCAACAAGATCACAGTTCAATATGTAAACACTTTAATGAACACATGCTCTTCAATAACACAGATATAAATACACTAAGGAAAATAAACATATGTTTTATATATATATATATGTATATATATATATATCTCTCATAAGTGCAGAAGTACATATTTTCCTTTCCTTAACAAACAACAAATTTAATAAAGTTATTGTAGAATGAAATCATTAAATTTAGTAGGTAACTCGACCATGCGGTTGCTACGAGTGCATCTGTGTTCTTGCACAGCTGCATTCTCTAGGATTGCAAAATAACTAATCCTATCTGCACTGCATTCAACATTTGCTTCCCTCTCATCTCTGGAAAAGTATCTGGCAGTATTTTCACTTCTCATCCCAATAGATATATTGGATTCAACTGGCTTTCCTTTGTGATTTACAACAACATCCCTGGTTAGCATGCTGCTACTGCTGCTGTTTGGAAAAGTTGTCCCTTCCCAAACACACTTGTGTGAAAATGTCGGCTTGACAAGTAGAAATAGGAACTACACTATTTTTGTTCCACCAACCTTTTCCCTCCAATAACACAGAAGCTCTCGAAGTTTGTAGTATTTTCACAGGCATGGTGAACCTAGATTCTCCCTTGGAAACTCTGTGAGGTTTTTTAATCAGTACCCAATCATTTCCATTTATTATCACATCTTTGACTTTGTTTCTCCAATCATCATTTTTCTTTTGAGAATCTTCCTTCTCTAATACTCTAACGTCCAGGTCAGAAACATTAGAATTCAAAGACACCTGAGAACTTTCCTGTAACATATGAGATAGTCACAAGGGTACCAACTTAGTTATGGCATCCCTACCTTTAAGAAGAGTGAAAGGAGACATGGCTGTGGTGGCATGAGGTGTAGTCAAGTAAGCCCAAAATGTTTTTGGGAGGAAAAGAGATACATCAACATTCACCGCAATTGCAGTCTGAATACCATCCATGGTAATACGATTAGCTCGTTCCACTAAACCGTTGGAAGCAGGACTATACAAAGCTACTTGAGCATGCTTACAAAATCTTTAATCTTCTTTGAAACTAAATGCCCCCAATGTCAATGACAATGGTTGAAGGAGGACCCTCAAAATTAAATATTTCTCAAGGAAAGATATAACTGATTCAGAGTCAGCCACTTCAACAAATGATTAGTATATCCATTCAGAATAATAGTCTCCACAACTATTACATTTTTTTTCCATGGGTAAAACATTAGTTGGTCCTGAAAAATCTTAAGCTATCTTATTCCATGGCTTCTCTGGGAAAGGAACATTTAACAATGGTTTGGTAGACGTTTTCCAGTGTTTACCTGAAACAATACAATATGGACATTTATCAACAAAAGCTGTGACTTGTTTATCTAATCCTGGCCACCAGTATACCTGTCAACTTTTTCCAAGTAGCAGACATTCCCATGTGTCCCTCATGTGCCATTTAAATGATTGTATTTCTTACTCCCATGGGAGGTACAAAAGCGCACCCACTCTCTTACATATATCATACTCACATGTTAGTTGCATGACTATCTGTCCAAAACTTTTTAATTCTCCTATAAGACTTTTATTTGAAGTCCACCCAGTTCTAGTAAAGTACCATCATTGTTCATGGCTGCTTTCCACTTGTTTTCAGAAATCGCACCACCACAAGCCGAAACAGCATTATTAAGCCCCACTACACACTCAGTGACCCGATCAATACTATTGCCATTTGAATGTGGTAATGGCATGTGTTGCAAAGGCAACAGTATTTTCATGTCCATCAACCCATTACTCAAAGACAGCTCCATGTCCCTTAAGACAAGCATCCACAGTTAAAAATGATTTTATAGTAGGAACAAAAGATTTCAGGGCAGAAGCTGTATTGACTAACTGCTTGATATCCTCAAAAGCAGCCGTAACTTTGGAATCCCAGAGAAATTTGTTACGCTTCTTAAGCAAAGACCTGAGAGGTTGCACTGTTAACACATATCCTGGTACGAATCTAGCATAGTATTAACAAAGTCCTAAGAAGGCGCGCAGTGCATCCTTATCTGCGGGATGAGGAGCATGCTTAATTGCACAATTTTGGTTTAATGCCCTCCACCAAAATTTAATGACCCAAATAGTCAATGTTCTCCAACATCAATTTACATTTTTCAGCTTTAACAGTCATTCCTCATGATTGCAAACCAAAAACACTTTCTCTAAGATTTTTAAGTGATCCTCAGGGATCACAAAAGTGGTAAGTGTCTGTTAACTCTTGCTTAGAGGTTCTTGGTGATAGGCAGTGTGCAAATCTATGGTAAAAAAGAACTTTGAATTCCCCACACTGGCAAACATGTTTTGTATATGGGGAAGGGGATGACAATCCACCACAATATTATTGTTGAGTGACCTCAAGTCCACACATAGCCTGAGATCTCCAGATTTTTTCTTTACGCACGTGAAGTGGTATTTGAATTCTTAAACCACCATCCGATGTCACGCACCTAACGAATTGAAGGGAATTCTTGGTTAGTTAAATAAGATATGGTGCACCAGTATCCACAAGCAGCTGAATGGTATGCTTTCCAAGCAGTCACAAATGTGAAAGGAATTCACTTGCAGATAAAAAAAAATTCCGAAAGACGAACGGATGTACCCACGATCTCCAGACAGAGACGAAACAGTGGAAACGCAGTCATGTGACTCTTTTATAGCAGCTAGCCGATACCGTGAATTTAAAATTGCAGGCCTCCGAATCCTGAGACTGTGTTACTTCACTCTCCGTTGTCGGTGGGTCTACAGTTAAATGAAGATAACCACGCCATAAAATTTAGCGTGGGACGCTGAGATTGTTCACAATAAGATAGATGTGAACGCTGAAATGGAGGAAACAGCAACTTTGGAGTCAAACGTTACGAAGAATAAGTCCTTTATTGAAGTGGACCTAAATCGGTACCGACCACCGAACGTATCCAGAGTCCGGAAAAGGCTTTTCCAACACTCTAGAATAAAAATATATACAGTATATGAAACATAACTGCATAAGTACATATTACACTTATCCAGCATAGTGTGCGTCTTTCCAGGCCCCAAGGAGTTTCGTTACGTTTCAGTGTAAATGTTTTGATGATAATTTGTCATCAGACGGGTATATTATTGGAGCGTAGGTCTGTTTTGACTGAAAAGCACCGAGTTTGCAGACTGGAGAGGAACCCGTTTGTGAAATATTTCCTTGATTGGATGGGGAAACTCGGCAGACTTGCATTTTATTCTCTCTTCTACTTTGATACCTTCTTTAACACTTCCCTCCCAGACTCTTGCAGTAGCGATATTGAACTTGTCTAACGCTGTTGGAATCAATTGCCAAACTCTTATGGCTGCAGTGTGGCACAGAAAAAGAATGTTTTCAAATGAAAGAAGTCTGTCCTGCAAAACGTTAATGTGCATCAGCCCCAATTCGACTAAGAGAACTACTTGCTTAATAAAATCAGAACATTCTCCACGTTATCAGCATCTTTGAGAAGCTGCTTCCCTGTCAAAAGAATTTCTGAAGCATTATGGCGAGAGTGCCGACTATGGAACTTAAAGACCCAGGTAGAGTTCCTACGTCAACTCAACACTGCCATTCTGGACCACTCACTTTATCTCCCCGGCCTAAAATAATGCACAAGGCATTGTGTAATGTAATGGTCCTCATTTAAAGCGGCCCAATATCTGATTCTGATATTGAGTTCACGCTATTTAAAACAGGAAAAAATGATGGCAAATATTGATTTAAAAAAAACAAACATGTTCACTACCAGCAGATCCTGTTGCTGAACAAGGCTTCTGGAAAGAGCTGTGTAAACATGTATACATTTATTTACAACAAATGAGTTCGGTGATTTCACTTTCCATTTGGTGTTTTATTTGTATGTGGGACAGTCCATTTCGTGTTAGGTGTAACATCATCAAGTAATGGAATGAAGTAACAAATGGTAACACGCTTTAAACTTCATTAATTCTTCATACTGCTCTATTCGCTTTCTTCTCTACAAGAACACATGACAAGTAAAAAAGAAGCAATAGACCCAAACCATCAAGACATGTTTGAAAGAAAATCACAAAATGCAAGATGAAATAGGGTTAACCAATTTCTTTAGCATATTGTTGTCAGTAAAAGGTAACCTCCTAAAATGTTTTATTTCGAGTGCATTGCATTTTGGTGTTATAATTCTACCTATAACTATTGTAGTGACATTCTGACATTATTATAGACTGCACCCATTTTATTTTGTTAAACACATGGCAGTATTGTAGTTCAAGAGTTCAAGGATTAGCGGTGCACAAATAATTAGAGGTGCCTCCAGACTCAGGGGCACAGAAGGGTACATTTAGGGGGTTACCTAATCTATGGGGGCTGTCTTTACTGTGTACTTACTTTTGGTTGTGAGGCCCTCTAGAGATTGTCACTATAACCATTTCCACCTATCATTCTCTATAAATTTATAATTGTGTGTTTAGTGCTGTGTGTGATAAAGTGCTTTACATTTTTTATAAGAAGGAGCATAAGTTGAAAAGTGGTATGTTAAGTGTTGTTTGTTGCATTGGTGAATGCTGTCTAGCAACACTGAGAGTCAAGTGCTGGTAAGGTGCACTTTGTTCCCAGTTAAGGTCGTCCCATTATGAGAGCTCCAGGACACCAGTTATAACATGTTGGGCCCAGTATCCACTGGCTGGTCTGATTCTCCGGTCCATATTCCTGACAGGGCTTTTATTGGTAGATTTAATTTTGGAGGAGGCAGTATTTTAAAAAGCTTGTCCTGCACATACATATGTAGTTTTATTGGAGGGGCTTATGGGCTGAAACCTTTGACACATATTTTTTACCTTATCTGTCAGGTCATAATGCACCATTACCAATGGTATAGCTCATGACATTAATATGCTGGCTGCAGTTTTCTCTCTGTAACTTGCAGATCACAAATTTGACCCGAAGTAGGATGATCTTATCCTAGATCAAAAACATGAATACATTTGAAATAGTCCTGGCCCCTTTATATACCTCCTTAAAAAAATGGTGTCTAGAGATTTTCCATTTTAAATTGTGTTTTGTGTCATTAGAGGAGTAATTTAGCTGGGGTAGACATTGCTAATCCAGGCAAAAAAAATTCTGGATGGCCATTTTAAAAATGGTTGATGTGTTGCAGTGATGATGTAATATTTCAGGAACCATGAGACCTATATACTTGATTTTGGTGACAAAACATAGGTTTTGGGTGTCAAATAGTCTTATAGAGACAAAACATAACTCCTCAGAGCAACCCTTCTGCACTTTTCCAAAATGGTGGCTCTTTAATGAATTGCTTTAGCCATCATATTGGTAATTTATTTTAATATTGTTTTTGTTTCAGGTTTTCCATTGATTCAAATTTGTAAGCATGAGCGAAGCGGGTGGTAGCAGGATCTCCTTAGAAAAAGAAATATTTGTCTTGTGCCAAACTAAACTGAAAGAAAAGCTAACATCAACTGTGGCTGGACAGAAGAGAGTTTGAGATGCTGCAGAAATAAGGCAAGACAAAGTTCACTTAAAATTTAAATTGATGGGCGAAGGGGATATCCTATTTTATCATTGTAACAAAAAGTGCTACAAGTTGTATGCAATGGACAAAGGCCTGGACAAAATTGTCAAAAATAGCAGAAACCAGCGAATCACAACAAGAAGCCGAGTCAGCTGAGAAAGCGATAACAACCAAACCCAGTGCCCATCCATTTAGAAGATCCATGGCTACCCCCCGTCCACCTCCAGCAACTTATCAGAAAGTGGAGGATCTTCAATGTGCTATCAGTGACTTAGCCAGGACAAGGGCAAAAGAGACTGTGAAAGAACAAAGTAAGACCATGTGAGTCTAAAAAGGCACTCTTTGAAAAAACAAATTAAGTTTTGAAGCTATTCTTGAGTGCTGGCAACAGGTATGCAGTTAGTGAGATCAGATAAATAATGGTCACCATTGATGAAACTGTATTGATCCATAATAATGAAATTAGGAGTTTTCTGGGAAGAATGTACAATGACAAGGTTTGTTTGTGTCAGCCTAACAAAGAGAATGAGCCACTTATGTTCTTCTCATCTTATTTGACTCCTGAAGATCTTGCTGCCACAATAAGATCACTGGATGCTGTAAAATCAACAGGAACCATTTTAAGAAACATCCTGAAAGATTTAGATTGTGCATTTCATGACACATTTTGTGATGCCCCAGAGCTCCGTCCGTCAACAAGAATGCCTGATGTTGTCTTAACATATTTTACATCATTGTTTAATATCAACAAAGCAAAACTGTTACAAACTAAAGTTCTTGAGTTCAGAACTGAAGCCAACAACATTGGTGATGGCTTTGAAGATATAAGTGAAGAAATGGAAGACGATCCCATGAACCGACAGGCTTATGCTGTGCAAATGTACTGTCTTTTCCAAATCATGTTTTACGAATTACATCACAGCAAAAAGAAAACACTACACACGATGACTGCCCACGCACTCTGTGACAAGAAGAGAGCTAATCACTTCAATGAATAGGATTGGTGCATCAACAATTTATAATGACAAAGTACGGAGCAGGAACGTTTTAGCAGCTCATGCTGTAAAATCTTGTGAATCAAACAGCACACCACTTCCAAGTCATTTTTACTAGAAAAGGATTTGCAATTGCTGCTCTAAATAATTTTGATTTTGAAGGCACCTCTTCTTTGTCTGGGGCATCCAGCATTCATTATACTACCATGGTGCCTTTTCAAGACTGTACAAATGAAGTAGCTGCAGGAAAACAAGCTTTGCCAGGTGAAGCCATAAACAAACGAAGTTGCAAACTTTTAACTCAACTGCCTTGCCAACGTGTGCAAAATCACTACAAGCCATCAGTATGAACTGAATAATGAAGACCTGTTCCTCCTTGGGCTGGAATTGATGCTCTGATCTCCCAGAATGCTGCCCCACTGAAGAAGGTTAGGTTTATACCATTAATACCACCTTTTATCACAAACTACGCAACAGTAATCACAGCTCTAAAAAATGTCCAAAATATACGCTCTCAGCTTGAAGACCAATCCTATCCTGACAGGATGTTTTCCGTATTGTAGCTATCATTTTTATGAGCAATCCAGTAAAATGTGATGATCTTTATCCAATGCTGGGTGTTTTCTACATGACAAAGGTTGTGTTTCGATGTGCAGGAAAATATCTCAGTAGATGTGGCATAGATGTTGCACTTATTGAGGCTGAAATCTTTGGAAGAAAAAATGCCCAGTCAGTATTGAGTGGAACTCATCATGTTCGTTCATTACAAGGTATGTTCATCATATCTGAGGCTATAGCAACATTGGGTTGGAATGCTTTCTGGAAAGAGAATGACAAATTAGGTTTTGCACATCATATCTCAGAAGTGAACAATACACAGGGTGCACTTCATTCAAAAGGCATAATGCAAAGCCAAGCAATGTTCAATACACTCAGTTCAAAATCAGAGAACCTGAAAACCAATGTAGAAAAGTACCATCTTGCCTGGCATGTTACCCCCATTTGTACATGTATGTAAGTTTGTTTTTGCCTGTCTCACTGGGATCCTGCTAGCCAGGACCCCAGTGCTCATAGTTTGTGGCTGAATGTGTATACCTGTGTAGTGACTAACTGTGTCACTGAGGCTCTGCTAACCAGAACCTCAGTGCTTATGCTCTCTCTGCCTTTAAATTTGTCACTATAGGCTAGTGACCACTTTTACCAATTTCAATTGGCACACTGGAACAACCTTAGAATTCCCTAGTATATGGTATCTAGGTAGCCTGAGTGACATAACGCACACGCTACTTCACAGTTATTTTCACTGCACTTAAGTAACTTATAAATCACCTATATGTCTAACCTTCACTTGCTGAAGGTTAGGTGCAAAGTTACTAAGTGTAAGAGCACTCTTGCACTAGCAAAGGTGCCCCCACATAGTTCAGGGCCATTTCCCCGGACTTTGTATGTGCTGAAACGCCATTACACGTGTGCAATACAAATAGGCCAATACCTATATGTAGCTTCACAATAGTAACTCTGAATATGGCCATGTAACATGTCTAAGATCATGGAATTGTCCCCCCATGCCAAACCTGGTGTTGAGGTGCCAATTCCATGCTTCTAGGGGGCTCCACTTTGGACCCCGGGTACTGCCAAACCAGCTCTCTGGGGTTTTCTCTGCAGCTACCGCTGCTGCTCCCCCCACAGACAGAGTTCGCCCTCCTGGGTTCTGGGCAGCCCAGTCCCAGGAAGGCAGAACAAAGAATTTCCTCTGAGAGAGGGTGTTACACCCTCTCCCTTTGGAAATAGGTGTTAAAGGCTGGGGAGGGGTAGCCTCTCCCAGCCTCTGGAAATGCTTTGAAGGGCACAGGTGGTGCCCTCCTTGCATAAGCCAGTCTGCACTGGTTGAGGGAACCCCAGTCCCTTCTCTGGTGCTAAACTGGACAAAGGAAAGAGGAGTGACCACTCCCCTGTCCATCACCACCCCTGGGGTGGTGCCCAGAGCTCCTCCAGTGTGTCCCAAACCTCTGCCATCTTGGATCCAGAAGTGTGAGGGCACTCTGGAGGCCTCTGAATGGCCAGTGCCAGCAGATGACAGCAGAGACCCCTCCTGATAGGTGCTACCTGAGTAGGTGGCCAATACTCCTCTGAGGGCTATTTAGGGTCTATCCTGTGGGCTTTTTCTCAGATAACGACTTGCAAGAATTCACCAGAGTTCCTCTGCACCTCTCTCTTCGACTTCTGCCAAGGATCGACCACTGAGTGCTCCAGGACGCCTGCAAAAAGGCAACAAAGTAGCAAGAAGACTACCAGCGACATTGTAGCGCCTAATCCTGCCAGCTTTCTCAACTGTTTCCTGGTGGTGCATGCTTTTTGGGACTGCATGCCTTCATCCTGCACTGGAAGCCATGAAGAAATCTCCAGTGGGTCGACGGAATCTTATCCTGACGAGCATGGTCCCTGGAACACAGGTGGTGAACCCAAGTGACCCAGAATGTCCAGTGGTCCAACTTTCCAAATTTGGAGGAGGTAAGTCCTTGCCTCCCCTCTCCAGACAGTAATCCTGTGCACCACGTGAACTGCAGCTACTAGGGCTTCTGTGCACATTTCCACAAAATCCTTCATGCACAGCCAAGTCTAGTTCCCCAGCACTCTGTCCTGCATTGCTCAACTCCCTGAGTTGATCTCTGGCTTCGTGGGACCCTCTTTTGAAGTGTTGAGATGACCGCCGTGGTCAGACTTCTTGAACCCGTGTTCATGGACTTCTGCGGGTGCTACCTTCTTGTGCATGGGCTCCCTATGTTGCTGAGGGCCCCCTCTGTCTCCTCTACCAAGTGGCGACATCCTGGTCCTTCCTGGGCCCGGGCAGCACCCTTTTTCTTCAGACGCAACTCTTGCAGCTAGCAAAGCTTGTTTGTGGTCTTTTGCCAAGGAAATAACTCTGCATCCTTCAGCACTCCGTGGGACATCTTCTGCACAAAGGAGAAAATCCTAGCATCTTTTGTTGTTGCAGAATCTTCAGCTTCTTCCATCCGGAGGCCGCCATTTTGCACCTTCATCCAGGGTTTAGTGGACTCCTGCTCCTCCCCGGACACTTTCACGACTCTTGGACATGATCCCCTTCCTTTGCAGGTCCTCAGGTCCAGAAATCCGTCTTCAGTTCTTTGCAGTCTATTGTGGTCTTTGCAAAATCCTCTCTCACGACTCTAATGTGTTTCTGGGGAAATAGTAGTAATTTACTCCTACTTTCCAGGGTCTTGGGGTGGGGTATCTTGGACACCCTTAGTGCTTTAATACACTCCCAGCGACCCTCTACACACTACACTAGCCTAGGGGTCCACTCGTGTTTCGCATACCACTTTCTTAGTATGTGGTTTGTGTTGCCCCTAGGCCTATTGTATTCTACAGTGCTTGCACTACTTTCGGACTGTTTTACTTACCTGATTTTGGGTTGTGTGTATATTTTGTGTATTTTACTTACCTCCTAATGGAGTATATCCTCTGGGATATTTTTGGCACATTGTCACTAAAATAAAGTACCTTTATTTTGAGTAACTTTGAGTATTGCCTTTCTTATGATGAAGTACCTATATGGTATAGGTGGTATAGTAGGAGCTTTGCATGTCTCCTAGTTCAGCCTAAGCTGCTCTGTTATAGCTACCTCTATCAGCCTAAGCTGCTAGAACACTACTAATCTACTAATAAGGGATAACTGGACCTGGCACAAGGTGTACCTACCATCAGGTACCCACTATACACCAGGTCAGCTTCCTACAACCAAGTTCATAGAATTTGTCAAAGAATGTAAAGGAAAATCAGAACTTTGCAAGTACTGGGGAAATGCTTTACACATGTTATCTCTAGTGAAAAATTTGGTACATGCTGATCGGAATGGTAATTGGGAGCCGCACATGAAGACTGTTTAGTCATTGATTACTGTGTTTTGCGAACCCAATTGCATCAACTACCTGAGATATTGGTCCTGGTATTTCAAAAGGGTGAAGAAGATAGAGGTGGGAAAACCATACCTCTACAGACAATTCATCCAAAAACAATTTGTGGTGAAAGACAGAGAGGGAAGGTCCAGTGCTGTGGCTGCAGATATGAAACTGGACAGACAATCCAGAGATCACAGAAAAGCTCTAAGCAAATTGTTGGTCAGACACGTAAAAGTGAATATGTTGCTCAATGGCAGCTAGTTTACCATGAAGTTCTTTCTATTTCCAAGTTTTCAGAGAGATTACAAATTCAAAATTAATGACCACTGTGAAACTGTTCCTCTCCACGAACATGTGGGAAAGAGAGGAGAACGTTTTAATAAGCACGTTAACAGCCTTAAACATTTCATGCAGCAGCAAGGAAAACCCTTTGAAATGACTGAGCCTCTGTGACTACACAACTTCGTGACCAAAAAATAAGTGGACAACAATTGAAAGACACGTCTAATAGATGTCCAGAACATGGAGTGAAAGTATTTGCAGAACTGAAGCAGGAGAGCTTTGTATTGAAAGAGAAAAAGCAGTTTGACATAACCACTAACGCTAAACTTTCACACTTTAATTGCTGTAAGAGTTTCGTCCAAAATGCCGCTACAAAACAGGTGACAAAAAATAACTTTTGCAAGCACACATATGGATGGATGAATCAAAATAAAGGGATCAATTTATCAAGGACATTCTGTTGCAGGATCTTATTCCAACAACACAATATTTGATGGAGATGCTGCAACCAAACAAGGTGCAGCTTGTACAAACTCTTACAAGAGCTCAAAAAAGAATTTCACCTAAAGAATTTCAATTTGAAAAGGTGTCCTCATTGAAAACTACTGTTGTTGTGGACTATGTCTCAGTCGAGAATGGTCAAGATTTTATCCATGCAAAACTTCAAGAATAGGTGCTCTATTATCATCCATTTGAGCACCTTGATGCCGTATGTTTGAGCTCTGTGTGGGAAATTACTGTTAACGCAAGCCTATGACAAATAGACAGAAATCATTTTTATAAAAAAAAAAAAAAACATTTTTTTAATACTGGAGGAGAAAGCGCTGAAAATGTGACATATAGAAGATGAAAGAAACACAATGCTTTCAAAGCGAAAACAGAAAATCTGCAAGGTGCTTGATAGGAGATAAGTGGCGAAAGTGATGCAGGCAGTGTTAAAAATGCACGCCTAAGTGGAAAGTGCACTTTTCAAAGTCAGCAAAACATATACAAGCCCACACAAACACTGTCACACACACACAGCACTATGAGGATCACTTTATTTGCTCTCAGTGCACCCATGATGATCTCTCTCAGCTCGTGACTCAGCTTCACATGACGAGCCTAAGACCAGGTGCCATCAGTTTGCAGGAAATAATTGGCAGATTTGTTCAGTGCGTTCTGCGTTCGTGTGTATGTTGCAGAAATCTGCATGTAATCCGAAGGCTAGAAGTTTGAACTTCTCGGCAGGGTTGTAACATACTTTCACCCTTCCAAGGTCAATTCAATGTGTAATGTTTAATCAGGTCTTTTGTAGCCACTGCTACCAAAAAGAGGTGCTAATGGAGCGAATTGAGATGTGAACCTCAAATTTATTTTGACAATAAAAACCTGAAATAGAACACGTATTGGTATTTTGAGTGTGCTTGTATAGCATAAATTTGCCATTTGTCTGGCCCATGGCACTTAACACTCTAGTTTTGTTTACTGTTTGGTGATAAATTATCATATACTGTATAAACCTCTGCAAGTGCAGCATAGACTAATTATTGGGTAATGATGTTTTAAATGCAGGGCCACTGGAACTATGCTGTTCTGTGGCTGTGGTCTCTTCAGTGTCATTATTGATTTTCCACACTTGCCACATAATCTATCACCTGACTCGTAATTTGCAGGTTAAAAATGTATTTTTTCACTCAAACAGATAAAAAGTTATCAAAAGACTGCCACCAGAGTTGCTGTGCAGGGGCAGCCCCTTATACCGCTGAGCTGGTTACATTTCTGTTGCTGATTGCTATAGCTAGGTGTTAAACTGAGTCTTTGCACAGACAGTGTTTGCCAATGCTTGCTTACATTTATAAACAATAAAGTACATGAAGTCCTGGAACAGAGACATGAATTTCTGCAGCCCCTGACTCTGAGCATTCTATGGCTACAGATGTTCCTTAAAAGCTTTATCACTATGAGCTACAAGTGGCTGCCAATAAATCACTTGGCGAAACTGCACAGTCTCACTCTGGATTGTGACAGGAGTCCTTCTAAGGTGAATAAAGTGAAAGCCTACTCACAAACTGGACAGCCGCTCTCTCTGGCCTGCCTGTGCCACTTCTCCCCTCCTTTCTGCCCTCCCCTATTACTTGTCATCCTCCTTTTCCCTCTCTGTGCTGTTCCCGTCCTGCTGCCCCGCTTCCTCATCATGACTTTGGCGGTCTTTTCTAAAGACTGCCAAAGCTGCAGGTGCGAAAATACCGCCAGTGTTGGTGGTCTGAAGACTGCCCTAAAACGTTTGATTTCTGACTTCCGACCAAAATCGGGTGGAATTCCGAGACCAGTCGTGCTGGCAGTCGGTGGTGCAGAGGTTGTACCGCCACCGGTACTGCCACACCAAAAAGAGACCGCACACCGTATTACAACCCGTAATACGGTGTGGCGGTGTCCAGATGGTGAGGCGCTGCCGGCGTTGGAAGAGCCAGGACCTGTCCCATCCCGGATGACCTCCTCTACGGACGAGGTAAGTAGATCGTCCAACAGGGGAGGAGGGTGTATGCGTGTGTGAGTACATGTATGAATGTTGTGAATGCGGGGGGAGGGAGGGTGTTTGTGGGTGGGGCTGGGGTTGAGTGAGGGTTTGTGGATGGGGTGAGTGCATTAGTGCGGGTGTAAGCAATTGAGTGAGTGCGATTTAGCGGATTGAAGGGGTGAGTGCCTGTATGCGTGTGCATGTGTATGTACGTGGACAGGGAGTGGAGTGCATGTTTGTGTGAATGAAAGGGGAGAGCGGGTGCGTGTGTGTTAGTGGACGGGGAGAGAGGGTGAGTGCATGTAGGCCGTGCAGTGGGAGGGGAGTGTGAATGTATTTATGTGCTGGGGGTGTGTGAATGTATGTGTTCGCTGGGGGAAAGGTGAATGTATGTATTTGCTGGGGGTACTGAATGTGTGGGTGTGTGCAGTGTTTGTCAGTGTGAATTGTTGTGTATGCTGTGTTTGCATGGGTGAGTGGGAGGGTGTTTGTGTGTAGAAGTGTGTGAGTCCATGTGTGCAGCTATGTGGACGTATGTGCATGTGTATCCTGGCAACAGGAATGCTTATTCCTGTTGCCAGGGTGCAAGACAGCCAGCTTTTTCTGGCAGTGTGACTGCCAGAAAAATGCTGGTGGTCTCCCGCTTCGTGAAACCACTAGCGGTATCATGCCATCTGCTGTGCTGGAGGTGCTCACCTCCGGCTCAGCAGAAAATGGTAATGTGGCAGAATGGGTGGAGGCTCGGCAGTTTGGCTTCGGCCAAACCGCCAAGTTCCTAATATGCCGGTATACACCGCCGGCCCATCGGCGATGGCACCCCCACAGCCACTCTGGCGTTTTTCGGGCCACCAGGGTCGTAATGAGGGCCACTGTCATTAACAGTGCCAATAGCTCTAACCCTTGCAAATGCAAGACCTATTGCATTGCAAATGCTTGTTAAAAATGTTGTCCAGAAAATTTCAGCCCAGATCAGAAATGTATACCCAAGCTAAATTACTTCTCTAATGATCTAAAAACACAAATCAAAAATGAAAATTTTGACTTAAGTTTCCAGAACAGGTTATCTGTCGGAACCACGAGCGCTTCAAGCACCCATGGCTCAACAACGAGGTCGGAACAACAATCTCGTTCTTATCCCTAATGCCTTTACCACAAATGCCTTTACAATGATTTTTCATTGTAAACGCATTCCTAGTAAGGGCATTAGTGATCAGCATGCATGGTTCCAGCATGCTTCCCCCTAGCCCCCACCCCCAAAAATTACAGCGACCCGCCAACCCCACAACTACCCCAACCCCCCACCCCCAAAATGACCCCAACCCCCTTTCCTAAAACCTAAACCACCCCAACCCACCCCTTAAAACCTAAACCCTGACCTTCCTTCCCCCAAACCCTAATCACCTCCAGCCCCCACCCCAAAAACTAAAAATACCCTGAGTTCCCACCCCTAATACCTAAACACCCCAACCCACCCCTTAAACCTAAACCCTGACTCCCCTCCCCCCAAACCCTAATCACCCCGGGCACCCCACCCCCCCAAAAAAAACCAGCCCCAGTCCCAGCCCAACTTACCTCCTCCTTCACCGCCCTTCTCCTGCAGCTTCGGACGGCTGGCCACTGGGGATGCTGCTGCTGACAGTAGTGGTGGCAGCGGCGGGGCAGGTGGCAGTGCTGGTGGCGGTACTTGCGGCGGTGATGCTGGCGGTGCTACCTGCGGTGCAGGTGGCGGGCTGTCGGTTCTGATGGTGGCCACCAGGCCCTCACCTGCAGCCTCCGACGGCTGAAGTGCCTTGCCTTGGGTTTTCTGCCACTTCCTCACCTTGGCAGATGCTGTCGGCAGCTGGAGATTTAGAGGAGGCCTTGCTGGGTGGGTCGTGCTCCTTGCCCTTGCTGCATGCTGTCCCCTTCTTCACCTTGGCAGGCGGCAGAATGGTTTTGTCCTTTGCAGGGGTCAGTGGCACACTGACTGGTGCCCCCTTTGAGCCTCTGGGAGTTGCAGGTACCATAGCAGACGCCGACTTGGTTGCTGCGGTGCTGGCCTGGCTTCTGGACACCCGGGCCCGTGGGGAAGGACGGGGGGGAGGGGTAGGGAACAGGTCAATGTTTGCCAGGAAATGTTTTTAGACACACTGTGGCGGGAAGATGGAGAGGGTTTGGGAGTGGAGGAAGAGTGAGTGGTTGTAGAAGGTGTCTGTCTGCTGAGTTTGGGTGAAGGTGCATGGGCTGGATGCTGTTGTGAGGTGAATGGCTGTTGAGTGGGTGGGTGGCTGCTTGCGTTTGTGTACTTTGGGAGGACGGGTCACAGACACACTGGGAGAGGACACAGGGGGCGTGTGCATGGTTGTGGGGGTGGTGACTGCTTGTAAGGGGTGTGTTGTGATGGGCATGCTGGGGATGGAGGTAGTGGATGAAGATGTTGTTCATGCAGGTGTGAGTGGAGACGCTACTGGGAGGGAGGTGGATAAAGAGAAGGAGGGAGACACAGTTGAGGCAGTGGATGTTGGTGTATTTGCATGGGTATGGTGCTTGAGTGAGTGCCTGTGAGATGAAGTGTGGTGCTTATGTTTGCCTGAGCCACTTTTGTGTGGTGATTTGGGTGAAGGTGTGCTTGGGATAGGCTGGGGTTGAGGGGATTGGGTCTGGCTAGATGAAGTTGGAGGGGGGAGGCTATACACAGGGACAAGGGCTGCCATCAGTGCAGAAGCCAGAGCCGGAAATGCTCTCTGTTGGGCCACCACGCCAGAGGGAATGCCCTCCAGGTATGCATTTGTTTTTTGCAAATGCCTCTCAACACCCTGGCATTCAGTATGGTTGGCTGCCCAACAATGAGGGCTCTCAGGAGGTCAAAAGCCTTCTCACACAGGGCAGTAGGGCTGACTTGGGCAGGGCCTGAGGTGCCGGGGTGAAGGAGATGCCCACCCTCCTGGGTGAGCGGGCACAGGGAACACGCTGAGGGGCTGCTGGGAGGGCGGTGCTGGTGGGGGGCGGCTGTACCTGTTGTTGGGGTGGGCACAGAGGTGTGCTGCCACCGCCAGGGAGCCTCCATTGGAGGAGGAGTCGCTGTCTGTTGTGTACCCTCCTATCCCCCATTGTGCTGCTCCCCTCACCGTCAGTGGATTCAGCCTCCAGGCCCATGTGGGATGCAGCTCCCTCCGTCACCGGTGCCTCTGCTCCTCTGCCAGATGATGCTAATGCACATAAGGACAGGGTGACAAAACAAAAAGGGGGGAAAGAGACAGAGGATACACTTGGGCAATGCCAGCAACACCACTACCTTTGGTGTACACAACACACAAGGAGCAGCCCTATGCACTAGGCCATGCCCAACCATTTACTAAGACAGTCACCAGCCCATAGGGCACAATGCCTAACGCCATCATCTGCACACCAGAAACCCACAGGACCCTGCCCAGTAGTAGATGCCCACTAACGCTATTGGGGTAGGAGTGCTCTAGAGTCTGCCCAACAAGGGACCTACCCTGCCATGTTCGCCCTGGCCTAGGGGCACCCACACCGCACATCCCCCACTCAGGCTCCTCCAGACACGCACAAAGTCAGGTTTCAGATTCTGTACTCACCCCCTCGTGGCTGCTGTGATGCCTTCAAGCGACCATCCAACTCCAGAAAGGGCACCGCCAGGATGCAGAACATCAGGGGGTTCATGGTGCAATGGTCACCCCTTCCTCGTTGGTAGGCCAGCCCCAGCTGGGCCTCTGCTGTCTTCTTTGCCCAGCTGCGCAGGTCCTCCCACCTCTTGCAGCAGTGGGTGCCCCGCCTGTCAAAGACCCCCAGGGTCTGCACCTTCTTGGCGATGGCACACCAAATACCCTTTTTCTGGTGGGCACTGACCTGCAGGGTTAAGACAGCAGAAAAGGGAATTAGTCACCTGTCTGGACCGTCAGACTCATTGCGTGCCCAATTGGAGCTAGACCCGATGCCAGCTATCCGCCAGCCCACAGATATCCCCCTCTCTAGTGCAGGTCCTGTCAGTGCTCCATTTCCTGGAACAGTGGCCATGGCATCAGGGATGTCTCAGCCAATGTTCTCTAACTTGTTGACCAGCGTGTTATCTGCCCTGCTGAAACAAATGCGCAGCTACATCGTGTTTCCCCAGGTATGAGTAGGTGTCTGGCTATGGGGTTGACCCTAAGGGTTAGTGTGTGTCTAACAGTTGTCCCTCGATATTTGCAGGTGACTCTGGTTACTCCAGCCTCTCATGGCTACTGACCCCAGTGAGGAATGCCAGGACAAGGGCAGAGGAACGTTACAATGAGGCACTTGGGTGTACAAGGAGGATTATAGAAAGGACCTTCAGCCTCTTGAAGTCCAGGTTCCGGTGCCTCCATCTGACAGGTGGATCCCTGTACTACTCACCCAAGAAGGTGTGCCAGATCATCATTGCATGTTGCACAACATGGCCTTGAGACGCCAGGTGCCTTTTCTGCAGGAGGATGCACCTGGAGATGGTCTTGTGGCAGGGGTGGAGCCTGTGGACAGTGAGGAAGAGGAGGCAGAGGAAGAAGATGTTGACAACAGAACCAATATTATTCGGCAGTACTTCCAGTGAGAGACAGGTAAGACACTGTAACTTCACTTAACATTTCAGTTATCTGCTGGACATTGTACAAGGCAGCCTCTTTCCCTATGGCCACTGACTGCACCCTTTGGCATCTCTATTTTCAGATCTCTGTGTCCCACTCTGGCTCCTGCTATGTGTACTGCTGCCCACCAAAGGTCATCCTAAAGTAGATTTCACTGTACTTTTTAGTTGCTATGCTTTGATAATGTTGTACTAATACATTTGTGAATCATTTGACAGACTCCAGATTGGTATTTGTCCCAAGGGTGTTTATTTAGGTGCTCATAAGTAGAGGAGGATGTGCAAGGGGCTGGGCTGATGGTGAAGGAACGTTCATGGTAGAGTCCAGTCTCTTGGTATCACAGGTGCATTGTCCAATCGGGCATAGGAAGGGGAGTAATGGCAGTTCAAGGAGGACAGAGTGATAGTGTGGGACAGAAGGGTGACAATCAGAAGAGTCTTATTTCCTGGCGGGGGTCTTGGCAATGTTCTCTGGCTTCTGCCTGGATCGCAGGAACTGATTGCGGGGTGGTTCTCCTTCTGCAGGGGGTGGGGTGCTGGTGGCATCTTGCTCCTGTGACGGGGCCTGCTTTCCACTAGTGCCGGCGGAGGTGAAAGGCTGTTCCTCGGTTTAGCTAGTGTCAGGCACCCGTTGTTGTGCCACTGCCTCCCTCATGGTCTTGCCCATGTCAGCCAGCACCCCTGACTTGGTGACAAGGATGGTGTAGATTTTTGTTAGGTCATCCCAGATCCCCAGGTACTGTCCCTCCTGTAGCCGCTGGGTCTCCTGCAGCTTGGCCAATATCTCACTCATCGTCTCCTGGGAATGGTGGTATGCTCCCAGGATGTTGGAGAGTGCCTCGTGGAGAGTGGGTTCCCTGGGCCTGTCCTCCCAGCTTCCCTGTTGTCCTGTGCCTCTGTCCCCTGAACCGTGTGCCCACTGCCACTGACCCCAGGTCCCTGAACGTCCTGGGTTTGTGGGGTTGCCTTGGGTCCCTGTAGTGGTGGACACACTGCTGGTTGACGTGTTCTGGGGACAGTGGCATGGGCCTGCTGGGTGGGTGCTGTGCTAATGTTTCCTGAGGGGGGGGCTCTGTGGTGGGTTGGGACTGTGGCAGGGGAACCAACTGTCCAGAGGTCCTGGATGGGCCAGGTTGGTCATTGTGATCCAGGTGTGCAGAGCTGCTGTTGTCACTGTGGGCCTCTTCTGTGGGGGGGACTGGATGTAGCTGGCACCTCCTCTCCGGTGACGTTGAGTATGGGTCCTGTGCAGTGTTAGTGTAACTGCGTGTGCCATTTTGTGCATAGGTGTGTTTCCCTGTATGATTGTGATTTCCCTGTCAGCTTGGCCTTGTGTGAGTGGTGATTTTGTGGGCTGGGTGATTCTCTCTACTGGCCATGCTGTGGTGATGGGTGTCCATGCAGGTCTGTGATGGGTGTCCATGCATTGGTGTAGCATGCAGGGCTTGGTTTGGGGATGGGTGGGTTGTGTTAGTGGGGTATATGTGAGGTGGTGGAGTGATGGTGGTGAGGGTAGGGGTAGGAGTTTGAGAGATGGCATGCAGGTAGGGTGAGGGGGATAAAGTAGTTAAGATTTGACTTGCCAAAGTCCAGTACGCCTGCTACTCCTGCGAGGCACCCAGGATGCATGATCGCCAAGACTTGCTCCTCCTATGTTGTTAGTTGTGGGGGAGGAGGAGGGGGTCCACCGCCAGTCCTCTGTACTACCACCTGGTGTCTTGCTACCACGGAACTCACCTTCCCCTGTAGGTCGTTCCACCTCTTCCTGATGTCATCCCTTGTTCTTGGGTGCTGTCCCACGGTGTTGACTCTGTCCACAATTCTCCGCCAAAACTCCATCTTCCTTGCAATAGACATCTGCAGCACCTGTGATCCGAATAACTTTGGCTCTACCCGGATGATTTCATCCACCATTACCCTTAGTTCCTCCTCAGAAAACCTGGGGTGTCTTTGGGGTGCCATGGATGTGTGGGGTAATGTGTTGGGGTGTATGCTGTGATGTGTGTGGATGGTGTATGGGTGATGGTGTTCTGTGCCTCTGATTGAGTGGGTACTCCTGGCTTGTCTCTCTCTGTGGGCTATCATTTTTTTCGCTGTAAGCGGTTGTGGGTAATGTGGGTGTGTGTTTTATATTGGATTGGGTGTGTGGGCGTGGTGTGTGTATGTATGTCAGGTGTGTGTAGTTTTATTTGTCCAATCTGGTGATGTTTTTTAAATGGTTGTGTATTTTGAGCACGGCGGTGTGTACCGCCAATAGTTTACTGCGTTTGAAAGACCGCCACAGTGATTTGTGGGTCGTGTGACAGTGGGCGTATTCCAGTTGGCGTAACGGTGTGGGTTTTGCTATCGCCAGTTTATCACTGAACTTTGGGCTTGTGTGGGTGTCTGTATTGTGGCGGAATTCTCAGTGTTGGTCATAATACCCATGTGGAATACTGCAGCGGGCACGGTATGTTGGCGGCTGTCAGCACGGCTGTAGGCGGCATTTACCGCCACGGTTGTAATGAGGGCCATAATGTGCTGTGTTTCACAATTGTTTTTTAGCAATGCTTGTTTTACCAATGCTTGTTTGCTAATGTGAGCAGGTGTAGACATGTGCTACGAATTTGGTGTGGTGACTCATCAACATGTGGAAACTCAACTGCTTTCCTGATTGGCTATAAATAGCAGAGTGAAGCATGCCTCCCTGCTTGGCTTTGTTTTGCTTCATGATCCCAGCATCTGACTTGGCATTCCAGCCCCTGCTGTTAACCTCGTATTCAGGACTTTTGAGGCAACTCTTTTCTTCATTCGTGTACGAGCTGACTCCAGGCATTCCTCCAGCACTCCGGAAAAGACTGCAGCTAAGTGACTAGTATTCTACAGGAAGTTTGTCCTTTGAGCGCCGCACTTTCCTAGAACAGCTGGTGTATTTCAGACCTCATATTTTGGTAGAGTGCTTATCTTTTACAGTTAAGTTACATGAAGTTACAGGGTGCCTGGCTGGACCGGCAAGATGTGGCAGTTTTTTGACTCTTTCTCTTCCACTCCCCCTTTCCTTTTGGGACACCTGCTGGGGTTTCTGTGTGCACCAGGAAGTGCCGAGAGGTGTTCTAGGAGGTCGGGGTGCATACCATTGCCCCTGCAGACATCCTGCTTTTCAGGTGAGTGGCCCTGTCTCGACAATGGGCTGCAGTCACTGTTCATGAGTAATAGATTTAATTGGTGAACATAGTCTCTCCATAACAAACATAAGCCAGTTAGCCAGAACCCTCTTCCTGTCAAGTAAGCTATAAGAGAAGAGGCATATTTGTTTGAATTCAAAGTCTCCCTATTGGACAAGACCTCAAAACAAGACACAGGTTTGGTGCCTGCATGACTTAAGTCCCTAACTGTCTGAAAGCCAAATGTCTCAAGCTCAGCACTGACAAGACAGAACACCTCACCTCACCATGGGGCTCCAACTGAAAGCCAGCCAAACTCGGACCCACACCAAACACCCATGCCAGAAACCTTGGAATAATCATCATCAGCAAACTGACATGACTGCACAAGTCAACATTGTCACTGCATCCTGCTTCCACACCCTGAAGATACTGAAGAATATCTTCAAAAGGCTCTCAAACAACACTAGAAAACCTTCCTGAACAGTCACATCTCCTTCCACCAACCACCTAGACACCTCCACTCCTCAGGACTTCTCCTTGCACATATCCCACACATACAAAGAACTAGATCAGGAGGCAGGCATTCTCTTGCATCGTTCCTAAAGCATGGAACAGCCTCCCGTTCGAAATCAGAGCCTCCTCCTCTCTTTTTAAATTCAGCAAGAAGCTGAAGATCTGGCTTTTCAATTAACCAATCTACCATAGGCACGGTTAGGCACACACACCTGCTCATCCCCAGGATACCCTCAAGGGGGACAGCTCTCTTTACAAATACACTTCACATAATATAGCGTAACATAATTTCTGTTTCATTACTCATTATGTGCAAATACATACTCAGGAACTAGTTTATATCTTAGACTCTTTAAATTGTTAAGCTTAACATACATTGGTACGGGAAGGTAATTTATTTTCCAATCTTAAAAAGGATTTTTTCAAAAGTAGGACCTAAGAATATCTCTGATACTGTCCAGTTGTATCACGTAAAATTGGGATGCTGGTCCTTAGAGGCCTTCAGAGGACCAGCCACACATTAGATGCCACTTTTGTGTATCCCTCTTTTTGTGAGAGCACACCAGAGACAGGGGTGGAGCTGGTACTCTGCAGAGTAAGTGAAAACAGACTGGTATGGCATACCCCTTGCATACCCAATAGACATAACATAAAAAGCTGATTTGAGAACAGGCTTGCAGAAGACTCTTGCAGTGAAAATAATGAACATACCCTTTATTGGATCTTGCACGTTGTTACACCCAATATAAAGTTGTTAAATAGAGAGTAATTATTCCCTAACCTCATCACCATCATACTACAACAAACATTAGTAGAGACAAATAATATAAAAATAACAAAGCATCAAATAATATGTATTACATGTAGGAAAAATCCCATTATATTACTGACTTCAATCAGCTGAGTTATGTGAAACTGCCATGAGTACCTTATTTCAGGCTTCGTGATGGGGCCTCTGGCTTATGGTGGGAATGCCCTTGGACATGCATAACTCCCATGTGTGGAGAAAGTCCTTGCATCTTTCTGCAACAGAGACGCTGTTTTATATAGATGTCCCAGAATGCCACATAAGAGCATATGGTTGGAAAAAAAGGTATAAATTGAAAGAAATGGATCACTCACTTACAGTGATCACGACCTTGTGGGTTGAAACACGTTGGCGTTGGATGTAATTGATTATCTAAACAATAAAAAAGAATTTCCAAGTATCCCGTGAGTGCTGCGTATGACCTTGAGTCATTGTGTTGGAAAATTAATACAGGGATTTGGTCCTTCCCTGACACTGACACCGGCGTTTGAGCACACCTTGAGGGGACCATTTGGTGAAGAAGAATGTTATATATATATTTATTATGTGCTAGGATGCTATGGTTGCCTGGTGAGACAGGCATTGCAACTTATTGCTAGGCGGTGATGGTTGGTAACTCAATGCTGATAGGGTGTGCTTGGCAAGTCATTGCTAGGTTTGGGTCTTTAGTAACACACTGTTCAGTTGGTCTCTTTATACATTTTTCCTGGGAATGGTGGCTAAGCAACCAGTGTAATGGAGATTGTGTGCACAGGAGCCAGGAGTTCAGTGCAGAAGCCAGTGACGAGTAGTTTACGTGAACGTAGGCTGAACACATGTTGCATAAATATTTCACTATTAGAACACAAACTATATTTTGTCCAGAAGCACATAACCGAATATATAGAATTTAGTCTGATAAAGAAGCAATACAGAGCATAGGTTTTGGAAATGTTCATTAGTCCTCTAAGGCATACACACTAAGAGGTAGGATGAAACCAAAAGACAAGTAATTGTTGACAGGTGAGAATGTAAACAACTTTTCCTAAAGACCAGACCCTATTTGTACTGGAATTATGTCAATGCCAGTAGACCATGGCCTTCCTACCAACAATGCTTTTGGGCGTTGCTGTAGGTAAAGGTCAATAGATATTGGGAATGGGAGCACTGGGCCCAATACATGACCTATGATCCTGTGCCAGGTATTTGGATGGGGGTTCTGTGTGCAGACTGTGAATGGAGATTTTCCCCTGTCAGAAGGCCATGTTCTGCATCTCATTTCTTTTTTTCTTTTCTTGTGGCCCTATTTGTTGCCCTTCTTTACCTGCACTTATTTTCCCCTAGGCAATGCTAACATATCTCTTTTACCATTTATTTCTTCGGGCCCCATCCCTTTGTTTGCCCCATTTGTTTCCTCTGTACATTTGATATTTATTTCTCCCTGACACAATCACTTTCCTAAGCGGTTGTGTCCTTTACTTACTTCTTGTCTTTGCTTGTGATAGGGCTCTTCCAACAGACTCTTATGACCTTCTTTTATGTGGCAACCATCTTTAAATGGCTTGACATCAATCCTCTTCAATGACAAACAGCACTGTAGAATAAGAAATAGGTTTATAGGTAACAAGAATAATGTCAACAGAGCTAGGTGGCAAGACCGCTAGCAGCCACTGGCCCTGGAACTCTTCACCCTCATACATTCTATATCACATACCAATTTTTCATGCCAATAGTCATCATGCTTTTTTACTGTTATGCTCCTACTGTCATGTGAAATATTTCCTATGGGACATCCCAAAACGGCAATTTGCCACAAATGTTTTTTAAAGAATTTTATAGGATTTGAGCATACACTTTCTAACAAATATCGTCAACGCTCATTTGAAGTACTGCTTTTCAAGTGTGCGTGCCAAATATATGAAGGATAACTAATAGTAACCCAAAGATGCCAAGCAAGAATTTTCCAAAATCTGTTCCATCTTACGCCTTTCTTAGACTAAGGCCCTCATTACAACATTGGCAGTATTGACCACCTACCTCCACGGCGACAGCCACCAACATACCGCTGCCGTGGCTACCAGCCGGCAACGCGTATTATGACCACCGGCGGTATTCTGCCAGAAATCAGGCAGAACACCGCCGACTGTATCATGAGCAATGATACGGCCTGGCGGTGTTTTGCTAGCGGACGCTGCTGCTGACAGCAGCACCACGGACCGTCTCCAGCTGGAGGACCCCCTACAAGCAGGTAAGTCGGGTTCTCTGACCGGAGAGGGGGGTGTGTGTTGTGTGTATGTGTATGTGGGGGAGGGGTATGTGTATGTTTTGGGATGCATGCATGCCGGTGTGAGTCTCATTGGATGCATGCGTGAATGAGTGATTG
Organism: Pleurodeles waltl; assembly: GCF_031143425.1. Classification (NCBI taxonomy): domain Eukaryota; kingdom Metazoa; phylum Chordata; class Amphibia; order Caudata; family Salamandridae; genus Pleurodeles; species Pleurodeles waltl. Next base: position 205,221,032 of record NC_090448.1, read on the forward strand.
TGAGTGTTGTGGATGCGTGTGTGTGACAAGGTATGTAGGTGTGTGTTGTGGTGTGTGGGTATGTATGTGTGCATGCGTGGGTGGAGGTGGGTATGCGTGTGTGCATGTGTATATATGGGTGCGCGTGCGGGTGGGGGAGGATTCTGGGGAGGGGGAGGGGGGATCCCTAACAGTGCCAGGGAAGGGATTCCCTGGCACTGATAGGGCCTACCGCCATGGTTTTCGTGGTGGTAAAGAAACAACGAAAACCATGGTGGTAGGCCGGGTCGTAATGCCGAGGGTGGGAATATGACGGCCGCCGGGCTGGAGACCGCAGTCTCCAGCCCAGCGGCTGTTACCACCCTGGCGGTCGGTGTGTTAAAGTGGCAGTGTCGGATGCCGGTAACCGCCAGGGTCCAAATCCCATTTTTTTTACCGCCGGCCTGTTGGTGGTATTACCGCCGCTTTAACACCGACCACCAGGGTTGTAATGACGGCCTAAATCCTATAAATGAAATTGGAAAGATACTGTAAGCAAAAGAAGCCAAAACATGTAAGGGACTTTAAAGGGCATCAAAGAAATTTTGACAACAATTAATGTTCATTTGTTCTGACTGACTGTATGTCGTGTGTGACTCCTCCAGGAAGTCCCTACTTTTCAGCCAGTAGCACTTTGCACGTTGGAAGCTTTAAGCTTAATGTTACAATGTTAAACATAAAACTGTAAGTCCCAAAATACAATGTGCTATTGGCCAAAATACTAGGATGGGCTCAAGATGACCTTTAAGATATGGGGCTGTTTGGCAGCTCTGAGCATGTTAAACAATTCCAAAATTTCATTTTTTGTTCATTTTTCCTATATAGAAATGCAGTGAAATACAAGATTGCTAACATTCTATTTGCCAGAACTGACATCCTAAATGTGTGAACAGCATGATCCTCTAACAGAAATGTAGTAGTCTAATAGTATTTTTATTGGACGGTTAATTAAAATATTTACAACAACGTAACATAATAAATAGTCAACATAATAGACAAAAGCAGGAAAATCATCATAAAAACAAAGAGTAGAATGAAAACCTAAATACAAAGCAGCATCTTTTTAAAAAATAAACTTTTTTCCCCCTCAAACAGACAAGTGTATCATGGCCAATCACTCTGGCGTCCAAAAGAAAGTAATGTGCAAAAGTAGATAGGACATCCCAAAAGTGCTTTAGATATTATAAAATTTTTGCAGATTGAGTTATCCATGATCAAAAATAGAATTTGCTTTTAGGTTGGATATCCCAAAAGTGCTTCAAATATTATAACATTGCCTTTGCAGATTACATTATCTAATATCAAAAAAGAGAATTAGCTTTTCGGTTGGATCGGGTACTGCCACAAAATACTCTCCAAGGAGCAATTTAAGGACAGTAGTCATACTTGAAGCATCTTAATATAGGAAACACGTACCATGAGTATCAAGGTTATTATGCGTAGTGACGCATTGAAGAGGTAAGTTTAATGTGCAAAAAGCATTAAAGAATGACCCCGATTATATGCAAAGCAGAATAGCTAAACCATTTCAGCATTCATTTTAAGCGCCCAAGAAAAAAGTGCGCCGTGTAAATAAGCAAGAAGGGTAAGATTACATTAAGTATGCTGTTTGGGTTTTCTTATAAGTGCAATGTGCAAGATACAAGACATGCAGAAAACGACCTTGAGGTGCGATAACAGCAGCGCAAGAGTGCATAAAAAGGAATATCTCAGGAGTAACGTAAGAGTGCTCTTCAGTGTTGTGCAATGTGCAGTGTGCAAGATACAAGGCATGCAGCAAAAGATCCCGAGGTGAGGTAACAGCAGGGCAAGAATGAATATCTCAGGAGTAACTTGAGTGCGCTCTTCGGGTGTTCTAAAAGTGCAATGTGCAACATACAGAACATACAGCAAAAGGTCCCAAAATGAAATAACCTCACTCAAGATTAGCCTGAGGTCGAGCAATTGAGTGGCGCAGCCAATAAGTGACTTGAGTATTATATGGAAGTTATGGTGAACAGATAGTAAAGCTCAAGGTTTTGCAAAGCAAATAGAATTTGTGGAGCCCAGTTTGGCTGTAGAGAACAGGAGGAACCCGACACCTTTAACATTCAATATAATATTGTCTGGATTCACACAAGCAATTGCAGCCTGGCGTCAAGTTCGAACTCCTGCACAAATAAAATCACCCCCGAAGAAGGATTTTTATTTTTGCAGCAGGAAAGGGCAGATGCATAGAATATTAATGATGGTTTCTTTTCCCATTCCACACTCGATGCGCCCGGAAGTTCCACTCCCCCGGTCTAAGTGCAAGTACCCTGGCCTTTATCTACAGCAGGCATGTGCAAATAATGTAGGTCTGTTGTTTGCTGAGAATATAAGAATTGATAACTGACCAGAAATGAGAGTGCTTGCTCAGTGTTGCCATATCCTCAATCCTGAACATCTTTTTTGCCGTTGTGAGCATTTTAAAAACATGCTGTGAGAGATGCATACCCCAAGTTCCCAAAAGTGAAAATACCCTTAATGTATTGTTGAGGAAGTGCTTATAGTATGAAGTTGAACCAGCACCAGTTAATTCGAGCCAGATTAGGCCATGCATAGAGCCTTGCGGAGCAGATCTCAGCCTATAACAAACATTTTTAAATGACCCACTTCTGGCCCAACGCTGTTTGACTATATTAAACTCAAGCCTTATTTGCGCTGGAGAAGCTGTCTTTGGCAGGTGAAGAACAACTTTATAAAGTATACAGCTTTCCAGAGTAGCAGTCTCCCTGCACAAAGTGATTACGCTCCCATGGGAGAGTGCAGGCATGTCCTTGTCTTTCATTACTTGGAGAAGAGGGTCAAGGCTTGGTCCTAGCACATACTGTGAAGCAGACGAGAGGGCAAACATGAGGTTGGTGCATTTAGCTTTCATAGCACACAAATGGGGTTTGAAAGATCCTTTGCTATCCAAGTAAATGCCCTGATATTTATACTCAGGACTGTGATGGAGCCAGTAGCCGTTAAGATGCCACCTGTCTCGATGTACGGTTTTTCCTTCAAATGTAACCATTATGATCTTGGTGTGATTTATCGCAAGCCCATACCTCATGGTATATACATGTAGAATAGATATCTGACGCTAGAGACCATTTTTGGTCTGACTAAGGAGTACAAGGTCAACTCCATAAAGGAGCTGGGTCATGCATTCGCCTCCCAATTTAGGAGGATGGCAATTCGCTTTGTTGAGGGACTCTGATAGATTGGCAACATATAAGTTGAAATGAAGAGGAGCGAGCACGCAACTTTGGTTCAGCCCTGCTTTAGTAGGGATCTTTACCGAAATGCAAGAACCATCCACTAATTTTACTTGCACTCAGGTGTTAGTATACAGTAGCTCAATTGGCCTCAATAAATCACCTGGTAAACCCCAATCCTACAATTTATGCCACAAAAGGCCTCTGGGTGTGCTGTCAAATGCGACTTTGAAGTCTACTAAATAGGAATAAAGTATTGAGCCACATCTGTGAGTTTTGTCACACATGAGAGCCAGCACCATCAAACTGGAGGTGGTGCCATAGTTGTCTTCAAAGACGCACTGGTTCCCGGGGATTATCTGGCGAGCTTCTGCCCAGACCTTTAGATCATCAAGTAGAAGGCTGGCAAAGAGCTTAGCATTATTGTCAAGTAACAACATACGGCGGTAAGGGCAAGGAACAGATTTCATGCCACCTTTGAAGATTGACTGGATAATAGATCCTCTTCTGGGATCTGGAATACTTTTAGAAGTGAAGCAGAATTCAAACAAGGCGATGCCCTGGCCCAAAATTAGGTGACTGATGTAAAAAGGGCTATAGGAAACCCATTTGCTGCTAGGCACTTCGTCTTCCACAATTTTGTCAGCTTCCCTTTGCAGCGATCCTCAAGTGAACTGTTCAAACAAGGTTCTGCAATTCCTTTCTCTGGTCAGGCTTGAGGTCTTTCATTTACAAGCAATTTTATTACTTCTCTGGTGACAGAAAAGTCACCGAATGGCGAAATGAGAGGTAGTGGAGCCCCCTGTTAGACTTGGCATCATTGGCCTGGTCTCCCCTAACTTTTTGCCTCTACTTCCCAGGTTGTTTCTGTGTGCTGGACTCTGTTTCTGCTGTTTTGTTTGCTCTGGACACTTTACCACTGCTTACCAGTGCTAAGGCGTAAGTGTTCCCTGTATAAATTATATGTGTACATTGGCTTATCCATGATTGTCATATTTGATTTACTAGTAAGTCCCTAGTTAAGTGCACTAGAGGTGCCCAGGGCCTCTAAATCAACTGCTACTAGTGGGCCTGCAGCACTGGTTGTGCCACCCCCATTAGTAGCCATGTAAAGATGGCTTAGCCCTGCCATTGCAGTGTCTGTGAGTGCAGTTTTAAACTGCCAATTTGACATGGCAAGTGTCCCCACTTGCTAGGCCTAAACGTTCCCTTTTTATACATGTAAGGCACCCCAGGTAGCCCCAGGAGCAGGGTGCAATGTATGTTAAAGGTCGGACATGTACTTATGTGTTTTACATGTCCTGGCAGTGAAATACTGCCAAATTCGTTTTTCACTATTTCAAGGCCTATCTGTCTCATAGATTAACATAGGGGCTGACCTTAAATATTATGAAAGCACAGATCCCCTTTGGGAGCAGATAGAGATGTGTATTTTGGGGTCTCTTAACTCATAATTTAAAAATACATATTTTAGTGAAGTTGATTTATAGATTGTGTATTTGAAAATACCACTTTTAGAAAGTTGCTTAACCCATTCTGTGACTCTGCTTGTTTGTGGATTCCCTGTCTGGGTCACTTTGACAGTTGGGCTGGTTGCACCTCTCCTCGAGGCAGTGCCACAAAGGGAGCTGGGATGTAGCCTGCATATTCTGATGGGCCATCTGGGCAGAGGGGAGGCGTGGCCACTTACACCTGAAAGGGCTGTGCCTGTCCTCACACAACAGTAGCTGCTTTTGCCTGAGAGAGGACAAAGACTGACTTTTGTGTGACTTCCCACTGGTGAAGAATCTCCAGGGGCTTGAACTGAGCTTGCCTCCTGTTGTTGAAGTTTCAGTGACAACAAAGACTTCTTTCTGCAAGCACTTGGGCAATCCTTCCTGCCAAGTGGTGCCTAACCTGTCTCTGGGCCCTTGAAAGGTGCAGCTGGTGGAAAAGGACAGAAATCCACGCAAAAACCGCTGTGTGGGGAAACGTTTGACACACCGCCGGCCTCGCGGCTCAAATCGATGCTGTACCTGCATTGAGGCTGGAAGATCGACGCAACGCGGCTGGAGAAACGACGCCCAACACCTGCAGCAGCTGCTGTTAACAACGCAAGCCCCCACACAGCATGGTTTCATGATACCATGCAACCGGATTTCAACGTAACATCGCTGGGCGCGGAAAATCAACACAAAGCCTGTCCGGACCCGAGGTGCCTGTCTGGATTGACGCATCGCTGTCTTGCGGGAGAGAAGAAATGACGCATGCTGATCTGACTGGAGGAGGAATAACGCACGTTCTCACTTGGGGGTGAGAAATCAACACATCGCTGGACCTTTTTGGACGCACACTCGCCCGTGTGGCTTTGTTTTGATGCTTCCCAGGTACTTTTGTGAAATAACAGCATTCTCACTGTTTTCTAAGGATTAAGACTCTTATTCTTTTAAAAAGTCATAACTTGACTTGTGTATGTTGGATTCTTGTCGTTTTGGTCTTGTTTTGTCTAGATAAGTATTATCTATTTTTCTAAACCTTTGTTGTATCATTTAGTTGTGTTTTCACTGAGTGTGTGTTGGTACAAATACTTTACACTTTGTTTCTGAAGCTAAGCTTGCCTGGTCATGCTAAGCTACCAGGAGGGCGAACAAGGGTTAACTGAGGGTGATTCTCCTTTACCCTGACTGGAGTGAGGGTCCTTGCTTGGACAGGGGGTAACCTGACTGCCAACCAAAGATCCCATTTCTAACACCCCCAATGTGGTATTAATTGAAAAGTGTGACGTCAGGAATGAGACCCAGGGAGTTTCTGCAATATTTGCATTAGAGCCCCTCTTACTACAGTTAGCTACTTGATTAACCATCAACCAGAATTGTTAGGCCTTCTTCTTCTTGCTCCCTAGCAGACGTCAGGCCCAGAATTCATGGTTCTTTTTTCTGTTGACAAGCCAGATCGATTTTCTAAACTTTATTCTAGCATTCTTTAAGTTGGCTTTTTGCAGTTGGAGAAGAGAGCGCTGTAGGAGGATACACATATTGCGGTTGACTTCACTTTTCAAAGCCTTTTAGGACCTGGTCAGGTTGAATTTGGTTGAGGTATTGCGTGACTTTGCACAGGAGTGAGAATTAGCTTGGAAATTCTGAAGGATTTGGTGAGCTTGTTTGAGTGGTAGTTGTTCTATATAGTGCTCTAATCCAGAACAGAGTCTTGGGCTAATTGCATTGTCCCATTTTAGCTGTTTGAGGTTTTTTGTAATCACCCCAAAGCTGGTGGGGTGAACGATTTCCAGTTTCACTGAACAGATGGCATGATGGATTTACTGTGGTCAATGGTCACTGTTGAGATGGTCCCATAGGGAGACGTTGTTAATAACCCTAGAAAGGGGCACTGAGCATAGAGTACATTCAATATTGGAAGTAAGCTTTCCTGCTGCTTCAGTCCACCCTGGAGGCGTGTCTCCACTAAAGCACCCATTAAGGAGACTAAGACCTAAGAAGTTACAGTCTGTCATGAAGGACTCGGCAAGTGTGTTCCAATGGGTTTTTCCAGGTAGACTCTCAGCTGGAATAATGCAAGAAAGATCCAGATCATTACCCTTTCAACCATTGATCCCCCCAATAAGGTTTGTATTAAAAACGCCAGATAGCAAAACTTTTGCCTGTGGGAATTGTAGCTTAAGCTCTGTTATTATTGGCACCAGTTCTCTAAATTTTGCTCTACTTGGGTTTATATAGACATTAGCAATCCAAAGAGAGAGATTTTTGCCACAGTAGAAGATGCTGAGGTGGATTGTTTGGACCTATGCTTCTTTTAGATAGATCTGTTCCACTGTGTGGAGCAGTGATGTGGAAATGTACGTTGTTAGACCATTCACTGGCCAACCAATATTAGTAGCTGGCTTTTGATATTCAATTAAACCAGTCAGGAGGACAGTTGTTTGAGCACAGGTTTCTTGCAAAATAAGAAGGTCAAAATAGCTCCAGTGTCACAATGTCGCCATCTTCAAATTTTTGTCTGATGCCATGGATGTTCCAAAAATATAATATTAATTGTGCCTTAGATAGGTATTGGCTGACTGAGCTCTTGCTACTTTGTCACAGACTATTTCTAGCCTGGAGAGCAAAGGGCATCCAGTGCCAGTCAGCAAGTCAAGTAATTTTTTATTATGGTACAGAACGCCAAATGGAGGTCCTCATAATGAAATACAGTAATAGACAAAATACACACTGCATATTAAAATCAAAAAACAATAATTAAATCTATAAAATAACAACATACAAAGCACAAAAATAAAATAGATAGTAGCAGCCATGTGCATACAATCACCAGAATATCATCAAGCAACATAAAATATAAATAACAAATTGCAAACCATACAGCACAAAAATAAATATGCACATGGTTTTTCCCAACCACACAAAAGAGTAGAAGAAGCTATATCTTTACTAAGAGGCAAAACAGTAAGTTCTAATTTACAATTCTCTGTAAAGGGCAACAAACATAGCATTCTGTATAAAGTAGTGCCTAAAACATGCTTATATGGGCAACCTCCCAGCACCCTCTAACACAGCAACATACTTAGCCACAGTTAAAGTACCACTAATTATATGCTTGTTATCCTCTTTAAAGTGCCATAAGCATAGTGCAATGTATAAAGTCAAAATAGTGCCTGGTACATACTTATAATGGCAACTTCCATGTATAATCTAACACATCAACATGCATAACCAAAGTTAAAATTCCAGTAATAATATAGTTATTACAAGAATGCATCCTCAATTTAAATAATCCCAAAAGGACATTTCTTAAGGTATAAACACCATGGAACCTAGAAAATATTCAAGAAGGATCTAACAAATAGGTTATTGCATGCCATTTTATTCGGAGGAGATAATATAAATTTGAGAGCCTCCAAAGCAGAGTGCACATTATATTTAATAAACATGGGCCTTAGAAATTGACGACAGGCCTCTTGCAACCTAGGACAATCAAACAATACATGATTGAGGTCCTGGATATACAACTGGCATAGCTCACATTTTCTATCCATTTTTGGGACTTTATCTCAGATGCCAGTAAGAACTCATAAAAGGATCAGATCCAATCTCAGCATAAGGATCGTCCTCCGGATCCCATGAGGCATATTCCATTTTAAGTAGGGCTGAGGTTTGTTCCCTAGTGTACTCTCTGACACCACTTGATTATGCAGAGCCTGGCTTAGATCGAAATCTCTGGCCAAGCTTATTTTGTGCAAGCAGTCAGCAGGATGGTCCTGTGTGTTTCAGGGTCCTTATCTTCCGATGGCATTTTTAGGGCTGAATGCGTGGACTGACTGACCTGGTGGGTGAGCAAAAAAGTATTTTTGTGAGCTTGTGCTCCTTGTGCATTTTTTAGGATTGAGAACAAAGAAAATTGACCTGATGATTGAGCACAGTCGGACCCTTTTTCCTTCACTCTTAATTCTGTTTGTGCCATGATTGCTTCCACCCATGTAAGAGATGCAAAATTAACCTGGTAGGTTTGGATACTTGGGCCCCTCGAGGTTGAAGAAATTAAATTGCCAGAATGTCTATAGATTGTATTTGAATTAAAGCTGTGATCAATTGAAGCAGATTGATATTTTTTTCCCACTTCAAAATGCCATGAACCCCCTTGTTTGATATACTGGGATAAAGATCAGCTTGTTGGACTTGAACAAACAGCTAGGGGGGTCCTTGGGATTGTGTAGCACAGGCGAAAAACAAGTTTGTGGACAGTCTTTCTGGCAGAGTTTGGGCTGGGAAGCTCCTGTGGGCAGATTGGACGAGTCTACCCGACTAGTATCTGAAGTAGTGATAGGCTCGGTTTTGACTCAATCGCTAGGAAAAGCACAGTTGGATGAATTTTTGCATTCTTGGTGTGCTAAGAGTCATAATGGTGCATCAAAGGCTTCATCTCATGGAACAGCTGAGCCTTGACCTGGACCATTGGAAGGAACTGAAACATTTGCAAGGCAAGAGGCTGGATTGCAGATTGCTGCTTCAGGAAGAGCATGAGAAAGGGATTGGCCAGATATAGCGCTGTCCACAGCCAATGTGATTAACAGGGTTACTAGGAATGGAACTATTAGTATGGGGAGGCATATGCTTTTGTTCTGTTGATTATTGACAAACATTGCACAAAACATCCTTTGCCTTGCTGAAGTAGGTGCCCTATGGATGTTATTATGTTGTTTTCTCAGTTGTTTCTGAGACCGTTTGCTCAGCTTGGCTGGAGAGGTATAACTAGGTGTGGGGAGCTTCGGCAAGGTCTTTGAAGCAGACTGTAGGGACATAGATGGGGTCTGCAGGGATACCACAGTTGTACTGTGAGAGTTTTCTTTCCCGAATGGCAGAGCACCTAATGTCTTGCCATCTGTTGCCACTGGGGAAGAGGTAACCTTATACCCGTCTTGTTGCCGGTCTACGTGAGGAGCGGGGTGCGATGGAGCAATCACCTTTACTTGAGGGTTGGATGCTCGATATTGTAACATGAGGCCCTGAAACAAGGCTTGCATAGTTTGTGACATTATGGTCAGTTTATTCAAAATTGGAGAATATGGCTATGACCCCGGCAGTTTTTCTGGATCTTCTAACAGGCCTGCTGCTGACTTGAGCAAGCTTGAGCATAGTGTCTAACACTTCCAACTTCCTATCTATTCCTGTAATAAGGACCACCAGAGAACTTAAAATATCTTCTTGAGCATATAATTTGTCTGAGTGGTAAGTCATGACAGCTACCATTGATTGTTGAGTTCCAACAGGCAGGACCACATGTGTGAAGATTGTGGCATTGATATAGTAGAGGATCCGCCGTTTGGCTGCAGTAGTTTTGTTCTTTAGACGTAGAGAAAGCCAGGGAGGTGTCTGCATATCAGGCCAACAGCTTGTGCACTGGGTCTTTGTAGAAACTTGATGAGTGTGCGGGAGTGCCAAGGTCAGAGGGTGGCACAATAATGGCATCACCAATGGCTCACAGTGCTGGGCCAGATCGTTGTCGGAATCAGCTGCAGGCTTTGGCGGCTGTGGCAACTGGCCAATCCCTGGGCTGGCCAAGGCGATTGCATCAGGGTTTGAGGCAAAAATAGGGCTAGATTTAACCTCTGCAACTCCCAAGTCTGAGACCGTGACCAATGATTCTGAAGACTTTCCATGGATTTTTGGACTGGGCAGTGCCCAGGCTTGATCACAAGTTGTGATCCCTGTGTTTTTCTTTTCACTATCAAGCAGAGAGGTAGAGGATATGTGAGTCGCTTTTTATATTCGGACGTTTGATATCAGTAGAATTTGTAGTGTAGGCCCTGGTTCTCCTGGGCCTCATACTTGACTTCCCCACCATGGTGCTACGAGACCGGAGGTTGGGGTCCTATAGTAAGTATTTGGATAGTTGCCAATCAGCTAAGTGAATGCATTGAATACAGAGTAGGGATCAATTATGGGAGAGCTCTCACTAGGAGTGCACCACACCTCACATTTTCCAGAGCTCGCCTTTTTCTGTCACAGCTCCACCAAAGATGTAGTAAAAAGAGTGGGAGGTCCTACCAGAATTTTCTGTGCTATTTTCCGCATTGATGTTTGCGAAGCTTAAACTTGAGAAGACTCAGGTGCATACAGAAGTGGTTCTGTGGGTGTGCTCACTTGTGTGCTTATAAGCTTGTATGCTAATTATGCTTGCCGCTGGAGAGGTTGGGGCATGGTCTAGATGGTTGCGGGCCGCAAACTGCACCAAATCCTGGCCCTACTGCCTCCGCTACACTGGCTCTCACCCCCTTGGTGAGGCCCCTCCTATTGGAGGTCACTCACTGTAGGACTGACCTCACTCTTTGCATTCTCCATGACCTTTCAAACCTCAGAAATCTCCTCCAGTCCTGCACCTCAACTCCATTTTATAGAGCAGCAGATCCAGCAAAGTTAGAAGTGTTAGTGTTAGGAGCATTAAGGCAGGACGCAGGATGCAGGCTACGGGTAGCAGGCGGTGAGTGAGCTGACAGGTGGGCTGACAGGCTCATGAGGACCCCTGAGCTGTATTGGGAGCAGCCGCTGGCTTGCCTCCTTGCCTGTGTTGCGCCACGCCATGCCACCCGTGCTCTCACTGTGCCACTCAAGCTGAGCTTGCCCGCTAAGCTCCTGATCCAATCCTCAACACTTCAGTTGGGCATCTTCTCTAGCAGAAATGAGGCAGTGGGGGCGTAGAGGACTTTGAGGGTTATCTGGAGATCCTGGCCCTCTGAAACCTTTCTTTCAATAATACCAGAATGCTGTCTCTCAGCATGTTTCTCTGGGTTGTCCAGGTGCATACTAAAAGCTCACCCTCACCAGTTCCTGACAACCTTTATCAATCCACAACCTCCAGGGAACCCGTCCCCAGTTTGAAGGTCCGTGTTCTCTGCTAACTGCTATCTTGTTCCTAATAGTAACAAATGGATATAATCATGTAGAAGATCAGGAACCAGATAAGGCAAGGAAAAAGATATAACAGACATGAGAAAAGAAGAATAGAATGAGCACAATTATTTACAAACACAAAATTAGAACAGGATTTTCTCCTGGTAGATGTTCATCAGGGGTATAGATGTACTTGCAGGGATTTACCAGCCCAATAGTCACAGCAGACAAATATCACATCAAACTACAATGTAAGATATCGGAACCTATTTCATCATGACATGACAATCTTCATGTGCATTGTTAATGTCGCAAACAAACTTGTGTAAATGTTGGGGTATCCATGGTAGGAGAACCATACATTTTTAAGAACCAATCACTGTTCCAAACACACCTTCCTTTCAGTACACAATTTGATTTTAACAGTCTCTACATACTTCATGCCACCCCAGAATCAAGTACAGCCATGTTCCACTTCACAACTGCTATTTTGAATGACTCCATGGACCTGGATTTTGCTCTCTTCTCAAAGGTATGACTCTTCCAGAAAAACTTTTCTCCGGCATACCATTGCACCACTGTGGCTTTACAGTTCATGCTAAATTGGCTCTTGTGGTTCTTCTGAGATTTCTGAGTGCTGTTTTACACTGTGTCTCTACACGCGTCTCTTTCTTTCACCACACTTCAACCATAATGGATTCAATATGGGACTTGCCAGTCATGTTTTCAGAGTTGCAAAAGGTGAAACATGTCACACTATTAAGAGATGTGTCAGGGGTCCACAATGCTTCCCTCAAAATCCCTTTAATTGGTTTCCTTGTCTCCACTGCACTCTGTGCTCATACCTTAACCAATTAATTCACCCAACCCATCAGCCTATAGTGAATATAAGGTTGTCTTTTGTACAAATCTTGATTTCCATTATTCATGATAATAGTTTGGAGAATTAGCTTCTTGGCAGAGACATTCTTCACTTTATAGATACCAACTGAGCTCACACACTTTGTCACATTCCAGTTTGGAATATAATCAACTACTATTTGAACATACCACTCCTGGGACTGCAGTAATGTAGAGCACACACAGTGTTCAGACCTAATATGCACCATGGTTCCACTGGATCTTCAGCTGGGGACACTGGTGTTTTGATCACTGTTTTATTCTTGTCATTGATTGCACTGAAAGTGATTTGTTAAGGACCACTCAGACCATCTTGTCCTTCCTGGCTCACCAATATTTTCTGACCCTATCATTTTTCAAATATTCTCCAAAGTTTCCTGCAGGCACAAGATTAGCAATCAATTTTCGCAAGTCTTCTAACGGAACCCACCTATTCATGCCTATGCATCTCATCATGATGCCCATACAGTCCTTTCCAGATTTTCCAGAAGACTTCTCTTGTTTAGATAAATCAGAATAACCAGGCGAATAATTCACTGCGTATGTACTATGCTCTTCAAACCCTGATCCACTGCCTGTGTGTAACAAATTGGGGTTTTAGTCGGGGTGAGTGCCCACCTCAAATAACCTTTGTCAGGGTGGATGACAGAGGTTACTAAATTAAACTGTGCTTAACGCCCTGGTAGCTACGTCACTGAGGCTTAGCTAAGCAGCAATATGTAAATTATTTATGCCTCACTCAAAGAGTAAGAAATGTCCAAACCCAACAAAAGAAAAATCCCAAACCAATTTCGAAAAATAGGATAAATGTTAATAAAACAAATTACCCCAAAATTACAAAAATTCAATAAGTAGAATTAGAGGAATGTTTTTAAAGTTTGAATTTAAAAATAGTGTCAAAGCCATTAAGTGCCAACTGCAGTCATCTGGTTGCATTTGAACAGGAGATGGGTAAGGTTTCTGACCAGTGGCGATGGAGCATGGATCGGACGCAGGGACCAGGTTTGGTCTGGTGAAAATTTGTACTTTTGGACGTAGTTTCTGTAATAGAAGTCAATAATCCTGAGAGGGGGTGGGAGCATGGCAGAAGTTTGTGGCCGATGATGGCTACATATCATCAGATAGGCGCTGGACAAGGTTTCGAGGAGCAGTTGACTTTTGTCAGGAAACCCCAGAGCAGGAGAAATGTGAATTTCATGGCCAGGGAAGGTCCCTCTCTGTCCAAATACTTTTTGTGCCGTCACTTGATGAAGATTTCTGCCTTCAGACGTAATCACTTTTTTGGATCTGACTCTTCCAGCGGGGCAAGGCTGCAGTCTGTAGCTGAAGACCACTCCCCAAGTTCCTGATGAATCAGATTTACTGCTACGGAAAAGAAAGTAGCTGGAGCTACCTGAACCATTGGTCCGGTGTCAACACCACTTCGTCGGCTGGTCTTGGAAGGTAGTTCCTAATCCTTCCAAGTTCTTAGAGTAAAACGTTTCTAAGTCTGAGGTTTCAAGAAACTTTGCAAGTAGGAAACCTTGATACCAGGCAAAGGTCCAAGAACCTTCAGGACATCCCTTAGGTGGTCAGATGTCAGATTCTAGGACACATCCACTTTGTCCAGGTCAGCTGGAAATGCAGGAAAAATATTCTTGAAACTTGTTGTGTCCCTGTAGGCCAAACAGGAGGTCAACCTTATGGTCTTTGGAATCTCTAGGTACAAGAAGGAGAGCAGGTACAAGAAGGAGAGTGATGTCTTTATTGCTCGGCACATATAGCAAGACCAGCCCTCTTCTGTTCTTCCACATGTCCAGAAGTGGTCTAAGGAGGGTACAGTGGGTGCCACATTTATTCCCAGAGCCAACCTATAGGTGGTGAAAACTCCTGGCCACTCTTTAAGAAATTGAGTAAAAGTTCCCCGGGTTGACCCCACTCAACACTTGTAACGTTTCCTGGGTGTTTAACTGTAAGTGATCCCGCAGTGCTCCTTTCTGCCCTAAACCAACATGGCAGAACCTTTCTTCCCCTATGCAGAGCTCCTATGCCCACCATGGAGGTGTGACTAGGTTAATGAGCACCCCCTTCTCAATGGTCACTTAAAAGTGGTTCTAGGGGCAGCTCCTCTCCCACTTGGCCTGGTGTCTGACTGGCTAGGGGAACAAAAGAAAGGCCAGGCCCAGGTGTTAGCTACATCTGCCAGTGACAGGGCAGGTCCCTTTTAAGTTAATAAAGTGACTGGTCAGAGCGCAAATGGTCTACATGTTAGGGAAACAAAACATCTCTCCAAGCTCAAGACCTTTGTCTCAGCTATGGGAGCAAGTTCACACCTCAATTAGGGTGCTGTTCAGCTCCTGGGTGACATTTGAAAGGTCATGCAAATGGGCTTTAGGAAATAACTTTTTTAAAGTACCCAGTGTAAATGATTCATTACACATCTGACTTTATTTTGTGGTAAATATTTTAAAAAGTGCAAGAATTAATTTTGTAGCTATTTCCTAAGTGGAGATAGCAATTTTAAATGTTATAAAGTATCCCCATGCTTTCCTATTTAACAGCAAGGCCTACTTATATATTATAGATTTATATTTAAATATTAGTGGTACCCATAAGTAAGTCCTACTTATGGGTAACATTAATATTTAAAAGGAGTGGTTAGGGCTGTCAAAAGGGTTATTTTGGACATGCAGATTTGTAATTCAAATCTGCATAGCTATCCCACTAATGGCTGGATTGCAGTCATGGTTACACTGTCCCTATAGTGGATGACACAATGAATGCTGTAGCCCACTTGTGACCTTTAACTTGCAGGCCCTGGGTTCACTTTAGGTACCATATACAAGAATCTTCTAGGTAAGTTAAATGTGACAGTCACTGGTACGCCAATTTCATCATATTGAAAAGGGAGGCACTGGCACTTTACCACTGGTTTGTTGGATTAAAGGGCACAGAGTGCACTGTCAAGGCTAACACTCTGGGGATACACCATTCAAAAGATGGTCAGTTCCAACACTGAGTTTCATTATCCACTCAGCCAAATCAAATGTGGGCCTTAAGCCTTCTACAGAGATGTTGTGACTCAAGCAAAACACTGTTGTGAGCCTAACCTAACATTTCTCTCATTTATCCATAGTACCACTCTATTGTAATATTTTTGACTTTTCCTTCAAAACCCTGTCATGGCTTTTTTCCTTCAAAACCCTGGCATTGTCATGCAATAAGACCCCCTGGAAGGTGATGACTCATTTAAGAGTATGTTGGAGAGGATGTGGTTTAACTGCCAGAGCTACCAACTTTGGAATTGGAGAACAGGGTTCTAGTCTCTTCATCTTCTCACCATCCTATGATTCTGGGCAAACCACTTCATTCCCTAATCCTAATCGCATTTAAAAAAAAAAAAAAAAATGAATGTGTCCTTCTGCAATGTAACTGGTGCACATGTAAAGTGCTCCAAAGCCTTTGGATACATTTTGTGCTCTATAAAATAAAACTGCAATTTAACACTTCTCAATGCCTTTTTCATGCCCCTTTCATAGCACGCTGCTGTTGAAGCTAACCTATAGTTCATTTTGACAAATTGTGTAGCACCAAAGAGATTTATGTAAGTGGTCAGAGGCTTAATACACATCTCCCGTAACAAGACCCCATTGTACACAGAAGACAGGTCCTTAAAGCTAAATTCCTATCCCTTCCTGTACAATGCTAATGCCCCTCTGATGCTGGGCAAGGACTGCCTGCCCACCCAAGAAATTCTATTAATATCTGGATGATCTAACCACATCCTGATATATTGGCTTTCCTCCTTGGTGCCAAATTCAGAGGCCTCAATGTCCTAAATGATCCATTCTCACTTTAATCTCTTTCCTTCCACTCTCAATGGTGCTATCAAGTTCAGAACTGCTCTAATTGAATCAATTACTGGTTTGGCTCTATCTTCAATACTAGCATGTCTGCAAATCCTGCCTACATGCCGTAATTTCCAAACACTTTGAGAAATTCATCAACTACTTCATCATCTTCTCCTAGTTGTGAGAATCAATATATCTTCATCTGTAACGGACTGTGAGGCTAACATCATTTGCTCCAGAAAATTAGGATTAAGCCTCGTACTCTGATCATGTTGTTCCTTGACCCCGACACGTTACCTCTTCTCTTACCTGCATAAGCTTCACTGATCATAACCATATATTTTAATACAAACTTCATCCTTGTGAAACAAATCAGTTCAATAATAGTGGTCAGATAACCACAATGATTTAATTCAGATTCCAGGAGCACTGTCTGCCTCTCCAAAAACTCTTCCCCATGTCTTTCCACCAACGAATATGTAAGTTGATCCATAATCAGCCAACACAGTTTTTCCACTCATTTTAATCCCACACCTTAGTATACTCATTACGTTGTCCCCATTAACTGCGATTACTTTAATTGCATGTCTTTCATTTCTTCCACCTGTTGTACAATTCTTCCTTTGCAAAAGCCTGAATAATGGCTACCCGTATCACATTTCCTGCATAAAAGAATATTAGCAAAACACTTCACACTTAATGATATGTGCCCTGAATGTTTGCATAATTAACACTTAGTTAGTCCCTCAAATGTGATAGTTTCCAAAGTTACATTCTTTTGCCTAGTCATTTTCAAATCACTGTTTATTTCTTTTTTCCATACTTATGTATATCCCATTCCCTCAATGATAACAGAAGCTTCCTTCGAAAATCATCCCTGGAATAGTTGATGCACTGCACTAGTTGATCCCTTATAAGTAACTGTCAAATCTCCAAATCTCACAAGCATGCAATATTTTCAGGCTGGTAACATAATACCCCACTTTTTATGTTTTTCTTTGCACACATGCCGAAAAAGTATGGGTTTCCAGGACCACGATAATGGTCCATAATAGGTGACTTGTCAAATCTTCAAGTTCTCTTGTGTGAGCAGTGTTCCTTAGACTGGTAATTTAATAACCCACTCTTTTTGTTTTCCCTCGCACATATGAGAAAAATGGGTGTCTTTCTTGGACCACATTAACTCATGTTATAGAGTGTTCATTTAACACATTCGCCAATTTAGCACTTGCATGCATTTTTTCAGCAGTCTCGTTGCCTCTAAATATTTTTTTCAAAACTCTCAAAAATACTTCTTCCTTCAGGACCTACATTATGAAGTAGTACCTCCTTTTTTTAAGCATCAGAGAGCGTTTTAACTGCTACAGCAGCTAAATAGGAGTCAAAAAGCTTCTTCCATTGTTCCCACAGTAGAATTGGTTCTCCTGCTTCACACAGAAAAAGATGATGCTGAAACTTAGTAGACTTCTTTATAAGGGAAAAGCTGGAAAAATGAGTTACAACAAATAACTAAAACAGCTATTTAAAATCAGACGTTAACACAACCTAATAAAATATTAATTCACTTAAGCAATCCTAATACTACTAATAGAAATAATTGTCTGTCCATCACTGTTGCTCACCTTGTTCTGTATAATTAATTCTGTAATGCAAAACAGGGGTTCTTTCAGTTCCTTAGCTTGCCTTTGTTCATTTCTTTATAAGACAGTTTTGGTGAAATGACTATCTGATAGAGACTTCTAGTTGCAAATTCCTTACCTTAGAATTTCCCCCCCAGGGGTCAGACTGGATCCGGAGATTTTTTCCTCGAGCAATACCCTTGCACGCATGCCAGCGGCGTTGGTCGACTCCTTGTGCGTCGCCGGTGCGTGATGAGTTCTGGAGCAGTACACTGACGCCGCCTCAGCGCAGCGACGTCAGTTCTTTTCTTTCTGCGCATGCGCTGATCCGGAGAGTGCTACCATTGGTCAATTTTTGACCGACTTCGAGTCTTTTGTTGACTTTTTGTGAGTTATTGGTGCATCGAGGGATGTCCCTGAAGACAGGATTCAAACCGCGCGATGTCTGTGACGGATCCGCCTCGGGTCTGTTTGTGGTGCCTAGAGCACGACCACCACCCAAAGTCGTGCTCCGAGTGCTGGACCATGCACCTGAAAGCCTTGAGGCATCGGTCCCCCAAACTTATGGCAGCCCGGCACTCGACTCTGCATAGGTCCTGGTCTCGCTCGAGGGGAAGGTCTTGAGGCTGGTCATGGAGCCACCACCACTTGTCTTCTTCGAAGTCTTCGGGTCAAAGTAAGAAGAAGAAGCCAAAGAAATCCCTCAATCCTTCGACTTCACCCCATCGCTCGGCTGATGCAACGAGGGAGGAGCATCGACGGTCGAGGCCTGTATCTGGGTCCGCTCCACGCCTCCTTGAGTTTCTGGGAGCTGGGGCGGCCTCTGCCCAATTGAAAGAGTTTTACGAGGCCATGTTCCTCATTTTTGGGCAGCCTGATCCCGCTACTGGGCCTTTGGAACCAAGGGGTTTGATTGGGGGGCCGTTGGGTTCCGCGCCTTCGACTCCAGCTCTGGCCTCCAAAGTCCCCTCTGTATCCGCTCTCGGATCAAAACCGGCACCGATTGTACCATCGAGACCTTCCCTGGCGCCGGTTCAATTGTCGACACTCCCAACGTCAGTGGTGCCCACCATCGATGTCAACCCGATCATGACGACTAGTGTCGGATCGGCGTCGGCAGACACCGCCTCCTTCTTCAATGGGGCCTATTCATCCCAGGTTGGATTCTGACCCATATTCTTATGGGTTCAAATTCGGGGGAGGATTAGAGGGTTTCCTGGACACTTATGAATACGAGGATGACCCTAACTTGGACTGGGCACAGGAGATGAGCGAGACCAGTGGTCTAGATACCTCTCCAGACGCTGGCATGCTGTTTCCTCCTACTGGGACTACAGCGGAGGGAACAGCTTCTTCCATGGTGCTCAGTAGGGCGGCTGAGGTCCTTGGCCTTGAGCTGCCTACTATTCAGGTCAAGTCTAATCTGCGGACAGAGGTGCTTCATCAGGGGCTTCCACATCTGAGCCTCTTCTTCTGTTCACTGAAGCCCTCACCAATGGGTACTCGCTCCAGACCCAACACAGGGGCTCCTGTGAACAGGACTATTGCACGCCACCATCTGCCTGCCCCGAACAACCCTAAATTCCTGTCCCAACACCCCACACCTGAGAGCCTTGTCATCCAGGCATCCTCATCCTCGGGTGCATTCCCTTCCACACCTCTGGATAGGGAATCAAAAATACTGGAACAATTGGGGAAGAAGATGTTTTCTTCCTCCAGTCTTGCTCTGTGGTCAGTGAACACCGCATGTCTTTTGGGCCGTTATGCTCACTCTCTGTGGGATATGGTCATGCAAGTTCTGCCACAGATACTGGAGAAGGTCTGTGCAGTCGTCTCCCAAGCTGTCACCGATGGGAGAGACGCAGCAAAGTTCACTATCAGATGTGGGCTGGACATGACCGGGTGTCTTGGTAGATCAGTTGCGACGACGGTGGCCTTGAGTTGCCACGCCTGGTTACGTACATCTGGTTTCTCAAGGGATGTCCAACAGACTCTTATGGACATGCCCTTTGATGGCTCCTGTCTCTTTGGAGACAAGGCAGATTCGGCTCTGGAGAGGTTCAAGGACTCCCAGCCTACGGCTTGGTCCCTAAGCCTTTCAACTGCCCCTCGTCCCCAACAGTCCGCCTTTCGCCCCTTTCTTGGCCACAGAAGGGGCTCCCTATTGTGTCCCTTTCCCAGCCACTGTGCCACCCATGCTGTTCAGCTGCTGCGTGGCCGGGGATGCAGAATCCCACGTGGTCGTCCGACAGGGAACCAGAGGTCTGCCCAGTCCACCCCTGCAGCCTCCAAATCCCCCTAGTCCGGGGCGTGGCCGGGCCGCGAAACAAGATGGCCGCTTAGAGCGAGAGCTCCGCGCCGAGGCGGTCCCGGAGGGGCGACGGGGGCGAGAAGACAGCCGGACAACACACCGGGTTTGGTGCCCCTCCACCCCTACAACAGCGGCGACACGGAACCATGTCCGGGGACCCCGTAGGAGCGGGACGCAAGGCAGGAAACTCGCGATTCGCCCCAGGCCGATAAGGCCTGGAAAAAGGGGGGCGGAGTCGCGTCTTCGGAAGACCGCGGACGGCGTGCCCGTAGCAGCAAGGAGCAAGCTGAACAGGCCGCAGGGACTGCGGGAGTCGTGACGACCCGCATCCATCTCCCTACAACGCCAACAAACATCCGTGGACCTTCCCCCCCCCCCCACAGGGAGACGGGAAGACACAGCAAAGGGGTGCGGCCCCTTCGACAGCCGGGAGAGAAACCCAAAGAGAGGTAGGATTGAATCTCTTCAAAATAAGAACGGCATCGCCGGAGGCAGAGGCACGACTTCTCCCCTCTTTTCCATCACAGAGGGACAACAAAAATCCTCCCGCTGAGATAATAAACTTTCTCCCCCCCCCCTCCAGACAACTAATACTGAGGAGGGTAGAGGGGCTCGACGGGAGGCACGTGGAGTCGAGGGGACGAGAGGGGTGAGCGACTGGGGGGGCACCGGGGATGAGGAGAGCCAGAGGGAGCCAAGAGAACAGAGATACAGGAGAAGGGAGTGGACTGACACCAGTGTAAGCCACCGAACATCTATATCCTTATCGGAACCTACGGAGGGAATCTCGGGCCCCACGTGGTCAGACTCTGTAGACAATTGAGGCGATGCCCGGCAACAAACCGAACCATAAACCTGTCAGCAAGCCTGCACGACAACTATTATTCTCAGAAGCGCTACAACACAAACGCCTAACCCCCACGAAGATAAACCCTCAAACATCGCCACCTTTAAACGAGTTCACCACGATGCCTGATAAAGATCAATCCACGACTATGGACAGGATACTACAAGAGATCACCACCGTCAGCCGCCGCATAGAGGGGATGGACGCCTCTATAACTTCATTGACACTAGAAACCAAATCCATGCGTTCTGACATTGCCGGCTTCCAATCTAGAGTGACAGGGCTAGAACAACGCATGGGATCACTAGAGACGCAGATCAACACGTCTCAGGTGCGAGAACAAGACTTCATCTACCTCAGGAGCAAACTAACGGACATGGAGGACAGGAGCCGGAGAGACAATATCCGCATACTTGGGATCCCGGAAAAGGAAGAAGGCTCGGATATGCAGACTTTTCTGACCTCCACTCTTCCAAAAATGATTTCATTGGACTTTGACCCGCCGCTAGAATTCCAACGGGCACACAGGATAGGCCCAAAACGCTCTGACAACTCCTCAAGGCCCCGCCCAATCATCGCATGCTTGCTACGGCATAATCAAACCCGACAAATACTCCAAGTAGCACGCAACCACGGCCCTTTCCGAATAGACCAGCACGAGATCCGAATAACCGCCGATTACTCCAAGGAAACCAACGAACGTAGAAAGGCTTTCCTAGCCCTACGACCCCGGCTTCGCAAACTAGAGATGAAATACGGTCTCTTTGACCCTGCAAGAATGTGGGTTACAAAAAATGGAGTGTCCATGGACTTTTATAACCCCGACGAATTGAGACTCTTCCTTGACTCTTTCCAATCCCAGCCTATGGACTCTTACAACACAGACAGTGAGCATGACATTGTAGGAGGCAGTGATAGGGCCGAAACCCCCCACTCGGGAATAGAAAAGGTGAAGACGGCTCTACACGACACCGGAGCCAGTCATAGAGGTAGAGACATGGAGAGACTAACTAGATCATATGATGACAGGGGTCAGATTTTACACGCAGTAGTAACCCACACCCAATTATCGGAAAGAGACAAATCCCGCTCCCCTTTAAAGCCTACAACTGGGTCTTCTTGAGAAGGTAACGCGACAAGACGACTTATGGGACTATCGCCAGAGAGTCGAAAATAACAACTATAGACTCCGCGGAAGGATGAGTACCTTTCCAGATCATATGTGTATTACTATTGTAATTATCTAAGACTGCTAGTAACAATGTTAAAACCAGATACATGAAAAATATATGCTCTTTATGACTAGAGCCGAGGCCCTATAATGGAAACTACCAGTAAATCGTTATTTGCCCTCAGTACACAACAGATGATGATTACTAGAACAGGGATCAGACCCCACCAACTCACTGTATGTTTAATAAGGGCCCGGTCCCGACCCTATAACCCTATAACAAGGTAACAAGGTAACAGGGGCATTAAACAGATAACAAAAATAAACACTAATTAACTATCATGGAACTTACCTTACATTCCACACACTACAAAGTATCTCATGGTAGTAAACAACAAAGTATGTGAAACTTTCCTAATACACACCACACTCGACCAGCGCCGACATTAGAACCGTTTAGCCCCCATTATCACCCCAAGGGATGGGACTAGACAACGTAAAGATAAATTAATCCCAATTCAGGGACACACAATACGATATAACCTGAAACATATCAAAGCTCCCACTACTTGACTTTACCTTATTCTACAATAAGAAACTGGGGGAAAAAAATAGAACACGAGGACATAATACAACATAATACCGCATAACAAAGCAAAATATTATGACATTCTATACTGCCACTCCATACCACATTATAACATCACAATGTAAATTATAAACTATTAGCTATTCTTTTCCCCAGATGTTCGTACCTACCCCCATCCTAATCATTATTACTATCTTAAACTATCACCAACAACAGAACGACTATGATGGTGGCACATACCAAGTAAGACCTTAGTATGTCAGTATTATGATGTAATAATACACGGCAAGGAGTTAGTAATAGGATGAGATACGCACTATCCTCGCGTAACCCGGGGCTCAGCTACACTCATTACCTATCCTACGATTAATAGAGAGACGTTTGGCATAATGGCTCCTAACATGATAATGTGATAAGATGCCAGGATATGTTATGTTGATCAACCTAATATGTCATTGAACAGTTGTAAGGCGAGATGAGACGAGGCAGTGTTATAGTTGAAAAGAAATGCTCAGGAAGTATTATATTATACTGTATATTGGTATCTTTATGTACCCATGCATACACGAGAACTATAATACTCTGTTTGAGCTCTCTCCCCCCCTCCTCTGCCCTGCCCCCCCCCTCCCCTCGCCAGCCGGTCTCGGTCTCTCTGTCTGCCCAGTCCCTACTTTAATTTACGACCCTATCTTATGAACTCCTAAACACCCTACGATACCATACAACATCAAGTACTAGGCACAACATCCTAAACACCATACCCCATCAACACCCGACACCCCCTCCCTCCTCTCCAGCGCCGCTCAGGTACTATAGTTATTAACCGATCATTACTTCTGCCAATATACACTTTAGTTATATAACTAATACACTAGCCACTAACCACCGATGAACAGACCCACTTCCCGATACATAAACATAAGCACTGCTGTGTGCCCCCCCCCCACCCCTCCTTATCACCGACATATCGATAACTGGCTGTCTGCTGTTTCCCCCCTTTGCCCCCCCCGATCGAGACCGCCCGACGGCACGAGAGCTCCGAGAGAAATCGGTCCCGCCGTTTACAGACCTAACGAACGAAGGAGGTTGGACTCCTAACCTCCCTCATCCCTACCCTTCTCCACTTCTTCCCCCAAATTGCACGCTCTCTTGCTATACTCTCAATCTCAACTTCAGCACACGCATCCATCCCTTCCCCCCCCTTCTCCCTCTTTTCTTCTCCCTCTCATTTCTCCTTGCCTTCTTTTTCCCTCATATTTCCCCTCCATCTGGCTCTCGTCCTACTTATATTACCTCTCTTCCTTCACCCTCTCCTCTCTCTTCTCTTTTTTCTCCAGAGGATTCCCTTGGCCTCCACCAGCTACTAACCCCCGCATAATATAAAATAAAATAAAATAAAACACCGTATCATATCGAAACACAACTCCCACTCTAACTACTATGTCAATATCTCCCACAGGGTGCTTACTTACTCACCATTATCCAATATGTCGAAGCCCCACCCTCAAGCGACGCGACCATTACGCATACTCTCTTGGAATGTACACGGCATGACGAGCTATGTTAAGCGGAAGAAGATACTGTCCTATTTTCAATCCAAAAAAACAGATATAGCTCTGATTCAAGAGACACACCTTGACACTCTGGAATCCAGTAAACTTAAACGGGATTGGGTAGGGAGGGTTGCCTTCAGCTGCCGTCCAACGAGTCAGGAATCTGGAAGTAACGGACCCCGCAAATGTGGAGTGGCGATACTAGTGCGTAAATCCCTCCCGGTCACTATCATTAAAACCTGGAATGATACGGAAGGAAGGTATATATTTGCTAAATTAAAACTAGGGGACACTGTTTTATGCGTGGGATCCGTTTACGCACCAACCGGCCCAAAACGCCCATTCCTTCTACAGCTAAATCGCCTCCTGACAGAAATCGGAACTACTCGATACATAATCGGGGGAGATTGGAATCTCGTCCAAGACGCCATAATGGATAGGACAGGCCCTGTCGATGTATGTAACCATCACGACAGAGCGCTTCTGACAGACCTGACCACTGACGTCGGTCTGGTGGACTGCTGGAGAATACAACACCCGAAAGATAAGGAATATACTTTCTTATCCACCGTCCATGGCACCCAATCGCGTCTGGATTATTTCTTAGTATCACACACTGTAATCCCTCATATACAAGACACCTGTATCCTAGACAGTGGGCTCTCAGATCACTCCCCAATACTAATCCGGATCCAGGTGGGACTCTCCTTCTCTGGTCGTAAACCATGGCGATTGGCTGTACACAGATATCGCTCTCCACAAGGGAAGGAACAATTAAAAGCTCATGTAACCACATACATGGCCGAGAATTCAGGCACTGTATCCTCAAAAAGGATCCTATGGACGGCAGCAAAAGCAACACTAAGAGGGAATATGATGCGAGATGCAGCACTGGCCAACAAAGACAGAATAGCCCGCCAAACCACCTTAGAGACCACGATACGGGACCTCACTAAACAATATACCGCCCAACCATCCCCTAGGCTGCGACACGCCTTAGAACAGGCCCGCATGGCACACAATGAACTCTATACATCTCAGGCGGAATACGCACTGCAAAAATTGCGAGGCCGCCATTACGAACAAGGGGAAAAAGCAGGTCGCCTCCTAGCGGCGCAGCTCCGACAAAGAGAGGCAGCCTCTGCCATTGCGGCCATAACATCTTCTTCAGGAGCAGTGCTAACTCGCCCACAAGACATTGTAAACGAGTTTGCCAAGTACTACCGACATTTGTACACTCCTGAAACAACGACAGATCAAACACAAATGGAGACATTCCTTGCCGCGGCCAATCTACCCCGTCTGTCTGAGGCAGGCAGGGCCCTCTTGGACGGTAACATAAGCAAAGAAGAGATAACCCAAGTTATAACAAGCCTCCCCTACCATAAATCACCAGGAGAGGACGGATTCCCTGCGGAATTCTATAAATGGGCTGGGGAGGAGGCAATAACCGCAGTACATGAAGCACTGACGGAAGCATGTCAAGAAGGCTCCCTGGGCGCTCTATCCAATAAAGCCACGATTGTCATCTTGCCTAAGCCAGGGAGAGACCCCCTTCTTTGCGGCAGTTACCGTCCTATCTCCCTTTTGAATGGGGATGTCAAACTCCTAGCCAGTGTTCTAGCAGCGCGGCTCCGCAAGGTGATACCATCGTTGATTCACAATACCCAAGTAGGATTTGTACCAGGCCGTACCTCCAGAAATCATATGCGAACTCTTTGCCATACACTGTTAGAATCCATACAATTACCTGACGAAGCCCTAGCCCTGTCCCTAGACGCGGAGAAAGCATTCGACCGCATTGAGTGGCCCTACCTATTCACAACCATGAAGCATTTTGGCCTGGGGGAACAATTTATCTCTAAAGTACGTTTATTATATGACCACCCCACAGCACAGGTTAACTGTGGGGGCATCATGTCAGACCCATTCCCTATCGGAAGGGGCACACGCCAGGGATGCCCCTTGTCGCCACTTCTATTTTTATTGGCCATGGAACCCCTAGCTGCCACCATACGAAATTCTCACCAAATAAAAGGGATCCATATCACCGGGGGCATATCCAAAATATATCTCTACGCAGACGACATTCTGTTAACAATGTCCGATCTAGAAACCTCGCTCCCAGCACTACTTTCCACTATAGAAGACTTTGCATCCCTATCCGGATATCGGGTAAACTGGGATAAAAGTGAGGCACTACCATTATCCCGCATAACGACGAGGGCAGCGATATATGGCCTTCAATTCAAATGGACCCCGACCCGCCTTAAATATTTAGGAACGTTTATTAACAGAGGTCTAGAACATATGGTCAGGGACAACATAGACCCCCTTATATCTAAAATGAAACAAGACTTTGCCAAATGGTCCCTACTAGGCCTGTCCATGTGGGGCAGGACACAGGCGGTCAGAATGGTCACCTTACCACGCTTCACATACGTGTTAGGCATGCTTCCCCTACAGATACCTCTTTCCTCACTCCGATTAATAGACGCATCCATAAGGGCCTTCGTCTGGGGCTCCTCACGCCCAAGACTGAAACCTGCAATAATACTGGCACGACGGCTCTACGGAGGATTAGGACTACCCTCGGTAGAACAATACTCTCTGGCCCTACAACTCTCACAGCTAATATATACGCTTCCGGATACAGCCGATCCACCGCAATGGGTGATCACAGAGAAACTCCTATATGGACAGTATACGGAGATGGGAGGAACATACGCCGACCACGTTCCCTTAACTAACCCCATCCTCAAGGCTACAAACACAGCGTGGTGCAGAGCCCATCGACTACTAGGAGTACACCCCTCCCTGCATACTCAGGCTCCCAT
This sequence comes from Pleurodeles waltl, assembly GCF_031143425.1. NCBI lineage: Eukaryota > Metazoa > Chordata > Amphibia > Caudata > Salamandridae > Pleurodeles > Pleurodeles waltl. The sequence continues at coordinate 205,248,309 of NC_090448.1, forward strand.
AGCAGGGAATAAAAGCATTAAAATAGGAGGGACTATTCTCAGATGGCCCCAATGGTCCGACGCAGGTATCCACAATATATCCCACATAATAGATGGAGATAGCTTCCGCACATTCGCCTCCCTCCAGGAAGAATTCGGTATCCAAAGTAACCAGGAGTGGCGATATCTACAGCTCAAACACTGTATGCGGAGAACATTAGGAACCCCCCCGTGGCTGCTCAAAACCTCACCCATCGTCACCTATCTTCAGAAATGGGGCCGACAAAAAGGCGTCTTGGCTGGCCTCTATGCCGAATTAACTAACCACCTTTACTCTCAGCCTTTACTTGAACGACTACGCTTAAAGTGGCAGGACATACTAGAGATAACCTACACGGACGAAGAATGGCCAGACATACAAGAAGCCCTTGACAGGGGTGTACGTGAAGCACGCCTGAAAATTTGCCTATTTAAAATCCTTCAGGGATGGTATTGGACCCCCGTTAAACTCTTCAGGGCAGGGTTGATACCTCACGCGAACTGTTGGAGATGCACAGAGCCATATTGCGACCAACTTCATATTTTATGCCACTGCCCCACGGTACAGTCACTATGGGACGCGGTACGCCTCGCCTTATCGGACTTCATACAGATACCAAAACCGACCCCACCAGCATTTATCATTCTACATGACATTCGCCCGTATCCCTCCCTATCGCGGGCACATAAACGATTAATCCACACGGCGCTAGCCACGGCCAAAATATGCATACTCAGGCACTGGAGATCTAGCATTGCCCCCACACCCATGGAATGGATGACGGCCATGTATCAAACGGCTACCCATGAACGAGTGATTTATAACCTACAGGACCAAGCAGAACAGTTTGAGGAGGTCTGGCGCCCATTCTTGAAGAGACCATGAAGCGGCTGGTGGATGACCAACGGATGATCAATGTTCAATGATCAATGATTAGGGATATTGATTACCAATCACCCTCTGAGAATCCTAGACTCCGGAAACACATTTAATCTCCTATTGCCCCCTCTCTCTCTCCCTAGCTACGCTATCCTCTCTTCTCTCTCTCTTTTTTTTCTCTCTCTCTATCAATCCACAGGCCTCTAATTTTGTCACATGCCCGAGACCCTGAACTACCCAACATAGTAATACAAGTCGCTTCCTAACACAAACAAGGACTGAGAAATCAACTCATATAAGACGTAGACACTCTCCAACCGACCTTACCATACCTATCATACATATTATCTACTCCTAGACAATAACTTGCTACAGACGGAGAAGTACAGAACGATCTACTCTTAGGCCTGAACAAGCTAGTCTCAGGATACCTACCTCGAGTCTCTTCATTCTACATTCCCCCGCGATTACCCTTCCTCTTTCTCCCTCTTTCTTTCCCTTCTCTCCCCCTCCCCATTTCATATGACTATTTTGTCTCTCCCCTATACCAAGACCAACCCCTCCTACACAACCCTATCCTCGCTCCCCCTCCCCCTACCACCCCCCCCACCTGTTTTCCACTCTTCTTCAAAATAAGGGTACACAACTCAACTATGCAACTGGGAATTTTTACTTACCTGACAGTACATGTATATATGCTTACAATGGAAATAATTGTGGTAAACGAACAAAAACAATGTTTTGAAAGCTAAACAGTTTGTTTATATGCTGTATGTACCGCCTTATACATTCTTAATAAAACTTTTGAAACTTAAAAAAAAAAAAAAAATCCCCCTAGTCCATCCTCTCACTCTGGTCCAGTTGGCGGCAGAAGTTGCCATCACCTGCCCCACTGGGAATCCATCATTACGGACAGGTGGGTTTTGCAGATCATTCGAAGGGGCTACTCCCTCCCCTTTGAATCTGCCCCACCAGCCATGCCTCCGTATACCTGAAGATCATTTGGCACTTCCCCACCAGGAAGTCTCCACTTTCTTTGCCAAGGGAGCCATAGAGAGGGTCCCTGCGAAAGAAGTAGGTTGTGGTTGTTATTTCCGCTACTTTCTGGTGCCCAAAAAAGACAAGGGCTTACGTCCTATCCTAGACCTTTGGGACCTCAATCTCTTCCTCACCTTGGCTCCGGTCCTGTCTGCCTTGGAGCGAGAAGACTGGATGGTAGTGTTGGACTTGCAGGATGCTTATTTCCATATTCCTATCCTGCCTCCCCACAGACATTACCTACGATTCATGGTAGGTCACAAGCATTACAATTTACTGTGCTCCACTTCGGCCTTACCAGCTCCCCTCAGGTGTTCAAGAAAGTGATGGCGGTAGTTGCAGCTCATCAGCACAGCTCGGGGTTTTCAGTCTTCCCCCACCTCGACGACTGGCTGTTGAAGGCGGACTCGCCCAGAAAGTCGTCTCCCACTTTCAGACTACGGCAATCCTCCTCCACATGCTGGGGTTCACTATAAACGTGCCGAAGTCACATCTGACTCCCTCTCAGACGCTCCCTTTCATCGGAGCTGTTCTGTACACAGTGCAGTTTCGGGCCTATCCTCCCTAAAAGCAAGTCCAGGATATTCAGGCTATGATTCCGATCTTCCAGTCTCTATCTTGGGTTTCGGTGAGTCTGACTCTGAGGCTGCTGGCCCTCATGGCCTCCTGCATCCTGCTAGTGACACATGCCAGATGACATATGCGGGCTCTGCAGTGGGACTTGAAGTTCCAGTGGGCGCAGTATCAGGGAAATCTCACCCACATGGTCCAGATCTCGGAGGAGACTGTGAAAGACCTGCAGTGGTGGCTTTCAAATCCGCATTGGGTCACCGGCAGATCCCTCTCCCTTCCCCATCCAAATGTATCCATAGTGACGGACGCGTCACTCTCGGGATGGGGTGGCCACATGGGAGAGGCGGAGATCAGAGGCCTCTGGTCTCCGGCAGAGTCTGTGCTCCATATCACTCTTGTAGTGCTCCAGGTGATCCGGCTTATGTTGAAAGCATTTCTTCCTTCTCTCGAAGGGAAAGTAGTGCAGGTGTTCTCGGACAACACTACTGCCATGTGGTACTGCAACAAACAGGGCGGAGTAGGGTCCTGGACCCTTTGTCAGGAGGCGCTACGCCTCTGGATATGGCTGACTCATCCATCAGGTTATCACCCTGGTGGGCTCTCTGAATGCCAGAGCAGACAAACTCAGCTGTCGATACAAAGCCAATCACGAATGGCATCCCCATCTGGAGGGGTTGCATGGTCTCTTTCAGCAGTGGGGAGAACCTTGGTTAGATTTGTTTGCCTCCGCAGAGAACGCGCAATGTCAGCTGTTTTGCATGTTGGAGTTTCCAAGGCGGCACTCGCTCGGAGATGCTGTTTGTCTTGAGTGGAGCTCTGGCCTCCTTTCTGCCTATACCACTTTTGTCCAGCGTTCTCAAGAAGATCAGGAACGACCGGGTCCAAGTGATCTTGGTTGCTCGGGACTGGGCATGGAGAGTATGATATCCAGAGCTATTGAGCATGGCCACCGATCTTCCACTCAGACGGGAGGATCTTCTGTCGCAGCAGCAGGGGACGGTTCTCCACCCGAACCTGTCCAATCTCTGCTTTCATACGTGGAGATTGAGTGGCTGCAGTTGACGGCTTTTGACCTCCGACCCAAATTCTGTGATGTTATCTTGGCAGTCAGACGTCCCTCACCAAAACGGTATACGCCTGTCGTTGGCATACATTTGTGGCATGGTGTACCAACAAATCCGTTGATCCCCTCTCTGCTCCTCTTTCCGAGGTTCTTTTGTTCATTCTTTCTTTGGTTTAGCAGGGCTCTGTTTTGGGCACCCTTAAACGCTATTTATCAGCTATCTCTGCATTTCTTAGGTAGCCAGATCAGCCTTCACTCTTTAAGTTGCCTATTGTTAGTAGGTTCCTCAAGGGCCTCACCCATTTGTTTCCTCCCACCCCATTTATCATGCCTCAGTGGGACCTCAAACTTGTCCTTACTTACTTTGTGTGCTCCCCCTGAGCCGATGTACAATTGTCCATTATGGCTCCCTACTTTGAACATGTTTTTTCTTGTTTCCATCACTTCTGCTCACAGAGTGAGTGAGCTTCAGGCTCTATCTCCTAAGCCCCCATTTTTTCTGTGCACCCTGACAAAGTGGTGTTACTCACTAAGGCTTCCATCCTTCCCAAAGTTGTTACACCTTTTCATGTAGGCTAGTCCATCACCTTGCCTACTTTTTGTGCACCTCCACATCCTTCTCATGAGGAGAAGAGACTCCTCTGCCTGGATCCAAAAAGAGCATTGGCATTCCATCTCAATCTTACTAAAGATTTCCAGGTGGACGATCAACTCTTTGTTGGATATGTGGGTGTAAATAAAGGGAAGGCAGTGCAAAAACGTGCCATCCCTCAATGGGTGGTACTTTGCATCAAGATGTGCTACACTTTGGCAAAGAAGCAACCCCCGGAGGGCTTGCGCACTCATTCCACCAGAGCAACTGCTGCTTCTACTGCGTTAGCACGTTAAGTTCCTGTCCTGGATATCTGCCAGGCATCTATGTGGGCACCCTTGCACCCGTTTACTAAACATTACTGCCTGGACAATCGTGTCCTCAGGGACAGTTACTTTGGTTGTTCGGTCCCGCATGGACTTTCTAGTATGATCTTTGTTTGCAGCCCACCTCCAAGGATGACATTGTTTGGGTATCTATTCTAAGGTAAGGAATCTTCAACTAGAAGTCTCTATCATATGTACAAGTTACTTACCTTCAGTAACAATATATCTGGTAGAGACATATTCTAGTTGCAGCTTCCTTACCGACCCACCCATCCTCTCCGCTTGTGAACTGATTTCTAGGGACAGGGCTTCCCCATTTAGGGCCTTAGCTCTGCCATATCAATTTCAGTGTTCTTCGCAGCTCTGCGCTTTGGCGTGGAAACTCGTGAAAAGAAACTGAGGTGAGGTGGCCTCTGTGTACTGCTCCCGATGTCATCACGGCGGCTGCGACACCTGCGGAGTCGCATGACGCCACCTGCCGACAAGCATGGGTATTGCTCGAGGAAAAACTCTCGGGATCCAGTCTGACGTCTGGGGGAAAATCCTAAGGTAAGGTGTCCTCAACTAGAATATGTCTCTACCAGATATATCGTTATCGGAGGTAAGTAACTTGTATGTCAATGTCACCACTTCCTTAGTATGTCATTTAAGTTTGTGCTTCAGTGGTATTCACTCACCCTTCTTAATTCTCTGCTTTACCTCCTGTGTGTCGCCATTACCAACCTTGTTGATTCAGTTGATAAATTTAATTTGTCACCTCTGATTTGAAGCCGGATCATAAAACCTTAAGGCTTCCTTAAGTGCCACCATGCTTATAAATAAATTGTATTGAGTTAGTATACTGAGACCCAAAGCAGTGAACAAATGCTATGTCCACTCAGACCACACAGTGCTAAATGGCTTTCATTGCCAGGTTCCAGTAAGCATGCATTGTGTCACAAAGATGCAAATGAACATTCACATCAACAACTCAAATTTGCTCAATGGATCGATTATCAATGCAATGTGTCTCCTCAAATACCCCTGCACACCTGCCTAAGTATTCCACTGAACTGGACGACGTTAATGAAATATCTCTGAATGATGACCATCCAGATGTCATTGATCTCTCCACCAGTTCCACAGCTGATCGAGAATCTTCAGCGGTTGGTGATATCAGTAGCATGCTTGGACCTTGTCCGAGCAGTCTCATCATTCTCACATGTTGTAAATATCCTCCTCAATAACAGCAGAATGTGTAGAATTGTAGGGAAGGTTTAAGGTTTATTGATTGTGGATAATGGTAACATCACCCAGGACCGGATGGCAGGGCAGCAGCTGACCCTGGATCTCTCCATCACTTCAACTTCATACATTTCATATTATATAACACACACATTTTCTATGCCAACTACTTCGCATGGGTTCTCTACCTTGCTAGTTTATTGTTTCAAACTTTTTGTATCAGCAATTGTTTTTAATTGCTGTTTTCCTTCAAACTAAATTGTTGAAAATTGCAGTCTACAACACCGCAGAGCCATTGAGGAAACTGAGGACCAGTTACCATTTGGCTAAGCATTTCCCCATGAAAAGGATAGAAATTCTAAAACCCTGAATTTCTTTGAAAGCAAATGTTTATAGACAATACAGCGACAATCGTGTTAAATTACTAGGATGTCTTGTGTCGAGATACATAATTGAATTACAGAATTAAGCACTGTGAGACCTTCATATCGATAAGTATAATTTTGACATGTAGAATTGTTCTATAAAATGCAATAAATATTAGTGTAATAAAGCGAGCGAGTAAAAACAAACATAAAAAGAGAAATAGTGCAGTAGTAATTGAGTCGCCAGAGAAACATCAAACAAAATATGTATGTTTGAAGTGATCAAGATAATTAAAAGAAGAAGCCAACTTGCTCAACAGAGTCCACGTGTTTATCCATTTCCAAACTTATAAAACTTATGATCAATAGCATGGACGTCATTTAGGGGTCGCCAAGGGACACAGCTGCAACACTTTTAACTGCATGTTGTGTGCATGCTTGCGGGTGAGAGGTTGCTTATGTAAAAGAGTGTGTGTGTGTATGAGTGAATACGTGTGTTAGTGTAAGCATGTGAGAAAAAGTAAAGATGAAATGGCGTGTGATGTCACTTCCGCTACCCCTGGCATTTTGGTGAGTTGCTGTCCATGATCAATAGCTGTTAAGAAAATTTGAGTATGAGCTGAAGGAGACCTAAGTCAATTTGGTAACAGCAAATTGATATGATTTGACCTATTCCAAAGAGTCCTACTGTGTCATAATGAGAATGTGGACCTTATGTTAAAGCAGGACCAAGGATAAAATCCTCCGCTCTGGTTTCTTTTGGTGTTTTGCATATTCATGCGAACTTAACTAGAGCTTCCATTGTACTCAAGATTGCATTCAGAATAACTAAGGCTTTTATAGGAACCAATGTGAAATCAACGGCATATTAAGCTATAGAAAAAATGGATTACAGCTAGTCTATGTAAATACCCATGACACCGTGCACTGTCTTGCAAAACACCCATTCGTTTGCATGCATAGCAACTGCCCATATTACTGTTTCCCATTTAAATGGTGATCCTTGCAAACAACACTCCTTTCCTAGTTCAGTTTGAGTGTGGCTGTAAATATTCCAAAGCTCACGGTTTGAGATGCCCACTAGCACCAGCAAAATCAACTTCCAAAGGTTAAGTGTTTCATAAAGAAGATGTAGGAGGTGCTAACTCAAAAAAGGTTGGACGAATTTGCACCACACATGTCTGGCAGTGTGAAGCGACTGCCTTTAGTGTGCTTTCAATGGTTTGCTATATATGCATCCAGAACTCAACAAAATGATACATTATTTTAAGAAGTGTTTCATAGATTGACATTTTATAGACTGAAATTTGAATCTGAATTCAAAATCTTATTTTAAATGATGCCCATTGTAGCTCTGGGAGCCATTTAGTGCAAACTTTTGCTGCACTTACCATGCCTGAAAACATTCACTAATTGCCTGGAACATGAGGTAGGGTTAGAGATTTGGCTCAGGTTATGGAACTGTTAGTAAAATCTGTAGTAGAGGAACAGGATGTGACGGAAGGGCATTCTGGTTATGAACAAGTACCAATCCTTGAGGGCTCGTTGATAGAAGTATCGGAATCAGACTACTTAAACTGCACACATGTCTGTTGTGGTGACTCTGGTGACTGGGGGCAAGGCACAGCGCATGGCTTTGAAATCTCCTGTACAAAGCTGATACACAGGTCAGGCTGGCTGTTCCGCATTCATGATGGGAACAGGGCATAGGCCATTACTGACGGACATTCTCTTGGGTAGGGCATTTTAAGCACAGTAAGAGTTGTTGGGAGTGTAGCAGTGGGAACAGTACATGTCTTGGGGCCAATCTATGTGCAGATAACTCTGTACCTAACAGAGTTTGAGATCGGGTAAGTGAGCACAGGGCATGGAAATTGCCATGCTGTGCATCCATTGCCTGTTCGGCACTGACATGTGTTTGCCTAAAGGATTATGTGAGCAGGTCACAATATATATCAAAGTAAAATAAATTATTGTAAAACATTTTTAAAGGCATGCTGCGGTTGACTTTAACATCACAAACTAATATGTATTATTAAAATATAACCCTCCAATTCAAAACATTGGCATTTCCCCCTTTATGGTTTACTTTGTTTTAGAATGTGCTACTTTTTTGTCAGTTGAAGAACTGAATAAACGCTGACCGAAAGAAAGGTGCGTGCTACAGAGGAGGTCTGAGAAGGTACACCAGCACGTACCTAGTCTTGGTCCTAAGGACTATTTCTCTAAAATTATATAGGTCCATCACCCACAGTAGGTGGCATGCTCCATCATCAGTCCCACTCCTCTCCCCAAGACACTTGTTATTGTGAAGAATGAGCTGCAACAGAAGATGAAGCTCTTTTATTGGGGGAGCATATGTATTCACTATACACATCCCATACTAGGCATTCAAGTTCAGCAACTAAGCTGTTTTTGTTGTACATCTCAGGTGCAGCAACAAACAATGTGCTGTGGTGACCCCCAATACTATTTTTTCCTAGATCAGAGCTGTGTTTTCATTAATGTATCCTTGTGGCAGCATTAAAAACTAAAGGGTGAGTGTCCAGCCTCAACTCTTTGCATTATTAAAATGAGTTCCATTAAAGAAATGCTTCTGTGGTGACAACCAATTGATTTCCCTGAATCTGTAGAAGATTTCAGAATCCTGCAATGGCCAACAGGGTAAAATGATCACCTTTCACCTTTCCAATCAGATTAAATTATTTTTCAAAATATTTATTGTCAAATTATCCTTTGATGGGGATTTGAGGGTAGACCATCAAGATACCGTTATCATTACCAGTCAGGACCAGTCTGAGACGTATTTTTAATGCATATGTCTCAAAAACAACTGAACAGATTTATAGTCTTAAATGTTATGTCTATGCCAAAATTATTACAGTTCCATTGCCAATTTTTTTGGTAGTGGAGAGCAAAAATCCACATGGGACTTAAACATGAAAACCCTTCTTTATTTGGCCTTCTCTTAATTTGGCTCCATCGAACAATCTGAATTAGATTGTTGTGTGTCAGAAAAAAAGTTGACAATCTTTGTGAGGCTGCTTGTGCCAGAAAAAAAGGGGTGTGCCAAATTTCCTACAAGGTCTTCAAAAAACATCAGTGTTAGGAAATGAAAAACTGTGTTTTCAATCAAAAGTGCAACATAACCATAAATTAAGAATCCTTATCTCTGACGATTTAATGTATATATGTAGTTTTGTGTTACAGATACATCGTGTGTTGATGGAACACTAAACTGTGAGCCAAATAACTGTGAACCTTATTCTAGAAGAAAGTTTCGCTGGTGATAATTTACTACTTCCAAAAGATTACCACTGCTGTCAGTGGTAACATCAGTGTTGTTGTAATCCTTCGTGCTGCCAGCAGTGTGGCATTACAGCCTTACATTTGGTGATATTTAGCACCGTTGGGAAAAGTACTACCAGTGAAACAGATTGTTTTCTTCGTTTCAAAAGCCAAGACTGCGGTGTTTTTTACTTAACACTCGGGTAAAATCACCACTCTTTCCACAAGTAGGCCATCTGTGTTTAATTCCGGCATAATGTGATAAGATTGCAGCCACCGAGCAGGCCACCGCATGTGTTCAGGTAGCAGAGAGCAAGCTTGATTTTGATACAAGGAAAAGAGATCAGCAACGTTAAATATTAGGTTGCATTTCTATCACCTATCCTTGGAGTAAAAATAAAAGCAGAAGTCACTGCAGCAAGGTTTCTCCCCGTGGCATCCTTGGATGAATGCATAACTTGTGGGTCAAGTGGATGAAAAATGAACAACATTCAGAACCTGTCGACTGAACAGCAGCTAAAAAGCAAGGCAAGTGCTACATTATAGCACACTCAGAGAGTGTTATTGTAGATTTGAAATATCATTAAATCAGCACAAACCAACACTTATCATTTCCTGCACATTTTTCACAGAGAGCTGCTTTCTGACAATGAGTAATCTGTTAATCTGTTCTTTGCCTTGCAATCCGTCAAACTGACAGATTCATTCCATCCCTAATACATAATATCTTCATTTACTGTATGTCTTAGTGGAACTTACTTTTTTTTGCTTGCGCTGGGATTCTTAAGGAAAAAAAGCTGAAAATGTATAATTCGTCTCACACTTCTGTGTCCCTTTGTTTGCCTGTTCTTTGGCGCGCAGCCTCCTTCAAGTAAACGCAATTCAGAAATTCTAATGCAAATTAAAATACTTGATCTCGCAGCACAAGCAATTCCTCACTTAAATGAATGTACAATTAAAGAGGTCACTGGAAGGGGACAAGATATCAAACTCTGAGAAAATGTACTACCCGTTAATTCATTGCTGTAAATTGCTTTAGTGGTCGGTGCGGTTTCAATCATCAACCATACTTTTGTCAGGCAGCCAGGAGTGTGAAAAGTATGCATTTAATATAAGTAAGATATTGACGTGTTGCTGTGAAAATGTAGGTACAAGTGCTGAGTCGGCTGATTCGCCCATTTGAATATTTTCGCTGAGCCAAATCATTATCAAGACATATTCAGTCTCTTGTATCATACAAACCTGCAGTCTTTTATCATGGGTTCACATAGGGCAAATTATTACCACTGTGAACATCCTAGCTAAACGTTTAAAGGTTACCCAAGTTCATTCATATAACAATATACGCATGTTGGATACAAATGAGTGCTGCAGAAACAAACAGAACAGTGAGAAAGAGCAGAAGCTGTAATTGTATCACAGAGAAAAAGACGTAAAGTTGCAGCAACCAGGAAGGTTTTTGAATGTATAATAATAATCACTTCTTTGTAAATAGTCCTTCATAGCACACTTTTGCGTGTCTAAGTATGGCCATAACAAGTGTTACCTGTACTCAATTTAATGATACTCATTGTTCCTACCAAAGTGGGGCAGTCTGAGTTAGCCTTTCTTACCCACATTCAAACTCATGAACGGCAGGTCAGAACAGGTCCTGGAAAGCATAAATGTGTATACTGTCCCAGTTTGCGCAAAATGTGAATCCTCAACGGGGGGCCTGTCCATGCACTAATTACATAAACAAGCATTTGCAATGCAACAGGTCTCAAATATTCCGAACATCTTTTGACAACAGCGCCCACGAGCAAAAGCAAAATAAAACATGAGAAGCAGAGAAAAAGGGACTTAGCAAAATAAAATAAAGGTAGCATTAAAAAACAAAACTTTGCAATTTTGTGCCTGTTGTGCACGTTTTTGCCAGTCATAAACAAGCCTTCTGTTTGGGGGACATGCGAAGTTAAAAAAATAAAAAAAACAAATAGTACCTCGATCACGTCAGGAGCAGCGGATGGCCACTAATTAAGTTGCATCAATTAGTGCTTGATCTCTGCTCCACACAATGTAAGTGATGCCAGGCGTGCTTGGCGAATTACGAGACTGTAAAGAAGAGGGCCACGCAAACCAACAAATGGTGAGCTACAGAGGGTCTCCAACCCATGTACCCTACACAAGCATCACACAAACGAGAAAGATTCACTAGCGCATGCACTTGCAGACTCAATCCTAAAAATGTGCTCTCGCTTTAGTACATGATAGCTCTTCAAATTATTACAAGGATTGTTGAGAGCACAGCAGTGAAACATGTATTGGTTGTTTATCCCTGTTTCATGTTGCACTGCTAGTGGCACCTAGTGTGGTTTTGTGGGGCTCTAGGACTGTTCCACAAGGGATGGAGTGTGTGACTTGTGAAGTGATCTTGAGACTTATTCATACCTGCCCAATAACTCTATAACACTCCTAGGAGACCAACAGTTCTGCACCACATGAACGCCTCTTTGCCCAAACCTCTGTATCTTACACATAATGCCAACGAGGAAAAGTCCCCTTCACATTGTTCATGTATGAAATGTGCACCCAGCAGTGGGGCTTACTTAAGTGGTGCAGGGATCCTGTGACGTGCTTGCTCTGCTGCAATCCTGATATCGGCCCTAGAAATTTAAAAGGGACAACAGCATGAGAGAGAGAAGGAAAAGAAAAAAATTGGTTGATGGATGGAGAGGAGGGAAAGCAAAAAAGATTAAAAAAAAGTGTATTGGAAACGTCTTCCCAGAGGCAGGTCTGAAAGACAACAAAAGGGAAAGAAAAGTTTCAACCCGCAGAAAGGGAAGTAGGCAAGGGTAAAGCACTGATGTAATGTCAGACAAAGACGGAAATAATGCCTCTGATGTGGAAGCAGGAGGCCTTTCGACGGAGCTCCAGAAGAACTGGAGTAGTAAATGCAGGTGTGGGGAACTGTGGGTGTGTGGGTGATGGTGATACTTTGGTGGAAATCAAGAGGAACCAAGTAAAAAAATTCTACATGGAGCAGTCCTAACAGAATATTTATGGAATAATATAGCCCCGAATGGACCGATAATTACCAATGAACACAGGATTTTCCCGGAAGACAAGGAGTTTAAGAAAGACTGGTCACCTTTAGCGTGGAGATGTGCACATGACTGGTTAATCCTCTTCAGTAAAACTGCAAAAAGCCTGGGAGATGCTAAATTGGTCAAAATTAAGATTAGAGAGTAATTGAATAACAGGACTGAGTACAACTGCATTTAAGAAAAAACTCGAGGAATCTAGTAAGATAATCACAGAATATAAGGAGTATTTAACACAGCAAAAATTGGTTCTGTGTTAGAACCTGTTTTACAGTTTTGTGATTTATTTTTCCAACCCCCGGTGAGGAGTATGTCAGCTTTCCTACAGGACACGAAAGACGTCCTCAACCTGATAAAAGATCTATCCTTTGATGACATTAGGGAGCTGTTGATCAGTCTGGATGTGGAATCTTTATATACCAATATACCACAGGAAGCAACTCTGGATGCTGTTAATATCTTGAGGGACATGGAATGGGAGTATATAACACCTCTGGCCCACTTGGTGCTGACAAGAACTTTCTTTGAATTTGAGTGGTAGTTTCTTCTTCAGGTGCACGGGACATCTACTGGGGCACATTTGCTCCAATTTTGGCTTGTCTCTATATGCATTCATTTGAATCAGAATGTGCCCTACATGATTCTAATCCCTTCAGAGAAATGATCCGACTGTGGGAACGCTATAGTGATGACGTGCTCCTGATTTGGACAGGTACCAGGGAAGAAGTCACTACCTTTGTAGAATGGTTAAATACACTGAACACTTTTCTACACTTGACAGCAACAGTGGGAAGGGGGAATTACTATTCCTGGAATTGGTAATTAGGTCTAAAAATACGTTCCTGGAGAATGAAGTTTTTTACAGGTCGATAGATCGCGACAGTCTCCTAAGGTTTGACAGTTTCCACCCATGAGCACTGTGGGAGCACTTACCTATAGGAGAGTTTTTGCATGTGAGATACAGCTGTAACGACATAGCAATGTATAAGTCACATGCAAGTCACATGCAAAGAGATTATCCGCAAAGCTGCTTGAAAAGACGTATCCTGGGAATTTAATAGGAAAAGCAAATAAATGTACCCTCAACAACAATCGGGACCAATTGCTAATGACCTTTGAAAAAGAGGACACAACAAGATCAATCTCTGTGACTACCTTTAGCCCCTTATCGAACAGATTTAAAAAGATTGCTAATAATCGCTGAATGATCTTACAGTCAGGGGGCTTGGATTTAGAAAGACCTATGTATTCCTATGAGACAGCCAAGAACATCAAATATATTTTGGTACATACACACCCTAAAAGAACAGAAACATGGGGAGATCAGATGACTCTTTGGAATGTACCTCCCCTGTAGGTCATTCGCATTGCGCGGTTGCAGCATCTGTCCTTTCACACAGAGAATGAAAGAGTTGGCGATGGGCATTAGGACACCATGGAAGTTGAAAAACCTAACTAATTGCAACTCGAAGAATGAGGTGTGTATGATCAGATTCCCATGCAATTTGATTTATATAGATATAACATCTAGAAGTGTACGGACATGTATTGTGGAACATCGCAACACCATCAGGAGCAAAAAAGACACAAGAAGACTAGACATTTTGTTGAGAAAGGACATGGTGAGAATGAGATGGAATGGTGTGTGCTGGAAAAAACTGAGGAAAACACACCTTGATATGACCAGATCGTTGCTCATTTTAGAACAAAGATGGATTTACAGACTCGTACATACTTGCATGGGCTTAATGATGCAGTCCTGTTGGGGAGCATGATACCGTGACTCATTTTTTGTATTCTAACTGACATTAGTTTTACAGCTGCATCAAACTGGTTTATATAGTGATTGGGAGTGGCACTCTAACCGTTGCTGGGTTGTTGTAGTCATGAGACCCTGGCTCTCAATAGTTCTTGTGTGTACAGAATATGTTTTCCTGTGAATGTTGCTGGCCCTGTCGCTGAAGAGCCCAGGTTCTGTGGGGGAGTATGGAGACTGTATACCTTGAGACTTTTGACGCAGTGAAGTGGCGTTATACAATATTTTGAAACATGTACCAATGTGGGATCCCGGGTGATAGACTAACGTGCTCCCCGGGTTAACATGTGACACAAATATGCACAGGGTGGTCTATTTTGGTGATAGATCTATGCCCCCTGGCTGTAAATGTGATGCAGTATGTTCTTGGTGGTCTGCCATCCATTGGAGATTTTACACCTTATTTCGGCCCGCATGCAGGAGGACTATATTTCCCGGCATACTTAGGGAGTGCGTCCTGATGATGTAATGTGCCTTGCGCGATCTGATGAGGCAACATGCCAAAAACAAGGAAACGGGACGGAGCTGTCCTGAAGCAATATTAATGCTGTGTTATGAGTGTCTCTCTCTCAGTTCAGCAAGGAGAGGGAGCAGATTAGGTGTCAAGGCATCATGCACCTCTTGGTGCAGTGAGTAACTGGAGGTCCCGCATGAAGAAATGTGCATGTGAGATTGCGGTAGATGGGGCCCGACATGGTAGTGTGTGTTTCGGTACTATCTTTGAATGTGTACCACACAGTTAAAAGTTGATAAGATATGTTGAACATCTGTGAATTTACTTTTAAGTGACTCTGCCATTAGTATCAGGTGGGCCAGACTGGGGGATCACTGCATGGGGCACATCGCAGTGTAGCAGAATGTTTGGCGCTGTAGAGACTATACAAGTGTAGCTGCTAATAATGAGATGAACAATGTGAACGATTGGGTGGTAACTTCGGTTGGAGAATAACACAGCAATCGAGTGGATGAACACTGCTAAGTTGTTCTCTTTGTTAACAATGAGCGAGTGGATGGATCATATAGATTAACCAGGCAATTTCGTGTGTAATAATTTGACATATTGTATTAAAGAAATAAGCTTAGTAATTCTAGAGATAATATTACTCTACATCAGTAGAGTGAAAGGCAAAAAATTAACAAGCATTAAGGGGGGTCTTTTGTATGCGTTGGGTCACACAGCACAAGTGTTTGCAGTGATGTGTGCTCTGTCACGTTTGATCACAGAGTGATGGTTTAGGTGACTTGTAAAGTATCAGAGAATTTTCTCCGATCAGTGTTTTTATGTCCCTGTAGGTGGCTTACACTTACTCAGGTAGAATTGACCTGCACATTTTTTTTTCCTTACACTAAAGAAGACGGAATGGGGCAGAATAGCCAGCAAGGAAGATTAGGGATCCATGGCCCTGAAGAATGTCCAAGACACTTTAGGGCTTAGAAAAATGGACTAAAACATGTTAGCCTAATATTAGGTGGCTCGAGTCAGAATTTCTCGAGTAATCAATGTTTACTGTTTTTAATATTACCTTTGTACGCCATTAATAAAGGTGACACGCCAGGGTAACACAAGGTCTTTTTAGTCTACTTATCTGGATCCCAGATTTTATCCAGTTGTTTGTTCATGTCAGAACTTTCTTCTGCGCTGAATCCATCTGGATGTTGATTCCGCCCTAGTGGCACTGTCCTACTGGGGTGGGAAGAGGAAGCCTATGATGAAGCATGACACTATTAGGTGTGGGAGGCTTCCTCTTCCATAAACGAAAGACCACTCAGTGGCTAAGACCCTGTATTTAAACCTCAGAGGAGGCATTCTAGGAAAAGAGAACCAGAAACTGGGTTCTCTTTTAGTAGCTGTCACATTTGGTTGGGGTTCCTTGGTGAGGGGGGAAACCTCCTGGAATCAGCAAAGCCCATACTCCTTCCAAAGTCAAGAGACTAAATGCTTGCCAAGTGGGTATTAGGGATCAGAAAGACAGTGTAAAGAAATAAAGCAACCCTATCTCCAGGTTTAGTCTCTTCGTCGAAAAAGCATATGGGAGGGTAACAGTGAAGGCAGTTGTTACTCAAAGAGACCAGAGATTTGCCAGAAATTGTACCAAAGGCACTGCAGAATCAGGAGTGGTCTTGTCATTGGGGAGGGGGCTGAGAGACCATGAAAGTTTGGTAAAGGAAGCTCATTTATAGCAATGAAGGGCAATGCAAATGTATTCCGCATCTTGTGTTTAAGTAGACATTTTCTTTAAAGGACTTGCCCACTTTTCACCCTGAATAAAAAGGGTAAGGAGAAGTTGAACTTTAGAGGCTCCAAGGCTAGAATGAAGCCAGATTAAAGAGCCACTAATTGTGTCACCTTCGTCCGATACTTCTTAGTTTTTCCTTGTAGGAAATTCACCTTTTCTGCCTGTTCACCCCAGATTTTTCTCTTTCTGGGACACTAGTTTTGGCCGTTTTAAAACTCTGTGCACTTTAACACTGCTAACCAGGGGTGAAATGCCCGTGCTCCAGCTTTAAAAATGCTTAGATTAAATAATTCCTTATGGCACCCTTAATTTGCCTGTAAATCCATAGTATGTGGTGTAGAAAAGCCATTCGGGTCTGGAAGTTAATTGCCACTTGCAAACTAGAGCACGTATTGAGCCATTTGTTACAGAGGCTTCACAAACATGGCTACATTCACACCCTGTGTAGTTTGACTGATGCTGTGTAAAAGATGTAGTGTGGCTTGTCAAAATAACCCTTTTGGTCAGGCAGAGATCTCCCTTTTAAATATTAGTTACTCACCCATATGTTGGCTTTGTAGCCCACAACGTATGGTGCATGTTATTTAAAAGTATGAAAGGTAGACAATTTATATTGTCTATGTCCCTGCCATGACAAGGCCCAAAAACATATTTTCGCTGAGCAGGCCTAGCAGTCTTATGTAGAAACCAGAGCATAGATCATTACACTAATACTGCTATCTCAGTTATGGCACAAGCTTGAAACATAATTAAACCACTATTTTTGATAGTCATAAAAAATCCAATTCAATGGTAAAGTAAATGTTTTAATAAATATTAAGTAAAAGTAGCTTTCAGAAAATTACACTTTAGCTGCTTGAGCTTTCAAAAGACTAACTAGCATTAGCCTCTGCCAATACCTAGTTTGTCCTGAGCCCTAAATCAGGTGTGAAATTCCTTCCAGTAGCTACACATCTGAGCTCTGAATGATCTTCAGTGTGTGGTGCTGTAGAGATCCGTTTTGACACCACAGTGTCAAATCCTGACTGCCAGGTCTGGTTGAGTCACATGTAACACTTTGACACACTTGAAAGGGAGAGAACAGGATACCAGGGCAATTCTTGTTTATAACCCACCTGGGTGCTGTAGGAACCTGCCTTTATTCTACCAGGCTTCTGTCTCCTAGGTCGTTGTGGGTACAGGGCCTGCTTCACATTGGATTTTAGTGTTAGATGTAGGAGGACTCTGTTGATTACCATTGTGCACTCTCCTATACACTAGGCCAGGGTGGAGTTCGCCGAGATGTGCTCCGTGAAGTGCCCAAAAAACTCCACCGCTCTACGCAGAGTTCCGCAAGTGGCAGAGTGCGTTAGGTCGTGCCATTTGCACTCATTTTTATCACCAGGAGTTTGTCCCATGCTAAAACATCAGCGCGAATGGCTCCCTGTGCAGCGCAAAAGGGCGCTGCTTCTTTTCTGCTGCTCAAGTTGATTTTCTACTCAAGCGGCAGCTACCTCAATGCAAACAAAAGATTTCTCAACCTGAGTGGTCGCAACCATCTGCGACTGCTCGCGTTGAGAAATCTCGCCGGGAGGTGATCTTGTATGAGATGTTCCTTGCTTACACTTGCCAATTCACCGTTGACGAGTGCGAGCAAGAAAAAAACTCTCTCCATTACGCACACCTTTTCGAAACTCTGTGCTCTAAGCGGAGCGCAGAGTGGGAAAAACTCATAAGCGGAGCAGAGTTCACCGCCCACCCCTACTATACACCCATAACACTCAGGGCCTCATTCCGACCCTGGCCGGCGGCGGTAGCCGCCGGCCTGGCGGGGCCCGCCAGAATACCGCTGCGCGGTCAAAAGACCGCCACGGGTATTCTGGGTTTCCCGCTGGGCTGGCCGGCGACCGCCAGAAGGCCGCCCGCCAGCCCAGCGGGAAACACCCTTCCATGAGGATGCCGGCTCCGAATGGAGCCGGCGGAGTGGAAGGGGTGCGACGGGTGCAGTTGCACCCGTCGCGATTTCCAGTGTCTGCATGGCAGACACTGAAAATCTTTGTGGGGCCCTGTTACGGGGGCCCCTGCAGTGCCCATGCCATTGGCATGGGCACTGCATAGGCCCCCAGGGGCCCCACGACACCCCATACCGCCATTCTCTTCCCGGCGGGCAAAACCGCCAGGAACAGGATGGCGGTATGGGGCTCGGAATCCCCATGGCGGCGCAGCAAGCTGCGCCGCCATGGAGGATTCCCCAGGGCAGCGGGAAACTGGCGGGACACCGCCGGTTTCCCGTATCTGACCGCGGCTGTACCGCCGCGGTCAGAATGCCCATGGGAGCACCGCCAGCCTGTTGGCGGTGCTCCCGCGGTCGTTGGCCCTGGCGGTTTTTACCGCCAGGGTCAGAATGACCCCCTCAGAGCCTAAGTTCAGTGTGACTGAAAACTTTCACCATTTTGATAGGAAAAACTGGGTACCGTTGCCACTGGGAGCTTTTAATTAGGGAGTGCCCAGGATACACCTCCACCTACTAGCTAGGGGCAGGCATAAATGTGCCACACAAAGGTACTGCCTTAGATTACTTTCCAGACTTTGGTAGAACAGAAGAAGACTGGGCCTGCTGTCTGTGACCTGAGAGGAGCCCTGAATGACTGGACCTACTCCCTCTTGGACCCAGGACAAAGATGTTGAGCCCATGGGTCAGTTGGCAGACCTTCTGGGTGGCTTCAGAGACACATCAAGCTTCATGATGCCTTGTTCCTAAAGTTCTCAGCTGACCAGTAGCAACACGATTTAGACTGGACTTTGTTGTTGGCCTCTGCCTGATATCCTGAGAGTCTCTAAGTGCCCTCCCCTGAGGCACTGGGGGACTTGGAAGTTTGTTCCTCTTGTTTGCGTATCAAGAAAGGTTTTGGAAACTTTCAAAAACGTATCTGACAGACAGCCACTGCAATGGATTGAATTTCAGATTTGTCACCCTGAAAGGCTGCAACTCCTCCAACATGATTACATAGGGTCTTAGAAACGTTTTCAACCTGAAATTTAAAAAGCTCCAAAGTGTCAACAGGACCATTCTGCTTCAAGTATCTGACCTTCGGTTCTTATATTTGACTAGGGCACATCACAGTCTGCTTCAAATCGCAAAGTCCCAGTCTACTGTGACCATTTACTCACTTTGGCATGATGTGCTTTTTGGCATTATTTTCACATAAATTCTCAAAATTCATAATTTTCCACGTATTGTTTATTTTTATTTTTTTAATGTCATTTTGTTCCTTGACTTTTTCTCTGTTTTTTAATTTAGTTTGGTATTTTTATTACTTGGTGTTTTGGCTTTCTTTCTGTTTTAGTACACCACAAATACTTTACACATTTCCTCAAGTTAAGCTTCTCTGCTCTCTGCCATAGCTGGCGGGGTGGGGGCAGGGGGTAACGGGAGCTCAGGTTAATTTAGAGACTTTAGGGTTTCAGTCTGACAAGAATTGTGATCATTACTAAAGGGGCTGCACCAGCAGTTACTGCCCCTTTGCTAATATAGAAGAGCCCTTACTCTGCAAATAGAAAGTGCAAATACTTGCTGCACAGAATTTACGTAATCTTGCTACAGATTTCAGTGGCAAAGTGCTGTATTCACAGAGCCAGCACGTCCACTTAAAAAAGACATAGCTGCTTTTTCTTTTCACTTTCAAATATGTTTTTGATGCGTCTCAATGTAACAGTAAGCAAGCATTCCCTAAGTTAGCTTTTAATCTCATGAACACAAAAAATTATTGTTTCAGGTAGAAAAAGAAACTTTGTCACACATAGGGGGTTATTACAACTTTGGAGGAGGTGTTAATCCGTCCCAAAAGTGACGGTAAAGTGACGGATATACCACCAGCCGTATTACGAGTCCATTATATCCTATGGAACTCGTAATACGGCTGGTGGTATATCCGTCACTTTACCGTCACTTTTGGGACGGATTAACACCTCCTCCAAAGTTGTAATAACCCCCACAATTTCTGTTCCCTTACCTTGCAGCATCATATTGCAGTAGCACAAGGGGTGGAATTTTGTCAGTGAAATATAAGTTAAAATCAAATTAAAGATCGATTCTGTGAACTCTATTTGAGGAGTTTCACTGTTGAGAATCCCCCCAGCTAGTTCCTAACTAGAGCTGTTTGTCTTAAAGGCAGCTTCCCATCCACTGTCCTGGCAGCCTCTAGATGAATTAACCTGTGTCACATTCAGAACTGCATTGAGCTACTCTTATTTTGACAATGACTAACATAACTGAGACAAGGGAAACAAGTGGGAATTAAAAATGTAGAAATGTCATTACTTCTGTATTGTAGTTATTAAAACAGGTATAAATATGGTATGTTTATCACATTTTACTAACCTTTCAAACAAGCATCCATCCACCAGATTATGACACATACACACAAAACCGACAGAAAACGGCCACAACCACAAATCCGCCATACCCACTGAACGTGATAAACTGACAGAACTACCACCCATACCGTTATGCCACCAAAACAACCCCCTCCGAATAATGACCCACGAATCACGACAGCGGACATTAAACAACGGTAAACCATTGGCTGTAAACACTGCCGCAGCGGATTTGGCCACCCAAATACAAAACAAGACAACATTGGCCAGAATAAAAAATGCACACCTGACACAAATACCCACACCCACCAACAGCACTATAAAACCCACACCCACAAAACCTCTGCAAACATGAGAAGAGGGCTGCACTTTGCAAAGAGAATCCAAAAGAGATTTGCACACACATCACAACTACCAATTCAGCTGATATGCACCACAACCCACACACCCCACCACATCACCCCTTCACAACACAACACTCATGTCCCCACAAAGGCACCCCTGTTTCACCGATGATGAGTTGCGGGTCATGGTTGAGGAAATAGTCAGGGTAGAGCCACAGCTGTTTAGAGCACAGGTACAGCAGATATCCATTGCCAGGAAGATGGAGCTATGGCGGAGGATCGTGGAAAGGATGAACGCCGAGGGACAGCATTCACAAACAAGGGATGACATATGGAAGAGGTGGAACCTATGGGGAAAGGTGCATTCCATAGTAGCAAGGCACCAGCTCGCTATCCAGAGGACTGGCGGTGGGCCCCTAGCTCCTCCCCCACAGCTAACAGAATGGGAGGAGCAAGTCTTGGCAATCCCACATCCTGAAGGACTCACTGGAGTTGCCGGATGACTGGACACTGGTGAGTCGACATTTACAACTATCACCCCCCATACCTGCATGCCATCTCGACCCCTACCCTGACTCCCATCACCCCACTCCATCCCACACAGTGCACCACCACAATTAACAAACCTAAATGTCATGCCCTGCATGCCATACCCACTGCATGCACATCCCCTCCAGCATTGCATGTACACCCACCACCAATGCATGCACAGCATGGAGAACTGACAATCCCACAATCCATCACCATACACAAACAAAGGTGGCAGGGCAACAGCAATAACATAGGGGGAGCTAGGGATGCAGAATATGTCACAGACATGTAGCATAATACACCACGTACATCCCCACAGGTGCCCCAGCCCATCTCAGCGGCAAGGAGGTGCCACGGCTAACCAGTCCCCCACCAGAAGATACCCCCGGTGATGACAGCAACTTTGAAATTCTGGATATGGATTAACCCCAGCCCACACCCAGTCCACCAAAAAGCCTCCCCCTAAGAATCTACCCAACATCCCCAGACCTCTGTCCCCAGGACACGTCAATCAGCAGTGTGCCCACATTTGCAGTGACCCCAGTCCACACCTCACAGGCAAGGCAATGAGGGTCCAGGGGTCAGTGGCAGTAGGCACACTGTTCAGGGTACACAGGCAGAGGAGGCCGGGTACAGTCGGAGGACAGCTGTGCGCCAGGGGGAGGGCAGGCCCAGGTAACCAGCTGCCCAGGAGGCACTCACTAATGTCCTGGGGGCATATCAACAATTCCAGGGCAAGATGAGTCAGGTGTTAAACACCATGCAGGAGAACCAGCAACTGCAGGGGGAACACCACCAGGCGATCAACCAATTATTGCAGGCCCTGAACACCACAATGGTCTCCATTGCACGGGTGCTGGGTGACATGGCCAAACATCATGAGGGACTACACAGCACACCAGTAGGCCCCTTCCACTAGCAAGTGTACTGACCAGCCCTCCACATCTTCTGCAGCTAGTGGTCAGGAGGCACTGCCACAGGAACCACAGGCCACCAGCACCCCTGCCCCTGCAGAAGATGAACCACCCCACAAAAAATCCCTGCAACCTAGACAGACACCAGAGACACTTGCCAAGACAACAACTACCGCCAGGAAATTATGCCTTCCTGAATGCCCCCCTTGTGTTCCATTGTGTCAACTTGTCCACTTTGAGCTGCCATTGCTCCCCTTCCTATGGCCCCTTCGACACTGGACCTGTGCTACAAACAGACTGGCCCATTGCACTGGAATTTCCCCAACCATCACCCCGCTCTATTGCACTGTCCATTGTAAACCAATTTTCAATAAACACCCTTGGACACAACTTGAGTAATAGTGTTTTAACTGCAGGTAATGTACAATGTATAGAACTGTAATGAACTGCATGATCCTGAATAAATGTCCAGTAACATGTTGACTCATCCTACAAATGTGTCTCAGCAGTCTGTATACATCACAGCAGTACACTGTTGGAACACCTGCAATAAGGGAAGGCATAGGTGACAGTCAGGTGAGATGCAAAGGTAACGACTTGCATTATGCTACACTGCCACAGCACAACACTAAAATGTAGAAATGCTTAGTTCAACAGTCTTACCTGTGTGTCATTGGTAGTACTGCAGGATCAAATGTGACCTGGACAGATCCAGGTTGTCCACATCCTCTTCCTCCTCCTCACTGTCCTCAATGTCCACTGCTGCCACTGGTGCATTGTCACCCCCTCCTCCTGCAGATAGGGCACATGCCACCTGAGGGCCAAATTGTGCACCATGCAGCACACAACAACAATTCTGCAGACCTCCTCAGGTGAGTAGCACAGGGATTCACCGGTCAGATGGAGGCACCTGAACCCAGGCGTGTGCTGCTGTGACCTGTGTCTGGAACCTGCCATGGCTCATGTGACAGGGGAAAGAGCCCCAGCCTTCACATCAGAGGAGTTGGAGAGGTTTGAGGATGTGGTCCTACCCTTGTAGGGGCAGTTGTATGAGCCTCTAGACTGACAGGTGACTACACCATGATTATGTTGCATTCAACATGGCTGCATGGAGATGTGTGTGTGTGCTGGCAGTGTGTCATATGGGGGGGTATGGCTGGTGGCAGTGCTAATGCAGGGTTACAGGTCATGTGTGTGCCTGATGAGTGGATAATGCATTTTGTAGGTTGGATTGTCTGGTTAATGTTGGCCCACTTATTTGTGTTACCTCTACTGGTCAGTGCCCATCAGAAGAAGGGGTTGTAGCGTGCCATTGCCAAGGACTTGCGGACCCTGGTTGTCTATAGCAGGCGGAGCACCCACTGCAGGAAACGGTGGGAGGACCTGAGATGCTGGGCCCGGAAGACCGCGGAGGCCAAGCTGGGGACGGCCTCCCAACAATGGAGGGGAACCTGAGCCCCCTAATGGGCCGCATCCTGCGGTGGTCTACCCAGAGCTGGATGGGCGCTTGCCACAAGGGGGTAAGTACAGTGTGTTTGACAACCATCTCTGTTGCCTGGCAGGGGATTTGGGTGCAGGGTACTAGCCAGTGGATGCCCCAATATGCCAGTTTAGACATTGTTGCATGGTCTAACGTAGGTTAATAGGGTGAAATGCATGTTTTTGATAGCTAGGTAGGTGTTTTTCCATGGCAGACAGGCCTTAGCTGGTCCCAGTTGGTGTGTAGCTGGCAGTGTTTGGCTTCATCCTGCTGTGGTACTTAGCTAATGGCATGCCAGTGTGGTCCATACTGCCCATGCTCAGTCTCAGTGTGTGACAGTAATGTGTATGCCATTTCAGTCAATCAATCCCTCAGGGATTTGTAAAGCGCACTCCTCACCCGTGAGGGTCTCAAGGCGTTGAGGAGGGGAGGGCGGAGAAGGTGGTGGGAAGGTGCTGCTACTGCCCGAACAGCCAGGTCTTGAGAAGTTTCCTGAAGGTAGGGAGGTCTTTGGTCTGATGCAGGTGGGTGGGAAGAGTATTCCACGTTTTGGCAACGAGGTGCGAGAATGATCTACCGCCGGTTGTAGTTCTGCAGATGCGTGGGATGGTTGCGAGGGTGAGGTCGGCGGAGCGGAGATGCTGGGTCGGGGTGTAGAAGGAGAGTCATCTGTTGAGGTATTCTTGTCCAGTGTTGTGCAGTGCTTTGTGAGAGTGGGTGAGGAGTTTAAGGTGATTCTCTTGTTGACTGGGAGCCAGTGCATTTTTTTCAGGTGGTCTGTGATGTAGCAGTGGCGGGGGATGTCCAGGATGAGGTGTGCGGAGGCGTTCTTGGTGCATTGCAGCCTCTTCTGGAGTTTGGCCGTGGTTCCTGCATAGAGGATATTGCCGTAGTCCAGTTTGCTGCTTATGAGGGCTTGGATGAATGTTCTTCTGGTTACGGTGGGTATCCATTTGTAGATCTTTCAGAGCATGCGGAGGGTGTTGGAGGAGGAGATGGTGATGACTTGCAGGGTGATGGATAGTGAAGGGTACAGGATGAATTCTAGGTTGCGTGCGTGGTCGGTGGGAGTTGGAGTGGTTACGAGAGTGGCAGGCCACCAGGAGTCATCCCATGCAGAGGGGGTGGAGCTGAAGATGAGGACATATGTCTTTATCGGAATTGAGTTTGAGGCAGCTGCTCTTCATCCATTCGGCGATGGCCTTCATTCCTTTTTAGGGGTAGGTCTTGGCGGAGTCCTTGGTGAGGTAGAGAATCAACTCGGTGTCATCGGCGTATGAGATGTTAAGGTTGTGGGATTGGGCGATGTTAGCGAGCAGGGCCATGTAGACGTTGAAGAGGGTCGGGCTGAGGGACGATCCCCGGGGTACGCTGCAGATGATTTTGGTGGCGTCCGCGCGGAATGGAGGAGGCGGACTCTCTGGGGTCTGCCGGTGAGAAATGAGGTGACCCAGTCCAGGGCTCTGTCGCGGATTCCAGCATTGCTGAGGCGTGAGCGTAGGGTGTGGTGGCAGACGGTGTCAAACGCGGCCGAGAGGTCCAGGAGGATAAGGGCTGTGGTTTTGCCGCTGTACGTTATGGTTCTGATGTCGTCGGTGGTGGCGATGAGGGTGGTTTCGGTGCTGTGGTTGCTGCGGAATCCGGATTGGGAATGGTCAGGGTGCGGTTGTCCTCTAGGTATCGGGTTACTTGTCTGTTGACAGCCTTCTCAATTACTTTTGCCGGGAAGAGGAGCAAGGAGGTAGGCTGGAAGTTCTTGAAGTCCTTTGGGTCCGCCTTGGGTTTTTTGAGGAGGGCATTGATCTCAGCGTGTTTCCAGCTCTGGGGGAAGGTGGCAGACTTGAAGGAGCTGTTGATGATCTTCTGTAGTTGGGGTGCGATGAAGGAGTTTGCTTTGTTGAGGATGTGTTGAGGGTAGGGGTCAGATGGAGAGCTGGAGTGGATGTCTGCAGGGTGTTCATGATTTTGATGTTGTCGTTGATGGGGGTCCAGAAGGCAGGAGGTTGGTCAGAGGGAAATCTGTGGTGTTGGTGGTTGTCCTAGGGCTCTTTGTGCTGAAGCTATCGTGGATGTCTGCAATCTTTCAGTGGAAGTAGGAGGCTAGGGAGTCGCAGAGGTCTTGGGATGGCGTTGGCGTAGGAGCTTGGGTTGGAGAGTTCCTTCACGACGTTGAAGAGCTCCTTGTGGCTGTGTGCTTTGTTGTTGATTCGGTCTTTGAAGGCGGTTCTTTTGGCGACTCAGATGAGTTGATGGTGTCTGTGGATGGCGTTTTTGAAGGCTGTGTGGTTGTCCAGAGTCTGATCTTGGCGCCACTTTCTTTTGAGTCTTTGGCAGCTTTGCTTAGATTAGTGGAGGTCGGCGGTAAATCAGAAGGCCTTTCTGTCGGTGCGTCTATTGAAGGGATTCTTGATTGGGGTGAGAGTATTGGCACAGGTGTTGACCCATTGCCTGAAGTTGCGGGCAGCTGCATCAGTGTCGGTGGTGTTGATGGGTGGGTTCTGGGAGAGGGTCGCGATAAGTTGGTCTTTGGGACCTTGTTCCAACTTGTGGGGGATCCATGGTTGGTGGTGGTGTGGGTTTCTTGAAGGAGAAGTAGATGCAGCGGTGGTCTGTCCAGTGGAGTTCTGTGGTGTGGCTGAAAGAGAGGTGATTGCTGGTGTAGAAAATAGGGTTGAGTGTGTGTCCTGCGGAGTAGGTTGGTGTCATGACAAGCTGTTTGAGGCCGAGGTTGGAGAGGTTTTGAGCAGGGTGGCGGTGTTGTTGTCATTGGTGTTCTCAAGGTGGAAAGTCTTCGAGGAGTATGTAGTCTGTGGTGCTCACAGTCGATTGCTTGCGGGCGATGGTGAAAGATGTCCAGCTGATGCCTTTGGTTTTGGCAGGAAAATGATATGGTGTGATTCCTGTGTAGAGGGTGTTTCCATAGTCCAGTCTGCTGGTGATGAGGGCCTGTGCGACGGTCGTTTTGTTGTCTGCTGGTAGCCTGCGGAGCGTGCGAAGGGTGTGGAAGCAGGCGGATGAGACTGTGTTGACTTCATGGATAGCTTGCTATCCAGGGTAATGCCAAGGTTGTGGACATGGTCTGTTGGGGTGGGAGGTGGTCTGCGGGTCACCATGTGTCAGTCCATCGCTAGGTGTTTTTCCCATAGATTAGGTCTTATGTTTTTTCACTGTGAGTTTGAGACTGTTATCCTTCATCCAGTCTGCTACGTTCATCATGCATTTGAGCAAGTTAGCTTTTGTGGTGGGGGATGACCTGAGTGTGTCATCAGTGTAGGATATGATGTTGAGATGTGTGATCCGACATCCAGCGGGGTCATGTAGGTGTTGAAGAGGGTCGGGCTGAGGGACAGTCCTTGGGGGACTCCACAGATGATCTTCTGAGGACAACGGTGGGAGACTGATCCTTTGGGTTACGTGAGCTACGAGGCGATCTATTTCACGGTTTTCATTGAATCCCGATGTTGTGGAGTCTGTTGATTAGGATGTAGTGAGAGATGATGCCAGACATGGCGGACAGGTCGAGGAGGATGAGGGCTGCTATTTCCCCATGGTTCAGAATGGCTTGGATGTCATCTAGGCTGTCTCAGTGCTGTGGGTAGCTCAAAATCCAGATTGAGAAGGGTACAGGAAGTTGTGGTCTTCTAGTTATTGGGTGAGTTGCTGGTTGATCGTTTTCTCGAGTAATTTTGCTGGATAGGGGAGGAGAGAGATGGGCCAGTAGTTCTTCAGTTCGGCAGATGTTTTTTTCAGGAGGGGCCTCACTTCATCGTGTTTCTAGATGTCCAGGAAGGAGGCTGTGGTGACGGACATATTCAGGGCTTCCTGAGCTTGTTACTGATTGTCTTGCTTCCGTGGCTGAAGACATGGTGGGACCAAGGGTCCATGGGTGCTCCTCAGTGTATGGAGGTCATGATAGAGATAGTGTCTTATGTGGTGAGGAGTTCCCAGTGGTTCAGAAGGTGTTTGAGGTTCGTGTTTATGCATGTGAGCTGGTTGATGCTGACTGCGGAGGAGGGTTGGCATTCAAGGTTTTCGTAGCTAGCTGAGATCTTGCTGTGGAAAAAGCCTGCAAGGTTGTTGAACAGCTCCTGGGAGGAAGTGATGTTGTTCTTGGTGGCTGCACGATTGGTGAACTCCTTCATGATGGTGAAGAGTTCTTTGCTGCGGTTTGTGATAACTTTGATGTGGTCTGCTAGCGCTTTCTTCTTGGTTTCCCTTAGGAGGCCGTGGTACTGGTTGAGGGCAGTCCTGAAGGTAGTGCAGTCTTCTGTTTATTTGCTGTCTGCAGTATTTGGAGGAGTGCTGTTCCTCTGTGAACCAGCTTACTCTTTTGCCTTCTTCTTTGACCTTGGATGTCTTGGTGGGGGTGATGCCAATGGTGTATTCGGTGATCCACTGGGAGATGCTCTTTGCTGCTTGTTCAGGTTTGTGTGTAGAGTCTAGGAGGTGGGAACAATGGGAGTCATTCCACTGGTCTTCTGATACTTTTTTCCAGTTCCTTCATGTGGATCTGGGGCCAAGGTGCCGGGGTATGTGTGTCTGGGGATGGTGAAGTGTATACTGTGGTGATTAGAACAAATGTGTGGTGTGGATGTACTTGACTGTCACTTTAGGTGAAGATGGGGTTGAACGTGTGTCCTGCAATGTGGGTATGTGGGTATGGTTGGTGATGAGCTGCTCGAGGCCGATGTTGCTTTAGCTTTCCAGGGGGTCGGTGGAGTTGGCATTGCTGGGGTCGTTGAGGTGGAAGTTAAGGTCCCCTGGGAATGTGTGGTGCTCAGAGTCAATTGCTTGCGGGGCGATGAGTTCTGGGATGGAGTTGCAGAAACTGGGGCGTGGTCTTGCTCGCCTGTAGGCAAGGGTGCCTCATGTGCTTTTTCCATCTCTGTGGAGTTGAAAGTTGAGGTGTTCCATTACCAGTGCCAGTTGGGATATATACCATTTTTTACCATGTGTAAGGGTGAGAGCAGGTCCTGGAGCTTCTATGTTAAGGAGTTGCAAATTATTTCAAACACTAGGATTTATTTTGTCCTCAGTACCTGTAGTCAGCTTTAGTACACTAGATGGGTGCTGAAGTGAGGACAGGGAAAAGAGAAAGGGTTGTTTCTGCTTGCCGAAACTCCTGAAGCTTTTGAAGACACAGATGCTAATCATATTTGGTATTGTAGGTAGTTGCGAAGAGTAGTAGAGATCCACTCACACGTTTCGATGTTTGTACAAACATTTTTCCAGCAGTGTGCTGATCATTCAATGCAAAGTTTACATTTGCCATGCAATAAAATATGTCTGTCTCCACACTGTCTCCTCTAACCTAATTTCCAGGGTATTCATCTGTAGCCTGTTATTGAAATGATTGGGAAATTTCTTGTTGACCACTACAGTGGCATTGGATCCTAAATTGACAAGCATTTTACATCTTGTCCCTTCTATCCTAGAATAATTTAACAGGCCATTATTAACTTCACTTCTCATTTGCAGCACTGCATTTTCACACTTTTAATCCAATTTGTCCATTCTGATTTTCCTTACAACATTTAGCAATATTCCCAATGCAACCATACTGCTCATTCACTTGTGCTATTTGTTATATGTGTGATACTAACAAACTTTATATCAGTGCCTAATAGAGTGTTTTAAATGCTGATTCCCTTTTGTACATTTCTTCCGCTTGATGGACATGTTGGTATAAATTTCTATACCCCATTCCTGGCTTCTATCCTTGTGCACAGCATCACGCTAACTGCATTGAATATTCAGTTAAATTACTTTATTGTATTTTTAATAATCCTTTCTTGCACTAATGAGGCCTTCTCTCTGGCCTCTCTGCTACAGCCAGGCACAATTTTATGACAAGACCGGAGGCTCTTATTATGCGTTCTTTTCATGCTTTATTTAAATAGCAGCAGTCAAGAAAACTACAACTCCCAGCAGGGTTAGCGACCTCGTAACCAATGGGAGTAAAACTGCAAAGACAACCAGCCAATCACTACATTACATGAACTATAGAGAGTACGCTTGACTGCGCACAGCCCTCTTTTCTTGCTGCTGCGCAGTCGAGATAAGTACTCTCTTTTACTCAGGAATTATTCTAACGTTTATTTACTGTGTGCTTGGTATATTTATGTTTAGTGCTTAATAATTGCCTTATTTCAAGATTGGTTAGCTTCGCGCGCTTTCAGCGCGCCTATATTTCCACCCCCCCCATTCCCCGACAAGTTATTTTGGTCCGCTGTCGAACGCGACTCAACCGTCGCGTTCGAACAGCTATTTCGGTCCTGTCAGCGGAGCGCGCTCGGCTCTTCATTGCGCGGCTGACGGGACGTTACCTGAGCATCCCGCTCCTCTTCCTCAGGTCGCTCCGACGGTCGGCTTCCTTCAAAAATACGCGTGTCTCCCGCTCCGCAGTCGAACTCGCCTTGTCTCCGCCCATTAGTGTTTTCCAGCCCCTGGGGGTGTATCCTTTCGGTTGGGAGCGTGTTGCTCCTTGGTTAACTCTTCAATACCCAGCTTTTGCTGACGTTTATACCATTTCCTTTCATTTTGCTCAATTGTTCACGGATAATAATGAATTCGAATTCCCCTTCGTTGTCAGAATCAGGGGAGGAGGAGGATTTGCTCAAACAAGATATAAGCGATTTTATCCATTCCTCCATGAAAAGTGCTTTTAAAGCAACGATGGATAAGATGTCTAAGAACATCGAAAATTCAGTGTTGTCCATGGTGTCCAAAGCCAAGGCCCATTCTGCGGGGGAAAGCAGAAAAAGGAAAATATTATCAAACAAATCACGTAAGGGCGCATTTAAGGCAAGTGAGCTTGGCTCACACCAGGATGAGGACTTGATTCCTCCTAGGCCTCCTTCCAAGGAGGGGATTTCGGTGCCCATTGCGGTATCTCACAAAAAATGCAAGAACAAAGCTAAGCATATTTCAGCGCCAAATAAATTAGTGATTGAAAAAATTTTGGACACAGATGATGATGATATGGACATGTCAGACCAGTCTGATAACCCTGATGAGGCATTTTCCCTTTCTTCCCCTCCTCGAAAAAGGACAAAAATGTCATCAAACGAACCCTCTTCCAGTGTGGTGGACGCCGAGGGCGTACCTATGTTCGACCCATCCCTTATCCACCACCCAAATTCAACGGAATGGCTCCCGTTGGATCACGTAGGCGCATATATTTCCTCTCGCTTACGGTTGCCTCTGGATAAACAGACTCGGGCCAAATTAAAATCGGAATGCCCCAGGCCAGCGTTGGACTCTAACATTACGGCCACTCCAATTATCGATGAGAGTCTCATCACATTCTTTACAAAATATGGCAAGGACCCCCGTAAGGGAGTGGATAAAGCCTGGACCACGTGCCAGGATAAACTCTTGGATGTAGTAGGACCTCTAGCGAGGATTTTCGACCTGGCCGAAACAGCGAGAATGGAAAACGTGTCAATTGACCCTGCTGATCTCTCGCTATGGATCCAACGGGCCTTTTGCCTCTTTGGAAATGCTAATTCGGCAATAATTCATGAGAGACGCAAAGGTCTTCTCCTAAAGATGGATCCTAAATTGGCCAATCTGGCCACTCGGGACCCCGGTGTCCACGCCGAGGGTAATCTGTTCGGCACTTCCTTTATCAAGGATCTAAACCGGTTTGTTTCAACTTTCTCGTCTATTGACAAGGCACAGCAATCGATGAAAAAGGTTTTCAATCAGCGGGTTTTCGCCCGGGCCGGTAGAGGTAGGAGTCGCTTTACCGGCCGTCCATACAGGAACCAAGGCTCCAGAGCATATTCAAACCCTTATGGCACCTATCAACACGAGTTCAAACCTCAATTTTACCCCCAGCGTTCAAGGGGATTCCGCGGTCGCGGCCAACGTTTCTCCAGATCGACCAACAACCAAGGTAAACCAACTTTCTGGCCTTCCCGTGGGAGGTCGGCTTTGTTTCTTCCAAAAAAAGTGGGAATAGATTTCTTCCGACCCATGGATTCTTTCCACAGTGCAGGGATATCGCATAGAACTTCTTTCACCCCCCTTTCAATCCTCTCTCCCTCCTCTTCCAAAGTTTTCTCTCGAAATGTCTTCTCTAATTTCCGCAGAGATTCAATCTCTTTTCACAAAAAAGGCTATCCAACACTGCAGTCTGGATCCGTCAGGTTTCCTCAGTTCTATCTTCCTTGTTCACAAAAAGAACAAGAAACTTCGTCCAGTGATCAATCTGAAAGCCTTCAACCAATTTGTGGTTTATCGTCATTTCAAGATGGAGACTATCGTCCATCTCAGGGATATTTTGCTCCAATTCGACTGGCTAGTCAGACTGGACTTACAAGACGCATACCTAACCATACCCATACATCCTTCCCACAGGAAATTCTTTCAATTCCAGTGGAATTCAGAAACATTTCATTTTTCCTCCCTTCCGTTTGGCCTGTCTTCCGCTCCCTGGTGCTTTTCAAAGCTATTAAAACCAGTGGTAGCTTATCTCAGGTCGTTGGGCATCAGACTCATCATTTATCTGGACGACATTTTGATTATGCACCAGAACAAGTCTTCCCTTCTGAATCATCTTCAACTAACTTCTACCCTTCTTTCAGATCTGGGCTTCAAGATAAATCTCGAGAAATCAGCAATCATACCTTCACAACAGATAGAGTTTCTGGGCTTCCAGATAGACTCTGTGTCAGCTTCCTTGCTCCTTCCTCAGGCAAAAATCTCAGCAATCAGAAAGGAGCTCGTTTTAACTCTACAAAAAGACTCTATTTCTCTCAGAGCCCTCTCAAGGGTGGTAGGTCTCCTCGCTTCTTCGATTCAGGCCATCTTCCCGGGACCCCTTCATTACCGCGCTCTACAACGCCTCAAAATTCTTCATCTTCCTCGAGGATTGGCTTTTTCCGACCTCGTGGCTCTCGACCAAGAATCACGAATAGAAATCCAATGGTGGATATCCCATTTAGAGGCCTGGAACGGCAGGTCCATCTTCCCCTCTGTGCCAGATCTTGTGTTAGAATCAGATGCAAGTCTCACAGGCTGGGGCGCCCGGTGTGGGGCGATATCGACTGGCGGTACATGGTCCGCAGGGGAGTCCAGATTGCACATAAATTGTTTAGAGCTTCTTGCAGGCTCCTTTGCGATCAAAAGCTTTACAAAAAACAGAGCTCAATGTTCTATCCTGCTTCGCATGGACAACATTGCGGCAGTACGTTATATCAATCACCTCGGGGGCACCAGATCCAGACCTTTGGCGCTACTGGCCAAGAGTCTTTGGGAATTTTGTCTGGCTCACAAGTTTTCCCTCATAGCCGAGTACCTTCCAGGCTCCTTGAACTCCACTGCAGACTGGCATTCTCGTCATTTATTCGATTCCAGCGACTGGATGTTACACCGCTCAGTCTTCCGGTATCTCGAGAGGAAGTGGGGCCCCTTTCAGATAGATCTATTTGCATCCAGACTCAATGCTCGGCTTCCCCGTTTCTTCAGTTGGCGTCCAGATCCTCTAGCATTAGCCACGGACGCGTTTCTTCAAGACTGGTCTCAGTCTCTCAACTATGCTTTTCCACCTTTTATCCTTATCAACAGAGTTCTAAATCAAGTCCGACGGCAACAGGCGTCCTTGGTTCTCCTGGTTCCCTTTTGGCAATCACAGATCTGGTTTCCCCCTCTTCTCGAACTTGCGGTAGACTTTCCAATTCTTCTTCCGAACTTTCCATCCCTTCTCCTGGACCCACTCGGGTGTCCCCACAATCTAATCCTAGACAGTTCTCTAACTCTGTCAGCATGGTACGTTTCCGGTCTTCCCAACAATCCTTCCCGATTTCGTCAGAAGCTACGGAATTTATCAACAATGCATGGGCGCCAGGGACAAGACGAGCATACGAGTCAGCTTGGTCTCTTTGGTCAAGCTGGTGTGTGGGACAATGTGCCAATCCCTTTTCAGCGGATGTCAATTTGATCATTAACTTCCTAGCCGCCCAGGCGGGTCTAGGCAAATCTTATCGGACAATAAATCTCTACAGATCGGCAATATCTATTAATCACTCTCTAGTAGATGGTATTCCTATCGGTTCCCACCCTTTGATCTGTCGCCTTCTAAAAGGCGTTAAGCTTTCCAGACCCCCTTCTGCCAAGTACTCT
Organism: Pleurodeles waltl; assembly: GCF_031143425.1. Classification (NCBI taxonomy): domain Eukaryota; kingdom Metazoa; phylum Chordata; class Amphibia; order Caudata; family Salamandridae; genus Pleurodeles; species Pleurodeles waltl. The sequence continues at coordinate 205,282,565 of NC_090448.1, forward strand.
CATCTCTGGGATGTTTCCCTGGTATTGAATTTTCTTGTCGATTGGCCGGACAATTCTAACCTAACACTCAAAATGCTGTCTGCTAAACTTACTATGCTTCTGTGTTTAATATCCATGAAGAGAACTTCGGACGTTAAGTCTTTGGATGTTTCCGCTCGTCAATTTTTACCATCGGGAGTTCTGTTCCATATCTCCAAACGTACTAAGACTAATCTACATTCAGTATTTTACCCTTTCTTTCCAGATAAACCAAATCTCTGTGTGGGTCTTTGTTTAAAAGAATATAAAAAAAGAACTGCGGTCCTGAGAACGTCTTCATCTAATCAATTGTTAATATCATTTCGTAAGCCCCATAAACCTGTGTCTTCGGCAACTTTAGCTCGGTGGGTCAAATGGATCATGTCCCTGGCCGGGATTGATATTTCAGTGTTTGGGGCTCATTCAGCCAGGGGTGCCATGGCCTTCAAGGCTTTTGCCTTGGGTTCCAGTTTGGAGCACATTCTCAGGTCCGCAGATTGGTCCAATGATAACGTGTTTAAAACCTTTTACTGTAAACCTGTTACATCTGCCGCTTCTATTGTTGTTGATAAGCTTTAAACGCGCATAATAAGAGCCTCCGGTCTTGTCATAAAATGTAGATTTTCCTAGTAATTTATGACGGAAAGTCTTAATTTTATTAAAGACACGGAGGCGAATATTATCCCACCACAAGTACTTCTTTTAATATGTACTTTTTTCTTCCCTCCCAGCGACTCCGGCTCTTCCGCCAGCTTCCGGATGACTCCACCGGTTCTGTCCTCTCACCATGGATTGGGATGTCGCAGGACGTATCATCGCAACCTTCGCGGGAGCTACAAATTCATCCTCATACAGTTCGCATCATCGCTGTGCTGCAGGACTTCTGTTCGATTTCTTTGGCGTTTGCTATTATTGGACTCATCTACCCGTTGTTTTATGTTTCTAGCTAAATTTGCTCGCTCAAGAAAAGAGGGCTGTGCGCAGTCAAGCGTACTCTCTATAGTTAATGTAATGTAGTGATTGGCTGGTTGTCTTTGCAGTTTTACTCCCATTGGTTACGAGGTCGCTAACCCTGCTGGGAGTTGTAGTTTTCTTGACTGCTGCTTTTTAAATAAAGCATGAAAAGAACGCATAATATTCGCCTCCGTGTCTTTAATAAAATTAAGACTTTCCGTCATAAATTACTAGGAAAATCTACATTATTGTTCTGCACTGCAATGTGTACATTGTAATGTAAGCTTGTATCTTCTTAGGTCTCTGCTGCAGACAACTTTAGTTGTTTGTTAATAGAGCTGTGATTTCCAGTATACATGGAGTGGGCTTTGGATCTTACTCCCCTGCACCAGAATCAATGGCTACTTTCTCTCTTCTTGAGATTGCCACTGCCCCTGCCCCCGCATTACCCAACCCTACCTTGCTGTCACCACTTGGCAGTGTTTATTTTGCCCTAACACCTGCACTCTCTGCAATTGCTCCCTCACGTCTACTCATCCAGTCCATTTTTTTAGGTCGAGCGCGCAAGCACTCTGACCTGTTGTAATCTATCTGTGGGCTTTTAACCACACCCACAGCCCGCCCATCACTATCACTCGTTTGTGGGCTTGCCTTTAAAAAATCTTTTGTTATCATTAGTAAATGCTTTATGTTTGTCCCTCCTTGGGGCGGATTGGTTACCACTTTGGACAGCGACCCTGTTACATGGATAATTGCATGATGGCCGATACATTTGACTACATGCTCTTTTGCCTTTTGTGTCTCTCCTTTTCGCTCATGGTCATGCAGCTTTGGCACTTTGAATGGGCTCGCTTATGTCAACTGTTTTAAGTTTCATTTTCAATTTAAGTGGCAAGAAAAGTCTAGGTAGGAATTTACAATGTTAACAGCTCTAACTCGAACAAACACGAGTCCCATTGCATTGCAAATACTTGTTTATATTATATGCATAGTTATTTATTGATTTATTCATTTTAGGGCTGTCAGCTGCAACTTGCTGCTGGGCCGCTCCTTTCTTACAATGTTCTTTTCTGCACATTAGATGTGTTTGTTTTTTGTAATTTACCACTCCAGGGTGGGTATCTGCCATCTTGGAACGGTAAATTAAAAAAATCAAATCAACTTCATTATGAAGCATGGGTGCACACGACTCACAATGCATGCGTACTGGCCTTTGTTGAGAGCACCAATCCATTGCTGCTTTCCAGTCTGGTATTAGGAATGGATTGATGGCTCTCCATCAGCATACATATCTCTCATGGCCAGCACAGTTGCTAACCCCACCAGCGTACGTTCCCTTCTCTTGCCCCTAGGTCATCCAGCAACCCCAGTAATGCCACCCTTGGGGTCAGGTTGGTAAGTCTGACTAGCACTCGGGTAAGAGTTTTGGCTGTTAAGCTCCAGTGTCTGGCGATGTCCAGTCATAGCCATGTCATATGATTGAAATCTGATTCCATAGAAGCGTACCAGAAACACTTGGGTTCATGAAGCATATCAGCGTGCCACAGGTAGCATGATTTAATGTAGGTGATGTGTAAAAGCTCAGAATTAGCAGCAGTCTGGATGCTATTGCGATTTTTCAGGGGGTCATCCGTGCTTCACTCCAGTCTACGTTGTCAAGGGGTGCAACCCTCCCATTTCTGCTTCAGGGGTTCGGTGTGTTGTTGATAAGCAATTGATAGATCTTAGATATTCAAACACAACCAAGACCATACAACACCAGTTTGAACTCCAGAGGGCTGTACTCTCATAGATCAGAAATCTCTGATCTATTACATGCCATTGCATACCGATTCTGTGTTTGTAGAAATTAGTGTGTGTAAGCTTAAATTGTGGCTCTAATTCAGCAAACATTTTCATAAGGGATCCCATCCATGCATCCCTAAAGGTCATTATCCCAATCTTATCTCCCTGCTTAGTACCCCAGTTGATCAGAAAAGGCTCAGAGAGGGTCCTATTTATGATTACCTGGGATGTAAGATTCGTTATAAATAATTCAAGCTAGCCTGGTTGATAAAGAGTGATACCCTGAAACTATTCCAGGATGCTTGTTTCTGGTCCACGGAGGGCCTGGCCGGGCAGTGCGGGCTGGACTGTTCCCAAGAGGAACAGGGTCAAGACTGATTTGCATATGGCTGGGTCCAAACTGGGGTGGCATGGTGAGCAAAAGAATGATGGATTAAGCCCAGATCTGTGACTGGGGATGAGTGTTTGCATTGTTCAGCACTCCGTCCATCATCCTTTTGTGTTGCTAAAGTTGCCCTAAATGGGGAGAGTATGCCCAGACAGGTGTCCCGTGCTCACTGTGCCACTGGATTCAAGCTAGCCTGGCTGATGAAGGGTGATACCCTGAAAACGGTCCTAGGATGCTTGTTTCCAGTCCAGGGAGGACCTGGCCTGGCAGTTTGGGCTGGACTGTTCCCATGAGGAACAGTGTCAAGACTGATTTGCATATGGCTGGGTCCAAATTGGGGTGGTATGGTGAGCAAAAGAACAATGGATTAAACCCAGATCTGTGACTGGGGGTGAGTGTTTGCATTGTTCAGCATTCCATCCATCATCCATTTGTGTTTATAAAGAATTCAGACATATTGCAATATAGAGTGCCAAATCCCATACAGTGGAGGCCGTGGTCCAGACAAGACCAGTCTACTGTGTGGAATGCTTTCTCGAAGTCCACCATTGGTAATGTGCTAGGATCGGTTGTGTCCTGCTGGCAGGGCAGCGTCACATTAACATGTCCAAGGCAGTGGTGAGTGCTACAGTGGGTATAAAGCCACACAGGTCTGGGTGGACAAGGTGACCCAGAGCTCCCTAGAGGTGATATGGCAAGCTTTTGTGAATATTTTGAGCTCTGTAGTAATCAGCGACTTAGGCTGGAATGAGGCACAGTTATCTCTGGGCTGACCTGTTTAAGGGAGGGCAACTATGGTGGCCACATCTCGCTCAGACGGGAATGATCCCTTTTGGACAACACCCCATAGAGGTTCAGGACGTGTGGAATAAGGATGCAGGAAAACCTCTGGTAGTATTTGACTGGAAAACCATCTGGCCAGGAGTTTTCCCTGTATTCATGTCCTGTATGGCCTTTCCTACCTCCTCAGCCATCAAGGAAGCATTAAACACCAGCCATTGGGACTTTTTAAGAGTAGAAAGGGATATTTCTGAACGAAGTGGGCTGTCTTTCTTTACCTGGTGGGGGTTGGGAGGTGTATGAGGACTGATATTAGTCAGCAAATGCCTAAAATGACATAACGCCTGAGTTAATTCATAATAACCAGGATTATTCTGGTCACTGGCGGAACCGCCAACATAGACAGCCACTTTAACACTCCGAGCGCCACAGCTGTACAAACAAACAGCATGGCGGTCACCGCCAACAGACAGGTGGAAGACAATGTACCGCCCACACCATTATGAGAGGCCAATCCACCACCTTTTCCGGGGCGGATTCAACTTGCACAAAAACACGGCGGAAACAGGACTTGGTAGGGAAAACTCTCACCTCTACACACCCCACGAGGAACCAGGACACCATGGAGCCGGAACTCCATATTCTACCTGCGATTGTCTTCCTGCTCCTCTACCAGGATCACGACCGACGGCGGCGGCGACCACAGTGAGTACTGCACCTACGACACAGGGGAGGGGGGAGGAAAAAGAGAGTGACACACACACGCAACACCCCCACCCCCACCCTCACCCACAACAACACACACACAAATACATGCTGAAACATTACATTTACACTCCTCACCCCCCTGGAAGAACGCAAGGACAAAAGGAAATGAGGTGAACAATTGCAATCAGGAAAAATCCATTAATAAAAAATATATATACACTATTAACAAATATGTACACCAAGATTTCAAGTCCATCTACTGCACCTACATACTCCGTGGACCACTGGGCCCAAAATGCATGGGAGAGGCCCACACTCAATACCCGATCCAAACGGAAAGAACACTGCAGGGGCATCAGATCGAAATAAAACAGGCACCTCAGGGGGAAGGGAAGAGGGGGCACCTCAGCCGAATGAGTGCACGACACCGGCTCCACGAGGGGGCTCCGTGACCATTGATGAATCCTGGGGAGTACAAAGCCACAGTCTCTCAAGTCTCTCCAGTGGGTGGTTTGCCCACTGCTTTATCCTGGGGAGTGCAAAGCCACAGTCTCTCAAGTCTCTCCAGTGGGTGGTTTGCCCACTGCTTTATCCTGGGGAGTGCAAAGCCACAGTCTCTCCAGTGGGTGGGTTGTCCACTGCTTTATCCTGGGGAGTGTAAAGCCAAAGTCTCTCAAGTCTCTCCATTGGGTGGGTTGCCCACTGCTTTATTCTGAGAAGTGCAAAGCCACAGTCTCTCCAGTGGGTGGGTTGCCCACTGCTTTATCCTGGGGAGTGCAAAGCCACAGTCTCTCAAGTGGATAACAGTCTCCACTGGTTCTGGAGGGGGGTTTGTGCCCAGAGTGCTTAATCCTGCCAAGGACTGAGGTAGTGGATGTCATTCTCCACTGGTTCTGGAGGGGGTTTTGTGCCCAGAGTGCCTCATCCTGCCAAGGACTGAGGTAGTGGATGTATATCTCCACTGGTTCTGGAGGGGGATTTGTGCCCAGAGTGCTTCATCCTGCCAAGGACTGAGGTAGTGGATGTCATTCTCCACTGGTTCTGGAGGGGGCTTTGTGCCCAGAGTGCTTCATCCTGCCAAGGACTGTGGTAGTGGATGTCATTCTCTACTGGTTCTGGAGGGGGCTTTGTGCCCAGAGTGCTTCATCCTGCCAGGGACTGAGGTAGAGGATCTGACACTCCACTGATGGTGGGGCAACATGGAAGCTGTCCAGGCCCCTGGAACTGACCACCAGCCTCGTACGACTGACCACTGGGAATGGCAGCCATGTCTGCGGTGGTGCCACTGGCACAGGATGTGGCACAGCCACTGGCGGTGCTGGCCTCAGTAGCAGCGGTGCATGCGGCGCTCATTGGGCAGCGGTGCTGGTGGGGGGCTCACTGAGCGTGCTGCTGGCGGCAGTGTCCTGGGCGGCGGTGCTAGTGGGGGGCTCACTGAGCGTGCTGCTGGCGGCGGTGTCCTGGGTGGCGGTGCTGGTGAGGGGCTCACTGAGCGTGCTGCTGGCGGTGGTGTCCTGGGCGGCCGTGCCCATGGCAGTGGTGCATGTGGCGGTGCCGCTGGCGGTCTTGTCCGCAGTGCAGGTTGGCTGCAACTTCCCTTTCTTTCTCTGCCCCTTCCCCAACTTGGATGGTGGCGCAGCTGTCTTGCCACTCCCAACTGTTGATCTGGCTGAGCCCTTGGTGGCAGGTGTTTTGGCCTCTTCCCTGCGGGCTGTGTGCAACTTCTTTGTTTTGGAGGTGGGGGAATGTCCTTGGCCTGGCTGCCCTGCTGCTTGGCGCACTCCAGAAGCCGGTTACTGCTGGCACCACAGTTCCCGGTGATGTGGTGGCAGAGGTGCTGGGTTGGGACCTGGAGAGGCGGGCCCTAGGGGACGGAAGGGGTGGGGGAGGTGAAGGGAAGAGGTCAAGGTTTGACAGGAAAAGTTTTTTAGACACACTGGGACGGGTAGCTGGAGGGGGTTTGGGAGTGGAGGAAGAGGTAGTGGTTGTAGGAAGTGTTTGTTTGTTGACTTTGGGTGAAGGTGCATGTGCTGGAGGCTGTTGTGAGGTGGATGGCTGTTGGGTGGGTGTGTGACGGCGTTTGTGTAGTTTGGGAGGAGGGCTCACAGACACACTGGGAGAGGACACAGGGGATGTGTGAATGGTAGTGGGGGTGGTGAGTGCACGTGAGCAGTGTGTGGTGATGGGCGTGCTGGTGATGGAGGTAGTGGATGAAGATGTAGTGCATGCAGGTGTGAGTGGAGATGTGACAGGGAGGGAGGAGGGCGACGTGGAGGAGTGGGACACAGTGGAGGCAGTGGCTGTTGGTATGTCTGCATGGGTATGATGCTTGTGTGAGTGCCTGTGGGATGTGTGGTGCTTATGTCTGGCAGAGCTACCCTTGTTTGTTGAGGTGTGTGCATGCTGGTCTGATGGTGTGCTTGGTACTGGGGATTGGGTCTGGATGGAGGAAGTTGGAGGGGGGAGGATGGACACAGGGACAATGGCTGCCATCAGTGCTGAGGCCAGAGTCTGAAAAGCTCGCTGTTGGGCTGCCTGACCAGAATGAATGCCTTACAGGTGTGCATTTGTCTGTTGCAGCTGCCTCTCTACACCCTGGGTGACATTCAGAATGGTAGACTGCCCAACAGTGAGGGATCTGAGGAGGTCAATGGCTGGGGTGAAGGAGATGCCCACCCTGGGTGAGCGGCCACAGGGCACACGCTGAGGGGCTGCTGGGAGGGCGGTGCTGGTGGGGGGGGGGCAGCTGTACCTGTAGATGCGGTGGGCACAGAGGGGCCCGCCACTGCAAGGGAGCTCCCATCAGAGGAGGAGTCGGTGTTGCTGGTCTCAGCTCCTGTCCCTGCCGTGGAGCTCCCCTCGCCCTACGTCCCATTCATGAATTCTGAGTCCGTAGTCTCGCCCTCCAGGGCCATGTGTGATGCAGCTCCCTCCTGCTCTGGTGGCACAGCTCCTCCGCCTGATGATGCTAATGCACACAATAACAGGGAAACCACAAAAAGTGGGGAAAGAAAGTAGAAAGACAGGTTCAGTGCATGTTATACCGCTACCGTTGGCGGACACTACAGACACAGCAGCCCATACAGAATGCTCACAGTGTACTCACCTGTTTGTCTGGAGGACCATAGAGTAGCGTGTACTGGGGGAGGACCCCATCCACTAGTTTCTCCAACTCCTCCGATGTGAAGGCAGGGGCCCTTTCCCCAGACACTAGAGCCATTGTCGCTTCCAGACTGAGGTCACAGCAGCATCGTGCAGTGTAGGTCCTCTCCTGTCGAAGATCAGGTATCAAGTGAGTGAACAGAGAGAAAATGGCAGTCACGTCCGTGGTGGTGCGTACCGTCACCGCCGGCGTACATCGTCATTGGCTCCTGGGACCCATAGGGTCCAATGGTAAGCAATGCAGGATTGCGCTGCGGTCTTCGACCGCCTACTGCGACGGTGTACAACGCCAGTGCAGTTACCTCATATCCCCTTGTCCCACATTACAGGTCAGGCAGCCGCCATTTCAAGGGGCCACATGGCATTAATTTTAAATGCGTCACACATATCTAGGCCCTGCATATACACTAAGACAGGCACATAGCGGATTGACAAATGTGTGCAATAAAGTTGTTTATTTCGTACCTCAGTGTTGGCTGACCCTCTGATCGCTGTTCTCCTCTATAGGACACGTCCGCTGGGGCAGGTGAGGAGATGGCGGCATCCTCCGGTGTACAGACCGCTGTTGGACCTGTCGACAATGGAAGAGCGACATGAAATAGTCACCTACAGACTTGATCGTGCCACAATCCATTAACTTGTGCCCAGTTGGAGCCAGACCTGATGTCAGCTATCCACCATCCCACAGGAATCCCCCCTCTAGTGCAGGTCCGGTCAGTACTCCATTTCCTGGTAAGTGGGTCCTTTCAAACAACAGTGGCCATTGCATCAGGCATGTCCCAGCCAATGTTCTCTAACATGTTGTCCAGAGTGTTGTCTGCCCTGCTGAAACACAAGCACAGCTACATCGTTTTCCCTCAGGTGGAGGATTTGCCGACAGTGAGAGGTAACTTCTATGCCCTGGGACATATCCCCAACATCATAGGTGCCATTGATGGGACACATGTGGCCTTGGTACCCCCCCCGCAGGAGTGAACAGGTTTACAGAAACCGGAAGAGTTACCATTCAATGAATGTGCAGATGGTGTGTTTGGCCGACCAGTACATCTCCCATGTGAACGCAAAGTTTCCTGGCTCAGTGCATGACGCTTACATTCTGAGGAATAGCAGCATCCCTTATGTGATGGGGCAACTCCAGGGGCACCATGTGTGGCTAGTAGGTGAGGACAAGGACCCTATACAGTGTGAATAGTTGTCTGGATCTGGGGTTGTCCCTAAGGGTTAGTGTATGTCTAACAGTTGTCCCTCAACATTTGCAGGTGACTCTGGCTACCCCAACCTGTCATGGCTACTGACCCCAGTGAGAAATCCCAGGACAAGGGCAGAGGAACGCTACAATGAGGCACATGTGTGAACTAGGAGGGTCCTGAAGGCCTCCATATGCCAGGTGGTTACCCATACTACTCACCAAAGAAGGTGTGCCAGATCATAGTGGCCTGCTGTATGCTGCACAACTTGGCTTTGCGACGAGAGGTGCCTTTTCTGCAGGAGGATGGTCCTGAAGGAGGTGTTATAGCAGCTGTGGAGCCTGTGGACAGTGAAGAAGAGGAGGCAGAAGAAGAGGACATAAACAACAGAAACACCGTGATCCATCAATTCTTCCAGTGAGACACAGGTAAGAAGACATCACTGCCTCCTACATCTGATAAAATTGTTCGACCTCTTATCTTTCTGTCACTTTCACCCTTTGTATGGACCCTGATTTGTCACTTTCCTGTTCAATTTCACAGATGTGGGTCCCACTGTGTGTCCTCTGCTATGTTACCTCATGGACTAGAGCTGTGTGACATAGGTATGTTGACAATACAATGGACATTGGTATTTTCCTTAGTTATAGCAAATACACATTTGTGAAAGCACAGACTGACTCCAGATTGTTTTGTGATTCAAGGGTGTTTATTTAAGTGCTAAATAGTAGAGGTGGTTGGAAAATGGTCAGGGGTGATGGTGGAGGAATGGCCATGTATATTAGTCTCACAGGGGCATTGTCCAAAGGGGCATAGGAAGTGGAGCTAGGGCAGTTTAAGGATGGACAGGGTGACAAAGTGGGACTGAGGATGACAATCAGGGTGGTCTCATTTCTTGGCGGGGGTCTTGGCACTGTTCTCTGTCTTTGTCCTGGATCTCAGGGACCACTTGCGGGGTGGTTCTCCATCTGCAGGGGGTGGGGTGCTGGTGTTGTGGTCCTGTGGCGGTGCCTCATGTCCACTAGCGCCAGCGGAGGTGGTGGGCAGTTCATCGTCCAGGCTAGTGTCAGGGGCCCCTTGTTGTGCCACAGTGTCCCTCCTGGTGTTCACGAGGTCCTTCAGCACCCCTACAATGGTGCCCAAGGTGGTATTGATGGATTTGAGTTCCTCCCTGAAGCCCAAATACTGTTCCTCTTCAGCCACTGGGTCTCCTGAAACTTGGCCAGTACCGTTGCCATCGTCTCCTGGGAATGATGGTAGGCTCCCATGATGTTGGAGAGGGCCTCGTGGAGAATGGGTTCCCTGGGCCTGTCCTCCCCCTGTCGCACAGCAGCCCTCCTCGTTCCCCAGTTTTCCTGGGCCTCTGTCCCCTGAACCGTGTGCCCACTACCACTGCCCCTAGGTCCCTGCTTTTCTTGGGGTGGTGGGTTAGCCTGGGTTCCCTGTAAAGGTGGACACACTGCTGCTTGACGTTTCCTGGGGACAGAGGTATGGGCCCACTGGGTGGGTGCTGTGCTGGTGTTTCCTGAGGGGGGAGGCTCTGTGGTGGCCTGTGACTGTGTGAGGGGAACCGACTGTCCCGATGTCCCAGATGGGTCCGGCTGGTCATCTAGATCCAGTTGGACAGAGCTGCTGTCATCACTGTGGGCCTCTTCTGTGGGTGGAGTGGACATGCCTGGACCCTCCTGTGCGGTGACATTGGGTAGGGGTCCTGCAGGGGTGTAAAGGCATGATTATTGCATCTGTGTGTGCCATGATGTGCAATGGGTGGGTGACCCTGTACCCCAGTGCTTCCATTCCTGTGTAGGACCTTGTGTGATAATTGTTTAGGGGTCTGTGTGGGTATGTGTAGTGGACATGCATTGGTGATGGGTGTCCATGCTTTGTTGTTGCATGCAGGGCTTGGTGTTGGGATGTGTGGTTTGTGATAGTTTGACATATGTGAGGAGTTGGAGTGATGGGGGTAGGGGCGAGGGTAGGGGTATGTGATAGCATGCAGGTAGGGTGGGGGATGAAGTAGTTAAAGATTTAACTTACCAGAGTCCATTCCTTCAGCTACTCCTGCGATGCTCTCAGGATGCAGTATAGCCAAGACCTGCTCCTCCCATGTTGTTAGTTGTGGGGGAGGAGGTGGGGGTCCGCTGGCAGTCCTCTGAACCACAATGTGGTGTCTTGAGACCACCGAACGCATCTTCCCCCTTAGGTCGTTCCACCTCATCACTTTGTCATCCCGTGTTCTTGGGTGCTGTCCCACTGCGTTGACTCTGTCCACGATTCTGCGCCACAGCTCCATCTTCCTAGCTATAGTGGTGTGCTGCAGCTGTGATCCGAATAGCTGTTGCTCTACCCGGATGATTTCCTCCACCATGACTTTGAGCTCCTCCTCAGAAAACCTGGGGTGTCTTTGCAGTGCCATGGGGTGGTGTCAGCGATGTGTGAGGTGGTGTGTGTTGTGATGTGTGGGGTGATGTTTAGGGGTGTGAGGTGTTTTGTGCGTGGATGTGTATGTGTGATGGTGTTGTGTGCCTCAGTATGCTGGTGTTGTCTTTGCTTTGCTGTCTCTCTGGCCTTCAAATGTTTGAGTAGTAAGGGTTGTGGGTAATGTGGGTGTGTGTTTTATATTGTATTGAGTGTATGGGAGTGGTGTGTGTACGTGTATCAGGTGTGTGTATTTCGATTTGTCCAATGTGGTTGTGTTTTGTAAATGTGTGTGTATTTTGAGCGTGGCGGTGTGTACCGCCAATGGAATACCGCGGTTGAAAGACCGCTACGTGGATTTGTGGGTCGTGATAGTGTAGGTGTATTCCTGTTGGCGTGACGGTGGCGGTTTTGTTATCGCCAGTTTATCACTGACCTTTGGTGTGGCGGACTTGTGTGGGTGTCTAGATTTTGGCGGTTTCTGGGCTATGGGTCGTAATAGCTGTGGTGGAATTCCACGGCCGCAGCAGTATGTTGGCATCTTCTGCAAGGCGGTAAGCAGCATTTACCGCCAATGTTGTAATGAGGGCCTATATCCCTGGGGGCCATCCAGTAAAGTAGTTTCCCATTTGTATTCCTAGTACACATACACCTGTTTAGTCAAGGCCTACCAGTGCTACTGTATCAAGCTCGATTAATCTATGCATTGTCTTTTGGGCGTTTGTGTGCATTTCTTCTTAAGCTGCAAGCTTCAGTTCTCAAGCTCTGTGATCTGGCTAAATTTAGACTTTTCAGCCTGTCAGAGTTGTGATCTGGCCACCCCCTTGACTGTGGCCTTGCTAGGGGCCCACAGTGTGCCTGCAGAATCCACCAAGCCCTTGTTCTTCTTAAAAGTATGTTTGGAGCTTGTCATGTAGATAGTCAATGAGCTGGTCATCCAACAGACACAAGGCTTTCAGATGCCATAGACCTTCTGTGCAACACCAGTGACCACCCAAGACTGGACTGGACACCCAAGAGTGAGCTGAGATCTCTCTCAGAAGTATTTTCACAGCCAAGGTATGGAGCTTGTCCAGGGCAAGTAGAAGCAGGAGGTAAATGTGTGAATGTGTATTGGCGGATGCCAACAGGTGTACGTACTCCCATGCATCCGAGTGCCGGGTCTTCCAGGCATTGCAGAGGCCCAGAGAGTCCATCCAAGTCTTGAGTTGTTTCGATCACATATTGTGGTAATATGTGGGAGGACCATAGGAGTCCACTTCAGGCTTGGGGATCATCTTAAAGTCACCTCCTACATTTGTAATGTCATGAGGGAATCCCTTGACAACAGTTGTAAGTTCTGTTAAGGTTAAGGCAGGTGCTTGATGAGGTATATAGACGTTAAGTATATTGACCTGCCTCCCTTTGATCAAGCCATCATTTCCCACATACCGACACTGAGGATCAAGGACAGTTTTTGTTACCACCATTGGGAAGGATTTGTGTAGAAGGATTGCCACCCCTCTGGATCCTTTAGCATAGCCTGCATGAAAAGAATTGTCTGCATAGAAAGGTACATTTGGACCTCAGAAGGTGTGTTTCCTGCATTAGAAGCACAGCTGGGTATGTCTTCTTGACACAGCAGAGAACCGCCACTTGCTTAATATGGTCTAAGAGGCCATTGACATTCCAGGTCATAACACTGAAGTGTGTCATTGGGGAGAGTAGTTAATTGCATGGTGTGGGCAACAGTGAGGAACAGTGTTTCCAGTGCCAATTGGTGGGGCTGTGCTAGTGTTTTGTCTGTGGGTGAGTGTGCTGTCGGACCTGTGTACAACAATAAGCAGAACTGAACACCTGTACCGCTGCAGCCCATCACACCATACTTCTACCCAAGAAGTATGTCACCACAGGCTCCACTTGTAACAAACCCAGTTCTATTCTAGTATTGGACATTAGAGTTGGACCTCCTCTTAATATGGATCTCTACATGGGGATCCAAAGGCTTCCCCCCTGGGTCCAGAAGGTATCTTGCTTGTCTTAAGCAAAGACCCCCCTGTGCAGCAGTAGTGGGCCTTGATTATTATAATAACCTCTATCAACTAGGGGATTCCTCGCTCTCCGAAGTGGCTCTGTGACTATCCCTCAGTTCATCTTGTGCCCTTTGATATGGGGAACCACTCAACATTCAGCAGTGACTCCTCTCCGGCCCAGGCGAATCCGGTGATTCCCTGTGACCTGCACAACCCTTTTGTAGGCTTTGGCATTTTGCTTGAAGGCTAGTCTTGTTTGGGTGTATGCCGTTGTTGTTCTTCAGTTCGAAAAGGCAGAGTATAATGGCAACCAATCCCTTTCTTCTCTGCTACCCAGGCTTCTAGCGCTTCAAAGCAGTAGTGTCAGAAATTGTAAATTACCTCCAGTTTGCTGGGTAGAGCAATATATATGTAAAGGACAGCTTCCCAAGTTTCAACTTGACCACGTTGAAGGATTTCCTTTGTTTGTGGCCCCCCTGGTGTAGTCAGGGAAGATCATGATGCGGATGAACTAAAAACATAGATTACTTTTCTTGCGTTCCTCTCCTAGGATGTTGTTGTGATCTCGAAAGTTCAATATGTGGGCAGTCCTGAGTCTTTGGGGGGCACCTGTAGGGAGATTTGGGGCCAGAGTTCTTTGTGCACATTCTACCACAAATCACTGAGATAAAGCACCTTCTGGCATCCAGGTTGCGAGCCACATCTCTATATATGCTTCCAGTGTGGTGTATTCAGCCTTATCTGGAAAACCCACAAAGTGCAAATTATTGTATCAGGATCTGTTTTTGGCATCCCCAGCCCTGTTTGAGAGTGTGTGTGGTAGTAGTCATTCAAGACACCATCACCTTGAGGATTGTTATATCATCCTCAAGAAGTGAAATCCTGCCTTTGGCTTCTGTTACCCTGCTGGCCACCTTCTGAAGGTCTTGCTGGAGGAGTGTGACATCTACCCCACCTTTTTTTTATCTTCATTTAATTATTGTCCCGCAAAGTCTTGATGGTCTGCAAGATGGTTGTCATGTCTGTAGGAGGCTGGACTGGCTTGTAGTGAGTACCAAGGGGTACTTACACCTTGCACCAGGCCCAGGTATCCCTTATTAGTGTAGAGGGGTGTCTAGCAGCTTAGGCTGATAGAAAAGGTAGCTTAGCAGAGCAGCTTAGGCTGAACTAGGAGACGAGTGAAGCTCCTACAGTACCACTAGTGTCATATGCACAATATCATAAGAAAAAACAATACACAGATATACTAAAAATAAAGGTACTTTATTTTTATGACAATATGCCAAAAGTATCTCAGTGAGTACCCTCAGTATGAGGATAGAAAATATACACAAGATATATGTACACAATACCAAAATATGCAGTAATAGCAATAGAAAACAGTGCAAACAATGTATAGTCACAATAGAATGCAATGGGGGCACATAGGGATAGGGGCAACACAAACCATATACTCTAGAAGTGGAATGCGAACCACAAATGGACCCCAAACCTATGTGAGCTCGTAGAAGGTCGCTGGGACTGTAAGAAAACAGTGAGGGTTAGAAAAATAGCCCACGCCAAGACCCTGAAAAGTGGGTGCAAAGTTCACCTAAGTTCCCCAAAGAGCACAGAAGTCGTGATAGGGGAATTCGGCAGGAAAGACCAACACCAGCAATGCAACAACGATGGATTTCCAGACGAGGGTACCTGTGGAACAAGGGGACCAAGTCCAAAAGTCACGATCAAGTCGGGAGTGGGCAGATGCCCAGGAAATGCCAGCTGTGGATGCAAAAAAGCTACCACCGGATGGTAGAAGCTGAGGATTCTGCATGAACGACAAGGGCTAGAAACTTCCCCTTTGGAGGATGGATGTCGCACGTCGTAGAAGTGTTTTCCCGCAGAAAGACCGCAAACAAGCCTTGCTAGCTGCAAGGGTCGCGGTTAGGGTTTTTGGATGCTGCTGTGGCCCAGGAGAGACCAGGATGTCGCCAATTGCGTGAGGAGACAGAGGGGGCGCCCAGCAAGAGAAGGAGCCCACTCAGAAGCAAGCAGCACCCGCAGAAGTGCCGGAACAGGCACTTTGAAGTGGAGTGAACCGGAGCTCACCCGAAGTCGCACATGAGAGTCCCACGCCGCCGGAGGACAACTCAGCAGGTCGTGCAATGCAGGTTAGAGTGCAGGGGACCCAGGCTTGGCTGTGCACGAAGGAAATCCTCGGTGAGTGCACAGGAGCCAGAGTAGCTGCAAAACACGCAGTTCCCAGCAATGCAGTCTGGCGTGGGGAGGCAAGGACTTACCTCCACCAAACTTGGACTGAAGAGTCACTGGACTGTGGGAGTCACTTGGACAGAGTTGCTGAGTTCAAGGGACCTCGCTTGTCGTGCTCAGAGGAGACCCAGAGGACCGGTGATGCAGTTCTTTGGTGCCTGGGGTTGCACGGGGAAGATTCTGTCGACCCACGGGAGATTTCTTCAGAGCTTCTAGTGCAGAGAGGAGGCAGACTACCCCCACAGCATGCACCACCAGGAAGACAGTCGAGAAGGCGGCAGGATCAGCGTTACAGTGTCGCAGTAGTCGTCTTTGCTACTTTGTTGCAGTTTTGCAGGCTTCCAGCGCGGTCAGCAGTCGATTCCTTGGCAGAAGGTGAAGAGAGAAATGCAGAGGAACTCTGATGAGCTCTTGCATTCGTTATCTAAGGAATTCCCCAAAGCAGAGACCCTAAATAGCCAGAAAAGGAGGTTTGGCTACTTAGGAGAGAGGATAGGCTAGCAACACCTGAAGGAGCCTATCAGAAGGAGTCTCTGACGTCACCTGCTGGCCCTGGCCACTCAGAGCAGTCCAGTGTGCAGCAGCACCTCTGTTTCCAAGATGGCAGAGGTCTGGAGCACACTGGAGGAGCTCTGGGCACCTCCCAGGGGAGGTGCAGGTCAGAGGAGTGGTCACCCCCCTTTCCTTTGTCCAGTTTCGCGCCAGAGGGATCCCTGAACCGGTGTAGACTGGCTTATGCAGAGATGGGCACCATCTGTGCCCATCAAAGCATTTCCAGAGGCTGGGGGAGGCTACTCCTCCCCAGCCCTGACACCTTATTCCAAAGGGAGAGGGTGTAACACCCTCTCTCTGAGGAAGTTCTTTGTTCTGCCTTCCGGGGCCAAGCCTGGCTGGACCCCAGGAGGGCAGAAACCTGTCTGAGGGGTTGGCAGCAGCTGCAGTGAAACCACGGGAAAGGCAGTTTGGCAGTACCCGGGTCTGTGCTAGAGACCCGGGGAATCATGGGATTGTCTCCCCAATACCAGGATGGCATTGGTGGGGCAATTCCATGATCTTAGACATGTTACATGGCCATATTCGGAGTTACCATTGTGAAGCTATACATAGGTAGTGACCTATGTATAGTGCAGGCGTGTAATGGTGTCCCCGCACTCACAAAGTCCGGAGAATTGGCCCTGAACAATGTGGGGGCACCTTGGCTAGTGCCAGGGTGCCCACACACTAAGTAACTTAGCACCCAACCTTTACCAGGTAAAGGTTAGACATATAGGTGACTTATAAGTTACTTAAGTGCAGTGTAAAATGGCTGTGAAATAACATGGATGTTATTTCACTGAGGCTGCAGTGGCAGGCCTGTGTAGGAATTGTCAGAGCTCCCTATGGGTGGCTAAAGAAATGCTGCAGCCCATAGGGATCTCCTGGAACCCCAATACCCTGGGTACCTCAGTACCATATACTAGGGAATTATAAGGGTGTTCCAGTATGCCAATGTAAATTGGTAAAATTGGTCACTAGCCTGTTACTGACAATTTGGAAAGAAATGAGAGAGCATAACCACTGAGGTTCTGATTAGCAAAGCCTCAGTGAGACAGTTAGTCATAACACAGGTAACACATACAGGGCACACTTATGAGCACTGGGGCCCTGGCTGGCAGGGTCCCAGTAACACATACAACTAAAACAACATATATACAGTGAAATATGGGGGTAACATGCCAGGCAAGATGGTACTTTCCTACACAACCCCCCCCCCCCAAACGAAGGACAATAAGACTAGCCATGACCTGATGAGTCTTCATTGTCTAAGTGGAAATATCTGGAGAGTCCATCTGCATTGGAGTGGGTACTCCCAGGTCTATGTTCCACTGCATAATGCATTCCCTGTAGGGATATGGACCACCTCAATAATTTAGGGTTTTCACCTTTCATTTGCTTTAGCCAAAGTAGAGGTTTGTGGTCTGTCTGAACAATGAAGTGAGTGCCAAACAGGTATGGCCTCAACTTCTTCAGTGCCCAGACCACAGCAAAGGCCTCCCTCTCTATGGCAGACCAACGCTTTTCTGTAGGGGTCAACCTCCTGCTGATAAAAGCAACAGGTTGATCCTGGCCCTCAGAATTAAGTTGCGATAGGACTGCCCCTACCCCTAATTCAGATGCATCAGTTTGGACAATGAATTTTTTGGAGTAACAGGGGCTTTTCAGGACAGGTTTGAGGAGCTGAAGCAGGCCATGTGCTCTGCGCCTGCTTCAGCTCCTCAAAAGCTTTCTGACAGCTAGCTGTCCACAATACCTTTTTAGGCATTTTCTTAGATGTGCGGTCATTAAGAGGGGCTGCAATGGAGCCATAGTTCTTTATGAACCTCCTGTAATACCCAGTGAGGCCTAAGAAGGCTCTCACCTGGGTCTGATTTGTAGGGGGAACCCAATCTATAATAGTTTGGATTTTCCCCTGAAGTGGTGCAATCTGTTCTCCACCTACCAGGTGTCCCAGATAAACCACTTTCCCCTGCCCTATCTGGCACTTTGAAGCCTTGATAGTGAGGCCTGCTTTCTGCAGGGCCTCCAAAACTTTCCATAGGTGGACCAGGTGATCATCCCAGCTGGAGCTAAAGACAGCTATATCGTCTAGATATGCTGCACTAAAAGCTTCCAGCCCTTGCAGGACTGTGTTCACCAACCTTTGAAAAGTGGCAGGTGCATTTTTCAAACCAAAAGGCATTACTGTGAATTGGTAATGGCCTCCAATGGTTGAAAATGCAGTTTTTGCTTTTGCATCCTCTGATAACTTGATCTGCCAATACCCTGCAGTCAAATCAAAGGTGCTTAGATACTTGGCAGATGCCAGTGTATCTTTTAGCTCATCTGCCCTGGGTATAGGGTGAGCATCAGTTTTGGTTACCTGGTTGAGACCTCTATAGTCTACACAAAACCGCATTTCCTTCTTTCCATCCTTGGAATGAGGTTTTGGTACAAGTACCACAGGAGAGGCCCATGGACTTTCAGAGTGCTCAACCACTCCCAGTTCAAGCATTTTCTGCACTTCTTGCTTTATGCAGTCTCTGACATGGTCAGGCTGCCTATAGATCTTACTTTTGACAGGCAAGCTGTCTCCAGTATCTATAGTGTGCTCACACCAAGAAGTGGTGCCTGGCACAGTAGAGAAGAGTTCAGAAAACTGACCCAGGAGATTTATGCAGTGGTCTTTCTGCTCAGCAGTAAGACAATCTGCCAAAACTAGAGCATCTTGTTCTGTGGAAGAGAAGAGATCAGGGAGAGGGTCACTCTCTTCTTCCTGTCCCTCATCTGTTGCCATGAGCAGGGTGAGATCAGCCCTGTCTTAGTAGGGTTTCAGGCGATTGACATGGAGCACCCTAAGGGGACTCCTGGCAGTGCCTAAGTCAACTAGGTAGGAGACTTCTCCCTTCTTTTCAACAATTATGTGGGGTCCACTCCATTTGTCTTGGAGTGCTCTTGGGGCCACAGGCTCCAAGACCCACACTTTCTGCCCTGGTTGTTACTGAACCAAAACAGCCTTCTGGTCATGCCATTGCTTTTGGAGCTCTTGGTTGGCCTGAAGGTTTTTACTGGCCTTTTTCATGTACTCAGCCATTCTAGATCTTAGGCCAAGTACATAGTCCACTATGTCTTGCTTTGGAGCTTTTAAAGGTTGTTCCCAACCCTCCTTAACAAGTGTTAGAGGACCTCTTACAGGGTGTCCAAACAGGAGTTCAAAGGGGCTGAAGCCCACTCCTTTTTGGAGTACCTCCCTGTAAGCAAAAATGAGTCAAGGTAACAGGATATCCCATCTCCTGCGGAGTTTTTCAGGGAGTCCCATTATCATACCTTTGAGAGTTTTGTTAAATCTCTCCACCAGTCCATTAGTTTGTGGATGATAGGGTGTGGTGAACTTGTATGTCACACCACACTCCTTCCACATGGCCTTTAAGTAAGCAGACATGAAATTGCTTCCCCTGTCTGATACCACCTCTTTTGGGAAGCCCACCCTGGAAAAGATTCCCAGGAGGGCCTTTGCCACTGCAGGAGCTGTAGTGGTCCTCAGAGGAATTGCTTCAGGATATCTGGTGGCATGGTCCACTACCACCAAGATAAACCTATTGCCTGAAGCAGTAGGAGGGTCAAGGGGGCCAACTATGTCAACCCCTACCCTTTCAAAGGGAACCCCAACCACAGGCAGTGGAATAAGGGGTGCCTTTGGAGTGCCCCCTGTCTTGCCACTGGCTTGACAGGTTTCACAGGACTTACAATATTCCTTAGTGTCCTCTGACATTCTAGGCCAATGAAACAAGGGTACAAGCCTGTCCCAAGTTTTCATTTGCCCCAAATGTCCAGCTAAGGGAATTTCATGGGCTAGAGTTAGGAGGAACTTTCTGTACTCCTGAGGAATCACCAATCTCCTGGCTGCTCCAGGTTTTGGATCCCTTGCTTCAGTGTACAAGAGGTTGTCCTCCCAGTAAACTCTGTGAGAGTCACTGACATCCCCATTTGCTTGTTTGACAGCTTGCTGCCTTAGACCCTCTAGTGTGGGACAGGTATGCTGTGCCACACTCAGCTCCTCCCTGGCAGGCCCCCCTTCACCCAAAAGCTCAGCAGTGTCTGCTTCCAGCTCCTCTGGTGTAGGTTCTGCACAGGGTGGAAATTCTTCTTCCTCAGAAGTTGAATCCACTGTAGAGGGAGGGATAGTGGGTAGTGTTTTACCTTTACTAACCCTAGCTTTAGGGAGCACTTGGTCCATTCTTCCAGGATCCAAGTCACCCTGTCCTTTTTGCTTTTTGGCCTGAGCCCTTGTCAAAGCAAAAATATGCCCTGGAATGCCCAGCATTGCTGCATGAGCCTCCAACTCCACATCTGACCAAGCTGATGTCTCTAAATCATTTCCTAGTAGACAGTCTACAGGTAAATCTGAGGCAACCACAACTTTCTTTGGACCAGTAAACCCCCCCAGTTGAGATTTACAACAGCCATGGGGTGGCTAAGTGTGTTGTTATGAGCATCGGTTACTTGGTACTGGTGACCAAGTAGGTGTTGTTCAGGGTGGACCAGTTTCTCTATTACCATGGTAACACTGGCACCTGTGTCCCTGTAGGCCTGAACCTCAACACCATTTATTAGGGGTAGTTGCTTGAACTTATCCATGTTAAAGGGACAAGCAACCAAGGTGGCTAAATCAATAGCCCCCTCAGAGACCAACACAGCCTCTGTGGTCTCCCTAACAAGACCAACCCCAAGTAAATTACCAAAAGTGAGCCCAGCTATTCCCTTGGATTGGCTATTAGTAGGTTTGCTCCCACCACCACTGCTATTACTAGGGGCATTAGGTGTAGCAGCAGGGGTTGTAGTGGTAGGAAGCTTGGTGCTTTTCTTTGGACAACTGGGATCTGTTGTCCAATGGCCTTTTATTTTACATAAATAGCACCATGGTTTCTTTTCTTTGTTTTGATTTGAAGAGGATTTGGGCCCACCACCCCCACCAGAGTGTTTTTTTGGGCCTGATGAAGACTCATTTTTAGATTTGTCCCCACCCTTGTCAGAAGACTTACCATCCTTCTTCTTGCCATCCTTGTCACCCCCTGTATAAACTTTTCTGTTCACCCTTGTTCTAACCCATTTGTCTGCCTTCTTTCCCAATTCTTGGGGAGAGGTCAAATCAGAGTCTACCAGGTACTGGTGTAACAAATCAGACACACAATTATTAAGAATATGCTCTCTCAGGATTAAGTTATACAGGCTTTCACAGTCAGCAACTTTTCTGCCATGTAACCACCCCTCCAAGGCCTTCACTGAATGGTCAACAAAGTCTACCCAGTCTTCTGAAGACTCCTTTTTGGTTTCTCTGAACTTCATCCTGTACTGTTCAGTGGTTAAGCCATAACCATCTAGGAGTGCATTCTAAAGAACTGTAAAATTATTGGCTTCACTTTCCTTTACAGTAAGGAGCCTATCCCTATCCTTTCCACTGAAAGATAGCCATAGGATAGCAGCCCACTGCCTTTGAGGGACTTCCTGAACAACACAGGCCCTCTCAAGTGCAGCAAACCACTTGTTAATTTCATCCCCCTCCTTGTAAGGGGGAACTATCTTGTGCAGATTCCTAGAATCATGCTTTTTTGCAGGATGACTATTTGGAATACTGCTGCTGCCACCATGGGTTTCAAAACCCAATTTCTGTATTTCTCTTTCTATTTCCAAGGACTGCCTATCTAAATCCAGCTGTTGCTTCATGAGCTTCAGCCTGGATTGTTCCACTCTCAATCTATTGAGCTCCCTTTCTAACATTCTGTCATCAGGGTGGGTGGGTTGGGCATGTCTTGAAACAGAAGAATGGTGAGAATGAACAGAGGGAGACCTGGCCCTAACAGACGGCACACTAACATTCTGGCCTACAGAAGTGACACTTCTACTGTGATGAGAAGCAACACTATTACTGTGATGTGAAGCAACACTTTTACTGTGATGTGAATTCACATCAGTACCAGCTATGCTAGGTGGCCTGCTAAGGGGCAGGTTGGAAAGATTCCCTCCCAAATCCTTTGCTAGGGGTGCCCCAGAATCAGAGTGGGAACCATCAGCTAATTTCTCACCAGAAGTGACAACAAAAGTCTTATCTTGTTCAACTAGCATGTTAACTAATAGTTCTCTAGAGGGATTCTTCCCTACCCCTAAACCTCTTTCCACACAGAGACTCCTTGCTGCCTTCCAGCTAAGGTGGTCATAAGCAGTCTTGGACAGATCCAGAGTTTGACCTGTACCAGACATAATAGAAAAGGTTTAAGGGACAGAAAAAGAAAGGAAAAGTTTTCAGAACTTTTTAAAGGACAGAAAAAAAACTTTTTACAACTTTTTAAGAACTTTTTCAAAGTTTAGAGGTACTTTTCAGCACTTAGTAAAGAAGTGAGAGAAGAAAAGCAAAACTTTTTGGTTAGGTGTACATACACTGAACTTGTTTTGTATATTTTTCTCTTATGAAAAGTACAATGACAAAAGTGGTAAGTAGTTGCAAAGTACTTATCCCACCGCTGCCACCAATGTAGGAGTCTGGACTGGCTTGTAGTGAGTACCAAGGGGTACTTACACCTTGCACCAGGCCCAGGTATCCCTTATTAGTGTAGAGGGGTGTCTAGCAGCTTAGGCTGATAGAAAAGGTAGCTTAGCAGAGCAGCTTAGGCTGAACTAGGAGACGAGTGAAGCTCCTACAGCACCACTAGTGTCATATGCACAATATCATAAGAAAACACAATACACAGATATACTAAAAATAAAGGTACTTTATTTTTATGACAATATGCCAAAAGTATCTCAGTGAGTACCCTCAGTATGAGGATAGCAAATATACACAAGATATATGTACACAATACCAAAATATGCAGTAATAGCAATAGAAAACAGTGCAAACAATGTATAGTCACAATAGAATGCAATGGGGGCACATAGGGATAGGGTCAACACAAACCATATACTCTAGAAGTGGAATGCGAACCACGAATGGACCCCAAACCTATGTGACCTCGTAGAGGGTTGCTGGGACTGTAAGAAAACAGTGAGGGTTAGAAAAATAGACCACCCCAAGACCCTGAAAAGTGGGTGCAAAGTGCACCTAAGTTCCCCAAAGAGCACAGAAGTCGTGATAGGGGAATTCGTCAGGAAAGACCAACACCAGCAATGCAACAATGATGGATTTCCAGACGAGGGTACCTGTGGAACAAGGGGACCAAGTCCAGAAGTCACGATCAAGTCGGGAGTGGGCAGATGCCCAGGAAATGCCAGCTGTGGATGCAAAGAAGCTACCACCGGATGGTAGAAGCTGAGGATTCTGCATGAACGACAAGGGCTAGAAACTTTCCCTTTGGAGGATGGATGTCCCACGTCGTGAACAGTCGTGCAGAAGTGTTTTCCCGCAGAAAGACCGCAAACAAGCCTTGCTAGCTGCAAGGGTCGCGGTTAGGGTTTTTGGATGCTGCTGTGGCCCAGGAGAGACCAGGATGTCGCCAATTGCGTGAGGAGACAGAGGGGGCGCCCAGCAAGAGAAGGAGCCCACTCAAAAGCAAGCAGCACCTGCAGAAGTGCTGGAACAGGCACTACGAAGTGGAGTGAACCGGAGCTCACCCGAAGTCGCACAAGAGAGTCCCACGCCGCCGGAGGACAACTCAGCAGGTCGTGCAATGCAGGTTAGAGTGCCGGGGACGCAGGGTTGGCTGTGCACAAAGGAAATCCTCGGTGAGTGCACAGGAGCTGGAGTAGCTGCACAACACGTAGTTCCCAGCAATGCAGTCTGGCGTGGGGAGGCAAGGACTTACCTCCACCAAACTTGGACTGAAGAGTCACTGGACTGTGGGAGTCACTTGGACAGAGTTGCTGAGTTCAAGGGACCTCGCTCGTTGTGCTGAGAGGAGACCCAGAGGACCGGTGATGCAGTTCTTTGGTGCCTGCGGTTGCAGGGGGAAGATTCCGTCGACCCACGGGAGATTTCTTCAGAGCTTCTAGTGCAGAGAGGAGGCAGACTACCCCCACAGCATGCACCACCAGGAAAACAGTCGAGAAAGCGGCAGGATCAGGGTTACAGTGTCGCAGTAGTCGTCTTTGCTAATTTGTTGCAGTTTTGCAGGCTTCCAGCGCGGTCAGCAGTCGAGTCCTTGGCAGAAGGTGAAGAGAGAGATGCAGAGGAACTCTGATGAGCTCTTGCATTCGTTATCTAAGGAATTCCCCAAAGCAGAGACCCTAAATAGCCAGAAAAGGAGGTTTGGCTACTTAGGAGAGAGGATAGGCTAGCAACACCTGAAGGAGCATATCAGAAGGAGTCTCTGACGTCACCTGCTGGCCCTGGCCACTCAGAGCAGTCCAGTGTGCAAGCAGCACCTCTGTTTCCAAGATGGCAGAGGTCTGGAGCACACTGGAGGAGCTCTGGGCACCTCCCAGGGGAGGTGCAGGTCAGGGGAGTGGTCACTCCCCTTTCCTTTGTCCAGTTTCGCGCCAGAGCAGGGCTGAGGGATCCCTGAACCGTTGTAGACTGGCTTATGCAGAGATGGGCACCATCTGTGCCCATCAAAGCATTTCCAGAGGCTGGGGGAGGCTACTCCTCCCCAGCCCTGACACCTTATTCCAAAGGGAGAGGGTGTAACACCCTCTCTCTGAGGAAGTTCTTTATTCTGCCTTCCTGGGCCAAGCCTGGCTGGACCCCAGGAGGGCAGAAACCTGTCTGAGGGGTTGGCAGCAGCAGCAGCTGCAGTGAAACCCCGGGAAAGGCAGTTTGGCAGTCCTCTGGTCTGTGCTAGAGACCCGGGGAATCATGGGATTGTCTCCCCAATACCAGGATGGCATTGGTGGGGCAATTCCATGATCTTAGACATGTTACATGGCCATATTCGGAGTTACCATTGTGAAGCTATACATAGGTAGTGACCTATGTATAGTGCACACGTGCAATGGTGTCCCCGCACTCACAAAGTCTGGGGAATTGGCCCTGAACAATGTGGGGGCACCTTGGCTAGTGCCAGGGTGCCCACACACTAAGTAACTTAGCACCCAACCTTTACCAGGTAAAGGTTAGACATATAGGTGACTTATAAGTTACTTAAGTGCAGTGTAAAATGGCTGTGAAATAACGTGGACGTTATTTCACTCAGGCTGCAGTGGCAGGCCTGTGTAGGAATTTTCAGAGCTCCCTATGGGTGGCTAAAGAAATGCTGCAGCCCATAGGGATCTCCTGGAACCCCAATACCCTGGGTACCTCAGTACCATATACTAGGGAATTATAAGGGTGTTCCAGTATGCCAATGTAAATTGGTAAAATTTGTCACTAGCCTGTTAGTGACAATTTGGAAAGAAATGAGAGAGCATAATCACTGAGGTTCTGATTAGCAGAGCATCAGTGAGACAGTTAGTCATAACACAGGTAACACATACAGGGCACACTTATGAGCACTGGGGCCCTGGCTGGCAGGGTCCCAGTGACACATACAACTAAAACAACATATATACAGTGAAATATGGGTGTAACATGCCAGGCAAGATGGTACTTTCCTACACAGTCCACAGAGTCTAATTGTTTTGGGTTTGGTAGGGTCACCAGGTGGCCTTGCCTGGTCGGAGGCCGGAGTAGTATAATGATCGATACTCAACTGGGTGTGTGCCTGGGCCCAGGCAAAATTGAAGAGTGTGGAAAGAAAAGATGTAAGAGGTCTTCAGCCCCTAGCTCACCTTCCGGGTGGGCGTGACATTCTTGGCCCGGGCTATCTAGGGCTGCCTGCCCAGCTCACTCAAAGGTGGGATGATCGTCACTTCGGCTCATTAGGCAGTCAGAACCCTGAGAGGCAATCCAAGTCATCCAGGCCTCATAGGTGCATTCAAAGGGGTACCATCAGTGGACGTGCCTACTGCCACCACTCTTCATCCGTAGGTCACCTAATCGGAAATAGACCTGACAAAGATCAGGGTCCCTCCATGCAGAAGCATAGGCCTCTGACTTCTCAAGCAGAACTCAGAAGAGGAATGTGGGAATGCCAGAGACGTGCCAGCCAGCTTACCTCTGTTATGTCCTGGATGCAGCTTGAGCTGCCGCTCTCCCCCAGTCACCTCCACATGCTACGGAGAGCTGCACAGGTCCACCACCAGGCCTCCAAAGTGGAGCTCCTGGCCTTGCTTCAAAGGCACGATTAGCCTCTTCAAGGTTCACCTCCTTCCAAGGCTGACAGTCCAGGTATTCTTACAACTTTGCAAGTCACTGCTGGCCACCTCAGCAGGGCTAAGCCTTCACCTAACAGCCTGACCATTACCTCCAGTGACTCCCGATCACCAGTCCCAGGTCTTGGCGCCATCTTGGTTGTGGGCAGCCTTACTGCGCTCCCACTCACATTCCCCCGGCTGGCCCCTTGACTGTCTCCTTGTTCGCCCTTGTCACTTCCCGGGTCCCAGGGGCCAACCCGATAGGTCAGTGGCTTTGCAAGAGCCCTTCATGCCACAGGTGTTGCTGCATGGGTGAGGAGGTCAAGGAGCGTTACTAGAAAATGGCCACTGTCTTGGCCACTTAGGCCACACCACATTTTTGCCTATTTCGTGCCAAATAATGTTTTTTATTCTACTCTATTTTTTTAAATAGGTGTGAGATTTTTCTTATGTTATATTTTCACTTTATACTGCTCAATTGGCAGCATAAATGCTCGACACATTGCCTCTAAGTTAAGCCTGACTGCTTTTGTACCAAGCTACCAGAGGGTTAAACACAGGTTAATACTGGTTCACCCTGACAAGGATTGTGGGTGTTGCTTGAGAAGGGCTCACACCCTTCTGAATCAACATCCCAATTTCTCACATTAACCTTCTTCTTCATCCATTTCATCTCTCCCTACCTCCAATACTCTGTTCTCTCTCCCCTGCCAACTTTTAGACTAACATTTTGTTGGGGATGTTTACCGAAATTCCAGATTTTTCCCAGAGACATAGGGTTGAAACCTTTCTTCTATTTTTCCTGAAACACCAAGGAATTTGTGGACAGACTGGTTAGTCCCCAAACATCTATTTGATCTACCAACACCCCTGAATTTTCTGACACCAGTCGTCTCCTTCAAACATCTCAGAGCAAAATACCTCCAGGACTACTGAGGAACAAAACTTTATTTTCCCCGTTTTGCAGAAAGATTAAAGCCGGACTATTGGCTGACTAAAACTCCAGGTTAGAGACCTATTAATAAGTCTAGTGCAAGGATTTTCGGGGCCAAAGACAACAAGACACTACCATTTTGGCGCCTCCTTTCCCCAGCAACTGCTCCGTAAGTGAAGTATTTAGTTGCAGCCCAGAATCCCCTTTTAATTGCACCTTCAGACAGACGCCTACTGATGCCTTAATGTACACATTGCTTTGCCGATTCTGTAATTGTGAGCATCTCCCCAGAAAAATTGTGCTCTACGGTCAAGTGAAACACCAACAATTGGATTGCTCACTGGTGGTCTACACTGAAAGAATAGTGTCCACCGAAAGGTAGGCTTCCCTACTTGTGCTTTTAGTGTGAAAGTCACGCTGTAGACCACAAATTGTGTTCAGTTGCTGTTTTCAGGAGATTTTCAAAACAACCCTAAATTCGTACACAAAAGACATAACAAAAATTATAAAATGTTATTTCTATAAAGATTTGTGCCACGCAACTTGTACTTCTTCACATCAACACACTAATGTAGCCAATATCCATATAAATCTCCTAGGCAACTGGCTCACAAATAGTTCATCCTTCATCTAAATAATGCATTTGAAGAGGCAGATTATCAGAATATATGTCATATGATAAATCTCGAATTTCCTTCTAAATTGTTAGTTCAGTTATTCATTGCCCAAATATAATTTTATTGATCTGGTTAGTAAAGGACCTGCGCTGTTAACTGAATCAGCATCTTATTGCAGAACTAATCTTTAAATATTAATTAGTTTCCTCACCACACAGGAAATGAGCCATTGCAATGTGGAAATAACTGCTTGAGTGTAATGATGCTAGGTGTTATATTGACGGGATAATGGACAGCATAAATATAGGATGGCTACTTTGTTACAGATGTGCAGAGCTGGAACTGAGGCAGGAAGTCCTGGCGTACTTCAGCATTTTGTATTCCCAGAGCAGCTATAAGGTGCCACTTCAGTTCCATCGCCAGCAGTTCTCGCCTCTCACTGCTTATTGTCCTGCATTTCAGCAATATGTGGGCGAGATGGAAAGGACAACGCGCCTTACCAGAGTGAGGACTTTTTTTGTAATTCAATTCCATAATAAATGTAGAAGAAAAGTAGAGGGCCCAGTTCACCAAGACATTTTTGGCCATAAACAGGATTCCGTACAGCTGTAAATGGATTTACTACTGCAGATGTCTCTGCAACGAGTGCGGAGCGATATGTAATATTAATTTCACGCACATGGACGGGAGTGGAGGTTGTGAACGTGCACAAAGATGTCCGTTTCTTGGCTTGTAAAAAAAACCCTAATCGGAGCCTTTGCTACTGTGAAATTAGAGTTTACTCCAGCAGTGGGCTGGGGAAACATCCAGGGTGGGAAGGGGAATAAATCACCTCCAAAGTTGGAGGGGGTGTAGGGAAAGGGCTTTTAAGGAGAAACATGTTTTTCATCAGAAGAAAAATAGAAAAAAGAACTTGCAAGTGCACATCAGGCCGCATTCCCCCAGAGCAGAATTGTAGACTGTGCAAATTTCCAGTGGGAGCCCAGGGAACACACTACATGACTTTCCCAGTGGTAAGCCTGGAAAGCTCTGCTTGGTGTCTCCTTTTAGTATCACATTCATCAACATTGTGTTCCTAAATAGCGCTTTAGAATATAGGCATCAATCATTGTAGAACTGAAGTGCCTTTTGGAAAGGGATCAACTGTTTATTCAATCGCAATAATTCCAGTGTCTCATGTCACAGAGGGCCAGATGTAGCAAGGTCTGAATTTGCGATTTGGAAATTGCGAGTCGGTGCGACTCGCAATTTCCGAATCGCAAATTCGGATGCAGAACGGTGTCTCAGACACCGTCTGCGACTCGCAATGGGGTCGCGAAGACCCACCTCATAAATATTAATGAGGTGGGTCGCATTTTGCGACCCCATAGTGAGTCCCTGCACTCACAGGGATGGTGGCCTGCTGAAGTCAGCAAACCTCCATGTCTGTGACTGTTTTTTCAATAAAGCAGTTTTTTTTTTATTTTGCAGCCCGTTTTCCTTAAAGTAAAACGAGTTGCAAAATAAAAAAAATAACAAAACTATTTGGTTTCGTTTTTTCAGTGTAGGCAGTGGTCCATTGGACCACTGCCTGCTCTGAAAAAACCTTTTTGCCCACATTCACAAAGGGGAAGGGGTCCCATTGGGACCCCTTCCTTTTTGCGAATGAGTTACCACCAGTGTGACACTGGTGGTAACTGCGAATTGCTTTGCGACCGCATTCGCGGTCACAAAGCAATTCTGCATTGCGATGTGTGTCGCAAATAGGAAGGGAACACCCCTTCCTTCCTATTTGCGAGTCGCATTCACAATTTGCGAGTCGGTACCGACACGCAAATTGTGAATGTGCATCGCAGAAGGCTGTTTGCATGGCGCAAACTGCGATTTTCGCAGTTTGCACCATGCAAACAGCTTCCTACATCTGGCCCAAAGAGGGGTAATGGAAGTGGTATTGTTCTGCGAGTCATTAGTGTCAATTAATAGTTCTTATTTTTTAGAACTTCGGAGTTCACCCCAGTTTGTTCAATTACAACATTTTTTTCAGGCAGGTAAACAATATCTTGTGAACCAGAGTTTGAGCCATGAGTATCACCTTAGCATGAATTAACAGCAACGGCGTATTCCTCAGACTGGGAGTCATATGGGTCTTACTGCTAAATCCTGCAAATAGTACTTCACCAATACTTCCCTTTGTTGTCCTCTCCAATAGGCAATTGCAGCAGTTGTTCTGTGCTTGTGTTGTTTATCTAGTGTTCTGTGTGAATCACCCAGTAATGTGTGGATCCTGCTCAGTACCTCTATCATACTATTGTCTTCCACAAGAACCTGAGAATTCTTTGCTGTCAATGAATATTTTTTAGGCCGTGAATTTACTTCTGCCCTGAGTCCATCTTGATATCAGGCCCAGTACCAAAAGAGAGCCAGATTACATCTTTGTGTTCTTCTAACCTGTTAATGTCAAGATTACCCGATGTAGAAGCGCTATCCTAGTGCATATTTTCCACTTGTAGTTTTCATATTGTAGATATTTCAGGATTGATGTTGCCACAAAATACTGGTTCATTTACTTTCCACACAGAAATTGGAGGGACAAGGAGTGATCAAGGTTCACTCCCCCAATATTTATCAGAACTCATAGGGTATGCTGTTCCTATCCACAACCAGGAAACCACTATTTGTGGACCTGGGGATATAGGTGGTTGTTGAAAATGATTTCTGATTGGAGCAAAAGCCCTCACCCACCTCCAGAGGTGGCATGCTTCATCATCATCGGGCAGCAAATCAGTGGGCCGGCTCTGCAATGAACAACAGACCCCTGAATTCAAATTAACTAGGGTACCCCACTGAAAATAATTATATTCTGGGGGTCCCTGTTAATAGATAAAAACGAAATGGAATATATATATATATGTGGACATAATGTTCCTGAATTTTCCCTCACATGACCAACATGTTTCTTGCCCATTTTCTTTTCTATGAAGATCTACAGCAATTCATCAGGCACTTAATAACCCTAATTTACATGTAGTGGGGCCTGGGATCAATTTGAAATGAGTACCCACAATCATAAATCACCAGATGGGTGTCCACAAATGTGTCTACCTCTTTGTATTTGGAGAGAAAGTCCAAACACATAGAGAGATAGAAATCTAAAATAACATAAACATATCATATGATTTTCCATATCCGATATCAGTATGATTTTGCACATGTGGAATAAGATCATCATTCATCTGTTAATAGAATCTCACATTTAAGTGCATCATCAGTGTACTGCCCAATACTAACCACACAAGTTAACATGTGCTTAGACCAAGGTCACCTCTTGGAAATGTGCCCTTGTTTGATATATAATATTCAGTTCAAGATAAAGGTTTATGATTTCCTTACCCAATCCCTATTGGAATTAGGCCCCCATGGGACACAGAGGATCACCAAGCCACTCAATGAATCCTAGAGATATGAAGAGCTAGAGACTTATCTGTCTTCTCCCCCTCCCAGCCAAGGTAACCAAAAAAGCCATTAACACTCAGCTCACAGAATTCCTCGAGTCAAACTAAATCCTGGGTCCCTCCCAATCTGGTTTCAGGAGCAACTACAGTACTGAAACTGCCCTCCTTGCAGCCAAGGATGACATCCTCACCATATTGGACCACAGAGATATGGCTACCCTCACCCTCCTCGACCTCGCTGCTGCTTTCTACACCAGATCCCACACCACCCTATGCACCAGACTTCACGATGCCGACATTTGTGGTGAAGCCTTGGAG
The DNA here is from genome assembly GCF_031143425.1 of Pleurodeles waltl. Lineage (NCBI taxonomy): Eukaryota > Metazoa > Chordata > Amphibia > Caudata > Salamandridae > Pleurodeles > Pleurodeles waltl. The sequence goes on from NC_090448.1 coordinate 205,314,204, forward strand.
TGGATCCACTCCTTCCTCACCGGAAGGACCCAGAGAGTCAGACCCCGCCGTTCTTCTTGGAATATTCAGAACCCTGCTATGGAGTACCACAGGACTCCTTCCTGAGCCCAACCCTTTTCAATATCTACATGGCCTCCCATGCCAAAATCATTAGACAGCACAACCTCAATATAGTCTCCTATGCCGACAACACACAGCTAACTGCCAAGAGCAACTTCCACCACAGAATAAGAACAGTCACCGACTGGATGAAAAACAGCTGCCTCAAGCACAACTCGGAGCAGATGGAGATCCTCATCCTGGGCCCTGCTCCCTCTGCCTGGGACAACTTCTGGTGGCTTGCTGCCTTTGGAAGCGCCCACCGACCATGCATGAAACCTGGGCATCATCCCGCACCATGCTGTCCATAACCTGCCAAGTCTCATCTTCATGCTTCTACACTCTCCGCCTTCTCCGGAAGATCTTCAAGTGTATCCCCACTGAGGCAAGGAGGGCGGTCACTCAAGCACTTGTCAGTAGCAAACTCAACTACGGCAATGCACTCTATGCCGGAATCACAAAGTTCCAAACGACTCCAGAGAATTTAGAACGCAGCAGCCAGACTCATCTTAGACATCCCCCGTCACAGCCACGTCTCCGCCCACCTTAGAGACCTGCACTGGCTCCCCATCAACAAATGCATCACCTTCAAGCTCTTGACACATGCCTACCAAGGCCCTGCACAATATCGGACCAGCCTACCTCAACCACCACCTATCTTCTACACCCCGCAAGACAACTCTGATCTTCTCAACTTGCCCTCGCTGCCACCCCTAGAATCAGGAAGAGAACAGTGGGATTCAGATCCTTCCCCTGCCATGCAGCGCTGACCTGGAACACGCTACCTACTCACCTCCGACAGACCCCCTTGCTGAATCAGTTCAAGAAGGACCTCAAGGCCTGGCTCTTCGACTAATTGGCACCCTCACGACAGTGCCTCGAGACCCCATGGGTGATAAGCAACGCTATACAAATCACTGATTGATTGATTGAATGAAGATTTTTCTGAGTGAAATGACCAAAAGGAGAGCATGTTGGTAATGATTGTGGTCTCAAGCCAGTGCCCCTGTCTTAAAACCCAGAGAGATATTCACAGTAGCCGCTTGTTGACATTGCAATTATCCTACACCTTCTCCATAATGCCTAAGGTACCGGAGTGGGAAGGCAAGTGATATTTGTATCCAGAAGTGCGCAGGTCACATGGCACATAACTTGCTTGGTCACAAGACCGCAAAAAGATGTAATTTCCTAATGCAGTTTGGGTTGCATGGCATGTAGCCTATAAGATCACATGACCACAAAGAGACGTGATATCCAAATGCTAGTTTGTGAATAATGGTCCTATCGTGACACCATAAGTGTTTAAACATATGGAACGGCAATGCCATAGTGGAGATATTAAAGTGATTAAACATACAAAATGGTGTATGGTATCTTGCATCAATAAGAGGGTCCATTTCCCAAAAATGTAGATTATAGCTATGTGGATATTGTAAAACGCCTGTAAGCAGGTGTGTTGTACTTGAAGAATAGGTAGTGTCTAGACCAAAAGTAGCAAATCAGTGTTTAGAACTGGTGAATGTTATCCTGTAAGAACCTACTAATTTCTCACACTGAATAACATAAGGGTAGGATATTCAGGACAATGGGGATATCATAATTTACAAGTTGATATGGGTAATTAGTCAGAAGACCAATCTCTGTTCTCTTAAAAGTAGGCAAGAGTGTGGTTTATCAGTTTGGGTGACCGCTTCTAAGATGATCCACTTCATATCATTGGAGGTGTGGTTTATCTCCAGGAATTGCACACTCATTTTTGTAGTGACTTTTTTCATCATCTCCCACTCCTTTATTCATTGATAAGTGTTTTTACAGCTCTGGTAGTTATACCTACATATCTTAATTTTCAGGGACATGGGATCATGTATACGCAGTTTTTTGTATTGCAGTAAGTGTGTTTTTTAAGGGTCCAATTATTTCCAGCGTCCAGTGTAATCTCTTGTGTATGTTTAGTCAGTCTTGCAAACATTTCATTTGCCACATGGGAAAGGAACCGTGATGGGTGATAGTCACCACCTACGTTGTTTTCTTTTTGTCTTTGTCACTGGTCTATTATGTACCAGCATATCTTGCATATGTTTGGCGCATTTAATTGCAAAATTGGGACAATAAATATTGAGCAAGCCACAATTCACAATGTTCCACCTTTTGTTAACCCCTTAGCTGCTGCTCCACTCCCTCCCCTGCCCCCCTCGTCACCCTAGCATTGCTCTGAGCCCTTTTTTGGCAATTTGGGGTAGTTCACCCTTAGGCCTTCGCCAAATTTGTGTCCTTTTTTTCAAACATCCTAGGGATTTTAAAAGTACCCCAAGTTTGTGTGTTCCCCTGGAGGAGGCCCAGAAATTAGCCAAAATACAGCAACAATGTTGTTTTTGTCAGAAAAATGGGAAACAAGGGCTGCAGAAGAAAGCATGTTTTTTTTTCCTTGAAATTGCATCAACAAAGGGTTTGCAGTGCTAAAATCACCATCTTCCCAGCTTTCAGGAACAGTCAGACTTGAATTAAGAAACCACGTTTTTCAACACAATTTTGGCATTTACTGGGACATACCCGGTTTAAAAAATTTCTGTTCTTTCAGCCTCCTTCCAGTTAGTGACAGAAATGGGTGTGAAACCAATCCTGGACCCCAGACAGCTAAACATTTCTGAAACGTAGACAAAACTCTGAATTCAGCAAGGAGTTATTTGTGTAGATCCTTCAAGGTTTTCCTACAGAAAGTAACAGCTACAATAAAAAAAAATATGAAATTGAGGTGAAAAAAGAGCCATTTCTATCCACGTTTTCTTCTATAACTTTTTCCAGCTATGGCAGATTTTTTAAAGCAATATATCATTACGTCTGCTGGACTCTTCTGGTTGCGTGGATATGTATGGCTTGTAGGTTCATCAAAAACCCTAGGTACTCAGAGCCAATAAATGAGCTGCACCTTGCAATGGGTTTTTATTGTATACTGGGTATATAGCAATTCATTTGGTGAAATATAGAGAGTCAAAAATAGGTGTCAAGGAAACCTTTGTATTTCCAAAATGGGCACATGATAAGGTGTAGAGAAGCAGTGGTTATTTGCACATCTCTGAATTAGGGGGGCCCATAGTAATGTGTAAATTACAGGGCATTTCTCAAATAGACTTTTTTTACACACTGTCTTACATTTGGAAGGAAAAAATGGAGAGAAAGACAAGGGACAGTAACACTTGTTCTTCTATTCTGTGTTTCCTCAAGTCTCCCGATAAAAATGGTACCTCAGTTGTGTGGGTAAACCTACTGCCCGCGACAGGAAACGCAAGATGAACACATCAAATTTTTATATTGAAATCTGACCTGTTTTTTGCAAAGTGCCTTGCTGTGGATTTTGGCCTCTAGCTCAGCCAGCACCTAGGGAAACCTAGCAAACCTGTGCATTTTGGAAAGCTAGACACCCAGGGGAATCCAGAATGGGATGACTTGTGGGGCTTTCACCAGGTTCTGTTACCCAGAATCCTTTGCAAACCTCAGAATTTGGCAAAGAAACACTTTTCCCTCTCATTTCGGTGCTTCAAAGTTCTGGAATCTGAGAGGAGACACGAACTTCCTTCCATCCAGCATTCACACAAGTCTCCCGATACAAATGGCACCTCACTTGTGTGGGTAGGCCTAGTGCCCATGACAGGAAATGCCCCAAAACACAACATGGACACATCACATTTTCCCAAAGAAAACTGACCTGTTTTTTTGCAAAGTGCCTACCTGTGAATTTTGGTCTCTATCTCAGCTGGCAACTCGGGAAATCGAGCACATCTATACATTTTTGAAAACTAGACACCTAGTAAAATTTAGAATGAGGTGACTTGTGGGGCTCTCACCAGGTTCTGTTACCCAGAATCCTTTGCGAACCTCAAAATTTGGCAAAACAACACTTTATCCTCAGATTTCGTTGATAGAAAGTTCTGGAATCTGAGAGGAGCCACAAATTTCCTTCCACCCAACATTTCCCCTCCACCCAACATTTCCCCAAGTCTCCCGATAAAAAAGGTACCTCACTTGTGTGCGTAGGCCTAGTGCCCATGTCAGGAATGGATCACACCACAGTCAATATTAGTCCTTACATGAGGGCAACTGTTGACCTTGGACTGATCCATTCCTGACGCAGGCACTAGGTACAGGCACTCAAGTGGGGTAGCATTTTTATCAGGACAGATGGGGGAAACACTGTGGGCAGGAATTTTGTGGATCCCAGCATATTCCTGTAGTTTGTGTCACAGAAATGCACGTTTGTATTCAGCATTTCACATTTACAGGGTATTCTGGGTAAGAAAACTTTGGGTAATCCACGCAAGTCACACCTCAGTGGACTCCTCTGGGTGTCTAGTTTCCAGAAATATCTGGGTTTAGTAGGTTTCCCTATATGCCAGTTGAGCCTGGAACCAAAAAAGCAGGTGCCTGCCTTACAAAACCAGGTTGTTTTGTGATAGATCATTTTGATGTCTCCATAATACGATTTGGGCGGTGGAATGTGAGGCTGAACTAAATTGGAGAGCTCCCAAGATAGCACTCTCTCTGTGCTTGCGCCTCGTGTGCCTTTTCTCTTGGTTGGGCTAACCCACTATTGTCCCGCTGCACAGACTGTGCTTGCGAAGGGAAAGCATGACTGTCCTTATCACCTCCCCACGAAACACTCGAAGAGGAGTTGTCGGAAAAATCACTCCTAGAGACCTCGCCATTGTCCTATCCTTCAGAAGCTGTCTCAGTATCTGCTGTCTCTGGCTCTGATCCTAGGTCAGAGCTGTCCTCTATAACCCGAGTTAGGGCTTGAGCAGCAGTCATCCAAGGAGATGCCATCTCTGCTTCTGGCTAAACTCTTGTTCTAAAACACTAGCCTATGTAGACAGTCACAAAATTGATGGTGTGTGTGTGTGTGTGTGTGATGCGTGCAACAGTAAAGGTCAGTCATCTTACCTTCACTTCTCCCCTCAATCACCATGTTCTCTAAAGACACTCAAAAAAACAAAAAAGAGACACTATTAGTTCACCTTCTCACATACCAGTCGTCACAGTCTTTAGCGCCTCTGGCGCCCAGTCCAACAATCATTATTGGTGCTCCCATTCCCATGATCTTCTCCTTGGATTTCCTCACTACCTCTAGCAGAAGTGCCCTTCATCTCTCTGTAGCCCCCCTCGCACATACCTTTCATTTGTATTATAGCGCAGGTAATGGCTGGCTTTACTAATCCACTCAGCTATTTACATAAAATACAGATTTGATCTTTGCAGTAGGCATATAAAATTTCTGCGCTACTTTATGGCATCAAAACTGCCACTATACAAAAGTCAGATCCTTTTGTAGCAAAACATAATCACAAGACTTACTTGACTTTTTTATTGCTGCCTAAAAGCTACAGTTGAAATGCATCAGTTGAAGTATATGCATTGCTTTGAAGAGACATGCTGCAACTGCAAGAGAACTGGTGGCAATATATATATATATATATATATATATATATATATATATATATATATGTAAAGAGATCACTTTTATATGTGGGTGTGGTTTTCCTGGGGGCCGATTGCAGCCCTGAGGGAAACCACGCACGCATTAACAAAAGTGATCTCTCTCTCTCTCTATATATATATATTTATATATATATATATATATATATAAATAGCTATATGTGTATAAGAATATATAAATAGATAGATAGATAGATAGATAGATAGATAGATAGATACATATATATAGATCTATATTGTTTTTAATAGCTGTATGGTTTCCCCAACTATTAAAAAAAAGAAATTGCCCCCACTGGGGGTCACCCTCCTCACGGGTCAGGAAACCATTTCAGGATGGCCTCGTTTGTAAGGGGAGAATCTCCCCTTTCAAACGAGGCCTTCCCGAATGGTGGGGAAGCCCATTTGGGTCCGTTTTCCTCACAGGAGCAGGAAGCAGCCTTACCTCCGCTTCCTGCTCCGGTGGGGAAAACAGATTGTGATGTCAGCACACCTCGCTCTTATGTGTCTCCTGAAGGGGAATTCATTATTTAAAAAAGTTGCACCGGAGGACCCACTGCCTGATGTCAGCCACTGGTCATGATCAGCACCAGGGAGGTATGATGCCCGCACTCAAGAGGTTAATAATATTTTTGATCTTGTTTGAACTTGGAGTAAAAGTGGTAAGACAGATGAGTGTATTTAATGGTTCTCATGGTCTGTTTCCATTAATGGCTCCCGGGCATTGTTCCTTGCTCTTTTGGCTTGTTGACGATGTTACAGGAGTAATTTCTCTTCATCAGTTTTTTCTTTCAGCATGATTGATTGCTGATCAAATTCCTTTAGGTCACTGAAATTTCTTCTAATCCTAAGGAATTGGCCAAATGGCACATTACTCCTTAATGACCTAGGGTGATGACTGACAAAAAGCAAAAGACTCTTGAGGTCTGTGGGTTTCTTAAATGTCTTAATTGTTAGTAGGCCACCGCTGATAGTGATGGCAAGATCCAAGAAGGATGATTCTCTGTCAGACACATTCTTTGTAAATCTCAATTAGAGATAGTGGGGGTCATTACAGCCCTGGCAGAAGGCGGAGAACCGGCGGTAAGACCGCCAACAGGCTGGCGGTCTTACTCTGTGGAATTATGACCATGGCGGTTACCGCCATGGTCATCCGCCGGTTCTCCGTTCCACACGCCAGGGCAGAGACGACCGCCGGGTTGGAGACCTGGGTCTCCAGCCCAGCAGCCGTCACTATACCGCCGGCGGTATTTGGACCCGACTTACCGCTGTGGATTTCCAGCGGTTTGAACCGCCATGAAATCCATGGCCGTAAGCACTATCAGTGCCAGGGAATTCCTTCCCTGGCACTGATAGGGGTCTCCCCTAACCCAAACTCATGCTCCCCTACCCCCACCCAACCCCTGCCACACCCGAAGGAGGCAGTGCCCCCCTCCCCACCCCCATCCCCAACATCACTTCACCCATACCCACATGACACGCACGCAGGCACCACCTACATACTTACACGCACACACGCCGACATACATGCCTACATTCACACACACAGTCATACACGCACACCCACATTCAAACATACACGCACACATCCATACAGACATACCCACAGACATACACACACTCATTCCCATACACACAACACCCCGCAGGCATACACGCACTCACACACCCCCTCTACATACACACACGCACACCCCCATGCACCCACACAACACATAACACCCTCCACCCCCATCCCCTCACGGACGATCGACTTACCTGGTCCGACGATCCTCCGGGAGGGGACGGAAGCCATGGGGGCAGCTCCGCCGACACCACACCGCCAACAGAACACCGCCACGGCGAATCACAGGATGTGATTCACTGGGCGGTGCTCTGTTGGCGTGGCAGTGGAGGTGGAGCAACCTCCACTTACCCGCCTCCCGCCAGTAAGGCTGTTGGCGGCTCTCCGTCTGTAAAAGGATGGAGAGCTGACAACGGTCATAATAGGCCGAGCGGCAAACCGCCACAAATGGCGGTCTTCCGCACGGCGGTCCCTCAGCGGTCTTCAAAAAAGACTGCAGAGGTCAAAATGACCCCCTAAGAGTGTTGACCCACGTTACAAACAATGAGGATATCATCAATGTTTTGCTCCATAAGTAGATGTTGTTTTTGTAAGGATTATTATCACACAAGATAAAAGTTATTTCAAAGAAGGACATATACAGGCAGGCAGGGCTGGGAGCAAAGGTGCTCTCCATTGAAGTCCCCTTGTATTTGAAGATATAAATTATCTTCAAATTGGAAGAAGTTCTCATTCAGTACAATTGGTGCACAGTCAATGAAGAACCATATTGTGTAATGGAGGTCCAGTTTCTGGTTCTCATTACTTCCTCAATTACTTCATGGGTTGTGTCTTGAGGGGAATTGGTATTTAATGCCTCAACGTCCAATGAAATAAGTAGGTCAACCAGTCCTCTCTGATTGATATTGCTAATAAGATTGAGTACATCTTTAGCATCTTTCAGTAACAAAAGGGGTTTCTTCACCAATGGTTGTAAAAAATTGTTGAAGAATTTAGACAGTGGCTCCTATAGGGAGTCAGTACCTTAAACAATCAGGTGACCTGGAGGAAGATCCAGGCCTCTGTGTTTTCTAGGTAAAATGTGAAAGTATGGGATTCTCAAATATTCATTAATGAGGAAGTCCACCTCTCTTTTTGTACCCCAGCCTATAAAGTCAGCTTCAATAGCTAAATTACTAGGTTGTTCATTTAATTTTGCTGTGTAATCTTCCTGAATGATGATGGTAATGAAAGGTTTTATAGATGATGAAAGGTTTTATAGAGCACTCGTATGCCGGGGATCCAAGATTACAGGCCAAGTTAGTTGCAGTAAAACCAAGTTTGTAGGGCTTTCTAAAGCCCAGAATGGTTGAGGCAAATTTTCCAGAATGAGGGAAACAGTCCCAATGTTGAGTGGTACATCTAATAAAGCTTTTGCCTCCCCGGGAGACTCGCTTATGGCGTAGAACAACCAGATATGTGGCGGAGCTCAAGCGTAGAGATTCGGCTAGAGAATACCATTTAATTCTTTAGATTGTCTGGACATGAGCCGTTTAGGGCTTTGAATACTACACGTAGTGCTTTAGAGATTATAGTGGTCATTATGAGTATGGTGGAGTTGGACCGCCCTGGTGGCAGTGCAGACCGCCGTATTATGAGTGCAGCTGTGAACTGTGAGCAACACAGCCACCTCACCACCTGTACCGCTAGTGCAGTACGACCGCCGACAATGCAGAGTCTATCTTCAGGCCTGCGGAAAGGCCCATCCTGCCCGCCATATTACGATTCACCACACCACCACGATATCCGGGGCGGAACCACCTCCACACAGAGCCTGGTGGAAAGGAACAGTATAAAAGGAAATACTCACCATAAGGACACAGACGAGGCCGACGACCACATGGAGCATGAACTCGAGATCTTCCCAGCGCTGATCCTCGCGATTGATCTCCAGGACCATGACCGCCGACAAAGATGGCAACGGTTAGTACAGGTGCCTAGCACACAAGGGATGGAAGGGTACAATTACACACCCACATGCCTCAAGCATTCCCCACACCGACTCCCACGCCCACATACACGCACACTAACACCCATGGACACACACACCCTCCCCACCAACACCTGCACGCACACACACACACACACACGCCAAACAAGGTATTCTCCCAGCACAGATATATACATACCTGACACAGGCAGAGAAATAAATAAGTGGGTGCACATACCTGTGTACACGACCTTTCCATATTAAAATGCAGGACAACGGAACATCATTGCACCAACATGCCTGTTGGCCAGATATATCAAATGACTTATGGAAAGTGAAATAAACTATGTACAAACAAGGCCATGGGCCAGTCCATAGAAAATGTTCGAGTGTACCAACAAGGCTCATACTTGACTCCTACCACGACCATGGCCTCCTTAGGGCAGGGGCATCAGTGGGGCAGGCAGGCGCCTCAGGCGCCAGGGGGAGTGGGTGGTAGGGTTGGGACTCAGGTTTGGGAGGGTGGGACTTTGGCTTAGGAGTCGAAGGGGGTGGGTGTTTTGGCTTGCCCTTGGAGGGAGTGGGAGTGGGCCTGGACTGGGGGGTGGGAGAGGGATCAAGCCTCATACACATTTATTTGCTGGCTGGGGAAGGGTCAGGGGACCTGGAAGAGAGGACTGTGGAGGAGCTTGAAGATGAAGGATAGGATCTGGGGAGGCCACAGGAATGTTAGGTCAACACAGCAAAGGTAAAGCTTTTTAGGTGCAGGTGGAGGGGCTTAGGAGACAGGTTTGGGAGCAGAGGTTGAGGGAGTGGTTGTAGGTGGTGTAGGTTTGCTGCGAGTGAATGCAGGTGCATGCTGAGTCAGCTTATGTTTGGTGGATGAATGTTGTGTGGATGACTGTGAAATATCACAAAAAGTGGTTTGAAGGTAGGGATCAATTGCATCAATATTTTTAAATCACAGTGCTCAATACTGTCTTTATGGAACAATTATTATCCAACATTTACTATAATTAATTATATGCAAGGCAGACAATAACTCATTGGTGAATATCAACAGAATACAGGAATTTTTTCTACAACTTAAAACATTACACACATAAAATCCAACACATGGACTTAAAATCACATTTGCATCTTAATTCAACTATGGTCAACATCTACCTTCTCAAAGTCTTGTAGCTGACCATGTCGTCAATAGAGGGTTATGCCCAATAACCTTTCTTTGTACCAAAATGGTGGTCACAATTTCGAAATTCCGATTGTAATCCACTCTGTTGCGATGATTGGAGGTTCATGCACAAGCAACTGGCAAATACCTCTATGTCTTTTAAGGTATTTTGTAGTGCTTATTGAGTGATTTTTTGCCAAGCTGATTCCAATTTTAAGAACACAAACTCGCCAATATGTATGTCAATGCGTTTCGGCCTTTTCAATCAGGGCCTCATCACAACTCTCAAAGGGCAGCATCACCTCTGTCACCACCCATATCTTTGTTCTATCTTAAGGCGCATCGGGTATTATCACCTGCAAATATTGGTCCGCAAAGGCTTCTCCGGTCATTGAAATGCTTTCAGGAGACTATTCGGCACACAGCATGGCGGCAGAAATTCTGCCTGGATGGCCTTCTAATCTGTGTTACGCCGCGTTACCAATGCCTGTGTGGATGACTGTGAGCGCCTGTGTGTAATAGGAGGAGGGGTGTAGAAAGAGTGGGAGAAGGCAGGGAGCCATTGTAGATCGATGTTGTGGTGGTGTCTGTTGGTGTGGTGAGTGTGCTGCAAGTGTCTGTGTAGGTTGACATGGTGAGTGGAGGTGTGGTGTCTGGGGTGCATGTGTGGATAACTGCTGTTGTGGTGACTGTGCTAATGGGGTCAGGAGCAGTGACTGAGGGTGCAGTGCATGTGGTTGTGCGTGGTGAGGTGACAGGAAGGGGGTGGAGAATACAGTGGGGGAAGTGGATGTTGTTGTGTTTGCAGTTGTATGTGGAGTATGTGCATGCTTGTCGTGGGACGTGTGTTGCCTGTGTGGCACATGGAGTTTCTTGAGTTGTCTTAGGTGTATGCTTGTCTGCATGTGTGCTTGGGATGGATGAGGGGAGAGGGGTGCCGGAAGGGGCAGAGGTGGTGAAAGGAAGGACGGAAAGTCCCGGGACACTGGCTGCCAGTGAATGCCTTCCAGGTAGGCATTGCATTGCTGCATCTGGGATGCCAGCCCCTGGATGGCATTCACAATGGTTGTCCGCCCTACAGAGATGGATTTCAGAAGGTCAATAGCCTCCTCAGTGAGGTCAGCAGGGCTGACTGGGGCAGGGCCTGAGGTGCCTGGGGCGAAGGAGACTCCCACCCTCCCGGGTGAGTAGGCATGGGTAACTCAGGGCACGGGTAGCTACTGGGAGGGCAGAGCTGGTACCGGGTGTTGCAGGAGACGGCAAAGATTTGGTGGTCCCAGAAGGGTCCACCACCAGGGAGCTGCCATCAGAGGAGGTATCAGAGCCACTACCAGCAGTGGTAGTCGCCTCCCCCGTGGTGCTCCCCTCACCCTCCAACCGACTGGTCCCTTCGGCGTCGGTGGTCTCTGCCTCCTGGGTCCCATGGGCTACAGCATCCCCACTCACCGGTGCCCCTTCTCCTTCACCTGATGATGCTAATGCACACAACGAGACAAGTTGACAGAGAGGGTGGGGTGGAATTAGAAAGGGATGCAGGCTGTCAATTACAGTACTTATATGATGTAGGCACAAATGCAGTCATGCTCATCCAATAAACTATCCCTCACCATTGCAAACTCCATGAAGGTAAGTACCTATGAAAGGTAGTCTAGCTCCCACACTACACTGACATACTGATGCTATACTGGCCAGCCACATCACCATCCAGTCCCTACATCCCCTTCCAGGCAGACCATGGCAATCTGGGAATAATCCAGTTCCAGTACAATGTGACAAATCAATGATGTGGTACATCAGATCCCCAGGCTAACCCATAGGACCTGTTACATGGCCAAATTCCCACCCATACCGAGACAACTGCACAATCCCTCACCTGTCCATGACCCTGATACTACCTACTACCTACTACCTACTCTATTGTACCCAGCTACACAGTACACAGTAACAACAGAACAATGGTGGTACTCACCCCCTAGTGGCTGCTGTGCTGCCTTCAAGCGCCCATCCAGCTCCGGATTGGCCACCACCAGAATGCAAGCCATTAGGGGGGTTAGGGTCTGACGTGCACCCCATCCTTGTCAGGAGGCCGTCCCCAGCTGGGCCACTGCGGTCTTCCGGGCCCAGCGTTTCAGGTCCTCTCACCACTTCCTGCAGTGGGTGCTCTGCCGGCTGTAGACCCCCAGGGTCTGCACTTCCTTGGCGATAACTTTCCACAGCCACTTCTTCTGATAGGCGCTAACTTGCATGGGAGACACATAAAACAAAATACTATAGGTCAAGCCTCCAAAATCACACTTGGGATACAACACCACAAACAAATGACTCCCAATCATGCCCCTACACACATACGCCCTGTCTCACATCACCTATCCCTTGGGACATCCAACAGTCACACACACATGCATCCGCTGCATTGTCACACACTCCTAGGATGCTATAATGCCACTCACCTGGTCGGCCATAAAGATTGGCGTGCAGGGGTAGGACCCTGTCCACAAGCTTCTCCAGCTCCTCTGAGGTGAAGACCGGTGCCCGTTCCCCTATAGCACGTGCTATTTCAGCAACCAGAGGCAAGACACTGCAGCACCCGCAGTGGGGTAGTGGCCGTCTAGAGGTACAGAAGTGAAGTGGCAAGGGCTACACAAAATGGCGGTGACGACCGCCACGTGTGCACTGTCACCACCGGCGCAGATAATGATTGGCCCCTGTTCCCCAGATACACCAATGCTAACCAAAGAGGAGTTGCGCAGCGGTTCTGACCGCTTACCGTCAAGGCAACTAATGCCAGCGGAATGATGTCACTTCCACCTGTCCTCCACATGTGGGCCAGACGGCTGCCATTTTACGAGGGCAACTTGTTTATACACCTTACAGGGACAATGTTTATGGCGCAATAGTAATATCTACAAGAGTCAAAATGTTGAAGTTACACATGCAATGTTCAATAGCATAGTAGCATCCAACCCCACAGGTGTATATGTCCCTGGCGCACCAATCTCAACACGTCATCAATATGTACAATGCCTGCCCACAACATTCTACAGTAATGTGTGTGCTGAGTTGTGTATGAATGTACGTGATACCTGTATACAGACAGTTGACATCTACACATTGTTGCGTTTTTCTCCACCATAGCCATCAAACCATGTGGAGAGGGAAGGCTACACCAGTATACAGACCCCTTTTTGACCTGGCTATCATGGAAGAGCACCACATTATCATCAGCTATTGCCTGAACAGTGCCACAATTTGTGAGCTTTGTTCCCACTTGGAGTCTGCTCTACTCCCTGCCAAACAAAACCCCTATGCTTTCCCTCCAACAGTACAGGTAGTATCTGTCCTACATTTTCTGGCTACTGGTTCCTTTCAGGCGACTGTGGGCTTGGCATCCGGTATGTCACAACCAATGTTCAGCAACATCTTGACAAATGTCCTAATTGCCTTCTTGCAACACCTCCAGAGTTACAGACAATTCCCTCAAAGGGCAAATTTTACCACAGTGAAGTCTGATTTTTATGCAATTGCCATCATTCCTCCTGTGATTGGTGCCATTGATGGCACACATATTCCCCTCATACCCCCCAGAGCCACTGAGCAACTGTTTTGGAATCGCAAAAACTTCCATTGCATAAACGTGCAGGTGGTGTGTCTTGCAGATCAATACATCTCAAAGGTGGCAGCAAGATTCCCTGGGTCAGTCCATGACGCCTACATTTTGAGGAACAGCAGTGTCCCACAAATCATGGCACAACTACAGGAAGACAGAGCCTCGCTAGTTGTTGAGTGTGCATGTGACAGTTTTGCAGTGCTACCTGACTAAACAAGTTTGGTACTGCATGACTGTGTGTCATGTGCTATCTTTCTCCCCTCTTCCCAGGTGATTCTGGCTATTCTAACATTCAGTGGCTGCTGACACCTGTGAAGAATTCCAGGTCAGGGGTGAAAACTGGTACAACGATGCCCATGATCGTACCAGAAGAGTAATTGAGAGGACATTTGGGCTCCTGAAGGCCAGATTCATGTGGCTGCATATCTGGAGGAACTTGTGCTACTCCCCAAATAAGGTGTGTCAGATCATAGTAACCTGCTGTATGCTGCACAGTTTGGCCCTCAGGAGACATGTTCCACTACTGGAAGTGAAGGATGGAGCACTGCCATCCGTGGCATCCCAGGGGATGGAGGGCACTGATGGAGTGGGGGATGATGTGGACTACAGGAATCAGCTGATTCAGCTCTACTTCCAATGAGTCTCATGTACATGTTGCACTGTGAATCTGACTACCCTGGGTAGGATTGAAGTTGCAGTGTTGCTGTGCTGTCTGCCCCTTTGCTATTGCTACATCATGTTGGAAACGGTTATGTTTGTGGACATTCCTGGACAAAGCTGTGACATGAACTTGGCCTACCCCTCTCAGTACATTGGATCCATTCTACATTGACATGCATCTGTACATATCTGCTTATGAATGATGGTTTACAATAGCATGCATTTTGAACAGTGTTTATTGAAGGAGTGAGACAATAGGGATCATATAGTGAAACGGAGTGGGCAGATGGTGAACAATATTCTCAGTGCAATATCCACAGCTGCTGGTAGCACAGGGGCAGTGTCCATGAGGCCATAGGTACATGCAGATATAGCAGTGGACAGTCAACAAGGTGGCTCAGCGGCACACAAGGAAGACAGTTCAGGGCAGAGTCACTGTTGGACCTGGCCCTTTTTGCAGGGTCATCCCCAATCATTTTGCCTCCTGCCTACTATTCTTTCTGACCTGTTTTTGTTGGCTGCTAACCAGTGCTAAAGTGCATATGCTCTCTGTGTAAATTGTACTGTTGATTGGTTTATCCATAATTGGCATATTTGATTTACTCGTAAGTCCCTAGTACAGTGCACTAGAGGTGCCCAGGGCCTGTAAATCAAATGCTACTAGTGGGCCTGCAGCACTGGTTGTGCCACCCACAATAGTAGTTCTTTAAACATGGCTCAGACCTGCCACTGCTGTGTCTGTGTGTGCAGTTTTAACTGTCAACTTGACTTGGCAAGTGTACCCACTTGCCAGGCCTAAAACTTCCCTTTTCTTACATGTAAGACACCCCTAAGGTAGGCCCTAGGTAGCCCCAGGGGCAGGGTGCAGTGTATGTTTAAGGTAGGACATATACTAATGTGTTTTATATGTCCTGACAGTGAAATACTGCCAAATTCGGTTTCCACTGTTGTAAGGCCTATCTCTCTCATAGGTTAACATGGGGGCTACCTTTAAAAATGTTAAAGCGTAGATTCCCTTTGGGAGCAGATAGACATGGAGTTTGGGGTCTCTGAGCTCACAATTTAAGAATACATATTTTAGTAAAGTTGGTTTTAAGATTGTGTGTTTGAAAATGCCCTTTTAGAAAGTGGGCTTTTTATTGCTTAAACCATTCTGTGACTCTGCCTGTTTGGGGATTCCCTGTCTGGGTCAGTTTGACAGTTGGGCTCTTTGCACCTCTCTCTAGACAGTGACACAAAGGGAGCTGGTGTGTAGCTGGTGTGTAGCTGCATATCCGGATGAGCCATCTGTGCTAGGAGGGAGGTGAGGAGTGGTCACTTACACCTGAAAGGGCTATGCCTGCCCTCACACAATTTCAGTCTCCAACCCCCTGGTGTGTGTCTGGGGCCTGGCCTGGGCAAGGCTGGATTTTACAAACAAGAGAGACTTTCCTTTGAAGTAAGCCTACTTCAAAGGCCAAAATGGGTATAAGAAGGGCACCCAAAACCACAGACTTTAGATCACTTCTGAACATCAAGAGGAACCTTTGCCTGGAGAAGAGCTAAAGAGCTGAGGAGAAGTGCTGCCCTGCCTGAGACTGTGCTTTGTGGAGCTATCCTGCAGTTGCTGCTTCTGCCTGTGCAAGGGGACTTAGACTGGACTTTGTGTGCCTTCCTGCTTCTGAAGAAATCTCCAAGGGCTTGTCCTGAACTTGCTTCCTGCTGTTAAAGTCTCAGGGCCATCGAAGACTTCTCCTGACAGCACCTGGACTCTCTACTGAGGCTTCTGCCCTGCCAAGTGGTTCACCATCCAGTTCCTGGGGCCTTGGAAGGTGAAACTGGCAGACCAAGACTGAAAATCCACACACAGACTGCCGTGCAGGGTAAATATTGACGCACCTTCTGCAACATGGCTGAAAAACGATACGGCACCGGCTTCACGGCAGGAATTGACACCCCCACCGGCATCGCGGCTGGAAAATCGACACACGGAGCTGGAAGAACGATGCGCAACACCCGCTGACGGAAGCTTCTAACGTCGAAACCCACATTGTGCGGTTTTGATGATACCATGCGGCAGGATTTTCGAAGCAAACCTTGCTGGGTGTGTAAAAATGACGCATCGCCTGCCCGGACTGAGTACTGCCCGGATCGACACATCGCTCCCCTGTGGGGAGGAAAAACAACGCACGCCGACCCGACTGGAGAAGGAGAAATGAAGCACGGTCGAATTGCGGGTGAGAAACCGACGCACTGCTTACCTTTTTCAATGTACAGTCACCCATGCATGTTATTTCAACGCTACCCAGGTACTTTTCCCCCTCTAACAGTGTTTTACCTGTTTTCTCAAGGATTTAAGACTCTTTTTGCTTTTTACTTATTAACTTGACTTGTGTAAGTTGGATTTTTGTCATGTTTATCTTGTGTTGCTTAGATAAATATTTTCTATTTTTCTAAACCTGTGTTGGGTCATTTTGTAGTGTTTTCATTAAGTTACTGTGTGTGTTGGTACAAATACGTTGCACCTAGCACTCTGAAGTTAAGCCTGCCTGCTCGTGCCAAGCTACCAAGGGGGTAAGTGGGTGTTAGCTGAGGGGTGATTCTCCTTTACCCTTACTAGAGTGTGGGTTCTTGCTTGGACAGGGGATAACCTGACTGCCAACCAGAGACCCCATTTCTAACAGTCACTTCCTGGCAGTGGGTTTGGTGTTGGCTACAGTGTCACAGGGATGTCTAGGCCACGTTTGCGAGGGGGCTCCTGGGTTACAGGGGAAAGTGTGCTGGTGGCCTGTGATTGCTCTGGCAGGGCCATCATTCCACTGGCTGAAGTTGAGGGCTGGGCTGTATCCTGGCTGGTGGAAGGGGCCTGCTGATGGGTGGAGGACTCAGGAATGATGTTGGGCATCCTCAGCAGCATCACTGCAATGGTGGCCATGCTGTCATTCAGTTGTTTCCATTGCTCCATGGCCTCCTTCTGGTGTACCATCTGCAACCTCTGTTTCACCTGCAACGTGGCCAGGATCTGGCCCATCCTGTCCTGGGAGTGGTGGTATGCCCCCAGGACCTATGAGATGGCCTCATGGGTAACAGAGTCCCTCCTTGACCCACCCCCTTGGGCCACTGATACCTTCGCAGTGGTCCTGGTCCCCTTTGCCTGTGTCCCCAGCACAGGTCACCCAGTCCCACTTGCACTTGGACCCTCATTGGCCTGCCTGGTGGTGGGTGGTGACTCCGCTCTCTGTACAGGTGGGCAGACAGTCAGTGGCCTGGTGGCACAGGTGTGGGGGGCATTGGGCCACAGCTGATGGTGGTAACTGAGTGGTGGGGGAGTCAGTGGTGGCCAGGGCTGAGGAATGGGCCAGGGAAGTCATCTGGGTCCAGACATCCAGCTGGACTGTCATCAATGGGGCCTTCTTCTGCTGATGGACTGGCACTTCTTCGTACCTCCGGCCGGGTGGTAGTTCAAATATTGTTTTGTGACTCCTGAAATGTATGGGCATTGTGGCTTGTGGATGATGGTGTAGTTGTAGTGTTGTAGGGGGATATGCCATTGACAGTACTGCCCCTTTGTACAATAGATGTGGTATATGTGTCTAATGTAATAGTAGTTGCCATTGGCATGTGTTTCTCCTGTCTTCTGCACTCTATCCTGTCATTGCCATATCCCTTCAATCACTTGCCACCTATTTAATTGCTTAATTTGCTTACTTCCCCAGTAATCTGCATGCCTTTAGGCCCTTAGGGATGGGTGTCATGCATTGTTCAGGATTGTTGGTGCATTTTGGGTAATGTAGTGTAGACTGCAGTACATGCCAGGGTGGTCATTGTGCATACAGGGATGGTTAGGGGGTTGGTGGGGAGGTGTGGGCATTCAGAGAAAAAGGGTATGGGTGTTTGAGGGATATGTAGAGGATAGAGAGTTTCGTGGTAGGGACTGGGGTTGGGTGAGACATGCATTACAGACGTGGCAAGTGTTAGGGGAGTATATGTGATTTATCATAGTCCAGTCCTCCATTGAGTCCAGAGAGGCCCTCAGGGTGCAGGATAGCCAAGACCTGCTCCTCCCAGTTGCTGTATTCGGGTGGAGGGGGGCCACAGCCAGTCTTCTGTTCTGCAATTTGATGTTGTGACGCCATGGAACGTACCTTCCCCCACAGGTCGTTCCACCTCTTCCTGATGTCTTCCCTTGTGCGTAGATAGTTTCCCACTGTGTTGACCTTATTGATAATCCTCTGCCATAGATCCATTTTTTGGTCAATGGATGTCTGCTGTACCTGTGCTCCAAACTGCTGTGGCTCGACCCTGATTATTTCGTTCTCCATGGTCTGCAGCTCCCTGTCAGTGAAGCGGGGGTGCTTAGGGGGTGCCATTGTGTGTGATATGAGTGGGGTGCACTTGTGTGTAATGCGTTTCTGCTCTGTGGACATAGTGAATATCCGGTAGTTGTTGGCTGGCGTTGATTTGGTGTTGCAAAGGATGGTGTGATGTGTGGGTTTTATGGTGGTGTGTGTGTCGAGTGTGTGTATGTGTCTCAGGTGTAAGGGTTTCGTATTGTCCTATGTATGCTGTTGTAGTTGGTGAGTGCCGTTATTCACTATGGCAGTCCGTACCGCCAGTGGTAGACTGGCGTTGTATGACCGCCGTGCTGATTTGTGATTCAGACTTTTGCGGGCGGTCTGTTGTTGACGTGGTGGTGGGAAGTTGCTGTCCTACGACTTTCCGCCACTGTTGGCCCTGGTGGTGTCATGGATTTGGATGTTTTTTGGCGGGTTGTGTTTTTGTACTCATAATATGGCAATATGGTTACCGCCACCACCAGTGGTCTTTTGGCGGGCGGCAGCACGGCGATCTGCAGTACTTACCGCCGGACCCATGATGAGGGCCTTTGTGTTTTTTGATGGAAGCCAGTGGAGCTCATTTAAGGCCTGAGTTGCTGAGTGAAATTTGGGGATGTTCAGTAACAATCTGGCAGCAGCATTCTGCATGATTTGTAGATTATTCACAAAACTATTTTGTAAATTTAGATAGTCTGTTGCAATAATCCAATCTTGAGAGAACTAAAGTTGTGACCAGTCTTTAGCGAGTCAAATGGAATAAGAGGAGCAATTTTATTCATGGTCTTCAAGAAATAAAGAGAGATGACCATGTTGATCTGATTTTTATAAGAAAGTTTGTCATCACTTCTGATATTATTTGGCAATAATGTATCCTTCTGGTCCCTGTCTTGGTGGCCTAAAGAATTAGGGTCACTTCCTGTTACTACTACAAAAAAGCAAAAAATCTGGGTATCTCTTTGGATGACAAACCTTCTTACAAAAATCAGATCAACATGGTAATCTCTTCTTTTTATTAATGGGTTTAATTTAAGACAATTGTTGCTCATCCAATTGCTGACTGCACTCATGCAGTTTCCAAAGATCTCACCTGTGCTGTGGACACTGTTAGAAAGAGACACAACTATCTGAGTATCATCAGCATAGGACACCAGTGAAAACCTAAAAGAATTAATTAGGTTGGCCAGGGGAGTGACATATATTAAACAGGGTTGGACTTAACGATGGACCTTATGGGACCCCACAAGGCAAAACATAGGGCTCTGATGTAAATTCACTGAGTCACTGATTGGGTCCTATCTGTGAGGAAAGAATGAGGCAGGGCTAGGGCTTTCTCTTAGATCTCCAACTTCCGCAGACAGTCAATCAAATAATTCCGATTGATCGTATCGAAAGGTGCGGACAAGTCTAATAAGACAAGGGCTGCTATTACGCCCTTATCTAGTGTGGATCTAATTTCTTCAGTGGCTGCAATGAATGCTGTCTCCATGCTGTGGCCACTGTGGAAACCAAATTGAGTTACATCCAAGAGATTGTTTGATTCAATAAATTATGTCAGCTGGGAGTTCATGGCTTTTTTGACCATATTGGCCAGAAAAGTAAGGCTCGATATGGGGCAATAGTTGCTGGTGTCTTGATGATCCAAATTAGTTTTCTTTATAAGTGGCAAAATGAAAGCATTTTTCCATTGTTTGGGAAATTTCCCTGTACTAAACATGTTGTTAAAGATTTTAGTCAGGTGTCTAGCAATATTATCTGGGACAAGCTGAACTGTTGTTTGTGGACAGGGGTCACATGGGGATTCTGATTTGGTAATAAGAACCCGTTGACTGACTTGCTCAAAAGAGAGATAGGTAAATTCTCCAAAGATTACTTGATTGTCATTAACTAGTGAATGGATATCAATGAACAGATCAATGGCTTGACTGCTCGCTGAGAAACCATCGAAGATCTCAAGAGATTTATTCTGGAAGAAATTTGCAAGGGCTTTACAAAAACCATGACTACCACTCACTAAATTGGCAGCAGGAGTAGAGGTACGCTTATTGACAGTGAGAAAAAGCTCTTTGGTGGAGTTTTTAGCTGATTCCATCTTTTTGGTGAAATAATCTGACTTTACTCTTAGGATTAGTGATTTGTATTTAGCATACACTGTTTATATTTTTGTTGCTATATTATTGTCCTTCCTCCATACATGTTCCTGACTACGGCAGCATTGCTTGGGAGCTCTTAGGTTTTCACAAAACCACGCAGCAGTAGGTTTGCTTTTCTTTGACATTTTTGGCTTGGCAGGAGCAAGGGTATTTATTGCTCATTGCACCCAGTTTTACTAATCCATGGATGCTTTATTAGATCTAAAAGTGGAGCTAACTCTGATTCTGATAAAAGGAGATTAAGATCTGAGACTTGTATTTTGCACCATGAAAAGGATGCTTTTGTATTGGAAGAAGTCGGTATGAAATTGTTTTTAGAAGAAATATTTATCCCAAAGATCTCAGCTTTTCTGATCAGACCAAGTCAAGTTGAGGATATCTGTAATCTTCAAATTTATATTATTTGTAAAAACTCCACCTGTGTGACCCATGTAATGAGTGGGGTCCTCAATGATCTGGGATAGCCCAAAGCAAGACATAGTGGTGGTCATTACAACATTGGCGGTAAAAGCCGCTTACCGCCGTGCAGAAGACTGCCCACACACCTCCGCGGCAGTCTAAATCCGCCACAGCTATTGTGACCCACAGCACGGAATCCGCCAAAATTCAGACACCCACACAAGTCCGCCACACCAAAGGTCAGTGATAAACTGGCTAAAACAAAACCTCCACCGTCACGCCAACAGAAATACGCCCACACTATCTTGACCCATGAATCCACGTGGCGGTCTTTCAACCGCGGTATTCCATTGGTGGTACAGACCGCCGCGCTCAAAATACACACACATATACAAAACACAGCCACATTGGACAATTCGAAATACACACACCTGATCCATATACACGCACCACTCCCACACACCCATTACAATATAAAACACACACCCATATCACCCACAAACCCCTACGACAACAATTACTGAGAGAAGGCCAGAGAGAGACACCACCATCAACAATACTAGCATCCACAGGCACACAGCACCATCACCCACATAACTTCTACGCACCTCACACTACACACCACTACATATCAGCACACTTATCACCCCACACACTACCCCACACATCACCTAAACCACCACATGGCACGGCATAGACACCCCAGGTTCTCGGAGGAGGAGCTCAGGGTCATGGTGGAGGAAATCGTCTGGGTAGAGCCACAGCTATTCGGAGGACAGGTGCAGCACACCTCCATAGCTAGGAAGATGGAGCTATGGTGAAGAATAGTGGACAGGGTCAACGCAGTGGGACAGCACCCAAGAAATCGGGATGACATCAGGAAGAGGTGGAACGACCTACGGGGAAGGTGCGTTCCGTGGTCTCAAGACACCACCTGGTGGTTCAGCGGACTGGCGGCGGACCCCCACCTCCTCTCCCACAACTAACAACATGGGAGGAGCAGGTCTTGGTGATTCTGCATCCTGAGGGCCTCGCAGGAGTAGCTGGAGGAATGGACTCTGGTAAGTCAAATCTTAACTATTACATCCTCCACCCTACCTGCATGCCAGCACATACCCCCACCATCACCCTCACCCCCATCACTCTAACTCCTCACACATGTCCCAACATCACAAACCACACATCCTAACACCAAGCCCTGGATGCAACAACAGAGTATGGACACCCATCACTAAAGCATGCCCACTGCACATACCCATACACCCCCCTAAACCACCATCACACAAGGACCCACACAGGAATGCAAGCACTGAGGTACACGGTCACCCACCCATTGCACACCATGCCGCACACAGATGTAATAATCATCCTTTTATACCCCTGCAGGACCCCTACCCACTGTCACCGGACAGGAGGGTCCAGACATCCACACCACCAATAGAAGAAGCCCACAGTGATAACAGCACCCCTGTCCAACTGGATCTAGATGACCAGCCCGGCCCATAGGGGACCTCTGGACAGTCGGTTCCCCTCACACAGTCACAGGCCGCCATAGACCTCTCCCCCCCTCTGGAAACACCAGCACAGCACCCACCCAGCGGGCCCATACGTCCGTCCCCAGGACATGTCAATTAGCAGTGTGTCCACCACTACAGAGAACCCAGGATAGCCCACCACCCCAACAACAACAGGGACCTGGGGGCAATGGTAGTGGGCACACGGTCCAAGGGACGGAGGCCCAGGAACACAGGGGAACTGGGAGGGCTGCTGTGCGACAGGGGGTGGACATGCCCAGGGATCCCACTCTCCACTAGGCCCTCTCCAACATCATGGGAGCCTACCCCCACTCCCAGGAGACGATGGCAACGTTACTGGCCAAGTTTCAGGAGACCCAGTGCCTGCAGGAGGAACAGTATTTGGGATTCAGGGAGGAACTCAGAGCCATCAATTCCACCCTGGGCACCATCGTAGGGGTGCTGAAGGAAGTACTCAACACCAGGAGGGACACTGTGACACTACAAGGGGGCCCTGACACTACCCTGGACGATGAACTGCCCACACCTCCGCCGGTGCTAGTGGACAGGAGGCACCGCCACAGGGCCACCACACCAGCACCCTACCCCCTGCAGAGGGTGAACCACCCCGCAAACGGTCCCTGAGATCCAGGACAAAGACAGAGAACGATGCCAAGACCCCCACCAAGAAATGAGACCACCCTGATTTGTCATCCTGCTGTCCCACTTTGTCACCCTGTCCATCCTTAAACTGCCCCAGCTCCACTTCCTATGCCCATTTGGGAAATGCACCTGTGTGACTAATAGACTGGACTCTGCCATGGACATTCTTCCACCATCAACCCTCACCATTTTGCTACCCCCTCCAATATTGAGCACTTTAATAAACACCCTTAAAGCACAAAACAATCTGGAGTCAGTCTGTGATTTTGGAATACTGTATTAGCAGTCACTGTTGCAAAAAGCTCTTTCATTTGTAATGTAAACATACCTATGTCACACAGCTCTAGTCCATGAGGAATCAAAGCAGATGTCACACTGTGGGACCCACATCTGTGAAATCGTAAGGGAAAGTGACAACTCAGTGACCATACACTGGGTGAAAACAACAGACAGTAGAGAGGTAATAGTGTTTAAGTACATGTAGTAGGCAGGTTTGTATTCTTACCTGTGTTTCACTGAAAATATTGCTGGATCACTGAGTCCCTGTTGTCCATGTCTTCTTCTGCTTCCTCGTCTTCACTGTCCACAGGCTCCACAGCTGCAACAACACGCCATCTGGACCATCCTCCTGCAGTAAAGGCACCTGTCTTCGCAAAGCCAAGTTGTGAAGCATACAGCAGGCCACTATGATCTAGCACACCTTCTTTGGTGAGTAGAATAGGGATCCACCTGTCATATGGAGGCACCTGAACCTGGCCTTCAGGAGCCCGAAGGTCCGCTCGATCACCCTCCTAGTTCGCCCATGGGCCTCATTGTAGCGTTCCTCTGCCCTTGTCCTGGGATTCCTCACTGGGGTCAGTAGCCATGACAGGTTGGGGTAACCAGTCACCTGCAAATGGCGAGGGACAACTGTTAGATACACACTAACCTGATGGGATATCCCCAGACCCACACAACCATTCCCACTGACTTGCTTCCAGGTGCTCACCTAATAGCCACACACAGTGCCTCTGGAGTTGACCCATCACATAAGGGATGCTGCTATTCCGCAGGATGTAGGCGTCATGCACTGAGCCAGGGAACTTGGCATTCACATGGGAGATGTACTGGTCTGCCAAACATATGCTCTGTACATTCATAGAATGATAACTCTTCCGGTTTCTGTACACCTTTTCACTTCTGTGGGGGAGGCCAAAGCCACATGTGTCCCATCAATGGCACCTATGATGTTGGGGATATGTCCGAGGGCATAGAAATCACCTTTTACTGTAGGCAAATCCTCCACCTGAGGGAAAACGATGTAGCTCCGCATGTGTTTCAGCAGGGCAGACAACACTCTGGACAACACGTTGGAAAACATAGGCTGGGACATCCCTGATGCTATGGCCACTGTTGTTTGAAATTACCCACTTGCTAGGAAATGGAGCACTGACAGCACCTGCACTTGAGGGGGGATTCCTGTGGGATGGCGGATAGCTGACATCAGGTCTGGCTCCAACTGGGTACACAGTTCCTGGATTGTGGTACGGTCAAGCCTGTATGTGATGATCACATGTCTTTCCTCCATTGTCGACAAGTCCACCAACGGTCGGTGCACCGGAGGATGCCGCCATCTCCTCACAGGTCCCAGCGGACGGTGCCTATGAAGGACAACAGCGAGCACAGAGTCAAACAACTCGGAGGTACGTACCCACAGCTTACACAGAACACGGATCCTAATCCGAAAAGTGGCCTGTTTGTGTGTTGAGGCTAGGCCTAGGTATGTGTGACGCAGTTAAAAATCAAGCCATGTGGGCCCCTGAAATGGCGGCTGCCTGACCTCTAAAGTGGGACAAATGAGTGTGAGGTAACTGCGCTGGTGTTGTACACCATCGCAGTAGGCGGTCGAAGACCGCAGCGCAATGCTGTATTGGTTAACATTGGACCCTATGGGTCCCAGGAGCCAATGACGATGTACGCCGGTGGTGACGGTACGCACAACGCCGCGGATGTGACCGCCATTTTCTATCTGTTCAATCACTCGATACCTGATCTTCAACAGGAGAGGACCTACACTGCAAGTGCTGCTGTGACCTCAGTCTGGAAGAGACAATGGCTCGAGTGTCTGGGGAAAGGGCCCCTGCCTTCACATCAGAGGAGTTGGAGAAACTTGTGGATGGGGTCCTCCCCCAGTACACGCTACTCTACGGTCCTCCAGACAAAAAGGTAAGTACACTGGGAGCATGCTGTATGGGCTATGCCTGTGTGGAGAGGTGTGGATGTAAGGAGGAAGGGGGGAGAGTGCGGCGTGCATGAACCGACGGTGAGTGCATGTGCCACATGACAAGGGTAGGGATGGGGGCCAATGACTGTGACGGTGCAGTTGGTAATAAGTTTCTCTTCCCCCTGTACAAATCATGTAGGTCAGCGCCTACCAGAAAAAATATATTTGGCGTGCCATCGCCAAGGAAGTCTGGACCCTGGGGGTCTACCACAGACCCGCTGCCGGAAAAGATGGAAGGACATTCGCTGCTGGAGCAAGAAGACGGCGGAGGCTCAGCTGGGGATGGCCTCTCAACGTGGGAGGGGTGCCCGTCGCAGCATGACCCCCCTGATGTTCAGGATCCTAGCGGTGGCGTACCCGGAGTTGGATGGGCGCTTGAGGGCATCACAGCAGCCACAAGGGGGTGAGTACACTCTCATTCTGCTGATTTTGCGCGCAGTGGAGGTGTCTGGGTGGGGGAGGTGGGCTGTGGGTTTCCCTAGGCCAGGGCGAGTTCCGTAGGCAAGGTCCCTCCGTAAGGCAGGCCATGTGGCACCCCACCGCACCTCTGTAGAGTGCCAAGTACACCTAGTCATGCCCCTATGTCATCCATGTGTGCAGATGTCGCCCATAGCCTAGTAGGCCATTTCCCAGGAATTGAACAGTGGAGCCCAAGAGCGCGGCGTAGTGCAGGGGGCTTGTGTGTCTGTCATGTCCTCCAACGGAGCGGTAATGCGTGCACTCAACATGTCTTTCTTCTGTCGCCCCCCAGCCCTTTTTGTGGTCTCCCTGTTCTTGTGTGCATTAGCATCATCAGGCGGAGGAGCAGTGGCACCGGAGCACGAAGGGGCTGCATCCCACATGGCCATGGAGGGCCACACTACGGAATCAGACTTCACC
This sequence comes from Pleurodeles waltl, assembly GCF_031143425.1. Taxonomy (NCBI): domain Eukaryota; kingdom Metazoa; phylum Chordata; class Amphibia; order Caudata; family Salamandridae; genus Pleurodeles; species Pleurodeles waltl. The sequence continues at coordinate 205,340,945 of NC_090448.1, forward strand.
AGTGGACGGAGGGCGAGGGGAGCTCCACGGCGGGGACAGGAGCTGAGACCAGCGACATGGACTCGTCCTCTGATGGGAGCTCCCTTGTCGTGGCGGCAACATCTGTGCCCCCCCATCTACAGGTACAGCCGCCACCCTCCCTTCCAGCACCGCCCTCCCAGCAGCCCCTCAGCCTTTGCCCCGTGCCCGCTCATCCGGGATGGTGGGCATCACCTTAGCCCCAGGCACCTAAGGCCCTGCCCCAGTCACCCCTGCTGCCCTCAGTGAGGAGGCCATTGACCTCCTCAGGTCCCTCACTGTTGGGCAGTCTACCATTTTGAATGCCATCCAGGGTGTAGAAAGGCAGTTGCAACAAACAAATGCATTCCTGGAGGGCATTCTTTCTGGTGAGGCTGCCCTTCAGCGAGCTTTTCAGACTCTGGCCTCAGTACTGATGGGAGCCATTGTCCCTGTGTCTAGCCTCCACTCAGACCCAATCCCCTGTGCCAACCCAGCCTCTCCCAAGCACACCTCTAGACCAGCATGCACACACGTCAACACACAAGGGAAGCTCAGGCAAACATAAGCACCACACATCCCACAGGCACTCACGCAAGCATCACACACATGCAGACACACCAACATCCACAGCCTCCACTGTGTCCCCCTCGTCGTCGTCTCCCTTCTCCCTCCCAGTCTCGTCTACACTCACACCTGCATGCACTACCTCTACAGCCACTACTACCATCACCAGCACACCCACCACCACACCCGCTCACCTGAAGTCACCACCCCCACTACCATTCACACGTCCCCTGTGTCCTCTCCCAGTGTGTCTGTGACGCCCCCTCCCAAGATACACAAACGCAGGCACACACCCACCCAACAGCCATCCACCTCATGTCAGCCTCCAGCGCATGCACCTTCACCTAAAGTCACCAACTGAACACCTCTTACAACACTCAACCTCTTCCTCCACTCCCAAACCCCCTACAGCTACCCGTCCCAGTGTCTCCAAAATACTTTTTCTGTCCAACCTTGACCTCTTTCCCACACCTCCCCCACCCCATCCATCTCCTAGGTCCCGAACTAGCACCTCAGCCACAACATCTCCTGGACCAGTGGTGCCTGTAGTCACCGGAATCTGGAGTGCACCGGCCACCAGAGAGGCCAGTGTGGCACAGAGCCACAGCACAGACAGTCCCCCCCACCTGTGAAGCATCAGAAGTTGGCCAGTGGCCGGAGGGAGAGGGGGAAGACTCCAGCCACCAAAGCCGCTCCCAGGGGGTCCCCGTGGGAGTGTGGAGTCAGCTGCGACACCTTCCAAGGTGGGGAAGGGCCACAGGAAACCAGGAAAGTTTGAGAAGAGCAGCACAGCGGAGTAGACCTCCATCATCCCCGCTGCCCAGGAGGCCACAGCCATCATCCCCGCTGACCAGGAGGCCACAGCTGTCATCCCCGCTGACCAGGAGGCCACAGCCGTCATCCCCGCTGACACAGAGAGGACTGCCAGCACAAGCCCCGCTGACACAGAGAGGACTGCCAGCACAAGCCCCGCTGGGACAGAGAGGACTGCCAGCACAAGCCCCGCTGGGCTAGAGAGGACCGCCAGCACAAGCCCCGCTGGGACAGAGCGGACCGCCAGCACAAGCCCCGCTGGGCCATGACGGACCGCCAGCAGCTGAGTCACTGCAAAGGAGGCCGCAGCTCCAAGCACCACTGAACAGTGCACCGCTGTCTCAAGCCCCGCTGAACAGGGCACCTCCGTCTCAAGCCCCGCTGAACAGGGCACCGCCGTCTCAAGCCCCGCTGAACAGGGCACCGCCGCCTCAAGCACCGCTGAACAGGGCACAGCCGCCTCAAGCACCGCTGAACAGGGCACCGCCGCCTCAAGCACCGCTGAACAGGGCACCACCGTCTCAAGCACCGCTGAACAGGGCACCGCCGTCTCAAGCACCGCTGAACAGGGCACCGCCGTCTCAAGCACTGCTGAACAGGGCACCACCACCTCAAGCACCGCTGAACAGGGCACCGCCGGCCCATGAGCGCCAAGGGCACTGACACTACTGAGTCCGTCCGTCAGAATGAAGGAATCTGGGCACCATGTCCCCTCCAGAACCAGTGGAGAGATCCATCCACTACCTCTGTCATTAGCAGGATGAAGCACTCTAGGCACCATGCCCCCTCCAGAACCAGTGGATATTCCCATCCACTACCTCTGTCCTTAGCAGGATGAAGCACTCTGGGCACCATGGCCCCTCCAGAACCAGTGGAGAGATCCATCCACTGCCTCTGTCCTTAGCAGGATGAAGCACTCTGGGCACAATGCCCCCTCCAGAACCAGTGGAGACTGTTATCCACTTGAGAGACTGTGGCTTTGCACTCCCCAGGATTGAACAGTGGGCAAAACACCCACTGTAGAGACTTGAGGGACTGTGGCTTTGCACTCCCCAGGATGGAACAGTGGCAAACCACCCACTGTATAGACTTGAGAGACTGTGGCTTTGCACTCCCCAGGATTGAACAGTGGGCAAACCACCCACTGTAGAGACTTGAGAGACTGTGGCTTTGCACTCCCCAGGATTGAACAGTGGGCAAACCATCCACTGTAGAGACTTGAGAGACTGTGGCTTTGCACTCCCCAGGATGGAACAGTGGGCAAACCACCCACTTGTTAGACTTGAGAGACTGTGGCTTTGCACTCCACAGGATTGAACAGTGGGCAAACCACCCACTGGAGAGACTTGAGAGACTGTGGCTTTGCACTCCCCAGGATGGAACAGTGGGCAAACCACCCACTGGAGAGACTTGAGAGACTGTGGCTTTGCACTCCCCAGGATTCAACAGTGGGCATGTGGCCCTCTCGTGGATTTGGCGTCGTGCACTCAACCAGCTGAGGTGCCCCCCCCTTTCCCTCTCCCTGAGGTGCCTGTTTTCTTGCTCTCTGATGCCCCTGCAGTGTTCTCTCCATCATGGTTGGGGATCTTGTGTGGGCCTCGCACATACCGTGTGGGCCCAGTGTTCCACGGACTTAATTGGAGCACTACCTGGACTACTATGCTTGGTGTATATTTTGTTAATGATGTATATATATATTTTTGCCTACTTGCTTTTAATATATTACAATGGTTCCACTCATTTTCTTTTGTCTTTGCATTCTTCTGAGGGGACTGGGGGGGTGTAACTATAATGTATCATGCTGTATTAGTGTGTGTGTTGTCGTGGGTGAGGGTGGGGGTGTTGCATGTTGCGTGTTGTGTGTCCCTGTTTTTTCCCTCCCCCCTCCCCTGTGTTGTAGGTGCAGTACTCACCGTGGTCTTCGCCGCCGGCTTTCGTGCTCCTGGTAGAGGAGCAGGAAGACTATCGCAGGGAGAATTTGGAGTTCCGGCTCCATGGTGTCCTAGTTTCTTGTGGGGTGTGTAGAGGTGAGCGTTTTCCCTTCGGAATCCTGTTTCCGCGTGTTTTTATCCACGGTGAATCCACCCCGGAAAAGGTGGCGGATTGGTAGGTTGTGGCGGTCCTTTGTCCTCCGCCTGTCTGTTGGCGGTGACCGCCGCGCTATTTGTTTATACCGCCGTGGCGGTCAGAGTGTTAAAGTGGCTGTCTTTGTTGGCAGTTTCCGCCACCATGGTCGTAATTGCAACATTTTTACTGCCGGCCTGTTGGGGGTCTTACCGCTGCTTTAACACCGACCGCCAGGGTTGTAATGACCACCAGTATCTATTAAGTATTCTGTGACTTTATCTTCATTTATAGCTAGATGATAGTTAAAATCGCCTAGTGCTGTAAAGTCGGTATTAAGAGAAAAGGATTCCAGAAGAAAACTCATATCTAGAGAGAACATGGATCTAAGCCCAGGAGGGCAGTATATAAGAAGTCTGTTAAAGGATTGATTTTTTTGATAATTCATTATTAAAGATTAGCACTTCTCATTCTTTAAGGACAGCTGGTGAGAAAGAGGCTGCAAAGGTGTTTCTAAGAGTAATTGCCAGTCCTCCACCTCTCTTATGTGTTCTAGCTAGTCTGTGGATGACATACCCTGTAGGAGTGGTTATAGCCATATCTGGGCCTGAGGTGGAATCTGCCCATGTTTCAGTTATAAACGCCAAATTCCACTGTTGGCTATCTGGAAATTCAGAAAATTCAAAGGCGTGTTTTCACAGATACATTGCATTGATCAGATTGCAGGTAATTTTGGAGCTCTTACTTTCCTTACAAGTGACCTAAACGGGGTCATCTAGATTAAATGGCCTAGCAAGGCCAGGTTCTTTAAGGTTTAAACATCTAAGATGGCACTGCTCACATATGAAGTGGATGGTATCTGAAAATAGACAAGGGTTATATGCAATACAGTTCATTGGTTGACCTACTTAAAAGGGCATGCAGTTCCTCACTGGAATAGGTTAGCCATTATAGGGGCTTAGAAATGAAACCACCGGTGGGACTGGACCTGGGTGCTATCTGGGCATGGATGCTTTCTGTGCACAAGCGGTGCACCTGCTGAGCGAACATGCTATGTGGCTGAATAAATATCCCTCTTCAATGATGGGCCTGTCCAAAGGCATGGTTTTGAATCAGCGCTTCATAGCACGACCACAAAAACAGGTGGGAAAAATAATAGACAAACTGTGGTCCAGCAACCCCTTCTGTAGTCACAGGCTCCCCTGAGACTAAAGATTACTGGTAAACTAAAAGCAAAGCCAACACAATGGGGAGAAATTGAAAACACAAACACATCAAAACAGGGTCAAGCCCTTCTCAAATATAACAGCCACGCTAAGGAGTCAAGCCACCTCATAAAGACAGCACCAGAGTGCCTACAAAGAAATTAAAAGGCGCGGGCACACCAACCTTGGAATCACAGGCTGTCGGGATGCACTATGTGACTAATTAAAAAGTCCATCTTGAAAGATGGGCATGTCCGGAGATGTGGTTTTGGTGCTGCGCTTCGTAGTGCGACCAGTAAAACAAGTGGGAAAAACAATAGACAAAATGGAGTCCAGCAAACCCTTCTCTAGTCACAGGCTTTCCTGATACTAAAGATTACTGGTAAACTAAAAGCAAATGCAACATAATGGATAGAAACTGAAAACTTAAACACATTAAAAAAGGGTCCATTCCTTTTCAAATATGGCGGCCCGCTAGGGAGCCAGGCACCTCCTAAAAAATGGCACCAGAGTGCCTACAAGGAAATCAAAAGGCGTGGGCACACCAACCTTGGAATCACAGGCCAATGACTGTGTAATATCTAGTGTCTGAGAGTTGTTTCAAGCATTACTTTCTGTAATCAGTGGTGGAGAGGACCACTATGGCTCCACCCTTGTCTGCAGGTTTTATTTTGATGGAGTCATCATTACTGAGTGAAATAATAGCATTCCTTTCATCTCTTGCTAGATTGAAAAATGATCTTGTGTTACTCATGTTTTGTACATCTTTCAGTACTACATGTTCAAAGGTGATGATTTCATTGTGTACTCTGCTGGTTGCAGGCGTGAAAGTAGAAGGCTTTCTCACACCTGATTCACCTGTTACCTCTGGTTCAGCTTGGCCTGAAAAAAAGGCTTGAAGTCGGATTTTCCTGAAGTAGTTCTTTAATTCACAATTAAGTCAGAATTCATCTTCTGGCAGGGTAGGGACAAATCCCAGTTCCTTGTTGGGAACCTTGTTTTCAGCAACCGTGAATTCTCCATTTCAGAGATTCACAACCAGGACATCTTCTGGGCCTTTGTTTTGCTCTGTGTCACCATCTGGGATTCCCCCTGGTCCCACTGACCATGTTTGCCTTTTCCTTTTCTTTTGCTTCTTCGTTTGCCCAGCCTCTGCCTAAAAAACGTTGGACAAATAGGAACTGCCGCCTTGGGAGAATCATGGGGACCTGTTGTGGCCACATTGGTTGTGGAATGTGGTAAGGACTCATCTGATAACCATAGAGTTTCGGAGGGCCTCTTCGAACATCATCGCTACTCCAACTATCCAAGCTTGAGGTACTACTGAAAAGGTTTCCCTTGCTTGTTTGTGTGTACCTACCTTCTCCGATGGTTGATTCTTCCTTAGTTGGGAAATCGTCTGTGTAAGGATATATTTTCTCTCTACTACATGTTTTATATCTTCCTGCAACTTGGTAATTTTCTGTTGCATCAAAAAATCTTTGTGTTCATTAATTTCTGAATTTATTTCCACCAAGCAAGATTTAAATGTGATCCGAATGGTATATTTCAGTTCGTTTTCTGTAATAGTTTTAATCAGTAAGACATCCGATAATCTTTTAGCGGTATTGATGACAAGGACCAACCAGTCATAGTTACATTTCCAAGCTATCTGTGATCACTCATGATGGAAGACCAAGTCTTAAAAAAAAATACCTGGTGCATTCCTCTCTAACAAGCCATTTGGGGCCACATTTGCCCTTAGATCTTCTGTTAGGATAGTTCCATCCATAGCTGTGTTCATTGGAGTCTTCTTTAATGTGGTGAACAAACCCCAGCCCTCCTTTAAACTGCTGAGTGCTACCATCTGTTCCTAGAAGTAAAGGTGTTTTAAAATTTTCTGCCACATCATAATGGTCGTAGGTGAGGCCCTGAATTTCTTCCATGGTCAGTACACAGAAGTGGAATGAAAGAAAGTGTAATATACCATTTCAGTTGGGAAATCCTCTTTTGTGTACTGGTATGTTTTCTCTATATTATTTTTTTATATCTTAATGTGCCCTGGTAATTTTCTGTTACATTAAACAATATTTGTGTTCATTTATTTCTGAATGTATTTCTGCCAAGCGAGTTTTAAATGTTGTGATCTGAATGGTACTTTTCAATGTGTTTTCTGCAATGATAATTTTAATCAGTAAATTATCCGATAATCCTTTAACTGTATTGATGATGACGGCCAACAAGTCATGGGTGCATTTCCAAGCGCTATCTGCGATCACTTACGATGGAAGACCAAATCTTTCAAAAAATACCTGGCACATTCCTCACTAACTTGCAATTTGGGGCCACATTTGCCCCTAGATATTCTGTCATGGTAGCTCAATACAGAGCTGTCTTAATCTTAGTCTTTTTTAACGTGCTTTAAACTGCTGGGTGCTACCGTCTGCTCCTAGAAGTGATAGTGTTTTCAAAATTTCTGCCACAACACCATAGCTGAATTTCCTCCATGGTCTATATACAGAACTGGAATGAAACAAAGTTTAATGAATCACTTCTTAAAACCAATTATTTATGTGAAAGTCCCACCGCAGAGCTGCTGTTCATTTAAAAAAATTAGAGGACTGGGAATAATCAAGATCCATCATACGTACTGCCACAAATAGTTATCAGAACTCATAGAGTATGCTGTTCCTGTCCACAACCAGGAAAACACTATTTGTACTCCTGGGAATATAAGAGTTCAGTGAGAATGTTTTCTAATTGGTGCAAACCAAGATTATTAAAAGTCATACAGCAAATTGTAGATAATAGTATATTTTCAAGTGTGTGCCATGTAAAATCTAAAATAGAGTATGACGAAATTGTTAACCGATTAGGATTTAGTTAAGTGTGTTATTAATTGTGAATAAGTACTGTATAACCACTACATTTTAATAACTTTTTTCCAAACATTACGTAGCGTTTAACAACACGCATTTTGCTCTGGGATGCAGGACAGACAAAGGATCTAAGAGAATAAAGAGGTTGTGAAAGGACTGGAGTGCATCACGAGTCTAAATATGGAGATATATATGTATATATAAATTAAACATGGTTCAGTTACAGATGTATAGTGTGTGATATTCATTACCTCCTCAACCCTATTTCTCGTTCAAATCGTTACTGAAATTAGGTGTTTTCCCTCCACCCAGGCCCACATGGCCCAGCCAGATCCAATCAAAAAGTCCCATGAAACTCCTTCCCAGCCTCTCCTATCCTCCAATTACCCTATACCAATATAAGGGCAAGGAGGCCAGAAAAAAACTTTTTTTCATTTGCTCAGGTCCTGAGCTGTTCCTATCAGGTTAGCCGTGGAGGGCTGAGCCTCTTGGGGTTGTTTTATTCCCTTTTTACTCTGTTTTTGGCATTGTGCTGAGCACTCTGATATGGGGTGGAGGTTATTGGACTGGAGGTGATTGGGTTGCTGAGATTCCCTTATGTCCCTCAGTCCTGCTATTCTCACTGGTGCCCTGTAGTTGGCTGGGCCGCTACTCTTCTGGCTGTGGATACACCGCATGCTTGTTGGGCGTGTGCCCGGTGTGTTTTTTGGTTTTCCTTCTGGGTACTGGTTTTGGAGACTTGCTGACAATCCTTCTTTCCTGCATCTGAGACCGTGGTGGGCCGATCTCTGGTTTCAGGGTTTTGGTATGGCTCTCTGTACTCTGTCCTGGACTGTTGTTTTCCGCGCCACCATTCCAGGGTGCTGAATCCCAACGCGCTGCTGGTTCGGGTGTGCAACTCACTAGGTGTGTTGCAGGCCGAGTTTTGTGTTGTTCCTTTGAGTAGTGGAAGGTCCGCGGGGCCTTGTTTCCGATTGTCATGGAAACAGGCTTCCCCATTCTCGGCTGTCGGCTGCCCTCAGAGTCTCTTGTGGGCTAGTGGTTTGGTTGCAGTCTTTCATAGTAAAGGTTGAGGGTTCTATTCCAGGTGTGGCCAGGGTCCTTTTCTTTTTTTGGGGTTTCTGTTTTGTTTTTGCTAATATATCAGTTCACTTCCACATATCTCTCATTGTCAACATGGAGCACAGGAAGAGATCAGCTAAGCGCCACCATTGTTCCAGTGGCACCCAGGAGAGGAGAAAACGTCCTCTGGCAGAAGGAGTTCTTCCCAGCTCCTCCCATGGATTGGGTCTTTTGGAGGATCAGTTTCAGCAGCTCCTGGTTTCCCTTTCTGATACCTTTTTGAGATCTGGTCTGGCAGTTGCTAATTTAGGAGTACAGTGGGCTGCTATTAGTGCACTTTGTTCTCCTTTTGGTATGCCTGAAATGCTTCCTTTGGGTTTCTGCCTTCTTAGAGGTTTTTCTTTGTTGCGGCCTAGGGTACGTTCAGTGGTTCCTGCATGGGATCTGCCTTTAGTCCTTTGGGCCCTTCAGTCCTCCCCTTTTGAGCCACTGGATATTGTGGATTTGAAATACCTTCCTTTGAAGGTGTTCTTCCTGGTGGCCGTCACCGCTGCTCGTTGATTGGGTGAACTAGTTTCTTTGTCTATCAGGGACCCCTAATTTCAGTTGTTTTCTGATAGGCCTGTTTTGCATTTGGGTCCTGGCTTTCTTCCCAAAGTTGTTTCTTCCTTTCACCAGTGCCAGGATATACCTCTGCCCTGCCTACTACTCCTGAGGAAAAATCCTTGCACACTTTGGATCTGGTGGTAGCTGTGTCTGTTTATCTCTCTCGCAATAGGGTGTTTCGCCTGTGTGAGAACCTTTTTGTGCACTTTGGTGTCTTCTGTCTTGGCCTGAAAGCTTCTACTCCCACTTTTAGTTGTTGGATTTGCTCTTTGATTTCCCCGGCTTATGACTCTCAACATGTTGCTATGCCAGATGGTGTCCAGGGGCATTCTACAAGGGGCATGGCAGCTTCTTGGGTGGAGGCACAAGGTGTTTCTATTCTGGAAATTTGTCAGACAGTCTCTTGGGCCCCTCCTTCTACTTTTGTCTCCCATTACAGGGTGGATGGTCATGATCCTATGGCGTTAGGTTCTTGGGTACTGGCTGCTGTTGTTCCATGAGCAATCTGTTCTCCTGTCTACTGCACTTCTGGTTTGCGATAAAGTTGTTCTGCAATATCCAGTGGTTTGCGTCTGTTTCTTTTGTGGGAGTCAGGTTGTTCTGTTTCCGCGTTGGTATATCCTCATTTCAGTAAGGATTGGTACCAGAAATAGCATTGAGGAGATAATGAATTCATTACTTCTGGTAAGTATCATTACTCCAAATACCGTGTTTCTCATACCAATACCTATGTCCCGCTCTCCCCATTCCTTCCCGGATTACAACCTGACTCCTTTTTGGTTCTGTTGCTTGGGGATGTTCAGGTCGTTTTCAGGGCTCCTTGCCCTTATATTGGTATATGGTAATTGGAGGATAGGAGAGGGAGGGGAGGAGTTTCATGGGACTTTTTGATTGGACCTGGATAGGGCATGTGGGCCTGGGTAGAGGTGAAACACCTCATTTCAGTACTTATTGGTACAAGGAACAGGGTATTTGGAGTAATGATAATTACCAGTAAGTAATGAATTCATTAATCGTAGGCACTCAGTCAAATCAACATCCTCCATTTGTACTGAACTGAAATAGATGCTAAAATATTTAGAACTGCAGTAATATTTTAACGGTTTATCTGAAGGACTGCTAAAAGCAAAGGTTGCTAATAAGCAAATTCCGAATTAACATATCTGCCTTGATTGACATATCTGAAGGACGTTTGAACATTGGCAAAGAAATGTTAACTAGAGTTACTAGCGATCAGGCTTTCCTGAATTATAATGAGGAGGCTTAGAATTGGTTTTCAATGAAAAAATTTGAAAAGCCATTTACCTTCCTTCTTTGTCAATACCTGTCTCTTCTGGAGATGGATTTGATCGTATTCGTCCTATGACAAACTTATGCCCTACAAATGGACAGTTGTTTTATTTGGCTTCATTAAGCACTGCATAGGTCAGGCACATCACAGCAGAATCTTTCGTCTTTTCTGCAGGTGTGTTGGTCACTAAGTACCAGTACCCATGTATTAAGTGTGCGTGGACAAGTTATACAGGTACCACACTGCGAAACAGAATGTGACATTACAATTTCTGTTGCATTGTTTAGCAAATAAAGACAATAATAGAAAGAAACAGTCTTGGACCCTGAATTAAGCAGTTCTGTTTCTCCCGACCTGCTAACTATCTACCTAGGATCCAAACATATTATATTTATTAAGTGCATAGCCCTGGAAGGGCAATACTTACAAACAACCTACCGAAGGCACAGTAAGCTAGGAGTAGCCTACATTGGGATTTGTGGGCAGCGCACTATCCAGTTGAAATCAAAGATACCCAACCGTAGAACAACCCACAAACAAGTGACAATGGGACACAATTTACACACAGTAATGTATTGTAAATGTAATGGGTCAGTCCTGAAATAAAAAAGATCACAATAAAAACCTAGGTCTCCTGTTTTCAACTCGGCAAAGAGGTAGTATAAGGACCACAGCGTGACCAATGTTTGCTTGTATGGGTGCCACCTCAAGACCAGCTTTGTCACGTACAACCTGTGGATTGCCACCCAAAATAAAATTGTTTGACCAAATGACTGCTGGAGGAGGAAGCCTGTGCCCATTGTTTATTTCAAGCAGGCAAGAGCATGAGATACAAGCAACTTAAACTACACCCTCATATAGTGAATAAAACACTCAAAGTAATAATCACTGTCTGACAAACTCAAGGCTGGTGGTGCTTAACCCCTTCGATCCAGGCCTTTTCTCCTTCAGGTGCTGAGCCTTTTTTGCATATTTGGGGTAGTTCGCGCTTAGGCCCTCAAAAAAACCATATAAGCAAACCACGCCAGATTGGCGTTCTTTTTTCCCCAACAGCCCAGGGATTCTAGAGGTACCCAGAGTTTGCGGGTTCCCCTGGAGGAGACAAATAAATGAGCCAAAATACAGCTAACATTTCGTTTGAAAAAAAAAAAATGGGAAAAAAGGGTTGCAGAAGAAAGCATGTGGGTTTTCCCTGAAAACGGCATCAACAAAGGGTTTATGGTGCTAAAATCACCATCTTCGCAGCTTTCAGGAACAGGCAGACTTGAATCACAAACCACAATTGTGTCATTTTACTGGGATATACCCCATTTTTACTATTTTTTGTGCTTTCAGCTTCCTTCCAGTTAGTGACAGAAATGGGTATGAAACCAATGCTGGATCCCAGAAAGCTAAACGTAGACAAAAATCTGAATTCAGCAAGGGGTCATTTATGTAGATCCTTCAAGGTTTTCATACAGAAACAGCTAAAATAAAACAAATATTGAAATAGAGGTGAAAAAAGCCATTTCTGTCCATGTATTCTTCTACAAAGTTTTCCAGGCATGGCAGATTTTTGAAAGCAATATACTGTTATGTCTGATGGACTCTTCTGGTTGCAGGTATATGTGGGGCTTGCAGGTTCATCAAGAACCCTAGGTACCAAGAGCCAATAAATGAGCTGCAGCTTGCAATGGGGTTTCATCGTACACCGGGTGTACAGCAATTCATTTGGTGAAATATAAAGAGTGAAAAATAGGAATCAAGGAAACCTTTGTCCTTCTAAAATGGGCACAAGATAAGGTGTTGAGAAGCAGTGTTTATTTGCACATTTCTGAATTCCCGGGTCCCCATACTAGCTTGTGAATTACAGGGCATTTCTCAAATAGATTTTTTTTTTACACACCGTCTTACATTTAAAAGGAGAAAATGTAGATAAAGACAAGGGTCAATAAAATGTGTTCTTCTATTCTGTGTTCCTCCAAGTCTCCCGATAAAAATGGTACCTCATGTGTGGGTAAGCCTCGTGCCCGCGACAGGAAACGCAATATGGACACATCACATTTTCCCAAAGAAAAGCGGGGCAGAGATGTTATCGATATAGATGTGACAATGCTGGGTGGTAGGAATTATGGGGATTCCAGCAGATTCTGGAAGGTTCCATCACAAAAATGTGGGGAAAATAGGTGATTTCAAGCAAAATTGGAAGTTTGCAGGGCATTGTGGGTAAGAAAATGGTGTGAGTTGCATGTGAAGCACACCCACCTGGACTCACCCAGATGTTTAGTTTTCAGATGCGTCTAGGTCTCGTAGATTTTTCTACATGGCAACGTCCCAAAGTCCAAAAAGTTCAGCCCTCACCATTCAAAGTGGGATGATTTTGAGAGTTAGCAAGCTCTCATGGCCCAAATGTAAAACCAAAACACAAAATAATTAAACGTCCTTTTGCTTGCTGTTGGATAAGATCTTTTAGTGTGCAAGAGGAGAGCTGAAAGACTGTTAACCCCCTTCAGTTGGGGTTTGGGCATAACCATGACGATACTGGTTGGTAGCCACCACCCACTATTTTCTATTTTTAAAAAAATTCTCTGGAATCTAGCAGGCTTTCCCATGCTAGTAGGGCCTTATTAGTACTCACCAGTCTCTAGCTCCTCCTAAGATTACTTTCCTTTGTTTGCCTTTGCACCTCATATCTCTAAAGAAGTCACATTGATATGCAGGGCCATAAGCCCTCAGTGAAGCTCCCGCTCATGTCAGCAGCTCCAGAGGATCACTGACTGAGCTCCAAAAAGGTGAAGGTGTTCCTGTTAAAATAACATCCTTATTTGAGCGAGGGCTGAGGAGACACTGGTCATCCAAATCTTTCTGTCCATTAGCTTGGTATATAATGCAAGCCTGGAGAAATGAGCAGTGTTGAGGAAACAGCCGTACCCTCTTAAGAATGCTGTGTTATTCGACCTCAGTGACAGCGTGCAGAAAATAACATTTGTTTGCTTACACTCTATCATTACTGTCTTTGGTTTTACTGAAATGTTTTCAAATGAACATATATAAGCCAGCACGAAGGGTTGAGAGCAACTGGAAACAGTTGCACCAGTGTTCATTGAAATGTGTAGCACATCACCAACTCTACATCACCAACCCTATATCTAGGCCTCCTCCATCTGCCCTACACCTGTCATATGAGTATTCTCTCATCATCACTTAGCAGCAGTTGTTTTGTGTCCCATCCCAGTTTGGACCCAGCCATATGCAGAGCTGTCTTGACCCACTATGGGAACAGTCCTGCCTGAACTGCCAGGCCAGGTCCTCCCTGGACTGGAAACAAGCATCCTGGGACCAGTTTCAGGATATCACCTCTCATCAGCCAGGTTACCTTGACTTCAGTGGCATGGGGAGCACAGGGCCCACATCTGGGCATACCCATCCCACTTAGGGCGGCAATTCGGGCTGGACTTTTCCCATGGAGAGCAGGGTCATAACTGATTGAGTATGGCTGGGTCTAAACTGGGGTGGCATGGTGAGCAAAATAACTCTAATATCTGTGTATGGGGTGAATGTTTGCATTGTTCAGCATTCAGTCCATCATTTGTTCTATTTGCTCTTGTCACCCTAAGTTGGAAGGATATGCCCAGGCGTGGGTCCTGTGCTCACTGTTCCACTGGGTTCAAGATAGCCTGGCTGATGAGGGGTGATAGCCCTGAACCTGGTCCCAGTATGCTTGTTTCCGGTCCAGCGAGGGCCTTGCAGTCCAGCCTGGACTGTTCTACTGGGAGAAGGGTCAAGAGTGATTTGCCTATGGCTGGATCTAAACTCCTTGTTGTGGTGAGCAAATAACGATGGATTAAGCCCAGATCTGTGAATGGAGGTGAATGTTTGCATTGTTCAGTATTCCATCTATCGTCTGTTCTTTTTGCCTTTGTCACACTACGTGTGAAGGGTATACCCAGACATGGGTCCTGTGCTCACTGTGCCACTGGATTCAAGCTAGCCTGGCTGATGAGGGGTAATACAGCCAAACCAGACATAGGATACTTGTTTCCCGTCCAGGGAGGGCCTGGCCTGGCAGTTCCGGCTGTACTGTAGCAATGGGGAGCAGGGTCAAGGCTGATTTGCATTTGACTGGCTTCAAACTGGCGTGGCGTGTTGATCAAAATAACTATGGAATAAACCCAGATCTGCGACTGGGGTGATCTTTGCATTCTTCAACATTCTGTCCATTATCTGTTCTTTTTGCAGTACATCCGAGGAGCACTCAATGTTGTGCATCTGGTGAGCACAAGGTGTTAAACTTTAGGGAAGAACTGGATAATGTACATTTCAGAGGTGCAAGATTGTGTGTATTAAGAGGACATAAAGTAATGCACAGCAGGGTGGTACAGGGTGACATGAAAAAGCTGCACCTTTTGTCATACAGCCAGGGTCACACATTGAACTGCATAATGTGTGATTTCAAAGGCATGTCAACTTGTCCCTTGTCAGGTGGGAGCAGCACATTCAATCCTTCTGTTTGTAAGACAAAGTAAATTTCCTGGCTCTCTTTCTAGTGTCTTTGGTCTGTTTGATTAGAGAGTCGGACGATAGGTCGTGGCTATCTACCATTTTTAAAAGGGCCAATTTTGTACCAGCACAGAGATAACACTGAGAAGCACTCAGCAGATACGCACAATTCCTGTACAATAATATGTACACTAGCATAGCTGCATGAGGCCCTTTTTCATGTGTGACACTTTTTTAACCGGTCCTGGGCTTTCAACATATTTCATGATGGGATTTTGCAGCCTATATGTATAATGGTGAAAGCACTACTTTAAGTCCCAATGTGGAAAGTTCTGTGACTTAAATAACAGAATTGGGTGAGATATTACACATGGCGTGGACCACCGAGCAGTTAGGAGCGTGGATGGATTGCTTAAAATAAGAAAAACACACATTTTCTCTTTTTGAAATTGATAACGTGACTTGTTTTTGTTTTTGTGGCGTGCAACATTTTAAACAAAAAGTTGTCTTAAGTAACAATTTCCATCATTTTCATTTTCTGTTGTTCTCCTAAATATTTTCTTAGTCAGTTTTTCCATGTCATTGGAGGTCAAAGATGTTCAAAGAAATATATATTCATAAGAGAATATGCAAAAGATGCGAACCTAGGCACTGCCTGACTCGAATGATTTCAGTGAAGACCAGAGTTCTTCCTAATAAGAAAACATCGGTTGCCATAGGGATAATATTGAGCTCAAGCTAATCTGTATTCCTGAATCATAATACTTGAAACATACCCACCCTTCCACTTATAATAAGTGTTGTCTATGATTCCTAAATCCACAAGGGGATTCAGCAGATGATTGCTACAAGTAGTGAACATGACTAATCTGAAGCGATTTCTCACATTATTTCAACAAGTGTTTAATGCAATGGATAGATCCTGCACCTCATCTGACCCTCTGTACACACTTACAGCTTATTAATGTTATGTTTTATAAAGGCTGTTTCTATCGGTCTGTTGATATTGATGGAAACAAAGTCAATGTATGCCATGATATGTGTGCGCATAGCAACAAACTTGCATCACTGTTGTTGATTCCAACCAAAGTGACCTCCTCATCAACCCCAAGTCAGAAATACGTGGTCAGGCAAGCCCTGTGACGTAGGCCTGAAGCAACTGATAGATAGATCACAGGTGGGGTGACACATAGCCCATAGACAAATGGGCTTGAAATAGGGTGCAATTCTGACTTTAGTAAAAACTTGGATTTTGGCTATTAGCTGTGGCTTGTGCCTGGCCGAGGAAGGCCTGTCGTTTTCGAGTTTTACCTTCTCCTCGTAAATTGTTGCTAAGTTGGTCCCCAAGCCAATATTGTCTGACTATTGTGCTCACTTGATCCCCTGTACTGGCAGAGCCTCCCTTTGGCATCGGGCAGAATGCGCTGGGAGTGGGATAAGGGTTTTTTTTGGGGACAAAGTCATAATTATTTTCTGTCACTTTTTCACTCTTCTCTTCTTACTTTGGTTGTGGTGTTCAATTGATGCATTGTTGAGATTGTGGTGGTGATAAACTATTGCAACTATATTTCATATTGAAATGCTATGTTTTGTTAAATGTTTTAATATGCGTATGAAGAAGTTGTTATCTTTCTCTCGCAAATCCTTATTCTATATCTGCTATTCCAATGCTAAAAACAGTTTATAATGTTTTGAATTAACCATTGCATCTTCTTTCAGGTTGTGACCCTTCATATGTGTTGTTTTATGTATTGTAAATGTCTGTTTGATGCATCTCTGTCTAAAGTTGAGCTCGTAACTATATCAGCCCCTTAAAAGAGGTTCCCAACCAGTCATGGAGTCGCAGTTAAGTCACATGCAAACTAGATTCCCCATGCAGGCTAAAAAGCTAGATAAGTATTGCCATAAATGGCATTCACATACTGAGGCACACTTTTTCCCCTGGTCAGAGGAGGGAACCTTCAACACTAACATATTAGAACACATGAGAGCAAACATTCACACCAAACTTGTGGAACGAAAGAAGGCTAAAAGAGAGACACTGTTAGAACTATGGGCCATCTTCAAGATGTCTTAACTTGTAACTACCCAGAACCCACAAGCAAGGTTTCCGCACCGCCCCACCATATGCAGGTACGGGGTGCTCTCTTTGATACCTGCCATCCCAGCAGTTCCTTTACTAGGTCATACCAATCCACTAGTTATGGGGCCCTGAGGGTCCCCTAGTGGGCAGCGGGCGCTGGATCCAGGGCTGGTGAGCTCCTCCAAATTCAAACATCCCCTGTCCATTGTGTTCAGTCCATAAAATCATAGTGGCATTGGGGAACATGCATTCCCACCTGTCCATGGTACAAAGGGACAACGGCAGCAGCAGACACAGCGTGTCAGCGTGTGCCCACAAGGTTACTCAGTCCAGCCTCTGTCTTAAATCTGGCATCTCCACGGGTGGGGAAGTGGTGCAGACAAGGTGGCCTGACACTATGCGGTGTGCTCACTGCACCCAAAGCCCCCATCTACTGCCAAATACGGTACCCAAACAAGTGGCTATTGTAGGGGATTCGGCATGCCTGGCAGATGGAACAGCACCCCCAAGAGATGTCCCCACTGACCACATGGGGAGAGTCCCGGAGCCTGAGGTGGGGAGGCCACCCATGCTCTCCATGCAGTGGCCCACCTGGAAAGGCCAAAAGCGAGGAGCAGGTCCGGACAAGCTCCCCTGAGCCAGGCCCTTACTAAACTGAGTAAGACAGCCCTCAAGAGAGCCATGTTGGCCACAAGCTTTGCCTCAGAACCCCAGAGAGTTTCCACCCAGTCCTAGCGACAGAGGCCAGGGAGGCTGGCAGCAGCCACACCTTAGAGAGTGCTACTGTTGCCGCAGAATGGACCACATGCCAACCAATGCTGCCTAAAGGCGTGCCATGTTCAAAGAGCAATAAGCCTAGGCCAGTCTCTGCAAAATCTTCATGCACAAAGCCAAGCTCAGGTCAACCCAAATGCATCCTACATTCAGACACAGGGAAATCAGGCAGCCATGGCACTCCTACAGCAGGAACCATGTGGTTTGCCAAACACATGGCAACAGCAAACAGGCAACCAGCCGAGCAAGGATCGGGGCCACAGCCACGGCAGGGAGGGGTAACTGTCGGGGAAGGCAGTGCCTTTACACAATTGCAAAATCCAAGTACGCAGCTGGTCTGAAATCCCCAATAAGTTTACATTCACATCATAACCACTTCAAAACTCATTTAAAAAATAACGACTACGGACACTATTAGGAGAAATCTCACAATTTTACTTGAGCTGGAAAAACGCAGGGCTGCTGCACATTTTGTCTATTGGGAATCCACACTAGAATCTGCCATTCATGTGCCTGCAGGGGTCTGGGCCCCACTCTGCTGCTGGTCACCCAAGGCGGGGTTTACCTGGCCATTTCCTGGGAGGAGAGCAGTCTGACGAGGGGGCAGGATGGCCCCGCAACCATCGCATAAAAACAAGCATCTGGGCCCCTCTTCTAAGTCATTGTTGAAGGGCTCCATGTTGAAAGAACCCCATTTTTCAACAACAGATCTTCAGCTAATGCAGGTCCCCTTTTAGTTGCAAAATGTAGTGACATTGCAGTGCAGGGAGCCAGGTTTCCCACGCACTTGAGATAATGGTGTCTCCATAGTCCACGCACAAATCTGATAGCTCACGAAGCAACAACATAGCACCAGTCCGGGAAATTCACCAGTGCTATCAGCCTTCCAAGTTCATTACCCTTATCAGGCTAATCTTGCTGCGCACCTTACTTCCACCGTAAGCAAATGATCTGCCTCCTACTCTCCCCAAAAGGCTTCCAATGTCCAAAGACCGCTCATTGGATCATGTCCCTCCAAAACAGAGAGGGTAGTGTGTTGCCGGGTAGAGGTTCCTGACCCCAGCTGGGGAGGCAGACCCAAACATCCTGGATCTGAGGGAGACAGGGGTGCCGGGAGGGAAAGGGATTCTGTAAATGACTGTTAGAAATGGGGTCTTTGGTTGGCAGTCAGGTTACCCCCTGTCCAAGCAAGGGCCCTCACTCTAGTCAGGGCAAAGGAGAAACACACCTAGGATAACGCCTGTTCACCCCCGTGGTACCTTGGCACAAGCAGTCAGGCTTATCTCAGAGGCAATGTGTAAAGTATTTGTACTAACACACACAGTAATACAGTGAAAACACTATAAAATGGACACCACGCCAGGTTAGAAAAATAGGTAATATTTAGCTGAATCAACAAGACCAAAACAACAAAAATCTAACATAAATAAGTCAAGATATGAATTTTCAAAAGAATAGGAGTCTTACTCCATAGAAAGCAATGGAAACATTGTTGTTACACAAAAGTACTTGGTTTGTGTCAAAAATAAAGGAAGGGCGAGCAAGTGAGGTCAGGAGTCGTTTCTTCTATGGTCGGGTCGGCAATGCGTCATTTTTCTCTCCCACAAGAGAGCGATGCGTCGATTTCCGGACAGGCACCATGGAATCGCACAGGCTTGTGTTGACTTTTGGCTCCCAGTGATGATATGTGAGAATTCCGGTTGCGCGGTGTCAGAAAACCGCACTGCAAGGGGTTTGTATCATTATCAGCAGCCACAAGTGGGTGTTGCATCATTTCTCGAGCCACGATGTGTCGATCTCCCAGCCGCGATGCAGGTGGAGTGTTGATTTTAGCCGCGAAGCTGTTGGTGGTGGTTTTTTAGCCGTGTTGCAAGTGGTGCATCAAAAATTTCACCTCACAGCGGTCTGTGCATGGACGTCTGTCCTTTTCCACCTGCTTCACCTTATAAGGGCCAAGGGACTGGATGGGGTACCAGTTGGCAGGGCAGGAGTCTCACCAGAGAGTCAAGATGCTGGCAGAGGAAGCCTTTGATAGCCCTGAGACTTCAAAAACAGGAGGAAAGCTCAGTCCAAGCCCTTTGGGATTTTTCACAAGCAGGAATATACTACAAAGTCCAGTCTTTGTCCTCTTTCAGGCAGAAGCAGCAGCTGCAGGCCAACTCAGCGAAGCATAGTCACAGGCAACGGGGCAGCTCTCCTCCTCCACCTCTTCAGCTTTTCTCCTTGGCAGAGGTTCCTCTTGATTCCAGAAGCAATCTGAAAATGTGGGGTTTGGGGTCCACTACTTATACTCCTTTCTGCCTTTGAATTGGCAAACTTCAAAGGAAAGTCTCTGTTGTTCACAAGATCCTACCTTGCCCAGGCCTAGCTCCAGAGTCACACAAGGGGGTTGGAGACTGCATTGTGTGAGGGCAGGCACAGCCCATTCAGGTGTAAGTGACCAGTCCGCCCTCCACTCTAACTCAGATGACCCATTAGGATATGGAGGCTACTCTCTAGCTCTCTATGTGTCACTGTCTAAAGGGGATTCACAAACAG
This sequence comes from Pleurodeles waltl, assembly GCF_031143425.1. Lineage (NCBI taxonomy): Eukaryota > Metazoa > Chordata > Amphibia > Caudata > Salamandridae > Pleurodeles > Pleurodeles waltl. Next base: position 205,361,282 of record NC_090448.1, read on the forward strand.
CCCAACTGTCAGTCTGACCCAGATAGGTAATACACAAGCAGGCAGAGTTACAGAATGGTTTAAGCAAGAAAATGCCCACTTTCTAAAAATGACAATTTAAAAACCAACTTTACCAAAATATGTATTTTTACATTGTGAGTTCAGGGACACCAAACTCCATATTTCTATCTGCACCCAAAATGAATCTGAACTTAACTATGATTTAAAGGCTGCCCCCATGTTAACCTATATGAGAAATAGGCCTTGCAACACTGAAATCTGCATTTGTCAGTATCTCACTGTCGGGACAAGTAAAACACATTACTACATGTCCTGCCTTTAATATACACTGCACCCTGCCCATGGGGCTACCTAGGCCCTACCTTAGGGGTGCCTTACATTTACAAAAAGGGAAGGTTTGGGCCTGGCAAGTGTGTGCACTTGCCAGGTCGAATTGGCATTTTAAACCTCGCACACAGACATTGCAGTGGCAAGCATAAACCATGTTTACAGGGCTGCTAGTGTGGGTGGCACAACCAGTGCTGCAGGCCCACTAGTAGCATTTGATTTACAGGCCTTGGGCACCTCTAGTGCACTTTACTAGGAACTTACTAGTAAATCAAATATGCCTGGAGAGCTAAACAAAGGGGTAGTAAGGGTGAAAGTAGCTGCACTCATAGGAAGGTAAACACAATTAGTCAAATATATAGTCCAGTCAAAAGTGGTGCGGGTGAACTTAATGCTCTACCACCCATGGCCAAAATCATGTGTCAAAAAGAAGGGGAAACTCTTTTTTAACACAAGTGAAGATAAACAAGGATAGAACACCGCACACAGTAACATTTTGGTATAGCACAAGTCTAGTTACAACAAGTCATGTTTAGTTTCCATTGGATAGATAAAACGAACAATGCATCGATGTCCACATCAAAGTTCTTGACAGATGATATCTTTATTATCAGAAGCGTTGTATCAGGGTAAGCAAAGTACTTCACTGCAGGCACAGCCTTGTTGTAACTAGTAAATCAAATATGCCAGTCAGGGAAAAGCCAATTACTAATACTATTTACACAGGAGCACTTGCACTTCAGCACTGGTCAGCATTGGTAAAGTGCCCAGAGTAGCAAAAACAGAGTCCAGCACAAGTTGAAAACATAGAAAGCAGAGGCAAAAAAAGGCAGGGGAGACCACGCCAAGGATGCCAGGTCTAACAACGACCATTACAGTCCTAATTGAGGTGCATGAATATATGCTCACCGGGGCGTCCAGCCCATCGATCAGATCACACAAAGCCTCCCATACACCATCCGAGGAGGCAGTAGGGCCTATCCCAGTCATTACTGCATCAAATTCACACGAGGGCCACAGAGCACCTCTCCGACCCCCTCTAGGACACCACAATAAAAACATCATCACATGAAGAGCTAGGGAGGAGCCAAAAAACTCGCAAAAAGTAGCCTAAGATGGAGTTTCCAAAAAAAGGGCATAGCCAAGACACCTGCCTCCATTAGAGAAAACCCCATTGCACGCCATGTGCAGGAATTAGATGTGCATACACATGTCCCTGGAGCATGTTGCGATCACCAGCAACCCCCAAATTACAACACACCCCCTTTCTTTCTCATTTTTCCAATCATATGTAGGTCAAAAGGCTCCATCTGCATCAGTAAGGCACACACACGTTAGGGAAAAATAGTTAGGAAAAAGGAACATGCCACAAAGATTACCCAATAAAAATACTCTCCTCTGTCAGGGCAAGAAGAGAGGAGCAAATGGCTCGCAAAAGAAAAACTCAGGCGATCCATAAATAAAACACTCAATCCCTGAAAATAGTTGCCCCAACTGGAACCACCTTCGCAATAAGTGAACTGAACATAAGTGAAAAAGAAAGGCACAGGAATCTCTGAGACTAAATAATAATTTATGTTTTTCTAAAGCTAACCTATAACCCACAGCTCTTATCCAACAGGTATATGACCAAACCATGAGTGCTCCATCTTTACAGCGGCCCACCACCTCTTCAGCAGCAACTTCCAGAACCCCAAGTATACAAGACAAAGACCACGGGCTGTTTTGCTGATTTTTGTACGGCCATTCTTCTACAAATTCTTTTCCAAAGGCAAAGACACCCATTGTACCACAGCACCTTGCCAGAACAGAACCATCCCGATCGCCAGAATACTGCAGCTGTGTCCTCAGGAAGCCATCCCAGGACCTGCAAAACTCCAAATGTTATGTTTTTTGTACCATTGTATGCCTTCTGTTTATGAATAGCCAGAAATGTGCCTCGTCACATGGAGTCTACCTCAACAATTCTACAGCTCTTACGTAGGGACCATTTTCACATCACTTACAATTACACTGAACTTAATGTTAGTACTCCACATGCATTAGACAGCGCACTCTTACACATGACCTCCTGGGGCACCCAGACATCAGCCAGACCACCGTACGTCTGTTCACTGATACTACACTCCATAGGCATAGATAGGTTTTTTTTATCCGAAGAAATACCCCCCAAGAAAAAAAAAATGTCTCATCCATATGTACCTATTTAGGTTCAAAGCCAAGTTATAAACAAATAGGGTGTTAGTAAATATCAATCGATATGAGACCAATCCCACCGCACTGTACCTATACATTAAGCCTAGCAATATTCAAACCAAGCTGGACAGGATGCGCAGGTGAGGCACTGTAGGGGAGGACACTGTTTGGCCCGAGTCTTTAAAAAAAAGAGGTTCTTGGAGGTAGCAAAACCACTGCACCACTGTGCAAACACGTCTACTCCCGCCTCCATTTGTGGTCCCATGGTGGCACTTAGCATGTCTGGGGCACTCTTTTATAACAACAAATGGACCCCAGAAATGAGGTTCCTGTGTAAGGCCATCAACCTCAAGGATACAAGGTGAAATGTGTCTCATAGGGGAGGATTGAATACCATCATAGACACACCCTATCAGTACACCTGGTATGCTGAGATAGGTAGGTACATGTGGTTGGAGGGGAAGGGCAACACCTAATTCTATGGAAACTTCCACTGTATTCCTTGTGTTTCAGAGGCAAGGGGGCAATCCCATTTGGCACAAATGAGAATTGTGAAGCAATACTGCACATATCAGATATGCACTGGGGCACCTCTGCGCTGATGGACTTCTACTGGTAGTGTGGACAATTTGCCTACGCTCAGCTCACCCCTGGAAGGCCAGGGCCTCTGCTTCCTCATGACCATACACACCCCGACCCTGGACATCCCTGGAAAATACCTGTCTGAGTTGTTCCAACATCCGCTACAGAAGAAAACAAATCTGTTGTATTATGGTTGAGAAAAAAGACCTGCAGATTATTTTGCCTGCGCTCATTACAAGGGTTTACCTGAAGAATTCAGACTATTCACTGACGCTCCAGTAAATGTGTGAGGGTCCATACCCTTCTTGACCCTGCAGATAAAAGCAAATGCCTGCTGGTTTCAAATGGCAATGTGGGAGATGCTGAAAATGATCAATGATACTGAGCTCAACCTAAATGCTATCAAGGAAGAACTAAGAGCCATCCGCCTCATGGTGATGCACATCAATATGTGTTGGACTTGACTGCAACGGAGGGTAGGGTGTGCACCAAGATCGGCGCATCCTGCTGTATATTTATCCTGGTAACAACCTGAACAATGGGTTACTAACTTATGCCTTCCAAGCACTGCATAGTCTACAAGCAGACATGAAGAAGGAGGAAAGTGCACCGGAGCAGGACTGGTTATTTGATTGGTTTTCCTGGTATCCCCTGGTGGGTGACCAGACTGAGCATGTCAGTGCTGCCAACCCTCATTCTTATGGTGTTGTTCGGTTGTTTCCTAAATATGGGGTTTCCTGCTGTAAAAATGCAATTGTCACATTAGGTAGAATGCAAGTAACTAGGTAAATAGTAATAGACACAACTAAAACACGCCAAACTTCAAACATTGTGACTGTCATGCAGTATGGGGTGAATAATGTAGTTGAAAATTCATCTAGAAGGGGTAATGCTGATTTTGATAAAAACTATGTGAATACATGAAATTATTTGTGTGTGCAAAACAAAAGACTCCCACCACTGTTGTCGCTTTCACCCAATGTGACCTCCTCATCATCCCAAGTCAGAAATAATTGGTCAGGCAACCCCTGTAACCTAGGTCTGAAGTCAACTGATTGACAAGTCACAGTTGGGGTCACACATAGCCAATAGACAAACCCCAGACCAATCCCTCAGGTAGGCAGTGACATCACAATAGTCGAGCAGATTGGCCCCCAATTAAAGACTTTTGCTTGGAGGGGTGAGTGTTTCCAAACACCATAAAAACTAGATGTCACATAATGTTAGGAACACTTAGTCAATCAGAACACAACACACACAACACGCAGTGATCGTTCTCTTTGCATGCCAGACATCTGGACATGTTATTTACTGGCCCCTGTTCTGTTAAAGCAAGGTCGAGACCCACCTTTGCACTTTATCACATGGTCAGATTTACGACTCTGTGGCTAGGCCCGGATTCCTTTCTCCAAAGAATGCGGAGAAATGTTTAATGACCTTTTGAGAATTGTAGATAATGGCACACAGAACTCTTTCACTTTGAGAGACAGCCATCACACCCCAACTCTGCACTGCTCTCCCGGCCACTGCTAATTAAACCAACTGTTCTTGTTTTGGCAAACGCCTCTTGTCTTTCATTTCTTTAAGGTAAATCTGCATTTGAGCAACAGGTCCAGGTTAATGAACAGATTATGTAGGTGGAAAAGGCATGGCAACAAAACCCAGGCGTGGGGCTTTAATAAAAGCACCATTTGTAACAGGTAGATAGTTTGTCCCCTTGATTGGCACTGATTTTACCGTCCAGTTCATACTGAGCTACAAATACACCAGTGTTGGGCGTTTTTCCCCAATTACAATTGTGGCACTGCTTTACAAACGGATTTCTTTGTCTTCCTTGTGATTTTCATTTTGTTGATGTAGCAGTGTCCCATTTTCCTATTCTGCTGCGTCAGCTCAAAGGGCTCCATCTTGTTCATTGCCTCCTTTCCGTACCACATAGCAATAGTGCATCTGGTTCTTGAACCTTTCGAGTTTGCCGAAGACTAAAGAGCTCAAGGCAAGAAAATTAAACAGCTGAATTCATTAGAACACAGAGGGAAGGGGTAGTTAATGTATGCTGATTCTATTGATGTATTTTAACAGTGGGCTTAAACACTCTAGATGCAACTGCTTCTTTAAGTACTCCAGTGGTGAAGGCCAGATGGGTTGTTTTTACAAATGTATTTGCTTGCTAAATCTGTTCCGCTTTCAGTATAACTCACCATCAGCAATGTCGGTGTACAAGTTCTTTAACAAAGTTTAGAAAGCTTCAGCGTTTCCATGGTGCATTTTGTGATGAGGTCACCCAACAAATGCAATAATATGTATATGCAAACAACGTGTGTCTTATCTGTTTTCTATTTGTAAGTGCACTCTGTATGTTCTGCTTGCCATATTTCAAAGTACTCCTTTTTGAGCCTGAGCATCTCCGTCATTAAACACACAGTGAAATGTGCTGTGCTAACGTTCTTTCATAAAGTTAAAAGCAGGAGCAGTCAATTCAGCGTGTTTTGTAATCCACACTTCAGTTTACAAGGCTATTCAGCCATTTAAATCGTATCATGATGGGGTGCACTGGCGCACCGCAGGGCTGCACACCTGTTTTATGCGCCTGCAGTCTGTTAAGGAATTCATTTAACCGAATATTTCTCCGAGTTAGTGCTTTATTTGTAGGTAGTACACCTCGGAAACAGTAAGCAAAATTTGCCTTTCTAGGTCTGATGCTGTGCTGTCCGAAAACTATTTGAGCACTGTGTACAAGCTTTTCGTTATACATTGGGTGGCTGAGCAGTACTGCGTAACTCTTTAGTTTGCGCAGTCCAGTACGCTAGCCTACCTTTCTCCATACACTTTTTTTTATAATTTACCCATAAAATACTCACCACATAATTGGCCTTGTGTATGCACCTTAGTTCCTGCCTTTGTAGTTGCCGGCTCTAGCCCCCTGGTTGCACTGTACAGCCCACAATTGTAGTTGCCAGAGTAAGTCCCAAGGATGCACTTAAGATCCTGCAGATGTAGTTGTCGGCTCTAGTCCCCAGACTGCACATTAGGTTTTTTCAATTGGTGTTGCTGGCTCTAGTCCTGAGGCTGCACAATAGATCCTCCATTTGTGGGTGCTAGATCGAGCCCCCCTCCCTAGTCTGCACTTGCGAGTCTGCAGTTGTAGCTGCCGGACTTAGTGCCCCAGCAACACCTTATATCCAGCAGTTGTATTTTCCAGCTTTAGTTCGCAGGCTACACCAGTTGGAGTTGCTGGTTCAGGTCCCCAGGCTACACCTTAGATCCTGTAGTTGTAATTACTGGCTTTAGAGCCCAGGTAGCACCTTAGATCCTGTAGTTGTAGTTCCTGATTGTGATCGCCAGGTTACACCTTAGATCCTGTAGCTGTTGTTGCCACCTCTAGAGCCCAAATAGCACCTTACATCCGACCATTGTAGTTTCTGGCTGTGGTGCCCAAGTTACTCCTTAGATCCTGTAGTTGTAGTTGCCAGCTCTACTGCCCAGGTAGCACCTTCGATCCTGTAGTTGTAGTTTCCGACTGTGATCGCCCGGTTGCACTTTATATCCTATAGCTGTTGTTGCCAACTCTGGAGCACAGATAGCACCTTACATCCTACCATTGTAGTTTCTGGCTGTGGTGCCCAAGTTACACCTTGGATCCTGTAGTTGTAGTTGCTGGATCTACTGCCAAGGTTGCATCTTAGATCCTGTAGTTGCAGTTGCTGGCTTTAGTCCCCACTACCAAGCCAATATCATAACTTCACCGGAAACTTGAGATCTGTCTGGACAGTGAGCTCCAAAATCCACTACCCACAAATTATAGGAAACATTGCTTCTGTGCCATCCTACTGCTGTTATCTACGGTGCCCAAGTAAAGGTATAAGCCACTTTCATTCATTATAAACTGCTTTTCTTTATGATCCTCACAGGACTTCTTTACCATTGAACTGAAGTAGGTTATCGATGAAGAATAAAACATGCATTTTCCGACATGAAAATAGATTTCATGTTTATAAAGCATGAATGTTAATTACATTCAGCTTTATTCTCGATATGCTTAAAATATTCAGTACGTGTGTATGGTTTCAGAGGTCGAACTAAATGCCATTTCCAATGTCAAGCTCCTCTGTGTTTATCATTGCAGGAAATCACTGAAAAAGCTATAGATAGCACCTTGCATGTTGATTGTATTGATTACAGCTTGGGGCCTTGATAACATAAAGAGACGGTGTCTCTAATTAATCAGAAAAGGCTTGATTACTTCTGCTGTGTTGATGAGATAAACTAGAGACTTCTCAAAGAAATTGTCCCAGAAATGATTTTTTCCCGTTGGGTCAAGATCGGATGAAGGATACATTTTGCACACTTGCAGTCCTCAAGTAGAAAAACTGAATTTAAGCAGTCAATTTTACCATCACAGTAACTTTACACTAGTTGTGTTAATACTTGACTTCTGTAATAGCTCCTTATGGTAGGTGTAACTATATAACCTCTTTCACTGAGGTAGTTAGGATTTTCATCGCCCCTCATAAAATTCGTGAGATAAAAATTTGAGCTCTCGTGTACAAAGTTTAAATGTAACAAATCGTAAATTGCTACAAATAATCATTCACAATTTGTGATTCCTTAAATGGTATGTAGATAAATGGATTTATTGGAAGTGGTCGCAATTCGTGCACCAATTTCTAACAAATCCATTGGTATTTTGATAACCTTTGTTTTAATAGTATGGACGGGCAGTGAGCTCTGCTCCGCTGGCGAGGTTAACAGAGTTTTTGGCACAGAGTGTAGAGTTTGGCAAAAAACTCCTGTAGCCCCGGCAGTGGAGTGCAGCTCACAACATGCGCACTGCAGCCCAGTTATGGGCAACACAGCGCAAGCACATTCATTCTGCGCTTTCACTGTGTGCCCCATAACTGGGCTGCAGTGCGCACTTGGCCCAATGTCGTTGGCGTGGAGCTGCTGCAAGCTGTGGGACTGCACTGGCGCCAGCTCTGGATCTAGGCCTCCCTCCTTTCACCATCCTCAGCAGCCCGGGACCAGAGTGTAGAGGGCGGCAGAGAGCCAAACCGCTTGCAACAGGGAACATGGGACCCAGATAAGACCGGCCTCATTTTGCTTCCTCTTCTGTGTGCACCCTAGGGCCGTCACTGGCATAGACATTATTTGTGGGGGGTCTGTGCTTGTAAAAATGGAAACTTGCTGTCAGAACTCCACTTGAAACAAACTTGTCACCCCCAGAGTCCCTGGGCAAGGAAGTGGTGTTATGGGGTACAGTGCTGAGGCCAGCAGGGAGAGCTGGAGACCAGAGGAGCATCAGCTGTGTGTTGAGTGGTAGTCCGGCAGCCCCCACCAGATAGAGATGTGTGTAGCCTGAGAGAGTGCCTTAGAGCCCAGTGGCAAGCAAGGATAGGCACTTTGTGAAAATACCAGGCTGCTGATGGTGAGCTGGTTTTCTGCTGATAGTGCTGGGCCCTAAAGAAAGGGTGGTCTGATGCTGAGTGTAAGTGCACAGGAAGCGATTGCAAGGCTGGTGCATAACAAGAGGGTGTGCTTGGCCCTCTGTAGCAAGTTTGTGAAGGTAGGCCATTGGTGAAGGGATGTTTGCAGGTATGGAGAGCAGTATGCTTCAGATCGGTGGGCTGTGTCAGCACAAGGGGCCTGAAGTGGCAGCATTCGCTGCCTAGGACACTGACCTGATTGTGCCTGATCTCGGAAGTGCTAAACAGGGTTGGGCCTGGCTAACCAGCCCGACCCTGCTTAGCACTTCTGAGATCAGGAGCATTCAGGCCAGGGTGCCAGTAGGGCAGACAGAGTTGCAGCCACATGCGGAACTCCATGGAATTACACTGAGTTTTAAACCAACTCCACGGAATTCTGCCCAGTAGAACTACGTGAACTCTGGCAACCTCTAATGAATAGGCTGGTTCTCAAAATACTGATTCGAAATGAATCGCAATTTGACCTATGTCATTAATATGCATGAGGTAAGTAGTAAGTTGAGACCTAACACTAAATTGGCTACAATGACATGCATGATGGCCTTCTGGGTGAGCAGACCACCATGTCTTTGACTGGATTTAAATAAAGCTACCTTTTTTTTAATAAAAGCAACTTGTTTTCCTTAATAGAAAAAAGGATGCATTCAAAAATACACAAACAATTTTTTATAAGCAGGCAGTGGTCTCTGTCTCCTGAAGGTCATAGGTTTCACATGCAGTTAACATTGCTTTGTGTTTTTCTGCACTGGGAAAATGCATTTGTGGGTGAGCTGCAGCTCACAGCTTTAGATTCCTGGAAGATAAGTTGGTCGGTTTTGCAGTGACTCCTGCATTAATCTGTGTTTCCAATGCAGGTCACATGTTACAAAAGTATTAACATAGTGAAGTGGTAGGATTGGAGGACTTCAGGTCTGTGCATCCAGGAGGCTGCAAGTTCGATTTGCCTCCCTGGCCTAGTCTATTATCTGTTAAAGCAACCTGTGTATGTTTAACTGGTAATAGTTTCAAATCATACTAAGGAGGACCAATGGTTTGAACTCCTTCTGTGATCTGTGTGTAAGCCACTAGCCACCTTTTCAAACAGTACTACGAAATCACTGTTGTTGAAATAACTTCTCTAATGAATATGTCACATGCTTGTTATAAGTCAATATCTCTGTGAGAGAAATCAGCTGATCTGTGTGCAGGCATCTTTGTGCGACCTGCGGGTTAGAGTAATATTTAAACTGTCTCACTAGGTTCAGCGCCTGCTGCACAGATCTCTGCAGGCCGCAGTTTCGATGAGAACTGACATAGTTCAGTAGGATGATATTGGCAGCAGATATCTATGTGACTTTGAAGGCTACAGACTAGAAGTTTAGTAACAAGTGAGTTTATGCTTACCTGAAGAGATTTGCCTGTAACGTACAGGTGACAGTTTCACATCACAGCACTTTGATTTAGGTGCCTTTTGTATACACGTGTTTCTAAACTGCAGGTGACGGGACTAAAAGCAGTATAAAAAGTCTTAGTCTTCAGTAAGCATCTTAAAAATAACATGCCAGCCAGGAGATCTTATCTTTTTAGTACTGAGATATTTCAGTGTATTTTGATCTCTTTACTGAGATCTGGATGTCACTTTGAGATCATAGATTAAACATCTAGGGCCTGATAACAACTTTGGCGGAGGGGGTTAATGAGTCCCAAATGTGACTGATATCCCGCCCATCGTATTACGAGTTCCATAGGATATAATGGACTCGTAGTACGGCGGGCAGGATATCCGTCACATTTGGGACGGATTAACCCCCTCGGCCAAAGTTGTAATCAGGCCCCTAGGATGTTATCATGGTGGATTTATGCACTTCCAACAGACATCTGAGTGCACTGTGGCAACGTCACCTTTGAATTCTGTCATGGCTGACCCAGGCTTTATCATTTCACGATTAACACTTATGACATTAGGATGTGCCAACTAGCAGTAATTGGTAAATTCCAAGAGGCAACCATTTCCTAGCATGGAACCTTTCCAATTTGTGGCATGTGCTGTGCATCTTAATACCCGAAAAAGAATCATTGCAAACCTCCTCCTGCAGCAAAGAGTATGGTTTGCTGAACAGCACAATAAAAAATCATTTTTTAAAGAAGACATGGTACTCAAAACAATACATAACCACTGATGTTTTATACTATACCCACTTTCTCTTTACATGTTGCCTTTTTCTGTCACAGATAGGTGACTCATAAAGCTGTAGAAAATATAGGTATTCGTATTATAAAGTCCTGTCATGGTAATTTTGATTGAGCTTGTTTGATGATAGGCATAGTTGGCTCCGCTTGGATGCAGACCTTTTTTTTCCAAAAACTTTACAAGATGCAATAGTTTTGTCAACTGAGCAATTTTAATGGACATCTGGCCACCACTGCCTACTATTGTGGCCATGCATATCTTTATTTGGACTGGCTAGAAATAGTATGTCAAGATGGTAAAGGGTGTCCACACAACTGCCCTGCAAGTGTTTAAGACTGAGTAGTCCAACATAGAAAAATACCTGTTCAAAAAGCAGTTTGTGAGGTCCACTTCTTTCTTCCTGGAGAATGCTCAGTTATCTTCCATGTTGTGGGTTATCAGAAGGGGTGTGGATCAGTTTGCTCCAGGTCGGTAACATGAGATAATAGAAGGTTGAAAACCCACTTTTTTTTTATAAGACATGAAGTATGCAATTGTGTTACGTTTTATAGTCAGAGATTAATACATCGAGTCAGAACGTTGAATCCAAGTGCGTTTATAAGTGCTCATGTGGCTGGGAAATCAAGGATACTTGTTGATATCTTTTTTGATACAGAACGTTTGACCTGTAGATGGAAAGCCAACATGTGTTTCACCCCCTAGTGGTGGATTTACCTGGGGCTTTTTCAAGGCTGTAAAGAATGGATAGTGGTAGGATCAATGGCGAGACATGGAGTAGTGTAGATGCTGTAGTATAGTGTAAATAGAAGAAATACCGGAATATGCCCTGTGAGTTGAGTGTGATGGTGAGGTAGAAAGGAAAAGGAAAGTCACTTAGGGCCAGATGTATCAAAAATTTTTACCCATTCTATGTCTATGGGAAAATGTGTTCATACAGATTGCCCTTAGTCTTTGGAAAAATATTTTCCAACTAATAGTCCCATTGTGACCTAACATGGTACGTTGAGTAGACGATTAGTACGTTTCTTGCCAAAGGTGTTAGAGGGACTTTTGAGTTAGAGTTAGAGAGACATGTGCAGCCTAATGGGCAAGACTGGTGCTGGCAGGAAGTGACTCGTAATGTAATCCCATTAACATGTTTGCATTTGTAAACGTTAGTAGATAATATCTGGTGGTAGGTATAGCGGAGGGTAATCATACCTAGTGTTGTTCATCAAAGGGGATCCATTGTAAAGGTCAGTCAGAATAATCTGAGTAAAGATGACGTATTGTAAGTAAATATTCTCCTAAAAATATTTTAATTGCACTTGTATGTAATGTTAAGATTCAACATTATTGTAGGTAATGACATTGTTATAATTTCATACATGTATTATTGAGCAGGCCAGATACTACGAGGCTATTACATTGATTAGGGTAAGAGCGCACTGATCAATATATAGATATATCTAATCCTGTAATAAAGAATCAAAATGTATCAGTGTTTAAAATAAAAAACAAACAAAGGTGATACAAGTGGTGCAGTCAACAGATGTGAAATGTTCATTGTCTTATCCTGAAATAGCAAGAGCAATGTTCATTGTTTCATCCTGAGAAGACATGCTCTTGTGGTGCACACGCTAGAAGGTGAATATGTGTTTTCACAACCTGCATGTGTATGTATGTGGTATTAGTATTTGTGCAAACATAGTCAAAAGGCAGGGGAGCACGGTACTGGGTCAAAAGCAAGCATACGGTCAATAAGTGATGGAGAGGTAGCTGAGTTCTGGGAACAGTTCTGGCAGCAGACATGTAGTGCATTGTAACATAGTGCACTTTTAAGAAATATGTCTTAAACATTTTTCTAAATTGGAGCAGCAATGATGTAATCTTGATGGATACAAGGATGTTGCTTTAGTCCCTGGCTCACTGTGTGGAAAAGCCCTTATAAGAGATTTTTTTCACTGTCAGAACATATAGGCCCTCGTTACAACCCTGGCAGTCGGTGATAAAGCGGTGGTAATACCGCCAACAGGCCGGCGGTAAAAACAATGGAATTTTGACCACGCTGGACACCGCCAACACTGACAGCCACTTTAACACTCTGACCGCCATGGCAGTAGCAACAAGCACTGCGGCGGTAAGTGCCAACAGCCAGGCAGAAAACAATGTACAGCCCACTGTATTATGACAGGCCAATCCCCCACCTTTTCCGGGGAGGTACCAATGCCATCAATAGCACAGCAGAAACAGTACACAGAAGGGAAAGGACTCACCTCTCGACACTCAAGGAAGAACCACCACGCCATGGAGCCCGAGTTGTACATATTTCCAATGCTGGTCTACCTCCTCCTACACCAGGAACACGGACGGCGGTGAAGATGACCACGGTGAATACCGCACCTAGCACACAAGGAAGAGGGGAGGAAAATTACACACACACACAACACACAACACCCCCGCCCCAACACCATACACACAAACAGATGCAACAACATTACATATCCACCCCGTATCCCTCAGGAATAACGCAAGGACAAAAGGAATTGATTAAAGTGAGTGTAATATAAAAAAAAATGATAAATACATCTTTAAAGCACAAAACAGTGTGTACAATATATACAAATGGAGGGACAATGCCCACTACAAAATGTTTGTGGCCCACAGGGCCATAACACAGAGGCCAAGCCCACACTTGACTCCTGCCTCAATACGGAGAGAACACTGCTGGGGCATCAGGTCGAAGATACACAGGCACCTCAGGGGGAAGGGGAACAGGGGGCACCTCAGCCAGAAGATGGTACAACGCCACTGGCCTGGAGGGGGCTACATGCCCTCTGCAATGTCCTGGGAAGTGCAAAGCCACAGTTTCTCAAGTGGATGGTTTGCCCACTGCTTGGTCCTGGGGAGTGCAAGGACACAGTCTCTCTAGTGGGTGGTTTGACCACTGCTTGCTCCTGGGGAGTTCAAAGCCACAGTCTCTCAAGTGGATGCCTTATTCCACTGGTTCTGGAGGGGGCCTTGGCCCAGTGTGCTTCATCCTGGCAAGGAGGGGGTGAGAGGATGCCTTCTTCCACTGGTTCTGTACGGGACCTTGTGCCTAGTGTGCTTCATCCTGCCAAGGAGGGGGTGAGTGTATGTCTTCTTCCACTGGTTCTATAGGTGATGCAGATCTTGGATGGTGCAAGGTCACAGTCTCTCATCCGGGTGTCACACCTACAGTTGTTGCAGTGGCCAGGATGCACTACAGCCCATGTAGTCATGACTACACACTGCTCACCGGTGGTAACGGCTGCTCAGTGGTGGTGGGGCTGGCGGTGGTGCTGTCAGTGTTGGGGGGGAGGCTCCAGCCCTTCCCCTGCAGCCTCGGATGGCTTAAGTGCCATGGCTGGTGTTCTTTGCCCAGATGCTACTCCAGCCCCAGACACCAGATCCATCCTGCCTGCGGCATCTGTTCCTTTTACATTGGCCTTGGCATGCGTTGTTTCTTTCCTGTCCTTGCTAGCTCGTAGTGCCTCTTTGCTGCTGCCAGCTGGTGGTGCCTCCTTGCCAGCTGGTGGTGCCTCCTTGCCCTTTCTAGCTGGTGGTGCCGCCTTGCCCTTGCTAGCTCGTGGTGCCTCCTTGCCCTTGCAATCTGGTGGTGCATCCTTGTCCTTGCTGGCTGGTGGTGCATCCTTCCCCTTGCTGGCTGGTGTTCCCTTCATGCCCTTGCTAGCTGGCGGCCCCTTCTTGCCCTTGGCAGGTGGTACAGGCACACTGGCAGTGCTGACGGGTGCCTCCTTGGAGCCTCTCACACATGCAGTAGCTGCAGAAACTACAGTGGGTGTGGACTGGGTGGCTGAGGTGCTGTCCTGGGTTCTGCCCACCCTGGCCCGAAGTGAAGGATGGGGGGTGTGGGGCAGTGAGTAGGTCAAGGGTGGAGAGGAAAAGCCTTTTAGGGACATAGGGGCTGAAAGAGGGTGAAGGTTTGGGAGTGGAGGAAGAGAGAGTGGTTTTAGGAGGTGTCTGACTGCTGTGTTTGGGTGCAGGTGCATGGGCTGGATGCTGTCATGAGGTGGATGGCTGTTGGGTGTCTGAGTGCTTGTGTTTGTGTACTTTGGGAGGAGGGGGCACAGACACAGTGGGAGAGGACACAAGGGACGTGTGCATGGATGTAGGGGTGGTGACTGCCAGTGAGGGGTGTGTAGTGATAGGCGTGCTTGTGATGGAGGTAGTGGATGAGGACATAGTGCATGCAGATGTGAGTGGAGACGCTACTGGGATGGAGTTGGACAAGGAGGAGGAGGGGGACACAGTGGAGGCAGTGGATGTTGGTGTGTCTGCATCTGGATGGTGCTTGTGTGAGTGCCTGTGGGATGAAGTGTGGTGCTTGTGTTTGCCTGAGCCACTTCTGTGTGTTGATTTGGCTGCATGCAGGCCGGAAGGTGTGCTTGTTATAGGCTGGGGATGAGGAGAATGGGACTGGGTAGAGGGAGTTGGAGGTGGGAGGCTAGAGACAGGGACAGTGGCTGTCATCAGTGAGTTGGCCAGAGCCTGGAATGATCTCTGTTGGGCCACCATGCCAGAGTGAATGCCCTCCAGGAATGCATTTGTTTGATGCAAATGCCCTGCTACACCCTGGATGGCATTCAGTATGGTTGACTGCCCAACAGAGAGGGATCTCAGGAGGTCAGTAGCCTCCTCACTCAGGGCAGCAGGGCTAACTGGGGCAGGGCCTGAGGTGCCTGGGGCGAAGAAAATGCCCACCCTCCTGGGTGAGCGGGCACGGGAAACTCGCTGAGGGGCTGGTGGGAGGGCGGTGCTGGTATGGGGGTGGCGACTGTACATGTAGTTGGGGTGGGCACAGAGGTGTCCGCCACCGCCAGGGAGCTTCCATCGGAGGAGGTGTTGCTGTCAGAACTGTCCCCTCCTGTCTCTGTCGTGGTGCTCCCCTCACCCTCCGTCCCACTGGTGCCCTCACGGTTGGTGGATTTGGCCTCTAGGCCCATGTGGGATGCAGCTCCCTCCGTCGCCGGTGCCTCAGCTCCTCTGCCAGATAATGCTAATACACACAAGGACAGGGTGACAAAACAAATAGGGGGGGGAAGAGACAGAGGATACACTTGGTCTATGCCAGCAACAACACTACCATTGGCGTACACAGCTCACAGGGAACAGCCATATGCACTAGGCCATGCAATGCCAGTTTCAATGCTATTCACCAGGCCATGGGGTACAATGCCTAACGCCGTTAGCTGAAGCCACAGGACCCTGCCCAGTAGTAGATGCCCACTAGCAATATTGGGGTTGGAGTGCATCTGAGCTTGCCCATCATAGAACCTACCCTGCCATGTTCGCCCTGGACTTGGGGCACCCACAGACCCACATCCCCCACTCAGGTAACACCTCAACGTGCGCAACTTCTTGATTCTGAAACTGTACTCACCCCCTTGTGGCTGCTGTGATACCTTCAAGCGCCCAACCAACTCCGGATAGGCCACCACCAGGATGCGGAACATCAGGGGGGTCAAAGTACGACGCGCATGCTTTCCTCGTTGGGAGGCCATTCCCAGCTGGGCCTCCGCCATCTTCATTGCCCAGTAGCGCAGGTCCTCCCACTGTTTTCAACAGTGGGTGCTCTGCCTGTTAAAGACCCCCAGGGTTCGCACGCCAAATACCCTTTTTCTATGGGCGCTGATCTGCAGAAAAAGATACATAAGAAAAGGTATTAGTCATACCGTCTGGACTGTTACACTCATGGCCCGCCATATCCCTCCCATCCCCTCACGCACAGACCACTCAGCCCCCCCAACACGAGGCTTACACACACAGCACTCCATTCATTCATGCCCCATGCATCGTGCTCACAGTGTACTCACCTGTTTGTCTGGGGGACCATAAAGTAAAGGCTATTGGGGAAGGACCTCATCCACTAGTCTCTCAACTCCTCGGAAGTGATGGCAGGGGCCCTTTCCCCAGACAGTCGAGCCATGGTCGCTTCCAGACACAGGTCACAGCAGCACTTGCAGTATGGGTCCTCTCTTGTTGAAGGTCAGGTAGCAAGTGAGTGAGCAGACAGAAAATGGTGGTCACGTCCGCGGCAATGCGTAGCGTCACCGCACATCACCATTGGCTCCTGTAACCCTTAGGCCCCATTGATAACCAATGATGTGTTGCACGGCGGTCATCGACCGCTTCCCTCAACGACGCACAATGTCAGTGGAATTACCTCATTTCCACTTGTCCCCTCCTCACATGTCAGGCGGCCGCCATTTCAGGGAGGAACAGGCCATGGCACCTAACTGCGTCACAGCAGACATAGGCACATCAACGGACCTGCACGTTCACACACTGTTTCTGTAAAGAAATGCAAGGCATATTCATCTGAGTATATGTTTTAATATGACCATCTGCTCACCGTTTTTCACCCTAGAGTTCAACCTCTGAGGATGAATAGGAGATGGAGACATACCCCGTGTTCAGACCCCTGGTGAACCTGGCGACAGTGGAGGACAGGCACATTATCCTAACCTACAGACTTGATAGGGCCACAATCCATGAGCTGTGTGCACAATTGGAGCCAGCCCTATTTTCAGCTATCCACCACCCCACTGGTGTCCCCCCTCTTGTGCAGGTCCTGTCAGTGCTCCATTTCTTGGCAAGTGGGCCCTTCCAAGCGACAGTGGCCATGGGAGCAGGGATGTCACAGCCTAAGTTCTCAAACGTGCTGACCAGAGAATTGTCAGCCCTGATGAAACATATGCGCAGCTACATCATATTCCCCCAGGTGGAGAATTTGGCCACAATAAAGGCTGACCTCTATGCACTGGGACATATCGCCAACATCATTGGTGCCATTGATGGTACACATATTGCCTTTGTCCCCCACCTCCGGAGAAATGAACAGGTGTTCAGAAATCAAAAGAGCTTTCACTCTCTGAATGTGCAGATAGTGTGCCTGGCGGACCAGTACATCTCCCCATGTCAATGCAAAGTATCCTGGCTCTGTGCATGATGCCTTTATCTTGAGGAATAGCAGCATCCCATATGTGATGTCTCAGCTCCAGAGGCACAAGGTGTGGCTAATAGGTGAGCCCATGGTCCCCACCCAGTGTCTGTTCGTATATGGGTGTGGGGTTGGCCCTAATGGTGAGTGTCTGGCTAACAGGTATCCCTCGATATTTACAGGTGACTCTGGTTACCCCAACCTCTCATGGCTACTGACCCCAGTGAGGAATGCCAGGACAAGGGCAGAGGAGCGTTACAATGAGGCACATGGGGGAACAAGGAGGATCATTGAGCGCACCTTTGGCCTCCTGAAGGCCAGATTCCGGTGCCCCCATCTGACAGGTGGATCCCTGTGCTATTCACCAAAAAAGGTGTGCCAGATCATTGTTGCATGTTGCACAACCTGGCCTTGAGATGCCAGGTGCATTTTCAGCAGGGGGATGAGGCTGGAGATGGTCGTATGGCAGCGGTGCAGCCTGTGGACAGTGATGAAGAGGAGGCAGAGGAAGAGGATGTGGACAACAGAACAACTACAATTCAACAGTACTTCCAGTGACACAGGTAAGGCACTGTAACTTCACCTTCCATTGCAGTTTTGTGTTGGAAATTGTAAATGGCAGCCTGATTTTCCCAATTCTATGGCCACTTACTGTACCCTTTGGTATCTCTATTTTCAGATATCTGTGCCCCACTCTGGCTCCTGGTGTGTTTACTGCTGCCCACTACAGGTCATACCTATGTATATATAACTGTACATTTGAATTGCAATGTTCACAGCTTGTTAAACTAATACATATTTCAATCATTTGACAGACTCCATACTTGTATTAGTTCCAAAGGTGTGTGTTTATGTGTAGGGGGTATTGTAATGGGCTGGGTTGATAATGGAGGAATGACCAGGATAGACTCCAGTCTATTGGTATCACAGATGCATTGTCCAAGGGGGCATAGGGAGTGGGGTAATGTCAATTCAAGGTGGACAGGGTGACAGAGAGGGACCAAGGGTGACATTCAGGGGTGTCTTATTTCCTCGAGGGGGTCTTGGCAATGTTCTCTGGCGTCTGCCTGGATCGCAGGGACCTTTTGCGTGGTTGTTCTCCTTCTGCAGGGGGAGGGGTGCTGATGGCCTGTTGGTCCTGTGGCGGGGCCTCCTGGCCACAGGCGTCAGCGAAGGTGAAGGGCTATTCATCAGTGTGGCTAGTGTCAGGGGCACGTTGGTGTGCCACTGCCTCCCTCATGGTGTTGGCCATGTCTGCCAGAACCCCTGCAATAGTGACCAGGGTGGTGTGGATGTCCCTCAGGTCCTCCCTGATGCCCAGTTACTGTCCCTCCTGCAGCCCCTGGACCTCCTGCAACTTGGCCAGTGTCTGGCCCATGGTCTCCTGGGAATGGTGGTATGCTCCCAGGATGTTGCTGAGTGCCTCATGGAGGGTCGGTTCCCTGGGCCTGTCCTCCCCTTGTCGCACAGCAGTCCTCCCAGCTTCCCTGTTGACCCGTGGCTCTGTTTCCTGATCTGTGTGCCCACTGCCACTGACCCCAGGTCTCTGATCGTCCTGTGTTTGTGGGGTTGCCTGGGGTCCCAGTAGTAGTGGACTGTTAGACCTGACATGCCTTAGGGTGGTCACCCCTAACTTTTTGCCTGCCTCCCTCCATTTTTTGGACCCTGTTTTGCTGGCTTTTAGACTCGGCGCACTTTACCACTGCTAACCAGTGCTAAAGTGCATATGCTCTCTCCCTTTTTAAACATGGTGACTTTGGATCATACCTGATTGGACTATTTAATTTACTTATAAGTCCCTAGTAATGTGCACTATATGTGCCTAGGGCCTGTAGATTAAATGCTACTAGTGGACCTGCAGCACTGGTTGTGCCACCCACTTAAGTAGCCCCCTTAACCTTGTCTCAGGCTTGCCATTGCAAGGCCTGTGTGTGCAGTTTCACTGCCACTTCGACTTGGCATTTAAAAGTACTTGCCAAGCCTTGAACTCCCCTTTTTCTACATATGTAACCCCTAATGTGTGCCCTAGGTAACCCCTAGAGCAGGGTGCTGTGTAGGTAAAAGGCAGGACATGTACCTGTGTAGTCATATGTCCTGGTAGTGTACAACTCCTAAATTTGTTTTTACACTACTGTGAGGCCTGCTCCCTTCATAGGCTAACATTGGGGCTGCCCTCATACATTGTTGAAGTGGCAGCTGCTGATCTGAAAGGAGCAGGAAGGTCATATTTAGTATGGCCAGAATGGTAATAAAAAATCCTGCTGACTGGTGAAGTCGGATTTAATATTACTATTCTAGACATGCCACTTTTAGAAAGTGAGCATTTCTTTGCACTTAAATCTTTCTGTGCCTTACAATCCACGTCTGGCTGGGCTTGGTTGACAGCTCCTTGTGCATTCACTCAGACACACCCCAAACACAGGGTACTCAGCCTCACTTGCATACATCTGCATTTTGAATGGGTCTTCCTGGGCTGGGAGGGTGGAGGGCCTGCTCTCACACAAAGGACTGCCACACCCCCTAATGGGACCCTGGCAGACAGGATTAAACTGAAAGGGGACCTGGTGCACTTCTTAGTCACTCTTTGAAGTCTCCCCCACTTCAAAGGCACATTTGGGTATAAAACAGGGCCTCTACCCTACCTCATCAGACACTTGCTGGAGAAGAAGCCTTAACCAGAAACTACATCCTGCCAAGAAGAACTGCCTGGCTGCTCAAAGAACTCACCTGTCTGCTTTCTACAAAGGACTGCTGCCTTGCTGTTGGCCTGCTGCCTTGCTGAACTCTTGTCTGGCTGTGAAAGTGCTCTCCAAGGGCTTGGATAGAGCTTGCCTCCTTTTCCCTGAAGTCTCAGGACCAAAAAGACTTCTCTTTTTCAACTGGACGCTCCGTGCGCCGAAATTTTCGTCGCACAGCTTGTTCCGCAGTGAGAAAGACGCCACACACCGATGCTGATCGACGCAACGCCTTCGGGATGACCGGAACTTTGACGCACGGCTTCGCAAGGACAACGCCGCCCGACCTCCAGAGGAGAAATCGACGCGACGCCTGCCGTGAGATCGAAATTTCAACGCGCAGCCCCGCAGAACGACGCGCAGCTGGAAAACAAGCAGGAAAATCCACGCACAGACCCGGGACATCTGGTAATCCCCGCGATCCACAGAAAGAGACTGACCGCGCGCCAGAAAACGACGCACGACTTCCCCGCGTGGAAAATAACAACGCAAGTCTGTGTGTGCTGGGGAGAAATCGACGCACACACCATTTTACCACGTATCTCTTCTTCTGTGGCCCTCTGAGGAGATTTTCCACTCCAAACCAGGTACTTTGTGCTTGAAAGAGACTTTGTTTGCTTTTTAAAGACTTAAGACACTTCATATCACTTTTCAGTGATATCTCTACAAATTCACATTGCAACTTTATTCGTTTTGACCTACAATTATCCTGATAAATATTATAGATTTTTCTAAACACTGTGTGGTGTATTTTTGTGGTGCTATATGGTGGTATTGAATGAGTTATTGCTCAAATACTTTACACATTGCCTTCTAAGTTAAGCCTGACTGCTCGTACCAAGCTACCAGAGGGTGGGCACAGGCTAATTTTGGATTGTGTGTGACTTACCCTGACTAGAGTGAGGGTTCTTGCTGGGACAGAGGGTAACCTGACTGCCAACCAAAAACCCCATTTCTAACATGGACACACTGCTGATTGATGTGTCCTGGGGACAAAGGGATGGGCCCGCTTGGTGGGTGCTGTGGTGGTGTTTCCTGAGGGGGGAGGCTCTGTGGCGGTATGGGACTGTGCCTGGGTCACCGCATGTCCAGAGGTCCCTGATGGGCCAGGTTGGTCATCCTGATCCAGGCGTGCAGAGCTGCTGTCATCACTGTGGGCCTCTTCGGGGTGGACTGGATGTTGCTGGCACCTCCTCTCCGGTGACGTTGTATGGGGGTCCTGTGGGGATGTAAATGCAGTGTTATTGTTTCTGCGTGTGACATCTTGTACATGGGTATGTTCCCCTCTATGGTTGTTATTACCAAGGCAGCTTTGGCTTGTGTGAGTTGTGATTTGGTTGGCTAAGTGATTGTCACTAGTGTGCATGCTGTGGTGATGGGGGCCATGCAGGTCTGTGATGGGGGTCCATGCATTGGTGTTGCATGCAGGGCTTGGTATTGGGATGAGTGGGTTGTGATGGTGTGGTATATGTGAGGTGGTGGAGTGATGGGGGTGAGGGTAGGTGTGGGAGTTTGTGATGGCATGCAGGTGGGGGGGGTGAAAGTAGTAAAGATTTGACTTACCAGAGTCCAGTCCTCCTAGTACTCCTGCCAGGCCCTCAGGATGCATGATCGACAACACTTGCTCCTCCCATGTTGTTAGTTGTGGGGGAGGAGGTGTCTGGTATCTTGCAACCACAGAATGCACCTTCCCCCATAGGTCATTCCACCTCTTCCTGATGTCATCCCGTGTTCTGGGGTGTTGTCCCACGGCGTTGACCCTGTCCATGACTCTCCGCCATAGTTCCATCTTCCTAGCAATGGACGTCTGGTGCACCTGTTATCCGAATAGCTGTGGCTCTACCCGGATGATTTCCTCCACCATGACCCTTAGCTCCTCCTCTGAGAACCTGGGGTCTCCTTGTGGTGCAATGGCTGTAGTGTGAGTGGTGTGTGAGTGTGTGTGGGGTCATGTGTTTGGGTGTGAGCTGTGAGGTGCGTGGATGGTGTATAGGTGATTGTGTTCTGTGCCTCTGATTAAGTGGGTGCTCTTGGCGTGTCTCTCTCTGTTGTAACTTGTTTGTAGTGGTAAAGGGTTGTGGATAATGTGGCTGTGTGTTTTATAGTGTTGTGGGTGTGGTGTTTGTATGTTTGTCAGGTGTGTGTAGTTTGAATTGTCCAATGTGGTGGTGTTTTGTATGTGTGTGAGTATTTTGAGTGCAGCGGTATTTACCGGCAATGGTTTACCGTGGTTGAATGTCCGCCGCGGTGATTCGTGGGTCATAATGCTGTGGCCGTATTTCTGTTGGCGTAACGATGTGGGTTTTGGTAACGCCAGTTTATCACTGACCTTTGGTGTGGCAGACTTGTGTGTGTGTGTCTGTATAGTTGAGGATTTCTATGTGTGGTTCATAATACGCGTAGCGGTATACCGCCGCAGTCGCAGTATGTTGGCGGCAGTCAGCATGGCTGTAAGCTGCACTTACCGCCAATGCCATAATGAGGGCCTTAAACCTACAACCCACATGTCCTACTTTTAAAATACCATACACCCTGCCCTGTAAACAATTATAGCTTTTTTTAGAGGTGACGTATAAGTTCTAAAAAGGAAGCCTAATTTGCCCGGCCAAAATGACAGTTTAAAACTGCACTACAGGCAACAGTTACAGGCCTGAGACATGTTTTGCAGGGCTTTAGTGCTGCATCCCACTAGTAGCATTTAATTTACAGGCCTTGGGTACAGGTGCCACCATTTACTAGGGACTAACAAGTAAACTAAATGTGCCAATTAGGTTTAGGCTAATTTTACCATGTTTCGGGGGAGAGCACACACACTTTAGCACTGGCTAGCAGGGGAAAAGTGCACCGAGTTCTAATGACAACAAAAATGAGTTCAGCAAAAATCAGGTAATGAAGGCAAAATGGTTGGGCAAATACCTCCTTAGGAATGTCAGGTCTTGTTCTTTTCTTTTTTACACTTTGTAGTCTTCTGTCTGATGGAATCCTGGCTTCTGATGTGTCAGGAGCCACCAATGATTAGGAGTTTGTCTACAAGATAAACAGGGGTGTTGATTGTGAAGCCTTGTAAATGATTCAACTGGTCTTGAAGATGTTTGTTTTGGTAATATAAGCCAACGAAGATTCATCAGAATGGGGGTGATTTAATCATATTTCCTGAGCCCCTAAAATGTGCAGCAGGATGTAGGATGCCCATATGAGGAACCTATTTGGATTCTGGGAAACAATTCAGATAGAAGAGTATACATGCTTGAGCAAAAGATCTGAAGTTGCTCCCTGAAGAAATGGTTTCACTTTGAATATAAGAGAGCGCTGGTACCAGGACATCCTTGTTTTTTTTTGGCAATGCGTTCCTTGAGAATGAGGTTGGTATTCAGGGGGAATCCAAGTGACTTAGCACTTTTGTGAAAAGGTTAGTTTAGAAGCAGTCAATATTAATCGCATTTTGGCAGATTTGTTCTATTTGTTGCATGTTAAAATATCGCAGGAATTTTGTCTTGGTGGTCTTCAGTTTCCACTAGGTGACCTGGAAACATACCTCTGTCATGTCCTTGCCCAGGAAAACATCTGCTGATCCAGCCACACTCTACAGCTACAGACCCATCTCCCCACTCCCATACTCAGCCAAGGCCATAGAGAAACTGTTCACCTGATGTCGCACAGACCACTTCAGCAACCACCAGTTCGTCAATGCCAGGCAGATCGGATTCAGCCCCAACCGCAATAAAGACATTCGTGCCACCACAGATGACACCAGCATGATTCTTGAGAGAGAAGACGTGATAGCCTTCAATCTCCTGGACCTCTCAGCAGCATTTGACATAGTCTCACACCCCATCCTCATCAGGTGCCTGCACATGATTGCCATCTAAAGAACCATTCTCTTCTGTATCTGTCTCTTCCTAATGGATAAAACACAAGCTGTCAGTATGCCACCTTACTCCTCAGAAGCCCACAAACTCAACTGCAGCGTGTCTCAACGTTTAGCCCGACCCTCTTCCATTAGTCATGATCCCTCCGGCCACCGTCAACTGAGCACATGACATCAAATCTTCTCATTGGCCGATGACACGTAACACATATTCTCCCTCTCGAACAAGACCTGTACCACAAGAAACAAGTTCATAACTTGCATGACCAAAGTTGATAACTGGGGAAAGCCAACTCTAATGCTCAACACAGACAAGACAAAAGTAGTGATCTTTAGCAAGAAAACTTCACCATTATCATCAACTGCAAACTTAACATGCCAGCATAAGTCAACACTGTGACTGCATTCCATTTACACACTCTTAAGATTCTGAGGAAGATTGTCAAATGCCCCACAAGCAACACCAGAAAAACTGTCACTCACACCCTAGGCACACACAAGTTGGACTATGGTAACACCCTCTGCACCGGGATCACCAAGCTACTCACCCAAAGACTACAAATCATCCAGAACTTGGCAGCTAGAGTCATTCTTAAACTCCCACACAGAACTCACATCACACTACACCTCAAGGAGCTCCACTGGCTCCTGATATACATACACACTCATTTGAAACTCCTCGCACAAACAATCAAGGCACTATTTACATTAGGCCCCATCTTCAATTGCATCTCCTTCCACCAACCACCAGAGACCTCACTCTCTAGCACTCCTACTCGCACACATCCCACGCATGCACAGAACCAGATCAGTTGGACAGCCGTTCTCCCACTCCACATCAGAGCCACCTCCTGTCTTCTTGGATTTCACAAGCAGCTGAGACGTAGTTTTTCAATTAACTAATCTACATTAGGCAGGGAATGCACAATCATCTGCTTAGCTCCAGGATAACCTCTCCAGTGATAGTGTGCTTGGCAAATACACAAAATATAACATAGCTGATGTGTACCCAAGTCTGGATGAGGTACAGTAAGAAAATTGGTCTCTTTGCAGATACCCCCCGCTTTTTGCCCCCATTTTGGATTGCTGGATGCTGATTTTTGACTCTGACAGTGCACTGGATCCTGCTGCCCAGGCACCAGTGCTGTTTCCCCAATATTTGTAAGTATAAATTGATAACCTCAATTGGCAAGGACTTTGCACCCTTATAAGTCCATTGCATATGGCACCAGTGGTACCAAGGGTGTAGGTGGTAAAGGGGTCCCCAGGGCTGCAGCACGGTTTTGTCCCTCCCCAGAGGACCCAAGCAAATCACTGACAACAGGTCTCCCATTGCAGACTGCAGGAGCAGTTCAAAGTGCCCAAACTCAACTGTGCCCTCACCATGTGTGGCACAGACCCTTGCACTGCTTTTAGTTTATGTCAGTCACCCCTAGAGAAGGCCTTCTGTGCATAGACGGCAGGGTGCAGTATATTAGGAATGTAGACATATAAGTGCAAGCCTATATGTCTCTATAGTGAATTTACCATTAAAGTAGACTATGGGCCTGATGTCCAAAGCCATTTAGCATTTCTTAATGGTCCGAAGAGCTATTTCAGACTGTTAAGAAATCCTAAATGGGGTTTTCAAATGTACAACCCTGTAAGCGGTTGTAAATTGTTATTTCTACTAAGTAGAAAAAGCAATTTGTGATCCCCTAAGTAGGAAATCTCAAATAAGAACTACCTATTTGTAATTCCTATTCACATGTTAAAATATTTCCTAAATGCAAATTGGGCATTTAGAAAATGCAATTACCATCGACTTCAAGGTGATAGTAGCCACGTGCAACTTAAAAAAAAAGCCCTCAGAGGCTTTTTTTTTAAACGTGCAATACAGCACACACATGCCCCTAGGGCGTGTGTGTGCTCTACATGTGTACGACTATTTTTGGGGTGCATCACGGGAAGTCTTATGCTCATAGCCATCCTTGGTTAATCATTTCCAAAATAGGAAATTGCTATTTTGGAAATGCCAAACTGACCCATTGGAACAAATGCATGGGATTTCAAAATTGCCATTTCCTTATAGCGATTCCTACTCTGTAGGAATGGCTGTTAGGAAATAGGTAATTTCATACATTTCATTTTGCATTTCCTAAATAGGGATTTCTATGAAGTTATTTTTTAGGAAATGCTAAATTGAATATTGATACATCTGGCCCCATAAGTGATAGGCAGTCCATAGGATAACATGGGACTTGCACCCGTGCAGTCTCTGGTTGCTAGCTCCATCATGGAACCACCTAGATATGTTGAGTTTGATGTCAAACAACCTGCCTTCTGTCCCGACATGAATCTTGTACGGTGGGAAGGCTGACTTGTATCCAGGTGGCTCCTTAGAGGTTGCCCATTGGGTTACCCCAGCTTCACTGCACTCTGACTGACCAGCCTGCACTTTCCCGTGCCTGCTGCCATCTAAGACAGGATCTGATCTTCCAGGCAATGTGAACACTCCCAGGAGTCAGGACAGTGGTCTGGATGGGAAGGGGGTGAAATGTCTCTCCCTCCTAGTGAAGTGACCCATCAAGGCAGTGAGCTTCTAAGGGCACACTGCCTCTGATATGCAAGCAAGCTGTCTCCCAGTGGAGGACAAAGCCATCCCCTGTCCCTAGGGACATTTGCACCTGGGCAGGTGGAAAAATTAGTCAGGAGGCATACAACCACAGAAGGCTAGCCACACCTCTAGGATGGGCAGCCAGGTCTGCACAACAGAGGAAGACTTCTGCCAGCTTGGAAAGAGGCAGAGTAGATGGATCTGAGTGGAAAAGGTGCCACAACCCACTTGATGTGGTCACCTCAGGGGCAGATTAGCCAGTGGTACCAGTAGCCCATTTGCTACTTGAACCCACACCCCCTAAATCTAGGATTTAAGGGGCTCCCCTGGCACCAAAACCTCAGATCTGTCACAACTTTTGAAGAAAATACATGAGAAGATCTGCATTGATGACAACAGGAGCCTGCAGTAACAAAGGGCGTGATACCTTGAACCTATGTCAAACATCCTGGAACTCCTCAACTACAGCTCGTCCCAGACCAAAGACTTCTTCCCCGAGCAAGAGGGAACCCTGTGTGAACCAAAGGCAAGAACAGACTCCGTTGGATTAGTGGCAATGGTCCCCTACCCACAACAGGTGAAAAGAACTTACCAGATCTGAAGAAGCTCAGGCTATAGGGCCCTCTATGAGATCGTCCAAAAACAGGTGGTGCAGTGCATTGTGGGAAGCATAGTCCAGCTCGCTTTCAGCTACCATTTTCCACTTGGCCTTTGGAAGCGAAGACAGCTTCTCCTCCACCTTACCAATGCCAAGGCTTGTTGGTGGCCAGTCCAGTCATCATCACCCTTACTTGACGGAGCAACACAAGAACACACTACAGAACCTTCAGCCGACGTCACCTGAGGCTCCGTTGTCAAGTTTTTCCATCTGTTTTCTCACCTGCACCATCTCAATGGTAAAACCAGAAACCGCAGCTCCCATTCAGCACCAAGTATAGCCAAGCACACCTCTGCACCTGAGATGCCGAGACTAGGTGGAGTTGCTCTGCCTGGTAATTCCTGGTTTAGGGGTCCACACAAGCTTAACCCTCCCACGAATTCAACCTGCATGTGACTGAGTGTCACAAGTACCATTTTTCTTTCAACGCCCGCTGCTCTCGGGCTCAGGACCAAGGACTGCCAGGGCACCTCTGCACCCTGACCCCCTGAGCAAAGTAAAATTAATGCTGACTGTTGCAACTTAGTCTTGGGACCCGCACAACCTTAACTAACAGTGGGCTTCTCTGAACTCACCACGCAAGTGACCGAGTGCCTCTAGTGACTTCTCCATTGACTGCTCTGGTGAGATTTGACTTCTTATAAATGCACTGATGTTATTTCTCTTTAAAATCCATAACTCCGGTTATACGTAACTGATTTGCTTTGTTTTAGTGTAAAGAAATTATATAAAAATCACTAGTGTTATAAATTGGTGGCAGATATCTTTCAAGTCACGTCAAATACTTATCGTCCATGTTGGTACTCTGAAATGCTTAACATCTGTTCCTCTAGTAAAGTGTGACTGCTCTTTGCCCCACTACAAAAACTGAGCTAAGGATTTATTATTGCGAATCCGAGAGACCATATTTGGGGTGTAGTGAGAGTATTACATAGTGAAGCCTAAGCAGCTTTACTGCATAATACACCACTTTTCTACAGGAACAGGTCGTGTTTGAGATGTTGGATGTTTGAAGCAGAGGAGAATTTAAAGCAGCATTGTTTATTGTCAGCACATTTGGTGAATTTTGATACTGTAAAAGCCCAAGGGGCCCTATGTTGAGGTTGAAAAGGCAGCCTGAAAGGGCATACAGATTTGTATAACACACTAGAAGTCAAATATTGAATGCGAAATCTTGAAAGGCATGGTGTTTTGATGCACACACAAGTAGGGGAATGTTAGTTGGCTCACCCTCAAAAGACTTACTGTTTGCGTGCACTTATTGGAAGAGAACACACTGGATGTTTCTAGCCCCTTTCTAAGTTGAGCTCTGTGCTGCAGAGAAAGTCTTAAACATTATGGATGTACTGCATGTCTTTTGCTAAAGTTTTGGAGAAAGTGTTTGAAGTTCCACTACCAAAACTGTTGAGAATAATAGTATTCTTGACATGATTCAAGTATGTTCTGCCCGGAATTAGGGCCTCACTTAGAAGTCGGCCAAGGAGTTACTTACTCCATTACAATATTGACGGATATCCTGTCCACCGAAAACTAAATCCCATGATATGGAATGGGATTTCGTTTTCGACGGATGGGATATCTGTCACCGCTGTGGTGGAGTAACCCCTGTCCTTAGCCTGGAGTATGAGGTAAAGTACATTTCTAATTTATAAATTATATAATATAAAGGTAATCGTCGCGCACTGGTACTATTGGTCGTGTCTGCTGCTTTTGTTATAGTGGGCCACACAATCCTGGACCAATCATCTGAAATTGGTATAAATGATCAGGCATTACATTGTCTTGTACCTTTGCTTTCAGATCGGGTACAGATGACTCAACTCGGTAGTTACAGGGATATACAAAATGCACCACAGAATATTCCCTTAATTCCTGACCTGCTACCATGTTTCTTATCCGAGAACTAAGTCTAAGAGATTGGGAGACAGGGCTGTCAGTGTTTGGGAAGCAGAGCTATGTAACAAAATGCCACTTAATATCTGTCAGGAATGTTCCATTATCAGATTTAGGGAAAAAAAACGGAAAACATGGCTTTTTTTTACATCAATAAATAAATATCCTCTTTTTCTGCCTTGTTTTGCTTTAAATTGACATCCATTAGGTTAGCACCAAGAGTCTTTTTCAGTGTGTGCTCCATACTGTATAAAAGCCAACTGCCACCGCTCAATCTTCACGAATGAAGGCGTAGAATTGACAGGTTCGGGAGGAGAACCCTCCCCTGCTTCTGCTACAGAAGATCTTCCCAAAGGGGAAGCCTAATTGAAGGATCGATGCTCATTTTCAGAAGCTCGGGATACTAGACTCTCCATGCCCAGTCCAGAGCCAGAATGATTTCATGGAACCTGTCATTCTTGATCTTCTTGAAACCTCTGGGCAGAAGTGGTATGGACACAATGGCGTACAGGAGGCCTGAGTTCCAGTTGCTACGAAAAGCAACGCTGAGTGAGTGCCGCCTTGGAGATTCCAACGATCAATACTGCTGATATTGTGTGCTCTCTTCGGAGGCAAACAGATCTAACCAAGGCTCTCCCCAATGCTGAAAAAGTCTTTGTGCCACCTCCGGATGGAGATGCCATTTGTGATCTGCTAGGCATCAATGGCTGAGTTTGTCTGTCCTGCATTCGGAGAACTTCCTAGGTGTTGAACCACCAGGGTTATGTCCTGCTGTTCCAGCCATGTCCAGAGGTGCAAGGCCTCTTGACAAAAGGTCCACAACACCACACTGCCCTGCTTGTTGCAGGACCACATTGTGGTCGTGTTGTCCATGCTGCACTATCTTCCCCCGGACAAGGGGAAGAAATGCCTTCAACGCTACCCGGATCGCCCGAGCTCCAGTAACTTGATATGGAGTCTGGATTCCGCTAGATACCAGAGTCCCCTGATCTCCTCTTGTCCCTGATGGCCACCCCATCCCAGAAGTGAAGCATCTGTCACTACTGTGAGATCTGGCCAGGGAAGGGAGAGTATTCTGCCTCTGACCCAATTGCAGTTAGTTAACCACCACAGCAGATCTTTCACAGTTCCCTCTGACATCTGGACAGTGTCAGAGAGATTCGACTGATGCTGCACGCCCTGGAACTTCAGGTCCCACTGCAGAGCCCACATATGCCATCTGGCATGATTTACTAACAGGATGCACAAGGCCATGACCCCCAGCAGCCTCAGAATCTGTCTCACTGAAATCCAGGATAGAAATATCGGAATCAAAACCTGTATATCCTGGACTAACTGCTCGGGAGGAAAAGCCCGAGACTGCACTGAGTCTAGAACAGCTCCAATGAAAGGGGCTTCCAAGTAAATATTTTCAATTGGTATGGACTTTTTTCACGGAGAAACAGTAATGTAGTTTACAGTACTATGTGTGACAGAGGCAAGAATAATGGTGGAAGGAACTGGCATCCCTAAAGATGGAATGGAGATTTCTGAGAAAATTACCTTACTGGAAACAATAGTTGGTAGACATCCTGGAAGCAGCTATAGATCTATTTGATGCACAGGTGGAGGGTGGCCAGTCAAGAAAGAGCAAGGACCTTTTAAATTGGTGTCCAGAGTTTAAAGAAGAGGGCTAGAGAAACTGCAGTCACTTTCAAGAACCTTCAAACTAGCAGCTTCCACAATTTTCAGCTGGAGAGTTTGTGGGCCCAATTTACAAAGGTAAACCTAGAGATGAAGTGTAAGTTTGGACCTGAAGTCTAAGTTAGCCCTGAAGTTTAACTTTAGATCCGAAGTCTAATTTAGTCCTTAAGTCTAAGTATGGAAAATGATGGAAGATGGGCTACTTCCTTACTGAACCCAAACTATAGTTACTATGGATACAGTAGAGATGTTTTTCACACGTGCTTGGTCCTGTTGGATGTCTACATCCAGGGAGGCAGTTACCTTTAGGGTTTCTGTTTTTTTATTTTTCAGGCGGATAGGAATGGTGGACCACACAATCTCCTTCTATGTTACTGCAGGCCTGGGCCTTTTTTTGTATGCAAAAGGAATAATCCCTAATATGCTTTCTAATGTCCTGAACAGGTATCTAGATAGTAAATTGTGGAAATGTGAAGGTATAGACAGAGGAAAGTATGTGCTCTTAATAAGTTTATTAAGAACCCTCTTGGTTCTTACAAGACAGGTTATGAGGATATCCTTCCTACAAAAATACTACTTGAACGCATTGGAACATATTGAACTAGCTACCATGGGGGGATAACATGCATTTGTCATTCTACTCCTGTTTTTACAGAGGGTTGACATATAGTTTAATAGAGTCCCTTTTAAAGCAGAACCCATGGCTTAGGGTCTGGTGGGAGTTATTTAATGGTATGTGGGGCATGCAAAAGCTCTGCTGTTAATATGTGTGCCAAAAATGTCACAGGCATGTCCTCTTTTCTACAATTACTAGAAGTGGGAACCCTTTGGTTGACAACCAAAAGTATTTGGGTGAGTGGCTTTATTTGTCTCAGTAAGTCATGTCAACAAGCTTCTAAACAGCTAGGTATAATACATTTTTGATGTGAATGACACCCCCAAGACCTGTTTGTCTCCTTGTATTCATCACAACATAACTAATGCAGAAGGCAACTGTTAGGCTTAATCCTCTCTTTACCAGTGTTGAAATGATTTTGCTTATTCCCTAAAACATGGTAATGTTGACCTAAACTTGATTGGCATATTAAATGTACTTCTTAGTCAGTAAAGTGGTATGCCGTATACTCAGGGCCTGTAAATTAAATGATTCTAGTGGTCTGTAGCACTTATTGTGCCACCCACTTAAGTAGCCACTTAAAACATGTTTCAGACCTGCCACTGCAACCTGCATGCATTTTTAAACTGCCAATTTGACTTGGCAATATAACCCCTATGCCAAGCCCTTGCCTTTTATTACATATGTCACACCCAAGGTAGGCCCAATATAGCACACAGAGCAGTGTGTATTGTAATTAAAAGGTCTGACATGTACTTTTAAGTTTTATATGTCCTGGTAGTGAAAAACTCTTAAAATCATTTTTCACAACTGTGAGGCCTACCTCTCCCAGCTCTCAGAGAATAACATTGGATTGCCTTATCACATTTAATAAGTGCCAACATTTTTCTGGGAACACGTTAAAAAGTCATGTTTTGCTTCTGAGAAATTGTAATTAAAATCCTGTTTATTGGTAATGCCGGATTTTCATTTAGAATTTTGAAAATGCCACTTCTGGAACATTGGCATTTTTCTGCCCTGACTATTTGGAGCCTGCAGCCTGTTCCAGGGTCAAATGGCTGGGTGTAGTTTGGAGTTGACCTTTGTTCATTTCTCCGAGACAGCCACACAATAGAGGTATTAGGTGTGTCTGGATGAGCCACCAACTCGTAGGATGGAGGGGCAGAGCTGGGCACAGCCCCACTTGCAACTGAATTAGCTGTGCTCTGCCTTCACACAATGGACTACCCACCCTTGTATTGTTCATGCAGCCAGCATGGGGCCAAGACAGGGAAGTCAGGAAACTTCAAGCACTATAAAGAGAATTCTCTAGAAATGTCTACTTCAAAGGAGGCACCAGACATAAAGATGGGATCCTCAGACCCACTCTACCCTTCCCTTTCTGGACCTATGGAAGGACTTGAGGACTCTGCTGCTATGGCCTGCTGGGTACTTCAGAAAACTGCTTTGCTTCCTGAAGCCGGCCTTAAACCTTCAGAGGTCTGCCTTGCTGTTTGAACCCTATTCTACTGATGAACCCAAGAATAACAGTGTGACTCCAAGGGCTACTTGACTGTCCTCATGTTTAGAGCATGAGGAACACAAAAGGCTCCAACCATCTTGAACACACACCTGGACCCAGCCCGAGTGAGTCCTAACCCTCTTCCCCCACATGGTGCTCCTTCAGTCCTGGACTCTTGGTGGTGGTGCTAAAGGTGCCCAGATTGCCAAAATTCAAAACTGTGGGACTAGCTGCATCTCCAGTCAGCATTACTTGTGGCAGATCCCATCTCTCCACAGCAGCAAATCCTTTCAGTGGTCTTTCTTCAAAGGGGTATCCGTCCTTGTGGAACTCTAGTCGGCTACTGCCTCGTCTCGCTGGAGATTTTTATCTTCTAAAGAAGTAATTAAGTATCAATAAAGAAATCTTCACTGCGACTTTGTCCACTGGCTCCCTGATGACAACACTTAATCTTCCGACACCACCTGCAGCCTTGCCATACTGAACTTTACCTTCTCACAACATTTTTCTTCAAAATTTCTCTGAAGCCTGAAGGTAAGTGCCAACCTGGCCCAATTCATTCACTTTTTGCATCTGACTTGTGCTCCATTGCAATCGGCCATATTTTTCAGCTTTGACTCGGTCTCATGTGACTAGATGTCCACGATTGGGGGTTTGATCCCTTTAGGAGCTAGTTTTTCAATTAAACTTTAAAAATTCTGTTCTACTGATTGGATTTTTGTCATTTTGGTGTCAAATAAGTTATTAAAATTGACTCTATTTTTCTAAATTGGGGGTGCATTTTTCTTGTGTTGTGTTTTCACTTTATTACAGTTTCTGTGCTGCATAAATACTTTACACATTGCGTCTAAATTAAGGCTGACTGCTTTTGTGCCAAGCTACCAGAGGGCTAAGCACAGGTTAACTTAATGACTTTTGTGGTTCACTCTGACAGGGCTTGTGTCTGTTGCTTGAGCAGGGTAAATACCCCACTCAATCAACAATCCAATTCCTCACATATACACTTGAGCTTTTTGATGTACGTTCAGATGCAAAATATTTAGGTAGAATCCTGTATCATCACTCTCTTCTGTGCAGTCTTTACACAAATGCATACCTTTCATATAATCCTCAAGCCTTAGGGCCTGATTTTTACAGCTTGACAGAGAGGGTAATCTGTTGCAGCTGCAACAGAGTACCTTCTCAGTCAAGCCCAAAGTTCACCTGTCTGATATACAGGCCGGCAAACCTTAAGTATGTCAGCATACTCTGGATCCATCACTGATGTACTTCTACAATGACCCGACAAAGTACAAGCTATCTTACATATAACACCATCTGCTCCACTTAAAGCTGATGGTCTTATGCCCCCTTCACTATAGGACACATCTCCTAAGGTGTGATGGTCAATAGTTTTTGCTTTTGTGAATTATAAAATCCTGCTTTGGGATTTTGTTTTCAAAAAAGAAAAAACGTATCAAAAGTTTAACAGGTCACCATCATGTTTGACATGCGTAAAACTTTTAAAACATTGACAGAATCCACAGTGACTCTGGTTCCTGCCATTGACTATAGACATGACTATAGCCATTTGCAGAATCAGTGGAAATGTATAGATGCAGAGGACCATTACTCCATCAAAGCAATGGAGTATTTTACTCCGTTACCCTGATGGAGTACAAACTGTGTTTCCCAATTTAAATAAGGCCCTTATGGCCACTCTAAATCAGGTGGATCGTGTTATATGTAAACCTCAGATGGCCTGTACTCTGTTGGGCCATTGAGAACTATGTCAGTGATTGAACCAGAGTAGGCTGCTGACATACTTAAGCTCTGCCCACCTGTTTATCAGATGAGCAGACTGACAGTATGGTGTGGAGGGTACTCCATTACAGTTGCAACGGAGTACCCTCTCTGCCAAACTGGACTTTACCACTCAGACCCTCTGTATGCCTCCTTAGGAACAATGTTGGAACTATAGTGCAAAAACACTATTTGATAATAATTGTTCCATGTGTGCCAAAAGTCTTGTCAAGATCATATCAAATGTTGCAAGCACTGAAGTAACATAGGATCTGGCTTCACGCTGCAGGCCTGCGTGGTCCTGGAACATTGCGCTCAGTGAACACTGAGCACTCATTCCACCCAGACCACTCTGGTGTCTCTGTGCTCACGCCCACCTACGGAACTGCTCTGAAAGTCACATAAAGCACAAGGCATGATATGTGGTTTGTGGAGTCCTGAATACAAGGTGGAATAGACATGCCAAAACTTTCTTTCTTTTTTGATCATTAAAAGAATGTCATGTCTTTCTGAACAGGTGCCTGAGCAAGCCTTACAACCAGCCTTTCTAGAGATGGTGGATTTACCTTAAAACATTATTTGAGATTTCTAATCTAAATTTCAGTAGTCATATGTAAGGGAGACAGTTACGATAGGAAGGTGTATCAATACACATTTGTTCCTTTATTTTTTGTTTTGTTCATTGACCAATTGCTACCTTTTGCATTCATCAATTTGAACTTCTTCTGGAATTTTTCATCTGGATTCTTGCTTAACTCTTTTTACCTTAATGATGTCAGAAGTAGTTAGGTGCCTTGTTGATTTCCTTCATTTCTAATGTTCATCCTCAATTAAGACCTTAAAGATTGCCAGGGAGTTTTTCCCCTACACAGGATGTTCTTATGTTCTTCCTCATTGTGACCTTTTTAAGGAGACGTTTGTCGCCTTTCACATAATATATATCTATATCTATCTATCTATCTATCTATCTATCTATCTATCTATCTATCTATCTATATATATATATATATATATATATATATATATATATTAGATGCAGTCGCCTTTTCGCTTGGGCGGATAAGAAGAGAACTCAGCAGACCTTATCAGCATCCAGTTCTTGCCAATAATTGAATTTGGCACCTTTGCTAGTAGTAGAGTGGGAAACAATTAAAGTTGTTTTGAGCGGTGCAAATATAGAAAAAGTGCATAACGTGAGCTAAAAACTGTGATGTGATATATTGGGAAGAATAAGGAGATGATTTCCAGACTGGAATGAGAGATCGTACAGAGAACCAAATGTATTGATGACATAACTGACCATAAACATAGGTTGGATGAATTGCACAAGTCACTCCACTAACATGTGTACACATCACATGGACAGAGTCTACAGGGAGGGGGATAAGTCAGACAAGATTGGTTATTGCAGTGTGAAACACTAAGGCCCTCATTCCAACCCTGGCGGTCTATGACCGCCAGGGTGGAGGGCAACGGAAGCACCGCCAACAGGCTGGCGGTGCTTCCAGGGCCATTCTGACCGCGGCAGTAAAGCCGTGGTCAGAAAAGGGGAACCGGCGGTTTCCCGCCGGTTTTCCCCTGGCCCAGGGAATCCTCCATGGCGGTGCTGCTTGCAGCGCTGCCATGGGGATTCCGACCCCCTTCCCGCCAGCCTGTTTCTGGCGGTTTACACCGCCAGAACCAGGATGACGGGAACGGGTGTCCTGGGGCCCCTGGGGGCCCCTGCACTGCCCATGCCACTGGCATGGGCAGAGCAGGGGCCCCCTAACAGGGCCCCATGAAGATTTTCACTGTCTGCTCTGCAGACAGTGAAAATCGCGACGGGTGCTACTACACCCGTCGCACCCCTGCAACACCTCCATTCGGAGCCGGCTTCTATGTTGCAGGGGCTTTCCCGCTGGGCCGGCGGGCGGCCTTTTGGCGGTCGCCCAGCGGGAAAGCCATAATGGCATCCGCAGTCTCCTGACCGCGGAGCGGCCATTTGGCGGTGACCGCATGGCGGGCGGCGACCGCCGCCCGCCGCGGTCATAATGACTGCCTAAGTAATGACATTTTGCAAATTGGTGGCAAATAAGGAATGACAGTCTCCACATGTAACAAATAATTCTGTATTGTGGCATTACATATCAGCCCTATAGACACAGCCTGCTGCCCCAACTTGAGACTTGATCCAAGGCTTCTTGGATGCAGCAGTCCTCGTGAGCATGCAGAGGGGCAGCACTAGTCATTGACAAGTTCCCAGCAGAGCTTTATCAATGTGACCATATATGCTCCTGTGCAAGCTCCTGTAGGTGTATGTGCATGCTTTGAGGACTGGTCAATTACCTGACTCAGTGAAGAAGCAATAATTGTTATAATGCCTAAGATCCTGATTACTTTAAAACAGGAATGATGAATGTGGCTATGAGGATGTTGAGGTTGTTGTGGGTGATCCCAATGTTACTTTCTCATGACCAGATTGATTTAATTCCCCAGATATTTGTGAAGTACTTTTTCTAAATTAGTGAAAGAGACAATGTGGTCATCTTGCTGGATATTGAAAAAAGCATACAGGATTGTTGGTTGAAAGTTTTTGTTTGAGCTACTGGACAAATTTCATTTTGGTCTGGACCTCATGAGCTGGAACAGACTGTCTGACTCAAATGCAAGAGCACGGGTGACAACAAGGAGGGGAATCCCTGAACGTTTGGTATTGGCACACCAGGCTTCGCAGGGTTGTCCTCTTTCTCCACTCCTATATGCTATAGTCAAGCAACCAACTGACAACATATTAAGAAAGAAAATTACCAACTCGGGAATAAAGATAGGTAAGTGGTCCATAAAGTATCACTCTGTGCAGACTACATGCTTTTCTGCTTAAAATATCCTGAGGTGGTCTATGCTTCACATGCTTACACTATTGAATACTTACTAGATTCTGTGGGATTCTTTGTTCAAACTGGTCCAAGTTCTGCTTATTCCCCTTTAGCGCTATAGCTGGCTGCATGTGAGTAGGCTACCAGTATTGGCTCTAAAGCAGCAAACTAGAGATCTGAAACATCTGGGTATTAGAATTGCTCATGAAAGTGGGGACAGCATCAGCCTGAACATTGAGCAAGTCTTAGATGGTATATTTTGCCTCATAGCCTTCTGGGGTACATTGCCTTTTTCATTGAAGGCCAGGGTGACAATGATAAAAAACTGCAATCCTTCCAAAATGTTTGTGCATTTTCCAAGAAGTCATATGTCTAATAGCCGATTTGAAATTCTGAGAAAATTGTAGCATATTGGCCAGGAGCGGCTCGCAGTGGTAAGTAGGGGCAGGGCGGAGCCCGGGGGGGTGATGGTGGGGGGATAATTAGTTAAAAAAAAAAAAATACCTGTCTGCCGCGGCTGCCGTCACCACTGCGCTGCTCCTCTCCTAGGCTACAGACAGGCTGCAGACACAGCCTCCCAGCCTGCCCTGCCTCCAATCCTGGCGCTGCGTTAGGATTGGCTGGGAGCGCAACACAATGCTGGGCTTGGGAGAGCCTGCTGCACAGATGTGTTTGGCCAGCTGGAGACAGTGGGCCAAACATACATGGGTAGTGAGGGGTAGTGCTGTGCACTTCCCCTCAGTGCTCATCACAGCCTGTGGCCTGCATTGAGTTAACAGTCATCCTTACAATTTTATTGGTGCAGTGTTTCGGGGTTATTCTTCTTTATTATGCACCTTCCTCATGACAGACACTCACATGAATATGTGAGAGCAAAACTGCAGTGATCTTTGCTAGAAAATTGTTCAACAACAAAGAAGGCATTATACTCAAACGATCAATAAAATATACTTGAATTCCTAGGCAAACTCCCAGTTTCAACACAAGGCCTACCACAGTCCCTCTTTAAAGCTATCCTTCTTGACCTGACCATTAACGAACAAGCATGACTGAAAGGTCAGACTGAACCACGTCTGATAGGGACAGCATATTGAAAATCTATGGTGATCCAGTTAAGGGTTGCTGCACACCAGTTTATAACTCTCACCTTGAAATATTATATATTGGGCCTGCACTGAAACCAAACAAGACAGACATACTGTTAGACCTGACATCCTTGACATGGCTTTCCCTCAAACCTTTTGCCTTCATCCATTCCTGTTTGCTTTGTTTTTATTGGTGTTAGGACTCTGTGCACTGTGTGGTGTATTTTTGTGGTGTTCTACTGTGTTATTGCATGATTTATTGCACAAATACTTTACACATTGCCTTCTAAGTTAAGCATGACTGCTCGGTGCCAAGCTACCAGAGGGTGGTCACAGGATAATGTGGACTGTGTGTGACTTATCCTGACTAGAGTGAGGGTCCTTGCTTGGACAGGGGGTAACCTGACTGCCAACCAAAGACCCCATTTTTAACAAGAGGTTATTATTCCTTGCGTCTACACGTTACTCACTATATAAAAACTAAAATAGTTTTTAAAAAATACGTAATTTACTTAGTCATACAGGGTAACGAGTTATGGAAAGAATGTACCTAACTTGCCTGAGTTTAAAATGGGTTTTTAGAGCTTCTCAAAAATAATTCCTATTCTAGCCCAGAGTGGTGGCAGACGACTGCTAACAGCTGCAGCACAGTCCAGAGAGGTGCAGAGCCCAACAGAAGTGGGAGATGGACAAGGATCATGGTTATAAGTAACAGGGCAAGAATAGGAAGCATGAAACAATGGTGCCAAGACATGACTGAGGTACAAGCTGCATGGCTCACAGACATCACATTGCACCTGTCAAGGCAATGAGCCTACTTGTGATATGTGAGGGGGGAGGAGGGACAGAACGGGCAGGAATGCATGGTGCATGGATAAACGGGAGTGCGAAGTGACCAGCTATGGATGCAAGGATAGCAAGAGTAAACTGGAAGGAACAAGATGAAAGGCAGCACGGAATAGATCATGAGGGTGGGTCAAAGTGGAGGGGAAATAGCACATGGAGAGAGTAAGGAAACAAATACACTCCTATGAAGTGCCTAAATGAAAAGAAAAAAGTCTTGGCTGAAAGCAAGCAGCATCAGCAGTGAAAGGATACATGTGAACCAATCAGAGCACTGTGATGAATAAATGCATCTGGGCGAGGCAAACACAAGTATAGGAAGAAAAAACACTAAATCAGAAGCAGGGAAGTGAGATGGTCTACAAAGCCACCAAATCATGAGCAAAGGCCTTTCCCAAGGCGTCTGTAGGTACATTTTAAACAGTAGGTCTGGCCAGGACATAGCTAAAGCGGCTTGTAGCCGAGAATTAATGACGCTATGTACGTCCCTGTTTGTGAGTACCTAAACATTGGTAAGACATATAAGCGAAGAAAGTAGTAGCTCTACACTAACCGGGAACGTTATACTTTGTAACATAAATGATTATTTTGATTTAATTTGACGCTAATCACCAAATGTTAACCACGGTTTATTGCGTTGGTTGTTAATAATTTGTCAAATAAACCAGTTGAAACATTTCGACGAGATTATTTTTGATCTTTTGAGCACCTTTCCATCACGAGGGCTCTGGCAGTTACCCTAGCAAGTCTGAGGCTGTGCTCTAAGCCTTTTTTTCTTTCAGCTTTAGCTGATTTCTGTTTTTTAGTGAACTTATACAGATAGGTCAGATTGCCCTGTTCGGCAGGACATTCATTTCTTTCTGCCTTTCCCTTCTTTCCAAGAAAATTGCATGTTTAGATCCATTAGGGAACCGATTATCCGGTGGGTTCCTCATAAGATTTGAAAAAAGTCATTTTCTGAGAAAGAAAATAGGTTTATAGTGGAAACTGTTCTCTGGTCAGAGAACTCGGAATATTCCACTGTGTGGAATTATCTTCTCTCAGCACAGATCTTCTTTTGTCTTTCGAATATAAATTCCATTATTCACTAAAAA
Organism: Pleurodeles waltl; assembly: GCF_031143425.1. Lineage (NCBI taxonomy): Eukaryota > Metazoa > Chordata > Amphibia > Caudata > Salamandridae > Pleurodeles > Pleurodeles waltl. The sequence continues at coordinate 205,402,213 of NC_090448.1, forward strand.
CACTTTGTTGTGGCGCTCGGTGTCCTTTGCATATAAATGTTATAAGCCCTTATGGGGAGCTCCTGGACATTATTTTTTAAGCCTTTTAAAGTGCAGTAAATCATTCATTTTCTGCGAGAGAATTATAGGGCCATCAGTATGTATAATTTATTGGTGGTTGAACCTCTGACCCAGCAGTGCCTCTGTATAAATAAGAGATTTATTTCAGAAAGCACCTCCGGGAAATATACAAAATACTTTGGCATGGTTTCCTGCATTGCCTCACCCAGAGCTGCCAATTGGAAGCGATGCCTCTCTTTTTTTATTTCTTGCCACAGTTTTTGTTTTCCTGTTGCCCATTTATTTCACTATGACGTTCAGGACCAGAAATTAATCTATCTGAAGGGAATTGAGAACCATCTATAAAATGTCACTAATTAGGGAATGTTGTTTCGGGAAAAAATTATCCAGTTTCTTGTTCAGTAGTGTTCCTATGATTTCACGCGTATCATTCCATCGGATGGAGTGTTTTTAAAAAATAGTGGTCTGCGGGGACAAGCTTAGATTCGATCTTTAGGGTCAAGGAATATAACTTTGCAGACTCGCTGGTTAAAGACCACCTTCGCCTCCTCGTCGCATTCATGAATGGCACTCAATCCTCTTTTTTCAAATCGTGGTTTAAAATTTGAAGTTTTTAAAAAAATATATGTTCCGCCCTTTTTGTTGCTTCCTTAGAGGACCATCATATCTCACCAGACATCCTGTCATGTCTGTCTCACAGGGAGGCGGGTTTTTCATGCCCTCTTTGCACAGCATGACTACATGTAAGTGCTTTGTACCTTTCTGTCGGAGAGTGATTTCTCATTTTGCTGTTGACATGGTCTGTTAATTTATGGAATGCATAAGAGTCTTTCTGTAACTGATTGGGAATTGTCAATTTATTGATTTATGCCGGATTAGGAAACTACCTCATGACTGTGCCAAACCAGCATGCGGCCCTTTCTTGAGATTCTAAATCAATGAATTCGGTACAGACTGTGCGCGGAATGTTGATGTACCCACCTACTGTGATGTCACTTCACAGTCATGGAGGTTCATATTTGGACCTTGGTGTATTTTCTTTCGGAAGTTAGGAAATGCGGTTGCACATTGCAGTGATAACACTGACTAAGGCGCCCAGCATAAAGCCACAAGAAAAATCCCTAAAAGAAACACATAACTAAAATAAGATTAACATGTCGAGACCAGTTGCTGCATAAATGGAGAAGATTGTGTCCTTATTGTAGGAAATATTAAGATCTGGTTTTATGTAATGTGGGGACTCTGCAGAGTGCAACAGTTTCTTAATGAAGTCCCATTAATGCTTTGCTTCTTTTTTCACAGGACCAGTAAGTGAATATTGTTAACTTTTTTTTCCTTCAGGGAAGCCTTCTCAAAAAATGAAGTGAATTCAGCTCCGTTTTGTGGTATTAAGGTACCTTAACTCCGAGAGTGATATGAGTCCATACTACACATGCAATGTATGCTGTAGTAATCCCTTTGGCATAACATGCACGTTAATAGTAACTGGTTGTATGCAGCAGGGACTGTCAGGCAAATGCCTTTTTGTGCCACTCAAAATAAACACTGTTACTTTTACCTACTTCAGGTTTACTAAATGTATCGAACTCGTAAAAGTTGAAAGACTAATTTGACCCTGCTGGGTATTCTAATTTGCGTCAAGCAGGTAGCACACAGATTTTGCATTGAATGATGGTCTTTTCAGCTACAAAACTCAGTTACCTAAGCCTGGCTCATAGGTTAAGTGAGATGTCGTTGTTGTTGCAGGAGGCTGAATGTGTACCTTTGGAGAAACTTCAATATTTTCATTTCTGCATTTAAAGTCTGGTATTTCAGTGTTAACTTAATAGGTATGCCTGCCTTGTGTACAAGCTAGTATCAAAGTTCCAGATACGGTAGAAATCTATTCTACTTTGTAGGGCATTTATATTTCCAAATACATAATACCTCTCTCTGTCAGTGTTTTGTTATTGTTGGATCCTTCAATTCACAGTGATCAGTTCAACATTGATCAACACATCAGTTCTCCAATTCCTAAAGCATTATCATCAATCTTTGTTAAATAAAACACTGCTTGCTTCAAGGAGCAAACAAGAGTGCTAAATAGCATTCTAAGTAATTACATGAGAAAATGGATAATTTGTTGAGGAGAGTGAAATCCTACTAAAAAACAACCACAATACTTGTCAGGGTGAACAACAACAAATCACTAAACTAATCTATGCTTAACCCTCTGGTAGCTTGGCACAAAAACAGTCAGGCTTAACTTAGAGACAAAGCGTGAAGCATTTATAAAGAAGCACACAAACAGTAATGAAGTGAAAACATAACATGAGAAATCCCACACCAATTTGGAAAAATAGAGTATCATTAAAGAAATTATTTGACATCAAATGACAAAAAATCCAATCAATAGAGCCAAAGATCTGCAATTTGAAATATTTAAGGGCCTGAAAGCCGAAAGTGCTGCTTGTGTTTAACTGGTCACGCAATGACGATAGGGCATCGGCCAGATACAGAGACCAGGTTAGTCCTGCTAAAATAGTTACCTACTAAAGTCCAGCACAAAGAGTTTGGTTTGTGGTGGAGGAGGCTGCAAGGAGCGCAGAGTGTGTTTCAGATGGTTATCTCTGTAGCAAGAAGAGCAGGTCAGATGTTCCATACCTGTTGGGCATCATGGACAATTGTTGCAGGAGATTTGCCTTGGCAGGCAGTGTAGCCTGAAAAATTAGGTTCACCGTAGTTTGACGTTGACGGTCAGTGTGGGCATCAGAATCAAGGCACACAATGGCCCATTTGTGGTCTCTTGGGGATCAGGAACTCATTCCAGCAGAGACCAGCAGGATTCCAGGCACTTTTAGTTGCAGGTCCAAATAGATCCAATGCAGCAGATACAGCTGAGCAGTTGCAGGGAATCACCCAGGCCTTGTAGTGTCCCTGTAGCTCAGAGCAGGAGGCTAGTCAGCTGACACTTGGATTCACTTCAGCCTGCAATAAAGGGTGCAGGTCCTGTCTTCCTTCTCAGAATGCTTGGCAGGCTTCAAGCCACATAGCACCTCTTCTTGAGTAGTATCCCGAGGTCCAGAAGTGTACTGACAAGTGGGTCTTAGGGTCCCTTTGTAATACCTGGTGCCTACTTTGAAGTGGGAAAAGCTTCTGGACTTTCCCCCTACAGAGGTGTCTGGAATGTTGTGCCTCCCAGCTCTGGTCCCTGTCTGTCTGGGGGCACAGTGGGCAAGTGTGAAGTCCTTTGAGTGTGAGCTGGGCCTATGTCTTTAAAGTGCAAGTGTGGTAGGTGGCATACGCCACCGCTCCTCCCCCCTCTCCCCTCCATTAAGGCAAGGTGGCCCATCCCACCAACACCAGACCCTCTATTGTTATGCTCTCTGGGAGGAATACACAAAGTCAACTAGCAACAACACATAGTTATGTATCCCAGGAACAAGCTACAGGCACCAAATGGTTAGGGCAAGAAAATGCCAATTTTCTAAATGTGGCATTTTCAGAAGTGTGACTTAAAATCTGACTTTTACCATAAAGGGTTTTAGATTACAATTCCTCAGACACCAAACATGACTTTCCTACCTGGTCCCAATCAAATGTTGTGACATATTAAATGAAATAAGATAGCCCAATTATATCATCTGGGAGAGGTAGGTTTTGCTATAGTGCAAATTGAATATGAGTTTTTCACTACCACAACTTCTAAAAGTACGTGCCCAACTTTTTAAATACAAAGCTTCCCACCTTATTGGCTGTTTACGCTAGAAGTGACTGATATGTATTAAAAAGGAAGGTTTACGTCAGGCAAAAGCTTTATTTTGGCAGATCGAATTGACAGTTTAGAACTGCACACACAGTCATAAAATGTCAGGCCTGAGACATGTTTTTAAAGGTTACTTAAGTGGGTGCACAATCAGTACTGGCAGCCCACTAGTAGCATTTAATTTATGAGCCCCGGGTACCTTTAGCACCACTTTCCTAGAGACTTAAAAGTAAATTAAGTGTTTCCGTTAAGTGTAAACCAATTTCACCATGTTTGAAGGAGAGAGCATAAGCACTTAACACTGGTTAGCAGTGGTAAAGTGTGTAGAGTCCTAAAGGCCAACAAAAAAATGGTTTAGAAAACTGGAGAGCTAAAGCAAAAGGTTTGGGCATGACCCTGCAGAGAGGGCCAAGTACAACACCATACATATATGTTTTAAAGTCATTTGATTTCATCCTAGCTGCTTTGCCCAAATTCCTAGTTAGTGCTTAATTTGTCTACAGTTCACAGTATGAAGTTAATTGTCTACTGGTGCTTGAATCATATTTGTTAGCATCCTCTCACTGATTCTTATTTGATTGATACCACTTTTTATCATTTCACCAGTACTTGGGAAAACTATCACTGAAGGGTATCTTTTTACTTTACTCAAGCCCTGTATTTAAGAGATATGCATGCTCTGTATGAATGTCAGACATAACTGTCTGTACGAGTATTTAAATGAATACCAATTTGAATAGTACTTCTTTAATTGATTCTTTTATAGAGCTACTGATCAGAATTTAGGGAGCCAGAGCGCTTAACATGACATGCATACATTATAGAGTGATATTAAATCATTCAAGTGTGTAAATCAATGTACAGAATGTTACTTAAGACAATGAGGGGGTCATTCCAAGCTTGGCGGGTGGCGGGAGCCGCCCGCCAAGCGGGAACCGCCAGAAGACCGTACCGCGGTCAAAAGACCGCGGCGGTCATTCTGGGTTTCCCACTGGGCTGGCGGGCGACCGCCAAAAGGCCGCCCGCCAGCCCAGTGGGAAACACCCTTCTACGAGGAAGCCGGCTCCGAATGGAGCCGGCGGAGTGGAAGGTGTGCGACGGGTGCAGTAGCACCCGTTGCGAATTTCAGTGTCTGCTAAGCAGACACTGAAATTCAAAGTGGGGCCCTCTTACGGGGGCCCCTGCAGTGCCCATGCCATTGGCATGGGCACTGCAGGGGCCCCCAGGGGCCCCACGACACCCCTCACCGCCATCCTGTTCCTGGCGGTCGAAACCGCCAGGAACAGGATGGCGGTGAGGGGGTCGGAATCCCCCATGGCGGCGCAGCAAGTTGCGCTGCCATGGGGGATTCCTCAGGGCAGTGGAAAACCGGTGGGACACCGCCGGTTTTCCGTTTCTGACCGCAGCCATACCTCCGCGGTCAGAATGCCCTTAGGAGCACCGCCAGCCTGTTGGCGGTGCTCCCGCCGGCCCTGGCGGTCAAGGACCGCCGGGGTCGGAATCACCCCCTGAGTGTTTCTAGATATGGGTGTCACACATCGTCTTTACTGGTAGGAATAATATGTTAAGAGTAGATTGCCGAGAGAAACACCAATTCAGGTATTAAAGTAATGTAGTATTTGTGTTTGGTTGTACTAATTAGACTTGGTAACTTTAAATAAACCATTTTTAGAAGCCTTATAACAGCAACAGATTGAGGAACAACAATAAGGTTCTAAATCAGCATCTTGAAGGTTGCATGCAGGTCCTTGATGCCGGTTCGTGGCTCACAGTGCTATATTAGATGGATTGTAAGTTTTGAACTGTAAGTAATAAAACGACCTCTGTGGCAAAAGCAGCTATCTACAATAAAAAAATGTAATCCGCATGTTACAGTATGTGCTTTGCAGGAGACACACTGACCCTCTATGTGACTTTGAGTAAACACTGACTAAACAATAACACCGAAGTCTCCAGCAGGGACATCAACTACCAGATTTATTCTTCCTTGAAATTTACTGGACACACAAAGCTCTCTGCAGGAGGTGTCTTAACCCCAAAATATATTTTTAAATGCACCCTTTGCATCCAATTACCCCAGAATGGATTTACAGTCAAATTTCTCATTCTTGCCAAATACTTAGTGGTAGAGTTTAAAAAAAAACATAAATGTATATGTTGACTGTCAGACTTTGTCCTTCGAGATTTCAATCTCTTATTGTTGCTACACCTTGACCCCCCCCATTCCATAAATTCCCAGAATAATGTTTTTTTTCAATTCCAGCACTGGGCCTTGGTAACTAAAATTGTCCTTTGGAGTCAGTTCTGTCTGCACAATTGCCCAGGGGTTATTGAAGGTTTTTCAAGTGGATCTAGTTTAGGATTCTTCATGTGGAACAACAGACGTTTTATAGACAAAATCCACCATTCTTAATGCAGAAAGTTTTGGTGACTGAGAATCTATGTTTCTTCAATCGCTTGGGGCAATAAGGGTTGGAATTAGATAGACCTACATGACAGAGCATTACTTTATCACTGGCAACCATAACTGCTGTAAGATTGTAGGTTATTCATTTTGCAACAGGCAGCCTATGAGTACAATAATGCAAGGCCTTCAGAGATACTAACATTGTTTCAATCAAAAACCCTTGCTCAACCCCTGGTAACTAAGCCACATGCAGCAGGCTATATCCCAGAGAACCGCTATTAAGTATTTAAGAGGCACCAAAACAATGCTAAACTCAGAAGACCAAAAGGAAAAATATTTAATAGGCAACACAAGGAAAGAAATGGTAAACTGCAGATTAAGGAATGTGAAGATGTAAATGTTTAAAGTTTTAAGGCAAACAGTATCAAGAACCAAGACTGTGTCAAGTTAAAAAAGTGGTTGATCAGTAACTGTGCATATTTCAGTCCAACCACAGTGCAGGAGGGGGCTGGGCAAGCATAGCAGGTCATACTGGTCAAACGTTTTACCGCAGGATTTGTTTCTTGAAGTCAAATCTACCACAAGAGGCAAGGGTGGATGCTGTAGCCAGCATGGATCCCCCAAAGTTGAGTCTGAACTCTGGCTAAAGCCTTCAGTTTATGGTGCTGAAAGCTCAAGCTACGACAAAGCTGTATTTCATAGCCACCTAGGGTTGCTTTGCAGCTGGGCTGACTCTGCCACCTTATCCCAATACCAAGTTCCATGCAGACGTTTTTTTGGTTCTAAGAATGTTCAAGTGCAAGTTAGGAAGTTGATGAATGCCTCTCAGTGTCTGATGCTTCTTTTTGATGGTCCCACTGTATGCTCAAACTTTACTTGAAAAAGCTCTCAACAGTACGAGCTGACAGTATATACCTGCAAAAGTTGAGTCTTTCTCAAAAAGCTTTGGTGCGTCCCCTCAAGAGGTCGATAACGTGCCTTTTTCTTGTCGATGCTGGATTTCTACTCATGGTCTCTACTGCAGCTTTTAGGGATGGCTTCTACAATGAAGTATGCACTGCAAAAAGAAACAGTTTTGAAGTGTATAGAAACTCTGTTTTACTTTTTACAATAGCTAAGTCACTGGCTTGTGGACTACTCCGGACCCCGAAGGAGACCTGACTGGACTCTAAAAGCCATCCCCAGAAGCCATAGTAGAGCCACAAGTGGATATCCAGCATCTGGTAACCTGTACGTAATTTATAAAGTGCAAACCTGGCTACCGTATGTGGGAGCTCTTTACAGGGTAAGTTGTTGTAATGAAGTGCATGAAAAGTAAGGGAAGCCAATGGTATATGAGGTGAGTTTAGCCATGTGTTACAATATGTTGGAAACTAGTAGTACAGATCTGGAGACTGGAGTAAATGTGGGAGGTGAAGGTGGTTCCTGTTGGGGTAGGTATAGGGATCAAGACTGGTTAATACAATTGGAGAAGAGGTGGTGGCACACGTGGGGAGGTGGACAAAATGCAGTTTTGTATGATAAAATTACTTTACAGTGGGATAGGAGGAGCTTAAGCATGTATTGCACATTGTTATGGGGCACAGTAGGGATGTATTCTATTGGGTTTTTTACATGTGTTAGAACACTGAAAAAACAGAAAGGGAGCCTGACACTCCAGCATGTAGTCAGCCCCAATGCATCATGGTAAATGCAGTACAAGTTTGTTTGTATCCATAAACTAATCTAATGTTTTTCACCTTAGTAGGTGCAGCAAGTGCTGTAAATCTCAGGACATGCGTTTCTGGGTAAGCCCTTCATCAGCAGAGAGCAGCTTTGTCTGTGGGGTTGCTGGAAGTACTGCCAAAAATCCTCTCAGGTTTATGTACCACTCACTGGCACGCAGGTGCTTCAACCAGAGCTCATCAGCTTGTTGGCTCAAGGGAGCCTTCTTAAACGGGAAAACCAGAAAGGGAGCACTCAGACTGACACTCCTGCATGTAGTCAGCCCCATTGCATCATGGTAAATGTAGTACAAATTTATTTTGTATCCATAAAGTGAGCTGAAGATTTTCACCTTTGTAGGGGCACCAAGTGCTTTAAATCTCTGGACATGTGTTTCTGGGTTCAGCCCTCCATCAGCAGAGAGTGGCTTTGTCTGTGGGGTTGCTGGAAGTGCTGCCAGTAAGTAACACTTACTGGCACAAAGGTGCTTCAACCAGGACTCATCAGCTCGTTGGCTCAATGGAGCCTTCTTAAACAGGAAAAACAGAAAGGGAGCATTCTGCCTGACACTCCAGCATGCAGTCAGCCCCAAAGCATCATGGTAAATGCAGTACAAGTTTGTTTTGTATGTGTTATAACACTACAACAAGGTGTGGTTTGATGAGATCAGTATTCAGTTGTTTATGAAGTGGAGAAGGCATGGATGTCGATTCACCAAAATCCCATGAAGAGCAACTGTGACATCACATACCCTTTGACCGTAATGGCTTTACAGGAAGTGAAATCATATGACCCTTGACCCTGATTTTTTCCAGGAAGGCATGTCACATGATGGTAACATCAAACTCACACTCTTACTCCCCCTTTTACTCATTCCTATTCATTCTCACTTGAATTCACTCCTAATCTTATTCATACTCACTCATGCCTAACGACAATGAGGCCCAGGTTTACTAATACTTGACACAGTGTTTGCATCAGCAGAGACAACGTGAGATTTACTATCCAATGCAAAGCCTAATTTGCATTAGATGGTATGCCAAAGTAACACAACTTTCGCTATATACTGCTTTGCGCTCGTTTGAATCAAGTGGTCACTTTATGGGTGGTGCATGGGTTTTGATGTAACTCCCTATCTACAAACATTGGTGGAGAGGAATTTGCAGCAAAATCGCACAACTCCTCAAGGCAGCCATAATGAGGAGAAATGTTTTCATTGCTCCTCATTTTCCAGTTTTACATGCATGCTGCATCGTACATCACACGTACAAAGTAGAAAAAGCCTTAAACCAAGAACCTTTGCTTGAGAGAATGCACACACCCTTGCATGACTGCCAAAAGTGCACAGGCACACAAGTAGAGAAACAATGCACCAAATCTTTTTAGATATGGCACATTTTTCTCTCTTCCTTTGACACCATGCAGCATTGCCTTGTATCAAACAATAATAAATGTGGGCCACAGTTTCAGACAATCTCACTACATGTCACTGAATCTCAGTCACTTTCACTCACACACACGTTCTTACACATACTGACACATGCTAACACTCTCACCCTCAAGCATGCTCACAATGTAAAGTGAAAACATTACTTATCACATCTTTCACCAAAAGTCCCTTTCCAGTTAAGCGTGCTCCTTTTTTTTATTATACTAATTGTGAATAATAGAATATTATTCAGTATTAGTGTAAAGAAAAACAGACTGATAATAAGGAGCCATCCCCGTTTTCTTGACAGTGATTTTGTCACAACGGGTAAGGCAGGAATCACAACTGTGACCCATAAATTACCTCCATGGGAGAAGGGATGGGGCATGATGGAATGTAGCAGCGATGATGTTCAATACCAAGCAAAGGAGGACAAAGTCTGATATCTCAGTGTTGGAAATGGCCCTTTTTTCAGGGTTATGCCCAAACTTTTTGCCTTCTTCCTCCTATTTTTTTCTGATCTGTTTTTGCTGGTTTATTACCTCTGCGCACTTTACAATTGCTGATCAGTGCTAAAGTGCAAGTGCTCCCTATGTAAATTGTATTGGTGATTGGTTTATCCATGATTGGCCTAGTTGATTTAATAGTAAGTCCCTGGTAAAGTGCACCAGAGTTACCCAGGGCCTGTATATTAAATGTCACTAGTGGGTCTGCAGCACTGGTTTGTACCACCCACATGAGTAGCCCTGTGATCATGTCTCAGACCTGCCACTTCAGTGTTTGTGGGTGCAGGTTTGAACTGCCAATTCGACCTGCCAGACTCAAACCTTTCCTTTTACTACCTGTAAAGAACCCCTAAGTAGCACCAGGGGTAGGGTGCAGTGTATGTTAAACGTGGGACATGTCCATATGTGTTTTACATGTCCTAAAGGTGAAATAATGCCAAATTTAGTTTTCACTGTTGCAAGGCCTATACCTCTCATAGGTTAACATTGGGTTTGCCTTTAATTATCCTTAAAGTGAAGTTTCCCTTTGAGAGCAGATAGAGTTTGGGGTCTCTGAACTCACAATTTAAAAATACAACTTTTGGTAAAGTTAGTTTTTAAATTTGTTTGAAAATGCTACTTTTAGAAAGAGGGCATTTTCTTGCTTAAACCATTCTGTGCCTCTGCCTGCTTGTGTATTCCACATCTCGTTCAGACTGACAGTTGGGCTGTTGTGAATTCCCTCTAGACAGTAACATAAAATAAGCTGGGATGTAGCCTGCATATCCTGATGGGCTATCTGGGCTGGAGTGGAGGGAGGAGTGGTCACTTACACTGAAAGAGCTGTGCCTGCCCTTACACAATGCAGCCTATGACCCCTGGAATGTGTCTGGGGCCACGCCTGGGCATGGCAGGATCTTGTGAACAACAGAGACTTTCCTTTGAAGTATGCCTACTTCAAAGCCAGAAAGGGATGTAAGTACTGGACCCAAAACTCAGACTCTTAGAATCTTTCAAGATCAAGCGGAACCTCTGCCAAGGAGAAGAGCTGAAGAGCTGGAAGAGGAGTACTGCCCCTTTGCTGCTTGTGATTTGCTGGGTTGGCCTGCAGTTGCTGCTTCTGCCTTAAAAGCGAGCTTGCATCCTATTGGAAGTCTCAGGGACACAAAAAACTTCAGTTTCATCTGCCTGCAGCACTGAGAACTGTGTGTTCTTTGCTCTTCTGGAGGAAAATCCACTGCGGCGCCACCAACGATGCTGCTGGCCTGCACCGTGACCTACCGACGACCACACAGAGCCTTACCGCCTCGCTTCACACTGCAATCCTGGTCTTACCGATGCTGCCATCTAACGCTGCCACTGAGCCGCTTCTTTCACCATGACCTGCGGGCCCTGCACTCCGTCATTGCCTTAGTCACACCGCAGCCTGGGCATCCCCAATGACGCCGCTCCTGCTGACACCGGAGCTGCTGCCTGCACCATGGCCTGTGGACACCGCTCGTGAGGTACATGAAGCACCGTCCCGCACCGCAGCCCTGGTTCACCGACGCCAGCACCATCGACTCAAGTGTGATCACCATGTGATCACCAGGTGTCCCAGTCTGCACCGCGACCTGTAGACACCGCATGGAGCACATCCTGCGCCGATGATAGCGCTTCAGCAACGAAGACGACGTTGCCTGCACCATAGCCTGGTGACACCGCACGTTGCACCGCCCCGCTTCACACCGCAGCTCTGGTCTCACCAACGCCGCTGGACGCCATCACCAAGCCGCTGCCTGCACCGTGACCTGTGGGCACCGCACGTCGCATCATCCCACATCGCACCGCAGCTCAGACACCATCCACGACAGCGCTCCTGACTTCATCAGCCCACAGTTTGATATGAAACGTGTGTGACTTCAAGTCCCGACGAGCCCTGCACCAACCTCTGGAACCGACACCGCAACGCCAGTGACACCGCTCTCCAGACCTCATTGCGAGGATCACGACACCCTGCAATTCCAAGGTACTGTTTGCAGGTCTTCCTGACATCATAGCTGGCCCACGATGCCCCTGCCGGCTTGAACTGTTGGCTTTGTTGTTCACAATGCTGTGATAGCCCCAGACAGAGCTATTGACTTCAAGGAACTGTATTTTAAAGTAATTCTTGCTAAATTCATATCTTTATTACTGTATGTTGATTTTTTTCTCATTTTTGCCTTGTTTTACAAAGACAAATATTGGCTATTTTTCTAAAACTGGTGTGGTGTCCTTTTGTAGTGTTTTCACTGTATTACTTTGTGTTATGTGCAAATGCTTTAACACCTTGCTTCTGAAATAAGCCTGATTGCTTGTGCCAAGCTACTAACGGGGTGAGCAGGGGTTATCTGAGCTGGATATCTCCCTTATCTTGACTAGCGTGAAGGTCCCTAATTGGACAGGGTGCAAACCGACTGCCAACTACAGACCCCATTACTAACACTCGTCTTCTCTGTTTTGCGTTTCTTGGTTCCCAGTCTGCCGATGCTTTATTATGTATTGCATGTTCCAACACTGTTGTCTTGTGGTCAACATGTATGGTGCTATCCAGAATGGATTGTCCTAATAGTTCTTGTAAGTGAGGCAGGTGTGCCAATGTAGCTCTCTCAGCAAAGTTATGAGGATGCCCCAATTTCACTGATCTGTGCAGTGAGAGGAACGCAGAATGGAAGCAACACCTTACGCTGTCTGGCAGGTCTCGGGAACACTATCCAGTAGCTTCTTTTAAGATGGGATAGCAACGGCGTGTAACCTGAAGTTTTAAAGTCTGGCTTTGTTAGTAATGGCTTATGGTACAGTGAATGTAGGTATCAGGATGACTCCATCTTGAGCACAATGTATCTGATAAAGCTAATGTTGTTGCCTATATGAATGCCTAGGGGCTTGGCACTGTGTGAGATTTGTGGAGGGAAAATATCCAGAATTTACTCCTCTGAGCCACTTTGGAAACTGTTATTGTTTGGAGACAATTGTAATGAACAGAGATTCCATTTTGGTGGGGTTCATCTTGAGGAAGCTCGTTGACCAAAGACTTGAATGTCAGTGAGGCAGTTCTGTAGATAGTTGATATAAAGGCTAGGAGAGACACTTAGGTACAACCTGGTGATGCCTGAATTCTTGTATATACTAAGTCCCTTACTCAATAGCAGGGCATCCATTGACATGCATGCTTTTAACATGCAGGTAAGTGCCACATAGGTAAGTATTCCTACATTTACCACTGTACCATGCAGTACTTTACCACTCATGCAAGTTTTACTTCTTTTTTATTGCATACTTTTTATGTTTTTTAAAGACGTTTAGGTGTGCGTAGAAGTAAAGGGATGAAAAGATTATCTTAGGATATATGGGTGATGGAGGTAAAGGGATGTAAGGGTGATTTTAGGGTTTAGGGCTGGACAGAGTAAAGGGAAGTAAGGACAAGTTTGGAGTTCAGGAGAAGGAAGAGGTAAACGGACATGAAAAAAGCATTTGCACTTTATGAATACACTTGTAGTAAGCTGTTGCACTTTATGTTCTTGACGGTAAATACAGTAATGGTGGTTTGGAGTGCCATTATAAATGTTGTGAAAGGCAATAAATGAAAGGCTCGCTTTAAATGGAACTTGTGCTTTACAAGAGGCCATGTAGGACAATTATTTGTAGTAAAGAAGTGCCACTTTATGGATATACTTGAATTGAGCATCTGCATGTTCGAGACGCAAGGCAAGGTGGCACTTTATGAATGAAATTTGAACAAACATCTGTTTTTCAAGAAAGTACTGGAACCTAGCATTGACACCTTCATGACAGATGGGTGGTGTATTTGAGCTTCAGGAAAGGAATGGCAAGAATGTATTTAAATTAAGCACCTGCACTTCTGTGACTGATGTGTGGTATCATTCATGCAGTAATGAATCAGCACTTGAACTTCAGGAAAGGAAGGACATTGTGCATAACAGGATCTGTCTGGATAAAAGGGTTTACATTTGATGGATGCACTGGAGTAAGCCTTTCTGTACTTGATGGATGTACTTTAGTCAAAGCATCTGCATTTATATAACATTATACAGTGGTACATCACTTGAATGAACAGGTAATGAATACCTATGTCTTAGGGATGTACTCAGACCAAGCACATGAACTTTTAAGATGGATGCACTATATCATTTACTTGTCTGTGCATTGGCCCAGCAGCTGAACGACGGTGCGATATTGCGTACAATGAGACAAACCATTAAAATCATGTAATGAACTACTATGCACCATTGTTTAAGAGAAACATGTGATCCCTAACTTGTTGCCAGAACATATACAAAAGGTACTTTACCGGTAATGTTCCACCGGCGTCCACTGTATGTGGTTTGCAAGAGTTCACGATTGTGCACTGCCTCTACAATATCCTGTTTACTTTGACTATGCATATGGCTGTTAAAGGGCTCTGCCCCTTCACATGTATTCTCTGCACATTGTAACTCTATGATCCAGTGGTGGAAGGCTACAGCCAAATATGTCAGTCTTTTCACACTATTCATTTTATGCTTGATTAATAAAAATGAATTTTGCAACAAAATAAGGTCTTTTTTCGGGCTGAACTTTGGATAACTAACAAGAACTTTTCAAAAAGAAGCTGTGCCTCTTACTTTCTTTGCCGATCCTGGTAATGAGAGTACATACTCTTGAAATTGATGGCTAGAGCGTCAGATCGAATATTTACTACATATATGTATATATTACCTAGTGTCCTTCACCTAGTTCTAGTTAGGACCATGTTTCCTTTGAAAAATAGTTTTTGACTTGCCTATATCTTTGGCACCGTTAGATGAATCTTTAAGATATTTTCCCCAAAAAGTGCCCCAGTGATACTTGTTGTGTATGAAAACTTTTGCGGTGACCCGTCAAGTGGGGGCTGAGAAAAAGGGGGGTCAACAAATTTGTGTTTCACATGTAAATTCCCATGGGATCTTTTGACACAAATACAGCCCGATCCACCGGACGGAATAACACCAAATTTGGTAGAAAGTTTGCTTTCTCTTCTTTGGTGTAAATTCGTTCTTTAGTTTTGGAGACATTAAAGGGAAAATAAATTTGTGTATCTCCGGCTGCGACAACTTCACGAAAAAAGACGAGCTCATGCAAGGAAATGCATAGCTCAGATTGGCTGCCAACATTTCAAACCAGGAAGTGTTGGCAGCCATCTTGGGACCCCTACAAAAAAAGTTTTTAAAAAAAGCAACGGGGTAGGCTAAAGACACCCTGACCCCTTAGCTCGGTGCAGGGTGCTTGAGGGACCTCCCAGAGCTAAAAAGCATTCTTTTTAATTTTTGCCACAATTCGAGGTGGATCCGCAAAAAAAAAAAAACAAACATGGGCCCCCATGCTTGTTTTCTCAAGAGCCCCCGGGTGGGCCAATTCCTGGAGGCACTGAATTATATACGTAGGGGCCCGTCTGGGTCCCCTGCAGCCCCAGGGACTACCACCTCCCCTGGCCTCTGAAAAAATGAAAGGTAGGGGGGTTGACCCCCCCTTCCCACAGCCCAGGGACCAACACCTCCCTGGGGCAAATTTAAAAACAAAAAGGGGGTTTGTTTCAGTCCCTCTGCAGCCCTGGGACCACCGCCTACCTAAGGCATTGATTACATTGTGTGCGGAGACATGTGGCCCCCCCTGCAGCCCTGGGACATTCATTACATTGTGTGTGGGGGGGGCTGCATGCCCCCCCTGCAGACCTGGGGACCACCTCCTCCCCAGGACTATGTATGTTAGAGGGGGCCTCTTGGCCCCCTCATGGAGCCAATGATGGCCCTGGGACCCCCCACCCCACAGGCCTGGCTCCTGCTATAGCCCTGGGTGCCCACGCCAGGGCACAGCTGTCTGCTGTCGGTTGGTGGTAGCTTTGAAGCTGCAGCCAAGTCACAGCAAACACTCCGGTCCAATAAAGAGAGAGTTGTCAAACAGCTCTCCCTTCATCGGACGAGAGTTTCATCTGTCTGCCTGCCCACAGAGATGCAGGCAGGCAGACAGAGGAAACTTTTTTCACGGAGAGGGAGCTGCTTTAGCATTGCTAGCTCCCACAGGCGGTGAGGAGCCAGCTGGGACCGTGGGGGCCTTCAGACTCTCCCCATGGGCCCCAACATTGTGGCTCGGTGCCCTAGGGGGCACCCAGGTCACATGGCCAGGCCCCAGGGGATGGGGACCCAGGAGGCGAGATCTGCCTGGGGAGAGGGGCTGCGCAGCCCTCCTCCACCAAAAAAATAAGTAAGCAGCACCCTGGGGGTGGGGTCCCTGGGGCCGAGATAGGCCTGTGGAGGAGGCTGCGCAGGCTTCTCCCCCCAAAAAAAATCAATATTTAGGCTGCGCCCTGGGTGATGGGTCCCCGGGTCCAAGATTGGCCTAGGCAGGTCTTGTGGCCCCCTCACCCCAAAAGAAATTAAATGTTTAGGCAGGGCCCCAGTGGATGGGATCTCCAGGGCTGATATCTGCCTGTTAGAAGGGCTGCGTGGCCCCTCTTTCCCCAAAATATTAAATATTTAGGCTGGGCCCTGGGGGATGGGGTCCCCGGGACCGAGATTGGCCTGGGGAGGCAGGACGTGTGAAAATAATTCTTGAACATGCCAGAGCCATAACCAATCAGGATCAAAGTTATGCAACATGCATAGGATTGGAGAGGAGTTAAATTATTTGGCCTAGCACAAATCAATAAAGGTGACCGAGGGGGCGAAAGTACCTTAAAATGATGGCAAGTGGAAAGTAGATACATTATCCACTTGTGTACAAAAATACCTTATGAATTGAATTGAACGAGAAATGGTTTGTTCAATTATGAGTTATAATTGATGACAAAATGCTATATTTTGAGGGTGAATCATACTTTAAATATATGTCAAGCAGTAAGGGAATGAGGTTCTATAACCCTAACAAGAAAATATCGTTGGCTGTAATCATATGAATATGATTGAGGCACTTAGCACACATTTTGTTAATTGCTTAAGTTTATAAAAATGCTTGAAGAAAACTTTAAAAGGTGAGCAACAGCAATTCAGTTGCTAAATGTCTTAGCACTAAGCTTACTGGGAACTCAATAAAGAATAATAACAGTTAAACATAAGTATGATTTACAGTGTAGCCATCAAATTAGCGATGGAGTGCATACTTTATTTACATTTCACTTTACCTATGCCCCTTTCTCAGGATCAAATTAATATGTGATAAAATAATATATTTGGTAAATAATAATGAAAGAGTATCTATTGACATCAAAACATGTGGCTGCTCAAAAAAAGTTGTTTAAAAAGATTCTGCAGAGTTCATATCGTAGGATTAATTCCATTAACAGATTTGTTTTAAAAGAATTGTTGTTTTTTATTATGAATTTATATTGGTTTGACTTCAACATCCAGAATGCATCATAATTGTTAGGACAGATAGTTGCTATATAAAGTGAAAGAAAGAAAGGACTCACTAACCGTGAACAAGACTCTCGGTGAGTTGAAACGCGTCAGTGGTTGTTGCATTGTTCTAAACTGAAATACATTCATGTTATCTGGGACTTCATGGAGTGTGGTGAACTTTCTTGTTAAATCATAGTCACAAGAGTGGTCTCCTCCATCAACCGGCTGTGGAATGCACCGCCGAAGGATTAAAATTGACCGCATTGTTTTTGTTTAAACATATATATATATATATATATATATATATATATATATATATATATATATATCAACAAGGGAAATGTCCTGCTTTCAAAGAGAATTGATGTTAATCTGAATAAAAGCACATGACACTTTATGTGAATGAGAGCAATTTAATCTTATATCTGGCACTTTAGATTAGATGACTGCAATACTAAACTAGCACTCTAGATGTCCAGTTGATGAAGAGCACATGACGCTTTATATTAACAAGTGCAATTTAATAGTATACTTAGCACCTTATAATGGATGGATGCAATATTAAACTGTAGTACTCTCTGTGCTTTGTTTGGAATACTAAACTAGCACTTTAGATGTCCATTTGAAAAGAAGCATGTGACATCATATGAGCGAGTGCAATTCAATATTATACTTAGCTCATTATAATGGATGGATGCAATGCTAAACTGTAGAACTGTGAAAATGCTTTGGTCTTGTGTACAAATTAATCACTGAGGAATAATGGATGCATACTATTGAGATATTTGTGTTCTATGATTTGAATTGGGGGATTTGGTAATTTTGAAATGATGAAAATAATGGGGATATAAATATTCAATGGAATTCTAGTGGAGAAATGGATACAACACTGGACAACTGAGATGAATGGAAAAAAACATTTCATACAGCTACTGAACAGCTAATGAAAAGGAAATGGGACTAAAAAAAATAAAAAAGAAAACTGATTGTTCTCATTGCTCACATTACTAATGTATGAAATAGACACTGAAAAATTCCAGACAAAAGGGCAAGGTATTTGCTGTAGTTGTTATGAGACAATAAAAGAGAAGTAGGACTTTTAACTTAAAACGTAACTTAAGAAGGAAGTCACTTCTGTGAACTGGTGAGGCCCGGTGGAAGGCGTTCAGCAGAAATGCATCGGGCAGATGATTTTTTTTTTTATGTGCACAGTTCTTTTGATTTTGTTGGTGAAATAAAAGAATTTGCATTTTTACTGAACTGGCGCCATTTCACAACACTTTCCAAAAGAAAGTTCTTCCACCCCTGCATCTTCCTTGAAAGTTTTGGTATGATCCATCCAGTGGGGGCAGATAACAAGGGTGCTCCCGAACACAGTTTTTCATTGTAATATTTGTAGAGCTTTTTTAACAACACTACAGCCGCAAAAACGACTGAATAGAATTATACAGAGTTTAGCAGGAAGCAATATCTTTACCCAGAGTGTGTTTTTTGTGATTTGGTGCAAATCTGTTAAGTAGTTTTTTAGAAATTGTTTCAAATTTTTAGATCTCCAAACGGTTGGATTTGCGGGACTCCTGTGAGTCCCTATGGCACACAACTATAAAAAAATAGAGCTATCCAAGTTAGGGAAGGGGATATTTTTCTTATTTGCCGCCTCACTCCCTGGATTCCTACTAGAGCTTGCACTTTGATTAGCCATAAACTGAACACAAATATTGTGGCCGCTATTACAGAACTAGAGGGCTCTGTCCCAATGTGTCCACAAAATAATATATATATATATATATATATATATATATATATATATATATACATACATACATACATACATACATACATACAGGGTAGGAGTACCAAAGAGCTCCCACCTGAGGTGAAATTTATAAACATATTTTTTCGAGGGTAGTGTTTTCCCGGTGGAGCCAGCACTGTCCCCTAGACTCCATCCGGAGTCCTATGGGAGCCAGCAGAGTCCTCCTGGACTCTTGCAGGATTGGGAATATAAAAAAGGGGTTTGATGTAGGTTTGGATTGGGCGGTTTGCCCCAGAGGGTGGGCAGCTGAGTGCATTCAGGACTTCAATACACAAGCTGAAAGTAACACAGGACATAAGTAGGTTGATAAGTGATAGGACACCCCTTACGTAGTAAGTACTCCTCATCTTTTATAAGAAGACATTGATTGCCAAATGTGGTTCTGAGACTTATAATATTTTTAATCACTCTCATCTACGATGGGACACATTTAAAATGTGACTACAGGGGCATGTAGATCTCATCTTCCAAACAAAGAGAGACCTAGGCAGTGACATTTAGGGTGAGACCAAACTTAGAGGAATGCAACACGTGTGACTGTTGCATGTCTGATTATGTCAACAGGGTGTCTCCAGCTTCCTTCGTGTGCAATCTAGCATGCATTCGATGTTTTATATTTGGGTTACAGTGTCCTTCACATGTGTCAATGTATGTAATACGGGTGCAACACTAGATGCTTTTAACATGACCAGGAATTATTGATTGCTTTAGCAATATCCTTTCTACCACTGTGAGTAGAAGTGCAGAGGGGTGCTGCGGCACCCCCAAAATAACAATGCTTCTCAGGTCTCAAAGGTGAAATGAGCAAGTAAGACGCCTTCAAATGTTGCTTTTCATCTTGTCACATTTGCTGTGCTTTCAAAGACAGAGGTCAAATGTGAGGCTATGTCTTTTGAGAAATTGATGCTTATTCTTTGAACATGGAAATTGATGTTCACGTTTCTTTTACTGACTTCAAAATGAGAGGATTTGTAAAACTAAGTATTTAAAAATCATGTTGATGTGAAAGGGAAAGCTGCAGGATATTATTTTTACTAACACAAATACTTGTAAATGAACTGTCCAAGTATTTTAAAATAGTTCAGCAGTTAGAAAGGCGCACATGGGGGCGGAGCCAGGTCCCCTGGAAGATGGCGGCTCTTTTTTAGAGTCGGAACGAGCGGAGACGAGGAGACAGGCGAATGATACTTCTCCGACCTCTGCTTACTTGGAAAGTGGAAGAATACATGTCGGAAACCAACAGGATGGTACAGGATTCAAAATGAGCGTTCAACTCGATCTACAATTGAATTAAATGATGAAAGACATATCGTCCAGTGAGGTCAAAACGGCGGCGTGATCTTTATCTAAAACCCTGAAAGTATGGAACGCATTTTCCATGCATTACAGAACATTAAAATGTAAGCGCTACTAACTTTGCAACACCGCTCAATTTCGGAAATGCCACATGGTGCTTTTTGATAACCTCCGAGTGCCTGATTATATTATTAGGTAGCGCGAGATGGAATACAGCAAGAAATCACGCACTTGGCCTAGCGGTAAATTACAGACGTTCACGCGTTGTGTATTACGATATTACGTATTGAATTCACTTACAATAACTTTGTACGCCCTTTTATTTTTCCCTTTTTCCCTTTCTCCTTTTTCAATATTGGTGGCGTGATCTTTATCTAAAATCCTGGCTGATACGGAACACTTCTTCCATGCATTACGGAACATTAAAATGTAAACGCTACAAACTCTGCAACACCGCTTAATTTCGGAAATGCCACATGGTGCTTTTTGACAATCTTCGACGTGCCTGATTATATTATTAGGTAACGCTAGGTGGAATATGGCAAGAAATCATGCGCTTGG
Organism: Pleurodeles waltl; assembly: GCF_031143425.1. Classification (NCBI taxonomy): domain Eukaryota; kingdom Metazoa; phylum Chordata; class Amphibia; order Caudata; family Salamandridae; genus Pleurodeles; species Pleurodeles waltl. Next base: position 205,423,107 of record NC_090448.1, read on the forward strand.
CCTTGCGGTAAATTACAAACGTGCACACGTTGTGCATTATGGTACTACGTATTGAATTGCAATAACTTTGTACGCCCTTTCTTTTTTCTTCTTCCTCCTTTTTCAATACTGGACTGATTACATTGCACTGTAACGCATCACAGAAGATGACAAGATAGCAAATCAGGAAAATGCAACCACTCTCTATCTCATCATATTGAATAGCACTAACTTTATCTAGAAAATGCAAAAATAGCAATTTTATGGTTTCCTAAACTTCACATGAATCTGGCAAGAGCTGAATTCAATCTAAATAGTGATTATTATACTTGCATAAGAAGACCGAAATAACGTATTGTTCTCTTCTTCTTTTAAAGTCTTCATGCTTAAATATAACAAGATATTGAGGTGGATATTTAACTGGAATTAGAACATACACTGTAATGTAGGTACCAAACTGGCTCTCAAGATCAAGCTTTTTTGTTGGAATCAAATTATCAAGTGACTAGACACACATTATAAAAAGAACCTTGAAGCATAATTGATCTATTACATATGTCAGACCCCAAAGTAGTAAGGCAATTGTCATACAGTGTAGCTTTATTATCACATCCTGATGCCACTGACTCTAAAGGTAATATGGCAGATTCTACTGAGCTACCCTCAGCAGCTATGGATACAATCTTGAATGAATTTGTTAGACATAAAATCCTCTATTGCGACTTTGGACACCACAGTCTCTACTAACACTGCGGAAGTTCAGGGGCTGAGGAATGATGTTACCAAATTTCAATCCTGCATACAGTCAATGGACAGCCGGATTACAAATATTGAATCTCGTCTAGACAAGACACCTTATACAGGGCAGGATATTTGGTTTTTACAACAAAAGATGATTGACTTGGAGGATCGAAGTAGAAGGAATAATCTTAGAATATTAGGTCTTCCAGAACAAGTAGAGAAAGATAATATACTAGACTTTCTGACCACATTAATCTTAACTCTGATGAATATTACCTTCACAACACCTTTCGAATTTCAGAGAGCTCATCATGTCCAACTAGTGGATTGGACCACTACTAGACCTAGAGATATCCTTGCCTGTTTTCTATGGCACCAACAAACTCGTCCAATTATCATGGCAGCAAAAAAGCAAGGTCCATATGAATCTGAAAAATCTCAAATAATCATCACAGCAGATTTCTCAGCACCTACTAACCTCACAAGAAAACAATTTTTCAATCTACACGCTAGACTGAAGAAAAGAGACATAAGGTATGGCCTTCTGGAACCGGCTACTATGATTATAACTTTTCAAGGGAAAACCAAGGAATACTTAGATCCTCATGACTTGGAATCTTTTTTTAAAGATTTAGATGACAGGGACTCTGAGATGGAACATAAGACTTCTTCTCCTTCATCAACAAAAGAATCTCCCCCATCTAACATTCCGGACGATGCGGATCAGGGAGAATTGGAGACTGTTCAAATCACTGGTCACATGGTGGAAAACGTAAAGCCTTGAAAAAATATCACCCAAGGGACAAATCTAGATCACCTTTGAAACCTTGATCAAGATTGAAGTATCAATTACTTATGATCATACTCTGTCTCTATCCTTCTTAACTTATATCTTCTCTTTAGTCTCTATATTTTTCCTTTTATAACTATGATTATATAAGCTATCGGATGTTTTAATGTTTACACTCGAAATGGCACTAATATCCTCTTCTCTGCTCACCTCTCCGAGACGCTTTTTTTTTTTTCTCTCCAGTTTAAAGTTTTAGCGGTTTAAGTATGCAAATTGTCAATCTCTAGTGTTGGACAATAACTTCATAGTGCTCCTATAAATAAATAATTATTCCTTATTTTAATATATTATAGAAACTTAAATGAACTGATACTCCATACACGTCATTCATATACACTGACATATTTGGAAATATATACTCTCTTAACTTCATCTCCTATCTTCCTTTTATTTTCTCTCGTATCATTGTACTTTTGATTGATTTAATTATTTAATCTATATATGTGAATCAACAAGCGGAAACCCTTGCATGTTATATCTCTGAATGTTGATGGTTTGACACATTTTAGTAAGAGAAAGAAGATAATTAACTTTCTTGGACGACATAAACCAGATATTGCCTTATTACAGAAAACTCATCTTAATGAATCTGAAAGTGATAAAGCTAAAAGAGATTGGATTGGTCAAGTTGTACATGCTAGTTTAACCCAGAGTAATTCTAATAATGTTGATATGCCTATCCGCAAATGTGGGGTAGCTATTCTTTTTCACAAAAATTTACCATATAAGATTATTCAAACATGGTTAGCTGATGATGGCATTTGTTAAAATTCTTATAAAGAATTCATAGGTACAATATATGCACCCAATGATTCCAAAACGATCTTTATTTCTAAGATTAGTTGATTACTATCTTCTTTTGGACCTACACGAGTAATAATTGGGCGAGATTGGAATGTTACTATAGATCCATTCATTGATAGATCGGGTGAACCAGACATTTACCATACAAGTGACAGATCTATCTTAAAGGATCTAATAGAAGATTTTGCATTGCAGGAACCATGCGTTTGGTACACCCAAATGTTAAAGAATACACATTTACATCTTGTCCACATTCAATTCGCTCTAGAATAGATTATTTTTTAACTTCATCTACAATGTTACAATCTGTATCACATGCAGGAATTATTCCATGCAGCCTCTCAGACCATGATGTAATAGATGTACATGTTAATATTGGAGATTCAATACCTCTTCATATAAAACACCTCAAGCCAAATTAAACTTATGTCAACATGTTGAACAATTTCTTGATGAAAATAAGGACTCAGTTACAGATGCTGGTATACTTTGGGGTGCTGGCAAAGCAGTCATTAGAGGAGTGATTATGAGAGACTCATATATTCTTAAAAAACAACTGAATATTGAAGGGGTATTATTGGAAAAAGAGGTAATGTTACTCTCAAATGAGTATAGTAAAAATGAATTGCCAGAGATTTTAAAAAGTTAATTTTCAGCCAAATTCAAACTTAATAACTTGTATACTTCTCACCCAGAAAAATGTCTATTTTTACTTTGTCAGCGTAATTATGAAAGGGGGAGAAAGCTGGAAGGCTTCTAGCATATCAATTATGTCAACAAGAATCCTCTAGAACAATATCTGCTATTAAAAATTCTTCAAATTATTTACTTACACAACCAACAGATTTACTGGCACAATTCCAGAACTATTATGAAACACTTTATACATCATTGAATTGTGATAATACTAAAGAGGAAGATGACTTTTTTACTAATTTAAAAATCCCAAAATTGACCCAAGAACAGAGAAAAAGTCTAGAAGGGCACATAACAGAATAAATTACAAAAGCTATTGATTGTTTACCTACAAATAAAGCACCCGGGGAGGATGGCTTTCCTATCAAATTTTATAAGATTACAAAAGTTCAAATAATCCCACTCGTACAAAACTTATTTAATGAAGCCCTAAAAAAAGGACATTTCTCTCCAGAATATTTACGAGCACATATTACTGTAATTCTTAAACCTGATAAAGACCCACTAGAATGCTATAGTTACAGACCTATCTCATTACTAAATTCTGATATTAAAATTCTGGCTAAAATACTTGCGACTCGCTTAAATTCAGTCATTACATCACTTATCCATTCATCTCAAGTCGGCTTTGTTCCCTCTCGATCCTCTTCAAAACATCTTCGAACAATTTTACACCTATTTTGGCTAACACGTATTAAATCAGAAGAAAATGTTATATTGTCCCTAGATGCAGAAAAAGCTTTTGATAGAGTGGAATGGGGATATTTATTTTGAACCATGAATAGAATGGGTGTTGGTACAGTTTTTTTTACTTTAACTGAAGGAATGTATCAATACCCAACTGCTGCGATTATTTGTAATGGTTTTACATCGCCATACTTTAAAAATGTTCTTAATACCAGACAAGGATGCCCACTTTCTCCTCTGTTGTTTCTCATTGCTTTAGAACCTTTAGCTATTGCGATTAGACAGAACATTAATATGCAAGGTATTGTTACCCCAGCGAGAGAGGTAAAAGCTTTTTATTATGCAGATGATATAATACTGACATTGTCTAACCCGGATTCTTCGGTTAAAAACTTGATCACTCTATTAAACCAATTTTCGACATTCTCTGGTTACAAGATCAATTGGGCCAAATGCGAAGCTTTACCAATGAACAATAATACTACACCAATTTCACTAGGTAATTTCCCATTTAATTGGAAATTTCCACATCTTAAATATCTTGGGATCCTACTTAATACTCGACTGAAGAATGTTCTGATGGACAATTTGAATCCTATTATAGATAAACATAAAAGTGATTTCATGAGATGGTCACAATTGAATCTCTCTTTATGTGATAGAGTACAAATTATAAAAATAAATGAATACAATCCCAAAATTCAATTATATGTTCAGTATGTTATCACTCATAATTACTTATAATTTCTTCAAAAGTGCTTCATCTCTAATAACCCGTTTTATTTCGGGAGGAAAAGATTCTCGTATTAGCAGTTCAAAACTACACTCCTCCTCTTTAAAAGCTGGCTTACGACTTTCGCACTTGGAAACCTATTGGAAAGCTCAACAATTATCACATTCAACATATATGATATCCATAATCGATAACATGCCCCTATGGGTCAAAATGGAACAGTCCTGATTGAAAACTACTATTTATTATACCAAATGTCCAAAATATTCACAATCCTCAAATCCAATTATTTACTCCTCTCAACTAGCATTGCAGAAGGCTAAAAAAATCATAAAATGCAACTCCAATGTTCACTTAAATGCCCCAGTTTGGAATAACTCTACAATTCTCTATGAAGATAAAGAGCTTAATTGGTTCGTCTGGAGAAATAACAAAATTAATACCCTATCGGACTTATATACACGAAACAACTCTCTAAAATCATTCTCACATTTGCAAGAGACGTATAAACTTCAAAAATCATAATTTAATAATTGTATTTTGATATCATCTATTTTAGATTCCAAAATAGACTCAACTATAGATCCTATAATACAGTCTTCTATTGCTCGTTATATATGTGTATGGAGGAATTTCAAAGGTACGGTGTCAGGCTTATACTCCATACTAATTGATAAATCTTTTTTAGATAATACCTCTGAAAATTTAAGAACATAGTGGTCCACACAACTAAATATCACCTTTTCAGTTAGAGAGTGGGCTAAAGTTTTGGAAAACTATAATCAGAGACTCCGTGATGCAAGATTAAAATTTAATTACTTTAAAATACTTAATCGATGGCATTGGTCACCTTCTAAACTCCACTCAGCTAAACTTAGTCCAAATTCTGATTGCTAGAGATGTCATCAATATAATTGCGATGTTGTACATGTTCTATGGGGATGTTCTGAGATTCAACAATTTTGGACACAAATAGCAAAATATTTAAGAAAAAGTTTACCTAATATTTTGTCTCAATCACCCCGATTGTTTTTATTACACGATATTTCCAGAATGGGTAGGGTTACGCCACAATTGTTCAGATGGTTATCTACGGCAATTAGCCTGTCAAAAATCAATATATTAAATTTCTGGAAATCTAACACTCTACCAACAATCCAATCCTGGTTGAAAGATATGTTTGACATTGCGCAGTTTGAAAGAGTGATATACAAATTAAATGACAACTTAAAACAATTTGATAATTTATAGAGCATTGTTCTAGAATAGGTGTGTTCTCTATTATCTCTTTATGATGATTCCTTGAGGGAACTCTCATAATTTGTTTTTATTTTCTCTTAGATTCTATTAATTAATTTGATAAATAAGTTTCTTGTAATTTAATCAATTATTTTCATTTACAAAATATTAATATTCTCCTTGTTTTTTTTTTATATACTATCTGGGAAAGTTTATTTGAATGAAATAATATCTAAATGTTTCATTATAACTTGTTGTGTGTTTTCTTTCTCTTCTTCTTATTTAATATAGAATGATTATGTAAATTATTTATTAGTGCACTTTCATTTTTTTTAGTTATTTGATGTATATTTTATATAATCATTGAGCAACCTATGTGTGTATTTGTTTATAAAAATTCAGTAAAGAATTGAAACACAAAAAAAAGGAAGGCGCCCATGAAGAGCTTTTTTGTAATTCAGAAGTAAGATGGTAAGAAAGATGTTAATAGGATCAGAACAAATCAAGACACTCTACATGGTGATGCGCAAATGGCAAATATTTACTGACACTCAATCTTCGCACATTATGGTTTGTGTGCTGAAACTCCAATGGCATGTGGGTGCTAGACTGCACGGCAACATGCTTGCCACACTACAGTGAGGCTCCTTGCCCCTGGCACATTCATTTGCCTGCAGCATCACTTGCCTAATGACATGGGCACCTCAACACTTGCTATGAATGACTCTCCCTGCCAGGGGACTCCAACATTGAAGTTGGGGTCTCTGCAAGCCACTGGGTGGGTTGCATGGTCCATTGGTGTTGCCACGGCCTTACTGGGTGGGGTGGTGCACTAATCGCTGCTTGGTGTGGGTGTACTGTGTTTGGGCAGGCCTCACTGCTGGAGTACTCATGACAGTGGGGGCACAGGGAGAAGCTGCCAGCAGAGGCAATTTGTTGGCTGGGGGCCCCTGGCGCTCCCGGCCCCAGCTTACTTGCATGCCTGTTCAGGGCTCCCAGTGACTGCCACGCTGCAGGGGCTCAAGGTTGAGTGGGCACCTGAGCTGACAATGGAGGGTGTGGCTTGTTGTCGTCCGGGACAATACTTTGGGGGCAGATTTCAATGTAGTTCTACATCGTGACTTAGACAGCTCCCATCCACTCATGTGTACACATACCACAGCTGCCACAAGATATTATGGCCGCTAATGGCCTTGTAGATCTGTGGCGGGATACAGATCCTAATCTATGTGAAGTCACTCATATATACACAACACATGGCACATTGGGTTGACTAGACTACTGGCTGGGGTCACCAAATACCAGGGGCTGGGCTACCCATGTTAGTCATCTTCTACGTACATACTCTGATCACCCCTCTCTGCTTCTTTTAATTTCTATACCGATTCCCAATACCGAACATTCACATTGCGTCTCTCCCCTCTGGCGTTCCCTGACGCTTTGTTTACTGCGAAGGTCCAAGAGGAGATGATGGCCTTTTTTCACACAGTAACGGCTCTGTAGAGATGCCAGCACTAGTTTGTGATATAATCAAGGCCTATATCCACAGGATTTGCATTGCCAAGCAACATGGTATTCTCACAGCTATTCACAACCACTTTTATGCTTTGGAGGCCCATCACATGCTCTCAAGATTCAGTGTAGGCAAGTTGTCTGTTAACCGGTGTTAGCACAGATGCAAGACAAGATTACATACTTCCGGCAGGATGCTGATAGGAAAGTCAAACACATTGGTCAATTCGATATTTCCAGAGTGTATAGTGAGATTGATCAGCCCTGATGTACCCTGGCTCACATTGTGCAGCGAGATAGTGCTTCTTTACCAGTGACTTAGCTGGAGGCTGATGATGGAACCCTTTCATATAACTCTGAGGCAATGATACATAAATCTATAAATGATTATACTCACCTTTACTCTTCTCATCATTCCCCTAGGCGAGAGGAGTATACTATAGCTTACTTTGAAAGAGTGACATTGGCTTGGCTAGAGGGACTACGTCACCTCTTCCTGGAGGCACCCTATCACTCTGGATGAAATCCTGATAGCCATTGCTGGCCTTCATATGGACAAATCCCAGGGAGGAGATGGATTTACAGTTGAGCTTATAAACTTTTCATGAATATATTGGCACCTAGACTCCAAAGAGTGTTTGTGGAGGCCTAGAAAAGTGGTACGTTACCACCTTTCTTTTCAGGAGGCCATCATCACCATATTATTCAAGACAGAAAATGATCCACAGTATCCTGACTCCTATTGCCCACTTCCCCTTATAAATACTGATTCCAAAATCTTTGCCATAAAAAGGTGAATAGAGTCCTCCTGTTCCTCCCAAATCCGGTCCTCTGGCCAGATGGGATTTATCCCTGGCCGGGTTACATTGCACCATCTCCAAACTCTTTTTGCAAACTACATTAGATTGATCCTACGCAGGAGGCAGCTTCCGCCCTGCTTGATGCCACTAAAGTATTCATCTCTGTAGAGTGGGGCTACCTCTTTGCAGTTCTCCATTGAATCTTTCCCTACATATTTCACCCACTTAATCTGGCTGCTTTACACTACTCTGTGAGCCAGAGTACAGGTTAATGGGTTGACATCTGAACCCTTTAACATACTGTCGTAGTTTGGACTCTTCCTCTAGGCAAGACTGCTGGTTAAAGGATGACAGTACTTTTGTTTGTAGGCGACTATGCCTATCCTACAACAAGTTGCAACTGTTGTCCTAACCTTACCGGCTCACTAGCAGCACCTCACCAGAAATACAATAGTAAAAGGTGATTTGTGGCAGCCTTTACGCATGGACTCAAGAACAAGACATCACAGGGAGTGTCGTGGTTAAACAGAGATTACCCCTTTCTCACAGATATATCATGTCTCAGACAAACACAGGCAATGACAAAGATGCTGTAAAGTTTCAATAATTTTTATTTAACATAACTGCAATTTGCGATAAGTTGCATGGGCTGAAATGATTAGGATAATGACTAATGCAAGGAACAGAATTGTGAAGACGAGAGTCATTATTACAAAGACCCCCACTATCTTTCAATGCGTAAGAAAGACATACGAGATGTAATATGCCCTAATACCCTAATGTGATAGGCCTAACCTCCTACCTAAAGGAGAGCTGAGTTTGCTAAACCTAATCTGCCAATGCCATGTCCATGAGAGGAGCCCCCAACCCTTGTTACCTTGGAATGAGGTCTCTATTTCAGACTCCGCAGGGACACAAAGACTGGGTCAGCGTCAAGACGACAGTATTAGCGATGGTGGCGATGGCCTCTGGTCAGAATCCTTCTGATTATCTGTCTAAAGTGCGATGTACTTATACAGATCTACCAGGACCCCTGATGTAGGTGTGTTCCCAAACAATAGATAACAGACATGCTTGGGACGGCAATTAATATAAACAATCCCTCGAAAGTATAGAGAGGGAAAATCCCGAAGTGTGAACACCTACTGTTTGTTTGTCTTTGTTGCTTGATCTTGACACCTTAGCACCGTGGCACTGATAATGCAAAGCATAACAAGTGGCCTAACTATAAACAAGGCAGCCATCTTAGAAGAATTAAATAATTAAATGTGCTAGGACAGAGCAAGCTAAGTAGGTTAAAAGTCACTAGTTGATGGGGGCACGAGTCTGCAAGCCAGAGGCTAAGCTAACTCCTGTTATCCCATTAAAATGAACTTGGATTCACTACAATACAACGTGGCACAAGGCAGGGATGCCCTCTGTCATGATCATTTGCTCTTGAGACAGAACCCTTAGCTTGTGCTATCCAGCAAAGACATGGGTACCGAGGCATAGCTTTCACCCAGTGGAACTTAATTATCTCTCTGCACACAGACACAATTGTGTTATACTTATGTAAACCGGATCAAAATCTTAAACAAGTTATACAGGAATTCACCCTCTTTCATGTCCTCTATGGGTTGACAATCAATTGGAACAAGTATGCCATACTTCCCCTTTTCGACGTGACAACAGAGCACCCATTCCCTGGTTTGCCTCCTCATTGAAATATCTTGGGATTCAAGTGAGCTGTAATACTGACAATATTATCACTGAAAATTGTGGCATAGCCATCTCTAAAATAGATCAGGTGACTCGCTGGATCAAGCTTCCTTCATCTCTGCATGGCAGAATTGCATTGATGAAGATGAGTATCTTACCAAAAAATGATTATACCTCTTTAATAATATACCAATCCCTCTTACCAAACATTTCTTCACCACGCTAAAATACCTAATGATTTGGCTTGCCCGGTCCGGTAGAGAACCTAAAGTCAGAGGAGAGATCCTCACACTCCCTTATGACCAGGAAGGTCTGGCTGCTCCTGATTGTAAATCGTATTTTCTGTGTCTGCAAGCACAGAATGCATGCTTTTGGCTGTACCCTCCACCATACATGGTGTATTTGGCCATTGAACATGAGGTTTCCTTCGTTAATAGGTGAGATGCCCCTATGCAGATAAACTGAAATATGCACCATAGTACAAACCCATCTGGATTGGGAAGGGATTTGTCACCCCTATGGCAGGGACAAATTGTACTCACCTCATCAGTCCTTAACTCATTATCCCCTGCTTTTTAGTGTACTGGGATCTAACACACTGGCTAGGTTGGCCGAGTGGAGAGTTTGGTCCATGGCAGACTTTTTCCCTGATGGCAGGTTTATTGGGGCCTTAACAATTCACTTGACTTCTTTCTTTGTCTGCAAACTCAGGCGAAATACACGGATCACTACCAGGAATTCCCAAAAGTGCTCTCTGAATGCCAAACCCTTTCTATTCTGCTCATGCGCCTCTGTAATATTATCCAGACTATGGCCCACCCCTCAGCACATCAGATGCACGGGCAGCATGGGACACCAATTTAAGCAACACCATTACTTCTGAAGAATGATCCTGTTGTTATAAAGATTGGTGCATTACCCACTGATGGGCAATAGTGGTCAGTACACTTCAAGTTCATTCTCTGTGCTTTTTGCACCCCGCTCCAATTACATACATGGAGGTTGCACCCGACCCGAGTGTACCGGTTATGGACCACTGGAGGCCAGTTTTATCCATTGTACCTGGTGTTGTCCTCCTGTGGTGGCTAACTGGTTTCTGGTGTTCCAGGCCCTCTCACTTATGACTCGTATGACTCTGTCAATGTCCCCTAAGATGGCTTTGTTGGGCTGCCCTCAAACCGTACTCAAACCGTGCTGCAGTGTGTGCATAAGTATGTATCACTCGCTCTTGTGCTGGCAAAGTGCAGAGTGGCTTCATCAGAAGGAGGGCTGTTCCTCTGGGTGCGCAATCTGGTGTATTGCCAGGAGCAGTTAGACAGATACTATTTGCTCCTTCCTCCAGAAAGCCGACGAAAGACATTTGGAACCCCCTGCATAGTTACCTCCTTCAACTTGAAGACCAAACTACAGACAGACAGACCATTCAGTGGTGCAGGTGCAGTAACCCACACTGCAGCTACGCCTCCCAATTTTTATTTCCATTGGATGGGGCTGCCTCATCAGCGGTCTGGGGCCGGATGCTATTGGTTTCTTTACTCAGTTCTTGAGGTATATATAAATGTGTGTGTGTGTATATATATATATATATATATATATATATATATATATATATATATATATATATATATATATATATATATATATATATATATATATATATATATAAATATATATCAGGCCCCCAATTGGTGCACAGTCCTCCTTGCTTGTCCCAGCTCAGCACTTGCCTATATGTATACATTCAAAGTTTTTCATTGTGCAAAGCATTGTAATTGTGGATGGTTTTTTTTTGTAGTCAGTGTTTACAGTACTGGATCAAGTGCTCAGGATAATTTGATCATGTATTGTTTGTTGCTAAGAAAAAAACTATTTGCTGACCATCTTCAAAACCACCTGCAGCATTTGCAAAGCCATTATGACCAGCTCCCCCAGCTTATCTTGCAGACAGGCTCACTATCTCTGGTGGTTCTCGGGACACTTGCAGCCAGGACACAATTACATTGCAGACTACGAAGTGTAAGAAGTAAAAAACAAGACAACAGCCTTTTCCATCTGTGCACATAGGATCTGGAAGAACATCCCCATATCCTTCAGAACTCCCCCAACACTGCTTCAGTTTAGGAAAGAGTTGAAGTTCCACCTCTTTAAAGAACACTACCTCACAGTACATTAACAGTCCCCATCCCAGATGATTCTCTCGTCACTTATTTTGTATATGCTCGCCTTTGACCCTGTACAGCACTTTGCTGCCTCTTGGCGGGGTTTTCACTACATAAATACCATATACACACATGCAGACATACAGATGTACTTTGTACTGCAGGCTGGACAATTCATTTTCTTGTGTTGCTGTTCACAGTAGCAGGGTTTCATCCAGTGTCTTTGGTTTGTTTCTGTCCTTAGGAGTGAATAGCAACTTCCAGAGTCTTATTCCTGTTCGGTAACTGTATGTGCTGGTGCAGCGTAGCTATGCCTGCATTAATTATCTAGTTCAGAAGGGCACTGGTGAGAATTCAGTCCAATCAGGTGTTAACAGTATTCAGAATCCACAAGTCTAGTCAACTAGATGATCAGGTACCTCCTTTTCGATAATGGGGGAATCGGAGCGGGCGCCAACTGGTTATAGAAATGTATATTCCAAAGTTGTCTGTATAGACTTCATGCACAATGTCTCTGTGATTTCCAGAGAACTTCCGATGCTGAAGAAAGGTGGGTGGCCACAAATGGGGGACTGAATGGCCCACTTTCCAAGAAGTTTTACCTTGTTGATAAGCATGCAAAGGGTACTCTTTATCATGAAGGCATGGGAATATTGATTTGTGTGAACCTCCATCTTGCTCTATATATGCCTTTTCCATGAAGAGGACATCATCCACACAGGAAACATAACCACCATGTGGTACCCACATGGACCACCTTACATGTAGGGGGAAGTGAAACACTTCTCTTTATAGAAGGTGAGTATCCCCATAGCCTGTGAAGAAAGCAGTATATTCTATCTGATAGGAGTCAGGGTCCTGTACAGCTGAGCCTTGTGCTCTGATCGTTGAATGACATATAGGGGTGTGCAAAATGTGCTTTTTCTTAAGTCCGTGAAATTATGCATCAAAATGCAAAAGTGGTATTTGGTAGTGTACTTTAGCATAAAGTTTGTCCTTATGTGACTTAAAATTCCATTTCATGCTGTAAAAGTGGAAAAAAAGCACAATGAATATCCGCTCCAGCTTTGCCATTCATTGTTCCTATGAGTTTGCTGTAAATTTTCAGAACAAATGATGCATCAGCGCCTAATTGCTTAATATGGCAGTAATAGCGGTAGTAGCATCATTTCAGAAATTTTTCTTTGCTAAAGAAATGTGGAATTATTGATATTACACTAAATACACCAGCGTAACAGTGATTTCACATGGGTCGGTGAAGTAAGGCATCCTTTGTGGATTCATAGAATGTTTGGTTTGCAGAGGGAAACACAACAGATCTAGAGAACGTTAAAATGGATACCTCTGCAAAGCTATGGCCACAGAGCAGGGAATCTCTCCGTAAAGGTCAGTACAAGGAGCATGGCCGTCTGTGTGCACTAGCATGTAGACCACGACATTATGCATATTACTGATTTACTTTCAAAACACTATTTGAAAAGTCTCAATGTCTTGGAGGTATGGCTTGACCAGGTATCTTTTTTGCTTAAGCTGAACTGAGAATTTTGTCATTCACTTGACTCGCATTGACCGCAAACCTTTTCAAAATCTGCTTGAATGTCTTTCAGGGATTGGTTAAATGTCTTCAGCCCGCCCATCACTGCCCCAAGCCAACAGCTGGCAGAGCACATGGATCTCTCCAAACTGAAACAGTCCCATCAAAGTGACAGCACTGGAGGTGGGTAAGATGCAAAAAGTGTCCAAAGGATAAAAAAAACCTGAACGTAGCTATGAAGCAGTCATGATAAATGCCTACACGTGTTACAGAATTGTCTAGAGAACAGCTTCATATCAAAGGTGTTGTCTCTTCATTTACTATTCTCCTGGGGATACAGTGTGTTCCTACATTTTTTTTCCTTTTGTGCAGAGCATTTGAAATGAGTTATCATAAATCTCTGTTGTGTACTGTGGCTTCCTAAGGGATGGCGTGTCACAATGATTTAGGATCTGAAACACATTATGCCCCTTAAATTGGGGACCCTTTCAAAGGTGTTCATTTGTAATTGTTTATGACAGCAAAACCGAACTCTGCTGTCAGAATGGGACCTTGATGTGAGGCACTGCATAAACTGTGTGATAAGTGTCCTAAATATTGAAAATAAAGGCACTCTGTACTCAGAAGCTGGCAGGCTATTGGATAACTGTTTTCTGATGGCTACCTGAGCAAATGCAGACAGATGAAATAGGAGTCTGGGTCCTGAAAGAAATGCACTTGCTTACCGTGCAGCCAATCACATGCCATAAATCTCCCGAGAGCTAGTGTTAAATATAATTTCAATTAAATGTTCTCGTGCTGACTTTCCCTTTCTGAAAGTTTGCTTCTTGCTGCCTGCATCATTAGTTAATAGTGTGAAGCATACAGCGAGCACGCGAAGAGCCAGCCCCCAAACCCAGCAGACGTGGCATCTTTTCCTGCCCTGGATGCTCTTTCAAGCTGCCATTACTCAGTTAAATTGACTATGTGACAGAGCAGCAGCGTGGAGCTGCTTAACCCAGCGTCCGGGGATAGTCACATCTTCGAGTGCGAGGTTTTTAATTATACCATCCTTGTTTTACAGCGTTGCGTGTGGCTGGAAATTTATATTTTTGGTGCGCTTGGAAATCATCTCTAAAGCTCACTCATTGGCTGCACTAAATGTTGCCATATCCATAAGCAAATGGGCAAAGTAAAAGTAATCTGGTGATGAGCAAGTTTCAGGGAGGATGTATTGCACCAGGGTCACCATAGTGACATGATGTAATTTATTCTCCTACATTATGGTACAGCATTTTATGGGGTTTTCTTTAGCTCTTTCGATTTTTATCCCTTTATGAGGATAGTTTGAGGCATGCCTATAAAGGACCAAATATATGATTTCAGTTTTAATGGTGTACACAGAGTAGCTGAAGGCATAGTTTGAAAGGCAAGGCATCCATTCTATCTCGTTATGGGTTCGTACCTATTGAATCGTCAAACCATATTTATTACACATTTTTTAGGAATCAACATAGCGCTGTTGCAATTTGTTCATTTTTGTGCTGCACACATATCATCTTTTAATTGCGGTAAAAAGTGCGTTTGGTTGCCTTGGTCTCCTGGTTTAGAGGAAGGGGCAATATGGAATGTGACACTGCAGATTAAATGAACAGCAGGCAAATGACGTTTTAGCATTGCCTGGAGTATTTTTTTCTTAGGAAATAGAGAAAAAAAAACATAAAGAGTAAAAGCAAAGAAATGAAGGGGGTGGAATAAAAGAAAAAAAGTTAAAACTAAAGGACTGGCCAACCAGCTCTGACACACAAGTGCACTTATTTTCAGGTGGGTATGCACATATGACCAGAAAATGCAGCCATTCACAGTACAAGATAGCCAATGATTGATATGGACTCACCGATAGTCCATGCATTAGACATTGATGGATTGGAAGCAGAGTATAAATGACACTCAGGGGCAGAGCAATGGCAATACAAAGCTGATCCAAAGACCCTTAACATACCTTCATGAATATATAAGGATGAATGTATTATTTGATTATTTTCTTTGTAACAAGTTCCTGGCAGACGGGTAAGAAAAAGGTTCTAGCAAGAATTATTACATTGCTCTTTTTCTCCCTCTAGGGCTTGTCAGTGGTGATAACACCAAATCCTTTCCTACAAAGGTAATCAGTGACATTTCATGTAACAAAATACCTATCTATTGGTTTCCATTCAGAGGAAAAATAATCCATCCTCAAATACCTTTTAACTTTCTTTCACATGTTTCACAGTCAATATGTCTGGCCTACTGAGTTTACCAAAATTTTTCTTAATAAAAAGATCAGATCTAAGACAACAGAAATATTTTTCCTAGTGAATCAATCATGCCTCTAGCTTTTACCATTGGCTTGTGACCATACTCAACTCAGACTTACATTTTTGGTTGTGAGCCTTCCCACAAGTCAACCTTCGGGTATACCATAATAAAATTACAAATATGTACAAAATGAGATTTGTAAACAATGCAAAATCCCTACTAATAGAGCCTAGTAAGGATTACCATAGTGTAAATAATCTATCCCCATGCGTTTTTCACGTGGGTCACCAACACCAAATCCCTTGCCTGCTAAGGTGATATTCGAGATTCCATATAACATAATACCCATCTCTGGGCTTTAACACAGTGTAATGAAAATATGTCCTTAAACACCTTTTGCCTTTTACACATTCTCTTTACAATAAGTTATTAAGGTATACTTGCTTTGCCATATCTTCTCCTAATTAGCATGTCACCATAACAAGCCTACTGCACTGTATGTAAGCTTTCTCTGAGGTAACCATCTGGGAAACAGACATAAAACAATGACAGATGGCATAGAAACAATACTATCTCTCCAAAGACAGCCTAACAGGAATTATTGTAGTGCATATTTTCTATTCCCATGATTTGTTCGGGTGAATCACCAACACCAAAACCTGTGTATACTACACTAGTCTTCGAAATTTCAAATACATGCTTACATGATTTAGCAGTGTAATAACAATCCATCCTTAAAAGTATGTTATCTTTAACACAAGGTTTTCAATGCTTTTCACAATAAGTAGGTCAGGTCTACTTTCTTTTTTAGAGCATTTCATAATAAGCAGACCGGACCTAAGAAATCTGGCATGACCTTCTGGGGACCACAGAAAAATTGTTGTGACACTGCACAATCAGACCCATCTCCCCAGTGTAAGTTAAGGTTCCCTAGGAATATGTAGCTAGAGCTTTTCGTTGCCCTCTCTGCTATTTGACCTTTGAGATTCTTGATGAAGAATTGATTATGCCAGGAAGGTGTTAGATGGTGTGGAATATTTTGGGCTTCAGGTTAAATATCTTCATTGCAATATTGAGGCATTCCAACCCGGGGATCTGCACTGTCATTAGATTTTACAGTGTAGTGAATAACCGTGGGAAATTGCATCAACTCTGCATTGTTTTCAATCTCTATCCTGCTAAATGATTGTAAAGCCTTGGGGAATCAAAAGAACAAGTATAGGCTTGTGCGGGCAGGAAGCAATCAGTGAATGAATAACTGTGGGTAATTGCATCAACTCTGACTTGTTTACCATCTCAGTCTTAATGAATGATTGAAAAACCTCAGGGAATCAAAAGTTCAAGTATTGGCTTGTGGGGGCAGGGAATGCTCAGAGAGCCAGATTTCCAACAGGAGCAATAAGTCAAGGTTGTGGGTTTGTGTTTAGCTGCTGCAGTTGTGGAGCAAGTGACTGAAAGTGGACTGAATAGATTTTCTGATAGAGGAAAAGATGATTGGGACTTGCCCATCTTTTTAGAAGCGCATTATACCCTATGGCACTTGTAATAAGACTGATGGGGTATCCATCAAGTATGTGGTGGAGTAACTTGTCCGCCAAACTCTAAATCAGGCCATAGTCTTTTACATTGAAGAATACATGATCTGTATTTGATCTTTATGTAAAAACATCACGTCACCTTGCTTCCCAAGTTTGGTGATGAGACCAGAACAACACAAAAGGATAATGGACGGAGTGCTGACAATGCAAACACTCACCCCCAGTCACAGATCTGGGTTTAACCCATCGTTTTTTTGCTGCCCATGCCATTCCAGTTTGGACCCAGCCATATGCAAATCAGTCTTGACCCTGTTCCCTATGGGAACAGTCCAGCCCGAACTGCCAGGCCAGGTCTTACCTGGACTGGAAACAAGCATCCTGGGACCGGTTTCGGGGTTTCACCCCTCATCAGCCAGGCTAGCTTGAATCCAGAGCCATGGGAAGCACGGGACCCACGTCCGGGCATACCCTTCCCACTTAGGGCGACATTAGCAACACAAAAGGATGATGGACGGAGTGCTGACAATGCAAACACTCACCCCCGTCACAGATCTGGGTTTAATCCATTGTTTTTTTGCTGCCCATGCCATTCCAGTTTGGACCCAGCCATATGCAAATCAGTCTTGACCCTGTTCCCCATGGGAACAGTCCAGCCCGAACTGCCAGGCCAGGTCTTACCTGGACTGGAAACAAGCAGGGGTTTCACCCCTCATCAGCCAGGCTAGCTTGAATCCAATGGCATGGGAAGCATGTCCTTTTGTGTTACTGATGAGACAAGAGCTACAGAAAATATGTATGACCCTACTGCTCCAAGCGCAAAACAAAGGGGGAGAAAGCCAGATTTGTTACCATGATTCCAATACATAGATGTATATTGTCCACTTGCAGAGACTACATTGGCTACATATTAGTAATAGAATTGTGTTTACACAGTTACGATGATAAACAAATGTATCACATTTGAAAACATAATTCTACCAAAGATGTCTTTATCATTTTTAAAATCTTCGTAATTTAGTTCAAACTAGAAAAAAAAAAATAGAAAGAGGGAGTAGATTCTCAGTTTAGGAATCCAAATTGAGCAGTGTGCTTTCTAAATATTTGGAGTTGGATTCAAATGCTTTAATGCTTTAAAAGAGGCTTTAAACATACCAGTTTTAGCTGTGCTAATATGTGATTAATTTAAGACTGCAAATATAATTACATGCAGCACCACACACATCATAAAATAGTTAGACTTAATTGGCTTTAAATTGATCATGAAGAGTAGAAATATAATAATTTTGCTAATCTGAGGTATCTTGCCACCTATTTCAATAGTAATCAGCAATGTAGTGATCCACAAAACTACAAACAAGATAATCTACATTTACTTTAAATTTTACAAGATATAGTATGAGGTAGATAAGATGATTAGTTTGGCATGGTCCTTTGGTGACATGAGTACCACATATGTTTTCTATTTGACTCAGCATTTGAATTATTAAGCAGCACAATCTTGACCTTATTCTCCCACCAATTAAAATCGTTTAAAAAATATCTTACAGGTCTAAATGACATCCCTTACACTGGGCAGTGTAACATTTAACTGCAAATTGTCTTGGTGTATTTTTATCTTTAGTTTTAGGACCAGCAAACTAGAGGAAAGGCTTTCAGAGGAAATTCATTAGGATATCCTTTGTCAGTTTCTTCCTGGAAACCAGATATTCTTATGTTATTGTCCAAGGAGTCAGTTTCATATTTAGCCAAACGGGAGCTCGGCCTGTCCAGTTTGATACATGCATGTTCTACCTCACTTTCCAAAGCTTCTAAATTATCTTCATTAGAAGCCTTGCAATCCTTCTTTACTTCAGGTCTCTCATTAATTTTCAACTGTCTTTCTTCACTGTTTAACATTGCCTTTTCATTGTTGTCTTTTCTCTAGTCATCTGTTCATCATCTCAAGAAGTTTAGAGATCCTCTTACCTCCTCGTCATTTATGTCTTCTTATTCTAGTTTGACTCTGTTGGCAAGCTTTTATCTTCCCCAGTGGTCAACATACGTCATTAATAGTAAACAATTAAGGCTAAATACTCTTACTGTGGCAGAATTGAGTGTACAGAGTATCCCCACGGTAACGCTATTATCCTGGCTGCAGTCAGTTTTAGAATCAATTGGGATCTTTAGCACTTCTGTGGATCGCGGCTCACACATAATTCTTTCAGTTTTTTTGTCTGAAATTAGGTGTGGATGAAATCTTAATAACGCTAATGAAATAAAAAAAATGCATACACTGTCTTGAAATGTGCAATTTTCTCATATAAAAGCCTTGTAATATTATAGTAGGAGACTGATTTTCCCAGAAAATGTTGTGCATAGAACTTTTTCTTAGATGTGCACTTATTTAAAGTCACATGAGATACCGGACACACACTTATCCTTGTAAAAGCATAATTTTGCACCGTATTGTGAAATTTTCTGGGAATTTACTAAAAATAGACATTTATTCACAACCTTGCCTAAAACTCACTTTCCTACCTATAACTAAGTCTCTATAATAGTCATTTTAGTTTCATCTTCTGAAGAAGAATATTTTTGTGAGTTCTCAGTGAGTCATTCTGTAAATTATATGTTGAATTGAATATGTGTATGTGCTACATTTTAAACTTCTTCAGTATATTGTTTTAATGTTGTATTCTGTTTTTATCTATAATATCTTCTGTGGTTGTCCCTTTGAGATTTTGTGTTTGATAGACCTGTATTTTGCATTGATTTACAGATGGCTGTTTAGCATATGTGTTTTACCAAACTCTGACGCATATACTTTCTGGTGGAGATTACTAAATTGCGTAGCACATAGTGAATGTAAAGCTATACAATCTTAGTATGTGAATTCTCCTGTACTGCACACATTGTGAAATGTTAACATGCCTGTATGAAGGTAAATGTAAAAAGTGGGTTGTTAGTTGCAGAGGATGTGGGTACTTTACAAGTAATATTTCTTCACCCATCTGTATTTGGAAAGTGTATGTAGCACTCATTTTTGTATCAAAAAAGTGTTTTGTCAAAGTGTGCCAAAAGCAGTTTTGGTGGAAGCTTTAGATTTGGGACTTACCAACAAGGTTGACCAGGATCTGCAAAGTGTGGATTGAGCCTGTCTGTATCCAAGGAGATTCTGACTTGAAGGACAGCTCCCTGCCCCCCTGCCCCCCTGCCCACCAGTGTGTGCTTTCCTGATGATCCCTCTAGCTTACAAGCAACCCTGAGCCCTCCTGTCATACCAGCTCAGGCCCTTTAAGTTTGTGGAGGGAACCCCAAGACTGCCACCTCCATTTTGTGGCCCAGTGCCATAAACAGCCCAGTGAGCAGAAATACAAAGAAGGTGGCAATATCAAAGATATGCTGTGCATTCTTGAAACTTAAGACTGTTTCTTCTTCACCTGTGACTCTTGAACTCTTGTTTTCTGTGCAATTTGTACTTTTAAAACTACTGTTTTTTTCTACCATTGACTGTTGAAATCTTCCACCTAGTTTTCCTCTGTACAGTGCCAAGGCTTGTGTTTTTAAAAGGTAAAAAGGCAAACTAAATCTCAGAGGATAAGAAGAGCATCTTTTAAAGACTACGTAATCTGCTGTATGGTTTAAACTGGGTTTGGAAAGTGCATGTAGCACTTGTTTTGGCTAGCAAAAGTGTTTTGTTTAAGTGTGCGAAAGGCTGTGTTTGTAGTCACTTCGGATTTGGGCCTTACCTGCAAGGATGACCATGACCTGCATAGTGTAAATCAGACTGTCTGTATCGAAGGAGATTCTGACTTGAAGAGCAGCTCCCTGTCCCCTGCCCGCCAGCCTTTGCTTAAGGTTCCGTGCCCTTTATATGGGTTTCTTAGTGGTTGTTGGGTCTGTGCTTTGATTGGTTCCTAGGGCTAGGGTTTCTACAGAACATGCTGCTTAAGGTTAGAGTTCTGATTTTCTGATAGGTCTGGAATTCTGATTGGTTCTTAGGGATAGGGTTTCTATTGGAGTTAAGTCATTAGGGTTAGAGTCTTGATTGGCTGATAGGTCTGGGGTTCTGATTAGTTCCTAGTGCTTTGATTGGATATATGGCTTATAGGTTAGCTTTTGATTGGTTGCTAGGACTGTGATTTGTTGAAAGGGCCAGGTCTCTGATCGGTCTTAGGGCTAGCGCTCTAATTGGTTAGGGCTAGGGTTCCCATTGGCCACAGGTGTCACCTGACCTAGGACTATTTAACTTTAGGGCTCAGGCTTCTCAACCCGGGCATCAAGGCCAAAGGCAGAGAGGACAAGGGCAGTTGCCTGTTTGTGCCTGTTTGTGCCAGGTCGGGCCTAGGGCCAGAAATGCTGTCCTTCTTACCATTCACCAGCCACCAACCTAACGCATCAAGACCCTCAGACATAATAACACACTCTCAACAAATACAAGCTACTTATTTACTACACACAAACCCTATCCACTTTTCAATGTCTCAACAACCTTTGCAAAACTACATAACTACCACACAATGGCACCTTCACTCTCACACAAAACACAAGTTCTTTGCTATACCACTAACAAATCCACACATCACCAACACAAAGCTACAATATACAAAACTTTAATGCATCCAGACACAGACTCCTTGTTCATACAAAACACCAGCTCTACCCTTTACTTGCTCCTAACAGACCTCTTTCCTTCACCACCAAACCTATACTCAGCTTTTCATCATATCATCACCAACACCCTCCTCCTCTTTTTACCAAAAACAAACAACCAAATAATCATAACTCACCAGTCCCCCATACATACTACCTCTTCCAGCTATCAAATCAAACACAATTATTCCTAACTCATCCATCCCCTCTCACGCACCACATACACTCTTCTCCAAAACACATAACCACCCAGTATGCCATTCAACTTCCACTCACCATCAGTGGTTTACATACAAATTCTTTTCAGAAAAACACTACATCAATATCTCCTCTCTCTACCCCACAAAACCAAAACGTAACACACACACCAACATATCAAAATATCTCACACATACAGTTTTATAATACATGCCATCACAAATTAGAAACATACATGGATTCTTACCCTCCTGACTACACAAATATGACACACTAAACCATCTTTGCTCCCAAAGTTAATCTCTTCATCAACACCTAACACATATACACCAACACAACAACCCTTATTCACCCAAATCTCTTCCATTGTACAATTTGGAGCCTTCAAGCATGATCCACGTGCTCCACCACTACCCCTAACCCATACACCTTCCACCCTAAACAGACTCAAACAAAATAAACAACATGCCACTCTTCACAGCTTTGCAGACCTTTGTCTATCACACAACAATGCTACTCTGCAACAACAACACAGCTCACCAACTCACTGTCAATCACCGTCTCCACCACCTACACCAGTGGTATCCAAACGTTTTAATGCCAGCCCCCCGGATGGAAAATAAGAATCATTGCCCCCCCTCAGAATTGTTCACAATTATTTTATAAAGATGGCAATGTTTAATTATGTCTAGGCCTATTTAAGCATTGCAGTTAAGTACTGTTACCTTTTTCTTTAATGCAATAACATGCTTCTGCTTAAAACAAAGGCCTGTTGTCTGTATAATGGTTCTTTTGGCCAGAGTCTGGCACCCCCCCTAGGATCACTTGGGGCCCCCCTAGAGGGCCCCCCCCCCACAGATGAAAGGTCTCTGACCTTCACACACAGACCCTTCAAAGTGCCTTCTAAGCCTGCTGGATGAGGAATATGATCTAGAAAAACAAAATTATTGCTATCCTCATTCTGCTAATACTACCACTAATGACACACAACCTTGGTACAACTTAAAAAAATACTGTTCTTTCTCTTCTACAAAACAAAGTCACACCACCACCATAACACAACCTCTAAACTTCCTACTAATAAATGTTTCATCACTTGCTAAAAACAAGCACCACGTCTACTACCTACTTACTGACACACAATCTGACTTATTCTTCATAACTGAATCATGGATAGGAGATGCCATGGTCCCAATGTTGCAAGAAGCTATTCCTCAAAGCTATCAATCTATCACACAAATTGTATAGGCAAAAGAGGAGGTGAATTAGCTATTATATTCAAGCAAACATTAAATCTCACCAAAGCTGACAATGTTTCTATACATGGTTGTGAGGCCCTCTTCACCAGATGCAACCAGACACCAACTTGCTCCTTTAACTTCCTTCTCCTTTGCAGACCACCACTTAGCAATGCAATCTTCCCAGATACATTTCATACCTTTTATTATTACACTACAACCTATGCATTGATGAGGACCTAAACATTTGGTATGAGAAATCCAGTATTCCCCATCCAAAAAACATTATCACTGGCCTAGTCATAATGAATCTACACCAGATCAACACATCTAAGGCCACCTTACATGCATCCACCTACCTACTGTGGTGCAAACTCAATTTTGAATATTTAGACACACAACTATCATCCACATAGAT
Organism: Pleurodeles waltl; assembly: GCF_031143425.1. Taxonomy (NCBI): domain Eukaryota; kingdom Metazoa; phylum Chordata; class Amphibia; order Caudata; family Salamandridae; genus Pleurodeles; species Pleurodeles waltl. The sequence goes on from NC_090448.1 coordinate 205,446,843, forward strand.
TTAGACAATAAATTCCATTCAAAAGCGTTATGAGTGGCTATAGGAAGCTTTTGATATCTAAGTACCCCTAAGAACAACAAAACAGGCCAAGAAAAATAAGCACCTAGGAGAATACAGAACTATAAGAGTGTTGTGGGTTGCCTTTAGCACCTGGACTGGGCACCCTTATTTTAGCTCTAGGCCCATAGCCTGTGTCCGTTCACATACATACACATTTGTTTTATTCATTTTATTATATTTCAGCACAGCTCACCTTTACCTTTGTTGTTTTATACTTTTCAATCAGCTGCCTTTCTGAGAAGGCATAGTTATTTGTGTTTTACATTTACCAGTCCTTTGCACACATTTTACTCTGCCCTGATCAAGGATGTCATGTTCTTTACATGATAGCTTTAACTAGTATTGTCGCTCCAAGGGTTACAGAGTCATCTCTCTGCCATAGACATATCACATCAGGCCTGTTCTTAGGACAGAACATGTTTTGTTATATAAACACTGCATAGGCCTAAGGAGGGTAGGGGGCATTCTAACATCGCCGTTTGAGGGTGTACACCATTTCATTGACACCTTCACTGATCCTGGCCCTGTCTTTCCAGCCAACCCAGAGAGTTGACAGGTGACAACAGGCAGCCCCTTGCTCACCTTTCAGGTATTGGGTCAGGGCTCTTTCCATAGACTGGGATAGGCAGAAGGGCTAACATCCCTATGCACTCAGGTTTAGACATTAGGGTATAGGTAGGAATCACTAGATGCTACGATCAGATCAGTATGGTGGGACTGTTTATATTTTTTTTACTCTAAAGGTCATAATCATCATTGTATTATGTGCCATCTGCCTAATAATCGCAGCTCATGTTCTTTATCATCCGATGCAATTGCTTCAATAAATATGGAAATTTACTCTTCATCTCTTTATCTGCCTTATCATGCATGAGACTTTGTGTAACTGTGAGAAAGGGGTATGGTCAGTTCTAGCATGATATGTCTGCAGAGTCAGATTGTCATGTTCTTAGGCTGCCACAAACCACCTTTATTTTGTCTGTGTTGGTGAGATGCTGCAAGCTAGCCGACAAAGTCAGGTGACAGCTTCCAGTCGTTGTGGGACTGATTCAATTGCCCACACTTGCTGGTGCAACCTCCCTAAACTAAGCAGTTTTACCCCCATTATAAGAGTCCTACGACAAGAAACAAAACAACTAATTAGAAAGCTTCAATGCACCTGGCTCAAAACAAACAGTAATCAATACAAACTTCACCTATAGAAACGTAACAGAATATACAAGTCAACAATAAAAAAAGCTAAAAAAAGGTAACATTCAGAGAGAATTCAAAATGTAAAATGTACATATGAAGAATGGTATAAAATTCGTACCGAATTTCATAAACCTAAATGCACAGAAAGAACTCATCACATTACTCAAGAATTCTCTGACAAGCTGGCAAATCTTTACACAACCAAAGTAGACACGTTGGACTCCTATTTAAAACAAAGGAAAACCACCAGCACCAACCCATTTCCCAAAATCCCCTCCAAGAGTAGGCCAGCCCAGCCTCAGCATTACTTCAAACAAATATCACAAAGTAAATTCATGGATCCTTTTAACCCTTGTCCTCCACAAGTCTTCAAGAAAATGATTATTACTACCTGTGTTGCCACACCAGTAAGAAGAATCATCAGTAATTCTTTAACTACTGAAATCTTTCCTGAAGGCTTAAAAAAGTTATACATACGCCCATTATTAAAGAAAACAAACCTGGACTCCAACAGACAACTGCAAATTAAACTTTCCTGGGCAAACTGATAGAGCAGCATTCTCTCAGGTGTAACAATTCATTAAAGATAACTCCATACTTTCAGCCTGCCAGACAGGATTTTGCCCAGGAAGGCACAGAATCTACTCTCATCACCATCTGGGATGATCTTAACAAAGTAGACCACAACGGGGTCACAGGACTACTTCTCTTGCATCTCTCAGCTGCCTTCCACACAGTTGACCATGACACTTTAATGAAAAGACACTACAAAGCTAGTGCAGAGGTGACTGCTCTCGACTGGATCACATCCTATCTTCAAAAGAGACCAGATGTCATCTATAGTCCACTTTTCATATCTAAACCATACTACACAAAAGCATGGGGTCCTTCAAGGCACTATCATCTCACTCATGCTTTTCAACATATACATGAAGCCATTACCGACAATGATCAATACATTTCGGCTCACATGCTATAACTATGCCAATGAAACACAAATACTCCTTGATCTAGAAAGACATTGGAAATTAAGAAATCTTCAGTTGCCTCAGAACAGTGATCAATGGATGCCATGGAGCCATCTCAAATTGAATGCTTCCAAAACTAAAATACTGACGTGGTGATTGGAAAAATTATGACCCACTCTCCGCCTGGCCTGATGATCTAGGACCACCTTCTAAAGTATCTAAGGAAGGAAGAAACCTTGGAATTATCATGGACTCCAAGTTATCAATGAATGCTCAAGTGGACAATTTAGCAACAATTTAGATCACGCTTCATTACTATGAAAACTCTGCGATGCATATTCCCCCATTTGGGATTTCCAATATCCAGGTTACTATGGTACTCATTATGACATTTGCAGTAAATCTCACTTACCGCCATGCTGACTGCCGCCATCATACCGCCGCTTGGGTGGATATCCGTTCACCATAATATGACACCCCCCCCAATCCATCACTATTCAGCCACACACACAAGTCTGCCAGACCAAAGGTCAGTGATAAACTGGCGGTATCCAAACCCACACATTTATGCCAACAGAACAACGACCACATAATTATGACCCACAAATCACTACGGCAGACATTCAATGGCGGAAAACCATAGGCAGGACATACCGCTGTGCTCAAAATACACACACACAAACAAAACAACACCACATTGGACAATTCAAACTACACACACCTGGCACCCATACACACACCACACCCACACCACTATAAAACACACATCCACAGTACCAACAACCCTTTACCATTCCAAACAATTGCCAACAGAGACAGCAAGAGCACTCACACAACCAGAGCCACATACCACCATTACCTATACACCACCAATGCACCTTACATTACACACCCCAACACATCACCCTACACACCCTCACCCACACCACTCACACTACACCCATGACACCACAACAACACCCCAAATTCTCTGAGGAGGAGCTAAGGGTCATGGTGGAGGAAATCCTCTGGGTAGAGCCACAGTTATTTGAATCACAGGTGCAGCAGATATCCATTGCTAAGAAGATGGAGCTATGCCGGAGGATCGTGGACAGAGTCAACGCCGTGGGACAGCACCCCAGAACAAGGGATGACATCTGAAAGAGGTGTAATGACCTTTGGGGAAGGTGCGTTCCATTGCAGCAAGAGACCAGCTCGCAGTACAGAGGACTGGCGGTGGACCCCCACCTCCTCCCCCAAAACTAACAACATGGGAGGAGCAAGATTTGGCAATCATGCATCCTGAGGGCCTGGCCAGAGTAGGAGGAGGACTGGACTCTGGTAAGTCAACTCTCTTTTACTATCACCCCCTACCTTCATGCCATCACATGCCCAACCCCACCCTCACTCCACCACCTCTCACACACCCCACCATCACAACCCACTCATCCCAATGCCAAGCCCAGCATGCACCACCAATGCATGGAGACCACTCACAGCCCTGCATGGACACCTATCACTAAAACATGCACACTAGAGAATCATCTAGCCCACCACATAACAACTCACACAAGGAAAAGCTGCCAGAACCATAGAGGGCAACACACCCATGCACAATATGTCACACACAGAAATAATAACACTGCATATACATCCCCAGAGGTATCCCAGCCAATGGCACGGAGAAGAGGTGCCAGCAACATTCAGTCCCCCCCACAGAAGAGGCCCACAGTGATGACAGCAACTGCTTGCCTGGATCTGGATGACCAACCTGGCCCATCAGGGAACTCTGGACAGTCGGATACCCAGGTACAGTCACCCACCACCACAGAGCCTCCCCCCTCAGGAAACACCACCTCAGCAACCACCCAGGGTGCCCATACCTCTGTCCCAGGACACATCAATCAGCAGTGTGTCCACCACTACAGGGACCCAAGGGCACACCACAAACCCAAGAGAATCGGGGACCTGAGGTCAGTGGGCACACAATTCAGGGGACAGAGGTACAGGACAACAGGGAAGCTGGGAGGACTGCTGTGTGCCAGGGGTAGGACAGGCCTAGGGAACTGACTCTCCAAGAGGAAATCACCACGATTCTGGGAGCATACCAACATTCCGGGAATACGCTGGGCTAGATCCTGGACAAGTTGCAGGAGAACATGTAGTTGCAGGAGGGACAGTACCAGGGGATCAGGGAGGACTTGAAGTCCATTAACACCATCCTGCTCTCCATTGCAGGGGTGCTGGCAGACATGGCCAACATTATGAGGGAGGCAGTGTTACACCAGCGGGCCCCTGCCACTAGCCAGACTACTGAATAGCCCTCCGCTGCCTCTAGTGGACAGGAGGCCCCACTACAGGACGAACAGGCCACCAGCACCTCTCCCCCTGCAGAAGGAGAACCACCCCGCAAACGTTCCCTGTGATCCAGGCAAAAGCCAGAGACTATTGCCAAAACCCCCGCCAGGAAATAAGACTCTCCTGATTGTCACCCTTGTGTCCCATTCTGTCACCCTGTCCACCTTGGACTGTCATTGCTCCCCTTCCTATGCCCCCTTGGACAATGCACCTGTGCTACCAATAGACTTGACTCTACCCTGGACTTTCCTCCATCATCACCCCAGCCCATTGCACTTCCCACTTTTCTTCAAGGCACTGCAATAAACATACTTTGAAAAAATACAAGTATGGAGTATGTCAAATGATTTAAGTATGTATTAGTTTAACAAGTTTTAAAAACTGCAATTCAACTGTACAGTAATGTATACATAGGAAAGACCTGTAGTTGGCTGCAGTGAACACACCAGGAGCGATAGTGGGACACCAACATCTGCAAAAAGAGATGCCAAAGGGTAGAGTGAGTGGGCATAGAAGTGGGAATTCACAGCCTGCCAGTGACCATATCAATCACAAAACTGTAAATGAAAAGTGAAGTTGCACTGTCTTACTGTGTGTCATTGGAAGTATTGATGTATCACTGCAGTTCAGTTGTCCTCCTCCTCATCCTCTGCCTCCTCATCTTCACTGTCCACAGCTGCCATACAGCCATCTCCAGCCTCCTCCTGCTGCAGAAAAGGCACATGGCATCTCAAGGCAAGGTTGTGCAACGTGGAGCATGCCACAATTATCTGGCAGAACTTCTTGGGTGAATAGCACAGGAATCCACCTGTTAGATGGAGGCACCTAAACCTGGCCTTCAGGAGGCCGAAGGTACGTACTATTATCCTTCTTGTTCGCCCATGTGCCTCATTGTAATGTTACTCTGCCCTTGTTCTGGCATTCCTCACAAGGGGTCAGTGGCCATGAGAGGTTGGGGTAACCAGAGTTACCTGCAAATATCGAGGGACAGCTGTTAGCCACACCCTATGCCATAAAAAACACACCACTGGGTGGGAACCAGTGCTCACCTGTTAGCAGCACCCTGTACCTCTGTAGTTGGGCAATCACATTTGGGATGCTGCTATTCCTCAGGGTAAAAGCATCATGCACCGAGACTGGATACTTAGCATTGACATGGGAGATGTACTGGTCCGCCAAACACACCATCTGCACATTCATCAAGTGATTTTTTTTTCGATTCCTGAAGGCCTGTTCATTTTGCCGGGGGGGGGGAACAAATGCAATATGTGTTCCTTCAATCACCCCAATGATGTTGGAAATATGTCCCATTGCATATGGCCAAATCCTCCACTTGGGGAAAAACAATGTAGCTGCACATGTGTTTACTCAGGGCAGCCAACACTCTGGTCAGCACTATTGGGAACATTGGCTGTGACATTCCTGCTGCCAAGCCCACTGTCACTTGGAAAGAACCAGTTGCCAAGAAATGGAGCACTGATAGCCCTTGCACAAGAGGTGGGATCCCAGTGGGGTGATGGATAGCAGATATTAGGTCAGGCTCCAGTTGGGCACATATCTCTGTGATTGTGGCCCTGTCAAGTCTGTAGGTGAGGATAATGTGCCTGTCCTCCATTGTTGCCAAGTCCACCAGGGGTCTGTACACGGGGGGATGTCTCCATCTCCTATTCATCCGCAGCGGTTGCAATCTATGGGGAAAAAGAGTGAGAATCTGGTCATAATCTGTGCATTGTAGCCACTACAGTTCTATGCATGATGTGAGTTTTTAATGTATTAGTGGCATATGTCTTGAATATACAATTGTGATCTGTGACGCAGTTATGATCCATGGACTACCCCCCCACCTGAAATGGTGTCCGCCTGTCCTGTATGGATGACAGGTGGAAGTGAGGTAATTCTGCTGATGTTGTGCGCCGTTGCGGGAGGCGGTTGGGAATCGGCATGCAGCTCTTCACTGATTATCATTGGGCCCTATGGGGTACAGTGGCTAATGGTGATGTACCCCAGCAGTGACGGTATGCACTGCTGTGGACGCCACCACCATTGTCTATCTGTTCCCTCACTTGCTACCTGACCTTGAACTTGTGCATGTGCTGCTGTGACCTGTGTCTGGAACCCACAATGGCCTGTGTGACTGGAGAAAGGGCCCCTGCCTTCACATTGGTGGAGTTGGAGAGACTAGTGGATGGGGTCCTACCCCAGTATGGACTGCTGTATGAGCCTCCAGACCAACAGGTGAGTACACTGTGAGCACGATGCATGGGGCATGAATGCATGGAGTGGTGTGTGTGAAGGCCTTGTGTACAGGGGTTGGCGGATGGACCCTGAGCAGCATGCAGCATGCATGCTGGGCCATGTCTGTGCGTAAGGGGATAGGAAGGCTATGGCGGGCCATGAGTGTAACAGGCAGGACGGTCTAAATAATACTTTTCCCTGTGTATATTTCCTCTGCAGGTCGGCGCCCATCAAAAGAAGGGTATGTGGTGTGCCATCGCCAAGGACGTGTGGACCCTGGGGGTTTACTGCAGGCGGAGCACCCACTGTTGGAAACGGTGGGAGGACCTGAGGCTCTGGGCACGGAAGATGGCGGAGACCCAGCTGGGGATGGCCTCCCATCGAGGAAGGGGCGCCCGTCCAACCCTGACCGCCTGATGTCACGCATACTGGCGGTGGCCTATCCGGAGCTGGATGGGCGCTTGGGGGCATCACAGCAGCAGCAAGGGGGTGAGTACAGTGCCCATCATTACTACTTACGCCTGGTGGGTTGGTGTCCGGGTGGGGGAAGTGTGTCTGTGGATGCCCCTAGGCCAGGGTTGACATTGCATTGTAGGTCCCATGTTGGGCAGGGTTCTGATGTGATAGTCCTACCTAGCTTGTAGGCATCCACTACTGGGCAGGGGTGTATGGGTCCCAGGTATGCTGAAGTAAGCGATATGTGTCCCTCCCCATGCCCTGGTGACTACCATTGTTACTGGTAGTGCATTGCATAGTGCGCAGGGCTGTTCCCTGTGTGTGAGGGTGCTGTATACGCCAACTGTGGTGTTGGTGCAGCCATTGACCAAGTTTATCCTTTTTCTCTCCCCTATTTTGTTTTGTCATCCTGTCCTTATGTGCATTAGCATCATCTGACGGAGGAGCAGAGGAACGGTGACGGAGGGAGACGCATCCCACAGGACCCAGGAGGCAGAGTCCACCGACACTGAGGGCACCATTGGGACGGAGGGCGAGGGGAGCACCATGGCGGAGACTGGAGGGGACAGTTCGGACACCAATACCTCCGCCGATGGAAGCTCCCTGGTGGTTGCAGACACCTCTGTGCCCACTCCAGCTACAGGAACAGCCGCCACCACCGTACCAGCACCGCCCTCCCAGCAGCCCCTCAGTGAGTTGCCTGGGCCCACTCACCAATGAGGGTGGGCATCTTATTCGCCTCGGGCACCTCAGGCCCTGCACTAGTTAGCCCTGCTGCCCTGAGTGAGGAGGCTATTGACCTCCTGCGATCCATCTCTGTTGGGCAGTCAACCATTGTGAATGCTATCCAGCGGGTGGCAGCCCAAATGTAACAGTCCAATGCATTTCTGGAGGGCATTCACACTGGCTTGGCAGACCAACAGAGATCAATCCAGGCTCTGTCATTGTCCCTTTTTCCACCCTCCCCCCTCCAACTTCCTCTACCCAATCCCATTCCCCTCAACCCCAACCTATCCCAAGCACAAAGGCAGACGAGCATGCACACAAGACAACACACAAGAGTGGCACAAGCAAACACAGACACCACACATCATCCCACAGGCACTCACACAAACACCATCCAGATGCAGATATACCAACATCCACTGCCTCCACTGTGGCCCCCTCCTCCTCGTCCTCCACCTCCCTCCCAGTTAGATCTATACTCACACCTGCATGAACTACATCCTCATCCACTACCTCCATCACAGCACACCTATCAGAACACACACCTCACTGCCAGTCACCACCCCAACAGCTATGCACATGTCCCCTGTGTCCTCTCCCACTGTGTCTGTCCCCCCTCCTCCCAAAGTACACAAATGCAAGCACTCAGGCACCCAACAGCCATCCACCTCACAACAGCATCCAGCACATGCACCTGCACCCAAACACAGCAGACAGACACCTCCCACAACCACTCCCTCTTCCTCCACTCCCAGACCTTCTTCCTCTCCCCGCCCCAATGTCCCTAAGAAGCTTTTCCTCTCCACCATTGACCTCTTCCCTACCCCTCCCCCGGTCCTTTACGTCTGGCCAGGGTGTCTAGAACCCAGGGAAGCACCTCAGCCACCTAGTCCACGGGCCCAGTAGTGTCCCCAGCAACTCGTGGTGGGAAGGGATCCCGGGCACCAGGCAGCCACATGGAAAGAGTGCCTGCCCCAGTGCTGCCAGAAAAGTCAAGGTGCCACCCCCAGCTGCTACCGTGAAGGTCAAGGTGCAACCCTCAGCTTCTACCGTGAAGGTAAAGGTGCCACCCCCAGCTGCTGCCAAGTGAAGCAAGGAGCCATCCCCAGCTGCTGCCAAGAGGATCAAGGAGCCATCACCAGCTGCTGCTAGGAAGGGCAAGGGGCCTGCACCTCCAGGCAGAAAGGACAAGGGGCCTGGTGCTGGGACTCATTTGGAGCCCTCACCACCAACCATGGTGGTGCAGCCGTCCAAGGCTGCAGGAGGTGGGTAGGAACTTCCCCCCACAACAACCAGCAGCAGCACCACCACCAGCAGTGGGCAGCCATCCAAGGCTGCAGAGGATGGGCAGGAGCTTCCCCCCACAACCACCACCAGCAGCAGCACCAGCACAACCACCAGAAGTGGGCAGTCGTCCAAGGCTGCAGAGGATGGGCAGGAGCTTCTCCCCACAGCTACCACCAGCAGCAGCAGCACCACCACCACCAGCAGTGGGCAGCTGTCCGAAGCTGCAGGGGATGGGCTAGAGCTTCCCCACACAACCAGCAGCAAAATAACCATCACCACCACTGAGCAGCAGTCACTGCCGGCAGACAGTGTGTAGCCTTGCGTCCATGGGCTGTTGTGCAGGCTGCCCCTGCAAATCCTGTGGGATTGACACCCAGCTGAGAGACTGTGACCATGCACTCTCCAAGACCTGCATCACAGGGCACGATGTCCCCTCCAGAACCAGTGGGTAAGCCACCCACTCACCCCATCCTCCCTAGGATGAAGATCACAGGGCACGATGCCCCTCCAGACCCAGTGGGCAAGTCACCCACCGGAGAATCTGTGGCCTTGCACTCCCCAGGACCGAGCACAGGGCATGTTGCCCCCTCCAGAGCATGTGGGCAAGTCACCCACTTGAGAGACTGTGACCTTGCACTCCCCAGGACTGAGCACAGGGCATGTTGCTCCCTCCAGGACCTGTGGTGGTGTTCCATCTGCCGGCTGAAGTGCCCCCCATTCCCAGTACCCCCTGAGGTGCCTGCCTATTTTCAAACTGATGCCCCTGCAGTGTTCTCTCTGTGTTGTTGCAGGAGTCAAGTGGGGCCTTGGACTTTGTGATCCACGAACATTGAGGACTGGGAAATGTCCCTTAATTTGTAAATATGTATATACTTTTAGTTTGAATGCACGTATTACTACTTTATTTATCTTATTACACTCACTTTTATCTATTTGTGTTGTTCTTGCATTTTTCCAGAGGGGTATGGGGTGTATACGTTTTATGACTGCATCTGCTTGTGTGTGTGGGGTGTGTGTTGTGCGTGTCATTTTCTTTTTCCTCACCCCCTCCCCTGTGTGCTTGGCAGCTGTACTCACTGTGGTCATCTTCGCAGTCATTGGTGTTTGTGGTGGAGCAGGATGTAGAACAGCATTGGGAATATATGCAATTCAGGCTTCATTGCGTTGTGGTTCTTCCCTGAGTCTCCACAGGTGAGTCGTTTCCCTTCTGTGCAATGCTTCTGCAAAGCTTTTGATGTTGTTGGTACCGCCCCGGAAAAAGTGGTGGTTTCCTGTGTCTTAATACAGTAGGTGAACATTGTCTTCCGCCTGGCTGTGGGCGGCTACCAACGTGGTGCCTGTTGTTTCCCCCCTGGCAGTCGGTGTGTTAAAGTGGCTGTCTGTCTGAGCTCTTTCCGCCATGGTCATAATTTGGCAGTATTTACCGCCAGGCTGTTGGGGGTATTACCGCCACTTTATCACCAACCGCCAAGGTTGTAATGAGGGCCTATGTCTCTTGTACTGTCTAAACTTGATTACGACAGTGGCCTTTACCAAGGATCATCTCTGTTAACTATGAATATACTGCAACCGATTCAGAACACTGCTGCCAGACTACTCCTCCAGATAAAGCCACAAGTCCACATTTTCCCTGTATTGAGGCCCTACATTGGTTACCGGATGACAGAAGATCCACCTTCAAGCTTCTTTGTATCACCCAAAAGGCAGTACATTTACAGCACATCTTTTCATCAGGAATAAAATCACCAAATATATTCAACAAAGGAACCTCTGCTCCAGATGGCACCTCGCCTCAAAATCCCACCATACAAGAAAAAAACATAGGTGGCACATCCTTCTCCTTCAAAGCAGGCAAACTATGGAACTCTTTCGCCCAAAACATAAGATCCACCTATAACTATCTTACCTTCAGAAGAGTACACAAGAGTTGGCTCTTTCCTACAAAACCACCATCATCAAACATGTACAGCATATCCCTGTGTATATAAATGTTTTTATCTGATAGAGACTTCTAGTTGCATATTCCTTACCTTAGAATTTCCACCAGGCGTCAGTCTGGATCCTGAGATTTTAATTCGAGCAGTACCCTTTCAACCCATTAGGTGGTGTCGGTTGACTCCACATCCGTTGTTGGCATCATGGTCGCCAGATATGATGTCGCTGGTAGTATATAGGCACCACCCCGGTGCGCTCATGTCAGTTTCTTTTCATGACTTTCACACCAGAAGCTTGGATCCAAGAAGAACACTGACTCACTTGCGCCAGTGTTAGGGCCCTGAAGGGAAGTCCCTGTCCCTAGAAACCAGTTTGCAGAGAAGGGAGGATGGGTGGGTCAGTAAGGAATCTGCAACTAGAATATGTCTCTACCAGATAATTTGTTGCAGAAGGTAAGTAACTTGTTCATCTGATAGAGACTTCTAGTTGCAGATTCTTTACCATAGGGTAGATACCCAAGCAATACCATCCATGGAGGCAGATCTGCAAACCTACATCATCCTAGGAAGTCCTGCAATCCTTCCTTGGACCAAAGTAGCTGTCCCTTCGGACCTGATTGAACAGACAGTAGTGTTAAGTAAACGTGTGCAAGGACGCCCACGTTGCTGCCTGTCAGATGTCCAGGACTGTAACTCTGCATGCAAATGCAGTAGTTGCAGCTGTTGCTCTGGTAGAATGAGCATGCAAGCCCTCCAGGGGTTGCTTCTTAGCTAGTGTGAAGCATATTTTAATGCAGAGAACCACCCATTTGGAGATGGTTCTCTTTTGCCTGCCCGACCACTCTTCACACCCGCATAGCCCACAAAGAGCTGATCGTCTACCCGGAACTCTTTTATATGATTAAAATAGAATGGCTATTTGGGTACAGAAGTTTCTCCTCTTCCTTAGAAGGAAGTGGGTTTGCGTAAAAGGTAGGCAACATGAAAGGACGTGACCACTTTGGACAGAAAAGAAGCCCTAGTTCGAAGCACCACCTTTTTAGGATGGATACAGATGAAAGGTGGCTTCAAAGAACGAGCCTGTAGCTCACTCACTCTGCAGGCAGAGGTGATCGTTACAAAGAAGACTGTTTTCACAGTAAGCAGGCTAAATGGATAGTTGTGAATCAGCTTAAAAGGAGCTGGGTAAAGACTAAGTTCAAATCCCACTGGGGCATTATGAACGGAGCTGGAGAAAAGAGACGGGTAAGGCCCATAATAACTCTTCCAACAATGGAGATTTAAATAGAGAGGGTTGATCAGGCAATCAGAGGAATGCTGAGATGGCAGACAAATAACCCTCAGGGGTGCCCAGAGCACAACCCTGCTACACCTGGTAAAGGACAAACAAAAGAACCTCAGAAAGAGGAGCGGAGAGGGGGTCAACAGACTTGACTGTACACCATTCCACAAATGTGTTTCATCTACAGGTGTATACCGTTTTGGTGGAGGAAAGCCTGGCTGCCTAGATAACATTGCAGACTTCGGAAGCAAGGTCAAAAGCTGTCAATTGCCACTGATCAATCTCCACACAAGAAGGCATAGACGGGCAGGTCCGTAGCCCAGTCCTTAAGGTCTTCAAGCTGGAATTGTAAAGGGTCCAGCGATCTCTCTGTACCCTCACTGAAGTTGTACTCAGTTGGCATAAAGGTCAGCATCCATCCTACGGCCAAGAGTCCCTGCCGAAGTCGGAATCAGTGTTGAGCGATGCCGCTGTGGCTCTGTGTCAGCGATGAGTATGGTATCGACAACGCCCACGGACCAAGGCAATGTCGGGAGCGTCAATGCCATAACCATTGTCGGGGAAGGTTGCAAGGATACGAATGAAGCTAGTTCCGATCCGGAAGTGGATCCTTGGGTGCTCCTCTGAGCCGAGGCTGAAGCCACCGAATGGAATCTGAAGGGGCCCCTTCTGGCCCTGTGGAGCCTGAAGGCGCCCCAGCAGGGCCAGACTGCCCAAAGATGAGGGGCTTGGCCTCCTAAAATTCCTGTAACTGGGCAGAGGTGGCTCCGGCTCCCGGAAACTCAGGAAGATGTGGAGCCAACCCATAAAAAGAGGTTCCGAAGATGGAAGCCTGGAGCGAGGACACGCCTTGTCCCACGTGCATAATCCAATCTACGGGGTGAAGTCGAATAACGCTTGTGCTTCTTTGACTTCTTCTTCTTACCTGAATGACCCAATGGTTTGGGGAGGGACGAGGAGGAGTGGTGGTGACTCCGTGAGTGGTTTCGGGACCTTCTTCTCAACCAGGAGTGATGTGGAGCAAGGTGCCGGAATGCGAGCAGCTTTAAGGACCGCTCCGTCAAAGCCTTTGGGTTCATGGCCGAGCAGTCCGAGCATGACGTCGGGTCATGGACGCGCTTCAAGCACCACAAACACACCAAGTGCGGATCCGTCACTGACATCTTGCGGTGACAGGAGTCACAGGGCTTGAAGTTGGTCTTATGAGACGACATCTTGATGCGCCATAAGTGAAAAAACATTGACAAACAGTCGAAAGGCCAGTCAAAAAGTGACTGTAAGGGTAGCTCTTCTCCTGATCTGCGTGTTGGCTGCCACAGAAAGAAAAGAACTGACTTCAGCATGCTGGGATAGCACCTATATATGACCCGCAACATCATATCCAGCAACCTCGACACCAATGACTGACACGGAGTCGACCAACGCCACCCTGCAAGGGTACTGCTCGAAGAAAAATCTCCAGATCCAGACTGATGCCAGGGGGAAATTGTGAGGTAAGGAATCTGCAACTAGAATGTCTCTTCCAGATAATTTGTTACCGAAGTGTAGACGGGTGTCGTCCAACTCGTCTACGGATTTCTCAGAATGGCGCCGGTTGCGCGCCTCGTCTGATTACGTTCCGCGTCTCCAGGGAGACGCGTGGAGGCGGGACAATACATCGCACCGGATTTCCGGGTCGCCGATGGCAGCCAAAAGACGGACTTCGCGGAGGAGAGGGAGGAACCCGGAAGAGAAAGGAGTGAGGAGCGGAGGCACGGAGCGAGAGTCGCCGAAACCGAGCGAGACGAGGAGGAGGCAACCCGCCTCGACAACGGAGCCAGGAAAGAAACTGGAAAAGGAGACAAGCCCCGCCACGACCCAGGAGGGTCGTGGCTCTTCAAGGTACGGTCCCTGTTGAAGGGTCAGCGGGATTAGGGAAATAAAAAATGAGAGAATATAAAGGGAGGGGCAGAAGAGAAACACCGGGGAGGGAACAGGAGAAGAGGACAGTTTGGGCTGAGCACCAGGAAACTGGGCAAAACACTGATCGTTAAAACCTCCCTGCCACCAGCCTCACAGGGATACCTTTCTTCTTCCCCCCCCCCATTTACCTGCATAACCTGACACACCAACCCCAGTGTTTTTCCTTCACCCTCCCGCTCGCTTACTAACCAAAGGGGACAACCCCATATCACACCACTTACCTGGTCCTGTCTTCTTGTTTTTCCGAGACCCTGCAAGAAAGAGAGAAGAAAGATGTAACCAGAAGACCACCACAACCTAAGAAAAACAGAACATAACGGACCATTAGAACAGCAAGACCTTTACTGAAGCAATTCCAATAAAAAGGACACGTATCGAAGAACACTATATTGATATACTAATTTAATATTTCACAACTCAAATAAAATTCCCTTCGGGGACTAACTTATAAGACGAGTCAGAGTCCTTTGTACCGCCGATGCTTCCACACGAAGGTAATTAATTTGTTCAATTTGGTGATATCTATGTATCTAGATATGTGTATTTCTTTGTACAAATATGTATAATTATGGTTTCTAAAATATATAGCTATGATTCAAGAATGCTTACCAAATGTGTGTGTGTGTATATATATATATATATATACTGTATATATATATATACAATTTATGAATCGCAATAGGTAAATGGTATCATAACTGTTTTTCTACAATTGCTTCACAATCTAAATATTGAGGCAAATAAATGTTTTAAAAAAAATACTATTTATAAAAATTCAAAAATAAATTACCTTAAGTACAGCAACATTTGAAAGTCTGAGTTTATAAAATACTACTTAAAATCTCAATATATTCCCTTCCTTATACTTGTATACCCTGTCTATGTACTTATGTATCGATATATTTATTACTTTACTCTCTGACATATCCTAAACCTCATTCTACTTCTGTGATCTCCAAACTAACCCTTTCTAGACTCTTCACTCCTTTGTCCCTCCTTGGATCACCCCAAACCTCATTTTACTACCATGAGCTGCCAAATAATGCTTTCTAAATCCTATACCTCCTATGACTCACGGCAACCTCATTTTACTAGTATGATCTCCCAAATCCCTTTCTAGACACTCCCCCATCCTCCATCCCCCCTTTTACTTATTCCAAACCTCATCTTACTACTATGTTTTCACAAATAACACTTTCTAGACTGTTCCCTCTTCTTTCCCTCCATTATCCTATTCAATCCAACTAACAGACACCACTCAAATTATTTCATATTTCCCCTTTACTAATCCACCACTAATACTTTTTGGGTTGAGGGTAGCATGCTACTCGCCCAAAAGCACTTTGACGCCTTGTCAGGAATAGTAAGTGCTATATAAATACAATTACAACTACATTCTCTGTGCCAAGTATCTCATTGTAGCACTTGACTCTGTCAGAGGCAAAGGAGTCCAAGGCCTACTTAGACCAAGTGGCACTGGCTAATACCCCAGTCTGCAGGCAATTAAAAAACAACATCCAGTGAATAATTGCCTACTAAGTGTATTTACTTGTAAAAAAAGAAAAAGGACTTCATTACGCAAACACTACCCAATACTGTGTGTTATACTACAAATATATTCTTAGGTGGAAATACCTAATGTGACACCCGCCTAATAGTTCATATCTCTAGGGACCCTTGAATCCTATGTCCATGATACCCCCACATACGTTAGGCACAATATAATCGGATTTAGTTATCAAAAGTCAGGCCTAATGGCTTTGTAGGGGGGTAACCACATTTATAAAACTAGGACTATGTCATAAGAAAGAATTGCAGGACCATTAAACCCACTGTGGATGGTTCCATTATCGTGAGGACCTCTTGGACCTGGGTTGGTTCCCCCATTTTCTTAGCTTAATTTTATTTTTCATACTTTACACATTTTAGCTGCATTGCTTTAGCTATGACATTTTACACACTTCTCTTGCACAATATTATTCTAGGAATATATTGGACTAGATGCTTGTTTTAGTTAAAACTAAGGGTAAGTATGCAGTTCCTACAAAAACCAAAACCACTGCGTTCAAGTCAGACCCCCATATGGGGTAGCCCCTTTCAGGAGCAAGAGCCCTCACGCACCCAAGAGGTGTCATACTTCATCATCGGGCAGCTCCACGTTTGGCCAGCACTGTAATGCCCAACAGGCCCCACTGGAGGGCTCTTTGCCAGAGGGAGATCTTTTCTGGTCGCCGTTATGAATGGTGAGGTGCAGTAGAGGTGTGTTATGAGAGTGAGTAGATTGGTGTAGGAAAGGTAAATTAAAAATGACTAGGGGAGATCCAAAATCAGTTTATTGTGTAGGGGGCCCTGTCATGAATAAAAGCAACAGAGCGAGTCAGTAATGGGCGCAATGATCATTCTGGGTGTATGAATGGAATAAGGTCGACGTTCTTTGCCTATTTAATGTCCTACATGGATCATAGCAATTCTTGAGGACCAGAAATCTAACCTGCTCTCAGAGGGGTTGTGTTTAATGGATATCCTATGTAATTCACCCCTTGCAAAATAAGAGTGTAATGTCTGCCTGTTCTGTAAATAGCTGACCTGCAAAGAAGCACAGAAATAATCAGATGAGACAATTTGCTCATAGAAAGCACAAAAACGCAGTAGTGACATACAGCTAAAAAATACTCATGCAGTGCAGTCATGAAAACAATAGCAGCCAGTATATTTACAAGGCTAAATCTGGTTTATTAACTTTATTGCATAAAAAGTTCAATTGAGTGGCAGAGGGGATGCCCCTTGTGTGTCTTGTCTAAAATGTTTGAAAGGGAAGGTAATGAGAGTGAAACAAAGTAAACTATCCACAAGGCTTAAATAATCTAAAAAGGCAGTCATTCTCACTGCTTGTTTTAGTTAGCCTTTTCTCTATATGTAATCAGTACATTCTGTTCAAGGCTAGGAACACAGTACACAAAATCCCAGTGCTCGTGTTACCCATTCTAGAGACAGCTTCTAATATTTAGACATAGCATTACATTAGAGCTGTGCTTCTAAAACAGCGTGGTTTTATTATATAAATGATGCACTGACCTGGAAAAGGCAGAGGGGCATTCCAGCTGTGGCCATCCTGGGACGAATGATGTGTTCGAGATACAGCTCTGCTGGCACCCCTAATCTACCAGCTTATCAAGAGTATCTACACTACAGGTTGACTTCTGATACCATTTTCAGGTATAGGGCTAAGACTAATCCTATAGATCGGGCTAGGCATAAGGGCACACCCGCTATGCTCTCAGTGTAGCCTTAGGGTTAGGGTCTAGAACTCATTCACCATGACAGGATTGTTTATTATATTTACCATGTTCTAAATGCTGGTATCTTTGCTTTGTTTCATCTGCCTAATTATCGCAACTCATTCTCACTATACAAGAGTACAACTGTTTCAATAAATGCACTGAAAACATATCTCGTATTTCGCTTGTGTTTTCGCTTGGGTATAGATGAGTAACACAATAAAAGGGTGGGATCTGTTTCTACAACTTCCTTGGGGAGTTGGAGAGTCATGTCAAGGTTACCATAATCATTTTTCACCCTGGTAAGGTTAACAGTGTAGGTAAGGCACTGTGAAAACTTTCAGTGACCTATATTAATAAATGTAATGATTCAAAAGCAACATTCCCATTATCAGTAAAGCTTTTCAATGGACTTCATTAATACTTGTAATGATTCACTGCAAATGTAAAATTGAGTTTTTGTCCTGGTGGCTCACTCCAGCCACCTCAGGCCCCCTGTCTTCTAAACTTTGCAATTCTTGTGGAGGCTACTTTTTACTGCCCTCCCTCCTCACACAATACCTGTTTCCTGTTTAGGGGCTTTGCACTTTTCTAAAGCCTCTGGTCTCCCTCAGCAGCACCCCCTGGACCCACAGGCAGAGTGCCCTCCCTCCCTGAACCCTTCAGGTCACTTGGTCAACATTAGCCACTTTCAGAGCACCTGGGTCAGAGTAAGACAGGGGCCCCTCCTTCCGGAGGTCACAATCCTGCAGGACCAGTCCACAGAGATCAAGGGGAACCTTCCAGAGTCTCCCCAGCATGTCCTTCCGCTACTTTCCCCCAAAATATGTAAGTGGGCAAGCTCCACTGGCCCCCAGGTGCCAACTGAAATCAAAATTCCTTGAGTCCATCTTTGCAGTGAGAACAGGTGTATTTTCTCTGCCAACCAAGAATTTATCTGGCATTGCATTCCTCAGGTCCACACTCTGCTCCCAAGTCCCTGTGCAGTGTTTTTAAGATGTGTTGAAACGTTTTTGAAGGTAGACACCTCTTCCCAAAGAATCCCTTTTGTGACTGGCTACCTGCACTCAACTACCAAGCTGTGTTAGACGGAAGTCTCATACACTCAGTCCATACAAGTGTGCACAAGCATGTTCATATGTGTTCATTGCCACCATCCAAGAGCCTCTTACTGTAGCTGCACAACAGTGGATCTTCTCTTAAAAGGCAAGCTTTGGTGATAAACACTCCCTATTAATTATAACAGATCTCACAGTAAGTAAGAATCAGGTAGTGAGACTTGTGGCAGAAGTGCATAAACTAGGTAGTCTAAATAGAGAACCTTTCAGGGGGATTAAATGGATAGAACCCATTTCTCACAGTAAGGTTGTCTTTTGTGCTAGTAATCATGTGCTTGAGAGCATGGACATCTTAATACTCTGTTACCTACACTGTTTCAAGCTAGCTACGCCCATGAGCAAAGCAACCTCTCTGAGTAAATACATGGGAAATAGTTTACATTTTAGGCGTGCAGTGAAGAGAGTTCGAGGCCAATACAGAAAAGCCATCTCCATGTTCCTAGAACTTTAATTACTATGTGACTTATAAACAACACATAAGTATAAAATATATGATACAAAATGTATGTTTAAAGCAATTGTGCGCAAGTAGCAGGTTTGTATTGATAAAGCACAATATGTGCAAAGAATTCTGCAGATATGAAGCAATCCACATTCTGAGGTAAGATCTGATTAAAGCGTGCCTGGGAGAATCAAAGATCTCCTATAATTCAAACGACTCAAGGGAAGCATTTTAAATAAAACCTGGATACTTTCCAAGACCACTTCTGTGCAACACTGCAAAGAGGCTGCTGGAAGTATGGGAAACCCCTTCAAGAAGACACCAGCAGAGGAAAACAACTAGTTAAAGAACTGAGCGATTCAACAGAGACTTGTTCTGGCCACTGAAACAGTTTGAAACCTCTAGGCCACTTATTGGCTGCTTGTCAGGCGGTACTACAAGGTGCTTGATTGCATACAAACTAACACACTGTGCTACCTCAAGGAGTTCCTTGGTGGTTAGATTCCTTGTGATGTGTGATAATCCTAGCTCTTCCTGCGTTACATCAGCCAGCACTTGAGGACTAACTGTGTCTGACACACTTGCATGAAGTAAAACTAGTACATATTATGGTCCCCACCTGGCAGATTACAAACACCCTGTCACAGTAATATCTAGTCCACATCAGTGCACTGCAAATAACAAAGATCAGCAGAACACTCAGGTGAACTTTCTAGAAATAGGCCACCAAAAATAGGAGCCTTCCTCTGTCAAAACACTTCTAATTTATTTAGCAAACACTGGCAGCTGTAATTTCTCTAGATGTTACTTAATGAGCTACACATAAGTTGTAGAACATCCAGTAGAAATTAACACCAAATGGTAGTGAGGTGTCTGTTCTCACTTTCTTTCTTTCAAAATAAGCATTTTTAGGAATGCTCTAAATGAGATTGAAAAATCTTTTCACCCTAATCAGGGGGTAAGCGCGGTTAACATCACCATCAATCAACATTTAATTTATCATATGACCAATTTGGGGATACATTGAAAAACCTAATCAGAAATAAAGATAAAGGGTTTTATTACAGGGTAATACTCAGGTTGATGATAACATTTCTCAAAACCAAATTATAAAGATACATTATCACCATAGGGTGACAAAAACAGCAGAAGAATTTTAGGCAGACTCATATGAGACAAACTAAACATTCAATAAATGTGATTCAAAATATTAATAGCAAAACTTAATGCTTGGAAAATAAACGCTGTCCAAGCATCAGTGCAAATTGGATTAATTTAAATAGGTGGCCAAACAATGGGGCTACCTCAAAGGCATCAAGTTACTAATTTACATGTGCTGGCCTACAAACATGGGAACAAAAAGTAAAAAAATAAATAATGTACTAAAAGAAGTTGGAAAAATGACATCTAGGGCAAAATGAAGCTAACTAAGGTTAGCAAAAAGCAAGTAAAAAGTAAACGTGTCAGCATCTCAGAAGCTCGGTCAAGAGTCTTCTCATGGGTCAAGATGTCTTCTCAGCAAGCATATGGGAAATGCGAGCAAGGACAAAAAGGTCTGTACATCTCAAAGTCCAAAGGGTCTTTTCCACAACAGCTAAGAGAAAACGATAAATTTAAGCCCAAGGTAAATGATGATTTGTCCATTGGTAACACCAGATGTATCAATAGATTTCAATTTGTGTAATTACAGCACATCATACGAGAGATGTCTGCAATATCCAGGCAAGTACCCAGAACCGTCATGGGAAGGTATCCATCTTTGACCTCTTGTATGACTTTGCAACAATTTATGAATAAATCCAATCTTCACTTTCTCAGTCACTCTGTGTACTGCCCTCAAGGTTACTTTATCAGGCTCCCTTTGAGTAAGACAATAACCATCTATTTCCAAACTAACATTTCATGTGAACGAAATCTGAAAGAAATTACACTTTAGCAAAAAGAAGACAACTTTGTCACATTCTATGAGCCTGGGCCTTGGAGGCCTAGCACATCTAAACTAAAACAGACTTAAAATGACACACTTTATCCATGTTAAACAAACACATGTAAACATTTCGATGAAATCGCAATCAATAAAGACTTGTCTAATTTCATGTTACAGTAAATTGCAAAAGTGAAATACCTTGTTAATGCATGTCAGTAAATACCATGGGGAACTACATTTTTTTTTTTTTACATTAGCATATAACATTTAAAGCATATCCGTCAAGAAATTATCATTTCAATGGTAACTATTCTGTAACAGTATAAGGAGACATATGAAATCAAAAGAAATTATTATTTCTCAATTAACATGTCCATACCCCAAACATTAAAATACCATCCTACAGTGAATGCATCTTAATATAGATTTTGAGGGCACCACTTTACAATTAGCTTGCTATCACTTATCAATCAATATTGTGATGCCAAAGCTGGCCACCAATACTCTGAAGCACCAGAAGTCACATCAAAATTGCATTTCTCTGTCTCTGATCATGTAGGAATTGGATTGAGTCACCATGAAATTGGTGCAATTACTGAAAGTGGAGCACCCAAGAATGAGGATATGTCTGGGATGTAACAGATAAATGTAGTTGGTTTGTGTGTAACAGTCCTTTCCCCTTCCTTGAAAGCACACTGAAAACATTGCCACCTTCAGTGCAGCCGTCTTAAACTGCATGGGCACAGTCTTTGTAAGATGAGACTGAAGAAGGCATGAGATGGAAACTTCGGACCCTTGGGGGAAATAAACTGAGGAGCCAAGGTATGTGGGATGTGAGAACATGTCCCACACAGAGGCTGCACAAGTCCCAGGCACAGGGCAATCAGACATAGATGTGTGAACAAGGGCTCTGAGCAGGCATAGGGCAGAGTGTACTGGGTTAGCATGGAAATATGTCATTGTTAAATGTAAAGCACCTAGTCACATGCATTTACAGAAAAGCATAACACTTTTGACAACTTTTAAACATTCCCTGAAGAAGAGGTAGACCTGTGAGTCGAATTAGTAATGATAAGATGAATGTCAGACAATAAGACATTGTTAGGCTCAGGTTGGATGGATACCTTGCTGTGTCCAGCCCGACATGCACACTTAAACCCTTGCTACCTACGCAATGTTGGAGCATGGGGGATTGTTGTCTTGGCAGCACCTGACTGAGCCAATCCTCTTGCTGCTCTCTTGCTGTTTCCTAATGGAAAGAGCAGGAGAGCAGCATCTAGATTAGCTCAGGAGAGCAGCATCTAAATTGGCTCAGGATTCGCAGAGGTGGGACAGGGACTGGAGGGAGGGTACAACTTCCATACTTGCTGCTTGCCTGGCGGCACAGTCATGCATGTTCGGAGTCGGACAGTGCTTAGACTAGGGACCGTACAGTGAGTGTTATAACTTTTAATCACCTGGGTTGAAGTAGGACCTTTGAATCAAGCTCAGGCCCTCTGACAACAACATAGTCAATAACTACCTGTGATTCATGTAAAAGAATGTGTTTCACATATTTACAGCCACACAAGGAAGGAGGCATGGGCCTTGTGACGCTGATCTCGGAACTTCAAAAGAGGACTAACGATTCCTCTCACACCTAGTCATCCAGACAGAGAAAGTGACCTTTAATATGAACATGGTGCATGTAAATAGGTTGCCCTGAGCACTAGAATGGCAGAAGTATGTATATGAAAGGGGCATGTGTGCTATAGAAAGTATAACTGTGTTCATGTAGTAGTTCTCTGTGGGCCCAAGTACCAGAGTTTACTCTGCCAAGTTGGTCCAAAAGTTGAGAATGCTCTTCGCCATGGATAACATGCCTTAAATTTAGCTCACATCGAAGACACCGCTGTCACCTTTTCCCTCGTCATTTCAGACACTTCCAACCGGTTCTGAAGGTAAACCAACTGAACTTTGTATTCGGCTAGTGACATACGCAGCCGCCAAGTATATTCTTGTTGCCCAGTGTCATATCCCTAGATCTAGAGCATCCCAAGTAGTCTTCTGGACCTTGACTGAGAGAAGGTGCAGGATATTAAAAAGTGCTTTATACTGAAGAGCAGTGGCAGAAGAAAGGTACTCTACCTTGTGATCAGAACTCAGCTGGAAGTGGTGAATTACAATATAGTCTATGCGGGAAGAGATTAAGGGCCAGATGTAGCAAAGGGTTTTTCCCATTCTGTGTCAATGGGAAAATGTGTTCGTACATATGGGCCTAAGAGCTATGTGTGATTTACCATAGAGGTCCTTTCTTCCCAGCCTAAGTGCTCAATGAAGTGGAGTGAGAGATAGACCTGCATTCTAGGCCGGACACAAGAAATTCAGTCATTAAAGGCAGCCAGGTTATGTTCTCCATCGAGTTCGCCCTTGAATGACAGAGGAGCAGTTCATAGGTTCCATTGAATTACAGGCATCCAAACTCAACGTTCTTTAGGGTCCTCCCAGGTGCACTATGAACAGCCACAGGCATATAGTGGATAAAGACACCCGTGGTACTTGTCCAGTGATCCTTTTTACAAATCATGAGGTTGAATGTCCTGCTGTAGTGAGCTGGGTAGAAAACAAGTTCTAAATCTGGTACTGCCCCAGCCTTTCATCTTCTCTGAACAGATAAAATAAATACAGCACTGTACACTGTTAGGTCTTACCTTAGCTCAGAGTTTTGGAATGTCAACAAACTCTGAGTGTGCATAGAATTGAAATGCGGGTGGGTGGAAGGGAGCGGTTGAGAGAGAGAGAGAGAGAGAGACGAGCGAGGAGAAGCGGAAAGAGCCCCAGTGGAGGGAGGCACAACTATACGTTGGATTGTCCTGTTTATTACCAATAAATGTACTTTTTTTTTAACCACCAAAGACTTTGTATTGGCGACGACGTGCTGTGGACTGGCAGGACGATCCCCCAAGTGTGCAGTCGATTCCCGGACTTGGGCCTCGTTACTGGTGCTGTGAGTTTTTGCAACCTTCAAGTCTGTCAAGACTTTACAACCATCAAGTCCGTCCTCAGGAACCGCGTCCTTGGCTTGTTGCTTTGGTTTCCCGTTGATCATCTCTATAAATTCAGGTTTGGGAGTGCGCTTGGGGGACCTGGCGCGTGCAGCAGGAACCATCATTTTAGTAGGCGCGCGCTTGAAGCCAATTTCCGCAAGATGCATGACGTTGTACATTGGGTTCCTGTATCCACGCAACGCTTGGCAATGTAAACCATCAATCTAGTAGGCGTGCGCCTAAGGCCGATCTCCGCTGCATGAAGCATGACGTTGTGCATTGCATCCCTGTATCCAAGCAATGCTTGGCAACGTGAGCTTTCACTCGGACGCGGAGCCGAGCTCTGTTAAATTTGTCAATCTTGCGCATGTATCTCTATTACCATCCAGGCAATCCCACAACGTTTGGATTTGGTTTTAGTTTTCACCTGTAACTCAGTGATAAGCACAACTTTATAAATAATGCGTATCACAGTATAATACTGAGATTTGTGTGTAGTGACTTCAACACAGTGACATGCACACTAAAAAGGAAATATATTCAGTGATATTGTTCATATCACTGTAATTCATTGAGGATAGTGTTATATAACTCTTACACCATTATGGTTTTATTTCACAATGATGTTTCACAAAACACAGTACATCAGCAGTAATTTCTGGGAACTGGCATAAAACAAAAGATAGCTTGTACTTATACTATTTATGCACTTAAGATATGCAGCACTCTATAATTCCACCACCAGTTTTTACTCCTGATCCTGCTTCTTCTGAATTGGATTGGGAATTATGGAAAGAAGGTTTTGAAGCATACTTGGATGCGTTGGAGGGTGATACTTTCCCACATAAGAAAAAGTTTGCTATTCTTTGGCACTGTTTGGGATCTGAAGGTCAGAAAATTTTAAAACATATACTACAAGTACTAATTCAGTTAGGTGAAGGAGCTGGAGGAATCGACTAATATGCTTCTACAATTAAATCTAAGGGTTAAAGCTTGCAAAATGTCATTATGAAAAGGCAGAAATTTCACAAAAGAGCCCAATTATCTGGTGAACCTGTTCCAAGTTTTGTGGGGGTGTTAAGAATGCTTGCTGTCACATGTGAGTTTAAGGCGTGCGAAGATGAAATGATACGTGATCAACTGGTAGAGAAAATGAATAGTAAAAAGGTGCAAGAAACTCTGCTGTCCACCCTGAATTTGTCTCTGGAGAAAGCGGTTGAAATTGCCACTAGATTAGAAAACACAACTGTGTATATGGAACAAATGAATATTTTGGATGAAAAATATTCGCAACAGACTGTATCATTCATGAACGGGAAAGTGAAAAGTAAAGGAAAAGAAAGAGTAGAAACTGCATCTAAAAAAGAGAATTTTAAGAAATTGGAGTGTTATAGATGTGGCAGTATGTCCCATTTAGGCAATGCAATTGTGTGTCCAGCAATGGATAAGAAGTGTTCAAAATGTATGAAAAGGGACATTTTGCCAGAGTTTGTAGGTCTAAAGGCAAAATTGCACCTGCAAGCGTTCTTGGTGTAATCAAGGGAGGTACACTTGGCATTGAGCCAGTGACCAGTGACGAAGATGAAATCTTGACCATCGTTGATTTATGTGAAACACAGGAAGAGAATGTATGCGGCATAACATCTAACAAATTCCAGAGACCGTTTTGGAACTTACTTATTAATGAGAAGGGTATGATAGTGATGGCTGATTCAGGCTCACCATTCACCTTGATAAGTGAGAAAACATAGAGGGAAAGTTTTAATCACATTTTCCCTAAGGAATCTAGTATTAACCTTGGTTATGGTGGAAAACCAATAGATGTTGTGGGGGAAAATGAAGCAGAATTTAATTTTCAGTGCAGTATAGTGAAAGGTGTGGTGTACGTTGCTAAGGATGACACATGTTTATTAGGTTGGAATGATCAAAAAAGTTTAGGAATTTTGCTTGATCCCAACAATCCTGCACAAGTGATTTTAAGTAAGGATTGTAAACCTGTGTTTTCCATTAGAAATAATAAATGGGAAGAAGAGTTTTCAGAAGTGTTGCAGGAGTTACTGGAAAAATTCAAAGGTTTTTCTCATAGGATTAGGTTGAGGCATGATGCTATTCCAAAAATATACAGGGTGTGCAGAGTTCCTTTAGCTTTAAGAAAGGAGTAAAGGAAGGAGCTTAACAAACTGTGCCGACAAGGATTGATAGAGAGAACTGAATTGGCTGGTTGGGTAGCTCCCATTGTTATAGCTTGTAAAGCAAATTGATCCATTTGCATGTGTGTGGACTTGGGTGGTTTGAACAATTAAATTTGAGTTGAGCGCCATCCCTTATCAAATATTACTGACATGTTGTCTACCTTGAAGGAGGCCAATAAATTCAATTTGTTGGATATGGCTTCTGCTTACCATCAAATCAATCTTCATTCGGAGTCTAGGCATCTAACTGCGTTCATTATTCCGGAGGGTCTATTTCAATTTAAACGTATGCTGTTTAGATTGGCTTCGGCCTCTACTGTGTTCCAAAGGGTGGTTGATAATTTGCTCAATAATATTGAGGGAATTGTAGCGTTCCAGGATGATGTCTTAATTTTTGTGAAGAATCAGAATCAACATGATGAGAGGTGGGACGCCCATTGTCAATTTTAAAGGAAAAAGGGGTCACTCTTAGTGCGAACAAATGAAGATTTAATGTGTCGTGTATAGATTATTTGGGGTACAAGATCTCAAAGCATGGGGTAGAACCTAAGGTTAGTTTGGTTAAGGCAATTAAGGATTTCCAGTCTCCTGAAAACAAGGATCAAGTAAGATCTTTTATGGGGCTAGTGGAATTCTATAGTAGATTTATTCCTAACTGTGCTGAAAAGTCATTTAGTATAAGGAATCTGTTAAAGAAAAATGTTCAGTTTGAATGGGGTCAGAATTGTGAACAAGAATTCCAACTAATAAAGGATGAGGTAGCTTAGGCAGTTCCGTTGAAACCATTCGACCCAAAGGACTAAACTATTATTATGACAGATGCCAGTCAAAGGGGCTTAGGTGCGGTGTTATTGCAATGGAAACTGGGTAAGGATGAAGTAATTGTGTTTGCCTCTCACAGTCTGAGAGGTGCAGAACCTGCATATTCAACAATAAAAAGAGAAGCACTTACTTGCTGGTGGGGTATTATGCATTTTAAGACTTACTTGTGGGGCAAGCATTTACAGTTCCGATAGATCACAAATCCTTACTGCAATTATTTTCAACAAAATGAGGGGAGCATGCTTCTCCTAGGCTGGCAAAGTGGCAATACAGATTGCAAGTGTTTGATTATGTATGTATAGTGTGTTTGTAAAGCGTATTCCGGCCCGAGGGCATCGAAGCGCTAACTGGGGTGAGGCTGTGCCGGCTCAGGGAGAGACTCACGGTTAAGGCTTATCGCGGGAAGAGCCAGGTCTTAACCCGTTTCCTGAAAGTAAGGTAATTATGTTCTCTCCTCAGTTCCAACGGGAGTGAATTCCAAACCTTAGCAGCTGCGATAGTAAATGCTTTGTCACCCCACTTCACCTTTTTGGTGCGGGGGACTTGAATTTGATAAGTGCTGGCAGAACGCAGCAGCCTTTTAGGTCTGTACCACTGTAGTTTAGCCGTCAAAAATTTAGGACCAATCCCATGTGCGGCTTTGTGGGTGATACATAGGGCTTTAAAAGAAATCCGTTGGACTACCGGAAGCCAGTGCAAGCTTTCAAGGCTCTTCTTAGCAGAGGCCGATCGTGGCAGGTTCAGTAATAATCTAGCAGCAATGTTCTGCATCAGCTGCAGTTTATTTAGTGATCCTTTATCCAGATTGAGCAAAAGCGCATTCCCATAGTCCAATCTGGAAATGACCAAGGCCAGAGTAGCAGTAGTTCTCAATAATTTTGGGATATAGGGAAAAATGTTCTTCAATTTCTTCAGAATCCACATACAAGTTTTAATGATCTGATTAACCTGGGGTTTAAAGGATAGACGGTCGTCAAACAGTAGTCCTACGTTCCTAGAGGTGGACCCTGGCACAGGAAGGGTGCCACACTCTTTGGGCCACCAATTGGAGGACCACTGTTCCCTATTGATCCCAAAGCAAAGGATCTCCGTTTTTTCACAGTTCAGTTTTAGCCAGTTAGCCTTCATCCAACTATTCACCGCTAAATACAAGCGTTAAAACAGGCCGCGACTTCCTCCATGTCTTTGTTAATCGGAATGATAAGTTGGGTATCATTTGCATAGGAAGTCGGGATGAAGCCAAATGAGCGTATTAATTTTACCAGCGGGGCCACGTAAACATTAAATAGCGTAGGGCTAAGCGAAGAGCCCTGAGGAACCCCGCATGGCAGAAGATAGGCAGGGGCTCTAAAGTCTCCGCTGCTTACTGTAGCCCACCTATTGGATAGAAAAGATTCAATGAGCTTAAGGGCTTGATCTCTGATGCCTATCTGATGTAAACGTTATAGCAGGATATGTGGAGCAATGATGTCAAATGCTGCAGACAAGTCCAACAGAACCAGAAAGACCCCCTGACCCTCATCTACCAGTCTGCGTAGTGTCTGATGAGGAGATGAGAGCTGATTCAGTACTGTGGGATTTCCGGAATCCATGTTGAGAGATGTTTAAGCCCCCTGACTCTAGCAGAAAGTTGACCAATTCTTTATTAATATATTTTTCCAAAATTTTGGCCAGGCAAGGAAGCAAAGCTATTGGGCGTAGATTAGTTAAATCATCAGGCTTACTAGTTTCCTTCTTTTTTAAGGGGATTATGATGGTTTCTTTCCATTCCATTGGATATATGCTAGTCGTGAGGACCTCCTGAAAAATAGGGAATAGATGCTACCAACTCCGGGACCAGTTGAAAAATGGCAACGGTACAGGGGTCTAATGGGGAACCTGATTTGCATTCGAGGAGCAGCTGACAAATAACATCTTGAGATGGAATTTTGTACTTAAAAAGTAGACCAGGATTTTTGGAGCACCAGTGGGTACACTAGAAGGGAGCATCGGCGTAGCTGCCATGGGAGAGAAGTTCCACTGGGCCTTGTCCGGAGTGAAGCTAGAGTAGATGTTTAGAATTTTACTTTCGAAGACTTTAGCTATTTTGTTGCAGAAGTTTTGAGAATTCTCCACCTTGGGCGTGCCCAGGGGAGTGGTAAGAACATTAATAACTCTAAATAACTCTCTGGAGGAATTGGCTGCCTCTCTAATTCTAAGTGTGAAATAATCAGATTTAGCCACAAAACAAGCCTCTTTGTAAATATTTAAGGCTGATTTTAAATTGGCTTTCTCACTGGCACTAGGATCCAGTCTCCAACGGCGCTCCTGCTGTCGGTGTTTCCTCTGTAGTATTTTGAGGTCCTGAGAGAACCATGGTTGGCTGGGTTTTTTCCCGATGCGTGGTGCATACGCCCTCAGAGGCGCTAATGAATCAATTGCCAAAGTAATTCCCTGATTAAAACCGGCAAGCGGCGGTAAAACAGACACCTTGGGATCTGTCCAACTATGTTTTAATGCCGTTTCCAGGGATTCGGCCTTGATACTTTTCCATTGTCTTAACAATTTGTTCAATTTATCATATTGAGGACGTACCTGGAGCTAAGAACTTGTTAGCGGATTGTCTTTCTTGGCTTCCCAGTAATAATATGAGCAGTGAGGATGAAGTAGGATCAAGTGAGGAGGATGTTGTAGTATGTTCTGTTGAAAGTCATCTGGAAGGTGCGGTGACGGAAATTGAGTGGAAAGTTGCGTGTGACGCAGATGATCAAGATATGTGAGATTAAATGTGGTTTATCATAAGGATGGAAAAAGTTAAAATGCAAGGAGAATATAAGTGAGGCTTACAAGCAGGTTTTTGAAGAGTTATCAGTGGTAAATCATATTTTGATGTGTTCAAATGTATTGGTGGTGCCCGAATGTCTGAGACATAAGATAGTAACCTTGGCTCATGAAGGGCATATTGGTATGCGTGCTATGAAAAGAAGCATTCTGGAGAATTTTTGGTGGCCAGGGTTGGGTAAAAGTGTGGAGCATTTTGTGAGGGATTGCATAAATTGTGCTTGAGTGATAAATCTCAAGTCACGCTACTTACACCAGTTGACCGATAAGTGTACCTGGCAAACCGTGGAGTAAAATTTCTATTGACATTATTGGCCATATGGTGCTGTCAAGTGGTGTCATGGAATATGGGTTAGTACTCATGGATTTTTACAGCCGATGGCCTGAACTCAAGTTTTTGACGTTTCCTAATAATAATAAGGTTATTGAGT
Organism: Pleurodeles waltl; assembly: GCF_031143425.1. Taxonomy (NCBI): domain Eukaryota; kingdom Metazoa; phylum Chordata; class Amphibia; order Caudata; family Salamandridae; genus Pleurodeles; species Pleurodeles waltl. Next base: position 205,477,340 of record NC_090448.1, read on the forward strand.
TCCTGGATTCAGTGGTTGATCAGGAAGGAATACCAGATAAGATTTTGACTGATAATGGCTGGTGGAATGATCCCATAGAGTTGTTAAGAATAATGTACAGTTAGCTAAGGCAAGTGGTTTGGACTGCAAATTGGAACTCAAGAAATTGTTGTGGGCTGTGCGTACAACTCCCAACGCGGATACAATGGTTTCCCTGTTTGTGTTGTTGAGGGGCAGAGTTCCTGCAACTAAGTTAGTAAGGCAATGGATGTGCGAGTTTGTCGTTGACAAAGAATTGGTTGATAAGGTGAGTGAAAGAAGGGTGCAAGCTCAAAGTAGGTATATTGAGGAGCAGAGGAAGACAATTTGTGTAAAGGAGGGGGATTGTGTGAAAGTTAACAGTGTCCGGAAAATTCAGAAGGCGGAGTCAAAGTTTTCGTCACCGAAATTGATTGTAAGGGTTCTCAAAAATGCCATTAAATTGGAGGACAGAAAGTGGTGAAACAAAGAAAAGTTGTCAATTGCTCGGGAAATGCATGACCATAGCAAAGAAAGATCAAATGGAATAAACAAGCTCCACATAGAAGAAGAACCAAAAGTAATTCCAAGAAAGAGAACATGGCCGAGAAAGTATCAAGATTATATACTTAATGCAACCAGGAAAATGTAATGTATACTCTTGTTATGTGGTTGAGTATTAAGGAAACATGTATGGAGTGTAAATTGCTGTTCAATTTTAGAGATTGGTTTCAATTTCGTTTTTGAAGTATTGTGTTTGTTATTTATTTGTTTTTGTTTTTAGGTTAAGGGGAAAGATGTGTTGGGTCTTAGCTTAGTTCAGAGTTTGTGGAATGTCAACAAACTCTGAGCATGCATAGAATTGGAATGTGAGTGCTTGGAAAGGAGCAGTTGAGAGGGAGACAAGAGAGAGAGACGTGCAGGGAGGATCAGAAAGAGGCCAGGTGAAAGGAGGCGTGACTGTACTCTGGATCGTCCCGTTTATTACCAATAAACTGACTTTTTTTTTTAACCACAAAAGACTTTGTATGCACATTTTATCTATATTTTCAATTGTGCATCGCAAGCTTATTCCAAGAGGTTCTCAGCTGTGACCAACAGCAGTGAGAAAAACTTATACAAGCACATTATAACCCAATTCTGCTGTTTACTTGTTGCTTTCCAGTGTCTATGAACTAAATTTTTCATTTTTTCCCACTGGGTGAAATAGTTCAGCATTTAGCGCGTTCCTTTTAAATCACAACCTTCAAGCATTCAAATGGCGACACCGCCTTTCATCTTTATGAAGTCAACAGACTAACAGTGAGTTAAGATATATTAAGCTCCGTTACTGAAATGTATTAAAATTAGGCCATATTATGTTATCCTATAGCACATAGCTGTCACCAGTGGGGTATCATGGTACTTAAACTCTCAGGGGTGGTGGGGGTGTAATTAGAGGCAGACCTGTATGTGCGGTTGGAGAGATCTGTGGTCTTAATATGTTCTATGTGGGTGTTAGAAATGGGGTCTTTGGTTGGCAGTCAGGTTACCCCCGTCCCAGCAAGGACCCTTACTCTAGTCAGGGTAAGTCACACACAATCCAAATTATCCTGTGCCCACCCTCTGGTAGCATGGCACTGAGTAGTCAGGCTTAACTTAGAAGGCAATGTGTAAAGTATTTGTACAATAAATCATACAATAACACAATATAGCACCACAAAAATACACCACACAGGGTTTAGAAAAAATATATAATATTTATCTGGATATTTGCTGGTCAAAATGATCAAAGATGCAATAAGTAAATGTAGAGATATCACTGAAAAGTGATATAAAGGGGGTCATTACAACCCTGGCGGGCGGTGTTAAAGCGGCGGTAAGACCACCAACAGGCTGGCGGTCTGATTTTTGGAATTATGACCATGGCGGTTACCGCCATGGTCATCCGCTGCTTCTCCGTTCCGCCCGCCAGGGTGGAGACGACCGCTGGGCTGGAGACCTGGGTCTCCAGCCTGGCGGCTGTGACAATACCGCCGCCGGTATTTTGACCCAGCTTACTGCCGTGGATTTCCAGCGGTAGGAACCGCCATGAAATCCATGGCGGTAAGCACTATCAGTGCCAGGGAGTTCCTTCCCTGGCACTGATAGGGGTCTCCCCTACCCCCCACCCCGACTCCCTCCCCTACACCCCCTACCACCCCTGCCACCCACCTAAGGTGGCAGGACCCCCTCCCGACCCCCGAAATTACCTTACACACACACCCGCCATGCACGCAGGCACCACCAACACAAATACACGCACACACACCGACACACATGTCAACATCCACACACCCAGTCAGACACGTACACCCACATTCACACATTCACGCACACATCCACACAGACATACCTACAGACATACACGCACTCATTCCCAAAACACGCAACACCCCCGCAAGCATGCACGTACTCACACCCCCACCTACATACACAGACGCACACCCCCCATGCACCCACACAACACACAACATCCCCCCCCCTCCCCTAATGGACGATCAACTTACCTGTTCCGTCGATCCGCCGGGAGGGGACAGGAGCCATGGGGGCAGCTCCGCCGACACCACACCGCCAACAGAACACCGCCGCACTGAATCACAGGACGTGATTCGGTGGGCGGTGTTCTGTTGGAGTGGCGGTGGAGGTGGAGCAACCTCCACTTCCCCGACGCCCGCGAGTATGGCTGTTGGAGGCTCTCCGTCGGAAAAACGACGGAGGGCAGCTAACGGTCATAATACGTTGCGCGGCAAACCGCCACTACTGGCGGTCTTCCGCACGGCGGTCCCTCAGCGGTCTTGTTAAAAGACCGCCGAGGTTGTAATGACCACCAAAGTGTCTTAAGTCTTTTAAAAGCAAACAAAGTCTCTTTTTAGCACAAACTACTTGGTTCGTGAAAAATCCCTGCAATGGGCCGCAGAGGAGGAGAAGCGTGGAAACAAAGAGGGTGTGCATTGATTTCTCGGGCCGCACACAGTGATGCGTCGATTTCCAGTGCTCGGTTGTGGATCTTCTTCGGGTTGCGGAGTTTTCAGACGTCCCAGGGTCTGTGCATGGTATCCTGGGCTTGTGGAGCAGAGTCACAAGCGTGCGTCGTTCCGGTGGGTGTTGCGTGGAAATTTCTTCCGCATGGCAGGCGCTGTGTTGATTTCCCCTCTGGAAGTTGGCCGCGTCGTCCCAGGTCGGCTGTGCGCCGATCCGGTGGGCCGTGCGTCGAAGTTCCGATCGCAGTGCAGGCGCCGCGTCGATCTTCTCCTTGCAAAGTAGGGCTGCGTCGTTCCGGTTCGGCGTGCAGTGAATTTCTCACCGCGGGGCAGGCTGTGTGTCGTTTTTAGCAAACTGTGCATCGAATTTTCACCGCACAAGGAGTCCAGTTGCAAGAGAGAAGTCTTTTTGGTCCTGAGACTTCAGGGAACAGGAGGCAAGCTCTATCCAAGCCTTTGGAGAGCACTTCTTCACCACAGCCAGGGAGCAGCAAGGCAGCAGGGCAACAGCAAGGCAGTAGTCCTTCACAGAAAACAGTCAGGTGAGTCCTTTGGGCAGCCAGGCAGTTCTTCTTGGCAGGATGCAGGTTCTGGGTACAGGTTTCTTCTCCAGGAAGTGTCTGAGGTGGTAGAGCAGATGCCCTGTTTTTATACCCAAATGTGCCTTTGAAGTGGGAGAGACGTCAAAGAGTGGCTTAGAAGTGCACCAGGTCCCCTTTCAGTTCAATCCTGTCTGCCAGGGTCCCAGTAGGGGGTGTGGCAGTCCTTTGTGTGAGAGCAGGCCCGCCACCCTCCCAGCCCAGGAAGACCCATTCAAAATGCAGATGTATGCAAGTGAGGCTGAGTACCCTGTGTTTGGGGTGTGTCTGAGTGAATGCACAAGGAGCTGTCAACTAAGCCCAGCCAGACGTGGATTGTAAGGCACAGAAAGATTTAAGTGCAGAGAAATGCTCACTTTCTAAAAGTGGCATTTCTAAAATAGTAATATTAAATCCCACTTCACCAGTCAGCATGATTTTGTATTACCATTCTGCCCACACTAAATATGGCCTTCCTACTCCATAAAGATCAGCAGCTACCACTCCAACAATGTATGAGGGCAGCCCCAATGTTAGCCTATTAAGGGAGCAGGCCTCACAGTAGTGTACAAACGAATTTAGGAGTTTTATACTACCAGGACATGTAAACTACACAGGTACATGTCCTGCCTTTTACCCACACAGCACCCTGCCCTAGGGGTTACCTAAGGCACACCTAAGGGGTGACTTATATGTAGAAAAAGGGGAGTTTTAGGCTTGGCAAGTACTTTTAAATGCCAAGTCGAATTGGCAGTGAAACTGCGCACACAGGCCTTGCAATGGAAGGCCTGAGACAAGGTGAAGGGGCTACTTAAGTGGGTGGCACAACCAGTGCTGCAGGCCCACTAGTAGCATTTAATCTACAAGCCCTGAGCACATATAGTGCCTTCTACTAGGGACTTATAAGTACATTAAATAGTCCAATTGGGTATGATCCAATGTTACCATTTTTAAAGAGAGAGAGCATATGCACTTTAGCACTGGTTAGCTGTGGTAAAGTGCGCAGAGTCTAAAACCCAGCAAAAACGGTGTCCAAAAAGTGGAGGGAGGCAGGCAAAAAGTTAGGGGTTACCACCCTAAGGCTGTCAGGTCTAACAGTGGGCAAATTTTGGTGTTGTGAGTTTGGTCATAAACTACGGTCTGGTGTGGCAAACTTGTGGCTGCCTGCATGTGTTTCCATTTTGTATAAAATGTATTAGAAAATGTTTGATCTGGGACATAAACAGAACTTTCATTCCATTTCCTATGGACTACTTTTGTTATGTTTGTATGTGTGTATTGCGTTTGATATTTGGATTCATGTAACAGAATATTGCAAACTATAACCACACCCGGGCAAGCATGCCACAGACTGATTTAACGATGTGCTTACATAATGAGGAACAGAGGAATTATATTTTCCACTTTTAAAAAGGAAAAGAATTGGACTGTGTTTGAGACAATTTTTTTATTTTTCTTGTATGAGCAGTTAAACATAGAGCAAAATATTTTTAATAAAAAGAGCTATTGTTGGTTAGCGTTTCTTTGCTAACATCACTTTTTCTCATTCAACTTATTATTGGAGACAAATGTTGTAAGTGTGTTTCAGAATCGGTTACCTCAATGTTTTCGTTTGAACAATGTTTTTCTGTGTTGCAAACCGGAGCCAATTTAGTTTATATTCTGTTTGCACCAGCATCAAAATTTGTGTAAATTGATTTGGCTGGCTTTTTTTAAAAATAAAATTGCAACTTCACAGTTTCTATAACATTGCTTCATGGTGTTAGTTGATAGGATTGTGTTTTGCTCCCATGGTCACTCTGTCTACCACAACTATTTAAAGGTCCTCTGGAACTGAAGTGTCATTAACTGCCTATGGGGGTTATTACAACTTTGGAGGAGGTGTTAATCCGTCCCAAAAGTGACGGTGAAGTGACGGATATACCACCAGCCGTATTACGAGTCCATTATATCCTATGGAACTCGTAATACGGCTGGTGGTATATCCGTCACTTTACCGTCACTTTTGAGACGGATTAACACCTCCTCCAAAGTTGTAATAACCCCCTATGTCCTGTCTGAACTGGCAGTGCCCACTATGGATGTGCAGCGTAATCCTGCTGTACATCCCCTCTCAAACCCACTACATCGGAAATGTATTTAACTGCTGGCAATACTTGGCCTGTAACTATGTCTAATCTACCAGGACTAAGATGCCACTAAACTGCCAGTGACCTGCCAGAACAGCCCAAGTTCTCTGCTCACAGCCCCTTTCCCAGATTACAGCAGCAAAAGGTAGGCGTATGGTGGCCCGTGCCCAACAGATTTCACTTTCACAATTGCTTTATTGCCTTATTAACCTTCTTGTTTCTCAAATATACTTTAAAATGCACCATTTGCCCACTCTTTTTTTCAAACTTTTCTCGGGGGAGAACCCTCCCCAACCTCTTTTATGATGGTCAATCTCGCTCGCTATGCTTGATCGCTAGTGCCCCCTCATCACAAACTTTTACGACACACCACTTTCAAATGTCACCAGGCGCCACTGATTAGGTCTACCCTGACACCCATCCTGTACATTTATGAAAATACGGGTCACCGAGGTTGTGAAAGCTATGCTCAGTGACAATCTAGCAGACTCCAGCACGTGAAAATAAAGTGAAGTACTGAGCCTATTATTTCAAGCCTGTTCTGACATATTTATTGAGGCCTCCTCTGTAGTGAGGGCTGTGGGCTAATAATATTTGGACTATAAAGCAATCCTATTTGCTGAGCTCTTATAAGGTTTCAAGTGCAGCCGGGATAGCTCTTGTCTCCCTAACGCATATCACAAGCTGTTCCAGCTCCTATGAGCCAAAAACTCAAGGAACAAATGCCAGATGTTGTATGATGCTACCGCCTCTGTCGGGTACCCCTGTAGAATGCAGCAATATTCTGTGCATTATATCTGGATTCAAAGACCATTGGCAGGATGCCCTGTTTGTAAAGAAGAGCTATCAATCGACCTCTATGTGCAAATTGCAAGGCAGACAAGGCGAGCCAAGAAATCAACAGGGAGAACCGAGCCAAGGGTCTGTGCCAGATCGTTGAGCCTGTGCACGAGCCGAGCCCTGGAAATGTTTGATATGTAAATCATGCAACAAACATCACGCAAAACATGGTAAAGTTTCACAAAAATTTGAAATATTTCTTCAATATTAGGACGCTTTTACATTAATAAAATACATTATAGCATTGCGCTGAGAAGTACTTATCAACCCCTTCTCTGCCAGGCCTTTTCCCCTCCTGTGCAAAGCCTTTTTTTTTACTATTTAGGGCAGTTCTCGCTTAGGCCCTCATAACATTTTGTTCACATAAGCTACCTATGCCAAATTTGCGTCCTTTTTTTTTCAACATCCTAGGGATTCTAGAGGTACCCAGAGTTTGAGAGTTCCCCTGAAGGAGACCAAGAAATTAGCCAAAATACGGCAAAAATTCATTTTTTTTCCAAAAAATGTGAAAAAGGGCTGCAGAAGGCGGTTCGTGTTTTTTTCCCTAAAAATGACATCAACAAAGGGTTTGTGGTGGTAAAATCACCATCTTCCCAGCTTTCAGGAACAGGAAGACTTGAATTAGAAAACCCCATTTTTCAACACAATTTTGACATTTTACTGGGACATACCCAATTTTTACTATTCTTTGTGCTTTCAGCCTCCTTCCAGTTAGTGGCCGAAATGGGTGAGAAACCAATGCTGGATCCCAGAAAGCTAAACATTTCTGGAAAGGAGACAAAATTCAGAATTCAGCAAGTGGTCATTTGTGTAGATCCTACAAGTGTTTCCTATGGAAAATAACAGCTGAAATAAAAAAATATTGAAATTGAGGTGAAAAAAACAGACATTTTTCTCCACGTTTTACTCTGTAACTTTTTCGTGCGATGTCAGATTTTTGAAAGCAATATACTGTTACGTCTGTTAGACTCATCTGGTTGCGGTGACATATAGGGCTTGTAGGTTCGTCAAGAACCCTAGGTACCCAGAGCCAATAAATGAGCTGCACCTTGCAATGGGTTCTAATTCTATTACGGGTATACACCAATTCATTTGCTGAAATATTAAAAGTGAAAAATAGGTATCAAGAACACCTTTGTATTTTCAAAATGGCCACAAGATAAGGTGTTGAGAAGCAGTGGTTATTTACACACCCCTGAAGTTCAGGATGCCCATACTAGCATGTGAATTACTGGGCATTTCTGAAATAGACGTCTTTTTTACACGCTGTCTTACATTTGTAAATAACATTTGTTTTGCTATTCTGTGTTCCCCTATGTCTCTCGATAAAAATGGTACCTCACTTGCATGGGTAGGTCTAGCGCCCGCAAAAGGAAATGCCCCAATACACAACGTGGACACCACATTTTCACAAAGAAAACAGAGCTGTTTTTTTACAAAGTGCCCAGCTGTGGATTTTGGCCTGTAGCTCAGCCGGCACCTAGGGAAACCTAGCAAACCTGCGCAGTTTTTAAAACTAGCAACCAGTGGAATCCAAGATGGGGTGACTTGTGGGGCTCTGACCAGGTTCTGTTACCCAGAATCCTTTACAAACCTCAAAATGTGGGCAAAAAACACTTTTTCCTCTCTTTTCGGTGACAGAAAGTTCTGGAATCTGAGAGGAACCACAAATTTCCTTCCACCCAGCGTTCCCCCAAGTCTCCCGCTAAAAATTGTACCTCACTTGTGTGGGTAGGCCTAGCACCCGTGAAAGGAAATGGCCCAAAACACAACGTGAACACATCACATTTTTCCACAGGAAACAGAGGTGTTTTTTTACAAAGGGCCTACCTGTGGATTTTGGCCTCTAGCTCAGCCGGCACCTGGGGAAATCTAGCAAACCAGCACATTTTTGAAAATTAGACACCTAGGTGAATCCAAGATGGGGTGACCTGTGGGGCTCTGACCAGGTTCTGTTACCCAGAAACCTTTGCAAACCTCAAAATTTGCCCAATAAAACACTTTTTCCTCTCATTTCGGTGACAGAAAGTTCTGGAATCTGAGAGGAGCCACAAATTTCCTTCCACCCAGCGTTCCCTCAAGTCTCCAGATAAAAATGGTACCTCACTTGTGTGGGTAGGCCAAGCGCCCGCGAAAGGAAACGCCCCAAAACACAACGTGGACACATCACAATTTCACAAAGAAAACAGAGCTGTTTTTTACAAAGTGCCTAGCTGTGGATTTTGGCCTGTAGCTCAGCCCACACCTAAGGAAACCTAGCAAACCTGCGCAGTTTTAAAAACTAGACACCTAGGGGAATCCAGGATGGGGTGACTTGTGGGGCTCTGACAAGGTTCTGTTACCCAGAATCCTTTGCAAACCTCAACATTTGCCAAAAAACACTTTTCCCTCTCATTTGGGTGACCACAAATTTCCTCCCACCCAGCGTTCCCCCAAGTAAAAATGGTACCTCACTTTTGTGGGTGGGGCTACTGCCCGCGAAAGAAAATGCCCCAAAACACTATCTGGACACATCAAAATGATGAAAAACAAAACTACCTGTTTTTGCGGGGGCACCTGCGTTTTTGGTCCTGGGCTCAGCAGCCATCTAGGGAAACCTACCAAACCTAGACATTTCTGAAAACTAGACACCCGAGGGAGTCCAGGGATGTGTGACTTGCGTGGATCCTCCAATGTTTTCTTACCCAGAATCCTCAGCAAACCTCAAATTTAGCTAACAAATCACATTTTTCCAACATTTCTATTGGGGATTACTGCACTGGGACAAATTTCATACCACTCAACATTCCCCTCTGTCTACTGGTAAAAATGATACGCCATTTGTGTAGGTGGGCCAAGTGCTTGTGAAAGGGAAGAGCCAAAAACATGTTGATATTGAGGGGGAACCAAAGTGTGTCCAAAAGGGCAGTTTGCAAAAAAGCATTTTTAGGCTGACAAGTGCAGCAGAATGTTTATCGGTATAGATGAGACAATGCTGGGTGGTAGGAATTTTGTGGATTCCTGCAGATTCTGGAAGGTTCCATCACAAAAACGTGGGAAAAATGTGTGATTTCCAGCCAAGTTGGAGGTTTGCAGGGCATTGTGGGTACGAAAATGGTGCGGGTGCATATGAAACATACCACCCTGGAATCACCCAGATGCAGATGTGTCTAGGTCTTGTGGATTTTTCTACATGGCTGCGTCCCAAAGTCCATAAAGCGCAGCCCTCACCATTCCAAGTGGGACGATTTTGAGAGTTAGCAAAGCTCTCATGGGCCAAATGTAAAACCAAAACCCAAAATAATCAAACGTCTTCTTGTTTGCTGTGGGATAAGATGTTTTAGAGTGCAGGGAGAGCTGAAAGACTGTCACTCCCCCCAGTTGGGGTGGTGGCTTAACCAGGCCCATACTGGTTGGTAGCCACCACCCCAATATTTTTAGTTTTTTTTAAATTCCCTGGCATCTAGTAGACTTTCTGCCCCCCTGGGATGTGGACCAGGGGTAATTACCCCATCTGCCCACTGGTGGGCAGAACAAATTTGGCCCCATTTTTTTGGGGTGGGGGTATGGCCATAACCCCACCCTCTTATTCTGGAAAAAAAATCTTCCCTGGTCTCAGATGGGCCTTACAAAAATAGGCCCATCTGCCCTTACCCAAGGGTCTGCCCCCTAAAGAAAACACATGCATACACACGCAACAATCCCTGGTGCCTAAGTGATTTCTGCCACCCTTGGGGGCAGATTGGCCTAACAAAAATCGGCAGAAATGGTCTAAATACCCTGGGGAGCGACCCATGCCTTAGGGGTCGCTCTCCACCTCTAAAAAACAAAACAAAACAAAAAAAAAAACTACAACTTTTTTTTCTTCTGGCGCCTAGACGTTTCTGCCCCCCCGGGAGGGGCAGAAATGGCCTAATAAATTTTCCACTCTACCCCCAAACCCCTCCCCCCCCGGGAGCGACCCTTGCCATGCGTGACATTGGCGCCAAAAAAAGATCCCCGGTGCCTAGTGCTTTCTGCCCCTCTTGGGAGCAGATTGACCTCCCAAGGGGGGCAGAAATGCTCTAAATACAATTTGCCCCACAGGGGAGATACCCTTGCTCGCTCCCCATCTCTAAAAAACAAAAACAAAATTATCCCTCACAACAATAGGCCGCTCTGCATCCAGGGGGGGCAAAAATGGCCTAAAATAAATTTGCCCCCTGCCCGGGAGTGACCCCTTGCCTAAGGGATCACTCCCCTTGCATGAAATTTGCGTTAAAAACTCCCTGGTGTCTAGTGGTTTCTGCCCCCCTTGGGGGCAGATTGGCTTCATAAAATAGGCCAATCTGCCCCCAAGGGGGGCAGAAATGGCCTAAATATAGTTTCCTCCCTAAGGGAGTGACCCTTGCCTAAGGGGTCGCTCCCTACCTCTAAAAAACAAAAATACCAAAAACACAAAAAAATGATCCCTGCCGCCTAGAGGTTTCTGCCGGGGGGGGTCAGAAAAAGCCTTTAAAAAGTGCCCCCCTGGGGAGCGACCCTTGCCCAAGGGATCGCTCCCCTCATGCCAATTTCCATTTTATAAAAAATCCCTGGTGTCTAGTGGACATTTCAAAAGCCGGATTGCTTTACGATCTGGCTTTTGAAATGCTCTGAGAGACTTCAAAGGGAAGGAAATTCCTTTCCTTCCCTTTGAAGCCTCTCAGGCCCCCATTACATGATCGGAAGAGAAATGCTTTTGTATTTCTCTTCCGATCGCGCTGGAAGCTGAGCTTCCAGAGGGATGGGAGGCAGCCTCTGTGAGGTCAGCGTGCGATTGCGCGCTGAAGTCACAGGGGTTGGGGTCGGAAAGGTGTCGGGGTGGAAGGGGAAGGGCTTCCCCTTCCATCCCTGTCTTGGGGGGGTGGGAGGGAAGACCACAGAGGGAGAACTAGTGCTCCCCCTGAGCTCTGTGCCCAGGACGCAATGGTTACGTTCTCGGCACACGAGCTCTGTGCCGCGGTACGTAACCATTACGTCCGCGGCACAGAAGGGGTTAAAAGTGATTTTTTTTACAACTGGTAGCCTGAACTCACATATTAGAAAGTGCTTTCATGCATGGTAATGAAGGAAAAAGAGTTTTGGTGAACTAAAGTATTTGCTTAAGATCATACAATTTAATTTGGGAGGCCTCGATTTATCCACGTTTTCTGTGTTTCCTCTGCATAATTCAGCCAGGAAATGGGTCTCTGTTTGTCTTTCCTTATATTAAGGCTTTATTTTTACCTCTTAATTTTTAAAATAAAGTGTGAACGTGACCTGGAGGATGAGCGCTTTACATGAACACCAGAGACAATACACAAGAACACATGCATTGTTTATAGCCATGTGGCAATTAAGTGATGTGCCCAAAATCACAGAATGTTGAGCCAACATCGAGACTTGAACCTGGATCCCCAGTTCAGCAGCTCTGACAGTAATGCCACATCCAAGGGAGGGTGGGACCACATGAAAGCTCGGCTTGTAATGGGCTTGAGATTCCAACAGTACCTCAGGCTGAGCCAGTCTCGAGTCTGCCTTGAGCTTTTAGTGAGTAGCCCATCTCTAGTAACCTGGACTTATTTTTCATTAAAAGACTTTACCCCATTGGACATCATTCAGGGGTCTCCAGGGGTTGCATCAGTGACCCCTTCCTTGCCCCTTGCGACCCCTGGAACTCCCTTTGTGATCCCTGGCCTCAGAGGTGGCAAAATTAGTACCAGGAGTACAGAGGCAGCTCATCCTTTGAGACCGTGGCTGGATCTCCATTTTCCTTGTTTTTTGCAGTATTTTTTACACTAGTAGAGAATAAAATATTCACCATTAGTGTAATAAGAAATGGAGTACAATTTGCTGAAATATGACCCTCACTGGCATCTGAGGCTAGTAAACATACTTTTAAATGTATGGTATGTGCATAATTGAGGTCAATAATCTGTTTATGTGAGACAGTGTGTGAATGTGTAAAAGTGTGTGTGTAAGCATCTCTGTGAGTAAAAGTAACGGTCAATGTGATGTCACTTCCCCTCCCCCTGTCATTTTGGCAACTTGTCATACATGCTTTGACCTAGTATAAGAGCGAGGATGGCAACAAATGTAGGAAGAAGTGGAAGAGAAAGGTAGGAAATAGTGTCTAAGGGAGAAAGCAGAGATTAAAAAAAACATCCTATAGGAATGAGACAAAGAAACAGAACGTGTGGGGTGGTGGATGAAGGAGCATGAGATGGAATCAAGGCAAGGCACTCTTGGTGTTGGGCAACTCCTGCTGTCAGAGCACTGATACACACACATATTCCTTTTTATTTATTTTATAAACTAAGCATTGCCTGTAACTCGACTTTTAATTGAGCTGCGATAAGACTATGGTTGTCCGGTTATTCACACGTCGACTCCAAGGTCTGTGTCCAAAGGTCAGGTGTCCTTTCCTTTTAACAGCTGTACCTCCATGAGCGACATACAGAAGAGCCAGAGAGACTGTATCCTCTATTTCTCCACGTTGTAGTAGGATGCACTCGCAAGCTAAACATGAGTGGTGAGCTCATTAACACTTGATATATCAATCAATCAATAAAAAAAATGTATTAAGCGCTCTACTTACCCGATAGGGTCTCAAGGTGCTGTGGGGGGGATGCCGTTTTACTGCTCAAAAAGCCATTTCTTTAGGTGCTTTCTGAAGGTCAGGAGGTACTGGGTCTTGCGTAGGTTGGTGGGGGGGAGTTCCATGTCTTGGAGGCGAGGTAGGAGAAGGATCTGTCTCCGGAGGTGGTATGTTGGATGCGTGGGACTGTGGTGAGGGCGAGGTCAGCAGAGCGGAGGAGTTGAGTGGGTGCGTGGAGGTTCACTCGTTCGTTGAGGTAGGTTGGTCCAGTGTTGTGGAGGGATTTGTGAGCGTGGATGAGGACTTTGAAGAAGATCCTTTTGCTGATGGGCAGCCAGTGAAGGGATCTGAGGTGAGCAGAGATGTGTTCGTGGTGTGGGAGGATGAGGATGAGACGTGTGGCTGCGGTCTGGATACGCTGGAGTTTCTGCTGAAGCTTGGCTGTGGTACCAGTGTAGAGGGTGTTTCCGTAGTCTAATCTGCTGCTGATGAGTGCCTGGGTGATGGTTTTTCTGGTTTCTATGGGACTCTATTTGAAGATCTTCCGTAGCATGCAAAGGGTGTTGAAACAGGAGGATGATATGGTGTTGATTTGCTGGGCCATGGAGAGAGATGAGTCTAGGATGAAGCTGAGGTTGCGTGCGTGGGTGGACGGTGTTGTGAGTGGTCTGTGGGCGGAGGACCACCAGGAGTCGTCCTATACTGTCTTGTTGGGGCCGAAGATGATGATTTCTGTTTTGTTGGAGTTGAGTTTGAGGTAGCTTGCTGTCAGCCATTTGGCGGTGTCGAGTGGTCCAGCGTGAAGGTTTGTCTTGGTGGTGGAAGGGTTCCTGGTGAGGAAGATGACGAGCTGGGTGTCGTCTGCGTACAAGATGATGTGGATTCCATGGGGGCAGAGGATGTTGGCGAGTGAGGCCATGTAAATGTTGAAGAGGGTAGGGCTGAGGGAGGACCCTTGGGGGACCCTGCAGATGATCTTGGTTGCTGGGGACTGGAACGGTGGGAGGCGGACTTTCTCGGTTCTTTCGACGAGGAAGGAGGTGAGCTAGTCTAGGGCCTTGTGCCAGATTCCTGCGTTGGAAAGGTGTGCGCTGAGGATTTGGTGGCAAACAGTGTCAAAGGCAACGGAGAGGTCCAGGAGGATGAGTGCGACGGTCTCGCCCTTGTCGACTCTGGTTCTGATGTCGTCAGTGCAGGCGAAGAGGGCGGTCTCAGTGCTGTGGTTCTTGCAAAATCCAGACTGGGAGGCGTTGAGTGCGTTGTTTTCCTCTAGGAAGTGAGACAGTTGGGCGTTCACTATCTTCTCAGCAACCTTGGCGGGGAACGGGAGAAGAAAGATGGGGAGGTAGTTGGTGAGGTCTTCCGGGTCTGCTTTGGATTTTTGAGGAGTGCGGTGACTTCGGTGTGCTTCCATGTGTCTGGGAAGGTTGCGGCGTCGAAGGAGATGTTGATTACGGCGCGGAGCTGGGGAGCGATGATTGTGCTGGCCTTGTTGAAGATGTGGTGGGGGCAGGGGTCTGTGGGGGAGCCTGAGTGGATGGAGTTCATGGTTTTTTTGGTTTCTTCGTCGTTGGTTGGGGTCCAGGTGAGGAGTTGGGTGGGGTGGGAGGGTGTTGTGTTGTTGGTCATGTCGGTGGTGGTGATGGTGGGGGGCGGATGGTGTGAAACTGTTGTGTATGTCTAAGATTTTGTGGTGGAAGTAGTTGGAGAGGGAGTTGCAAAGGTTTTGTGTGTGAGGTGGGTCGATGGTGCAGGATTTCGGTTTGGTGAGCTCTATGAGCTGTTTCGATACCAAGCGCTCTGTTTGCTCCTTCATACCTCTGACTGCTCTCCATGCCTGTGCTGCAGCTGCCGTCCTGTGCATGTTTTGCTTGTTATGGGCCCTTTCACTTTTACTGAAGCTTGAGCGAACCATTCCCTTCACACAAGCCCCACAGTATTGACTTTGTCAAGAAAACATGTAATGAATTGCAATGGGAGAGTGCCCTTTTACTCTAGTGATTACTTTTAAGGCTTGCACTCGGCTTAATGCATATTTTATATCAAATAATTCTGACAATAAGTATGATTTGCTGAAAACTGTGAATTACAATGTTATTTACTTAAGTATCAGGACATGGTAAATAGTGTACTGCCAAAAAATAAGCATATAAACGAGCAGTGATGTTAAAATATTTTTTTCCATTTTAGCTGTTACTTGAGGAATTCAATCAATCGGATCTTTTTCACAGGGAATATTTTATGTATGAGAAATTCAGTTTAGAGTAAAGTAGGTGGAACAATGGCTTCTCTTAAATGACAGTGTGTTAATCTCTGCCTTTAGTCAAGGCCGGCCTAGGACAAAAAATAGGCCTGGGCACCAAAATAAAAGTGGCCCCATAAGTGAATTAGAAAGCTGAAAGAGTGGCCCATGGATCCCAGTTGGAGCAGTTTTCAACTGGTAAAGACGAGGTTGTGAGAAAGTAGCCTCTTTCTTTCATAGTTACCCCCACTTTTGGCCTGTTTGGGAGTGTGTGTCAGTGTGTTTTTACTGAGTCACTGGGATCCTGCTAGCCAGGACCCCAGTGATCATAGATAAAAACCTATATGTCAGTGTGTTTTGCCTGTCTCACTGGGATCCTGCTAGCCAGGACCCCAGTGCTCATAGTTTGTGGCCTAATGTGTGTGTTGTCAGTAGTGCTTAACAATGTCACTGAGGCTCTGCTAACCAAAACTTTAGTGCTTATGCTATTACTGCTTCTAAGTTTGTCACTATAGGCTAACGACTTTATTTTCCAATTTCAATTAGCAGACTGGACCCCCCTTATAAATCCCTAGTATACGGTACCTAGGTACCCATGGCTTTTGGGTTCCAGGAGATCCTTGTGGGCTGCAGCATTTCTTTTGCCACCCATAAGGCGCTCAGACAAACCCTTTGTGAAATAGTGCACACATTAGTTCACAGCCATTTTCACTGCCCTTAAGAAACTTATAGGTCACCTATATGTCTAACCTTCATTTAATGAAGGCTAGGTGCAAAGTTACTAAGGGTGAGGTCACCCTTGCACTAACAAAGGTGTCCCCACATAGTTTAGGACCAATTCCCCGGACTTTGTGAGTGTGGGGATGCCATTACTCGCATGCACTACATATAGGTCAATACCTATATGTAGCTTTACAATGGTAACTCCAAATATGGCCATGTAAGGTGTCTAAGATCAAGGAATTGTCCCCCCATTCCAAATCTGGTGTTGGGGAGCCTATTCCATGCATCATGGGGGCTCCACCATGGACCCCCAGTACTGCCAAACCAGCTCTCTGAGGCTGCAATGCAGCTACAGCTGCTGCCATCTCACAGACAGGGTTCTGCCCTCCTGGGGTCTGAGCAGCTCAGTCCCAGGAAGGCAGAACAAAGCATTTCCTTTGGGAGGAGGGTGTTACACCCCCTCCCTTTGGAAATAGGTGTTTTAGGCTGGGGAGGGATAGCCTCCCCCAGCCTCTGGAAATGCTTTGAAGGGCACAGATGCTTCCCTCCTTGCATAAGCCAGTCTACACCGATTCAGGGACCTCCAGTCTGGAATGAAACTGGACAAAGGAAAGGGGAGTGACCACTCCCCTGTCCATCACCACCCCAGGGGTGGTGCCCAGAGCACCACCAGTGTGTCCCAGACTTCATCCATCTTATTTTCCAAGGTGTGGGGACACTCTGGAGGCCTCTGAGTGGCCAGTGCCAGCAGGTGACGTCAGAGACCCCTCCTGATAGGTCAATACCTGATAAGGTACCCAATCCCCCTCTCAGGGCTATTTAGGGTCTCTCCTGTGGGTTTCTCTTCAGATTCTACTTGCAAGTTTCCAGCAGGATTCCTCTGCAACTACTACTTCATCCTCTGACCTCGGATCGACCAGAGACTGCTCAGGAACCGCTGCAACAACAACAAAGTATCCAGAAGGGCTACTTTTCCTCTGCAACGTAAACTCCAGCCAGCAACTGCAACAGTTTCCACGGTGTGCATGCACTGGGGACTCACTGACTTCACTCTGCACTAGAAGGACCGAAGAAATCTCCTGTGGAGTCACCAAGTCACTTCCTTGCTCAAGCAGGAACCTTCTAGGAAGACGACCGGTTCTCTTGGACTCCTCTCCTGGTGACGAGCGTGCTCCTTGGAACACAGAGCGTGGACGCCTTTGACACAGACTGTCCTGAGGTCAGGCTTTCCCAATTTGTAGGAGGTAAGACCTTGCCTTCACAGAGAACGACAGTACCCCTTTGCACCACATCTTCTTCACCTCCTGAGGCCTCTGTGCACTATTTGCAAAATTCCTTTGTGCACAGCCTGGCCCAGGTCCCCAGCACTCTATCCTGCGATGCTCAACTCGCTTAGTTGTTCTCCAGCAGCGTGGGACCTTTCTTTGTAGTGCTGCACCAACCACATTTGCACCTCCTTTGTTCCCGTGTCCTGGGACTCCTGTGGGTGCTGTCTGATCTTCTGAGGGCTTTCTGAAGTGCTGAGATCCCCCTCTTCCTCCTAACACAGAGCTGAGGCCCGCAGGTCCCTCCTGGGTCCAGACAGTGCCACTTTGATGCAAAACGCGACTTTGCCCGAACCAAGGCTTGTTGGAGGAATCCATTGCCAAAACTCACCTACATCCAACTTCTCTCTGTGGGACATCCAGTGCATCATGCAGGAACCCACTGACATCTTCCTTGGGTGCATTTCTGCAGTCTTCGTCCAACCGGGGACTCTTCTTTTGCACCCTCTTCTGGGTTGGCAGGGGCTCCTGTCCTTCCTGGAACTTCTTTCGACTTCTGGACTTGGTCTCCTTCCTTTGCAGACCTTCAGGTCCAGGAATCCACCATTTGTGGTTTGCAGTCTTGCTTGGTTCTTGCAATAACTCTAATCATGACTTGTAGTGTGCCCTAAGGAAAATTGCAGTACTTTACTCCTGCTTTTCTGGGCTCTGGGGTGGGGTAATTTACTTACCTTTACTGTATTCTTACTTTTCCAGCGATTCTCTACACACTACACTTGTCTAGGAGGGATTTGTGATTCGCATTCCACTTTCTTAGTATATGGTTTGTTATGCTCCTAGACTTATTTTCTCCCATTGCATTCCATAGCATTTCCTATTGTTTGCACTATCCTATGTCTAATTATTTACCTTTACCTTATTTTTGTGTCTAGTGTATATATTGTGCATAATACTTACCTCCAGAAGGAGTATTGCCTCTAAGATGTTTTTGGCCCTGTGTCACCCAAATAAACTACCTTTATTTTTGGTAACACTGAGTATTGTCTTTACTTCTGTATAAGTGTTAAAGCTCTGAAACCCAGGTGTGATATTTAAATGCTTATACAAAGACAATGGTGTTTATGACCATTTTGCGAAGACTGTTAAATGGTTTTGCAGCATATGGTTATACTTTGTTGTGTCTTCAATACTTTATTCTTCACGTTTTTTGCTTGCATTCATAGTTGGCTCTGTTTCTGAATCCTGCAGTGAAAGGTCCTATCAATAACATCAGCTGTTTTGAATTAGTCAAAATTTGCTTGTTCTGATGGCTACTTCTCGCCACAGGTTCTTCACCTTTTGTATTTCCCCAGGTGCTAAATGGTATCAGGAAACATTTTCCTGCAGTTGCCCATGCACCGGTACTTGGCACCATAGAACTCCACTGCGGAAACATAAATGAATATTACTTATCTCCTTAAACACAAAACAATTCAAGTATAAACAAAATACATATATATATATATAGGTGCTCCTAAAATGACGGCTCAGTGAAAGTGAGTAATGTGATAATAAAGTGCCAGAGTGTTTATATACAAAATGTGGTTCTGATGGATATAACTACCTGTGGATTCGTCACCTAATGAATTCTCCCAATGTGCCAGCATTCAACGGAAATTTTCTTCCCAGCTCCGCACGTCGACGAGGACGTCACTATTGCCCGACTCCCACGCGACTCCATCCGACGTCATCGTGGCAATAAGAGGACCTCGCCAGCGTGCTGACGTCAGTTTCCTTTTTTCCGTGCCTTCAAAGCATAACGGTTTTTCTCCTGGCTCTTGGGAAGCTACTGTTTCTCGAAGGTGTTGCTTTGTTAAAATGTCTCCACCTCGTAAATCAGGGTTCAAGCCTTGTAGAGAGTGCTGGGGTCGTATGTTGGTGACGGACCCGCATAATGACTGCTTGTGGTGTTTGAACTCAGAGCACGACGTGGAGGAGTGTGGTTCGTGTCAAAAAATGAACCAGAAGGTGCTCAAGGAGCAAGAGGCCAGCCTGTTTTTGGCCAAGGCTAAAAAGAACGAGAAGCATGGACATTGGAGGTTATCTTCAGGGAAGTCATTGAGGTCACATAAGAGACGGTGTCCACATGATTCCCGGCACCGTTCGGAGAGGGACCGATCCCGTTCGAGGTTACCATCTATTCGGCGTCGTCCGACGTGGGATGTCAGTCCGACGGTGACCCCTCAGCCTGAGAGCCCTCAGGCTTCTCCGGCGCCGCCGGTGTTTGAGGTGGTCAAGCCTCCTCAGAGTCCTGGCTTCTCGCCTGCAGCACAGTCGAACGTGTCTGATCCAGCACCAACGCTGCAGGAGTATCCAGCATTCCCGGCTTTAGGAGCGGATCTGGCGGCTTTCTTGAATGCTATGTTTAATGTCTTTAACTCCATGGCCCCTGGCGGTGCACCAGCTTGTACCTTAGGTCCCTTGGCTTGTGGATTGGGTGTTCTAGCTTCATACAAGTTGACGCCATTCATGCCTTTCTGTCCAGCAGAGGGTGCTGGTCCGGCGCCGTTGCCATTGGCATCGCCGAGGAGACCTTCGACGCTGGTGGCTTCTGTGGATCCAGTGGCGCCAATGACTTTGCCACGAATCCAGTCGATGCCGGGGAAGAGAGCCCGTTTATCCATGGCACCGATGGATGTGGCGTCAGACGAATCCGGAGACTGGGGTGTCTCTCCTGGGCCGCATCAGCCGAGGTCGTCGGTGTCGGCCAATTTTATGTCGACGTCGAGGATAGAGGCCAGGCTGCTCTCAAGAAGAAGGGC
This sequence comes from Pleurodeles waltl, assembly GCF_031143425.1. Classification (NCBI taxonomy): domain Eukaryota; kingdom Metazoa; phylum Chordata; class Amphibia; order Caudata; family Salamandridae; genus Pleurodeles; species Pleurodeles waltl. Next base: position 205,497,494 of record NC_090448.1, read on the forward strand.
TCTGAGACTTTTGGAGGAGCAGGAGTATAGAAGGCAGCTTCTGGAGGAGGGAGAGATCGCTGAGCCCCTGGGAGACTTTCAGGGTTTGGACTCCACGAGTGGTCTCAATACTTCCCCTGAGTGGGATGTAGCCTCTCCTGGGGAATTTACTGAGGAGGCTGCCTCATTCCATACGATGATAAGGAAGGTGGCAGACTTTCTGGACCTTCCGCTACCAGCAGCTGAGGTAAAGACGAACATTCTGATGCAAGTCTTGCATCCTGCTTCGGCTGCTGCGGAACCACTCCTTCCGTTCAATAAGGCTCTTACAGAACCAATCCTGGAAATATGGAGGAAGCCTGTATCTTCGACTGCTGTAAGCAGATCGGTGGCGAGAAGATATAGAGTGGCTCCTGGGGACCCAGGATTCCTCTCTCAGCATCCGACTCCGGAGAGTCTGGTAGTTCAGGCCTCATGCTCCTCACGTTCGGCTCCTGGTTCCTTCCCTGGGGCTCCATCGGACAGGGAGTCGAAAAGGATGAAGCAATCTGCCAAGAAGATTTTTTCTTTGTGCAGTGTAGCCTTTAAATCTGCAAATGCCACTTGTGTTTTGGGCAGGTATATTCATGCCCTAATGGACGCGGGCAAAGCTGTGCTACCTGATTTTCCTCAGGATATGCGGGGTCTCCTGTCTGATGCGCAAGGGACAGCAACTCAGATTATTCAGTCAGGGCTGGATACGTCGGACTCGGTGGCCAGGGCAATGGGCACATCTGTAGTCACCAGGAGACATGCATGGTTGAGGTCTTCTGGATTTTCAACAGATGTACAGACGACCCTGTTGGACTTGCCGTTTGATGGGGATACGTTGTTTGGTTCCAAAGCTGAGTCTGCCTTAGAGCGCTTTAAGGAGAGCCAGGCTACTGCCAAGTCTCTAGGCCTGCAGGCTTCTACAACCACCCTGATCAGGTCTTTTAGAAGATTCAGGGGGTTTGGGGGAGACCCTTACAGTCAGGCCAACAACCGTCTAGCCTTCCCTATAGATCCTTTAGAGGGCGGGTAGGGTTAGAATGAGAGGAGCCACCCAGCATCACCCTGCCTCTTCTTCTTCCTCCGGGGGGGGGCGCGCAACAGAGAAAGCATCCTTAGTCCTCCATCCATTGCATCCCATGCTTCTCCTGTAGGGGGAAGGTTGTTTCTTTTTCTCCGCATATGGGAGTTGATCACATTGGACTTCTGGGTCCTCAATACTGTGGGGAAAGGTTATGCTCTTCCTTTTTGGGAGTTTCCCCCTCTCATCCCTCCCTGTCTATCATTTTGCACAGAAGACCATCTCCTGTTGTTGCAGCAGGAAGTTCTAGTTCTTTTATCGAAAGGTGCAGTGGAGTTGGTTCCAGAGCAGGAAAGGGGTCAGGGTTGTTATTCAAGATATTTCCTGATCCCCAAGAAGGATGGTCGTTTGAGGCCGGTCCTGGACCTGAGGGTTTTGAATTGGGTCCTCAAACAGGAGAAATTCAAAATGCGGACTCTAGCGCAGGTGCTTCTGGCGTTGAACAAAGAAGATTGGATGGTGTCTGTCGACTTACAGGATGCTTACTTTCATATCCCTATTCTGAAGTCGCACAGGAAGTATCTCCGGTTTGTGGTAGGGTTGCAACACTACAAGTTTGCGATCCTTCCTTTTGGTCTTACTTCAGCACCTCGAGTCTTCACAAAGGTGATGGCGGTGGTTGCAGCAGATCTCAGGAGGAAGGGAATATCGGTATTCCCTTACGTGGACGATTTTTTGATCAAAGCCAAGTCTCCGGAGCTCGTGCTGCATCACCTGCAAATGACAACCCAGTTGTTGTTCGATCTGGGTTTTCGGTAAATGTGCCCAAATTGCACCTGGAGCCCTCTCAGCGCCTCCTGTTTATAGGGGCAGTACTAGACACAACATTGAATCGGGCCTATCCTCTGCCTCAGTGGATTCAGGACGTTGAGGCGCTGATTCCAATGCTTCAAAGTGGAGCGGTTGTTCCAGTCCTCAAGGTCCTTCGTCTGCTTGGTCTGTTCGCTTCTTGCATTATGTTGGTCACTCATGCACACTGGCACATGAGGGCTCTCCAGTGGTGCCTCCGCAGGCAGTGGTTTCAGCACTGAGGGGATCTCGAGGAGTTGATAAAGATCTCCAGAGACACTGCAGCGGATCTACGATGGTGGGCTATGGACGGCAACCTTTCCCAAAGAAGGCCGTTTTCACTACCACCACCAGTGGCCACGGATATAAGGGATGCATCCACTCTAGGGTGGGGAGCTCATATGGGGGACCTGGTGGTCAAAGTCATTGGTCTCCAGTGGAACAGATGTTTCATATCAATCTGTTAGAATTGCGGGCGATATGTTTGCCCTTTGCGGTCAGTTGGTTCAGGTCCTGACGGACAACACTACTGCGATGTGGTACATCAACAAGCAGGGAGGAGTAGGGTTGTACCTTCTTTGCAGAGAGGCTCTGCGGCTCTGGTCCTGGGCACAGGACCATCAGATTTGCATAGTAGCAAACCATCTGGCCGAAGTTCTGAAGGCACATGCGGACAGTCTCAGTCGACACTTCTCGTTGATCACAAGTGCGTCTCCATCCAGACCTGGTCCTTCACATCTTCCGGATGTGGGAATTCCCTCAGGTAGACCTCTTTGCCACTCGGGAGAACGCACACTGCCAGTCGTTCTGCAGCCTCCAGTATCCGGTGCAAGGGGCATTGGGGGATACATTTCCAATGTCTTGGTACAGCCAGTGCTTTACGCATTTCCCCCATACCCTTGATTCCTCTGGTTCTGAGGAGGATTCGCCAAGACCGGGCCCAAGTCATTTTAATAGCTCCGATTGGCCAAGAAGAGTGTGGTACTCAGACCTTCTCCAACTCTCACTGTGCCCTCTACTCTGTCTCCCTCACAGGGCAGATCTCCTCTCACAGTCGCAGGGGCAGGTTCTCCACCTCAACCTCCAGAGCCTGCACCTTCATGCCTGGAGATTGACTGGGGCAATCTGAGTTCCTTTTCTCTCCTGCCAGAAGTGGTGGACGTTATTTTATCAGCCAGGCGACACTCCACCAAATCTATCTATGCTGGCAGATGGACAAAATTTGTTGCTTGGTGTGGAGAGAAGCAAATTGATCCTTTACGCACCCATTTGCCAGACATTTTATTATTTGTGTTGTCCTTGGCTCAGAGGGTTTGTGCAGTTGCGACTGTTAAGGGCTATCTGTCGGCACTGTCGGCCTTTCTGTGCCTTCCCGATCAACCCTCTTTATTTAAGTCCCCTATAGTTATAAGGTTCTCAAAGGGTCTTACTAATAGGTTTCCTCCCGCTCTGTTTATTATGCCTCAGTGGGATTTGAATTTAGTTCTTGCATTCCTGATGGGTTTGCCATTTGAACCTTTACATTCATGTCCGTTAAGGTTGTTGGTATTAAAGACTGTTTTTCTCATAGCTATCACGTCGGCTAGGCGAGTGAGTGAACTTCAAGTGCTTAGCGTTAAACCCCCTTTTACTTCTTTTCATGCGGACAAGGTGGTGCTGAGCACCAGGGCGGCTTTCCTACCAAAGGTTGTTCCACCCTTTCATCTGGGACAATCTACAATGCTCTCGTCTTTCTACCCTCCTCCCCATCCATCAAAAGAGGAGGAGAGACTGCTTCAGCTTGACCTGAGGTGAGCTTTAAGTTTCTACATCGAGAGAACGAGAACTGGTGGATGATCAGCTCTTCATTGGCTACGTGGGGAAGAGGAAAGGCAAGACTGTCCACAAAAGAACACTGTCCAGGTGGGTCATTCTTTGCATAAAAGTATGTTATTCCTTAGCAAAGAAGGTTCCTCCTGTTGGAATTAGAGCCCATTCCACCAGGGCTAAGTAAGCCTCTTTGGCCTTGGCTAGAGGTGTTCCTGTAGAGGAAATTTTTAACGCCTTTTCTGGTGGCTACACTAACTACCTGTGGATTCTTCATGGTCACACCGCCTCCCCGTTGCCTGGTTGGCCATACCAAGATTTCCGAGGGTGAATATATATTTCATTGTATACGTATATATTTGTACATATATGTGGTATATATAGATGTTTATATTTGTATATTTTGCTGTTTTTATTTGATTAAATATTACGCATTATATTTGATTGATGTAGTCATGTCAAGTATGTGATGTCAGTTGATCACCTGTTCACCTCATAGGCTCGTAAAAAATGGTGAAAACTAACGTCAGCATGCCGGCAAGGTCCTCTTATTGCCACAATGACGTCAGACTGATTCGCGTGGGAGTCGGGCAACAGTGATGTCCTCGTTGACGTGCAGAGCTGGGAAGAAAATTTCAGTCGAATGCTGGCGCATTGGGAGAATTCATTAGGTGAGGAATCCACAGGTAGCTAGTGTATCCACCAGAAAAGGCGTTGCCGAAGGAAAGTAACATATTCTTTAAGATTATATATACAAAGGTGAACTTCAACCAGACCCCTTTACTCCAGGTGTCTTGAAGTCACCCTCTCTATTCAATTCACATATAACATAGTCAACGTTTCGACCCTTTGAAAAGACGTAAAACAATCACGGGTCATCATCATGACTGAACAATTCTTTTAAACGGTAGCACCTATTGTTCAGGGTTTTAACCACAGATTTCCATAAATGATTCTCAGTAATTTAGTCGGGTGTGCCGAAAGTCACGTAGTTCTTCTCATACGAGCCGCGTCTGGTTTCAGAGTCCGATAGAAGAACTACATGACTTTCGGCACACTCAACGAAAGCGAAACTAAGTGGAATATTTACATTTAGCAATGTGTCCTCCAGCTTAAGACGTTTGAGCAATTAAAAGGCATTTGCTGGTAAAATCGAAATCTATAGAAATTATGATGGTTTTGCTCTAAATCATCTGGCACTTTAATATCACATTACTCACTTTCACTGCTCCGTTATTTTAGGAGCACCTATATATATATATATATAGATATATATATAGATATGTATTTTGTTTATGCTTGAATTGTTTTGTGTTTAAGGAGATAAGTAATATTAATTTCTGTTTGTGGATACAAGTAATAAAAGAGATATAATACACAGTAAGGATATTCATATCTAGTTCTTAAATATTTACAATTGTCATGGAAATCTAGATATTTACTTCCCCTGAGTAACCAAGTTTGTATTTATTATGGAATTACCCAGGTCTAAGGGTCATTTGGGTTTGCCTCATTAGGTATAATAAGTGTAGTTCAACAGAATCATATACCTGCGTAAGGGAGCAATTGCTGAACAAAGATTCCAAATGAAGTCTGTCACCTAGGGGATTTCAAAATGTGAGGCATCTGCGGTTAGATAGAGTAACCACCTGTATTATTATAGGTAATTAATTTGTTCTTTGAAATTATCCTATTGCTCATGACTGATTTATAGGATTTTTATAGGCCAGTTGGTTCAATAATAACTTTTTGATTGTTGCCTGTTCTTGTGTAATTAATGCTCTTATGGTGACAGTCAGATTTGGTGAGTTCTGCTTCAATTAGTATATTAGTGTCTGATATCTGGCGCAGGAATAAGTTGCCACTAGTAATGTTTGCACTTGTCAGGAGTCATTGAGAGTATTTTTTTAAAGTTTGGCTACAGATAGCTTTGGTTGTATGAAAGACGTCATATTGTCAATAAGTAATACAGAGGGTAGGTTTATGTTTAGGACCCTTCAGCCATTGCCTTTTGTGCAGTTTTCATGGCCTGCCATTGCTTGGAAGGGTTGTCTTATTTCTTAACGTTTTACATTGTCCCATTACTGTTTACAGTGATTTTAGTGGACAGTAGGGCTTGAAGTAGTCCTTAATTCTTGTCTTTTCCGAGCTGTTCCATAAAAGCTTGTTGCCTCCTCCCTTACCCCATCACCATTTCTCACCTTTCCCTTACTTCTCATTCCTCTTACCCTGGCATCAAAGTTCCCCTGTTCAGACCCAGCCTAGCATCCCCACTTTGCTTGCTCCCCGTCATCCTCACCTCCATCTTCATCTCCCTCCTCTTTCTTGTCTCCTCGCTCCATCCCATTATCCTATAAAGAGCAGTTAATGAAGTTAATTAACTTAAATCTGTGATGGCTTCCTCCTTTACTCCATTGCTGTCAGTTGCAGTCCATTCTGACAGGGCTCAGCTTCTTACTTTGCAGTGTAGGAAAATCTGATTTCTGTTTCTAGGTATCTCTTCCCTCTGCAGAGTAAAGATGGTGGCGCCCAGTGAGTTCAATCTTCTGTTTATTCCATACTGTTGTTCCCTTGGAGTGAGTCCTTGGAAGACCTCTGGCAGGTTCCTGTCACTATTGGAGCCTTTCATTTCTAACCACATATTGCTATTAAAGGTTGGCGCTTGTGGTACGGGCTTTGCTTTGTTGCCATTGGTCTCCTTCACCACGTCAGTTGACTGTTGGGTCTGTCTGGAACTCCGCATGATCACAGACAACACTCAGCTGGTTGCAGGAACGCTACCATTGCTGGACAGCTGAGTCACCCGGTTTGTCAGTGCCACACCTCAAGATCACAGTTCCCAGAATGCAAAGAATGAAATGACTGGGTGAGCTATTCATGCATGTACAAGGGAACCTTGTGAGCTCAGAGGCTACCGGTGGTATGTTTGGAGCCCGAGGGTTTAAAGGGGAGTGTGGTAAGGCCAAAAACCCTAACTGGGACAGGTGTTGAAACCCCTCTGGGGAAGAGGGCATTTTGGCACAATCGATCAAAGTACCTTCTCTCTGCCAGACTCCCCAGGGTCATGTAAATAATACCACTCAAAATGATTTTGAACTCAATATTACACTGCTGTATCCGCCCCTTCCTGTTAGCATCAATCTCCAAAAAAATGAAGAAGCGAATTATCTGTGGAAAGTAAAGGAAGTCGTTCATTGCCGTTATGCCAATTTGTTTGGACGAATTTGGGCATTGTCGCAGCTGTGCTGTCATTAAAACTAACTGCGAGACTACCTGTTTCTCTAGATGCCGCACTCTCTTTCCAAAGCATGCTTTAACTATTTTGTCCAATTTATCATTATTAATCTGACCCTTTGAAATGGGTTCATCTTTACCTATTTTGTTCACGGTTGGGATCGGCATAATTACATTTTATCTTCACAATTGGAGAGTGCATCATCTCTGTTTTGCTCAAAATCGATGTTTGATATGTAACTGTTTCTACTGGCAAGCAAGATGACAGAATTAATTAGACCTCTTCTCATACAAGTTTACAGTAATTGACCGTTCAGTCACAACCCAATCACCTCCTGTCTGGATCCTGACTGCTGAAGTGTTTTTATCCTGAATATCTTTAAATAAATTCAACACATTTCTCCTATTACAGAAATGCACATTAAAATCCTAGGGCCTGATTCACAAATTGCACTCTGTAGTAAGTGTTGTAGTACTACAATACTTCTACAAAACTTAATACAAAGGGCTGTTCACAAACTGTACTTTTTTAATAACTTGAACTTTTGAGTAACTTTACTACTTTTGGATTTGCAAACTGCACTTTCGTAGTAACGTTCAGTTTTGCTGTAACTTACTATTTTTCTATTGGACCGTGTTGCAGTAGCAAGGGTTAGCCATAAGAAATTGGGCTGTTGGTTGACTATGGGCTGTTGGTTGATCAGGGTTTGAGTCCTGGTCAGGCAACAACCACAATCTTTGTCAGGTTGAGGCACAAGCCAACCCCAAATTAACCTGTGCTCAACCCTCTGGTAGCTTGGCGCAGATCAGTCAGGCTTAACTTAGAGGCAATTTGTAAAGTATTTGTGCAACACTTCAAACAATAATAAAGTGAAAACACCACACAAAAATGATTCCACACACAAAAACGATTCTACACCAGGTTAGAAAAGTAGAATTGTGTTTAGTAAAATAAAACAAGACCAAAACAGCCAAAACTCAATCAGTAGAACTGGAGATATTACATTTTAAAAACTTTGGTAAAAATAGTGCCAAAAAGCACAAAGCGCCAACTCTGAATATCTAGTCTCGCTGGACCAGGACAAAGTCACAAGTTCAGGCCAACCGCAATAAAGCTGGGGTGGCTACAGGGGCCAAGTTAGACCCGTTGAATGAACTACTCTAAATCCTGGTTTTTGAAGCAAAGCATTGCAAGGATCTGCGTTGAAGGTGTGTTGTGCAGTCAAAGCAATGAGTCAGTTCTGAGAATGTGGCAAAGCTGTGATGCAAGGTCCTGCATTGTCGTTGAGCATCCAGTCAATGAGGGCATGTGAAGCAAAGTCTGCTTTGGGGATGCGTTTCACAGTGGCAGCGAAGTGTCAGTTCTGAAGAGCTGCTAGGAAGGAATGTAGGGCCCGGCGTTGAGGCTGCCATCGATGAGTTATGCGAGAGCCTGCACCGAGGATGTGTTGCGCAGCAGCCATTCCTATCCAGGTCTTAGTGATGGTTCCAATCTACACAGCAGTGATGATGCATCGGTTCTGCTCAGGTTTGCACCGGACAGCAGAGGGGATGTATCAGTTCCGCTGGATCACAGAGGTTGGCAGGGCAACTTAAGCCCACTTCCAAGAGTCCGTGGCTATGGTGGCACAACTTGGCAAGGTAGACTCACAGATGACAGATTCAAGGTGCAGGTGCAAGGTTGTTGGTAGCCTGTTTTGTCCCTGAGGCTTTAGCTTAGGAGGCCAGCCAACTAGCCCTTGGAGTCACTCAGAGTTCTGGGTTCAAGAGATGCATATCCAGTCCTTCTCACCCAGTCAGGAGGGCAGCAGTCCAGCCGAATGGCAGTCCTTTCAGAAGCACATCAACCCTTCTTTCTGACAGAGTATCCACAAGTCTAGAAGTGAACTGAAGAGTTGGTGTCTGAGGTTCAGTATTTATACCCAGTTGTACCTTTGGAGTGGGAAGATGCTTGTAGAAGCAGGCCTTTGAAGTGCACAGGTGCCTTGCGGTCCTGGCCTTGGCTTCAGACTTACTACAGGGGGAATGCAGCCCTTTGTGTGAATTTAGGACATTGTTAATTCAAGTGTGAGTGAGCTGGACCCAGCTCCTCCCTCCCATTCTGCCAGTGATGGCCCATTCAATCACAGCCCATTGTGTGTGGCTGTCTAGATGGAATACACAAAAACTAACCCTCAACTACACCCAGTCATATGACCAAGACAGGCTTCAGGCACCAAAAAGACAAGGGAGGAAAATGTAAACTTTTGAAATTATAATTTAAATTCTGACTTCACCATAAGTTTTTTTTTTTTTTTGTTACAATTCCAAAGACAGCAAATATGGCCCAGTTACCTGTTTCCACTTGGAAATTACACATATAACATGTACCAAGGTAACTTCAGTGTTATCCTATATGAGAGGTAAGCATGGCACTTTTTCACTATCAGGATATGTAAAACTTAAATGTACATGCCCAACTTTTTAAATACACTTCACCCTGCACTCTTGACTGTCCAGGGACTACCCTAGGGGTGGCCCTTATGTATTAAAAAATAAGGTTTGGGCCTTCATATGGTTTCTTTTGCCAGGTCAACATTGCAGTTAAAAACTGCACACACAGGTTGCAATGGCTGGCTGGAAACATGTTTAAAGTGCTACTTAGGTGGGTGGCACAATCAGTGGCACAGGCCCACTAGTAGCACTTAATGTACAGGCTCTGAGCACAGGTAGTTCCCCTTTATTAGGGATTTACAAGTATTTTAAATATGCTAATTGGTATAATCCAATCTAACATGTTTTAAGGAAGGAGCACAATCATTGTGGCACTGGCTAGCAGTGGCAAAATGCTCAAAGTCCGAAAAAGGTCTGAAGGCAACAGCTCTGTGAGATATTCATACTAAGGATGCCAGGTCTAACAGTGGCCATGAGTAGTTCTGGTCTTACAACAAGAGTGTAAGTTACTATAGAAGTGAATACTGAAGGTAGTAACCTCACACAAAAGTGTAAGTTACCTTTGTGAATCTGCTCCCTAGCCTTTAAAGTATTGCATTTTCTTTTTATGTGCACACCACAGACTGGGCTGTTCCATTTCTGTAGGGCGTTTGTTCCATTTCTGTAGGTTGTTTGGAGAGGTTCTCCCTAATGTTTTGGAGTTTTTGGTTTTCAAACGATGGACACCATACCCTAAGTTAAGGCGTGCCCTGGGGTACGGGGTATCTCTGTGGGTGTGTACATGCAACAAGAGTTTACTTTGTTTCTTCTTAGTATATCTCCATTTCCAAACCATTTCCACATAGCCTTTGAACTGCGTTGTGATAGTGTTTGAAAAGTTGAATCCCGTTGCATTATGTACTTTCTATTTGCACAAATCCCATGTTCTTAGCGCTAGACTGCTTTGTACCGCTATTTGAGGCTATGCATAATTACTGTGTAGCTCTTCATTTGGCTCACAGCTCATATTTCTTCTTTTCCTTCTATCTTTTTTGACAATTTTGCATATTTTGTACTTTCTTATGTCATTTGCAAAACCACAAACTGTCCTTCCAAGGTTGCTAATTAAATCAATGTATACAAAACTGCCCCCACATTCAGTTCCTGGCTTTCAGGCTTAAGAGTGACCATCTTTCTTAAGCTCGCTCTATATTGCTCTTCCTATTCAATCATTCAACACCACGTCAGTAGGGAGTACCCAGTTTATCAGTAAGGTAAGGTAATGTAAGTAATTATAGATTTACTGTTCCTAATTCCGCATCAACATTCATCAAACATATACACATCGTCAAGGCTCATTTATTTAAAGATAAGTATAGTAAACCTATAGTTCCACAATATTTTGATTCTCGATCTTTCGGCTCCACAATATTTTCTACCTGATAATCTAGGTAAATACAGAGATAGTGGACTGCGGGTCAGTCAGTCTTCAGTCATTGGCTGTCATGTATTTTGAGAAAGCTAAGCTTACTGACATTGCCACTGCTCTTTAACTTTCATCTGGTATTGTTCTTACCTGGTACTTGGCCGTCTGTGACATGCTTTGTTCCCTAGTAGCAATCTAATTTCCACTGTCTAGTTCCTATGTAAGGCCGAGGTTTTTTCTGATACCGGCTCTGCCGATTGTCTTAAAAAATCCACATTTTTTGTAAGGTTGTGCCATGGAGTATAACTGTCTCCGTGAACAGTCGTCACTTTTATTGATATGTGTGGGTGATTTCATTTTGCAAATGCATATTTTTTCAATTTCATTTGTGCAATTATAATATTACAAAACAGGAAAATACTGATCAGAAGAAAGTGTGCATAGATTCCTCAGAAGTGGCGTGTTAAGCATGAAGGCAAAGCAGTAGGACAAAAGCAAACATGTTCTTACCGTCACCAAAGAACCATTTAAACATTTAATCGAATTTCCTTTATTTCATGATTCCATAACAATGGTCCAGAGATTTTTATATCGGGCACCGAATTCTTCCATATTTGTTACTTCATCATGCAGGAAATATATCTTCTTTTCCTTAAAAAAATGATCGCAAACTTGGGCTTGTCAGTATAGTATATTTAGTGGATATAACAGCAATCTGTCCCCTTGCTATGAGTATGCACATATAGCCATAAATATAAAACAAAAATCCAGTGTCTTCTGTACGTTGCGTCATCCTCAAATCCCAGACTAAATAATATACTATTGTCCAATGTGTGTGTTAAGTATGTGGTTACAATTCTCTCTACCCTAAAAAGAGTCACAAGCAGTTCTAGCAAACATCTAAGCTGTATGTCCATAATTAAATCAAAAGCAATCCTAGAACAGTTCTACTGCTTATATAGACTTATGTAAGCACCAAAATGTTACTTCTGATGTGGGCCATGTTGGTGCAGAGCCAAACATCTTCACCTACAGGAAAGCAGAGGTACTTCTCAAGATTTCAGGATCCAGTCTGCTGCCTGGCAAATATTCTTAGGTGAGGCATCTGCTGTTAGCGTCTCTACCAGATAAGGCATTACCAAAGGTAAGTAAATTGTCCCTCGTACATTTTATCTTTTCTGTGGCTGTTCGCAGTATGAAGACATTGTGGGATTGACAGCTATATGAAGTTTAAAAAACATCCTGTGGTAACTAAAAATCCTGTCTGAATTACTCAAATTAATTCATCACATAAAGAGGGCAGCTGTTCAAGTTGAAACACATCACTGGCCTTCCACTGCATGTCAAATAGATTACTGAGAAATATTTACTACTGAAAGGTGTATGTTTTCATAAGCTCATGTGTTTAGGACGTTTCTCATTTATAACACGGTCTTTAGACACTAGGCATTGATACCTTATTTTAAAAATATATATATGTTTTGATACTTTTCACAAAATCTTTGTAGATCATATGATCATAGTGGCATCAGTGGGAGCCATTGACCATCCACATCCCTTCCTGATGTCACAAGCGTAATTAAGGAATCTCTTCTAAGTGGCACCACTCCTTATCAGTGGCGGTTGGTGATATTTTTAAGTAGTGGGGCTTAACACTGGTCATGATTTGCCAGTAATGAGCGAGCAAACCCACATCTTCCAAAGGCGCAATAATTGGGAGCACTCTTCCTAATATGTCTTTGAGAATATGGAACATTTTACATCTAGACTACCTTTACTAAAGAAATTATTTTAACATCTATGAGCATAAAGGCAAATTCATTTGGGGTACCAACAAGCTCTTGACATATTTTAAGAAATATTTTCAGCAACTCATCAACTGCCAAGTGTAACCAGTTCTTAATAAAATATAACAAGTACCAAAGTTCTATCTTCCACCCTTGCTATTTAGAATATACATCTAGTTGTAGGTGAGAATTTGTAGTGCAGCATATTTGTTAGATCGGAGCCCACCACCCTGTGGAGCCTTCTGGTTTGCTAAAGACATTTTGGGGACATTCTGAAAGCTTCCATGGAAATGCATTCTGTCCGTTGCTTACCACTGGCTTTCTGATTTGTAACTCACATTTTCTGATGTTCTACTTGATGACTTTATCTGTTTTGGGCTGGTCAGGATAAGTCATTCCCTCCCAAGGAGCAACTCCTTTTCACACCAACTGCCCTTGTATTCTTCCATAATAGCTCCTTTCAGTAAACAGGCCTGTAAATCTTGTACATATCTTGTCACATTTGTTGTGAATTCAAAGTCAAATGGGAGGGGGGAAGAACAGAAGTAAAGGAAGATAGGAGGGAAAGAGAGTATGGAAGAAAAGAAAGAAATGATCTGTGGACTCAAAGAATGGAAGGTGGAATGAAGGAAGCAAAGGGACATGGAATGAGGAGGGAAAGGAGGGAGCAGAAAGAAGCAAAGGATGCACAAGTTACAAAGAAAGGAAAGAAGGAATAAATCATAAGAAAGAAGTGAGGTAAAGAAAGAAAGGTGGTAAAGAAGTAGGGAAACAGAACGTAAGAAAAGAGCAAATAACAGAAAAGAGACTGAGAAAGAAGAGAAATAAAGTCAGAAAGAGGTGACTGAGAATGAGAGAAGAAAGCAGAGAATGAAGTGAAGAGGAGAGACTTAAAAAAAAGAGCAAGAATGGGAGACAGAAAGAGATAAAGTGAACAAACAGAAGGGGGAAGAAGAAAGACATTTAAATGTAGTGGTCCTCTCAACATTGCATGCAGTCATTGAAGCAATACTTTTTAGGGTGGTATTCAGAAATTATTTCAAGGAATCTGCGTGAAAGCATTTATTCCTTGTCAGGCTTCTTAGCTGGCATCAGTGGCGCTCTTAGGTAATTTGAATGAGAGGAGGACTTAAAGCAGTTCCTGCACCATGTCTTTGCATATTTTTAAGTGCAGCACAGGCAACGAGGCAGAGAGTTGAAGAACCCCAAACTTTAGGCACCATCCTGCTCCAAGACAGCCTGCGAGCTACTGCCTTGGGTACTGCCAGCTGTGCTTAGCTTGGCGCCCTCCTTAACAAAGTCAGTACTTGCCAAGAACCCATGAGGCCGTTGTTTTTTGCTGAAGAGAACACAGTATGTCATACCGTTTCAATAACTTTCAAGGGGTACCTCTCTGGCTGCTGGCTGGGAGCTCAGCGGGGTGCAGTTAGGGAGGGCTTGATTGTCCTTTGGGCTTGCCAGGAATCTGGATGACATTTTAATGTAATCAAAACCAGTGTGTTCTGCCATGGTTGGTTATTAATGAGTTTCACAGTTGGAGAGCCATAGAGTAGGTGTTTTTACAATTTTTAGACATTTCAAATCTGAACTTAGTGGCAACATTAAAGGCCGTGCTCGAGTCTTCTTGGGGTCAAGCAATTAGCTCCTGGAAAGCAGCATGTGTTGCTGAAACGTACGCACTTAAATGACACAGCAAAATCTCGTCACAGGAAGAGGTAGGATCAGGCAGTCTTGTTGATCCCACCCTCCCCTGTGATGAGATAGGGGAAGGGATTTGCATCTTCTTCTGCTTGAAACACAGCCTATGAAAGCACCAGGCTAAAGCCTAACGCACCTGGCCTGTGTTCAGTTAGCGAAGCTGCTTTACCTTACAGGGTGTCCGGTCTTAAAGCCTGGCAGACCACTGTGGACAAGAGCTGATCAAAGGTAAGCCCAGCATATAATGAGACTGCAGGCACATGCGCACTAGTGCATGTGTCTGCATAAATAGTGCATTACTGCTGCTTCGGAAACTCATGGATAAAAAAATTAAAAAGGGGCAGGAAATGAGGCAGGTGGGGGGCCCTCTAGTCCATTGCAAGGAATCACAGTTGTTCCTTATTCTTTGAAATGTACAATAATCACCATTCTAATAAAGAAACAAACAGCAGGCTTTCCTCTGAGGTCTAATTAGTGATCAAATGTAAACATTCTATGCACAGGCAACATCTTGGAAAGGGAAGTCACCAACTGACTGCAAGAATATTTAGTATCTGTCCTCATGCTTAATAATTGCTAGTTTGGACTCTCAAAAGGGAGGAATCAACATTGATAAACACTATAGAACATATCCATGCCTTCCTTGATGAACTACAGATAGTGATTGACCTCTTAGTGCTATTCTACAGTAACCACATTCGTGCAAATTCAAAGTGTAGGGTGGGGAGGGGAACCAGATAATCACTTGTTTCTTCACAAAATAAGTCAGACAATATGTGTAAGAACTCATGTTTCATCCTTTCAGATTTTTTTTTTTTACATGGTTGTCTTGTTTTACTTGCTACCATATTTGGATCTATAGACATTGGGAGGCTTATTATCATGTATAGGTACATGTGATCTAAACATAAAAATGGCAAACAATTAGTTGCCATATTTTGCTTCCAATACGCCCACCGTAAAAATACAAGTGCCGTTAAAAGCAAATGTCCTATGTAGGATGCAGTGTGGCCATACATCACTCACATGGGAGACTTTAAAACACGCCATAGAGCCGAACAAGCACTTCTGTACTGCTTTAGGCCAGGCTGCTTTCTAAAGTTGTTTTGCTATTTTGAAAACCTGCTTTACAATTAAAATCATAACAGTGTACTTCTAATTGGGGAAAAATAGAACTTCTATTGTAGCAACATCTAATTCATTGATCAACATATATTTTAGTACAAATATCTCAAAAATTGAGGTTGTTGCGCCTCCTCCTGCAGTAACTGTAGTTAGATTTCTCCAGCCCAGAGCTCTGGCCTGAAATGTGTGAGGCAAGTTGTGAAATCTTACTCGGTAAACTAAATATTATGGTTATGAAAGAAAATATCTTTATTAGATTGCTTCCCACCTTAAAGACAGGTAAACTATCATATCTATTTCCTCGTTCTCATCCAAGCCAAATAGCATTAGGAGACAAGTCCCACAATTATCAATTATCTATCCTCATTTGTTCTAGTCTACATCACACCACTCGGAGAACTCATCAGTTATTTCAATGTCACATTCAACTTCTGTGCTGACAATACCCAGATAATCATCGAATTAGGTACACAAAATGAGCCCTAGGCCTCAAAATTAGAAGGCTTGCCTCAAAACCACCAACTGTGGATGATGTAGAATTATCTCAAACTCAATTCCTCAAAAGTAGAAATTCTAAAAAGTGGGTAATGGAAGAACTACAGCCCACTACAATAATGACCTGAAGAACAAGAATGCCACCAACAACTTCCTCCAAGGTTCAGAATTATCACAGACTCAGGTTTCACTATAACTCAACCAAGTAAATAGATCCACTCTGGACACCATGGGGAAACTGATGCATCTTCCCTCATCTTGGATTCCTATAGAAGATCCAGATGACCCTCACTCACTTTTCATGACTGCACTATGGTAGTGAACTATACCATTGGATGTGAATATCTTCTATTAGGTGACCCCAAATAATTCATAATGCAGCAGCAAGAGAACTTCTGCACCTTATGATGCTCCCAGAAAATGATCTATACTCTAGATTGCCCACACCAGAAAATTAGGTACTTACCTGTAACTTTAGTTCTCCAGTATTGGAATCTTTCATAAATTCATATGCTTGAATCATTTCTCGTCGTCGAGATGGAAGCCCCCGGTATATTTAATTAAGTATTATTAACATAGGTTTAAACCTGAAGGCCCTTAGCCTCTCAGTTTAGCACTTTATCAGAGTCATTTTAAGAAAAAGGACCAAACGGCAGGGTCCACCAATCAGGCGACACCACCCTCTAGAGCCTTCCTGAAAGAAGCTCC
This sequence comes from Pleurodeles waltl, assembly GCF_031143425.1. Lineage (NCBI taxonomy): Eukaryota > Metazoa > Chordata > Amphibia > Caudata > Salamandridae > Pleurodeles > Pleurodeles waltl. The sequence goes on from NC_090448.1 coordinate 205,514,064, forward strand.
AGCACCTCAGATTTTCTAAGTACAAGTTTGTATAGGATATAAAAGAGAAAAGAGAGGTGGAGGTGAACTTCTCCGGCTAGGCGGCAGAGTCGGATGTGAATCTATGAAAGATTCCAGTACTGGAGAACTGAAGTTACAGGTAAGTAACTAATTTTCTAACTCCAGTATTAGAACATTCATAGATTCACATGCTTGAATCAGAGTAGTAAGCAATATTGATGCACAGTGTACTACGCATCTGTATTGTACAATACATATATTAATTGCATGTTTAAATACACATATACATAATAAAAATTTGAGGCAAAACTTTAATGAGAATTTAGCATGTATTTCAAAAGTCTTTTTTTTATAGGCAATGTGTATAACTGAAATTAGGATGAAAGATATAGCTCACCTTCACTGGAAAAGATTCCTGAGGACTGCTTGGCCCACCACTACCTTTCCTTGAGATAATGCTTCCAAGCAGTAATGACTAGTAAAAGTATGGCAGGTCTTCCAAGTTGCTGCCCTACTAATGTCTTGAAGCGGTACACCTGCAAACAGCGCTGCTGAAGAGGAAACTGCCCGCGTTGAATGTGCACGGACAGAGGTTTGACGTGGTTTGCCCGCCGCCTGATGGCAAAATCAAATTGCTGAAGAGATCCGTCTAGCAATGCTCTGTTTAGAGAACGGCTGACCCCGTCTGGGTGCACTGAAAGCCACAAATGGTTGGTTTTGCAAAATGCTTTAGTCCTGTCCAGATGGAATTTAATACATCTTTTAATGTCTAAAGAGTGTAATGCCTTCTCCGCAGGAGTTGTAGGGTTTGGAAAGAATGTCCTGAAAACTAAGGGCTCATTCAAATGAAAATCCGAGGGCACCATTGGAATGAAACATGGATGTGTGTGCAAGATTATTCTATCTTGTTTAATCTGTAAAAATGGATGCTGTATGGAAAATGCTTGTACCTCACTGACACGCCTGGTTGATGTCAGAGCAGTAAGGAGGGCAACTTTTCAGGAAAGGAATTTCACAGAAGCTCTATGAACTGGGTCAAATGGCTGCTTCATAAGTTGCGCAAGAACAATATTTAAATTGCAGGAGGGAGGAGGAGGTCTGAATGGTGAAAAAACTCTGAAAAGCCCTTTCAGAAATCTCTTAATCAACCTAGAGGACCATAATGAAGGTGAATAGTCTGGCCATCTATAAGACGCAATCGACGCCAGGTGAACCTTTATGGAGGAATGTGCAAGCCCTGAGTGCACTAAATGTAGCAAATAAGGCAATATTTGTTCTGGTGATGAAGAAAGAGAATCAATTTGTTGTTGATGACACCACAAACAAAATCTTTAACACTTACATGAGTGAGTCTTGTTGGTGCTAATTGCTCTGGCTTTGGACAGTATATCTCTGCACTCCTGCAGAGTGTTTACGTGTGCAAACTCAAGGTGCTCGGGAGCCATGCTGGTAGCTGCATTAATTGAGGATTCAGATGTAAGATTTGATTGTTGTTCATTGTTAGCAGATGCAGAGATATTCTCAGTGAGATGCGAGGCTTCACTGATAGGAGAAGAAGCTCCATGAACCGATGTTGAGGAGGCCAGTACGGGGCTATTAATATTAGCGTGCATGGTTCTCGGAAATTGGAGCAGAGGGATTATTGGATTTTTCTAGGCTGCTTTTGTTACCACCAAATCTGGATGGGGGTGACCAGTCAAGCATGCTGGGGCATCTTCCGGTGCTTTGTACTTCTTATCCAAGTGAGGAAGTACTGCTGTGACTGTAGCAGGGTTTTCCATAACCTTCAAACCCTCCTTCCATATGTAACTGACCAGTGGCATGGAGCGTACTGTCTTCTGAAATGGTTCTTTAAAATCGCATAGAAAACAATCAGTTTGGTTGGATGGCATTGGAAGAGCAAAATGCTTAGCTGCTCTTTCCATAAGATTATGGAATCCTCCGATGTCATCTGGAGGTGAATCCACTTTTGGATGTGAAGGAGAATGAGGAGCTGGGATAATATACTCATCCCACTCCGACTGGTTATCGAGGTGCTCACCTTCCTCTTGTTCTCCCTCCAATATATCAGTCTCATGTGGTAGGGTCATATCTGGTGTGGCCATATTCGACAGCGGTAGAGTGGTTGGCCTCTGACATGGGGTGGCTACTCTTGAAACAGGCGATGAAGGGGGTTTAGGTTGCACATGTTCTGAAGGAGGAAAGCACCTGCTGTAGTCGGCGAACATCGCTCTGAGGTCAGATAATAATGAGTTTGGCATATACAAATCCTCCTGATATGGCTGATCACTTGCATAGTACTGTGGATCATAAGTTTTGCTGTACTCCCCATTGTCATCCTGATACTTTACGTTCAACTGTGAGGGGTTGTGTGCTGTCCCAAATGGACCCTCATCATCTGAGTCGTTATCACCCACCAAAAGATGTACTGGAATTAGAGGGGTTATCTTTCTAGGAGAAGTGTGCTCCGGAGTAATTCTTGCTGTTTCCTGACTTCTGTGGATTTTTCCCCTCGTCGACGGTGTTGTCAACGAGCTCATTGATGGAGTCGTAGACGCCTTTGTTGACGGTGTAGTCTGAGCAGTCGTCGATGTTGTCTGCTTGGAAATCTTAACCATCAACGGCTTCAAGGTGGAAGCTACAGTTGACGGGATTGTCGACGATGAAGACGGCAATGAGGAGACCGTGGTCACTGTCATAGATGATGACGACGTGTAGGTCTTTGTCGGCGATGATGTCGTCGACATTGTCCTCGTCGATGGTGGAAGACTCGTCGTCGACGATGTCACCGTCGAAGCGGCAGTCGACGGCATATTAATCTAGAAACCGTCATCGGCGGTGGAATGGCACTCACCACTGCCGTCGTCGATGAGGATGTCATCGACGGTATAGTTTTGGTCAATGACCTGTCAACTGTAGGAGCAGAGGAAGCCCTTTTAAATGGTTCAGCAGACTTAGATGGAGGCACAGATGATGATTTTCTAGGCCTTTCAGAACTGCTGACGTCCTCTTTCCCCTTTTGTGGAGCTTTTGTGAGGTGATGAAGAAAGGCTGCAGCCTTTGTTAGACCCTGAGGTGGTCTTTTTGTGGGCCTTTTTTGGCTGCTCTGAGGAAGATCTTGAATGAGATCTAGGTCTTTTAGATGACTTTCTGGAAGATGTGGAAGAATCATTGCTGTCTGAATCAGAGACTGGGTTGTCTCTAGATCTTAGTTTCTGCAACCATATTAATAATCTGCCCCCTCTATCCTTCAGGGTCTTAGAAGAGAAGGTGTGACATACCTTGCAGTGTTTGGCAGAGTGGTCTGGGTAAAGGCAGTACATGCAGTCCTGATGAGGGTCTTCAGAGTGTAATCTCTTTGTTCAGATCCTGCAAGACCTGTGGGAAAAACACTTATTTTTCTTGTCAGACATGTTGTAGGCTTTATAAACAACTCTGATAGATTTTACCTATGTTAATACTACTTAATTGAATATACCGGGGGCTCCCATCTCGACGATGGGGAATGATTTAACCATGTTGAATCTATGAAAGTTCCAATACTGGAGTAAGTAATTGTTCTGCCATATAAGAAGAAACCTATTGCATTAATTCAAACTTTCAAACAATGTAAATTATTTCCAGCAAAGATAAAACTTATCTACCATAAATCATGTGAAGATCTAAAGGATTCTGCAAACCTGGCTATTTCCCACTTGATTCTTGGAGTATACACTATAGAAAGGATCGCATTACCAACAGGAAGTGGGTATTTAGAGTAACAGTGAGAAATAATATTGAATATAAAACAAACAATTAATGCTATAACATCTAGTTAACCAATATTATGAAAACTATTGGCGTCTAAGACTATTACATATTCTGTTCCTACTCTAGTTTATGCAACAGTAGGTATAGTGTTGGATTTTGGATGGGTTAAAGTTACTATTCCCACTCCAAACAGCACAACATTTGGGAAAGCGGTGGATATCTGAGTAGTAAAGTTTACTTTTTCCACTCAAATCTGTGGAACACTACGGAAAGCATTGAACTTTGGAGGGGTTACATTTACTATTCTGGCCCTACACAATAGGACAGAAAGCACAGGATTTTGAGGGGTTAATTTACTATTTCCACTCCAACGCAACTGTAGGGAAAGTGTTGGGCTTCGGAGGGGTATACTTAACTATTCACTCCAGACTGTGCAACTGTAGAGAAAGCTTTGAATTTCAGAGATGTGAAACTTAGGGGCATATTTATACTTGTTTTGCGTCATTTTTTTATGCACATTTGGTACAGAGCTAACCCCATATATATACTTAGCGCCAAATTTATGGATTTCTTTGGACGTGGCAACCTTCTTTGCGTAAATGAGATGCAAAGTAGGCGTTCCTGTGCAAAAAATGACTCTATGGCCTTAGCGACATATTTATCCCCTCGTGCTAAAACCACACACAGCTTTGCACCATTTTTTGACACCTGGTCAGGGCAGGCGTTGGGGGACCTGTGGGCCTATTTCCATGGTGGAATACCAGTAAGCCCACAGTTGCCCTCCCCTGGCCCCCGGGACAGCGGAGGATGGGGGAACCCATCCCAGGTAAGTATAGGTAAGTATTTTATTTTATTTTTTAAAGTTCCATTGGGGGCCTTGAAATGGGTCCCACATGACACTGGGTGCAATGGCCATGCCCAGGGGACCCTGGACCCCTGTGCTGACCATCAGGGTGGTGGGCATGACTGTCGTCTTTTCTAAGACAGGAGTCATGTGGTATGGATGGTTTTGTGTCAGAAAATTACTCTAGGCAGGTTACAGTCATTTTTATTTTCTCTATCCTGCCTAATGTAATTTTTTGGTGCAAAGCCCCCTTCTTCCATATCGCCAGCCCCACCCGACAAACGTCATTTTTTTTTTTACGGTAGCCTACCCTTTGCACCAGCTTGCACCATTCCATAAATAGGGTGCCCGACTGGTGCAGAAATGGTGCAAGTCGGTGCTAAACTTTTTGGTGCGAAACTGAGTTAGTGCAGTTTTGCACCAAAAAGTATAAATCTGGGCCTTACTATTCCCACTCCAAACAGCGCAACAGCAGGTAAAGTGTTGAATGCAAAGAAGGTATTTTACTATTCCTACTGCAGTCTAAGTAATAGTAGGATAAGTACTTCACTTCAAACACATTACACATATGAATACCCTATGTATTTGGAAAAAACCCAATATAAAAATTATTGATTAACATAAAAGTGTATATATGTATTTAAAAAACTAAAGACAATTGATCAATTTACATAACTGCTGCTTGATAAAATAATGAACTATCAAATAATAAATGTTATTCATATGCTCCCACAAACCTAGCAGCATGTACCTAAATATAACTAAAAAGTAGTGCAGAACGTACATATTTAAAATCAATTAAATAATTAATTAACCATTATTAATTACTTGTTAATCGTTACTTAATGATCTTCTCACCCTAGCCCCTTTAAAACCTAGCATTCTACAACTAGAATATAATTAAAGTAAATAAGTATTCCATACTTTAAATTTTTAAAAATCAAATTAAATTAAATTAATTTACTACTAATAATTAATAGTTAATTAATTAGAACATAATTAACTTCCCATCCTTTAACCCTACAAACCTAGCAACCTACAACTAAAATATAAGTAAAGTAAATAACTGTTCTATAAATTATTAAAAAAAATAAAAAAAAATATTTAATTGTTAATCATTACTTAAATAACGTCCCACCTATAGCCCTACACACTTAACAGCATGCAATTAAACTATAACAGAAATAAATCAGTATTACCTAATATACATAATACATATCAGTCATATAATTAAATAAAATGTATTCAATAATTCATAATTAATCATTACCTAATTAGCTTTGCAATGTACCCTTATAAACCCAACAACCCACAAAAACGCTGTAAATTATTATTAAAAATACAAAGTTACTTAAAAGTAGAAGCTATATTTAAAAAAATAAGAACATTTCTATAAACAATAGTAACACATAGAATTAATATAACCCTAATTAAATTAATAAAAAACGATATTTCTAACTATATTATTGAAAATTATATTAAAACATCAATATCATTTGAAATACTATTAAATGCATCAGTAAAATATATTGTTATCAGCAGTATTTGTGCATCATGATATTTGTGTGTCACGATGCTTAATTTCTGATAATTCTGTATGTTGATATTTTTAACTTGATGTTTTGTCCTAACCACATCACCCAGACAAGAGTATGACTTGATACATAACTAAACCATATGCATCAATAACAGCAAATAATAACGAACTTTCCTCTTGACAAAAAATGTTGTAAAACTCATCAGTATACCAACTGTAATAAAGTAGAATTCTATACAAGTAACTGCAGTGCCTAGAAAACAAGACAAACTAACTCTGGCCTCTACAGAGTAGAGTGCTGTCTGTCTGCAAAGCAATTAGACAGCTTATCAGAGGTAGTAAGCATACACAAATCCACAGTGCAATACAGCAAAGGTATGAAATCCTGCAGCTGGAGGACCATGACAGTTTTGGTGCAGCAGCCTTTTTAAGGGTTTCAGCAGGACCAGAGCACTATAGTTACGAAGTATAACACTCCCAAAAAACACCAATCTGTTGTGGGAGGAAGGCTGGATGTTGAGAAAAGTGCTTCATTCAAGGAGAAGCGGGACAATGTGGAATTTTCATTCACATGTCAATAACAGAACATTGTGCGACTGGGTCTTTGAATCAGGCTTTCTCACAGCCTCTCTGACTCCTCTTACCCAAGGGGTACAATAGTTGATTAGTTTGACTAGGTGGTCCACTGGTGTGGAAATGAATGGTAATAGTTAATTTAATAAGCAAGCCCTAAGGAGAGTTTAATTAGCTCAGACAGCTCAATTATTGTTTCAGCAATTTTATGATATCATTAAAACTATTGAAGAAATACTGAAAAATTAGAGAGGACACAGTGTGATTACTTTACAAGACTAGGTTCATGGATATCGAACATGCCCTGTTGTGTTACCCTATAACTTGGAGTTCCTACCACCTGTAAATCAGAACAATGTTGGAATTTTCAGAAGACTAGATGAAGACCCTGTCAGAATATTCTAGTCTGCCTAAGGTACTGCTGACAATTTGAATCCTGTTTTCTTTTGAGCACAAGCTCTCGAGGTCATTCCAAATGCACAGTGAAAATAGCCCACTAAGATCTACAAAAAAAAAAAGGACAAGGGGTCACATGTATGTACCTTTTTTCTCATTGCAACTGTTTGTGACGACAAAAAAGCATTTTGGTATGTATAGCTCCATTATTGCGATTCAGTAATCTATTTACCGAATCGCAAAAAGGGTGTGCGAGTGGCGTTCCCTTCCTAATTGCGAGTCTCAGTCCAATGTATGATTGTTTTGTGACAGCAAATGCGGTTACAAAACAATCGCAGTTTGCAGCAGTTTCAAATTGGTGCTAACCCATTCGCAATAGGGAAGGGGTCCCGATGGGTCCCCTTCCCCTTTGTTAATGCATGCAAAAAAAAATTTTCAGAACAGGCAGTGGTCGCAAGGACCACTGCCTGCTCTGAAAAAAAAGAAAATAAATCTTTTCATTTTTTGTTTTTGAAATGCATTCCGTTTTCCTTTAAGAAAAACGTGCTGCATTAAAAAAAAAAAAAAAAACGGATTTATTTAAAAGCAGTCACAGACATAGTGGTCTGCTGACCCCAGCAGGCCACCATCCCTGTGAGTGCCGCCAATCCCAATGGGGTCGCAAATTGCGACCTACCTCATGAATATTCATGAAGTAGGTCATTTGCGACCCCATTGGGAATCGCAAACAGTGTGAAGTACACTGTTGTGCATACGGTTTTGTGACTCGCAAATGAGCCACAAATTGCGAGTCGCAAAACTCAGGGTCGTGCATCTGGCCCAAAGTGTCTTCTTGGAAGACGAATCAACAGGACAGTGGGCTAGACTTTAACATGAGCCCATAGTTAAGAGAGTGGTTGCGCCTGTCTCCTGCTGTATTTGTGCCCTGGTTTCAAAGACTCTGGGCCTGATTACGAGTCTGGCGGTCACAGGACTGCCATGCTTGTGGTAGTGATCAGACTGCCGCAGCTGTGACAGTCCTACTGCCACATTACAAGTTTGGCAGGCGGACCGCCAGCAGACCGATGTTTCTGCTGCGATCCAAGGTCCTGATGGGGTTATCGCAGCCTCGGTTAAATCAGCCAGGGAGGTGCTGAACTCAGCGCCGCCCTACTGATTACAACCATGTTCTCAGCCATCCTTTGCATGGTGGTTTCCCCACCATGAAAATGCTGGCAGAGAACAAGTGCAGGGGCCACAGGGAGAATCCCTGCTCTGACCATGCTCCTGGCATGGGCAGTGCAGGGGCCCCCCGGCCCAGCACTGTCGGAATGCGCACTGTCCACTTTTCAGACAGTGCGCATTCCAAGGGTGCTGGTCAGCACCCTCTGTGCTATGAGGTAGCATTCCGCTCCTTTAAGGGAGCCAAGTGCTGTCTCATAGCACTGTTCCAGTTGGTCTGACCTTCAGGAACACTCTTTTTCAAGGTTTCTGCTGGTCAGCCAGGTCAGAGAGGCGGAAAACTTGTAATAAGGCGGGGGGGCATCGCCATGGCGTCCTCCCCGCAAGTTTGGTATTATCAGGTCCTCTGTCACTAGGAGTGACCAGGAAGGAAATATTCAGCTTTCTGTAAAAGAGGGACATTGAAGATTTTCAATCTTCTGAGGACTGGAGAAAGGTGCCAAAACTACCCGACAAAGGAGCACTTTTCACAGACAAAATGACCATGTTCATCTCTCTCAATGCTTTTTTCTAGAAAAATTCGAAGTTGTAAGTGGAATGCAAAAAAACAGCTCTACAACTCTGCAAGGCTCTAGTTGGTTGCAGGCCCCAGCCATCATCCAATCAGGAATTACAACTCCAAAAATTGACTAACATTTCAGTGCAGCCCTGGCCTCCACTGTGAGCTGTAAATCAGTGAATGTGGCAGAGGGACATATTTATCCCTACATACTGGGCTATTTCCGAGCCCGGATTCACCATGAATCATATGCCAGAACTGGTAGGAAACATTTGTGATGATTGTGTCATCCTTAAATAGAGAAAGGCAACCACCACCAGGCTATAGCCTCAAGCCAAATATTTGACCTCAGAAATAATTGTAAATGATTCCTAAATTTCTTATGAATTAGTACTTTGCAGTGGTTCTCAAAATGTTCATAAATATAGTCACCTTCTTCTTTAGTAGCTCAAGGTTGATGCTCTTATTACTTCACTACACTTCTATTCAATATATTTTATAATCCTTTGCTCTGCTTCCATGTGACGCCTGCATAACTTTCTCCTAACCAACTTGAAACCTTCACCAGTTAATTTAAGAACCCCTATCCTAAGCTTGGCTTTTTAACTATGTTCCTTTATGGCACTTCATATGCCATTAGTTCATAATTGTTCAGAAAAAAAACCTGCTCCTCCTATATATTTAACCTGTCCTATATTACCTCAAAAACACTTTCTCTTTATATTGTGTTATTTTATGTTTTTGTAAATCCCTCATAATTCAATGACTTCATGGGGTTGGGAACTCACTCATACAAGAAGATGTCAAGATGCTTCCACATGCAACTTGGAAGTTCAGCACTTTATTCTCCAGTAAATTCTGGCACCCTCTTAGGAGGCACAGCTTTCCCCTGGATGCTCTCTCTTCCAACTCCCTCTATTTCTCATTACATTCCATTGCATTAAAAACTGACTTCTGTCATAATATTGCACCTCCCAGTGTCCAAACCTATTATTAGCCAAAGTAAAACTGTTTCTCACAGCGGAGGTAGGGGTGGGTGGTAAACGCCACTCCACCAGCGGAGTTCATGGAGTTTTCGGCAAAAACTCTGCTATCAGCTGCGTGGCGGAGGTACCATCCACTAGTATAGAGTTTACCATCCATCAGTACAGCGACGGCACTGTAATTCCATAGTGGGACTTTAAGAGTTTTTTGCTTTTTGCACCTAGTCATTTCATGCAGTGAACTGGAGTTTTTAGCAACTTTTCAATAGTGGATAGGGCTTCTTGTATCTTGACGGACCTATCTTGTTTGAGAAGTCGACACAGGTCAAGTGACTGCTGAGGGACACTGCAGCCCACTCTCCGACGCTGGATGGGCAGCTTCACTGGGTCACTGAGCACCAGGCAGTGGAGGGGGCACACCGGTGCTGACCAGCACCTTTGAATCCCATGCAGGTGGCAGGCTGAGGAGGTAAGGTGTGGGCAAAACAGGCCTGCTGGCTGTGTCCTGTGACTGCAGCCACCCACCTTACACTCCTCATGGCCCGTTAGAGCCCACTCTGCCGCTGCCCACTCCACAGAAGAACTGCTGGTGCCTGTGAGTGGGAATTGGGAACCACAGAGCTCCCCGAAACAGCCCCGGTGCCACACCACCTGGAGCCATGTGGGAGCAGAGGAGGTGACTAATGCACCATATTTTCATTCAAGGTGGGAAGAGGGAGCGGCCAATGGGGCACTTACTGTGGAGGAAATGGTTGGTGCCCTCTTCTGGATAGGACAATTGTCACTGCTTCAGCTAGTGCTTACTAGGACTTCTTGCCCTCTCTGGGACCTGTGCCTCCCTCCCACCAGTGATATGCCTCTGGGCCTATGTGAGGCAAGATGAGTGCTCAGTGTAGCATCGTGTATATGGAGATAACACACCTACTGAACATGCTGGTGCTTAAGTGCAAGAGCTGCTGTTACCACCCCATACAGTTGTTTTTCCCCAGATGGGCACTTAAGCATCACAACTGCCCCTCACCTTTGTCAGATAACCCTAAGGTTCTTTCTGAAGGTGATTCTTTCCACAGTTTTGATGGTTGGAACTCTGTGGAATCTTATGGAGTTTTTGAGTAACTCTGCAAAATTCCACGATGTGAAATTCCGTAAGTTTTGCCTACCTCTAAACAGAAGGGAATCAATAGAAAACATAATGAAAAAAGGAGTGTTTACAGTTTGTACTACCAGCCAAGTCGTGAAGGATTGTCCAAACCTCCATCAGGTTGGGGTAGCTCGCAAGTTGTTAGGAAGAATCAGAAGCAGAGAAATTTTTGCTGCCCATTCTCGCTTCATGGAATTTAGGAATAGTCAAGCAATTGGGGGAGGAACAGAACATAGAGCACTATGAGACTGGTGAAATAGGCCATGTTTCTGAATGCAGTCTGGGGCATTACCATTTAATATCTTTGAACACTTCCAATATTTTGAAATGTATGTGCACTTTGATTGAAACCAACTGTAGAGATTGCAGCAATGGGTGAGCATGGGTTGGAGCACCTGTAGTCATCCAAGTAGTATGGTTCTGTATAGTTTTCCATTAAATAAGGTAATTGGGTAAACCCAAACAGAGTGAGTTGGAGTAGTCCAGCCTTGAGCCAATGATGATGGAAATCACCCTTCTTTTGCAATCAAGGATACAAAAAGGAAGACTTTCATTCAGATTTTTCATATGATATGAGCATATGGCTAACAAAGTAGAAACCTACGAAGAAACATATAGAGTCAGTTATAATAAATAACTTTTGAGCTCACCCGAAAGGTACAGGGAATGATTCTAGCTGTCTTGACTAGCAGTTCCCTGCTGAGAAGTCTTCTCAGCCTTTCACACCACCATTTAAGTTTGTCTGCATTTAGCTTTAGGGAGATTCACTCCCAGCTGTCCCTTGTGCACTGTTGGTAAGTCGTACCCAATGAGGGGCCACCTTTCTGCCAAATTGTAGATTGTCATTGGAGTACATATAAGGGGTGACAGATCTGTAATGGATAATCTTAACCAAGGGGCCAAATTAGAGATTAACGAGGTGTGGTGAGAATGTGAGGCGTAAGTCCACACCTTAGTCCAGAGACAGATCTGCAGCATTGAAAGGAGGAAGGCGACGTAATTGGGTCTGACCAGAGAGAAATGTATGAAATCATGTCACATAAGCCACCCCAACATGATTGCATATTTAATAGTACCAAACATATCTGACATTTCTAATAAAATCCATGCAGCAACACTGACACCATCAGCAGCCATACTAGCATCATCCCAAGCACTCAGCAGCACCAAGTCTGTGTTACAAAAGAACAAAAGCCACTTGAATCTCACTTAGAATATCAGCAGTTTGTATACACACCGGCAATGACAGTATTACCATAGCCAGGCTGGTGGTGAAGACCCCCATATTATGACCTTTCCGGTGATCCCTCCCATATACAGCCAATGTACCACCCCAACCGCCAGTGCGGTCCATCCACTGACCACGGCGGTAGCCCCCTTCAAGCAGAAGGAAGACAACGACCCGCCCACCATATTATGACATGGCAGACCACTAAGATTTCCAGGGCGGGACCACCGCCACCAAAAGCCTGGCGGAAACACATCATATAAAAGGAGACACTCACCTCCAACGACACAGCGGAGTCCGTGGCCGCCATGGAAACGAAACTGGAAGTCCTGCCAATGCTGTACCATGCAATGGCAGTCCAGGATCACCAATGCTGATGAAGATGAAGGTGGTGAGTACAGCTGCCTGGAACACAAGGGAGGAAGGGGAGAGTGACACACACACACACACACACACACAACGCACCATACACACACGCCCAGAACAATCTGCAGAGTAAATATACAGCAACATAAGCCAGAAGTAAAGTATCCCAGGACACAGACCTTAGGTCCAACCTCTGTATTTCGCTGGATCTGCGCCCACAACAACTGAGGCAACTATATACAAAGGGCCATTGGTTGTCCAATGTCAGCCATAAGCCACAGGGCAACGTCCAAGGTCCAACTTAACTCCTGACAGCCCAGGCACTCCACTGGGCAGGGGCATCATGTTGGAAATAGGCAGGCACCTCAGGGGGTGGGGGTGTGTTCTTTTTGGGAGGGGGGTCCTTGGGCTTGGGCTTGGGCTTGGGTTTGGGAGGTGGTGGTCTTTACCCTTCCGTTTAGGGGGCAGAGGAGTGGCCTTGTAGTGGGGGGGCCGGAGTGCCACTCTTGTGCCCCTTAGTGGCAGTCAAAGTCTTAGGGAGAGGAACAGGTGTCGAATGGGAGATGGAGGTACTAGGCTGGGGGGAGGCTAGAGTGGAGATAGAGGGAGTGGTTGGAGGAGTAGGTGTGCTTGACTTGGGTGCGTGTGTGATGTTGATGGCTGTTGGGTGTCAGTGTGAGAGCTTGTATGTGTAATTGGAGGGGGCAGACAAGGTGGGAGAGGACAATCGGGACGTGTGGATGTATGTTGTTGTGGTGTTTGCAAGTGAGGTGGGTGTGTTGCATGAGGTTGTGACAGTGGTGGTTGTGACTTTATGTGGTGTGTGGGGTGCATGTCTGCTGTTGGGGTGACTGTGAGCAAGCCTGTACAGGTTGCAAGATCTCGGACAGATGATCCAGTGCATGCAGGTGTGGGTGTTGATGTGACTGTGAGGGAGAGACAGTGGAGGCAGTGGCTGTTCAAGTATGTGCATGTGTGTGTTGGCTGTGTGTGTGCGTGGTGGACTGAAGTGTGGTGCCTCTGTTTGTCTGTTTGAGTCCTGTCTGTTGATTTGGGTGCATGCCTGTCAGATTGTGTGCGTGGGATGGGTTAGTGAGAGGACTTTGGGAAAGGGAACAGGTAGTTGGGGGGGGGGGGGGGGAAGAACCAGGGACACTGGCTGCTGTCAGAGAGGAGGCCAGAGCCTGAAAAATCTCTGTAGGCCAGTCAAGCCACTGTGAATGCCCTCCAGAAAGGCATTGCATTGCTGCATCTGGATTGCCAGCCCCTGGATGACATTGACTACGGTTGACTGCCGTTCAGAGATGGATCTCAGGAGGTCAATAGCCTCCTCACTGATGGCACCAGGGCTGACAGGGGCAGGGCCTTAGATGCCTGGGGCAAAGGAGACGCACACCCTCTGGGTGAGCGGGCACGGACAACTGGGTGGGGGGCTACTGGGAGGGTGGTGTTGGTACACGGGGTGGCAGAAGATGTTGTAGCTGGGGTGGTCCCAGTGGGGTCCGCCATCAACAGGGAGCTTTCATTAGAGGAGGAATCAGAGTCTGCAGTCGTCGCTCCTGTCTCCCCCGTGGTGCTCCCCTCGCCCGCTACCCACTGGTCGCCTCGGCGTCTGTGCTCTCTGCCCCCGGGGTCCTGTGGGCTGCAGCTCCCCCACTTCGCGGTGCCCCTGCTCCTTTGCCAGATCATGATAATTCACACAAGGACAGGATGAGAAAAGGAGAGAGGGTGGGGGAGAAACAAGGGGAGCACAGGGTCAGTCACAGCAACAAGAGCACATATGGCATACACATCACAATCACTCACTTGGACTGACACAGTGCAGTATGGACCTGAATGACAAAACACTACCTGGGTACAACTGCAGTTAAGGACCCAAACACTACCATCTGCACCCCTACAGGAGTCACTAAGCCCTGTCTGCCACGGTATGCTAGCTACTTACCAAGACCACATATACATACCACCCTACATAGCTAAGCAGGACCACAGTGAAAAAGCTAAGGCAGCATATTGGGGCACCCACTGACTAGAACCTTGCAACAAACCCCATGCCAGGGTACAAAAAATAAATACTACAGTCTGTACTAACCCTTTTGCTGCTATTGTGCTGCCCTCAAGCACCCATCCAACTCAGGATTGGCCACCACCAGTATGCGGGCCACTAAGGGGGTCAGGCTCCGACAAGCACCCCTCCCTCATTGGGAGGCCGTCCCCAGCTGGGCCTCCACGGTCTTCTGGGACCAGCGTCTCAGGTCCTCCCACCGTTTCCAGCAGTGGGTGCTCTGCTGGCTATGGACCCACAGGGTCTGCACATCCTTGCCGATGGCACGGCACAACCCTTTCTTCTGATGAGCTTTGACCAGCAGAGGAGACACAGACAGAAGAACACCATGAACTCAATGCTCCATTCTGTAACAGCAATGGCTTACATCCTGCATAAAACCCACATTAGGCACACATGTGACCCCTACCACTGCATACACATTGAATGCTACCAAACCCACCCCCCAATGACACACTGCCAGCACACACATACACCTGCATGCAGCCATGCCGCATCCAACATACCCATAATGTGCTCACCTGTTGGTCTGGAGGCCCATACAGGTGTAGGACCCCTATCCACAGGCTTCTCCAGCTCCTCCGATGTGAAGGCTGGGGCCCTTTCCCCTATAGCACGGGCCATCATAGGTTCCAGACACAGGTCACAACAGCGCACTCAGTGGAAATGTTGATCTCAAGAGAGTCGGGAAGCAAGTGAAATGGTTCATAGGAAATTGCGGTCACATCCGCTGCTGTGAACACCGTCACCTCCAGCGTTGATCATCATTGGTTCCTGTACTCCATAGAGCTCCATGTTAGCCAGTGAGGAGTTCCACAGCGGTGCAGACCGCATTCCGCCATGACGTCAAGTGCCGGCGGAGTGAGGTCACTTCCACCTGTTACTGCATACGGGACAGGCGGTTACAATTTCCTGATGCTAGTACTCATGTGGGACCAATATATGTGCATCAATTGTATAGATTGTACACACCTATGCAATTCCTGTTTCCTACATACATACATGCACTGTGTACTGTAATGTTGTGTGTCCATACTTCCTGTAGTCAAACACATTTTAATTTTGGCTCACTTAGATACCAACCACTGTGGAGGATGAGGCTGAGGAGACAAGAACCCGAGTACAGACTCCTTGTGGACTTGACTACACTGAAGGACCGGCACATCATACTCACCTATCATCTGGACAGGGCCACAATCAATGAGCTCTGTACACAACTGGACACAACTGGAGGCTGATCTAATTCCTGCTATCCATAGTACTACAGCAGTTCCCCCTGTTGTGCAGGTACTCTCAGTGCTCAATTTCCTGGCAAGTGGTTCTTTCCAGGTGACTGTGGGCTTGACTGCAGGAATGTCACAGCCAATGTTCTCGATTGAGCTTGGAAGGGTTTTGGCTGGCTTGCTCAAACACATGAGCAGCTACATCTCATCCCCCCAGGTTGAAGATTTACCCACTGTGAAGGCTGGATTCTACGCCGTGTGACACATACCACATGTGATTAGAGCCATTGACGGGACCCATATTGCCTTAGTCCCTTCCAGGGCAAATGAGCAGGTCTACAGGAAAAGGAAGAATTACCACTCTCTAAATGTCCAGATGGTGTGCCTTGCTGATCTCCCACGTCACTGCCAAGTTTCCTGGATCTGTGGATCTGTGCATGATGACTATGTATTAAGGAATAGCAGCGTCCCACAGGTGATGGCACGACTACAGAGGCACAGAGTGTGGCTCATAGGTGAGCTTGAGTTTCCACACAATGTATGTCAGTGAATGCCTACTACAGTTGTACCCCATGCCATTGTACATGGCTAATGTGTGTCCCTCACTTTTTCCAGGTGACTCCGGCTACTCAAACCTGTTAGGAATCCGAGAACAGGGGCTGAAAATCAGTACAATGAAGCACATGGCCGTACCAGGAGGGTTGTGGAATGCACATTTGGTCTACTGAAAGCCAGGTTCAGGTGCCTCCATTTAAGAGGTGGATCCCTATGCTACTCCCCTAAGAAGGTCTGCCAGATTGTGGTGGTCTGCTGCATGCTTCACAATTTGGCCCTCAGATGCCCTGTACCGTACCTGCAGGAGGAAGGCGGTGACAAATCAGCTGTGGCAGCAATGGACACTGAGGACAGTAAGGAGGAAGAAGAGGAGGATGATGTGGACAACAGGACACATATTCAGCAGTACTTCCATTGGCACTCAGGTAAGACTATTGATCTGTTCGTGTCTCCATTTTAGTTAAGTGCTTTGTGCCAGCTGTGTTGTGCCAATCACTACCTTTGCATTACCTTTGACTATCACTTATGCCTTCCCTTTTTGCAGATGTTGGTGTGGTTAAAACTGTGTACTAATGTGATGACTACAGACTGCTGAGACACATTTTCTGGAAGGATTCCCACATTACAGGACATTTGCACAGGATAATACAGTTCAATACATTGCACATTTCTGTCTGATGAAGTACTAAAACTCCAGTTGTGTTCAAGGGTGTTTATTGAACTGACAATACTGAAGGGATTGTGCAATAGAGTGGGGTGATGGTTGAGAAAATGTTCAGAGTTTGTTTGTTTGTAGCACAGGTCCAGTGTCCATGGGGCAATAGAAAGAAGAGCAATGGCAGTCCAAAGTGAACAAGGTGACTCAGTGGCACACAAGGGGACATGAGAGGCTAATTTCCTGGCTGTGGTCTTGGTCTTGGCAACAGTCTCTGGTGCCTGTTTGGGTTGCAGGGAATGTTTGCGGGTTGGTTCACCTTCTGCAAGGGGAAGGGTGCTCATGGCCTGCGGATCCTGTGGAAGGTCCTCCTGTCCACTAGCTGCAGCAGATGTTGATGGCTGTTGAATGGACTGGCTAGTGGAAGTGGGCCGCCAGTTATAGTTAGAGTTTTCTCAAGTAAATATAACTCTCGCCCTCACCATGCACTGCTAATTACCCCACAAATTACAGCACTCATGACATCTTTGATAACATCACTGATAATATCAATATAATCTTTGCAGTAACTTTTTTTTATGAAAAACTGCATGGCGGGGGTTCGAGTTATAGTTACTTTAGGGCATGAGCTATACTTACTTGAGATAACTATAATAGGTGAATTTTTATGGTTTTGTACGTTTAACATGTGAGCCTAACTATAACGTCCCTGTAAACTTTGTTTTTTTCCAGTGAATTTCGATAGTTTTTTAAATACTATTTCCTAACTATAATGTCCCTGTAACCTTTGTTTATTTTCAGTGAATTTCTATGTTTTTTTTTCTATGGGTTTATTTTCATAACTATACATTAATCCAACCACCATTATGCACAGCTTTGGACCCTGCGCAATTGGGATTGGTCACAGGGCCTGGCATATAGCCAGGCCCTGCTGCTACCTGCTGATAACTGCCCAACCCCACATCATGCATAGCTGAACAGTCTGTCTCTCTTCATATGAGAATAGGTGTGAGAGGGTGTCTCTGGGTGTGAGAGAGTCTGCGTGTGTAAGTGTGTATGTCAGTGTTGAGTGGTTCTGTGAGTGGGTGCATGATGTTCTGAGTGGGTCTGTGAGTGGTCGCGTCAGTGTGTGAGTGGGTCTGTGAGTGGGTGCATGAGGGTCTGAGTGGGCCTCTGAGTGGGTGCGTGAGGGTCTGAATGTGTCTGTGAATGGGTGCGTCAGTGTGTGAGTGGATCTGTGAGTGGGTGCATGAGGGTCTGACTGGATCTGTGAGTGGGTGCGTGAGTGTCTGAGTGGGTATGTGACTGGGTGTGTGAGGGTTTGAGATGGTCTGTTAGTGGGGGCATCATTGTGAGTGTGTCTGTGAGTGGGTGCCTCAGTGGGTCTGGAAGTGTGTACAGGATGGTCTGAGTGGGTCTGTGAGTAGGTGCGTGAGGCTCTAAATCGGTCTGTGAGTGGGTGCATGAGGGTCTTAGTGGGTCTGCGAGTGGATGCATGAGGGTCTGAGTGGGTCTGTTAGTGGGTGCGCGAGGGTCTAAGTGAGACTGTGAGTGAGTGTGTCAGTGTGGGAGTGGGTGCATGAGTGTCTCAGTGGGTATGAAAGTGGGTGTGAAAGTTTGAGTGGGTCTGAGTGGGTTCATAAGTATCTGACTGGGTGTGTGAGTGGGCGCATGAGCCTCTGAGTGCATATATGAGTGAACAAATTAGTGTATGAATGAGTGTGAATTTTTTTAACTTTTTTTGCTTATTCATGATTAATCTTGATTATTCTCAATGAATCATGTTTAATTGCGAATATTGTGCATGGTGAAGAAAAATCCACTTAAACCTATGATTTGACCCTCAAACACCCCTATGTCACACTACTGGGGTTAGGGTACCTCCACCCTGACCCGTTATGCTACTTATCATTTCGTTTTTCAGCTCCAGGGACCACCTCCTGTAACATAAAATGTCGCCCGCAAATTTCTGTTCAGGTTGTGGCAAGCCAATTAGAGCACTTCTATTTGCGTGCGCATTTGTGAAAATTTGCAAATATTAGCAAGCTCAGTTATACAAATTTAGATTGTCTTTAATTTCTCGTAAACTACTGAATGGATTTACATTAAATAGTAATCTGCGTACCAAAAGTTAGCTTTCTGACAAATCTGGTGTAATGACGTCCAGTGGTTCAGGCTGTAGTCATGTCTAAAGGTCCTATGGTATTTAACATGGGAAACACAACTTTTTTGACTTTTTTGGGAACATTTTGTGAAGATTCGTCAAACAGTGCCAAAGATATAAGCACGTCAAAAAATGCTTTTTCTATGAAACATAGTCCTAACTATAACTGCCTAGTGGATACCATCATTAGGTTATGTACATATATAGATATATACAGATATATAGACACACACATGCTTACTTTTGGTCTGGTCAGTTCTCTTAATCCATTAATTTCTCTGGACATTGTGCTTCTGCCTGCCGCAGCATGAAGTGAAGGTCCTGCCTACTTCAGCCTCTGTCTCTCTTGCACTGTGAGTGACAGGGTTATTTTGCTTGAACTCATGTGCACAAGCACCTGAAATGAAGTGTCCTTTAGGGACCATGTTACAAATGCTTTTTTCTTTTCAATCTTTACGTTTTCATAAAAAAAATAGCTTTAGTCAACTGGTGTGTTTAACCTACTATTTTGGTGCAGTCATCAAAACCAATAGTACCTTTTGTTTTCACAAATAAAATGTTATTTATGATGTGCCTTAAAACTAAAAAGGCTTTCTTTACCAGTTGAAAGTACACCTTCTTACGAGGAAACGTTCACACTGTTCTATCACAATGGTAAGGGATAGATAATTGTACATTTTAATTTAATTTTTCTACTGCAAGCATATGGGTTCCTGGATGCCACACCGCGTTGTTTTCCCTTTTTTATTTTTTGGCAGCATTTGTTTGCTACAAAAAGTAAAAATATATAAATAACGATCTCACCAGCGTGCTAACACCAGAATTATTAGCTTTTCAGGTGCTCGATGAGCCAAAAGCATGAGACCTCGCCCACCAAAACACTTGTACTGTTGCAAATCTGCTATATATCCATCCAAGAGACTTATAGCAAATACTATGAAAAGAAAAATTTGCATAGTCTGAAAATGTATTTTTGATTTAATTAATAACGACGTGATATTTTTACTTTTTGTCATAGGTCAAGATGATTTCAGCAATGAAGAGGACGAGGAAGTATTGACGCTTTTGTATGATTCATGTTTAAATTGCTACTTTGATCCTGAAACCGGCAAATACTATGAACTGGCTTAGTGTGTACACAGCTGATAAAAATTCATTGGGTTATGCTGCTGGTGTAAGAGGCAGTATCAAGAAGGTGGTGTGGTTTTATGCCGGTGCCAGTGCAATCTGTCTAATCTGGTACACCGAAGTGCAAAAATGCACCAGCACCGCACAGTGCATGTAATCGAGCCCCTGGGGAGGATAATACACATTTTCCCGGAAACGCAATGGCATTTGCGCCTCTTTTGCTCCAGTGTAGTATTACAAAAGGACCTGTACGATGCTCCATATAACACTGCAATGTTATAACCTTGCTGTCTGCACTGAAGTAATTATGAAGTCCCTTTTTTGCAAAATCGTGCATTCCCTGCAAACATGATAAACATACTCCATAATAAGGAAGCATCTGTAAAAAAGGCTCTGGAAGGGAACGTTAAAAGTATGTTACCAAAGGTGTGTTGCACAATGTAGCATCTCTAGCATCCCAAAGAGCGTGTTCATGGGTGTCCATCCCTAGCTGTGAGGCTGTCACATTTGTGGAAGAGTGATGTGCATCCGATACCTTACCCTGTCAGAGCTTCTTTCAGATGTCAAGTGTCACCTCCACAGAACCATGGAGTGTTAGGTACTCTGCTGCCAGTGTTTTGTTTTGCTCTTTCTCAAGTGCATGCGCTATTTTGCAGTGTTAGTGCGTAATAGAGCCAGCTACAGTGTTTTGATAAATTCAGACATTCCCACTGTCACGGTGCCACCGTGTGTCACACGATATCTGCTCCTTTCACTCAGTCACCCAGTGAAGAGCTGCTATAACATGGTGTAAGACAGAATGAGCTGAATACTCTGCACTGGATGTGTGTACGGCTCCTGTAAAGATACTGCTGCAGCAAATGTCCATTCCAGGTTGTGAAACATCCGCAAGACATATGGTGGCAGCCTCGTCAGATATAGTTTTTTTTTTGTCGGGGTGGGGAGGGGCTGTGGAGTGGTGAGTAGAAGTGCCAAACAGCCCGAGGCAAAAGCACCACCCGTAGCAGGCCCTGTCCCCTCCTCACACTTTGAAAAGCATTCAGAGGTTGACAGTTCTGTAAGTGGGCGTTTTCCATATGTGTTGGGTGCACTTAAGTATGCTTAAGATTAACACGGGCCTCTTTCCACAACTGTAATATAGCACCCAATATCGCCTGTTTGCTTCTAGGTAAAACTTTGTAAATAACGTGAAATATAGCAGCTTTACATTAAACAATCCTCTGGCATCGTCTAATTTACTACAGATATATCTGTAAATTATTCTAAAGTTTCTGCAGTCTTTCTGTAAAGGTAGATTTATATTAGGAAATTATTGTATGAAAAAGTACACTAAACATTTCAACAATGTGAACTTCCATGCTGTGTGTGTGTGTGTGTTTTTAGTATGCTCATAGTACTATGCACTAAACCTTCAAATGCTACACATTCCAATAACAACGGCAACGTCAGTGTTACCTCAAGCACGTTTAAATGTAGAATCAAAACCAATAAAGGAGTGTAAGTTCCGTGTTGTCTATAAAAGTGATCCATTGTCTTGTTAGGTGTATTCGACTGTTACGAGTTCTCATATCACAGCTAAACATAGGACCCTTCTGTGGTGTGCTTAATGTGTTTTCGGATTTGTAGTGTGTTACATTGACGATGTTATGCAGTGTTGATTTTTTTGGTGCCAATATACAACCATGAAGCATCTTTAGGGCAATGTAGACAAAATTATGAATGTCTTGGATTTGGTTTTACATAAATCAAAGGTTTTGTAAACATTATAGTACCTTAAGATGCTTACTTTTTTCGTTTTGTAATTACATAAATTGTAAATTATTAGCTCTGCAAATGCAGTTTTACAGAACATGATTGTTTTATCGGCTAAGTAATAAACTAGTTAACAGTGTAATTCCATATATATTAAATGAGGACATTTGGAATGAAATGGCGGTGTACTTTTTATCTTCTCATATAATTTTTGCTTAACTATGTCTTGATGCACCGACACGACCATTTTATATTAAAATGTTTTCAGACATTTAAGTGTTTTATCTATCTTTTTGACATATTTCTTTTTAGGCATCTCCCAGTAAATCAAATGATTGTAGTACGTTCATATTTTATGCGCTTTGGCTTCTTTAATGTAGCCTGCCGTACACATATACAGTAGAAATCACATTTTAAAGGCAATCATGTCTTTTATAGCTTTTTTTTATCTCTGTGTGTTTATTACAAACTGTAATTGCCTGTCAATGAAAGAGACGCAGGTGAAGTAGTGAACTGTATAACTATAAAAAGAATTTCTGTGCTTGTGGATGACATGAGGGCTAACCAATGATTACATGTGATAGAGCGGTCCGTACTAATAATTTTACCTGTGTTTGGACGCTCTTTAGGCCGATGAATCTTTTGACTAAGTGGGACTCTCTGTACTCTATATCGGTCAACTTCCTTAAATCAATAATTAATAACGAACATAAGCAATACCTTGATCAACATAACACTTGACAATTAATCCAGAATACATTTCGGCGAACCCTGACCTTTCAGTCAGGAATAACCACACCAGTTTATTCAAAGTTAGTGAATTTATTTCCCTATATTAACAAAGCTAGCACAATATAAATGTGTCTCAACACCAAATGATAAACATAAATGAACATTAATAGCTGTCCATAACGGCGAAACAGGTGCAATCTATGTAGCATTTGAATCACAAGGCATTCGATAATAGCAATGCAAATCACTAATACGATAATCTGTAGTGAACTAATTGCATACATTTAGTCAGCAT
Organism: Pleurodeles waltl; assembly: GCF_031143425.1. Taxonomy (NCBI): domain Eukaryota; kingdom Metazoa; phylum Chordata; class Amphibia; order Caudata; family Salamandridae; genus Pleurodeles; species Pleurodeles waltl. The sequence goes on from NC_090448.1 coordinate 205,537,171, forward strand.
AACAAGATCTCAAATTGCATCGTGCGACATATGGAATCCTCGTCTAACCTCAAATTAGCATTGGCATGTGGGACTTCTTGCAAAAACAATTTAGCAACATTAATTTAGAAAAAAAAAACTCCTAACTAGGGATCTTATCAAAATCAGCAGTTGGTTACCTAAAGGAAACACAATGCAATTTTACAATTTCCTTTCATATTTACCAATTACGATCAGCAATCAAGGAAGTCTTCGTCTCACAGGTACCGTTCTTCGGTCAGCATGGGTCGGGGCAAAAGGGGCAGGGGTGGACGGGGCAATTGCCTCACGGCGGCAAGGTAAAACTACTACTTCATGCAAGGGATTAAAGTTAAAAGTCTCTAGGGCAAGAATCATTAAGGTCTCTTTCTCTCGATTAGAGAAAGCATCAAAGTCTCTCAAAATGGCGTCACAGCAAAGTGGGCCATAATAGCTGCAAAGTCTACAAAATGGCGGGATGTCCAATAATGGCGGATGATGGCGCAATGGCTGCAAATGTCTGCAAATGGCTGTAATGGCTGTAATGGCAATAATGGCTACCTTCTTCTCGTGCACCTGGTTTAAATAGACAACAGTTCAAATCCAATAGGGTCTTCCATTGGAGGGTTCATAGGTTAGCTTCAAATTGTCCAATCAAAAACGACAGTTCTCAAGCTTTTACTTAAGCATACATTATCCTTGGAGATGGGTACGCAAGTTGCAACATTTTATACCAATTAACTCACTTTCAGAGCTTCCATTGTCCGCACCTGCAGATCGACCTTGGAGTAAAGAGAAAATATGCCAGGCTGGCACGAAACCTTAAGATAAGCATGTGAACGGTCTCAGTGGAAAAGTACAGCTTCAAGCAAAAGTACACGTTTATTAGCACATTGGAAAAATACGAGCATCTAAACCGTGAGACCAGGCCACTAGGCCGAAGCCTGCACTAAAGTAATGCTAAGCTAAAACATTTCAAACAAGCAAATCATAGCACACGTTTACGATTATGTCGGATTAGTGCAATTCTAATACATCACGTTATATAAAGCACGCTTATAAATGTTGGCAAACTACTCTAAGGGCACATTTTGTCCCCGTACAATCTTTATTAGTTCGGTTAAAGTCACACATGATTATTTCACACTACGTCTACGCGTTAATAAATGTAAAACCTTCATTTTCTGCTTCATCAATCCCTCCTCTGATGACTACTTGTCATCACACCAAACCATGCCCACAAATTTTATTCCATTAAAATTCTGTCAGTTCTCTTTTTCTTTTAATTCCCCTAGTTTGCGCTTTGTATTCTTCTGCCATTCTTTTCATAATTTTCTCTTCTTTTAATTCTTTCCATAATCATTATTATTCCCCTTTTTATTCCCCAAATTCCAAATATGCAAATTATCACTAATAAAATTCCCTCTATCATTTTTAACAATATTCCATTCCAAATTCCCCCAATCCAATGTCCCACTGAAGCAAGTCCTTTTCCAACCTTCTCCCACACTCCTGGTTCTTTCAGTTCCTTCAAATCTGCACTTTCTTTTGTTAGATTAGCAAGCATAGTTTTAATTTTTACACTATTGTCAGGAATATATGTACAACAGTGTCGTGTACCAAGCATTTTGCAAACGCCACCATCCTTTGCTAAAAGAATGTCTAAAGCAAGCCTATTTTGAAGAGTCATAGCCCTTTCCGCTGCAAGTTCAGCATCTATCAGGATTATAGCACCTGAAAACTTCGTCAACATGTTATCCACTATAGTAGACAACTTTCTTATTTTGATGGAATTCAACACGACTGCCAACGAAGGAATCATGGCTCCAAATATATCTCCTACCACAGCAGCTGCGGTCTCTCTTTTCTGGATACGATGGGATCCAGATGTCTTTTGAATCATCGATAGGTCATCCAGTTGATAAACCTTTGGGAACACTATACCCAAATAACATCTCCCCCACCATCCCTTTGGAAGACGATAATAGGCATTATACCCACAAATGTAATATACACCTGGAATGACAGGGTCAAGTCCGTCCATCATGAATGTCCATTTGGCCTTAAAGATAAACGTATGTTTACACTCACTCGCTCCTACAAAAATGTTGTCATAATAAGATTCACCTCGATATATACAAAATTTCCCTACATGCCAAGCATCTAAAGCTATTTTCCCTTGTGTCTTTATTGCAGCAAAATCATAATTATCTACTGAAGTCCTCTTATGTAGTTCCTTTTCTAATTTCGCATTCATTTGTGCCCTTCTATCATCTGTGCGATCTAAAAAGCTTATTTCTATTGCAGAGAGCGAGCAGGTAAGATTTTCCCTATGAGCGTGAGCCGTTTCAAAAGGTTGCATTGGCTCGAAAAATTCCCTCATTATTTTAGCATCCCAATCTTTAGCAATCTGGCTTAGCTGCGCTATTATAGGAACATATGCAAAGGTAACATCATAATTTGAGTAAAAATACTGTATGTTAGTTTGACCATAAAATCTAGACATTACTATACTACATGTAATCCCGTATGTAAGAGGCATGTGGTGATATGTCACCCCTTCCTTCACTGATGTCGGTATCTGTGTACACACATAACAATCTTTTGCATCCATAGTCTCAACATATTCTGTTAGCAAGCGATAGAAAACGTTATACGAAAGCTCTTTCTTATCGTGCAAGAGTCTCTCATCCAATGCTAGTCTTTTCAATGCGGTTAGTTCGGTGACAGTAACAGGAGCAAAGGTAGAAGCATCAATTCTCTCATTCTCAGTCTTACCATGTATTCCAAGCACAATTGCCATTATTATTAGTACACATGCAATTATCAAGCCTATACACACATATTTACAATATTTCTTTCTATTGTTTTGCGTCATGATCTGTATAGAATCAGAGAGCTAGAAGCACCTATAAAGAAACTAATTAGCAATTCAGTTACAAAGCTGAACGAGCGCAATGTTCACACAGTCTTCTTCAAGAGGCCAGTCACTTATCGGTTAGCAGCATTTGTCTCAATTCGGCAATAACTCAGTCTTTATCGGTTTAGCAAATGTCTCATCCGGTTTAGCAATGTCTCAGCTGGTTGTTTGTTTCACGTTATATTGTAGCAAGCAATATCATTTATTACCCTTTCAATCGACAGTGTCCATAAAACTTTTCTTTTCTATTGGTATCTCTTCTTCTTCTTCGTTCTCGATACTTAGAGATACAAACTCGTCAGTCCAATCGTCATTGACTACATATGCCCATTCAGGACCGGAATATCTCCTGTTTGGTATCCTTTTCCTTTTCAATTTTGCTTCTCTTTTTGATTCTGCTTCGCTGGTACTTTCCTCTTTTGTCAAGTCTTTTTCTTCACTTGAGGATTGTTCCACAACAGTCACTTCCTTTCTTTTCTCTTTCACTTTTGGCCTTTCTCCGTCGTTCAAACTTTCTTTAGTCCTTTCTTTTATTGGTGATATACTTAGTCTCCTCTTTGCACCGTGTCCATTTGATGGACCTGCGATCTTTTCTGAGGAAGCTTGAACCTTTTCGTTCTGTTCTGCCTTGTCCCCTCCTTCTGGGGAATCAATCACGTTCTCTTTTTCTTTTTCTGTATCGTCTGCTTCTGGGAAAGCCCTCCTCTGATCAGGCTCTCCTGCTTTTTCACCTTTTTCGAGCCCTTCGTCACCGTTACTTTCGTCAGGCTCTTTATCACTTTCAGCTGCTTCAGGTTCTTTGTCACCTTCAGCTGCTTCAGGCTCTTTGCTACCCTCAGCTGCTTCAGGTTCTTTGTCACCTTCAGCTGCTTCGTCGCTGTCTGAACTTTCTCCTTGGTCTCCCCCAAGTAAGTTGGTCTCTTCGTCCTCAGAGAATATTTCTCTCTCTCCTGTTTCTGCCTGTTCGCTTTCAGTTCGGTTTTGCTCTGTCTCAGCACTCAGCACTGCTTTGTCAGGCACTGGCAGTTTTAGCGCTTCAACTTCCTCATCTGTGGGACACAACACTTTCTTTGTGTGACTGGCGTGAATCCAGTTGGGAACCCCCGCACACTTCACAGCGGTAGTTGTTGTCAGGATCACTTGGAAAGGGCCTTTCCAACAGGGTTCCAGACACGACTTTCTCACGTGCTTCTTTACCACGACCCAGTCACCTGCTTTCAGTGCATGTCCTGGACCTTGGATCGGTGGCAAGGTGGTCGCTTCCACCTGGTGAGAGAAAGAGCGAACCACGTCAGCCAGACCCTTGCAGTAGTCTAACACCATATCATCTGTAATATTCAAAAGCGCATTTGCGGGAACTGCAGGAAGTCTCATAGCCCTGCCCATGAGAATTTCGTGCGGAGACAATCCAGTCTTTCTATCAGGGGTGTTTCTCATTGACATTAGCACTAAGGGCAATGCGTCAGGCCATTTCAAATTTGTCGATGCACATATTTTCGCCATTCTTGATTTCAGTGTACCATTCATTTGCTCCACCAGTCCTGAGGCTTCAGGGCGATAGCTACAATGTAGTTTTTGCTCAATGTTCAGCGCTTCGCAAAGTAACTTTATCACCTCGTTATTGAAGTGACTTCCCCTATCTGATTCTAAAGAGATCGGGAATCCGAAACGTGGTATTAACTCTCTCAACAATAGCTTTGCAACTGTAAGGCTGTCATTTCTACGTGTGGGGTATGCCTCAATCCAATGACTAAAAATGCACACAATCACCAACACATACTTCAGACCTCCATGCACAGGCATCTCGATGAAGTCCATCTGCATACGACTAAAAGGCCCGCTTGCCCTACCAATGTGGCTCGCGTTCACAACTGTTCCCTTTCCTGGGTTCATCTGCTGGCAAGTGACACATCGATGGCAAACTGCTTCTGCAGCTTGACAAAATCTGGGGTTAAACCAATCAGTTTTGAACAATCTTATCATGGCATCTCTCCCTAGGTGAGCTTGCCCATGATAGAACCGCGCAAGCTGCGATAAGAGACTGTTTGGCAAAACAAATTTTCCCTCATTTGAAACCCATAACTCGTCTGGTCTCTTTATACATTGTGATTTAATCCAAGAATCTCTTTCATCCTCCCTGACATAATTTTGTAATGCTTTTAATTCATCTATTGTATCTACGACCTTCAAGGCAAATGCTTCAGCTGGTTCTAGTTCTGGCTCACTTATTGAATTCCATTCGTCCCTGAGTAATATACAGTTCAAGGCACAAAATCTCGCGACTTGATCCGCATATGCATTTCCCAGAGAAACATAGGCCCTCATTCTGACCCTGGCGGTCGGTGATAAAGCGGCGGCCAAGCCGCCAACAGGCCGGTGGTCTAAAATATGCAATTCTGACCCTGGCGGGAACCGCCAACACAGCCCGCCGTATTAACACTCCGCCCGCCACGGCGGTACAAACAAACAGCGCGGCGGTCCCCGCCAACAGCCAGGCGGCAGACAATGTACCGCCCACCCTATCACGACCCACCAATCCGCCACCTTTTCCGGGGCGGGAGCACCGCCGATAAGAACACGGCGGAAACAGACTACGAACGGGAAAACGCTCACCTCTACGCACTCCACGCGAGATTCCGGCAGTATGGAACCAGAGTTGCAGGTCATCCCCGCACTCCTATACCTGCTCATATACCAGGAGCACGCCGGGCGGCGCGGAAGACATCGGTGAGTACTGCACCTACGACACAGGGGAGGGAAAAGATTACCGGCACACACCCACCCACCCACACCCACTACAACACACACATCAATGCATTCCCACAGATCACTGTCACAACCCACAAACCACCCCCCTCCGAAATAATGCAAAGACCAAAATAAGAGATCATAAACGGGCAGATATATTGAAATATGTACACCAGCAATCCCAATAAATAAATAAACTATGTACAAAATATACACAGCTACTAAATGTAGTCCAACCACTGTCCGTGGATCACAGGGGTCCTGTGCAAAGGGGCAAGGCCCAGTCCCACGACAAGAACTCCACGGAGAGAACACTGCAGGGGCATCAGAAAGAAAATAGGACAGGCACCTCAGGGGGAAGGGTAGGGGGGGCACCTCAGCCACTTGAGTACACGACGCCAGATCCACGAGGGGACTCCATGACCACTGGCCCATCCTGGGGAGTGCTAAGCCACAGTCCAAACAGTCCATACAGTGGGTGGCCTGCCCACTGGGCCATCCTGGGGAGAGCAAAGCCACAGTCCAAACAGTCCATACAGTGGGTGGCCTGCCCACTGGGCCATTCTGGGGAGTGCAAAGCCACAGTCCATACAGTCCATACAGTGGGTGGCCTGCCCACTGGGCCATCCTGGGGAGTGCAAAGCCACTGTCCATACAGTCCATACAGTGGGTGGCCTGCCCACTGGGCCATCCTGGGGAGAGCAAAGCCACAGTCCAAACAGTCCATACAGTGGGTGGCCTGCCCACTGGGCCATCCTGGGGAGTGCAAAGCCACAGTCCATACAGTCCATACAGTGGGTGGCCTGCCCACTGGGCCATCCTGGGGAGTGCAAAGCCACTGTCCATACAGTCCATACAGTGGGTGGCCTGCCCACTGGGCCATCCTGGGGAGAGCAAAGCCACTGTCCAAACAGTCCATACAGTGGGTGGCCTGCCCACTGGGCCATCCTGGGGAGTGCAAAGCCACGGTCCATACAGTCCATAACAGACCCCACTGCCACTGGAGGAGGCAAGTTGGCCAGAGGACATCCTGCAGCCCTGCCCGAGATAGATCCTGCCCTGCCACGTCTGCCAAAGGGCCAGCGGTTCTTGCCTTGAAGGGCCCAGTTCAGCGGTTCTTGAGACGGCGGGGCCCAGTTCAGCACTCCTTGCCTTGAAGGGCCCAGTTCAGCGGTTCTTGAGACGGCGGGGCCCAGTTCAGCGCTCCTTGCCTTGAAGGGCCCAGTTCAGCGGTTCTTGAGACGGCGGGGCCCAGCGGAGCGGTGCTTGAGACGGCGGGGCCCAGTTCAGCGGATCTGGAGACGGCGGGGCCCAGTTCAGCGCTCCTTGCCTTGAAGGGCCCAGTTCAGCGGTTCTTGAGACGGCGGGGCCCAGCGGAGCGGTTCTTGAGACGGCGGGGCCCAGTTCAGCGGTTCTTGAGACGGCGGGCCCAGTTCAGCGCTCCTTGCCTTGAAGGGCCCAGTTCAGCGGTTCTTGAGACGGCGGGGCCCAGCGGAGCGGTGCTTGAGACGGCGGGGCCCAGTTCAGCGGTTCTGGAGACGGCGGGCCCAGTTCAGCGCTCCTTGCCTTGAAGGGCCCAGTTCAGCGGTTCTTGAGACGGCGGGGCCCAGCGGAGCGGTTCTTGAGACGGCGGGGCCCAGCGGAGCGGTGCTTGAGACGGCGGGGCCCAGTTCAGCGGTTCTGGAGACGGCGGCCGGTCTATGGCCAACTGCTCATTGCCTGGTGGTGCCCTCCTGGGCAGCGGGGATGGTGCTCCTTCAATGCCCACCTGGGCTGTGGGTGGTGGGGCCCTCCTGGCCAGCTGGGCTGGGTCCTCCCTGGGCAGCGGCTATGGGGGTGGTGGGCTCTCCCGGGGCAGCTGTGCCGGTTCCTCCCGGGGCAGCGGCTATGGGGGTTGTGGGCTCCTCCTGGGCAGCAGGCCTGCTGCCTGACCTCTCCGACTTGCTGCCCTTGCCCTCCTTAGTCGTGGGCCTGTGGCCCTTTCCTCCCTTTGGAGCTGTGGCTGGTGACTGTCTCTGGGTGGTGTCCGGGGGGGATGTAGAAGGCGGGCTCCTGCGGCGCCCCTTCCGCCTTCTGCTCCTCTTCCCAGGGGGTGGGCTGGCTGTCCCCTTGCTGCTGGGCGAAGATCCAGACATGCGGGCTGGCGGGCTCCAATACCCCTGCACCCTTGTCAAGGGGGCTGCAGGGCTGGTGGTGGCTGAGGTGCTCTTCTTACCCCGACGAGAAGGAGGGGGGGGCTCAGGGTCAGGAAAGAAGTTAGTAGTGGCGAGGAAGAGTTTCTTGGGACAATGGAGAGTGGTAGGTACAGTGGGAATGGGAGTGGAGGGAGAGGATGTGGTTGTAGGTGAGTCACGTTTGCTGTCTTTGGGTGCAGGTGCAGGAGGGATAGGCTGTCGTGAGGTGGATGGCTGTTGGGTGGGTGGGTGGCTGCGTTTGTGTGGTGTGGAAGAGGGGGTGACAGACACAGTGGGAGAGGACACAGGGGACGTGTAAATGGCAGTGGGGGTGGTGACTGCACGTGTGCGGACTGGAGTGGAGGGTGTGCTGGTGATGGAAACACTGGCTGATGGTGAGGTGAATGGAGGTGTGAGTGTAGACGTCACAGGGAGGGAGGAGGGAGACGAGGAGGTGGGGGTCACAGAGGTGGTAGTGACTGTTGGCATGTCTGCATCGGAATGTTGCGTGTGTGAATGTCTGCGTGATCTGTGGTGCTTATGTTTGGATGAGCTTCTCTTGGGTGTTGAGGTGTGTGCAGGCTGGTCTGATGGTGTGGGTGGGACAGGCAGAGGAACAGGAGACTGGGAGGAGGGAGTTAGTAGAGGGAGGCAGGAGACAGGGACAATGGCTGCCGTCAGTGCTGAGGCCAGAGCCTGGAACGATCGCTGATGGGCAGCCTGACCCGAATGAATGCCCTCCAGGTACGCATTGCTGCGATGAACCTCCCTCTCCACCCCCTGGATGGCATTCAAAAGGGTAGTCTGCCCAACAATGAGCGTTCGGAGGAGGTCAATGACCTCCTCACTGAGGGCAGCGGGGGTAACAGGGGCAGGGCCTGAGGTGCCTGGGGCGAAGGAGATGCCCGGCTTCCTGGCAGAGCGGGCACGGGGCGAACGCTGAGGGGCTGCTGGGAGGGCGGAGATGGTGCGCTGGGTGGCGGCTGTACCTGTAATGGCTGGGGGCACGGATGGTGCCACCCCCGCAAGGGAGCCCCCTTCCGAGGACGTGTCCGTGTCGCTGCAGGGTCCAGTCGTCCCCGTCGTGGAGCTCCCCTCGCCCTCCGTCTCACTGGTCCAGTCTGACTCTGTGGCATGGCCCTCCTGGGCCATGTGAGATGCAGCTCCCTCCTGCCCCGATGCCACTTCTCCTCCGCCTGATGATGCTGATGCACACAAGCACAGAAAGACAAACAAAAAGGGGGGGGGAGAGAGAAATAAAGGGATATTGAGTACATGGATCTCCGGTACAGTTAGCGGACATGACAGACACAGATGCCCCCTGCACTAAGTTGCGCACTTGGGGTCCGCTACGCATTCCGTGGAACATGCCCTACACGCCTAGAGTTGACAACTGCACCCATGGATGACACGGCCCAGGGATGGCTGTACTGACAAACTACTGAGGGTGGTGGCTGGGGACACAGGGGCTTACGGGGGTGCCCAGCCTACAGATATCGCCCTGGCCTAGGGGGACCCCCAGCCCTCCTCCCCCACCCAGACACCTCCACTGCGCGACAACAGAGTAGATAATGCTTGTACTCACCCCCTTGTGTCTGCTGTGCTGCCCTCACGCGCCCATCCAAATCAGGGTAGGCCACCGCCAGGATCCGGAACATCAGGGGGCTCAGTTGACGGCAGGCACCCCGCCTACGTTGGGAGGCCATCCCCAGCAGAGACTCGGCGGTCTTCTTGGTCCCGCGGCGGATGTCCTCCCACCTCTTGCGGCAGTGGGTGCCCCGTCGATGGTGGACCCCCAGGGTCCGGACTTCCTTGGCGATGGCACGCCAAATCCCGATCTTCTCATGGGCGCGGACCTATGTGACACGTACAGGGAGGGAGAAATACCACGTTCAAGTTTGTCAGCATTTTCCTTGCCAGTGGCCCAACGCCCCCCATCCCCGCCAGGCCCCCCGCCATGCCCAACATGCCCCCCATCCCCGCCAGGCCCCCCGCCAGGCCCCCCGCCAGGCCCAACATGCCCCCCATCCCCGCCATGCCCCCCGCCATGCCCCCCGCCAGGCCCAACATGCCCCCCATCCCCGCCAGGCCCCCAAGCCAGCCAGTGGCCCCAAATCCAGATTGAATTAAACTCACTTGTTGGTCTGGAGGACCGTAGAGTAGCGCATACTGGGGGAGGACCCCATCCACAAGTTTCTCCAACTCCTCTCCAGTGAAGGCAGGGGCCCTTTCCCCAGGCGCAGCAGCCATTGTCCCTTCCAGACCGAGGTCACAGCAACACTTGCAGTATAGGTCCTCTCCTGTGAAAGTTCAAGTCGCAAGTGGATAAGTAGATAGAAAATGGCGGTCACGTCCGCGGCGGTGCGTACCGCGGCGGTGCGTCCCGCCACCGCCGGCGCCCTTCGCCATTGGCTCCTGAAACCCATAGGCTTCAATGTTAACCAATGCGGCTTCGCGCCGCGGTCTTCGCCCGCCGCCCGCCGCGGTGTGCCACGCCAGCGCATTGACCTCACATTCCATTGTCACACTTCACAGGTCAGGCAGCCGCCATTTCCAGGGCCCACATGGCTCAATTTCAACTGCGTCACACAGGCCTAGGCCTTGCATAGCCACTCAGACACGCCATTCACTGCATAGAGAATCGTTTACTGTGCTAGCTGTGAGTACGTACCTGTGGGTTGCTTGACTGTGTGCTCCATGTTGTCCTTCCTAGGCACCGTCCGCTGTGTTGGGCGAGGAGACGGATGAATCCTCCCGTGTACCGACCGCTGGTGGACCTGTCGACAATGGAAGAACGCCACATTATCCTGACCTACCGTCTTAACCGTGCCACTATCCATGAACTGTGTGCCCAGCTGGAGCCCGACCTGATGTCCCCCATCCGCCAACCCACAGGGATTCCCCCTCTGGTGCAGGTCATGTCAGTACTCCATTTCTTTGCAAGTGGGTCATTTCAGACAACAGTGGGAATTGCTTCTGGGATGTCTCAGCCCATGTTTTCGAAGGTGTTATCCAGAGTGTTGTCTGCCCTGATGAAATCCGTGAGGAGCTACATCATTTTCCCTGAGGTGGGCGAATTGGCTACAGTGAAGGGTGATTTCTACGCCCTTGGACATATTCCCAACGTAATTGGTGCCATTGATGGGATCCATGTGGCTTTGGTTCCCCCAAGAGACAGGGAGCAGGTGTACAGGAACAGAAAAAATTACCATTCAATGAACATCCAGGTGGTGTGTTTGGCTGACCAGTACATCTCGCATGTAAATGCCAAATTCCCAGGGTCAGTGCATGACGCCTACATCCTCAGGAATAGCAGCATCCCTTACGTGATGGAACAGCTACAGAGACACCGTGTATGGCTAGTGGGGGACTCTGGGTACCCCAACCTGTCGTGGCTACTGACCCCAGTAAGGAATCCCCGGACCAGGGCAGAGGAACGGTACAATGAGGCCCATGGGCGTACTAGGAGGGTGATCGAACGCACCTTTGGCCTCCTAAAGGCCAGGTTTAGGTGCCTGCATATGACAGGTGGATCCCTAATGTACTCACCTAAGAAGGTGTGTCACATCATCGTGGCCTGCTGCATGCTTCACAACCTGGCTTTGCGCCGCCAGGTGCCTTTCCTGCAGGAGGATGGTCGAGACGGTGGTGTAGTGGCAGCTGTGGAACCTGTGGAGAGTGACGAGGAGGAAGACGACGGGGCTGAAACAGACAACAGGGACAGAATCATTGAACAGTACTTCCAATAGGACACAGGTAACATTTCAAAGATAATTTAGTAAATGTTAACTACTCTGCAGCATCTCTGCTGCCTGTCTATTTGCCCCAGTGTATGATGACTGAGTTTTGGCTTTTCCCTCCCTATTTCAGATCTGGGGTCCCCACTACGAGTCCTGTGCTTCGTTTCCCCATGGACTACAGCTTTGTGGCAGCTGTTTGTTGACTTCACCATGTACAAGGACATATTTGCACTGTCATGTCAATTACAATATATTGAAATCACAGCCAGACTCCAGATAGTTTTGTGCAAAATAGGTGTTTATTTAAGTGCTCAAAATGGGATGGGTGGTTTCAAGTGGGTGGGGGCTATGGTGAAGGAATGTCCATGGCAGAGTCCAGAGTAACAGTCACACAGGTGCATTGTCCAGAGGCCTGTGGAGAGATGGAGCATGGGCAGTTCAAGGATGGACAGGGTGACAATGTGGGACAGTGGGATGACATCAGGTGGTATCCATTGCTGGCGGGGGTCTTGACATCCTACTCTGTCTTCTTGCGAGATCTCAGGGCCCTCTTGCGGGGTGGTTCTTCTCCTGCAGGAGGTGGGGGTCTGGTGGGCTGCTGCTGTGCGGGGGCCTCCTGTCCACTAGCGCCGGCGGAGGTGGTTGGCTGTTCTTTACTAAGACAGGAGTCATTTAAATGGCGTCTGGGCGTCGAAAATAATGGCGCAAATCGGGTTGAGGCGATTTTTTTGCCTCAACCTGACTTGCCCCATTTTAAGACGCCCTAATGCCATTTTCCCCCTACGCCGGTGCTGCCTGGTCTACGTGGTTTTTTTCCACGCACACCAGGCAGCGCCGGTCTGCTAGCGCCGGCTAACGCCATTCCATAAATACGGCGCCCGCATGGCGCTTCAGAATGGCGTTAGACGGCGCAAAATTTTTTGACGCTAAACTGCGTTAGCGCAGTTTAGCGTCAAAAAGTATAAATATGGGCCTTAGTATCCTTAATGTCAGGTCGAGGTTTTGTGCAAAATTCAGTCACCTGAAGGCAGTCATGCTCGACGTCTTCAGCGTTCTCAATTTCAGCATTTTCACCAGGAAGCAAGGTTGCTGGATTCAACGTAGTGCACCTTTTCAGCTGCACATTCGGTGAGCCCAGAATTATCGTTTCATACCTCGTGAGTCTCGCTCCGGTCATGTGTTGCGTTCGGGAGCGGGTCAAAAGTATCTCAACTGAGTGAGGGACCATGACTGTTACTGGGTGTCCCATCACTATTCCTTCACTCTGAGTGAGGCTGATACCAACTGCTGCTACGGCGCGCAAACACCCTGGGAGTGCTGCAGCGACCGGATCCAAAGTAGCTGAAAAATACGCTACTGGTCTGTTTACGCCACCATGGGCTTGAGTCAAGACAGACAGAGATCATGCATCACGTTCATGACAAAACAATGTGAAAGGCTTTGTGTAGTCAGGCATACCTAAAGCTGGAGCCCTACACATGCATTCTTTCAATTCAACAAAAGCATCCATCTCATCTCCTTTCAGCTCAATTTGATCCAAGGCATCCTTCTGGGTCAGTTTCAGTAGAGGCTTTGCTAGAGTTGAGAAGTTGGGAATCCACTGGCGACAATAACCCACCATTCCCAAAAACATCCTCACCTCCCTCCTTGTCTTTGGTGGACTCATTTGAAGTATACTCGTTATTCTTTCCTTCATTATTCTCCGTGATCCCTTCTCTATCTGGTGACACAAGTATTTCACTTTCTTCTGACAGAACTGCAATTTGGAAGGAGACACATTATGTCCATTCCTTCCCAAATGATTCAACAGAGCAATGGTATCGGCTGGGCAGCCACTTTCTGTCTTTGATGCAACCAGTAAGTCATCAATGTACTGTACTAGGGTTGACTCGAATGGCAATTCTAATGCTTCCAAATCTTTCTTTAGAATCTGATTGAAGATTGACGGTGACTCAGAAAACCCTTGAGGAATTCGACACCAACCGTACACTCTGTCTAGGAATTTGAAACAAAAGAGAAATTGGCTGTCCTCATGAAGAGGCACCGAGAAGAATGCTTGTGACAAATCGATGACTGAGAACCACTCAGCATCGCAAGGGACCTGGAACATTATCACAGCTGGATTCGGTACTACTGGGCAGCATTTGACTATGATGTCATTTATTTTTCTCAAGTCCTGCACAAGTCGGACCTTTCCACTCGGCTTTATTAGTCCCATTATTGGTGAATTACATGGACTGCTTAACACTTCTTTCAGTACTCCCTGTTTTAAAAATTCGTCAATAAGTTGGGCAACTTTCATGAGGGTGTCTTGTGCCATGTGGTATTGTGGGGTCTGGGGAAAGATTGCATTGGGCTTTACAGTCACTTTCACTGGTTCCACTCCTTTCATCAATCCCACCTCTTTCCCTGTCATGTCCCACACTTCCTTTCCGACTGTCTCCCGTAATTCGGCTGGAATATCTTCTTCAGTTATCATCGGGAAAAGACAAATCAGAGGATACTCCTCATCTACAGTTTCCATCTCATCCCCCTCTACACTGTCCTCTTCTTCCCCATCACTGCTCGTCTGTATTGTTATTCCTTCGTTCGAACACATGATCGAACAACCCAATTTGCACAATAGGTCTCTCCCTAATAGTGCTATCGGGCTTGAGTCACATACCACAAACTGATGCACCCCTTGATAGTTACCGATGCTGACTGGTACCGGATCTGTTATTGGGTTCGTCAGGTGCCTGTTTGCTACTCCCACCTCTTGAACTGTCCTCCCTGAGAGTGGCAAATTTGGTACTTCACTGCTCTTAACAGTCGAACGTGTGGCTCCCGTGTCAACCAAGAACGAGACACGATGACCCATCACTCTTCCCTCTACGTACGGACCCTTTTGATCAACTTCCAAGGATGCTGCAAGCACACAATCTCCTTCTTCTTCTGAACTTTCACTCTCCCATACATTGTTTATTCCACTCTCACTGTGTAGTGGGAACTGTTCTATGGTGCCATTTGTACTCATTACCTGACCCGAGACCTGTGGAGGAACCATCACTTGCTGCTGACTCATTGGTGCCAAGGGTATTTGCATTTGCTGATTAGGTACCATGGGTAACTGCTGTTGCATTGGCTGCATTTGCGTCATCTGCATACGGGGCATCTGCATCTGCTGCGGCTGCATAGGTTGCAATCCCTGCAATTGATTTATGGTCTGAAAATGTGGGTTTGGACCTCTCATTTTCGGTCCCCTCATTGTCTGAAATGCATTGACATCATTGTTTTGCTGACCAACACCTACACCTGCACCTGCACCTTCCTGCACCACCATCGGGCACTCGCGTTTCCAATGACCGACAATTCCGCACACGTGACACGGCATCACCTTCTTCATTGCCTGCACACCCGTCACAACAGTGTTCAAATCCGGACCATTATTCGCAAAACCTCCTCTGCCTCTGCCTCTGGCCTGTGGCTGAAACGCCATATTTCCCTGCAACTGCGGCTGCGGTTGCGGTACCTGTTGTTGGAACCCTTGCATCCCTTGCAAACCTTGCAGACCTGTCTGAGCTGCTTTGAGCTGCATCATCATCACCTTCTCTTTCAGCCTCTTCTGTTTCACTTCAATTTCGTCGCTACAGTATTTCGCATAATTCAACACTTCATCGATCGGTTTCGACTGCCAGCAAATCAAATGCGACTTTATCATCTGGCTTATCTCTGGCCTCAGCCCTTCCACAAATCTAAACACAAAATGAAGCATGTCCTTCGCCTCTATTGTTTCCGTGCCACTGTAGTTCTTAAACGCCTTCAACAACCTCTCATAGTAACTATGAATCGACTCTTTAGCCTCTTGGGCCGTTCGATCTATCTTCTGCCAATCCACATTTTTCGCGGCAACCTTCGTCTTCAAATGCTCAATCACCTTATAGTACAAGCTCATCACCATAGGTGATGGTGCACTCGTCTCCCTGTCTCTCTCTGGTTCACTTGTCGGCCAACCTACAGCTCTTTTGCAATCCTCCCACAAATCTGCCGGAACCACAATCTCAAAGAGAGTATTCAGGTCTTCCCAGAGACATTTTGCAAGCTTCACAAACCTGTCAGTCTGTTGATACCATTCAATCGGTTTCTCTCTCAGTTTGGGAAAATCATCCGTAAATGACTGAATGTCGCTTCTGTGCCATGGTACATGTATTAATTTTTCCCCTGCTGTCTCCCTCATTGGTAACATAGTTACTGTATCGCTGCTCTGTGGTCTTTTCTCATTGTGCTCTGTAGCGCTGTCCCTCCTCTTTTCCTTTCTCTTTACCCACCTGCTTTCCCACTTGTCTAAACACCTCCACACTTGTGCACTCTGCAACAATTCTCTAAGGTGTGCCTTCATGCCTGCTGACCTCATGTGTTCGAAATCTGTGGCCCCAAAATCCAGCCTGTAGCTCCTGCTCAAATGTTTTGTCTTGTCTATGTCAACCCCATTTTTGTCGGCTATTTCCTGCAAGCTTTTATGTACCTTGTTCACTTCCTTCGTAATCTTTGGACATAGATACCTCAACTCTTCTTCCGAGTAGGACTCTAACCTATTCACACCCATAGTCCCTTCCACCAATTCTTGTGCTTCCATGTTCAGCCTCATCCTATTCATATAATCTTCTCCCTTCCCACTGGCTGAGCTTTGTGTAGAATTCAAACTGTTGAACCACTGTGTCAGCTGTTGCGCATTCAACCCCATAAGTGTAGCATTTACATCGACTGCCATTGATGGTTGCGGCAGCTTTTCAGTGTTCGATGTTAGAGGTATTATCAGTGGGGGACACGACCTCACCAGTGTCGACTGAGCACATACGGGACTAAACTCCATCAAGGACCCAGATCCAGTTGGCTGAGCCGCTATCGGAGTTATCCCTGGAGTGTTTTCTATGCACCTTCTTTCGGTCCCATTCTGCAGCATTGATCCCTGACCGCTCATACCTAAGTTAGGCTGACTATACAAAGGTACCGGTGGACCTACAGTAATGGGTAGTGATATCACATCTGGGTTTTGTCCATTTCCCATGTTCTGAGGCATGTTCATTCCCACACCATGGGTCATCATTGCCGGCATGCCCATCTGACTCCCCGTCATTTGAGCATGTGCGTTTCCCCCCTGCATCTGCTTTTGGGGCATCAAAAACTGAGTTGATTCAGCTTGTGCCAATGTCTGGTTGTGACCATTCTGTACTCCCCTTACGGTTTGTTCTAGAATCATTCCTCCACTGTTGTCACTGCTGTAGTACCCTGGCATCTGCGGCTGATAATTTTCTGCTGGTTTCAACATGGGCACATCTGGATATATTCTCCTAACCTGCGGTATCTGCGGGGTGAACAATAAACTCGGGTCCTTAGATCCCGATGACGCTCCTGAACTCTGGGTTTCACTGTTCCGTACCGGTGCCGGAGGGGCAGAACTGGTACTTGGACCTTGTCCATTCTCCGCATAAGGTGGTGGACGGTCGTTCAGCAATTGCATTATTAACTCCTCATCCTCTAACTCCTCTTCTCTTCTCAACTTTTCCTCGTCCTCTCTATCCTTGGAACACTTCCTGTCTGTCTTACAGGTAGCTTTCTTACCTGCCTCCCCTTCTTCCTTTGTAATTGCGGGAAACAATTTTATCCCCTGCAATACATCTGACCTCCACACCTTCTGTGCATTATCCCACCTAGCGTCCGCTAGTGTCTTTTCTACCTTTCTCATTCTGGTCTCGAACTTCTTTTGCTGTTGCTGTCTAGCCATTAGTTCCCAAATTGCTAGAGCCTCAAACTGGGCTGGCCATGTAGGCACCTTCATGTCGTACATCGTGAATCTCAAATTCTCTAGGATCCTTATATTGAATGTCCCATGTATCGGAAACGCTACGCTCCCATGTTTCTCTGTCAGTTTGTGCCATTGCTTTAGCCAAAGACACGGAGCTACCCCCTTCTCTTCCATTACAATGTAAGCTGGTGTGCCCTCGGGCGGCGTCTCCTCTCCTACGCTCACTTTAATGTAAGACTCCCCCTTCATCGCACTCCTAAATGCTTTAAAGAATTTCATTTTCTCGTCTTTTATTTCACAAAGTTTGTAATCAATAGGTGACTTTAATTCCCGGAATACTCTTCGCTTGCCTTTCCCCTTCCAATCGAGTCCCACGGACTGCGTCCAATCCGTGCGCGACCCTTCTCTGCAACCAACCTATCCCAGCGCGGCTCCTAGTGACGTCACACTCACACACACTGCGGCTGACAAAGCCTCGCGGCTAGTCTTCCTTCACTCAGCTCCTCTCGTAACAACTTCTTGCATGTATCGCGAGCTACCAAAAACTAAAACAGATCTGTCGGTTTACTACAGGAAGGGTAACACAATCGCTTCAGGGCCTTAGGGACTTTTCACTAGCCTCGGCAGTTATTCCGTCTTTCTCGGTCCCCACGTTCGCAAGCAAATCTGACCCGCAGACCTACTCTCAACTTGTCAATGATCTGTTCTAGTGCACTTAGAATCTTGTCAAAGCCCGAAGTCGAAGTTTCTTTCACTCCCTTACACACGTACCGACTCGTTGACCACGCCCGATCAACCTACTAAACCGCCCAAACCACAACATAGTACAACATACTCCGGAGTCTCTTGACCTCGCAGGGCCCGTCTCAACAACAACAACCACGTGGACCTTTTTATGCACAAAGCGCCACACGCACATGAAGTTCGACGACTTCCCTACTCTCACACTCGGAGTCGCACCTCTGCTATTTCTATGAAGTTCGACGACTTCTCTACTTCTACACTCGGAGTCGCACCTCCGCTATCCTCTAAAAAAAGAAAATCCTCGCAACCTTTTCACACACCCCGCGGCAATAAGCTGTGCAAGCGCAAAACCCTAACTTCACTCATACCATCACTAGTACCGCCAACGCCGAATCCACACCTCCATTCTCTCCATTCGCAAGCTCCGAGATCCCGGGAAAGTCGCGGTGGACCTAGCCCATCATCATTCTGTCAATCTATTTTACCCAAGAAAAATCTAATTCAACTTCTCGAGTGGGGTCTCAAAATGCGTGCTCGTTAATTCAACACCATGTACTTTAAGAGTACAGGGTCCCAAAAGACGAAACCGTCCTCTGCTACCATCTACTGATAGAGCGGTCCGTACTAATAATTTTACCTGTGTTCGGACGCTCTTTAGGCCGATGAATCTTTTGACTAAGTGGGACTCTCTGTACTCTATATCGGTCAACTTCCTTAAATCAATAATTAATAACGAACATAAGCAATACCTTGATCAACATAACACTTGACAATTAATCCAGAATACATTTCGGCGAACCCTGACCTTTCAGTCAGGAATAACCACACCAGTTTATTCAAAGTTAGTGAATTTATTTCCCTATATTAACAAAGCTAGCACAATATAAATGTGTCTCAACACCAAATGATAAACATAAATGAACATTAATAGCTGTCCATAACGGCGAAACAGGTGCAATCTATGTAGCATTTGAATCACAAGCCATTCGATAATAGCAATGCAAATCACTAATACGATAATCTGTAGTGAACTAATTGCATACATTTAGTCAGCATAACAAGATCTCAAATTGCATCGTGCGACATATGGAATCCTCGTCTAACCTCAAATTAGCATTGGCATGTGGGACTTCCAAAAACAATTTAGCAACATTAATTTAGAAAAAAAAAACTCCTAACTAGGGATCTTATCAAAATCAGCAGTTGGTCACCTAAAGGAAACACAATGCAATTTTACAATTTCCTTTCATATTTACCAATTACGATCAGCAATCAAGGAAGTCTTCGTCTCACAGGTACCGTTCTTCGGTCAGCATGGGTCGGGGCAAAAGGGGCAGGGGTGGACGGGGCAATTGCCTCACGGCGGCAAGGTAAAACTACTACTTCATGCAAGGGATTAAAGTTAAAAGTCTCTAGGGCAAGAATCATTAAGGTCTCTTTCTCTCGATTAGAGAAAGCATCAAAGTCTCTCAAAATGGCGTCGCAGCAAAGTGGGCCCTAATAGCTGCAAAGTCTACAAAATGTCGGGATGTCCAATAATGGCGGATGATGGCGCAATGGCTGCAAATGTCTGCAAATGGCTGTAATGGCTGTAATGGCAATAATGGCTACCTTCTTCTCATGCACCTGGTTTAAATAGACAACAGGACAAATCCAATAGAGTCTTCCATTGGAGGGTTCATAGGTTAGCTTCAAATTGTCCAATCAAAAACGACAGTTCTCAAGCTTTTACTTAAGCATACATTATCCTTGGAGATGGGTACGCAAGTTGCAACATTTTATACCAATTAACTCACTTTCAGAGCTTCCATTGTCCGCACCTGCAGATCGACCTTGGAGTAAAGAGAAAATATGCCAGGCTGGCACGAAACCTTAAGATAAGCATGTGAACGGTCTCAGTGGAAAAGTACAGCTTCAAGCAAAAGTACACGTTTATTAGCACATTGGAAAAATACGAGCATCTAAACCGTGAGACCAGGCCACTAGGCCGAAGCCTGCACTAAAGTAATGCTAAGCTAAAACATTTCAAACAAGCAAATCATAGCACACGTTTACGATTATGTCGGATTAGTGCAATTCTAATACATCACGTTATATAAAGCACGCTTATAAATGTTGGCAAACTACTCTAAGGGCACATTTTGTCCCCGTACAATCTTTATTAGTTCGGTTAAAGTCACACATGATTATTTCACACTACGTCTACGCGTTAATAAATGTAAAACCTTCATTTTCTGCTTCATCACATGTTGCTAGGAATATATACATTTGTGCTTTATTAACAAAATAGAGATGCAGAACAATAGCGTTGTCTTTCATTTTAACACCCAGTTGCGAAACAAAGCCCCCCACAGCCCCTGCAGTGCTGGGGGCGAGCTCCAGGGGGGCACCTCCACACAGTACCCTGGCCTGAGAGCTCCTGAGTGAGTTTGGAGGTGGGCCCTCCATTTACTTTGTATGGGGGCCTCCTCAAGTTTCATTACACCACCGCTAGCACCTAACAGTAGCAAGTTACAACTTATAATTTAAGTATCATGTGTTTCAAGAAGCTCCCGAGTCCCATAAAAAAAAGGGACTTGGCTCCCACAGTCCAGAAACTGACGTTCTTTTCTTCTGTTAACTGCACCTTGATCACAAACAGCTTGGCCCTCTGACAGAACTCTCTTCAATAGCAACACCAAAATGGTACTGGTCTGGCTGTACCATTCTGTACTTACTGAAGCCACCATTATTTACACTGAGTGAACGAGACAAGAACAGATCTTAAGATAAACAAGCATTGGCAAAGCCAGTATTTTATGCCTCTGCAAAATCTATTGGCTCAGATGTTTGCACAGCGGCACTAGCTGCTGTACAGCATAGCTTAAAGTTGGAAAAAAAAGCACTATGGCGTGGACAGCATTGATCATGTTAGGTCTTTTTCTTTTTTTTTTTAACTTTGTCATGTGCTGTGTAACATGTCAAAAAAACCCTGATAAAACCAATAGATTTTGCAGATGCAAAGCATCATGTACAAGCACGCTTGCAATGCATGCTAACACAAAAAGGTTAAATCAAAGACATTGGACAGACAAAAAAGACATTCAGACATCAAGCATGCCTTCAAATACCTGCAGGCAGGGAGAGCTTAGGAAAATGTAAACAAAAAACTTGTTGCAGATGAAACTGAATAAAAGAAGTTACAGTGGATGAAAAGGAATACTTTGGCCAGGGAACACTGATAAGAGAAGCACACAAGGAACAACAAGAAACAAAATGGTTCAACCAATAGAAACAGAGGAAAAGTAAGTGGCAAGTACACAAACCAATTAAAACTGAGGGTGGGATGTAAGCCCCTTATAACGTTTATGTTAAATACAATAGATTTCGCAATAAGTGCTGTGTAGGCGAAACCTAAAAATGGGTGTTTATTATTAGCACATTTCAATGTTGGGATCTCCATTGAAAACAATGGAGTACTCCGGTCTGCTAATGGCCCGTAGAAGCCCGGAGCTCCAACATTCCAATGTTTTCGTTTACAGCTGTTGCTGTAAACAAAGGCCTCACGAGCCCAAGGGGATTTCAGTCCCCTCGAGCTCCCTAAGGCCTTTGTTTTATTTATTAAAAAATTCTGCCCTCTAGTGGCAGAATGTTCTAATAGCCTTATAGCCCTCTGTAGCTGGGCTATACCGGCCATTAAAGGACCGCTCCACCGTTAAAGGCTATAGTAATGCAAGATTTGTTTCCACAGAGATGTGTTGTTAATTAAATTGTGACGACTATCTTCAAAGTGGTCCTCAAAGAATCTAAATTTGAAATCTTCCAACTGGCACTTGATTTAAAGTTTGACAATATAAACCTTAAACCAGTGATAAAAATGATGCTAAAACTGAGAGAGATGGGGTACATGCCCTGTTGGCCACCCACATAACCTTCAGTTTTCTCATTCTGCAACCAATGACATCCAACCCAACTACAATGGTATGGAGTCCAACATTTTGTCCCCTTTTTGATGTCCTTTATCGGCTGAGCCAAAGGTAAACTGACAAACGAGTTTAGTTAAAGCCTGTAAAGAGGGGCACCTTTCTTGCATTCTAAACACCCTAGTTTTAGCCAAAAACCTCTTAAGACTAGGCAGCCTGCTCAGTGAAGGCTCCTGAGACAGTTCAAGAGAGAGCAGCATTGATCTCCTCACTAACCAGAAACATACCTCTTTGCTGGAAAAAATATAGAGAAAGCTGTTCATTTGAAAGTCTGCGGGGCAGGAAAGGTGGCCAATTTCTCTGACAGACGTTTTAAAGGTAAATAAATAAAGAACATTCAATACTTAAAAATCAGGTCTACATCACAGAGACCTGTGCATAACTTAGATGGTGTACTAAGAGCCCCATGGACGACTTCATGATTCACAGATCAAAAGTCTGTTAACCAGTGATGGCACCTACCGATTGACAGCATCCAACAGAAAAAAAACGGCCTATAAGATGTAATGTTACATGGTTTCCCAATCTGTTTGCTTAATTTTGCCCAGGTGCCAAAATCTTTCTACAGCACGACTAGCGTACTAACAGTGCCATTAGCCCTGGTGTAAGCATGGAAAATGGCCCTTTTGAAAACTGTTGGAGCTGTAAACTACAGTATATTTCAGGATTCAGTAGGGCTTTGAGCCCTGGTGCCACTGCAGCTACTGCACCAATGGTAGCTACACATCTGTACAGTACAGTACAGGAATATGTTCTTAACACTCTACATTAATAAACAGCATAAATTATGCTTGTGGATTGCTCCTGGTATTTTTTGTACCAGCTCAAAGTTTCTTTCTATGTCCTAAAGAGACTCTGATGAAACTTTTGATGATTGTTCAGGGAATTTCCCACATCCTCACACCTGGTTACTAGCATAAAAACCCCTTGAAGCATCATGGGATGAAACCGACTGTCCAAACCCATGATGATGTCCATTAAAGTGGCTGTTGGCTTCTCAAGTATTAGAGGAAGTGGTAAACAATTTATGTGGATTGGCTAAAATGGTGTGATTATGACTGGAGGCCTTTTACCCTACTCCCTCTGACAGTATCCTGGAAATTATATTGGAGAGTCCTAAGGCTTCTTGTGGGTGAGCACAGCTCTGCCTTTTTGAAATCTTAAGTTTTTCCAGTAATATCTGCTCTTCATAAAATAGATTCTTGACTGCCTATAAAGAAATAATTCAGGAGGCGTTATGACCATTATATATGGACCCAGGAAAAAACATGTCTAAGGAACACAGTCTATTAGTAGCTACTGATTCAAACTATTTAGTTAGTTGTTAGACCTGACAGTCTTAGGGTAGTCAAGCCCCCAACTTTTTGCCTGCCTCCCTCCCTCCACTTTCTTGACACTGTTTTTGCTGGTTTTAGGACTCTGCACACTTTACCACTGCTAACCAGTGCTAAAGTGCATATGCCCCCTCCCTTAAACATGGTAACATTGGTTCATCCCCAATTGGCATATTTGATTTACTAATAAGTCCCTAGCAAAGTGCACTACATGTGCCCAGAGCCTGTAAATTAAATAGTACTAGCGGGTCTGCAGCACTGATTGTGCCACCCACATAAGTAGCCCCTTAACCATGTATCAGGCCTGCCATTGCAAGGCTAGTGTGCGCAGTTTCACTGCCACTTCGACTTGGCGATTAAAAGTACTTGCCAAGCCTTAAACTCCCCTTTTTCTATATATAAGTCACCCCTAAGTTAGGACCGAGGTAACACATAGGACAGGGTGCTATGTAGGTAAAAGGCAGGACATATACATATGTGTTTTATGTGTCCTGGTAGTGAAAAACTCCTAAATTTGTTTTACACTACTGTGAGGCCTGCTTCTTTAATAGATTAGCATCAGGACCACCCTCATATACTTTTTGAGTGGTAGAGTCTGATCTGAAAGTGTTAAGCAGGTCATATTTAGTATGGCCAGAATGGTAATAGAAAATACTGCTTATTGGTGAGGTTGGATTTAATACTACTAGTTTAAAAATGCCACTTTTAGATAGTGAGCTTTTGTCTGCCATCTGTGCCTTACAGCCTGTCTCCAATCAATGTCTGGTCTGTGCTGGTTGATAGCTCCCTTGTGCATTTCACCCAGACAACCACAAACACAGGACACTCAGTGAGTGACCTGACCTGTTTTGGCCGGAGATCGCTCCCCTACGCCAGCAGCACCACCTTGCTGCACCGTGCCCCCTGACTCCCACCCACGCCGCCGATCGCGTGTTTGAGGCTGATAAGCATTACCAGTCCTTCCTGTACCAGCGTGTCAGTTTTCCCCAGCGTGTCTGTTTTTTCCCACCCACCTGTTGTGCACTGTCTCCGCTGCCCCATGTTGCTCTTTCACTGTGCCTTGCTCTCTTCCTTGCCACCTGTATCATTTTAATTGTGCCTTGCTTTCCTGCTCTCTTTTGCTCTTTCACTGTACCTTGCTCTCTTCCTTGCCGCCTGTATCTTTTTAATTGTGCCTTGCTTTCCTGCTCTCTTTTGCTCTTTCACTGCGCCTTGCTCTCTTCCTTACCGCCTGTATCATTTTAAATCGTGCCTTGCTTTCCTGCTTTCTTTTGCTCTTTCACTGTACCTTGCTCTCTTCCTTGCCACCTGTATCGTTTTAATTGTGCCTTGCTTTCCTGCTCTCTGTTGCTCTTTTGCTCTTTCACTGTGCCTTGCTCTTTTCCGTTTTCACCGTTTTCAAATTGGTTGCCTGTTTTCCGATTGTGCCCACTCTGCCAAGTCTGTGTATTTTTCCCCGCCGCTGCTGCCTTGCGGCCCTGCCCCCCGGACCCTCATTCGCTTTTCCCTACCGCCTCCCAGCTGCTCCTCCCTCCCACCTCCCCCTCTTAATGGCGGTCGCTGCGCGGCCGCGCCGCTGGCCGTGGATGTGCGCCAGAGGCAAGCCCTTCTGCGCCCGTCCGCGCCTGGACTGTACCCAGCGCCAGTCCCCCTGGCCCTCCCAGCCAAGACCCCCCCAGACACCATTACTCCCCACATACTCTCCACTCCTTCAATCCAGGTCCACGCCTCCCCTGCACTTAACCCAGCCCCTTACACACACAGGGCCCCTTCACCTGCCACGCCTGCCGATTCTCCTGCTCCACCTCTCACCTCCCCAACACCCACACGCCCCACACCAAACCCAGCCCCCCAACACCAAACACAACAACCACAACATAACTACCGCACAGCCACCGCACACACCAACCGCCACACCACAAAAAAACCCAAAACCTGAACTCACCCCACGCCAACACCACCAAGACCCACAGCGACACCACGAGCACCCACACCAGCACACAACACAACAACAACACCCCCAACAATCACCTCAACTGCCTTCTCCTAAACACTCGCTCCCTACAGAAACACGCCATAGAACTCTGGGACCTCATCACATCACACTCACCTGACATCGTCTTCCTCACGGAAACCTGGACGAACCACTCATCATAGCCCGACATAGCCATACATCCTCCTAGGCGGTTTCAACTTTCACCTAGAGAACCTCCACGACCACAACTCCTCCTCCCTCCTAGACAACCTCACCAACCTCGGACTCAAGCAACTGGTCACAGCACCCACCCACTCAGAAGGACACACTCTCAACGCAATCTTCACCTCAAGCCAACACATAACCTACACACACACCACCGAACTCCACTGGACCAACCACCACTGCATCCATTTCTTCTTCACCAAACCCGCCACACACCACCACCGACCCACCACCCCCTACTGCATGTGGGACAAGATCTCCACGGAACGCCTGAACTCCCAGCTGGCACAGAACCCCCCCAACGCCAACAACCCCAACACTGCAGCACACAACCTCACAAAATGGATCACCACCTGCGCAGACTCGCTCGTCCCCCACAAAAAAAACACTACCACCCGCAACATCAAGAACGCCCCATGGTTCCAAAGACTCCAAACGCAAATGCCTTAAAGCAGAGAAAGCCTGGTGACAAGAACCCTCCACTACAAACTTCTCCACCCTTAAAACCTCCACCCGCAACCACCACCAACTCATACGCACCACCAAAGAACACACTGCAAGGAATGCATTGACAACAACTCCCAAAACAGCAAAGAACTCTTTACCGTCATCAAAGAGCTCTCCAAACCCAAAGCCAGCAACCTAGACCCCACACACACACAGACCCTCTGCAACACTCTCTCAAACCACTTTCGCCGCAAAATCCTGGACATACACAACAGCTTCATACCACACACATCCGTCACACACAAACCCCTCTCACAGCCCCTCCCCCAGTCTAATTACCACCTGGGCCCCCACCACCGAGGAAGAAATGAAAAAAACAATGAACTCCATCCACTCGGGATCACCCTTCGACCCCTTTCCCCACCGAATCTACAACAAAGCCAGCCCAACCATCGCCCCCATACTTCGAGATATAATCAACAGCTCTTTCAACACCACCACCTTCCCAGACCCCTGGAAACATGCAGAAGTTACTGCACTGCTAAAAAAAAAAAAAAAAAAAGCCAACCCAGATGACCTCTCCAACTAGCGCCACATCTCTCTCCTCCCCTTCCCTGCCAAGGTCGCTGAAAAACTAGTGAACGCCCGCCTATCCCACTTCCTCGAGGAAAACCACACACTCGATCCTCCCAATCTGGGTTCCACAAAAACCATAGCACGGAAATTGCCCTCATCGCATGCACTGACGACATCAGAACCAAAGTCGACAGGGGCGAGACTGTCGCACTCATTCTCCTGGACCTCTCTGCAGCCTTTGACACTGTCTGCCACCGAACACTCCGCACACGCCTCCACAGCTATGGGATTCGACACAAAGCCTTAGACTGGATCTCCTCATTCCTCACCCACAGGACCCAAAAAGTCCGCCTCCCAACCTTCCAATCCACTGCCACCAAAATCATCTGCGGAGTCCCCCAAGGATCATCCCTCAGCCCCACTCTTTTCAACATTTACATGATCCCATTAGCCAACATTCTCCAACCACACGGCATCACCATTCTCTCCTATGCAGACGACACCCAACATATCTTCTCCCTCTCCCGCAACCCCAATACCGCCAAAAGAAACCTCTACACTGCAATCCTCGACACCACCACCTGGATGACAGCCAACCACCTCAAGCTCAACTCCAACAAAACCGAGATCATCATTTTCGGCCCCCACAAATCCATATGGGACACCTCCTGGTGGCCCACTGATCTAGGCCCCACACCTTCCCCAGCACCCCACGCACGCAACCTTGGCATCATCCTCGACCCCTCCCTCACCATGACCCAGCAAATCAACACCTCCTCCTGCTTCAACACACTGCGCATGCTGAACAAAAACCTTCAAATGAATTCCCACAGAGACCCGGAAAACCGTCACTCACGCACTAATCAGTAGCAGGCTAGACTATGACAACGCCTTATATGCAGGCACCACACTCAAACTCAAGCGCAAACTCCAGAGAATCCAGAACACAGCCACACGCCTCATCATGAACCTCCCCCGCCACGAACACATCTCACCACACCTCAAATCCCTCCACTGGCTCCCCATTGACAAAAGGATCACATTCGAAATCCTCATCCACGCACACAAATCCCTCCACAACACTGGTCCATCCTACCTCAACGATAGAATAAACTTCCACACCCCCACCCGCCATCTCAGATCCACCAACCTTGCACTCGCCACAATCCCACACATCCAACACACCACCACAGGGGGCAGATCCTTCTCTTATCTCGCCCCAAAGGCCTGGAACTTTCTCCCCATCAACCTCCGCAAGACCCAAGACCTCCTGCTCTTTAGAAAAAACCTCAAGACATGGCTTTTCGAACAGTGATCGCCCCCCCTCCCAGCGCCTTGAGACCCTCACAGGTGAGCAGGGCGCTTTACAAATTTCTTTGATTGATTGATTGATATTGAATGGGTCTTCCTGGGCTGGAAGAGTGGAGGGCCTGACACTTACATTTCAAAGGCCAATGGCCTGCCCTCACACAATACACTGATCAACCCCCACTAGGAAACCTGGCAGGCAGGACTGGGCTGAAAGGGGAACTTGTGCACTTCAAAACCACTTTTAGAAGTCTCCCCCACTTCAAAGACATTTTTAGGTATATAAACTGTCTCTGACCCCACCAACTCAGACACTTCTGGACCTAGACCTGCATCCTGTCAAGAGGAACTGCCTGGCTGCCCAAAGGACTCATTTGGACCGCTTTGCTGAGAAGGACTGCTGCCCTGCTGGCCTCTTGAGTTTGCTGAGAAGGACTCTGCCTTCCCAAAAGTACCCTCCCAGGGCTTGGATTGAGCTTGCCTCCTGTTTTCTGAAGTCTCAGGCCCAAAAAGACTTCATCTTTTTCGGAAACTCCTTGTGTGTCAACAATCAGCGCATCACCTGCCGAAATCGACACACAGCCTGCATTACAACAGAGAAAATCCCACACTGCCGGCCAGACCAACGGAGCCCGCCTTCCCGAGTGGTAATTCGAAGCAGCACCTGCCTTCCGACGGAAAATTTGATGCATCACATGCCTTTTTGCCTGCCCATCAAGGATTATTCACGCGTCACCCCTAGGCATCAAAATATCCCCGCATCGCAGTGAGGAACGAAGACTGCACGCCAAAAAATTATGCAAGCTCCTTGCAGCGTGGAAAGAAACAACGCATTGTCTGTGCCGCACCGAAAAATCCAACGCACACCTCATTTTTCCATGCATCTCTTCCCCTGCGGTCTCTGTGTGTCGTTAATTTTGACGCGTACCAGGTACTGTGTGTTACAAAGAGACAACTGTTTATTTCTAGGGATTAAGACTCTCTTTAACCTTCTAAAAGTGATATTTCAACTTGTGCTTATTGGATCATTGTTGTTTTGACTTTATTTTAATCAGATACATGTTATCTATATTTCTAAACATGTGTGGTGTGTTTTTGTGGTATTTTCACTGTGTTACCGTATGACTTATTGCACAAATACTTTACACATTGCCTTTTACGTTAAGCCTTACTGCTCAGTGCCAAGCTACCAGAGGGTGGGTACAGGATAATTTTGAATATGTGTGACTTACCCTGACTAGGATTGTTGTCCCTACTTTGGCAAGGTTGCATACCTCTGCCAACTAGAGACCCAATTTCTAACATTAGTGCTTTCTAAACTGTGGATTGTGACACACTGGTGGTCACAGCCAATTTTTGGTGCATCATGAAAGGTCAAGTAATAAATAAAGATGCCTTTATATTCTGTATTTGTCTTGTCAGATGTGCTTCAAAGGCAGAGGTCAAATGTTATGCTGACAAATTGCTCCTTATTTTTTAACGTGGGAATTGTTGTTTCCAAACTCCTCTCACTTTGCAGTCAGAGAAATAAAAGTAAATTGAGTTTTGTGACAATCCATCTGGGGTACAGGGAGTGTTTAAGGAAAGGCTATAAGATATCAGTTTTTGTAACACATAACAAAAAGATGTATTTGACCTCACCGCATCTGTCAAAGTCACCTGACAAGATGAGGGAGCGTTGTCACTTGAGGCCTGGCTCCATGGTTGAGGCTGTGCCTGGGACGCTCCACGCCTCCCCAAGTTTCCAGGCGCTGGAGCAACCCCCCGTCCAACTCCAAGATTTTTATGAGGCCTTGCACCTCATATCTGGGAGGCACATCCCCACTGAAGCACCTTGGAGGAACCCCAGCACCTTAGTTCACCGTCAGCAGGTATGCCCTTGGCACCAATTGGGTCCCTTGAATCCACGGATGGATCTGGAATGGCACCGGTAATGCCACCTCAACCTTCCCCAAAGCTTATTCTACTGTTAGTGCTCCTGGTGCCACCAGTGCCCTCCAGTGGTGCCGTCCCAATTCTTATCCCAGACTACAACACAGAGCTGACAAAGCTGACTCCAGCGCCGACTGGAGTCATTCCCTCCATACTGGAGCCTGAGCCTTTTTCTGATGTTATATGGCTTAGGGAAAATTGGGAAGGGCCTTTGGTGCCAAGGAATACCAACCCATAGACCCAAATATGAGTTGTTTGAGGAATTGGCAGATGTAAATGCATTAGACACCTCCCCAGATACTGGCCTGGTTTCTTCTCCTACCGTGGCTATGGAGGAGGGTGCTACATTTGTTATGGTGGTGAGAAGGGTGGCTAAGGTCCTGGACCTTCAGTTTCCCTCTGTGGCTGTCAAGACTAATGTCTTGAGAGAGGTGCTTCAACTGGGAGACACCCCTTCTTCTCCAATTTAATGAAGCCCTTACAGGCATCCTACTCAGGGCCTGGTTCAAGCCTTGCACAAGGGCTCCTGTGGATAACACATTTGCCACCGCCATTGCCTTGCCCCGGGGACTCCTCTTTTCTAACCCAAAACCCTACCTCAAAGGGCTTGGTGGTCCAAGCTGCCACTTTCTAAATAAATCTTGGCACATTTCCTACCATCTCACCGGATAGGGAATCTAAAAAGCTGGCACCTTTGGGTAAGAAAATGTTTTCTTCCTCCAGCCTGGAATTACTGTCTGGGAAAGCTGCATGCCTTTAGGGCTCTTACTCCCATTCCCTTTGGGATTTTGTTGCACATGTGCGACTATGGTCCCAGAGGAGGTCCAGGCCATACTCTCCAAAGCAATGGCTTATGGGAGAGACACAGCTAAGTTCACAATCAGATGTGGGCTGGACATGACACACTAGTTAGGCAGAGCAGTTTCTTCACTGGTGACCTGATGGCACCACACCTGGCTGAGGACAACTGTTTTTTCAGGGGCTGTTCAAGCTTCACTTATGGACATGCCTTTTAATGCCTCCCATCTCTTTAGAGGCAATGTGAACTCAGCGCTGTGGCGCTTCAAAAACAGCAGACCTATGGCCCGGTCCTTGGGCCTTTCCATGGTCCCTTTTCAGCCCCAGTCCATCTTTTGCTCCTTTCATGGACACAGAAAGGGTTGCCATCCACGTCTATACTCACCCCGCCACCATAGCCCCTAAGCTCCCCAACCCCTGCCTGGTTGAGGTCACAGCACCCACAGTCTCCATGGTTCAGTTAGCCATAGCTTGGCCCAGTCCTTCACCACCCTGGACAAAGCTCTTTAATTTGTCTTCCCACCATCATTGGCTACCAGTGGACGGCAGGACATGCCTTCACCTGTACCAATGAAAGTCAATAACATCAGACTGTTGAGTTCTACAGATTGTCCAAAGGGGGCTACTCTTTCCTCTTTGTGACTACCCCTCCCCTATGTCATCCAAGGGAGTCATAGAGAGGGTGCCAGCATCTGAAGTAGATCTTGGTTGCTATTCCTGCTACTTTCTGTTGCCCAAGAATGACAGAGTCCTTTGTCCTATCCTAGATCTGTTCCCTCTTAATTTCTTAAAATGGAGAAATGCAACATTCTAACGCTCGTACAAGCCCTGTCTGCCCTGGACCTGGGAGACTGGATGGTGGTGTTGAACTATCAGGACCCTTATGTCCACATCCCTGTCCTGCCTGCTCACAGACATTACCTGTGGATCATAGTTGGTCCCACGCACTATCAGTTTGCTGTGCCAACCTTTTTTCCTTACCAGTGCCCCATGGGTGTTCACCAAGGTATTGACAGTGGTTGCAACTCATTTGCGGAGATCATGGGTGCCTGTCTTCCCTTATCTCGACAATTGGCTATTAAAGTCAAGCTCATCCCAGGCAGTTTTCTCCCACCTCCAGATTACAGCAGACCTTCTGCACTCACTGGTACTCACTATCAATGTGGAGAGGGGTGTCAAGGTGGAGATTGTTGGTTTGTTGGTGTCAGGGTTTGATAAAGGGGGTTCTGCAAGTACGTTGTCCTTGTTGAAAGTGTCATAGATGGTCTTGATTTTGTGGTGGAAGTAGGTGTTGAGTCACAGAGGTCCTGTGAGGGTGGGATGTCTGTTGTTTCACTGTTGGGTTGGGCAAACACCTTGATGATGCTGAAGAGTTCCTTGCTGTTGTGTGTTTGTGAGGAGATTCTGTCTCATATAACTTTCTTTCTGGTGTTTCTGATGAGTTGGTGGTGTGCGGTGGTGGCGGCTCTGAAGTTGGTGTGGGCTTCTGGGGGTTTGGTGTTTCTCCAGATTTTCTCGAGGCGGCGACAAGTGTGTCTCGATTCTTGGAGTTCGGGGGTTAACCTGCTGGCTCTCTTTGCTTGAGTGTTGTGGTTCTTTTTGAGGGGGGCTATGGTATTGGAGCAGTCAGTGATGCATCGGTGCTCTGTCCATGGCAGTTCTGTGGTGTGGCTGAAGGTAGTGGAGGTTCCTGCAGTGAAGATGGGTTCGAGGGTGTGTGCTGCTGAGTGTGTTGGCTCAGTCACGATCTGTCAGAGTCCTATGTGGTGGAGCCTGTCTAGGAGGGATGCAGTGTTGGGTCTTGTAGATTCTCGAGGTGGAAGTTGAGGTCTCCCAGCAGGGTGTAGTTGGTGGCTGTGATGGCTTTTCCAGAGTTGCACTCCGTGATGGAGTTGGCGAAAGGTGTATGAGGTCCGGTGGGGGATAGCTAATGGTTCCCCTGATGATGGATGTCGGGCTGGTGCATAGCTTGAAATGGAGGTGTTCCATCAGGTTTGTGGATTCTTTGGAGTCTTCCGAGTGTGTGTTCAGGCGGAGATTGGACCTGTGGACGATGGCGATTCCAACCCCATGGGGGCTGGGGCGGTCTTTCTGGGCGATCTTGTATCCCTGGGGGATGGCGATGGTGATGTCCGGGCCTGAGGTGGTGTTGGTCCAGGTCTCGGTGAGGAATGCGACATCCAGAGTTGTGCTGTCAAGAAGGTCCCATATTTCAGCGGCGTGTTTATGGAGGGAGCGGACGTTGAGGAGGATGCACTTCAGGGGTTTCGGGTTCAGAGAGTTGTTGCGGTTGGTTGTGCTGTGTCCCGGATCTTGGTGGAGGTGCAGGTTTGGCGGCAGCGGAGGCAGCTGAAGGGGCCGTTTGTGTTGCCTGGAGGTGCTTGCTTGCAGTTGTTGTTGCATCCTGGGATGAGTGCGATGAGTTTTCCTGAAGTGTAGAGGCGGCAGGTGGCAGGACCAAGGGTCCTGGTGCTGGTCATGTTCGGGTCACGGATAGGTGCAGACGGGCTTGCCTTAGGCGCACCTTTGGCGCACCAGCAGCACATCTGCTGTGCAGCGGCCACCATAAAGTAGGGGGGCGGGAAACGGTGCGGGCAGGCTGCGGGTGCAGCAGCGGTGGGGATAGAGCACGAGAGAGTGGAGAAGGCGGGGCAGCCGCGGCAGGGAGTGGGGGGAGAGTGAGAGTGATGAGAGAGAGAGAGCGGTGTGAGGGTTTGCGTGCTCACTCAACCAGAGGAACTGCTGCTGCCACAGCATTAGCATGCAGAGTTCCTGTCCTGGACATCTGTCAGGCAGCAACATGGGCGTCCTCCTGGATAGTCAGGTCCGTAGAGAAGGCTCCTGTGGTCATTCGATACCGATTTTGGTTTGCAGCCCTCCTCTGAGGATGGTAGTGCTTGGGTATTAATTCTAAGGTCAGGAATTTGCAACTAGAAGTCTCTATCAGATGAACAAGTTACTTATCTTCGGTAACGATTTATCTGGTAGAGACGTGTTCTTGTTGTAGATTCATTACTGACTGTAGGAAAGTACCATCTTTCTTGGCGTGTTACCCCCAATTCTGCCTTTTAGTCAGTGTGTTTTTACTGACTCACTGGGATTCTGCTAGTCAGGACCCCAGTAGTCATAGTTTGTGCCCGATATGTCAGTGTGTTTTACTGTGTTGTCAGTATTGGTTTAACTGACTCACTGGAGTTCTGCTAACCAGATTTGTCCAAATTTGTCACTATAGTCTAGTGACTCCATATTCCAATCCGGATTGGCACACTGGACCTCCATTATAAGTCCCTAGTATATGGCACCTAGGCATTTAGCAAAGCATCGGGCTTTAAAACTAACCTCACTAAATCAGCTCTTCTAAATCTCACAATCCCAGAGGTCGAACGGGCAGTGCTGGAGGCTAGCCTCCCATTCCCATGGGCCCCACATGGCATCAGGTACCTGGGTCTCTGGATACACCCTACAGTCGAAGCAACAGTGGCTCGCAATTAAAACAAGATATTGGAAATGGTACGTTCCAAACTGATGAGGTGGAAGACACATGGACTATCATGGCTGGGCCATTTAGCAACGATAAAGATGACACTCCTGGCGAAAATACTCTACCTTGTGCAGACGTTGCCGAATCAACCGCCGCCTAACCTCATAGACAAACTGCAAACATACATATGGGAGTATATCTGGGGAGGCAGGAGGGCCAGAATGTCAAAGATTCAGGCATACCTGCCCCAAACGGACGGGGGATTGGTAGTCCCCCACCTGATGAGCTATTATCATGCGGCCCAGCTGCGGTACATGGTTGAATGGGCCTGACCTCTCACTGAGAAATACTGGTGTTTTTTTTACCATGCAGTGGCAGTATTCCATATTTGGAAAGTGCCCTGGCTGTAAAAGAAACACCGACTGGAGGCAGTGTATGTTTCCCCTGTGGGCAACAGTCGGAGCATGGGACAAGGTACAGGTGTCGCAGGGGCTGTCCACACTGGTCTCTCCATGGTCGACGCTCATCGGCAACCCAGACTTTCCTCCTGCTTTGGGCAATTCCACTTTCACACCCTGGCAGGAAGCAAACTGCTGGAGAATAGACGATCTATATGCTGAAGATGGAATGATGGACTTTAACTGTCTTCCAGCAGCATATGGGCTCCCAGCAACCACATATTGGCAGTACCTCGCAGTCCGCCATTGGGAAACATCCCCCACGATATGTCCCTATGCGAGCTGACCCCTTACATGCTTTGAGCAGTGGCTGTTAACTAGGGACACTGACAAACAACTCCTGTCTGATCTCTACACCTTTTTGGTAGTGCCAGCTGCACTCCCTACAACCCCTGCGAGGCACAGATGGGAAATGGAATGCAAACGCACTTTTACAGATAGGGAGTGGCGCGATGTACTTCACCGAGCACGAGTCACAGTGCGCGCCACAAACACCAAGGAAATGTTCCTGAAAATAGCCCATTACATGTATTACACCGGCTCGGATGGCCGGGTGGGTGGTGCACAGGAATGGGGGATGCTGGCGTGAGTGCAGACAGGAGGGAGAACTTACACACATATTGTGGCACTGCATGAAATTGCCTCTTTCTGGCGCCCAATCCTCCAAGCGATTGACAAAATCCATGATACTAACATACCACGGTTCCCTAGCTAAGTCTTATTGGGTCTCCCAAATCCCCTCACATACCCGCTGCACTCACCTCGAGGCCGGGCGATGACACTGGCACTGGGGACCGGTTACATAAATTGTGGGCCCTCATGGGTATGGAAAAGTTGACAGCAGCAGCAACTGGCTCACTGCCCCTCTGTGATAAAACTTGGGGCCCATATATACGGTACGTCAGAAGAATTCAGGGAATTATCATGCCCGTCTTATATTCGCATCCTCCGATTGACAACCCCTACAGACACCACCCGATCAAATTAATAGCCATCCCTTCAACATGAGAGTCCTGGCAATACTGTGCACCTGAGGCACACTCATGGAATAGGGAAGCATAGTGCACGGGCACAGTGAGCATACCCACTTTTTCCTCTTTTCCCCCCTCTTTGAGCCTTCTTCCCCCTCCCCACCTCACAGTTACTCCATTCCACACTGGCCAGTGGTTGTAGGTGGGCAATGTTGTATTGTTACACTTTAAATTCAATAAAAGAGATTTTAAACATAAAGTGCTGAGAGACCCTCTGTCTCCTCAGTCTGAGTTGAGGCACCCAGGTCCCTCCTTGGTCAAGGTAGCGCCTTTTCCCACCAGTGGCAACATTTGCGTGAGCCAAGGCTTGTTGGCAGAATCCACTGACAAAAACCAGCCTGCATCTACCGACTCGACGTGGGACATCTCGTCCACCAAGCAGGAATCTTCTTTGGTGTATTTCTGACTTCTTCACCCAACCGGAGAATCCTCTTTTGCACCTTCATCCGGGTTAGCAGGGGCTCCTGTTCTTCCTGAACTCTTCATCGACTTCTGGACTTGGTCTCCTCTCTCCACAGGGCTTCAGGTCCAGGAATCCATCGTTGGTTTCTTGCAGTCTTGCTTGGTTTTTGCATAATCCTTTACCATGACTTCTAGAATGTTCTGAGAAAACTAGCTGTCCTTTACTCCTTCTTTCCTGGCCTCTGGGGTGGGGTAATTTACTTACCTTTGGTGTTTTCCTACACTCCCAGCACCCCTCTACACACTACACTTGCCTAGGGGGGAAACAACATTCTCATTCCACTCTTTTAGTATATGGTTTGTGTTGCCCCTAGGCCCATTGCAGCCTATTGTGTTTTTCACTGTTTGCACTATTCTATGACTGTTTACGATACCTGATTTTGGTTACTAGTGTATATGTTGTGTATAATACTTATCTCTAGAAGGAGTATTGCCTCTAAGGTATTTTTGGCCTTGTGTCACTAAAATAAAGTACCTTTATGTTTGGTACAACTGAGTATTGTCTTTCATGTGTATAAGTACTGTGTGGCTATAGTGGTATTGCAAGAGCTTTGCATGTCTCCTAGTTCAGCCTTGGCTGCTGTGCTACAGCTACCCCTAGACAGCATAAGCTGCTAGACACTGCCTACATTTCACTAAGGTGGATCACTGGATCTGGTATAAGGTGTAAGTACCTCTGGTACCCACTAAAAACCAGGCCAGCTTCTCACATTGGTGGTGCAGTGGTGGGATAAGTGCTTGCAATTGCCTTATCACTTTGTCACTGGTAACTTTTCACAAGTAAAGTGTACTCTAATATTAAGAGCTATGTACAATTATTCCTAGCAGTCTCATTTTCACTCTTTAAGAAATTGTTTTCCAAAATGTTTTTCTTTTTCTCTAAAAAGTTAGGTGAAATAGTTTTGCTTACTTCTTACTCTTTTCCCTAACTTTTCTATCACCCTGAGGACCAGTCCCTAGATAGGGAACTCAGAAATCTGAGGTTGGAGGAGGTCAGACTGAAGCTACAGCAGCAACAGTTGGCCTTAGATAGTGAATCCCTGTCTGTGGAAAGGGAAAGACAGGGGTTGGGGTTAGCTCCCCACGGTGGCAGCAGCAACATCAGTTTTGGAAGTTACAATGTCAAAGATCATACATTTGATTTTGGAAACCTGCATAAAATTGTTCCCCCTTAAAAGGAGGGGGGTGACATCTACAAGTGGTTTTCTGCACTTGACAGTGCCTGTAAAGTTCAGAGGGTCCCTCGGGTACAGTGGCCTGCTATTCTGTGGTTGTCCTTCTCTGGCAAGGGGAGAGATAGGCTCCGTACTGTCAGAAAAGATGATTCAGAAAATTACAATGTTCTGAAGACTGCACTCTCAGATAGATTTGGCTTAACCACTGAAAAATATGGGATTGAGTTCAGAGAAACCAGAAAAGAGTCTTCACAAGATTGGATAGGCTTTGTGAACTATTCAATGAAGGCCCTAGAGGGTTAGTTGCATAGCAGCAAGGTGTCTGATTATGAAAGCTTATTAATCTAATCTTGAGAGAGCATATTCTTAACAATTGTGTGTCTGATTTGTTACACCAGTATCTTGTGGACTCAGATCTGACCTCTCCCCAAGAACTGAGAAAGAAGGCAGACAAATGGATCAGAACAAGGGTGAGCAGATAAGCTCATACAGGGGGTGAGAAGGGCAACAGAAAGAAGGATGGTAAGTCACATGACAAGGATGGGGACAAAGATAAAAAGTCAGAGTCTTCATCAGGCCCACAAAAATCGTCCTGGGTGGTGGGCCCAAATCCTCTTCTACCCAGCAGAAACAGCCTTGGTGTTACTTGTGTAAAAAGAAAAGGCCATTGAGCAAGTGATCCCACTTCTCCCAAGAGAAACACCAAACCTCCCACCACCACAACCACCACTACTTCCACTAGTGCCCCTAGTAATAGTGTGTTGGTGGCGGACTTGGTGGCTGGGAATGACACGATGAGTGTAGTTTTCTTGGAAGAGTAGCCTTAATGTGTAATAAACAAGGGGATACAAAGTTGTTAAGAGTGGCATGCTGTTTATTTTGTTTGTTTCTGTTTAGTGTGGAAGGAGTACGGGTTAGGGGTGGTGAAGGAGCATGTGGATCACAATATAAGGCTCTAAATTGTGCAGTGGATGAGAGGTGGGTGAATGAATGTTGCTATTGTTGGGGTGCTTGTGGTAGATGTTTGTGAAGAGTGAGAATTTAGGAGGAAAGATTGGGCAGGGTTTGTGTTATTTGTGTAGTCATGAGGGTGAGGGTGGGAGTGGGTGTGATGGAAAGTATGAAAGTTCATGTTATTTTGATGTGCTGATGTGTGTGGTCTGTTTTGTTTTTGTGGAATAGTGAGAGGAGATATTGGTGTAGTGTTTTTTTTTATGAAGGATTTGTATGTGAGTTAGTGCTGGTGAGTGGTACTAGAATATTATTAGGGTGTTGATGTGTTTTGGAGAAGAGTGTATGAGCTGTGTTAGGGGATGGACAAGGGTTAGGGGTGTTTGTGTTTGTTTTGTTCACTGGAAGAGGTAATATGCGTGGTTGAGTGGAATGTATGTATTGTATGGTTGTGTGTAAATGGTGAAGAGAGGGGTGGGTGTTTATGGATGGTGTGTTGGAAGGCCAGGTTTAGGTATTGTTATAATAACAGGTGGTCTGGCAGGAGCAAATAGAGAATAGTGCTGTTGGTTTGTATGAACAGGGATTGTGTATCTGGATGGCTGAAAGTAGTGTATAATGTAGTTTTATGTTGTGGTTTTGTGTTGTGTGAGCGATGGCAGGATGGAATGAACTAAGTAGTGTTTGGTATGCAAATGAAGGTATCTTACTGTTGTAGTTGTGGTCGATATGTGTATAGTTGTGGTATGTGGGGTTTTATGCTGGTTGATGAGACATTACAATCTGTAAGAGGTTTGTCTGTGGTGCATGAGTTGGATGTCTTCGCTGATATTGTGTTTGGATTTTGGAGGATGTGTATGGAATAAGGTCCTTTCTGGTAATTGGCGAAAAGGGCAGCATTTCTGGCCCTAGGTGCAGCCAGGCCCGACCAGGCCCAAACAGGCAACTGCCATTGTCCTCTCCACCCTCAACTGAGATGCATTGAGCTTTATGCTTAAATAGCCCTATCAGCCCATAAAAACCTAGTCCTAGTCCTAACCAATCAGATTTGTAACCCTAAATCCTAGAGTCAATGGTAGACCTAGCCCTATATACCAATCACACATGAGTCCTGACAGCCAATCACAACACCAACCCTAGAACCATGAACCACAAGGAATCTCAACCCTAGTACTAATCATAACACTAACTCTAAAACCATGAACCAATAGGAATATCAACCCTAGTACTAATCACAATGATAACCCTAAAACCATGAACCAATAGGAATCTCAACCCTAGTACCAATCAGAACCCAGACCCTAAAACCATGAACAAATAGGAATCTCAACCCTAGTAACAATCATAACCCAGACCCTAATACTTAAGCCAATCACAAAAACATATGAAATAACCAATAGAAACTTATATAAGGATCAAGTTAACTGAAGCCCAAGCCCCTGTGGAAGAGAGAAGGAAGCTGCTGTTCTATTCATAATCATCTTCGATAAAGACAGGCAGAATCCACACTGCTAAGCTAACAGAGTCTACTTTCCAGGTAAGGGAGAGATTGAACAGCTCTGAAATACTGATTGTCACGCACTCAGATATTTGGCTTTTTCAAGCCAAAAACAAGTGTTGCAGACACTTTCTGAACACAACTTAAATCACAAAACAGGTTAAACTGTCTCCTAAACACACTCTGGTTAGCCACTGAGGTGTATGTAGCCCTTTTTTTGTAGAAGAAAAGGGGGGTGGGTTGGCGGTTGCTTTTTATGCAGTCTATCGTCACAAACTATGAGGGAAACTCCAAACAGTCACAGGTACACAACAACAGTTTAAAAAGGCCAAGCTGTCTGAAACACAGGGAGCCTACAGTAGACAGGCACAGGTAACAGTGCAAACACTTTTTAACAAATAACAAGATTTCTCAGAAAATCTGGGACTCTTACAAGTCTCCTAGGATAGGACCCGCCCCCGGCAAGAGACACCGTTATCATGTGTTGTAAGTTTATATCAAGCCCCGTAATAATGAGGGCTAGTGAGTTTTTGACACACATAATTAGTCCCCCAGGTGGCCGACCCCTGCCACCAGCAATAGTTGGACAAAAAAAAGGTGGTTAACCCAGTCCTGTGAACTGGCTTGACACACCAAGTTTCCTGTAACATACAGATGTCAAGTGAGTCAATAAAAATCCGCCAGTCCGGGTCTGCCAACTTGGAGTTGAGACCCGCAACATTCCAGACTTTATATGGTAAACCTGGTATAGAGGATGGTGGGAATTATTCCACTGGAACAGGCAAGGCTACGGGGTGAGTGTGTAACTGCTTTAAAGAAGCAAAGTTCGTGGGAGCTGATAATGCAATGTCTAATTCAGCCTGATGATATTCCACTGCTAAAAAGGATTCAAAAGTGGCAGGTTCACGGATCTCTGTGGCAACCAAATCTGCAGTGTGGCTGGAAATGACATTTGAAAGAACTAGACTGACAGCTGTGGTTAAAGCAGTGTCAAGGACTCCCTGGTGGTCTCTCTCAACCACAAGAGAACAATGAGCATCGGATAACAGTTTAGTACTCCATCAATCTTGACTATCCAGGGATAACAAGGGTTCAAAAAAATGTTGTGGGAATTTTCAAGGGTATATTACTGCAAATGCTGAATCTGTTGTTAGGCCTGGACCCAGCCCTTATGTGTACAGAAGAAATAAGTGATCTATAAAAGTACCCCAATGGGAGAGCCTTAGTACGACCAGCAAGAGTTACCATCTGACTTCAGCACCCTAAAAGCAACTCAGCAAGAAGAGGAGACTTGAAATTCACTAGCACATAATCCTGCTCACAGTCTTTAGGTTGAGAACCAAGCCAAGGTGATCTTCTGACGGATAAAATTTCATGGGATAAGTCCTGAGACCACCTCAAATTCGATTTTAACCACCGGACTGTTTTATTCTTCAAGGTCTCAAGGTTTTCACTTGTTTTAGGTAATAGGTCAGGGGCGTCCCTCAGAACAATCAGGTAAGGTGTGCACTCTGAGGGAAGTTGGGCGTGGTTGGTGAGAGGTCTACCATGATGGCTAGTTGAAGTATCCCTCCCTCTTCTTGCCGATACACCAGTGCCTTTTTCTTGCACCCCTGAATCACCTACTAAGCTCTGCCTGCCTTTAGAACATGGCAGGCATGATAGTTGAAATCCAGTAATTGAATTAGGCCCACCATGAGCCTGCTGCACCTGCGGGTGTGAGAGCTCTACAGAGGGTAATTGCATATTTCCTACACCTGTGGTTGCTGGAGCCCTTAGTGGCTTTAATTTTGCATCTAACAAATCAAGGCAGGCCACTAAAGAAGCAAGTTCTGCCTTTAAAATATCCCTAGATTTCCTCAAGCAGCTCTCCACAAACACATTCAAACCCTCCGCAACGAGTGTATTGGAACCTTCTCTGAACACACAGGGCAGTGCAGGGAAATATAAAATACTGTACTAGGAGGATTTGTCTACAAGACATTTGGGTTGGATGGTATAAGTGGGGCTAAGAACCTTCGGCTCTTCGTGACCTTACAAGTTGTTTTGGGAGGGCTACACTTTTGGACTAGGGACGAAGTATGACCCGGTCAACTTATCCCACCAACTTCGCTATTGTCTATCTGAGAGCGTTCAGGTAATGGGCCCCTATGCAAGGAAATAGCTGTATCTGGTACTACGAGGGACTTTAAGCTAGGATGAGAGATGAGAAGGGAGGGATAGATTAGGGCTGCCTCTCAGAGAGTACTATCTCTGAGCTCAGAACCCCAATTGCTTTCTCAAGCATTCTGTCATTGGAAGTGTGGCAGTGGGAGTTTTTGAGGAGGCTCTCCCCAAGAATGTTTTTTTCCCCATCTCCCTGGCTAGAAGATTGAACTTGCAATTGGAGTGAAAAACAACACAAAGAAACACTACCTCTTAATAACAAAACCATAGGAGGTCGCCCAGCCTCTTCTGGGCTGTGACAGGCTAAGATGGGCCCGCCTTAGCCTGGTCTTCACCCAGGTACTTCCTGCGCAGGGGGATATGAAGAATGCTTTTAGCCGGTCCTGCTCCTCCCCTGCCTTGCCGCTGGAGAGTCTTGGGGACGTAGTCCAAACCCAGGATCGATGATGGCCAAGTCCCCAAAGATGTACAGGCAGGGAAACACTGTTGTGGACACCCACACATCGGGATGCGAAGAGAGCATTTAGCACGGTCCTGCTCCTGCCCCACCTTGCCGCTGTAGAATCTGGGGGTCGTAGTTCCACACCAAGCTCAATGAAGGCCAAGTTCCTGAAAGTGTATGGGCAGGTAAACACTGTTGTGGATACCCACGCAGCGGGATGCGAAGAACGCTTTCAGCAGGGTCCTGCTCCTACCTCGCCTTTCTACTGTAGAGTCTGGGGACGCAGTACCACCCCAGGTTCGA
Source organism: Pleurodeles waltl (assembly GCF_031143425.1). Lineage (NCBI taxonomy): Eukaryota > Metazoa > Chordata > Amphibia > Caudata > Salamandridae > Pleurodeles > Pleurodeles waltl. The sequence goes on from NC_090448.1 coordinate 205,579,803, forward strand.
TGAAGGCAAAGTCCATGAAGGTGTACAGGCAGAGAAACACTGTTGTGGTCACCCCCCATTTATTTAAATAAAGTAGATGTTTGCCAACATTTAGCTATCTAGATTATTTTAAAAATCCCCCACTTCACAGTATGTTTGGAGGGGGAACTGCTCATATTCGCATTGGTGTCTCTAGTTTTAGGATTACCCTAAAATGATCACAAATTTTGTTTTGCATGGGAAAACGTCCTTTACAACGTTTTCTCAATGCAGAGTCTTTACCATGCAGCCTTTACCACTCATGCAAGTTTTGGTGCCATGCATATGTTTACATGCATGATACGTATTGTTAAGGTAAGAATATGTATGAAGGTGTGTGTCTAAATATATATATTTGAGAGTTTAGGGTTTAGTGGTGGGCAGGCGCATAAGGTGGTAAGTGTATATTTCGGGTTTAGGGGTGGGTATGAAGGGATGGTGAAGGAATTTAAAGGATTTAGGGGAGGGTGGGAAGGGGCATAGGATGGTAAGGGTATCTTTAGGAATTTGGGGTGGTTAGGTATATAGGATTATAATGGTAATTAATAAAAAATGATATATATTTTTTTTAGGTAGGTGGGGTTTGGGGTCTTATTTATACTTACCTGGGCGGTAAAGGCATATGAGTGGTAAAGGCATGCGTTGTGAAAAGAAAATAAAACAAACGGTAAAGGCATGCGTGGTAAAGGGATGCATTGTAAAGTCGTATACATTTTTACCTTGAGTGGTGAGTGGTGGATGGAAGATAGCTACCGATATCCTATGTATTTTTTCCATCAAGCGTTTTCTTTCCAGCTGGTGTCTGTAGGAGATAGAGCAGGTTTCCTGCCAGATTTACTACCTACAGAGTGTACCTGCCTGGAATTGTTGAAAATTAATGAATTGTCCCACTATGTAATACGAAATTGCACTACATTTGAGGATGAGACTACCTCGGCTCATTTTATTCAGGCTTTCTCTATATTATGCATCCATTTAATTTCATATTTCAGTTTATCCCTTAAAATAAATTAGTGAGGAAATTGCATTCTAGTGATGGTGTGGAACTGCTTTGGTAATTGTTCTGTATCTCAGGGGAAATAGGTTAGATCGCATTAGGCTAAAGCTCGGCACACTGCATGCATGATTAAGGGAGGATGTCAACAAGTGCCGGTGGCAATACTGCTCATGGATACTATGACAACGATGGTCGGGTCTATTTCTGTTACAATAGATATTATGGGCAACTAGATTCTAGCTGAGAGCTTGTCTATCAACTAACTATAAGTTCCTTGAAATGAGAGAAAGGAATGAACATTTAAGTAGACAGAAAGGCTTGTCTGAGAACCAGTTAAACATTTCTGATGGTTTTAAACACATGACGCTGCACATCAGCGGGAGCAGAATCTGGGTCTTCAAGTTATGTACCTCCTGCTGTGTGCAAGGAAAGGGTTTATCAAACTTCTACCCTTAGCCTGTTATGATATTGATTGACATTTTGGCACCCAATTCTTTTTTAAATATTTTAGTCTTAAGTGCTTTTTATTTTACTGCATCAACAAACATTGCTTTTGTAATGTTTGTTACTTAACTTCTGTTTCTGTAAATAGGGAGTAGTTTCTTCTTTGTATGTTTTATATCTGTCCCCAACGATCTGCTGGACTGAAAGTTAGGAGCGCAGTCAACTGGCGTCACTACTCATCACAGGAAGCAGCATGCCTATCTCAGGGTTTTAGTAAAGTATAGCAATGGTTATAGGTTCAGCGGTTAGCCTGGGCATAACACGAATATTTCGTTGTCATTTTTATGTTTTTTAACATAAAATCTCTATGGTGCCATTGGTTCGGGAACAATTTTCACAGGGGATGTGCAGCCAGCAATGTTACATCACTGAATTGAAAGGGATTGTGAAAAATCTAGGCATCACACAAAGATCAAGTGTAGCAAACGAACAGGGCCCATTCAGCAGGAGAACTGTAATGGTGTGGTATGTAGCCTATGGTGCATTTTGAAACACACTTTTGCAAATATATTACTAAACTATGGTCTGGTAGCACACCGTCTTTTACGGATATCACATTTTCCATCAAAATGGACACTTAATTAGCACAGACATGCAGTTTTACTAATAAAACAATACAGCACACAAACAATAATATTTGAAGAAGTTGAGTTTCAGTGAACAGTTATCATGGGCGCATCACCAAGTAAAGTACATTGATTTGTTTTGACCATATTAAAGACTTTGTTTCCATCACACTTAAGACTTACAGAAGGAATGTGCTTCATTTGTGCTTTTCTAAAGGCGGCTATATTTTGGAATATTTGTACAGTTCATTTACAGGTATTTACATTTTGCTCTGTGTAACTACATCATTTCCTTTCACACTACCTTTTCCCTAGCAAGATTGTTCACAGTTCACTTTACTAAACCCTTTAAATATGGAGCCAGAGAAAGAAAAATAAACACCCTCTCCTAACCTAACATTTGCCTCTGACTTTGAACACACAGCAAATGTGACAAGAGAGAAACAAACATTCAAGACATGTTTATCACTCATTGACCTTCTAAGCTCCAGCATGGTTATTGTGGGGGAGCTGCACCACCCCCACTTCCTGCGTCTATTGAAGTTAATCTTTCATTGTTCTGAGCCTTGCTCTTGATTTGTTTAGATCTATAACACTATTAACAAGAATTAAATTGGCAGTTCAGTCCATGCGGTTACTTACCAACTGCACATTTAGGTTTATTTGCAAATAGATGTGTTTTGCATAATGTGCGTATACAAAGTTTGTTAAAGACATATGAGCCCGTTTATATTTATCACCAGGATGTGTGCTAGATTGTTTGAGAGAGTACCTGTTGGCTCTTACCTTTGGGATGGGTTTGATAGACCTCCACTCTCGCAGTTAGTACCACGTGTGAAAGTAGTTTGCTGGCTACTCCAGGTAGATGCAAATCCATTGCTCCCTCCTTAGCACGGGAGCCCGCTTGGACCTGAAGGTAATGAATTTAAATGCAGATATTTCTTGAATGAAGTCCTTCGTGCTAATTAAAATACCATTTGAAACCATGTGGTGCTAATTAAACTTAGTACAGTACTAATTAAAACATCATTTGAAACCATTTGGCGCTAATTAAAACACCATTTGAAAACATTTGCTCTAATTAAAATACAATTTGCAATTGTCTCCATTACAGATATGATGTTGCAATTTAAGGATGCCATTTTAAAAGAGATGGGAGAATCATAATGTGTACTAACTGCACTGCATATTTCAAAGCAGACAACCAACGCTCCCTTCACTAAACGAGAATAAACTCATGTTTAGACAATACATCACTTGAAGGCCCACTGAAAATGTCAACTACTGTTATTCTAATTCCATAATTAGGAAGAGAAATTGTGTTTTAAAATTATCGTCTTGTGGTTCTGCAGTGCACAGCATAACAACAGAGTCTCGTAATCAAGAAAGGAAATCCGGGGTGTCGGCGGGAGGCATTAGAATTTGTCCCAGTTTGCTAAAGTCCCTTGAGGTGCTTCACCTTCTCGAGCCGTAATTTTTACGATATCAGCTGTTTGTTTGCACGTATGCTTTATCTTTTTTTGTTGCTAAACAGATTTTATTGAATTTTGATCAAAGAGTACAATAAGACATAAGCAGCATGTTGAAGAAAATGATACACACCTTAGACAATTAAATGACATATTGCAGTAGTAAAACATTAGCAACATCTCCACCCCAAGTTGGACCATAGGCTGGCTGGCAAAGCCACTTTCCCCAGACTCAACCATGTTTGCGAGGACAGTCTCAGGCTTTGTAAATCGACTTCTTCACACCAATCCACTGTTCTGCGGTATTGAGAGATGGAAGGAGGAGTGGGGGTTGTCCATCGAGTGGCAGTGTTGTGGTTGGCAGCCATAAGGGCCATGACCAAAAATGTCCTGTTGGCCCTAGTCCCCCCAAAACCATTGGGAACTCCCAGTAGAAGCATCAAGAGGGAAAGAGGGGCCTCCCGCCCAAATACTTCAGTCAGCTCCTCCACAACTGTGGCCCAAAACTATTGTCGTAGTTTTCACTCTTGCTCCAGGCAAGACTACTGGTTAAAGGATGATAGTACTTTTGTTTGTAGGCGACTATGCCTATCCTACAAGTCGCAAATGTTTTCCCAACCTTACTGGCTCACTAGCAGCACCTCACCAGAAACACAATAGTTAAAGTTGATTTGTGTCAGCCTTTGCGCATGGACTCAAGAATAAGACATCTCAGGGAGTGTCTTAGTTAAACGGAAATTACCCCTTTCTCACAGATATATCATGTCTCATACAAACACAGGTAATGACAAAGATGCAGTAAAGTTTCAATAGTTTTTATTTAACATAACTGCAATATGCCGTAAGTTGCATGGGCTGCAATGATTAGGATAATGAATAATGCAAGAAGCAGAATTGTGAAGACTAGAGTCATTGTTACTAAGACCCCCACCATCTTGCAATGCATAAGAAAGACATACAAGATATAATATGCCCTAATACCCTAATGTGAGAGGCCTAACCTCCTACCTAATGGAGAGCTGGGTTTGTTACACCTAATCTGCCAATGCCATGTCCATGAGAGGAGCCCCCAACCCTCGTTACCTTGGAATGAGGTCTCTATCTCAGACTCCGCAGGGACACGAAGACTGGGTCAGCGTCAAGACGACGTGCAGTATTGATATCAGCGATGGTGGTGATGCCCTCTGGTCGGAATCCCTCTGATTATCTGTCTAAAGTGCAATGTATTTATACAGATCTACAGGACCCCTGACGTAGGTGTGTTCCCAAACAATAGGTAACAGACATGCTTGGGACGGCAAATAATATAAACAATCCCTTGAAAGTATAGACTTGGAAAATCCCTAATTGTGAACACCTACTGTTTGTTTGTCTTTGTTGCTTGATCTTGACGCCTTAGCGCTGTGACACTGATAATGCAAAGCATAACAAGTGGCCTAACTATAAACAAGGCAGCCATCTTAGAAGAATTAAATAATTAAATGGGTTAAGACAGAGCAAGCTAAGTAGGTTAAAAGTCACTAGGTGACAGGGGCACGAGTCTGAGCTAACTCCTGTTATCCCTTTAAAACGAACTAGGATTCACTACACTCTTGAATCTTAGGACATAGCCAGACCATGTGATAAAAGTCGGCAGGAGCGTTACCACAGCTGGGGCAGATGGGTTCGTGGATGAGGCCTACATGGTGCAGAATAGCTGGGGAAAGGTAAACACTATGGCGGTCATTCTGACCTTGGCGGGCGGCGGAGGCCGCCCGCCAAAGTCCCGCCGTCAGGTTACCGTTCCGCGGTCGAAAGACCGCGGCGGTAATTCTGACTTTCCCGCTGGGCTGGCGGGCGGTCGCCTTCAGACCGCCCGCCAGCCCAGCGGGAAAGAGGCTTCCACGATGAAGCCGGCTCGGAATCGAGCCGGCGGAGTGGAAGCTGTGCGACGGGTGCAGTTGCACCCGTCGCGTATTTCACTGTCTGCGCAGCAGACAGTGAAATACATGTAGGGGCCCTCTTACGGGGGCCCCTGCAATGCCCATGCCAGTGGCATGGGCACTGCAGGGGCCCCCAGGGGCCCCGCGACCCCCCCTACCGCCATCCGGATCCCGGCGGTCGGACCGCCGGGATCTGGATGGTGGTAGGGGGGGTCGGAATCCCCGCGGCGGTGCAGCAAGCTGCGCCGCCGTGGAGGATTCAATGGGGCGGCGGTACACTGGCGGGAGCCCGCCAGTGTTGCCGGTCCGACCGCGGCTTTACCGCCGCGGTCGGAATCCCCATTGGAGCACCGCCGGCCTGTCGGCGGTGCTCCCGCGGTCCTCCGCCCTGGCGGTCTTTGACCGCCAGGGTCAGAATGACCGCCTATATGTAGTACATTTGAATCAGGCACAGTTTAGAAGATACGGGGATAGACTTAGGCACCATTATGCATCCCTCCAATCATTGTCCTCAAAGGGACCTATCCAGTTTTCCCATCGAGCTCGAAGGTGGTTTAACATGCCCGGGGCATTGATGATCAATATACAATAAATCTTGAAGACCACACCTTTGCCTAGCGCACCCATGAGGCGTTTGGCTTCCAGCGGGCTGAATTCGGGAAGAGGGCTGGGAAATGTAAGAATGAAGGGCGAGCATCAGTTGGAGATTTTTGAAAAACTGTGTGTTAGAGAGGGCGTAAATGGTCTGCAGTCCTTAAAGGAGCTGCATATGTGTCTGCGACCAGACATTGCCTAATTGTGGCATGCTGATAAGGTCCCACTTCCCAAAGCCCTGCAGTGACGCTGCCTCCGACAGCCTGCTACCATGCTAGAGGAGCGTTTGTTGTGTGAGTGTTATGTTCCAATGAGTGTGGCGTAGGGCTGCCCTCCTAGCCAGGAAAACTATTTTTGTCACAGGGGTGTGTCTTGGGGGATTGGGAAGCCATAAATCATGGCTAATATTTAGGAGAACCCTAGAAGGGACAGCTCTAGCCGGTAGGTGGGATCCGACCAACCCCCATTAAACCAACAGTGGATCTCTAGAAGGTGGAAGGCCGAGTAATAGAGATGAAGGTTGACCATACCCAGTCTGCCATCATATGGGGCACATTGGCAGTAAGTAGGGACAAGACAGGGCCTAGATCCATGCCACAGGAAGGCGGTTGCAATCCTGTCCAGGGCTTTAAACCAACACTGTGGTATGAGGAGTGTAACATTTTGGAAGATTTACAAAAACCTCGACAGGATCATCATTTTATGTAATGTTATGCGACCCATAACATTCAAAGGGACTGACTGTCATTTGGTGAGGTCGGCCTTTGCCTTCCGAGGCTCCAGGCTGAGGCACCAGGTAAGTTCAGGGTGTAGGGCCACCCAGATGGCCAGGTATTTGAAGCTAAGACAATGGATGGAAATTGAATTTTGCCAGTCAAAGCAATCGTGGAAGGGAACCAGGGGCACCAACACAGATTTGGAGGGGTTCATTCTGTCTGCAGCTGTGCATCATTACGGATAAGGCACAGATAAGGCACTCCAGTGGCTCAATTGCTAGCACAAAAAGAAGGGGGGGGGACAGAGGGCAGCCCTGTCTAGTCCCCCGACTGATGGAGAAGGCATGGAAAAGAAAGCTATTGATTTGGACCCTTGCTGAGGGATTGTTGTTAAGGGCTTAGACCACTCTTCGAAAGCAGGGTCCAACCCCAGCATGTATCAGCACCAATTGGAGGTATCCCCAATCCACCACATCAAATGCCTTTTCAAAGTCGGTAAAAAGCAATGCTAAGTCGGTGGGCACGATATGATGATGGGCAATGGTCACATGAATGCGTTGGTGGCAGTGACTCTTGTGGCAGTGACTCTTGCTACTGTTCGGCATGAAGCTGCATTGGTTGTGTGAATCACTGTGAGGGGGACCTGTTTGAGACAGACAGCTAGCACTGTGGCAAAAATCTTGACCACCCCTTTGATGATGGAAATGGGATGCTAATCAGCAAAGGCTGTGGAGGGAGGTTGTGTTTTTGGGATCACCACAATTGTGGCAGTGCCTGTTTCTGGGCGAAAGGTACCCTTCTGTTCACTTCCTTCTAAAGGGTCAGAAGATGGAGGGTCAGAATATGATGTTGTGTAATATCCTGTGGAAAAAGCGTCAGGTCCAGGAGTTTTCCCAGAAGCCACCGCTGAATAAGCTGCACCTATCTCTTCGACCATGAATGGCTCGTCTCACATATGGGCTTCAGATGGGGATAGTCAGAGAGGGGTATCTGTAGGAAAGTACCATCTTTCTTGGCATGTTACCCCCAATTTATACCTGTTTGTCAGTATGTTTTGCCAGTTTCATTGGGATCCTGCTGGTCAGGACCCCAGTGATCATAGTTTGTAGCCCAATGTGCGTGTTGTCAGTAGTGCTTAACTGTGTCACTGAAGTTCTGCTAACCAGAACTTCAGTTCTTATGCTCTCTTTGCTTCCAGATTAGTCACAATAGTTTAGTGACTTCATTTACCAATTCCAGTTGGCACTCTGGACCCCCCCTTATAAGTCAGCAGTATATGGTACCTAAGTACCCAGGGCATAGGGGTTCCATGAGATCCTTATGGGCTGCAGCATTTCTTTTGCCACCCATAAGGAGCTCAGATAAACCCTTTCACAGGACTGCCACTGCAGCCTGCGTGAAATAGTGCACACACTATTTCACAGCCATTTTCACTGCACTTAAGTAACTTATAAGTCACCTATATGTCTAACCTTAATTTGCTGAAGGCCAGGGGTGGTGCCCAGAGCTCCTCCAGTGTGTCCCTGGCATTAGCCATTTTGTTTTCCAAGGTGTGGGGACACTCTGGAGATCTCTGAGTGGCCAGTGCCAGCAGGTGACGTCAGAGACCCCTCCTGATAGGTGCATACCTGGTTAGGTAGCCAATCCCCCTCTCAAGGCTAATTAGGGTCTCTCCTGTGGGTTCCTCTTCAGATTCAGCTTTCAGATTTCTTCCAGGAATCCTCTGCAACTTCTGCTTCAGCTTCTGACCATTAGATCAACCTCAGACTGCTCCAAGAACCGCTGTAACTGTAACAAAGTATCCAGAAAGGCTACTGTGACATTCCAACTTCAGCTCTAGCCAGCAACTACAACAGTTTCCAAGGTGTGCACGCTCTGAGGACTCCCTGCCCTCACACTGCACCAGGAGAACCGAATGACTCTCCCATGGAGTGACGGAGTCACTTTCCTGCTCCAGCAGGAACCTTCTAAGATGAAGGCTGATTCTCTGGGACTCCTCTCCTGGTGACAAATGTGCTCCCTGGAACACAGGCGGTTGACCCTTTTGACCCAGACTGTCCTTAGGTCCAGCTGTCCAAATTTGGTAGAGGTAAGAGCTTGCCTTTGCGGTTTGCGACAGTACCCCTGTGCACTGTCATCTCTAGCTCCTGAGGCTTCTCTGCACTATTTGCAAGAATCCTTCGTGCACAGCCTGGCCTAGGTCCCCAGCACTCCATCCTGTGATGCACAGCTCACTGAGTTGTTTTCTGGCTGCGTGGTACCTTCCTTTGTATTGCTGCAGCAATCTCAATTTGCACCTTCTTTGTCCCCATGTCTGGGATGCCCATGGGTGGTGCCTGGTCATCTGCGGGTTCCCTCCAGTTTTGGGAGCCCCCTCTGCCTCCTCACTCTGCTTTGAGGCCTCAGGTCCCCCCCTGAATCCAGGCAGTGCCATTTTGACACAAACAGCGACCTTGCTTGAATCAAGGCTTATTGGACGAATCCAGTGCTGTAACTTGCCTGCATCCAACATATCGACGTGGGACATCTCTTGCATCACGCAGGAACCCGCAGCCATCTTCTTTGGTGCTCTTCTGCAGACTTCTTCTAACTGGAGAATCCTCTGTTGCACCATCTTCTAGGTTGGCAGGGGCTCCTGTCCTTCATGGAATCTTCTGGACTTGGTCTCCTCTCTTCACATGTCTTCAGGTCCAGGAATCCACCATTTGTTGCTTGCAGTCTTGCTTGGTTCTTGCAATAACTCTTATCATGACTTGAAGTGTGTCCTGAGGAAACTTGCAGTACTTTACTCCTACCTTCCTGGGCTCTGGGGTGGGGTATTTTACTCACCTTTGTGGTTTTCTTACACTCCCAGCACCCCTCTACACACTACACTTGTGTAGGGGGGAATTCGTTATGTGCATTCCACTTTCTTAATATATGGTTTATGTTGCCCCTAGGCCTATTGCATCCTATTGCATTGTATTGTATCTTCTACCGTTTGCACTATTCTGTGACTATTTACTTACCTGATTTTGGTCTCTAGTGTATATATTGTGTATAATACTTACCCCCAGAAGGAGTATTGCCTCTAAGATATTTTTGGCCTTGTGTCACTATGAAACTGTTGTGGGAAAGAGCATCACAGCAGGGCAGCTACCCCTGTGACCCGCAAGAGTAACCCGAGTGAAAGACCCTATTGTAACCCTTAAGTGCCAAAAAGGGGCAATGGTTACGCATGAGGTGGGTCTCTAGGAGTAGTAAATGCCTTGGTGAGGTGTCGGTAGGCAGAGTTGAGTACTGGGGTACGCTTCACATGATGTAATAGACTGGTAATGTTCAAAGACAAAATTCAAAAAAGCATCATCTCTGGGGGGGTGGAAGGAGCTGGAAGTGGTCAGGATGAATGAAGGCAGGCAATCCCCCTGCGCTCGGGGCCCGATGCGTGCGCCTGTCCTGTAACGAAAAGAGCTGTGTCTCGGTTCACGCTGTGGTGAATACATTGCAGATGTGTGTCTGAGTGCAATTAAACATATTTAAGCAAACATTTAAACAAAACAGAGACTGTAAAAAATTTATGTTGGCATTATGCTGAGCCCCCATCCCCAACACCCACCCCACCCCATACTTCCACCCAAGAAGCATCTGTCACCCTGAAAAAGAAAGCAGAGGTGCAAAACAATACAGGAAAAGATAAGTATCATCCATCAAAGTGTATTTGAGAAGGTACTGGTGTGGATGCCTTTGGGCCCCATTATAGCTATTGGCATATTTTATAGAGTAAAACTTTGAGTCATTGCGTGGTCTTCAGTAGGTAACAGCGATACAACAACCAGGGGATCCTCATGCTCCGTATGATGTTTCCCCAGCTCAGGAGGCCTGGGAAGGCTGCGATGATGAAGGGGATTGACTTTGTGCCTAAGGAGACCGCGAAGAAGATTTGGAGTGATGGGCGTGAGCGAACACAGTACCTTGGTTTGGGCACCATCATGTCACCGGCTGTCATAGTGATTTTGGATCCCCGAGGAGGGATCTCCGCTGGAGCACGTAGTGGGCTTTCCTCTGTAAGCCACAACCTGTTGGATTTTGAGCTATAAAAAAAAAAAGGGATTTGTTAGCATGGATTTCAAGGAGCCTGGCAGGAAAGAGGAGGCAATATTGAAGTCCCATCACCCTGAGCTTCTGCTTGACCCCCAGGTAAGGAGGGAATTGTTGCTGAACCTCCCAGGTGTAGTTTGTGAAAAGGCGTACATTGGCATCCCCACAGCAGACATCCTGACAGGAGCCGAACTCTCTACGGATGATGTCTCTGTCCCTGAATTTGAGGATATGAGCAATCCCGGTCTGGGAGACTTGCCCAGAGAAGGTTTGGGAGTCAGAGCCCTGTAGGCCATCTCTGTTGGGAACCAGGATGACAATAGATCTGGAGGCATCCAGGATTTGATCCTGGTTTCAAGGTAGTCAGAGACTTGTTGAGGTTCTGTGCTTTTAGGGATGTCAATCATGTGCACATTATTGCACCAGGAACTATTTTCCATATCTTCGGTGCGGCGGTAGAGCTCATTCATATTCAAAAGGAGGCCGTATACCTGGGATTTGAGAAGATCCACATCATCCTCTTCTGTAGATATCTTGGATTCAACTTCAGTGATCTTGGCCGTGGCATTTCATTAGTCTTGACAAAGGAGGGAGATCTTGAACTCAACAGTGGCTTGGGAGATATGATTGGCTTGAAGGATTGTTGCCAGATTGCCATCGAAGAAGAGGGACCTTTCTGTACCAACGCCTCCAATTTGCTCCGCCATATGTTAGGTGGTGTAGTGGTCCATTTGAGTCTGAGAGGTCGCGGGGCAAGTGGGCTTGTCCTTACCCATGGTGTCTGGCCAGCGTTGTCATAAATCACCTTCTGTGGTGGAGACTCGACCAGCTTGCCATGGTTCTTCAAAAGCACGAGCAGCCTGTCTCTCGGCGCCTGAGAACGTCTCTTGGGGAGGATAAGGCTGTGATGCCCTGTGTGGTTGGCACCAAGGACACCACTAGAGCAACGGGCAAGATCTCACTCAGGCTAGGGCGAAGACAAAGTACTCAGTGTGGGAAAATTCCTAACAGGGAGGTGGTGACGAGTGTTCAGGAAGGATAGGAGGCCCAGACAGAGATCGTAGAGGCCTGAGTTCTGAGTAGGTCATTCTTCAGTGCCAGGATAATCATGTCTCCTTCAAAAGGAATCCATCTCCCTGAAATGCCAAGTAAGCACGATGGAGGAGGGCACCTACCCACAGGTGGTTGGTGCAAGAGAAGGAGGCCCCAGTAATCTTTGATGGGGGTTTGCACCATGCAGGTAAAGGCAAGAAGGAGCCCCTTGAGGCACATGAAGAAAGGGCCAAAGGTGTTCCTCCCCCATGGGTTCCAGACCCCCAGTCAGTGTTTATGTTGGCCAATTGCCTGCAGGTCTCTCTTCAGGGTCTGAGATGGGTTCACAGCATGTCAAAGTGGGAGCCACCCCACTTGAGCAGAAGGGCCTCACTGTGACAGGGAGACCCCACCAGAAGACAGATGTTGCAGTGGAGAGCTCCAAGGCAAGGCTCATCATAAAATTAGGGCCATTCAGAGGACCTTACGTTCGCAGGAGAGAAATCCCTTAATACATCCCTCTAGCGGGTACTGGTCCTCTTGGTGGTGTCAATGAAGGCACAGGCACCAGCAAATGTCTACACTACCCAGCTGGGGCACAAAGAAGACAAGTACCCGAGGATGGGGGGGTGCGCTGCAAAGCGGTCCGGGTTCAAATGCAGGTAGGATACCCTCCACTGGCTGTCAGGATGCCGGGGGAAGCACGACAGTGACCAAGGATATCGGGCCGCCCCTTTGTGCAATGGCTATCCAGGCTGCAGGACCACCCCTGCAACACAGAAGACTTCACTACGGGGCCAGGAGGGTGCGAGAACTCCATGGGTGGGTGCAAAAAGGTGACCGCTTGGCCACATGTAGCGGGTGAGTTCGTTTATACAATTAAATAGGGACTCACACTCACTTCCCTCCGTGATTTCACCATAGCCAGCTGTCACTGTCCTGCAGAAGGCTGGAAGGCTGTACGGCCTTGACCAGGGTCCTGACTCGGGACACAGAAGGGCAATGGCTGTGGGGAAGAGCTCCAAGATCAGTGGCCACACAGAGTCTCTGGAGGGCCTCCCCTGCCTAACAGGAGTGGTGTAGTTGCTGGTGTGGTGTCTGTTAGTGCCCGGTGGCAAGGACTGGCATCAGTCCGGGTCAGCCGCCATGTTGGGAAGGCTGCATACCTCACAGGAGCAGGGAGAACTAAGGTGGCGATGCCTCTTTGCAGACGAAGATAGCAGCATAAGAGTCCTGAGGCTGTGAGAGGTAGATACAGGCGTATATGGTGTGGTTTGATTCCCGTGAATGGATGCAGATGACAAAGGGGTCTGTAGCGCTCTTAGAGTGTGACTGTCCTCTTGACGCTCAAAGTTATGCTCCCTCTATGCTCTGTTTTGATTCCATCATAGGCTGTTTAAAAGCATTAATCTATAATCATTTAATCTGTGCAGTGTGACAGACAGCATGAAAAACATATTTCAAGAACATTTACATCCTTGCCGTCAGTAGGCACCCGAATCTGAATTCTAAGATGTCAGAAATTACTGCACCTTGTGTTTTTGCCCACATAAATTCCTCCAGATACAGCCCAAAGGAATTTGCATAGGCAAAACACATTATAAATGGGAAAATATGAGAATTCCATCAACACATTTCCCATTTCAACCTGCAAATCTAATTATAGGTCAATGTAAAACTGCTAGGTGTGGACTTTATCCTGGGTTGATTTTGCAGGATGGTAATTCAGGAGACTTTGGAACGAGGGCCAGGCGTAGCTCCTCCGCTAGGGTGGAGGAGCGTTGCCCCTCGCCAGCAGCTGAAACTGCACACCTTTACTATAAAACGATAATAAACCATGTTTATTATCATTTTATAGTAAAAGGGACCGCGGGCTATGATGGTAACGGAGGGGGAGTGCACACTCCAGCCAGCAGCATGACAGCAGTGTTCAGACTGACCGGGAACCTGTGCCTGCAACTGCAGAGGAGGAGTGGCGCGGTGGTGGTGGCAGTGGCGGGCAGAAAGGTACGTTTTTTAATTAATTTCCCTCCCCCCCCCCCACACACACACACACACACATCACCCCGCCCCTTCAAATTGGCAAACTGCTCCTGATATCTTCAAATGTTTGTTAACATTTCCTTCAAACGGTGTGGCATTCACAGCGAAATATAAAATAACCAACTCTTAAATTGTTAGATTTGGCTTCAATTGAACCGATGAAATATTAATTTATTTATTATTTTTGTAAGAATCTATGCATGTTGTCCTGGAGCCCAAGGTGTCTTTTTGAGTTTTCATTGATTGACCCTGGTTCTTGTTGAATCAAATTTCCATTCAATGATTGACAAAGGAGTTTGTGCTGTCGAGTCAGGGTCGTTATGTTGGTGCTGACAGATGAGAAAAAAAGCAACCCAGGAAGGGTTTGAGTAATCTGAGAAACAATTGTTATTTGGCCTTTTGGTCTGGCAGTCTTCTGGCGTGTCAGGTGGGCCCATTCTCTTGTCCAGTAAGAATATGTAGATACAACATTATCTTATATACAAGTCTCTTAGTGCCAGATGTAGCAAAGGGTTTTACCCAATCTGTCCTTATGAGAAAATGTGTTTGTAAATATGGCCCTTAGTTCGTAGAGAGGGCGCTCTGACCCTTAGTGACATACAGACCACAGTAAGATATTTTAGTGTTCATACCACATGCAGTCTGAGGGCTACGTGAGGATAAATTGAATGGGACCAATGCTCAAATAAATGTGTACATCTGTCCTTCATAACTCTATTCCTAATATGTGAATGTGTTATGCATTTTCTGAGTCATAGACATCCAGTGAGCATGCCTTTGAAATCCGGGTAATTTAAATTTCCACACTTGTCTTTGGTCTATTATACATAGCCCAACAGACTGTTTTCATCCACAGTATAATGCACCGCACAAATTTGCAAACAGAAAGTATTCTTTTTCACAGGTAAGACATTTACCCACGTATAATGTGTCCTACTAAGACCCTCTCAAATATTGGGAAGTGGGTAGAGGTGCCCACTCTTTTCTCATATTCCTAGATTTGTACTTAGGGCTGCTCTTTCGGGGAATATCTTTCCACAGTGCAAAATAACCGAAGTACCATGTGTGAATACCAACAAACCTACTAGCTTGTGGGTGTGCAGCAACTTTTTGCTGGGCAACTGCCAGAGCAGTCCCCTCTTTTGCCGTGAGAACCTCCTCTTTTCTATCCAACTATCCAAGTCATATTGTCTACTGGCCACGTTTGTGTGACTCAAGGATTCAGGTCGTGGCTAATTTGTTTGGGAGATCATTGTTTTGCGCACATAAGTTCAATTTACAAGGCCAACTAGCTTCAACAGCCACTGACATTTACAATGAGAGGTGTTACAAAATGTTTCTTTCTTTCTCATTTTAACCTACTTCGATGTAAGTGGAAATATTATCTATATAATGGCGCAAATGGTCAATAAATAGAGTAAAATATACAATTATACATGAGAAGCACCTTTTGCAAAAATCAAAATAATTCTATTGTTCGGTTCTAGAGAGAGCAAACAATGACTATACTAATGTGTTTAACTACATTGAAATACTGAGACTACAATCGATACACGTAATTATAGAAGCAAAAACGGCATGAATGAAGTCAGAAGAAGTCCCGAGTCATATTTTGAAGAGCATATTTAGTGTTTTGAGCAGGTGATAGATAAAATTAGGAGGTAGAAAGGCATGGGTAGAGGTGGATCCATACAATTTGCATTACTTGCTCTGTGACTACCTAATGACCCGTCCTGTTGGCCTTTCATAAGTGTCCTGAGAGGCCAGCACACTATTGTGGTGCTTAAGACTAGCCAATATAAATGAGATAAGTCTGCAATAGACGTTTGTGAGAAGGAGCGCGCAATCCATCATATGTGATTTACATTAAGCACAAATGGGAATTTGACTACAAAATCTTTAGCGTATAATTGCAAAAATCTTTAAAACGCATTTCTTATTCCCAGAGATGGCACTTAAAGGCACACTAGTTAAATCAACCACATTTATTTAGCAGTCAGAGAGCAGTTTTCACTGATATCATTGGAGATTAGTAAATCTAATTACCTCACTAGTTAAGAAACAGTGAAACGACTGTATCTGATGCATGTTAAGTGCAGTTGATTTAAAATTAACCTTAAAATGACAGGTGCATCAAAAGGTTTTAAGTCAAGGTTGGTTTATTTTAATATACCTCTTCGGGAGTAATAAAACAAGGTCATTTCTCACTTTAGATTAAAAAAAACATTAAACAATCACCGTCTCTGTGAATCACGTTAACTTAGCACCACGTATTACAGTGCAGCACGGTACCTAGTGTAATACCGCATATGGTTTCTATTAAACGTTAATGGCCATATTTATGAGAAAATCTTCTCTTGTGTCGCCCTTGCCCCAAATAACAACACCATGTTTGCGCCGTATTTACAATACGGTGCACCATGTCGGTTTTTACCACAACAGCGTCAGATTTTTTGATGCTGTTGTGGTGGTTTGATGCACAAGCATTAACAATTTTGATGCTAAGGCAGCAAAGCACAGGGCGGCCCATTGATTTCAAGAGAAGAGTCATTTTAACCTCGGCCTTGAGCAACTATTGAAAATGATGGAAAAAATTGTGCATTTTTTATGGCTTCCCTGCGTTGGAATGCCACCCTTGCAAACATTATGCCTGGCGCAGACAAAATGTGGTACAAGGTGTTGCAAAGTGGCGCAATGCCTGCATTTTGCCACTTTGTAAATCTGGCACTGGGGAAAGGCCACCTTTGCGTAAAAAAAAAGGATTTAAGGCAGCACAAGGGGCTTGTAAATATGCTCCTAATTGCTTAAGCAAGAGACATATACGTCCTCTGCTTTTATAATGACCAATGCCTAATCTGTTTTCCCTCCATGATACAAATTAAATTCACATAACCATTAATTAATGAGGTGAATATTTGTCCTTGTGGGACAATGCTGTTGTGATCAGTTTTTGGAGAATAAGGCACCAATCTTCCATCGACCTCCATCAATGTTGGCATCTCCTCATCTGTTTCTATCAGTAGGGTCCATTTGGCAATGAGACAGTCCATTGAGAACGTTTGTTACTTATTTAACAGTGAAGTGCCTGCTATTTCCTAGTCATATGAGGATCAAATCCTTAGAATGTCTGAGGACAAGAGGCACATCACATGCTGGTTGTCAGTGGCCACTAATGCTGAAATGCTGTCAGACCAGAATATTATTCTACTAGTTGTGAAGTATTTCCTCCAAAGGTGTATGGCTAATACCATAGAAAAGTGCTCCAGTGTAGGAGGCTGGCCTGGCTTATAGTGGGTACCTTGTGGTACTTACACCTTGTGCCAGGTCCAGTTATCCCTTATTAGTAGATTAGAAGTGTTCTAGCAGCTTAGGCTGATGGTAGCTATAGCAGAGCAGCTTAGGCTGAACTAGGAGACATGCAAAGCTCCCACTATACCACTTTTATCGTATAGCACTATATCATGAGAAAACACATTACTCAATGTTACTAAAAATAAAGGTACTTTATTTTAGTGACAATATGCCAAAAGTATCTCAGAGGATATACTCCCTTAGGGGGTAAGTAAAATAAACAAAATATACACACAAACCAAAATCAGGCAAGTAAAACACTGAGTGCAGACACTGTAAAACACAATAGAATGCAACAGGAGAAAATAGGCCTAGGGGCAACACAAACCATATACTCAAAAAGTGGAATGCGAACCACGAATGGACCCCAGGCTTAGTGTAGTGTGTAGCGGGTCGCTGGGAGTGTAAGAAAACACTAAGAGTGTCCAAGATACTCCACCCCAAGACCCTGAAAAGTAGGAATAAAGTTACCCTACTACCCCAGAAAGATAGTAAAGTCAAGATAGGGGATTCTGCAAAGACAACAAATGACTGCAAAGCACTAAAGACAGATTCCTGGACCTGAGGACCTGCAAAGGAAGGGGACCAAGTCCAAGAGTCAAGCAAGTGTCTGGGTGGTGGGGGGCAGGAGCCCACTAAATCCCAGATGAAGGTGCAAAAGGGCTGCCTCCGGGTGGAAGAAGCCAAAGATTCTGCAACAATGGAAGGTGCCAGGAACTTCTCCTTTGATCAGATGATGTCCCCCAGCGTGCTGGAGGACACAGAGTTGTTTCAACGCAGAAAGACCGCAAACAAGCCTTGCTAGCTGCAAGAGTCATGGTTGAAGATTTTGGGTACTTGCACTGCCCAGGAAGGACCAGGAGGTTGCCCCTTGGAGGAGGAGACAGAGGGGGTGCTCAGCAACAGAGAGAGCCCATGCAGTATCAGGCAGCACCCGCAGAAGCACCTGAACAGGTGTTCAGGAAATCTGAGCATGGTTGTCGTCTCAGCACAACAAAAGAGGGTCCCACAAAGTCTGAGGTCAACTCAGTGAGTTGGGCAATGCAGGACAGAGTGCTGGGACCTGGGCTGTGCTGTACATGAAGGAAGTCTTGCAAAAGTGCACAGAAGCCCTAGCAGCTGCAGATCACCCAGTACACAGGATTACTGTCTGGCGTGGGGAGGCAAGGACTTACCTCCACCAAATTTGGACAGAAGGACCACTGGACTGTCGGGGTCACGTGGATCCAGCTCCTGTGTTCAAGGGACCACATTCGTCAAGATGAGAGGGGACCCAGAGGACCAGTGATGCAGAAGTTTGGTGCCTGCGTTGGCAGGGTGAAGATTTCGTCGACCCACAGGAGACTTCTTCTTGGATTCCAGTGCAGGGTGAAGGCAGACAGCCCCCAGAGCATGCACCACCAGGAAACAGTTGAGAAGCCGGCAGGATTAGGCGTACCGCGACTGCTGGCGCACATCGTCATTGGCCCGAGAAACCCATAGGGTTCTATGTTAACCAATGCGGCTTTGCGCCGCGGTCTTCGACCGCCTACCGCCACGGTGTGCCACACCAGCGCATTGACCTCACATCCCATTGTCACACTTCACAGGTCAGGCAGTCGCCATTTCAAGGGCCCACATGGCTTAATTTCTACCGCGTCACACATACCTAGGCCTTTCCTCAACACTCATACAAGCCATTCAATGCATAGTGAATCGTGTTGTGTGCAAGCTGTGGGAACGTACCTGTGGGTTGATTGACTCTGTGCTCGCTGTTGTCCTTCCTAGGCACCGTCCGCTGGGCAATGCGAGGAGATGGAGGAATCTTCCTGTGTACAGACCGCTGGTGGACCTGTCGACAATGGAGGAAAGACATGTCATACTGACATACAGGCTTGACCGAGCCACTATTGATGAACTGTGTGCCCAGCTGGAGGCAGACCTGATGTCACCCATCCGCCAACCCACAGGGATCCCCCCTCTAGTGCAGGTGCTGTCAGTACTCCATTTCTTAGCAAGTGGGTCATTTCAAACAACAGTGGCCATATCATCAGGGATGTCTCAACCTATGTTTTCCAAGGTGTTGTCCAGAGTGTTGTCTGCCCTGCTGAAACACATGCGGAGCTACATTGTTTTCCCTGAGGTGGGGGATTTGCCTACAGTGAAGGGTGATTTCTATGCCCTTGGACATATCCCCAACATCATAGGTGCCATTGATGGGACACATGTGGCTTTGGTACCCCCCAGCAGGAGTGAACAGGTGTACAGGAAAAGTTATCATTCGATGAATGTACAGATGGTCTGTTTGGCAGACCAGTACATCTCCCATGTTAATGCCAAGTTCCCTGGCTCAGTGCATGACACCTACATCCTGCGGAATAGCAACATCCCAGTATGTGATGGGTCAACTCCAGAGGCACCGGGTGTGGCTATTAGGGGACTCTGGTTACCCCAACCTGTCCTGGCTACTGACCCCAGTGAGGAATCCCAGGACCAGGGAAGAGGAACGCTACAATGAGGCCCATGGGCGGACTAGGAGGGTGATCGAACGCACCTTTGGCCTCCTGAAGGTCAGGTTCAGGTGCCTCCATATGACAGGTGGATCCCTAATGTACTCACCAAAGAAGGTGTGCCAGATCATCGTGGCCTGTTGTATGCTTCACAACCTGGCTTTGCGCCACCAGGTGCCTTTTCTGCAGGAGGATGGTCCAGATGGTGGTGTTGTAGCAGCTGTGGAGCCTGTGGAGAGTGAAGAAGAGGAAGCCGAAGAGGATGACATAGACAACAGGAACACAGTAATAGAGCAATATTTTCAGTGACACACCGGCATATTACATTTACTTAAAGACTCCTACCTCTCTACTGTCTGACTTTTTCCCCCAGTGTATGGTAACTGTGTTGTGACTTTCCCTTCCGTTTTCAGAGCTGTGGCCCCACTGCGTGACATCTGCTTTGTTTCCCCATGGACTACAGCTGTGTGACAGCGGTGTGTTGGCATCACAATGTGAATAAAAATGTTGGCACTGTCATGTCTAATACATTTGTTAAAATCACAGACAGACTCCAGATTGTTTATGTGCAATAAGTGTTTATTCAAGTGCTCTAATTTGAATGGGTGGTTGCAAATCGGTGAGGGGTGATGGTGGAGGATTGTCCATGGCAGAGTCCAGACTATCAGGTTCACAGGTGCATTGTCCAAATGCCTGTGGGAAGTGGAGCAGGGGCAGTTTAAGGTTGGACAGGGTGACAATGTGGGACAGTGGGATGACAATCAGGGCGGTATCCTTTGCTGGCGGGGGTCTTGACATGTTACTCTGTCTTCTTCCTGGATCTCAGGGCCCGCTTGCGGGGTGGTCCTCCTTCTGCAGGGGGTGGGGTTCTGGTGGCCTGTTGGTCTTGTGTCGGGGCCTCCTGTCCACTAGCGCCGGCGGAGGTGGTAGCCAGTTCTTGGTCCATGCTAGTGACAGGGGCCCTTTGAGGTGCCACAGTGTTCCGCAATGTGGTGATTAACTCATTCAGGGCCTCTACGATGGTACCCATGGCGGAACTGATGTTTCTTAGTTCCTCCCTGAACCCCATATACTGTTGCTCCTGCAGAAGCTGGTTTTCCTGAAACCTGGCCAGGACCGTCGCCATCGTCTCCTGGGAGCGGTGGTATGCTCCCATGATGGAGGAGAGGGCCTTGTGGAGAGTGGGTTCCCTTGGCCTGTCCCCCCCCTGTCGCACAGCAGCCCTCCCAGTTCCCCTGTTTCCCTGGGCCTCCGTCCCCTGGACCGTGTGCCCACTACCACTGCCCCCAGGTCCCTGTTGTTGTTGGAGTGGTGGGTTAGCCTGGGTTCCCTGTAGTGGTGGACACACCGCTGAATGACGTGTCCTTGGGACAGAGGTATGGGCTCGCTGGGTGGGTGCTGTGCTGGTGTTCCCAGAGGGGGGAAGGTCTGCTGTGGGCTGTGGCTGTCTGAGGGGAACCGACTGTCCCGAGGTCCCCGATGGACCGGGCTGGTCATCTAGATCCAGGGAGACAGAGCTGCTGTCATCACTGTGGGCCTCTTCTGGGGGTGGAGTGGACATTTGTGGACCCTCCTGCGCGGTGACCTGGCGTTCGGGTCCTGCAGGGGTATAATAGTATGGTTATTGCTTCTGTGTGTGCCAATGGCGTGCAATGGGTGGATGCCCGTGTACCCCAGTGCTGGCATTCCTTTGTGGGGGCTGTTGTGACGGTGTTTTGGGGGGGGGGGGTGATGGGTATGTGCATTGGGCATGCTTTGGTCATGGGTGTCCATGCTTTGGGGCCGCATGCAGGGCTAAGTTTTGGGATGGGTGGGTTGTGATGGTGAGACGTTTGCAAGGGGTAGTTGGGGTGGGGGTGAGGGTGGGGGTATGAGTTGGCATGCAGGTGGGGTGGGGGGGATGAAGTAGTGAAGATGAGACTTACCAGAGTCCATTCCTCCACCGACTCCTGAGAGGCCCTCAGGATGCAGGATGTTCAAGACTTGCTCCTCCCATGTAGTAAATTCTGGGGGAGGAGGTGGGGGTCTGCCGCCAGTCCGCTGTACCGCGATGTTGTGCCTTGATACCATGGAATGCACCTTCCCCCGTAGGTCGTTCCACCTCTTCCTGATGTCGTCCCTATTTCATGGGTGCTGTCCCACAGCGTTGACCCTGTCGACTATTCTGCTCCATAGCTCCATCTTCCTGGCAATGGTGGTGTGCTGCACCTGTGTCCCGAACAGCTGGGGCTCTATTCGTACGATTTCCTCCACCATGACCCTGAGTTCATCATCTGAGAACCTAGGTTGTCTTTGAGGTGCCATGGGGTGGTGTGGATGATGTGTGGGGTGGAGTGTGTAGTGATAGGTGGGATGCTATTTAGTGGTGTGTTGTGGAGGTGCGTGGAAGTTCTGTGGGTATTGGTATTGTGTGCCTGTGGATGCTTGGTAGTTGACTGTGGTGTCTCTCTCTGGCCTTCTCTCAGAATTTCTGGTCGTAGGGGTTTGTGGGTGATGTGGGTGTGTGTTTTATATTGTATTGGGTGTGTGGGAGTGGTGTGTGTATGTGTATCAGGTGTGTGTATTTCGAATTGGCCAATGTGGTAGTGTTTTGTACGAGTATGTGTATTTCGACCGCAGCGGTGTGTACCGCCAATAGAATACCGCGGTTGAAAGACCGCCGAGTGGATTCGTGGGTCGTAATGGCATGGGCGTATTTCTGTTGGCGTGACGGTGGAGGTTTGGTCATCGCCAGTTTATCGCTGACCTTTGGTGTGGCGGACTTTTGTGGATGTCGGTATTTTGGCGGTTTGCCTGTTGTGGGTCAGAATGACCGTGGCGGTTTACCGCGGCCACGGCGGTGTTATGGCGGTCTTCTGTCTGGCGGTAAGCGCCTTTTACCGCCGAGGTCGTAATGACCCCCATAGTCTCTACCCGATAATGCATCACCGAAGATAAGTAACTTGTTCATCATGAGCGTCAGGCTACAGTTGTATGTCGTTCATACTGCACCAAAATTTAAGTTAAGGATGCCAAAAAGTGATGTACAGTTTTAACATTTTATATACAAACAGCACACCTCCTTCAAACAAAAATTCTAAACTCCTTCTTCTTTCGAGATTACCATAGCACAGAAAGGAACACATGTATTTCTTCCTTTTAATGCAAGCTAGAAGATGGAAACATTTGCAGTATCTGGAAACAGAGAGGACAACAATACTTTCGAGCTTTGCTCCAACAAAGTTCTGAAAAAAGCATAATTTTATGGATTTAAATATGTTCAGGAAGAGAGTGGGACCGTTTTGACCAGTGCTGTTTGATGTGCCTTCTGGTAACTTGGGGCAATGCTTTCTCCAAACACCTTGACAACTTTATTATGAAAGCAGGAATTTGGAGGTGGTAATGAGTGACAAGAATGTTTATGCACATCTATTGAGTGGTATTGTGTTACAGTGATGATGTATTTTGTCTTTTGTGCTGCTTGGATTTAGCTCTGCCTTAAAGCAAGTTAACATTATTGTATTCTACTGTGGTTGTTGTGTTGTTTTCTGTTTTGACTGTTTCCTGTGATGTGGTGTGTTATGCTTTGTTTTGTAATATTGCTTTGAGCATAATATTCAGTTATGTTCTGTAATTTAGTTTTAATGTGCTGCTACATTTCCAGCTGAAAACAGCACATTCCTTGATAGATCCTATGACAAGAAACCGTATACCTCTGCATATGTGGTAAAATAGGTATGGTCTTGCTCTTCAACTATTTCAGACAGCCACATCTATGGCAGAGACTTTGGGCCTGATTTAGAATTTGGCTGATGGGTTACTCCGTCACTGACATTGCAGGTAACCCGTCCACCCTATAACGATTTCCATAGGATCTATTGGAATTGTAATACAGCGGACGTGACATCCGTCATGTTGGTGATGGAGTATACCCATCCGCCAAACTCTAAATCAGGCCCTCAGTCTTAACTTAGCACTCCCAGTACTCACTTTATGTGATACAACTTCGGATATTTAAAAATGTCACTGCACAGCTGCGCCCACAGAAGCTCAAAGTATGTTACCATTTTAATTTTGTTACATTGTATGGAGTCACATATCAGAATTCTAGAATTGTCTTCTTGAGAACATTTTCATGACCATTACATTATCCGCTCACTGCATAATTGTGATGTGATTGGTGATTAATTATGCAGTATTGGTTACAAGGCGACAACAACTATTTCTTTATCTCTCAATACTTATAATCATAACACTTTTGTACAGAGAGCGGTGTTCTCCTGATGGCTTCAGTAGAATCGAGGGCAGCAAGAGGAGCATCTGCCTTTGTAAATACCTGAGAATGCTTTCAATTTCTGTTAAGATTGTATCTCCTTTTCGTCGTTTCATCCTTTTTAGGAAAGAGATTGAGACATCCTCACTGATATGGGAGGTGTATACCAAGATCTGATGAGGAAGAGGGATTTCTATTCTTTTAAGCAGGATAGTTAATTATACTTTATTTTCCTCCGCAGAACTGTACTTGTTATGAATTCCTGACTTCTGACACGTGTGCATGAGGGTGTAAGGTAGGTGCCTTGTGTTACTACTTTTCATCCTTCGTCCGTTAATAGCCACGGCTCAGATATTTAGAATTAAAATACTGGGATGTGAGGTTCTACTGGATATTTTTCTATGGAAATAAATCCCTTCATAAGATCCGAATAGCAACAGTTATTCTGATTTACGGAACTCTCCTAGGCCCACCTGCTAAAGGCTTTCCTGACCTTTGCTGGACCATATCTGACAAACCTTCTAAGGAATCTTTTCTGCAACCTAAGCGCAGTCATCTTTTACATTCAGAGCATCCAACCAAATGAGAAGCGTAAATACATTCCTAGGTAGAAAGCCCATAAAAGCTTTCATCAGAAGAGCACAAAGGTATCCCTGAAATAGCTACGGACCTGGGATGACCAATATATTCAAACAGCGGTCCCTCATTCAAAATTCTAAAGAGAAAGTTAGTATTATAAAGAGCTCCATTCTCTTAAGATGGCCACCACTCTCTGAAGTTCTCCCTTAATATTCCTTATCCCACTTTACACCTTTTAAAGATCGTCGCCATCCATAAGTCCTATTTCTACGATGCACTCCACTCCGTCACTAGCTTGCCAATACGCAGAGTTGTTACACAGCTCCTGCTGATCTCTCCATATCCCCTTCTCTGTGGCTCCCTTACACATGGCTTAATTTGAGAGTCCCCTGTTGAGGGCATTGTTTCCTTGTCACTGCCCAGCCTCCAACAAATTATTTTCAAAAGTGTCCTGTTCGATAGAGACTGCCACCTTGTTGTCTCAGAGTCATTCCTTATTATTCCAGTATAAAGTGAACAAATTTCATTTACGGTTTCCAACTATCTCTCTCTTCATGTTTTGTCAATATGAAATTAACACAATTCCATCAATAGGTAGTCTTAGGGCCTCATTATGAGTTTGACGGATGGGAAAGCCCATCTGCCAAACTCCTGACGGGGTGGCAGCCGCCTTCGTGGCGACCACCCTGCCAGACCTATTAGGAGTTTCCCACTACGTCGGCTGGCGGAAACCTAGGTGTCTGCCCACCGGCCTAGTGGGAAACAGGCTACAGCATTGTCTCTGGCACGTACTTGAGCCGGCGGCAATGCTGTAGCCCGCAGGGTGCACTAGCACCCTTGCAATGATCACTGTCTGCCAGGCAGACAGTGAACATTGTGGGGATGCTGGGCTGGGGCCCATCTGTGGCCCCTGCACCTGTTATCCTCCAGCCTTTTCATTGTGGTAAAACCGCCTTGAAAAGGCTGGCAGAGAACGAGGTTGTAAACCGCAGGTTGCGCTGCAAACAGCACTGCCCTTTGGGATTACGATCTCCGCCATGCGGTTGGAATCATGGATCCTGTCAGTGCTGGCGGAACCCTGGCAGTCTGACCGTCAGGGTCTCTATATGGTGGTTGGACCACCACAGTAGCCTCGTAATGAGGCCCTTAGTGTCCAGCTACTTCCCACATTTAGATGAACTTTTCCTATAGACTTTACAATATAGACAGAATCTCTCACTTAGCTTGCTCTCGGGCTCCCTTTAATGTTTGAGTCTTGGTGATGATCCCTTATCACATTGGGTGCTTTGGCATTACCTTAGCAGAGTTCAGTAAATATAGTCTGATACATTCCTGCAGTTTCTAAGACTTCGTGGTGGATAAATCCACTGGCTTCGGGGGATAGTGCAAGTATTTTCTTTTCTGTATTATTGTCTGGGTCTTGGGCGGGGGCATAGATAGGGAAGAAACATATGTGAATGATACTGGTTGGGCAGGCCCATCCTGGAATCCTGGTTTAGACACTTAAATCAAAACATGGAAGATATTGTGAGTGAACTAGAAATTCAAGTCTGAAAAATCCTTGTCCAGAAACTTCACATGCTTTACATTATATGAGGGAGAAAGCAAGCATTTTTCTTTGACCAACAAAAATACATTTCACACAATACCAACAGAGTCTATGTTATCATCTGTCCCCGCAATATATCCTACATAGGAAGTACTACCAGAGCATTCGAACTAAGAATAAAGGAACACTATCGGAATATACAAAAGGATGATCTAAGACTCCCTTTGATTGAACACTTTGTGAAATATCACCCCCATACATGAACGTTTAAATTCTGTGGCCTGACCAGACTCAAACAACATCCTCGGCAACTTAGAACTTAAACTACCACAAAATGAGAGCAAGCTTACCATCTGTTTTGACACAGTCTGATATGGCCTCAACAAGGATTCAGAATGGCACTACAGCTTCATTGATGGAATAGATAATATAAATATCCTAAGATTTATTATATCCCGATGTGTTTTGACTAAATGGCTTTTGGACCTTCATAGGCCCACATGTTAATATATATTCTCACAATTAGTATGTTATATGCACCCCCTTCTAACGTGGAGTAAGCCTGAGTCATTTTCATATACCCTGAACCACATGTTCCCATGACTCAATTACACTACTGTTCAGTCTTAGAGACTGTTCTCATGTATACACTATACTTCATACTATTACACTCAGTGTAAATATGCCTTTACATCCATATATTTTAGGACCCGTGGTGCTAGGGTCACTGTTCATCAACTTACAGGGATACCACAATTACTATTGAACATAATTGACATATGGATATTCACTTAAATTTTAGGAATACAATAAGTTACACTGGGTCCCCTATCCCATCATGAGTGGCATTCTGTTGCCCTCGAAGACCCAGTTTGTGTCCCTTCATTTTGAAATATTTCTGTATGATCCATTCATTAATATAATCTATCCAATATGCCCAATGTCTTTTCCTTACACTGATAATATACCAATAAATATAATGGAAATAGGAATAGGACTCACTGTTTAACTATGCACTAAAAATAGAAGTAGGACTATCCATTAGTAAAGCACCCTTCTAACGTACAGTTCGTATGTATCATTATCACACAACTTATGCTACCAGCAACCACAACCTAACGGCATTACTGCTCAGTCTCACAAACTGCTTTCATGCAAGACTACATCTCACCATGTACCAGTGAAATTCACTACATAATGCATAGAAAGATCCAAACCACGATTACATATATTTAACATATGGGCAGCCATCGTTATTGTAGCTATACATCAGATCAAACTTGGGCCTTGTTACCTCTGTCATTTCAACACAAGCCCCTTCATCCTTACACAATTTTGCATGATACACTTACCTATACAATCTATTCAATATGGCCGACACCATTTCTCCACATTTATTTTAGCTTAACAGGAAAAAAGTAAGAGGACTACCCGTCTAACCTTGTAATAGAAATAGGAGTAGGACTATCCTCTCACATTACACTCAACATGGCGCTGAATTAGAATGCCCTATTTTCGATGAGTCATTTACCCCAGGACATCTTTTCAACATCACAGAATCCGTAAGAGACCCTTTATTGGGCATGACTCCACACCACTCTTAATGTCCCAAATGGAGACAAAAATATAGCCTCTCATTCACCAGCTAGCTCCTTTACATAATATATTCTCTACATAATTTCTTTAATTTTTTTTCTATATATTATACACTCTTGATATACAAGCTTGAATATCTCTTTGCTCTATACTTCACCCCCTGCAGGACGTATCTCATACTTATAGTAATAAGCACATCAGAATCTACGCATATTTTTATCCTTGAGACCCCCGCCACAGCCTATTACCTGATCCTCTGTAGTACTGGATATCCTGTTTTAAGAAATAGACACCATGTCCATGATACTTATTCTTTGCCTCACAAGTAAGTGGCTCCTTTCACTGCTTGTTTTATTATCTTATCTCCTGTAGGACTGGGATTCGGATATGAATCGGATTTTGTGTCTAGGTCATATATTTGTCGCTTTACGAGTATGTGCCTCTGAAACTTTCACTACTTATATCCCAAATACTGGCACATCTGGATGCTGTATAACATGATTAGGGAAATTTATATTGACCAGTGTCCCTCAGTCTTAATGCATGCAGTAGCCTAATAATATCTGGCCTGCTTAATAACATATGTACGCAATTTTAACAATGTCCTTATTCGATTTGATGTCGACTCTCAATTGCTATATATAAATGTTATCAATATATCCTTGGGTGAGCACTTACCTATGCAATGTTATTTTTACTTAGAATATTCTCACTTATTTACACAATGGACTTCCTTTGAAGAATAATACTAGGCATGATTACCTTACGCTTTACTTACCACTTATCATTATCTACTAATCTATACTCATACACATATACTTATGGGTTAATCTTACATGTTACTTCCTTCCAGCACCAGCTTTGCTTATCAAGCGGCGCAAGTATATGCACTTAAACCTTTAACATTTGACAAGCAAACTACTAATAATTTCCTCACTATACCACAGTAGGTCATAATGGGACTGTCGCGTAGGCTCTCATTATTCTAATGAGACTACTGGATTTTGAGCAGCGGAATCATCCACGGTGTGGGAGACTGAGTCTAACCCACTGCAGGTGACACTTGTCGCTCTAATCCGGGTTTTGCTCTGGCTAACTAGCAGTGCCTCATCTCTCCCAAAGGATAGTGATGATAGGGCAGCCGAGTGCATGACATACTAGATTTCTTAGGGAAGTCGTGGTCACTCAGGTCACATCCGGTTCTCTCATTTACAATTCAGTCTCATATATAAACGACAAACAGAGGCAGTATATGTTTCAATAATGAGTTTAATAAAACAACTGCATCTTAGATAGCAAAGCGTAAGCTGCAATAACCAGGATGACACAACATGACAGTATTAAAATTGTGACGAGAACAGTGAAGCATAAAAACAATGCTATCATATTGTCACTATGATCGATGGACTATTTCCTATCTAAGTTATAATTTGAGCACAGCATGTTAAGCTCTAGTTCTGCCTTTCAAGTTCCCCTGGGAAGACATCAAACCCCATATCTGAGCAAAGGCCTGTGGTCTGCATTAGCATCTATAGCTAAGCATTCAGCACTCAGCATACAGTTGTGGTTCTCCGGCTGGAATCTCCCTCTAACGTGTAAGGAACAAGGACGTGTTTATATAATAACACAGCTGATGTTCTGAGAAAATGTCACTACGTAAGGATGTGTATTTTCTACGAATGTTGGAGACTAAACCTCTACCACGTTCACCGGCAATGTATCGAACTGCAGCCCTGAATGAAGCACAGAGTGATCAAGAATGTCTTGTTTAAGAACAGAGTGCTGGCCTAGGCAAAAACAGTTAGATAGGTGAAAATTAACATGACCGAAAAAAAGGTTATTGTAATAATAATAAAGCGAACCTGAGTAAAATATATCTAGGTTAAAGTGCACAGAGGCCTAGTGTGTTAAAATAACGTGCATGGAGCTAGGACTAAAATGGCTACACAATAGGACCATTAGTTGTAATAACTTCTCTCCAATAGACTAACCACCTCTTCCTTTTTTTCTTTCATCTATCTCCTTTACTTCCCCATCACATCTAACTTAAGGGGCACACTGCGGTATTTTCCTTTTTTCACACTATACTATAGTATTTACACTACTCTATACTTCACTGTTGACCTCACCACTATACAATCTTTACATCCTTGAAAAATCCCCAGGTGAACCCAGCATTAGGGGGCAAAACATGTGTCGGCTGTTCATCTACAAGTCAAAAACTCTTTATTCAAAGAGAAACATTCAACTAGTGTTTTTGATATTCAGACCATATGAGCACCAATAAATACATTTGGACTCAAGTATTAATTTCTGATGACAAATCATATCATAACTGCCAATTCGGTATCTTATAACAAAGTGGGTTCTCAATCCTCCATTACTTCACATTTCACACATTAACTAGTCAATGTTATCCATCCCAAAATAAATAAGGGCACAATTTTGAATTGAATGTTAATGAACAAATACTATTTTTTCAGGTCAAAATGCTAAATTCAGAAGAGTTTCCACCAGCGGCATTTACTCCACCACAACATTCTTAGATGGAGTTAAAAAGGGACATCATTAGTCCATTCAGCTGATGATTTCACTGGACAGTGTTATGCTTCAGTACTTTCAAAGTGGGGCTCCATCTCTGTTTTGTTACATTAGTTTTTCTTTTGTCTGTTCCAAAGAGCTTCACAGTGAGGTTAGGTCATTGTCGGCTCTCCTCACTGATGTGCACCATCCTACACTGCCCCTTGATGTCGAAAGTTTCCCTGGAAGCAGTAAAGCAACAGGACGATGGTAAGTTCTGCATCATTCCCCATGGCGTCTCCAGGACCTGCTTTCCTCTTGGTCTCAGTAGTGAGATGGGCAAACAAGAGGAGCAGGATAAAGTCTGCGTGGCTGGGATGAATGAGAGGTAAGCCACAGAGGTGACTGAACAATCAAGGACTGTAGATACGTGCACAACCCACCTGGGATGCTCTAAATAGTTTCTAATTCCTGATGGCTGTAAACATCTTAAAACATCTACAATAATGAATGTAGTGCATCAACTTTCGTATATCACCATTGATTTTTACCGTTATACATGCAGGAATATCTATAAGTAAGGAGATTAAGTATTATTTGATGCGGTATGACATATTCCCCAGATAGTTTCTTCAATCGCCTCACTGAATGAGCAGCCAGCTTTGCACATCGTGAAGGCAATAGCATTTAATGCAAAATGTATACAAATTGGTAATCTTCAGTTTTTTGCCCAGCTGATTTACAGCACATCAGATGATTTGTAAATAACGTGAATGCACTGTCCTTTCAATGCTTTATACCCCATTCCTAGTGCACAAAGAGAAATCGAGTGCCAGTTGCACACAGTAAATAATGAAAAACGTGCAACGAGTATTTTAGAGGTGAACAGTGTGTGCCTCCTAGACCATCCCATGAGTGGTCATTCTGTGATCATGGTTGTAGTTTTCATAGAAATATTAGCAAGAGATTTTTCTGTGGCAAAAATTGAACTAGGAATTTTTGTCAGCATAAAGATGCACTGTGAGAAGTTGATTATTAGTTGGGGCAAATTGTAGTCCACCAGAAGTAATAATGGCCCTTTCCTTGTTAGGTCCAGTAAAGGTTTCACTAAATTAAACCTGAGCTCAATCCCTGGTAGCTATGGCAGAGAGTTAGCAGGCTTAACTTAAGAAAGTGTGTAAAGTATTTAGAAATAAAAGCATTTAGAAGTACCACAAGAGTTAACAAGTCAAAAACAAATCAATAAAAACTAATTATAATTCATAAAAATAAAATAAATTTTAATTTACAAAAGTCCAATAGGGAGAACCAGAGATATGCCATTTTATATTTTTAGACAACAATAGTGCCAAAAAGTACAAAGGGGCATATTTATACTCTGTTTGCGCCGAATGTGCGTCAAAATTTTTGACTCACAATCGGCGCAAACCCTGCCCCATATTTATACTTTGACGTCCGACCCCGCGGGCGTCAAAGTTCCACCATGTGCGTCATTTTTTGGAAGGGGGAACCAGCCTTGCGTTAATTATATGCAAGGTAGGCGTTCCCTTCCAAAAAATAACTTTAAGGCCTGTGCCCCATATTTATACTCTGACGTCATTTTGACGCACAGGAGGGGGCAGGCCTTAAAAAATGGCGCCCAGCCTGATGGGCACCGTTTTTTAACGCCTGGGTCAGGGCAGGCGTTAAGGGACCTGTGGGCTCAGAAGGAGCCCAGAGGTGCCCTCCCATGCCCCCAGGGACACCCCCTGCCACCCTTGCCCACCCCTGGAGGACACCCAAGGATGGAGGGACCCATCCCAGGGAAGTTGAGGTAAGTTGGGGTAAGTATTTTATTTCGGTTTTTTTTGTGGCATAGGGGGGCCTGATTTGGGGCCCCCTACATGCCACTAGGCCCAATGGCCATGCCCAGGGGACATAAGTCCCCTGGGCAAGGGGGCATGACTCCTGTCTTTGCTAAGACAGGAGTCATGTAAATGGAGATTGGGCGTCAAAAAAAATGGCGCAAATCGGGTTGAGGCCTGAATTTTGCCTCAGACCTGACTTGCCCCATTTTTTGACGCCCAACCTCCATTTTCCCCTACGCCGGCGCTGCCTGGTGTGAGTCTGAGGCTAACGTCATTCAATAAATAAGGCGCCCGCATGGCGCTTTGGAATGGCGTTAGCCGGCGGTAAAATTTTTGCCGGTGTTGTGCGTCAAAAAGTATAAATATGGGCCAAAGTGACAACCATGGGCAACTGGTCACACTAGACCAGTACAAGGATAAAGTTTAAAGCTGACTGGGAAGGAGCAGGGGTCGGATAGAGAGCCCAGGTTTGCCCCACACAGACATTTTATCTTCTGACTTTGTTTCTGAAATATAAGTAAAAGATCCTCAGTGACTATGGCCAAATGGGTTCCACAAGGCTGGATAGTTGTCATACGATGGTCTAGGGAATCCATTGAATTTTGATGGGAAAGTAGAGTGGTAGAAATGTCAAATTTGTGCCCAAGGAAGGTCCCTGACCTGCCTGATACTTGTGGAGTCTTCACCCTGTACCTTTTGGACTTAGTCACATTTTTGGATCTCAATTTCCTCCAGAGGGAAGAGACTGCAAGCTGTAGCCGAACAAGGCTCCAAGAGCTGGATGTCTTCTCCTTGACATCCCACTGAAATGGATTTGCTACTGTGGAAATCCTCTGAGTGGAAGTTACCTGAATCTTTGGATCAGCAGCAATGCACATTTATCAGATTGACTTGGCTGGTTGGTACTGGGCTTCTGTCAGCTCTCAGCGGGAAAATCCTAGATCACTTGTGTAAGTCCTAGCTTTTAGGGTTAGGCAAAAGGACCACACTCTGACACTCATCTAGGGGTATACAAAAAAGGGGAGACAGGGAGAGCATGAAGGTCAAACATACGTTTTCCACTTAACTCCAAGGCAATGAAAAGAGGGTATACAGTTCCTAACCGAGAGAAGGATAGGGAAGAGAGGCAGGAAGCAGGTCAGAGTGAAACCTAAGGGATTGGACGCAAGGTGTCCAATTGCTCAGGAGCAAGAGCCCAGAACACCCAGATGGGTATCAAGCTTCATCATAGGGCATGCTCCTCGCCTGTCCGGAGCTGCAGTACCTGAGGGGCACCCTCAAGGGGGCTCTTTGCCTGAGATCTTTTGTTGTATGCCATATGTGAAGTATGAGGGTTGGTGTATGGGCTCTTGAGTGTAAATTGGTTAAATTAAATGTGGATTAAAATAGGCTAACAGGTCACCAAACAAATTTTAATATGTGGTTCTGCTTGTCTGAATTAAAAAAACAATGTGAAGGCTGAAAACAGAGATATTGATCTATATCAGCTCAAAAGATTGTGTATAGATAGGTCCAAATGTTTCATGCCACTAATAGTCATTATTGATCAAAGGCATTTCATCAGAACCAGACTTCTCAACCTACACAGTGGTTGGGCAAGTGATGGAGAAAACTGGTGAACAGTACCCAGCCACTACCAGCAAATAAGAAGAAGTGAATTGGATAACACCTTCAGATAATGGTATTGAGACCGACCTGCAACAGAAACAGAGAGCATATCAAACATAAACATGATCATCGCTGAAACACTTGTGTGGCTAACAGTGCAGGAATGCTATTAAGTCAAAAGCATGCCCCAGAGACTCTGCCCTGATGGTGCAAGGATCATAGTATACATTGGAGTATACATTGGAGTACATACTCCCTACTCTTCAAATAAAATGCACCCTGTTCTTTGGGCATGTAGGGCCTACTTTGTAGGGCCTTCTTTAGGGGTAACTTATAAGCATTAAAAAATAAACATTAGACCTGGTAAAATGTTTATTTGCTAAGTCTAAGTGGCTGTCCTTTCTAAAACTGCCTACCCAGGCTGCAGGGTGAGGGCTAGAGACATGCAATGCATATTTACGTTCGTGGTGGTACAATATGTGCTGCAGCCCACGAATGACATTTAACTTACTAGCCTTGGGTACACTTTTGTCCAATAATCTAGGGACTTACAGTTAAGGTAAAATTACCAATTAGGAGGGCAACCAGTTTACACATGCTTTAGATGTCAGAGCACATACAGTGGGGCCTGGTTAGCAGTGCCCCAGTGTACAGAGTCAAAAGACCAGCAGCATTAGTCCAGGAAACTTGGGGTGACTGAACAAAAAGAGGCATTTTTCTACATGAAAATAGTGTTCTCGTATTCAAAGAAATTTGTTAGAATTGGGTATGCATCCTGTCGAAGCACGAACCACAAATCCCCGTCAGGGTAAGTCACAAACACACCCTAAATTAGTCTGTGCTCATCCCTGGTAGCTTGACACAGAGCAGTCAGGCCTAACTACACAGGCAATGTGTTAAGTATTTCTCTAACACTTCAAACAGTAAAACAGTGAAAACACCACACACAGAGATACCAGAGAACTTAATTTAATAAATAAAACAAGACCAAAATGACAACATTTCAATAAGTAGAACTTGAGATATGAATTTATAAAGTATAACCAGTAAAATAGTGCTTATTAGCATCATGTGTGCATCACTTGTCAACTTATGTTTGAATTTCTTTCATTTGCCAGTGATGTCTTTACTGTGTCTACTTTTTTACTTTTGTTGAGCATGAAATAGTATGCTGAATGGAGTATTTTAGAGATTCCTAACGCAGAATAAAAGCAGTTTTCAGATGCATTGGAAAGTAGAATTGTTTATGTACCAAACAAACCACTCTTCTTCTATGTTGGGTTTCAGCCAGAGTCCTAAAAGTGCAGACTGGTGCACTGGAATTGATATCAATTAATTAAATGGTCCTCTTCATAATGCTGAAAGAAGCAATAAAAGCAGCATCTGGCTCCAAAATACAGCATATTTTCAAACATCTCAAAGCTAGTAGCCCACCTATATTCCGCGTAGGCCTGGGCAGAACTTGTGGTGTTTTATGCTGCAGAATTCCATGGAGGTACAAAAAAGTCATTGGGATTCCACAAGTGGGAGGAAATAGGCACATTGCTCTGTAACGCGTTCCATGCAGAAAAATTGGTGCGAAAGGCACCATGTTGCATGCCAGAGGGCGCAGCTTCTCTGATTGATTTTGCTGCTGCTCAAGTTGATTTTCTATTTGAGTCGCAACCAACCACGAGGCAGAAATCTTGCTAGGTGCCCTTCCTGTGACCAAAAATGGCACTAGGTGACGCCAAATCTTGCTCGTGCTCACCAACTTACTATTTTTGAGCTGCATGTGAGAAAAAACGGTGTTTAGTGGGATTTGGCCGGAACTCAGCATTACAAGCGTTACACAGAGTGACTGAAATTCTGCCAATTCCACTGGTGGAGCGGAATTTATTGCCTACCCCCAATTTCAAAATGATGTATGTACTGTATGAAATGAGATTACAGAAGTAGTTGATAGAGTGCTCCTGCATTTTTCAAAATATTTACTGATGGCATGGATGTCTACTTTAAGTTCAAGGAAAAGACACACAAAGTGTACTGCGGAAAAGTTGCAACAAACATTTAGTAAACATGAGATCAAATATCTTTAGAATTGATAAATGTGTATTTCTTTAACATGTGTAAGCACTTCACAGTTCTACGCCAGAACGCACTCAAATGTATTTATTAGAAGGAATAGTTTTCAGTCATAAACTTAGATATATTCATGTCCTCCCTCGGAGGGAAGAGGCAAGTCAGCTGGCATGTGCTCCCTCTTCTTGACCTGGGTTGTTATTATACAGTGAATAACATAATAGTATTGTAAATCCACTACAAAAGAAGTCTTTGTATGGGCATATCCTGAACTCATGTATTTTAAGGTGCTGTTGTATATGATAATGAAGAAAAAGGAGGAAAGGTGAAATAAAATAATTGCCTAGGATCATACTATTTGGTGAAGTGGAGAATCTTTCACTGTGGAACTTTAAGTGAATTTGAATGTACATTATGCAGTATGGGAGGTCACTCTGAAGCAATGAACACTGAAAAAGCAACTTTTATTTACATCGACCTAAACAATTGTCCTTCGTCATTTAAAAATAAATGTATTAACATAAAGATCTCTGAAACAAAATACGAAGTTCCCCTATTTATCCTCTTACACTGCAAAGTGAAGCAAAGTGTCAGATTTACTTCCTATTCTTTAGGTCTTATGATAAATGTGCATTAATCACAATTGTAAGCACTTGGTGATGCTCCCAAGACTGCTTCCTTCTTTGTTTTCCTCAACTTTGTGACTGCTATTTCATTCATAGTGCCCTTTCAAATCAGCATTGCTTCTAACCAATTAACCTATAACTTGCAAGTACAATTTTTGTTACTGTAAATAAAAAGCTGTACACTATGAAAATTCTTTGTTTTGATTGGCTCATAGTTGGCAAGCAGTGGCAGCAGCCATTAAACGGGAGTGGCAGGGGGGTTAAATAATTTTTTTTTTTAAATGAACCGGCTCCTAGGAGAGATGTCTCTCCTCCGTTCTCGTTCTCTTCCCAGCTGCACACAGGGTCCCAGCCAATCACGACGCTGCTGGTACCAGCAACACAGTCGCATTGTGATTGGTGTGAGCAGCCTGGTTCGGCGCTCACACAGGGAGTGAATGCCTGTGCACTTTCTCCTCCTGGCTGTAAAATACAGCTGAGTGGAGAAATGCAAAGTGCTCATGTCTTTTTGGCCAGCCAAACAGACATGCGCCCTGATGGTGCACATACCCCTCCTCCTCCAGCCCTCCTCTGGCCCCCTGCTGCCCAGCCCTGCCCCTCCCTAACCTGGCTTACTGGAAAAATAAAATGGTTATAACGTAGCGTTATTATCATTTTATTTTTCCTTGTACTGAATGCAGTGGGGAGACGCTCCTCTGCTTTAGCCAATGAACCGCCGCTGCTAGCAAGGAGATTCAGAGTAACTGAGATAAGCCTCATTACAGCATCAATCCATGAATGACTATGCCTTCTTTCTCTAACAGCAGCCTACGAATTTCACAGGGTTCTAATAAAGAGCAACAGTCCGAGGAAACAGATTTGTAAAGGGCATTCTGGATTAGTTAAGTCTATTTTAGTCCTTTAAAATATAATATGCCACAAATGACTAAAATGTCATGCTTCCCCTCACATTTTTGACCAGCTTGCTTCCTATTTGTATTAACGCTTCAATGCTCATTTACTTCAGCCTGCTCCACAGGAAAGTCTTTTTAAGTCAAAAGCTCATATTCCAGCAAAGTAGGATTCAGGTTTACCTCTCCTTTATCTTGAAAGTAGATTAGTGCCACTCTAGTTGTTTATTAGAATTCTATGGTAAAGCTGCCATAGACAACTGCAGAATCAGCTATTAGACTGCTGCTGTTAGAAGTATGTTTTGCTCAGCATGTCAAACTTTGTTCATCGCATTTCCTACTTTGTTGTCTAAAAACAGCTCTGATCCCATGATTGAGTAGATGTGCTTACTGTCAATATTTTCAGTAGATCCCTGTATTCTTTGCCAAGAACTTCTGCATGCCTGCGTCTTAAATTAATCAATTCTAGGATTTTTTCATTTTATTCTTGTTTCTTGTGTATTTATTGGTCCATGTGAGCAGTTTTTGGCAGGCTACTTCCTTCTCAGAGAGTTAGAAGGCAGCTTGTAGATGCTTGTGTTTTTTTTTTGGCTTCTTGCATGTGGATTGCTGAAATGCACATGTCCTTTCAATCAACTAAGCAAATCTCAAGTCCCACAGTGGTAATTTAGTTGTTTTCCTAACTTCAGTGCATGATTTGTAATAAATGAACGAGTGCAGGTGAACAAGTTTGGCGCTGCTGAATGTTGGCCTGCCAAATAAATAACTGCAGAGTTTTTCTTACACCAGTGCTTGATTTGTAAAAATGTAAATGCCATGATCTGAGGCATTTCTCAGAAGGGCACTGTGATTGGCACTATCCTCTGTCCCTGTCAACAGTGACAGATACTAACCATCACACAATATGAGTGTGACATTTTGACTATTCCAGATCACTTAACATTGTAAATACAGCATGGACCCATTGCATTTAATTTCCTGTATAGTGAACATGTTGTTCTTGAGCACTTCTCAGAAAAAATACAGACAGTGCCACCATGTGGTAACTGTCATAAATAAGTGAAAAGTTTACTAAGCACTGGCAAACACTGGCACACATTAAGTACTGGATTACACATCTTTCTTTTATCTCCCTCACTTTCTGAATTATATCTATGGCCCAAGCCCAGGGCACCATAGAAGTTTTGCCTGTGCTCAAGGGTCTCTAACTACCTGAGTAAAGTGGTGTAATGACAGATAGTAATCTATCATCCCCTCTGCCTTCCCTCACCTCCAAGAGATCTTCACAGATCCTTGACAAGAGGTGGAATGACAGGTCAGAGCATGATTTTGCCACGTACCTTCACCCTCATATCACTATGGTCTGTATAAACCAGAGGGATACGGTGGGCATTACTATGCTAAACTTCAGCTCTCTATGACGCACTGCTGCTGCTTCGCCATACTTTCTTTGTTCTCTCTGATAGAGTAGGAGCATCGCACTTGGGGATGGAGGGAGGAAGAAGGTCATAGCTAGATAGCAAGTGTGTGAGGGTGTTCTGTATTCTTTTATGTATATTACAATGGTAAGCATAGAGGTGAAGCCTGAGGGTGTTGGAGGAGGACAAAGGGAGTGAAGCAGTGGGTGGGAAGAATATCCCATAGGTGGGGAAACCAGGTATCATTGTTTCATATTTAATGAAAGTTGTCGGGGGCAAGTTCTGCGAACAGTAACTGGAAAATGTTTTTTTGATGGAATACTGCATTTATATGGGTCCCTAATGACTTCTATACTCTTACTCAGCTGATCCACAGGTGCACTGTGGAAAAGGCTCATGTGGGGACATGGTCAGAGTAGAATCGTAGATGAGCAGGCATCACCCATAGATTGTTTTGCATCTTGAGGTTCCAAACAGCACCAGAGGCAACTTGAACTTTACCCATATTACATAGGCGGG
This sequence comes from Pleurodeles waltl, assembly GCF_031143425.1. Taxonomy (NCBI): domain Eukaryota; kingdom Metazoa; phylum Chordata; class Amphibia; order Caudata; family Salamandridae; genus Pleurodeles; species Pleurodeles waltl. The sequence goes on from NC_090448.1 coordinate 205,619,046, forward strand.
CTCTTGAACCCCTTCGTAATAAAATTTATACTGGTGATTACTACTCTTCTATAATATTATGTATTTGTATACCAAGAACTCCTCTTTAAACTATCTGAATTGGATATATTTTTGTGTTTCTTTGGTTATATGTAAAATATCTGTTATATACATGTATGAAACTGTGTGCACGATGTAGCCTTAGCAAATAAGCATGCCTGTGGAGTGCCCAATATTGGGTGGAAAGGGCACAGTATTAACATTGAAATCTATGAGGTAATGAGCTCCCATAAATAAGTTTCAATCAGCATTCCAAGTCAATAAGAAAGGAATGAATAAAAAGGGAGTTTGAGACTAAAATGTTGGTTTAATAAAGGTAACGTGCAATACAGGTATTAGAAATGCAATAGCAATCTTATAAATATACTTAGAAATCATTTGCTATGAAGGCTATCAAGCTCAGGAATATTATAAAATAATAGACAGAATCAGAAATAGATGAAGCGGCTAATTTAGATCTTGGTGGTCATACCGCTAGTCCATGGCGGCGGCAGACCCGAAAACACTGTCAAGTCGACCGTGTTCCGCCTGCCGTATTTAGATGTATTGCTGCTGAGCCTAAGGCCACAACGACGGATTGCTCTTCCAAGCCATCAGGCCGGTGGGTTCCCACAAAGCCTACTTAGATGTTATAGCCCTGCTGTTGGTGTGCTGGCGGTGGATTTCTAATGAAAAAAGAGCATCACTGGACTCAGTGGACATCTGACAATGGCACTGGCTATGGAACAGAGGTAAATCTCTCTCCCACACACACACACACACACACACACACACTGTACCTTAGCCATGTGTGTCCCGCTGCACTACACAACACATATATCCATTGCCATTCCACCACAGCATGAACATGCTGGAAATATACATTGCCATACATCCATTACACAACACAGACATTATTGACACTGCGCCCACACATGACACAACAATCAACACAGTGACACACTCATCTACACAGTCACACACAAGCTTAATTATACACATCATGACAACAACCACACAATAACAAGACTCAGCTGAGTGTGACACAAAGCATCACAACACACAACCAAACATACACAAGGACATCAAACTCACATGCACGTGTCACACATACAGGCACAACTATATCACCCACTCCAGCTCCCACTGCTTCAACCATCCAATTGCAGTACACACACACATACACACATACATGGAATGACTCACATATACAACTCGTAGCACAGCATCACAGGTACAGGTCCCCTTGCAATGTGCACACATGGACACAGTCAATGGGTGTGAATGTACTGTCACTTTAGCGCCACCATTGATATGGCAATGAATACTGACACCACAATGATAGTTGTGTATGTATACAATGTGTGTCATACCAGTGTGTCTGCATCCATGTCCCACAAAAATGTGTCCCAGACATATGCATGTCAAAGGAATTTAAAAAAAATACTGTGACATGTATATGTCTGCAGTGGTCCTGTGCCTGTATGAGGTGTCCACACAACGTACATAGCCAATAGAGGTTCTTTACCTTGAGATCCACCAATGGGGCTGTTTTGCTTTTCACTAATGACCAAGCTGACAAAAATCTCTGGAATGCACCTCATAGTTCAAAGAAGGCATTTATTATTTCACCACGAGGTTCCTAAAAAGAGATCAGCATTTTGAAGGCACCCGTTTAAAAATAGTCACAGCAATGAAAGGAAAATATACCAAAATAATTCTCCACTGCAATATACACAGCAAATACTCAGGCATCTAATGTCTAGAATCCTGATTGAGGCCACTGACCCTCTCACTATTGCACTGGGTCTTTTTATATCTTAAAAAAACAAAAGGAGCTTTCTGGGAAAAAACCCTCATTTCACAATTCAAACATGCTGGCTAGTTTAGGTATGCTTTGAAAATAACACGTTGGGGTTTGGCCACAATCCCAAGGGGTCAAATCAAAACAAAGCCATTCCCTGCCGTCTGAGTACATCCTTATCAACCAAAGCCCTTGGTGAGACAAAGCATGAAAACAAGACAGAATGCACAGTATACAATGTAGAAAAGTACGAGCAGCCTTTAACATGGCAGTGGCTGATGATACATACGATAAAGTCAATAGGCAGAATTAATCTAAAGCTAAACTGAATACAAAATGTAGTCAGTAATTGGTGAACACTGGACAGCTAATCCAGGTGCAAAGTGGTGCAACAAAGTCGGTGGTCAAAACACACATTTCACTACATTCCGTCCTTTGATCAATGACTTTGTGTAGACTACAGATTAAAAATCAACTTCTCTCTTCTTTTTTTTCTCTTTAAAAAAAAAACATTACAAGCATTGTACACAGCAACATAATTAAATGATAAAAGCAATTACTATAAAGCAATAGAAATGGATTAACGTATTGATCATTTAAACAGTTAAACCAGACATACCTACAATGAAAAGACTGAAGCTTATATATTCTAATTTGGATACCAACTGATTGAATAGTGTCTCTAGGATAGCAAGTTGGTATAGAATTAGATGGAAACATCATGAGTTTTAATCAAGTAAAGGTACATGGTCTACCTGTAATGTTTTCTGGAATATAAGTGTTCCCATATGAGAATAGCCAGCCAACTGGCAACTTTGCTTAATGAGACTGGCAGCATTCATCAGATGATAACAAGCCATGGGTTAGTTCCAGTGGAAATGTAATCAAACAGATTGACAGAACATCCATGGTACTCTGCATTGTTCCCATGCAGAACTTTGATCTGTGAAGCATAATTAGCGCTAAATAGATCCATAGGTTCTGTACTTTGAAAGCAGCAGGAGCGTTGCATAATGGTGATCAACCAGGTTCAAGTGTAACAGAATAGCTTTGATTTCTATCTGTCCTGGTAACTTTTGTGGGACAGATCTCTGTTGTGTGTGCTGACAAATAGGACATTGCAAAATCAAAGTTTTTATCAATTATAGGGAAATGTGTATCCCTCTAATCTCTTCCCACATATAAGTGGCTTTTTCTCCCAGGTGTCCACATTTTTGGTGCGCCAACTTAGCCATCCCAACCAACTCAGAATTCTGCATTGACACTTCTGCCTCTGAACTTTTGTCTTTGTCGTCTGCAAGGGAATTGAACCAGCGTTCTAGTGAGTCAATGGGACAATGAGGATCTATGACTTTCCTCTGTTCTAACATTTCCCAAATGTCTTGCCACAACTCTGTGCTCCATACCTCCTTTGAGTGAATGAACCAGTTATGTGCATGCCATGTGAGAAGCCAAATGGCTAATCCATTAGTAGTGAACCAAGAATCAGTTTAACAATGACAGCTCCCAAGCAGCTCTTGCTTTACAGTTTGCTACACAGCGTACAACTCTGCATATTGTCTACTTTTTCCTTCTCCTGTTGTAGTCAACAACTTTTTAGTAACTGAATTGTATGACACTGCTTTCCAATGTCTAATGGTACCCACGTATTTGAATGCACCATCATTAAACCAAACATGCTTCCTATCCTCAGGGGACAAGGATTCAAATGGTGCACTCCATTTCACTGGTAACTCTTTCACCTGCGGTACCTCCTGCACCTTTTCCTCATCCTGTACAGGGGCTTGTGGCACCTGTTCATGTAAGGCTTCAGCGCCTGCTGGTCCTACTCGAGCCCTGTCTTGTATGTACCATTTCCAGTGTATGATACTAGCTTCTTGTGCATGTCCTATATGATGAGATTTAGGTGAACTCGTCACCCACTGAATGATTGGTATTTCAGGTCTCAGAATTCGATTATGAACTAATGTTATTTGCTCAGTATCCACTAGAGCCCAATAACAGACCAAAAGCTGTTTTTCAAAAGAAGGCATAGAGTTCCCCAGTGTCAGGTAGTTTTCTAATCTGAAATCCTTGGGGCACCCTAATCCTTCCCTATTTCTGCCACATATTCCAATTTGCATATTGCCCCTGAACAGTTGCATGCAACGCAGTGTCTCCCTCTTGCACTGGCCACAAGTCTAAAGTCTATTGAATTATTTCATTTGCTATATCAAAAGCATACTGCTGCTCTTTACTCCATTCAAACTAATGTTTTTTCCTGGTTACTTTGTACCAAAAGGTTTAGATTTTACTCAGATGAGGGTTATGCTGTTTCCAAAAATCAAACAATCCCATGAAACTCTGTCTCTCTTGCTTAGTGCAAGGAGTAGCAAACTTCCAAATCTTTTGTTTTACCTGTAACAACATCTCTCTATGTTCTGAATTACACTGCATTCCTAGAAACTGCACATTTTGCACCAGTCCCTGTGTCTAGTCTGAATTAATTGTACACATCGTACTCTGCAAAAGTTCTGTGAATATACCAGTAACATTGTCAGCTTCTTGCTAGGTGTAATCTTTTAAAGAATGCATTTTAACTGTACTCTGCTCATGCAGCTCACACTGGCCCCCACCTTTTTTAACCTCCTTATTACTGGAATGTGAAAAGTCAGATTCCCCTGTAACAGCTTGGTAGATTTCAGCTTTATCTTGTAATAACTTGTTCTGGCTAAATTGCTCTCTTAATTTCTTATTTTGATCTTCTAACTGTTTACATTTCTCATGCATTTTTCTGTAAGCAGACAAAAGTATCCAAACCCTCCTGTCAAGAACAAAAGGGATATCATTCCGTTCAAAAAGCACCTTTTCTAAACATGAAAACACATTCAGTAAGTTTGTTTTATCCAACCACCCATCCCACAACTGAGACAGTCCTGATAAACAAGAAAACACATTTGCCAAGACATCATAAGGCGTTTTAATTTCACATGCATTTTCAAACATGGATTGCGTTGCTTCCTTTAACTCTCTGAATAAAAACATATTTACACTTTTAAATCGTGCACTCTTAACATCCAAACTCTCTTTTTAGACTGTCCGATCTACGCCAAAATGCTTTGCTTTTCACTAATGACCAAGCTGACAAAAAACTTTGCAATGCACCTCTTAGTTCAAAGAAGACATTTATTATTTCACCACGAGGTTCCTAAAGGAGATCAGCATGTTGAAAGCACACATTTAAAAATAGTCTCAGTAATGAAAGGAAAATATACCAAAGTGATTCTCCACTGCAATATGCACAGCAAATATATGTATTCATAATATGATGCAAAGCAAATAATGAAGTAAAAATGCATCACCGTAGAGCCTGCCAGGTTCTTCATCTTTCTCATGCCAGCAAGATGATGACCCCGTTAGACTGCGAAAGAGAAAGAGATCTCTACCCTCAAGGGAAAGCTATCCGGCATCTGACGTCTAGAGTCCTGATTGAGGCCACTGACCCTCTCACTGTTGCACTGGGTCTTTTTATATCTTAAAAAAACAAAAAGAGCTTTCTGGAAGAAAAAAAACTAATTTTGCAATTCAAACATGCTGGCTAGTTTAGGTATGCTTTGAATATAACACATTGGGGTCTGGCCGCAATCTCAAGGTGTCACATCAAATCAAGGCCGTTCCCTGCTGTCTGAGTAAACCAAAGCCCTTGGTGAGAAAAAGCACGAAAACAAGAAACATGCTTAATTTACAATATTGAAAAGTATGAGCAGCCCTTAACATGGCAGTGTCTGGTGTTATGATAAAGTCAATAGGCAGATTGAATCTAAAGCTAAACTGAATACAAAATGTAGTCTGTAAATGGTGAACACTGGACAGCTAATTCAGGTGCAAAGTGGTGCAACACAGAGTCAATGGTCAAAACACACATTTCACTACAGGGGCTATGGATTATTTGCGGAGTCTGTGAGACTTGGGCGCTCATTCGCCTATAGGACCACCAAAACCTAAATCGGGCAGGAGGCCCGCCAAGGCAGAGGACTGGTTTTCTGACAGAAATCCAACGCAGGGACCATTACCGCCAAGATCTAAATCAGGCCCTAAGTCTCAAATGTGCAGCAAAATCAGTAAGAAATTTGACAGCATTCTTTGAGGTTCATGAAAGGTCTCTTGGCTCACCACCAAATTCAAGTGTTTATATATTGTTTTCTTCCTGCGAAAGTTAGAAACTGCAACATCAAAATGGTATGAGCATTATTACACCAGATCAGAATTTATATATTTTTAAACATCACATAACACTAGCATTTTAGCATTAGCCTACTTCATTAATATTCATTGCCCCCTGGGACCTAATGTAATCAATAGGTGTCAAAACTAACTAGTTACACAATGAACAGTAAATCAGTGTGAATGAATTCAATACAGCGTGCTAGCATGAAGAACCTTGATATGTAGCATAAGCTTCCTTTAGTGAGTTCCTCGAGAACGATATGTCATATAGAAAAATACAATTCATGTCTTGCTGCATGTAGTGTCAAGCAAGAAATATAAATAAAGAATGAACATCATGATGCTACATCCATTTTAAGTAAAATGGTGTAAGTCTAGTTAAGAAGCCACTCTTAAACACATCGTTGTCATTTTTATTCAATTGCTCTATGCAAGTATATACATGTGAATTTGAGATTTTCCTAGCCTTGGTGTATGAAAGGCTAGATTTTATTAAAGACACGGAGGCAAGTATTATGCAGTCTTTTCTTGCTTTAATTTCTAATAGCAGCCAAGCAAAAAACTACAGTTCCCAGTATAAACAAACTACAAGAATGACCTCACAGATGAACAACCAATAGGATGTTGAACACCAGTATTAATATCTTAACTACGAGCAACAAGTCCTCTTTTCTTGATGCAAAACTAAAAAGGAGAAGTAACAAGTAAAATAACATAAAAAATAGAAACCAATGTCACAATGTCAATGAAACAATCTCGAACATGGCGAGTGTGGAGTGAAGCCTGGAAAGAGTGGACGCTGATGGTCGAGTCCAATGTCGGCAGGAGTTGTCCATTAGAATCATGACGAGCCAACGCTGGACGAGGGAGTTGGCACTAAAATAAAGATACAGGGTGGGTTAGAACAGTGGCGGGATAATACTCGCCTCCGTGTCTTTAATAAAATCTAGCCTTTCATACACCAAGGCTAGGAAAATCTCAATTTTATTACAAGACCGGAGGCTCATATTATGCATGTTCAAAGCAAAGCAATCACTGAATCTGAAACATGAGAAATTGGCTTACAATAGAAAGTTCTGAAAGTACGTTCATTAGACCAATCTGCAGACTTGAGAATATCCTGTAAAGAGGATCCTGCCCAGAAAGCGCGAGAGGCCATAGCCCCTCTAGCAGAATGGGCACCGAAAGATCCTACATCAATGCCAGCTAGGGACATGACCCATTTGACCCAACGAGCTAGAGTAGGGGAAGAAACAGGATTATGGGGCTTCTGAAAGGAAATAAGTAATTGGGAGGCAGAGGATGATCTCAAATCTGCAGTACGAGTCACGTAAGTTTTTAAACAATTTCCAACACACAACTTGGGTTGAGAGGGAAAATATGGGTAATTGACACAAGCTAAATTAGTTTTAGTACGTCTCTTAATCTGAAAAGAAACACCAAGGGGGGAAAAGAAAAAGGAAGTAACATCTAATGCCTTAACGTCTGAAACACGTTTGATAGAGACTAGACACAAAAGCATGGTCAACTTAGCAGAGAGCTGTTTGAGAGAGAGTAAATCATTATCTGGCCAAGTGGAAAGAAATCGTAATACCAAATTAACGTCCCACATGATATTATACTTAGGAGATGGCGGAAAAACATATCTTACTCCCTTTAATAATTGGCAGATGAGAGGATGTTCACCAATTGGTCTGCCATTGATCCTTTGATGTTCAGCAGAGATGGCAGATCTGTAAGTATTAATAGTGCGATAGGCTTTACCTTGGGAAGCTAAGGAAGCAAGGAAATTTACAACTAGCACTACATCAGCTGAAAAGGGATTTGAATTCCTGTCCATACACCAGCTACTCCAAAGGGCCCATGCAGACTTGTATGCTTTGGAGGTACCAGGGGCTCTGGCCTGCTGGATGAGTTTAGCAGCATCTTCTGAAATTCCTGGGGTTCTCCAGGACGACCCGAAATCCTCCAAGCTATGAGGAACAAGGAATTGCTGAGAATCAAATGATGTTGTTGGCCTTGGGGATCTAAGAGGAGGTTGGGAAAGTGAGGAAGCAAAACGGGTTGATCTACTGCCAACTCCAATAGAGTTGGATACCAAGGTTGAGCCTGCCAGAAAGGAGTTATGAGAACTAAAGAGGACCGCTGTCTGCGTGCTTGTGCAAGGACTCGAGGAATGAGCAGGAAGGGAGGGAAAGCGTAAAGAAGGAATGACGGCCAAGTCTGAAGGAAAGCATCTGTGGCAAGAGCCTGTGGATCTGGCCTCCAACTGAAATAGGAAGGAAGGTGGGAGTTGAGGCGAGAAGCAAAAAGATCTATGGACATTTCGCCAAAGATAGAAGTAAGATGATTGAATACTGAAGGGTGCAATTGCCAATCGCTGGAATCGTGAAGATGTCTGTAATACCAATCCGCCACCGTATTCAGCCTGCCTGGCAGATACACCGCCTTGACTGAGATTCAACGAGGAAGACAATACTCCCAAAGATGTTTCGCCAGAGTGGAGAGAATCTTGGATTTGATACCGCCTAAGTGGTTGATGTACCTGACCGCGGACAAATTGTCCATCCTTAAAAGGATGGTGCAACTTACTCTGTCTTTTGCAAAAGTGCGGATGGCAAAGGAACCTGCAAGCATCTCTAAACTGTTTATGTGCAAGAAGGACTCCTTCAGAGACCATGCGCCTCCAGTCGAGAACTGACTACATCTTGCGCCCCAACCGGTCCGACTTGCATCGGATTCTAATACAAGATCTGGGGCGGCAGAGAAGATAGTTCTGCCATTCCAGGCGTCTAGATGCGTCAACCACCATAGAAGTTCTTCTTTGGATTCGGCATCTAGGACCAAGGGATCCGAATAAGCGAGGCCCTTGTGAAGATGGCGGATCTTGAGCCGTTGAAGAGCGCGATAATGTAAAGGACCTGGGAAGATGGCCTGAATAGAGGATGCTAGAAGTCCTACCAGACGTGCCAGAGTCCTGAGGGAGATGTGAGGAAGGGATAAGGATTGACGAATCTCCTTTTTGATTAAGGATACCTTGTGTTGAGGGAGCTGAAGCACCGACTGAGTAGTGTCTATGAGAAATCCGAGAAATTCCAACTTCTGAGTTGGAATCAGAACCGACTTCTGAAAGTTGATGAGGAAGCCCAAGCTGAGAAGAAGGTTCTGACAGAGCTGAAGATGGTCTAGAAGAAGACGTTCGTCTTGTGCCATCAAAAGAAAGTCGTCTAAATAAAGGATTAGACGAACACCGTGAGCGCGGAGAAAGGCTGCAACGGGTTTGAGAAGCTTGGTGAAGCACCAATGAGCGGAAGAAAGACCGAAAGGAAGAACTCTGAATTGATAAAAGGAGTGTTGCCACTGGAATTGAAGGAATTTCCTGTGTGAGTGATGAATGGGCACTGTGAGGTAAGCATCTTGAAGGTCTAATCTGACCAACCAATCGTTCTGAAGCAGAATGTCTCTTAGATGGAGAATGGTCTCCATCTTGAAGTGCCGGTAAATGACGAGATTGTTGAAAACCTTTAGGTTTAAAACTAATCGAAATTTGTGATTTTTCTTCTGGACGAGAAAAATGGTGCTTAGGAAACCCGCAGGATCGAACAGGACGGGTTCTATAGCATGTTTGGTAAGGAGAGACTGGATTTCGCCGTGCAGAAGCTCGGTTTGATCTTGGGAAAAAACAAGGGGAAGAGGAAAACGGGATTGACTTGGGGTTTGGTAAAACTCTAATAGGTAACCCTGAATGGATTGAATTATCCAGGGATCTGAAGTGAGAGAAAGCCATGAATTTAGAAACAGAGCCAGTCTGCCTCCTACCGGAGGAAGGCCAGAACCGGAAACACTTACCGGAGGTTTGGTCTCCCTTGTTGGCGTAACCCCTGAGACGATAGCCTCTTGAACGACGGGGGTAGAACCTTGGCTTGTATCCTGTGTAGGTCTCAAGCTGGGATTGTTGGTTGTAGGAGTCTCTGTTGGAATATTGGCCTCTGATGGAGCGGCCGGCAAAGCAACTCCTGCCTTTGACGGCCCTGGCAAAAACCCGAGATGGGAAGATCTTTTTCATAGAAAGCTGGGCCTTGTCCAGGGAGGCAAAGGTGGACACATATTTGCCAAGTTCTCTGATAAAAGAATCCCCAAACAACTGGCCCTTAGCTGACGGACCATCATCTTTGGAGGCTAGAAAAGCCAGTTTGGGATCGATTTTCAACAGGAGACTTTTCCTCCTTTCAATAGAAAGTTGAGTTTTGGCATTACTCAACATGCAAATAGCACGTTGCGCCCAATTCAAGAGAATTTCAGGATCTATTGGACTGTTATCCATTTTGGCCTCCTCTGCCAAATCGAAAATTCTGGTGAGAGGGCCCACCAAATCTAGGAGCTTGTCCTGACACCCTGACCAAGCTCTATCAACACCTTTCTTGGGGTCTTTGCCAAATTTCGTAAAGAACATAAGCATATTGGGGTCAATCACTGGGGTAGAAGTGATGTTGTCTGGTAACGAGGGGCGAGGACATTCAGATTTAAGCTTATTGCGGGTAGCTTTATCGAGAGGGTGGCGTAAAAAGAATGAGACATAGTCAGCAACGTGATCAGATGGGTACCATTCTTTTGAATTTAGATGAACCATGAGGGAAGGGTCAAATAAGGGTTCGCCCGCATGGTCCACCAAAATATGAGACACAGGGTGAACGTCACCACCGTCACCAGGAGAAATTTTACGCCTTTTCTCCAAAGGCCCACATGAAAATGGATCCGAAGATCCGTCCATATCATCAGTATGACTAGGAGAGTCGTCATCGTCAGTGTCTCTCAACTGTGTAACATGAACTGGGGAGAGAGAGGAACCCGATTTAAACACCTCTCGGGTGGGAGGACCAGAAGAAACGCCTTTTGAAGGCACCGGGAGGGTAGCCGCACGTTTCTTACCTTTGTTAAAAGGCACTTTGGAAGTAGATATCATTTTAGAAAAAGAGGCTTCTAAATTTTTGGTAATATCAGACATAGAAACAGTTACTGCTTGCTGAACTGAATCTTTTATAAAAGTTTTCAAATTTTCTTGAAAAACTTGGGAATCTTCTTCCTCAGCCATTGTGCCCAAAGGCAATAATAAATGTATTAAAATCGGAAATGTAGAGGAAACTGGTCAAACAGGGGTTAACTGAGAGGAGAGGAGGGAGGGAGTGGCTAAAAGGGGGCAGGGACGTAGAGCTGGGAGCAGTTACTGAAGAAAACGAAGTCCGGAAGGCAAAACGTGTGGGGAAACGTCCGGTGGAGCAGTGGCTGAAAGCGGGCCCGACTAAGGAAATATGAGCGGAAATACGCTCGAAATTCGGGGCCCGACGCGAGTTCCGACAACAGCAGGTTCGTCAGGAAAGAATGAAAGGAAGGCGCGCGCACGCGCGCGTGTCTGCAACGGCCGAAAATGACCGTTGAAAAACGCGCTGCCTTGAACAAACAAGACACGCGTCTAAAACGCATACATATTAGCTAATTAACATTGCTTATTCAATAAATAAAAGCACAGTAATGCATATAATACAATATACGAAGTGACGCAAATGGAGTTACTTATCTTGACTGCGAGCAGCAAGAAAAGAGGACTTGTTGCTCGTAGTTAAGATATTAATACTGGTTTTCAACATCCTATTGGTTGTTCATCTGTGATGTCATTCTTGTAGTTTGTTTATACTGGGAACTGTAGTTTTTTGCTTGGCTGCTATTAGAAATTAAAGCAAGAAAAGACTGCATAATATGAGCCTCCGGTCTTGTAATAAAATCAAGTGTAGAGCGTCTAACATTGATGTATATTTTTGGTAAAAACAGAAAAGCTACCTCAATTTTCTACTGCACATACAAGGTAGGTATGTTTACACTGGAACTAATGTGATTTCTTGTATTGTCAGCTTCTAACAACAGAAATTATTTTTTTAATATTGTTGCCACATATAGACATATAACTGTTAGGTTTGACAAACCAGTGCATTATTGATGCAGTCCAACAACGAAACGGGCTATCACGACGCTGTACGCCATTACAAGCCCATTTCCTACATTACTCAGGCTTCATGTGATCATCATTCTGCGCGACTCGCGCTGCTGTATCCCCAGCGCGAGGCACGGTATTGATTCTTCCTTTAGCTTGTCAGTGTCAGGGCTTTTGCTGGACACGCGATTCCCAGCAGAGCGCATTTGCATCGTGCTCGATGCTCTGACAGGGCACGGGTCATGACTGAGTACATCCGTTCACCAAGTATAGTAAGCCCCCTCACACTTTTTAAACGTATTCTGAGCGGGACATGTCTGGCCTAGCAAATCGTCTGGAAGCTGTGGTGTATTTTCAGGGTCATGCAAGGTGCCGCTCTGCAAAGAGTTGTGCGAGTGCGACTGTTTTGAAGATTAATCCATTGTAATGGCAGCCACTCTCCATCACAATGCCTTTCGCCAGTAACAGCTGAGGGGAAACCGTTCAACTTACTTGGGAGCATGTGACTTTTTTAGTCAGCAGATCTCGATGAAAACTAACGAAAGGCATGACCTCATTTGCTTTGGTATGGAAAGAAGGCTATCGTTACCTCTTCAACTTCTTTCAAGCCCGAAAACTGAGCCAACATCCTTTTTTAGCCAGCTGTCTTTTAGACAGTTTCACTGTTGCTTCAAACCCCTTAGCATTGGCTCTTTTCGCACATCAGCAGTCAGTTTGTACTTCCTGTGATGTTTGATGTTCAGCTCATTGAGATAGCCTGTCAAATCAATCTGAAACAAAAGACCTTGTTCCTGCGTGAGAGCCGCATCTACAGCTCTTCACCCATTTATTCAAAAATGCGCTAATCTCTATTCATGAACCGGCGCGGCTTTTTTTCTATAATATTCCCCTGCTAAGGCACCGAATGCCTGTGAACACATCTGAATATTTGAGCTGAATTGCTTTAACAAAGCCGAAAAATTGGCAGTGCTTGAAGGCCCATGCACACATTAAATTAACCTCCAAAGTCGCAAAGGACATCAGCAGCTGACATCCGGTACTTCAGACAATATTTTGCACAGAAATGCTCTTGATGTAAAACGTTCTTGCAAGAGAACGTCTGCAAGTGGCGCGAGCTGCAGGTCGGCTCCTATTGATTTACTGCACCTGTACTTTTCCTGTAAAATGGCGGTTTGTTATCACCACGGTATGTCAGTTTTTCCTGGCTACGTCTGAATTCTTCACTATGCTAACCCTTCTACTGGAAATAAATGGCATGTCAAGTACAACGTCTTGGATTTTGTGATTCTGAGCACGGAGCAGCAACACTAATTGGCCGCCATCATTGGTACCATCAATCTTGTAAAAACCGAAAATAAAATATATCTGCTTGGTGTCTTATTTCCTGTAGCTTTGGTCGCCTGTTATCAGTGCATCGTGTTTATGAAATGTATCGTGGTATAAATAGAAATCAATACATGATTAAAAATTCCTCAGAGCTAAATGACATTGGTTGATTATTTCCAATAGACTCTTTTTAGTAAAAAGCGTTGGCAAAACCAAGAGGTCTGGCTCTAATGTGTCATTGCATGTAAACAAGGGCGTTTACAAATGTTGTGCATCTAAAGTGCCGTTCATCACATTAAGGGGCATATTTAAGAAAAGTGGTGCTGCACCTACTGCAGTATCACTTTCCTTGCGTCACTTAGCGGCCCCCTACCACCACCATTTGTGCGCCATATCCAAGATACGGTGCACCATAGCCGAGGGTAGGGGGCAATAGCATCATTTTTATTAATGCTGTTAATGTACTCTGCAGGAGTACTGCCAAAATATTGGCGCAACTCCTGCAGAGTATGTAGGGGCCTATTGTACATAATGGAAGCCCCCTTTTAACGTCTGCTCTGAGCAGGCGTTAAAAGTGCCATAAAAAATTATGCAAGGAAATTTGTTAGACTTCTTTGCATCATTTTTTCGGTCCCTATAATGGGGGAACCCGGCACAGGCATAATGTAGCTCACAGGGTTAGAAAGTGGAGAAATGCATGCATTGCACCACTTTGTAAATATGGTGCGGGGATTTTGACCTCATTGGGCCTCAATAGCGTAAAAAAATGACGCTAATGTGACGCAAGGTGGCGATAGACGCTTATAAATATGCCCCTAAATCGCAACATATTGGCTTTGTCTGTTACTGGGAAAGCAGCAAAAAAATATTGCTTTCTGTGTAAAATATATATAGGAGATAAATTATTGAATATGGCACCGTGTGATGGCTGAGTGCACTTTTCAGATGTGAAATAGTCCCTCATGTATTCCAATTGAAGCATGTCCTGGAATGTGGAATGATGCAGTAAATAGCCATTAGCACGAGGTGAGTGAGAGTATAATTCTCTGAGTTGAGCCAAGTGGCTACTCTGTGATTTTAGACCTACACATCACAGCTCGCATGGTATTCTACAGTGCTTCTTAATTCTTGATAATTACTGATTTTTTCATTTTATGTTAGTTGGTATTGTGCTCTTTAAGGCATTTGCATTAAAAAGTAATACATACAATAGTAAATAAATATGTGGGTATTTGGGCATTTGTGAATAGTACTTGGTGACCAGTGTGGCTGAAATTGGCAATAGGAGGGCAACCGAAAGGAAGAAGGGGTAAAAGGAGAAGTACAAAGGATTTATGGGGAGACGCACTGCTGTTTATCTTTTTCTCTATCCACTAGAGCCCATATTCATCATCCTGGTTGAAGAAGTGGAAAGACAGCGGTGTGAACTGCAAAAGGAGTTACAGTTATACTGGTTGAGGGAATTTTCATCACAGGATGACTTTGTTACTCTTCAGTTTTCATCCTGTGTGCTTTACCATAACCAATAGTGGTGATCAAAAAGGCCAACAAGAAAAGGGCAGGTAAGCCAAATTGGTCAAGTCAATTTGGGAAACTCAATACTGATCTCAGTGCTTGGTAATTACTTGAACCTACATCTGTGATCAGGAAAAAGGTCAAAGTGTCCTGCTTGTTGACTGTAGAGAGATGTGAATGGATTCCACCACCCCCTTAAGGCACCCAAGTGTTCCTGCATATCGGACTGGACAGTATGGAGTCCTCACCCCCTCATGGGAAGAGAAACAGTATTGATACCAAGGGAACTGGAATGAGTCAAAGGGGTATAATGAGGAAAATGTTCTTATAGTACATTGTTAGTGTATATTCGTAATAGTCAACCCACCCTCCTTCCTGCCAAGTTTCCCCAGTGAAATACTTTATTTAGAAAGCCACGCTGCAGGTATTCCGTGACCCCAGCAGAGACGTTAGAAAACTTGTAATAAATCCCTTTGAAAAGTGGTTGTAAGCTGGCACAAATGTGAGTCAGTGCAGCCAGTCAGGGGGAAGTCCCAAGGATATAGCAGCTGCACAATAAAAGTAAAGCTTACCTGTCTACTCCTGGCATGGTTGTGCTGTATCCTAGAGGTGCTTGCTGTGTAAAATGACACTCCTTCAATGGCCACAGTCCTTGTTCAGCTTTTCCCCAGTGCTGCAGTCTCCATGAACCATCCTTGCCCCATAACCAGAGATTGTCGGTTAGTGTTTATGAGGTGCTGGTGATAGAGCGTTCCTGCCTAATAAATTACCTGTATCTGGACGCTCTTAGGTCGATGAATCTTTTGACCAAGTGGGGCACTCTTCACCCGAGAGTAATCAATTTAATCAAATCAATAATCAATAACGAACATAAGCAATGCCCTGATCAACATAACACTTCACAATTAATCCAGAAAACATTTCGGCGAACCATGACCTTTCGGCCATGAATAACCACACCAGTTTATTCAAAGTTAATGAATTTATTTCCCTATATTAACAAAGCTAGCACGATATAAATGTGTCTCAACACCAAATGATATATGTAAATGAACATTAATAGCTGTCCATAACGGCGAAAAAGATGCAATCTATGCAGCATTTGAATAACAATGCATTCGATAATAGCAACACAAACCACTAAAACTACAATCTGTAACGGGCTAATTGCATACATTAGTCAGCATAACAAGGTCTCAAATTGCATCGTGCATCAAATGAATCCTCATCTAACCTCAAATTAGCATCAGCATGTGGGTCTTCATGCAAAAACTATTTAGCAACATTAATTTGGAAAACTCCTAACTAGGGCTCTTATCAAAAATCAGCAGTTGGTTACCTAAAAAGAAAACACAATGCAATTGTACATTTTCCTTTCATATTTACCAAATTCGATCAGCATTCAAGGAAGTCTTCGTCTCACAGGTACCGGTTTCGATCAGCATGGGACGGGGCAAAGGGGTAGGGTGGACGGGGCAATTGCCTCACAGCGGCAAGATAAAAGGACAAAACTACTACTTCATGCAAAGGGACGAATCAAAGTTAAAGTCTCTAGGGCGAGAATTACTTAAAGTCTCTAGAAGATGGCAAAATGACGATGTCTGCAAGATGGGCCATAATGGCTGCAATGTCCTGCAGAATGGCGGGTAATGGCCAATGGGTAATGTCCGGTAATGGCCGCTGGCTAATGGCTAAAATGGCTGTAATGGCAATAATGTCCGCAATGGCTAATGGCTGATGGAAAAATGGCAAATGGCTGCTTTCTTCTTGTGCACCAGGTTTAAATAAACAACAGTTCAAATCCAGTAGGGTCTTCCATTGGAGGGTTCATAGGTTGGCTTCAAATTGTCCAATCAAAAACAACTATTCACAAGCTTCTACCTAGGCATACATTATCCTTGGAGTCGGGAACGTAAATTGCAACATATTTTACCAATTAACTCACTTTCAGAGCGTCCATTGTCTGCACCTGCAGATTGACCTTGGAGCAAAGAAGAAGATGCCAGGCTGGCACGAAACCTTAAAGATAAGCATGTGAACCGATCTCACTGGAAAAGTACAGCTTCAAGCAAGAATACACGTTTATTAGCACATTGGAAAAACACGAGCATCTAAACCGTGAGACAAGGCAACTAGGCCGAAGCCTCCACTAAAGTTATGCTAAGTTAAAACATTTCAAACAAGCAAATCATGGCACACGTTTACGATTATGTCAGATTAGTACAATTCTAATACATCACGTTATATAAAGCACGCTTATAAATGTTGGCAAACTACTCTGAGGGCACATTTTGTCCCCGTACAATCTTTATTAGTTCGGTTAAAGTCACACTTGATTATTGCAGCACTACGTTTATGCGCTAATAAATGTAAAACCTTCATTTCTGCGTCATCAATCCCTCCTCTGATGACTACTTGTCATCACACTAAACTATTCCCACAAATTTTATTCCGTTAAAATTCTGTCAGTTCTCTTTGCCTTTTAGTTCCCCTTGTTCTTGCCTTGTATTCTTCTGCCATTCTTTTCATCATTTTCTCTTCCTTCCTTCTCTTAACTCTTGCCATGATCATTAGTATTCCTCTCTTTATTCCCCAAATCCCAAAGATGCAAATTAGTACTATTAGTATTCCCTGTATTATTTTTAGTAATATTCCATTCCAAATGCCACCAAGCCAATTTCCCACTGAAGCAAGTCCCTTTCCAACTTTCTCCCAAACTCCTGGTTCTTTCAATTCCTTCAAATCTGCACTCTCTTTTGTTAGATTAGCAAGCATTGTTTTAATCTTTACACTGTTGTCTGGTATATACGTGCAACAGTGGCGCGCACCAAGCATTTTGCAAACGCCGCCATCCTTTTCTAAAAGAATGTCTAGGGCAAGCCTGTTTTGAAGAGTCATAGCTCTTTCCGCTGCAAGTTCAGCATCCATCAGGATTATAGCACCTGAAAACTTTGTCAACATGTTATCCACTATAGTAGACAACTTTCTTATTTTGATGGAATTCAACACAACTCCCAATGAAGGAATCATGGCTCCAAATATATCTCCTACCACAGCAGCTGCGGTCTCTCTTTTCTGGATACGATGAGATCCAGACGTCTTTGGAATCACTGATAGGTCATCCAGTTGATAAACTTTTGGGAACACTATACCCAAATAACATCTCCCCCACCATCCCTTTGGAAGACGATAATAGGCATTATGCCCACAAATGTAATATACACCAGGTATGACAGGGTCAAGTCCGTTCAGCATGAATGTCCATTTGGCCTTAAAGATAAACGTATGTTTACATTCACTCACTCCCACGAAAATGTTATCATAATAAGATTCACCACGATATATACAAAATTTCCCTACATGCCAAGCGTCTAAAGCTATTCTTCCTTGTGTTTTTATAGCAGCAAAAGCATAGTTATCTACTGAAGTCCTCTTACTTAGCTCTTTTTCTAATTTCGCATTCATTTGTGCCCTTCTATCATCTGTGCGATCTAAAAAGCTTATTTCTACTGCTGATAGTGAGCAGGTAAGGTTTTCCCTATGAGCGTGAGCTGTTTCAAAAGGTTGCATTGGCTCGAAAAATTCCCTCATTATTTTTGCATCCCAATCTTTAGCAATCTGGCTTAGCTGCGTTATTATAGGAACATATGCAAAGGTAACATCATAATTTGAATAAAAATACTGTATGTTAGTTTGACCATAAAATCTAGAAGTTACTATACTACATGTAATCCCATATGTAAGAGGCATGTGATGATAAGTCACCCCTTCAGTTACCGATGTCGGTATCTGTGTACACACATAACAATCTTTCGCATCCATAGTCTCAACATATTCTGTTAGTAAGCGATAGAAAACATTATACGAAAGTTCCTTCTTATCATGCAAGTGTCTCTCATCTAATTCTATTCTTTTCAATGCAGTTAGTTCAGTGACAGTAACAGGAGCAGAAGTAGAAGCATCAATTTTCTCATTCTCACCCTTAGCACGCGTTGCAAGCACTATTGCCATTATTATTAGTACACATGCAGTTATCAAGCCTATACACGCATATTTACAATATTTCATTCTACTGTTTTGTGTAGCGTACCTAGTCATGATCTGTATAGAATCAGAGAGCTAGAAGCACTTATAAAAGAACGATTTAGCAATTAGTTACAAAGCTGAACGAGCGCAATGTTCACACAGTTTTCTTCAGGAGCCCAGTCACTTATCGGTTAGCAGCATTTGTCTCAATTCGGCAATTGTCTCAATTCGGCAATAACTCAGTCTCCCTTTTTTTTTTTTTTTTTTCCAGTTAGCAACGTTGTCTCAAATCGGGTTTAAAGTCAATCAGGTTATCAAAGTCTTATCAAGTTAGCAAATGTCTCATCCGGTTTAGCAATGTCTCAGCTGGTTGTGTCACGTTAGATTATAGCAAGCAATGTGATTTATCAGTTTTATTTTTCTTTTTTTTTTTTTCTTTTTTCCTCAATCAATAGTGTCCATAAAACTTTTCTTTTCTATTGGTATCTCTTCTTCTTCGTTCTCGAGGCTAAGAGATACAAATTCGTCGGTCCAATCGTCATAGACTACATATGCCCATTCTGGACCGGAATATCTCCTGTTTGGTATCCTTTTCCTTTTCAATTTTGCATCTCTCTTTGATTCTGTCTCACTGGTACTTTCCTCTTTGGCCAAGTCTTTTTCTTCACTTGAGGTTGGTACCACGACAGACACTTCCTTTCTTTTCTCTTTCACTTTTGGCCCTTCACTGTCATTCAACTTTTCTCTAGTTCTTAGTTTTACTGGCGATATACTTTGTCTTTTCTTTGCACTGTGTCCACTTGATGGACCTGCGATCTCCTCTGAAGAAGTTTGAACAGTTTCTTTCTGTTCTGCCTTGTCCCCTCCCTCTGGGGAGACAATCAGGTTTTCCTTTTCTTTTTCTGTACCGTCTGCTTCTGGGAAAGCCCTCCTCTGATCAGGCTCTCCTGCTTTTTCACCTCTTTCGAGCCCTTTGTCACCGTTACTTTCCTCAGGCTCTTTGTCACTTTCAGCTGCTTCAGGCTCTTTGTTACCTTCAGCTGCTTCGTCGCTGTCTGAGGTTTCTCCTTGGTCTCCCCCAAGTGAATCGGTTGTTTCGTCCTCAGAGAATATTTCTCTCTCCTCTATTTCTGCCTGTTCGCTTTTAGTTCTGTTTTGCTCTGTCTCAGCGCTCGGCACTTTGTTATCAGGTACTGGCAGTTTCAGCGCTTCAACTTCCTCATCTGTGGGACACAACACTTTCTTTGTGTGACTGGCGTGAATCCAGTTGGGAACTCCCGCACACTTCACAGCGGTAGTGGTCGTCAGGATCACTTGGAAAGGGCCTTTCCAACGGGGTTCCAGACACGACTTCCTCACGTGCTTCTTTATCACGACCCAGTCACCTGCTTTCAGTGTGTGTCCTGGACCTTGGATCGGTGGCAAGGTGGTTGCTTTCACCTGGTGAGAGAAAGAGCGAACCACGTCAGCCAGACCTTTGCAGTAGTCTAACACCATATCATCTGTAATATTCAAAAGCGCGTTTGCGGGAACTGCAGGAAGTCTCATGGCCCTGCCCATGAGAATTTCGTGCGGGGACAATCCAGTCTTTCTGTCAGGGGTGTTTCTCATTGACATTAACACCAAAGGCAATGCGTCAGGCCATTTCAAATTTGTCGATGCACATATTTTCGCCATTCTTGATTTCAGTGTACCATTCATTTGTTCCACCAGTCCTGAGGCTTCAGGGCGATAGCTACAATGCAGTTTTTGCTCAATGTTCAGCGCTGCACAAAGTAACTTTATCACCTCGTTATTGAAGTGACTTCCCCTATCTGATTCTAAAGAGATCGGGAATCCGAAACGTGGTATCAACTCCCTCAACAATAGTTTTGCAACTGTAAGGCTGTCATTTCTACGTGTAGGGTATGCTTCAATCCAGTGACTAAAAATGCACACAATCACCAACACATACTTCAGACCTCCATGCACAGGCATCTCAATAAAGTCCATCTGCATTCTGCTGAACGGGCCACTCGCCCTGCCAATGTGGCTCATGTTCACAACCGTTCCCTTTCCTGGGTTCATCTGCTGACAAATGACACAACGATGGCAAACTGCTTCTGCAGCTTGACGGAATCTGGGGTTAAACCAATCAGTTTTGAACAATCTTATCATGGCATCTCTCCCTAGGTGAGCCTGCCCATGATAGAACCGCGCTAGCTGCGATAAGAGACAATTTGGTAAAACATATTTTCCTTCATTTGAAACCCATAACTCATCTGGTCTCTTTGTACATTGTGACTTAATCCAGGAAGCTCTTTCATCCTCCCTGACGCTATTCTGTAATGCTTTTAGTTCATCCATTGTATCCACGACCTTCAAGGCAAATGCTTCAGCTGGTTCGAGCTCTGGCTCACTTATCAAATTCCATTCATCCCTGAGCAATATACAGTTCAAGGCACAAAATCTTGTGACTTGATCCGCATATGCATTTCCCAGGGAAACATAATCCTGTCCTTTTGTATGAGCACTACACTTTACCACTGCAATTTCGGCTGGCATTTGAATGGCGTGTAACAATTCCCTTATTCTCTCCCCGTTTTTCACTGGGGACCCTGAAGAGGTCAGGAAACCTCTCTGTGACCATAGTTGCCCAAAGTCGTGCACAATTCCAAACCCGTACTGACTATCAGTGTAAATGGTAACCTTCATCAATGTAGACAGTTGGCATGCTCTGGTAAGGGCTACGAGCTCTGCTACTTGTGCAGAATAGACTCCTTGAAGCCAGGACGCTTCCAAGACACCTGTAACAGTACATACAGCATATACTGCTTTCAAAATTCCCAATGCATCTCTTAAACATGACCCATCAACAAAAACAATTTGGTCATTTTCATCAAGCTTAGTATCCTTAATGTCAGGTCGGGGTTTTGTGCAAAATTCAGTCACCTGAAGGCAGTCATGCTCGACGTCTTCAGCGTTCTCAATTTCAGCATTTTCTCCGGGAAGCAAGGTTGCTGGATTCAACGTAGTGCACCTTTTCAGCTGCACATTCGGTGAGCCCAGAATTATTGTTTCATACCTTGTGAGTCTTGCTCCAGTCATGTGTTGCGTTCGGGAGCGGGTCAAAAGTATTTCAACTGAGTGAGGGACCATGACTGTTAATGGGTGTCCCATCACTATTCCTTCACTCTGAGTGAGGCTGAAACCAACCGCTGCTACGGCGCGCAAACACCCTGGCAGTGCTGCTGCGACCGGATCCAAAGTAGCTGAAAAATACGCTACTGGTCTGTTTATGCCACCATGGGCTTGGGTCAAGACAGACAAAGAACATGCATCACGTTCATGACAAAACAATGTGAAAGGCTTTGTGTAATCAGGCATACCTAAAGCTGGAGCCCTGCACATGCATTCTTTCAATTCAATAAAAGCATCCATCTCATCTCCTATCAGCTCAATTTCATCCAAGGCATCATTCTGGGTCAGTTTCAGTAAAGGCTTTGCTAGAGTCGAGAAGTTGGGAATCCACTGGCGACAGTAGCTCACCATCCCCCAAAACTTCCTCACCTCCCTCCTTGTCTTTGGTGGACTCATTTGAAGTACACTTGTTATTCTTTCCTTCATTATTCTCCGTGACCCTTTCTCTATTTGATGACCCAAATATTTCACTTTCTTCTGACAGAACTGCAACTTTGAAGGAGACACCTTGTGTCCATTCCTTCCCAAATGGTTCAGTAGAGCAATGGTGTCGGCTGTGCAGCCACTTTCTGTCTTAGATGCAATCAGTAAGTCATCAATGTACTGCACTAGGGTTGACTCGAATGGCAATTCTAACGCTTCCAAGTCTTTCTTTAGAATCTGATTGAAAATTGACGGTGACTCCGAAAACCCTTGAGGAATTCGACACCAACTGTAAACTCTGTCTAAGAATTTGAAACAAAAGAGAAATTGGCTGTCCTCATGAAGAGGCACCGAAAAGAATGCTTGTGACAAGTCGATGACTGAGAACCACTCGGCATCGCAAGGGATTTGAAACATTATCACAGCTGGAATCGGTACTACAGGGCAGCATTTAATTACAATGTCATTTATTTTCCTCAAATCCTGCACTATTCGGACCTTTCCACTCGGCTTTATTAGTCCCATGATTGGTGAATTACATGGACTGCTTAACACTTCTTTCAGTACTCCCTGTTTTACAAACTCGTCAATGAGTTGGGCGACTTTCATGAGGGTGTCTTGTGCCATGTGGTATTGTGGGGTCTGGGGAAAGGTTACATTGGGTTTTACGGTCACTTTCACAGGTTCCACTCCTTTCACCAATCCCACCTCTTTTCCTGTCATATCCCACACTTCCTTTCCGACTGTTTCCCGTAATTCAGCTGGAATATCTTCTTCAGTTATCATCGGAAAAAGGTTAATCAGAGGATATTCTTCATCAACAGTTTCCATCTCATCCCCTTCTACACTGTCCTCTTCCTCCCCATCACCGTTCGTCTGAATTCTAATTCCATCGTCCGAACACATAATCGAACATCCCAATTTGCACAACAGGTCTCTCCCTAACAGTGCTATCGGGCTTGAGTCACATACCACAAAACTATGTGACCCTTGATAGTTACCAATTCTGACTTGTACTGGATCTGTTATTGGGTTCGTCAGGTGCCTGTTTGCTACTCCCACTACTTGAACTGTTCTCCCTGAGAGTGGCAAATTTGGTACTTCAATGCTCCTAACAGTTGAACGTGTGGCTCCTGTGTCAACTAAGAATGAAACACGATGACCCATGACTCTTCCCTACACATACGGACCCTTTTGATCAACTTCCAAGGATGCTGCAAGCACACAATCTCCCTCCTCTCCTGAACTTTCACTCTCCCATACATTGTTTATTCCATTCTCACTGTGTAATGGGAACTGTTGTACTGTGCCATTTGTATTCATCACCTGACTCGAGACCTGTGGAGGAACCATCACTTGCTGCTGACTCACTGGTGCCAAAGGTATTTGCATTTGCTGATTAGGTACCATGGGAAACTGCTGTTGCATTGGCTGCATTTGCGTCATCTGCATACGGGGCATCTGCATCTGCTGCGGCTGCATGGGCTGTAATCCCTGCAGCTGATTTATGGTCTGAAAATTTGGGTTTGGACCTCTCATTTTCGGTCCCCTCATTGTCTGGAATGCATTGACATCATTGTTTTGCTGACCAACACCTGCACCTTCCTGCACTACCATCGGACACTCGCGTTTCCAATGCCCGACGATTTCGCACACGTGACACGGCATCACCCTTTTCATTGCCTGCACACCATTCGGAATTGCAACAGTGTTCGAATCCGGACCATTACTCCCAAAACCTCCTCTGCCTCTGCCTCTCGCCTGTGGCTGAAACACCATATTTCCCTGCGGCTGCGGTATCTGCTGTTGGAACCCTTGCAACCCTTGCAAACCTGTCTGAGCTGCTTTAAGCTGCATCATCATCACTTTCTCTTTCAACCTTTTCTGTTTCACTTCAATTTCGTCGCTACAGTATTTTGCATAATTCAACACCTCATCAATCGGTTTCGACTGCCAACAAATCAAATGCGTCTTTATCATCTGACTTATCTCTGGTCTCAGCCCTTCCACAAATCTAAACACAAAATGGAGCATGTCCTTCGCCTCTATTGTTTCCGTGCCACTGTAGTTCTTGAACGCCTTCAACAACCTCTCATAGTAACCATGAATCGACTCTTTAGCCTCTTGGGCAGTTCGATCAATCTTCTGCCAATCCACATTTTTCGCGGCAACCTTCGTCTTCAAATGCTCAATCACCTTATAGTACAAGCTCATTACCATAGGTGATGGTGCACCCGTATCCCTGTCTCTCTCTGGTTCACTTGTCGGCCAACCTACAGCCCTTTTGCAGTCTTCCCACAAATCTGCCGGAACCACAATCTCAAAGAGGGTGTTCAGGTCTTCCCAAAGACATTTTGCAAGCTTCACAAACCTATCAGTCTGTTGATACCATTCAATCGGTTTCTCTCTCAGTTTGGGAAAATCATCCGTAAAAGACTGAATGTCACTTCTGTGCCACGGTACATGTATTAATTTTCCCCCTGCTGTCTCCCTCATTGGTAACATGGTTATTGCATCATTACTCTGTGGTCTTTTCTCCTTGTGCTCTGAGACACTATCTTTCTTCTTTTCCTTTTTCTTTGCCCATCTACTTTCCCATTTGTCTAAGCACCTCCACACTTGTGCACTCTGCAGCAATTCTCTAAGGTGCGTTTTCATGCCTGCTGACCTCATGTGTTCGAAGTCTGTGGTCCCGAAATCCAATCTATAGCTCCTGCTCAAGTGTTTTGTCTTGTCTATCTCAACCCCGTTTTTGTCAGCTATTTCTTGCAACCTTCTATGTGCCTTGTTCACTTCTCTCGTAATCCTGGGACATAGATACATCAACTCTTCTTCCGAGTAGGACTCTAACCTATTCAAACCCATAGTCCCTTCCACCAATTCTTCTGCTTCCATGTTCAACCTGACCTTATTCAGATAGTCCTCTCCCTTCCCATTGGCTGAGCTTTGTGTGGAATTTAGACTGTTGAACCACTGTGTCAGCTGTTGCGCATTCAACCCCATCAGTGTAGCATTCACATCGACTGCCATTGATGGTTGCGGCAACTTTTCAGTGTTCGATGATAGCGGTATCATCAGTGGGGGACTCGACCTCACCACTGTTGACTGAGCACATATGGGACTAAACTCCATCAAGGACCCAGATCCAGTTGGCAGAGCCGCTATCGGAGTTGTCTCTGGAGTGTTTTCTATGCACCTCCTTTCCGTCCCACTCTGCACCATTGATCCTTGACCGCTCATACCTAAGTTAGGCTGAGTGTACAAAGGTACCGGTGGACCTACAGTAATGGGTAGGGATATCGCATCTGGGTTCTGTCCATTCCCCAAGTTCTGAGGCATGTTCATTCCCACACTATGGGTCATCATTGCCGGCATGCCCGTCTGACTCCCCGTCATCTGAGCATGTGCGGTTCCCCCCTGCATCTGCTTTTGAGGCATCAAAAGCTGGGCTGACTCGGCTTGTGCCAATGTTGGGTTGCAACCATTCTGTACTCCCATTACGGTTGGATCTAGAATCATTCCCGTACCGTTGTCACTACTGTAGTACCTTGGGACCTGCGGCTGATAATTTTCTGCTGTTTTCAATATAGGCACATCTGGTATATTCTCCTAACCTGCGGTATCTGCGGGGTGAACAATAAACTCGGGTCCTTAGATCCCGATGGCGTTCCTGAATTCGGAGTTTCATTATTCTGTATCGGTGCCGGAGGGGCAGAACTGGTACTTGGACCTTGTTCACTCGCTGCATAAGGTAGTGGACGGTCGTTCAGCAATTGGATGATGAACTCCTCATCCTCTGACTCGTCTTCTCTATCTTTGGAACACCTCCTGTTTGTCTTACAGGTAGCTTTCTTGCCTGTCGCCTCTTCTTCCTTAGCAATTGCGGGAAACAATTTTATCCCCTGCAGTATATCTGACCTCCACACCTTCTGTGCATTATCCCACCTAGCGTCCGCTAGTGTCTTTTCTACCTTTCTTATCCTAGTCTCGAACTTCTTTTGCTGTTGCTGTCTAGCCATTAGTTCCCAAATCGCTAGAGCCTCAAACTGTGCTGGCCTTGGAGGTACCTTCATGTCGTACATCGCGAATCTCAAATTCTCTAGGATCCTTATATTGAATGTCCCATGGATCGGGAACGCTACGCTCCCATGTTTCTCTGTCAACTTGTGCCATTGCTTTAGCCAAAGGCACGGAGCTACCCCCCTTTCCTCCATTACAATGTAAGCTGGTGTACCTTCGGGAGGCGTCTCCTCTCCTACGCTCGCTTTAATGTAAGACTCTCCCTTCATCGCACTCTTTAACGCTTTAAAAAATTTCATTTTCTCGTCTTTTATTTCACAAAGTTTGTAATCAATAAGGTGACTTTAATTCCCGGAATACTCTTCGCTTGCCTTTCCCCTTCCAATCGAGCCCCACGGACTGCGTCCAATCCGTGCGCGACCCTTCTCTGCAACCAACCTATCCCAGCGCGGCTCCTAGTGACGTCACACTCACACACACTGCGGCTGACAAAGCCTCGCGGCTTGTCCTCCTTCACTCAGCTCCTCTCGTAACAACTTCTAGCATGTATCGCGAGCAACCAAATAATAATAAAACAGATCTGTCGGTTTACTACAGGAAGGGTAACACAATCGCTTCAGGACCTTAGGGATTTTTCACTAGCCTCGGCAGTTATTCCATCTTTCTCGGTCCCCACTTTCGCAAGCAAATCCTGACCCGCAGACTCTGCTCTCAACTTGTCAATGATCTATTCTAGTGCACTTAGAATTTGTCAAAGCCCGAAGTCGAAGTTTTCTTTCACTCCCTTAACACACGTACCGACTCGTTGACCACGCCCGGTCAACCTATTAAACCGACCAGACCACAACATAAAACAAGTGTCTCATACACTTTTCAACATACTCCGGAGTCTCTTGACCTCGCAGGGCCCGTCTCAACAACAACAACCACGTGGACCTTTTTCCTGCACAAAGCGCCACATGCACATGAAGTTCGACGACTTCCCTACTCTCACACTCGGAGTCGCACCTCCGCTATTCTCTAAAATCCTCGCAACCTTTTCAAACAATCTGCGGCAATAAGCTGTGCAAGCGCAAAATCCTAACTTCATTCATACCGTCACTAGTACCGCCAACGCCGATTTCACACCTCCATTCTCTCCATTCGCAAGCTCCGAGATCCCGGGAAAGTCGCGGGGAACTTAGGGCATCATCATTCTCTCAATCTGTTTTACCCAAGAAAAATCTAATTCAACACCATATACTTCTCGAGCGGGGTCCCAAAAGTCGAAACCGTTAATTCAACACCATATATCTCTCGAGTGGGGTCCCAAAAGGCGAAACCATCCTCTGCTACCATCTACTGATAGAGCGTTCCTGCCTAATAAATTACCTGTATCTGGACGCTCTTAGGTCGATGAATCTTTTGACCAAGTGGGGCACTCTTCACCCGAGAGTAATCAATTTAATCAAATCAATAATCAATAACGAACATAAGCAATGCCCTGATCAACATCACACTTCACAATTAATCCAGAAAACATTTTGGCGAACCATGACCTTTCGGCCATGAATAACCACACCAGTTTATTCAAAGTTAATGATTTTATTTCCCTATATTAACAAAGCTAGCACGATATAAATGTGTCTCAACACCAAATGATATATGTAAATGAACATTAATAGCTGTCCATAACGGCGAAAAAGATGCAATCTATGCAGCATTTGAATAACAATGCATTCGATAATAGCAACACAAACCACTAAAACTACAATCTGTAACGGCCTAATTGCATACATTAGTCAGCATAACAAGGTCTCAAATTGCATCGTGCATCAAATGAATCCTCATCTAACCTCAAAATAGCATCAGCATGTGGGTCTTCATGCAAAAACAATTTAGCAACATTAATTTGGAAAACTCCTAACTAGGGCTCTTATCAAAAATCAGCAGTTGGTTACCTAAAAAGAAAACACAATGCAATTGTACATTTTCCTTTCATATTTACCAAATTCGATCAGCATTCAAGGAAGTCTTCATCTCACAGGTACCGGTTTCGATCAGCATGGGACAGGGCAAAGGGGTAGGGTGGACGGGGCAATTGCCTCACAGCGGCAAGATAAAAGGACAAAACTACTACTTCATGCAAAGGGACGAATCAAAGTTAAAGTCTCTAGGGCGAGAATTACTTAAAGTCTCTAGAAGATGGCAAAATGACGATGTCTGCAAGATGGGCCATAATGGCTGCAATGTCCTGCAGAATGGCGGGTAATGGCCAATGGGTAATGTCCGGTAATGGCCGCTGGCTAATGGCTAAAATGGCTGTAATGGCAATAATGTCCGCAATGGCTAATGGCTGATGGAAAAATGGCAAATGGCTGCTTTCTTCTTGTGCACCAGGTTTAAATAAACAACAGTTCAAATCCAGTAGGGTCTTCCATTGGAGGGTTCATAGGTTGGCTTCAAATTGTCCAATCAAAAACAACTATTCACAAGCTTCTACCTAGGCATACATTATCCTTGGAGTCGGGAACGTAAATTGCAACATATTTTACCAATTAACTCACTTTCAGAGCGTCCATTGTCTGCACCTGCAGATTGACCTTGGAGCAAAGAAGAAGATGCCAGGCTGGCACGAAACCTTAAAGATAAGCATGTGAACCGATCTCACTGGAAAAGTACAGCTTCAAGCAAGAATACACGTTTATTAGCACATTGGAAAAACACGAGCATCTAAACCGTGAGACAAGGCAACTAGGCCGAAGCCTCCACTAAAGTTATGCTAAGTTAAAACATTTCAAACAAGCAAATCATGGCACACGTTTACGATTATGTCAGATTAGTACAATTCTAATACATCACGTTATATAAAGCACGCTTATAAATGTTGGCAAACTACTCTGAGGGCACATTTTGTCCCCGTACAATCTTTATTAGTTCGGTTAAAGTCACACTTGATTATTGCAGCACTACGTTTATGTACTAATAAATGTAAAACCTTCATTTCTGCGTCATCACTGGCATGAGGGGCGATGGGAGGACGAGCACAACACTGCCCAGACCTAACACTTAGATGCTCTTATGATAAACATGATCAGTCTAAAGTACCTCTTTGTTAAATGGTAGGCTTAGGAAGCGCATCTGGAATTGGATTTAAGGCCTAGAATTTGAATTAGTCATCAGAAATTAGACCTAAGGTGCTCATTTGAGATATGGATGAGGGTTAGGAAGTTGACCTGTGGTACGCGATAATCCCTGAGACGTTCATCTGGGACTAGTGATGCGTCCGAGAAAGCTTTTTTTGGGATCAGGTTTAAGGCGTTTGAAGCTTATCAGAAACTATAAAGGAGATATAGCTAGATTTTCAAGCATCTGAGATAAGGCCTAAGATATTCAGTGATGATAAGGGATATGCAAGACAAAGGTCAACTTGGGAAACAAGAGAAGGTTTTGTTTATGGGATATTGGTTAAATCGCTCATCTTGGTCTTTAGTTTTACATTTTCTTCATTGCAGTGGCATTGTGATGTGAAGGATTTCGTAGGGATACTTCCAGTGTCCTTTTTCATTGCTGTAAGGTAAGGGCAATTGGGAATCCAAGGACTAGTTTTCAGGTTTCAGCTGAGCTTCTTAAGACTTGAGCTGCAAGTCATAAAAACTCAATCAGTTCCATTTCCACAATCTCTATTTCAGCCACTTCCTTAGAAATCCTACTAAATCATGTTCACCCTTCTCTAAGAAACATCAGTGACTAAACCCAGACCAGCTTAGTATCCACTTTTTGTTACTGAGGTTTCTGTGTTTTCTTGGTCTGTAGACTATTTCAATTACTTGCATGGTCACCGGGCATGTCACACTCATCTTCGCAACATTTGGCTCGATTTGGCTACTTTGTGTTTCAACATGTGCAGCAATGTAGAATAAATGCAGTTTATACAGCTGCAATGAGGGGAGGTTAATGATTATTTGGCCTTGGCCATGCAATGAGTTTTCTTGTGTTTAAAAGATTAAGTAAATCTAGTTCTAGTGGTATGGTCTTCTTGTCGTTTTGTACAGATCTAACAATTAGATATATTTTCTTGCCATTTTTGTACATAGATTCATTATCAAGGATGTTAACTTTTTGAGTTCCTTAAATGATATGAAACAAAATAATGGGACGCGGGAGAGTATTTCAAAGTGAAGAGGAAAAACTCTCATGAGAGAGGAAGGGACTTAAAACAGGAGCTGGATCAAACTCAGTACAAAGTCTAAATACCTCTACAGTCAGGGCAGGAAACTAGGCAACTAGGCTCAGATCTGGTTACTGAGATCACCCTTATACTAGTCTAATACTGAGGAAGTAACTGGGACTCTTTTGTACTTAGTCTTCATCACGAACGTTTTCTTTCTTACTTCCTTAAAGTTTCCTCGCAGTTGTACAACTGTTTTTCTCTCTGTCTTGTTACAGTTTGCAGCCCATGTTGAGCAGAATGGTGTAATCTAGGATGGCAGAATGAACCACCCTCAGCGGCCCAAATCTTCAAATACATCATGAAGGTCCGGAACAGTCATACATTCAGTAGTCTGCTACCCTTTTCCAGTTTCTCTCCCATCCTTTTGTCTTCAGGTCTCTGGATTCGAGGTTTACTCTTTAACAGCATGGGCGAGAACATGGCCTCCTTCTTACTGCTATTACATAGGGTGTCCTTTCCTGCCCCTTAAAGCTTTTCCTTAGCATCCATTCGCCTATTCTGGATGTCTAAAACACTTATCTGAGTCCTCTTTTGACTTGTGCGCATAGATCTTATATAGTAATGTTTTTTTACAGCCTGGCTGTGTTAAGCAGAAGCTTTGTGATTAGTGAGATATATTGCTATGTAAGTGAAGTATGAGACAGAGGGTGGCAGAGACTAATGACGAGCCAGGCGAGCTCGATGTTCCTCGCTTTCCAGATGAGCTTTAATAATGTCTTATGTGCCTTCACATCGGCTGGGGTATACAGACCGGAATGGAGATGTAGGGAAATCAGTAACACGCCAAAGAGTTAATGCAGGGTGCACATTGTTATCTTAATGGCCTCGCAGCACTTTGTTTCACATTCGCAGCATGAAATCCATGGCTGTAAAGCAGCGGAAACACTCTGCTGTTCCTTCCCACTCGCTGTTTCCTCGTTACATTTACACCCGTTTTTCCGTTTCCTTTATCATATGATATGTCAAAGCATATGGAGAGCAGTCAGTCAAATAAAATAGTATCATATATTGGAGAATGGGGAAGTCATTTAACAAACCTTCACAGCGTAATGGCCTACATAGCCTTGAGCAATATCTGCTCCATCCAATAGTGCAGGGCTCCTGCTGACGAAACAAGCAGCACGCTGTGTTCAAGCCCTACACAAGAGGGCGCCATTTCCTTCTCCACTCCAGTCTGCCTTAATTTCCTAATTTTCCCTGCAAGGTCTTGCAACAGCCATATTCTGGGCTACAAAAAATTTCATGTTTTCTGGGGAGTCCAAACTCGGACATGACTATTTCACAGTTCTCCCGACTCCCGCAGACGTCAAAGAGATAAGTTCAAGCAAGAGCCAGAGTGGCCATCTACAGGCTACATGATGCTATGATTCACAAATCAATTCAGCATTTCTAGGCCAAGCACTCTTGTACGCCTTTTCTATTCATCATGCTTGCTCTTCCACAAACTTCACAGCAATGACGATGATAATCAATACAACGGTTTAAACAGTACCTTAATAAGACATTCTGCGTATAAGCTGGCCCGTGAGCTAAATAAACTGTTTCATCTCTGAGGCAGGAAGCTTTGCTATCTCTGCTGAAGGAGTGGAATAGGGATGATACTCCAGGGCTGAGGAAACACTTCCTGTTTCTGAAACCCAAGGAGAAGGGGGTAGACTTGGGGGTGCGTGAAGAACCTAGCTTATTCAGCCTAGAACAGGACCAGCAGCTCCATGTGCTGTAGAGAGGCTAACTGCCTGCAGTGTTGCCTGAAAGCAGAGACTTGTTGTGAAACCTGTCAGCCTCAGTGTGGTCTTCCCCCCAACTTTTTCCCTTCCTCCTCAGCTTTGTCTGACCTCGTCTTTGTTGGTATTATTTGCACACTTTACAACTGGTAACCAGTGTTAAACTGCTTTCGCTCTCTCCTTTTAACATGGTAATATTGATTTATCCCCAGCTGGCATATTTAATTTACTTATAGGAACCTAGTAAAGTGCACTACATGTGCCCGGGGCCTCTGAATGAAAGGCTACTAGTGGTCCTGAAGCACTGATTCTGCCTCCCACTTAAGTAGCCCTTTAAACATGTGTGTGGACTGCCAGTCCAGAGCCTGTGTGTGCAGTTGTAAACTGCCATTTCAACCTGGCAAAATAAACGTTTTGCCAGGCCCAAACTTTCCTTTTTAATCCATATATGTCACTCCTAGGCTAGGCCTTAGACAGACCAGAGGGCAAGGTGCAGTGTATGTAAGAAGTAAGACCTGTACCTTTAAGGTTTACATGCCCTGGTAATGAAAGACTTTCAAATTCGTTTCTCACCACTGCAATGCCTATCTCCTCCTTAGAATAACATTGGAGTTGCCTTATTACTTTTTATAATTGTAATTTCTAAATGGGAAGAGATAACGCCTTCAGGTGCTGTGTCTCTGGATTCACAATTTCAATTCTAACTTATGCCAAATTTAGATCTTAAATTACAATTCTGAAAATGCCACTTTTAGAAAGTTGGCCTTT
The DNA here is from genome assembly GCF_031143425.1 of Pleurodeles waltl. NCBI lineage: Eukaryota > Metazoa > Chordata > Amphibia > Caudata > Salamandridae > Pleurodeles > Pleurodeles waltl. The sequence goes on from NC_090448.1 coordinate 205,652,255, forward strand.
TCTTGCCTTTGCCATTTGGTGTCTGCATCCTAGTCTCTAGTCACATGACTGGGTGTAGATGGCAGTGTGCTTTGTGTGTTCCTCCTAGACCGCTACACACAATGGGAGTTTAGGTGTGCCTTGATAGGTAATCTTGGGCAGGATGGAAGTGAGGAGCTGAACACAGCCTCACTTACACCTGAATAGGCTGTGTCCTGTCCACACGCCAAGTGCCTAACAAGCTCTTTATTGCCTCTCCAGCCAGCTTGGAGCCAGGTCGTTGGAGGCAGGGAATTCCTTGCTCCTCAAAGCCACAGTTTCTCCCACCTGCCAGAACAAGGGCACCAGGGAATAAAAGATTGACCTCAGACACCATCACCTCAGTACACTTCTTGACCTGTAGATAGTCTGTCAGGAATAAGGACTGCCACTCTGCTGGACTGCACTCTGCTAGACGCTTGCTTTGCTGGGCTGACCGCCTGCCCTCTTACCTGGGTGAGAAGGACTGGACCTGCATCACTTGAACCCAGAGTGACTCCAAGGAGTAGTTGGCTGGCCTCCTGATGTGAAGTCTCAGGGACATAAAATACCTCCAACCACCCTGCCTCTGCATCTGGACTCTGCAAATCTACCCTGCCAAGTGGTGCCACCCCAGTCCTGGGCCATTGGAATTGGGCCGAAGGTGCTTGCCAGTGGGGCTAACACATCTTCTTTGCTGAGCAACACATCCTGAGCAGACCTGACTCATCTCCTCAGCTAAATGACGTATCTCCAAGCAGAATTGGTGCGTCGCCACTGCTGGGTGGATTGGACCAGTTGCAAAGACCCGTATAGCCCACTGCAGTTCTCAGAATCGGCACATCGCCCCAGCACCACAGCACATTCAGAGCCCATGTCCTCACAACTCTTGTCAATGGCAGCCTCAGCAACAATGACAGACTTTACATTGTAGCCATGCAGCTTCTTGGAACCGATGCTGCACTCCACGTCCCTTATGAAGGACTTCACTTTGCAAGCCCCAGGCTGAATCCTCCCTGATGACACAACAGGATCCTCTGAACCAAGGCATCGTTCTGGCAGCTCAGCACATCTTTGATGCAACCAGGATTTAAGGTACTCTGTTTAGTGGGCCTAACTGGGTCCCTGTATCCAGTCTGTGCTCCATCTCAGTTGGCCTGAACCTGTGATATCCCCAATATGCTTTTATGCAATTTTTTAGTTTAGTTTTACAAATTGACATCGCCAGTTCCTCTGATTAGATTTTGGTAATTTTGGTCTTGTTTTATTTATTAATTTTCTATTTCACTAACTCTGTTGTGGGCTCCTTTTGTGGTGTGTTTTCACTGTGTTACTGTTTGAAATGTGGCACAAATACTTCACACATTGCCTTTGAGTTAAGCCTTACTGATCTGTGCCAAGCTTCCAGGGGTTGAGCACAGGTTAATTTGGGGATTGTTTGTGTCTTATCCAGACAAAGATTGTGGTTTCTGTTTTGCCAAGGCTCACACCCCAGTCAACCAACAACACCATTTCTTACACCTGTTGTGGGTGCTAAGTCAGAGCCAAAACCTTAACCACCAAGATCAAAATGCCCCCCATCCTCTCCACTTCTCACTGAAGGCAGAATTCATACTGCCCAGTTTTCAAGGGAGGAAGAGAAGAGTTCAAGAAGCTTGTGGGCTGTATCACTGCTGAAATGCAGAGTGACACAGGCACCCTTTTGCCTCTTTCAGCTTGGTCACACACCCTTGTTGGTGTGGTCTTTTGAGAGTGTGGGCTCACCCACATTTGGTCCCTGAGGCCTTGGTGCTGTGAGACGACCGCAAAAATCATATTGTACCCAGGATTACACCTAGCCTTTCGTATGACTGCAATTCCTTTGTGCTAGTGCCTGTTGTTCAAAGGATTCTGCCCCTCTAACAGTCTGCCCACAGCCCTCCCCCAGGGTACTTGGAGTAAAAAGATAAAAAGCGCCCCTTTTAAACGGTTCTATTACTTTTTTCAACCCTTTGTACACTATTTGCATGCACCCCGGACATGATGTCTTCCAGCATGGTTGTTTTGTTCAAGCTGTTAACCTAGGAGGAGAGGATGAAGTGTGAAGGCTGGGACTACATACGGTACAATGCCTTAACAGTTTTACATTTACAGTAATGATAGAATGCCCATATAGTTGTTATTTAAATATACAGGAATAAGTAATTTATATCTATGCTGCCCCCCTTTTGATGGCGCCATTATCTTCAGAGCAGGAACTAAATGCTGTTGATGTAACAGGCCGCCCATTGACTCCTTCACTTGTTTTATACTAGAAGAAACTATAAAAGCTATTCAGTCAGTATTTCCTGATAAGGCACTTGGCCCAGATAAGATCCCAGGGAACCTCTTCCGCTTAGAACCCATGGTTTGGGGCCCATATATTAATGCTCTTGCCAATAAAATCTTAGAAGATAGTGAGGTACCCCCCACTTGGCTAGGTGCTGAAATTATCCCAATTTTCAAAAAGGGCGAAAGAACAGTCCCCAGCAATTGTAGGCCAATTAGCCTAATAGATAATCTCCAAAACATTTTCTGCTGCCAAGTCCTAATAGTTTATTAGATTGGATGGACGCAACAAGGATTTGTGCTCACCCCCTCCCTTTTCTCACTCTACATAAATGACGCAGTTTTTTTTTTTTTTTTTTTTTTTTAAACAGAAGAATGGAATTTATTAAAATAATGACACTGGCTTGGCTTCCTTTTTTTTAGAAACACTATTGGCAATTACTTATAAAAAAAAACTCACACATGCGTAATTGTGTGTCTTTTTTACAAAAACAAAAGTTAAACTCAACATTACACTGCATAGTGTTACCATGTGTAACTGAGACATGTCATGTCAGGTGCAAGTGCATTTACTTCCATATACCTTTGGAATGCAATACATACACATATTAACAATTACCAGAATGTATTTTTGCAAAATTGTGTGCCTTTTAAATATGATGTGTCCATCTGAGGCAGACATAATTTGAAAATGGTTTTCTTTTCTCATCATCACTTCATCTTTGCATGTGTTGTATTCTGCAGCACAAATACAAAGAGGAATGCAACACAAATATTAGATTTCACACAGGAACTATTTTTATCACTACACATGTACCCTTGCATTGTGACACAATGGTGCCTACATTGATTGAAGGCTACCACAAGTGCTAACACTCTATGAATGAGCTTGTGTTTCACTGTATTACCTTTTCTTCTGTTTTCTCTCTTCGCTCCTCTCTTCTTATTCGACTGTCCTTCCATTTTTTTTATACTCTATACTGGTCCATTGGCTGAGCAGTACCCTGGGTTCGAAAGGGGGGTCTGGTGTCAGCATTGATCAGCAATTATCCATAATCAAGTGATTTGCTTGTTTAATGGAGGAAGACACCCACAGGACAGGGAAGATTCTTCTTTTGCTCATCAAAAAGCCAGGTTTGGGTTGTGGGACTAGGGTTAGGGGGGTGAGTTTTGGGAGAGGGTGGGAATGGGGCTGGTGGGTTGAAACTGAGTTTCACCAAGTACCCGCTAGATTTTGTTTAGCAAGGGGTGAATTTTAAAAAACTGGTTTGGGGATGCATAAGATAAAAAATGGAAAGCTCTAAATGTGCTTAAATTCTTTGTCATACAGAAGGCAACATTTCTGTGAATATCAAATGGCTACCAAATTACAGCAGGGTATCTAGGCTGTACACATACTCAGTAGGAAAATAAATGGCATCAGATCTGCCACTATGGTTAGACATACAAAGGAGGCATTATCAGACCCATTTATCATTGCAAGAATCCAAAAAATGTAATAGTCTGGATAACAGGATAATGGTCGCATGAAGCTATGAAGGCCACAACTGGGTGCTGTGCTATTAGCTAAAGACTTAATCAGGGTGATCCTTCTATATTTCATTTTCTTCTGCTAGAGTTAAGTCAATGATCTCATCCAATATTCATGTACAGTGGTTTTAATATGTCACTCAAACCAGCTTTGGACTCAACATTCAAATCACTACCTGCTAGCCAGAGAATGAAAAAATCTTGATCTTCATTAAACAAGCCATTGAGTCACATTCTCTTTCAGACATATGCAAGGCCTACATGGGGGTTTACCTTTCAATCAGGTTCATACCGTATGTTGTAACATGTAGATATGTTTTTGGTCAGCAGTATGATCATATCAGTTCTCATTATCAAAATGAATTATGAGATCACCTCAGACCATAAGACTATATCACTAGATATTAAGTTGAGCCACTGCACAATTAAGGTTTTGCCCCCCTTATTTGTCATTTGACTTTCAGTTATACCATACAGCATGATAAGGCTGACAAAATGTTGGAGGCACAACTTTGTACCAATCTTATTCAAGTTGAAGTGGAATACTTTTCTCGGACGTGTGAAGGTCCTCTGAAATGTGCAGGGCTAATATAGGAGCAGCTTATTGTGACTAGTGTGACTTTACAAAAAATATTTTATACTAAGATTTCTGAAAGTTGCTGTTAAAAGATGTTATGTTAAGTGGATTTGTGCAGTGTGCTAATAAACTGCGAGGGTATCCAAGCACTTGAGCAAGTGTGTAGCTACTCTGCCTCACAGCATTAGCTGGAAAGCCAGGTCTTCAGCTTCTTGCAGAATTCAAGAAGTAAGGAGGAGTCTCAGATTTGTTGAGGGAGGTTGTTCCAGATTTTGGGTGCAATGTATGAAAATGAGTGACATCCATTTGTATCTACAGGGAGTGCGTGTGAGAGCGTGTCTGAGGATAGATTTCTGGTTGTCTGGTCAAAATGTATCTATTTGTTCAGGTATGTTGGTCCAATGTTGTGTAGTGCTTTGTATGCATGCATGAGGAGTTTGAATTGGCTACATATGTGTACGTGAGCAAGCGTAGTTCTCTGAGGTGTGGCAAGATGTGGGTGCTGTGTGGTAGGTTGCAGATGAGCTTTTCTGCAATGTTCTGAATGGTCTGGAGTCTGTGCAGGAGCTGTTTGGAGATCCCGGCATAGAGTGTGTTTCAGTAGGCAAACCTACTTGTGATGAGTGCTTGTGTGAAGGTACATCTGGTGTTCTGGGGGCCACCATGCATGCATATGATGTAAAAGCCGAAGGAGATAACTGAAGGGACGTGCTGTCATGTTGAGTTTATCTTCCAGAAGAATTATCAGGTTTCTGGGGTGAGTGGTAGCCTTTGGTGTGGGTCCTAGTACTTTGGGTCACCAGGTAGAGACCTAGGGAGGGTTCTTGTTTCAGAACACCAGTACTTCTGTCTTCTCGAAGTTTTTTTGTTTATTTAAATATATTTTTATTAACAATTCGCTGTTTTACATTTCACAGGTACATTAATGGGAACTTCTTATTCTTGTCATGCACCATGTTCAAAGGATACATTTTTATATAAGACATCACATATATCCTGTGTCATGTTTTAATGTACATCTTGACCTTCATTTAAACTCTGTTATCTGTTAGCACTAGAGTTCTAGCGTTCCTTTCTTTGGAGGTCTTACTCACTGTCTTCCTGTGTTGCCCATTCATTTTATATGCCCGCATAACAGCTTTAACTTAAGATTAAACTATGTACACATTTGGTGGCTTTTTGTGGGTGGTTTTGGTATTGGTTAGGAGGGGTCATTCCCTGAGGACGCTATTCTTAGGGGGATGACTATCCAACCTCATACATTTTCCTGCAGCTTTTTGCAACAGTATGTGACCGACTCCGCACTGCCCCCGTGTCATATTGTGAACTGTTGGCATTCTCGTCTAACTGTTTCACTGATGTTTTTCCCTCCCCAAAAGGTGGTATTATTGGGTGTATCCCTTATCTCATTTCTATACTTACTCAGGGCTCTGTTTCTGTTAGTACTGTATTGGGAGCTATCGGTCCTTTCACTATATTGTCCCAGCTCATCATTAGATCTTCCCATTCTGGGGCTATGGGGGTCTGTCGGATACCTTTTGCTTCTTCAGCCTTCAAAACTTGTAATTCTGCCCTGGTCCACTTCGTGACGTCACTTTTCCATTCAGCGAGTGAGGGGTGGCTAGGAGCCTTCCAACCTCTCATGATCAGCCTTTTGTAGAGGGCCAGTGCGAGATCTAGGAAGCGATTCCTAACCTTCCCTCGTAAAGTACCAGTTTTTAGGCCCAGTAGACATATATCGGGGGTAAACGGCAGTTCTGTGACATATAGCCCTGACATGATCTCTATCATTGCCCTCCAGCCAATCTGTAACACTGCGCATTTCCACATCATGTGGTCAAAGTCTGCCTCGCCCTCATCACATCTGGGGCACGTCCTGGGGGTCCCCCCATATATACTAAACAGTCGGTGAGGATTAAGGTACGTCCTATGTAGGTAGTTATATTGGATGTATTGCAAACGGGTGTTACACGAGATACCCCGGGGATAAGCCAGAGCCCTGTTCCACTCTGTCTCGGACAAAACGTGTCTGACCGTTTTCTCCCACCTCTCCCTCAGCGAGTGCAGGGGATCCAATGCAGCTTCTATCTGGGCTCGATATATTTTCGTAATCAAGTGGGGTTCTTCACCCGATGTCAACAGGAGGTGTAACACGCTGTGGACCTTGGGTTCTGCATTAATTGTATCCCAATGGTCTTTCAGAGCATGCACTAACTTCCTGAACAGCAAAAATTTACCCTGTGGGACCCCCTTTCCTACCAAGTCAACAAAATTATTCAATACCCCTTCATTAAAAAGCTCTCCCACCGTCTCCACTCCTACACCCGTCCATGGTCCCAGCCCTCGGCCCCCGGAACCGGTCCCCTTCGAGTCCACAACTAAGACTGATAGTGGTAGCGCCGGAGAGTAGGGTGGACCAACTCCGACCCTCCTCATATATCTCTTCCAGCATGTCATCGCAGCGTTAGTCATTAGGTTGTCTCCGAGGGGGGCAACCCTCCTCCCTATCATATGTGCTATCATTCGAGCTGTGTCCAACGGACCATGGGAAGTAAACAAGTCCAGTTGTCCTTTGCCCACCATCCAGCCGGCCACCCATTGCAGTTAGGATGGCAAGTAAAATGCCTCGAAGTCAGGAGCCCCTAGTCAGCCCACACGCGTCGGTCTGCATAAAGTCGTTAGTGCTGTGCGCCTACGACCCTCGTCCCATATTAGCTCCCAAAGCAGAGCGTTCAATTCAAGGAACCACGCCGGGGGGATCCATAACGGTAGGTTAGCAAAATAGTAGAGGAGGCGCGAAAGCATAACCATTTTAGACAATGCTACTCCGGCCATTGTTGTTAGTTTCAGCGATCACCAGAACCCGATCGAGGAGCGCAGAGAACGGAGCGTCCCACCCAAGTTGCCATCTCGGAGGTCGCCCAGTTCATGGAATATTTGGATACCCAAATATTTAAAGGTCCGTGGGGCCCAGTTCACATCCCCTGGACACGTTTCAGGGCGCATGCAGTTTGGCAGCATGGGGAATACAAATGTTTTGCCTCGGTTAAGGCGAAGTCCTGACAGTTCCCCGAAGTCCTCCAGAATCTTCAGAACCCACGAGAGACCACTGGTTCCATCTCTCAGATACACCAGAATATCGTCTGCGTATAGGGAAATAACATGCTCGTTTAGACCCCATTTAATTCCTTTACCGACTCACTCCTGTCGCAGCTGGGCCGCCAGAGGTTCGATTGCCAGGGCAAATAGCAGTGGGGATAGGGGACATCCCTGTCTAGTTCCCCGATATACCGGGTATGTATTAGAGATCGTTCTGCCCGTCTTCACCCTAGCTAGCGGGGAGGAATACAACAGGTCCACCCATTTCACCCAGTTCTCACCTAATCCCATCTTTAGCATCACAGTCCCGAGGTAGTCCCACCTAATCAAGTCGAAGGCTTTTTCGAAGTCCACCGCTAGCAAGACCCCCGTAGGAGGCTTCTCTACTACTGCCATGTGTAAGATAGCAAAAATTTGCCTTAAATTCAGCGAGGTGCTGCGGCCAGGGACGAAACCATTCTGGTCTGCATGCACTAATGTGGTCATAAGGGGGAGCAACCTGCTAGCCATGATCTTACTGAGAATCTTAAAGTCGCTGTTCAGCATTGATTAAGGACGAAAGTCAGTCACTGGTGCTTCCCTGTTTTTTGTTTTAGGGAGCGGCACCACCAAAGCCTTGCGCAGTGTGCCTGGTAGCTCCCCTCAGCGCAGGGCCTCCGCGTATACCTCAGCCAGCTGGGGCACCAAGAATGTCCTATATTTTTTATAAAAGTCTATTGGGAGGCCATCTGTACCGGGAGTCTTTCCGGGAGCCAACCACGATATGGCCTCGCTTATCTCCTCCGCTGACACAGGACCCCCCAGGCTATCCCTCTCTTCCGGGTTCAGAGCTGGGAGAGTGACTCACTGCAGGAAGTTCCAAAAAGGCCTCCCCCCCCCAGGTCGCTGGGTTTCCTGTACAGGTGCATGTAATATTCCTTAAATGCTTCATTAATTGGGCCTGGACTACGCCTACAAAGTCCCTCTTTGTCTTGTATACTCGTGATAGGCTCTCCCCCCCGCCTTGGTGCACCAGCCAAGCCAACAGTCTCCCTGACCTACCCTCCTCTGATTGTACTGATGCCAAGTATTTTTGTATGTTATGACACCTAAGCTGTGCCTCGATCCGGGAATGTTCTCTACGGGCTCGGTGATATTCCTCGTTCTCTTGGGCTCCAGGATCCTGTCTCACTTCTCTTCGTGTATTTTCTTCTCTAAGGAGGACAATTCCATTTCAAGTGTGCGTTTCACCCCCACCGATTGACCCAGGCAGAAGCCCCTTGTTACCACCTTAAGTGTTTCCCATTCTGTGGCCCTAGATGTGGTGGATCCACTATTAATCTTGATATGGTCTGTCAGGTGGCAACAACACGTCTGATCCTCCAACACAGCGGGGGACAGTCTCCATGATGGTATTGGGGGTCTGTCCTCTAAAATTCTTAGTGTCAGCAGCAAGGGATTATGGTCTGACAGTGTGTGGCCAAGATACTCGGAGTGGGTCACATAACGCGCAAGGCCCGCCGTGCATGTCATTCTATCAATTCTAGTGTGCAGCCGGTGGAGGCCTGAATAATACGAATAGTCACTGTCTTTTGGGTGTTGTTCCCGCCAGATATCCACAAACCCCCAAGTATCCAGCCACTCACGAAGCTTTTTGGCTATTCTAGTGGACACTGCACCCCGCAGCAGCAGGGTCGATCTGTCCATGTTAGTGTCTAATATTGCATTAAAGTCCCCCCCTACTAGCAATTCTCCTGTGCATTGGCGGGTAAGGTGGCTCGATAACTTAGTTAGGAAGGGGATTTGGTCCTGACTGGGGGCATAAATGCAGCTCATGACAATTGAAATACTATGTAGTCTCCCCTCCAATACCTCAAATCTACCCTCCCGATCTATGTTAGATGAATCTATTATTAGCCGGACCCCGGCCCTGACCCATATCAACACCCCCCTCGCATAAGCTGAGCACTCCATGGCAAACACCTGTCCCCTCCATCTGCGTCTCAGTTTCTCCACCTCCCCAGTTACTAAGTGGGTCTCTTGCAGCATTGCCACCTGCACACCTCTTCTCTTTAAGTAGGAGAGGATTCTGTGTCTTTTGGCCAGAGTGCCCATCCCCCTGACATTCCATGTTAAGAGATTGTAGTCTGCCATTTTAATATAGTAGTTTGATAATAGCGCCCCTGGTAACCCCAGATTTCCGGTCTACCCCTACCCATGCTCAGACCTTTACTACCATCGTACATCGCCACCCACTTAGCCAAATTAACTGATAACTGTAAACCCCAACTCCCCCACCCCAGGGCGCCTACTAACCTGCACGGAGGCCAGAAAATCACACAACAGTGCAACTTGTTCAAATATATAGCTACAGTTCTCGCCAGACTAGCTGGACCAGCGAGGTACTGGTTCGGGGGGCGGCCAAGTCCGGAGGGGCCTCATGTTCTCCTGTTGAACTGCATCGCCAGGTCCTCTCGTGCCAAGTTTATCCGAGCTCGTCAGCAGTTTGCGGCGTCACCCTGGGAGCACGTGTCGAGCAGCCTGAGTCCCCAGCCGAGGACACCACTGTATCATCTGATTCCTCCCCTGAGTCCTCCAGGGGGGACACTCCACCACCAACTCGGGCCGCCGCCTCCAGAGCCGCTCTCTTGTCTTTTTCTTTTGGCGTTTGTGTTGGCGCCAGCCTCGGTTGATTCCCTGGCCTCTGCAACCCAGGGGCCCGGTGAGCCCGGCCCTCAGGCGCGCCGCCACCAACGGACCGCCCCGCCTGGGGCCCCCGTTTCTCGAGCCAATCCCATGCCTCCTCCGGGGTTTGGAGGAAAGTGGTTCTCCCCTCCAATATCACTCTCAGTCTGGCCGGATACAACAACGAATATTGAATCCCTTCTTCTATGAGGGCCCTTTTGACTGCTAGGAATGAGGTTCGCTTGTTCTGAACATCCAAGGTGTAGTCCGGGAATAGCGTCACCTCTCCGTTTGCTACTTTAAATGGGCCCATCTCTCTAGCCTTCTGTATAAGAGTGTCTCTGTCTTTGTAATGCAGCAATTTGGCAATCACTACACGGGGTGGCCTGCTGTGGGCGAGAGGCCTCAATGGCATCCGGTGCGCTCGCTCCAGCGTGTAGAAGGGTGTCAGGCATCCAGGCGCTACCGTTGCACTAAACCATTTCTCCAGGAAGTCCACCATGTTGGCTGCCTCGGCCCCCTCAGGAAGGCCCACCATGCGTACATTGTTCCTCCTGTGTCTCCCCTCCGCATCCTCAGCTCTTTGTTCAAGTCGCGCTACTCTGGGAGCCAGGGAGGTCACCTCAGCTGCTAGATCTTTCTGTTTCGGCCCAATGACTGCCAATGTAGATTCCGTTTCCTTGACCCTGTCCGCCAGTAGGCCTACTTCGACCGCTACTTGGTTGATATCGTGTTGTAGTGTTGTCTTTGTGTCTTCAATCGCCCCTAATATTTTGTCCAGGGTTTCCTGTACGTTGGATTGTGGGTGGGTCTGTTCTTCCATTTCTTTGCGCGCTGGCAGTGATGCGGGGTCCATGATTTTTCTCTTATGTCGGGCCTTGGAGGGCATCGGCCAGAAAGGGCGGGGAGGGCCGCACCCCCAGGGCGCTGGCCTGAGCCTATTCACAAGCTCTCCTCCTTTCGTGGTCTCGTACCTCGGCAAGCGCAGGCCCGGTCTCGGTCCCCGGGCGGGCGCCGGGCAGGCCGCTCTGACCCCACTAGCTATCCTCGGCTGTCTGTTACAGTGTCGGGAGATTCCGTGCCGTCAGCCCGTAGCTGGTCCATGTTCTCAATTGTTCTGGTCTTTTCGTTGGTTCCACGGTGCGCTTCGCTCCCAAGATCAGGTCTCGGCTAGTTCCATCATAGTGCCATCTGGTTGTTTTCCCAGTGGCCCCAGGTCGCCAACACCCCGCAAGCCCCAGGCCGGTCGATCACTCCCACGGGGTCACCTTCGCCTCCTCCGTGTGCACTCAACAGAGTTAGCTGTTTATTTAGGAGCATCCACTGCCGTCTTGTTTCCAGTCCGGTCAGTTGCACTACACTCAGCGCCGCACACTTTCCCGGGTCAGTGGCGGCTCCTGGCTCCGGGGTCGAACAGTAGATTGCCCATGTCAGGCATTCTGGCAATCGCGACCAGAGGGAGCCCCCTCCCGGTTGCCAGCACCGTAAGCTGCCCTTCTTCCACTCCGATTTGGGCCAGGAGGTCAGTCCTGTCCTGGCGTCGAGGCCACCCACTAGGCCCGGCTTACGGCTGCTTCTACTTAGTGGGGGTTCTGCTTCGTCCTCCTGTTTCAGCCACTCTGGTGATGGTCCTCAGGGGGCCACAGCCTCAGGGCCGCCTGTCCTCCCCGGTCAGGGCGGCAGCATGTCCGGGGTCATCATACATCTGTTTTCCCCCTTTGTATTCTTCTTGTTTCCACTCTGTTGTTTTTACTTTTCTTTTTTCTTTCTTTTTTTTTTTTTAATAGTCTTTTTCTTTTTTTTTTCCCCCCCGGGGTGTTACCTCATTGGAGGCCCCTCTGGGTTCTTCTGTTGCCCGGCGCCTCTTATCGCGCTCTTTGGGGCCAGTCCTCGGGGCCCTGGTGCTCCATCGGCCGAAGAGGCCCGCCCCGAGTCTCCGCGACGGGGTACCGCTGGGCCGCACCACCCTCCAGGAGACCGGGCGCTGCCCAGCCCCACTCCTGCCTCTCCCCGGAGGGAGTTTCCAGGGTCCGGCTCCACACACCGGGGGAGAACTGCCCGGGACCGCTCCTCCAGCTCGAGCCGAACGTGCACGCCCGGCAGAGGCTCCCGGCACCACTCGAGGCCCCGGCTCTTCGCGACGGGGCAGGCCGCGGATCCCCTCTGCAATCAAAGAGCCAGTTCCGCGCCCCCGCTCACCCCGGAGTCAGGACGGGGGCCCAGCCGCCTCCAGGACCGGCTCCCAGTTCACCGCTCATATCCAGGCACTAAATCGCCCAGGGATGGCACGCTTGTAGTCTGAAATTGAATCGGCCCCTCTGGAGTGAGGGGATTAAGCATGCGTCATCTTCCGGCAGTTGGCCACGCCCCCCCTACATAAATGACGCAGTTCAACATCTATTAGCCAGTGTACATGAGTGTCCAAAACTGGGAAGTCTATTTATTCCTTTTTTTTTTTATTCACAGGTGATATTGTTTTAATTTGACGCACCCCGATTGGGTTGAAGAACCTAGTGAATTATTTTTCAGATTATTGTGATTTCAGCGGGTTAGATGTTTACTCTACTAAAACAAAGATAATAGTCTTAAAAGCTAATATGTTATTCAAAGAGGGCTTCTCCAGGAGGGTAACTAAACTCTAGCAAGTAGATCACTTCGACTACCAGGGAGTCAGGGTCGATAAAACCATGAATTGAAGGGCCCAAGGTAAGGCTCAATCAGCATCTCTCTACAACTGCGCTGATTGTTTTCCTGCAAGAAAGCTACTGTGTTGATTCTGCAGGCGTTGAATTGATTTTTCCAGTGCTGTGCGCTGAGGCATGGAGTTTCTCTTTTAGGTGAAGACTTTGATGGCCCTGAGCCTTCTAAACAGGAGACAAGCTGAGAAGCCCTTGGAGATCACGGCCCATATTTATACTTTTTGACGCTAAACTGCGCTAACGCCATTCTGAAGCGCCATGCGGGCGCCGTATTTATGGAATGGCGTTAGCCGGCGCAAGCAGACCGGCGCTGCCTGGTGTGCGTGGAAAAAAACCACGTAGACCAGGCAGCGCCGGCGTGGGGAAAAAATGACGTTAGGGCGTCTTAAAATGGCGCAAGTCAGGTTGACGCTAAAAAATCGTCGTAACCCGATTTGCGCCATTTTTTTTCGACGCCCATCCCCAATCAACATGACTCCTATCATTGTAAAGATAGGAGTCATGCCCCCTTGCCCAATGGCCATGCCCAGGGGACTTATGTCCCCTGGGCATGGTCATTGGGCATAGTGGCATGTAGGGGGGCACAAATCAGGCCCCCCTATGCCACAAAAAATAAAAAAAATAAAACTTACCTGAACTTACCTTAATGTCCATGGGATGGGTCCCTCCGTCCTTAGGTGTCCTCCTGGGGTGGGCAAGGGTGGCAGGGGGGGTCCCTGGGGGCAGGGGAGGGCACTCTGGGCTCATTTTGAGCCCACTTGTCCCTTAACGCCATCCCTGACCCAGGCGTTAAAAAGCGGCGCAAATGTGCCGTTTTTGGCCACGCCCACTCCCGGGCGTCATTTTTGCCCGGGAGTATAAATACCACGTAAAGGCCTGGAAGTCATTTTTTAAGACGGGAACGCCTCCCTTGCATCTCATTAACGCAAGGAAGGGGTTCACGCTAAAAAATGACGCACACTCCGGGCACTTTGGCGCCCGAAGCGTCTAACGCCATAGTATAAATATGGCGTTAGTTGGCGTTGGTTTTGCGTCGAATTTGCGTCGAAAAAAACGACGCAAATTCGGCGCAACCAGAGTATAAATATGGCCCCACATGTGGTGAGACTGACTGTAATGCCCTTCCAGCAGAGTCAGGAGCAGCAGGACAACAAGCAGAAGAGCAGTCTTTCCAGAAAAACAGTTCTGTTGAGTCTTTTGGGCAGCACTGCAGTCCTTCTGCCAGAGTCCAGTTGTAGCTCCAGAAGTGTCTGATTTGAGGGGGGTCCCAGTCCCAGTATATATATACCCAACTGTGCCCTTGAAGTGGAAGACTTCGAAGAGTGGTTTTGAAGTGCACCAGTTCCCCTTTCAGCCCAGCCCTGTCTGCCATGGGGATCTGTGAGGGGGGTTCTCAGTCCTATGTGTGGGGTCAAACTACTACCTTCTGGAGTGTAAGTGAGAGCCCCTCCACCGTTCCTGCCCAGGGAAGACCCATCAGTATTCAGATGAATGCAGATGCAGCTGAGTGTCCTTTGTTCATGTCCTGTTAAGGCACAGATGGCAGTAAGTGCAGAGAAAAGCTTACTTTCTAAAAGTGGCATTTTAAAAATAATAAATCCAACTTCACCAGTAAGCAGGATTTCTCACTACCATTTTAACCATACCAAACATGACAATGCCTCTTTTTTCAGATCAGAAATTACCACTCAAAAGTATATAAGGGAATTTCCTGCTATAGCCTATGAAAGGAGCAGGCTTCACCATATTGCAAAACGACTTTGGGAGTTTTTCACTACTAGAACATGTAAAACTTTCAAGTCCTGCCTTTTACTTACATAGCACCCTGCCCTATGGGCTACGTAGGGCCTATCATAGGGGTGATGACTGTAGTTAGAGGGGAGTTTTAGGCTTTGCAAGTAGTTTTAAATGCCAAGTTGAAGTGGCAGTGTAACTGCGCGCACAGGCTTGCAACAGCAGGCCTGAGACATGGTTAAGGGGCTACCTATGTGGGTGGCACAGTCTGTGCTGCAGGCTCACTCGTAGTGCTTAATTCACAGGCCCTTTGCACATATGGTGAACTTTATAGTGCACATACTAGGAATTTATAGGTAAATTAAATATGCCAATTGGGTCAGAGCCAATGTTACTATGTTTAGGGGAGAGAGCACCAGCACTTTCGCACTGGTTAGCAGTGGTAAAGTGTGCAGAGTCCTAAAACCAGCCAAAACGAAATCAGAAAAACGGAGGGAGGCAGGCAAAACATTAGGGGGAGGTCACCCTAAGGCTGTCAGGGCTAACACCTCCCCTGCCGGTATAAGGAGGGCATCTCTCCCCACTTTAAGGAAGTACTAACCTAAGTTATACCCCCAGATGTCCTCTGGGACCCTGGGCGCCCTTAAAGTCACCTCATAAGTTGCCAGTCATTTTTTGATGTCCCCCCAACAGGAACTTTGATACTAATTACTACAATTGATCCCTATTTGTAGGGCTCTTATGTCCAATTCTCTGAGGCTAAGTGCATGGGCCATCTTTTTCTCTTCCATGGCTAGTCTCTATTCAGCTAGGGCCTGCTTGCTTTCCAATTTGTCAAGAACATGCTTTTTTCTAAGTTGGTAAGGACTAGGGCCTGCTCCTTGTCCTGTTTGGCAAGTTCTAATTTTAGTGTCCTTTCTTCCCTTCTGTAGTCAGCTCTTGAGAGGACATGCTCCTGGAGAACACACTGCTACTGGTGGCCAGGGAGACCCTCTGCCCTGAAGGACAAGGGCTCCCCCGTCAACTGCTAGACCAACCATGAACCCCAGTGCCAGCTCGGGTCCCTCCTCATGCTCAGGATTTCTCCCATTGTTAGCTGACCCTCCTGGGTGGGCCTCTGCCCATGCTCGCAGGGCTTTCTGGAGATTGGCCTTTATGGTACTTTCCCTATCAAGCACCCCCACTCCTGGCAGAACCCTTAGAGTTGCGTCACCGTATACGGGTCCAGCTCTACCAACTCGAACAAGTCCCCCATAGGTAGACCTCCAGGCATGGTGGCAAACTAGCAGGAGCTGAAATAGAGATTTATGGGGGACAACATTCCCTTACGCAGAGGTCAATCCAGTCTTCAGAAATACTTAAGGAACAAAGCAACACATATGCCAATGTGTAGTTGTTGTGTGCAGTTATTTACCCTGTGATGCTGTGCAAATCCAAGTCCTATCCCACCGCTTGACCACCAAATGGAGGCGGCACATTCTGGTTGGGCGAGGCAGGGCCCTAGCCAGGTAGAACCTACCAATCCCATCAGGGATGGATGATTACATTCACTGTATAACCTGCACTCACCCTTGGGTAGCTTGGCGGAGAGCAGTCAGGCTTGTCACAGAGGCAATGTGTAAAGCATTGGCACAGCACGTCCACACACTAAGTACACTGAGCACCACAAATGAGACTTCACATGAGGTGTATTGTAATTAATATTTGTATTCAACACACATAAATTAACACTGCATGAACATCATGTAAATTTGGACATAAATCACATTCAGAAAGATTATTAGTAGTATGAGGTCCAACAGTGTTAATACGACGTCAGCACTATGCATATGTGGGAAAAAACTATATTTTCCTTCCCGGCACCCATATGTGGTACTACTGCATTGGCAGCACGAGACCCACCCCAGCGATCAACCCAATTTACTATAACATAGTTGTAGGATGCCATCAGGTTCCCAAAGATAGCAGCAACGCAAACACACAGAGAACTAAAGCACTTTTGAAATAGCTCAGCGGCCTAGGCCACAACAATAAATGTCAATGCCAACCGCCATTGTAAACAACGTGCATGACAACACTGGTGCGCAGTGAAATTAAACCCAGAAACCCACTCTAACGCTGCACTGCTACGTAGCGCCACAGATATCAGTCACACTAGCATACATGCGCTCTCACACACTCACATCCAGCACCCTAATGCGGTGCTCTGACGACCGACAGGTTAGGTGTGAATGAGTTTACATACTCCTCTTGCATCCAAACCTTCCTTCAGCCTCCAATAAACTCCTGCTCCCTCAGAGTTAGAAATAAAGCAACCTTTCACTGTATACTAGGATGCTTGCAGCTAGTTCAATTGGGGGGTCTCCACACCAACCTCCCTGAGTGGGCCAGGTCTGCAAAGCACAGGGGGAGGGTCACCGTTGTCACGCCTGTTCACAGCGGCGTCAAGCCAGACACTCATCTTCACAGATAGTTACAAATCTGACACCTTCCAGGACAGGAGGCAGCACATCTGGGGCGCAAAAACTTGGTTTACCAAATTACATGCCCTCCTGGTTTGGACACATGGGGGGTGATTCTAACTTCGGCGGGCGGCTGAGGCCGCCCGCCAAAGTTCCCCCACCAAAATACCGCTCCGCGGTCGAAAGACCGCTGAGGGTATTTTGGGATTTGCCCTGGGCTGGCGGGCGGCCGCCAAAAGGCCGCCCGCCAGCCCAGGGCAAATCAACCTTCCCACGAGGACGCCGGCTCAGAATTGAGCCGGCGTTTGTGGGAAGGTGCGACGGGTGCAGTGGCACCCGTCGCGTATTTCAGTGTCTGCATAGCAGACACTGAAATACTTTGTGGGGCCCTTTTACGGGGGCCCCTGCAGTGCCCATGCCATTGGCATGGGCACTGCAGGGGCCCCCAGGGGCCCCGCCGCACCCCCTACCGCCATCCTGTTCCTGGCGGGAGACCCGCCAGGAACAGGATGGCGGTAGGGGGTATCAGAATCCCCATGGCGGCGGAGCGCGCTCCGCCGCCATGGAGGATTCTGCAGGGCAGCGGGAAACCGGCGGGAGACCGCCGGTTTCCCGCATCTGACCGCGGCCGAACCTCCGCGGTCAGAATGCCCTGCGGGGCACCGCCGGTCTGTCGGCGGTGCTCCCGCCGACACTGGCTGGTCAGAATGACCCCCCTGGTCTGGTGCACAATGACCTGAGTTGCACCAGATACTTCCAAATGCACATTGTTAGAAATGGGGTCTTTGGTTGACAGTCAGGTTACCCCCCTGTTCAAGCAAGGACTCTCATTCTAGTCAGGGTAAAAGAGAATCACCCTCAGCTAACCCCTGCTTATCCCCTTGGTAGTTTGGCAGAGCAGTAGGCTTAATTTCAAAGTGCTACGTGTAAAGTATTTGTACTAAAACACAGTAACTCAATGAAAACACTACAAAATGACACAACATCAGTTTAGACAAATAGGAAATATTTATCTAAACAAAACAAGACCAAAACGACAAAAATCCACCATACACAAGTCAAGTTATGAATTTTTAAAGATTAAACTAAAAAATAGCACTTAGAAACACAAAATGCTTCGATGAGGTGTTAACACTGCATCGTGACGGAGTCGTTCCCAACAAGCCAACACCAGCGGCGCCGGACACAAAGTCACGTAGACCCCCAAGTACAGTACCTTTGGTGAAGACTGAAAACAAGTCGATGCGCTAAGTCAGAGATCGCGGCTTCTGTGCGAAACGTTGAATCCGTGCACTTCGAGAGGCGTCGGTCACGACGTGGTGCGGCGACTTTCACGGAGTCGCGGACTTCAGCGGGGCTGCAGCGGTGTCGGGCCTGCGAAGGTCGTCGCGTTCCAGCAAAGATCACAGAGTTGGTTGCAGGCGGCGTCACCGGATTCAGCAGCGGCGGCGGTCCAAAGTTGTCAGAAGTCGATTTCCTTGGATTTCCACCAGCTTTGCTTTCAAGGGCCCAGGGACTGGATAGGGCACCACTTGTCAGAGCAGGAGTCTCTCCAGAGACTCCAGGTGCAGGCAGAGAGATGTCTTTGCTGTCCCTGAGACTTCAAACAACAGGAGGCAAGCTCCAAATCAAGCCCTTGGAGATTTCTTCACTAGATGGAAGGCAACTCAAAGTCCAGTCTTTGCCCTCTTACTCTGGCAGAAGCAGCAACTACAGGATAGCTCCACAAAGCACAATCACAGTCAGGGCAGCTCTTCATCCTCAGCTCTTCAGCTCTTCTCCAGGCAGAGGTTTCTCTTGTTTCCAGAAGTGTTCTAAAGTCTGTGGTTTTGGGTGCCCTTCTTATACCCAATTTCTCCTTTGAAGTAGGTCTACTTCAAAGTAAAGTCTCTTGTGAATGTGAAATCCTACCTTGCCCAGGCCAGGCCCCAGACACTCACCAAGGGGTCGGAGACTGCATTGTGTGAGGACAGGCACAGCCCTTTCAGGTGTAATTGACCACTCCTTCCCTCCCTCCTAGCACAGATGGCTCATCAGGAAATGCAGACTACACCCCAGCTCCCTTTGTGTTACTGTCTAGTGTGAGGTACAACCAGCCCAACTGTCAAACTGACCCAGACAGGGAATCCACAAACAGGCAGAGTCACAGATATGGTTTAAGCAAGAAAATGGTCACTTTCTAAAAGTGGCATTTTCAAACACACAATCTTAAAATCAACTTTACTAAAAGATGTATTTTTAAATTGTGAGCTCAGAGACCCCAAACTCCATATGTAAATTTGCTCCAAAGGGAATCTACACTTTAATCAGATTTAAAGGTAGCCCCCATATTAACCTATGAGAGGGACAGGCCTTGCAACAGTGAAAAACGAATTTAGCAATATTTCACTGTCAGGACATATAAAATACATCACTCTCTGGGTCATTACAACCCTGGCGGACGGTGTTAAAGGTGCGGTAATACCGCAAACATGCCGGCGGACACAAAAAAGGGAATCATGACCCTGGTGGAAACCGCCAACAAAGACAGCCACTTTAACACACCGCCCGCCACGGCGGTACAGACAAGCAGCGCGGCGGTCACCGCCAACAGACAGGCGGAACACAATGTACCGCCCATAGTATCACAACCCGCCAATCCACCACCTTTTCCGGGGCGGATTCACTGTGGATAAAAACACGGTGGAAATAGTTTCTGCAATGGGAAAACGCTCACCTGAACACATCCCACGAGGAAGGAGGACCCCATGGAGCCGGAATTACAAATCCTACCGGCCCTTGTATTCCTACTCATCTACGAAGACCAACGCCGGCGCCGGCAAAGACAATGGTGAGTACTGCACCTACGACATAGGGGAGGCAAAAGTCACGGGGACACACACGCAACACCCCCATCCGCACCCCCCTCCACGCATATTACAACACACACACCAATGCATTTAGAAACATCACAGTAACAACCCACTACCCCCCCGGAAGAATGCAAAGACAAAACGAAATCAGTTCAAACATTGTAATGTATCAATATACATGTTTCAAATATATACATATATATATAAAATCATTCAAAAGTATATACATTACGAGAAGTAGTGCAGATATGCACATATCAATGTCCGTGCACCACTAGTCCAAAAATGCATGGGCGAGGCCCACACAAGATAGCTGTCCACAAACGGAGAGAACACTGCTGGGGTATCAGAGAGAAATACAACAGGCACCTCAGGGGGAAGGGAAGAGGGGGCACCTCAGCCGGATTACAGCAACATGCCACATCCACGACCGGGCTCCATGCCCATTGATGTATCCTGGGGAGTGCAAAGCCACAGTCTCTCAAGTCTCTACAGTGGGTGGCTTGCCCACTGGACCATCCTGGGGAGTGCAAAGCCACAGTCTCTCAAGTCTCTACAGTGGGTGGGTTGCCCACTGGACCATCCTGGGGAGTGCAAAACCACAGTCTCTCAAGTATCTACAGTGGGTGGGTTGCCCACTGTGCCATCCTGGGGAGTGCAAAGCCACAGTCTCTCAAGTCTCTCCAGTGGGTGGGTTGCCCACTGTTCCATCATGGGGAGTGCAAAGCCACAGTCTCTCAAGTCTCTCCAGTGGGTGGGTTGCCCACTGATTGGTCCCGGGGAGTGCAAAGCCACAGTCTCACAAGTGGATGCATGTCTCCACTGGTTCTGGAGGGGGACTGGTGCCCAGAGTGCTTCATCCTGTGAAGGACAGACGGAGTGGATGCGTGTCTCCACTGGTTCTGGAGGGGGACTGGTGCCCAGAGTGCTTCATCCTGTGCAGGACAGACGGAGTAGATGCATGTCTCCACCGGTTCTGGAGGGGGAATGGTGCCCAGAGTGCTTCATCCTGTGGAGGACAGACGGAGTGGATGCATGTCTCCACCGGTTCTGGAGGGGGACTGGTGCCCAGAGTGCTTCATCCTGTGAAGGACAGACGGAGTGGATGCATGTCTCCACCGGTTCTGGAGGGGGACTGGTGCCCAGAGTGCTTCATCCTGTGAAGGACTGACAGAGTGGATGGATCTCTCCACTGGTTCTGGAGGGGGACTGGTGCCCAGACTGGATTAGTCTCCCCGTGACAGTTCCTGTCCCGTCACTGTCCCAGCTGCACATGGGATAACGATGCTTGTTGTGGCGGTCTTTTCCTTCTTCAGCGGTGCTTGCCCTGTTTAGTGGTGCATGCCCTGTTCAGAGGTGCTTTGCCATGGCGGTGTCTGGACTGTTCAGCGGTGCTTTGCCATGGCGGTGTCTGGACTGTTCAGCGGTGCTCTGCCATGGTGGTCTCTGGACTGTTCAGCGGTGCTTTGCCATGGCGGTGTCTGGACTGTTCAGCATTGCTATGCCATGGCGGTGTCTGGACTGTTCAGCGGTGCTTTGCCATGGTGGTGTCTGGACTGTTCAGCGGTGCTTTGCCATGGCGGTCTCTGGACTATTCAGCGACGCTTTGCCATGGCGGTGTCTGGACTGTTCAGCTGTGCTTTGCCATGGCGGTGTCTGGACTGTTCAGCGGTGCTTTGCCATGGTGGTCTCTGGACTGTTCAGCGGTGCTTTGCCATGGCGGTGTCTGGACTGTTCAGCGGTGCTTTGCCACGGCGGTGTCTGGACTGTTCAGCAGTGCTTTGCCATGGCGGTCTCTGGACTGGGCATTGGTGTGTGGCATGACGTTCTCTGGACTGGGCATTGGTGTGTGGCATGACGTTCTCTGGACTGGGCATTGGTGTGTGGCATGACAATCTCTGGACTGGGCATTGGTGTGTGGCATGACGGTCCCTCATTGGCCAGCGGGGCTGTGGCTGCCAGGGCCATCCTGGGCAATGACTCTGGCGGTGGTGGTGGTCTCCTGACCAGTGACGATACTTGGGCCCTCCAGGGCACTGACTCTGGCGGTGGCGGTGGTCTTCTGACCATTGATGATACTTGGGCCCTCCTGGGCACTGACTCTGGTGGTGGTCTCCTGACCAGTGACAAAACTTGGGCCCTCCTGGGCACTGACTCTGGCGGTGGCCTCCTGACCAGTGACGATACTTGGGCCCTCCTGGGCAATGACTCCGGCGGTGGCGGTTGTCTCCTGACCAGTGACGATACTTGGGCCCTCCTAGGCACTGACTCTGGCGGTGGTCTCCTGACCAGTGACGATACTTGGGCCCTCCTGGGCAATGACTCTGGCGGTGGTCTTCTGACCAGTGACGATACATGGGCCCTTCTGGGCACTGACTCTGGCGGTGGTCTCCTGACCAGTGACGATACTTGGGGCCCTCCTGGGCACTGGCTCTGGCGGTGGTCTCCTGACCAGTGACGATACTGCTGCCCTCCTGGGCAATGACTCTCTCGGTGGTCTCCTGACCAGTGACGATACTTGGGCCCTCCTGGGCACTGACTCTGGCGGTGGTCTCCTGACCAGTGACAATACTGCTGCCCTCCTGGGCAATGACTCTGGCGGTGGTCTCCTGACCAGTGACGATACTGCTGCCCTCCTGGGCAATGACTCTGGCGGTGGTCTCCTGACCAGTGACGATACTTGGGCCCTCCTGGGCAATGACTCTGGCGGTGGTCTCCTGACCAGTGACGATACTTGGGCCCTCCTGGGCACTGACTCTGGCGGTGGTCTCCTGACCAGTGACGACGGTGCTGGCGGTGGTGTCCCGGTCGCCGGGAAGGATGACGCCCTTCTCCGCTGTGATGCTCACACCAGCCAAGACTTCTTCTGGCCCTTCCCCACCTTTGGAGGAGTCACAGCTGACTCTGCAATCCCCCTGGGACTCCTGTGAGTTGTTTTGCCTCCAGGAGTCTTCACACGGTCCCGTCGGCCACTTTCCAACTTCAGAGCCTTTACAAGGGGTGGACTGGCAGTGCCTTGGCTCCGTGTCACACTGCCTGCCCTGGTGGCCAGTGCACTCCACACACCTTGAACACGCACCACTGTTTACTGGAGGCTTTTTGCTGAGGCGCTACAATGGGACTGATGAATTGGAGGGGTGGGGGCGGGGGCAAAAAGGTCAACTTTGCATAGGGATAGTTTCTGACGAACACTGGGATGGGTAGCTGGAGGGGGTCTTGGAGTGGAGGAAGAGGAGGTGGTTGTAGGAGGTGTCACTTTAGGTGTTTTGGGTGCAGGTGCAGGTACTGGAGGCTGTCGTGAGGTGGATGGATGTTGGGTGTGTGGGTGCCCGCGTTTGTGTACTTTTGGAGGGGGCGTCACAGACACACTGGGAGAAGACACAGGGGACGTGTAAATGGGAGTGGGGGTGCTGAGTGCAGGTGAGCGGGGTGCGGTGCTGGGTGTTCTGGAGCGAGTCCTAGTGCCTGTAGATGTAGTGCATGCAGGTGAGAGTGTAGACGACACTGGGAGGGAGGAGGGAGACAATGAGGAGGGGGACACAGTGGAGGCAGTGGATGTTGCTGTGTCTGTATGTGTGTGATGCTTGTGTGAGTGCCTGTGGGATGTGTGGTGTCTATGTTTGCCTGAGCTATTATGTGTGTTGAGGTGTGTGCATGCTGGTCTGATGGTGTGCTTGGGATGAGCTGGGGTACAGGGCATTGGGTCTGGGTGGAGGAGGTTGGAGGGGGGAGGCTAGACACAGGGACAATGGCTGCCATCAGTGCTGAGGCCAGAGATTGCAGGGTTCGCTGAAGGGCAGCCTGACCAGAATGAATGCCCTCCAGGAATGCATTACCGTGTTGCAACTCCCTTTCTACACCCTGGATGGCATTCACAATGGTAGACTGCCCAACAGTGAGTGACCTGAGGAGGTCAATGGCCTCCTCACTGAGGGCAGCAGGGGTGACTGGGGCAGGGCCTGAGGTGCCTGGGGCGAAGGTGATGCCCACCCTCCTGGGTGAGCGGACACGGGGCGAACGCTGAGGGGCTGCTGGGAGGGCAGTGCTGGTAGGGGAGGTGGCAGCTGTACCTGTAGAAGTGGGGGGTACAGATGGTGCCGTCACCACAAGGGAGCTGCCATCAGTGGACGAGTCCGTGTCACTGGTTGGTGATCCGATGGCTGACGTGAAGCTCCCCTCGCCCTCTGTCCCACTGGTGCATTCTGAGTCCGTGGTGTGGCCCTCCATGGCCATGTGGGATGCAGCCCCCTCATGCCCCGGTGCCACTGTACTTCCGCCTGATGATGCTGATGCACAAAAGAACAGGGAGAGCACAAAAGGGGGGGGAGGACGACAGAAGAAAGACAGGTTGAGTGCATGGCATACCGCTACCGTTGGTGGACAATACAGACACAGCAGCCCCCTGCACTACGCCGTGCTCCTGACCTCTACAGATGCAATTTCTGGGATCTGGCCTACATGGCTATGGTGGACATCTGCACACATGGATGCCACAGGGGCATGTATACCTGCTGCGGTGGGGTGGAGTGTCACATGGCCTACATTACGGAGGGGCCCAGCCTACGTATTTCTACCTGGCCTAGGTACACCCACAGCCCTCCTCCCTTAGCCAGCCCCTCAACTGCGCGCCAAGTACCCAGAATGAGGTTGTACTCACCCCCTTGTGTCTGCTGTGATGCCCTCAAGCGCCCATACAACTCAGGGTAGGCCACCGCCAGGATCTGGAACATCAGGGGGGTCATGGTGCGACGGGCACCCCTCCCACGTTGGGAGGCCATCCCCATGTGAGCCTCCGCCGTCTTCTTGCTCCAGCGACGAATGTCCTCCCATCTTTTACGGTAGTGGGTGCCCCGTCTCTGGTGGACCCCCAGGGTCCGGACGTCCTTTGCGATGGCACGCCAAATGTCCTTTTTCTGGTGGGCGCTGACCTACATGACATGCACAAGGGAAGAAGAGAAGTCATTACCAACTGCACCGTCGATGTCAGTGTCCCCCCTCCCTACCCTAGCCATGTGGCACATTCATTCACATGCATTAATGTTCCCTGAACTCTGCCCCCTTCCCTCTTACAACCAGCCCACTCCACCCAGGCGTAGCCCATACAACGTGCTACCTGTGTACTAACCTGTTGGTTTGGAGGACCGTAGAGTAGCGTGTACTGGGGGAGTACCCCGTCTACTAGTTTCTCC
The DNA here is from genome assembly GCF_031143425.1 of Pleurodeles waltl. NCBI lineage: Eukaryota > Metazoa > Chordata > Amphibia > Caudata > Salamandridae > Pleurodeles > Pleurodeles waltl. The sequence continues at coordinate 205,677,365 of NC_090448.1, forward strand.
AACTCCTTAGCAGTGAAGGCAGGGGCCCTTTCCCCAGATGCAGCAGCCATCGTCGCTTCCAGACTGAGGTCACAGCAGCACTTGCAGTGTAGGTCCTCTCCTGTCGAAGATCAGGTATCTAGTGATTGAACAGATAGAAAATGGCGGTGACGTCCGCGGCGGTGACGTCCGCGGCGGTGCGTATCATCACCGGCGGCGCACTTGTTCATTGGCTCCTGGGACCCATAGGGTCCAATGTTAACCAAAGCAGCATTGCGCCGCGGTCTACTACCGCCTACCGCGACGGTGTGCAACGGCAGCGCAGTTACCTCACAATCCCATTGTCCCAGTTTAGAGGTCAGGCAGCCGCCATTTCAGGGGTCCACATGGCTTCATTTACTTCTGCGTCACACATAGCTAGGCCTACACTCAACACATATACAGGAAGGGTTTTGTGTTTGGTGTCGTGTTCTATGTAACTGTGGGTACATACTTGGAAAAAAGTTGACTCTGTGGTCGCTGTTGTCCTTCCTAGGCACCGTCATTTGGGACAATTGAGAAGATGGCGGAATCCTCCGGTGTACCGACCACTGGTGGACCTGTTGACAATGGAGGAGCGACATTTAATCGTCACCTACAGGTTTGACCGTGCCACTATCCAGGAACTATGTACCCAGTTGGAGCCAGACCTGATGTCACCAATCCGCCATCCCACTGGAAACCCCCCTGACGTGCAGGTGCTGTCAGTGCTCCATTTCCTTGCAAGTGGGTCTTTTCAGACAACAGTGGCCATGGCATAAGGGATGTCCCAGCCTATGTTTTCCATCGTGTTGTCCAGAGTGTTGTCTGCCCTGCTGAAACACGTAAGGAGATACATCATTTTCCCTGAGGTGGAAGATTTGGCTACAGTGAAAGGTGACTTCTATGCCCTTGGACATATCCCCAACATCATAGGTGCTATTGATGGGACCCATGTAGCTCTGGTCCCCCCCCACAGGAGTGAACAGGTGTACAGGAACCGGAAGAGTTTTCATTCCATGAATGTACAGATGGTATGTTTGGCAGACCAGTACATCTCTCAGGTAAATGCTATGTTTCCTGGCTCAGTGCATGATGCCTACATCCTGCGGAATAGCAGCATCCCTGATATGATGGGTCAACTCCAGAGGCACCGTGTGTGGCTATTAGGAGACTCTGGTTACCCCAACCTGTCCTGGCTATTGGCTCCTGTGAGGAATCCCAGGACCAGGGCAGAGGAACGCTACAATGAGGCCCATGGGCGGACTAGGAGGGTGATCGTACGCACCTTCGGCCTCCTGAAGGCCAGGTTCAGGTGCCTCCATATGACAGGTGGTTCCCTACTCTACTCACCGAAGAAGGTGTGCCAGATCATCATCGCCTGCTTGATGCTTCACAATCTTGCATTGCGACGCCAGGTGCCTTTTCTGCAGGAGGATGGTCCAGATGACGGTCTTGTGGCAGCTGTGGAGCCTGTGGACAGTGATGAGGAGGAAGCTGAGGAAGAAGAAAACGACAACAGAGAGTCAGTCATACAGCAATATTTCCAGTGACACACAGGTGAGAACATTTTCATTTTTACCATTACATTCACTGTCACACGTCTTCCTCTATCCTGTGTGTAATTTCATACCATTATTTGGTAACTGAGTTGTACCTTTCCATTACAGTTTCACAGGTGTGGTTACCAACGTGTGTCATCTGCATGCATCCTTCAAGGACTTGTGATGTGTGACATAGGTATGTTGCCTTTATAAATAGAAACGCATTTTGACACTGTCATTGATAATTCATTTTACCAAATCATATACTGACTCAACATTGTTTTGTGGTTCAAGGGTGTTTATTTAAGTGCTCAAAAATGGAGGGGGTTTGTAAAATGGTGAGGGGTGATTGTGAAGGAATGTCCAATGGAGAGTCCAGTCTATTAGTCTCACAGGTGCACTGCCCATATGGGCATAGGAAGTGGAGCTGGGGCAGTTTAAGTATGTACAGGGTAACAAAGTGGGACAGTGGGAGGACAATCAGGGTGGTCTCATTTCCTGGCGGGGGTCTTGACATCTTGCTCTGTCCTGTTCCTGGATCTCAGGGACCGCTTGCATGGTGGTTCTCCATCTGCAGGGGGTGGGGTGCTTGTGTGGTGGTCCTGTGGCGGGGCGTCCTGTCCACTAGCGCCGGCGGATGTGGTGGGCAGTTCATCATCCATGCTAGTGTCAGGGGCCCCTTGGAGTGCCACGGTGTCCCTCAAGGTCTGCTGTATGTCCTTCAGCACCCCTACGATGGTGCCCAAGGCGGAGCTGATGGTCCTGAGCTCCTCCCTGAACCCCAAATACTGGTCCTCCTGCAGGCGCTGGGTCTCCTGAAACGTGACCAGGACCGTCACCATCGTCCCCTGGGAGTGGTGGTATGCTCCCATGATGGAGGATAGGGCCTCGTGGAGAGTGGGTTCCCTTGGCCTGTCCGCCCCCTGTCGCACAGCAGCCCTCCCAGTTCCCCTGTGTTCCTGTGCCTCCGTCACCTGGACCGTGTGCCCACTACCACTGCTCCCAGGTCCCTGTTGTTGTTGGGGTGGTGGGTTATCCTGGGTTCCCTGTAGTGGTGGACACACCACTGATTGACCTGTCCTGGGTACGGAGGTTTGGGCCCACTGGGTGGGTGCTGTGCTGGTGTTACCAGAGGGAGGAAGGCCAGTGTTGGGCTGTGCCTGTTCGAGGGGAACCGACTGTCCCGAGGCCCACGATGGTCCGGGCTGGTCATCAGGATCCAGTAGGGCAGAGCTGCTATTGTCACTGTGGGCCTCTTCTGTGGGTGGAGTGGAGTTGTCTGGACCCTCCGGTGTGGTGACGGTCCTTCGTGATCCTGCAGGGACATAAGAGCATGATTATTGCATGTGTGTGTGTCATGGTGTGCAATGGGTGGGTGTGCGTGTACCCCAGTGCAAGCATTCCTGTGTGGGGGCTTGTGTGATGATGGTTGGGGGGGTGTTCTGGGTATGTGCAGTGAGCATGCTTTAGTGATGGGTGTCCATGCTTAGTTGTGTCATACAGGGCTTGGTGTTGGGATTTGTGGTTTGTGTTCTTAGTACATTAGTGAGGAGTTTGAGTGATAGGGGAGGGGGTGAGGGTGGGGGTGTCTGATAGAATGCAGGTAGGGTGGGGGATATGATAGTTAAGATTTGACTTACCAATGTCCATTCCTCCACCGACTCCTCCGAGGCCCTCTCGATGCATGATGGTCAAGACTTGCTTCTCCCATGTTGTTAGTTGTTGGGGAGGAGGTTGGGGTCCGCCGCCAGTCTGCTGAACCGTAATGTTGTGCCTGGAGACCGCTGAACGCACCTTCCCCCGTAGGTCGTTCCACCTCTTCCTGATGTCCTCCCGATTTCTTGGATGCTGTCCCACTGCGTTGACCCTGTCCACGATTCTGCGCCATAGCTCCATCTTCTTGGCTATGGATGTGTGCTGCACCTGTGAGCCAAATAACTGTGGCTCTACCCGTAGGATTTCCTCCACCATGACCCGGAGCTCCTCCTCGGAAAACCTGGGGTGTCTTTGGCGTGACATGGGGTGGTGTGTGTGATGTGTGGGGCGGTGTCAGTGTTGATGTGTGTGGTGATGTGTAGTGGTGTGTGGTGTTTTGTGCGTGGATGTTGTGTGGGTGATGGTGTTGTGTGCCTCTGTGTGGTGGGATTGTCTATTCTGTGCTGTCTCTCTGGCCTTCGTGACTAATTTTTGGTCATAAGTGTTTGTGGGTGATGTGGGTGTGTGTTTTATATAGTGTTGGGTGTGTGGGAGTGGTGTTTGTATGTGTATCAGGTGTGTGTATTTGGTATTGTCCAATGTGGCAGTGTTTTGGAGATGTGTGTGTATTTTGAGCGCAGAGGTGTGTACCACCAGTGGAATACCGCGGTTGAAAGACCGCCGCATGGATTCGTGGGTTGTAATAGCATGGGCGTGTTTCTGTTGGCGTGGAGGCGGAGGTTTTGTTTTCGCCAGTTTAACACTGACCTTTGGTGTGGCGGACTTGTGTGGGTGTCTGAATTTCGGCGGACTCCGAGATGTGTGTCATAATAGCTGTGGTGGAATTCCGCGGCCGCGGCGGTGTATTGGCGGTCTTCTGCACGGCGGTATGCGGCTTTTACCGCCAATGTTGTAATGACCCCTTATGTCCTACCTTAACCATACACTGCACCCTGCCCTTGGGGCTACCTAGGGCCTACTTTAGGGGGTGTCTGACATGTAAGAAAAGGGAACGTTTCGGCCTGGCAAGTGGGTACACTTGCCAAGTCTAATTTACAGTTAAAAACTGCACACACAGACACTGCAGTTGCAGGTCTGAGACCTGATTTCAGAGCTACTTATATGGGTGGCACAACCAGTGCTGCAGGCCCACTAGTAGCATTTGATTTACAGGCTCTGGCACCTCTAGTGCACTTTACTAGGGACTTACTAATAAATCAAATATGCCAATCATGGATAAACCAATCAACAATACAATTTACACAGAGAGTATATGCACTTTAGCACTGCTTAGCAGTGGTAAAGCGCTCGGCGTTCAAAAACCAACAGCAACAGGTCAGAAAAAATAGGAGGCAGGATGACCCTGCATAAACTAAAAGTCCAACACACATGCAAAGTGCTCAATGCAGGGTCTCCCTAGGATGAGGTCCAACGTCTGGTGCGCGACTGGTTGAGTTGCACCAGACAATGCTACTCATACATAAAACGTTACCAATGCAGTGCCTCCCTGGAATGAGGCACAATGTCTGGTGTGCGATGACTTGAGTTGCACCAGGCACCGCTGAACACCCAATCAGTTCCTGTTCCCTACCTCCCTGGAATGAGGCACAACATGATGTGTGATGACTGCACCAGACCAATCCTGTCACACACACAGAGATGCCAGTTCAGCGGTACCGCATGAAGTAGAACGCAGCACTGCTCCAGGTACGCCCTCACTTCCAAGGCTCACAACCAGTGACATGAGCACCGCACACAATAAGCATGCAGTCTGGAGTTGCATGAAAGAAATGCGGCACACTCAACAACAGCGGGCCACATGTGGTCCTGCAACGAGTAATCTGTTCACTACCAACCAAACGCTTATCCGTGATGTGGGTCCATGATGAAGGGCCACACTCCTTCAATGCAGGCATTACTTTGCAGGCTCCATACCAGGCAAATCCAGTCTCCAGGAACAATTCTTATTCCTACGCTCACACCGCTGCTACCCGGTGGAATCCAGCAGAAGACGTAGACGCATAAGAGGGCACTGCTCTCCAGATGACACAGTAGAAGGTGTAGGTTCCTCACAGGAGGTCTTTGATTTTCCTGAGACCTCCACACTGAACAGGAAGCAAACCAACAAACCCTTGAAGAACACACTTCAGAGTGTCACACTGCAGCAAGCAGTGTGCCCAGGCCAGCCACGATGCAGGATGGGTGTGCGAACCCGTTGCAGGATATTAAATACTCCTGTGCACAACAGATTCCTCTGGCAGTGTGCACCAGGCAGGTCAGGGACTCTGTCCTGTGTTCCTGCAAGTGTATCTCTAAATTGCTGAAGTGTGGTACTGTAGTTCTACTCAAGTGTGCCTTTAAAGTTGAGGGTGGGTCAAAGGGTTTCCCTTTGAACCACAGATTTCTCCCCTAAGTTTTAGTCCTGTCTGCCATGGGGCTGTGGAATGAAGATATTTATCTTTAGTTGTGGCATGATCTGGCTCTGAGAGGCCAAGTCTCAGAGCTTCTCCCTCCAATCTATCCAGCCAGGCCCTCAAGTGACAGAGGTCTGTTGTTCCAGTTGCCTAAACATTGTGATGCTGCTCTACTGCAACCCACTATTGCAGCTAGGATTAATTAGAAACTCCCCCCATATTGGCCTATGGGCAGAGCAGCTGTCAATGGTAGTGAAAACACACATGGGCATTCTTCACTTCGTGGGCACATGAGACCTGGAGCTCGCAGAAGCCTATAAGAGCAGGCTGGACACAAGCTTAAGCTGTGAGAACATCACAAGAGTGGAAGGGTGCCCATACAGGTGTGTGTGTGTGTGTGTATATATATATATATATATATACATATATATATACATATATATATATGTACATACATATAAGTGGGCAGATACTGGCAAGTTGTGCCAGGCTCATAATATACATATGAAAACACCAATTTGCACATTGTGGTAAGCCATGATAGGCACAGAATATACATATGAGAACACCAATGTGCAAGTGGGCACATTCTGGCAAGCCATGGTAGGCTCAGCATATACGTGCAAACTCCTGTGTGCAAGTGCGCACATAGACATAAGCCATGCCATGCTCAGTATATACACCAAACACCAGTGCGCAAGTGTGCACATATAGGTAGGCCATGCCAGGCTCAGTATATACATAAAAAAATTATGTGTAAATGTGCACATACTGGTAAGCGCTACTTCGGTAACCTATGTAAGAAGGGTGTGCATGCATTTTCACACTACACTTACAGTGAAAAAATGCCCAGGCCCTAAGACTACTCAGAGGGAATTAGCAAAACCTCAAGGAAGAGCCAATCTCCTTAATAGGGAAACCCACCTGGGGCTTCTTCCCTTACCAAGGCATGGGACACCGTTGTATGCCTGCCCTTCCTTCTGCCTACCACTTGCTCTGCCCTGCAAGGGTGCCCTATGGATAGTGGAAAGCCTACTCATGGCTGGCCCTGGTGAGGAAGAGGCCACCCTGAGCATAGGCGCACCTCTTCCTCCACAGGCCTGCACTACCAGGCCTATTACATGTCGATCTGGTGGGTGGCACACTCAGTGCATTGTCCCACTAGTGGCCGGGCCGTACCTACCCGGTTATGTGATGTACCTTTTTACAGGGCACCATTAGGTACTGCAACTTAACCAGTCATGTAAGTGCCTCTTCCTGGCGTGAGTAGGAAGGGCGTGCCACATTCCCCCTACGGTACAGTGGGAAACTGCCCAGAGTCCTAACGCCATGCACAGAGTGTAAGCAGAAAGTGGGAGAAAAAGCAAAAAGTTTCAGGGAAATCTCCTAACAAGGGCCATGTCCGGAAATATTGTAATTTTCTTGTACTTTTATTGCCCATCGCCTGAAATAAAGTTTTAATGATGATGATGATGTCATTTAGAATTCCTTGGGTACTTAGAATTCTCCCTCTGTGAAAACAGAAATACAAAACTGTGTAGCACAAAAATGAAGATTATTTGCACTGGCGTGAAAATAGGATGCAGGAACCCAAGTAATATTTAATGACAGTGAATGCTGCGCATAAACAGTTGTGATCAACAGATGGTACAGCAACACAATATTAATGAGGCAGCTTATAGGGGAGAAAAGCAAGATTTTAACTGAGAAACTGAGTCACAGTTTTTACTGTAGAGAGTCTTGAGGCTAGGGCAGCTTCTCATTTCCTGATTTAAGATTGGATTGTCAGAACCTTGAAAAGTTGATATCTTGTGATCTAGGATCCAAGTGATTCTAAGTCAATGCATCCACAGGATGCATATCTCAGTACTGAGCTTAAAGGGGGCCAGAGCAGTCCTTCCATCAGTGGTAATCAAGGTGTGAGAGCATAGGCACCCTCTAGGACCACATAGCACTCTTTGAGCTTTTTGGACCACCAAATGAACAAGTAAACCAGGTGCAATACCTCATCAACTTAGGGCAGAGTCACAGCATACAAAATGTGGCTCATGAACACTGAAACCCAGGTCTTTTAAGTTGAAAATATTTCTATACTAACACCACACATCTTGAGGGCTAGTGATAAAAAAGGGTAAGATAAGGTAGTGTAACAGGATGAACAAAGAAAAAATGCAGATATTGCCTTACTCACAGAATGAGTTCACTGGTAAAGTCATCCCCTACATCACCAGTGCACTTGTAAATTACTGTTTCTAAGGCTGCCCTCCTCCAGTCTCTGGTAAGGGGTTGAGAGGGCTGTGTTTAGCTTTAATGTCTTTTAGTTCCTGGCAGTTGGGCATCAGTGCCAGCGAATTCATAATGTTTGAAATCCCAATGTAACCACACTGACGCAGATTCTCTCTACTCAGAGGGGATGCTGGGTAGAGTGTACCTTGCTCTTCTCTCAAAATGCATTGTGGGGGTGGTAAATGCCATGAGTGACATTGTGTTATCTATATGCAATGTATCATATATATGCAATGACACTGCTCTGCTGATAAATGCATTTCCATTTCTCCTGTAGGACTACCACTGGCACAGAGTTGTTATTAACTCTAGCTTATTGGAGCACAGCAGGGAAATTTAGAGTCTGCCACAGCTTGAAAGAGAAAATAGTGAACTATTTAATGAAATTATGAACACTGATGAAAGGGTGGTATCAGGCAAGTGGCATTTCTCAGGGGTCTACCCTTGGTGGAAACCTCATATATTTCCCTACGACTGGACCAGCCTTCATAAAGAAGGCTGAGTGATGAAGACAACCTATTAGATGAGGTTGTGCTTAACCTTTCTCTGAGGGCAGCGGTCATCCTCCATCTTCTACTTAACCTTTTATGCTCGAAAATGTTTGTGACCTCCTAAGGTTAAGCTTAATGAGGGAGCACAAAATGAATTAGGATCTGCCTTCCATCTGTACTTGTTCTTATGTTTACTCAAATTAATGTGAAAACAATAAATATATTATTTATGTTCATCAAAGCATCAAACCTGTGTTAGCGTGTCAGGCCTTAACAAGTGAACTTACAAGGGGACGCAAATAGGTTGATGAACCTTTTGACTCACATTTAAGATGATCCCACCATAACTCCAGTACATGTAGATCAGTAATCAATAATCAATCAGTAACATCAATAATCAATGACATAATAATCCATGGAGTCAGTAATTGTCACACACCATGACCTTTCAGTTATGAATAACCACACCTTGTAGTAAAAGTTGGAATATTTATTTCCCTATATTAACAATGCTAATGTCACATGAGATAATCTCAAAATCAAATGATACACATACAGAAACAACACTGGCAGTCCAAATCTGCGAAAGAAATGCAATCTAATCAAAGCTTGAACTACTACACATTCTAAGGTTACAGTGCAAATTAATAACAAGAACAATTGTGCAAACTATATCACATAAATTTAGATTCAGCAAAGAAAAGCATCAACTGTTATTCCCTATTAGAAGAGTAAGAAAACCTTAACTAACACCAGATTAGCATCAGCATGTTGGGCTTCATGCAAAACAATTTACTAACACAAATTTGGAAAACATGTAACTATGGCTCTATCAAAACTGTGCGGTTGGTACCTAGAGAGAAAAAGTAAATAGGCATAACAAACACATAGGTACAATAATACCTCTCCTTAATTGGATCAGCAAGGTAATATAGTCTTCATCATCAGGACATCAGTTCGGTCATCAAGGAATCAGGATTCAACATCATGGTTCAGAAAATGCAAAGTATTTAAGCATTAAAGTTAAGCATGTCTCTTGTAAAGACGCTCTAGAAATATTGACCTTTTGGCCAGCAAGAAAATGGGTAATGGGCTAAATCGCTCTTCTTCTCAGTGCAGTCCTGTTAAGTTGAATTCCCTAAAACAAATTCCCTATTCCCTATTGATCAAGGGATCGCATGTTAACACGTTGTCCAATAAAACCAAAACGTCAAATCGATGAATTCTACCACTACTCCCTTCACATGTCGCTGATTGGTTTCTCCTGTAATGTTCTCCTCATCCGGCTCACCAGGTAACAATATTGTTGCAGCCTATACTTCAGTCAGTGTCTTCATTGTTCTTCTGCTGAGAAAGTCAGTTTCACACACATTACACATAATGTTACATTTCGCAAGAACAGCATCTTCTAGCTGTCAGTTCTTATGAGAAATATTTTTAGCTACGAGCACATTTAAATAACATAATGGAAAATCACAGCTTAAATTCCTGGGACAGCCATTTATTAAACGTTAAGAAATACAACTTGACATGAGGCTGGGCAACTAGCCTAAGACCTTTGCTAAGTTAAGGCCTACACTTAATAAAGCTAATACATAATGCATAACTCTTAATATGACATATTACTGCATTAGTCAAACATATGCTCGAAATTTCATGTTAATAAACTATTAATAAGTATACTTTGTGAACATTGGCGGCCACTCATTGTTATCACATTTTCAAATGCCTGCATTATTTTTCTACATTATTGCTTTTTCTACTCAAATCTATTACTCATAATGCAAGAACACTCATTAACCATTTGTAGTAAAAAACCTGTGCTAGCAATCCCTCCTCTGATGACTAAGGTGGTCATTATGAACACAGCGGTAACAACCGCCATGTTCATGCTGGCGGTCAAAACATTGACCGCCAGCGACCCCGGAACCCCGCCGGCCAAATTATGAACATTTCACAGAAAGGCCCGGCCGGGACATTGACGGCGGCTCCACATGGAGCCACTATCAATGCCTCTGTGCAGCAGGTGCAGTTGCACCCGTCGTGCAGATCACTGCCCGAAAATCGGGCAGTGACCTGCGCGACGGGGCACTGCACCGGGGCCCCTGCACTGCCCATGTAAAGTGCAGGGGCTCCCAGGGGTGCCCCGGGGCACCCCCTCCACCAGCCTTTCCCTGGTGGGTGAACCCGCCAGGAAAAGGCTGGTGGAAATGGGAACATTATCCACAGGGTAGCGCAGCTACCATGGGGGATAGTGTTTTCAATCACCGCCAGGCTGCCTGATGGCGGAATATGGCGGGTTGGCCCACCATGCCGGCTAGCGGTTTCAGCCGCCAATGCCGGCATGGCGGGCCAACCCGCCATGTTCGTAATGAGGGCCTAAATGTGTCATTATACTAACACCCACAATTGTTTGCATCAACTAAAATAATGTCATTTCAATCCATTCATAAGTATGAAGTTTGTTCCCTTTTCAAATTTTCCCTAAACAATTTTCCCTTTTCTTCCCTCCTCTGATCATTCTTTGACCTTTTCAATGTAATCCTTTTACACAATTTACACTTTCCCCATATTCCAATTAGGCAAACCACAATAATTAATATTCCCTGTGTAATTTTCAACAGAATCCTATTCCAAATGTTGCTGAGCCAATTTCCTACTGAAGCAAAACCTTTGCCAACCTTTTCCCAACACCTGGGTCTTTTAATTCTTTCAAATTAGGACTTTCATTAGACAGATTAGTAATTACGTCTCTAATTCCTTTACTATTATTAGAAATATATGAGCAGCAATTCCTAGAATTAATCATTCTACAAACTCCGTCATCCTACGCTAAAAGGATGTCTAAACCAAGGCGATTCTGAAGATTCAGCTCTTTCATCAGCTAATTCAGTATCTATCAGGAGTATGGCTCCTGAAAAATTCATCAGCATGTAATCCACAATAGTAGACAACTTTGAAATCTTTATTGAATTCAGAACAACTCCTACTGAAATAATCATTGCTCCAAATATATCTCCCACCATTCCAGAAGGAGACTCCCTCCTCTGTCTCATCTGATATAATTCATGCACTTTCGGAAACTTCTTCAAGTCATTCATTTGAAAAATCTAAAGGAAAACTATTCCCAAATAACATGTCCCATACCATCCTCTTGTAAGACGGTAATAAGCATTAGGACCACAGATGTAATAGATGCCAGGAATTGCCAGGTCCTGTCAATTCAACATAAACATCCATTTACTCTGAAAAAAAACCACGTCTACATTTACTCGTTCCCACAAAGTGTCAGTACGTGATTTAGGCCTGTATATGCAATGTTTCCGTACGGGTTGTGCATCTAGAGCTAATTTCCCTTTTGTTTTAATTACACTATAAGCATAATCATTCTTCAATGCCTTTCTCCTGTCATCTGTGTGATCTAAAAAGCTGTTCTCTAAAGGTGTTAGCAAGCATGTCAGGGTATTTCGTTGTGCATCAGCTGTGCCAAATTTCAACTTAGGCTCAAAGAAACCTCTAACTATTACTATGTCATTATCCTTAGCTACTCTACTCCAATACCTAATTATAGGGACAAACGAAAACACCATATCATAATTGGAGTAAAAATACTGAATGTACTTCTGGTCATAGAATCTTGTTAGTAGCAGACTAAAACTTATTCCGTATGTTAAAGGCAAACTATGGTCAGTAACTCCTTCCTCCATTGATGAAGAATCTGCTAACACACATAACAATTACTTGCATCCATTGTCTCAACATACTCACTCAGCAAACGATAGAAAACATTAGAAGAAAGTTCCCCTTGCACATTAGTACCCTCATGAAAATACTTCTCATCTAACCTACATTTTTCTATTGCAGTTAGTGCAGTAGTCGTCTCAAAAGCAGAGGTATGGTTAGCTCCACCCTTATCAAGAATAGACATACCTACAATCAATACCACAAACAATATCCCACTTACAATCGCCAAACCAATACTCATATATTTACAGCACCTATTGTTCTTACCCTGCTGGCTAATGTTACTCATGATCTGTAAAGAATCAGAAAGCAGAAGAAAATTTAGAAAAACTGCAGCAAAATCAAAACAAAAATCTTCTTTCAGGCGTTATTTACAGCTCTCAGTTTCACTTCCAGGATCCCTTGTCGAACTCGGTAAGCAGCTAGTCAAAATCAGGTTTCAAAAGTCAAATCAGGTTATCAATGTCTTTTCCGGTTACTTTCAACAGTCTCTTTCCCCAAAAAAGTTTTCTCTCAGATTGTTTCAACAGTTCAGTTCATCAGCTTCTTTCAAGTGCCTAAATATTGACCTGGAATGTCTCTATCGAAATAAAAAGACAAAAATTCTTGCTGCCATTCACTTGTAGTTGCATACGCCCATTCATGACCTATGTATCTTCAACTTGCTATTCTATTTCTTTTCAACTTTCGATCACCATTCAATTCTCCTTCACTTAGATATTTTCTCCTTGTTGTATCCACTTCTTGTACAATTGTCGTGCCAACAAGTACTTCCGTGGAGAAGTGTGGCTCAATAGTTAGAGTGGCAGACCCTCATGCAGAAATCTGGCCCGGGACCAGGGTTCAATTCCCGCCTCGGCGGGTCTTGGGCTCAGTTTCCTCGGACCTGATAATTCTCGCATCAGTGCCTAATCTAATTCATGGGTCCCACTCTGTAACTCTGGGCAATAGTTTGCTTAATCTCCACAACGGCCCCAACAGCGCTGGGATGCCTGGCTTCATCTTGGAGGTTGCCCAGGAGTGGGCACCTCACAGGGAAAAGCCAGGAGGGGTTCCACAGCGGTATGCGTACAGCGCCTTGAGACCCTAACGGGTGAGTAGTGCGCTATACAAGTACGAAGTTTACAGTTTACCTTTCTCTTTTCTTGCAACTCTGGCCACTTATCTCCTTTCAGTTGACCATTAGTCAATTTTCTTTTGTCGCACTTGAAGCTTCTCCTTGTTCTTTGATGTTTTCTCTTGATGGACCAGCAACTGGTTCAGGAGGAGTCAGATCACAGTGACTTTGATCCACCTCAACTCCTTTCCCCTCGGGGTCTGGCAATTGCTCTGTTTGTCTCTCAAAATTATTTGCTTCTGGGAAAGCCCTCCTCTTACTAGGCTCTCCTGCTGCCTCAATTGAGATAGGTCCTCCGTCACCCTACTGGAGGTTTTCACCTTCGTTTCTCACAGGAGTGACTGAACCTTCCTCAATGGGCTCAGATCCAGTCTCACTTCCTCTGTGTTCTCTTTCTGGCCCTGAGAATTGTTTTGTCGTTGTGGGTATTCTCAACAACTCAGCTTCCTCATCAGTGGGGCATACCACTTTCTTCGTGTGACTGGCATGGATCCAATTCAGAACTTCAGCACACTTCACAGCTGTGGTATTTGTCAGAACTACCAGGAATGGTCCTTTCCAACAAGGCTCCAAACACGTTTCCGGACCACAACCCAGTCACCGGATCTCAGGTTGTGCCCTGGGTCATGGATCGGTGGCAGTGTGGTAACCTCCACCTGCTGAGAGAAAGAGCGAACCACATCAGCTAGACCTTTGGAGTAGTCCAACACCATATCATCTGTAATGTTGACAAGTGCATTTGCAGGCACTGCTGGCAACCTCATGGCTCGGCCCATAAGGATCTCATGCGGCAACAATCCTGTTTTCCTGTTGGGTGTGTTTCTCATTGTCATCAGAACTAAAGGCAATGCGTCAAGCCATTTCAAATTTGTGGACATACACATCTTTGCTACTCTTGACTTCAGGGTACCATTCATTTGTTCCACTAGTCCTGATGCTTCAGGGTGGTAACTACAATGAAACTTCTGCTCAATATTCAATGCAGCACACAGTGGTTTAATTACTTCATTGTTGAAGTGACTTCCCCTATCTGATTCTAAAGAGATCAGAAACCCGAAACATGGTATCAGTTCCCTAAGCAGTAGTTTCGCTACTGTGAGACTGTCATTTCTTCATGTAGGGTAAGCTTCAATCCAGTGACTAAAGATGCACACAATCACCAACACATATCTCAAACCTCCACACACAGGCATCTCAATAAAATCCATCTGCATTCTGGTGAATGGACCTCCTGCTCTTCCAGTGTGGCTCAAATTAACCAGTGTCCCTTTTCCCGCGTTCATTTGCTGGCAAATGACACAATGATGGCAAACTGCTTCAGCAACTTGTCTAAACCTTGAGTTGAACCTTTCATGGCATTGTAATAGCAATTGGCTTATTTTAATTATAAAAACATCCACACCACTTGCGGAGGAACTTAAGGGCAAAATCCTCACCATAGAGGTTTGCTTGAATGCATACATGTCCACAGGGGCCCTTAAAACATTTTTAGAGGAGCTTAACCAATCCATCAGCGATTATGACGTGTATCTACAACAGACTAAATACCAGAAACTCAAGAAAGATGTCAGTAAATTCTCCCATGAGAAGGTATACCCCTACATTAGAGAAGACTTTGTATCTTCGGGAAGGAACCCAGGGTATAACACTGACTCAGACTCATCCGACTCAGGCTCTAGCAATTCTGACTCCAACACAAGATAATTTTTTTCAGGTAGAGGGCAAAATAGAAGAGCCAGGAGAACAGGTTTCAGATCCAGGAGAGATTGGCCTATGTACCCCATGTACACACTGCATTTAACACAAGGCTCCTTTATGCCAGACCCTTTTTCACAAGGTCTCATTCCACCTCACGTGTATTCTCTGCCTTTTGAGCATTGGGGTCCCCAGGGAGACCATCCCCTACAGTTCCCTCCTTTTTTAGGGACAAGCCAAGGACGTCCTAAGGGCAACACAAAGAGACAGTGTCAGGTCAATTGGGCACCGGATGCAGAGCAGGGGAGAATGCTAAACCTGAGCATGACAGTGGAGAACTCACAGGGTCGGGACATCCAAGCGGGCCCAAGCAACCACACAGTTTAGTTCTTAACTTGATTGATTTGATACTTACCCCCGCACAAACAAGTGTCCTGGAGAAAGGTTTAGGATTTGTTCCAACTGCCCCGTTAGACAAATTCAAGTTATGTATGGATGTGAATTAATTCATAAGGAAGGTTAAGCTTAGATCCCACTTTGGGGACAGCCCACCTACTGTGGGTCCTACTATGGGCGAAACTGGACTACGTAATAAATCCTTTTTTTACATCACCTAGTGCATCTATCCCCGTGGAAATCTTGGCTATCGAACAAGCGGTAATGAAAGATATCACTGACATTGATCCTACTTCTCTGAAGGTATTCCATAATATGACAAGGGAAGAACAGAAAGTGCTACAAGACCTAGCCAACAATACAAGCATGGTCATCAAGCCAGCAGACAAAGGGGGAGCCCCTGTCATTCAGACCATAGACAACTATAGGAATGAGTGTTTGAGACTGCTAGGTGATGCATGTAATTATGAGAGACTACAGGAACATTTTCCTGAAAAATAAAATCAGCAGTATGGTTGAGCAAGCACTGGCACACAACTGGATTTCCCAGAAAGAGGGTGATTTTCTGATTAACAAGAATCCAGTGACCCCATATTTTTACACTATTCCAAAGATCTATAAAAATCTGGAAGCACCACCAGGGAGACCCATTGTGTCTGGCATTAACACAGTTTTGGAACCCCTGTCCCGGTTTGCTGATGCTTTCCTGAGAACTATAGTCCAAAACACGGACACATACTTAAAAGACAAGAAGGATGTATTGTGTCTCCTAAAAGACAGGCCTTTCAACCCTACCAATGAAACACTGTTAGGTTTGGATGTGGAGAGCCTGTACACCAGTCTATCTCACTCTGACACTTTACGTGTTAAAGAGGAGGTCATTTTTTATATAGACTGGGAATACCAGACACCACATAACATGGTTCTGAAATGCTGCTTCTGGGCATTAACCAAGAACGTTTTTGGCTTTGAAGACAATCTGTACCTTCAGAAACATGGCACTAGCATAGAAAGCACTTTTGCTCCAAGTCTAGCAGGTCTCTACGTTCACCATCTGGAGAAGGAAATAATTCTGAAAACCACCAACTCATATAGGGAAAACATCTCACTATGGAAACTACACATTGACGATGTTCTAGTTATCTGGAAAGGAGAGGAAACAGAAATAGCCCCTTTTTGGAATGGCTCAATGTGCAGGATCAGTTCCTGAAATTCACTTTAACGAAGAGTAAGGAACAACTAGTTTTTCTTGATCTTAACATTATAACAACTAATGACACCCTAACAACTACAACTCATGAGAAACCGACAGCTAAGAACTGTTTACTACTATTTGACAGCGCACACCCTCGCCATTTGAGAGAAAATCTTCCCTTTGGCCAGTTCCTCAGACTCAGGAGAAATTGCTCCGAGGTATCTGACTTTAAACAGCAAGCTCAGAACCTTGCATTAAAGTTGGAGGCTAGGAAATACCCCCCAGAATCATCAATCGTGCCATGAAACAAGCACACAATAATAACAGAGAGGCCCTTTTGGACATCCCTCCCCAGAAAGAGAAAGAGGAAAGACCTACATGTATTACGATATTCAATGTAGCCTCCTACCTAGTGAATAAGATTATCAACAAGCATTGAGGCATTCTGAATAGCGGCCGTTTGGACCTTCCCAAACCTATGTTTTTCCATAGGCGTGGCAAAAGTATAAAGGACATACTAGTACATACTCAGCCGCACCCACTCAAGAGAGGGTTGAATACTACCAAGCTCCTACCACCACCCACAGGACACTATCCATTCGGCAACTGCAGTGTTGACAAAAGCAACTAAGAGGAGTATTTTTAATGACAATACCACATGGGAAATCAAGGATTTCACCAACTGCAACATCCAAGGAGTAGTCTATATGATTACATGCCCATGCAATCTACATTAAATAGGAATAACTACCCGCAACGCAAAAATTTGCATTGGTGAACATCGTAGTAACATAAGGTGTGGCTGCGCCACCCCAAAAATGTCCTCTCAATACATCAGTAGCGCACACACAGTAGTTGATTAGAAATGGGTCATCCTTGAACATCACAAGGAGGCTAGGAGCAAATCTTTTCTACTCGAAAGGGAACAACGCTGGGTTTTTAAATTGTGTGCCCATCAACGTGGTCTGAACGAAAACATCCTTGGGGACAACCAATGCAACACTAACAACTGTTTCCCTTTCATGAGCAAGACAGCAACACGTCCAGCATATCATCAACAATATGCTGATATACTTCGCATAAATTCCTTTAAGTCATAGTCACCATTTAGATATTTTACAGTCAATTTCCTTTCCTTTAGCCCTGACATATGGTAGCTATTTTCTTTTAATATTTTTTTATTATTATTTTTGTGAGTCATTGGTCACCTCCCCCCTTAATTGCCCCATTTTCCCCTCCCCCTTTGCCCTTTCCCCTTCACCCACCACCCCTTCCCCCCCAAACTTGCCTTTCCTTTAGATATCGGGTGCCTGAGTTAAATCTTGTCTCAGGCACCTAGAGGGGCACCCATAACCTGGGGCCCTCGCACTCCTCCGTGTGGACACCGATGACGACCATCTTGGGAGGTTGTCGGTGTAGCTCCAGACGTTCCCACGAGTTGGGACATGTGAGCAGTTTTCTCTCATAAATACCGGATCCCAACTGGGATTGCAGTGTTTTTTGGGCCCCGGCGAGGTGAGAATTAGGCTGCAAGCGTGAGTGTCGCTTTGACGAAGTAAGTGTGCACAATGCCCCTGACCACCTGCAGTGGTAACGACGCGCTTGGTGAGTCTGACCTTTGCCGCATGTATTTTTCAGTGTGTGACTACAGGCACACACCCCTCCCGGAGGACCTAAGATGCGAATAGCATAGATATTGAAAGTAGGTCACGCATGCACCATGTGTGTTTTCTTAGAGGTGCCTCACATGTTGAAGTGTGTTGTAGTGTTTCTTATGTGTAATATGTCTTGTATTTGTTTTTCTATGTGGATTACAAGTGCCATTTGGCTGGGTGATGGTGACAAAAGCACCACACCCCTGAGAGATGCATTTACTCTTTTATTCCTTTTTATTTTCACAGGTTTGCCCAGCAGAACAACAATACTGATGGGTATTATCTAATTTAGTTTTGTTGTATATATTACCATACCACATAGCAAGTATTAATAGTGCTTTTATTAGTGGTAGGCGCACAAGGAGTGACATTAGGGAGTTCACTTTGGTCCTGATGAGGAGTCTGGAGGTAGACTCCGAAA
Source organism: Pleurodeles waltl (assembly GCF_031143425.1). Lineage (NCBI taxonomy): Eukaryota > Metazoa > Chordata > Amphibia > Caudata > Salamandridae > Pleurodeles > Pleurodeles waltl. The sequence goes on from NC_090448.1 coordinate 205,696,015, forward strand.
CATGTAGACCATGTAGGAGGTAAGGTACATAATATACCCACCCTCCCAAAACCCCTTTTTTAATCATACCACCCCTGTGAGACGTATTAAATTAGTAATATCATCCAGAGGGTAGTATTTTTAACTCACCAAGACCCCACCAATCCTATCCCTTTTTAGCCTTCACATTGTTGAAACCAACAGTGCTCCCACGTATTCCGTCAGTCGCAGCATGTCTCGTTCTGTAGCAGAATGGAAGGAAACCCAATGATGAAGCATGCCACCAAGGGGTAACCCTGGAAGGTGAGGGTTTTTCATACAAAAAACATTCTTGTTTCCCTGTGGAAGTTCTTTCAGGCTGGGCCTTTGTGTACGTTTACATGATAATACCTAGCCATTTGAGATAACAGACTATTAGGCAAAACAATTTGACCCTGTTCTGAATCCCACAATTCATCTAGTCTTTGCACACACTTCATTTTACTCCATGAACGTTTTCCCTCCCTGTCAGCATTATTCTGCAACATTTTCAATTCCTCCAAGGTATCACTTACTTTCAATGCAAAACTTGGACATGCTTCGTATTCTTCAGGTAACAGTTCCCACTTATCCTTGAATGATGTACAGTTCAATGCACAAAACCTTGCGACTTATTCCGCGTATCCGTTTCCCAATGACACAAAGTCCTGCGACTTCAGATGTGCACTGCATTTCACCACTACAATCTTTTCAGGCGTTTGAATAGCATGTAATAGTTCTTTAATTCTCTCCCCATTTTTAACTGGTGAACCAGAAGAGGTCATGAAACCTCTCTTTGACCACCACTGGCCAAAATCATGGGCTGTTCCAAACCGATACTGGCTATCCGTATTGATTTTAACTTTCAGCTGAGCAGAAACATGGCAAGCTCTAGTAAGGGCTACCAGTTCCGCTACTTGGGCATAATACACTCCATGAAGCCAAGAAGCTTTGAGGATTCCACTTATTGTGCACACGGCATATCCTGCTCTCAGTATTGTCTCTTAGACAAGAACCACCAACAAAGATAATATGTTCATTCTCTTCCAATCGGATATCTCTAATGTCAGGTCTCAGTTTAGTGCACAAGTCAGTTACTTCAAGACAATCAGGCTCAATGTCTTCCACTTTTTCAATTTCAACATCCTCATTTGAAAGTAAGGTTGCTGGGTTCAGCACTGTACATCTTTTCAGTGACACATTTGGTGACCCTAGAATACTCGTTTCATATCTGGTCAATCTTGCACCAGTCAAATATTGGGTTTTCGTCTTGTAAGCAAGATTTCAATCGAGTGAGGGAGCATTATAGTCAAAGGATATACCATCACAATGCCCTCACACTGTGAAGCTTTGACCAACCGCTGCAACTGCATGCACACAACCTAGTAAGGCTGCTGTGACTGGGTCCAAAGTAGCTGAAAAATGTGCTACTGGGCAGTTTACACCTCCATAGACATGCGTGAAGACTTTACCTGAAAAGTTGCTAACTTCAGCCCTAAAGTGTTTTTGCTGCTGTGCTCTGATTGGTAAGCCTCTGGCAGCCTGGCCAGGCTGCCTTGATGAGGTGTGAAGTGGCCTGGCTTTACACGAAGAGATGTGCCTGTGGGAGGAGATCTCCCCTCAGCAGATGGTGAGGCAGGAAGGGAGAGGGCTGCCAAACTGGTCTTCAAAGGCAGAGAAGGACATTTGGAGCAACCCAGCAACACCCCCACATCCTGCAAACCCAGACAATTAGGTGCCCTTTGATTAGATTAGGAGAGGGCAGGAGAGGGATGTGTTAGGGATTTTTAGCCACACTAGGGGGTGGGCTCCACCAGATGTAACCTCCAAAAATCACTTTTAGCCATGATGGATTTTTGAGGAATGTTGCTCCCTTGGATTGATTTTGGCCACACTTCCCAGAAAGTGGTCATCACAGGAGGATGGACCCTGCACCTGATTGGAGAACCAAGACCCCCCGGTTTTTCTCCCAGGAGCAAGGATAAAACTGGCAGACCTACACCCACACCTCAGTTCCCTACCAGATCTCTACCAAGAAGAACTAAAGAAGAAGAAGGACTGCCCTGCTGGACCCCTGGCCTGCACCTGGACCCTGCACTCTGAAGGACTGCACCAGTTGCACACTTGGGCTTCACCACAAGAAGGACTTTGCCTGGCTTCAACTGGTTCAAGGAGGGACTCCCTGTTTGCTACAGGTGAAAAATTGCTAACCAGAGTCCCCTACACCAACTCCTGAGGAAACCAACCAGATGACCACTGTCCAGTGGCCAAAAAGGAGTTTGCACCAGGTGCATTCTTGGAGTTGTAGTCCACACCCCCAAGGATCATCTCAGAGCTTCTGGAACCTTGGGATGAGCTGTGGACCCCAAAAGAACCTTAAAGGAACAACTGGAAGAAAATCCAGAAGTTTGGAGAACTTTTGAAAAAAAGCTCCATAGAGTTACCAACCCGCTACGGCAACTCTAGTCGGCTTGCCTCAACCGCGACCCGGCCAGACTTGCAGGTTCGTCCCGGTGAAGAAAATCTCCAAAAAAGAGCCTAAGTCCGAACGTAGGAAGTTGACCGGGCCCTCCCAGCCAGAGTATCCGTGGAGGGCTCCAAGGACATCGGATGAGGATCCAGGTTTGCCCCGGTCGAAGGATTTTCACCTCTAAAAAATGACTACGCCCGAAGGTAAAAATCTCCACCAAGGGCTCCCGCGACGCGTATCTGAAGAAGAGTTCCAGGGGGTCGGAATGGACTGGCAGGTTCGTTCCGCTGAAGAAAATCTTCAGAAAAACGACTAAGTCCAAAGGTAAACTTTTGACTGAGGCCTCCCATGGCCTGTAGCCGAGCCGGGCTCCATCGCGATCGGCCTTAAACTTTGACTTTGCCCCGGTCGAGGTGCGACCAGATGACCAGATTGGCGCTTTTTGTTTCTAGGCGCTAGAAAACAATAATTCTTTAAAAATTCATATCTCCGGTTCCCCTTATCCGATTTTATTTGTTTTTGTGTCATCTTAAAGATAAAAATATAATCAATTTTTAGGAATTGGTTTTAGATTTTTAAACTGTTTCCTGTGTTTTATTTAATTACTGTTCTGTGATATTTGAATGCTTTACACTCTGTCTCCTAAGTTAAGCCTTGTCGCTCGTTGCCAAGCTACCAAGGGTTAAGCAGGGTTTAATTTACTGAGGCCTATTGCTAAGTGTAGGTACCTACCTGCCCTTACCAATAACCCATTTTCCAACAATCACCATCACCTTTTTTTCAGCTTTCTCTGCTTCAACTCAGTCTCATCACTACAGTACTTTGCATACTGCTGCTCCTCATCAATTCTCTTTGCTTGCCAACAAATCAAATGATTCTCATCTGGCTAATTTCAGGTCTCAATCGTTTCACAAATCTGAACACAAAATTAATCATGCCCTTAGCCTCAATTATCTCTGCACCACTGTAATGTCTGAACGCCTGCAACAATCTCTTGTAATACGCATGTATCAGCTCCTTTGCTTCCTGAGCTGTCCTGTCAATCCTCTGCCTATCAATATTCTTGGGCAAACTTCTCATTTAAAAAAATTAAATTACCTTATAGTACTATTTCATTACCTTGGGAGATAGTGCAACCGTATTTTTATCTCTCTGGTTCGCTTCTACCCTCCTCTTAAACTCTATCCACAGATCAGCTGTGACCACTATCTCTATTAAGGTGTTCAAGTCCTCCCACAGGCACTTTGCAGTTTCACAAACCTGTATGTCTGCTGATACCACTCTAATGGCTTCTCTCTCAATTTTGGATAATTATTCATAAATGATAGAATGTCACTTCTGCTCCAAGGGACATGAACAAAATTCCCTCCTGGAATTGGTAAAATCTTCACTGGACCTTGGCCTTGCTGCACATTTGCAGTCAGCTCCACAGAATCCCTTTTCCTTTTGTCTCTTTTCTTTACCCATCTGCCTTCCCATTTGTCTAATGCTCCCCAGGTCTGGGCACTTTGAAGCAATTCCTTAATGTGTGCCTTCATTACGGCAGATCTAATTTGTTCAAAATCTTTAGTCTGAAAGTCTAATCTGTAACTCCTTTTCAAATGCTTAGTTTTCTCTATTTCTGTGCTGTACTTCTCTGCCAGGTCTCTAGCTTCTGGTGTACATTACTTAACTCCCTTGTCATTTTTGGGCACAAATACCTCAACTCTGCTTCTGTGTAGGATTGTAACCTTTTCACACCCATAGTTCCTTCAATGAGCTCACCCGCTTCCATGCTTAGCCTAGCATAATTCAAACACTCCTCTCCCTTAGGAGCACTCTGCGAGGTATTCAGCTTGTCTAATCATTCAGTCATCTGCTGAGCTGTCAATGCTTGCAGTGAAATGTTACTGGCTTGGACTGGTGGCACCTGCTGTGAAACTGCATTCAGGGACTGCAGTGTCAACAATTTCAAACTCTGGCTAATGTTCTATCCTACCATAGTAAAATGACACCTCACTTATGTGGGTCCCCAAAGCAGAGTCCGTCTAAAGATGTATAAAAGAATATGCCCTTATAAACTTGCTGTGCTATCCCTTCTATCTCTTCAAGTTTTGGGCCTTATTCTGTTGCAGGCACCTGGCCCACCCACACAAGTGAGGTATCATTTTTATCGGGAGACTTGGCGGAACGCTGGGTGGAAGGAAATTTGTGGCTCCTCTCAGATTCCAGAACTTTCTGTCACCGAAATGAGAGGAAAGGGTGTTTATTTAGCCAAATTTGGAGGTTTGCAAAGAATTCTGGGTAACAGAACCTGGGGCCAGATGTACGAAACATTTTGCGACTCGCAAACGGCAAAATCTGCCGTTTGCGAGTCGCAAAACGCATATCCCAATGCAGAAATGCATTTTGCGAGTCGTTACCGACTCGCAAAATGCATTTCAGACTCGCAAATAGGAAGGGGTGTTCCCTTCCTATTTGCGAGTCGCATTGGGATGCAATACCATTTGCGACCGCATATGCGGTCGCAAATGGCATCGCAGTTACCATCCACTTCAAGTGGATGGTAACCCAATCGCAAATTGGAAGGGGTCCCCATGGGACCCCTTCCAGTGTGGGACTGGACCCCAAAATATTTTTTCAGGGCAGGGAGTGGTCCAAGGGACCACTCCCTGCCCTGAAAAAACCCGAAACTAAAGGTTTCGGATTTTTTTGAAATGCAGCTCGTTTTCCCTTAGGGAAAACGGGCTACATTTAAAAAAAAAAAAATGCTTTATTTAAAAGCAGGTCGCTAACATGGAGGTCTGCTGACGTCAGCAGGCCTCCATGTTAGCGAGTACCTATACTCTCAATGGGGCCGCAATTTGCGACCCACCTCATGAATATTCATGAGGTGGGTCATTGCGACCCCATTGCGAGTTGCAGTCGGTGTCTGAGACACCGTACTGCATAGCAATTTGCGACTTGCAAATTGCGAGTCACAGGGACTCGCAATTTGCAAGTCGCAAATTGCTTTTTTGCTACATCTGGCCCTTGGTCCGAGCCCCGCAAGTCACCCCATCTTGGATTTCCCTAGGTCTCTAGTTTTCAGAAATGCACAGGTTTGGTAGGTTTCCCTAGGTGCCGGCTGAGCTAGAGGCCAAAATCTACAGGTAGGCACTTCGCAAAAAACACCTCTGTTTTCTTTCAAAAAATTGGATGTGTCCACGTTGCGCTTTGGGGCATTTCCTGTCGCGGGCGCTAGGCCTACCCACACAAGTGAGGTATCATTTTTATCATGAGACTTGGGGGAACGCTGGGTGGAAGGAAATTTGTGGCTCCTCTCAGATTCCAGAACTTTCTGCCACAGAAATGTGAGGAACATGTGTTTTTTTAGCCAAATTTTGAGGTTTGCAAAGGATTCTGGGTAACAGAACCTGGTCCGAGCCCGCAAGTCACCCAATCTTGGATTCCCCTAGGTCTCTAATTTTCAGAAATGCACAGGTTTGGTAGGTTTCCATAGGTGCCGGCTGAGCTAGAGGCCAAAATCTACAGGTAGGCACTTCGCAAAAATCACCTCTGTTTTCTTTTTAAAAAATTGGATGTGTCCACGTTGCGCTTTGGGGCGTTTCCTGTCGCGGGCGCTAGGCCTACCCACACAAGTGAGGTATCATTTTTATCAGGAGACTTGGTGGAACATAGATTAGCAAACAAGTGTTATTGCCCCTTGTCTTTCTCTATATTTTTTCCTTCCAAATATAGGAGAGTGTGTAAAAAAGACATCTATTTGAGAAATGCCCTGTAATTCACATGCTAGTATAGTCACCCCGGAATTCAGAGATGTGCAAATAACCACTGCTCCTCAACACCTTATCTTGTGCCCTTTTTCGAAATACAAAGGTTTTCTTGATAGCAATTTTTTACTCTTTATATTTCAGCAAATAGAATGAAAACGCACTACAGGGTGCAGCTCATTTATTGGCTCTGGGTTCCTCGGGTTCTTGATGAACCTACAAGCCCTATATATCCCCGCAACCAGAGGAGTCCAGCAGACGTAACGGTATATTGATTTCGATAATCTGACATTGCAGGGAAAAGTTACAGAGTAAAACGTAGAGAAAAATTGATGTTTTTTTCACCTCAATTTCAATATTTTTCTTTTTCAGTTGTTATTTTCTGTAGGAAACCCTTATAGGATCTACACAAATGACCCCTTGCTGAATTCAGAATTTTGTCTGCTTTTCAGAACTGTTTAGGTTTCTGGGATCCAGCATTGGTTTCACGCCCATTTCTGTCACTGACTGGAAGGAGGCTGAAAGCACAAAAAATTGCAAAAATGGGGCATGTCCCAGTAAAATGCCAAAATTGTGTTGAAAACTTGGGTTTTCTGATTCAAGTCTGCCTGTTCCCGCAAACCCTTTGTTGATGCCATTTTCAGGGGAAAAACCACAAGCCTTCTTCTGCATCCACTTTTTCCAATTTTTTTGAAAAAAACGAAGTTTTCTCTGTATTTTGGCTAATTTCTTGGCCTCCTTCAGGGGAACCCACAAAGTCTGGGTACCTCTAGAATCCCTAGGATGTTGGAAAAAAAGGACGCAAATTTGGCTTGGTTAGCTTATGTGGACAAAAAGTTATGAGGGCCTAAGCGCGAACTGCTCCAAATAGGCAAAAAAAGGCCTGGCACAGGAGGGGGAAAAGGCCTGGCAGCGAAGGGGTTAAAAAATAGTCAATCCTGGACTGATGTCTATATTTTTTATTGTTGTAGGTATAACCTCTCTCATGCCACCTCTTTTTTCTCCATCCATCATATAGTCCCATTTGGGTCATCATTATTCGCACCTGAGCTTGCATTTTCTCATTAACTCTTGACCTTCTACGCGCGGACCTATCCAACTCATAATTCAATACAACATTGAAGTTGCCCGCCCATATTATAGGGTCCCAATATTGCAGTAAAAGGTGTGACAACTCTCTCAATGGGGCTATATCATCTCTGTTAGGATCAAAATATCCCACCAATGGGAAGGCATGATCGAATGCAAGTAATTTCCCCACCACCCATCTCCCAGATTTATCTACCGGGCCCTCAACAAAGGTGATATTAGCACGATTCTTAATAAGGATGGCCACCCTTTGCTACCTTCCATATAATTGGAGCTAGCCATCTGCTGTACCCATCTGCATGGCTTAAAAATTTCAAAGCATTCTTCCTTAGAAAGATGGGTTTCCTGGAGAATCAACATATCGAACTTGGCATCCTTCAAATATTGCACCAAACTCTTCTGTCTGCTTTTTACCCGCAGGCCATTGACATTCCAAGACAGGAGTTTCAAATCTTTTTGAATGCCATCCTTCTGAATAAAACCCGAACCCCACCCCATTGTGTCTCTTTTTTCCCCAACTCCCTCTCTTTCCACATCATATAGGACCTTTTTTCCCTGTTCTGTGATGGGTGGAGATGGCAATGACGGTGAACATAGCGGCCGACTAAGGAGCCGGTTGTGGGGGGCTCCATGCCGGACTCCATGTCAGAGACGTAAAATTGAATTTTAAACACAGTCCGACTTCCCGGAGCTGTGGGAACGCGAGGCAGAGGCTGGGGCTGTTGCGTTGAGTTCGGAGCTCTGCAGGGATGCCACGTTGGAGGGGGCTCTTGGCTCCCGAGGTTGGAGTCGGGTTGCGCCATTACTGGATGTTCATCGTGGGAGAGAGGCAGAAATAGTGGCAGAGCTAGCACAGGCATAAGAGGAGGCATAAGAGGAAGCCTAAGAGGAGGTGGAGAGGAGCTTCCTTTAACAACTGCACGAAGAGATGGACAGGGATTTTGAAGTGTCAGAGGTACATTTTGCATTAAAAGTATATCTCACAATTAAGTGGCACTGAAGTATCTCTGGCCTCTTTAGGTCTCATAGTGGATAGGGCAGGGGAGGTGGCTTTGGCCAAAAAAGAAAGAGAGAAGGTGGTGGCCAGGAGTTGTAGTGGTGGCACAGCCTACTCCCTGCTGAGTGCTAAAAGGGTTAGAAAGAGGGCAGAAGTAGAAGATTGTGAGACTCACCAGAAGCAGATTACGGTGAGGAATAAGGAGGAGCAAACCAACAATAATAAGAGGAAGCCTACTTTGAGTAGTTTGGGGACTGTAATTAACTGGAAAGTGAGGGTTACCTGTTATATTCAGTGTATTAATGTTCATTACGTATTTGGAATGTTCATCTGGAATCTTGGAGTCGCGTGGGTTCCGAATGCAGGGCTCGAGCGAGAGGAGGACGCTAATCTAGACAACACATCTGCCGAAAAGTTGTCAGATCCATGAACATACCTCACAACAAGATCAAACTCTTGTAAAGCTATTATCCATTTGGTATTTATGCTTGACACCGAATCTATACCTTTGGAATTAAAGATTTCACATAAAGGTTTATGGTCTGTCCTTACTACAAAAGATCTTCCCCACAAGAACTTCTTCAATTTCTTAATAGCCCAGAATACAGCAAGAGCTTCTCTCTCTATTACTGAATACCTAGATTCAGTTCCCTTTAAACTTCTAGAAATGAACACAATAGTGTTCTCCGGGCAACATACACCTTGCTGTAACACCGCACCCAAACCTCTGCTACTAGCATTGGTCTTCAGTATTGATTGGAAAGCCGGATCAAAATTCTTTAGCCTGGGTGCTTTGGACAAACTATCCTTTAATGCAACAAATTCCTCCTCACAATTTTAATTCCATATCAACTCTATTCCCTTTTTTAGCAAGAGTCTCATATTGAAGCAGGAGCTAGCAAAATCTTTAATAAACATATTATAATATTTTGCCATTCCTAGAAACCGCATAAGCTCTTCCTTGGATGTGGGGGAGGTCAAACCACGAATTGTGTCAAAAAGATCTTTCTTTGGTACTAAACCACCTCCAGTAATGGTGTGACCTAGGTAGTCAATTTTGTCAACTGCAAATTTGCATTTTTCTGCCTTAATCGTAAGATCATGTTCAGAAATTCTACTTAGAACTTGCCTGAGGATTACATTGTGTTCAAAATTATCTCTGCCATACACTAAAATGTTGTCCTGGTAAACACAGACACCCCTGATGCCTCTCAATATTCGTTCCATTGCTCTCTGGAAAACAGATGCAGCTGAGATTAACCCGAATGGCAAACTAATGAATCTATACGTTCCAAAAGGAGTAATGAATGCTGTCAAGTTTCTGCAAAACTCATCCAACTTTATCTGGTGATAAGCTGAAGTTAGATCGATCGTGGAGAAAACCTTGGCCCCAGACAGCACAGCTAACAAATCAGAAATATTGGGAATAGGGTATTTGTCCACAACCACACTTTTGTTAAGCCTCCGGAGGTCCACACAAAGCCCAGTATTGCCATTAGATTTCTTGGCAATGACAATGGGAAACAACCACTCAGTTCCTCCAACCTCCTCAATCACACCTTGTTTTATCAAATTCTGTAGCTCAGAACGTACTGCTTCTTGAGTGGTAAATTGGAAGATACTAATGATGTAAATTGGAGAGGTAGAGAACAAGAGAAATCTTTGAAGAGAAAATGTAATTTTGACAGGAAAAATTTGGTGAAGAAAACTGTTGTTAGTATTGGTGATTGGGTCATGATCAAAAGACCTTCTCCTAGAAGTAATGAAAAGAAGTTGTCTTCTCCCATGAAAGTTGTAAAACTCTTCACCAATGCGGTGAAGACTGAAGATGGTCGAATATGGAATTTAAATAGAGTCGTCAGGTGTTATGGTGACTCTTTAGACGTGAAGAAGTTCAAACCACAACAAGATAGGATCTCTCATCCTTCCGATGATGGAGTGTTCAGGAAATCCAAGAGAGTCATCAAGATTCCTTTTCATCTGAAAGGCTATGCTTGGACTAGAAATGACTTTTGTGTGTTTCTGATTATCAGTTTAAGAAATGTAAAACTTTACGCATATTACTGTTTGTTTCTTTTGTTAATTCTAATAGGAGAGAGATGTGTTATATTCAGTGTATTAATGTTAATTACGTATTTGGAATGTTCATCTGTTATCAAGGACTGGAATCGTAGAGTCGCGTGGGTTCCGAATGCAGGGCTCGAGCGAGAGGAGGACGAACGTTGGAGCAGAGGCTGGGATGTTTATTACCTCTTATCTTAATATTTACTTGAACAATAAAAACCAGAAAAGCTTATCTTGACACCGTGAATTCTTACCTTCTTACATTACCCCATCACTAAGAACTTACTTTATAGTATTACCAGGGTCCCCAAAAATGTCGACTGGTGAGGAGAGACCGCAATATGCAGAGAGAGTATTGCCATTGGCTAGAAGTAAGGACAGGGTCTCTGATACAGTTACCCTGACCGATAATGTGGTTATGGTACAGCATAGTCCCCTAGAAGTATGCCTTGGAAAGCAGGGAGCAACAGGGGGAGGACGCGGGGACAGTCAAGGGGATGTACAGCCATTAGGTGAAGGAAACGATCATGAAAATTTGTCTAGTCACTCCTTCACAAGCTTGTAAAAAGCATTATCTAGGGAACTGAGGGGTGGCTTTGAGACTTCCAAAACTAATCAGGTGGATATCAGAAATCTCTGTGAAGATCTCTGTAAAAAAATAGACAAGCTTACTGGTCGAACAGCTGCTATGGAGGAGAAAGTTGGTGATTAGAGGGCTGCTGTGGAAGAAAATATGGAGCAAATCAAAGATCTGAAAGCAGGAGAAGTGGGGGTAATGGCCAAGATGGAGTCTCTGGAAAATAATCAAAGGAGAAATAACCTGAGGTTTTTTAGAGTCCCTGAGCGACTGGAAAGAGATGAGTTGAAAGGGCTTGTGGTACGATTAATAAAACAAGAAGTGAACACAGAGTCCCGGCAAGAATGTCGCCCAATAGGGATTAACCAAAGAAAATCTTGGTCTATTTCTATAGATACGCAATTAAAGAATGCATTCTGGCAGTGGCATTAAAAAAGAAATCACTCTCAATGGATGGGGCCCCTTTTGAGATCAGATCAGATTTAGGGGGTCATTCCGACCCTGGCGGTCCATGACCGCCAGGGCCGGGGACCGCAGAAGCACCGCCAACAGGCTGGCGGTGCTTCCTGGGCCATTCTGACCGCGGCGGTAAAGCCGCGGTCAGAAAAGGTGAACCAGCGGTTTCCCGCCGGTTTTCCCCTGGCCCAGGGAATCCTCCATGGCGGCGCTGCTTGCAGCGCCGCCATGGGGATTCCGACCCCCTTCCCACCATCCCGTTCCTGGCGGTTTTTACCGCCAGGAACAGGATAGCGGGAACGGATGTTGTGGGGCCCCTGGGGGCCCCTGCCCTGCCCATGCCACTGGCATGGGCAGTGCAGGGGCCCCCTAACAGGGCCCCATAATGATATTCAGTGTCTGCTTTGCAGACACTGAAAATCACGACAGGTGCCACTGCTCCCGTCTCACCCCAGCAACTCCGCCGGTTCCATTCGGAGCCGACTTCATCGTTGCTGGGTCTTTCCCGCTGGGCCGGCGGGCGGCCTTTTGGCGGTCGCCCGCCGGCCCAGCGGGAAAGCCAGAATTTGGAATGACCGCCTTAGTGTTTATTACCCTAAACAAACAATGGGAGTTGGGGAACAGAATTGATATATTAAAAATACTGGGAGCAACGGCCCAATTAAGGTTCCTTGCATCTTTAAGAGTAATGGTGAATAATAAAATGTAAAATTTCAGTGATTGGAAAGATGTAGATGGTTTGATCAAGAAATTAGAGAAGGGTATTGGCTCTGGGTAAGCCTCCTCCCTCCAGCTAAGGTTAGTTGGACAATGGGAAGAGTCTCCAAGTTCGGCACGATGACTCTCCATAGGCGGTAACGCCGGAATTAAGAATATAGGGGGGGTCTCCTGGGGTTTATAGGTTTGGGATGGTTGGGGGGGTGGTGAAGGGGAGCACTGGATAGGGAGCATAATGGGAAAAAAGGGAAAAAAGGTCCTTGATGATCTCTATTCATGGAAGGGCTTCTATTTGTCTTCCTAGTAGCTTTCTTTCCTTCCTTCTCATTGTCCCGTGTAATTGCTGGAAACAACTTAGGGCCAGATGTAGCAACCCTTTTGCGAGTCGCAAACGGCGAAAATCGCCATTTGCGACTCGCAAACGTGGGTTTGCAATTCACAAATGCATATTGCGAGTCGTTACCGACTCGCAATATGCATTTGCGACTCGCAAATAGGAAGGGGTGTTCCCTTCCTATTTGCGAGTCGGAGTGGTATGCAACTGCATTCGCAAATGGAGTCGCAGTTACCATCCACTTGAAGTGGATGGTAACCCACTCGCAAACGGGAAGGGGTCCCCATGGGACCCCTTCCCCTTTGTGACTGGACCCCATATTATTTTTTCAGGGCAGGGAGTGGTCCAAGGGACCACTCCCTGCCCTGAAAAATCCGAAACTAAAGGTTTCGGTTTTTTTTTGTAGTGCAGCTCGTTTTCCCTTAGGGAAAACGGGCTACACTTAAAAAAAAAAAAAACTGCTTTATTGAACAGCAGGTCGCTAACATGGAGGCCTGCTGACATCAGCAGGCCTCCATGTTAGCGAGTGCCTATACTCGCAATGGGGCCGCAATTTGCGACCCACCTCATGAATATTCATGAGGTGGGTCATTGCGACCCCATTGCGAGTTGCAGTCGGTGTCTGAGACACCGTACTGCATAGCAATTTGCGACTTGCAATTTGCAAGTCGCAATTGCTTTTTTGCTACATCTGGCCCTTAATTCGGTGCAAAGTCTCCATTCTCCAAACTCTCTGAGCATTGTCCCACCTAGCCTTTGTTAATGTCTTTTCTGCCTTTCTCATTCTCCTCTCAAATTTCTGTTTCTGTTGTTGTCTGGCTACTAGCTCCCAGATCGCTAATGCCTCAAACTGTGCTGGTCTTAGAAGGGGCTTCGATTCATATAGCACCATCCTTAAATGCTCTAACACCCTCAAATTGAACGTCCCATTTGTAGGAAATGCTAAGTTCCCATCCTTCTCTGTCACTTGCACCATTGCTTTAGCCAACGACATGGCGCAACACCCTTATCTTCTATTACATTGTATGCAGGCGTACCTTATGGTGGTGTAGCCTCACCTATATTCCCTGTAGCGTACGTATCTCCCCTAAGGGGGCTTTTTAAAGGTTTGAAAAATCTCATATTTTTGACCTTTTTTGTTATTCAAAATCAAATCAGGAAGTGATATTTAATCCCAGAATTCTCTTCACCCACTTTTTCCACAAATTGCCTCTCACGGACAGCTGCCAATCTGTGTACGACCCTTCTCACTAACCGACCTATCCCAGCGCGGCTCCAATAACGATACACTTACACGTACTGCGTTTTGCGGCTTGTCCTCCCATACTCAGATTCACACAAAACTAATGCAAAAATTGCGACCACTAATCAAAACCTAAAACCAAATCTGCTGTTTTACTACTGGAAAGATAACACAATTGCTTCAGAAACTTTATGGATTTTTTACTGACGATTCTTTCTTCACTTACAGCTACTACTTCTTTCTCAGTTTCTCTGATTCGCAAGCAAGATTCAACCCACAAATGTTACTCTCAACTGATCAATGGGTCTGTCCTGGTGCACATAGGACTCGCCAAATCTCTGTTGAAATTATCTTTCACTCACTTTGACTCACACTTTGACGTGTCGGCCACGCCCGATTGACCGATTAAACCAGACAAATTACAACATAAAACCAAGTGTCTCACACACTTTTCAATGTACTCCAGAGTCTTAGACCAAGCAGGGTCCGTATACCAACAGCCATGTGGACAATTTTTGAGCCCAAAGCGCTACACATATGTGAAGTTCCACAACTTCCCTTCTCTCACACTGTGGAGTACGTACACTCCTTCTACAACTTCATTTGGAGTACGCGAACTCCCTAAACCCTCACAATTCACCTGCGATTTGGATAAGCTGTGCAAGCGCAAAACCCTACTCCATTCACTCTATCACCAGAACGCCAAGAACATCCTCAAACAACCACTCACAGGATCCGAGATTCTGGGAAAGTCATTTCTGGACTTAAGGGCACATTTTCTCTCCAATTAGCATCATTGAAAAATAAAGTCCAAATCTCAGTAATAATGAACTATCAAAAGACCAAATCATTCAAGCTACTACCATCTCCATTGATCTTTTTGTTTTCCTGCTACCACCTCCGGGACCATCAATCCTACTACTATCTCTATTAATCCCTGTTATTCGATTCCAGACGTCTATGCTACCATCTCTGGGAACCCCTATGATAAGCTCTTAGAGAGACAAACTATCAGTCTCTGCTATCTTCTCTGTTAGGATTTGTTACTCTGTACCAGACGTCTAAGGTGAGCTCTTAAGGAGACAAACCATCCATCTCTGCTACCATCTCTGTTAGCAGGTCAGACCTTAATAAGTGAACTTACAAGGGGATGCAAATAAGTCGATGAACCTTTTGACTCGCAGTTAAAATGATCCCACCATAACTCCAGTACATGTAGATTAATAATCAATAATCAATCAATAACATCAATAATCAATGATAATTAATGACATTAATAATCAATGGAGTCAATAATTCTCTACACAGGCTCGCAAATTTAAGGAATCGCTATTTTAGCAATTCCTTAAATTTGCGTTGCGAATGCCTTTCATAAATACTGAAAGGCATTTTTGCATTTGCAAACGGGCATTCGCACCGTTTGTGAATGCAAAAAGGTTTGATACATCTGGCCCTTAGTACTTTAGAACTGTTGGTGGCCCAAACACTGGGGGGGCTATGTAACTAAAACAGCTACATGTTCATGGCTAAGGTAGTAATATTTGGAGTCAGAGTGCTCTAGTATTGCAGATGAACCTGCAACGGGGGAGCTATGTAAGTAAAATGGCTGTGCTTTTGCACAACGGATGTGCTGATAGCATGCCAAGGGCAAGCCCGTCTGTGCCTGTCCCAGCCCACTGACACCAGGGACCAGCCATTATGCTAGAAAATTAATATACTGTTAATGGGAGCTGAAGGCTCTTTGCCTAGTAAGCCCCCTCATCATCCCAAACTTTTACTGTTTTAGCAGAAATTGGGATCCAAAATTGTCAGATTTGTTGCAGTAACTGAACAGCCACTGGGAACAATAGGGTATCATGTGAGACCAGGGAGAATATCACTGCACTTGTTAAAATGACTGGACCTCAAACTGAGATTAGGGCAGTGCACCTGAATACTCCCTCCTTGGTTGAGCATAAAATGGAAATATTTAATTTAGTGTATTTAAAAAAAAAATGTGAGTACAGATGGCTGTGGTCATCAGTCAGCAGCACCTTCAAGCTGAAGCTCTTCAAATAACATTCATCCCGGAAGCATATTTACTAACTTTTAAAATCAAGCTGATCAATGAAACATGAATTTGTCTTGTAACCTGTTGTCCCCCCTCAATACATGGCAACATTTGTGTAAGAAAACTGGACTCTTTGCAGATGCCTCTCCACTTTTTGCCCGCATTTGGACTACTAGATGCTGGCTTTTCGACTCCGACAGTGCACTGGAACCTGCTACCCAGGTTCCAGTGCCAGTGGTTTTTCCATATATTGATAAACGGGAATTGGGATCCCCAATTGGCATGTACTTCACCCCCACATAAGTCCCTATTATATGGTCCTAGGGGTACCCAGGGCATAGGAAGTAAAGAGATCCACAGGGTTGTAGCAATAGTTTGTGTCACCCAGGGCGACACAAACTACTGAGAGCAGGCCTGTCACTGCAGTCTACAGCAGCAGAGCAAGCTGCTCGAGTTTGATTATGTCACCATAGAGGTACAGACCAATGCACTGCCTTACATATAATGTCCGGTATCCATAAGAAAGGCCTCTGCAGCCCAGGAGGTAGGCTGAATTATATTTAAGGTGCAGGCATGTAAGCACAAGCATATATGTCTATATAGTGTCTTTGGCGGTCATTAGCAGACAACATAGGTCTTAAGGTGGCACTCGATCCTTGATGAATTTGTGACTACAGGATGACATCCCCATCAGACATGCATGGTACACGAACCGCCCATAATTAGGGTACTTCAGAACACGATTCCAGAAACAGGTGAGAGCAATATACCTCACACGTATGAGTGAGATGCACTAGAGATGGACAGGGAAAGTTGAGATAGCCCTGACTAAGGCCCCCAGACCCATTGAGCTCGTTGAGAGGGCCGAAACATGTTTGCTTATCATTGGGGCCTCTAGGAATATTGCAGTCCTACAGAGGCTCATTACACTTTGTTTTTCTCGGTACCTTTGGTACCCTCTAATAAAGGAAATCTTGGGGTACACCAATAGGTATTTTTTATTATTGAATCTCTGCTGATATCCAGTCGATATTTTATCTAAGTACTTTGCTAGAATTTTGGTTGAGTCCACGCTTGTAGTTTCACCTTACCAGGATATGGATAGACTGCCCATAATGAAGCATGTCACTAATAGAGGGTGAGGCATCTACTCCAATTCTTGAAAGAACCCATAGGTATACTGGGGTTTAGGTGAAGAGACAAAGCTGTCAGATAAGTATCCTTATAGTTTTACCCCTCACCCTTGTGCCTCCTGTGGCCTAGCTGCTTCTATGTGTGTTTTTTTCTATATTGTCTTTACCATTAAAATACATTGTAAGTGATAGCGGCCCATGAGACAACATGAGACTTTAGCCCAGGCAGACCTGGGTTGCTAGCTGTTTATGGTACCACCTACATATGTTTGGTGTCAAAACATTGTGGTTTCTCTCCCCAACACAAACCTGGTGTTACAGGACTGCTGGCATGCACCCGATGGCACACTTGAAGTTACCCATCTGTTTGCCCACCTTCTTTGTACTCTGGCCGGTCAGGTCAGACCACACTTTTTCCTGCGCCTGCTGCCTTCAAGATAAGCTTCTAACCTCCTGCCACATAGGCCCTCATTATGACATTGGCAGTCAGGTGACCACCATGCCGGCGATGGCAGTAGTACGGTCGCCAGGCTGGCAGTAATGACCGCCAAATTATGACCATGGCCCTGATCCCTCCCATAGACAGCCAAAGTATCACCCCAACCGCCAGTGCGGTACAGCCATTGACTATGGCGGTAGCCACCTGCAGGCTGGTGGCAGTCGAGGATCCATCCAACATATTATGACATAGCACATCATATAAAAGGAGACACTCACCTACAGAGACACAGAGGAGTCTGCGGCCGCCATGGAACCCGAACTGGAAGTCTTCCCGATGCTGTACCATGCAATGGCTGTCCAGGAGCACCAACGCCGATGAAGACAACAACGGTGACTACAGCCGCCTAGTACACAAGGGAGGGAGGGGAGAGTGACACACACACAAACACAGCACACATGCCACACGCACATGCCACACACCCAGAACAATCTGCAGAGTAAATCAACAGCAACATAACCCAGGAGCAAAGAAAGCCAGGACACATACCTCTTGTCCAACCACTGTAATTAGGTGGGAACAGCGTCATCAATTGTCAAAAGAGATATATACATATGTACAGAAAGGGTCGTTGGCCAGTCCTAAGTTTTTAAAGGCCACAGGGCAACACCCAAGGCCCAACTTGACTCCTAACAGCCTAGGCACACCACTGGCAAGGGCATCATGGAGATGGCAGGCAGGCACCTCAGGGGACAAGGGGGTGGAGGAGGGGTGGGGAGGATTCTTAGGAGGGGGTCGTTGTGCTTGGGTTTGGGAGTGCTGCTGGTCCTTGTCCTCCTGGGTAGGGGGCGGAGGAGTGGCCTTGGGATAGGGGCCCAGAGTCCCACTTTTGTTCCCCTTAGTGGTGGGGGAACTCTTAGGGGTTGGAACAGGAGTCGAATTGGAGATGAAGGGACTGGGGTGGGGGACTTTCATCTTACGGGCAGGACGGGAGGGTAGGGAAGAGGTCAAGGTGAGCAAGGAAAACCTTCTTAGAACCAGTGGGGTGTGGTGTGGGAGGAGAAAGGAGAGAGGATGTAGAGGGAGTGGTTGTAGGAGGAGGAGGTGTGTTGGACCTGGGTACAGGTGCATGAACAGTGTGCGTGTGTGAGGTGGATGTCTGTTTGGTGTCTGAGTGAGAGCTTTTTTGTGTATTTGGAGGGGGCAGACAGGGTGGAGGAGGACAAACAGGATGTGTGGATGTATGTTGTGGTGGTGTCTGCACGTGCGGTGGGTGTGCATGTGGTGTGTGGGGTACATGTCTGCGTGTCTGCTGTTGTTGTGACTGTGGGCAAGGCTGTACAGGTGGCAGGATCTGGGACTGATGATGCAGTGTATGCAAGTGTGAGTGCTGATGTGACTGTGAGGGAGGAAGAGACGGGGAAGACAGTGGAGGCAGTGGCTGTGGTTGCGTGTGCATCTGGTTGTTGGCTGTGTGTAAGTTTGTGGAGTGAAGTGTGGTGCCTGTGTTTGTCTATGGAGTCCAGTCTGTTGTTCTGTGTGCATGCTTGTCAGATTGTGTGCATGGGATGGGTTGGGGTAGAGGGCTATGGGACTGGGAGCAGGTAGTTAAAGCGGGGATGGAAGAAACAGGGACACTGGCTGCCGTCAGAGAGGAGGCCAGAGCCTGAAACGATCTCTGTAGGGCCGCCAAGCCACAGTGAATGTCCTCAAGGAAGGCATTGCATTTCTGCATCTGGGATTCCAGCCCCTGGATGGCATTCACTATGGATGACTGCCCTAAAGAGATGGATCTCATGAGGTCAATAGAGTCCTCACTGAGGGCAGCAGGGGTGATTGGGGCAGGGCCTGAGGTGCCTTGGGCGAAGGAGACGCCCACCCTCCTGGGTGAAAGAGCACAGGCAACTGGGTGGGGGGCTACTGGGAGGGTGGTGCTGGTACGGGGGTGACAGAAGATCTTGTAGATGGGGTGGTCCCTGAGGGATCCGCCACTACCAGGGAGCTTCCATCAGAGGACAAATTAGAGTCTGTAGTCGTAGCTCCAGTCTCCCCGGTGGTGCTCCCCTTGCCCTCCAACCCACTGATCCCCTTGGCATCGTTGGACTCTGCCTCCTGGGTCCCGTGGGCTGCAGCTCCCTCACTCGCCGGTGCCCCTGCTCCTTCGCTAGATGATGCTAATGCACACATGGACAGGATGACAAAAGGAGAGAGGGTGGGGGAGAAAGAAAGGGAGCACAGGGTCAATCACAGCACCATTAGCACAGATGGCATACACATCACAATCACTCCCTGGGATTTACATTGGACATTATGGACCACAGTGACAAACCCTTATTGCTAATAACCAACTAGTCCATGAGACAGTGCTCCAAAAACTAACAGAGGCCATTGCAAGTTCGAAAGTTCACCCTGATGTACCGAGCTCGAGACCCCAGGAGTATCAAGAAGGGGAAAACCCTGATGCATTCTTTATTTATTTTGAGAGAGTAGCCACTTCTGCCACTGGGCCCAAGGAACAATGGGGTTAGTATATCGCCCTTTTTACTAACAGCAGAGGTACAAACGGCCTTTTAAACCGCTAATCCTTGGGCTAACACCCTATATGAAAGCATGAAAAGGGCTATATTGGAAAGGCTCAGTTATGATAGTGAACACTATCGAATGAAATTCAGAAAGGAGAAATGGGGCACTCATGATAACCCAATGGCCCTGTTTTACCGAACACAAGATATCGGTCTTCAATGGTTAAGACCTGACGAATCCACCAAGGAGGAGCTGGTGAACAAAATACTACTGGAACAGTTTTTGGAAGCTCTCCCTGGTCCCACTTGACAGTGGATACGACAACATCCAAACGTAACGCTTCCTATTGACATTCATTTAGCTAGTGCCAATCATTGTACAGCTGAAAACAGAGGGTACACACGTGGTGGAAACATTTCCCCATCACAATCAATCAATCAATCAATCAATCAATATATTTATAAAGCGCACTACATACCCGTGAGGGTTTCAAGGCGCTGGGGAAGAGAAAGGGGGGGGGTGCTGCTACTGCTCGAAGAGCCAGGTCTTGAGCTGTCTTCTGAAGGTGAGCAGGTCCTGGATCTGTCTTAGGTCAGACGGGAGGGTATTCCAGGTCTTGGCGGCGAGGTAGGAAAAAGATCTGCCGCCAGAGGATTTGTGTCAGATGCGGAGGATGGAGGCGAGGGCGAGGTTGGAGGAGCGGAGTTGTTGGGTGGGGGTGTAGAAGCTGAGTCTGTTGTTAAGGTAGGCTGGTCCTGTGTTGTGGAGTGCTTTGTGTGCGTGGATGAGGAGTTTGAAGGTGATCCTCTTGTCTACGGGGAGCCAGTGCAGGTCTCTCAGGTGGGGGGTGATGTGGCTGCGGCAGGGAATGTTGAGGATGAGTCGGGCGTAGGTGTTTTGGATGCATTGGAGGCGTTGCAGGTGTTTGGACGGGATTCCTGCGTAGAGTACGATGCCGTAGTCGAGCCTGCTGCTGACAAGGGCCTGAGTTACTGTTTTTCTTGTTTCGGTTGGAATCCATTTGTAGATTCTGCGAAGCTTGCGGAGGGTTTTGTAGCAGGAGGAGGAGATGGCATTGACCTGCTTTGACATGGAGAGGGATGAGTCGACAATGAAGCCAAGGTTGCGTGCATGGTCAGTTGGCGTTGGAGGGGTACCCAGCGAGGCTGGCCAACATGAGTCGTCCCAGGTGGAGGGCCCAAAGATGAGGACCTCCGTTTTGTTCGAGTTCAGTTTCAGACGGCTGCCTCTCATCCAGTCGGCAACAGCCTTCCTGCCCCCGTGGATGTTGGTTTTGGCAGAGGTTGGTTTTCCCTCACGAGGAGGGAAAGCATAGAAAGTTACCTCCCTAGCCATGTCTATTGGCCGGGAGTCAATTCTGATATACAAAAATGTCGTGCCTGTTGCACTTGATGCCAGGTTACTAACTCCCACCAACTTCCCAACACACCACTGTATCCATTACCTATCTTGATACATCTTTTTCAAGGGTAAGTATGGATCTGGTAGGTCCATGGCTATCTTCCTCCCAAGGATACCGCTATATATTGGTGCTCGTTGACTATGCAACAAGATATTCTGAAGCTATTCCCCTGAAAAGTATGACTATCCGAATGGTGGCTCAAGCCATGATAGAATTTTTCTTCAGAGTTGGGTTACCCAAGGAACGTCTGACAGATCAAGGCACCACGCTCATGTCAAAATATATGACCCAATATGTAACTTGTTAGGTATGAAACAACTAAGAACATCTGTATAGCAACCTGTAGGAGGCTGGCCTGGTTTGTAGGGGATACCTTGGGTACTTACACCTTACACCAGGTCAAGTTATCCCTTATTAGTGAAATGAAACAGTGTTTTAGCAGCCTAGGCTGATAGAGGTAGGTATAGCAGAGCAGCTTAGGCTGAACTAGGAGACATGCAAAGCTCCTGCAATACCACTTATAGTTAAACAGTACTTATACACAAGTAAAGACAATACTCAGTGGTACCAAAAATAAAAGTATTAATTTGGGTGACACAAGGCCAAAAATATCTTAGAGGCAAAACTCCTTCTATTATACATAAGTATTATACACAATATATACACTAGACACCAAAATAAGGTAAGTAATTAGACGTAGGATAGTGCAAACAATAGGAAATGCTATAGAATGCAATGGGAGAAAATATCTCTAGGGGCAACACAAACCATATACTAAGAAAGTGGAATGCAAATCACAAATTTCCCCCTAGATAAGTGTATTGTGTGCAGAATCGCTGGGAGGGTAAGAATACAGTAAAGGTAAGTAAATTACCCCACCCCAGAGCCCATAAAAGCAGGAGTAAAGTACTGCAAGTTTCCTCAGGATACACTACAGGTCATGATTAGATTTATTTTAAGAACCAAGAAAGACTGCAAACAACAAATGGTGGATTCCTGGACCTGAAGACCTGTAAAGGAAGGAGACCATGTCCAGAAGTCGAAAGAAGTTCCAGGAAGGACCAGAGCCCCTGCCAACGAGAAGAGGGCGCAAAAGAAGAGTCCCCGGTTGGACAAAGACTGCAGAAATGCACCCAAGAAAGATGTCAGCGGGTTCCTGCGTGATGCACTGGATGTCCCACAAAGAGAAGCTGGATGCAGGTGAGTTTTGGTGCTGGATTCCTCCAACAAGCCTTGGTTCCGGCAAAGTCACATTTTGCATCAAGTTGGTGCTATCTGGACCCAGGAGAGACCTGGGGGCCTCAACTCTCTGTGAGGAGGAAGAGGGAGGTCTCAGCACTTTAAAGAGCCCTCAGAACACCAGATAGCACCGCCGGGAGTCCCAGGACACGGGGACAAAGGTGGTGCAAAATGTGGTTGGTGCAGCACTACAAAGGAAGATCCCACGCCGCCGGAGAACAACTTAGCGAGTTGAGCATCCCAGGATAGAGTGCTTGGGCCTGGGCCAGGCTGTGCACCAAAGCATTTAGCAAATAGTGCACAGAGGCCTCAGGAGGTGAAGAAGACATGGTACACAGGGGTACTGTCATTATCGTGGAAGGCAAGGTCTTACCTCCTCCAAACTGGGACAGCAGGACCTGTCTGTGTCAATGGGGTCCACCCTCTGTGTTCCAAGGAACACGCTCGTTGCCAGGAGAGGAGTCCAAGAGAACCGGTCATCGACTTAGAAGGTGCCTGCAAGAGCAGGGAAGTGACTCCGTCACTCCACAGGAGATTTCTTCGGTCCTTGTGGTGCAGAGTGAAGACAGGGAGTCCCCAGGGCGTGCACAGCATGTAAACTGTTTCAGTTGCTGGCTGGAGCTGAAGTTGCGGAAGAAAAGTAGCCCTTCTGGATACTTTGTTGCTGTTATAGCGGTTCCTGGAGCAGTATGCGGTTGATCCGAGGTCAGAGGATGAAGTATAAGTTGCAGAGGATTCCTGCTGGAAACTTGCAAGTAGAATCTGAAGAGAACCCACAGGAGAGACCCTAAATAGCCCTGAGAGGGGATTGGCTACCTTATCAGGTATGGCTCTATCTGGAGGGGTCACTGACATCACCTGCTGGCACTGGCCACTCAGAGGCCTCCAGATTGTCCCCACACCTTGCAAAGCAAGATGGCTGAAGTGTGGGACACACTGGATGAGCTCTGGGTACACCCCTAGGGTGGTGATGGATATGGGAGTGGTCACTCCCCTTTCCTTTGTCCAGTGTCATGCCAGAGAAGGGGCAAGGGGTCCCTGAACTGGTGTAGACTGGCTTAGGCAAGGAGGGCACCATCTGTGCACTTCAAAGCATTTCCAGAGGCTGGGGGAGGCTACCCCTCCACAGCCTGCAACACCTATTTCCAAAGGGAGAGGGTGTAACACCCTGTTCTCGGAGGAGATGCTTTGTTCTGCCTTCCTGGGACTGGGCTGCCAAGA
The DNA here is from genome assembly GCF_031143425.1 of Pleurodeles waltl. Taxonomy (NCBI): domain Eukaryota; kingdom Metazoa; phylum Chordata; class Amphibia; order Caudata; family Salamandridae; genus Pleurodeles; species Pleurodeles waltl. The sequence continues at coordinate 205,719,739 of NC_090448.1, forward strand.
CCCTAGGAGGGCAGAACCCTGTCTGTGAGGTGGCAGCAGCTGTAGCTGCATTACAAGCCTCAGAGAGCTGGTTCGGCAGTATTGGGGGTCCAGGGTGGAGCCCCCAGGATGCATGGAATTGGCTCCCCAATACCAAATTTGGAATGGGGGGACAGTTTCATGATCTTAGACACCTTACATGGCCATATTCGGAGTTACCATTGTGAAACCACATATAGGTATTGATCTATATGTAGTGCAAGCGTGTAATGGCGTACTCGCACTCACAAAGTCCTGGGAATTGGCCCTGAACTATGTGGGGGTACCTTTGCTAGTGCAAGGGTGCCCTCACACTTAGTAACTTTGCACCTAGCCTTCATTAAATGAAGGTTAGATATATATGTGACTTATAAGTTACTTAAGTGCAGTGAAAATGGCTGTGAAATAATGTGTGCATTATTTCACGCAGGCTGCAGTGGCAGTACTCTGAAAAGGTTTGTCTGAGCTACAAATGGGTGGCAAAAGAAATGCTGCAGCCCATAAGGATTTCCTGGAACCCCAATGTCCTGGTACCATATACTAGGGACTTATAAGGGGGGTCCAGTGTGCCAATTGAAATTGGTAAATGAAGTCACTAGCCTATAGTTACAAATTTAAAAGCAGAGAGAGCATAAGCACTGAGGTTCTGGTTAGCAGAGCCTCAGTGACACAGTTAAGCACTACTTACAACACACAGATTAGGCCACAAACTATGAGCACTGGGAACCTGGCTAGCAGGATCCCAGTGAGACAGGCAAAACACACTGACATATAGGTTTCTATCTATGAGCACTGGGGTCCTGGCTAGCAGGATCCCAGTGACACAGTAAAAACACACTGACAAACACTCACAAACAGGCCAAATGTGGGGGTAACCATGCTAGAAAGAGGCTACTTTCTCACACATGCCAGACAGATGGTCTCATAGAGCGATTAAGTCGCCCTTGAAGAAAACAATTTCTGATACAGGCTGGGACTGGGATAAAAGCTCCCCCAGGTCCTATATGTCATCCGTAGGCATATTCACTGTTCCACCAGCCACAGTCCATTCGAACTGGTCTTTGGATGACAGCCTAGTACTCTGTTAGCTATGGCAGCAGAACAGTGGGAAGAAGGGGAGGATGAGGGTATGAACCTCCTTGAATATACACAGACCCTTAAAGAAAACATATACTCCTTATGGGCAGAGGTCTGGAGTCAGATGGAGAAGACCCAAGAGAAACAAAAACACTATTATGACCAGACCAGTAAACTCCCAATCGGTAGCAAAGTGTTCACACTCCTCCCCTCCTCCGATAATAAACTCCTCGTTAAATGGCAGGGACCCTATATGATAGAAAAAGTGTCCACTGTCACTTACAAAGTAGCAAAACCTCATGCCAGAAAAAATGGACAAATATACCACATCAATTTACTAAAAGAATGGAAAGAGACTGAGGTAAGTTCTTCTGTACCCCCCTTGTGTTGTTTATTACCAACAGCCAACTTTTAGACATACATTACTCTCCACAAGCTGCTCTAGAAGAGAAAGAGGTTCTGCCTGATATAAATAACAACCTTACAGAAAAACAAAGAAAACAAGTACTAGATTTGATAGTCCACAACCAAGAGGTCTTTTTTCCCAAACTCTGGGCGTACGATGCTCACCCAGCATAATATCAAAACTGATCCGGGAAAACGTATTCACTTAAAAGTTCCTGAAGCTCCCCGCAAAGCAGTAGAGGATGAGGTAACAAAAATGTTAGTAGGGGATATTATTGAACACTCCACAAGTCCATGGTGTTCCCCTATTGTACTGGTTCCCTAACTGGATGGCACCATTTGTTTCTGTATAGAATTTTGTCAGGTAAATTCCATATCTAAATTCAATACTTATCCAATGCCCCGAGTGGATGAACTGATCTAACAAATAGGATCTGCCCAGTACTTCACCACATTATATCTCACCAAAGGGTATTGGCAAATACCTCTGTCGCCAAGAGTGTCAGAGAGACCAGATCCTTGGGGCCTGCGCACGTTCCCAACATGTCCACCACAAGACAGCTTCAAAACTCTGATAGAAATATCACAGAGCCTAAGAGAGTCCAAGTGGGGAAAAGGGGATTAGGTAGGGAACAGGTGGGAAGGAGACCTGTAGGAAGCAAAAGGTTAAACAACACAATATCAGAACATAGTCACATTGACTTTAACTAGACTATAGTTCTAAGCATTGTCTTACTGTAACCATGGATAATCTAAGAAGTGACTTGAACTAGACCTCAAGAGCTTTGGGTACCTGAAACAAATCAAGAATGATTAATGCAATGTTTCATATGAGCTTTTCATAAAATGTCACAAAATGTCTAGAAATACAAGAACCTTCTAGAATACTGTTTCAGAACAACCACTGCATTTTTAACATGAGGACAAGATAATCTGAAACATTTCCTGGAAAACAATTTGAATTGTGCCAGGGACTTAATATGCACAAAGAACGTCACATTTTGAATTTAACATCTTCACAGGAAATCCATAGGCTCAGGATAAATATGTGCACTTCAACAAACATTACACATCAAAGTTTTTACTTGCCATGAAATGATCGCGCACACTGTTGCCGATCTGTACAACAAGTTTTACATGCTGGAAATGAATCGTGCACACTGCCAATTCTAACAACAATATGTAAATGCCATGAAATGATTGCGCAAGCCTTTGCCGATCTGAACACCAAGTTTTAGATGCGGGAAATGAATCGCGCACACTGCCGATTCTAACAAGAATATGTAAATGCCATGAAAAGATCGCGCAAGCCTTTGCCGATCTGAACACCAAGTTTTACATGCGGGAAATGAATCACGCACACTGCCGATTCAAACAAGAATTTGTAAATGCCATGAAATGATCGCGCAAGCCGTTTCTGATCTGAACACCAAGTTTTACTTACGGGAAATGAATCGCGTACGATGCCGATTCGAACAAGAATATGCAAATGCCATGAAATGATCGCGCAAACTGTTGCCGATCTGAACACCAAGATTTACATGCTGTAAATGAATCGCGCACACTGCCGATTCAAACAAGAATATGCAAATGCCATGAAATGATCGCGCAAGCTTTTGCCGATCTGAACACCAAGATTTACATGCGGTAAATGAATCGCGCACACTGCTGATTCAAACAAGAACATGCAGATGCCATGAAATGATCACGCAAGCTGTTGCCGATCTGAACACCAAGCTTTACATCAGAGCAATGACTCGCGTACTCTGAAGGTTTCACGAGTAGGCCCAAAACTCAAGAGTCTTTTAGAACGGGGTCGGGGGCCCAGCCCGACCTCCGTCTTACTACCCTGCTCAAGGATCACCAAGATAATGCGGGGCAGGCCTGGAACGTCAAGGTAGGCCTCCGGAACAGGAGCTCAGGAAATTGCTGCTGCTCTGGACCGGGACCTCTGAATAGTGAGCATGTGGAGCTGGGCTAGCTCCTTTATATAGAGTCTGGCCCAGCCCACAAACCACACCCAGTCATGCTGCAGAGAAAGCTTCTAGAAAGTCCTAGAAAGGGACCACCCCCTAACACACTCAGTCAGTCTGCAGCAATACCTTACAAATGAACAGTTATTGCAATCATCATTAGTAGTGTTTTTCAAGGTTAAAGTCTGCAATGCAAAAGGTTAACATACTGCATATAAATACAATGCATTAGTTATGCTCTTGCATAAAGGCTGGGTTTTTGCATTTTTGTTGCCTGTAGAGTGCGCACTGTCCTGATGTTGACAGAGAGACAGAGAAAAGACTGCTTTTTCCACTCCATCTGGTCTTTACCATTTGAAGGTAATGACCCTTTGGGTTACATGAATACACCCACAGCATTCTAGAGATTGATGGATACTCTCCTTTGGCAGCATAGATCCCATGCCACCACTTATCTCGATGATATTGTCATTTTCATCCCTTCATGGGACTCACATCTATGACGCCTTGAGTTGGTTCTGGCAACACTCTGGGAAGCGGGTCTGACTGCAAACCCCAGCAAATGTTGAGTATCTTGTATACAATATAACACAAGGTACTATAACACTATAAGTGGACAAAGTAAAGGCCTTTCAGGAACTTCCGTACCCAACCACAAAATATCAGATTTGATCCTTTTTAGGACTGATTGAGTATTACCGGAGATTCATCCCTCACTTTGTAGATAAAGCAGCTCCTCTCACCGTTCTTCTACAGAAAAAAAAAAAAAAATTAACTAACTCCCCAGCAGCTTCCATGATCTTAAAACCCTTCTATGTGACAACCCTGTCCTGAAATGTCCTGTCTTCTTTAGACCTTTTATCATACAGACCGATGCTTCTAATCAAGGACTGGGAACAGTCCTATCACAACCGGATAGTCTAAACCATCTTCACCCAGGGGTGTACATCAGCCTTAAACTGTTACCCAGAAAGCAGCATTATGCTCCCATAGAGAAGGAATGTTTATGTTTAAAATGGTTGATTAAAGCCCTCCAATGTTACTTGTTGGGACGGTCCCTCACTTTACTCACAGACCATGCACCTTTAACATGGCTTTTGCGTAATGAAGATACTAATCCCAGAATTTTACTTTGGTTTCTAACACTATAACCCTTTTTCTTTCAAATGCTTCATCTTCCTGGCAAGCACCAAATAACGACAGACTACCTGTCTCGTACACCCATATCCTCATGGCCTGAGCAGCAGGAGAGTCCTGTCACAGGGTCGCCGTGATGATCTCCGCATCAAACTGCACCTCAGGCCAAACAAGTGACACCACTCCGTGCCCCGTGGAGATGTCGGAACATCAGACTTCCGCAAGTGAGAAATACTTCTGGGTAAAACCAGGACTAAAGGTTGAGTGAGCCGATGGGGAGAGAACCTTTTGCTGGGAGGACACGGAAACAAAGAAGAAGACGCCAGAGCATGGGAAAGGAGACAATTAGTTCTGGAAGTGAGAGGGAGAAGATGCTGGACCCGAGGACGTCAGGAGCTGTGAAGGGGAAGATGCGGGACCCGAGGATGTTGAGAGCTGTGAGGAGGAAGAATCGGGACCCGAGAACATCTAGAGCTGTGAGGAGGAAGATGCGGGACTCGAACGATGGACCTGTGAGAAGCAGCGGACCCCAGGAGTGGACGGAGGACACCCAAAGGCCATCCACCCCTGCCACATTCTTGGAGGGATATGGCTTCACAAGGTACGGTCATTCTTCAAGAAGAACATGGCCACAGGGGATAGGGAAGTATGAGAAAGGGTAGGTTGGGGATTTCACATACTTGGGCCATGTCAGGCACTTTTAGTCACTTCTCTGCACTAGAAGAGCACCAAGAGAGAGTCAGGCTCGGGGAGCACCTGCTGAAAAGTCCCCTTGCACACGATCCTAAAGGACGCTCCCCCTACCAGTATATCTTAAGATCCCCACCAACCCTCAGGATCACTCCCTTTTATCCTACCTTATATCTCTGCAAGATTAACACACTTACCTGACCTTGGCTCCTTTTGATATTCCTCCGAAGTTGGCTGGCTGGAGCAAGGTGAGAGACTGGAAGTGCATCGTCCTTCCTACAAGAGACAGAACGAGAAAGATTATGAGGAGTGTTGAGAAGAGAATTCAGATAAAGACTGTACACAAGGGCGTCAGAGAGACACGAAGGGCCTTATTATGACCTTGACGGAGGTGTTTCCTCCATCATAAATGTGGTGGATATTCCGTCCATCATATTATGATCCCATTATATTCAATGAGGGTCCTAATACAACAGACGGGATAACCGTCACATTTGTGATGGAGGAAACTCCTCTGTCAAGGTCGTAACAAGGCCATCAGTGACAAATATATGTAACAGCGACAATAAAGTAACCACCTTAACTAAAACAAGCCTATCTACTAGTTCTACTAGGAAGATACCCACAACACACATGTTCCTCCAAGTAGAGCCTGACTGCTCCTTGCCACACTACCAGGACTGAGCTAAGGATTTACTAGTGTGAATCCAAGGATCATCTTTGGGGTATTGTGAGAGTAAAACATGGTGAGGACTAACCTCTACACCACATAATACTCCACTTTCTTGCAACTTTTCTGTGAGATCACCTGCTTGTTATCGGCTAATTATTGACATGTGCTAATAATTTGGTGATTTTAATTACTGGATTAATGATAAGGGGATAGGGTCAAAGAGCAAGACTTTAATGTACTGATGGAGTCCTTAAAATTAGATCAACATATATCATGTCCCACTCATTATAAGGGACACTTTCTTGATCTAATTCTGACTCAATATGAAATTGAGTGATTTAACAGTAATGCCTTGCATTTGGTCTGACCATTAGATAATTCATTTTATTCTTCCACTCCAATACAATAATTCAATTTGTAACACTAGAACTAGATGCAGAAATGGCACCATATAAATATGGAAGGCATGCTCATAGCACCTTTTAAACAGCTTCGGTTTTGAGCCACAATTTAGAAGTGCAGAAAATCTGGATCTCTATAAGACCCATGCCCTTCTATAATACTAAAATCTATGTTATCTGTAGAACAGACTCCCTTGATGGACTTATTGAATAAATCCTTGTCACAGTGTTCAGTCCTTAAATCATTTAAGAGTGCAAAAGTAATTAAGCTGTAACAATAACACAGGGAAGGTCACATAGTATTATAGAGCCAATAGGCAATTTTCCTGCTCCTCTTTCCTACAAAACATCTAGAAGCCCAGGGGTCCAGGTAATCTTTAGTCAACTACAGAGTTCTAGATCCCCATCAGGCATGATTCCACTCGGTACACAGTACAGAATTGGTAATTCTTTCCGTGGTGGGTGACCTGTACTGGGATAGAGGCAAAGGGCAGACATCAGCCTTGACTCTATTAGATCTGTCCACTTCTTTCTACACAGCCATCAATTAACCTGTTGAGTGCTTGTGACGGCCAATGGCTGTCACACACACACCCTCCCTGGTGTGTCTGACGGCCATTGGCCATAACCAGAGTGGGCCTAAAAGAATTATTTGGAGCAAAGCACTGGAGAATTCTTCCACTCCCCTACAGAGGAGATGCGGAATTGCTTCTGTGTCTCTCCCCACGCATCTCCTGCCCATCTGTGACGTCAGCTCACTGCGAGGCGTGGTAATGTCACAGTTTTTCCCACTTGGGGATTTGAGGAGCAGGTGAGCATCCTCTCCCCACTCTATGGAGGAAAAAGACCAAGACAGTCCCCCCAGATGCCAGGGAGGCATTGATGGGAAGGGGAGAGTCTCCCTTTTCCATTGATGCCATCCTTGCACAATTTCCTGGCTGTAGATTACAACACAGCCGTGATCCTGAGCAAGGAAACAGCACTAGGCCACAAGGGATTGTGTATGCGGGGGACAACCCTCGTGTAAGTGGGCCGGCCCCCCCATGGGCATTATTTTTTCAATAATTAAATGATTTTTCCTTGAGGGTGATCGTGTCCGCCCAAGGTGGTGAAAAAAAATAAAGAAAAAAACATTAAAATTAAACTGGAGGGGTCGGCACTCCTGACACAGGCCACCCCCAACCCACTGTGAGGGCATATTTTTTTTTATACATGTGTGGTTTCCCTTGGGGGTCGCGATCAGCCCCCAGGGAAACCACACATGTATAAAAATGTACATGGAGGGGGAGGTGCCGTTAAGTAACCGTTTCAATGAGTGTGCATGGATACCTACCGTCCATCGGCCACTTCTTAGCTAGGCAAGCAGTCACAGATTTTTATTTCCTCTACCTTCGGGAAATCTTGGACTTTCTTATGCCCTGCTCGACACCTTTATCCGCTGTTGAAACAGAATAGGTGTTCTGTTCACTGTTTGATACATGCATTATAGTCCCCACACTGCACATACTGGTGGACAGGTGGACTGGTGGTTGTCACGGAGTACCCTGTGTGGCAAAATGTGAAAGGAGTGACTGGATTTAGAAGTGCTTTTTATGGAACTTATGTATACTACACAAGGGCCACCCTGATTGCCCACAAGAATCAGAGTGTATTAAATCCAACATGTCCAGTGCTTTGAAAGTGTGCAAACGTATTCATTAACTTGTATCATAGCCAGTGCTATTGAAAAGGGACACAGTACACAATTTCTTGTATGAGGACTGTTTGCACATCTTTAGTAGAAGATGTGAAAACAATCCTTATATAAGATATTGTACCATGTACCATTCTTCAGTAACATTGAGTATGATACAAGTTAGTTATGGAGTTTTCACACTGTCAAATCAAAAGTAGAACTGTCATTGAATTAGTCCCACAGGCCATTTGTTTGGCTTATTCCTTTACAGAACTTAAGCAGTATTCCCCAGCATGTTTGTCTTAGTTTCAGCAGTAGATATTCTCGCTCAGTTCGAGGAATAGGCATAGGAAGGCATACTCATACACCCCCAACTTGCATCCACAAACTGGATGAAGTTGGATTTATCACAGAAAGTGCTCTGATGGTGCATGAAAGACGCACTTTTAGAGCTTCAAGTAGGTAGGGATGGAAGGCATTAGTGTATGTTCACTTGGCAAATATACAGGATTAGTCAGGACTCTGATGAGGACAGAGACATGAACTGGTAATACGAGCTTATGGTGGATGTGCTTTACCAGGAAAATAGCATAGGTAGAAGGCAGATAGTAAAGGTAATGCAGATGCCACGACCTCATCTTCACCTATATATTCAAACCCATTGGTGCTGCACTCGCCCTGAGCCTGAATTACTTTGGCATGTATGGGCCAAAGCTTGACCTTTTTTCTCCATGTTCATCCTCTATCAGAACTTACTAGATGTTCAGTTTGCTTATATGATAAGTGCATTAAAGTCACTGCACTTCACATAACGGTGGATGGGACATATGCTACTGTTTTTCATAGATTAGTACGTTCTCTCTAGTGAACTTCAGAACTTCATAAAATTCTCCGGCATGTTTGCCTTAGTTTCAAAGGTAGATATGCTCGCTCAGTTCAAGGCATCCTCGGGCACCCCAACTTGCATCCACAAACTGGAAGGAGTTGGATTTAGCACAGTGAGTGCACTAACCATGCATAGAAGACGTGTTTTCCAGAGCCTCATGTGGCTGTCTTGGGAGGCATTAGTGAAGGTTTATTACTCATGCATTTAGTAATGTTCATGAAGGAGGTGGATAATTGACAAGTGGTAAAATGTAGTCTAACTTATTCCGTCCTGTGGCATATGAATGTAATGGGATCTTGTATGGCAGCGGTAAGTTGCTGTGAGTTCACTGATCAGGCCTGTGGTCCTAAAGTATGAAAGTCTTGTGGCCTTGTGTGTGGTGCGTCACTGGCAGTGAAGAGCCTTTATTACTCACATTCAGAAGACTTGGTTTCAATGTTCAGATACTTTGATAAGTATTTATGCTTTAAAGCCAATATCTCTGGAGGTGCTAAAACTAACCATTGTAAGTGGATTAACTTTAACAAATTAGTACTAGATTTATATATGTGGCGGTAAGATGGCCTTTCCTAAGAACTACTTTTTTTATTTTTTTATTATGGCCAGCTGTGGATTTTGGACCCTATCTCATCAAGCACCTAGGTAAACCTGCACGTTTTTGAAAACTAGACAACCAGGGGAGTCCAGGGGTGCATGACTTGCATGACTCTTATCAGTTGTTTTCACCTAGAATCCCCTGCAAAGCTCAAACTTTGCCTAACAAAACACATTTTCCTTGCATTTCTGTGAGGAAAAGTCTTGGAGTCTTCCAGCAGGCACAAATTTCATACCACCCATTGTTTCCCCAAGTCTCCCTAAACAAATGGTGCCTCACTTGTGTGGGGGAGCTAAGTTCCAGTGACAGGGAAGGGCTCAAAACGTATTGTAGAGACATCAAAATTGTCTCTCACAATGGCACCTGAATGTTTGGTCCCGGGTTCAGCAGTCATCTAGGGAAACCTACATAACCCCAACATTTCTGAAAACTAGATGCTTGGGGGAATCCAGGGAGGTGTAACTTGTGGGGATTACCCACAGTTTTCCTACCGAGAATACCCTGCAAAAGTGAAAACACAATTTTTCCTTGCATTTCTGTGATGTACATTACAGGAATATGCCATGATCCACAAAATTCCAACAACCCAGCATTCTCACACCTGTCCCAATAAAATTGTAAACTCACTTGTGTGCCTGGGCCTTGAGCTTGTGTCAGGAATGGATAACCCCAGTGTCAACAGTAGTCCTCATGCAAGGACTACCGATGATCCTTGTGTGACCCATTCCTGTTCGGAGACAGGGGGGAGAGAGGATCAGCAGCTAAGGGGGTAAATATTGGTCAACCTTGTGGATGCTGCTGGACTTCAAGGCTCTCACTAAATTGGGAAAAGTTGTTTTCTTGAAGATTGAATGCAAGCAGTTAAGCTGTCTCCATTTTGGACCAGAGCAAAACAGGTTAAACGTGGGGGTCCCACAAGGATCTTCTCTGTCACTACTCCTGTTTGATATACATGTTCGGCCATTGATTGAGGAATTATCAGCTAGATGGTGCAGGTGATGTAACTATGCAGATGACTCCAAACTGCTGTTCCTCTTGGATGGAACCACAGATACACATCAAGAATACCAAAGTATTATGTGCTTTGTCTCGAAGTGGATGGGGCCCAACTATCTAAACATAGATAAGACACAAATATTAGTCTTAAACAATGAAGTGAAGCTCTGGAATCAACTCACCTGGCCACTAGAAATGTGATCTACTCCTATTTCTAGGACAGGTGCAAAAGGTATTGGAGTGAAAGTTGACTGTCAACTCTCCATGTAACTGCACATTAGGTTGATGGTATTTAAAGCATTTTTATTTTACAAATTATTAGGAAAGGCAACTGGCCTCAGTCTTAGTTTCCCCTAGATTAGATTATGTTTACTCCTTTTATTTTAGCATTCCCAACTCCTTGATTCAAAGACTGCAAAGATCCAGAATCAAGCTGCTTGCCTAATAGAAAAACTTCCCAGAAGAGGTATCCAGCCCATTGTTGAAGCAACTCCATTTGCTATCTTTAAATCAAAGAATCCAATTATAAGTCCCTTGCCTCACATATAAGGCTTTTAAAGGATGATCAGCTCGTTCCAAAGTGAGGAGAATTAAACATATGTTATACCTCTTCACACGTACTCCGATCTTCCAACACCAACTTCTTGATGTACCCACATAGAGAAAAAATAGTCATGGTGGACATAGATTTTCTGTACAAGTGCCAGCCTTAGGGTATTTTCACCCATAATACATATGTAAAGAATCTGGTCTTGGGTATCCAGAAGAAAATTGAAGTCATGGCTAATTAAACAAGCCTTTTGTAGTTAATAGGGTCCCCTCTAGCCCCTGCAATGCAACATTCTGTCTCCTTCCAGCACAAAAAAAACCTTAGGTGAATGTATACTTTATTAAGTTGCAATGACATAACATAACTTTGCTTTTTACTTGAAGCATTCTGGTGCAAAAGATCTGATCACCACCAAAAATTCCTTGCACTTTTTTCCAACCACAATCTTGCAGTCTGCCCCCAAGTCTATGATCCAACAATGCCCATTCCAGTTGTTAAAGCTCATATGGGTTCTGGGTCCCAAGAATCTGAAATACTGTTACTCCTGTGCTTCAAGTTGAAACTTGCTAAATTCAATTCAGGAAATGTCTGAAAATCAAACTTTTCAGAACAGCATTCAATTTTACATCCACTCTCAATAATTGAACAATTGATAAATGGAGGATCCAGTCTCATTCTTGCTCACTGTGCTACTGGATTCAAGCTAGCCTGGTTGATAAAGGGTAATCCCCCAAAACCAGTCCCAGGATGCTTGTTTCGGGACAAGGGATGACCTGGCCTGGCAGTTCGGGGTGGACTGTTCTCATGGGGAACAGGGTCAAGACTGATTTGCATATGGCTGGGTCCACACTCGAGTGGCATGGTGTGCAAAAGAGCAATGGATTAAAACCAGATCTGTGACTGGGGTTGAGTGTTTGAAAAGTTTCAGCACTCAGTCCATCATTCTTTTGTGTTGCCCTCGTCCTTGTCATCTAGCTGGGCTATAATTCTCTCTAATTCAGTTCCCTTCAATTATTTCACTTCTGATCTTTTTAAAGAGCACTTAGAAGTGGACTAGTTGATACTTAGTGCATTATAAAATGACTAAATAAACTAATTAACTTCTTTAATGTAAAGGGCAAGATAGTCACATCGTCTGCCCTAGCTTTACAGGGTGAAGGACATGAACACCTCTTCCTCCAACTAAAGACTGGAATTCACTCTGATGCTTGGACCACAGGAATTCCCAGCTTCAGCATAGGCTGCTGGGGAAACGTTTCCCCAGGAGCCTCAGATTTTATTTTTCTGAATGAAGATGAGCATGCATGGTGCACTGATATCATCAGTGTAGAAAGTGAATGTTGGGCTCCTTTTACATTTGCTTTGAAAGGTGCATGGGACACAGCTCAGCTCCTCAAGCAGAGCTCACCACAGAAGAGGTATCATAGTAAAGGAGAGATTCTCTCCTTTGCAATAATACCTATTCCTAACGAATCCCTGCTCGGGAATCATTGCAGGAAATGGTCTCTGATCTGTGACCCGCTCACTAGTCACCAGGGATGGCCTGAAAGATGGAGCTGCCATTTAGGCATGGCCAATTACTCCCCACAGTGAGGAGCAATGCAGTTTCTCTACCCTCTTGGAAGTGCAGTTAACAGATCTACCTCAATTGTCCCTAGCCAGGGGAACAGAAAACCCACTAACCACCAGGGTTTCTTATTTCACAGAAAGAATGGGCTTGGGTGACCCTGCCCTGGCATTGGGCCGCACCCCACATTCCTAAAGGCCCAACATTCTATCTGCCTTCCTGAGGTACAGATTGGGTAATTGCCCCCAGTATGCAGCCCACAAGGGGGTGCTGAAAACACACTACGCACCAGGGATAACTTTTTTTTTAAAAACAAGAGAATGATGTGAGGGCCAGCCCACTTTGGCATTGGGCCACACCCCACCCAAATATCCTCGTCACTCTTTGAGTGATGTACCCTGATCTGCCCTCCCAGAGGAATAGACAACATTAGATGCCAGGGATAATGAAGGTTTACTGCCAATCTGCCCTCCCAGGGTGTTCTGCTTTCCCTCTTATCTCATATCCGAGCTTACAGAACCCCTCTGGAATGCACTTCTGAGTTTAAAGAAGACATTTATTGTTATTAATTCCCCACCCACAAGTTCCTGAGAGACGAAATTAGTAGATTGGAAGCACACGTTCAAACGCAGCAATGAAAGCAAAATATATCAAAGTACTTCTCAGTTGCAATGTACAGAGCAAGTATAGGTGAAGACATTTATAGCATAACTTCAAAGCAAAGCATAAAAGTCTAATTCATCACCGTATGGGCAAGGCTGTAGGGCCTATACTCAGCTTCATCTTTCTGGGGTCTGCAAGTTGATGACTCCGGTCAACTGCGAGAAAGAGATTCTCCACCCAAACGGGAGATGGGCAACTGACGTCTAGTTCCCGTCTGAAGTCAAGCAGATTCAAATCTAACTCTCTGTAGCCAAGAGTCATCCTTTAAAGCAAACTCAGTGTGAGAGCCAAAGAACCTTGGAGAGAGGCCAATTCTCCCGAGCTCCTCGTTCTCAGACTGGATTGCGAGGTAAACACAAAATCTACGTGCTCTTATCAACTAAGGTCTGGTGTGAAGAAAACAGCTTGGTCCATCTTGTGGAAAAACACAGCTTGGAAAAACACAGCTCATCTGTAATGTCTCAACTGCAATGTCTAACTCAACGTTAAAGCCAATAGGCAGCTAACTTAAATATCAAATGTAATGTCTAATGTCATGTCAAAGACAATAGGCAGCTAAACTGAATACAGAATGTAATGGCTAATGCTGTGTCAAAGCCAATAGGCAGATAACCTAAATATCAAATGTAATGTCTAATGTCATGTCAAAGCCAATAAGCAGCTAAACTGAATACAGAATGTAATGGCTAATGCCATGTCAAAGCCAATAGGCAGCTGAGCTGAATACAAAATGTAATGGCTAATGCCATGTCAAAGTCAATAGGCGGCTAAGCTGAATACAGAATGTAATGGCTAACTCCATGTTAAAGCCAATAGGCAGCTAAACTGAACAAAACATATAGGGGGTTATTCCAACTTTGGAGGAAGTGGTAATCTGTCCCAAAAGTGACGGTAAAGTGACGGATATACCACCAGCCGTATTACGAGTCCATTATATCCTATGGAACTCGTAATACGGCTGGTGGTAAATCCGTCACATTTGGGACAGATTACCACCTCCTCCAAAGTTGGAATAACCCCCATAATGTGCTACTGGAGAACGTTGAGCAACTAATATGCGCAGTGGTGAAACACAAAGTCATTGGTCAAACACAATTAATAGCATCACACAGGGTTTTTGGGGCTGGGAAGTCAGAATACTAGACACCAGGTATGCACTTTAATAGAAAAAAGAAGATTTGGAATTGGACCGACCTTGAGCATCGGGCACAGTTCCACTTCCATCTCCCTAGCAGCGTTTCTGCTTCTTTGGGGGCAATTTTTTTTTTCTCCTAAAAAGCATACGTGACTGTGAATTGTTGTTGCTTAGTGCATAAACTGTAGATTGCACAGTCTTTACCTTTTTCATCTGTGCTATATTCAGTTCATGCACTAACCCACAGTAAATGTCTGTTAAATGTATATGCTTTGGACACTGCAGTTGTATAAATATAGGCATACGGATGTGCATTGAACTAACTCACACACTCATCATCATATGGCACCAGCTAACTAGATTCAACAGAGGTATCTAAATGTTCTCAGTGCTCATCTTTTGTCAAGCTAAGCAAACTGTAAAAAGGTAGGCAATGTAGTCTGTGAGATGTGATTGTATTAGCTGGCTAGAAAAGGTGAAGAAGAGTAGTGACTGATTTTGCTGTGCAGCTTCTTTGGCTGGATTATTTTTTCATGCAACTTTTCAAAAGGTTTTAATTTATCGCTTGCAGACTTTGTACAATGCGTGTAATATTAATCACATTTTGCACGTATTTTATTTTAGCAAGTTTGTGGAGGAGGGTGGGTTTTGACAGCGTAAGAGTGGAATCTCACCACCGGCAATGCCATTTATTGAGGTTGTTGAGTTTTGACAGATTGTTACAAAGGTGATGTACTACCACCTGCTTCAGGGCCGTAGGATGGTGTGCACCTTTTTTTTTTTTTTTACATTTTTCATCTAGTTTATATTACAACCAGCTTGGATAAGTGTTAGGGGTTGTAGAGGATGGTGGGCTTTGGCAGGTGGCTAACAGTATGACACACAGACCTCTTGCAGAATTTTGCTCCAGGTGCATAATAGCTGTATTTGCCCTCACTTCACCTATTTACTCCTGCTGTTTATTGATACTCCAACATGGGTGAATCAGACACACTATTGATTTTTAATGACACTGTAGGAAGGAGAAGGTATACATACCAACATTTTTAGTGGTATCTCTGAATTATAATTATCAATGTTTTTTTTCAATTTTCTATGTATTCCCCCTTACAAGTAAAATGTGTTGATTGGAGGCAAATAATTAATATATAAAGCATGTTTATTGACTCCATTGTTCATTGTAATATGATTGTGCAAAGTAACTAAATAATTGTTTTTGAGTGATGAGCAAGATTCCACGAAAAGTTCATAATTTCATTCCTTGCTTACTGTTATCATTTAGAAGGAATAGATTCACAGAATGAAAATAAGCAAAAGGTTAGCAGGGACATTTTTCTACGAATTTTCTTTTTTTTGTAAAGTTCAACAATGACTAGATATTGTTCTATAATCTGAGAACAGTGTGGTGGATGAAAGAGTAACTTTGTGCCAGAAGAATGAGATAGTCTGTGCTGAATCGTATCATCTTCTTGTACTGAAGGCTCAGTGGAGCTGCATTTAGCGTTCACTTGCTGGACCTATCAGCCTGCCTGTGAACACAGACAAGATTAGCTGACAATGCTGTTGTATCAGCCATTAGCCTCATTGCTCAAAACAGGTATGTGAGTGGGAGCCATCTTTGAAACTCAAATTAGGCCCTTTTTATGCTAGTGTTAGTTTAGTTAGCCAAAAGAAATGATGGCAGGATTGTAAATATTGAGATAAAGAAAGCTTAATGCATTACCTATACGTGCAATATTTCTTTGCTGTTTACGCTACCCATAAATATTGCAGCTACTATTCTGTTCATTTGTATCATAGTTACTGTATATACTGTGTCCACTAGGATAGGATTTTAAAATGTATCCATTGTTTCCTAGTGTCCTTGAGTGGGCTTTTCTATTATGAAAGATGATTTGGGTTCTAGAAATGATTCTTGTGATATTTCATAGAATTGATTGCTACCTGAAAGACATTTCACTCAAATACTGCTAAGCAGGTTGTGGCATGGTGCAGTCCAATTGGCTTTCTCACTCGGGTTGGCAAATTATCAAAGTCCTTAGTGCGATTGGTTCTAGAAAGCCTATTCTGGACCATATTCTGGACTACTGATCCAGAAAACATGTCACCTGCATGTAAGGGTTGCATCACAGAAGCAAGAGTCACACACAGTATAATACATTTGAGTGGATCCTTTGCAAATGGGGGTTATATGTACCCACAGCTTGTGGTGACTCCCCAGAAAGTGAGAGTCACCCAATTATCTAAGTTAAATTTAAAGTTTCTAATGACACATTAGCCCGAAAAGAAATGTCTTGCATAATAGGCCCACACGTAGATCTGACTGGGATGCCTTCATACTTTAGGGCTCATTGGAAATCTCTGCAAGGCATTTGCCACATTGTGGCCAAGGGCCTTATTTGCATCCCTGTCGTCAGTCCTTTTCCGAACACCTGCACCGTTTGATGTGTAAGACATTCAGACCGCACTTTATTTTGTTTAAGTCTTGACCTCATATCCTCCACTGTTGCCCCATCCTCTTGCTGCTTTTGCAGATCTTCTCAGTCTGCCACCTCCTCTGCTGTGAGCCTAACAACAGCGTAAGCACAGTATGCCTTGAATTGTTTCTGTCATGTTATCAGACTCTGGCGATGTGGATAATATGTTTGCATCAAATGCTATCTCCAACCACAATTGAAGGTGGTATACTCACTGGAATGACCACAGTTCCTCCTTCCAACCTGCAACTCAGCAAAGGTACACTATAAAGGACCCTGAACATGAAGATAGTAAATAGGCTAAAACGAAATGTGTATTAAATCAGAAAGAGGCCAAAGCACCCCTAGAAAATAAAAGTAAAAACCCCATAAAACGTAGAAATGCAATCACCTGCAATAAAGGGATAACGTTAATTGCATTTAAGACATTAAAAAGACAACATAAAAATACACAAAACACAACCCACATCAAAAATATTTTTTCCTTATGAAAAACAATACAAAAACTACTGCAAAATAAGGCTTCCTTGAAAAGACAGATAGACCAACGTAAACTTTCCCTAATAAGAAATGAACTGGAAACTTGGAGAGCACAATTGCTTTCACCCAAAATAACTCTAATCCTTGTAGTGTATAGTTTCCCGCTCCATCCACCTGCAGCCAAACCAAGTAAGGCTTTGTCTGGTCTACTTTGCCAGCAAACCACTTCCAAGTAAGCCCAAATCACTGAAATACTGAGAAAGTGTTTTTTTAATGCAGTACAGCTCAGCTCAGCAACCAAATGTGCTGCACTTCATTATGCAAGAGGAAAGTCACAGAGCAAAGACATATCCATTAAGATTGGCCTGCTGCTGTTACCTTCTCCTGCCACTCTAAATGCTGGCTTGCAGGACGCAGCTTCCCATAGGTAAGTATACACTGTGTACCATAGGATTTGAAGTAGAACTATACCCTTCAGGTACAAATTACGATTTCCAAACAAACATTTAAGGAACCCACGCATTGGATGTGTGCTGTATAGTTCTTTTGAGAAATTAAAAAAATTCTCTTAGCGCCTGGTTCAAGGATGTGTTCGATTTTGACACAGATCCCCGTCTGGCCATGTTGGTAGTTTGGCCTTTGCATCGAAAGCTATGGGTTTGCACTGTACTGGCCCTGTAATGCTCACACTTAAGGTAAAGCAAGAGAAAGCTGCACAAAGAGCTTTTGAGAAAAAAAAGAGCACCTTTCCAGAGCAAAATAGCTTCTGTGCTGAAGAATATACACCAGTTTGTTGCTTTGCACCACTTTGTGTAAATGCAAAGGGTGTTTACTGAGCGTGTCTGACCTTATTTGGTATTCTGCTTTTGATTTATAATGGGACGCGTTAGAGGTTCGATGGACCTTTGGTCTACGCTTAGAGTAAGTCCCACCACAAGACTAAATTTCAATACAATTCATCAATAAATATCTATCAGCATCATCAATAATCTTTGGAGTCAATGATATCACACACCATGACACCTTTGGCCATGAATAACCACACCTTTATGTAAAAGTTAGAATATTTATTTCCCTATATTAACAATGCTAATAGCACATAAATAAATCTCAACACAATCTGATACACATATAAAAATAGGACTGGTTGACCAAATCTTCAAAAGAATCTCAATTTAACTAAAGCTTACACATTCAAGAGTAACAGTACAAATCAATATCAAACACAGAGTTCAGCAACTGAGTACTGTCAATTAGTTGTTAATTGTAACCTGTTAGCATTTCAGGACTTCCCTTACTAACCCTCTAGTTAGCATTAACATGTTGGACTTCATGCGAAAACAAGTTAGTCAACACAAATTTGTAAAACATCTAACTATGGCTCTATAAAAATAGCAGTTGATACCCAGAAACAAAAGACAAAATTCCGACAAGAACATTAGCAATTGGTCTACCTCTCCTAAATATGGATCAACAAGCTGTGATTGTCTTCCTCAGCTGGACACCAATTTGGTCAGTATCAACATCGGGCCATGAAAGAGAAATAATTCAGAAAAAGGGGCTCTAAGCTCTCTGAACCATTAGAAAAGCAAAGTTTAGGGGATCAGCATTTGGCATCAGAAGTTTAAACAACAAAGTTTTAGACAGAATTCTCTAAGTATCAGAGCGCTTCTCAGCAAAAGATTGGAGAAAATGAGCTCCTCTCCCGCTGTGCAGTCGGGCTAGGTTAAAATTGGCTAAAACACTTCCTATGTTGCCATTGGTCAAAGAATCGTACGTTCACATTTAGGCCAATAAGAATAAGAGCGTAAATCTAAAATATAACTAAAACATCTTTCACGTGTCAATGATTGGCTCCTCTTCTCCTGTTCCCTCTGTCAGGCTCGTCAGGTATCAATTTTGTATCTCTCTGTCCTCCAGTCAGTGCATCCGTTGTTAGCTCCTGGGAACATTGCTTTCTCACACACTAAACTATACAAACTGACAATAACTAGTAGAGCACATTCTAGCAAGCAGTTCTCATGGAAAAGGGAAATATCTCTGCTAGCATTTGGTCATCCCAGTGAAAAACAATGCTTGTATTAATTTCTTCAAGGTACATTTCTCTCAGCAATATTCAAACAGTGTAGCTTACTGTGAGGTTGTGCAGACTAGGCCCAAATCTCACTAATTTAAGGACTACAATTAATAAAGCAAATACATACTTGGTAATCATTAATATAATACACTGCTATATTAATCCTAAACATGAGCACATCAAATTATTTTAATAAGCATTAGTAAGGACATTTCCTGATTACTAGAGGTCACTCTGGTGGGCATATTTTCCAAGTTGCACATTATTTTCTATATTAAGTCAAATTCTATGCAGATTCATAATTCATAATACATGAATAATTATTAGTAAAATGTCAGCGTTCACACCCCCTTACCTCACGAGAGCTTTTTGGGCATGTCTGAAATTGTGAGGGGTGTTAGATGGTTCATATTAACTCCCAGGCCCCCTAATCCACCTTTTATGTATAGAGGTGTTAATTGAACATTGTTCAAAATGTGAGGCTGGCCTTCTCTAAGTGTTAAAAGCAAGGTATATCTCTGCCACCCTCGAAACTCCCTCTCACCACCAGACAAACATTCACCCTGAGCAGTTTTATTCATTGTTTTTTCAGAGCTGGCCCATGCTTATACCTATGATACATTGAAATGTTTTTCTAGCAATGCTCTTTTGCACATATACATGTTCAGACATGCAGCCTGTCAGATTTTGCTGATATTGGGGCTCTCACAAATTATTTCTCCTTTCTGAACTTTCTCTCCTTTTATAAGCCAGTAGAACATAGCCAAAATATAATAAAACATAGCTCTTAGAAAGCACTGGCCCAGAAATGAATGTCACAATTCTGGTCTCTTGAAAATTCCCCAGCACCGAGTGTTTATATCTGTGTATATTTAGCATACTGCAAACATTCACAGGTATCCTAATTATACACATCCAGTCTTACTATAAGTAAATTGACATTGCATATCAGAAAAACAGAGCACAGGCGATGTTTCAAACTGACCCTGTGGTGTTCTCAAGGGGTGACATTTCCAAACAATCCTCCAATTTAAATACCTTTCTGTCCTCATTAATAATTCATAGGCATATTTAATACTCCTCGGCCTATAAATCAGTGTGAAGTGAGGTACAGCACCGAATCTCAAAAGATTGAAAAAAACTCAGTACTACAAATTAAAGCAAGAAGTAGCTGAAAAACATTATGCAAAAATAGTTTAGACATGATTTCTGCGAGGATCGCTATTTTTATTTGCTGTTCCGTTTCCTCCTGTTTCTGCAATACTTAATTGAACCCTATGATAGCTATGGCAATGCGTTATGTAGTTCCATATGGAACTATACAGTATGACCACTAGTCGCCAAGGGAACAGACTACGAATTCAGTAATGCACAATGATATTCACAAGCATATTATATCTGTCTGACTGAAACCACTGCCCCATGCAGAGGATTTTCGCCTTGTAATCCAGACACACAAAATATTTGTAATGGTCGTAGGTACTGCACACATTTTGCCATAGATTTAATATTTTATTGCCATAAATTTAAAATCAGATTTTTTTCTGCCATTTATTTGACCTGTTAACCATCAGTTGAGATTACACATGAGTCCATCAGTGAAACCTCGAACTCAGTTATGCTCTGTGAGGTTGGATGTATTTATACAACTATGACAGAAGAGATTCTCCTACGGCTGGTTCTTCAAAGTCTCTGTGGGGTGTGGGACAGTGTCCGGAAATCCTAAACACACGAAGCAGATCAGTGTTTATTGTTAATTTGTATGTACATATATTGAATGTGCGACTTAACGGCAGTCATTGGTCTAGGTCACTCATGCATGGCATGCACCAGCTGCGGGGCCTGGGTTGAACACATGTGTATTCCTGCAGGCAGTTAGAGCAATTAATCTGAAGATGCACTGTCAGAGTCCTTGCACAAGGAGATCACCTGAATATTCACCATGAGTGGCACTGTGAAAACTATGGCCCTCACAGTACCTGTATCTCAAATCAGACAGCTGCCAATCAGCACCATACAGCATAGAAAACTTCAAATGGATCTGTTTTTCTTTGTCACTGAGGCAGGTCCATGGCACTACTGAGATGCTTGAGGTTTATAAGTCCTTCCACCACTCCACTTTTCATGCAGTATAAGTCACTGCAGAATCAATTACCACTTTTATTAATAAAGATGTCTGTTTCAAGGACAAGGTCTCTAGAGAAACAAGAAAATATGCCTACTCCCCGACACCCCAATCAAGCAAGTTGCTCTGAGCTACAGAATGGTCATATTCAACTACCGACCACAAGTGGAAAATGACATAGAGACATTAGAGAAGGCTGACATTACAGAGGCAACTTAATGGCTTCTATATTGGGTATCTACAACTGGTTACACTCAAGACATAAAAGCAGAATACCACCAACAATATTGACACCCTACTTTAAGAAGTATAACCAGATTCTTGACACACCTGGACCTCTTGAGACACTGATGACCGAGCTTTGGGAGATCCTCTGCAGCCAATGTCATTCAGCAAACCATTGAAACAGTAGTGCAAGAATTCCACAATGTCTCTGAATGTATGTAAACACAATGTAATCTATCCCTGCACTAACCATGATAATTATTATGGGCTGAAGGCAGATAACCTTTCAATTTTGAGTTTCTGAAGGACCAACCATATACTCTAGGTATGTCTTCTTGGCAGAGTTAGTTGGGATAAAATCTTGCAGAGTCATCAGCATACTACCCACCAGTTCCACAGAATTTACAGGAGGTGTGCAGGTTTCTGAGAAGGTTAGCTGGTGCCAGTAATTCATGCCTAACCTGCTCATGCTCACCATATGACTCTGAGGGCTAAATCAAGAAAGAAGTTCTCAATTACTGGGGATCAATGGGAGTCTGTCATCACCTTATAGCATTCTAATTCACATTCCACTGTCAACTGTCAAAAATCAAACTTTACCATTTAAGAGGATTTTCAATTACTATTCTTTAGAGACCAAACATAACTTTCCTACCTGCTCCCAATTGAAAATTAGCACTTACTAAATGTAATAAGTTAATCCAATGTTATCCTATGGGAGAAGTAGTTCTTGCAGTATTGAAACATGATTTAGGGAGTCTTTCACAACAAGGACATGTAAAACTTAAAGGTACATGCCCAGATTTTTAAATACACTGCACCCTGCCCTGTGGGCTGTTTAGTGCCTGTCCTTGGGGTGACACTGTTTAAAAAGGAATGTTTAGGCATGGCAAGAGGTTTATTTTACTAGGTTGAAATGGCAGTTTATATCTGCAACACTCAGGCTGCAATTGCACGCCTGGGAAGTGTTTCACAAGGCTGCCTAAGTGGATGGCTGATAGCCTACTGGTAGCATTTAATTTGCGGGCCCTGGGTACCTGCCGTACCACTTCACTAGGGACTTACAAGTAAATAAAATGTGCCAATTGGGTGTAAGCCAATTTTACCATGTTTAAAGGAGAGATCACTAGGACTTTAGCACTGGTTAGCAGTGGTAAGGTGCACAGAGCCCTAAAAACCAAAACAAGAGGCTCTGAAAACAAGAGGGTGAAGGGAGAGAGTTTGGGGATGACCCCCCCAGAGAGGCTAATTCCAACGGTTAAGTCATGGTATTTGTTGACTATGATGGAGACAATGCTTCTTCTAGAAAATACCTACCCTATCCTCCTTGGTCCCTATGCAACATCATGTAAATATTTAGCAGTTCCTGGGCCCATATCTGATACTTAGTTATCACATCAAGTTAGAACCTATGAGCTTAAATTGTACTCAAATATGGGAACTGTATAGGGGGTGGGGGAGTAACCTTCTTTCTGGTGGTTAGTTGCCCTCTTCCATCAGTTTTGAATATGTCCGTTTACCACTTCTCACCTTTGTATTATTGTTAGACCTTCCAGCCTTTGGGTGGTCTTCCCCCCAATGTTTTGCCTTCCTCCTTCCTTTTTCTGACCTAGTTTTTGTTGGTATTAGGACTCTGCACACTTTACCACTGGTAAAGTGCTTGTTCTTTCTCCTCTAAAACATGGTAATATTGGCTTACACCTAATTAGCATATTTAATTTACTAATAAGTTACTAGTAAAGTACACTATATGTGCCGAGGTCCTATATATCAATACTACTGGTGGGTCTGCAGCATTGACTGATCCACCCACTTAATTAGCCCTCTAAACATGTCTCAATTTTGATCTGACAAAGTAAACCTTTTACCAGGCCTGAACCTTCTATTTTAATACATATAAGTCACCCATAGGGTTGGCCCTAAACAGCCCAGAGGGCAGAGGGCAATGTATTTACAAAGTAGGACATGCAATTTTAAGTTGTACATGTCCTGGTAGTGAAAAACTCTTAAATTCATTTTTCACTATTGGAAGGTCTGTCTCTCCCACAGGATAACATTGGAGTTGCCTTATTACATTTTATATGTGTAATTTACAATTGGGAAGAGCTAATTTCTTCAAGACTGGTGTCTCTGGAATCACCATTTTAAGTCCTAACTTATGGTGAAGTGAGATGTAAATTGCAATTCTGAAAATGTCACTTTTAGAAAGTTGCCATTTTCTTGTCTTAGCTATTTGGTGCCTGCAGCCTGTCTCTGGTCACATGATTGGGTGTACTTGGTTGTTGGTCTTTGGGTATCCCTCCTAGACATCCACTCAAAATGGGAGCTTAAGTGTGACTTGATGTGCCATCTAGGCAGGATGAGAGGGAGAAGCTGGACACAGCCTCACTTACACCTGACTAAGCTGTGTCCTGTCCACACACCAAAGGCTGAATACCCTCTATAGTTAGTCTGGAACCAGGGAGAGGAGGTCAAAGACATGTCTCTGAAGTCTCCCCCACTTCAAAGGCACCACTGGATATAAGAATTGGAACGCAGACACCACCACTTGAGTACACTTCAGGATCTGTGGATACTCTGCCAGGAGAATGACTGTGGTGCTGCTGAAAGGACTGCCACTCTGCTGGGCTGCACTCTGCTGGACTTGTGCTTTGCTGACCCGCTGCCATCTTGCCTCGGTGAGAGGGACTGGACCTGCATCACTTGAACCCAGAGTGACTTCAATGGCTAGTTGGCTGGTCTCCTGATCTGAAGTCTCGGAATATAAAATACCTCCAACCACCCTGCTTCTGCACCCGAACTCTGCTATTTGTAAGTCTACCCTGCCAAGTGGTGCCACCCCAGTCCTGGAACCTTGGAAGTTCTCCTAAGGTTCTTGCCAGGGGAACCAACTCATCCTCTCTGCTGAGTGATGCATTCCTGAGCAGAAATGATGCATCTCCTCGGCTGAGCAGAATTGACACATTACCGCTACTGCCTAGATTGGACCAATTGTAAAAGACTTGCATTGCTGGCGCATCCCATATCTTCACATCGCAAGCCCCATCAATGACACTGATGTAACAGGACCTCACACCGCAGCCTTGTTACATCTCAGAACTGACAAGCTTTAGCTGCTCGATGCAATGCCTCGGCTGGGAGATGCCTCTTTGGCGCAGATCCGTGCAACTCTTCATAACCAGGAATTAGGGTACTTTGTTCAGTGGACCTAAGTGGGTCCCTGTAGCTGGTCTGCATCCCATTGTGGTTGGCCTGAACTTGCGACTTTGTCTCGGTCCGGCACAATTAAATATCCCAATAGCCCTATTTGCTTCTTGGTGCTATTTTCACTCAAACATGTAGAATTCAATATCTCCGGTTCTACTGATTTGATTTTAGTCATTTTGGTCTTGTTTTATTTATTAAAATCTACTCTATTTGTCTATGTTGTAGACTCCTTTTGTGGTGTGTTTTTACTGTTTTACTGTTTGAAGTATTGCACAAATACTTCACATGTTGCCTTTTGGTTAAGCCTGCCTGTTCTGTGTTAGGCTACCAGGGGGTTGAGCACAGATTAATTTGGGGTTTGCTTTTTTTATCCCGACAAGGATTGTAGTTGCTGCTTGTTAGACCTGACAGCCTTAGGGTGGTCTTCCCCCCAAGATTTTGCCTAACTCATTCCCTTTTCTGACCATGTTTATTCTGACTTTAGTAATCTGGGCTTGTTACCATTGCGAACCAGTACTAAAAGGCTTATGCTCTCTCCCCTAAAACATAGTAACATGGACTTAACCCCAAATGGCATATTTAACTTATATATCCCTAAATCCCTAGTAAAGTGCCTGTGGCTTGCAAATTGAATGATACTTGTGGGCCTGTAGTACTGATTGTGCAATCCACTTATGTCACCCTCTAACCATGTCCCATTGCAGAGACTGTGCGTGCAGTTTCACACTGCCATGTTGACCTTGAAAAATAACCCTTTTGCCATGGCCAAATCTTCCCTTTTTATACATTTGTCACTCCTAAGATAGGCCCTGGGCAACCTAGGCGGCAGGGTGCAATGTATTTAAAAGTCAGGAAATGAACTTTTAAGTTTTACATGTCCTAGTAGTGAAACACTCCCAAAGTTGTTTTCACTACAGCAGGCCTATCTCTCTCATTGGATAACACTGGGATTACCTTATTATAGTTTATAAGTGTATTTCACAACCTGGAATATATACATTTTTAGAATTTGATGATTCTGAACTCACAATTAAAATCATAACTTATGGTGATGTCAGATTTTATATTGGAGTTCTGAAAATGTCACTTTTAGAAAGTTGTCAATTTCTTACTTTAGCCATTTGGTGCCTGCAGCATACACATTTGGGGTGGATGACAGCTGGGCTTTGTGCATTCCCTCTGGAAAGCCACATACAAAGGGTGATAAGATATGACTTAATGGGCTATCCAACCACTGTTGGGCCATCCCGGGCAGGATGGGAGGGAGGTGCTGGTCACAGTCTCACACTTCCACCTGAATTGGCTGGGTCTTGTCCCAACACAAAGGGCCACATAACCACCTGTAGTGAGTCTTCTGCCAGAGCAGGAAGGGGGGACCTCTGTGCACTTCAAAGGCCTTTCTTTGAAGTCTACCCCACTTCAAAGGCACAACAACATATACGCACTGGATGTCTGACACCACCGCTTCAGTACATTTTTGGACCTGTAGATACTCTGTCAGGAAGAAAGACAGCTGTGATGCTATGAGGACTGCCACTCTCTGGGCTGCTGCTTTGCTATACTGACCTGCTGCCTTCTGCCTCTTGCCTAAGAGTGAGAAGAACTGGACCTGCTTCTCTTCACACCAGAACCCAGAGTGACTCCAAGGACAAGCTGACTGGTTCCCTGTTTTCTGAAGTCTAAGGGACATAAAAGACTTCTAACTTAACTGCATCTACACTTGGATTTTGTTGTCTGTGAGTCTGTTCCGCTAAATGGTGCCACCTGAGTCCTGGCCCCTTGGAAGTGAGGGCTAAGGTGCTTCTTCAGTCAACCCACACATTCTCATCAGAACCGGCGCATCTTCACCATTACAGGGATCAGAACCGGTGCATGGCCTTTGCATGGATCAGGTTTGCCTGGAGCAAACCCGTCACAACGCCTTCAGAACCAGTGCATTACCATCAGAACCAGCGCATCCTCTTCTACAGGAGCAGAACCAATGCCTCACATTTAGGACCAGCGCATTGCCCTCAGAACCGGAGCATCAGCAACTATGCATGGAGAAAACCAACTTATCTCCTCCTTTTGTGGGATCAAAACTGATTCATCGCCTCGTCTGCACCCAGCATCTTCCTCGACACAGACAGGATCAAGGTACTTTTGTTCACTGGCCCTAATTGGGTCCCTGTATCTGACTGGTGCTCTATCGTGGTCGGCCTGAACTCTTGACTTTGTCCCAATCTGGTGAGACCAGATATCCCTGATTGTAGCTCTTTTACAACTTATATTTAAAAATGCATAACTCAAGTTCTACTTGTTGGATATTTGCCATTTTGTTCTTGTTGTATTTATTAAATTAAGTTCCATCTTTCTAACTAGGTGTATCATCTTTTTGTGTGGTGTTTTCAATGTTTTACTGTTTGAAGTGTTGCACAAATACTTTACACATTGCCTTTTAAGTTAAGCCTGACTGCTCCATGCCAAGCTACCAGAGGGTGAGCACAGGTTAATTTAGAATGCGTTGGTGACTTACCCTGACCAGGATTGTGGTTCCTGCTTGGACAACTCTACCAACCAAAAGCCCAAATTGTACCGATGCTTGACCAGGGCTCACTTCCCAGTCAACCAACAACCCAGTTTCTTACAATTATCATTCAGATCTGATTCAAGACAGCTTCAGGTGTGTGAGAGACCTCACAAACTAAATACAATATTCTGAAAGAGATTTTGTGTCAATCCCCTTCAGCAACTGTTTGCTTTGGCCAGCACTCTTCAGTCCCTCTTTTATGAAAGTGATATTTATAGTTTAGGTATGCCCAAAGAAAGATTTTGCCTTCAGTGTCATGCTGCTATCTGAATGGGCATTTGTGTATTAGCCTTTGTCTAGAGCCTGCTTCCATTACAATGCATGAAGTGCATTGTTCTCAGGGGCAGCAGGAGCCAGCAGGGACTATAAGGCTATTTGTATCAATGTGGAAATCAGCTCAATACAACAACATATTGTGCATGATAAAACAAATGCCTCCCTGACATATGATCTAGTTAAGTATGCAAATGCAGTATAACGTTTGTCTGGTATTATTTTAGAAGATATTTTTGTGGAATGAGCACTGCACAAAATAAAGAAAAAACAATCAATTGTATAATAAAGGAGGACCTGAAAACTATTATAATGTGTTAATACACTTATCTAGATCGTACTTCGATAAAGTGTGTATATCTCAAACTGCTCATATTTGTTTTAGTGGCAAAATCTGTCTTTTCTAAATGTCATCAATAGGAATGGTTCTCTATTCTGTACCTCACTTACAGCGTATTGCCAACTGCACAATTACATTTTCTAGCCAAGAGAGTCATGTGTATGGCAACTAGGGTCAGACTGGGTCATAAAATAGCCAAGGGTACCAAATTAAAAGTGCCCCCCAATTGCCAATCAGATAGGTAAAAAAGTGCCACATGTTTGCAAATCAGGGCAGTTTGAAGCTT
Organism: Pleurodeles waltl; assembly: GCF_031143425.1. NCBI lineage: Eukaryota > Metazoa > Chordata > Amphibia > Caudata > Salamandridae > Pleurodeles > Pleurodeles waltl. Next base: position 205,748,239 of record NC_090448.1, read on the forward strand.
GAAAACAAATTGTATAGGTGCTTTGCACTATATGGCAGACTGCAAGCATTTGTGCTTGCTGCAGAAAATGTCTGTGGTGATCTCAAATATCAACAGTAAAAACCGGCCCACGAGACCACAAAACAGGGACACAAACACCAAAAAACCAGCCCACACACTGATCTGTAAGACCAGGCCTTGGGCACTGGCAGATTGCCCTGTAGGCCAGTCTGACCCTGACCCCAACCAACCACTACCTAAACCCTTATACTGCACTTCTCGACACTAGAAGCTTGGCCAAGCCCCTGGCATGTGAATTGTAACAAGAACAGTATATTTTACCAAAAGACAAGAAAGGGTACTCTCATCTCTAAAACCATGTACAAAAATAAGCGGACATGAGCCCATTGCACTGCAGCAGGAGCATCACACTTCTGGAGCTGTAGAGACAGGAGGAGAACACTTGCCCCATACACAGATTAGCTCCAGGATTGATGGTACATGGCAAGACTCTGTTGAGCAGCAGCACCTGAATGAGATCAGTATGCAGCTACTTGTTGGCTGGTGCAGTGAGGACTTGGGACCAGATGTATCAAAGGATTTTACTCATCCTGTATCTATGGGAAAATGCTTTAGTTCATATGGCCCTTGGCACCTCCTGGGTAGAAATAGCCTGTGGGTTTGATGGTGGTGTCAAGAACTGCCTACTGCTGATGTGAGATGGGAAACTCGACACGGCACAGTGGCCCCTGCTGGCCCCAGAGACTGTGATAGTGGTCTCCAGATTTATTTCTGCTATTGCCTCCTTCTTAAGTTGAGGCACCTCTGGCGTCACCATGTGGTGCAATGTATTTTATACTGTTAGAAAAGTTGTTTTATTTACTGTATAGTTGAAGAACTGTGATAATAATCCAATTGTATTTACTGCTGCGCTGTAGCTTCTATGTGAAGATTTTAATTTAAAAGTTCCACAACACAGAGGTCCCATGAGAATGCCAGTAGTGTCATTGTTTTTCTGAAAAACAATGCAATACCTTGCGGGGGAAATTATTTTAATGTTGTGGGGCAGCAGTTACACCTGTTAATCATAAACACAAGAAATTATACTATATTTCTGTGATTACACTCACCTAAAACCATAAACATAAATATCAAAAAAACATTTTAATGATTGTATGCATGTTTCCATGCATGTATGTGGTATTAGTATAGTGTGAACCTAGTCAAAAGGCAGTGAGATGTTGTGCAGGGTCAAACAAAAGCACACCGTCTACGAGTGATAAGAAAGTTAGCTGGGTTCTGGGAACAGAAGTGTACTGTTAATGCACTGTGATGTAATATTCTTTAACGAGGTGCATCCTCAACTCTTTCCTAAATTGGAGCGGCATGGGGTATTCCTGATGGATATGGAGATGTAATATGCCCTAATGAAAGGCCAATGTGCAGCCTGGAGGTCTTAAAACAGGGTGTTACCACTGATAGCGCATCCAGTCCTTATAAATTACTTGTACTTGGACACACTGGAGGTCGGTGAACCTTTTCACCGAGTTGGGTTCTCCTCATCCAAGAATAGTCGGATCACTCAAATCAATAATCAATAACCATTATAATCAATACCCGACACTCTTTTAATAGATCAAACAATACATTAGGAATCAATAACAATCAGTATTTTGATGCACCATGACCTTTCAGTCATGAATAACCACACCAGTTTATTGAGTTTATTTCCCTATATTAACAAAGCTAACACGATATAAGTAAGTCTCAAAATCAAATGTTATACATATACGAACATTACTAGCAGTCCATAGCGACGGAAGAAACGCAATCTACGCAAAATCTGGATTATAATGCACTCGGTTATGGCAATGCAAATCACTAATACAAACAACTGATTTTGACTAATTGCATACATCGGTCAGCATAACAAGATTTCAATTTAGCATGGTGCATCAAATGAATACCTCAACTAACCTCTAATTAGCATTGGCATGTGGGGCTTCATGCAAAACGAATTTAGTCAACACAAATTTAAAAAACATCTAGCTTGGGCTCTGTCAAAATAAGCAGTTGGTACCTAAGAAGGAAAACACAATGCATAATACAATTATCCTTTCATAATTACCAAATACAATCAGCATTCAAGGTAAGTCTTCGTCCTTCAGGTACCGGTTCGATCAGCATGGGGCAGATTTCAAAGGGGCAAAGTTAAAGGCAAGTTTTCCTTGCGACAGCAAGGAGAATGGGGCAAAAGTTACTGCACGGACAAGACAGGGCAAAATTAAAGTTAAAGGCCCATATTTATACTTTTTGACGCTAAACTGCGCTAACGCAGTTTAGCGTCAAAAAGTTTTGCGCCGTCTAACGCCATTCTGAAGCGCCAAGCGGGCGCCGTATTTATGGAATGGCGTTAGACGGCGCAATCAGACCGGCGCTGCCTGGTTTGCGTGGGAAAAAACCACGTAGACCAGACAGCGCCGGCGTAGGGGGAAAATGGCGCATGGGCGTCTTAAAATGGGGCAAGTCAGGTTACGTCGAAAAAATCGTCTTAACCCGACTTGCGCCATTTTTTAACGACGCCCATCCCCCATCAACATGACTCCTATCATTGTAAAGATAGGAGTCATGCCCCCTTGCCCAATGGCCATGCCCAGGGGACTTCTGTCCCCTGGGCATGGTCATTGGGCATAGTGGCATGTAGGGGGGCACAAATAAGGCCCCCCTATGCCACCAAAAAAAAATATAAAAAATAAAAAATTATACTTACCTGAACTTACCTGAATGTCCCTGGGGTGGGTCCCTCCATCCTTGGGGGTCCTCCTGGGGTGGGCAAGGGTGGCAGGGGGGGTCCCTGGGGGCATGGGAGGGCACCTGTGGGCTCATTTTGAGCCCACAGGCCCCTTAACGCCTGCCCTGAGCAGGCGTTAAAAAGTGGCGCAAATGCGCCGTTTTTAGCCACGCCAACTCCCGGGCGTCTCTTTTGCCCGGGAGTATAAATACCACGTAAAGGCCTGGGAGTCATTTTTTAGACGGGAACGCCTCCCTTGCATATCATTAACGCAAGGAAGGGGTTCACGCTAAAAAATGACGCACATTCCGGGAACTTTGGCGCTATTCGCCTCTAACGCCATAGTATAAATATGGCGTTAGTTGGCGTTAGTTTTGCGTCGAAATTGCGTCAAAAAAAACGACGCAATTTCGGCGCAAACGGAGTATAAATATGGCCCAAAGTCTCTAGGGTGAGAATTCTAAAAAGTCTCTCTCTGCGACAGAGAAAAGGCATCAAAGTGTCATTTAAAATGGCGTCTTCAATCTGGCTTCAAAATGGCATCGAAGAAAATGGCTGACTTCTCTTTGTCCGGTGGGTTTAAGTAAGAAACGTTCCAAATTCTTCAGGCTCTTTCATTGGAGGGTTCATAGGGTGGTTTCCTTTTGACCAATGAATAGTGTCTTTCTCTTAGTACTCATTTATGCATAAGGTGTCCTTGGAGCCTTGGAACACAAGTAGCAACAAAGTTTGCCAATTATTTCTGTAAATTTGAGATCAGGCAACTAGGCCAAATCCTCTGCTAAGTTTAAGCTAAGCATAAAACAGTTTCAACAAGAAAATCATAAAATACATTTGCAATTATGACGGATTACTACATTGTTAATTCTTCATGATTAATTAAGCTAGTTTATAATAATTGCGAACTACCTCGTGGGCACATTTTCCCACATACATTATTTTTCTTTGCTAAAATCACACTACCTTATACGATTTTGTTACATGATATATGAATATTTGTTAGTCTTTCCTTTTCTGCTTCATCAATCCCTCCTCTGATGACTAATTATGTCATCACATCGAATCTTCCACCACAAATTTTATTTCATTAAAATTCTGTTTTAGTAATTTGGCACTTCAGTCAATTCCCTCTTCCTTTTTGTTCCCTTTGATTTTTCTCTGTATATTTCTACTATTTTATTTTGTTCTTTCTCTTCTCTTCTCTTCTCCTTTTGCTTCTTGATTTCAATATTTTAATAGCTTTCCATATTCCCCAAATACCTAATAAGCAAATCAATATTATTAATATTCCTTTTACTATTTTCAGTAATAGTCCGTTCCAAATGTTGCTGAGCCAATTTCCCACGGAAGCAAATCCTTGTCCAACCTTTTCCCATACTCCTGGTTCTTTCAATTCTTTCAAATCTGTACTCTCGTTAGTTAAATTTGTAAGCATTTTCCTAATTTGTCCACTGTTGTCTGGAATATAAGAACAACAGTGACGTGCACTAAGCATTTAGCAAACGTCGCCATTCTTTCCTAAAAGAATGTCTAAAGCAAGCCTGTTTTGAAGAGTCATAGCTCTTTCTGCAGCAAGTTCACCATCAATCAGGATCATGGCTCCTGAGAATTTTGTCAGCATGTTATCCACAATAGTAGACAACTTTCGTATTTTGATTGAATTCAATATGACTCCTACTGAAGGAATCATTGCTCCAAATATATCTCCTATCACACCAGAAACTGTCTCCCTTTTCTGAATGCGATGTAATTCAGACAGCTTTGGAAATTTCTTTAAGTCATCCAGTTGAAAAATCTTTGGAAATACTATTCCCAAGTAACATCTCCCATACCATCCTTTTGGAAGGCGATAATAGGCGTTGAGTCCACAAATATAATATAGTCCTGGAGGAGCTGGATCTAGGCCATTTAACATGAACGTCCATTTAGCCTGAAACTAAAACGCGTGTTTACATTCACTCGTTCCCACAAAGATTGTGTCATAATATGATTTGGGTCTATATATGCACAGCTTTCCTACGTGTATTGCATCTAAAGCTAGTTTCCCTTGTGTCTTTATTGCGGCAAAAGCATAGTTATCTACAGACGTTCTTTTGTGTAATTCTTTTTCTAATTTCTCCTTTACCATTTTCCTTCTATCTTCAGTGTGATCTAAAAAACCTTTCTCTACAGGTGAAAGCAAGCATGTAAGGTTTTCTTTATGAGCTTGAGCTGTGGAAAAAGGTTATAGTGGTTCAAAGAAACCCCTAACTATTTTTATATAATAATCTCTTGCTACTTCACTCAAGACCTCTCTTATGGGGACATATGAAAACATGACATCATGATTGGAATAGAAGTATTGAATAGACTCATGGCCATAAAATCTGGTCAGTAACAAGCTACATGAAATTCCATACGTAAGAGGCATGCTATGATATCTCACTCCTTCTATTACTGAGGTAGGTATTTGTGTGCACACATAACAATCTTTCTCATCCATTGTCTTCACATACTCATTCAGCAAACGATAGAAGACGTTAGATGAAAGCTCTTTCTTGTCGTGTAAATATTTCTCGTCTTGTTCGAGTTTCTGCAAAGGAGTTAATTCAGTAGTAATTTTATAAGTAGAAGCATCATTTGCGTCTCTTTCATTCTCTCCATGCATCCCAAGAACTATTGCTATAATTATTAGTACACATGCAGTTATTAGACCTATACACATGTATTTACAACACTTCATTTTATGTCCCTTTGTAGTACTGCCTGGCATGATCCATATAGAATCAGAAAGTTGAAGACACCTTATCAAATCAAATTTGCAGCTATATATATATCTAGCTGAATGAGCTCAATGTTCACACGGTTTTCTTTAGCAGCTTAGTCTCTTATCGGATTAGCAGCTTTGTCTCAAAATTGGTTTCAAAGTCAATCAAGTTATCAATGTCTTACCCGGTTCAAAAGTCAATCAGGTTGTCAATGTCTTATTCGGTAATGTTCATGAAATTTCACTTTTCAAGTACCGAAGTGTCGTTCTGCTTCTTTGTTTTCAAGACTGAGAGATAGAAATTCGTCTGACCAATCGTTAGTGGCTGTGTATGCCCATTCTGGACCAGAATATCTTCTGCTCTGTATTCTTTTCCTTTTCAATTATGCATCTCCTTTCGATTCTCTTTCGCTTATGTCTTGTTCTTTGGCTGTGTCTTTTTCTTCATTCGGTGTTGTTATTACGATAGACACTTCTTTTCTTTTCTCCTTCAACTTTGGCCCTTCATTCTCTTTTAATGATTCTTTAGTCTTTGACTTCACTGGCGATATGCTTTGTCTCCGGTTCACACTATTTTCACCTGATGGACCTGCAACTGGTTCTGGAAGAATTTGAAGGATTTCACTCTGTTCTGTCTGGTCTCCTTCCCCTAGGAGGTCAATCATTGTTTCTCCTTCTTTTCCTGTATCGTCTGCTTCTGGGAAGGCCCTCCTCTAATTAGGCTCCCTTGCTTCTTCACCTGAGAAAGGATCTTTGTCACCTCCAGGATCTTTGTCACTTCCTGAGGCTTCTTCTCTGTTGTCCTCAAAAGGATCGACTGCATCTTCCTCAGAAAATATTTCTTCTGTCTCGATTTCTGCTTGTTCACTTTCAGGCTCTCTTCGTTCTGTCTCAGTGCCTGGTTCTTTCCTGTCAGTTGCTGGTAATTTCAGCGCTTCAATTTCCTCTTCTGTGGGACACGTCACCCTTTTCGTGTGACTGGCGTGAATCCAGTTGGGAACTCCCGCACACTTCACAGCGGTGGTAGTTGTCAGAATCACTTGAAAAGGTCCTTTCCAACAGGGTTCCAGACACGACTTCCTCACGTGCTTCTTTATCACGACCCAGTCACCTGCTTTCAGGGCATGTCCTGGACCTTGGATTGGTGGCAAGGTGGTCGCCTCCACCTGGTGAGTAAAAGAGCGTACCACATCAGCCAGACCTTTGCAGTAATCCAATACCATATCATTGGTAATATTTACAAGAGCATTTGCAGGAACTGCTGAAAGTCTCATAGCTCTGCCCATGAGGATTTCATGCGGGGATAGTCCAATTTTTCTATCAGGTGTGTTTCTCATTGGCATTAACACCAAGGGCAACGTGTCAGGCCATTTCAAGTTTGTGGATGCGCATATTTTCGCCATCCTCGATTTCAATGTGCCATTCATTTGCTCCACTAGTCCTGATGCTTCAGGGCGGTAGCTACAATGCAATTTTTGTTCAATGTTCAGTGCTGCACACAATAATTTGATTACTTCTTTATTGAAGTGACTTCCCCTATCTGATTCTAAAGAGATCGGGAATCCGAAACGTGGTATTAGTTCTCTCAAAAGTAGTTTTGCAACTGTGAGATTGTCATTTCTGCGTGTAGGGTATGCTTCAATCCAGTGACTAAAAATACACACAATCACCAACACATATTTCAAGCCTCCATGCATAGGCATCTCAATGAAATCCATTTGCATCCTGCTGAATGGCCCACCTGCTCTTCCAATGTGGCTCAAATTTACTACTGTTCCCTTCCCTGCGTTCATTTGTTGGCAAATGACGCAACGATGGCAAACTGCTTTAGCAACTTGACGGAATTTGGGATTAAACCAATCAATTTTGAATAGTCTAATCATGGCATCCCTTCCAAGGTGGGCTTGTCCATGATACAACCTGGGCTAATTGCGTCAAAAGACTATCTGGCAGAACCAATCTCCCCTCACTTGAAACCCACAAATTATCTGGTTTCTTTACACATTGTAATTTGCTCCATGAGAGTTTCTCATCCTTACTGACATTAGTTTGTAGGAATTTCAATTCTTCGATTGTGTCTACAACCTTTAGAGCAAAGGCTTCACTTGGTTAAAGTTCTGGCTCATTTATCAAACTCCATTCGTCTCTGAGCAATATACTGTCAATGCGCAAAACCTTGCGACTTGATCTGCATATCCGTTTCCCAAAGAAACAAAGTCTTGTGATTTTGAGTGTGCACTGCATTTTACCACTGCTACTTCTCCTGGTAACTGGATGGCATGTAACAATTCTCTTATTCTTTCACCATTTTTCACTGGTGATCCTGAAGAGGTCATGAAGCCTCTCTGTGACCACAATTGTCCAAAATCATGCACTATTCCAAATCCGTACTGACTGTCAGTGTAAATGGTGACTTTCATTAATGCGGAAAGTTGACAAACTCTAGTAAGGGCTACTAGTTCCGCCACTTGTGCAGAGTAAACTCCCTGAAGCCAAGATGCTTCCAGAACACCTGTTATTGTCCATACAGCATATCCTGCTTTCAAAATTCCTAGTGCATCTCTTAAACATGAACTATCAACAAAAATAATTTGATCATTTTCTTCCAATCGGGTATCTTTGATATCAGGTCTTGGTTTTGTACAAAATTCAGTCACCTGAAGACAGTTGTGCTCGATGTCTTTGGCGTTCTCAATTTCGACATTTTCACTAGGAAACAAGGTTGCTGGATTCAACGTAGTGCACCTTTTCAGCTTCACATTGGGTGATCCCAAAATTACTGTCTCGTACCTTGTAAGCCTAGCACCGGTCATGTGCTGTGTTCGGGAACGTGTCAAAAGTATTTTGACTGAGTGAGGGACCACAACTGTTAAAGGATGTCAGATCACTATTCCTTCACTCTGATTTAGGCTTATACCAACTGCTGCCACAGCACGCAAGCATCCTGGTAAGGCTACTGCGACTGGATCCAAAGTAGCTGAAAAATATGTTACTGGTCTGTTTATGCCACCATGGGCTTGGGTCAAGACAGACAAGGAACATGCATCACGTTCATGACAAAACAATGTGAAAGGTTTTGTGTAATCTGGCATTCCTAAAGCTGGAGCTCTGCACATGCATTCCTTTAATTCAATAAAAGCATCCATTTCATCTCTTTTCAACACTATTTCATCCAGCTGATCTTTCTGGGTCAGTTTCAGTAAAGGTTTGGCTAGAGTTGAGAAATTGGGAATCCATTGGCGACAGTAGCTTACCATTCCCAAAACCTTTCTCATCTCGTCTTGGGTGGACTCATTTGAAGTACACTTATTATTCTTTCTTTCATGATTCTTCTCGACCCTTTCTCTATTTGGTGACCCAAATATTTCACTTTCTTCTGGCAGAATTGTAATTTTGAAGGAGACACTTTGGGGGTCATTCCGACCCCGGCGGGCCGGGGATGCGGGAGCACCGCCAACAGGCTGGCGGTGCTCCTCAGGACATTCTGACCGCGGAGGTTCAGCCGCGATCAGAACAGGAAAACCGGCGGTCTCCCGCCGGTTTTCCGCTGTCCTGCAGAATCCGCTGCGCCGCCATGGGGATTCTGACACCCCATACCGCCATCCTGTTGACAGGATGGCGGTATGGGGTGCTGTGGGGCCCCTGAGGGCCCCTGCAGTGCCAATGGCATGGGCACTGCAGGGGCCCCCGTAAGAGGGCCCCACTTTGTATTTCAGTGTCTGCTTTGCAGACACTGAAATACGCGACGGGTGCCACTGCACCCGTCGCACATACCCACTCCGCCGGCTCCATTCGGAGCCGGCTTCCTCGTGGGGAGGGGTTTCCCGCTGGGCTGGCGGGCGGCCTTCTGGCGGTCGCCCGCCAGCCCAGCAGGAAAACCAGAATGGCCTCCGCGGTCTTTCGACCGCGGAGCGGCCATATGGCGGCTCCCTCCAGGCGGGCGGCTCCCGCCGCCCGCCGGGCTCAGAATGAGCCCCTTTGTGTCCATTCCTTCCCAAATTGTTCAATAGGGCAATAGTGTCAACCGTACAGTCATTTTCTGTCTTGGATGCGATCAGTAAATCGTCAATATACTGTACTAAGGTTGATTCGAATGGTAATTCCAATGATTCAAAATCTTTCTTTAGAATCTGATTGAATATTGATGGTGACTCCGAAAACCCTTGAGGAATTCGACACCAACTGTAGACTCTGTCTAGGAATTTGAAGCAAAAGAGAAATGTGCTGTCCTAATGAAGAGGCACAGAAAAGAATGCTTGTGACAAGTCGATGACTGAGAACCACTCTGTATCACAGGGAATTTGAAACATTATCACAGCTGGATTTGGTACTACGGGACAACATTTGACTATTATGTCATTTATTTTTCCTAAATCTTGAACAATCCGGACCTTTCCACTCGGTTTTATTAGTCCCATGATTGGTGAATTACATGGACTACTTAGTACTTCTTTCAGTACTTCCTGTTTCACAAACTCGTCAATGAGTTGGGTGACTTTCATGAGAGTGTCTTGTGACATATGGTATTGCGGAGTCTGAGGAAAATTTACATTGGGTTTTACAGTCACTTTCACTGGTTCCGCTCCTTTGACCAATCCTACTTCTTTCCCTGTCATATCCCACACTTCCTTTTCAACTGTTTCCTGTAATTCAGCAGGAATATCTTCTTCAGTGAGCATTGGATAAAGAGTAATCAGGGGATACTCTTCATTGACAGTTTCCACTTCGTCCCCTCCTAAACTGTCCTCTTCTTTCTCATCACTGTTTGTCTGAATTTTAATTCCATCATTTGAGCACATAATCGAGCATCCCAATTTGCACAATAAAACTCTCCCTAATAGGGATATCGGACTCGAGTCACACACCACAAATTTATGTGACCCTTGAAAGTTACTAATTCTGACTTGCACTGGATCTGTGATTGGGTTTGTCAGATACCTATTTGCTACTCCCACTACTTGAACTGTTCACCCTGAAAGTGGCAAATTTGGTACTTCGATACTTCTGACTGTAGAGCGTGTAGCTCCTGTGTCAACCAAGAATGAAACGCTGTGACCCATTACTCTTCCTTCCACATACAGTCCCTTTTGATCTACTTCCAAAGATGCTGCAAGCATACAATTTCCCTCCTCATCTGAACTTTCACTCTCCCATACATTGTTTATTCCATTCTCACTGTGTAACGGGAATTGATGTACTGTGTCATTTTGATTCATTCTTTGACCCGTGACCTGTTGAGGAAGCATTACTTGTTGCTAATTCATTGGTGCTAAGGGTATCTGCATTTGCTGATTAGGTACCATAGGAAACTGCTGTTGCATTGGCTGCAACTGTGCCATTTGTACACTGGGCATTTGCACCTGCTGTTGTTGTATGGGTTGTAAACCCTGCATCTCATTTACATTATTTTGGAAATTTGGATTTGGACCTCTCAATTTTGGTCCTCTCATATTCTGGAATGTATTGACATCATTGTTTTGCTGACCTACACCTTCCTGCACCAACATTGGGCACTCCCGTTTCCAATGCCCGACGATTCTGCACGTGTGACATGGCATCACCTTCTTCATTGCCTGTATACCATTTGGAATCACAACAGTATTTAAATCAGGACCATTATTCACAAAACCTCCTCGGCCTCTGCCTCTCATCTGTGGCTGAAACATAGCATTACCCTGCTGTTGCTGCTGCGGCAACTGTTGTTGGAAACCTTGCAAACCTTGCAAACCTGTCTGAGCTACTCTAATCTGCATCACCATCACTTTTTCTTTCAACCTTTTCTGTTTTGTCTCAATCTCATCACTGCAGTATTTTGCATAGTTCAACACCTCATCGATCGATTTTGACTGCCAACAAATCAAATGCATTTTAATCATCTGGCTGATTTCGGGTCTCAATCCTTCAAAATCACAAAAGAGAGTACGGGGTTCGGGCAACTATAAGTAGATTGATAGTGTGCCAGTTGCGACACTAGACCAATCTTGTACCTCGACTAAAGGTAAAATGTGGATGGATTGTGGGGTGGTATGGGGTCTGTAGAGGGGGATTTCCTTACGGACTAGGTGGTCTCACACACTATATAGTGTCATGCTTCATCATATGACCACCTAGCCCCACCCAGGTAGGATAATACCACCTGGGCAGACTCAACCTCACTGTTAAAACAACAGGAGGGAGTGCGTAAATTAATTTGATTTCTGGAAAGAGGGGATCCAGCTATGCTATGGGAATAAAAACACCTACTCAGATACCCGGGTGAGTTTAATAGAAGGTTCTGTGTGGTGTGATTAAAAGAAGTGGGGAACCAGTGTGAGAACAATGACTCACAAGGTCACCTGTCTCAATCCTTCCACAAATCTGAACACAAAATGGAGCATGTCCTTTGCTTCAATCGTTTCCGTGCCACTGTAATTTTTAAATGCTTTCAACAATCTCTCATAGCATGCATGTATCGACTCTTTAACTTCTTGTGCTGTTCTGTCAATTCTCTGCCAATCCACGTTTTTCGACGCAACTTTTGTTTTTAAATGCTCAATCACCTTGTGGTATAAACTCATTACCGTAGGCGATGGTGCACCTGTGTCCCTATCTCTTTCTGGTTCACTTGTTGGCCAACTTCTACATTCTTCCCACAAATCTGCCAGAACTACAATTTCGAATATAGTATTCAGGTCTTCCCAAAGACATTTTGCGAGTTTCACAAATCTATCTGATTGTTGATACCATTCAATCGGTTTCTCTCTTAATTTAGGGAAGTCATCCGTAAAGGATTGAGGGGCATATTTATACTACGTTTGCGCCAAATTTGCGTCATTTTTTTCGACGCGAATTCGGCGTGAAACTAACGCCATATTTATACTTTGGCGTTAGACGCGTCTAGCGCCAAAGTATGAGTAAAGAGCGTCATTTTTTGGCGGGAACGCCTTCCTTGCGATAATGAGATGCAAGGTAGGCGTTCCCGCCCAAAAAAATGACTGCGACACAAATGCGTCGTATTTATACTCCCGGGCAAAAATCACGCCCGGGAGTGGGCGGGCCAAAAAACCCCGCATTTGCGCCTCTTTTTAACGCTTGGGTCAGGGCAGGCGTTAAGGGACCTGTGGGCTCCAAATGAGCCCACAGCTGCCCTCCCATGCCCCCAGGGACCCCCCCTGCCACCCTTGCCAACCCCAGGAGGACACCCAAGGATGGAGGGACCCACCCCAGGGACATTCAGGTAAGTTCAGGTAAGTATACATTTTTTTTTTTTTTATATATTTTTTTTGGCATAGGGGGGCCTGATTTGTGCCCCCCTACATGCCTCAATGCCCAATGACCATGCCCAGGGGACATAAGTCCCCTGGGCATGGCCATTGGGCAAGGGGGCATGACTCCTGTCTTTACTAAGACAGGAGTCATGTAAATGGCGTCTGGGCGTTGTTAAAAATGGCGCAAATTGGGTGGAGGCGATTTTTTTGCGTCAACCTGACTTGCACCATTTTTAAGACGCCCTAACGCCATTTTTCCCTATGCTGGCGCTGCCTGGTGTACGTGGTTTTTTTCCACGCACACCAGGCAGCGCCGGTCTGCTAGCGCCGGCTAACGCCATTCAATAAATGCGGCGCCCGCATGGCGCTTCAGAATGGCGTTAGCCGGCGCAAAAACTTTTTGACGCTAAACTGCGTTAGCGCAGTTTAGCGTCAAAAAGTATAAATACGGGCCTGAATATCACACCTGTGCCATGGTACATGGACAAGCTTTCCCCCTGCTGTTTCTCTCATTGGTAACATCGTTATAAGATCATCATTCTGTTGTGCTTTCTCATTCCGATCTTGGGTACTTTCTTTCTTCTTATCCTTTTTCTTAACCCACCTGCTCTCCCACTTGTCTAGACATCTCCAAAACTGCGCGCTTTGCAGTATCTCTTTAAGGTGTGTTTTCATTCCTGCAGACCTCATGTGTTCAAAATCTTTTGTCTCAAAATCTAACCTGTAACTTTTGCTCAAGTGTTTGGTTTTACCTATGTCTACTTTGTATCTATCTGCAATTTCTTGTAACCTCCTATGTATGCTGCTTACTTCTCTTGTTACTCTAGGGCAAATGTATCTCAGCTCTTCTTCTGTGTATGATTCTAACCTGTTCAGACCCATCGTTCCCTCTACTAGTTCATCTGCTTCCATGCCCAATCTTATTTTATTCAAATATTCATCTCCCTTCCTGCTGGGTGTACTCTCTGGGGAGTTCAGGCTGTTCAACCATTGTGTAAACTGTTGCGCATTCAGTCCCATCAATGTGGCACTTACGTCTACTGCTACTGATGGTTTCTGTAACATTTCTGTTTTTGAAGTTAGCAGTACTGTTAGTGGTGGACCGGACCTTACCACAGTTGATTGAGCACAAGCTGGAATTGGACTAAATTCCAACAAAGACCCAGATCTATTTGGTGGCGTTCCTACCGGAGTCGTTTCTTGAGTATTTTCTATGCATCTCCTTCCTGTCTCATTTTGTGTCATTACCCCTTGGTCACATACATTCGGCTTTGCCTGTATATACAATGGCACTGGCGGACCTACAGTGATAGGCAAAGATATTGCATCCGGATTCTGTCTGTTCCCAGAATTCTGTGGCATGTTAATTCCAACATTATGGTTCATCATTGCTGGCATGTCTAACTGGTTTTCTGCTATTTGAATGTATTTCAGCACTTCTTGCATATGCTTTTGAGGCATCAAAATTTGTGTTGATTCGGCTTGAATCAATGTCGGTCTTTGGTAATTCTGTCCTCCCTTCGCCATTAAATTAGAAGTCATTCCCAAATTATGCTCATTATAATAGCGCCTCTGAACCTGTGGCTGATAATCATTAACAGGTTTCAATTTAGGCATGTCGAAGTATATTCTATGAACTTTTGGTATTTCTGGCATAAAAGGCATATCGGGACTACTTTGCCTCTGCAATTTTCTCAAATTCAGTGTTACAGTACCCTGTATTGGCTCTGGAGTGGCAATATATCTGATCTCCAAGCCTTTTGAGTACTATCCAATCTAGCATCCTCTAGTGTCTTTTCTACTTTTCTCACTCTTGTTTCAAATTTCTTTTGTAGTTGCCTTCTAGCTATTTGCTCCCAAATTGCTAATGCTTCAAACTGTGCTGGTCTTGGAGGTACTTTCATGTCGTATAGCGCAAATCTTAGATTCTCCAAAACTCTTAGATTAAACGACCCGTGGATAGGGAACGCTACACTTCCATGCTTTTCTGTTAATTTGCACCATTGCTTTAACCAAAGACATGGTGCGACAGCCTTTTCTTCAATCATGATGTAAGCTGGTGCACCCTCAGATGGTGTCTCTTCTCCTACATTTGCTTTAATATATACATCTCCCCTCAAGGCACTCTTAAGTGCTTTGAAAAATGTCATCTTTCCGTCTTTTATTTTCTTTAAAAAATGTAATCAATAAGTGACTTTAATTCCCGGAATACTCTTCGCTTGCCTTTCCCCACCAATTGCGCTTCACGGACTGCATCCAATCCGTGCGCGACCCTTCTCACCAACCAACCTATCCCAGCGCGGCTCCTAGTGACGGCACACCCACACACTGCGGCTGACAAAGTCTTGCGGCTTGTCCTCCTTCATTCAGCTTCACTCAGAACTAATTTCTGCAAAATATTGCGAGCACTAACCAAAAAGAAGAAAACAAATCTGTCTGTTTACTACAGGAAGGGTAATACAATCGCTTCAGAAACCTTAGGGATTTTTCACTAGCCTCAGCAGTTATTCCATCTTTCTCGGTTTCCCACTTCCGCAAGAAAAAGTTGACCCGCAAACTTTACTCTCGACTGATCAATGAACTATTCTAGCACGCCTTAGGATTCGTCAAATCTCAAAGTCGAAAATCTTCTTTTATTCCTCAACATTCGTACTGACTTGTTGACCACGCCCGATCAACCTACTAAACCGAACAAATTACAACATCAACCAAGTGGCTCATACACTTTTCAACATACTCCGGATTGTCTTGACCTCACAGGGCCCGTCTCAACATCAACAACCACGTTGACAATTTGTCTTCACAAAGCGCTACACACATGTGAAGTTCGACGACTTCCCTACTCTCACACTTTCGAGTAACACTCCTCTAAAATTTTGATTGGAGTTCGTAACCCCCTAAAATCCTCACAAACTTCACAATTCATCTGCGGCATAAGCTATGCAAGCGCGAGACCAAAACTTCACTCATACTGTCACTAGAAACGCCGAAAACATTCTCACACCTCCATTTCCTCCATTCGCAAGCTCCGAGATTCCGGGAAAGTCATTGGGGATTTAGGGCATCATCATCTCTCCAACTTGTTTTATCAAAAAAAATTCTAACTTGAATCCGTCTATTGTTCGGATGGGGTCCCAAAGGGCAAAACCATCAATCTCTGCTACCATCTGCTGATAGCGCGTCCAGTCCTTATAAATTACTTGTACTTGGACACGCTGGAGGTCGGTGAACTTTCACCGAGTTGGGTTCTCCTCATCCGAGAATAGTCGGATCACTCAAATCAATAATCAATAACCATTATAATCAATACCCAATACTCTTTTAATAGATCAAACAACACAATAGGAATCAATAACAATCAGTATTTTGACGCACCATGACCTTTCAGTCATGGATAACCACACCAGTTTATTAAAGTTAATGAGTTTATTTCCCTATATTAACAAAGCTAACACGATATAAGTAAGTCTCAAAATCAAATGGTATACATATGCAAACATTACTAGCTGTCCATAGCGACGGAAGAAACGCAATCTACGCAAAATCTGGATTATAATGCACTCGCTTATGGAAATGCAAATCACTAATACAAGCAAATGAATTTGACTAATTGCATACATTGGTCAGGATAACAAGATTTCAATTTAGCATGGTGCATCAAATGAATACCTCAACTAACCTCTAATTAGCATTGGCATGTGGGGCTTCATGTAAAACGAATTTAGTCAACACAAATTTAGAAAACTTCTAGCTTGGGCTCTGTCAAAATAAGCAGTTGGTACCTAAGAAGGAAAACACAATGCATAATACAATTATCCTTTCATAATTACCAAATACAATCAGCATTCAAGGTAAGTCTTCGTCCTTCAGGTACCGGTTCAACCAGCATGGGGCAGATTTCAAAGGGGCAAAGTTAAAGGCAAGTTTTCCTTGCGGTAGCAAGGAGAATGGGGCAAAAGTTACTGCATGGACAAGACGGGGCAAAATTAAAGTTAAAGTCTCTAGGGTGAGAATTCTTAAAGTCTCTCTCTGCGACAGAGAAAAGGCATCAAAGTGTCATTTAAAATGGCGTCTTGAATCTGGCTTCAAAATGGCATAGAAGAAAATGGCTTACTTCTCTTTGTCCGGTGGGTTTAAGTAAGAAACGTTCCAAATTCTTCAGGCTCTTCCATAGGTTCATAGGGTGGCTTCCTTTTGACCAATAAATAGTGTCTTTCTCTTAGTATTCATTTATGCATATGGTGTCCTTGGAGCCTTGGAACACAAGTAGCAACAAAGTTTGCCAATTATTTCTGTATCAGTGACTTTATTGTCTGCACCTGCAGAAACTGACCTTGCTTCAAAGGGGATGAAACTGGCCTAGCACGAAACCTTGAGATAAGTGCATTAGTCATCTCTACTGGAAAAATACAACCTTAAATTTAAAATACGTTTTTGTTGATACAAGTGAAAACCACGCAGTTAAATTTGAGACCAGGCAACTAGGCCAAAGGCTCTGCTAAATTTAGGGCCATATTTATACTTTTTGACGCAAAACTGCGCTAACGCAGTTTTGCGCCAAAAAAATTAGCGCCGGCTAACGCCATTCTGAAGCGCCATGCGGGCGCCGTATTTATTGAATGACGTTAGCCGGCGTTAGCCGCCGGCGCTGTCTGGTGTGCGTTGAAAAAAACGACGTACACCAGGCAGCGCCGGCGTAGGGGGAAAATGGCGTATGGGCGTCCACAAATGGTGCAAGTCAGGCTGAGGCAAAAAAATCGCCACAACCCGATTTGCGCCATTTTTTTACGACGCCCATCCCCCATTGAAATGACTCCTGTCTTAGCAAAGACAGGAGTCATGCCCCCTTGCCCAATGGCCATGCTCAGGGGACTTCTGTCCCCTGGGCATGGTCATTGGGCATAGTGGCATGTAGGGGGGCACAAATCAGGCCCCCCTATGCCACATTTTTTTTAAAAAAAAAATACTTACCTGGACTTACCTTAAGTTCCCTGGGGTGGGTCCCTCCATCCTTGGGTGTCCTCCTGGGGTGGGCAAGGGTGGCAGGGGGTGTCCCTGGGGGCAGGGGAGGGCACCTCTGGGCTCATTCTGAGCCCACAGGTCCCTTAACGCCTGCCCTGACCCAGGCGCTAAAATCCGGCGCTAATGCGGGTTTTTTAGACCCGCCCACTCCCGGGCGTCATTTTTGCCCGGGAGTATAAATACGACGCATATGCATCGAAGTCATTTTTTAAGATGGGAACGCCTACCTTGCATATCATTAACGCAAGGAAGGTGTTCACGCAGAAAAATGACGCTAACTCCATGAACTTTGGCGCTAGACGCGTCAAACGCCAAAGTATAAATATGGAGTTAGTTTTGCGTCGAATTTGCATCGAAAAAAACGACGCACATTCGGCGCAAACGGAGTATAAATATGCCCCTTAAGCTAAGCATAAAACAGTTTCAACAAGAAAATCATAGAATACATTTGCAATTATGACGGATTACTACATTGTTAATTCTTCATGATTAATTAAGCTTGTTTATAATAATGGCGAACTACCTTGTGGGCATATTTTCCCACATACATTATTTTTCTTTGCTAAAATCACACTACCTTATACGATTTTGTTACATGATATATGAATATTTGTTAGTCTTTCCTTTTCTGCTTCATCACCACCATCTAGATGCAAAGTTATATGGGTTTGAACAGTAGTTCAAGTGTTGCTTTCTGGAAGAGTGCTGTACCCAGCTATCTCTGTTTTTTGGGCAATGTGCTCCTTGATCGCGAGATTGGTGTCAAGTATGAATACAAATGGCTTGGCACTTGGTGAAAGTTAGGGCTCAAAACTGACATGGCCGTGTCATTCGACTAGCTTTGTACTATTTCTTGCTTGTTGTCCTTGGCAAACAACAAGAATTCTGTCTTGGTGGGGTTAAGCTTCAGATTGGCTCTGCACATCCAGGTCTGGATGATGTGCAGCCAGTTCTTGAGGCATTGTATACCTGAAGCAGAAATTATTTTCAATTAGATTTGTGATTCTAATGAGTTCAAGTGAGATCCACGAAAATCATCAGGTTTGTGGACTGTTCAGGAATTCTTCTGATTTTCTCTCTATGTTGATTTTGTTGATTTACCTGAGAGAACCACTGCCACTGCAACATCATCTTCCCTTTTCTTAAGTTCATCAATGGTGCAATTTTTTAAAAATCTTTTTTTTTGCAGCTCAATTTCACAAGCGAATTTTTAAAAAAGAGGATATTTCAGTGTGAATATTTTAACTCTGTTGACTGACGCAAACAATATTAAAATGTATGTATTTTCATGTTCTAAAATGGCCAGATATGGCTCCCCCATAAGGGCAGAGGAGTGTCACACCCTGCCAGCAGCGGCAGCTGCAAAACCTTTTAAAGAAAAGGATTAAGAAACATGTTTATTGTCCTTTTCTTAAAAAGAGGCGGGCCACGGGGTTTACATGCACTGCGGTCATTGCGCATATATGTTTGGCCGGCTGTCTTGGGCCAGCCAAACACACATGTGCAGTAGGCTCTCTCAAGCCCGGCAATACAGTTGCCGGGCTTGAGGGAGCCTGCACAGGCCCCCAGTCTGCCTGGGAGCGCCCTGGCTAGGCCCTCCCAACCAATCCTGACTCTGCTCTGAGAAGTGTAAGGATTGGAGCAGGGCAGACTGGGAGCCTGTGCCTGGAGAGACGCAGGAGAGAGGAGCAGTGCACGGCGGAGAAGGTACGCTTTTTCAAATTTAATTTTTATTAACTTAAATGTATTAATGCCCCTGCCCCCCGCTTCAATGCCCCCGGGAATCCCATTGAGCCACAACTGAAAATGGCCAATTTTGAAAGCTCGGAGGAATAGACGAAGGCCCAGATTCAGAACATTTTCACACAATGCAGTGCTGCAACTAAATTTGCAATACTACATTGCATAACAAAAATACAGCATAGAGGCATTTCTACTTAAATTGGTCTCCGGATGATGTCATCCACTGCACTGGCACTCTGACATGGCTGACTGGTATAATGCACAGCCTCACACAATGGAGTAGAGGTGAGTGTGCTCTGTCTTGCTTATGATTTGTAATGGAAGCATATCATTCATATACAAATGTCAATGCCTAGAAAAACTCCATGCATTGGATGTGTGCTGTGCACTGCACACAATGTTTTATTTATTTGAGAAATGACCACATTTTCCATTATTAATCCCTGCTTCCAGTAAACATTAGTTTCTTAATGCATAACATGGTCCGACTATTTTACTAGATCAGATTGTTTTTGTGCAAAAACCAATGAGACCTGTGTGCTGATCTGCTACTGTAACGCCCCCTTGACGTCAAAAAGTGAGTCAAAGCATTTTCCCACTTAATACATGGTACCTTTCTAGCACAAACCGCCTTTTGCGCTGGAAAGCTATTAACGTGTTCCGCTTTGTGCTGGAGCACATCCTTAGTACATCTGGGGTGTTCTTAGGTGAGATTCAGCTAACTTTTTTTAAGTGAAGGAGACTTTGAAGGTCAATTGGTAGCATCCTGGAAGAAGTGTGTAGCTCCTGACTTGGGATTTGGGGTATTTTTTCAGTCAGTTAAGCCGAGTCTTGGACAAAGAGGCACTTTGGATGCAGCATTGTACGTTGAATCACTGGTACAGACTGGGCTCTATAATCGTAGGCCTGATTTAAAGGTTGGTGGACAAATATCCACAGATTTTTTGCCAAATCCAGGGAAGTATCCATCATTTGAATTTTCTGCACCATAGAGATCATATGGTCGGCGAAATTCCTCTGAGGTATTCTCCCCTTCAGAAATATATAGGCTTTTCCGTTGCCAACCAGCTATAAATCAGGACCATGTGTTGCATGTGTGTATATGTTTGTGTGTGTGTACATTTCTATATGTGTGTTTGCATGTGTGTGTGTTTGGCTTCTGAGGTGAAGAACTGAAGTGAACCTGGTGTTGTCTTGGAGACCGCTCATTAAGGCGCCTTCTGCAAGATTTCTATTCCTCTGGGAGATTGCTTTATTTTTATGAGCATCCACATCTTGAAATGTCTGGACTTCACAACACTACCTGTTGTAGTTTCCACTGGAAAGTGTTTTTCGAAGATAATCCTTATTCTTATAGCTGATGTGCCCGGGCCATTGCTTTAGCCAGCGAGAACCAGATCTGTGACTGATTCAAAATGGTTGAGTGGGGCAGGTATGGGGTCTGGGATGCATTTTTTTCTGTGCAC
The DNA here is from genome assembly GCF_031143425.1 of Pleurodeles waltl. Classification (NCBI taxonomy): domain Eukaryota; kingdom Metazoa; phylum Chordata; class Amphibia; order Caudata; family Salamandridae; genus Pleurodeles; species Pleurodeles waltl. The sequence goes on from NC_090448.1 coordinate 205,769,233, forward strand.
ATCTAAATGCAGTCAGTACATTAAGGGCTATATGTACGAACACTTTGTCCTATAGACACAGAATGGGTAAAAACCTTTGCTACATCTGGCCCTAAGTATCTATAATATTGCACCTCATATGTCCAACTGTTGAGAACAGTATGCGACATTTCTAACACGCAAGCACGTGTACACACATGCCACTCGTTTGTTCACTCAATTCTTTCTCTTGCTTGAATCGTCTCTTTCTCTTGTTTTAAAAGCCACACATTCTCTTAACCGACCACAGACCATTTCAGCTCAATATCACCTATCCACAACTGCAGTATGTAGATAAAGATGGAAACAACTGGCTTAAGGAGATTATAACAAATAATGGGCGTTAAGGCTTCTAGTGGGCCCAATCTCCACTAGTGCCTCAACCCCAATGTTGGCATTACGTGGACACCAGGTCATACCATTTGCACAGAGCTCAAAGACTGAGGTTTATCCTTTTCTTAGTGTGCCCCATGCCGCTGGCCTGGCAGTTTGTGGCCAATCTGGGTACAACAAGAACATATTGCCTCACATGGCATGTCTAATGTATTGCATTGCATTATGATATTGGTAAGTTGTAATTCTAGGAACAAGTCATATTTTTCTCCTGTTACAGACACATTCTGAGATGAGAACACCCCTGTAATGAAAAAAATTACATCACTGGTTGCCTGTATTAACTTCCATCATAACACATTCTGCAGGACATGCCTTTCTCCTCTACTGACCTCTAGAGCTGCAGTGCTGCTGCGGTGTGAGGGTTCCACTCCTCCCCACCTCTAAAGCTACACCCACAGGAGGAGGGACTCTTTCAGTAGCAAACAAGCCCTCAGTGTAAGCGGGCAGGCCTTGCGTTGTATGCCTGCCTGTCCTCTCACCCCACCTGCCTCAGGTCACACGCCTGCAGATCTGTCCTCCTCGATGTGCCTGGCTTCCTGCACTACAAGGTCACAAGGCCTGAAAAGACTTGTGAGTTGAGATGATTCAGGCAGACCGTACACACTTCACTGGGGATGGCAAACTTGTACTTGACCTCCTCAAGGCCTTTGAAAAGCATCCGTTGAAAACAAGGGAAGGGTCTAATTGGTCTGACCTACTTGGAGGTCTAGGAGTGAGCAAAATGCTTGCAAATTGATACACTTCTCCCAATTGTTGTCAAGTCAGGCAAGAGCAGTATATCAGCCCTTTGAGTTTGTAGTTTGTGTTTTTAAAACTGCAAAGCAAAATTCATAATCCCAGAATGTAATTAAAAAGTGGTAGTGAAACAACTTCTCACATGTGACTTGGGTAGTCTTTATGCTTTTGTCGACCACCTGACCGCCATGGTGGTGGCGGTTGGTTCGTCGCAAGGTCGGTGGTGAAGACCGCCATATTAAAACTGCGGCGATGAACCGACCCAAACACAGCCACATCACTGCGAGTACTGCCATTGCAGTCCGACAGCCACCACTGGCGGTTGCCACCCCCAGGCCGGCAGAAGGCATTACACCGCCCATCATATCACGAGTCAGCAGACTGCCTCGATTTCCGGGGCATACCGAACGCTACAAAAATTCTGTTGGAAACGAGCAGTATATAAGGTAACACTAACCTCCAGGGATACAGATAGGTTCACGGCTGACATGGAACCAGAACTGGAAGTCTTCCCAATGCTCTACCATGCAATCCAAGTACAGAAACAGCGATGATGACAAAGACGACAACCGTGAGTACAGCCATCTAGCACACAAGGAAGGGAAGGGGAGAGTTACACACCGACACGCAACACACACACTCTCACGGTCTGTGATGCACATATACACACGTACACAAACACCCGTCCTGATACAGACACACAGCTACAAACACACATGCACACACAAATCACAGACAGACACAATCAAAACTCACACACCACTCCCAACACACACAGCACACAAATAGCATACACATGGATAAAAAAACGGCACAAAAAAACAGAAATAACACAAGCCCACAAAATGAAAGGCTGGACAAATCACTGATATCGACACCAACAACACCAGTTGGGTAGATGTATTAGAAGGTGACAAGGTTATGAATAAAATATAAAACTATGTATAAGAATGGGCCATTGGCCAGTTCAACAAGTGCAATATGCACACATGGCCCTGATGTTGCCCCAACTTGACTCCTGACAGACTCATGTCCTCCACTGGGCAGGGACCTCAAGGGGCAGGCAGTCACCACAGGGGTAAGGGGGTGGGGGCGGTGGCGGGTTTAGATTTGGAAGAGGGGTCCTTTGGCTTTGGTTTGGGAGGGGTGGGGGTTTGGGCTTAGGTTAAGATAGCGGGGGAATGGGTTTGGAGCGGGGGTGGAAGTGGCTACACTTTTCTTCTTAAAGGGGGGCCTTTTGGCTGGAGGAGGAACATGGGAAACACAAGGGGACCACGGAATGGCTGGGAGCTGGAGGGACTGGGCTGGGGGGGGAACATGACCCTAGGGACAACACAGGGTTGGGATGGAGGAGGGAACAGTTCAAGGCGGGAAAGGAAAAGTTTTTTAGGTACAGTGGGGTGGATTGTGTGAACAGGTTTGGGAGTGGAGGTAGAGGAAGTGGTTGTAGGACGTGTAGATGTGCTGGACTTGGATATAGGTGCATGCAAAGTATGCATGCTGAGATGGATGACTGTTGGGTGGGTGAGTGGGGGCGTTTATGTGTCTTGGTAGGAGGGGAAGAGAGGCTGGGAGAAGATAGGCAGGTTGTGTGAATGTATGTTGAGGTGGTGTCTACAAGTATGGTGGGTCTGCAGCATGTGGTTGTGATGGTGGCGGTGGTCAATGTGGATGTAGTGAATGGGGTGCATCTCTGCGTGCCTGCTGTGGTGGTGACTGCTGGCAAGGCTAAACTTATGGCTGGACCTGGGAGTGAGGGTGCAGTGCTGGCAGTTGTGAGTGGTGATGTGACTGTGAGTGAGGAGGTGATTGGTGAGACAGTGGAGGCTGTGGCTGTTGTTGTGTTTGCTGGTGTGTGTTATGTGTGTGTATGCCTGTGATGTGACCTGTGGTGCTTGTGTGTCTTTGCGCGTCCTGTCTGTTGGCATGGGTGCATGCGATCTGATGGTGTTCTTGGGAAGGGTGGGGTGAGAGGGCTCTGGGACTGAGCACAGATAGCTGGAGGGGGGACGGAAGAAGTAGGGACACTGGCTGCCGTCAAAGAGTTGACCAGAGCTTGAAATGATCTCTGTAGGCCAAACAGTGCACTGTGAATGCCTCCCATGTAGGCATTGCTCTGCTGCATCTGGGATGCCAGCCCCTGGATGGCATTCACCATGGTTGACTACCCAACAGACATGGATCTCAGGAGGTCAATAGCTTCCTCTTTGAGGGCAACAGGGCTGACTGGGGCAGGGGCAGAGGTGCCTGTGGTGAAGGAGATGCCCACCCTCTTAGGTGAGTGGGCACAAGCAACTTGGTGGGGAGCTACTGGGAGGGCGGTGCTGGTAATGGGGGTGGGGGATGATGTAGTTGCTGGGGTAGTCCCAAAGGGGTCCGCCCCCACCAGGGAGCTTCCATCGGAGAAGGAATCAGAGTCAGATGTAGCAGTTCCTGTCTCCCCGTGGTGCTCCCCTCACCCTCCAACCCACTGCTCCCCTCTAGGCGTTGCTGGACTCAGCCTCCTGGGTCCCATAGGCTGCAGCCTCCACACTTGCTGGTGCCCCTTCTCCTCCACCTGATGATGCTAATACACACAAAGACAGAAGAAGACAATGAGGGAGGGTGGGGGAGAAAGAAAGGGAGCATAGAGTCAATCACAACACTTATGCCACATATGAGCCCCACTTTACAACAATACACAAGCAATATACAGTTTGCTGTGCCAAACACCAGACCACATGAATGGCTACTGACAACAAGAGACCATGCAATTGTGAAGTCCGACCATCCTCCATTGACAACACTACACTGATACAGCAGCAGATTGTGACTAATCACTAAACCATGTGTGGGAGTTAACTTAGGGACACCTTAACTTACAGTGTGTAAACAACCTGCATTTTTCTGCACATACCACATAGATAGTTGAAACAGCAGTACATGAGAGTCACCAATTTTCACTTTAGTCCCAGGTTGTAGCCCTCTACATATGTAGCCATGTCTGTAACTTACAGCTACTTATCAGACAGACCAATTAGTATTAGAATGAGGACCTCAGCAACAAACCCGGCCAGAGGTTACTTAAGCATCCACTAGCTAGTAGCAAATTATACAATCACTATGCGACTCAACACCTACATGAAGAACACTGTGAGTACTCACCCCCTTATGGCTGCTATACTGCCCTCGAGTGCCCATCCAACTCTGGGTAGGCCACTGCCGGTATGCAGGCCATTAGGGGGGTCATAGTCCAATGGGCACCCCTCCGTCGTTGGGAGGACGTCCCCAGCTGGGACTCTGCAGTCTTCCTGACTCAGCGTCACAGGTCCTCCCACTGCTTTCTGAAGTGGGTGCTCTGACGGCTGTGGACCCCCAGGGTCAGCACTTCCTTGGCGATGCCTCACCACAATCACTTTTTCTTTTGATGGGCGCTGACCTGCATGGGAGATACAGAGATAGGGACACATGCATGTAGACTCCTCAACCAGTTACAGCAATGGACTTTATACTGTAAACATGTCACTGTCATGCTACACAGGACACATACCTATGTGCTCATAAAGGTTCCACAACACAACACTCTCAAAAGGACATACTGCATGCACACATGAAACTGCATACAACCATGCCACATCTACTATACAGAAAAGGTGCTTACCTGCCTATCTAGACCCCTATGCAACTGTCCATACAGGGTTAAGACCCCATCCACAAGCTTCCCAAGTTCTTCTGGTGTGAAGGCTGGGGCCCTATCCCCTGTAGAATGTGCCATTGTGGCTTTCATATACAGGACACAGCAGCACACACAGTGGAGGTCTTGATAGCTGGACAGTCAGGAGTCAAGTGAAATGGCTGTAAGAAAATGGCGGTCACAGCCATGGCAGTGACCACTGTCACTGCCGGCGGTGATCTTCACTGGCCCCTGTTCCCCTTAGACATCAATGTTATCCAATGAGGAGTTGCACGGCAGTTCCCACCACCCACCGCCATGACGAATAACGCCAGCAGAGTGAGATCACTTCCATCTTTCCTCTGCATACAGGACAGGAGGCTGCCATTTAACACTATTATTTATCATTGTACCCAATTACATGTGCGTCATAGCTCGATCTGGCACAGTACATGCCGGACCCTACACATTGTGAAGTTACTCATCTGAAATTATAATGCCTTATATCATTTGTGTTGTAATCACTACTCTGTTCCAAACTGTCAGACCTAGGGAACTGTGATGTACTATATGATTTCCTGACTCATATCTTCACATGTCTCCTTTCATTGTACATTTATGCTGCAGACATACAATATAATGAAAGGGGGTTGTATTAGATGTCCGTCAGTATGTAGGAGCAACCAGATCATAGATGGCAAATAGGTTGCCTGTGAGGTTAATAATTCAACATTGATTGTTAAAATGGGTGCTCAATAAGTATTTTCTTTGTTACACTTGTATTTTTTGCTATGTGTAGACACTGACCAATGCGGAGGCGGAGGAATGCACCTGTGTACCGGCCCCTAGTTGACCTGGCTACAATGGAAGAACAACATGTAATGTTCATCTGTCGTCTGAATAGTGTGACAGTCAGAGAACTGTGTGCACAATTGTAGCCAGATCTCATGCCTGCTAATCATCATCCAAATGCAATTCCTACTACTGTACAGGTGCTTTCAGTGCTCCACTTTTTGGCCACTGGGTCATTTCAGGTGACAGTGGCCTTGGCAGCAGGTATTTTTCAACCAATGTTCAGTTTAGTGTTGAAGGATGTTCTATCTGCCTTGCTCAAACACATTGATAGCTATATCAAATTCCCACATGGTGCAGATTTGGCCACAGTTAAGGCAGATTTTTATGTAATGGGACACATCCCACATGTGACTGGGGCCACTGATGGTACCCATATAGCTTTGGTGCCTCTCAGGATACATTAGCAGGTATACAGAAACAGAAAGAAATATCATTCCATTAATGTGGAGATGGTGTCCCTCGCTGATAAGTATATATCACAAGTTACTACCAAGTTCCCTGGATCTGTGCATGACACCTACATTCTGAGGAACAGCATTGTCTCACACCTGAAAACACAACTACAGAGAGAGAGAGGCTGGCTCATTGGTGGGTATAATCTTTGTTTTCACTGTCTGTCACAGCATCTATCCTTTCCCTTCTCCTCTGTATTGTTGGTGACTCTGGCTACCCTAACCTATCCTGGCTGTTTACACCAGTGAGAAATCCAAGGACAGAGGCTGACAATCACTGCAATGAGCCACACGGAAGGACCAGAAGAGTGATAGAAAGGACATTTGGCATTCTTAGAGCACGATTTCGGTGTCTGCACATGTCCGGTGGATCCCTGGTCTACTCCCCTGAGAAGGTCTGTCAGATAGTCATTGCCTGCTGCTGATAGATGTGTCTTGGAGACACGGGTCTGGGAGTGATGGGCGACTGGTATAGTATCTGCCTCAGTAGTGGGGGGTCTGGCATAGCCTGGGTGAGGCTTGTGGAGTGTGATTGACCAGAGGTGCCAGATGGGCCAGAGAGATCTTCCAGATCCAACCATCCAGAGTTGCTGTCATCATTGGGACCTTCTTTTGGTGGAGGACTGGGTGTTCATGGCACCTGCTTCCGCCTGACATTAGCAGTGGTTCCTGTGGACAACAAGAAGAGATATTCACATCTGCCTCACATTTTCACATTGCCTAACCAGGGACATGGTGCTGGATGGTTGCTCCTCAGGTATGGCATTGGCAGTAGGCATTTTATTTATTGCTTGGTGGCGCATGGGGTTTATTTTATTTTATTACATCTGATATGTGATGACATATCAGTATTTTTGCATTACTGACATTGCCTTTCTTGGTTAGCTCTTGGGACTTGCTTATTCAGTGGTATTTGTCATCCTTTCCTAGGTAGGTGTACATATGAGGTGGATGCATTTTTAGGTCAGTGAAGGGTGATGCATTGTGGGATTGGTAGTGCTTCATGCTGAACATGCTTTACCAATATTGTTGAGTGCAGGCGTTGAGAAGATGTTAGTAGAGTGGTGTGGACATGTAAAGGAATTGAGAATGGGTGGTTAGGAGGATGGGTTTCAATGTGAGATTGGGTGGGTTGGGGAGTGATAGGGTGACGGGACACATGCAATACAGGTGTACATAGTGTTAGGTGAGTATGGGTGACTTACCACTTTTAATTCCTCCGGGTATTCCAGTCAGGCACTCTGGATGCAGGATATCTAAGACCTTCTCCTCCCATGATGTTAACTCTGGGGGAAGAGGTGGGGGTCCACCGCCAGTCCAGTGGGTGGAAATCTGGTGTCTTGTTGCCATGGATTGCACCTCACCGTAGGTCGTTCTACCTCTTCCTTATGTCGTCCCTTGTGCGTGGATCGTTTCCCACTGAGTTCACCTTGTAGACGATCCTATGCGATAACTCAATTTTCCTGGATATGGATGTCTACTGCTCCTGTGCACCGAACAGCTGTGGCTCTACCCTAACAATTTCCTCTACCATTACATACAACTCCTCATCTGTGAAATGGGGGTGCTTTTGCGAGGACATGGTGATGTCAATGTGTGTGTGGTGAATCGGTTGTGCTGAGGGTGGTGTGTTTCATGGGAAGTGGAGGGTGTGTGGTTATGTGGAATTGAGTGCTAGTAGTCCATAGTGCAATAGTCTGGTGCGTGTTTGTGTACAGTGCTGTTGTGTGGTATGTGGTGTGTGCTTGGGGTGTACAGGAGGCTGTGTTGGGCATGTGCAGTTCCTTGTCGTGAGTGGCCACGAGTTGTGAGGCAATTGTTTTCCATTGCAGGGGATTGTGGGATGTGTGGATGTATGTTTTATACTTGTGTATGTGGTGTGTGTACTTGTATCAGGTGTGGTGTATGTGAAATGGCCAATGTGGGGTAGTTTTGTTAGGAAGTCAGTGTTAGGACCGCAGTGGTCCACACCGCCAATGGCTTACTGCCGTTGAATGACTGCTGTGCTGATTTGTGGGTTTTCATTTGGAGGGCGGTATATTCTTGGCTTGGTGGTGAGGTTGGTGGGACCGCCTCTCTCCCGCTGGAGTTCGGCCTGGCGGTGTGAGATTTGTGACTGCTTTCTGGCAGTTTTGTGTTTGTGACTCATAATACGCCGGTCGATTTACTGCCTCTGCAGCGATCTTTTGGCAGCCGCCAGCACGGCGGTCTTCGGAAAAGACTGCCAAAAGCATAATGACCACCCTGGTTCTTGAGGGCTCAGTGCCTAGGATGGAGTGTAGTATGGTGGGCCCCTGGAATGCAATGCAGGGAAGCCATCTTGTCACCTTATGATGGAGTGCTATGTGATTGATTAATGTCACTAAGAAACAGTGCAGTATCAAGGGCTAGTGCTCAGACCTAAAGCAGAGCAGTAGGCTAATGACTCAGGAGAGGAGTGCAGAATTATGCGTGAGCATCCCTAAGATGTAGGGTTATCATAGGATGCCATCCAAAGGACTGGGGCAGTGTCCCTAGGAATCATAAAGTGTGGGGTGTTAGCACTGCTAGAGTGGAATTACTGAGCACTAATCCGCCAATCTGGTCTGCAATGTAGACACATTAATCCAGCATACTACACTGGACTTGGGACACTGACCCACCATAATTCCTTATTTGGACAGCAATCTACATGCATTACACTGCATCCATGCAGCACCACTCTGCTTCCATTTATTACTATTCCTACATGTTCTACACTACACATAGAAATGCATGGTATTTCACTGCATCATATAAAGGCTAGTATTCTACACTACACCTAGTGACATAGATGTGCAACACTGCACTGCACCATAGGGACACCAATTTACAATTATCCACTATACTAACCTGTACCACTGAGCCTTGACTCACTCTCACCTTAGAGGAATTCAACTTACTTCGACAACAGGGGAAGAGACAGAAAGTACAGAGCACTAACCCTTTCCAAAACCACTATCCATTGCACCCTGTAAATACTAATCCACAAAAACGTACTGAACCCTAGACACACTACTGTGTTGTGCCTGTTTCTCACTGTTCTCCGCTAGTGCTGGGAAGCCCGGATATGGGTAGCCATGCGCTTTACAAATTTGTTGTATTGTATTATATTGTACGTAGCCACACTGCAACCTAGGACACTAACTAGTTCAACTGGATTGTAGTTTAGGGGGCTTAGGTCCTTAACCCTACTTGCATTATAGGAGTAGCTTGTCACATTGCAACTAAGGAACTCCAACTCATGACACCACACTTTCATATAGGCACTAGCACATGATGAGATACTAACAACTGAATTGCACTGCTCATTTGAAATGGTACACTGCACCCTATATATACGTATGTGCAACAACACTGAACTGCACCTTATGGTCATTAACCTACTACACACTTCTGCATCCTGTGAATACTGACCTTTCTGCACCATACTGTTTAAGGGTTTGAGGGGATGGGATGCACTCCTTATTTCTAATGTTGGTAGAATCATTCTCTACAAGATGGTGTCTTCACCTCACCTGCTGTGCATCCTTCAATATTATTTCTTTGACATCACTGTTTAATTCTTTAGATTACTTAGGGAACACATGTAATACTTTTGGTGGACAAATGTGACGCCCAAGGTCTCTTTTGAGATATGTACGCAAAATTATGTTAATGGATTTTTCTATGGCAGGCATTAGGTTGTATTATTGGGCATCACAACTCATTTTTATGAATGAATCTTTTAACAGCCGGTGGACCCTGCCATCCGGTTTTACCTGGACTACTTTACAAAGCTAGGCTTGTGGTCATTGCTTTATGGAGATTGATTGACACCTTCTATACCTTCCAGTACTATGGTTGCTCTTATAATTTGTAAAGATAATCTGAAATGGATGAAATGGGATCATAAATTAACACAGTAGAAGTTCCTCAGGGAAGTCACATGGCTAACATATACTGGGATCCTTGCAGGCTTTGCTCAGTAGAAACACATTGGCATTTCTAAATTAGGTTACAATTGGACAAATTACCACGTTAGTTCCTCTGAGCCACAAAATGAGGAATCCATACTACGTAAGTCTCAATTCTATGAACATCTCCAGAAAGGACAAATTTAGAGGCTCATCACAAATTGGAGTTAGTGTCACTATCTAAATTGACCCCCTTGAAGCCAAGCTGCTAGAGAATAAAAGGACTCGCACATTGGTCCTAAATGAAGACAAAGGCCCCTCGAGTGATGATGAATGGCATGAAGCAAAGATAGACCACAAAGAATTGGTAATAACGGCTAGGCTACACCTAGTTCAATGTAAATACCTCCACAGGATATATTACTCCCTAATGTGTCTGTGGATGATGGGCTGGTCCACAGCCTCACATTTACTCAAAAGCAAAGTTAGGTTTTTTGATGTTGTGTGGGGCGGTACAACCATACAAGGGTACTGGCACAAAATAGCTTGCAAACTATCAGTGGTGCTCTGTTGGTAGGTAAGTGTATCATCCAACTGGTACTTCTAATCAGTATGGAGGATGAAAGTTATACACATGAGCACTCTCACTTCTCACCCAGCATGACATAGCTAAATTTTAAATCTCTCACTTTCCTCTTCTGAAATGTTGGCATGTATGTTACTAATACAAAAAACTCCAACATAGACATTGTAGCACCAGTGATAGGTAGAGAAGATATATTCTAATTAGGGGTGGGCGAAGAATTCTGATTTGCCGGTGGAGTTTGCGTGGGTTTGCCCTATCTGCGATCCTTGCAGGGTTCTGAAAAACTCTACGAATGACACAGAGCGGTGTTTTGTTTTTATCTCACAGGCCTAGCCAATGTTAAGTTGGTGAGCAAGAGAAATAGCTACGTTGGCTAGCGCGAGCTGAATGCCGGCGGTCGTGGCAGGCCGTTACCGCTTGCGTTGAGGAAGCAAGCTGCTTGAGTAGAAAATCTACTCGAGCGGCAGAAATATGTTAGCGCCCTCTGGCTATCCACATGATGCCGTTTGCACTCATTTTACAGCACAGGAGAAACTCCTGATGCAGAAAATCAGCCCGTACAGTGCAACTTAGCAAAACTCCGCTGCTCGTGGAACTCCTCATGGTGCAGCTAGGTTTTTTCAGTACTTCCTGGAGTTTTGCATTGCAGAACTCCATGTACTCCACACAGGCCTAATTCTAGTAGAGTAGTATTTGAGCATACTGTATGTGTTAAAATGTCTACCAGTCAAGAATGAATACAAATTGAAATCCAAGAACAACTCTCCCTTGCCTCTCTTTCCTTATGAAATTCCACAGAGCACCTTTTGCTACACACAAATTACACAAGCAAATACAGCTAAATGTCTTTTTAACCTCACCCAAAGTTCACTACATACAATAGAGTGGGTGAGTCAGGTCTGAAAAGAACAATTAAAACCTTGAGACAGACATGAAGCCATGTAAGTGTTTACTATTCCCGGCATAATATTAGAAAGTTAACATGAAGAGCAGTGCAACACACACACACACACACACACACACACTCTCTCTCCCACCATTTATTGAAGAGGCTGTCAGACTTTCAGATATTTATGCCAGGCTTGTTGGCTTTGGCAATAACTGTTTGATGATTCTATCTACTGTAATTTATTTAAGTTTTTGAAAAACGGAAATGGCATCTATTCTACAGTCATTTTGTAAAATAAATGTTGCCTTCAACAATATGCCTTTTATACTGATTGAAAGTAGAAAGTTGCCACAAAATCATCACATCCATTTTGCATGAACAATAAACTACACAGACTGTATCAATGACAGCGAGTATAGGAGTTCTTTGTCCCAGACAGGACTGTTGGATGCCAGGAAGAGCAGAAAGGAGATGTTGCACAAACAGTTCCCAGTCATGAATTGTATGCCGCAAAGGGATTCTCTAACTGGACATTGTTATCCATGTCTAGTTAGAGACTAGACATTGTTATCCATGTCGTGAATTTCTCTGCTACCTCAGAGGACCATTTAATTTGCTTCAATTTTGGTGAGTGCCATTAGAGCCCACAATCCATAAGGTGTTGTACGCTTTGTGACAACGTTCTATGAGTAAGCTCTGGGGATTTGGTTGCTTTTGCAGTGTAAAATAATGGAGGACTTAATTGCATTGGTCAGTGGAATTGAACAGAAAGTGTGTGTGTGTGTTTCACATAAGCTTTATTCGGCCAACAGACCATCAAAGCAATACAATACAATACAATATAATATAATAATATAAACCATAATGTCATAGAAAAATTTAAAAAAAGAATGATCCATGTTTGCCCGTCTTAAAACAATTTCAACTCATTGTAAATAAAAAGTGCGTATGCGCCATGCTGTTGCTAAAAACTTACTTACTGCGTAAATTGTCACATTTGAATTGTGGCTTTTTAAGATCCGCAAAGCTAAAAAACATTTCCTTAAATTCAATTCCCTACAGATTTTATGTATCCATTTAAACCTTGGGATTGAATAGGCGGGACAAAAAAACATAAAATGTTCTACTGTTTCGGAAGGAATGCCACATACAGGACAGGTATCAGAGCTTGACTTAGGTCCCCATCTGCTCAGAAAGTGTAATCTAAGACCGCAGATCTTTTTGGGGACAAGTGTGTAAAATGGGATGGTTGATCTTCAGGGTAACCTCTGTTCAATGCGTGCAGGGGCCTTCACTCTAGGGCAGATATCAGAGTATATCCTGTGGGATCTGGTCTTTATGAAGCTGTTACCCGCAATGGAATAAGCCACTGAGAGTCTGTTATTTTGGTAGAGAGACTGTGAAGAGGATTATGGAGTAAATTTAGATTAAAAAATCCGGTCAAGAGAAAATGAGCTTTAGACTGAGTGGACCTGATATCTGGGATTAGAAGCTCCAGCCCCTTCTTCTTTTGCTTTTTCCATGAAGTTGCAGGATGAGATGTACACATTTGAGAAAAATAATCTGCCAATTGAGGCATTCTGGGTCCAATTCTTGACTGTAAGATGCTGGACTGGCTTGTAGTGAGTACCAAGGGGTACTTGCACCTTGCACCAGGCCCAGGTATCCCTTATTAGTGTAGAGGGGTGTCTAGCAGCTTAGGCTGATAGAAAAGGTAGCTTAGCAGAGCAGCTTAGGCTGAACTAGGAGACGAGTGAAGCTCCTACAGTACCACTAGTGTCATATGCACAATATCATAAGAAAACACAATACACAGATATACTAAAAATAAAGGTACTTTATTTTTATGAAAATATGCCAAAAGTATCTCAGTGAGTACCCTCAGTATGAGGATAGCAAATATACACAAGATATATGTACACAAAACCAAAATATGCAGTAATAGCAATAGAAAACAGTACAAACAATGTATAGTCACAATAGAATGAAATGGGGGCACATAGGGATAGGGGCAACACAAACCATATACTCTAGAAGTGGAATGCAAACCACGAATGGACCCCAAACCTATGTGACCTTGTAGAGGGTCGCTGGGACTGTAAGAAAACCGTGAGGGTTAGAAAAATAGCCCACCCCAAGACCCTGAAAAGTGGGTGCAAAGTGCACCTAAGTTCCCCAAAGAGCACAGAAGTCGTGATAGGGGAATTCTGCAGGAAAGACCAACACCAGCAATGCAACAACGATGGATTTCCAGACGAGGGTACCTGTGGAACAAGGGGACCAAGTCCAAAAGTCACGATCAAGTCGGGAGTGGGCAGATGCCCAGGAAATGCCAGCTGTGGATGCAAAGAAGCTGCCACCGGATGGTAGAAGCTGAGGATTCTGCACAAACGACAAGGGCTAGAAACTTCCCCTTTGGAGGATGGATGTCCCACGTCGTGAAGAGTCGTGCAGAAGTGTTTTCCCGCAGAAAGACCGCAAACAAGCCTTGCTAACTGCAAGAGTCGCGGTTAGGGTTTTTGGATGCTGCTGTGGCCCAGGAGGGACCAGGATGTCACCAATTACGTGAGGGGACAGAGGGGGCGTCCAGCAAGACAAGGAGCCCACTCAGAAGCAAGCAGCACCTGCAGAAGTGCCAGAAAAGGCACTATGAATTGGAGTGAATCGGTGCTCACCCGGAGTTGCACAAGAGAGTCCCACGCTGCCGGAGGACAACTCAGGAGGTCGTGCAATGCAGGTTAGAGTGCCGTGGACCCAGGCTTGGGTGTGCACGAAGGAAATCCTCGGTGAGTGCACAGGAGCCGGAGTAGCTGCAAAACATGCGGTTCCCAGCAATGCAGTCTAGCGTGGGGAGGCAAGGACTTACCTTCACCAAACTTGGACTGAAGAGTCACTGGACTGTGGGAGTCACTTGGACAGAGTTGCTGAGTTCAAGGGACCTCGCTCGTCGTGCTGAGAGGAGACCCAGAGGACCGGTGATGCAGTTCTTTGGTGCCTGCGGTTGCAGGGGGAAGATTCCGTCGACCCACGGGAGTTTTCTTAGGAGCTTCTAGTGCAGAGAGGAGGCAGACTACCCCCACAGCATGCACCACCAGGAAAACAGTCGAGAAGGCGGCAGGATCAGCGTTACAAGGTCGCAGTAGTCGTCTTTGCTACTTTGTTGCAGTTTTGCAGGCTTCCAGCGCGGTCAGCAGTCGATTCCTTGGCAGAAGGTGAAGAGAGAGAGATACAGAGGAACTCTGATGAGCTCTTGCATTCGTTATCTAAGGAATTCCCCAAAGCAGAGACCCTAAATAGCCAGAAAAGGAGGTTTGGCTACCTAGGAGAGAGGATAGGCTAGCAACACCTGAAGGAGCCTATCAGAAGGAGTCTCTGACATCACCTGCTGGCCCTGGCCACTCAGAGCAGTCCAGTGTGCCAGCAGCACTTCTGTTTCCAAGATGGCAGAGGTCTGGAGCACACTGGAGGAGCTCTGGGCACCTCCCAGGGGAGGTGCAGGTCAGGGGAGTGGTCACTCCCCTTTCCTTTGTCCAGTTTCGCGCCAGAGCAGGGCTGAGGGATCCCTGAACCGGTGTAGACTGGCTTATGCAGAAATGGGCACCATCTGTGCCCATGAAAGCATTTCTAGAGGCTGGGGGAGGCTACCCCTCTCCTGCCTTAACACCTTTTTCCAAAGGGAGAGGGCGTAACACCCTCTCTCTGAGGAAGTTCTTTGTTCTGCCTTCCTGGGCCAAGCCTGGCTGGACCCCAGGAGTGCAGAAACCTGTCTGAGGGGTTGGCAGCAGCAGCAGCTGCAGTGAAACCCCTGAAAAGGCAGTTTGGCAGTACCCGGGTCTGTGCTAGAGACCCGGGGAATCATGGGATTGTCTCCCCAATACCAGGATGGCATTGGTGGGGCAATTCCATGATCTTAGACATGTTACATGGCCATATTCGGAGTTACCATTGTGAAGCTATACATAGGTAGTGACCTATGTATAGTGCACACGTGTAATGGTGTCCCCGCACTCACAAAGTCCGGGGAATTGGCCCTGAACAATGTGGGGGCACCTTGGCTAGTGCCAGGGTGCCCACACACTAAGTAACTTAGCACCCAACCTTTACCAGGTAAAGGTTAGACATATAGGTGACTTATAAGTTACTTAAGTGCAGTGTAAAATGGCTGTGAAATAACGTGGACGTTATTTCACTCAGGCTGCAGTGGCAGGCCTGTGTAAGAATTGTCAGAGCTCCCTATGGGTGGCAAAAGAAATGCTGCAGCCCATAGGGATCTCCTGGAACCCCAATACCCTGGGTACCTCAGTACCATATACTAGGGAATTATAAGGGTGTTCCAGTATGCCAATGTAAATTGGTTAAATTGGTCACTAGCCTGTTAGTGACAATTTGGAAAGAAATGAGAGAGCATAACCACTGAGGTTCTGATTAGCAGAGTCTCAGTGAGACAGTTAGTCATAACACAGGTAACACATACAGGGCACACTTATGAGCACTGGGGCCCTGGCTGGCAGGGTCCCAGTGACACATACAACTAAAACAACATATATACAGTGAAATATGGGGGTAACATGCCAGGCAAGATGGTACTTTCCTACACCCCCCCCACCCCCAAACAAAGGACAATAAGACTAGCCATGACCTGATGAGTCTTCATTGTCTAAGTGGAAATATCTGGAGAGTCCATCTGCATTGGAGTGGGTACTCCCAGGTCTATGTTCCACTGTATAATCCATTCCCTGTAGGGATATGGACCACCTCAACAATTTAGGGTTTTCACCTTTCATTTGTTTTAGCCAAAGTAGAGGTTTGTGGTCTGTCTGAACAATGAAGTGAGTGCCAAACAGGTATGGCCTCAACTTCTTCAGAGCCCAGACCACAGCAAAGGCCTCCCTCTCAATGGCAGACCAACGCTTTTCTCTAGGGGTCAACCTTCTACTAATAAAAGCAACAGGTTGATCCTGGCCCTCAGAATTAAGTTGTGATAGGACTGCCCCTACTCCTAATTCAGATGCATCAGTTTGGACATAGAATTTTTTAGAGTAACAAGGGCTTTTCAGGACAGGTGCAGAGCACATGGCCTGCTTCAGCTCCTCAAAAGCTTTCTGACAGCTAGCTGTCCACAATACCTTTTTAGGCATTTTCTTAGATGTGAGGTCATTAAGAGGGGCTGCAATGGAGCCATAGTTCTTTATGAACCTCCTGTAATACCCAGTGAGGCCTAAGAAGGCTCTCACCTGGGTCTGAGTTGTAGGGGGAACCCAATCTATAATAGTTTGGATTTTCCCCTGAAGTGGTGCAATCTGTTCTCCACCTACCAGGTGTCCCAGATAAACCACTTTGCCCTGCCCTATCTGGCACTTTGAAGCCTTGATAGTGAGGCCTGCCTTTTGCAGGGCCTCCAAAACTTTCCATAGGTGGACCAGGTGATCATCCCAGCTGGAGCTAAAGACAGCTATATCATCTAGATATGCTGCACTAAAAGCTTCCAGCCCTTGCAGGACTGTGTTCACCAACCTTTGAAAAGTGGCAGGTGCATTTTTCAATCCAAAAGGCATTACTGTGAATTGGTAATGGCCTCCAATGGTTGAAAATTCAGTTTTTGCTTTTGCATCTTCTGATAACTTGATCTGCCAATACCCTGCAGTCAAATCAAAAGTGCTTAGATACTTGGCAGATGCCAGTGTATCTATCAGCTCATCTGCCCTGGGTATAGGGCGAGCATCAGTTTTGGTTACTTGGTTGAGACCTCTATAGTCTACACAAAACCGCATTTCCTTCTTTCCATCTTTGGAATGGGGTTTTGGTACAAGTACCACAGGAGAGGCCCATGGACTTTCAGAGTGCTCAACCACTCCCAGTTCAAGCATTTTCTGCACTTCTTGTTTTATGCAGTCTCTGACATGGTCAGGCTGCCCATAGATCTTACTTTTGACAGGCAAGCTGTCTACAGTATCTATAGTGTGCTCACACCGAGAAGTGGTGCCTGGCACAGTAGAGAAGAGTTCTGAAAACTGACCCAGGAGATTTATGCAGTGGTCTTTCTGCTCAGCAGTAAGACAATCTGCCAAAACTACACCTTCCAGTAGAGCATCTTGCTCCATGGAAGAGAAGAGATCAGGGAGAGGGTCACTCTCTTCTTCCTGTCCTTCATCTGTTGCCATGAGCAGGGTGAGATCAGCCCTGTCATAGTAGGGTTTCAGGCGATTGACATGGAGCACCCTAAGGGGACTCCTGGCAGTGCCTAAGTCAACTAAGTAGGTGACTTCACCCTTTTTCTCAACAATAATGTGGGGTCCACTCCATTTGTCTTGGAGTGCTCTTGGGGCCACAGGCTCCAAGACCCACACTTTCTGCCCTGGTTGGTACTGAACCAAAACAGCCTTCTGGTCATGCCATTGCTTTTGGAGCTCTTGGCTGGCCTGAAGGTTTTTACTGGCCTTTTTCATGTACTCAGCCATCCTAGATCTTAGGCCAAGTACATAGTCCACTATGTCTTGTTTTGGAGCTTTTAAAGGTTGTTCCCAACCCTCCTTAACAAGTGTTAGAGGACCTCTTACAGGGTGTCCAAATAGGAGTTCAAAGGGGCTGAAGCCCACTCCTTTTTAGGGTACCTCCCTGTAAGCAAAAAGGAGGCAAGGTAATAGGATATCCCATCTCCTGCGGAGTTTTTCAGGGAGTCCCATTATCATACCTTTGAGAGTTTTGTTAAATCTCTCCACCAGTCCATTTGTTTGTGGATGATAGGGTGTGGTGAACTTGTATGTCACACCACATTCCTTCCACATGGCCTTTAAGTAAGCAGACATGAAATTGCTTCCCCTGTCTGATACCACCTCTTTTGGGAAGCCCACCCTGGAAAAGATTCCCAGGAGGGCCTTTGTCACTGCAGGAGCTGTAGTGGTCCTTAGAGGAATTGCTTCAGGATATCTGGTGGCATGGTCCACTACCACCAAGATAAACCTATTGCCTGAAGCAGTAGGAGGGTCAAGGGGGCCAACTATGTCAACCCCTACCCTTTCAAAGGGGACCCCAACCACAGGCAGTGGGATAAGGGGTGTCTTTGGGGTGCCACCTGTTTTGCCACTGGCTTGACAGGTTTCACAGGACTTACAAAATTCCTTTGTGTCCTCTGACATTCTAGGCCAATGAAACAAGGGGACAAGCCTGTCCCAAGTTTTCATTTGCCCCAAATGTCCAGCTAAGGGAATGTCGTGGGCTAGAGTTAGGAGGAACTTTTTGTACTCCTGAGGAATCAGCAATCTCATGGCAGCTCCAGGTTTTGGATCCCTTGCTTCAGTGTACAAGAGGTTGTCCTCCCAGTAAACTCTGTGAGAGTCACTGACATCCCCATTTGCTTGTTTGACAGCTTGCTGCCTTAGACCCTATAGTGTGGGACAGGTATGCTGTGCCACACTCAGCTTCTCCCTGGCAGGCCCCCCTTCACCCAAAAGCTCAGCAGTGTCTGCTTCCAGCTCCTCTGGTGTAGGTTCTGCACAGGGTGGAAATTCTTCTTCCTCAGAAGTAGAATCCACTGTAGAGGGAGGGATAGTAGGTAGTGTTTTACCTTTACTAACCCTAGCTTTAGGGAGCACTTGGTCCATTCTTCCAGGATCCAAGTCACCCTGTCCTTTTTGCTTTTTGGCCTGAGCCCTGGTTAAAGCAAAAATATGCCCTGGAATGCCCAGCATTGCTGCATGAGCCTCCAACTCCACATCTGACCAAGCTGATGTCTCTAAATCATTTCCTAGTAGACAGTCTACAGGTAAATCTGAGGCAACCACAACTTTCTTTGGACCAGTAACCCCCCCCAGTTGAGATTTACAACAGCCATGGGGTGGCTAAGTGTGTTGTTATGAGCATCAGTTACTTGGTACTGGTGACCAAGTAGGTGTTGTTCAGGGTGGACCAGTTTCTCTATTACCATGGTAACACTGGCACCTGTGTCCCTGTAGGCCTGAACCGCAACACCATTTATTAGGGGTAGTTGCTTGTACTTATCCCCGTTTAAGGGGACAAGCAACCAAGGTGGCTAAATCAATAGCCCCCTCAGAGACTAACACAGCCTCTGTGGTCTCCCTAATCAGACCAACCCCAACTAAATTACCAAAAGTGAGCCCAGCTACTCCCTTGGATTGGCTATTAGTAGGTTTGCTCCTACCAGCACTGCTATTACTAGGGGCACTAGGTGTAGCAGCAGGGGTTGTAGTGGTAGGAGGCTTGGTGCTTTTCTTTGGACAACTGGGGTCTGTTGTCCAATGGCCTTTTATTTTACATAAATAGCACCATGGTTTCTTTTCTTTGTTTTGATTTGAAGAGGATTTGGACCCACCACCCCCACCAGAGTGTTTTTGTGGGCCTGATGAAGACTCATTTTTAGATTTGTCCCCACCCTTGTCAGAAGACTTACTATCCTTCTTCTTGCCATCTCTCTCACCCCCGTATGAACTTTTCTGTTCACCCTTGTTCTGACCCATTTGTCTGCCTTCTTTCCCAATTCTTGGGAAGAGGTCAGATCAGAGTCTACCAGGTACTGGTGTAACAAATCAGACACACAATTATTAAGTATATGCTCTCTCAGGATTAAGGGCCAGATGTAGGAAAGGATTTGCGAGTCGCAAACAGCAAAAACTGCCGTTTGCGAGTCGCAAATCGCATATTCCTATGCAGAAATGCATTCTGCGAGTCGGGACCGACTCGCAAAATGCATTTCAGAATCGCAAATAGGAAGGGGTGTTCCATTCCTATTTGCGAATCCTAGTGGTATGCACTACCATTTGCAACCGCATATGCGGTCGCAAATGGTGTCGCAGTTACCATCCACTTCAAGTGGATGGTAACCCACTCGCAAATTAGAAGGGGTCCCCATGGGACCCCTTCCTCTTTGTGAATGGACCCCAAATTATTTTTTCAGGGCAGGTAGTGGTCCAAGGGACCACTACCTACCCTGAAAAAATACCGAAACTAAAGGTTTCGGATTTTTTTTAAGTGCAGCTTGTTTTCCTTTAAGGAAAATGGGCTACACTTAAAAAAAATAAAAACTGCATTATTTAAAAGCAGTCACGAACATGGAGGTCTGCTGACTACAGCAGGCCTCCATGTTTGCGAGTGCCCATAGTCGGTATGGGGCCGCAATTTGCGACCCACCTCATTAATATTAATGAGGTGGGTCATTGCGACCCCATACCGACTCGCAGACGGTGTCTGAGACACCGTTCTGCATAACATTTTACGAGTTGCAAATAGCGAGTCGCTATGACTCGCTATTTGCAAGTCGCAAAATGTTTCTTTGCTACATCTGGCCATGAGTTATATAGGCTTTCATAGTCAGAAACTTTACTGCCATGTAACCACCCCTCCAAGGCCTTCACTGAATGGTCAACAAAGTCTACCCAGTCTTGTGAAGACTCCTTTTTGGTTTCTCTGAACTTCATCCTGTACTGTTCAGTGGTTAAGCCATAACCATCTAGGAGTGCATTCTTAAGAACTGTGAAATTATTGGCATCACTTTCTTTTACAGTAAGGAGCCTATCCCTACCCTTTCCACTGAAAGATAGCCATAGGATAGCAGCCCACTGCCTTTGAGGGACCTCCTGTACAACACAGGCTCTCTCAAGTGCAGCAAACCACTTGTTAATGTCATCCCCCTCCTTGTAAGGGGGAACTTTCTTTTGCAGATTCCTAGAATCATGCTCTTTTGCAGGATGACTATTGGGAATACTGCTGCTGCCACCATGGGTTTCTAAACCCAATTTCTGTCTTTCTCTTTCTATTTCTAAGGACTGCCTATCTAAATCCAGCTGTTGCTTCTTGAGCTTTAGCCTGGATTGTTCCACTCTCAACCTATTGAGCTCCCTTTCTAACACTCTGTCATCAGGGTGGGTGGGTAGGGCATGTCTTGAAACAGAGGAATGGTGAGAATGAACAGAGGGAGACCTGGCCCTGACAGATGTCACACTAACATTCTGGCCTACAGAAGTGACACTTCTACTGTGATGAGAAACAACACTATTACTGTGATGTGAATTCACATCAGTACCAGCTATGCTAGGTGGCCTGCTAAGGGGCAGGTTGGAAAGATTCCCTCCCAAATCTTTTGCTAGGGGTGCCCCAGAATCAGAGTGGGAACCATCAGCTAATTTCTCACCAGAAGTGCCAACAAAAGTCTTGTCTTGTTCAACTAGCATGTCAACTAACAGTTCTCTACAGGGATTCTTCCCTACCCCTAAACCTCTTTCTACACAGAGACTCCTTGCTGCCTTCCAGCTAAGGTGGTCATAAGCAGTCTTGGACAGATCAACAGTTTGGCCTGTGCCAGACATTATAGAAAAGGTTTAAAGGACAGAAAAAGAAAGAAAAAGTTTTCAGAACTTTTTAAAGGACAGAAGAAAAAACTTTTAAAACTTTTTAAGAACTTTTTGAAAGTTTTAGAGGTACTTTTCAGCACTTAATAAAAGAAGTGAGAGGAGAAAAGCAAAACTTTTTGGTTAGGTGTACATACACTGAACTTGTTTTGTATATTTTTCTTTTATGAAAAGTACAATGACAAAAGTGGTAAATAGTTGCAAAGTACTTATCCCACCGCTGCACAACCAATGTAAGAGGCTGGACTGGCTTGTAGTGAGTACCAAGGGGTACTTACACCTTGCACCAGGCCCAGGTATCCCTTATTAGTGTAGAGGGGTGTCTAGCAGCTTAGGCTGATAGAAAAGGTAGCTTAGCAGAGCAGCTTAGGCTGAACTAGGAGACGAGTGAAGCTCCTACAGTACCACTAGTGTCATATGCACAATATCATAAGAAAACACAATACACAGATATACTAAAAATAAAGGTACTTTATTTTTATGACAATATGCCAAAAGTATCTCAGTGAGTACCCTCAGTATGAGGATAGCAAATATACACAAGATATATGTACACAATACCAAAATATGCAGTAATAGCAATAGAAAACAGTGCAAACAATGTATAGTCACAATAGAATGCAATGGGGGCACATAGGGATAGGGGCAACACAAACCATATACTCTAGAAGTGGAATGCGAACCACGAATGGACCCCAAACCTATGTGACCTTGTAGAGGGTCGCTGGGACTGTAAGAAAACCGTGAGGGTTAGAAAAATAGCCCACCCCAAGACCCTGAAAAGTGGGTGCAAAGTGCACCTAAGTTCCCCAAAGAGCACAGAAGTCGTGATAGGGGAATTCTGCAGGAAAGACCAACACCAGCAATGCAACAACGATGGATTTCCAGACGAGGGTACCTGTGGAACAAGGGGACCAAGTCCAAAAGTCACGATCAAGTCGGGAGTGGGCAGATGCCCAGGAAATGCCAGCTGTGGATGCAAAGAAGCTGCCACTGGATGGTAGAAGCTGAGGATTCTGCATGAAAGACAAGGGCTAGAAACTTTCCCTTTGGAGGATGGATGTCACACGTCGTGACGAGTTGTGCAGAAGTGTTTTCCCGCAGAAAGACTGCAAACAAGCCTTGCTAGCTGCAAGGGTTGCGGTTAGGGTTTCTGGATGCTGCTGTGGCCAAGGAGGGACCAGGATGTCACCAATTGCGTGAGGGGACAGAGGGGGTGTCCAGCATGACAAGGAGCCCACTCAAAAGCAAGCAGCACCCGCAGAAGTGCCGGAACAGGCACTACGAAGTGGAGTGAATCAGTGCTCACCCGGAGTTGCACAAGAGACTCCCACACCGCCGGAGGACAACTCAGGAGGTCGTGCAATGCAGGTTAGAGTGCTGTGGAACCAGGCTTGGTTGTGCACGAAGGAAATCCTCGGTGAGTGCACAGGAGCCGGAGTAGCTGCAAAACACGCGGTTCCCAGCAATGCAGTCTAGCGTGGGGAGGCAAGGACTTACCTCCACCAAACTTGGACTGAAGAGTCACTGGACTGTGGGAGTCACTTGGACAGAGTTGCTGAGTTCAAGGGACCTCGCTCATCGTGCTGAGAGGAGACCCAGAGGACAGGTGATGCAGTTCTTTGGTGCCTGCGGTTGCAGGGGGAAGATTCCGTCGACCCACAGGAGATTTCTTCGGAGCTTCTAGTGCAGAGAGGTGGCAGACTACCCCCACAGCATGCACTACCAGGAAAACAGTCGAGAAGGCGGCAGGATCAGCGTTACAAGGTCGCAGTAGTCGTCTTTGCTACTTTGTTGCAGTTTTGCAGGCTTCCAGCGCGGTCAGCAGTTGATTCCTTGGCAGAAGGTGAAGAGAGAGATGCAGAGGAACTCTGATGAGCTCTTGCATTCGTTATCTAAGGAATTCCACAAAGCAGAGACCCTAAATAGCCAGAAAAGGAGGTTTGGCTACCTAGGAGAGAGGATAGGCTAGCAACACCTGAAGGAGCCTATCAGAAGGAGTCTCTGATATCACCTGCTGGCCCTGGCCACTCAGAGCAGTCCAGTGTGCCAGCAGCACCTCTGTTTCCAAGATGGCAGAGGTCTGGAGCACACTGGAGGAGCTCTGGGCACCTCCCAGGGGAGGTGCAGGTCAGGGGAGTGGTCACTCCCCTTTCCTTTGTCCAGTTTCGCCCCAGAGCAGGGCTGAGGGATCCCTGAACCGGTGTAGACTGGCTTATGCAGAAATGGGCACCATCTGTGCCCATGAAAGCATTTCCAGAGGCTGGGGGAGGCTACCCCTCTCCTGCCTTAACACCTTTTTCCAAAGGGAGAGGGTGTAACACCCTCTCTCTGAGGAAGTTCTTTGTTCTACCTTCCTGGGCCAAGCCTGGCTGGACCCCAGGAGGGCAGAAACCTGTCTGAGGGGTTGGCAGCAGCAGCAGCAGCTGCAGTGAAACCCCTGAAAATGCAGTTTGGCAGTACCCGGGTCTGTGCTAGAGAACTGGGGAATCATGGGATTGTCTCCCCAATACCAGGATGGCATTGGTGGGGCAATTCCATGATCTTAGACATGTTTCATGGCCATATTCGGAGTTACCATTGTGAAGCTATACATAGGTAGTGACCTATGTATAGTGCACACGTGTAATGGTGTCCCCGCACTCACAAAGTCCGGGGAATTGGCCCTGAACAATGTGGGGGCACCTTGGCTAGTGCCAGGGTGCCCACACACTAAGTAACTTAGCACCCAACCTTTACCAGGTAAAGGTTAGACATATAGGTGACTTATACGTTATTTAAGTGCAATGTAAAATGGCTGTGAAATAACGTGGACGTTATTTCACTCAGGCTGCAGTGGCAGGCCTGTGTAAGAATTGTCAGAGCTCCCTATGGGTGGCAAAAGAAATGCTGCAGCCCATAGGGATCTTCTGGAACCGCAATACCCTGGGTACCTCAGTACCATATGCTAGGGAATTATAAGGGTGTTCCAGTATGCCAATGTAAATTGGTTAAATTGGTCACTAGCCTGTTAGTGACAATTTGGAAAGAAATGAGAGAGCATAACCACTGAGGTTCTGATTAGCAGAGCCTCAGTGAGACAGTTAGTCATAACACAGGTAACACATACAGGGCACACTTATGAGCACTGGGGCCCTGGCTGGCAGGGTCCCAGTGACTCATACAACTAAATCAACATATATACAGTGAAATATGGGGGTAACATGCAGGCAAGATGGTACTTTCCTACATTGACCTTCAGACACAGGAAATTGTGAAGGCCAGTAGCATACACTGGGCCGCAAAGTCCCAGCATGATGATAAGAAGATAGACAGGTCACCCATTGCATGGCTCTTGGTAGACCGTCTGAAGAACTGGTGATAGCCTTTAAGTGGGATTTTCACATCATGCCACCATTCTTGGGTACATAATGTCATGTGATGTTAAAAAGGATATGGCATCCAACTTTCAAGCACTGCCACCTTCCAGGAAACTTGACTTTTAAACTTGGGCTCATTCTTCAAATTTGGTGTTGAGGCAGTATACCCTTTGAATGTAAGTCAGTTGCATGAGGGACTGGCCAGAGAGGCAGCCAGCCAACCCCAGTCCTCTTGTTGCATTTCTGCCAGAGAGGTAACAAACTTGCAGAGTCTTCCTGCTTGGTTATAAGTGGAAATTATTAGAGCTTGTAAGTTGTTGAAGGCTCTTGGGAAAAGGGTGCCTTTTGCGTTTCGAAGAAGAGATTTTATTCTTGGTGCTTTAGCAGTTCTGCGAATACTTTGAATTTATCCTGGTTAGAGGGGACTGGCAACGAACACACTCAGGATCTTGCTGGATAAGACCTGGAGAATATAGGGGCTTTTTTGGTAGTGTTCTCAGTATTCCCCACCCTTCTAATATTTTGTAATTGTTACATATTGTGTTGACCGGTGATTGAGTGGAAAAAGTCATGACTGTTTCTTCTCTTTGGTGCAATATATTTGAAGGCATGAACTGTATGCCCAAAATGTTGCTATAGTTTAAATAGCAAAGGTTTGGGTGAGAAGCCAGACGTTTGACAATGTTTCCTCAATTCAGTATACTGTTATAGCCTTGGGATGTGTACTCCGGGTGCCACATTGTCGTTTGAGTGGAGGTGACTTGGAGTGAGTTATTTTGAACTGAAGATGTGCTGGAGTGGGTCAAAGGGATGGGCAAGCCATGCAGTTGTTCTTTGGGGTGGTCACAACTCTTGATTTCAAAGTGATAGTATGAACAGTTGCTCTGCTGGGGAGGTCATTCCAACTAAGGGGTTGAGAGGGGTCAGTGGCGAAGAGAGAGGCGTGAGCTACCCCACTAAGTGTTATGTTGGTTTTGGGATGGATTCTTGTACTACTAAAAAAAAGCCTGTGGGCTGGTTAGAGCTAGGGTGCCAACCTCTGGCCTCACAGAAGATCAAATCCTGGTTGTTTTTTGAGGCATTGATGGATCACAAGGAGGCTGAGAAAGTGCTCCGTTATTCAGTCACTGTGAATTCAACCAATCAGCTGAAACCAATTCTCATTGAGTCTCTTTATATAGGGGTGGAATATGTTTTTGGCGTTAGAGGACTGGTCTCACACTCTCAAAATGTTGTCCTGTTTTTTATTTTGTTTCTAGAGTAGCTTTGTCTGCGCTTTGACAGTTGAGGAGAAGGGGAGCTGGAGGCACTAGTTGTTAGGTTATCCACATTTGTTAGTGGGTTGGATGCAGTGTTGGACAATGAAATTATGCTTGTAACTGCATTGTTTGTTGCCATGTTGTTGTTGTCTAGCGTTTTGAAGTGCAGAGGCACAGGATGAATTTCCACACCCTTGTTAGGGATCAGAGTTATTAGGGGCGGGCATCTCTGTGGCCAGCATTGGTATCTGTGTAACTGGGCTTAGCGCTGCTGTTGGGGGCGAGATAGTTTGAGTGTTGATATGAGACTGGGCTTTTCCAATCAGTTTGGCTTCCTGAAGTAAATCTCCAACTATATAATGGAGGGTGAGTAGCTTGTTCAACAGAGTTGAGCAGACACAGGGGGTCATTCTGACCCTGGCGGTAGACTACCGCCAGGCCAACGTCCGCGGATGCACCGCCAACAGGCTGGCGGTGCATCCATGGGCATTCTGACCGCGGCGGTACCGCCGCGGTCAGAAACGGAAAACCGGCGGTGTCCTGCCGGTTTCCCGCTGCCCTGGGGAATCCTCCATGGCGGCGCTGCAGGCAGCACCGCCATGGGGATTCCGACCCCCTTACCGCCAGCCTGGCTCTGGTGGTTTTGACCGCCAGAACCTGGCTGGCGGGAACAAGTGTCGCGGGGCCCCTGGGGGCCCCTGCAGTGCCCATGCCACTGGCATGGGCACTGCAGGGGCCCCCTAACAGGGCCCCACCAAGATTTTCAGTGTCTGCCAAGCAGACACTGAAAATCGCGAAGGGTGCAACTGCACCCGTCGCACCCCTTCCACTCCGCCGGCTCCATTCGGAGCCGGCATCCTCATGGAAGGGGGTTTCCCGCTGGGCTGGCGGGCGGCCTTCTGGCGGTCGCCTGCCAGCCCAGCGGGAAACTCAGAATTACCACGGCGGTCTTTTGACCGCGCAGCGGTATTCTGACGGCGGTACTTTGGCGGGCGGCCTCCGCCGCCCGCCAAAGTCAGAATGAGGCCCACAGACTTGAATACTGGACGTGGCAAAGGTTGAATGGAGTCAATAGATTATGTGTATTGGGCTAGCATCTCTGGCAATAACATTTGGATATCAAACTTGTTTGATTGATATTCCAATGCCTTGGCAGTGGTGGCAAGGGTATTGATTAATTGTCTCCAGGTCCTTTTGTCAATAGGCAAGTTTATAATGTGATTTTGAATCAGGGGCTCAACATGGAAATTATCAGCAAACATCTTAGGGCTTGCTGGAGGGACCAAGGTTAGGCAAAATTAGCCCCCTTTGGACTGAAGAGATTGAAGTTGAGAGACTGATATGTCTTGGGATGCATCATTGTTTATAGTGTGCATTGTGTCATTTGAAGCTTTGGGATAAACTCAGTCTTAAGTTTGCCAAAGATTTATCTGTTCAGCAGGACAGAGTTGTTGAATATTTAGTTTTTGAATTAAAAAAGCATGTGACTATCTAAATAGTTGCTGCTCAGGAGAGAGGTTTAAGATAGAGAAAAAGGGGCTGGTGGTCAGTCCAGTTGTCAGATAGTATTTGCTGGATGGGACCGGCATCCTTGTCTAATAATCCGGATTCAGGAGTCATGGGGAGCTGTAACGCTGGGAGCACCCCTCTGACTTCCACGTGATAGATATAGAATGACACCCTCACCTTTCATTAAAGAGAATTTTGACAAATTGTTTTTTTTTAATCTTCGGCATGAGGCTAACATACTGGTTGACTGTGAAATAAATGGCAATAGTAAAAGGATGACCTTTAGAAGTGGAGATTAAGGGTTAGACTGGATGTCCTAGCCTTGCTCTCTCACACCCACAACAGCACATGTAGGAAAAGACATCTCGCATCAACATCCATGCAAATGAAGTTGGCCTGAAGGTCAAGAAAAATAAATCCAAAGTCATGCCACTCAACATCTCAAACCCTTCACCAGTCAAGGTGGACGGAGAGGACCTAGCTATGAGTGAAGATTTCACCGACCTAGGTAAATACTATCAGACATGATGAAGGTGTAGGTAGTGACATCAAGAGCAGACTGAACAAGGTCAGGATTCCCTTCAGGATGCTGATGTATGGAGATTACCTCAGTGCAGCACCAACGCCAAGCTGAGAATTTAAAACTAAGAATTAAAAGAAAATATGTGAGCTGTGTAGGAAATTGGGTTACCGGTGGTGGGTGGGGGGGGGTAAAGTGCTATTCAAGCAGCAACCACAGTAGCTTTCATTGTGAAACACACACAAACCACACATTAACCTGTGCTCAACCCACTGGTAGCTGGGCACAGAGCAGTCAGGCTTAACTTAAAGACAGCATGTAAAGTATTTTGCAGCACTTCAAACAGTAATAAAGTGTAAACACAACACAAGAAAAATCTCACACCAATTTAGAAAAATAACGTAAATTTTTATAAATAATTTGACATCAACATAACAAAAATCCAATCAAGAGAACTGGAGATATCCAATTTTAAATATTTAAGTGAAAAGAGCACCAAAAAGCATAAAGCACCAACTGTGGGTATCTGCTGGCACTAGACTACGACAAAGTCTCAAGTTCAGGCCTACCACAATGGAGCATGAGCTGAGTGCAGAGACCCAGTTAGACCCCCTGAACAAATTCAGGTTG
The DNA here is from genome assembly GCF_031143425.1 of Pleurodeles waltl. NCBI lineage: Eukaryota > Metazoa > Chordata > Amphibia > Caudata > Salamandridae > Pleurodeles > Pleurodeles waltl. Next base: position 205,798,368 of record NC_090448.1, read on the forward strand.
GGGCCCAGCCTAAACATTTTATTTTTTGGGGGGAGGGGTAGGCGTGCAGCCCCCCACTCCCCAGGCAGAGCTTGCCCCGGGGATACCATCCCCCGGACCCGGCCTAAACATTTTATTTTTTGTTGGGTAAGGGGGGCACCAGGATACCCCATCATCATGGTTGGGTATCGCAGGGAAGCCTGATGGTACCCACAGTCCCAGCTGTCTCCCTGCTTCCCGCAGGAGCCAACATTGCTGTCACAGAGGGTGGGAAGCTTCTGAAGCAGCTGCCTCTCTGTGAGAGCAATGTTTCCTCAGTTTCCCAGCCTGCGGGCCACAGGCAGGGAAGCAAAGGAAACTTCCGCTCGCAGCGAGGGAGAGCTCTTTCACAGCTCTCACTTGCTGTGAGTGGATTGTTTGATCTGACTTGGCTACAGCTGTTAAAGCTGCGCTAAGTGAGAGAAAACAGCTATGTGCTGGGGGTGGGAAACCTGGACATAGCGGGAGCCAGCCCTGGGAGATGGCTCTCCCGAGGGCCATCAGTGGCTCCATAGCCCCCCTCCACCTAGGAATTTGCCCCTCGGAGGTGGTGGTACCCGGGGCTGTTGAGGGGGTTGTGCAGCCCCTCACACATAGTTACAATCAAGCCCTGGGGAGGTGGCAGGCCCCAGGGCTGCGAGGGGGCGAAAGACCCCTCCTCCATGATTTTACTGTTTAACCCTGGAAAGGTGGTGGTCCCTTGGGCACGGGGGACCGTGTGTCCCCTCTGCATGTAATATGAACAAAGCCCCAGGGAGGTGGCTATCCCCGGGGGAAATATAAGCCCTGGAGGGAGGCCCCATGCACCCCAAACATTATATTTTCAACGCCCCCAGGACCTGGCCCACCCGGAGCTTTTTAAAAACAAGCATGGGAGACTGCACTTGTTTTTTTCTTTTAACTATCACCATGACTATGCAACGGCAACACAAATTTGCTGTAAAACATTTTTTGTTTTTGTTCTGGCAGGGTCCCAGCGGGACCCCAGCACCAGAGCTAAGGTGTCAGGGTGTCTCTACCAAGGACCCTTTTCCTTTTTTTTGTTTTTTTTGTCCCTAGATGGCTGCCAACACTTCCTGGTTCAATGGCTGGCAGCCAATAAGAGCTTTGCATTTCCCTGCACGAGCTTGTCATTATTCGCAAAGTCGTCGAGCTACCAAGGACCCTTTTCCTTTTTTTTGTATTTTTTGTCCCTAGATGGCTGCCAACACTTCCTGGTTCAATGGCTGGCAGCCAATAAGAGCTTTGCATTTCCCTGCACAAGCTTGTCATTATTCGCAAAGTCGTCGAGGAGGATCGGTGGCCCTAGATTTACAAATATATTTTCCCTTGAACTTCTATTAAACAACTGGAAAGATTTACACCATATAAGTGAAGGCATAAACTGCATACAAAAAGCTAGCATTCTGCCAAATTTGGTGTAATTCCGTCCAGTGGTTTGGGCTGTAGTTGTGTTCAAAGGTCCAATGAGAATTAACATGGGAAAAGCATATTTTTTGCCCCCCCCTTTTTCTCGGTCCCCGCTTGACGGATCACCCAGAAACTTTCTGTGCACAAAAAGAATTACCGGGGCACGTTCTATTGGGAACATTTCATGAAGATTTGTCAAACAGCACCAAAGATATAGGCAAGTCAAAAAACCCTTTTCTATGGAAACATGGTCCTGAATGATAACTACCTACTGGTGTCCACCAGTAGGTAATGTATATATATATATATATATATATATATATATATATATATATATATGTATATATATGTATGTATATATTTATATATACATGTATATATCGATATATATATATATATATATAGATATATATTTTATATATATATGAATATATATATATCTGTGAATATATATATATATATGTATGTATATATCTGTATGTGTATATATATATATATACAGGGAGTGCAGAATTATTAGGCAAGAGAGTATTTTGACCACATCATCCTCTTTATGCATGTTGTCTTACTCCAAGCTGTATAGGCTCGAAAGCCTACTACCAATTAAGCATATTAGGTGATGTGCATCTCTGTAATGAGAAGGGGTGTGGTCTAATGACATCAACACCCTATATCAGGTATGCATAATTATTAGGCAACTTCCTTTCCTTTGGCAAAATGGGTCAAAAGAAGGACTTGACAGGCTCAGAAAAGTAAAAAATAGTGAGATATCTTGCAGAGGGATGCAGCACTCTTAAAATTGCAAAGCTTCTGAAGCGTGATCATCGAACAATCAAGCATTTCATTCAAAATAGTCAACAGGGTCGCAAGAAGCGTGTGGAAAAACCAAGGCGCAAAATAACTGCCCATGAACTGAGAAAAGTCAAGCGTGCAGCTGCCACGATGCCACTTGCCACCAGTTTGGCCATATTTCAGAGCTGCAACATCACTGGAGTGCCCAAAAGCACAAGGTGTGCAATACTCAGAGACATGGCCAAGGTAAGAAAGGCTGAAAGACGACCACCACTGAACAAGACACACAAGCTGAAACGTCAAGACTGGGCCAAGAAATATCTCAAGACTGATTTTTCTAAGGTTTTATGGACTGATGAAATGAGAGTGAGTCTTGATGGGCCAGATGGATGGGCCCGTGGCTGGATTGGTAAAGGGCAGAGAGCTCCAGTCCGACTCAGACGCCAGCAAGGTGGAGGTGGAGTACTGGTTTGGGCTGGTATCATCAAAGATGAGCTTGTGGGGCCTTTTCGGGTTGAGGATGGAGTCAAGCTCAACTCCCAGTTCTACTGCCAGTTCCTGGAAGACACCTTCTTCAAGCAGTGGTACAGGAAGAAGTCTGCATCCTTCAAGAAAAACATGATTTTCATGCAGGACAATGCTCCATCACACGCGTCCAAGTACTCCACAGCGTGGCTGGCAAAAAAGGGTATAAAAGAAGGAAATCTAATGACATGGCCTCCTTGTTCACCTGATCTGAACCCCATTGAGAACCTGTGGTCCATCATCAAATGTGAGATTTACAAGGAGGGAAAACAGTACACCTCTCTGAACAGTGTCTGGGAGGCTGTGGTTGCTGCTGCACGCAATGTTGATGGTGAACAGATCAAAACACTGACAGAATCCATGGATGGCAGGCTTTTGAGTGTCCTTGCAAAGAAAGGTGGCTATATTGGTCACTGATTTGTTTTTGTTTTGTTTTTGAATGTCAGAAATGTATATTTGTGAATGTTGAGATGTTATATTGGTTTCACTGGTAATAATAAATAATTGAAATGGGTATATATTTTTTTTTGTTAAGTTGCCTAATAATTATGCACAGTAATAGTCACCTGCACACACAGATATCCCCCTAACATAGCTAAAACTAAAAACAAACTAAAAACTACTTCCAAAAATATTCAGCTTTGATATTAATGAGTTTTTTGGGTTCATTGAGAACATGGTTGTTGTTCAATAATAAAATTAATCCTCAAAAATACAACTTGCCTAATAATTCTGCACTCCCTGTATATATATACACACACTGAAAAAAACGAATTTACTCATACAAAACCATAGAAATTCAGCAGTTATAGTTAGAGTTCTTTCAAGTAACTATTGCTTGCACCCTAAGGTAACTATATCTCGCGCCCTTGCCATGCACAGTTTTCTTATCAATAATTTAATTGCAAATGCGGCAGTGATAATATCAAAGATACCATACAAGATCTCATCAATGATATAATATGTGGAGTAACTAGCTATGCATGGCGAAGGCGCGAGTTATAGGTTCAGGACCTAACTATAACGACCCTGTAACCTTTGTTTTTTCAGTGAATTTCTATTTTTTAATGTAAAGTAATTTTAATTACTATACATTATTCCAACCCTTTGGCCGTTCCCTGTGGGCGTTGGTTGCAAGGCCGGGCCAGCAGTCAGGTCTTGCAGCCAAACCCTTATAACCACCCAACCCTGCGCCACACACAGCCTTTGAACGTGCGCAGCACGGGTTGGCCACAGGGCCTGTCTCTCTCAGTGGATCTGTGAGAGGGTGCATGAGTGTCTGAGTGAGTCTGAAAGTGGGTATGCGACTCTGTGAGTGGGTCCGAGTGAGTGCATGAGTTTCTGAGTGGGTGTGTGAGTCGGGGCATGAGTCTCGGAGTGCATGTATGAGTGAATGAATGAGTGTATGAATTAATCTGTGGTTTATGTTTCAAATTGTTTCACATTCAGGAATATTTATCGAATAATTTGTGAAAATTCATTAATTTTCATGATTATTGTGCATGGTAATGCAAAATTATTTTAAACCCATAATTTGCCCCTAAAATACACCTATGTCACCCCCCTGGTATCAGTGTACCTTCACACTGACCCCTTATGCCTCTTTTAATTAGAAATGGCAGCAACAACTTTCTAGTCTTGAGTCGGTGAGGCAATTATAACACTTCTTTTCGCATGCACATTTGAGAAAAATTCATGATTTTCCATTAAATATTTGCGAAATAATGATGATGTCATCGCGGCCAGAGATATACAAATTTGGATTTCTCTAAATTTCTCAAAAGCTACTGAATGGATATACACGAAATAGGTGAAAGCACAATCTGCGTACTGAAAGCTAACTTTCTGACAAATTTAGTATAATCCCGTCCAGCTGTTTGAGTCGAAAGGTCCTATGGGAATTAACATGGGAAACACAACTTTTTTGACAGCCTCTTTTTCTCTGTCCCCGCTTGATGCATCACCCCAAAACTTTCCATGTGCAACAAGAATCATGTTACACTTTTTGGGGAAAATTTCATGAACATTAGTCAAACGGTACTAAATATATAGGCAAGTCAAAAAACACTTTTTCTATGGAAATATGGTTTTAACGATAACTACCTAGTGGCGACCGCCACTACTTTAAATGACTGTACCTGCATTTCATCTAACGTTATAACTAATAACAGTGGAGCGGTCGTATTGCAGTCTGTACATTTTTTAAGTCTATATTTGGCTATTGTTCAAATAGCTATACTGCTGTAATATAAAATAAATAACAATGTTGGGTCGATTTAAAATGTGAGACTTGTACCTTTCCCAGCTGGAGCGGGCATTTGACGAAGTAAATGATTCTCTCAGAGTGAAGTGCCATCTGCATCACTGAGCTTCTACAGATGGCGCTACAGAGATGGCATAGATGACATCTTCATGTTGTGCACTTCGACCCTATGATCGTGAGCCAGAAAATATTTACTTAACTTCACAGAGTGTGTGCAGAGCAACGCTTTCTTGTTTTTACTTGTCGCTGGGAAATGAGATTAATGAACTGTTCAGCACCTAGTAAACTGAACTGAGCTGTTCTTCTTAAATCGAATCTGAAAGTGGCTCTGAGCGTACTCTGTAACAGTGAATCCACTGCCACTGAGGCAAGCACACTCTACTTTTCGTGTTTGGAAAAAGAATACTGGCTAAGAAAAAAGCAATTTGTCATAAGGTTCCCACGTACACAGTATTATGGAATCTCCCAGGCTAGGAAATTAACAAACGCATTAGAGGATAATCTGTACATTTCTGAGGGTAAAATGTAGGAAGCAAAGTATGAATTGAAGCTTGTAGAGAGAAGCAGATGCGTTGATGAATGAGAGCAGATATTAGGCAAATTGAATCATAATAATTTGAAAATGCTATATGTCACGCTTGTCAAAAATCCTTGAATGTGTACTGACCACCTCGCAACATCATCAAAGGTGTCCTATCCTTTGTTTCCTATTGTCCAGAAGTCACTTACTTTATGTGAGAAGGTATCTCAGCCTCCAAAGCTTCATTGACTCTTTGTCGTAGCTGTGCAGTCAAGGTCTAACTCAAGGGAAAGCTGAGGCTTTGAAACACTATAAAATAGCCATTATTATCTCAATAAAGAAAGGATGTCCATCCTGGGTAGTTACTTTGAGAACGATCAGCACTTTAATAACACTTTAAAAGTTTATGTAAAGCAAAAGGAAGACAACAGTCAGACATAACACAACACAAAGCATCTCTAATGAACACCTGAGGTACACTTAAAAGTTACAATTAATGATCTCCACAATGGGGAAGACTTTGCTTTTTGTAATCAGATTCTGACAAATTATAAAGATTGCTGTCTCACAAAAAACAGTGTAGCAATGCTATCCAATGGGACGGTATCTGACAACATATATTCACACCTTCGCAAGCACTGTGTTGACCGTAATCCAATTATCATGTTTCAAGGCTCGCAATCGTCTGATGTGCGAAACAATGGACTAATGTCATCCTATTGGAGGAAGTTTCAATGCTTATCTGCCTGCTGAAACTGATAATCCTTATTGTCTGGCTTGTTTTCGCTAACTGATTGAAATCAGAACAATAACAAGAACAAAAAAGTGGCACCTTAAAGCGTTGACAAAAGTTTATACATTTATATTTCAATATTCATGTTTGTTTTTTAACAGTGATTTTGATGAAGAAGCCCTCATTTGACTGCTGTTTTATAGAAAAGCTTCCTCAATACATAAAGGTGGATATCTCACAACCCCTTGGTGCTTGAGATACTAGATCAAGGGCTCTCGAGTCTAGGGCAGGCCTTGCCAATGAATGGGGGGTGTTTGGGCATGTGAGCCGACACATGATAAAGAGGCGTGCACATGATCTTCATCAAACTCTAGGTATGGCTTAAAAGCAAATTACTGAAAAGCTGATCTTCTGCCTAGTCAGTTAGGACTTCAGAAACCCTAGTTTGGCTTAGAAGCACCGTTCCGGCACCCAGGACCAGCGCCTGAGATGGGCCTGTGCCTACACGATACCAGACAGAGCCTAGTGCAGATCAGTGACTGCAAGGTAGTTGGTGAGCGGAGCTGATGCATGTTCATGCATTGTGTGACCTTTTAACCATGAGTCTACTCTGTGTTGAATATATAATTTTAAAGTGCAATTAGATCTTCTGGCTCAAGAAATTTGACCGTTTTTATGCTGCATATTGATCCTTACACTGGGTCCCCATAGAACCTTCTTAAAATGTAAATTATTTTCTTAAAGAACATTGCTCCCCTTGTTGGTCTATGAGGCTCTTTCGATCAGATTCTCAATTTTACTTCAGGTTCCCTCATTTATTGCATGATCATTGAAGATGTTGCCAAGATCTTGCAAAGGAAAGCACCATTTCACTACAATCCAGTTCCAGAACTTCCATAGTGTTCACAAACATGGTAGATCATGATGCCTGGACCACATAAAAGCAAAGTTCATTGGGGAAAGAAATGGGGGGTGAGGTTGCTCTCTGTGAAGAGCATTCATCCTCCATGTTGCAACCAACTTTCTTACAAAAACATTTTGTATTAAGGTACAGTTAACTCTAACAGCTAATGGACTTATAGTGCTTACCAGGCATATATTGTGTGCACATAATCTGATGACTGATGACAATGTTGCAGCAAGTTGTACATGTAATGTTCATGAATATCTCAAGCACACTAATAATAATGAACATGAAGGGGGTCTTGTGTGCCTTTGAGTCAATAGACAATCTATATGAGAAGGAAAGTAGACATCTCAGGTGAGTGCAACCACGCACCCCACAACCTATAAATTGGCTTCCACCAGAGAGGGCTTGTGCAGAGAGGCCCAGATGAGGCCACCCCACTGAGGCTACTCAGTGGGGAGACCAACCAAGGGTCCATTTCTCAACTCACACCATAGTGTGTCCCAGAGGAACTCCGATCTGCTGTTTGAGGACTCCTAAAGGTTCCCACAGTTGCTAGAATGATTCGAGCATGTAATGCCTCAACATTGTTTTTATAGTAGAAATGTGTCAATGTCTTCCAATGGCCCAAAAAATGGTCGCTCAAATCTCTTTCGGGTGTCCCAAGTTTTCCTTTGCATCCTTGTTTAGCAAGAGTGCAGAGAACTAATGCAAGGTGTGCAAAGAGAAGCGTAAAGGGTCTGAATCCCAGTTTCTGTGACATCTAGCTGTAGGCATGTCCTCTTTAATAGGTTACCATAGCCATTATACTCTGGAGCATTTGATTAAAGCACTTGATCAAACCATTGGTTTGGGATTGAACAAGGTGGAGCACTTGCAAATAATTCCACCCATCCCACTTCTCCTTGTTGTACATTGACATGCAGGTTGTTCCTTTGACAGAGAGAACCCATTTGGGAAACCAGCCATGCAAGGAATCCCCAGGAAGATTTAGGAAACCATTGAAGCAGTTATGGCTCTGAGTGGTGCCTCATTGGGAAAAATGTGTGGCATGGCCCAGGCCCAGCATGACAATAATGTGTTTGTTGTACAAACCTATGTGGAGGTTCAAGTCACTAACGTTGTTTCTCAATATGTTCTCAAATGTAATCCTTACCATGAGCATTAACATCTGAAATACCATAATGTAATTTCTAAATTCTCCAGACTTTGGGCAAATTGTGTAGGTTCCACAGAATCTCTCCCAATTTACACCTCTGATAGGCCAGTATATGGTGAAGAGTCTTCTTTTCCTGGAAGAGCCCTGCTAAGTGTACTTCATGCTGGTGCCAGTAGAAATTGTCTTTGGCACTCTGGCACAACACTGCCAATTCTTGGCTGGCCCCAGGTTCAGGGTTGATTGGCTCCCTCTAAAATAGTCTGCAATACCAGAAGACTCAGATAGTACCTGGGCCTGCAAGAGGGGCTTTCTCAAGGGACCCTCTTGTTGTTCCATGTTGATCAAGGTGACAGGAATCAATTCCAGCCTAGGTTAATGGGAGCCTCCATGCACAATCTCTTGTGTCCTTGGTTTGATCCGTCCCTGTCATGGCACTAGGGCCAGCCACCCAAGTGGGGCAGCAGTTTTATTAGCACAGGTGGGACAATGCTGGGTGGTAGGAATTTTGTGGATTCCTGCGTATTCCAGGAGTTCCATCACAGAAAGCTGATGAAAATGCGTGATTTCAGGCAAAGTTTGAAGTTTGCAGGACATTGTAGTTAAAGAAAATCCTAATGGGATCCACGCAAGTCATAGCATCCTGGATTACCCTAGCTATCTGTTTTTCAAAATGTACAAGTTGGCTAGGGCTACCTAGGTGCCGGCTGAGATAGGGACTAAAATCTAGAGTCCACATTGTGTTTTGAGCCATTTCATTATGTGGGCACTTGGTATACCAACAAAACGTGAGGTACTATTTTTATCGAGAGACTTGGGGAAATGTTGGTAGAAGGAAGTTGGTGGCTCCCCACAGATTCCAGAACTTCCCATCACCGAAATGTGAGGAAAATGTGTTTATTTAGACAATGTGTGAGGTTTGCAGGGGATTCTGGGTACAGAAATGTGGTGAGAGCCATGTAAGTCAGCCCACCTTAGATACCCGTATGTGTCTAGTTTTCAAAAATGTACAAGTTGGCTAGGTTTCCTTAGCTACTAGTGAGCTAGGGTCCAAAATCTAGAGCTGCCCCCATCTGACAAAAAGGTTCAGTTTTCAGTGAAAAATGTGCTGCCTTCATGTTGCATTTTGGGCTGTTTCCTGTTGCAGCCACAAGGCCTCTCCCTCAGAGTGAGGTAACATTCTTATAGGGAGACTTTGGAGGAATGTCAGGTAGAAGGAACTTTGTGGCCTCCTGCAGATTCCAGTACTTCCACCACAGAAATGTGTGGAAACTGAGGTGTTTTAGTCAATGTTTCAGGTTTGCACAGGATTCTGGGTAAAAAAACACATGGTAAGAGCTGCACAAGTCAGTCAACTCTGGATACCCCTAGGTGTCTAGTTTATATAAATGTACAGGTTGGCTAGGTTTCCCTAAGTGCTGGCTGAGCTACGGTCCAAAATCTGACGCTACCCACACTGGGAAAAGAGGGTCAGTTTTTGGTGGAAAAATGTGTGGTGTCCATGTTGCATTTTGTGCTGTTTCTTGTTGCGGGTACTAGGCCTATTCACACAGGTGAGGTACCATTTTTATCAGGGTACTTGTAGGAGCATAGAATAGTAGAACAGTTGTTGTAATCAGTTGGATTTTGCTGCATTTGTGCCTTTCAAATGTAAGTCAATGTGTACGAAAGATCACATTTTGAAAAACACACTTCAAATCATATGCTAGTGTAGAAATAACCTCTGCTCCTAAACTCTATATTTTGTGCCCATATCAGGAATACATACGTTTTCTTGATAACCATTTTTCACTCTGTCTATTTTGCTATAACAATTGGTCTACACTTGCTACTCAATGAAAACCTATTGTAGGGTGCAGCTCATTTGATTGCTCTGGGTACCTTAGGTTCTCATAGAAGCTACAGACCCTATATATGCCAGCAACCAGAACGGTCTACCAAATGTAATTGCATAGTGCTTTTGTCAATCTACCATTGTGACAAAAAGTTACAGATGAAAATGTCATAAATGCCTGTTCTAGACATATGGGCCCATATTTATACTTTTTGACGCACAACTGCGCCAACGCAGTTGTGCATCAAAAATTTTAACGCCGGCTAACGCCATTCCAAAGCGCCATGCGGGCACCTTATTTATTGGATGATGTTAGCCGGCGCTGCGGACTGGTGTGCGTCCAAAAAAATGACTCACACCAGGCAGCGCCGGCGTAGGGGAAAATGGAGCTTGGGCGTCAGAAAATGGGGCAAGTCAGGTCTGAGGCAAAATTTTGGCCTCAACCCGATTTGCGCAATTTTTTTTGACGCCCAACCCCCATTGAAATGACTCCTGTCTTAGCAAAGACAGGAGTCATGCCCCCTTGCCCAATGGCCATGCCCAGGGGACATATGTCCCCTGGGCATGGTCATTGGGCATAGTGGCATGTAGGGGGGCACAAATCAGGCCCCCCTATGCCACAAAAAAAATCGAAAAAATATACTTACCTGAACTTACCTTAACTTCCCTGGGATGGGTACCTCCATCCTTTGGTGTCCTCCTGGGGTGGGCAAGGGTGGCAGGGGGTGTTCCTGGGGGCATGGGAGGGCACCTCTGGGCTCCTTCTGAGCCCACAGGTCCCTTAACGCCTGCCCTGACCCAGGCGTTAAAAGACGGCGCCCATCAGGCTGGGCGCCGTTTTTTAAGGCCTGCCCCCTCCTGTGCGTCAAAATGACGTCACAGTATAAATATGGGGCACAGGCCTTAAAGTCATTTTTTAGAAGGGAACGCCTACCTTGCATATAATTAACGCAAGGGTGGTTCACCCTTCTAAAAAATGACGCACATGGTGGAACTTTGACGCCCGCGGGGTCGGACGTCAAAGTATAAATATGGGGCAGTGTTTGCGCCGAATGTGCGTCAAAAATTTTGGCGCACATTCGGCGCAAACAGAGTATAAATATGCCCCATGACCTTTTGCTGAATTCAGAATTATGGCCCTCATTAAGACATTTAAGGTAAATGCCACTTATCACCACGCTGATGGCCACCAGCTTACTGCTGCAGCGGCAGATATCCATTCACCATATTATGACACACACACACCAATTTGACAGAATTCAGCCACATACACAAATCCGCCAGCCCAAAGGTCAGTGATAAAGTGGCGGTATCAAAACCCACACGGTTACGCCAACAGAACCACTCCCATCACATTATGACCCACGAATCACCACAGCGGACATTCAATGGCGGTAAACCATGTTAGAATGGACATCCACATACAAAACAACACCACATTGGACAATACAAACAACACACACCTGACATCCATACACACACCACACACTCACACCACTATGAAGCACACACCCACATTACCCACAAACTTTCACAATTACAATTAATTGCCACCAGAGAGACACCAAGACCACTGACACAACTAGAGCACCACACTACTCACACCTATACACCACTCACACACTCCACATCACACACCCCAACACATTACCCAACACACCCTCACAAACACACCTTACATAACACCCATGGCACCACAAAGACACCCCCATTTCACAGAGGAGGAGCTAAGGGTCATGGTGGAGGAAATTGTCAGAGTAGAGCCACAGCTATTTGGAGCACAGGTGCAGCAGATATTAATAGCCAGGAAGATGGAGCTGTGGCGAAGAATCGTGGACAGGGTCAACACTGTGGGACAGCACCCCAGACCTAGGGATGACATCAGGCAGAGGTGGAATGACCGGGGAAGGTACGTTCCATAGCAGCAAGACACCAGCTCGCTATCCTGAGAACTGGCAGTGGGCCCCTACCTCCTCCCCCACAACTCACAGCATGGGAGGAGCAAGTCTTGCCAATACTGCATCCTGAGGGCCTGGCCGAGGTCAGAGGAGGACTGGACTCTGGTAAGTCAACTTTAAACATTTATCACCCCCCCTACCTGCAAGCCATCACATACTCTCACCCTCACTCCCATCACTCCACTACACCCCCACACACTCCACCATCCCATCTCACTTATCCCAATGCCAAGCCCTGCATGCTGTACCAATGCTTGACACCCCTCACAGCCCTGCATGGACATTCATCACTAAAGCATGCACAGCATAGAGAACTAACAATCCCACCATACACTAACATACAAAAGTGAAAGCTGGCAGGGCAAATCCAACCATAGAGGAAAAGCCAGGGAAGTACAATATGTCATACACATCAACCATAACACATAATTTACATCCCCACAGGTACCCCAGCCAATGTCAGCGGAGAGGAGGTGCCAGCACTATCCAGTCCCCTAACAGAAGAGGCCCACAGTGATGACAGTAACTCTGGTCTTCAGGATATGGACAATCTACCTGGCCCATCATGGACCCTGGACAGCTGGTCACCCAAGCCCAGTCACAAACCACCACAGAGCCTCCCCATCAGGAAACAACACCACAGCACCCACCCAGCGTACCCACACCTCTGTCCCCAGGACACATCAATCAGCAGTGTGTCCACCTCTACAGGGACCCCAGGCCACATCTCGCACCCAAGTTAATGAGGTATCTGGAGTCAGTGGCAGTGGGCAGACGGTATAGGGGACAGAGGCACAGACCAACAGGGAAACTGGGAGGAGTGCCGTGCGCCAGAGGGAGGACAGGCCCAAGGAACCGACTCTTCAGGAGGCACTCTCCAAGATCCTGGGAGCCTACCAACATTCCCAGGACACGATGGGACAGATCCTGGATAACGTGCAGGTGAACAGGCAGTTGCAGGAGGTACAGTACCACGGGATCAGGGAGGACTTGCAGGCCATCAACAACACCCTGATCTCCATAGCAGGGCTGCTGGCAGACATGGCCAACATTATGAGGGAGGCAGTCTCACACCAGCGGGCCCCACCCACTAGCGCGACATCTGAACAACCTTCCACTTCCACTGCTGCTAGTGGCCAGAAGGCCCCGCCACAGGACTCACAGGCCATCAGCACTCCTCCCCTGCAGAAGGTGAGCCACCCCGCAAACGTGCCCTGCGATCCAGACAGAAGCCAGAGACACATGCTATTAGAAATGGGGTCTTTGGTTGACAGTCAGGTTACCCCCTGTTCAAGCAAGGACCCTCACTCTAGTCAGGGTAAAAGAAAATCACCCTCAGCTAACCCCTGCTTACCCCCTTGGTAGCTTGGCAGAGCAGTAGGCTTAACTTCAGAATGCTAGGTGTAAAGTATTTGTACCAACATACACAGTAATTTAATGAAAACACTACAAAATGACACAACACCAGTTTAGAAAAATAGGAAATATTTATCTAAACAAAACAGGACCAAAACTACAAAAATCCACCATACACAAGTCAAGTTATCAATAAAAATGCAAAAAGAGTCTTTAAGTAGTTTTAAACACACACAAGCACTGCTAGTGTGAAAGTGTACCTGGCGCGCGTCAAAAATAGCCCGCACGGGCGAGTGTGCGTCAAAAATAACCCCGCACAGCGGTACGTGAGTCAGAAATCCAGCCGCACGATGATCCGAAAACCCCGCAGCGCAGGTTGTGATCTCCCAGCCTCCGTAAGTGATGCTGAGCGTTGTTTCTCCTGCTCCATGCGTCAATTCTTCAGTCGCGTTTCCTGCGAGCGTCGTTTCTCAGCTGAGGAGTCGTTTTTTCAGCGGCAGATCGGAGTCGTGTCAATCTTTTCCCCGCACGGTGCTCTGTGCATGGATTTCCTTGTCTTTAGGCTGCCAGCTTCTCCTTTCCGGGTTCCAGGAACTGGATGGGCACCACAGGGCAGAGTAGGAGACTTTCCAGAGACACCAGGTGCTGGCAGAGAGAAGTCTTTGCTGTCCCTGAGACTTCAAACAACAGGAGGCAAGCTCTAGATTAAGCCCTTGGAGATTTCTTCTCAAGATGAAAGGCACACAAAGTCCAGTCTTTGCCCTCTTACTCTGGCAGAAGCAGCAACTGCAGGATAGCTCCATAAAGCACAGTCACAGGCAGGGCAGCTCTTCGACCTCAGCTATTGAGCTCTTCTCCAGGCAGAGGTTCCTCTTGGTTCCAGAAGTGTTTCTAAAGTCTGTGGTTTTGGGTGCCCTTCTTATACCCAATTTCTCCTTTGAAGTAGACCTACTTCAAAGGAAAGTCTCTTTTGAATTTGAAATACTGCCTTGCCCAGGCCAGGCCCCAGACACTCACCAGGGGGTTAGAGACTGCATTGTGTGAGGGCAGGCACAACCCTTTCAGGTGTGAGTGACCACTCCACCCCTCCCTCCTAGCACAGATGGCTTATCAAAATATGCAGGCTACACCCCAGCTCCCTATGTGTCACTGTCCCAACTTTCACACTGACCCAGACAGGGAATCCACAAACAGGCAGAGTCACAGAAATGGTATAAGCAAGAAAATGCCCACTTTCTAAAAGTGGCATTTTCAAACACACAATCTTAAAATCAACTTTAAAGATGTATTTTTAAATTGTGAGCTCAAACCCCCCAAACTCCCCATGTCCATCTGCTCCCAAAGGGAATCTACACTTTAAGCAGATTTAAAGGTAGTCCCCATGGTAACCTATGAGAGGGGCAGGCCTTGCAACAGTGAAAAACAAATTTAACAATATTTCACTGTCAGGACATATAAACCACATTACTATATGTCCTACCTTAACCATACACTGCACCCCGCCCTTGGGACTACCTAGGGCCTACCTTAGGGGTGTCTGACATGTAAGAAAAGGGAAGGTTTAGGCCTGGCAAGTGGGCACACTTGCCAAGTCGAATTTAAAGTTAAAACTGCTCACACAGACACTGCAGTGGCAGATCTGAGACATGATTACAGAGCTACTTATGTGGTTGGCACAACCAGTGCTGCAGGCCCACTAGTAGAATTTGATTTACAGGCCCTGGCACCTCTAGTGCACTTTACTAGGGACTTACTAGTAAATCAAATATGCCAATCATGGATAAACAAATTACATACAATTTTACACAGAGAGCAAAAGCACTTTAGCACTGGTTAGCAGTGGTAAAGTGCTCAGAGTTCAAAAGCCAACAGCAATAGGTCAGAAAAAATAGGAGGCAGGAGGCAAAAAGATTGGGGATGACCCTGCATAAGCAAAAAAGTCCAATACATGCCAAGTCCCGTGCCAGGAAAGGAGTCTCTCCTGATTGTCCCCCTTGTGTCGACTCAGTCACCCTGTCCACCCTGAACTGCCAGTGCTCCCCTTTCTATGTCCCCTTGGACAATGCACCTGTGCTACAAACAGACTAGAACAATACACTGGACTTTCCTCCATCATCACCCCATCCCATTGCACTTCCGCCCTACATGTTAGCACTTCAATAAACTCCCATTGAAAAATAAATCCATTCAGAGTATGTCATGTATATCAAACATGTATTTTTTGAAACAGGTACAAACATTGCAAATGAACTGTACATAGAATGAGCATAGATTATTGACCTGTAGCTGGCTGTAGGGATCACACCAGGAGTATTTGCCAAATCACCAACATCTGCAAAATAAATTGCCAGAGGGAACAGTAAGTGGGCATTAAAGTGGGAAAGAGCAGCAACCCATTGCCATACAAATTACAACGAAAGTCGTTGAAATGTAAAGTTACACCTTCCTACCTATGTGTCATTGGAAGTACTGATGGATCACGGATGTTCTTTTTTTTTTCTTTTTCTTTTTTTTGTCCTCATCTCACTGACCCGTGCCAATAACGAGAGGATCCATTTTTACTCCAGGTATCTAGCCCCAAGTATCACCAGGCCATTCCACCTGACGCTCTTTTCTATGGATCTCCTTATATCCTTGGCAAATCCTTCCCCCCTCCGCCCAAAATCCTGAATGGACAGTAGGGCTAGGTGTACCGAGGGGGGGGGTCAGGTATAATCATCGGACTTCCTTAACAACTCAAGTAAGGTTGTACCAAGCATTTTCCCATCCCACCCACAAGACATCTCTTTTACTAATCGGCCCAGCTCTGTCCAGTTCATGTAATCTATCGAGTTCAGCCACTCCTGCACTGTAGGGGGTTGTGAACATATCCAGTTATGACAAATTTGCCGCCGAGCAATGAGCATCAAAAGAAACAAAAAACATTGCTGTGATTGATCTCTCATCTCACAAACCCCAAATAACACTAAAGCAGAATTCAATGTTATTTGTTCCCCAAATATCCTATTTAAGACATTCTACACATCTACCCAATAATTAGCTAAGCCAGGACAATCCCAGAACATATGAATATCGTCCGCATCAATGCCTTCACATCGTGGGCATTTCTTCTGGATTCTACTTATACGGGATAACCTTGCTGGAGTCCAATACACTCTGTGCAATGTAAACAAATGGTTCCTCCTCATTGCCGCAGATTTAACCGTGTTCCAGAGAATAGAGCATTATTTTGCCATATCGCTGTTATATCCATATTTGGGAACACCTCATCCCATTTCTGGAGCTAGAGGGGGGGATCCTCCTCAACTGCGTCCATCAAGGCTTGATACCAGACCGCAATTTCCTTAGGTAGAGGTCTCTAAGTTAATTTCTCGTCCCAATAAGATCTGCCAATTTCTCCTTCTTGTAAGTATTTAATCCAGCTAGCCAACTGGTAGTACTTAAATTTAGAGATGGACCCTCCCACTCTCTCCAGAAATGTGGCCCATGGTATCAAGTTCGCGCCCTCTGTAATCTGTCCCCATCGTAGTATCCCGCTCGCCTTTAGTGGATTTGATAGTTTATCATGAAGGCATACAGGGGTACCAGGTGAGTCCCATATTGGAGCTGAGCCAGAGTAATAAGCTATCCGCAGTAAGTTGCGAATCTGTAACCAAATTTTACAGGCCTGCCGCAGAATCTTAAGTCTAACTTTTTTTAAAAACCTTGGGTGGCCAAATTTATTAAAAAAAAACTCAGCCCCTTCCTCCGCATATGTAGTCAATGCTGCCCACATTGGGGTGTATTCTGACTTTTTATTTAAAAGAATTCTACTATTCTTAAATTGAAAAGCCAAATAATACTTATAAAAATCAGGTGTTGCTAGCCCCCCCGTTCCTTTCTCTTGCATAACTTTTTCCACAAAATCCTTATTCCCTTTTGTGCCCAGACAAACGAGGACAGGTCTCCCTGCAATTTTGTAAACCACTTGCTCTTAAATTCCAACGGGATAGTATTAAATAGAAAAGTGAATTTTGGCAGAATTACCATTTTCGAAATATTGGATCTACCTATTAAAGACAGCGGGAGAACCGCCCATGTTCTAAGGAGTTTCTTGGCCTCTAAATGTATTTTCTCAAAATTTATCCTTGCCAAATCCCCCAATTCTTTTGTGATCTGGACTCCTAAATATCTAATTTCCTGTTTAACTAGCGGAGATTCATATGCCATGTTCCAACACATAATCTCTGTCTTCTCAGCATTGACATTATAACCTGACATTCTACCAAAACCTTCTATCGCCAACTTTATTGAGGGAAGTGAAAAAGAAAGATCCCTAGTGTAGATCGTAAGATCGTCTGCGTATAATGCAACCTTCTTCTCCCAGCTCCTACTCTGAAAGGGAAGGATTTCCCCGTTGTTTCTAAGCAGTGTTGCAAGCGGCTCAATATATAAATCAAATAACAAACGGGACAAGGGACAACCCTGACGCGTCCCTCTGAAAATAACTACTTCTTGTGAAAGCACATCATTAATCTGAATTCTCGCTGTTGGTGATCTATATAGTTCATTCACTGCTCTGATAAAAGTAGTCTCTAATCCAAACCTTTCCATAACCACCTGCAAAAATAACCAGTTTACCTGATCAAATGCCTTGGCTGCGTCGAAAGTTATTATTGCAAGGGGAAGCCTCTCTGCTAAAGCCAAATCCATTGCCGCCAGTAAATCGTGAACTAATTCCTGTAGCTGTCTAGCCTTTTAGATAACAGACTTGTATAAATTTTATAGTCTGAATTCAGTAGTGAAATAGGCCGATAAGAAGAGCACTGTGTTGGGTCCTTACGGGGCTTCAAGATCAAACAAATTACTGCCTCCATCCAAGAGCTCGGTGCGTGGCCCCCTTCCAAGAGCATATGATTAAACAATTTCCATAGAACCGGAATTAATTCTTCCCTCAGTACCAAATATAGCTCATTCGGGAGATCATCTGGGCCCGAGGCTTTTCCTCTTTTCAAACCCTTAAAGATATCAATTAATTCAGACCTGGTTACCTCTCCTTCTAAAATATGTAATGCTGAGCTCTCCAGACATGGCAGCCTAACCGTAGCCAAGAAATCTCTAACCTGCTCCTCAGAGTTCCGCAGCTCATCTGAATACAGATCTTGAAAAAAGGAAACAAAAGCAGCTTCTATTTCTGTTCTATCTACACAAATCTGACCAGTAGCCTTAGACCTAATTGAAGAGATATGTTTCTTTGAATGGTCAGATTTTACCTTCCAAGCCAGTAACTTACTGCACCCTTCCCCATATTCATAATGCGCGTACTGACTAGCTTCCCATTTCTTTCTTTCTCGAGCTTCCAATAGATACTCTAATTTCAAGTAGGCTTCCTCATGCTGTGGTTCGAGTAACATTAATTGATCCCTATTCCCCGTTTCCTGTGCGGCTTGTATAGAATCCTGCAAAATCGCTATACTGGTCTCAACCCTACGTAATTTCTCTCTCTCCTCCCTGCGCCTAAATACAGCCAAATTAATCAACCTCCCCCTTATATAGGCTTTGTACGCATCCCAAACTGTTTGCAAACTAGCAGACCCCTGATTCACTTAAAAAAACTCTATTGTATCCTTTCTTAATGTCTCAATAATCAGGTCATCCAATAATAATGAACGACTTATTGTACATCGAAGCCTAGGAACTTGCGCCGTGAAGGAGAGATACAACTTAACGGCCGCATGATCTGATAGATGTGCCGGGGCATGTACTATTGAGGAAACATTTCCTATCAAGCTATTCTGCAATAGAAAAAAATCTATTCTGGACTTATGCCCATATTTCTTGTTATGAAAAGTAAATCTGGGTCCTACACCCCCCTTAACCTGCCACACGTCCACCAACCCCAGATCGGTTATCGCCTGTTTAACCAATAACCTACATTTAGGGGAATTAGCTGGCCCCCGGCTAGTGGATTTGTCCAAGGCCAAATTCAATAATATATTAAAATCCCCACCTAATACAACCAGGTATTTAGTTTTCAGGAGAAGATTGTACAGTTCTATAAATGAAGTAGAATCATCTGTATTGGGTCCATAATAACCTGCGATCATGAGCCATAAGCCAAAAAAGCAGACCTCAGCCACCACCCCTCTACCCTTTAAGTCAACATGCACCGCCCCTATACATAATCCCTTCGCTATTTTTTCTTTAAAAAGAATAGCAAAGCCTTTGATTGGGCATGACTGGTTGGTCACTATACCCCTCGATATCCACCTTGTATTTTTAATCACATTTTCCCATTCTTCTCGTGAGAGATGCGTCTCTTAATATAATCACATCCTCCTCCGCCTGCCTAAGAAATTCCAAAATCTTCCTTCTTCTACGCTTGACCCTAAGCCCATTGATATTCCATGAGCTTATTTTTAATAATAAGCCCTCCTGCTTACCCATCCTATAACAAGAAAAAGAAAAGAAAATACTTGGATCCTTCCCTTCTTACTTTGTAAAAAACCCATTTTGAGGACATTTATATTTTTAACCTTTTTTCCCCTTATGCTCCCACACCCAAAACAACAAATTCTCCAAACCTCTTCAAACCCCCTTATACCCCTACCCCAGCCACCCATGGGAACCCTCCCTATTTTTTATAGGACAGCCATTGCTTATCCCATAGAGCCCTCCGCATACCCGGCAGTCTTCAATCATAGCAATACCATTACATTATTGCAATGACTTTATCTGCTCGATAAAGGCCTTAACCTCCTCTGGCTCTCTTATATTATGAGTTTTATTCTGCCACATAATCCGCAGGGCCGCCGGAAACCTTAACTGCACCGTTGCTCCCAAAGAGCGAAGGTCTTGCATTAATTTCCCCAGCTCCCACTGTCTGTCCAAAGTCGCTCTGGAGACATCTGACCGAATTCTGAAGGACCAGTCATCCTTAACAAAGTTTCCCACCTTCAAAGCCTCAGACAGAATCTTCTCTTTTATTGAGTAGGTGGCAAAGTTCACTAGAATTCTTCTAGGGGATTTCCTTCCCGTGTTCTTTTTGAACGGGTCTCGGTGTATCCTTTGAATGTCGTCCTCCAATTTCAGATGCGCTAGACCCGGCATTGCATCTTTTATCAATGATACCAAATAACCCTTGAGGACTGCTCCTTCCGCCCCCTCCGGTACTCCAAGAACTCTAATATTATTTCTTCTCATGTTATTCTCCAAAAACTCTAGTTTATCCTGTAGAGCTCTCTCCCCCCGCCTAAGATGCGCAATGTCTTGCGAGTTGGCCAGCACCTGACTTTTCTGCTGCTCCATGGCCTCCTCCACCTTGCCAACCTGATCTGTTAACTGATTGATCTTAGTTTCCAAAATCACGCACGCTTCTTGTATCTTAGCCTGATTGTTTTCAGAGATCTCAAACTTCTCCCGAATCTCCTTCGTAAGGGAAAGTAAGAGCTCATATACTCCCCCATCCCTGGGCTCCAAGAGGGCTGAAGCGTTAGGCTCCGGAAGGGGGCCCTGTATGGACAAGGAAACTTCCTTGCCCCTTAAAGAGCTACCCCCTATTGTAGTTAACTGGGTCATCTGTGCCTCCCACTGCACCCGGGAGTCCCACTCCAATACAGCTGAGCCCTCTGAGGCCGATTGTAATTCCATAGGAGCCGGAGAAATCTCACTTATTTCCTCCACGCCTGACTGGAAGTATTTAGTTATTGACCATGGGGTACCACTTTTTTCCCCTGAGCCTCCTTTCGTATTGATTTCCAGCTTCCCCAGACTCTCCTTTGTTCGAGATTGACCTCTCCTTTTGGTTGAACATATATTGTCCATAGTTATATTGCACTCTGGCCCTCGAGATCCCGGCTTCCCTTTCCGTATTGTCCCCAGCTTACCAATACCCACCTGAGGACCTTTCAAATAATGCTTAACCGGTGACATTAATACTGGAGCAGTTATCTCTCCCCCTTAGCGGTGTAGCGTCTCCCCTGGCGCACGCCCCTTATCGCCTCACTCCACACACCTGAAGTTGAGCAAAACCTCCTGCGCCTCTCTCCGCATAAACCGTCATTTGCGCCTTTTCCTCCCACGTCCACGGCCCGAACCAAGATATGTGCCAGATTTAAATATGGTGGGTAACACCCTCTCACTGTTTATCTAACAAGCAGAGAAGGAAACAGGGAGGGAAGGAGAAAAGACTTTCCAGACTCTCCCCCCCTGCAGAAGCCAGGCTCACCTTGGGTCCTCCACTTGGTTAGAGAGACGATACTTCCCAGTCTACGACCCCTTGGAGGGAGTCTTACCTTCAGGATGTTAGGTACCGCCCAAAACAATAGTCTGTGGAGCTCCAACACTCCGACAAACCAGCCCCTCTGATGGGCTTAAGGAGAATATCGGGTGGCTGGATTTTACCAAAAAAGAAGGAAAAAAAAACCCTGAGAAGCAGAGAAGCGCATTTACAGTGCTCGCAGATAGTTTTCTCCGTGCTCGGAGCCGCCGGCACTAGCGCTACCTCTGCGCATCTGGTGAGCCCCTCCTCCTCCTCTGCGTCGCGTCGGTTCTTTCGGTGCGGAGGACTCGCGGCTCAGCTTCCTAGCTGGCCGCCATGTTCCCCTGTATCATTTCATGGCTCTCTCAGGGCCGAGGCTGCGATGTAGCTTGTACGTTCTTTGACTGTAATGTGTCTTCCAATGTGTTGATTTAGATATTCAGTATGAGCAGTGTTTCCAGCTGCTGCGTTGCCTCTTAGGCTTCTGAACTGGAACGGTGGTATTCAAAACATATACTGGTTAACAGGTCGTCAAAAACGAAACTGGTTGACAATTCATTAACAAACTGTCATATCAGGGCCCACAGACAGCTCCGAGTTGAACAATGAACCGGCTTTCCACACACAGATGTTCTGTTGTCCGTATCCTCATCCTCTGTCTCCTCATCCTTCCTGTTCACAGGGAATACTGCTGCCCCAGGGGCATCTCCAGTCTCCTCCTCCTTCAGAAAAGGACATGGTGTCTGAGGGCGAGGTTGTGCAACATGCAGCATGCTACTAGTATCTGGCAGACCTTCTTGGGTGAGTATCACAGGGATCCACCTGTTAGATGGAGGCACCGGAACCTGGCCTTCAGGAGGCTAAAGGTTCTCTCAATGATCCATCAAAGTTCGCCCATGTGCCTCATTATAACGATCTTCAGCCCTTGTCCTTGCATTCCTCACAGGGGTCAGCAGCCATGATAGGTTTGGGTAACCAGAGCCACCTGCAAATATTGTGAGACAACATTTAGCCACACACTATCCTATATGGCCCACACCATACCCATACACCAACATATATTGGGTGGGAACCAGGGCTCAACTATTAGCCACACCTTGTGCCTCTGTAGTTGGCCCATCACATTTGGGATGCTGCTATTCCTTAGGACAAAGGTATCATGCACCGACCGAGGATACTTAAGCATTGACGTGGGAGATGTACTGGTCTGCCAAGCAAACCATCTGAACATTCATGGAGTGGAAACTCTTATGATTCCAGAACACCTGTTCATTCTGCCGGTGGTGGACAAATGCAATATGTGTACCATCAATTGCCCCAATTGTGTTGGGGATATGTCCCATTGCATAAAAATCGACCTTCACTGTGGCCAAATCCTCAACCTGGCAGAAAACAATGTAGCTGCACATTTGTTTTATCAGGGCAGACTCTTGTCAGCACGGTTGAGAAAACTGACTTTGACATTCCTGCTGCCAAGCCCACTGTCACTTGGAAATAACCAGTTGCCAGGAAATGGAGTACAGATAGCACTTTCAAAAGAGAGGAATCCCAGTGGGGTGACGGATAGCAGATATCAGGTCAGGCTCCAATTGGGCACACAGCTCTGCGATTGTGGCCCTGTCCAGGTGAGTATAATGTGCCTGACTTCCAGTGTAGCCAAGTCCACCAGGGGTCTATACGGTTGTATGTTGAAACGCCGCCTGCCGAAACAACAAGTGCCTGAACAACGAGGTCGAAACACCGACCTCGTTGTTACCACTAATGCCTTTACCACGAATGCCTTAACAACAATATTTCATTGTAAAGGCATTCCTGGTAAAGGCATTAGTAATAGGCACCCATTGATCCTGCATGCGTCACCCCGACCCCATCAACCCCACCCCAAAACCTAAAACCCCGACCCCCCACCCTGCCCCAAAACCTAAAACCCCCGACCCCCACCCCAAAACCTAAAACGCCCGGCCCCCAACCCCACCCCAAAACCTAAAACCCCCAACCCCCACCCCACCCTACCCCAAAACCTAAAACACCCAGCCCCCCAAAACCTAAAACCCCCTGACCCCCACCCCACCCCGCCCCAAAACCTAAAACGCCCCAACCCCACCCCAAAACCTAAAACCCCGACCCCCTACACCACCCCAAAACCTAAAACTCCCCGCCCCCCAACCCCACCCCAAAACCTAAAACCCCCCACCCCCCCAACCCTGCCACAAAACCTAAAACCCCCGACCCCCTACCCCCACCCCAAAACCTAAAACGCCTGCCCCCAACCCCACCCCAAAACCTAAAACCCCGACCCCCCACCACCGCCCCAAAACCTAAAACCCCCCACCCCGCACCTGCCCCAAAATCTAAAAACCCCGACCCCCCCACCCCGCTCAAAACCTAAAACCCCCATCCCCACTTACCTGAGTTGTCGCCTCATCATCCGCGTCGTCCTCCTCAGCCGACTCCCTTGTTTGTGCCTTAACCACACATGTTCGTTGTTCAGGACATGCATGGTTTAGGCACAAAATAACAAAGTTGTGGTTAAAGAAAGCTTTGTTCCGCTTTCGTTAACCAGGACTTCATTATTAAAGAGTCGGCGTAGAGGACGTTTCCCGTCTATACATGGGGTTATGTCTCCACCTCCTATTCATCCACAGTGATAGGTATCTAAGGGACAAAAGAGTGAGGAGGCTGCCACAAACTGAATATTGGAGCCACAACAGTAGTTTGCATTCTGTAAACATGTAATGGGTCAGTGTCATTTGTCCAGTATGTGCCTATTTCTCCTGTGATGCAGCATTATTCCATAGGGCTGACCCCGCCAATGAGATGGCATCCGCCTGTCCTGTGTGGAGGGACAGGTAGAAGTGAAGTAATTTTGTTGACGAGAGGTGGTCCGGAACCGCCATGCAAATCCTCATTGGTTAATATTGGGCACTATGGGTTACAGTGGCCAATGGTGATCAACGCCGGCGGTGACGGTATGGACCACCGCGGACATGACTGCCATTTTCTATTTGATTCCTCATTTGTTACCTAACCTTCCATAGGAGAGGACCTACACTGCGTGTGCTGCTGTGACCTGTGTATGGAACCTATCATAGCCCGTGTGACTGGGGAACTCCAGTACGGACTGCTGTATGGGCCTCCAGACCAACAGGTGAGTACACTGTGGGCACGATGCATGTGGCAAGGATGCATGGGGATGTGTGTGAAGGCATTTTGTAAGGGGTGGGATTATCTGTTGGTGGTGTACATGTCGTGCGCTGAGTAATATGTGTGCCCATGGTGATGGAAACAGGCATGGTGGGCCACGTGTGTGACAGCTTGGACTTTTTGTCTCATGGTGTTTTCCTGTCTGTATTGCCTCTGCAGGTCAGCGCCCATCAAAAGAAGGGTATATGTCGTGCCATCGCCAAGGACGTGGGGACCCTGGGGGTCTATTGCAGGCAGAGCACCCACTGTCGGAAACGTTGGGAGGACCTGAGACGTGGGGCACGGAAGACTGCGGAGGCCCAGCTGGGGATGGCCTTCCAACGAGGAAGGGGCACCCGTCAGACACTGCCCCCCCAGATGGCCTGCATACTGGCGGTGGCCTATCCAGGGATGGATGGACACTTGAGGGTATCACAGCAGCCACAAGGGGGTGAGTACAGTGACTAACACTACAGCTTACGGCTGGTGGGGTGGTATCTGGGACGTGGATGTGTGTTAGTGGGTGCCCCTAAGCCAGCCCTGACATAGCAGCATAGGTCCTCTGGTGGCTAGGGTTCTGAAGGGATAATCCTGCCTACCTAGCTTCTAAGCATTCACTACTGGTCAGGGCTGCGTCGGTCAAAGGTGTTCTGTAGTTGGCGGTGTGTGCCCCTCCTCATGCCTTGGTGGCTAGCTATATCAGTGTTGGTGCAATGCATAGTGTGTAGGTCTGTTCCCTGTGTGTGAGTGTGCTGTGTATGCCAACGGTGGTGTTGGTGCAGTCATTGACCCAGTGTATCCTTTGTCTCTCTCCCCCCCATTCTTGTTTTGTCATCCTGCCTTTATGTGCATTAGTATCATCTGGCAGAGGAGCAGAGGCAATGACGACAGAGGGAGCTGCATTCCACAGAACCCAGGAGGCAAAGTCCACTGACGCCGAGGGCACCAGTGGGACAGAGGGTGAGGGGAGCACCATGGCGGAGACTGGAGGGGACAATTCAGACGCAGATACCTCCTCCGATGGAAGCTCCCTGGTGATGGCGGACACTTCTGTGACCACCCCAGCTACAGGTACAGCCGCCACCCCCGTACAAGCACTGCCCTCCCAGCAGCCCCTCAGCGAGTTGCCCATGCCCCCTCACCCAGGAGGGTGGGCATCTCCTTTACACCAGGCACCTCAGGCCCTGCCCCAGTGAGCCCTGCTGGCCCGAGTGAGGAGGCTATTGACCTCCTGAGATCCATCTCTGTAGGGCTGTCAACCATTGTGAATGCCATCCAGGGGCTGGCAGCCCAGATGCAACAATCTAATGCATTCCTGGGGGGCATTCACACTGGATTGGAGGCCCAACAGAGATCGATCCAGGCTCTGGCCACCACTCTGATGGCAGCCATTGTCCCTGTTTCTAAAGTTCCCCCTCCAACTACCACTTCCCAGTCCCATTCCCCTCAACCCCAATGCATCCCAAGCACACAGCCAGACAAGCATGCACACAGGACAACACCCGAGTGGCACAGGCAAACACAAGCATCATATTTCATCCCACAGGCACTCAAACAAACACCATCCAGTTGCAGACACAACAACATCCACTATTTCCACTGTCTTCCCCTCTTCCTGCTCCTCCACCTCCCACCCAGTTATGTCTACACTCACAGCTGCATGTACTACATCATCATCCACTACCTGCATCATCACAACACCAGGCAGAACACACAGCTCACTGGCAGACACCTTCACAACAGCCACACACACATCCCCTGTGTCCTCTCCCACTGTGTCTGCCCCCCCCTAAAGTACACAAATGCAAGCACTCTGACACCCAACAGCAATCTGCCTCACAACAGCATACAGCCCATGCACCTGCACCCAAATCCAGCAGACAGACACCTCCAACAACCACTCCCTCATCCTCCACTCTCATTACTTCTCCCTCTTCCAGCCCCAATGTCCCTAAAAAGCTTTTTCTTTACACCATTGACCTCTTCCCTACCCCTACCCCTGTCCTGCATGTATGGCCAGGGTATCACAAAACCAGCCAAGCACCTCAGCCACACAGTCCACGGGCCCGGTTCCATCCACACCTACTCGTGGTGGAAGGATTCCAGGCCACATATACTAAAGGGGAAGGAGCCTGCATCAGCCAACCAAAAGGGGAAGGAGCCTGCACCTGCCATCCAAAAGGGGAAGGAGCCTGCACCAGCAGGCAAAGAAGGGCAAGGAGCCTGCACTAGCAGGCAAAGAAGGGCAAGGAGCCTGCACCAGCAGGCAAGAAGGGGAAGGAGCCTGCATGTGCCAACCGAAAGGGGAAGGGCCTGCACCAGCAGCTGTCATGGAGCCCCCACCACCAACCGTCATTGTGCAGCCATAGCAGGGTGCATGGTGGCTGATTTTGGGTCCCCTTTGTCTTTCATATTACTTAATATGTTTAAGAAATTTCAGCTGTTAACATAGAAAGGTTTCACTGAAAAGGTACGTGCTTATGGTGGAAGAGTGGAAGAAAAATGAAAATTGTGAGTGAATTCCGGACAATTCTGCATTTGGAGGAGAAGAAAGCATCAAGTGTCATTTATGTTGATAAGGAAGATCAACTTGGGATGACCAAGGAGAGGTGAATATGATACAAGATCATATCCTAACCTAGTACTTTCCAAAAGTAACTTGTGCATGGAAAGGTGTGTGAGTAACCTACTTACAGGTGTAGACAACCTTTGGGTACAGAATTTTTTTCAAGTGTTTTTGGAATCTTTAAAAAAAACTTTAAGGTTTTCAACATAAGATCATTTTGAAAGAGGCTGTGGCACTTATTGTGCATAATGTACACAAAGTGTTGCTATACCGAAGAGAGGATTTGCACAAAGAAATAAAACAAATATGTGAACTATGTAGGAAATTGGGTTACTGGGTTGGGGGGAGGTGGGAAAGCCCTACTCAAGCAGCAACCACAGTCTCTGTAGGGGTGAAACACAAACAAACCCCAAATTAACCTGTGCTCAACCCACTGGTAGGTTAGCACAGAGCAGTAAGACTTAACTAACAGACAATGTGCACTTCAAACAGAAATAAACTCTAAATGCATCAGAAGAAAAATCACACACCAATTTAGAAAAATACAGTAAAATTTAATAAATAATTTGACATCAAAATGACAAAAAAACCAATCAGTAGAACCGGAGATATCCAATTTTAAACATTTAAGTGAAAATAGCACCAAAAAGCAAAGAGCGCCAACTGTGGTTTTCTGCAGGCACTACACTGGAGAAAAGTCTCAAGTTCAGCCCTACCTGATGGAGCATGGGCCAGCTACAGGGACCCAGTTAGGCCCACTGAACAAATTACCTTAACTTCTGGTTGCAGACCCTTGTGAGATCCCACATTGAGGATGTGTTGTCACAGATGCTGTAGATGAGGGGCCTGTGAAACAAAGTTCTGCTTTAAAGATGCCTCGCGCACCAGCTGGTTCTGAAGAAGTTGCAGGCTTGTGATGTGGAGTTCGGCATCATCATCAAGGATTCTAACAATGAGGGCTTGCAATGCAAAGCCTTGCACTGAAGCTCCATCACACAGTGGCAGTTCAGAGGGGGCTGCAGGCTGTAATGTGAAGTCTTACATCAAAGATGTGTCACACACTTAGGGGGTCATTCTGACCCTGGCGGTAAAAACCGCCAGGGCCGAAGACCGCGGGAGCACCGCCAACAGGCTGGCTGTGCACCCATGGGCATTCTGACCGTGGCGGTACAGCCACGGTCAGAAACGGAAAACCGGCGGTGCACCGCCGGTTTCCCGCTGCGCCGCCATGGGGATTCGAGCCCCATACCGCCATCCTGTTCCTGGCGGTTTTGGCTGCCAGGAAGAGAATGGAGGTATGGGGTGTCGTGGGGCCCGTGGCATGTGGCATGGGCACTGCAGGGGCCCCCGTAACAGGGCCCCTCCAAGATTTTCAGTGTCTGCCATGCAGACACTGAAAATCGTGACCGGTGCAACTGCACCCGTCGCACCCCTTCCACTCCGCCGGCTCCATTCGGAGCCGGCATCCTCATGGAAGGGTGTTTCCCCCTGGGCTGGCGGGCGGCCTTCTGGCGGTCGCCCCCCAGCCCAGCGGGAAACCCAGAATAACCGCAGCGGTCTTTTGACCGCGCAGCGGTATTTTGGCGGGCCCCGCCAGAGTCTGCTGGGACCACAACTCGCCTAGAAGTGCACCTTTAGGGAAATGTTCAAGGGTCCAGGACCGGGGTGGCACCACTTGGGAAGGCAGAAATCACAGCTATCGGTGTCCTGCAGCTGTGGACAAGGGTGTTGGACTCTGTTCTGTCCTTAAAGCTCTGATCGTGACGGTAGCTATCCGGGCCATTGGGTCACTTTGGTGGTTCTGGGTTTCAGATGCAGGTCCTGTCATTCTCTCAGGCAGCAGAGTAGCAGTCTTCCTGGCAGAGTATCACAGCAATCCTTCTGAGTCTTGCACAGGTCCAATTGTACACCGAGGATTTGGGTCTGAGGGTCTAATATGTATACTTGGTGCCCACTTTGAAGTATGAGAAGATTCTAGAGATTTCCACTCCCAGGGGTGCTTGGAATTTTCTGCCTTCCTGCCCTGACTATATTTTCGGGGGTCACAACAGACTAGTGTCAAACCCTTTGTGAGTGTGCTCAGGCAGAGCTTCTGTGATGTGCAAGTGTGGTAGGTGACAGCTCCTCCTCCTCATCAAGTCAGAGATGGCCCATTCTGCCAACACTTGTGGCCCTTTAATGCACTGTCTCTGGGCAACACACAAAGACCGCTGCCAGCTACACCTAGTCATGTGACTCTGTGAACAGGCTGCAAGAACCAAATGGTTAGGACAAAAAATATCAACTTTCTAAAAGTAACATTTTAAGAATTGTGACTTAAAATTCTTCTTCACCATTAAAGTAGGCTTCAAATTACAATTCTTTAGACACCAGAATCGATTGTCTGCTCTCACTTCAAACTTAGCACGTATTAAATGTAATAAGGAAGCCCCACTTTAGGAGAGGTAGGCCTTGCAGTAGTAAAGCACAAATGTAAGAGTTGTTCCCTACCAGGACATATAAAAAGTTAAAAGTAAATGTCCAACTTTTTAGGTACATTTCACCCTGCCCTATGGATTGTTTAGGGTCTATGTTTGGGGTGAAATGTATAAAAAAGGATGGTTTAGGTCTGACAAATTGGCAGCTTAAAACTGCACACACAGGTTGCAATGGCAGTCCTGGAACAAGAGCTACTAAAGTGGGTGGCACATTGAGTGCTACAGTCCCACTAGTAGCATTTAATTCACAGGCCATTGGTACTTGTAGTACCACTTTACAAGGGACTTACACGTAACAGAAATGTGCTAATTGGGTACAAATGCTTAAAGGAGAGAGCACAATCACCTTAGCACTAGATAAGATTGGTGAGCATCGTAGAACCCTAAAGCCAACATAAAATAGGTTTAGAAAACAGGATGGTTATGGTAAAAGATTTAGGAATGACCCTGCATAAAGGGACAAGTCCAATAATCTGGATTTCATTGAACCAATAAAAAGCTTAGATTGGCTTTCTTACGTGGTTGTGGCATACAAGAGAAACAAGAAACGTCACCTGTGTGTCAGCTTGCATGGCTTCATCCCCACAAATCTGGGTTAACCAAGAACCGTTGCCTAACATCTTGGAGATGCTAAGTGTTTTTAAAGGAGCAGTTAATTTTACCACTCTCGACATGTCAGCAGCATCTCAGCAGGTACAAGTGAGGACTCGAAAAACATCTCACATCTCATTTCTTTTGTAACACTAGTGGATGATTATCGGTACAAATGGATGAAGGTTGGGATGTCATAAGCATCATCGGTGTCCCAGAGGATCCTGAGATTTATCTTCAAGGGTGTTATCGTTTTCCTATATTTTCAGAATGATGTTTTGGTATTTGGGGAGACGCATCAAAACACAATGCTAGATTATTGCGTGTGTCACAAATTTTAAGCAAACACAGTTTGACCCTTCGCTTTGACAAATGTAAATTTAATATAGAGGGCGTAGATTATTTATTATTACATCATATATTGAAAAATGTGGAAAATTCTGAAACAAAAAAATGAACGAGAATTGACATGGGTCTTGCCCCAGTGGATGAGGAGGAACTCAGGTCATTCTTAGCATTAACAGAACTGCATTCAAAGTTTATTCCAAATCTCGATGAGAAGACAGTTCTATTAAGGAAATTGCTGACGAAAGGAGAGAAGAATGACTGGGTCAGAGAATCCCATTCTGCTTTTGAGAGAGTACGTATCATCCTTGTACAAGCGAAACTACTAAAAATAGTTGATACAAGAGATGACAGTATCATAATGACTAATGCCAGCAATGATGGAGCAGGGACTGTCCTTATGCAAAAGAGGTGTAATGGAAGGAAGAAGTGGTGCCTTCAACTCTCGGTCACCCCGAGGAGCAGAATCCTATTACTCTCCAATCGTAAAAAGAAGCATTAGCATTGTCATGGGGTGAGTAATATTTTAAAACCTACCTTTGTCAGGGTACATTTAACGTAACTACCATGGATTATGGAAAATATATACCCGGACTAGCAAGATGGCAGTACGGTTTACAAGAGTACGACTGCAAGGCTGACTAGTCTCTGGATAGATGAGTATAGTGGCGGATTTACTTTCTCGTTTGCCACTGAGTAAAGTTGACTGGCGATGACACTCTAAGAGGAGACTGTAAATTGGTGTGTGCCAATTGTCTCCCGTAGTTCTTTATTGAAGCCAGGTGTGAAAAAGAGTAGAGATGCCTTGGGAGAGGATGGCGTACTTAAGCAAGTAAGACCATAGGTTGGCCTATAGTGTGAGTTGTGGAGTTTGATTCAGGCGTTATATACAAATGTATCATGAAAGGCATGCCAACAATAAATATTATATTGTATTGATCATTCGATACTGCCCTACAGTTTGCGAGGAAAAGTATTAGAAATGAAATATGAAGGCCCTGTGGGTTTCAAGCAATGAATTACTGAGTACATGAGGTGTTCAGGTGCCTGGTGTCAAATCAAAAGGCAGTGGAATGTTATGTGAGGGACTGTGTGGCGTGCAACTTAGGCGGTAAGTGACTCATCAATTGCCTGTAACCTCTGTGTATGTGCTAATGATTCCATGCAGCAAGTTGGCCATTGACATTTCCAGTCTGCATGGCGTGTTTGGGTAAACATTCAACTGTGCACTGGTACTGGTGGATTACCAAACAAAGTTACCAGAGGTCAGGTTTATCGTTATGGTGAACACCCAAATTGTCATCCAGTTCTTGCAGATTGTGTTTAGAAGAGAAGGGTGTCCCAACGAGCTGGTCACTGATAATTGCGCAAAATTAGTGACTAAAGAAATTAGCACAGCTTTGAAGGCATATGGGATTAAACATGTTAAAACTGCTCTGTATCATCCCAGAAGCAATGGTCTGGTGGAAGCTTTCAATCGAACACTGAAAACACAATTGCAATTGGCGTTGGTTGACAGATATTATTGAAAAAAGGGGTGAGTGACACGTTTTCTTTTGTGTTGAGCTGTGGCGTTTCTGGGAAAAAACTCGATAGGGAATGGATGGGTAAGTCATCTATTGACCCTGCTCATTTGTATGGTGTTAACATCCCCGTTATTAGAATATGTCATGCGTGCGTGTTCGCACAATATCAGAATGTCATCTGCCAAGTGCAAAAAAAAACTACTTGTGTGGTCGAGCCCTGGCCCATGGTTTGAGTACCATTCGAATGGTGAGCTCAACTCAAGCTGTCCATAAATATCTTTCTATGGCAATAGCGCATATTTAAAAAGGCACAACAACTGTGACCTAAATGTTTTGAAGGGCCACTTTATAAAACAGGAATTGATTATTTTGGAGGACTGATTATCATCTTCACTAAATGCCCTGATGAAGACAATAGTTATATCCATCGAAAGAAACACGTTAGCTTTATTCTGATTGAAATATATGATATATGCAAGCGGGTCTGACCTTATTTGGTTAATTGACATTAATTAGTTTGTAGGTCTATGGAACTTTTGACTTTGCCTAGAGTAGTTCCCACCATGAGACTCCGTACTAATACAAATCAATAGCAATGACAAACAACAGCATTAATAATCATAGCAGTCAATAATTTCCACACTTTATGACCTCTCGACCATGAATGACCACACCTTTATGTAAAAGTTAGAATGTTTATTTCCCTATATTAACAATGCTAATATCAAGTAATTTAGTCACAAAATCAAATGATAAGCATACAGAACCAATACTGGCAGCCCAAATCTTCTAAAGAATCACAATGTGATCAAGGCTTTGACCACTACACATTCTAAGGTTACAGTACAAATCAGTAGAAAGAATAACTGCACAAGAGAAATGGCATACATTTAGATTCACCAAGGAAAAGACATCAACTGTTATTACATGTAGCGAGAATCATCAGTGAGTACCCTAACTAACCTTCAGATTAGAATTAGCATGTTTGGACTTCATGCAAAACAATTTCAGTCAACACCAATTTGGAAAAACATCTAACTATGGCTCTATCAAAATCAGCGGTATGTACCTAGGGACAAAAGCAATTATACATAACAATCAGTAACATCGTCTTATAACTTGCCTCAGTATGATTCAGCAAGCTGTGACAGTCTTCGTCGACTGGAAATTGGTTCAGTCAGCAAAGCATTGGAATTCATCATTAAAGTTCAGGAAAGCAAAGTTTCTTCATGCTGTTCGGAAAGAGTAATATCTAGGCGCTTTCTACCCTCGGTGCGATCTGGCTAAGTTAGAGTTTCTAAAACGACTTTTCCTGTTGCTATACTTGAAAGAATAATACGTTTACGTTTAGTCCAATGAAAGTAGAACCCTAAATCTAAGAATTTACTAGTCCACTATTCACATGTTAATCATTGGCTCCTCTTCTCTTGTTCGCGTCATTGGTCTTGTCGGTTAAATAATTTGTATCAAATTATACTCCAGTCAGTGTATCCATTGTATGCTCCTGGGAAGGTCATCTTTACACACACTAAGTTATATTATGTATCCCCCATTAGTACAACATATTCGAGAAAGCAGTTCTCATGGGAAAAAATTCTAGTTACTAACACTCGGTCCATAGAATGGAAAATCACAATTTAATTCTCTAAGCAGCCATTTTATAAGTCTCCTAAGCAATGCATCTTGACATGAGGTGGTGCAACTAGGCCCAATGACTCGCTAAATTAAGGCTTATAATGAATAAAGCAAATACATGATACATGGCCATTAATATAACATACTACTACATTAATCCAAACATTAGCTCAACATTTTACATTAACAAGCTGTTAATAAGTACACTGCGTGATTACTAGTGGTCACTCAAGTAGGCACTTTTTCAAATGCATGTATTATCTTTCTATGTTAACTCATTTTTCTATGCAGATTCAGTACTCAGAATACATGAACATTCATTAGGAAAAAATCAGCATTAACATATATGTATCAATTAAAAAAAAAAAACTTTTATTCTCTTTATGTTTGATGATTTGTTTGGAGTGCTCGAACCTCTTGTTACCTGCTTCATGACTTCTGTTCTGAGATCAGGAGTGTTTGAGTTGCTCATCCACCTCCTTTGCTGAGAACTGCCTTATGAACATAAACACTTCTGTTACACTCAAGACTAACTGGGAAGTATATTAGAGTAGCCCTGGCCACCAGATCCTTTGCATAATTTATGTGGATGCAGGCTGTGTGAGCGTTGGAGCCATGTTAATGCAAAGGGATAGTAAAGATGAGTAGGTGGTCAAGGATGGTTTCCGGATAGTGAGAGACGTGAAAAGGAATTATTTCACAATCCAAAAGTCATAACTCACCTGCACCTGGGATTCAGAACACTACAGATTTTGTGTTTGGAGAATAAAGTGTTCTATAAGAACCAACCATAACCCCCTACATACGATCTTGTCACCTGGTGGGGGGGTATTTAACACCCGAGTTGGCCGGATTAGCTACCAAGTTACAGGCTTTCTGTTATGTGGTGGAGTGTGTGCCAGGAGAACAGAATGTTCCTGCTGAGTGCATGTCTAGCAGGCACTTGGTTGGTTAAACAGAATTGTTGGACCGTGAGGTGGATTTTGAGGAAGGCTTCACTATGGAGCATATAGAGAGGGAATTAATTTACGACTATAGTGTGTCACTGAAGAAGATTGGAAGGGAGAAATTGAAGTAAATGCAGCAATTGTTGGATTATTCTACACCAGGATAGGTAGAGAAGGGTATGAGTTTACATCTATAATTCAATGGAGTAGTCTGTATATGTGCACAACCTTACTCCCACCAATCACCAGTCAGTTCCCGAGCTAGATCTACTTCCCCTTTTTTCCTATCCATAAGAGTTCCAATTGTCACATCTTGGTGAGAATCTTGAACCTTAAGAGCCTATGGGACTGATTGCCATTGCATATTTAGCCTATTTTATACCAGTGCTGCAAGTGGGCTATCTCCATGCCTGCCAGTATGTTGATGTCCAAGCCTGCAGGATATTCTTAGGCCCTCTAGGGCAGGATGTTTGTGCTTTCAAAAACTAGCAGGCTACGGACCATAACTGTTTATAGTTCTCTATCTTTTTATTAGAAACTGAGAAAGAGTTTTTTACTGGCTGTACGAAAGTCTTTTAGGCCAAAATCAAAGTTTCTGTCACAGGTGTACCAAGGGCATGGAATGAGATAAAGTTTCCTCCACCGCTGGTCACTCTCAAAACAGTAAGGGCCTGATTATGAGTACAGTGGACCCATGGACCACCATACTCGCAGGGGTGGTCCGACCACAACATCCATTGTAGTCTACCTGCCATATTACAATGGTGGTGGCTGGATTGTCACAACACCGCGCTACAGCCAAGATCAGAAATCCCGACGGGTTGGCGGTGGTGAAAGTCATGGTCAGCAATGGGGGTCCAGAGTTTGACACCACTGTGCTGTTCATTACTTTCTTTTCCGCCAGCCTTTTCATGGTGGTGTCCCTGCCATGAAAAGTCTGGCGGAAAGGCAGAGTGAGGGCCCAGGGGGGCTTCTGCACTGCCCTTGACTATGCTGTGGGCAGTGCAGGGGCCCCCCCATCAGTACACTCAGAATGCAATCTGTCTGCCATGGCAAACAGTGTGCATTCCAAGTGTGCTGTGTGCAGCAGTATTGGCCTCAGCTCTCTCTCTAACATCGCACTGTTTCCGCTGGTCTACCTGGTGGAAACATCGTAATATGGTGGTGGGGAAGCTGCTGGCTTGGCGGCTGCCTCCCCACCGTCATGTTGGTGGTCCAGTGGTCTCATCGACACAATAGTAATCGGGCCCCAAGTGTTACTGGTCCTGTGGATTAGGTAGAGTGCTGCTATTCTCACCTCTCTCTGCCTTTTGGCTCTTTCCCTCCCTTCTCTCTCCGTGAGCTTTTATCCTACTTTTCCCCGTTTGACCCATCTTTATGTTGCTTCTACACAGCATAAAAAATACCACTGTTCAGGCTGAAGTCTCTCCTAACATGCCTGTCTTGACCCTCCATTCCGATTCCCTTTCCATAAATGAGTTCACCTCCACTATTGGCTCTTTTCTGAGTTTTTTTTTCCCAGAGTGTATATCTTTGTGTTGAAATCTGCAAGATACCCTTGTTTGGATAATAATGCCGTAGGGTCCCAGGTTACCCATCCGAAAAACACGAAGAGCAAAGGTAGGCAAAAGAAAATAATAAATGAAGAGAAGAAAATACACATACGGTTCTGTAGTGTATTATGACAAGAAGTAAGGCAAAGAGTGGACTACGAGCATCCATTAGTTCCTCTGTCTTCCCAAGCTCCTCAGTGCTCATTGTCCCCTCTGTGGCAACATGTCATGGATGTCCTCTGCTGCAGGGCTGAATGTCCTGGAAATATACTCCTCCTTCTTTCCGCTTTCTTCTCCTGCTTGGCTTCCTGCCAGTCTCTTTCTGCAGTTGATCCAGGGAAAGCCTTCTTTCTGGAAAACATAGGGCCCAATTTACAACTATTTGGTGCAGGGCAGAACCGCAAGGCTTCTTGCTGTGCTGCCCTGCCACAAAAGGAAAGTGCACTTTTAATGAAACATAGCTCATTCCTGTCCTTTCTACCTGTGCTGACGCACAAATTGGTGCCTAGTGCAAACACAGCCACCCTTGCACCATGCATTATTGGCACAATTGGTTTTGTGCAGGAAGGGACACCTCCCTGCACAAAAACAATCAATGGAGGCGTTTTTCTCTTTCTATGTGTGCTGGAGGATGCAGCACACATAGAAAGAGGAAAAAAACAAGAAGAAATAAAGTTATTTTTTGTTGTTACACCTCTCTTCGGGAGGTGCAAAGTTTTGATGCATTCCCTGGTTTACAGGCCCTTGAAAATCTGTGAATGTCTCAAAACCCATGGGTGTTGCGTGGGAAAGCCTCCTTGACGTAGAGTAAGGCACTTTGCACTGCCTTGCCTTACTCCATATCTATGAGAGTGGCTTTGCGTCACCTCATAGATATGATTGAGAGGTCACCGGAGCATCATAAAAAGTGACACTCCAGTGGTGCAGGCCTCTTGTAGATAAGGTTCATAGTTTCCTTCTGTTCTAGGCGTTACATGGTGTCTACTTCCTTTGTCTTGCCTTAGTCATCCTTCTCTTTCCATTACCTGTTAATGAAATATTTCCTCTCTCTACATTCTTCCTCTCTGAGGTCTTTAATGGCTCACTATTTCTTTGAGCCTTTCTTTTCCTAAGCTCTTGTTCCTTTTCTGTTTCACAGACACCTGCTATCTAACTAGCCAACTCGCCAATCATGGGAAATTTGCATTGTGCTTAGGTAAGAGTTGCCACCCTTCTGTAGCATTGTTACAGTGCCCCTCTCAAGTGTGGGTTGTAGACTAAAGTTAACCTCTAATAGGTTCAAAGGAGAGCATAGATGCCACAGGCCTGCAAGACACGCCAATACCCTCCCATGTATCTATCTCTGTTCAGATATTTCCTAGCTGTGAGCCTAATACCATCTGCAAGGGGCACAGTTCTGACAATCTATATTCTATCAAAAAGGTTTTACATTGAGGTAGCCGGTGACAGTAGAATGCTATATATTGAGCTTGTGCCACCAAAAAATAAATATGGATGTCTGAAACTGTCATCCAACTGCTCTCCATAAGCATGGTCAGGGTTTCATAGTTTATTCTTGTTGGCCCCAGGCTCTTTGCGTAGACCTTCTCTCAACTTGTGAATTAAGTCTTGGGACAGCACAACTGGCAGGGTGTTGAATAAGTACAAGAACTGATGGTCTGATTGAGAGTTCAGTGAATGGGTTACTCTGTCAAAACATGACTAATATCATATTAACATTATTACAAGTGCATTATATCCCATGATCCCTACTATAAGGTGGACAGGATATCTGTTATGTTGTGACAAAGTAACCCATCCGCCAAACCCTAAATAATGCCCTTAGCCAAAACTTCTTTGTAGTTTAGCAATATGCCCTATAATGGATATTGGGAGGGCTGTCTGTCTATGTCATTGGTTATGGAGGACCTTGCATAACTCATAGAAAGCATCTCTGTGTGATCTATACTCATGTCCATTCCTAAGCATTTGACCAAGTCTGGTTTTCATTGGAATCGATGCTCACTAGCTATCTCTGTAATCTCTGCAGTCAACGGAAGACACTTGGACTTGTACCAATTGATCTTTTTGCCTGAAAATGCCCTGAATCTTATTACCTCCCTCATTATA
Source organism: Pleurodeles waltl (assembly GCF_031143425.1). Lineage (NCBI taxonomy): Eukaryota > Metazoa > Chordata > Amphibia > Caudata > Salamandridae > Pleurodeles > Pleurodeles waltl. The sequence continues at coordinate 205,837,011 of NC_090448.1, forward strand.
CAGTAAACATTATTTTTACAGTGTTGCAGATATAGCACAATGTCATCTCTGTAGAGAGAGATGAGCAGTGCCCTGGTGTAAGTGAAACTGTCTCAGCATGTATGACAGGGAATCTAGAGCAAGGGTACTCTTGTTGGGTGTCCCACTCAACTTTGAAGGGTCTGACTTGCAGTGTGGGTGGACATATGAAGTGGGTAGACTTATTTGAGTATGTTGAAGGGAACCCCCCTTCTTCTTCAGAGCCTCTTTGTAAACATTCTGCAAATGGGTTTCAAGTAGGTCCAGATATACTACATCAAATTTGATGGCGAGACCATTGTTCCATGAAGCTTTATCACTGGCCAATATCCTTACCGCAATCAAGATATCTTCTATTCACAAAGGAACATTAATATGCCAGGGTATTTCAACGTGTATCCACTCCGGGGATATAACCTCTAAATAGTCAAATATTTGAGGATCCGTGGGAATAGTGTGCACTGCATACAGCTTATAATAGTAGTTGAGAAAGGCAACAAGTACGTCTGCAGAGTGAGAGACTGTTCTCCTGTTAGCATCAATAATGTGAATAGCATTATTTCCACCCGTGGGGTCACGTATGACCCATGCCTATGACCTACCCGCCCTACCGGTATTTGGAGAAATTATTGTTTAAAATATTGTGATACAGAAATATCGTGAAAGAAATATTGTTAATACAAGATATCATGAGATAGAATATCACTCTCAAGTATAAGAGGTATTGCTCTATAAAATATTGATGTTTTCATGATCATAGTTGCAAGAAATATAGGGGGGTCATTCTGACCCTGGCGGTAATTACAGCCATGGCGGAGGTCGGCGGTAGCACCGCCAACAGGCTGGCGGTGCACCGCTGGGCATTCTGACCGCGGCGGTTCAGCCGCGGCCAGAAACAGAAAGTCGGCGGTGTACCGCCGACTTCCCGCTGCCCTTGAGAATCCTCCGCCATGGGGATTCTGACATCCCCTACCGCCATCCGGTTCCTGGCGGGTCTCCCGCCAGGAACAGGATGGCGGTAGGGGGTGCCGCGGGGCCCCTGGGGGCCCCTGCAATGCCCATGCCAATGGCATGGGCACTGCAGGGGCCCCCGTAAGAGGGCCCCACAAAGAATTTCAGTGTCTGCTTTGCAGACACTGAAATTCGCGACGGGTGCAACTGCACCCGTCGCACCTTCCCACTCCGCCGGCTCCATTCTGAGCCGGCGTCCTCGTGGGAAGGGTGTTTCCCGCTGGGCTGGCGGGCGGACTTTCGGCGGTCGCCCGCCAGCCCAGTGGGAAAGCCAGAATGACCGCCGCGGTCTTTTGACCGCGGAGCGGTCTTTCGGCGGGAACCGCTTGGCGGGCGGCGACCGCCGTCCGCCGCGGTCAGAATCACCCCCATAGTTTTTTTTTATTAATTTAATGTTTTTTAGTTGCTATATTAGTTTTAGATGGTAATATTGTTAGTATATTTGTTATTTAACACAAAAAATGTAGTTTGTGATTTTAAGTGTTTTAGTAAACAAAAATTAAATGTAATTAGTCATTTTAAGTTTAGTAGCAGGTTATAAGGGTTGTAGGGGAATGGAGTGGAATAGAGTGGGAAGTTATTTGAAATGTAATTCATTTACATTTATTGTCAAGTATTTTTAATTAAGTATTGATTATTAATTGTTAATTGTCTAATTGTTAGTTTGTATATTTTTTTATTTTGTTAATTTGAATGTATATTATAATTTCATTAGTACTGCGTTGTCGGGTTTGTAGAAGATTAAAGTGGGAAGTTAATTAATTTATAATTAATTTAAATTGGATGGAAGGTTTTTGTTTATTATATTTGTTGTAAGTAATTGTATTTATTATGGAAACTGTTTAATTGTTCATATTTGTTATTTTATGTTAGTTTTAATGTGTATTTTAATTCTATTTTTAATAATATGTTATAATTTAGTAGTGGGTTGTTGTTATTAATTATTTTAATTTTAATGATAAATATTAATGCATTGCTAATTAATTATTACCTTGATTATTCATTATGTTAATTGTTTGATTGTGAGATGATTGTTTTTATTCAAATGTATATTTTAGGGTTTGTAATAAACTTTTTAAATTATATTTTAGTTACCCCCCAAGTCAAAACCTTCCCAAATGCTGCTTAGACTGTTGTGAAAATCGAATTCCTCTGAAGTCCAACTCTTTCCCTACTGTCGCTCAGTCTGGAGTGTAAATAGTAAATCTAACCCATCCGATGTCCAGTGAATCCCCCTAATGTTGCTTAGACTGGAGTGGAAATAGTAAATCTAAACTCTCCAAAGTCTAACACTTTCCTTACTGTTGCTGAGAAAAGAGGACTTACTTCAACACCGGACTGAACCGAGGTTGGGACATGTATGTTGGAATGATCCTGTGGCTAGGAAGTGCAATACTGACATGGCTTGTATAATGGGTGGTATGTTGGTTGGACAACTAATAGCTGGCACCAGATCTGGCTCCTACTGACAACATAAGTCCACTATTGTTTGCTTATTCAGACGGTACAGCTGGATGATGTGTCATTCTTCCATAGTCTGAAGGTCTGGCAGTGGGTGGTAGACACGAGGTTGTTGCATCCTCCCTCTCCCAGGTACTTATATATGACACAACATGGTTTGTAACAATAGTCAGTGTGTCCACAGCAACATACATGATGCATGTCAATGATATCATTTAACAAGGCATTTCTGAATGGATACACATGGCAACCACTACATGTCACAGATGCAAAGAAAACAAGGGTCACATGTGGTCACCATGGTTTTCCACACCAGTGGTCACATCATGAACATAGATCAAACTCAAAGATGTGCAACACAATAGCCCTTCGAAATGTGACTGGATATCCCTACTGCAAAATTGTTCATCAGCAGTGGTGGACTACGCCATCTGTGCGTGCAGCATACTACAATGGTGCTTGCGTAGTAGGACCTACATGACCAGATAGGATAAGCATGTTTGTGAGGTCAAAAATCAATTGTGTAGGTGTAATACAATTTATATAGACTGATACAGCATTTCAGGCTGCCAAAATGGTGGCTGTCTGACCTCCACTGGACATTAGGAACCGCCTGCGATCTCCAGCAGAAGTCATCATGGCGGTTGCAACTGTGGCAGACACAGCCTTAGGCTAACGTTGTTGCCAATGGCTGTGTCTGCTGGCGGTGATGCCTGCGTACGTGGCGGATGTGACTTCCATGTTCTGCAGATTCACTCATTTGAGTCCTGACACTGCTGGCAGCAAGACCTCCACGACCTGAACTGCTGTTTGCCGCCTCTGGGAGCAATCACACCACATCCAGCAGGTGATAGGACCCTGATCTCTTCTCTCCAGAGGAGCTGGAGAGGCTAGTTACTGAGGTCTGACCCCTGTACGGACAGCTCTATGGCTCAACAGAGGAGCAGGTTAGTCCCTCAAGCACACCATTTTCTCTGTACTTCATCAACCATTCCCTCCTCACAGGCTAAAATGTGGCCATGTGTACCAGTTTGAATACTTGTGGCCCTGTTGTTGCAGTATGTGTGGCATTAATGGGATAGACAATTAGACAATGTACAGTTATTCGTGGCCAGTGCCATATGTTAAGGTCAGCCACGTTATGTTTTGTGAGGATTTTGGGGTCTTAGATCATCCTTGTTTTGGATGGACATAACTAGGCGAGGAGGCATTACTGCCATCTATTGACATCTCTTTCATCATGATATTTGTAAATGTCAGACAACATGTAAGTGCATGACAGCATGGGCTGAGTATGCTTGCTGTATGAGTCAGTTGAGAGTCATGTGAGCAATGTGTATAGTGCCACAGGTCTTTCAATCCACATCTGTCTTTGCTAAACTGTTGTGTTAAAGGCATATCAGGAATCATTCTGCCTTTCAGGTTGCCACACACCCCACATGCCACATGATGTACTGTCATGCATGGAAGTGATGGGAAAGGGGTGTCATGTAGGTTCTTTCAGCTCAGCCTGCAGAAACCAGGGCCTGTCACATGTATCGACCAGTATGGGACCTGGTCTAGGATGTGGGAGAGGCACTGTGGCTTTGCAACTGTGGCATTTTGCCCACTCCCTGTACCCCAGCAGATCCTGTCATGTGTCCAGTATGAGACTCCGGTGACAAAACCTGCCCGGAATGCCTCAGTCTTTTGACTACATTGGAAATTAGTACTTGGCCAAATCCTTAATCTAGTCCATATGTGCACTTATCATTATTGCCAGTGTGTGTCTTACACTAATGACAGGTCCCTTACTCCCACAGCTCTATTGTCACCTCCCCACTGGTCATATTTGACCTGTAGAGGTGTTTTGCATAACTGACAGTCCCACAGTGCAGACAGCATGTTGATTCCTGAGAGGCCATCATATATGAGTCTGTAGCTTTACTATATAGCAGAAACTGTACAATGCATGCCTTTGTTTGTTGGATGCTTTCTCTGTAGGATGGACACATATTTCCAAAGGAGTGTTTTGTGGTACAGGTACATACCATAGAACACCACCCCCTGAAGTGGCATGAGTCTACATTTGTTAGTCCATATGTCCACAAATGAACAGGGAAGATGCTTTCTATACCCATCAGGCCAGCCCCTTCACTGTTACTCATGTGTAATATTGGAGTTTGTACTCTGGTAGTTGCCTGTAGGGGACTGTATGCATTGAGTTATCCCTGCCTGTCACATTGCCAAGTGAATGATTTTCTGACATCTCCTCTGACAATTAGGGATGAGCCATGTGTCACACAGTCGATGAATGAATGCTTGTGTAGACATGTCTACTGGTGTGCCTTGCGTATTAGCCCAGGGACATAGGACACAACTGTGTATAATCCACAAACTACTTGCTCTCCAGGGACGACATATGGCTGTGTACAGTGATCACTCTAGTACTGTTTTTCTTGTAGTGTGTGTACATTCTATGCAACAGACTACTACTCCTCATTGTTACAGGCCAAAGGGAAGTAATTGATGGATCACTGTCCTCAGCCATGTGTCTAGGTAAATGGGTATATTGACATCTGACACCCAGAGGCTAGTTGTCTTCAGCATATGATGGGTGCAGGTGCCTCACTACTATCTGTAATTTGAAGATAGGCTTCATACATGTGACAGAACATACTTTTTTTGGGGTGCAGCTAAAGATCAATACTTTCCCCTGGGAAGTGGGAAATGTCCATTGAGATGATTTATGTGCCATCACTGTTGCCAACATTCCTTGTGCCAACACATCAGATTGTGCCCCTTTTTCTTTATGAAAATGTTTATAAGCTGCTGTTTCATGCCTGGTCTGACTGTTTTGATGGGATGATTTCTGTTTTCCCTCGCATATATGTGCATGCCAACCTGTGTGTGGAATAAGACATTTACAGTGGGGGTACATTTCATGTTGTGCCTCAGACAGTCGTGTGTTGCCACAGATGTTTAGCTGACACATACACTCACCTGCCATAGCAAATCTCTGGGCCTCTCCAACATCTAAAGGACTAATGGAGTCTACTGATGCACTCAGAGAATATCATTGTAAGGGGTGCCAGACATTAGTGGTGATTACCCCGGGGCCTGCTAATTAATTGTGTTGTGGATTTTGGGGACATCTTTCCCTGACATATTGCACATGATGTCTACATTGTTCATTTTCATGTCACATGTGTGGCCTATCTGAGCAACATTAGTACTTTCTCCATGACTCTATTGGGATAAATATCACTTGGTGAAGTGTGCATAGTGGAACTGCTTCCAATGTGCAAGGGGTATTTCCATGTCACCTTATTTAGGCAATTGTACTTTCGTCATCAACATGGCAGGATTTTGGAGCATCATTTTTTATTGTTGTCATTATGTATGTGACAAATAGATGTGTGCATGACCTTGTGTGGGATCTGTGGGAATTCAGCTGGCACTGACCTACTATTGTATGACAACATGTAACTGAGGTATGCTCCATGGGGCAAGCTTTGAGGGTGATGACGTCGCCTACTTGTTGAATGGTTACTGTGATTGCACATCTTCGGCCATGCAATTGAAATTGTTTGAGATCCCGATTTTCCTGTGGGCAACTGTTGACAGTTCAGATGGCAGACGTGCATATGGTAGGGCACAGGTATGGCCACTTAGGTGGAGTTGTTTTATTGCTGAGGCCTACTTGACATCATGGTAATGTTTGCTAATCAGAGCTGTTGTTCAAGTGTGATCACAGACTTGTGATGACCCTATTTCTCTTTGTATTTGCAAAATCAGCACTGGCAATTTAAGGAGACAGGACAAAGCTGAGTGGGGAAGCATCTGGCCATGGGACCTCGGGTCAAGACACCACCAACACAGAGAGACCTTGTGGCCACGAGGGTGGACGTCTCCTTTGCTGCAGTCACCTCTGCCCCAACCCTGTTACCCCTCCTGCCCTCAGTGAGAAGGCTATTGACCTCCTGAGAACTATCTTTGTGGGTCAGACAGTCATTGTTAATGCCATCCAGTGGCTGGCAACCTAACTCCAGCAGGATAATGCATTCCAGAAAGACATTCATGGAGCAGTGTCTGGCCTACAGAGATCTTTTCAGGCTCTGGCCTCCACTCTGATGGTAGCCAGTCACCCCCACCCTCCATCCCCGCTCTACCTCCCTCTTCCCAATCCAAACCCCCCCTTCCTTTACCTCCCCAAAGAACACAGACTGATCCGCACGCACCCACCTCAACATACGAGAGCAGCCCACACAGACATAAGCATCACAAAACACACTGGCACGCAAGCAAACAAGAGACACCCACAAACAAAACATCAGTCACCACTTTCCCAGGCACCCCCACCACCCACAGTGTAACCCACACAACATCAAGCATACCTGGAGGCACCACCACAACAGTCAGTGACACACCCACAACACCAAGCATAGACACAGACACCAAAACAACAGACACACAGACATCCACCACACCCACCATACCCACAGACACCACCCCAACACACACACATCCACTACTCCATCCCCCAGCACCTCTACCTTCCAGCCCCCCAAGACACACAAATGCACTCACTCATCCATGCAAGAGACACCACTCGAACACAAGCATACATCGCTCAAGCATGCACCCAGGACATCCACACCAACACAGCAGACAACCCCTCACTGGGCCTTTAAATCCACATACCCTCCTGCTGACCATCTCCATGTCCCTGAGAAAGTTTTTATGTTTGACCTTGATCTTTCCCCTGTTCCCTCCACCCCATCCCAAACCCAAGAGGCCTGGCCCATCTCCCAACCCCTTCTTTCCATCTCCAAGTCCTCCCCTGTGACCCCTACCCCCCTGCAAGCACCCACACCACTCCCCTCAAGAAGAAGCCCACCCCTCCCAAAAAGAAGTCCGCCCCTTCCCTGGCAGTTAGGAGTCAAGCGAGAGCACAGTGGTGTGCATTGCCCATTTTCTATGGACTGGCCAATTGCCTCGGACATTTTGGCTTTAAAGTTAATAAACCCAAACAGTTGTTTTTTGGGGGGTTATATTTGTATTGCAATTCCTTTTCTACCTTATTGTTGTTCCTGAGAAAGTTTTGTTGTCAAGTGTACAGTTGCTTGCTGATCCATTTGCTGTGGTTTGCAGTATATGACATTGCGGGCAGTGCTGGTGTCCCCCAAGGCAAAGAAGTGACTCTGGCAAGAACTGTCCTCCAGGTGTCCCACTGAATCAACCACCAAACCGGGTGAAAACTACAACAAACTTTTGTAAACATGGATGGACCTACCACTACTGCCAACAATGCTGCGACCATGTTGCCATATTGTACAACCACTGGTAGCCCACTCCTATCACTGTAATCTGCATACTTTAATACCTGCCTTTTCACCTGTTACAATGTCCCCTGTTAGTAAGTTTAAACAAAGTGAAGTATGGATGCAACTGTATAAGAACTCTTTTATTGTTATCTGAGGAGCAGGAAATGCACCACATGCCTTACATGTTGTTGTGCCTACAGATGTGTTGAACTTTTATACTATATTGTAATCTTTCCTATGCAGACCTGGTCACAGTGGCAATGAGTATTGACCCAACACCCCCCTAGATGACAAGGCACACTGACAGTATGATGCACAGACAGCAATCTCATCCAATTGTCCCACAAAGTTACTGGACATAGAGTTGTATCAGTTAGGTCCTGGTATTTACATCTTCCCCCGCCACATCATCACCATCACTCTCATCCCCTCACTGAGGAAGCTGGTCTGGATGTACAGCACCCTCCTCCTCCAAGAGGTGGATAGAATTTCCTGCAGTCACGTTGTGCAGCATGCAGCAGGTCACCACTATTCTACAGACCTTTTCAGGCCCATAGGCCAGGGAATCGCCAAAGATATGTAGGCAATGAAATCTAGCCTTCAGGAGACCTATTGTGCTCTCTATCACCCTCCAAGTACATCCATGGGCCTCATTGTAATTCCTCTCAGCATCTGTTCCAGGATTCCTCACTGGTGTCAGGAGCTAATGCAAGTTGGGATAGCCAGAATCACCTAGAAAAAGGTGCAAAACAGGACTGTCATTGACAACCCTCAGAGGCAGAAAACCTGGCTGTCTGCTATGTGGCAATACGTGTCAGAAAAACCTACCTATGATCCACCCTCTCCTCTTGTAGTTGTTCCATCTTGTGTGGCACACTACTGTTCCTCTGCACAAAGGAATGATGGACTGAACCAGGGAACATGGCATTCACATGTGAGATGTACTGGTCTGCAGTACACACCAATTGAATGTTCATGGAATGAAAGTTCTTCCTGTTTCTGTACACCTGTTCACTGACTCTTGGTGGGATGATAGCTATGTGGGTGCCATATATTGCACCTATCACATAGGGTATGTTGGCAAATGCATAGAAGTCCGAATTGATGGCAGGGAGGTCAGCACTTTGGGGAAACCTCACATAGGGACTGTAGGTGTCGCACAAATGCATTCAGGAATCTTGACAGTATAATGCTAAACATTGGCTGTGAAAAATCTGCACCAACGCCCACTGTCACTTGAAATGAGCCAGTGCCCAGGAAATGGAGTGCAGAGAGCACCTGCACTTCAGTAGGGATGGCATACTGATTACGATTTGCCGGTGTCAGTGCTAGATCCAGTAATGCACAAAGTTCATGAATAGTTGCACGAATGAGTCTGTAATTGATAATGATGTGACGCTCCACCATGGTCGGGAAATCAACAAGTGGTCTGTACACCGATGGCGGCCTTCCTCGCCACAAGGGTCTGTAACTAGGAGGAGTTGAAAACACATGTGAAGAACACACTTACATCTGCACACATTGTTCTTCATTCAGCACTGCTCACATGATTGTTGATGACACTAATGCTTACTGTGTGTGACATTACAGCAACATGACCACAATGATATATCAGGACTGGTCATATGAGGTAATGTATATAGTTACATGCCTATGGGGCCTGCATTCTGCAGATGAGGGTTTTACAACTGCGTGGTTAAGGCCAAAATGTCTGCCTCCTGTAATCCAGAAGTTTTGTGGTGGAAGTGACCTCATAGCCCTATGACAAATATGACAAATTCAATGGTTAACATGGGTGTCAATGGGCAATCTTAGCGTATCATGATCGCCGCAGCAGTGAAGGTGCGCACCGCCGCAGTGAGTATGCGAACTCGTCATCCCAACTTCTCTTGACCCCCTGATCTCATGCGTGCAGGTATTCCACTGAGTGTACTGCTGTGTGCTGCCTCTGGTCATGGAAATGGCATGTTTTGCAGCGGAAAGGGCCCCATCCTTCACCAACGAAGATTTGGAGAAGCTCGTGGACGGGGTCCTGCCCCTGTACGCCAAGCTCTACGGTCGGCCAGAGGTACAGGTGAGTCTGCATACATGTGTGCACTTGTGACACTGTCTGGTCCAGGGTTCCTGAAATGCTGCATGTGAGTGCTGTTAGGTTGTTTGAAATGTCCGTTCCATAGTGGATGTATAGCCAGCTGTATATGAATGGCCAGTGTCTGACCTCAGTGTTACTTTTCTGTGTCTCCCTTATAGGTAAGCGCCCACCAGAAGAGGGGACATTGGCACGCCATCGCCAAGGAAGTGTGGACCCTGGGGGTCTACAACTGGCAGAGCACCCGCTGCAGGAAGAGGTGGGAGGACCTGCGGTGCTGGGGGAGGAAGAACTGCGAGGCCCAGCTGGGGAAGTCCTCCCAACGAGGAAGGGGTGCCCGTCGGGCACTGCCCCCCCTTATGCAACACATCCTGGTGGTGGCGTACCTGGATGGGCGCTTGAAGGCTGCACAGCAGTCACAAGGGGGTGAGTACATATACCATATTTTGGCTCTTTGATGGATGTGTGTGTGTGTGTGCATTTGTATTTATGCTGTCTAGTGACAGGGACTATGACTGATGTCCATCTATATAATGGCCCCTGTGGGGAGTTGGGGTGTTTGGGTCAAGTCTGCAGTACGTCAGGTCCTTAAGTTAGTTGGTGAATGGCTGTAGAGTAGGGTTCTGGCTACTAGTCAGGGGCATAGCCATGTGTATAGTGGTAGGTGCTGCCTGGTGGAAGGTTTTCTGGGTGGGTGTATGTGTGAACCACTAATGTACCTCCATTCAGCTATTTACAAGTGTCTCTCCTGTTTGGTATCCCCATCCCTGTTCTGTTGTGTTGTCTGTATACATCAGCATCATCTGGCGAGGGAGCTGAGGCACCGGCGAGTGGGGATGCAGCGGCCCACGGATCCTCGGAGGCAGAGTCATCCGACACCAAGGGGACCAGTGGGTTGGAGCGTGAGGGGAATACCACGGGGAGGCAACTACCACTGGAGGTAGTGACTCTGATACCTCCTCCGATGGGAGCTCCTGGCGGTGGCGGACCCTAGTGGGCCCACCTCTACTGTGTCATCTTCCGCCACCCCCATACCATCACCACCCTCCCAGTTGCTTCCCACCGAGTTGCCCGTGCCCGCTCACCCAGAAGGGTGGGTGTCTCTTCTGCCCCAGGCACCTCTTCCCCTGCCCCAGTCAGCCCTGCTGCCCTCACGGAGGAGGCTATTGACCTCCTGAGAACCATCTCTGTAGGGCAGACAACCATTGTCAATGCCATCCAGGGGCTCGCACCAGAGGTGCAGCAGACCAATGCCTATGTGGATGGTATTCAAAGTGCCGTGTCTGGCTGCCACAAGCTAGCTGTCACTGCGAGCCCAGTCTTATGCTACTCTCACCTGCTAATGATTACAGCAGAGATGATATGATGCTTTTGTATAGGTTTTGTAGATGCCTAGGCCTGTGACGTCAGTTGCTCTATGCCAGGTTCCCTCCTGTGTGCCCTCCAGATGTCTGTGGGGATGATGTAGACAGGTTGCACAGCAGGATTCTAACAGCTTTCAGCCAGGATCGCTGAAGCTCACAACCTATTTGGTCATCTTACTAAACCACTGATTGACACACAATCATGCCTGGCACACCAAATTCCAATGTGCCAATACAGTTCATGCTTCTGTTGCCTGGCACTCCAAATTCAGATGTGCCAATACAGTTTATGCTTCTGTTGCCTAGCGCAATATTCTTACTCATTTGGGGGTACCTGCGGAATAAATATTTTTGTCACACCAATTTGCATTACTGACAGATGATGCAATGTATCACATACACAATTCTATATCATTCATTTCTTCATAATGCATCTATTGTATTGAAGATATAACAGTTTCAAATTCTGCAATTCAACTCACAGTCATACACACATAAGGGATTTTAAGTACAACTGCAGATGGGTGATTCTTTGTCAGAAGTGGGATCTAAAAATTGCAAGTATTGCAAGTCTCAAAAGGTAGATTCTTTTTCCTACTGTATGTAAATTAATGTACTGCTTTGAAACTGACAACTATAGAATTTAGTTGATGAAGGATGCCTTTTTACAATCAATCTATAATCAATATCTCCTCTTCGTCTATGAGAAAGCTCATGCATGGTATTTTATAGATAGTTCAACGTGTGAATGTTTGAACTTCGTTTTAATTCTGAGGTCTGCAGTTGTTGAGCACTGCCATCTTTGGTGTTGAGAGCACACAGGAACGTGATTTTACACTCTCGTCCAAAGGACCTTTTCAAGTTGGTTGAGATACACAAGAGAGTTACAATAATACACAATTTAATTTTCCGTGAAGCCTCTTTGGCCCAACAATGAAGGCCAGGAATCAGTGATTGAAGCTAGGTTGATTTATTCCCAATCAATAATCAATTGAATATTTATGGATGTCATTAAAATATTGGAAAGATACAGAATTACAGCTGGCAAGCTGAAATATAGCAATTGGTTCAGTCTTAACAGATTATAAGATACATACAGAGCAATGACAGCATTACAGAAGCTGAGAAATAGAAATAAGTGTTCCTTATTCTCTCTTAAACATGAAATAATTCTCAAATCATCTAGTGAGAATTTTAAGTGTGGAATGAGGATGGTTTGGAAATAAATCTTAAGGATGGTTGGGCTAAAGGCTTAAAGGTGGGTGAAGAGCTGCTTAGTGCAATTTGGCACTGCACAAGGGTGTCAGCATAGTGAAGACATCAGTAACAGTCTTCCAAAAAGGCATTTGTTTAACATAAAGCTGCTCACTTGCAATTCTTACAGGAAGCAGAGAGGTATGTTCCCCTCGAAGGCTAAGAGAATCTGTATTAAGTTCTAATAGCATAAGAATTCATCAAAACAAACAGAACCTTCAACATCAGAGGATTTTCCCCTCCCTTTCAGGGACCAATGAGATTTTCATCTGTCTCGTTAATTGATCATTCAGGTTTCTCATCCCATGGAACTCGAACAGTCTCTGTAACCTTGAATGTCCCATGTTCCTGGCACACGATGAACAGGAGACTTCGGCTGCTCATTAAATCTTCACGTCTGATGACAATTCTTTCTCTTCTCAGGCCTTACTATTAGTGAAACTAATACTCTAGTTACCAAAGCCCTGGTACGCACCTGCAAAGAAATAACACACTAACCAAACAAAAATGCATTTCAGAATTAAAGCCTTAAGTCAGGCTAACTCTAACTAACATTTAATGTGCATTTCAAATAAGTGTTTATCCATGCTGTTAGAAATGGGGTTTCTAGTTGGCTAGGGTATGCACCTCAGCCAGGCAGAACTTACCCACTCTAGTCAGGGCAAGGGAGTTACATGTCCAAAATAACCCCTGCTCACCCCCTTGGTAGCTTGGCACGAGCAGTCAGGCTTAACCCGGAGGCAATGTGTGAAGCGTTTGCACAACACACACAACAAACGTGATGCAATATCCCCACCACAAAGGAAACACAACACCAGATTATATGAAAATATACTGTACTGTCCACAACGTAATTATTAGACCAAACATCACATATCAGTACTATCCTGCTACCTTAGCAGTTGTCAGAACGTTACACATCAGTTACTCTGCAAACTAGCAGCAGTCACACATAACACACAGGTTACTCAGTATTCTGCAACATAAGCAGTAGTCAGGAAAACACGTTATTACATCACAGCACTTGTCATAAGAATATCATAAAATGCCCATAGTAGGAACATTAGAAAACATATGGCAAGTTAGAAAAACATATTAGCAAGCATGTCCATAAAAGGAACATTTGCATACATATATGTAAAAACATCAAACGCAGGTAGGTAATATATGAATCAAACAAAAGTCTGTAGAAAGAACTTTTGATTGCAACTATATTGGTCCTTTAAACAGTACCTGGTTGGATGAAGGCACCTCCACTGCCTAGAAGGCGAACAATGGGGCCCCCGGCACTTCTATGCGCAAAACAGGGGCCTCCCTTATACTCTGGGGTCAGAGGAGGGCGACATGCACCTCCTCTCTTTTATAGACAGGCCCCTCTGGGGACTGTGATTACTGGGGGCCCCCATGGCCTCAACTGGCCCTCACGAAGGGGGCCAAAGCCAGCAAAAACAACTTAGGGCAGGAGGGGGGCACCACGCACCCCCTCCGGTTTAATGACAGGCCCCTCCCGGGACCCGCGATCTCTGGGGGGCCCCCGGGCCTCCACAGGCCCTTCCACAAGGGGGGGCCCACAATAATGCCCGTATTACCTAACAGCAGAAAAGGAGCGTCCTGCTCCTAACGCAGAGGCCAGGGGGAAGGGGGCACTCCCCACGCCTTCCCCTGGTCCTGCCGTGAAGCCACAAGAAGATCAGACCCCTCCTGGGCCACGAGCAGACACTCGCCTGCACCCGATGCGGTGCGCGAGTGTTCTTCCAGCTTCCCGGGCCGCTGCGGGGATCTTATTTAAAGAGGCACAATGCATCAAGGAGCCTACGAGCTCCCAAGGCTCCATAAGCGCGCTGCAATCAGCACTATGGCAGCCGCAACCACGGAGAAGCACCCCTCGTGAAGAAATGGATGCAGGGGTCAGGGGCCACAGCACCCTGCCCCTGGGGAGCAGAATCTTAAGACAAGGTCCTCAGGTGGAGGGCCCAGCTACAGGCCAGCACAAGGGAAAGGCAGCAAGTGGCAAGTCCTTCACAGTGACCAGGCAGGTCACAGGTCAGCGCAGCAGCAGTCCATGGCGGTTCCTGGTGAGTCCTTTCAGCCTTTGGTGTCCAGTTCCAAGATGATTCCAAGAGTCTCCAAATTGTGGGGAAAAGTCCCCTGTACTTATAGTCAGTTCTTACATTGTTTTACAATGGTAGGGAGAGGAGGTTCCAGCCAGTTACAACTGGTTCTGGGAGTGCCCCCTCTCTCCTTTCAGCACAGGCTCCAAACATCAGTGGGGGGTTAACGACCCTATTGTGTGAGGCCAGGGCACAGCCTTTACAAATGTAGGTGTGCCCCGCCTCTACCTTCTCTCAGCCCAGGAAGACTATTCAATATGCAGATGCACCTCTGGGACACCTCCACCCTCCCTGTGTACAGGCTGTCTGAAAAGTATGCACAAAGCCCCAACTGTCACTCTGCCCAGACGTGGATTGGAGTCAAGCTGCAAAACACCAGAGTCATAAGCACAGATAAATGCGCACTTTCTAGAAGTGGCATTTCTGTGATAGTAATAAAAAATACACCCACACCAGTAAGCAGCATTTATTATCACGATCAGAACCATACCAAACACGCCTACGCTACCCCTCATAAATCAAACAATACCCCTTACACATAAGGCAGGGCATTTCTAATGCAATCCTATGGGAAGGCAGCACTCACAGCACTGAGACACCAGTTAGGCTGTTTGTCACTACCAGGACAGGCCACGCAACTTGGCACATGTCCTGCCTTTCTACATACATGGCACCCTGCCCATAGGGCTAGCTAGGGCGTACCTTAGGGGTGACTTACATGTAGTAAAAGGGGAGTTCTGGGCCTGGCAAGTAAGTTTAGATGCCAGGTCCCTGTGGCAGAAAACTGCGCACACAGGCCCTGCGCTAGCAGGCCTGAGACAGGTTTGAAAGTCTACTTCAGTGGGTGGCGCAAGCAGCGCTGCAGGCCCACTAGTAGTATTTAATTTATAGGCCCTGGGTATAGAGATACCTCTGTACAAGGGACTTATAGGTAAATTAAATATGCCAATTAGGTATAATCCAATCATACCAACTTTAGATGGGAGAGCACCTGCACTTTAGCAGTGGTCAGCAGTGATAAAGTGCTCAGAGTCCTAGAGCCAACAGCGAGAGGTCAGAAAAACCAGGAGGAAGGAGGCAAAAAGACTGGGGATGACCCTGCGTAAGGCAAAAAGTCCAACACATGCACACTTTCAATTTTCAGAGTAAATGATACGTTACTTCAACAAATGCACCTTTAAGTGTAAATATAAAACATGAATAGTGAATACATGGAGGCTTTTCAACTGAACATTTGTGTGTACGTTTATGAAGCTTCAGTCTTTCACTGATTACATTTCATTAATGCATCAAGGTGCTCATATGTAATAATATTAAAACACACAGTAACTTTAATGTCAAATATAAATGTATATCTGCGCAATGACTGACGTGTAAAGGATGGGGTTTAAATTGCGCTACTCCAGTGTCTCTTGCTCTTTTTAATAAGGGTGTGGGTTAATGGTTTTGCTCTTCTAATTCATGTGAATTGTTGCCTTCATATGAATTGTTGCCCTCTTTGAACCACTGTTATTCCACAAAATGATTTCCACTAGCTAACTCGCATGATGAAGTTGGCTTATGGCAAACGGAACCTTTTCCAATTAACACATTCTCGTCCTGGTACTTGTGACACTTTGGGCACTCACTTAGTCCAGGTAACAGTCTTTAATACTGAGTTTATGAGTACAGCACTACTAGTTTGCTCTTTTATGTGATCTCAGTGGCTCTGCTGTACCCTTCAGTCGTACCATGTTTCTTAACAGGTAAAACCACTTGTAAGTCCCAATTTTGCCCTTCTGAAACGTATGTCAATGCACATTTGGTGATTCACTTCACCTTTTCCAATAATAAGTTTATGGTGACATTTTTATATCCTTCTCTCAAATGTATTCTAGAATTTACCAATACTAACACAATAGAGATGAGCCGTATCATCTGTTGCAACAGTGTAAACATTGTTGTAATGAACAAATAAAAGTCATAGTAATTAGTCTTAACCCAAATATTACTGCAGGACTGCTACTACCACCATCCTATACACTATCCTGAAAAAGACCTCAACAAATCAGCAACTTCATTTGATTTCAGGTTTAAGGTTCAAAGAACTCCTCATGGATTGTGTGGGGGGGATGGTGGAGAGCAGGGCAGAAACAAAACAACAAATATTGTTGTGTTGGCATTACAAAACTGAAACATCAGAGGTTGGTTAGACATGAAGGTTTTTCTAACAATGTGTTCAGCTCAACATGTTGGGTTGGTTCTGGGGGTCAAAATTGTTGGTCATAAAACAAAATGCCAACAGAGAAAAATGAACATGGGAGGACCTCCTGTTGTAATGTACAATATTTTAACCAACAAACTACTTTCAGGAGACCTGGAAAATATCTTAGTATGCTACAAATGAGTCCACATATTCTGAACACTGTGCTCAGTTTAATAGATTTCCCAAACCATATTTCAAACAGAAACAACCCTGGTTTCTGTTGCCTCCCTCTAGTGAATTCACATTTTAAATCTAAATTTCACAAAAATAAAAACTTAAAGACCTCTCACATTAGTCACATATGCACCTTTGCACCTGTATCACATATGGGTGGTCATTAGAAGTATGTTGGGTGTTTTTAAGGTACAACAGGGGCAACTTCCCGCCCCCACCACAATATTAGCTAAGGCCCTGCCCCCTTGGAATTTTCTTCAGTATGTGCTGTTCAATTATTTTCCTGATGATCTCTGCCATGCATTAGATTGTTGTCACAAACAGTGGAAGAAGACCCTTCTATAGTAGGAAGGGCTTTCTGACATCTAGAAGGCAGCAGCTCAGTGAAAGATGCACAATCTCCAAAGAGTTTCCAAGGGTGGAGCCAACAGAGGCTCCACCATTGGACACTGTGGTTCCCTAACTCTAAATGAGGTGGGGGAACTGCAACTGTACCAAATGCAGAACATAGTCTGGTTTGCACAATATACTTCTCATTGGCTAAACCCTAAATCAAAGTGCATTGATGAAGAATACACTGTTTAGTCAACATCAATGAGGTTATAAAACCATTTTTATACACACAGATGGTTTTCATGATATCAGAGAAGTCATGTAGTATCATTGTTCTGGCCTTTCTCTGTTTATTTTCCCTACTATATATCTGTCTTTTCAACAGAAATAATCCCAGGAGCCACTTAGAGCTGGGCAGATCCGCACTAACTATATAGGGTACCAGTGTTCTTCTAGGCAACACAAGGAACTTCGTGACATTTTGTATATCTTTATGTAAGTGATAACTGTACAAGAATGTATAGTGCATGATGTTCATTGTTTTCTTTCTTAGAAATTCCTCAGTTGAATGCTTCACCTCGAGCATTCTTTAGAATGTTATGAAGGGCTAGAACATTGTAGTGGGACGAAATGGTAGTAGGTGAAGAGTTTAGTCTGGAGCTGACTGAGGAGATTTGTCTTGTTTTTCTTGACAAATAAAATAACGTCAAAATTGCATTGGGGTAACTGCACCTTATTACACCGGGCAGCGAGGAGTAGCGCATCAACTTATTAAAGATGGACCCACCTTACGTGACCGCCTGAAGTACCTGGAGAAAACAACTTATACTAAGTCACCAGCTTGAGAGCAGTACTTCATCCTCACTGCGTGTCCAGAAGGTGTAGCTGCAAAGTTCTAGTAGTGAGTGGAGGTGTTAGAAATGGGGTCTTTGGTTGGCAGTCAGGTTACCCCCTGCCCAAGCAAGGACCCTCACTCTAGTCAGGGTAAAGGAGAATAACCCTCAGCTAACTCCTGCTCACCCCCTTGGTAGCTTGGCAGGAGCAGGCAGGCTTAACTTCAGAGTGCTAGGTGTAAAGTATTTGTACCAAAACACACAGTAACTTCAGGAAAACACTACAAAATGACACAACACAAGTTTGGAAAATAGAAAATATTTATCTTAACAAAACAAGACCAAAACAACAAAAATCCAACATACACAAGTCAAGTTATTTATTTAAAAGCAAAAAGAGTCTTAAATCCTTGAGCAAACAGGTGTAACACTGTTAGTATTGAAAAGTACCTAGGTAGCATCAAAATAACACGCACGGGTGAGTGTGTGTCAAAAAAGGTAAGCAGTGCGTCGATTTCTCATACGCAAGCGAGCTCGTGCGTCATTACTCCTTCTCCGGTTGGGGCGGCATGCGTAATTTTTCCACACCCAGCAAGGTTTGCGGCAAAAATCCTGAAGCAGAGTCTCAGCAAAACTGCACAATGTGGGTTGCAACGTTAACAGCCTCCGTCAGCGGGTGTTGTGCCTCGTTCTTCCAGCTCCATGCATCGATTTACCAGCCACGATGCTGGCGATGTGTCGATTTCTGCCGCGAAGCCGGCAGCACGTCGTTTTTCAGCAGCATCTCAGAAGGTGCGTCAAACTTTTCCCCGCAAGGCGGTCTGTGCATCGATTTTCAGTCTTGGTCTGCCAGCTTCACCTTCCAAGGCCCCAGGAACTGGATAGAGCACCACTTGGCAGGGCAGGAGTTTCAGCAGAGAGTCCAGGTGCTAGTAGGAGAAGTCTTTGATGGCCCTGAGACTTCAACAAGAAGCCAGCTCAGGACAAGCCCTTGGAGATTTCTTCAGCTCGTCTCCAGGCAGAGGTTCCTCTTGATGTCCAGAAGTGATCTAATGTCTGTGGTTTTGGGTGCCCTTCTTCTACCCATTTTGCCCTTTGAAGTAGGCTTACTTCAAAGGAAAATCGCTTGTTTGTGAAATCCTGCCTTGCCCAGGCCAGGCCCCAGACACGCACCAGGAGGTTGGAGACTGCATTGTGTGAGGGCAGGCACAGCCCATACAGGTGTAAGTGACCTCTCCTCCTCTCCCTCCTAGCAAAGATGGCTCATCAGGATATACAGGCTACACCCCAGCTCCCTTTGTGTCACTATCTAGAGAGAGGTACAAACAGCCCAACTGTCAAACTGACCCAGACAGGGAATCCACAAACAGGCAGAGTCACAGAAATGGTTTAAGCAAGAAAATGCCCACTTTCTAAAACTGGCATTTCCAAACCCACAATCGTAAAACCAACTTTACTAAAAGATGTATTTTGGAATTGTGAGCTCAGAGACGACAAATTCCACATGTCTATCTGCTCCCAACGGGAAGATACACTTTAATCATTTTTAAAGGTAGCCCCCATGTTAACCTATGAGAGAGATAGGCCTTGCAACAGTGAAACCCGAATTTGGCAGTATTTCACTGTTAGGACACATAAAACACATTAGTATATGTCCTACCTTAAACATACACTACACCCTGCCCATGGGGCTCCCGAGGGCCTACCGTAGGGGTGTCTTACATGTAAGAAAAGGGAAGGTTTAGGCCTGTCAAGTGGGCACACTTGCCAAATCAAATTGGCAGTTTAAAACTGCACAAACAGACACTGCAGTGGCAAGTCTGAGCCATGTTTACAGAGCTACTAATGTGGGTGGCACAGCCAGTGCTGCAGGCCAACTAGTAGCATTTGATTTACAGGCCCTGGGCACCTCTATTGCACTGTACTAGGGATTTACCAGTACATTAAATATGCCAATCATGGAAAGCCAATTACCAAAAATTTTATACAGGAGCACTTACACTTTAGCACTGGATAGCAGTGGTAAAGTGCCCAGAGTAACAAAGACAGCAAAAACAGAGTCCTGCATACATCAACAACCTGAGAAACAGAGGCAAAATGTTAGGGGCACCATGCCAAGGATGAAAAGTCGAACAGGAGGACTCTGGAAGTCATTGGCTACATCAAACACAGTGGAAGTTCCAGTAGCCATCTTGGAACAGTGAGTACACTAGCCCAAAGAAATGCAAGCGTTGTTGCCTAAAGAAACTAACAAGATTACCAGTGGCATCTTAACAAGTTGGGAAGTGTTATCTTTAGGAGTGTGTCTGTCTCAAGAACTGTCATCTATAGAAACAAGTCAGAAATCCGGCAGAGATCATGTAACAGTGTGCCAAACTTACATTTCCAAAAACAACAACTAGCTACAGACATTATAGAGATTTTCAGCAGCCATCTTAACAAGTTGATATGTGTGGAAGTTAACTAGTGCGTTTTCTGGTAAAACTAATAAGGACTTGTGGTCATTTTAAAAGGACCAACATTTAATGGTGTGCAAATGGATTTTAGTATCAAAGTGACATAGATGTTAGATAATCTTCTCCTTTGTGAGTTTCACAAAGTGTTTCCATAATCTGTATAAGGGTAAGAACAGTCATATCTTTGTTTTCCATGAGAGGTATAGATTTTTACTTTTTTCAGTTTTTAAAATACAGTACAGCACAGTGTACGTACACATCAAAAACATTGTTACGTACAAAGCGCTCCCAGCAAATTCTATACAAAGTATTCATAGTAATGTTTTTGTGAACTTAGAAGAAACATCTGTAGCACTTCATAATTCATATTTATTTGTTTCCACAAAATATTTTTAAACAGTAGTAGTTATATTCAAACATGCAGTCTGTCAACCCTCTGCCACCCTTTCTAGTAAGCCCAGGTGAATCTCCCATGCCATAGAAGCAATGGTATGAGGCCTTTGCAACTTACTTTGGAACAATTAAAACAGCAAGATCCAGACCTAAACATAAGAAATATCTTCTTTTACATTCTATAGGCTTGAAGGCAGAGCCACTTTTAAACACCCACCACAAATACAAGTTCTGGAAGGAGAAGAACTTGATGAATACGAACATGTGATAAAGAAAATTGTTAACAAATTTGATGGTCCACCATGCCTCGTAGTTGCAAGGCACAGGTTTTTCAAAAGAGATCAGAGGGGCACTGAAGATGTAAATACATACATGTCCATTTTGAGTATGCTGGTGGCAGAATGCCAATTTGAAACTTTTGAGGACTAGCTAATCCGTGACCAATTTATATGTCAGTGCACAGACAGAACCATCTAAAAGAAACTGCTATCATTAACAAATACCATCAGGATTGCCAAGAAAATCAAAACTTAAATCAAATCGGCTAAAGAACTGGAAAAAAATGGAGGACAAAGTCAGTGTGGTCAGAGCCAAAGAAGACAAAGGAAAACCGAACAAAATGTCCGCACAGAACCCTACACACATTAAACCTAGTAATTAATGCACATTTTTCAAACAAAGGAACATGTGTTTTAGATGTGGTAACCCCTTACATCAGAAAGGGGTAAAAACATGCCTGGCCATACATGTTCAATGTAGAAATTGTGGTGAAGTTGGTCACTTTGCCAAAGTGTCCCAAAGTGGCAAACGTGCAAGCACTAATTTAACATCTGTGGTTGAAGAATACAATGACAATGTTGAGCATTTAATAGATGAGCTTCAAGACATAGGGGGTCATTTTGAGTTTGGGGGGCAGAAAAGCCCACCTGTCAAACTCCCCACTGTGTTTGCACCTGCTGTCCTAGCAGGGAACAGCCCACAACATTGAGGCCGGCTCATAATTGATCTGGTGGCAATGTTGAGGTCAGTAGGGTGCAACAACACTCCTTACGCATTTCACTGTCTGCATTGCAGACAGTGAAATGCTCAACGGGGCTTTCCAGGGGGCCAAGGGCATGGGCAGTGGGCAGTGTAGGGGCCCCCACGGGTCCCCTGCACCCTGTCTCTTCCAGCTTTTACATGGCAGTGCAATTGCCATGTAAAAGCTGGCAGAGAGGGAGCTCATAATCCCCAGGGCAGCGCTGTATGCAGTGCTGCCCTGGCAGATTAGGACTGCCAGCACCACCTGTACCTCAAGTGGAGGGAAACTGGAGGTACTTGTGGTCCAACCGTGGCCAAACTGTCACAGTCATAATGTGTCGGTCTGAAGGCCACCAGTGTCGTATTTAGGGCCATAGTCTTAGTTATAGATGAAGGGGTAGTAAAGAGTGGGGATCCGGAATAATGTGTGGATTCTTATGTATTCATACATGTGTAGGACAAACAGATATTCATGTTAGTTAATAATGATGCCAGGATCACCATAATCATGCAGGAGATATTCCAATGAAATTGGGGTGAACATGTAATTTCTCCACCTGATAGAACACCTGCCTCTTATGAAGGGAGAAAGATTGATCTCCAATGACTTTTTGCAGAAATCTTGGTGTTCAAGAAGAGACACATTTATAGAAAAATATATATGGCAGTAAAAGGATTAAACATATTGGGCTGGTTCCATCAAGGTTTGTTTGGTATGGTTTTACAACCAGGTACATGTGAACTAGTAATGGTGAATAGAGACTCTAATGAAATTGAGGAGCTGATAAACACATTTCTGAAAGTATTCTCCAGTAAAGTAGGGTAAATACAGGGTTTCAACATAAAATTAAAACAAAGGAGAACGCTACAAATATTAAACATAAATTGAGAACTGTCCCTTTAGCATTAGAAATGAATTAGAGAAAGAATTGGAAACCTTGAGTATCAAAGGTATTATTGAACGTATTGAATCTTCCTTGTGGCTTTCTCCTCTGGTGGTCGCTAAGAAGTAAAATGGTGAGTTGCAATTGTGTGTTGACCTTCAAGCTCTAAATAGAGAGATTTGGGAGACTCACATCCACTCCCAAAGATCAGTGAACTGTTATCTACTGTAAATGGGGCCATGTTTTTCACAAAGCTAGACTTGGTAACATCTTATCACCATGTGGAATTAGTGCCAGAATACCGATATCTGACAACATTTCAATCTCCACGGGGGACATATCATTGTAGCTGAATGCTGTGTACTCAGGTCATGCAATATCAGCTGAAGGGGTTCACCCGAAACCAGGTTTCGTAGAGGCCATTCTTGATGCACCTCCACCTCAGGACAAAGCTGGTGTCAAATCTTTTCTTGGACTCTGTGAGTTCTATTCACACTTTATTTCAGATTTTGCAGCAAGAGTCAAGCCTATTTACAGTTTATTTAAGTCCAAAACAGCTTTTAATTGGGTTTCTGTTTGTGCAAGTGTTTTCAAAGACATTAAACATCAATTGTATAAGGTGAGTCTCCTAAAACCACACAATCAGAGTCTCCAATGTTGTTTGAGTGTGGTTACCAGCAAATTGAGAGTTGGGGCTGTCTTAACACAAACAAAAAATGATGTTGAACACACAATTGGCTTTGCTTCAAGAGTTCTAAGAGAGACTGAAACATATTATTCTGTTATACAAAAAGAGGTTTTAACATGTTGGTGGGCAATAGGAAAATTTGGGAACTATCTTTGGGGAAGACACTTTGGTCCTCATTATGACTTCGGCGGTCTATTCCATAGACCGCCAAAGTCACCACTGCCATACGACCGCCAGTGTGACTGCTGGCTGCTCTCTGCCACTATTTGACAGAGTAGCCGCCAGCAGACATACTGGCGGTCGGCGGTCTAGTGGATCTTGCTCCGCCACCACTGCCACGTCACCCCAACATCTCCTGCCGTATTACAACATTGTAAACGGCGTGGCAGTGTTGTGTTGGCAGGATGCTGGTGGTGGAGCAAGCACCATGGAACCGTTCCCTCCCAGGTGACCACCAGGTAAGGTGATCGTCCGACAGGGGAGCGGGGGTGTTGAGTGTTGTGTGTTTGAATGCAGGTGTGTGAATGGAGGAGGTGAAGGAGTGTTGTGTGTGTCTGTGTGCGTATGTGTTCAAGTGTCTGTGTGCTTCTGTGGATGCCTGTTTGTGGGGGGGTAGGGGGATGTTGTGGCTGTGTGTGTATGTTTGTGTGAATGAGTGAGCATGGATGTGTGCCTGTATGTATGTAAGTGTGCTATGTGCATGCGTAGATCGGAGTGGGGGCAATTATGGGGATTGGGATGGGGGTCTGTACAGGGATCGGGAGGGGGCGTCACTGCTTGGGAGGGTGGGGGGCTTGTGATGGGGTCGGGGTGGGGGGGCCTCCTACATGGAGGGGGGTTGGGGAGTCCTGTTGTGACAACAGGAATTAGTATTCCTGTCCCCAGCATCCTTTCTGCCAGGGATTTCGTGGTGGGGCTGCCACCATGGAATCCCTAGCAGAAAGGATACTCATAATACCATGGGTGGTGTTACCGGGTCGAAGGTGGTCAACCTTCGGGCAGGCAGTCTCACCGCCCTGGCGGTACATGCATCGAACTGCTGCGGTCATAATTTGGTGGTCCTGCACTGCCACGCTGTCCGCGTTCTGACCGCAGATGTGGCAGGCAGGAAGGACCACCAAGGTCATAATTACCTGACCACCTTTGTTATTAAAACAGATCACAAACCAGATCACAAAACTAGTTTCAATAGTTAGTGACACAGACAACAGGAACAGTACTCACAGGATTGCAAAATTTGCTGCTAGGTTATTACAATTTGATTTTGAGGTGAAACACATCACTGGTGGGAAAAACGTGAGGGCTGACTATGTATGTAGGGTCCCTAGCAATGCTAATGACTCAAATGATGAGAATTACAATGATGAGAGTTTTTGGATTGCTGCAATTGAATTGAAACATGTTAGTGTATTTTCTGAAAAACAATGGAAGAGAACTTCAGAGAATGATCAATATTTACGTACAGCCATGGAGTATATGAAAGAGGGTTGGCCTTATGAGAAGGCAACAGAAGTCAATATTCAACAATTCCTTAAAGTTTCAGATTAATTGACCATAGAGGACAATTTACTCATGAGAAATGAGAAATTGATTCCACCAGAAAAGCTGAAAAATATAATTGTAAAAAAAGCACATGAGAGACATTTAGGTGCCACTAAAAGAATACGCAGTTTTTTTGGTGGCCACAAATGGACAATGAAATTGATCAGGTTGCCAAAAATTGTCTGGTTTGTCCTACTTGTGACAAGTCTCTCAAAACATTTACACCCCTTTTATATCCTATAGAATGTCTGTCTGGTCCATGGAGAAAGTTGAATGTTGATTTGGTTGGGCTGTTTCACTCTCTTAAAAACAATTCACGCTATGAATATGTCCTTATGGATCACTACTCGGAATGGCCATATGTTAACTTCGTAAGTGAAGCAAATTCCAAAACGGTTGTAACTTTTCTTGAAGACATATTAATAAACAAGGGTTTCCCTGAGGAAATCATTTCCAATTAAGGAGTGCAGTTTGTCTCAGAGGAATTTGAACTGTCCTTAAAAGAATGTGCAATCAATCAATCAATCAATCAATCAGTCAGAGCACTTTTAAAGCTCACTACTCACCTATGAGGGTCTCAAGGTGCTGAGGGGGGGTGCTGCTACTGCTCGAACAGCCAGGTCTTGGGGTGTCTCCTGAAGGCTAGCAGGTCCTGTGTCTGTCACAGGTGGATAGGAAGAGTGTTAGACCTGACAGCCTTAGGGTGGCCACCCCTAACTTCTTGCCTGCATCCCTCTACTTTTTGGATACTATTTTTGATGGTTTTTAGACTCTGCGCACTTCACCACTGCTAACCAGTGCTAAAGTGCATATGCTCTCTCTCTTTAAACATGGTAACATTGGCTCATACCCAATTGACTACTTAATTTACTTATAAGTCCCTAGTAAAGTACACTATGGCCCTCATTCTGACCTTGGCGGGCGGCGGAGGCCGCCCGCCAAAGTCCCGCCGTCAGGTTACCGTTCCGCGGACGAAAGACCGCAGCGGTAATTCTGACTTTCCCGCTGGGCTGGCGGGCGGTCGCCTTCAGGCCGCCTGCCAGCCCAGCGGGAAAGAGGCTTCCACGATGAAGCCGGCTCGGAATCGAGCCGGCGGAGTGGAAGCTGTGCGACGGGTGCAGTTGCACCCGTCGCGTATTTCACTGTCTGCGCAGCAGACAGTGAAATACATTTAGGGGCCCTCTTACGGGGGCCCCTGCAATGCCCATGCCAGTGGCATGGGCACTGCAGGGGCCCCCAGGGGCCCCGCGACCCCCCCTACCGCCATCCGGATCCCGGCGGTCGGACCGCCGGGATCTGGATGGCGGTAGGGGGGGTCGGAATCCCCTCGGCGGCGCAGCAAGCTGCGCCGCCTTGGAGGGTTCTATGGGGCGGTGGTACACTGGCGGGAGCCCGCCAGTGGTGCCGGTCCGACCGCGGCTTTACCGCCGCGGTCGGAATCCCCATTGGAGCACCGCCGGCCTGTCGGCGGTGCTCCCGCGGTCCTCCGCCCTGGCGGTCTTTGACCGCCAGGGTCAGAATGCCCGCCTATGTGTGCTCAGGGCCTGTAGATTAAATGCGACTAGTGGGCCTGCAGCACTGAACCTTGTCTCAGGCCTGCATTGCAAGACGTGTGTGCAGTTTCACTGCCAATTCGACTTGGCATTTAAAAGTACTTGCCAAGCCTAGAACTCCCCTTTTTCTACATATAAGACACCCCTAAGGTATTCCCCAGGTAAATCATAGGGCAGGGTGCTGCGTATGCAAAAGGCAGGACATGTACCTATGTAGTTTACATGTCCTGGTAGTGTAAAACTCCTAAATTCATTTCTACACTACTGTGAGGCCTGCTCCCCTCATAGGCTAACATTGGGGTTGCCCTCATACATTGTTTGAGTGGTAGCTGCTGATCTGAGAGGAGTAGGAAGGTCATATTTAGTATGGCCAGAATGGTGACACACAATCCTGCTAACTGGTGAAGTTGGATTTAATATTACTATTTTAGAAATGCCACTTTTAGAAAGTGAGCATTTCCCTGCACTTAAGTCTTTCTGTGCCTTACAATCCACGTCTGGCTGGGTTTAGTTGACAGCTCCTTGTGCATTCACTCAGACATACCGCAAACACAGGATACTCAGCCTCACTTGCATATATCTGCATTTTAAATAGGTCTTCCTGGGCTGGGAGGGTGGAGGGCCTGCTCTCACACAAAGGACTGCCACACCCTCTACTGGAACCCTGGCAGACAGGATTGAACTGAACGGGGATCTGGTGCACTTCTAAGCCACTCTTTGATGTCTCCCCCACTTCAAAGGCACATTTGGGTATATAAACAGGGCCTCTGCCCCTACCAACTCAGACACTTCCTGGAGAAGAAATTTGTAACCAGAAACTGCATCCTGCAAAGAAGAACTGCCTGACTGCCCAAAGGACTCATCTGACTGCTTTCTGTGAAGGACTACTGCCTTGCTATTGCCCTGCTGCCTTGCTGCTGTCTGGCTGTGGTGAAGAAGTGCTCTCCAAGGGCTTGGATAGAGCTTGCCTCCTGTTCCCTGAAGTTTCAGGACCAAAAAGACGTCATCTCTACAAGAAGGACTCCTTGTGAGGCAAAATTTGACGCACAGCCTGCCAGAAACGATGCACAGCCTGTACCGCAGTGAAAATTCCACCACACGCCGATCCGGAACGATGCACCCTGACTTCGCAACGAGAAGATCAATGCAGTGCCAGACGAGCGACTGGAAATTCAATGCACAGCCCATCAGAATGACGCACAGCCGAACCTGAATGATGCAGCCCGACTTCCAGAGAGTATTCGACGCAGCGCCTGCCGTGCGGTAGAAAATTAGACGCAACGCCCACGAATCAACGCACCTCCTGTGACTTCATCCTCCCAGCGCAGGAAATCCACGCATCGTCCCCGGGGCATCTGAAAACCCCTCAACCCAAGGAGGATCCACGAGGGAGCGCCGGAAATCAACGCACAGCTGTCCCTGCCTGAAAACTAAACAACGCATCGCCGTGTGTGACCCGAGAAATCGACGCACACCCCTTTGTTTCCATGCATCTCCTCCTCTGCGGCTCTTTGTGGAGATTTTTCATGCAAACCAGGAACTGTGTGCTTGAAAGAGACTTTGTTTGCTTCTAAAAGACTTAAGACACTTTGGCGGTCATTCTGACCGCGGCGGTCGGCGGTCACCGCCCACCAAGCGGTTCCTGCCGAAAGACCGCTCCGCGGTCAAAAGACCTCAGCGGCCATTCCAGCTTTCCCGCTGGGCCGGCGGGCGACCGCCAGAAGACCGCCGGCCCAGCGGGACAGCCCCTTCAACAATGAAGCCGGCTCGGAATGGAGCCGGCGGAGTTGAAGGGGTGCGACGGGTGCAGTGGCAGCCGTCGCGATTTTCACTGTCTGCACAGCAGACACTGAAAATCTTTGTGGGGCCCTGTTAGGGGGCCCCTGCACTGCCCATGCCAGTGGCATGGGCAGTGCAGGGGCCCCCAGGGGCCCCACGGCACCCGTTCCCGCCATCCTGGTTCTGGCGGTGGACACCGCCAGAAACAGGCTGGCTGGAAGGGGGTCGGAATCCCCATGGCGGTGCTGCAAGCAGCGCCGCCAGGGCGGGTTCCCTGGGCCAGCGGGAAACCGCCGGCTCCCCTTTTCCGACCGCGGCTTTACCGCCGCGGTCAGAATCGCCCAGGAAGCACCGCCAGCCTGTTGGCGGTGCTTCCGCCGCACTCCGCCATGGCGGTCATGGACCGCCAAGGTCAGAATGACCCCCTTTATATCACTTTTCAGTGATATCTCAACATTTACTTATTGCATCTTTAATTGTTTTGACCTGCATTTATCCATATAAATATTATTAATTTTTCTAAACACTGTGTGATGTATTTTTGTGGTGCTGTATGGTGTTATTGTATGATTTATTGCACAAATACTTTACACATTGCCTTGCTCAGTGTCAAGCTACCAGAGGGTGGGAACAGGATAATTTGGATTGTGTGTGACTTACCCTGACTAGAGTGAGGGTCCTTGCTTGAACAGGGGGTAAAATGACTGCCAACCAAAGACCCAATTTCTAACAAAGAGTGTTCCACGTCTTGGCAGCCTAGGTGGGAGAACGATCTACCACTGGTGGTCGTTCTGTGGATGCATGGAATGGTGGCAAGGGCAAGGTCAGAGGAGCGAAGCTAGCAGGTCGTGGTGTAGAAGGAGAGTCATCTGTTGAGGTATTCTGGTCCGGTGTTGTGCAGTTCTTTGTGAGCATGGGTAAGGAGCTTGAATGTGAAAGAGATCGCTCTTTTCTTTCGGACAGTTTCAAGTGCCTTTGGGGAGTGCCGCAGGGCTCTTCATTAAACCCTACGCTTTTTAATGTATATATGATCCCCTTGGCGAAAATAGTTGAACCCTTTGGTCTCTCAGTGGTTTCCTATGCTGATGATACTCAGCTTGTAGTTTTTTTTCCTCCCCTCAGGATTCCTTTGAATCTCAGCTTGACCCTTGCCTAAGGGCAGTCTCCAACTGGATGGCGGAGTGTAAGCTCAAGTTGAATGGAAACAAAACAGAGGTACTGATTATGGGCTATCATTCATCACCCTCTCAATTAATCCCTATCCTAGCTCCTTTAGGTGATCTTTCACCGCCTAAGGACCATAATAAGAGCTTGGGTGTATGGTTAGATCTAGGGCTCACTATGGACTATCAGGCAATTAAACTATCGTCTACCTGTGTCGGGATACTCAGACTACTCAGAAAAGTTTTTAAAGTTCTCCCATTTATTGCCAAGAGGCTTATTGTGCAAGCACTTATCACTTCGAGGTTAGACTAAGGAAATGCCCTGTTTCTATGCTCACCAAAATATGTTTAAAAAAAGCTCCAGGTGCTCCAGAACACGACGGCGCACCTTCTGTTTAACTTGCCCAGACATTTCTCGGCCAAACCTGCCCTCACGGCCCTGCACTGGCTTCCCTTCAAACAACAACTGCCGTTCAAGACTCTCTGCTGTATTCATAGAGCTCTTCGTGCTAAGGGCCCCTTGCTCCTACAGGCACTAGCTATTTTTTATGAACCTAAGAGACATCTTGGGTCTTCCTCAGCAGCACTGGCAGTGATACCACCAATAAAGAAAGCTAGATGGGGCAGAAGATCTATGGCCTTTCTCGGTGCTAAGCTTTGAAACTCTCTGCCATCTTCTCTTCGGCAGGCCAGACGTGAACTAACTTTCCGTCGGCTCCTAAAAACCTGGCTGTTTTAACATCAGCGCCTTACGCCTATCTGATCAAGATTTTTGCCGCAGAGCACCGGGATGCCTGAGGGCAGCTATGCGCTATATAAATCCTATATCACATAACATAACATAACGTGATTCTCTTGTTGACGGGAAGCCAGTGCAGGTCTCTCAGGTGGGATGTGATGTGGCTGTGGGGGGGGGATGTCCAGGATAAAACATTTAAAATGTTCACTTTATCAACCTCAAACAAATGGTCTTGTAGATTTAAGCGGGTTTTGGGAGAATGCATAAGATGGGCAATAGCTAATAGCTGCGTAGTGAATGCTGCTGTTCGGATTATGTTGTGGTGCTACAGGACCATGCCCCATTCCACCACAGGCGTGTCTCCTTTTGAAGCAATTCAAGGGAGAAAACCAGCTACACAATTTAGACCTGTGTAGATGTCCAAACCTCTAAAAAATCAGGCACCTAAACAAAGTTATGATCTTATTGTTAAGTCCAATGTAAAGAAAGCACAGTGCAAATAAAAAATGTATTATGATAAAAATGTGTTAAAGAGTCTTCTATCTCAGAAGGTGACTGGGTTTGTCTCAAAATACCAATGTTTGTAAAAAAAGGTAACCTGAAGTATTCGGATCCTGTGAAAGTTGACATGGTGTGGGGTAATGCGGTATGGGTTAGTGGAAACAAAAGGTGGAACAAAGCTAAGGTGTTCAAACTCCCCATCAAATCTAAAGAAAAACAAGCTACTTTGCAACTAACTGCATGCTGGCCATCAAAAAAAAGTATCCTTTACTTCAAGTACTCGGACAGAACCAAGTGACAGAAGTATTGTTTTTCATAAAACACCTGCCCGCTAGAGCACTAGAATCCATAGGTACCATGGAGATATTGTTAAGGTCATGTCGTAATGAAATTCACTTTATCTATAGCATCAGAGCTGGATAAGTACGTATATTAAAGTTAGAATTGTGTTAGATTATTTTGCTCTTTTATTGCATTAGTCTGTACTGTATATTTTGTAAAAAAATAAACACAGTGGGGTATCTAGGTGTAAGCGACAACTATACTAGAGAATGTATAGTATATGCTGCTCAATAACCTTTTCTCTCTTAGAGATTATATGGTGGAATGCTTCACCTCGAGCATTCTTTAGAATGCCTTGAAGGGCTAGGGCGTAGTAGGGCGACAAAACTGGAGTTGCGGAAGAGTTTAGCCTGGACCTGACTGAGGTGATTTATCTTGTTTCTTTTGACAAATAAAATAATGTCAAAATTGCATTGATGTCGCTGCAATTTATTACATATACACTTTCAGGGGTGAAATGTTACTGGAAGATTTTAAACGGTGTGAATTATGAATCTGCTTGAGCCTTGACCCTCCTTGCCTAATATTTGTTGTAGGAGTTGAATGTGGTTTTGTTGCAGATGCGTCAAACATTCCCTAAGCAGACAACAGGGTTAGTAGGCACGTTTCTGGTTCAGAGGGAATTTAGAGTGTTGCAGGAAAGAGGGATTAGGGGACAAAATGGGGACACTGTAGGTGATAAAGCTGATTATAGAGTAGAAATGTGTGAATGTCGGTGACTGCAGGAGGATGACGGGGTCTGGATTTTTCCCAGCTCGCATGGGCGTGACTCTCTGGGTTGAGATGGACAGCGCCAGTGAAAGAGTATTCGACACTTCCTCTGTGGAAATCTGTATTTATGCCCTCCAAATAAATTTGGGTTACATGGCTTTTTAAAGACATATCACAAGGACAGATAATATTTCGGATTTAGGGCTTTATTTAGAGTTTGGTGGTTTCAGTACATTTCTGAAAGAAGTAGTACATTCCGTCCCCCAAATTACTGCTGCCATAGTGGTAATATGGAGGAAGCATGGTGGATGATTTATCACCTCTCCTAAAATGAAAAGATTTCCCTTTACCACCTAACTCCAAATTGTAGCATATGATATGATATGATGGTGTCATGGTGATGGTGTCATATAATTGTCTGTTTTCATTAATAAATGCATTGCATGTGGTGAATGCTGGATAAAATCTCGTTTTCTCCACTGCTGTCACGCAAGCCAGTGAGGTCATACTATAAATTATATTTAGATGCCCTTTGAATTGGCTAGGTTTTCAAATGACCTTGGAATGTCTCAATAATTGTCATGCAACTAACGGATTTAGAAACAGAATTAAACAATTGGCATTCACGGCAGACAAATGCTTTATAATCAATCTCCTAACAGGCTTTCCCTTGTGGCATCTTTCCAGGTACCTGTAGTCCATGTAAACTCTAGGCTGACTTTATGCTGCCAGTAAGAGGTGTCACTTGATTACTCCTGTGCACCTATCTTTGGCTGCAAAAGGCTACTGTGGTTTGCATCAGGCAGCATATCTTGACATATTGCTACGCCTAAGAAAAATGTTCGGAAATAACAGAACGTTTGTAATTGTTCAATGAAAAACAGCATTTTCCTCTCCTGTTCTCGTACAGACAGACCAGTTTGCATAGCAAAGCTCAATATTTATTTCTGCAGATGTTTAATTCTGCATTCTGTGATTGTGCATTTAGTTTTATCTTATAAAAAAAAATCCATGGCCCTCTGAAATTGCAAAAGCAGTTTTAAAACACTGCATATTTATTAGCCCATCTGTTAATGCAGGAGGAAAGGCAAAAATAGGACTGCAGGCAATTTATTCACAGCTACAGTTTTACCACCCAATGTGCAAAGTGGCAAAGCTCAACGAACATTTATTATTGTGCTGAGTAATTATCAACTGGAATCATAAAGCTTAGGAAACTGAATGCAAATGTTGTTGCTGAAACATCACCGCGCGTTCTTGTTTATAACGCAACAAATACGTGTGGACCAACAAAGTTGTGCGTGTGAGAGAAATAGAATAACACATGGTTTAATATTACTTGAGATCACCAGGTTCCAAAAACATTTATTGGGCCAAATTACATAAACAGCTCAGCTGGCTAAAAGGAGTGTGCCATCTCTATGTTAAATAGCCCGAACACTTTTACTTGAAAAGATACAAAACATGTTGCACACTCTTGCACGCGTGCACAGCAAGATTCCACGAACAAGGGATATAGAAAATAAAAAATAAAAAGAGCTGTTATAGAGTTTGCTGGTCTCATGTAAATGCGCCTCTTTCAACCTTATTGCCATGCACTCTGAGCAAATATAAGCTTGGTGGAAAGAGGAGACAGACAGTGGAAAGTTTTCCAAAGGTATACGGCAGTGGTTTCCAACCTTTTGATTTCTGTGGACCCCCACTTTAACATTAGTGGAACCCAGGGGCCCCCAATGAATCATGATTGGAATCCGGGGACCCCCGTCTGAGTCATTATTGGAAGCTGGGGACCTAATTTGTCAATATTTGTTAATATTTTTAAATTTTCTAAGCAGTCGCGGACCCCCTGAGAAGTCTTCGCGGACCCCCAGGGGTCCCCGGACCACAGGTTGGGAACTACTGGTATAGGGGAACAAGTTTGACATGCAAAGTGAGCAAATCACATGGACGGACCATTGTCCACTGACGCCCATTTTTGATATTCTTCTCATGACCATATCCGGATACAAACAAAATATAGCCAATTGATGTCTCTTGTCTTTCTCGAGAGGTGCTCTAAGGCAAGCCTCATTGCTCTCCTTCAAGGGGGCATTCTATGGGTAGTACATGGATGTTCCCAAGCAACAACCCATGTTTTTTGATGCAAAACTCTATCTACAAACAAGAGTAGACAGGACATTGCACCAAAAAACATCACCACTTAAAAGCAGGTGTTAAAAATGAGAAATATTAATTCTAACTTTCCGCACTTTGCTTGTGTGCTGCACTGTCTGAAGTCTGAAGTAGGAAAAGTTTAAAAGTTAGTCAAAGGATAGTATTTTGTACTGGAATGGCGCCCATCCAGTACAAAACCAATGCTAGACTCCTGCAGTCACCTTTGCACTGCGTTGCAAAGGTGTGTGTGGCACCATGCAGCCTAATTTTGCACCAGCTCTAGGGAAAGAGCAGGATAGTTTCATATCTTTGTAGATATTGTACTTTCATGCTTTCTCCCTCTCAAACAATCCAGCATAGTGAAGTAACTTTGGGTACTGCGCTACGTTGTGTGGAAGTTTTGATATTCTTTGACAAAGTTTCTTACTTGATCAGAGAACCATTGTGGGTCCAACATGAGCAATGATTCTTAAGAGGGTTCTAGCTATTATTGGGGTAGTATTATTACTGAAATTCACAGACCCAAAGTCCCTAATAGCCCTGCAACAATAATAAGATTGTTGCTCAGGTTGTGGGAAGTTCCAAGGGACCACAAATGTTAAATAGTTAACTTCTAATGTGAACTTTATCCACTGGCAAGGATTCAAGTGGAGTCCTGTCTGCTCTTGTGATGTACTATATAGCGTGCAAATCGGTCAGGTAGAAAGAAACCTCTTTGCATCTACCCCAATTCTAGGCACGTTGAAAGTAGAATACAGTCATTCTCTTCTCTTATTAATCCAAGGTGCCCTGCTAGGAGTACATATTGATCTAAGTGCAAGAGGAACATTCTGTGGAACGCGGAGACAAGCACCCAACAGCTAACAAAATATTTGGTTGGGGAGCAGATTTTCCAATAAATTGGCTCCTCAATTTTTAAAATGCCCCGCAGCTTCATTTTCAAACTGCATCTTTGTCAACTATTACATTGCCGCAAGAGAGTGATTCTGTTGCTGGGTGTTGTGCAACTCAGCTCTAACAGGGCCTCCAGTAGCCAGCAAGTGTAGCTCTGGTAGGGTTCCTAACTCTAGTACCCAGACACTCACAGTGTATACAGACTCCTCTCCTGTTGAAGGAAGCTGCTACTATTTTGTTTTGTAGTTGCATTTATATACCTGGTGAGACACCCAAGTTCTTTGGTGGACAGGTACCCTCTACCATTTAGGTTGTACTTGGTTCGAAAGGTGTAGTTTTGAAAAATGGCTCATGTCAGGAGTGTTTGAGGTTCATGCATGACAACAGGAGTTGTGCCATTATTGTGTTATCTATCTACTGCTGTCGCTGGGTGCTTAGTGGGGCAAAAATGAATAATTTATAGAATATATAGAATGATATATAGCCTATCATGCTTAGTAATGTGTGTGGTAATGCAAATGAGGCCTATGTGAGTTGTATTGTGATGTCATGCATGATTGTTGCACATATGGTACCTAGGTACCCAGGGCATGAGTGCACCAGGGGTCCCCTAGGGGCTGCAGCATGTATTATGCCACCCATAGGAGCCCAAGCAATCTGGGACTGCAGGACTGACGTTACAGCCTACTTAAAAGGGTGCATGCACCCTTTCACTGCCAAACCGAACCACTGCACTTAAACATTTTATGTCACCCCTCTGGAAGGCCCTTCAGCCCAAGGGCAGGGTGCATGTCTCTAGGTGTGAGGGTACCCATGCATAAGCAGGGCACACCTACAGACTCCAGGCCAATTCCTGGACTCTGTACTCTGTAAGTGCAGGGAAGCCATCTTAAGGTACATAGTGGATACTGGTAAACACGAGTGGTCCAACTATATAGTGGCTACTCTGACCCTAGGCTTGTTTGATACCAAACATTTTGGAATCATGCGACTACACCTATTTAAGTGTGAGTTGCATGATACCATGTACTCTGGGGGTTTCCTAGGGCATCCCCCAGTTCTGCCTGTGCAACCTCACAGGATCCAGCTGCCAGCTCGTGCTGCTACTGACCCCAGTCACTGTTCTGCCCTCCTGCCGATGACCCAGGCTTGGGCTGTAGGAGCAGAACAAAGGATTTCCCGCAAGAGAGAGGTGTGACCTCCTCTCTGTGTGTATTAGGGGCATATATATGAAAAGTTGCGCTGCACCCCTTAAGGCCCCCTAACTCCACCATGGTAGCACCATATTTGTAATAGGGCGCACCATGGCATTAGTTAGGGTGACTGGAGTCATTATTTGTGAAGCTATTCCAGTGCTTTTCAGGACTAGCGTCACAAATTACTACGCTAATCCTGCAAAGCACCCAGAGGCCCATTTTTTTAATCAATGGGAGGATCTTTTTAATGCCTGCACTTAGCAGGCATTAAAAAATGCCGATATAAATGGTGTAAAGGAATCTCAGAGATTCCTTTGCACATTTTTTTACAAAGGACAGGGGAGTTACCACCCCACTTTCCAGCTCCTCCCCTAGGGAGGTGCCCAGAGCTCAGCAAGGTGGCCACTTGATTCTGCCATCTGGAAAATAAGATGTGCAGAGGTCCCTGGGAGCATCTGGTTGGTTAGGCCAGGTAGGAGACAACCAGGACCCCCCTCTGATAGGTGGGTCACTGCAGAGAGTGACCAACCCCCTTTTAGAGTTGTTTAAGGGCTCCCTCGTGGGTGGCTCCTCAGATTTTCCAAGCAAGACTCTACAAGTAACTCTCTGCAAGACATCTTCTGCCCCTGGCCTTTGGAACCGCTGCTGGTCTTCGCCTGGAACGCAACAAGTCTGCTTCTGGTGGGAAGGCTCCCATTGCCACATTGTTTCTCCAGATCCTGCAAGTACTCATGAACATCTAAGGCAGCCTCCAGGGTCACAGGGGCTCTGATTGCACCAGGAAGCACGAAGAAATCTCCCTTGGAGTGAAGGAGTCACTCTCCTGCAACCACAGGCACCTCAAGGCAACTTCGACCAGTTGGTGAAGTCTGCTGCCCCTGGACATCTGAAGATTCTGCTTCACAGGTGGTGAGTCTGTGGCCTCCTCTAGGCCCTGCTTGTCTTCTATCCAAGTTGGAAGACTGTAGGCCCTTGCTCCTTCCACTGGACCGGCACCCATGTGCACTGCACCTGTTGCACTTGCCAAAGCTTGTTGACTCTTTCTCTGGGAGATCCTCAGGTTCCAAGAAGCACCAACCTACAGCACTCTGCAAACAGAACATCAGCTCCTGTCCTGCAACTCCAACGACACAGGACTTCTATTTTGCTGGGCTGGTAAGGCCTCCTTGTGACTTCCTGTGTCCGGCACCTGTGGGTCACTCGTGGGGGCTCCGTTTACTTCTTTTGGCCTTCCTGTGTGCTGAGGGTCATCCCTGACTCCCCCCTCCCCGGGTAGAGTCTCCTGGACGTTGCTGGTCCCAAAACTCTGCAAATCCTTCTGCAACTACTATTTGGATTTGTCATTGCTTGTTGGTGACCTGACTGGTCGATGACCCTCCTGCAATCCGGCGATTGTCGAGAGACAGCTCAAAGGCAACTTCTGAGATCTTTAGCAGCTCCTGGACCCCACAGCTGGACTTCTTCTTCCACCAACTTGCAGAAATGTCATCTTCAGGAGGGTGGGCACCGCGACCTAATCCACCTGGGCACCTCCTTGGGTGCTGGAACCTGTCCCTTTTCTTTGCAGGTCTCCACATCTGGAATCCATCCCTGGGCTCCACCAGCCTGGTTAATAGGTCATGACAGCAGCTGGACAATCTGAGGCATCCACAGTCTTCAGAGAGAGTCCCTTTTCCCCTTTACATCCGGGTCCCTGGTGTAGGTACTCCTGTCTTGCTGGTTTCCTTGGGGTCCACTGGGAAGGACCCTGAATTCCACAAACTCCAAACACTACTCTCTGTGTTAGCCTATGGGGCAACTGGGTGGGTAACTGACTTACTCCTGGTTGTTGGGGGTCACTTACTGTACTTAACTCTGGTCTTCTCAACTGCCCCAACCCCTAGCTAACCACCACACTTACCTTGGTTGGAGTCCCACTTCACATTTACATTTTTTAGCATATGGTTGTACCCTCCCCTAAGGTCCTGTACATTTCTGTGCTTTCCTGATGGCTATTTTATGTGTATAATTGTATGTAATATCTCCAAAGGGAGATATACCGATGTCAGTTTAGTAGCAGTGCTATAATAAAGTATCCTTTATTTTTGCAACATTGTGTCATTCTTTCTTGTGACTGTCATTGTCTGACTACTGTGGCATTGCAAGTGCTTTGCAATCCTCCTGGATAAGCTTTAGCTGCTCGCCTCAGCTACCCCTAGAGAGCTTCTGCTATCTGGGCACCTATTCATTAACACTAAGAGTTGCCTGGTCTCAGTATAGGGTGCCAAACCATAAGTGTACACCATAAACTGAGCCAGCCTCCTACAGTAAATATAGCCATTCCAATGTCCAAATGTGTTTCCCCAATGTGGTTGAACTTGGAGTGGGAATAATAAATTTAACACCGCCAAATGTTTACACTTTCACCAATGTGGTTAAGACTTTAGTTTGAATTTTAAAAAAAATACTTCCAAACTCCAACACTGTTTTCCCATTATGGTTGAGTTTGAAGTGAGAATTGTAAATCTGATCCCCTACAGTCCAATACTTTCCCCAGCGTAGTTAAGTCTTTTGTGGAAATTGTAAATCTGAACTTCCAAAGTCCAATACTTCCCCCAAAAATGCTAGGTTTGGAGAGAAAAAAGTAAAGTTAAACCCCCTCCCATATTTTCCCTTATGTGATTACATTTTGAGTGCTAATTCCAAATTTAATCCCACCGCAGTACAATAAATTCCCCAAAGTAGTAAGTATGGAGGGGAAATAATAAACATAAATTGCACAGTAAGAAATTCTGTTTTTTATTTCAATTTTTGCCATTTTTTTATCGCTTGCTGTATTTTGTACTCAGCTTTTGTCATATTTGGACATCGGAGGCACCGAAGGCTAATGGTTCTTCATTGATGTTTTCCAGTAAAGGTCATTTTAATTTAAATATATTTTCCTTACTTAATATGTCTGAATGGTCGAGGTGGTAGATTGTTAGTAAGGTTATTATTTGTATGTTTTTGTGTTTCTTCATGGTATAGTTTGAGTCTTGAAGAAGTACCTTGAGGTGCATGCAGTAGGCCTAATTCTGTTTCATTGTGTATGTATTTTTATTGTTAGAAAGTATGCTATATTTGAACTTTTTTTAGGTATTTTGTCTGGCGTGTTGCCATTTATCTGACATGTTTTCTTTATGGGTTCGCTTTTCTGTGTTTTCTTTTACAGATTTTTTTTTGTTAAAGGTCTATTTTTGAAGGATGGATGTTTTTTTATTTGTATTTTACAAAGAAATCTATTTTGTGGAATACCAAGATCAAGAAGCCACCCAAACTAACGTGGAGCTCTTGATTACTGTGGCCCAACAGTTTAATCACCCCAACAATTGCATGACTGGACTGAAAGGTGCCTTGTAGAAATGTCTACTAAGGTTGTTGAATTAGTGAGTTATGACACTGATGAATACTTTGTCCAGGTGTAACATGGGCACTAATGCCCAAATCGCAGATGCATAAGAGAATATAGTCAATCCTCTTTAGTGCATCACTGATGCTCTCAAAGTTGTGCATCTAACCAACCTTTTCCACGCCCTTGGCTCTCAGGAAAGGAGGAACACCTCAGCTTTCATTTGCTTCATCATCAAACACGAGACAAACAACTCCATATTATATTGGCCATTGGAAATTAGGACAGTAAATCCTGCAATAACGGGAACGGCTGTCACATGATTGGCAGAAGAATGTATGTGTGGTTGACAATTCTTATACAGCATCTTTGTTCTACTTTTTAGTTATACCATGCTGGTCTGGATGTTGCTATTTTGATATCTGTGATAATTGTTTGGGCAAAGTTGTGCAGAGACTTGCATTCATACGAGTATTTTTTTCATTGTTTACTGTTATACAAATGCTAATGTCCATGCACGACATCATGGAGATACAAATGCTGCCCGGTAACACATCCACAAAAACTCTAGCCCTGTTTGTGTAGCTTACAAACATAATTTCTGTCTGCTTTGCTCTCTTGCTGTCTGCCCATTATGTGTGTATGTGACCGCATTTGGGTCTATGTCATGGTCATTCTTGGGAAGTTGCCTATTGCAATCTGGGTATTTCTCAAGAAATATTCTACCTGCTAGTTTGTGTAATGTACAACACAAGAATCATGCCACAGACAATCTTGGTCCAGTAAAGGAGTATTTCCAAGGGACGTGTAGGTATGTGTGTGTACCTCGGCATACTAAAAATTGCTGTGTGATGCAGTGGGTACTCTTGTTTGCTGTGTTATTGGCTTATTCTGCTAGGATCTTTGGGCTTGTGAACGGTGTTCAAGGCCATTGTACATACAGCTTGATGTGTTGTAATGACCTGTTAAATATTCTTGAGTTTCCATGGTCATGTATGTCACACATATCTACTAGTCGACCTTGTCGGTACACAACACTTCCATAGCATTATTTTAAGTCTAGTGCCTGAATGTTTATTCATGGTACATGGCTACAACATTGGTGAAGCTGTAGTTGGCCTCATGGTTTAACTGTACAATTATAGCGTTTGTGTATTTATGGTTCCTGTACAAGTGTATGATATCTGCGGATGAAACTAATGATACATGTGCTGTCAAGGGCATACAGAATTTGTGAGAAGTTTGCAATGGGACATATTCCTTTTTCACTTCTTTCTAATTAATACCTTTTTTAGGGAACGTGAGGTGCTGTGGTCAGATGCACAGGATTGCATGTAAGACCCATGCAGGAATGCACACAGTGCACTTTGTGACACCCAATTACGTATGCACAAATGTAGTTTGTTTCTAAAAGGTGCGACAGAGCAACACAGCAAGCAATTCGATCAAAGGTGCTTTTGCATGTATTTTACCAGTTGCAGCTACACGAAGGTGCGAGTTGTTCAGGA
This sequence comes from Pleurodeles waltl, assembly GCF_031143425.1. NCBI lineage: Eukaryota > Metazoa > Chordata > Amphibia > Caudata > Salamandridae > Pleurodeles > Pleurodeles waltl. The sequence goes on from NC_090448.1 coordinate 205,878,100, forward strand.
AGCTTCACTATTATGTAATTGCTTAGCCAATGTTTCTGTTTGATCTCCTCATCAGGTTTGCCAAAATCAATCAGTTTCATTTTGCTGTATTTTTGTTTTGCTGATCAGCATATTCCTGGTTTCATATAATACATTGTACCCTGGGGACGCAACGGGCATGTGCTTCCACTTTGTGCACCCCTGGGCACAATGGTGTTACAGAAGGGCTGCAGAGACTTGTGTGCCTCCTTCTGTAATACTAATAGAATTGGTGAACAAGTAGCACCAGCGACATCATGAGAGGGTGTTCCTTCATTTGCATGGAGACGTTGCTGCATGCAAATGAGGGAATCAATTTTACCTTGTGTCTGCACCATATTATGAACTTGGGCACAGAGGCAACCATGCCATTAGGAGGTGCACTGAAAGTGTGTCACAAAAAGTTGGCATGTTTTCACTGCACCTCCTATAGGCAGCCCTCTGGAGGGAAAAAGGGGGTCCATGGACCCCAGATATCCCCCCTGCAGATAGGTGCAGCCACTTACTGCACTTACTGCACTTACTGCACTCACTTGCAAGGGAATCTCTCTCTCCTCTTCAAAGTGCAGACAGCATACTACCTGCAGTGTAAGCATGAAGTGGCTTTGAAGGAGCCACTCTGTCTTTCACTTGAATGTGCTGCTCTGGGGGGCGGGTCACTCTTTGTAATATGATGCACTGCCTCTGTATGCGTCCGGTGCACCTTTTGGAAATATGGACTTTGGGAGGGGGTTTAACTTTACTTTTTCCTCTCCAAACATAGCCATTTTGGGGAAATTATTGGACTTTGGGGGCTCAGATTTACAATTTCCACAAAAGACTTAACTACCCTGTGGAAAGTATTGGACTGTAGGGGACCAGGTTTGCAATTCTCACTTCAAACTCAACCATATTGGGAAAACAGGGAGGTTTCAAGGGTTTTATAGAAAGATTAGGATATTGAGCTATCCTGGCAGCACTGCATGTAGACACATGTTGGAGGAATGCGCCAGGGTTTGTGGGCAGAAGAACGGGCTAGTTCAGAGTTGAAGGAACCTTAGAGGTAGCATTTAGATTTTAGCTACAACAATGTATGTTACAAAGCTAAGAGGGAGATCCATGATACGGTCCAGTGCAGCTCCGGGTAGCCATCTACTGCCAAAACACACTTAGAATATTATTCTCTATCCTGATTTGCCATCAAAGGTGTCTTTGTTCCGTTCCCTGCTTTGCCACGCTGGGAAAAGGAAACTGCACACTGATTAACATTTTCCTACTTGGTGTAGGGAAGCAGTGCACCTGCAGTATGATGTGCAAAGCACCGTAAATTATTCATGCTGTACGCACAGATAGAAGCGAACTATAAATGCAGGACAGCATATCAGTTTGCTTAGCCTGGAAATAAAATGCTTGTTACTGAAATAGGCCATCCCGTGAGCCTGCAGAGAAGCGCTCCTTAAAACACACACACACACACATTGTGAATGTAATGATCATGAAGGGAGCGTGACTGACAGGCCTGTAAACTGAACGGATGCTTCCCTATTAGCCACAAAAGAGGTGAGCCTCTCAGCCCTGTCTCATCAATTCACCTCGAGACAGCCCTGAAGCGGGCTCCAAGGGATTTCTGGACAGAAGGATAAACAGAGCATACCGGTCAAGAGGTTATTGAGCCATAACGGCTGTCCTGCACGTTCTCCACAGTTAGCGAGGCCGCAGTCAAAAGGCGGAGTGTTTGTCAGCTGCAAAATGTTGTTGTTTTGTTAAGTGACCAATTGTAGAATATTTAACTGATCAACATGAGCATCTTTCTAAGAATACAATCAATCTAGAGCTAGCAGTGACTGCATTGTTTTGTAAAGTAAGATTTGAGTTATGATGCCTTAGTAAAATAAAACAGTGAGGATGATAACAGTATGTGGAAAACAGCTCTACTTGAGTAGACAGTGATATGTGTGACCTCATTTTGAGATCGTAAGGTCAAGGCTGCTTTGCAGTATGGTAGTCACTCTAGGTAGAGGTCATAGGTCGATATTTACTGTACCAGTTAATTAGTCATAGCCCAGGGCACAGTAATTACCTGCCACAGCATAATCACCCCATTCAGATTTGTTTTCATTTGGAATGAGGAATAACAGACAATATCATTGTTTACTTCCCTGATTACAGCAAGTTTCTCCTCAAACATCACCCTCACTCGAAAAAGATTGCCATTTTTGTCCAGACAAAATATGTCTGGGAAAAACTAAGAGCGTGCTGTAATTGCAGCACAGAGGCGGCTCCTCTGTTAGTGCGGAGGAGCTTCCCCACTCTGCCCCCAAACCCCCACACCAGTAGCAGCAGGCGCTGCAAAACTTTAGAAATAAAACGATAATAAATGCTGTTTATTATCATTTTATTTTTTAAGGGGAGGGGCCAAGGGGGTGACGGGCAGTGAGGGGAGTGCACAGACCACTCCCCTCAATGTGCATGTATGTTTGGCTAGCCGTCTGTGCCTGGCCAAACACACATGCGCACAAGAGCTCTCTCCAACCCGGCCCTGTGTTGCAGAGATGGAGAGAGGCTGCCCAGGCTCCCAGTCTGCGTTGGAGTGCTCAGCCATCCCATGGCTCCACCTGGTAAGTAGAGCCCTCATCCGTCGCTCCTCTGAACTCCTCACCCCTGTCAGGAGTTTGAGGCCCTCCTCCACCCGCAGGCTTCTGCCTGCACCTCATCCCTAGTGTCTAGTGGGAGAGCTCTGCTTTCCTCCTAGGCTGTACTCTGCCTCTCTCCTCCTTTTTTCTGCCTTGCTCTCTGTTCTGCTTTCTCTTCTGTCTGTCCCTTTTGTGCTCCTTTGCTTCGTGTTACACTCTTCCTCGTTTTTCTCTCCCCTCACTCTGCTCTCTCTGTCTCACTTTCGCTCTCCCTTCTCCCTCTCCCCTGCCGCTGCTGCCCCTGTGGCCCCGCCCCCTCCTCTCTCTCGCGCTGCACTCCCGCCGTTGCTGTTTCCGTGGCCTGCACCCTTTTTCACACCGATTTTCACCCCCGCTCCCGCCTCCCATCTATCCTCTCCTCCCCCACCTCCCTACTTAATGGCGCCCGCTGCAAGGCTACGCCAAAGGCAGGCCTGTCTCCGCCCATCCGTGCCTGGATCACGCCCAGCGCCAGAACCCCTGGCTCTCGTCCCGCCACCACGCACGTCTTCACTACGATGCCACCACCCTCTGCGCCTTCAACACTGGCCGCTCTCCCACCTGCCTTCAAGCCTCCCCGCTGACCACCCACGCACCCTTCCCCTGCCAGAACTGCACCTTCACCAGCCTCAATGAAAAAACCCACCCACCAAGGCAGGACACAAGCATCTCGGATGCATCCTGCTCAACACCCAACACGGAGCGTCCACAAACATGCAGTAGAGCTATGAAATCTACTCGACTCAGCCTCATCAAATGTCGCCTTCCTGACCGAGACCTGGATGAACCCCTCCTCAGTGCCTGACATCGCCATAGCCATCCCAGATGGCTATAAGATCACCCGCAGGGACTGCTCCAACAAACCAGTTGGAGGCATTGCTATCATCCACAAGAATTCCCTTAGGATCACAACCAGCACTGAAAACACCTTAGCACCACCGAACACCTGCACTTCCAGATCCATCCTGACCCAAGCACCACCCTCTGAGGGACCTTCGTCTACAGTCCCCCCAGCCCCTGCCAGCAGTTCAGCGACTCCATCACCGACGTCATCAGCACGCACACTCTCGCATCCACTGATTACATACGCCTTGGGGACTTAAACTTCCATCTCGAGAACACCACCGCCACCCAGCTTGACTACCTCTCCAACCTCTGCCTCAAACAGCTCGTCACAGCACTGACCCACTCCGCAGGACACACACTCGACCCTATTTTCTCTGTCAGTAATCACATCTCCTTCAGCCACACCACTGAACTCCACTGGACAGATCACCACTGCATCCACTTCTCCTTCAAGAAACCCACAACACACCACCACCCACAATGGAACCCGCTACCGCACTTGTAACAAGGTCACCGAAGACCAACTTATCGCGACCCTCTCCCAGAACCCACCCATCGACACAAACGACACTGACACAGCTGCCTGCAACTTTAGGCAATGGATCAACACCTGTGCCAATACTCTTGCCCCGATCAAGAATCCCTCCAACAGAAGCACCGACAGAAAGGCCTTCTGGTTTACTGCCGACCTCCACAAATCTAAGCAAACCTACTGAAGACTCGAAAGGAGGTGGCGCCAAGATCAGACTCTGGACAACCACACAGCCTTCAAAAACGCCATCTGCAGACACCACCAACTCATCTGAACCACCAAGAGAACTGCCTTGAAAGACCGAATCAACAACAACGCACACAACCACAAGGAGCTCTTCAACATTGTGAAGGAACTCTCCAACCCCAGCTCCAACCCCAACGACATCCCACCATCTCAAGACCTCTGCGACTCCCTAGCCTCCTACTTCCACCGCAAGATTGCAGACATCCACGACAGCTTCAGCCCCCATTCACCACGGCAACCACAAAAACCACAGACTCACCTCCGACCAACCTCCTGCTTTCCTGGACCTTCGTCAATGACAACGACACCATCGAAATCATGAACACCATCCACTCTGGCTCTCTATCTGACCTCTGCCCCCACCAAATCCCCAACAAAGCAAGCTCCGTCATTGCACCCAAACTACGAAAGATCATCAACAGCTCCTTCGAGTCCGTCACTTTCTCTGAGATCTCGAAACACGTTGAGATCAACGCCCTCCTTAAAAAACCCAAGGCGGATCCAAAGGACCTCAAGAACTTCCGCCGTATCTCCCTGCTCACATTCCCGGCAAAAGTCATTGAGAAGGCTGTCAACAGATAACTAACCCGCTTCCTCGATGAGAACAGCACCCTGGACCCTTCCCAATGCAGATTCCGCAGCAACCACAGTACCGAAATTGCCCTCATCGCCGCCACCGATGACATCAGAACCATACTGGACGATGGCAAAACAGCGGCCCTCATCCTCCTGGACCTCTCGGCCCAGTTTGGCACTGTCTGCCACCACACCCTACGCTCATGCCTCAGCAATGCAGGAATCTGTGATAGAGCCCTGGACTGGGTCACCTCCTTTCTCACCGGCGGAACCAGAGAGTCCGCCTCTCCCCATTCCGCTCAGAGGTCACCAAAATCATGTGCAGCATACCCCAGGATTTGTCCCTCAGCCCGACCCTCTTCAACGTCTACATGGCCCCGCTCGCTAACATCGCCTGATCCCACAACCTCAACATCATATCATACGCCGACGACACCCAGCTGATCCTCTCCCTCACCAAGGACTCTGTCAAGACCAACCTCCATGAAGGAATGAAGGCCATCGCCGAATGGATGAAGAACAGCTGCTTCAAACTCAATTCCGAAAAGACGGAAGTCCTCATCTTCGGCTCCACCCCCTCTGCATGGGATGACTCCTGGTGGCCTGCCACTCTCGGAGCCACTCTGACTTCCACAGACCACGCACGCAACCTGGGATTCATCTTGGACTCCTCATTATCCATGACCCAGCAAGTCAACGCCATCTCCTCCTCCTGCTTCAACACCCTCCGCATGCTCCAAAAGATCTACAAATGGATCCCCACTGAAACCAGAAGAACAGTCACCCAAGCCCTCGTAAGCAGAAAACTGGACTATGGAAATGCCCTCTACGCAGGAGCCATGGCCAAACTCCAGAAGAGGCTGCAACACATCCAGAACGCCTCTGCACACCTCATCCTGGACATCTCCATCACTGCCACATCACAGGCCATCTGAGAAACCTGCACTGCCTCCCAGTAAACAAGATAATCACCTTCAAACTCCTCACCCATGCTCACAATGCACTGCACAACACTGGACCAGAATACCTCAACACAAAGCTCTCCTTCTACACACCGATCCGGCATCTCCGCTCTGCCAACCTCAATCTCGCAACCATCCCACGCATCCGCAGAACTACAACTGGCGGCAGATCATTCTCGCAACTCACCTCCAAGACGTGGAACACTCTTCCCACCCATCTGCATCAGACCGAAGACCTCCTTACCTTCAGGAGACCTCTCAAGACCTGGCTGTTCGAGCAGTAGCAGCAACTTCCACCCCCCATCTCAGTGCCTTGAGACCCTCATGGGTGAGTAGTGCATTTTACAAATTCCTGATTGATTGATCATAGTGCTGATTTAGCAGCATCATGATTGGTGCAGGGTGCATGCCTGTGCCTGGAGAGCTGCAGCGGTGCGGCGGTGGCAGCGACTTTAAGGTAAGCTTAATTTTTTTATATATATTTTTTTATTATTTTTGTTTTGTTTAAACCCGCCCAACACTTTGCTGAGTCGCCAGCCGCGACTGAGCACAACTTGTAATTGCAAGACGTGCATAAACATCTGCTTGTACTTGAAGCAAGGCTTCCTCACTGCTCAGAGTGAGTTACATAATCCCTTCCTTGGAGTGGCCAGGCCTCGGATGAAATAATCATTGCATCTCCTAAAATTTAACAGCTACGGTAATTATCACCTATTCCAAGTTCACCTCTGTAAAACAGGGCTTCCCATGTGAATGTTTGTGTTGATTTCTCAATAATTTGATGCCTGTGTGTTTACCAGGCATTTTATCTTTTGTAAATTACTGGGTTGAGGTGTTAGCCACAAAACTCAAAATTCTGGTATTTGTGGTAATGCGAGTGGACACATAATAATTTTCACAAGACACTCATAATTAGTGCATTAGAGGGCATTTTGTATGAATTCTATCACGTACAAAAGTTCCTTGCATGTGCAAATAAGAGACTAAAGGACCCACCTCTCTTTCACCTGGGTTGTAAATAAGGAGTGGTAAATGAGGGCAAAGCTGGAATTACGAAAACAACTTTTTCTACCCACTTTCTTGCGTGCGGATACCACTTTCCTGCATGCTTCTAGCAATTGATTCCAGTGCACCACTGACACATTTGGTGGACATGTAACCACATAGTAAGGGGTGAAGTTTGGGCCTCCTATCACAGGTCCCCCAAAGACCATCACATCTCGCTGGGTTTCAGGGAGATTTGCTTGTGACACCACACACATCTCCTTAAGGTCAACACTATGCTCGTTTCAGTCAGGTTTAGGCGCAGAATGTGCCTCAAAGTTGAAAATCAAGCCTCATAACATGGATAGCTACTGTCCATATATAACCAAAATCAAGCATATCATATATAAGTAAGCTAAGCTTTCGCCTTGCCTTGGGAGAGTCTCCTAAGAACATTTGAAAACATTGGTTGCAGCTGTATCTCTTAAAGCACAATTTCCCATTCATTTAAGCTCAACGCCTAGGATTTTTCAGACGTTTCTGCAGTGTAAGTCAAAATATTACAACTTTTCAGTGTCTGGCATACTTCTCAGAAGCAATGTTGTTCTGCTGTATCAAACCCTGTACATGTTTTCCTCTCCCAAGTGATACACTGGATGCAGCTACATATGTGGACGTTTTATTTTCAGTTTGCTAGTGAGGTTATTATGTCAATTGTGCTGGATCACTACAGGTGTAAGAAGTAAGAGTGAAGGATATTTTGTTTCATGAACATCTACATCTTGGCATGTGATTTTAGATTACGCTTTTTCTAGCACCCCGTCTGCAGGGCTTGTTTCTGATGTATAATCAGTAAGATAACATTAAATCTATATCTTTTGATGGAAATGTACCACCAAAATAAAATTTTCTGCATTTAGGTAACTGTTAATCCTGTCAGTCTCAGGGTGGTCTCCCCCCCACAAAGATTTGCCTTCCTCCTCCATTTTCACTGATGTCGTTTTTACTGGCCTTAGGACTCCTTTCACTTTACTGCTACTCACCAATGCTAAAGTGCATATGCTCCCTCCTAAAAATTTGATAGCATTGGCTTTTCCTCGATCCACATATCTAATTTTCTTGTGCGTGCCTAATAAAGTAGTACTCCATGTGCCCAGGGCTTGTAAATGAATGCTACTAGTGCAGTGGTCTCCAACCTTTTCTGTAGTGAGAACTACTTCTGGTCAGTGAAAATCATTGTGCGCTACTAAAGATCTAGCCATTTGTACACTGTTCCCAGAGACATCCACGCCAGGCCCAGCAATGTGGCCTGCAGACCACATGAGTAGTAGCAACTCTACAATACAATGTGCACTGGTCTGGGTGGTGAACTGCTTTTTTATAGAGTGACATAATTTGGATGGCGCAGTTACAAAACTGTGGTGTAAAGTGCACCGCAATCTGGCACTGCAGTATAATGTGTATTGCTATTCAGGGACCGAGCCTCAACATGATTATACAATGTGCATCACGGTCCAGGAGGAGGTGTTGCCAGCTGTTTGCCTACAGTGCCATCAAGGCAGAGCTATACTAAACTTTATCTCTGGCCCTCCAAGAAGGCTGATGTTGCCCCTGACTGACAAGCTTCAGATATCCTGCCATCCAGAGCCAACTTAAATACTCCACTCTCACCAAGATTACACTTTGCTATGTTTTCAAAACCAAACATGTCACCAGTGCTTCACTGAGATCCATCAAATGAAACCACATTCTGAAACAGAGATAGGTTCCTAAATGCCACACCTTCTGAAAATATAGAGGCAGTTAGGATAAAAAGCTCTCTGAATACATGGTGCAGTGTATTTAAAAGGTAGGAGATGTATTGGTGTGTGTTACATGTCCTAAAAGTGAAATACTGCTAAATTCGTTTTTCACTATTGCAAGTCCTAGTTTCCCATAGGGTAACATTGGGATTGCCTTGACATTTCTTTTAAGTGAAATTTCCCAGTGGGAGCAGGGAGAGATATTTTGAGTTTGGGGTCTCTGAACTTACAATTTAAAAATACCTCTTTTATTGAAGCTGGTTTTTAAATTGTAAGTTTGAAAATGCCACTTTTAGAAAGTGGGCATTTCCTTTCTTAACCATTCTGTGCCTCTGCCTGTCTGTGGAATACACTTCTGGGTCAGGATGACAGTTGGGCTGTTTGTGAATTCACCCTAGACAGTCACATAAAGGGAGCTGAGGTGTGCCCAGCATATTCTGTTGGGTCTTCCTGAGCTAGAGTGGTGGGAGGAGCTGACACTTGCACTTGAATAGGGCTGTGCCTGTCCTTACACAAAGCAGTCTCCAACCCCCTGGAGTGTGTCTGGGATCAGGGCAGGGAAAAGCAGGGTCTTGTGCACTACAAAGACTTCCCTTTGAAGGTTGCCTACTTCAAAGGCGGAAAGGGGTATAAGTACTGAACCCTTGACACCACCTAGTTAGAATCCTTCTGGACTGAGGACATGATGCCAGGAAGAAGAGCTGGATGCTGTAGGAAGGATGTGCTTTGTTGTGCTAGCCTGCTGCTTGCTGCATCTGTCCTGGGAGTGAAAGGACTGGAATTTGCTTTTCACATCCTGATTCTAAAGGTTCTCTAATGACTTGGACTGATCTTGCCTCCTGTTAAGAAGTCTCAGGGACATCAAAAACTTCACCTGCCTGTGCCTGGGCTCTCTTGCTGAGCTGAGAGTCCTGACTTCCCAAATGGTGGCAAATCCAGTTTCTGGGCCCTTGAAAGTGAGTTCCAGTGTACCAAGGAAGAAACAAGCACATCGACTCCAGAGCAACTTCAGAACTGGCGCTGCTTTCCAACCCCATGCCTCTGCCTGCATTGGAGTAGTGTTCCCCGCTGAGTGCAATGACCATGACCAACGCCGCAGCCCGATGCCGCCCCAGCACCTCCGAAGCCCCTCCACAAGGTGTGTCCCGAGTGCCATGTCATTGACGTCCGTGACACCCTACTCTGACTCCACCGCAGCACTTGTGGCCCCATGGTGTGAGCACAACACTGCAAAGTCAATACCTCGCATCTTGACCTGCTGGATTTATCAACCCAGTCTTGTCGTATGGAACCCACACCTCACCTCCCCTGCCTAGCAGTAAGGAACTAATGTCTCACCTCCCCAGTAGCTGCAAGGAACCGACACCGCACCAGCTCCAGTGACGCCTTACCTCCCCTACTCTGTGCAACAGCTTTGTTTCCTTGTTTTCCAAAGTATTGTACCTGGGGTCTATATGACTACATGACCGGACCCCAATCCCTCACGAGTGGAGTTGGACTTTGTGGTAGCCCCAGTTGGAGCTATCATGAATCTAAATGCTATACAATGATTTAATCTTTTGTATCCTTGCTTGTGTATGTTAGATGTTTGGCATTTTGGTCTTTTTTACTAAGATGAATATTGGCTATTTTTCTAAACTGGTGTGGAATACTTTTGTGGTGGTTTCACTGTGTTACTGTGTGTATACAAATAATTAATATATTGCCTAAGGGATACACCTGATTGCTCGTGCCATGCTACCAAGGGGGTGGGCAGGGGTTATCTTAGCTGTGTGTCTTCCTTACCCTGACTAGAGTGAGGGTCCCTACTTGGATAGGGCGAAAACTACTGCCAACTAGAGACCCCATTTCTAACAGGAACCAATTCATGTTTGATGTCTCTTGAACCCTAATTTTAAAACCTAGCTTATGATGAAGACAGATTTTTAATTAGTTTTGAAAATATCACTTTTAGAAAGCTGGCATTTTCCTTCCTTAGAGATTTAGTGCCTATAGTCACATGACTGGGTGTAGCTGACAATTGGGCTTTGTGTAATCCTCCTAGACAGCCCCAGGCACTGGAAGCTTAGGTGTGCCTGGATTGGCCATCACTGGCAGGATGGGAGGGAGGAGCTTGGCACAGCCCCACTTACACCTGAATAGTCTGTGTCCTGCCTCTACACAATTGACTGCATTCCCCCATTAGTTAGTCTGGAACCAGGGCCATGAAGGCAGGATGCTGGGTGACTTCATGGGGAAACTCTAGAAGGTTCTGCCCCACTTCAAAGGCACAATTTGGTGTAAATACTGGACCTCAGACACCACCACTTCAGTGCAAGTCTGGGCCTGTGGGTACTCTCTGGGAAGAAGGACTGCTGTGCTGCTGAAGGACTGCTACCCTGCTGGACTTTACCCTACTATATGACTGCCTTGCTGTATTGCTGCTTTTTTTGCTGATCTGCTGCCTTCTGCCCTCCTGCCTGGGTGAAAAGGACTGGTCCTACACCTCTTGAAGTCAGAAAAACAGAGTGAATTCAAGGACTAGTTAGCTGGCCTCCTGACTTGAGCCTCAGGAACAGAAGGCTCCAACAATCTTGCACCCCTACTTAGACTCTGCCATCAGTGAGTCTACCCTGCCAAGTGGTGCCACCCCAGTCCTGGATCCTTGGAAAAGGTGCTGTGCCAGGCTGTGTGGATCCAGCTGAACTGACACATCTCCTCTGCTGTGTGATGCAAACCTGAGCAAAGACCACACATCTCTCCTGCTGCATTGATTGGACCTGTCTCAAAGACCCCCCATTGCTGCCGCAGAACCACTGCTGTGTGATGCATCCTTGGCACATCCCGTCATATCTCTCATTGACAGCAGCCTAAACAAGGATGCTGGACTCTGCACTGCAGCCTCGCTGCACCTCAGCAGACGCATAGCACCGACTGTACAATGCATCCTTAACTCCTGAATTCTCATCGCAAGCCCTCATTGATGGGATCTTCAAAGATAATGCAACATTACCTCACACAGCAGCCTCGCTGCATCTCAGAACTGACGGGTCGCTTTGAATGCAGGAAGCATCTTTGATGTGGATTCTCGCAACGCTTCACAAACTGGGATTGAAAGAACTTTTCCAGCAGGTCTAACTGGCCCACGCTCCATCGCGGTCGACCTGAACTTGTGACTTTATCTTGGTTTGGTGTGACCAGATATCTACAGTTGGCGCGTTATGCCTTTTGCTGCTATTTTGACTAAAATCTGAATATCTCCAGTTCTGCTGATTTAACTGTTGTAATTTTGGTCTTGTGTTATTTATTAACAACTGCTCTATATTTCTAACTCTTTTGTAGGCTGCTTTTGTGTTGTGTTCTCACTGGGTTGCTGTTTTTAAGTGTTGCACAAATACTTTAGACATTGCCTCTGGGTTAAGCCTGAATGCTCTGTGCCAAGCTACCCAAAGGATGAGCACAGGCTAATTTAGGGTTTGCTTGTGACTTCTCCCTGAGAAGAACTGTGTTTACCACCTCAAAAGGGTTTCACTCCCCTCAGCCAGTAACACAATTTCTCACTGTAACTGAGACTGAAAAGATCACTGGTGAAATTAACTCCCTATTACCTAAATTTTGCCTCAACACAACTGAGGTGCATTCACATTTCAGTGTGGGATTCACCTGTCATGGATCCTCTTCAGGCCCATTCATAAGCTGTGTGTACCACAGGTAACTTGCTAGCGGGCAATAACAATGGCCCTAAATTAGCCCTGTTCTCATTGTTTGAAACTGTAATATTTAAGAACTACTGAAAAAAACATGTTGGCTAGTGGTCTTTTTAACCAATCTAAATATAACCCATTATTAGGACCAGTCGGGCTCACTGTTGGTAGCCTTCAGAATACTCTTCTTGACTTCTCCATGAGAATCAATTTCAGGCGGCAGCCAAACGTGATTGGCTTTCTGTATTCAGTTACCAAACCCACTCCATTTTTCTGTCCGAGTGCGGAGCAAATTATTTTGATTTTGCAAAATAAACTCTGCTTGGCAGCGTACTAGATAGATTCCACCCTATTTGCATTTCAGTGAACAATTACCACATGTACTGAGTAGAGAAAGTCTATCAGTTTGTGCAAAGCTTGTGGGAGAAAAGCATGGTAATGTTAATAGCATTTGCAGACCTTAGCCTGATTAACTATGGCCTACGTCCTAAAGAGGACAATTGTCTGGCTCTGAAGAGACCAGAAGATGTCCCTGCCTGCTGCAGTGAATTAATTCCTACCTCCCTGTCAGAGTATTGCAGGGATTTGGCTTGGGCTTTGATTCAAACTCTGCATCATAATGTTGCTCTGGGGTAGTGGCATCGCTCTTTCGACTTAATTGTGTTAATGTCTTGACAGATAAAAATACTTGCTCCTGGGAACCTTCCTTCTCAAAGCTGGAAGATACTAAGGATTCTGAGAACAAGGAAGCTGTAGCCTGCCTGGATGAATTTGATTAGACCAGTTGGAATTGGAGTTAGATACGTCTTGTCACTTAAGTAGCAAGAACCATCCTACATGTTGGAAAGATGGACGTTGAATGGAAACAGAGAAACCAGTCCTACAGTAAGGTGTCTTTTCATCAAGGTAGCAGCACTTCTAGTACTCACACAAAAAGCTTTGCAATACATGTTTTCACTCTTACAGGACTAGAAAAACCTACATACCCAACAAAAAAGCATCACCTTGACAGCTTCAAAGTAGGTGTTCTTCCCTCTACGGAGGGACGTTCGAAGCAGAACTACTTACTGAATGTATTCAACATTATGAAGTCATTTTCAACTATGGCTTGCAGGCTTGCTTTCCTGAAGGTTTTTAACATGCTGAAAAGTGTTGAAGTTTGAAAGTAAAAACTTCCAGTTGGACCAGCGACTTTACCCACTTACATGTCAACCACAGATGGCGCCCCTGTCAATCACAAGGATGACAGGTTGCCATTTTTGTTGCGTTTCCAATAACGTCAAACATAATTTTTCCCCTTGCCATGCCTAAGAAGTAGAAGTCAAGCTCATGGCTCATTGTCTTATTGTCAGACAGCAAATGTTAGGATGGGGGTGTTATTTAACTGTGCCGTCAGCTGAGGCTTTAAGCTTATTCCTCCTCTACTTGAGGTATACAAAATGCAGTCCTTCCCAATTGTACTCTTATGTGACAAGTGTATGGGATCATACCTCATTGAGGGATCTTCAAGTTGAGGAAAATCAATTCTGTCTACGTTTTCTTGCTCTGAGGAACTGGGATTAACCTATATTAAGGATTTTTATCAAACTGTCACCTCTGTTGCTTTGGGTGTAGGTATGGTCTACTCCCAAAGCGATCTTGAACAAAACAAATATTGCAAAATGATCTACATTAGTAAAGGGTATTAAAACTGCATGGTTATTATATGTTAAAACTGTTGCAGAGGAATTGGGAAGACGATCCTTATTTTCTAATCCTACCTCCATTCAAAATGTTTTTAAACTCTAGGGCAAGCAGACATTTTTTGGAATATAGGCATAACTCGAGAGAAGCAATTGAATTCCTCAGTCACTGCTTGAGATAGATAGTACACTATGGTACAGACTTCACCTGATGTTGAGCCGCACCTTTTAACCATCACATGGTCTTGGGAAGGAGCCCTTTTAACAAGGTTTAGACAAGGCTCAATACAAAGTTATGTTTCTTCTCTACAGGATCAGTGTAGTAATGAATAATTAGGTATCTGTGTAGGAAGCAGAGGTCATCCTAGACAAAATTGCACTTAGACTCCTTTTATAGATTTTATCAAGTGTTGACCCGCTGGAACTTGGATTTAAGAATGCCTAGTTGTATTAAATGTAGACGTGCGCTGTACTTTTTGCAAATGTTATTAGGGAAGGAAGCGTATTTCGTTGTGGGCATGTTTTGAAAATCTGCAGTTCGTTTTCGCAAGTCTGTGCTTTTTTAGCTTATTTGCTATCAATCTATAGTTTGAATGTGAACATTTTAATTGTATGTACGATTGTCTTTGAATTTGAAGTTTTATGGTTATATTGAATAATGCTTTATTAATTGATTCTTTGAGGTGCTATATAGTAGAACAATACAACACAATACAATACAATACAGCACAATGCTATGTTTTGGTTTTATCTTTCAGTCCCTGTGTACAGTGCTTCAAAAGGGCAAAAATGACCTGCTCTCTACCAAGGCCTCTATTATGTGTCTACTTGAGTACCAGTATCTCTCCTTATCACAGGAGAGCATTGTACTCATCACATATATCAGGCACCGTCCAAAGAGACGCTGATGGCGCACCTGTTTCAGATATCTGACGGCTGTTATGGTCCACGCACGGAGATCTACAGCATTCCAGATGGGTGCTCAACCCCCTATCCTCAAAAGTATACCATTTATCTGTCTCCTACCTGCCTACGTCCCCGTTCTTTCTCTCGCACAGCATTTTGCTCCTTCAGGGCAGCTGAAAAGAAAAGAAGCAGTAAAAACATGAACTCTCTGGTAATGTCCCATTAGTGATCCGAGAAAAGATCACTTTGTTTATTTTGTGATCGTTTAATGTCACATGTCCGCGTCTGGACCGCGCCCAGCGCCACACCCCCTGGTCCGCGAGACCCCTGCATCTCCAGACGCCGCTACACGCCCGACCAACTCAACGCCCTTAATCCCGGCTGCATCACAGCATGCTTCCAGTCCTCACCAAGGAACACCCATGGACCCTTCTCATGCCGCAACTTCAGATTCACCTGCGACCGAACAACGAAACAAACAAAGACCGGAACAAACCACCTCCACTGCATACTCCTCAACGGATTACATCCTCCTCGGGGACCTAAATTTCCACCTGGAGAAAAACAACGACACCAACTCCGCTACTCTGATCGACAACCTCACCAACCACGGCCTCAGACAACTCGTAAACACACCAACCCACATCGCCGGCCACACGCTTGATCCCATCTTCTCCTCAAGCGCCCACGTCACCTTCAACCACACCACCGTACTCCACTGGACCGACCACCATTGCATCCACTTCACCTACAAGAAACATACTGAGCACCATCGCACCCAACAACCACCCCGCCGATGCTGGAGCAAAGTTACGGAAGACCAGCTTACCAACACCCTCGCCCAGAACCCACCCTCTGACCCCTCCAACCCAGACACCGCCGCCCACAACCTCACTCTGTTGATCAACGATTGCGCCAACACCCTCGCACCACTCAAGAAACCCACCGACAACCAAGCCAGAAGAAAAGCCACCTGGTTCACCGACGAGCTCCTAAACTCCAAGCGCGACTGCCGGAAACTAAAAAAGGAATGGCTCCTCAAACGCACACCTGACAGCCTCACAGCCCACAAGGACGCCACCCGCAGACACCACCAACTCATCAGACAAGCCAAACGATCCCACTTCAAAGACCGCCTGGACAACAACGCACATGACAGCAAAGAGCTCTTCAGCATCGTAAAAAAACTCTCCATCCCCAGCTCCAACGTCAACGACATCCCTCCATCCCAAAAACTCTGTAATGCACTGTCCACCTTCTTCCACCGGAAGATCACCGACATCCATGACAGCTTCAACGCCACTCCCACGCCAGACCCCACCCCGGAAAGCTCCACCATTGCAAACCGCCTGACCGCCTGGACCAACGTCAACGACACAGAGACACGGAAGATCATGAACTCCATCCACTCAGGATCTCTGTCAGACCCCTGCCCCCACCACGTATACAACAAGGCCGACTCCACCATCACCCCCCAACTACGGAAGGTCATCAACATCTCTTTCGAAACAGCGACTTTTCCGGAAAGTTGGAAGCACGCCGAAATCCACGCCCTCCTCAAGAAGCCCAAAGCAGACCCCAATGACCTCAAGAACTTCCGACCGATCTCCCTACTCCCCTTCCCAGCGAAGGTGATTGAAAAAATCGTCAACACACAACTAACCAGCCACCTCGAAGACAACAACATCCTGGCTCCCTCCCAATCCGGCTTCAGACGAAACCACAGCACTGAGACCACCCTTCTTGCCGCCACAGACGACATCGGAAGTCAAATGGACAACGGCGAAACATCAGCCCTCATCCTCCTGGACCTATCTGCCACCTTCGACACAGTCTGCCACCGCACCCTGAAAACACGCCTCCACGAAACCGGAATCCAAGGAAAGGCCCTCGACTGGATCATCTCATTTCTCTCTGGCAGAACCCAGAGAGTCCGCCTCCCCCCTTTCCGCTCCGAAGCCACCGACATCATCTGCGGCGTCCCCCAAGGCTCATCCCTCAGCCCGACGCTATTCAACATCTACATGGCCCCCCTCGCACAAGTGGCCCAACAACACAACCTCAACATTCTCACCTACGCCGACGACACCCAGCTCATCCTCTCACTCACCAAAGAACCGCGCACAGCCAAAACCAACCTCCACGAGGGAATGGAATCCATCACCAAATGGATGAAAAGCAGCCGTCTGAAACTCAATTCGGACAAGACGGAGGTCCTCATCCTAGGACCCACCCCCTCCACCTGGGACGACTCCTTGTGGCCTACCGCACTAGGAACCCCACCGACACCAACCAATCACGCACGCAACCTGGGCTTCATCCTCGACTCCTCCCTTACCATGTCTAAACAGGTCAACGCAGTCTCCTCCTGCTGTTACAACACACTCCGCATGCTCCGTAGGATCTTCAAGTGGATCCCGACAGAAACAAGAAGAACGGTGACACAGGCTCCGTCAGCAGCAAGCTAGACTACGGCAACGCACTCTACACAGGCATTCCAGCAAAAGACCTACTATGCCTCCAATGCATCCAAAACGCCTCCGCCGGGCTGATCCTCGACGTACCCCGCCGCAGCCACATCTCCCACCACCTGAGAAACCTTCACTGGCTCCCCGTGGACAAGAGGATCACTTTCAAGCTTCTTACCCATGCTCACAAAGCACTCCACAACACCGGACCAACCTACCTGAACAACAGACTCAGCTTCTACACCCTTCTGTCAGCTCCGATCCGCAAACCTCGTCCTCGCCGTCGTTCCCCGCATCCAACGAAAGACCTCCAGTGGCAGATCCTTCTCATACCTCGCCGCCAAAACCTGGAACACGCTCCCGACCAACCTGCAACAGACCCAAGACCTACTCACCTTCAGAAGACTCCTCAAGACCTGGCTCTTTGATCAGTAACAACGGCACCCTCTCCTCCCCCCCCCAGCGCCTTGAAATCCTCACAGGTGGGTAGAGCACTTTATAAATTCAAATATAATGCAATGAAATGAAATGTAACCTCTTATTAAAACAATCTACAACCAATCTGCAACCTCCTAGCATCGTATAACCTAGTTGTGTCCGTTTTTTATGACAGTGTATTTATTTCTGATGTACACAAAATATTGATGCACATTCAATTCAGGCATTATGGTTCCTTTACACGAATAATTAATCCTTGCTATCTGTGCCTAATATATGCAATGCGAATACAATACGCCAATAATCTGTGTGCGCATTTTAAACTTTGTGAGGTCTTAACAAAAGGGCGCACTGTTGTGCTGATGAACAGAGAGAAGTATCTCTATCCATGGAGCTGGGCTCAAGAGGAAATCCTATTATTAGTAAGTGATGTAACTATGATCACTGCTGTTATCCTACTACATGTGTTCTTTGCGAGGGTGCTGTACAATAACTAACTCAAATATAATTGCAAGTGTGTGTGCTAAAATGTGAGGTGAGCAGAGGTGAGCCCACCCCAAATACTGCTAGGCCCTCTGCTGGCCTGTGCCTCTTTACTGATCTTCTGGCATAATCACAGTGAGAAGTCATGGGAAGGCTGATTATTCCCTTTGCTCCACCGGGCTTAAAAGGCACAAGAGTGAACTCTTGTGGCCCAGAGGGATACGCCGTGTGTTAACAAAGGATTTGCACAGATCACTAGTTGTCTCTCTCTTTAAGAGTCTATCCTTGAATTTCTGTATTTGCCACATTTACATGTATTTTATTGTTTGTCTTCTTAAGACTCCATTCTGCAAAGTATTGGAAGGTTCATTCTATTATTAGAAGGTGTAATGGCTTGCTCTCTCTACATGCTGCCCCAGGATATCTGTCTGTGCCACATCAGTTCTGTATTAAACTTGCATATTGGTACGTGCATTGTTTTAGCAGACCTATGAGTACGAGAGTGTAATTAGAAATGTAGTGTAGGTGAGCTGCTAATGTGACACTGGAATATATTTATAACGGCAAAAAATGTGGCTTGGAAATTAGAAGAAAACATAATGAGGTGTAACTGTGCTAACAAGCCGTTGTGCCGAAGATGTGCAGTGGCTAGAAATCAGATGCATGAAAAATGTTGAGCTTTGGACTTGTGTGCAGAGGCTTTTCCCTTAAGCGCGCTAAGGAAAAAGAAACCTTCACATTCAAAGACTGAATAAATGAGCATGCATGTCTAGATAACTTGAAAATTCAACTAACTGTTCTTCTAAGCCCCGCACTTTACAGAGCCCACCTCGTCCCATGAACGTCAGCCTAGCAAAATGCAGGTGCGGCGGAAGTGACCTCACCACGCCTTGGCAGGACAGCAACATCATTGGATGTGAGGATGTGCAAACTTTGGCCTTGATGGCACCATGGAAAATGATGTCGTAATACCTTTGACCCTGAGACTTTCAAAGGAGTGACATCATTAACAAAAACCTACAATACGGGCAAGATTAATACATTCACAAAACGTCACAACGGCAAAAACAATGCAGCTTAGTTACCGCATATTTGTTAAAATAAGGTGCAGCACTGGTGTGCTAGATGAACATCAGACACCTACCAAGTATATATATCATATATCAAACAGTCATGTCATACGAAGACAACACCAAAGCTTTGAGCTTCACATGAAGGTGCAAAACCTCAGATGTCCAGGCACATCCTCAGACCCACATTCTCCGAATATTTTGCCACAAAACTGTAATGCTCAATTGCAGTCTCCAAAACCCAAATTACAGGCTCTAGTCACATATGCTTAGATGGCCTTAAATGTCCAGACCCGACCATCAGATGCCTTGGGACAGCCATTATATTTTGGCTTGCATGGTGTTCTGATATAGTCAGTGCTTGAAATGGAAAAATAGAAGTGTATCAGAGTACCTGCTTGCTTCTGAGAAGTGCCGGTACTCTCCAACTAAAAGTACTACGTTTTTCTTGAGAAGAGCAGGTATTCCTCCTGTAAAAAAAAAAAAGTGCCGGTACTTCGTAGCGGACAGTACCGGGCCATTGAACGCACTGGATTTAGTAGTGCTGAGAACCCACATGATATACATCTCTCCTCACATGGAACATGGAACATGATATGCTTTCCAGCGCAGAGACGTCATACGAGTGCATGCATGACACTTCAACACTGATTGACACTATCCTTTAGTATAGCAGTAATACAACTTATACAACTTATAAAGACCTCTAGTAGTGCACTTCTTCCGATTTGCACCCTGCCTATATCTCCAAATATTATATTATATTATCCAAAGCCTTATAACATAGCTGTGCCCAAGTAGCCCATTAAGGTCTCACAATGCATCTCTACTAAATTAATTTGCGGTGCACCCTGTTAGCAACAAAATTGCACAGGCACCCATAAGGCTGGGCAAAGGGAAGCACTATCCTTATGCAGGGTCATGGCGTTGGGTGAGGTCAAAGTCTTCAGGGGCCCCAAATACTTTAGGGGGTACATTCGATCCAAGGCCAATAAATATCTCTTAGCTATAGGAGACTTAGGTGCCCCTCTTTACATTCTGCATTTTGCATTACGTCACTGCCCTTATGTTCACCATGCTGCTGTATGTCAGTATGGATACATCCATGCAGCTCTTTGCAGTGTAGTGTTACCCGAATTTGCAGTGCATCCTTGTAGCACAGTGCTAAGAAATTCTCATTGTGTTGAAAATTCAATGTCCTAGTACGCCCATTTGAACACATTCGCAAACCTCTATCAAGGCGCATAATGTGTGAGCGTTACCTGACAGTCCAGAGGCTACGATCTACAGTACAAAATAGAGTAACTTGGAAGGTTAATGCCCTTACTGCATAGATATATGCATGTGTGATCTGCAATAGATACACTAGCCCTTAACACCTATCTCTGGAACAGGTGTTTTGCCTTTTTAGATATCTTACTCATATTGTAGACTTTGTTATGCAGCTTACGAACAACTTATGTTGCAAATGCTCAACCATCTGTGCTTTGACAGGTTATCCACTCAGTGACCTAATACCGGATTAGTATTAAAAATAGTTGATCACTTAATGAAAAAATGTTATCAAAGTTGTACAGCACAAAATATTAATAACTCGCAAATAAAGCATTACATTTGAAAAAAGAGAAATTAATATGCGGGGGCGTAGTTTTGTGGGTGGAGGGGTGTTTGGGGTGTTCACCCCTCTAATTAATGTATTTTCTGATAAGTAGTTGGGTATTGTTGCTTTCAGTGGGGTATGGTGAGTTGTCTGTCGGATCTCATTAGGAATTTTTCCATACACACAGACAAAAAACGTACACACACTCTCTCCCTGTCTGTTTTGAAAGTCCTAAAAAATGTGGGAATGGGACTCTATTCATCCCTATGCGTGGACCCATAGGTGCGAATGCTTTTGCATTGCCTAATTTGCGAATTCCTATTAGCAATTATTAAATTAGGTAATGCTAACCCCAGGGCGCTGGGGGCCTAAGGCCCCCTTCGATTGTCCCCCAAAAAATATTTGTGGACATATAAAGGGGCATGTGTGCGCTTTATGTCATTTTTAAAAATGCATTTAAAAAAATTGCACATGCTTACCACCCAACTTGAATTTGTGGTAATTACATTTCCAAAATGCCAAATTCACATTTAGGAAATGCATGAAACATGTGCTTTGGAAATCGCAAATAGGAATTACCGATTTGTGATTTCCTCTTTAGGGAATAACAATTTGCGATTCCCTATTCACAGGCGCAATTTTAGGGAATCGCTAAAAATTGCGATTCCCTAAAATTGCACTGCACTGCCTTTCATACATCCTGAAAGGCGATAATGCATTCGCAAATGGTGGAATTTACTGATTCGCACTGTTTGCGAATGCAAAATCCTTTGATACAGCTGGCCCATTGTGATTTTTCCCTTAGTACTCCTACCAATTCGTATTTCTCTCCCTTTCCACTGCTCCTTAGGCCCCTCTCATGCACTCTGCTTGTCCTATAATGTATATTAACATTATATGCCAGCCTGATTGTCCAAAAATCTGAAGTTCGCACCCTCCAATCTTACTGACCAAGCTACTCGTATAGTGTTTAGAATAAAAATCAATTTATGTAGAAAGTTCTTCATTTCTTTTATCAACGTGCTACATTTTCTGTTCGAAGGTGTTTGTTTATAAAGAAGTATTTTGATTATAGCAACACATTTTGTGACCTAATTTGGTCTGAGGTATCTCCTTTCATGATCTAGTACTATGCACAAACTTAGTGTATGTTTCAAATATTCCTTTTTAACCCCTTAGCTGCTGGGCCTTTCCCCCCCCAGTGCTGAGCCTTTTTTTGGCTATTTGGGGTAGTTCGCGCTTAGGGCTTCATAACTTTTTGTCCACATAAGCTAACCACGCCAAATTTGCGTCCTTTTTTTCCAACATCCTAGGGATTCTAATGGTACCCAGAGTTGGTGGTTTCCCCTGGAGGAGACCAAGAAAATAGCCAAAATACAGTGAAAATTTTGTTTTTTCCAAAAAAATGGGAAAAAAGGGCTGCCGAAGAAGGCTTGTGGTTTTTTCCCTGAAAATGCCATCAACCAAGGGTTTCTGGTGCTGAAATCACTATCTTCCCACCTTTCAGGAACGGGCAGACTTGAATCAGAAAACCGAATTTTTCAACACAAATTTGGCATTTTACTGGGACATACCCCATTTCTACTATATTTGGTGCTTTCAGCCTCCTTCCAGTTAGTGACAGGAATGGGTGTGAAACCAATGCTGGATCCCGGAATGCTAAACATTTCTGAAAACTAGACAAAATTCTGAATTCAGCAAGGGGTCATTTGTGTAGATCCTACAAGGTTTTCCTACAGAAAATAACAGCTGAAATAAAAAAATATTGAAATTGAGCTGAAAACAACAGCCATTTTTCTTTATGTTTTACTCTGTAACTTTTTCCTGCGATGTCAGATTTCTGAAAGCAATATACCGTTTTGTCTGCTGGACTCTTCTGGTTGCGGGGATATAAAGGGCTTGTAGGTTCATCAAGAACCCTAGGTACCCAGAGCCAATAAATAAGCTGCACCCTGAAGTTGGTTTTCATTCTATACTGGGTATACAGCAATTCATTTGCTGAAATATGAAGAGTGAAAAAGAGGTATCAAGAAAACCTTTGCATTTCCAAAATGGGATCAAGATAAGGTTTTGAGGAGCAGTGGTTATTTGCACATCGCTGAATTCCGAGGTGCCCATACTAGCATGTGAATTGCAGGGCATTTCTCAAATAGACGTCTTTTTTACACACTCTCTTATATTTGGAAAGAAAAAATGTAGAGAAAGATAAGGGGCAATAACACTTGTTTTGCTATTCTGTGTTCCCCCAAGTCTCCCGATAAAAATGATACCTCACTTTTGTGGGTAGGCCTAGTGCCCGCGACAGGAAATGCCCCAAAACACAACATGGACACATCCTATTTTTTTTATAGAAAACACAGCTGTTTTTTCCAAAGTGCCTACCTGTAGATTTTGGCCTCTAGCTCAGCCGGCACATAGGGAAACCTACCAAACCTGTGCATTTCTGAAAACTAGAGACCTAGGGGAATCCAAGGAGGGGTGACTTGCGGGGCTCGGACCAGGTTCTGTTACCCAGAATCCTTTGCAAACCTCAAAAAGTGGCTAAAAAAACAAGTTTTCCTCACATTTCGGTGACAGAAAGTTCTGGAATCTGAGAGGAGCCACAAATTTCCTTCCACCCGGCGTTCCCCCAAGTCTCCCGATAAAAATGATACCTCACTTGTGTGGGTAGGCCTAGCGCCCGCGACAGGAAACGCCCCAAAGAGCAACGTGGACACATCAAAATTTTTGGAAGAAAACAGAGGTGTTTTTTGAGAAGTGCCTACCTGTAGATTTTGGCCTCTAGCTCAGCGGGCACCTAGGGAAACCTACCAAACCTGTGCATTTCTGAAAACTAGAGACCTAGGGCAATCCAAGGAGGGGTGACTCGCGGGGCTCGGACCAGGTTCTGTTACCCAGAATACTTTGCAAACCTCAAAAAGTGGCTAAAAAAACAAGTTTTCCTCAGATTTCGGTGACAGAAAGTTCTGGAATCTGAGAGGAGCCACAAATTTCCTTCCACCCGGCGTTCCCCCAAGTCTCCCGATAAAAATGATACCTCACTTGTGTGGGTAGGCCTAGCGCCCGCGACAGGAAACGCCCCAAAGCGCAACGTGGACACATCAAAATTTTTGGAAGAAAACAGAGGTGTTTTTTGAGAAGTGCCTACCTGTAGATTTTGGCCTCTAGCTCAGCCGGCACCTAGGGAAACCTACCAAACCTGTGCATTTCTGAAAACTAGAGACCTAGGGCAATCCAAGGAGGGGTGACTCGCGGGGCTCGGACCAGGTTCTGTTACCCAGAATCCTTTGCAAACCTCAAAAAGTGGCTAAAAAAACAAGTTTTCCTCAGATTTCGGTGACAGAAAGTTCTGGAATCTGAGAGGAGCCACAAATTTCCTTCCACCCGGCGTTCCCCCAAGTCTCCCGATAAAAATGATACCTCACTTGTGTGGGTAGGCCTAGCGCCCGCGACAGGAAACGCCCCAAAGCGCAACGTGGACACATCAACATTTTTGGAAGAAAACAGAGGTGTTTTTTGAGAAGTGCCTACCTGTAGATTTTGGCCTCTAGCTCAGCCGGCACCTAGGGAAACCTACCAAACCTGTGCATTTCTGAAAACTAGAGACCTAGGGCAATCCAAGGAGGGGTGACTCGCGGGGCTCGGACCAGGTTCTGTTACCCAGAATCCTTTGCAAACCTCAAAAAGTGGCTAAAAAAACAAGTTTTCCTCAGATTTCGGTGACAGAAAGTTCTGGAATCTGAGAGGAGCCACAAATTTCCTTCCACCCGGCGTTCCCCCAAGTCTCCCGATAAAAATGATACCTCACTTGTGTGGGTAGGCCTAGCGCCCGCGACAGGAAACGCCCCAAAGGGCAACGTGGACACATCAAAATTTTTGGAAGAAAACAGAGGTGTTTTTTGAGAAGTGCCTACCTGTAGATTTTGGCCTCTAGCTCAGCCGGCACCTAGGGAAACCTACCAAACCTGTGCATTTCTGAAAACTAGAGACCTAGGGCAATAGAAGGAGGGGTGACTCGCGGGGCTCGGACCAGGTTCTGTTACCCACAATCCTTTGCAAACCTCAAAAAGTGGCTAAAAAAACAAGTTTTCCTCACATTTCGGTGACAGAAAGTTCTGGAATCTGAGAGGAGCCACAAATTTTCTTCCACCCGGCGTTCCCCCAAGTCTCCCGATAAAAATGATACCTCACTTGTGTGGGTAGGCCTAGCGCCCGCGACAGGAAACGCCCCAAAGCGCAACGTGGACACATCCAAATTTTTGGAAGAAAACAGAGGTGTTTTTTGAGAAGTGCCTACCTGTAGATTTTGGCCTCTAGCTCAGCCGGCACATAGGGAAACCTACCAAACCTGTGCATTTCTGAAAACTAGAGACCTAGGGGAATCCAAGGAGGGGGGACTTGCGGGGCTCGGACCAGGTTCTGTTACCCAGAATCCTTTGCAAACCTCAAAAAGTGGCCAAAAAAACAAGTTTTCCACACATTTCGGTGACAGAAAGTTCTGGAATCTGAGAGGAGCCACAAATTTCCTTCCACCCAGCGTTCCCCTAAGTCTCCCGATAAAAATGATACCTCACTTGTGTGGGTAGGCCTAGCGCCCGCGACAGGAAATGCCCCAAAACAGAACGTGGACACATCACATTTTTTCATAGAAAACAGTGCCTACCTGTGGATTTTGGCCTCTAGCTCAGCCGGCACCTGGGGAAACCTAGCAAACCAGCACATTTTTGTAAACTAGAAACCCAGGGGAATCCAAGATGAGGTGACTTGTGGGGCTCGGACCAGGTTCTGTTACCCAGAATCCTTTGCAAACCTCAAAATGTGGCTAAAATACCACGTTTTCCACACATTTCGGTGACAGAAAGTTCTGGAATCTGAGGGGAGCCACAAATTTCCTTCCACCCAGCGTTCCCCCAAGTCTCCCGATAAATATGATACCTCACTTGTGTGGTTAGGCCTGGTGCCTGCGACAGGAATAGATCACACAACGGTCAATGTTGGTCCTTATGTGAGGCAGCTGTTGACCCTGGGGTGATCCATTCCTGACACAGGCACTAGGTGTAGGCACTCAAGTGGGGTAGTGTTTTTATCAGGACAGGTGAGGAGTCACTGGGTGGTAGGAATGTTGTGGATCCCAGCATATTCCTGTAGTTTGTGTGACAGAAATGCGAGAAAAATAGAGTTTTTTCTCAACATTTCAGCTTTGCAGGGTATTCTGGGTAAGAAAACTTTGGGGAATCCACACAAGTCACACCTCTGTGGACTCCCCCGAATGTCTAGTTTCCAGAAATGTTTGGGTTTAGTGTGTTTCTCTATATGGCCGCCGAATCCAGGACCAAAAACACAGGTGCCTGCCTTACAAAACCAGTTTGTTTTGCCATAGACAATTTTGATGTCTCCACAATATGATTTGGGTGGTGGAATTTGGGGCTGAACTAAATTGGTGAGCTCCCAAGAGAGCACTCTCTCTCTGCTTGCCGCCGCATTCACCTGCTCTCTGGGTTGGCCTAACCCACTATTACCCAGTTGCACGAACAGCTTGCGAAGGGACAGCAGGACTGTCCTCATCACCTCCCTCATAATGTACTGGAAGAGGAGTTTTCGAATGGGACTCCTCTGACTGAAAAATCACTCCCAGAGTCTGCGCCATTGTCCTATCCCTCAGATGCTGTCTCAGTATCTGATGTCTCAGTCTCTGATCCTATGTCAGAGCGGTCCTCTATAACCCGAGTGCAGGCAGCAGTCATCCATCAAGATGCCATCTCTGCTATTGGCTAAACTGTTGCTCTAAAACACTAGCCTACGTAGACAGTCACAAAATCGATGGTGTGTGTGAGATACGTGCAACAGTAGAGGCCACCTTACCTGCGCTTCTTCCCTCAATCAGCACGTACTTTCAAGACACTCAAAAAACACCTTGTCACATACCATTCGTCACAGTCTTTAGCACCTCCTGCGCCCAGTCCAACAATCATTATTGGTGCTCCCACTCCCTCCTCCTCGGATTCC
The DNA here is from genome assembly GCF_031143425.1 of Pleurodeles waltl. NCBI lineage: Eukaryota > Metazoa > Chordata > Amphibia > Caudata > Salamandridae > Pleurodeles > Pleurodeles waltl. The sequence continues at coordinate 205,905,053 of NC_090448.1, forward strand.
CTCATTACCACCCAGCAAAAGTGCCCTTCATCTCTCCATAGACTTTACTAATGTACTCAGCTATTTACATAAAATACAGATGTGCTCTTTGCAGTAGGCATATAAACCTTCTGCGCTTCTTTATGGCACTAAAACTGCCACTAGACAAGTCGGACCCTTTTCCCCCCAGGGAAACCACACACATATTGACAAAAGTGATGTATATATGAAAGCCAACCACCTGAAACTCAACTCAAGCAAAACCGAAATAATCCTCTTTGGCCCTCACCAAAAAAACCTGGGACCCCCCATGGGGGCCCACCACGCTAGGCCCTGCACCCACCCCCGCCAACTACGCACGCAACCTCAGCATCATCCTAGACTCCTCCCTCTCTATGACCCAACAAATCAACGCTCTTACCTCCTCATGCTTCAACAAACTCCGTATACTGAAAAACATTAAAATGGATCCCCACAGAGACCAGAAAAACTGTCACTCACGCACTCATCAGCAGCAGGCTTGATTACAGAAACGCCCTCTACGCCGGCACCACTCTAAAACTCAAGTGCAAACTACACGCATCCAGAACTCAGCAGCACGACTCATCCTCGACCTCCACCGACACGAACACATCTCTCCACACGTCAAATCCCTCCACTGGCTCCCCATTGACAAAAGGATCACCTTCAAGATCCTCATCCTCACACACAAATCACTCCACTACCTCAACGAGAGTCACCTTCCACACCCCCACACGAAACGTCCGTTCAGCTGACCTCTCTCTTGCCTCTGACCCCCGCATCAAACACACCACCACCGGTAGGAAAATTATGCCGGGGGGGGGGCGGCCCGTTTTCCGGGGGGGGCTGCCCCCCAAAAGTGAAATCCCTGGTGTCTAGTGGGGTTTCCTGGCCCCCGATCGCAGCTGTGCTGTGATCGGGGGCCAGGAAACCGTTTCAGAAGGCCTCATAAGAAAGGGGAGACTCTCCCCTTTCTTACGAGGCCTTCTGAAACTGTTTCTGGCCCCCGATCGCAGCACAGCTGCGATCGGGGGCCAGAAACAGTTTCAGAAGGCCTCGTAAGAAAGGGGAGAGTCTCCCCTTTCTTACAAGGCCTTTTCAAAATGTTTCCTGACCCCCCCGATCGCAGCTGTGCTGCGATCGGGGGCCAGGAAACACTTTCAGGAAGGCCTCGTAAGAAAGGGGAGACTCTCCCCTTTCTTACGAGGCCTTCCCGAACGTGAAAAAGGCCGTTTTCCCCATGAAAGCAGGAAGCGGCCGCAAGGCTGCTTCCTGCTTTCATGGGGAAAACACCTTTGCAACGTCAGCGCGCCTCGCGGCGCGCTGACGTCACAAAGGGGCGGGTGGGGGGCGGGGGGAGACACGGTCGCTTCCGTGTCTCCCGGGGGGGAAAAAAAATAAAAAATAAATCCTCGGGTGCAACGCACCCGAGGATTTATTAATGCCCTTCCTGGTGTCGGCCACTGGTCGTGACCCGCACCAGGGAAGGTGTGTGGGCGTCGGCCAGTGGCCGACGCCCGCATTTAAGAGGTTAAACCCATGTGGTAGAAGATGGTTGTTGAGCACAAAAAAACTGGCTCCGGTGCCGCTCAGCATCCCTCCTGGAGAAAATTAGGGGACCCCGAGCTCCCCGGTCCACATTTCAAGAGAGTCAGAGGATGAAGTAAGAGGGCGTTATCTGACCTTCTCTGACGGTCCCCTGAGACGTTTTTATTATGATGGGGGAAAAGGACCATGGTTGCGCTTAAGATGGCCGACTTCCACTCTGAGCCTCTTTTAAAAACCCAACAGACCCACACTCAGGTTACATCATGGACAGGACCGGCTTTAGGGCAATGCGACTAGTGTGGCTGCACTGGGCGCTGACCTGGGGTGGGGGGCGGCGGAGTTTCACTGTCCTCCTCTCAACTGTGTCTAGCAGTAATGGTACGATTTAAAAACACCTGCTGCATAGTTCCTGGTGGTTCTAGCTTTCAGGCAGCAATAAAAATGTCAAGATATCTCTTGTGATTAATATTCCTGGGGAGAGAGAGATTGAGTTTTGTCTAGTGGAAATTTTGACATGACATAAAGTAGCTCAGAGGATTAATGTCCCTGATGCAAAGAACAGATCTGTATTTTATGTGGATAAGTGAGGGGATCAGTAAAGCAGTAAAGCAAGCGTTTACCAGCACTTTAAAACAAAAGAAAGTTATATGAGAGAGGAGCTGTGGAGAGATGAGGGACACCTCTTGCCGGGTGGTAGTGAGGGAATCTGAGGAGGAAGACATTGGGGGAGGGTGGCTTCAAAAAAGATTGTCGCATGGGGCACCACCAGCGCTAAAGCTGGCCCTGTTTCTGGACTGCAGGAAAATGAAGCAACAGTAGTGTTTTTTTTTCTACGTTTTACATTTGAATTGAGAAGGCTGGCGGGGGCTTCTTTCACGTCTTGTGGAGTGCCCAGTGCAGCAGTTATGCAGCCCTTTCAGCAGACAATGGTGATATTGGGTGAACTGCTCCTAATCAGAGGGATTATATGTACCTAAATATTATCTGTTGCTAATGTGCTAGGGAGCTGATTCTTCAACAGTGTAGCTGGCCTTCTGGTGTTATTTGTGGTTGCAGCTGTAGGCTAAGTCAGTGGGACTCCTTTGTGCTCTCCTCAACCCTGCCGTTGAAGTTCTGTTTTGATCTTCGTAGCTTGGACCTTATCTAGCCATCTACAGCATTACAGTGTCTTAAACCTGGCAAATTCACTTGGCTGGCACAATTGTTGGTTCTTTATCCACTGTGGCCTGTTCCCCTTCCACCTCAATACCTGTCAACACAAAGACATTCTGAGGATTGGTGTTGGAATGGACATTGACTATTGAGACCACTTTTGGTCTCCTCACACTGAATATAAATTGCCAAATTGAATACGTCTTAGCATGGCTCTGCAATCACACAAAGAGTTCCTGATATGGGCTATCGGTTTTGGTGTATGCTCCTTGCTGAATGCAGTTGTTGTGGTTGATTACAGTTCACGGCCTTGAGTGGATCTGCATTCAAGATACTGTTGAATTGAGGACAGTTATCTGGCCAAAGGTTTCAGAACGGACTGTGCCCATCTAATGGATTACGTCACATTTAATGCCCTACCTGTTTCAATCTGTTATACTGTTGAGGAGGCTTTACTTCATAATGGATTGTCCTCTTTAGCTCTTCCTGCTGTCCAAGGGAAAGACCACCTATCAGCTACTCCTTACTGATATCTTAGCAGGACAGTCGAAGCTTGCTGCTCTTAATATGACAGATGTCACTTTAGAAACATTAACAAGGTAGCTTACAAGCATTAAGATGACAGTGGACCTAATGCATGCAGGCACCAAGTCCATAGCATCTGATCTTAAATACCCTAGTTCTCTGTATGAGTGGGTCAATGATACAGATCATAGACATGAGGCTGTGGATGAATGTCCGACTGTCCTGGAAACTAATCCTGATGTTGGAAGTGAGGTGTGGCATCTTCGCAGGAAGTCAACAGAAGTTAAAAATTAAAGTTGCAAACATTACATTCACATTTTTGTTGTGCAGAGGATTTAGAGGCGAAAGACATGGAGGGCTTCCTTTCAGCTTTCATCCCAGAGCTTACCGGCCTGTTCTTTATGACATCACTGGAATTCCAGAGGGCATAGCGATGCATTATAGCGGAGCTATTCATCAGAGTACTCCACAACCAAATATTGCTTGTTTCCGCCGTCATCAGCAAGCTCAGCAGGTCATTGTAGCAGCCAGCAGACATAATGGTCCTTTTCTTTATCACTGTAGCATAGTTTATGCTGCTGCTGATTTCTCACATGATACTGTGCTTCACCAGAAGAAATTCTTAGAGTTTCAGCCGACTTTGAGGAAACGTGGTACCTGCTGTGGCCTCCTGGAACCAGCCACTATGCTGCTTACTATTGATGGCAAGTGTAAAGAATTTGTGGAGCCAAAAGATCACAATCAATTTTTCTCTTCTCTGTCTGGAGTGGACCTGGAGGTGTCGCCATCTGACTCTGACAGGGTATCACAGTCAGGTTTTAGTTTATAACCTGCCCAGCGGGATGGCCTGAGTGATGATATCCCAGAATGTCAAAGGCTGGATAGGGTGCTAAAATGATGAGAGGGGAGGGCGCCTAGAGAAGGTCTTAAAGCTGCTGTGAGGGTGTGACAAGTCTCCCTCTCCCATAAAACTTTCACTGTTTCTGACCTTTAGATTCACTTGTTGAATTTGTGGTCATTGTTCCTGGGGTCCTGATGTGTTTTCTGTATGGTGCTTTTTATGCATTGGATGGGTGGGCATATTATTGGTGCTCTGGTGACTGTGGGGGAGTTACTTATTAATCAAACTGTGCTTGTATAGAGCAACTTATCACCTGTGAGGGTGTCCAGGTGCTGGGCTGAGGGTCTCAGTCGAACAGCTAGTTCTTGAGTCCTTCCTGAAGTCTGTCAGCAAGGGTGATGTATGAAGGTGGAGGGAAAGGATGTTCCAGAATTTGGCAGCAAGCTAAGAGAAGGATCGCCCTCCGGTGTGGCAATGGCAGATGCGAGGTGTCTGGGCGAGGTGAGCGGAGGTTTCTGGGTGACGGGTGGAATTTTAGGCTGTGGATCATGTAGGCTGGTCCCTGGTCATGGAGGGCTTTGTAGGTCTAGGTCAGGAGCTTAAAATGGCATCTTTTCTGGATGCGGAGCCAGTGCTGGTCTCTCAATTGTTGGGAGATGTGGGTCCTTTTAGACAAGTTGAGGATCAGTCTGGCTGCGGTGTTTTGGATCATCTGAAGTCTTCTCGTGAGTTTGCTGGTGGTGTCTGCATAGAGTTCGCAACATAGTCAGACGGCTGGTGATGAGTACCTGCGTCACTGTTTTTTTTTGTGCCAGAGGGAACCTATTTCAAAATCATGTGGAGAATGTGGAGCGGTTGGAAGCAGGCTGAGGAGACAGTGTTGACCTGTTGTTTCATGGAGAGTTCTCTGTCTAGGATGATGTTGAGGTTGAAGTGGTGATCTTTTGGAGTGCGGGTGAGTCTGAGTGCCGATGGCCACAGGGAATCGTTCCTGATGGAGGTATGGCTGCCGCACTGCGTGCGCCCCGAGACAAAGTATGCCATCCATCGAAGAGCATCGCCCTTGATTCCGCACTAGTGAAGTCAGTTGATGGGTGTGTTTTGGGAGATGGTGTCGAAGGCAGAGCATAGATCGAAAAGGAACAGGGAAGCAGGTTCTCCTCTGTCTAGTAGGGTGTGGATGTCATCTGTTGTGGTGATCTGAGGTGTTTCTGTGGTGTGGTTGGCTCTGAACCGTGATTGAGAGATGTCTAACAGGTTGTATCTATCCAGGTGTTTGGTGAGTTGGAGGTTGATGTGCTGCTCCAGGACGTTGGTGGAAAACAGGAGCAGCGAGATGGGGCAATAGTTCTGGAGGTTGTTGGGGTCTGTGGAAGGTTTCTTGAGAAAGGGTGGGATGTCTGTGTGTTTCCATGCATCGAGGAAGGTGGCTGTGGCGCTGATGTGTTGAGGATGGTGGTGAGCTGGTGGCTGATTTTGTTGCTTCCAAGGTTGAAGAGTAGATTGAGGCACAGGTCAGCAGGTGCTCTTGAGTGGATGGACTTCATTAGGGCTTTGGTGTTCACTGTGCTGATTAGTTCCCATGTGGCGAGCAGGTGGTTGGTGGCTGTTTCCGCAGAGGTGGGGATGCTGAGGAGGTGGTGGCTTGGGACTCGAAATTTCTGTTAATGGTGGCTATCTTGTAGTGGAAGTGATCTTAAAGAGAGTGGCAGAGTTCTTATGAGGAAGGTATTGTGTTTTCTGTGGCCAATGGATAGATGAAATCTCTGACAATGCCAAAGAGTTCCTTGTCTGGTTGGCATTGGCCTCAATATGACCTGTCAGGGCCTTCATTTTTGCGACTTTGAAGAGTTGGTGGTAGCTGTTGAGGGCAGACTTGAAGATTGTTTAAGCACTGTTGTTTCTGCTGGAACATTATTTTCTTTCCAGTTGTTTGCACCTGCGTTTAGCTGCACTGAGTTCTGGCGTGCTCGTTTGGTGGGTCCGTTCATTCTGGGTAGCTTGGTGGGGGCGACTCAGTCGGCAGTACAGATGAACCAGGTGTTGAAGTTCTCTATTGTTTGACCTTTTTCAGGATCATAAGTTCTGATGGTGTGTTGTCTTCTTGTCACATGTGTTTTACCTTCTTGTTGATGATGATTGTTGTGTATGTCCTTATACTGTGCAGAGGTGGGGTGGTCTGGGAGACATTTTGGGTTCTAGAGTGGTCCTGCCATGTAACAGAAATCTGTTCCTACTAGGGGATGCTGAAGTGGCAGAGGGTTGGGAGGTTCACTCTCTTGTTTAAAGTAGTTTGTATTCTCTTTATTAACTCGAGCCACACACAACCTTTTGCTTTCAGACTATTGCATTTTTGCCTTCTAAAACATTGGTGCTGAGCACATTTGCAATTTTGTCATAGCTACTGTTTTAGTTCCACTTGCACATACTTTATATGGCTGCAGTTGTCATTGCTGTACTCTCTCTAAATTGAATACTAGTCCATTGCCTTCACATTGTGAATAGTTTAGATCTATCCTTGATTCATGTCCTCACTACCACAGCCAAAAAGATTGTGCATACTATCTCTCAATGTTAACAGGCGTACACACTACATTAGGAGGAAGAAGGTCCATCTTACCTTTTCTTGAAAATTCCAGACATTGCCTTATCGCAGGGAGCACATCTTTCAGCCCTGGAATCAAATAAATTAAGGAGAGATTGGGTAGGTTGTGTTGATAGTAGTAGTATACTGCCCTTTCTGAACCTTGCTCTTCTTTGAAACGGTGTGGAGTTGCTATCCTGTTTCACAAATCTGTACAGGTCCCTGTCTTGAAGCTCTGAACAGACCCGTTGGGTCATTAAATCTTTGTAAAATTGAAAACCAGGGATCATATTTTGATTTTGGAATCAGTGTCCGCCCCCAATCATGATTACGCATCTTTTCCTTCAACATTATCCAGACTGCTGATGAAGTTTGTCCACCAAGACGATAATTGGGGGAATCGCAATGTAGCACTTTATCCCCATTTAGATCATTCTGCCCTATTGGATAGAGCTAACACCAAGGATAGAGCATTCCTACATGTTGTGCTGAGAGACCATGACTTGAGAGATCTATGGCATCTGACACACTCTAGAGACAGATAGTATCCATTTATTTCTTGTGTTCATGGGACTTGTTCCTGGATAGATGTCTTTCTAATGCCTCGTGCCTTGTAGGTCTTTTTGAGTGCTTGTACTTTTGAACCAGGGGGAATTTCTGGTCATGCCCTGAATGTTTTGGATCTGGGACATGTATCCCACATATCAGTGATTTGCAAGCAAGAGACTCAAGATATGCAAACTCGATTAAAGATGGTGTTACATGATCTGACCGAATTTTATGTATGGCATCCCACACCGGCTTCCTTATGTTGGCTGAAAGGAGCAACATATGAGCTCAATACGTATTTTGCCATGGAAGCAGAATATGCCCTGCTTCACCTGGAGCAGGGCACCCAAGTAGCGAAGGCTGGCAGGGCTTTTGCAGCACAATTATGGCAACTGGAGGACAATTCTACCTTTCCTGTGATCTGTAGCAAGGTTCGATAATTGCTCACATATCTGGTAAAGATCACGGAACAAATTGCATGTTTCGTCTCTGCACTGTTGATACTTCCTCTGAATTGGATTGCTTGCAGGATCTTTGCCTCCCCTTCTTGTCTGAGGATGGTAGGCAGGTTCTTGAGGGGGAGAACATGAAGTAGGAGATTTCCAGAGCCTATACAACGCATGTCCAACCACAAAGCCCCAGGATACAATTGTTTCTTGATTGATTTGTTATAAGATTAACAAGGAGTTTATGGCCCCCTTCTTTATAGACTTTTTAAGGAGCTAGAGGGTGATGCTGTCATTTAGAATGAGTTCATTGGAGCGCTTTTCAGCCTAATCTGAAACCAAATCCTACCAATTGTGCGAGTTACCATCCTATAAGACTCATTAACGTGGACATGAAGATTCTCGCATTGTCCTATTAACCTCCCTTAAAAAAGTCCTTCCCAGCTTCATACAAAGCTCTCAGGTTGGCTTTGCCCAGGGCATCCTTCCCATAATTTTATGCATCTATTGTCCAATGTTATATGCCAGGGACAAAATTATTCAGATGATGAGCTGATGCACTCTTTGAATGCTGAGAGAGCTTTTGACTGAGTTGAATGGGGGTATCTTTTCCACATCTTAAGTAGGGATATGTCCCAGCTTTTTGTCTAAAATCCAGTACACAACCCCTCGGCATAGATTGCTGGTGGAGGTCATTTATCGAAGTCCTTCCATATCTCACAAGGTACGCAGCAGGGTTATCCTCTATCTCCCTTGTTGTTCCTTTTAGCTCTTGAAACATTAGTGGTAGCTATCCATCAGTCCCCTCTTATACGTGGTGGAAATGCCTGTTGGTGCTTGCAAGATCTTGCCATATACAGATGAAATCTTCATGCCATGGTGTGAGCCAGACTCATTAGTTCCCCAACTCATGTCTCCAATTGAGGCTTTTTCGTCTTCTCTGGGTATAAGATACAATGGTCCAAGTGTGAGGCTTCATGGCTCATGCATAGGGATCAGTGGACTCCACATGATGCTTTTGGCTTTGCACAGAAAGGCTCAGGTTTGAAGTATTTGGGATTTTTGAAAATCAGAGGGTTGGACAAAATGGTAGCTGACAATATCCAGCCATTGTTGACTAGAATGGAACAGGACTTCACAAGATGGTCTCGTTTTGGGGTAGGGTGCAGTTGATTAAGATGGTAATAGCTTCCATATTTAACTATGTTTTTGGGATACTGCCCCTGGTGATTCCTAAGCATACCCTTCATGTTATTAATCAGAACATATATATGTTTGTCGGGGCGGGCAGGAAACCACACCTTGAATCTTCAAGGTTGCATGCGGATACCAGATCGGGAGGTCTCTGCCTTCCTGACATGCAGATTTATTATCTGGCACAACATTTCTCGTAACTGGGCTATCTGCTGGTGCTTTCCGCTGATCAGTCTCATTGGAAGTCATGGGAACGGGACATTGCACTGGCCCCTATGGGCTAAAGTATATTATACAATACTCACATCTTAGCAAGCCTGCTTTGTCCTCTTACCTTAAGGGCTATATGGGCTACTTGAAAAGACTCCCATTGACTCTTGGGAGTTGATAGAATAGTTCATAAAGACTTGCCACTCTGGTACAATTGGGGAGTCACTGTGGACCGACAGCCGATAAAATGGGCTCTCTGGGAATATCTGGAAATTAAAATAATTGACAACCTTCTCAATGGGGATTTGTTTAATTCCTTTGAGATGTTAAAATCTGAATTCTCGATGCCACAGTCACAGGTCTGGAGGTATTGGCAAGTGAGGCATTGCTTGAGAGGTATGCTTGGGTGAGATCTGATTCATTTCTCGCCTTCACAGATTCTAGACTACCTCAGGTAATGGGGCTTTTCGGGGGGAGGTGTCTACAATATATATCAAATACTCATTGATATTGTTTAACCACATGATACTAGCTTTGTGGATAGATCCTACTGCTAAGAGCGGCTGGTTGAAGCGTACTCAGAGTGTGACTGGAAGGACATTTTAGAGTATCCTGATTGCTCACTCACAGAAGCTTTCTTAAAATATACTTATTTCAAAATCCTTCATAATTGGTATTGGTCTTAATTCAAATTGTATAAGGCACATTTGGTTCCTAGCTTATGATGCTGGAAGTGTCCGGATGTTGCAAGTGATCTGTACCATATACTATAGTCATGCCCTACAGTAGATACCTACTGACACTCTAGTTTTATTTGTTTTGAGGAGACAAATTGGCCTTCTTACGTGACTTTGTTGGTTTGGATGTACGACTTTCCATTGATGTAGATGCATGATGACGGCCCTTATGGTGGCTAAAAGCTCCATACCATGACATTGGCATATGTCACAGGTGCCCACAAATCGAGAATGGCTTGCTGAGTTTTACCAGTTGGCTACATATGAATATCATATTTATAAATTTCAAGATCAAACACAAGTATGCAACGAGGTGCGGGGTCCCTTTTTGAGCCTGTGTGAACTTTAACTCTCTTCCCTCTTACATCGGATTGCCTCTTTGATACGTTCGATTGGAATGGTGCTTAGATTGCCTGCAATCATGAATAGAGTTCGGGATGGAATGCTTGGGGCATGTGGCGTGATCCATTTGTCTTATGGTCTTTAGGTTATGTGTGAAGAGGTTACCTCAGGCATTGTTTAAACTGTGATGGTTACGCAAGACAGCTCTTTTGTTCTTTATATGTTTTTTAGAAATCTTTTTGTTCCTTTTGGGATCTTATGTAGTCTAGTTTTTCGGTTTAGAGTGTAGTACTTTGTGAGAACAAATATATAGCAGTTGCTTTTGTGTGTTATTATAAAAATTCCAATAAAGAAATGTATTAAAAAAATAAACCCATGAGTTTGCATATTCTTGATTTTTCCATAAAATACTCTAAGGTGCCCTAAATTCAACACTATACATCAGCAAGAACATTAATACCATGTTTTTCTTTCACTTTATAATGGAAAAAGCTGGCCACTGGGTATGGAAGGTGTGTGAAGAAGTTTCCCATATGCACTGCACAAACTACACACCAGCATATATGCATAGTATACTAACCTAAAGGGGCTTTCAGCTACCTCTCTTCATCTATTGGTCTGTTGTTGTATCATTCACATGTTGCTTCCACACACTACAGCATACAGCATGGGCAATGGGTCAGACTACTTCAGCCACTGGTTAACTTCAATTTGAGTGACTGAATTTTATTCAATCACAATACGCACATGCACACACAAGGTGCCGGTGTTTTTATTTGAATGTATATTTACTTTTAGTGTTGTCTTTGTTTTTAGAGCCTGGGGTGAAAGCAGAACTCTATATACCATAAGTGAGCACAGGCCACATGCCATGCTTTATCAGTTCCTTTCTCCTGCCAATGCTGTTGAAAATTCATTATGGAGTGTCCTTTGTTTATCAGAGTACTGGTATTTCATAGAATCCATATTTGTATTAAGTTGTCCTCTTTTAGCATGTTTTCAGTACACAAACCAAATCGTCAGTATTATACATGTGAATTCAAAAGCGTACCATTCTTCAAAACACATTTATTCTGGACTCAGTTTCACCAATGGTACTTTAATAAACTAGCCTTTCTTCCTTTCTTTCTTTCCTTCTTTCCTTCTTTCTTTCTTTCTTCCTTTCTTTCTTTCTTTCTTTCTTTCTTTCTTTCTTTCTTTCTTTCTTTCTTTCTTTCTTTCTTTTTCTCTTTCTTTAAGGCAAGAGGCTAACACCCTGTGGCAGAGTGGTTGGCATTTTCAGGTCTGTATTCGCAAGGACCTTTTGATTTTACTACAGTTATATGTAGACCATATTTACTTATAGTGCTTTTCAGCCACTTTTTCCCCATTTTTCTGTGGTTGTGTCATTCACATTTTTCTTCAACCCACTTGAGCATGCCTCAAGGGGTAATTTGTCAGCCCAATTCAGCCATTGGCTGACTTCATTAGTGGTTATGAGTGGCTGCCCCTTTTACATGCAGCACATGGAGCACATCTACACACAAAGTAGTTCCTGTTCGTGCCAAGGAGTGCTATGGTAATTTTTGCCTTTAGTCAATGTTTTTCTTTTAATTGTTGAATGCCTAGCAGCTTTCACACAATAACGTTTTGCAAAAACCATGATAAAACCAAACAAGAATTGTAAAAAGCTGGCAGGCAATGCTAGACCGATTGGCTTTGCCAATGCTTGTTTCAAATTGGGTATTCATATTCAAATGATACTCTTCTCCAAATTACACCATTTTAACTGGACCATATGGGTTCTCAAATGTGACAATTGAGTTGACAACCTTATTTCAGTCAACCATATTTTTGGAGGAGTGATTTTTATATTTATGAAATCTCTCCATTCCCACAGAAAGGGATTGACAGAGATGTGGACATAAATTCTATAATCCTCCAGATATGGATAAAAAGTTTTCAAATGCACACTTCTTTTTTGTTAACTGCTTATTTTCTTCACCAACCTTAATTTCTTTTGTATGAAATTTAATTATTATTTGGGAAGTGTGACTGCCCACTGCAATGAATTATAAAAAAAAAATCATGTTGAATACTGAAAGTCACTGAATGAACCTAAACTCAATCACCTAGCAGTTATGGCACAGATCAGACATGTTTAACTTTAACTTAGGGAAATGTGCAAAGTATTAATACAGTATCAAAACATTAATAAATTAAAACAGCAAGCAATACAAATCCCAACCTGAATAAAAGAAAATATACTAAAATGTGTTCAACAAAATGACACCAAAACGATACAAATCCAATACGGGAACTGGAAATATTAATTTTTGAAGTTTGAAGTCGAATTAGATTCCAAAAAGCAACACCCACAATGGTCAATGCAACAGATTCGGACCTTGGCGTGATTTGAGGCGAATCATGATGGAGACCTGGTTAGATACAAGTGGGTTAGCCTTGTTAAAACGTATGGAGGTCCACATTCCAAAAAAATTTCAACAAATCCTAATCCAAAAAGGGAGTTTGTCACTTTTTTTACTTGAAACACCTCGAAGCTAAAATTGTAGCTGCCACTGTGGAACTGCTTGTCGCATATTGGAAGAAGGTTGGCCACGGTAATGCTCTGAAGATTTTCTTTTGGTGGCCAAACAACCACAAGAAAACACTTCTAAGCCCCCTTCTAAGCCCCCAAGGACCCAGAGGAAGGCATTTAGAGACTCTCAGCGTATCAGGCTGAGGCCAACCGCAAAGGTCAGTCCATGTCGAGATGCTACTGGTCAGTTGGACACTTGAAGAAAAATGTTTCTTGAAGCTTGTTGTATCCCTGGCGCCACAAAGGTCAACCAACTGACACTTTGATTACACTTCTTCATCCTTGGTACAAGAGGAAGCATGTTCAGTCACCTGGACTTTTGCCTTCTTTTACCTTCCTTTTCTGATTGCCTGTACGTTCCCCTTCTAATCATTGGTAAAGTGCTTGTGCTGTCCCTGGTAAACATGGTAACATTGGTCTACACTGATTGGTACATTTAATATACTTGTATGACCCTAGTATATGGCATTACATGTGCCCAGGGATCCTAGTGGGCAGCAGTACTGATTGTGCTTCCCACTTAAATAGCAGTGTAAAACATGTCTCAGGCCCACCACTGCAACCTGTAGTGCAGTTTTAAACTGCCGTTTGTCCTGGCAAAATAAACTTTTTGCCGGACCTAAACCTCCTTTTTTAATTCTTAAAAGTCATCCTTCTCAGTCAAAATACATTATTCGATTGTTTATCACAATCATAAAGCAAATAAAATATACAAATAACACCAATCAACATCCGCTTAAAATAAATAAATTAAACGAAACATACAGCAATTAAAAACTATCTCGTAAAATTTGTTACAAAGATTTAAGATCAGTTATTCCTGAAAGCGACAAAACAAGATAAGAACGATAAAGACAAATAATTTCCTAACTAGAGTTGATTTTTCTTGGAAAACCTCCTCAATAATACCTAGAAGTGTGATCTCGCCTTCATAACTGCACACAAATAGACTGCTAAACCTTTACAGATTTCGACTGATGGAAGAGTCAACAGGTAAAGAACGGCAGGGCTGCACTGTTTAAATTGCAGAGATTTTAAGAGTGGAATCACAAACTTTTTCCTTAAATCAGAGTACAATGTGCAGAATAAGACTATATGCATTGTACTTTGTTCTGACACTGAATCACAAGGACATTTCACCATGACTGGGCTCCAGTCGTTGGTAAGTGGAAAACTGACGAGTCGATGAAATGTCTCTAGTCTTAGGCGTGTGAGGACATATCGATGCCTCGGGTTCAATACATATTTTAAATATGGTTCCATGCCATCTGATAATTGCAGCAGAATATTCCTCCTCGCACTGGGTTTCCTTGACTCAGTAACCCACCTCAGGTCAGCGAGGTGGGTAAGACAATTATTTTTCAGATCTATTTTGGAAAGCGTTTCCATTTTCCTTGGTGTAAAGTAAAACTCAGGCTGACCCATATCCGTGAAATAATTCTTTATATAAACCAGCCATGGGATTCGCAGCGAATGGCTTAGTGATTGAGCGTTTGCTATAATGGTACTATTCAAACTAGCAAATTCAGAAGTCACACTTTATGCCATAATAAAATTGGTTGTATACTTATTAAGTCTGTAATGTATGTTACCCCCATTTCTGAATGGCACGCCAAGGTTGGGGTAGATTTTGGTACACTTAGCACAGAATCATTTTCTGCTATCTGCAGAGCATTACATTTCCTATGTCCCCATAAGCCTGCCCCATACAATGCAACAGAAACACATTTTGCATTGTAAATTGTCATCATATCTTTAGGATTTGCCCTACCAACTTTTTGGGAGAAAGTTTTTACAGCCATGATGTTCTTAGTGAAAAGTAGTTTCCTAGAACTAATGGCTTGCGACCAGGTATCTTTGTTATCAAACATAATTACTAGTTATGAAAAGGTTTCTGTGTTATCTAATTTCACACCCTTTATTGTGATATATGTTTTTTTTGCATGTTTTATACCACAGGTCATTATGTAAGTTTTGGAATGGTTGATTTTAAGGCATAGGTCTTCCATATAGTTGTCAAACGTTGACAGTAATCGCTGCAGGGCTACTGGGGTACATGCCATGAGAACAGCATCATCAGCATACATAAGTCTGGAATCTGTCGGGAGCCAGCTTGTGGGAGGTCTCTACATGCTGTAGATTAAACAGCCTCTAATTTGTTGATATATAGGGAGAACAGAAGAGGTGCTAAAACGCAACCTTGGCGCACCCCCTGCTTCACAGGAAAGAAGGAGGTACACTCCCCCAAAGACCCAAAGCGTACTCTAGCTTTAGTTCTGGAATATACTTCCCTAAGAAAATGGACTATTGTGTTGTCTACCCCCATATGCAACAGAATGGACCAGAGTTTGCTATGGATTACACAGTCAAACGCTGAAGTCAGATCTACAAATACAAGATATAATGCTCCTGTCTTACCCTTCGTGTATTTACCAATCAAGATATTTAAGTTCAGAGCCTGTTCCACATTCCCAATCCCAGACCTAAAGCCATATTGTAGGTTCATTAATATATTATTAGCTTCCGTCCACTCCCGTAGCCTATTCAGGACGATACGTCCTTCAATCTTTGCAAGGGTGTCGAGCAGTGAGATTGGTCTGTAACAAGCTGGATTTTGATGGTCGCCTTTTTTAAATATTGGAACGATAATGGACTCCGCCCAGATCAGGATAAAGGCTGTGGCACAACAAGCTCGTAGGACCTGTGTTAATATAGGGCCCCAGAGCAGAACATTAGAATTATAAATATCGATAGGTACTCCATCTGGGCCTGGTGCTTTTCCACTCTTGCTGGCACTTATGGCCTCAATTACATCGTTTAGGCTGAATGATGGAGTAATAGGCTGGAAATCCACTCTATGGGCGTTTATGTCAGGTGAAGGCTTTCCCGAGGAGTATATTTTAGAGAAATGGGTAATCCACTCCTCTTCCGTGATGGCTATTTCAATACTTGGTGGCATGCTATCACCCCAGAGAGGAGAGTTCACTATTTTACAAAATTTGGCGTTGTGATTTTGGAGGCTTGAATTATAGAGAGTATTCCAGGCCTCATCTTCTAGGTTTTGTTTCCTGTTTTTTTATGGCCTTTTTATACTCCTGACTAAGAGTGGGTATCTCATGCTTATCAGGGTTTTGTGTGTGTAGGTACTGTTTAAGTTTCTTCTGGGCCCGTGTACATACGATATCAAACCACCCTTTGTTTCCCCGTGGTCTAGGTTTACCTGTGTTTACTGTAAGGGACTGTTTAATTCCAGTAGTAATTACTGTAAACGCTCTAATACACTCCTGAGGGCTGATGTTATCTGAGAGGCAGATTCCAACCTCCTTAGCGTAATCACTCAGCAGCTGCTCCATAAAGCTTATTGGTTCAATCTGTGACCAACGAATAGAATAACCATTCCTTGAGCCCAATTTAATGTTGACTACATTTTCTACTGCCCCTTATATTTATTTGTGCCTTGAGGCAATACAAGGTGTATACTATGTGGATAGTGGTCACTGAACGCAGTATCATAGATTTTGTACTCAGATGCGCAAAAACCGAGGTTGTTGGATATTAGAATAAAATCTATTATGGTATTTGCGCATCTACCATTAAAGGTAGGCTTAAGTTGTAAGTTACTAACGTTTAGCCCATTACAGAAAAAAGATTGAATTTAAATATTGTGTCATTCAACAGGTTGCCATAGTGATTATGACTGAAATGAAATAGGTCATAATTTTCTCCCACACCAAGGGAACAAACTTTCTCATCTATTTGGGAGCACATGTGGGTATTAAAGTTGCCTCCCCACATGATAAAAATGTCTTTGTGAGTAGAATTACATGCACGATCCTGGTCATCCTGCCATTGCCTAAGTGTATGTGCCATTTTTTGTGAGGGGGCGTTATTGTAGAAGTTAATAATAGCTAGATGCGCTCCATTTTTTAATTCGCATAGCGTCAGTTGATAAAACGTATTAGAGGTTAGGCTAGACACCTTTATTGAGTTGTACTTATTGGAAATATATGTGCACAGCTCACCTTTCCCCCTACCTCGTAGAGAGGGGATTGTGAGGGAGTGAAATGTCCTATAGCCATTTATATGGATAGGATCTACGGACCAAGTCTCCTGTAAACACACACAAGGAAAGGTTCTACTGTATTCTAACCAGTCCTCATTCTCAATTTTATTACGCAGACCTGCCACATTCCAAAATAGAAGTTTATCTCCTGGTGTAATGAAGCCCAAACCCAGAGAGTCATATTGCCCTACTTTTCCGTGTGAGTGTGAGTGTTTTAGTCCCAATCTCTATGTGGGGTTTGGATATTGTTATGTGTATGGCCAGGTGGGCAGTAACTCCACCTACTAATGAATCATCAATAAAAAGTTGTTGTTCTCTTTTTTCCTTCACCGTCGATTCATCCCCTTTACTCCCCACCAGGCCATCTCCACCATTCAATGGGTCAGGGGCGATGTTCATCATTATGGACGTCAACCTTCCCTCAGCATGATCCACCATCAGTCAATCCACTTCCTCCAAAGAGGGGGCGTGGAATCTGTTCTTAGTAGGGACCATGTTGTTTCTTTCGTATAGACTTTGTTGGTTTTAGAGCTCTATACTAGGTTGGTCATGCCTCCTGTTAGATTGATAGAAATAGCCTAGGGGAAGCAATGAGATGCCGTGATCAGGGATCAGTAGTTTCGCAAAATGGCCTCAACTAGTTTGGGGGTTTTAAACGAGAGTACCGCGCAATCACCCCTTAGTGTTTTATGGCTCCTGCCCACCCATTTACATCTCCAGACCATTTTGATGTCTTTGAAGAGTGAATCTGTCATACCAAGTTTCATGCGTGTTCCTATCCAATTCAGGGATTTGTTTCTCAAGGCCGTCCATGTTTCCCTCTTTTCCTTAAGTATAGTAGGAACATTTGCAAGAACTACTACATAAGGAGTTGCAGCAGGGGGAGGTGTAGTGTATCTCTTGATTCTATTAATGTGTTCAATGGAAATTTTGGACTTTTATGTAATTCTGGACAATTTATATTTACATTTTGTTGTTGGGATCTACTAGTGCAATATGGAAGAATACAAGGTTCAACGTGGCGTTGGTTGGCCCAAGAAGTATTTGGAGGGTATTGTCGCTCTTTAGGGGAGGATAAGTTCCGATTTAGATCTATATCGCCAGAAAATTTAGGAGGCCTTTACTGAATTAAGTATTAACTGCAAGTTTTCTTCCACTTTGATTAAGTGCTTTGTCAGTGACTCAAAGGACGTCTTGACTAAGTGTTCCAGGGCAATAATAGTGTCTAGGGTGTTTGTTTTTGCCTTAACTATAATCTGTGAGATCTTCTGACAGGGTTTCGTGCTGACAAGATTAGTATGAGTTTGTTCTGTGGGTTGGGCTCCAGTGTTGCCATGTCTGCTTATTTCAGTTGGCTCGTGACTAGGTGCTCTGCCCTAGCGGGCTACTTTAGGATTCCTTGTGCATTTAGGTGGAGGAGGGGAATCGTCAGCCTCTAAGATAGTCTTGTTTAAGTAATGGATGCATCCATTTGGGCCCTTTAACAAGTCCCCGCTTTCCAACAACTCTATCTGAGTTGGAGATGCTAATGTTAGCAATGGAGGATTATTAAGGTTAGCTAAAGATTCCAGTGGTCCCTTCTGAATAAATAACCTTTCCTCAAAATTAATGATCTGCTTATCTAGAGCACCCCTTGCCCCTGAGATAAATTTTAGTATTGAAGAATGGTCTTTATTGGAGGAAGTATCTTTTGCGCTAAGTTGCCTCCTCTTGCCCATTTCTGGCTATTTTGTTGTACGCTCAGGGGTTCAACTAATACTACTCTAGTACGCTTCTAGCCGGTATCTAGCTAGGCATGCATACACAGCAAGGACAGTCTATGCCAATCGACACTTGTTCCCTAAGATATACACCTAATTCGATACAAACAATATAAGAGATAGTTGGGAGCTCGAAGAAAAGAAAAAAAAAAAGTAAATAAGCTTAAAGCAGCAAAAAAGTGAAAAGGTGAAAAGGGTCTTGCCAAGTTCCAGGTGGTCAGGCTGTTGGCGGAATTGGCCTATAATAAAGTGCAACAATTTGCTTATCAACAAAAGCAAGAGTACCTGGCTAAGATCCGACTAAGTACACGTTTTTTGGTCCCAATATGGCAGTAAAGATTTCAGGGGGGTGGCCCAGCCTGGCCTCTTCTGAGCGATGACGGGCAAAGGACGGGCCCGGCCTTGGCCCGGGCGCCGCCCGCGCGCATCCCACGAGGCGGGAGGGCTGATGGCGCTTTCAAGCGCTGGGGAGGCTTTTAGCCCCGCCCCCAAAATCGCGTTGCCGGGGCCCTGGTCCCCCAGATGAAGTCTCCTGCGTCCTGCGAGGCGGGAGGGCTGATGGCGCTTTCAAGTGCTGGGGAGGCTTTTAGCCCTGCCCCCAAACTCGCGTTGCCAGGGTCCCCCTGATGAAGTCTCCTGCGTCCCACGAGGCAGGAGGGCTGATGGCGCTTTCAAGCTCTGGGGAGGTTTTTAGCCCCGCCCCCAAACTGGCGTTGCCAGGGCCCTGGTGCCCCAGATGAAGTCTCCTGCGTCCTGTGAGGTGGGAGGGCTGACGGCACTTTCAAGCGCTGGGGAGGCTTTTAGCCCCGCCCCCAAACTCACATTGCTGGGTGAAGTCTCCTGCGTCCCCCAAGGCGGGAGGGCGGACAGCGCTTTCAAGTGCTGGGGAGGCTTTTAGCCCTGCCCCCAAACTTGTGTTACCGGGGCCCTGGTCCCCCGGGTGAAGTCATCCTTAAGGTATGTTCTAAAGCTCATAGGGCAGGGTGCATGGTATTTAAAAAGCAGGACATGAGTAAGTATTACACATCCTGACAGTGAAAGACTCCCAAAGTAATTTTTCACTGTTGTAAGAATACTTCCACTACACAGGGTTACTTTATTGCTCTTCCTAAGAGACAACTTCAGCTTGGGAACAGATTCCACGCAAATGAACTGTAATTTTGTTATGGTTCCAGCCACTGCACTGCCCTCTATACCCTTATGATTTAAATAGGCATTTCACTTGTCCTTGTTTCCGTCCTTCTTCCCCAAATTGCATGTTTACCCTGTAGTGTGGATTGCTATGCGTGCCATTTCTGGTGGCATTGTGGGAACAATTGACCTCATCAGATAGTTGACTAAATTTAATAGTCTGCTCATTAAAATCAATAAGAATGTTCCAGAACCTTGGTAACAGTCACAGGTGCACCCATTAATCAAATTCACGAAGCAAAATTGTCAAGACTAATTGCTCTGTTCAATAAGAATATTCCAAGACCCTGCGGGCGGCAGCAGGGGCATTTACAAGACTAATTGCACTGCTCAATTTGAACATCCCATGACCCTTGGGGCAGCAGCAGCTGCACTTACCAGGCTAATTACTTTGCTCATATTGACCATTCTATGACCCTGGTAGCAACAGCAGGTGTACCTGCCAATCAAGCTCAACTTCAATTATTTTCTAGAAACACGTAGCCAGCTTTTATTTAATGGCTGCTCCCACCTCGGTGTCAAACTTGGCCTCTTTGTCCCACACGATCCAACTCTTCAGTTCCAGCTCACGTCTTGACGCTGTTCCAGCTTGTCTCAGCTTCCCGCTTCAGGCTGCCACCCCAGACCTGGTCCTCGCCTGGCGACCGTTCCACCATCAAAGAAAGAAAAACCCTACAAAAAAAAAAACTGACATCAGGGATTTTTTGTTACTGATTTTGTTTTCTGTGTTCTGAGCTCAGTAGCAATCTTTTGGTTTTTAAAGTGCACAATAGACTTTTGCACTGGCAGGGCTCTTCCAAGAATAAATCTTTCTAGTCCTAAAAACCTTCTGGATGCTGTAGGAGTACAAGTTGGGTAGGTCCCGACTTGACACAAGGGCTACATTTGGGACACTACAGGGTAATTGAGACAACATTCATCAAGCGATTCACTGGGAGTCAATACTCCAGCTCAAAAGTGACACAACCCTTCTGATCAGAAAGACAGAGCACTACTAGATGTCTGTTTGGGATAGGAGCAAATAGCATATAAACAAGCTTTGATTACATTGTTTGACAACCACATTGTGAGGCAGGTCACCGTTCTTGTAATTTACATATACTCTTCTCACTGAACATTCACACAAGATAGGGTACAGGCCTTTTGAGACCCCATTGTATCTGCCATGGAGGACCACCACAGCATCTTCTTTGTCTTTCTCAATCCCAACCCCCATTCCTCTTGAGGCGTGCCACTGGTACAATGTTATTTCCTACCAACAGGGGTAGACACTAACTCAGGGATCTAGCGTTGTCCTATCAGAAGTGCCTGGGATTCTGGTGAGTGGCTTGCAACAGAGACACCATATTTAGAGTTCCCTTCGGGCGATACCATGGCTGACCAAGATCAGATCATCATGGATGACCTGGCCTATGCCCTAGAAGGAGATATGACTAATACTGCTAATTTGGTAGGGATGATTCAACACCTACAATTAGGAATGAATAGGTTAAAAACTGAAAATTCAGTGCCCAAAGGTGAGTTACAAAGGCACAAAATTCAGTATACACAAGAGAGGGACACGAGACCTAAAGAAAACTACCCTGTACTGACCCCTTCTACATTTGGAGAACCCTTTCACAAGATCACCCCCCCATCTGCAGATCAGAATCTACATGTATCAGTCACTACACCAAGTCCGAAGCCTCTAGCCCCCCCCGGAACTCTTTCATGGCTACAATGCTAAATATGCAGCCTTCATGAGTCAGTGCCAGTTGCATTTCCTAAGAAAACCCCAGGTTTTCACCAATGATGCAGCTAAAGTAGCCTTTGTTTTCTCTTATCTAAGAGTAGAAGCAGCTAATTGCTCTATTCCCTTGGTAGAAAATAGTGGCCCTATTTTTTTAAATTTCCCTGCCTTTAAGGCAGCAATGACGAAGTTGTTTGCAATGTATGTGTATTCATTCAATACAGTGAAAAGGAACTGCTAAGTCTACACAGGGTTCTAAAGCTCTATTGACTTATGTAACCACATTCAACGGACTGATAGCAGAGTCCCGCAGGCCAGAAGAAAAGAGAACCTCTTTTTTTTTTATTGAGATCTAAGGGATGATCTAAAAGATTCAGGGGCATATGTATACTCCGCCTACGCCGAATGTGCATCAAAAATGTTGACGCACATTCGGCACAAACCGTGCACCATATTTAAACTTTGACGCCCGAGCCCGCAGACATCAAAATCCCGCCGTGTGTGTCATTTTCGGGATGCAGGAAACCGCCTTGCATTAATGATAAGCAAGGCAGGCGTTCCCGTCCCAAAAATGACACAAACACCCGTGCGCCGTATTTATGCTACCACGCAAAAATCCTGCACGGCCGGGAGGCGGAGGCGGAAGATGACGCACAGCCCGATTTGCGTAAAAAATTAACACCTGGGTCGGGGCAGGCATTAAAATGGGGCAAACACACATGTATTTAATGAAACCACACAGAAGCAACAGCAGAGCTTCAAAAGCAAGACATGGAGGTGCTTCTCCACCAGCCTGCACGCAGACGCAGAGCACAGGAACAACAACAGCAGCTTCCACAACACCAGCAGGGACCCCAAAGGCAACGCAGAAGGCAGGAGAGGATATTCCGCACCAGGACAACCCTTCATGGCCTCAGGGAACATGACATCATTCAGAGGTACAGGTTGAACTGGCAAGCCATTCAGCAGCTGCTGCCCAACATTGAGCCACAGTTGGCACCCAGCTTGCAGACACCCCGCACCTTCCCTCCAGAAACCAAGCTGCTAGCAGTACTACACATGTTGGCAAGTGGCTCCTTTCAAACCACTGGCGCCCTGGTTGCTGGGATCTCACAGCCATCATTCTCCACCTTCCTGCCCAAGGTACTGGATGCCATCATCAGACTCACACCCCACCACATCTGCTTCCCAAACACATAGCAGAAGCAGCAGGAGACCAAACAGGGGTTTTACCTCATTAATGGATTTCCACACGTCCTTGGTGCCATTGACTGCACACATGTACGCCTTGTGCCACCTGCTGCAACTGAACATCTATACCGCAACAGGAAGCACTCACACTCCATCAATGTGCAGGCCATTGTGGATCACCAGGGATTGATCACCAACATCGTGGCAAAGTATCCTGGGAGTATTCATGATTCATTCATCTTCCGTCACTGTACCATCAATCAACACTTCCAGGATGGACGATATGGAAATGGACTACTTGTTGGTAAGTACAGAAACCTACTTGTATACACACTGCACAGCAAAACTCTAGGACAAACAACACATAACCCACGACTGCGACATGTGGACAGGAACACACTGAGGTTGTGACTCGGCTAGGCATGTTTGATATCCTCACCCAATGGGAGACACACCTAGGGACAAAGTACCAATATAAATAAAAACTTCCAAATAAAAACTGATGCCACTCCACAGACACAAGGGGAAAATGTAAAACAACACAATGAGAAACACATGGTGCCAATTGGCATGACATCTGTGAAGATAAAACTCCAATAACACATCAATAACACCCAAACAAACACCCTCCAAGCCAATCCGTACTGTATAAGGGTTGTGGAATGTAATTTGCTGCAGGTCAAACACCATGACTCACATAGCATTATGATGACTACAATAAAGGTCACATGCAATTATTGAGGCCATTCCAATACCTCACATCACTCCTGCTCTCACATTGCCCACTACCAAGAGGCAAGTGGACCGTGCGAAGAACACATCTTGATGGTACTATATGGAAGGTGCACATTCCTGCACATACGCATTGTGACAAATTAACACACACACAACAGATGTACTGCCATACGGACCTTCTGAAACTCAAACCGACAACCTCACAACCAAGTTAGCCAGCTGAACTAGACCATGTGCAGTAGTCTAGGTAGACATTACAACCTGAGTCAACTTGCCAAGGGCAGAGAAATAGGTCTGCAGTGAACTTGTCACACATGTGAAATTAGTGTACAGTCAAATGTTAAGACGTCAATGATCACAACGTATGGAGAAGTTTGGCTAATTGTCACCTTGCAAAATGTAAGTATCTCACTGATGTTTAAATTAATCCATTGCATATGTCTAAAGGGATGGGATGTCCAGGGAACATAGATGCAAACGTGTTACCACCACTGTCAAATTCATTCTCTGTACGAAACTATCATCTCACCCCCAGTTAAGACACAGGGACACCTGTATCACAAGTCACAATGCTAGGGAGTACACACTGTACTGCAACTCCCAAAATATACTGCTGACAACCGGTCAGCAGCCAAACACTCGTTCAGCCAAGGAAACAACCCAATGCTGATGGTACATCCTAGAAGCCTAGGAATCAACACAATAACACAAATGAGTCACAGACAACACAAGAGAACTACTGCTATGCAAGGTGATATTAATGGGGCAAGCTACATCAATATGATCTCAATAATTTTCTCTTTCAGCTGATCAGGGATATGGGATCCAGCCATGGATTATGACCCCAAATGGCAACCCAACCACTGCAGCAGAGCATACCTACAATGATGTACATAGGAGGACACGCACCATAGTCGAGAGGACCTTTGGCATCCTGAAGTCGAGATTCAGATGCCTCAACATCACTGGTGCCAGGCTCCTATACTCACCAGAAATGGTCTGCAAGATCATTTTAACCTGTGCCATCCTGCACAACATTTGTGTACGAAGGAACATTCCCCTATTAGAACCAGAGTCACAAATACCAGAAGAGGAGGATGCTGGCCATCAACATGAGGGGGACCAACCAAACACAGCTGCAGGATTGCGTAGGCGCCAACAGGTGTCAACAATTTCTTTTGAATCAACTCACCATCACCACTGTATTAACATATGTAAATAAACACCTATAATAATCACCATATCATGGTCTGGGTAATCATTTTTGCTCACCTTTATCTCTAACTATCAGAATAAGAGTGTAGCCTCATGGAGCATTGCTGATATACCGATCAGGACACTGAAATTTCCAAAGCAATTGTGATGCGTATTATTCAACAGTCACATTCACACACACTGTAAATGACACATATCCTGCATATTTCACCTTAGAAGGGCAATAGCAGAGGACCACACCTATTTCACACATACATGTTGGCAACATGATTCTTTGCAGCATATGGCACACAACTAAGACACCATCAGTCAACGATGGAACAAAATGCATCATACATGAGGCAGGGGATGTGCAATTGCAACAGTAACATTAATGTATGGCCACACCCTTGACAGCAGTAACTGTTACATCACCTGTCTTTGCAAGGACCATGTGTGACTAGAATTCCATATAAGCAGAACATAGAGAGCACAAGTGTCACACCTATGACAAGCATTGCGCACATGACATTCCATGTACATATCAGCCCATGTCCTAAGTCCTGACACACCCATGTTCCCGGTCTCACCCCAGCCGTCTTAAGAGGTCCCTGGAATGGTAATATGTGTACCCAGATATTCCCTCCTCTACACACACACAGACTAACAATATTAATCCAGTGTGCTTCACCCTTTAGTATGGTATGCCATAGTCATTGTACATTTGTCTGCATGGATGTCAGGTTAAATAATGCACTGGCTTGTAGTCTCTAAGCCCTGTTCTCACCTGTAGATTGCTTCCCATGTGAAAGGTACTGTTGGCCATTTGAACTCAAATCTCACCTACAGGACTTGTGAGAAACTGATGCAGCACACACCTGTGAGCACCTCCATGCAGATCAGCCATTTGCCCTTGCAGATGCTTGGAACAGCATAGAAGCTGCCATTTTATCGATTACACTGTTATGCATTGCCCGGAAAATAAGCTGTGTAACACAGCCCTTGGGTTTATGTGTCACCTTCCAAAACACAGGACAAACACAGTTTTCCATGTCAACTGTCTTGTTCTTCCTCCGACCAGTCTTAGTCAGACCACTGAGTATGTACCTTGTGAAATTGCTGGATCCTGATTGACCCTGCATCCTGTTAGCCTGCCTGGCACCTGTCTGTGCGTTACCCTAAAGGTTCCTTGTGGCTACATATGTATCATAGTTGCTTTCCCAACCCTCACATTCCACCGGGGGTATTTTGTCAGGTGGTTCTTCAATGCATACTCAAATAAGTTATATAGCATAATCTGCTTATTTATTGTACCATAATTGGGAACTTGTCTCCAAATACCCAAATCATGGCCTATCCCTTGTCTGGGTCTCATGTATGCATGAGGGACAAAGTGTGACAGTGTACCATGGCCATATGCAGGGATAGGGTATGGTGCCTCCAGCAGAACCAGCAACGTCAGATAATGTGCATGAAAAGTCCACACATGTTAGGATCCTGACAGTTCACACGCTGATTCACATTGCTCACAACATATTGATGGGCTTTGCGTGGTGAATAGCTGTGAGATTAATCAACATAGAGGCTATGATGTTCCCAGATGCAGTGGGAACCATACAGGCCAACCTGTGTACAAATGTTGTAATGACACCTGTCGGTACAAGACTCCTGAGATATGATCTGACTCAGCACACCAAGGTTGCCCTGTTGACAGTCTCATAACACGTCTGCAGTGACAGGGTAGGACCATCCCTAGGTGGGTTTTCAAATCCTCATTGGCTTTGCTTCCATTGATCTCAGAAGGATACTCAGTAGATACAGGAATAGCCGCCACTGACTCATGACTAGACCTGGACGTAACTGTGACAACATAGACCCCTAAAAACATACAGGATTAACATTGTCCCACACACATGAACCAGACACCTCTGTGCAATTGATCACTGGAAATATGTGGCCACGTGCTGCTTGGTCTGCTGGTCTGCCACTGCCACAGGAGAGTTGTGGCTCTGTCATATGACCTCAACTGTGGCTTGACATCACAAATGTGGTTCATCTTTGTCTCTCTGTGTCAATAACACGGTACCCACTTAGTATGTATATGTGTCTGACTCATGGTGGGTTTACCAACAAGTGCCTAGAAAGCAGTATCCAAAATTCCAGGACATGTGATGGCCAGGTTTTGGACCATTGACATGAACAACCGTCTGCTATCTATCCGGTGCATGCTTTGTCATTTGTGGTGTTTATGTTACCCAAAAACTAGAAAGTGCACACATCAGTTGTTGCTACATGTATGACTAACACATGTCCTCTCTCATTTCCACGCTGACTTGCATCTGAGGGTTGGACACATTGACTCCATATGCATAGAAGCATATTTGCAACAATGCATCTTGTGATGCTCACACAGTGGGTCAACAACAATATTAGTAGCCAATGCACACGCATTGAGCCATAGGCATTGAGGTATTGTACTTATGTGCGTCACCTTGCTATCCTCTCCTGACGCCAAACATGCCCAATTTGTGCAATACATATATGTAGGCCACACGTTTGGCCAGCTATTGCGTCAGTCAAGAGTGAATATCCTGTACATGAAGTAGCGGATCATGGTCCGCAGTAGTATGATGTGTCACATGTGCCCATACACCGTCATGCCCAAAGTGGGTGCAATCAGCCTATCCCAGTATTGTCACAACTGTAATATTACATTAAAATGGTAAAATGACCCAAACCCAGTTATTGTCTGAAACTTTGCAGCCTGCGCGTCAAAAAATTACACACATGTGTCTAAAAATGACGCTTATGGCCGAAAAACGAAGCATAATGCCCTGAAAGAACTATTGGCCCTGAGCGGTATCTTCCACACTGTACCTCCGAAAATTGGTTACGTTTAAAACTATTTCGAAACATATGGATGTGGGCTAAAAGCTACTCCTGTGCGTCGAACAAAATGACGCGCAGACTGTATGTGTCAAAATATTTTGACGCATAACGATAAAAACACCCGCCATTTTAGGCAGGAAGTAATGTAATAGGATATCCTGTTTACAGAATAGGTACTGTGGGTGTACTTTCACTTTCACTTTGCAGTCTGTGATATTTCCTGACTGTGCGGCTGTGTCTCATTTTGTCTCTGTATATTTAGTGAATTTGTCTCCTGTGTGGTCTTTTTATTGTCTTTTTGTGATTAAAAACTTGTTGTAGTATCCTGTCTGAGTGTTTTTTGTGCTCATTTGTGTTGTAAAGTATTGTCTTTGTTTAGTTGGGAGTCTGTTGTGGGTAGTGTTAGTTTGGGTATAGCTGGGCTGTGTTAGTGTTTATTTTTTATTTTTCCTGTCCTACTTTCCCCCTATTCTCCTTTGTTCCCCTTTATCCCCTATTTCTCTATTGGTACAAATATGTTGGGTAGGCCTCGTCTTGGCAGGATGGGAGAGGAGGAGCTGGGTGGATTCATTTGGTTGGTGTGCCATATTCTACCCCTAATGATTGAGGCAGGTGGGTGTGTGATACAGTGGTATTACACTGAGGCACGGAGGCTCCGGTGGGCAAAGGTGTTGCATCATCTGCAAAGGATTTATAAGACACCCAGAAACGAGCACCAGCTGAAGCACCGCTGGGTTGACCTTGTCTCCAGGGAGCAAGATCTACTGGACCACCTGGGGATTGTGATTGGTGGCCCTGTTGGTGAGTACAACTCATGTTAATATGCACGTTTAATTGCTCTGTAGTGACATCAGCTGATTTTTACAATATCTGCCGACAATGTTGTTGAGTGTGTGGAAGGCTACTGAAACATACTGGGTTATATTTCTACTTTGTTAAAGACCACAATTGCTAGCTGTTAGGAAGCAAGAGCTCCGCAAACTTACTGAATACATTTGCATTATGTAAGTTAGTGTTGCCTTTGTGTCAAACAGCAACACAAATCAGGAGCCAATTATGTATAGATATTGGCCAGAGTTGCCTGTGAGGTATAGAAATTTCCAACTCATTACCATCATTTGTTGACACAACGGCTAGACTGACTTTCTAAACACAACATGAGGCTAAAAATGAGTGCTTTGCATTAATTGATGATAGCATTGTGGCCCGAACATATGTCTCATGTGTGTCTGGTGAGTGTGTCAGGAAACCGATCATGGAAATTCCCAAAATCTTAGGGATTATTGTGCCCCTCCTTCATTTCGGATACATGTCTGATCTGGATTTGGACACATAGGTAACAAGTTCTTGCTGAGCTCAGCTAACATCTTAGACTGGTATTTGGAGATTGTAGTGCCACATTTCGATTAGGGATGGCTGGCCAAAGGTAAGCACATGGGCTCATATCTCTATGGTTGGTGCAACTCATCATAGCTGGGCCACATCAAATGAAGAAACTGTAACAAAATGAGGGCTAACAACTGTCCCTGGCCCTCTGTACATTGTACCTGTGTGTCATAAATTTGTCATGGTCACAATGGCTGGTGGACTGGCAATGTAGTCCTCACGGAAAGTGGTTTTGGATGTCTCTCATGAATACACATGATGAGACGAATACACTCCATGATTATGTCCGCTCGCTAATGAAGGACCATGTTTGCAAACACATGATAGTTAGGGCCACTGCATGTGTGCAGATATGTGTGTATCACTCACTGGAGACCCATGGTATGTACATGTTAGCCGTGCTATGTAGGATACAGTATCATCATGTCTGAGAGGCTTTACTTTCTGATGTAATCTTACACATAGTATTTGTCTTTGGAATTGTTTTACAGTGCACAGACATTGAGCACATTTCTCCATTCCTTACCTTACAGGTGGACTGGCACCCTACACTGTTGGCGAGGTTGCTATATTTGAGGACCCAGATAACTCCAGTAAGTGTTGATATGTCTGTTATGTGTTGTGTTTGCTGGTGATGTGTGATGGACTCCTGTGTGTTGGACACCTGGCAAGGTGTGATGCGCTGGCCAATCATTTGCTTTGTTCCATGAGTGGAATATCATGTTATCACCATTTTTGAGTTGGCCAATCCTTATTGTATTGTCATATTTTGGTATTCTAGGTCAGTCCTGTAGGCACGGCAATGTGAATAGGGAGGAGTCATGTGGATAAAACTTGAATCAGAAAAAGTCTCACTGGACCATATTAGAGAATAATTAGTCAGCCAGTCAGACCCAGATTCTCCCAGAATGGGGATGCCAAATGCTTTCCCACAGACTTCTGCTTCCCTATTCACTAATGTACTTATTGAACTGTAGGTTAAACTTCCTAGCAGCATGTAGCTCCACATGTAGTGCTACGAGTATATGGCACTTGAGTGCAATGGCCAGGGTGTGCATGCAACTCATGGCCAGGGGTGTTCTTGCATCTCTGTGTTTGTTGTAAGTCATGGCTTACTGGTAGTAAATGATGTGGACAAAGGTCTGCATTTCCAAACATGAGTGTTGATGGGATTGGTCAAGGGTTATCTGTCTCCTATTTGGAGATCCTCCTTAGCTGTGGTGTGTGTGCTGGGTCAAACACATGTCCAGCTTTCCTAAGCTTCCTGGGTGTCCTTGTTGTTAAAAATGATTAGTTGTTAGCCCCCACCCCCCTCAGACACAGGCATAGGTTTGTGAATAGTGTACCTAGGACTGATGATACATGTTTGGTACACAGACATGTAAATCAGTGAATCACTTGTCTCAACCTAGTATACACACTCATGTTTAGCACATGCTTACTATACTGGCAAGTCCATTTACAACTCGCAGATCATGTGGCCCTAGATTTCCATCCCGTACAATGACATTGGTAGCCCTGGCAGTGGTGGAGGATGTGCAGCATGATTGTTAGCTGACAACTGGGAGAACTATGATGCCAAAATCAAGCCTGTTGTTACCCATCTTGTAAGGTTTGGATGTGCTATGTGTGATAGGACCTTTGTAGGCTGGCTTGCCATGAAATTCCTCAGGGACAATCAATGATATATATGATGATATGAGCTGTTACAAGTACAATAGATGTATTGTCTGATTTACTTCTTGTGCCATTTCAAACAATGCAGTACCTAATGATAGATTTTCTATTTGTCTTAACAGCTGCAAATATGACACCCATCCAGGTCAGGGAGTTTCAACGGCGGGCAATGAGATATCGCCACATCCTTGATGTTGTGTCTGGGTTCCGAAAAATGGCCCGTAGATATCGCCATGAATGAGCCTCCGGAGCCTGGAGGGCATTTGCACAAGGCACCCCTTCTTTGCCTACCACAACCACCACCAGCACCACCACCACTACCACCTGGGTGGCACCACCAGCAGCTGGGACCGTTGCGGGACCACCCACAGCAACTACTCCTGGCTCAAGCACAGCACCACCTGCAGGGCAGCCCACAGCCATGGACACAACACAACTCCATACTTCCTCAGCTGGCACCCAGACCACCCCTGCTGCAGCCATTGACCCTGCTGCTTTTGGACAAATGCAACGGAAATTGGACCGTGTTCTTAGGAAGATGAGCCGACTGTGGCACGAGGTGCAACAGGTCAACCGGTGGGTGTGTTCCATCAAGAGGACCCTTAGGAGGGCCAATCTGTAGACAATGAGACAGACATGATTCCCTCCCCTCCCTCATCTTTCCTGGTTCTTATACTTTGTGGGTTTAGGGGACTTAGTGTTAGGTCAGTATAGGCTGTTAGCTTAGTTAGTGTTAGTGGGTGGGGGGTCCTGAATAGTTCTCCTGTTTATTTTAAAGTGTGTGGGCGGGTGGGTGTGGGGGCAATGTTGGAATTCTTGTGTGTTTACAAAAAAAAAGCCAAAAAAATATATATTTGTTTAGTATAGGATAGTATGTGTTTAGGTTAGTATCTGTTGTCCTCCATGTGTCCCGTCTCATAAGGGGGTATGTGGTTGATGTTTAGAACGTTTTGTTAAATGTGATAAGTAAGTTTAGCTTAGGTTGGTTAGGGGCAGTTGTGGGTAATGAGTAGTTAGAGTAGATTAGGGTAGGTAAGCCTTTTCCCCGAGTTCTCACTTTCGTTTTTACTATTTACTAAATATGTATGTAACCCTTTACAGTATGTGTCACATGCTTGTAGATCAGGGCCTTGGCATGAGTGTACAGTGTCTCTTTTATATTACATTTTGTGTCCTATGCTGCAAACAAATCCCAACTGAGCTGTTGCATTGGCAGCTACCCCAAAGCTACTTAGCTAAGATTCGGCCACTCATTGCAACCACCAATCAAAGTTACTATGGATCCCAAAGTGTATTTTTTTCGTGATGTATGTTTTCAATGTCACATACTGTGCTTCCAGATTTAGGATTCGGGACACTGTGTTATGTCTGACTACAGTCTCATGCCCAAAGAAACCCTTATAAGGTGAGTGGTAGTATGCTCTCTTGTAGTATAGTGTACATAACTCACATAGATCATTTGTTACACTGTTCAGCATGATTACTTATTTGGATGTAAACTCATACACCTCCATTCATGCAGTTTGGTGTGTGTTAGCTTATATTTGTGGGCAATGTTACATACGTTAGTTTTGCATTGAAGCAACATTTTGAAGGCACTATTTTCTGGTTTTGACATCCCTTGAGGAAGCGTTAATCTGTCCAACACAGCATTATGGTGTATAGTTTCTCTTTTCCTCAGAACTTACCCTCAGGAAGGGCAGAGTACTGTAGAATCCAGGCCACTGTGCATAGTTATCAGCCCACATTATTTCAGGGCAGTTGTATTGACAATCTATGATAATTGACAGAAGGCAAAATTCACTGATCTACTGCACGGTTGATGTGTCACATTACACAGAGACAAAGTGCTGGTGTAAGTGCTATTTATTGAAAAGTGCTGTAGTGCTATATGTACATTGTCCATGATTGTGGTCCTTTATAGTGACATCTTCCATTGAGATCCTACACAAGTGCAAAAGGACATGTCATTGAACATCCTGGGGTGAAGTGTCAGACAGTGCAGAGGGACAGGACTTGCCAATGAGTTAGTGAGAGACAATCACTGGGCAGGCTTACAAGATAAACAGTGGTTTGCAGAACAGTGCTTGAGTACAGTTGTTGCAAGACTGGCATGTTACAAAGCGTAGGACCTTGGTAATAGGTGGCCATGTGACAGGGACTAGTGCTACCGGGTACTTTTACGTGTGATGGTGATCTGTTCCTGGTCTCCATCTTCTGATGTGTGTGTTGCCTCCTCTGCCCTTGTTGGTGGTGGTTTTGAAGGGGCAACAAACACCTCAGTGTGTGTAGACGTGGAGTCAGACATACCGGTAGCTGCTACCTGTGGGGGTATTAAGGGCAGTACTGCTGCAAGGAGGGTCTGCTGGTTCTTAAGAATAGCAGCTACATCACGATGGTAGGCAGCCAGGTCGGCCCTGAGGGGTTCAATGTTGCATTCGTGCATGCGTTGACAGGATTGCTGTTGTAGGTGTTGGGTCAACTGTTTTACAGCTGTGCTAATTTCCTTCAGCCTTTTTTCGACGTCCTGCAAGATAGTTGTTCGCCCTTGAATAGCTGCTGCCTGTTGTTCAGTTGACATTATGCATGAACGCACCCCCTCTAGGCTGGCTGCCATATTTTGCATCCCCACTCGCAACTCCGTGGCCAGCTCCCGCTGTACTCCGACTACAGTTCTCTCAAAGCTGTTGCCAGTGTCGTCAGAGTCCTCTGCAGTATTGGAGCTGGCAGGTCGTACAATTGGGGTGGTGAGTGGATCCTCTGCGATGGCTGCTGTATCTGTGCTCCTCCTTGTGACTGAAGGTGGGGTCTGGAGGGTTCCAAAGAAAATGACTCACACCTGTGGTTTGTGCCGCCATGCATCAAAGTATAATAATAACAGGGAAAGTAAGTCTCTCATTGTGAAAAGAGATCATCTCGTCAAGACAGGCAATACAGATCTTGCAATACTTGACTAGTGTAGGGACGAGGATTCCTCATCACTTCACCATGTGGGTAACAGTAATCCTAATGGCACAACAAAGAAACATTCTGCCCATGCTCATTGACTCTGGGGCTACTGGGAACTTTTTTTAACCTGTCCTTGGCTGCTTAACTTGGTCTCACAAAAATCCCAAAACAGGAACCTAAACCAGTGAGATTCGTAGACGGTTCTGAATTATCAAACCTGTTTCCAAGCTGAGCCTCTGACCCTTGTTTGTGAGAATCGGCACACCAAAAAACTCATCTTTGACTTAATTGATACCCCCACATTTGGGGTAATTCTGGAGGTGCCTTGGGACAATCCAAAGATAGATTGGATACCCCACACTGTTACCCTAGATTCATCCTATTGCACTACTGCTTGCTATCAGGAGGCTCAGGAATTTAGAACACCTTTACACTGTGCTATTGTCCAGGGAACAGAGGCACCAGAATTGCCCAAGGCATATCGTGATTTTCAGGATGTTTTTGATCCTGTAAGAGCCACTCAATTGCCTCTACAGAGCATAAAATTGTCATATAGACCTCCTTCTCTGGGCTACGCTTTCCTGTTGTAGGGTCTATGCCCTAACTGAGCCCGAAACGCAATATTTAAGGAAATATCTAGACAAATGATTGGAGATAGGATTTATATACCAGCCAGCCAGCCTCCTCATATCCCCTCCATGCCCAAGAAGAATGGGAAATTACGGGCTTGTGTGGACTACAGAACAGTAAACAAGGCCACCATTAAATACTGGTATTCTCTTCCT
The DNA here is from genome assembly GCF_031143425.1 of Pleurodeles waltl. Taxonomy (NCBI): domain Eukaryota; kingdom Metazoa; phylum Chordata; class Amphibia; order Caudata; family Salamandridae; genus Pleurodeles; species Pleurodeles waltl. Next base: position 205,939,308 of record NC_090448.1, read on the forward strand.
TTAATACCAGTCCTGCTTGATCAAGTAAGGAAATCCACCATCTATACTAAATTAGACCTACGTAGAGCCTACCAACTAAGAGAGGGCGGTGAGTGGAAAACCGCTTTTAGGACCAGATTTGCTCCATTCAAATACACGGTAATGCCCTTCAGGTTATGCAATGCCCTGGCAGCAATGAGGTCTTCTGAGAGTTCCTGGATGTCTGCGCCATCGTCTATATAGACGATATATTGATATATTCCAACTCCAAACAAGAGCACATACAACATGTGCGCGCTATTTTGCAGCACCTCAGGGAAAATGCTCTATTTGTTAAACTGGAAAAGTGTTCTTCCGATGTTCCTAGGCTACTACTTGTCACCTTCTGGGATCACAATGGATCCCAAGAAGGTGGAGGCAATCATGACTTGGCCAGCCCCTACTACTATCAAAGAAGTCTAGCAAGTATTCTGCTTCGCCAGCTTTTATTGTTGATTCATTTCACTTTTCTCAGAAATAGTGGCACCTATATCACATTTGTTGAGACAAGGTCAACCCTTTAGCTGGTCCCAAGCTGCTGATGATGGGCAGACCACATTGAAGGAAAAATTCACTTTGACACCTATTCTCCAACATCCTAATCTGGATCAACCCTTGTTTGTGGAGGCGGATGCCTCTCAAGGAGCTGTAGGAGGAGTGTTGGCAAAAAAGTACCTAAACACTGTCCATCTGCATCCGTTAATCTTTTATTCCAGAAAGCTCCTTCCCACACAACAAAATTGTACTGTATCAGAAAGAGACCATTTAGCTATCACATTGGTATTTACAGAATGGTGACATTATTTTCAAGGGGCCAAACTTGTGGTCATGATCTGCAATTCTTTAACTCCGTGGAAGCTCACACTTCACGCTAAATGCAATGGCGTTACTTCTTCAGTGGCTTTCAGTTCATTATCATTTTGTGGAGGGAACCCCAAGACAGCCACCTCCATTTTGTATGCCCAGCTTTTTCCCAGTGCCCTAATACAGCCAAGTGATCAAGGATTCCTAGGAGACCTAGGTAAGGAGTCCCACACTTTTCTGGGAAATTGTATTATTTGCTTTAAAGTGTTTTCTACTGTTACCCGTGCCTGTTTACTGAGGGCTCTCTGTGTTTCATGCAGCTTGGCCTTTTAAAGTGCTGTTTTTTAGCCGTGACTGTTTGAAATTTCCCTCCTAGTTTGTGGCAAAAGACTGCATAAAGCCCCCTCCCCCTTCTTTGTTAAGTAAAACAGACTACATACACCTCAGTGGCTAACAAGAGTGTGTTTAGGGGACTGCTTAATCTGTTTCTGTCATTTAAATTGTGTTTAGAAACTGTCTGCATCACCTGTTTTTGCCTTGAAAAACCCACATTTCCGAGTGTGCGACAAGCAGTATTTCAGAGTTTTTTGCAACCTCTTCTTTACCTGGAAAGTAGACTCTGCTAGCTTGGAAGTGTGAATTCAGCCTTTCTGTATCCAAGGAGATTCTGAATAGAGCAGCAGCTCCCACCTTCCTTCCCAGAACGGCTGTGCCTAGCTGGTTGGCTCTCTGAGTCACAGGCAACCTGAGCCCTCCTCCCACACCTGCTATGGTGCAGTAAGTTTGTGGAGGGAACCCCGAGACAGCCATCTCAATTTTGTGAGCCCAGCTTTTTCCCTGTGCCCTAACACAGCTAGTGATCAAGGATTTCTAGCAGACCCAGGTAAGGAGCCCCAGACTTTTCCGGGAAACCTTCAAAACAGAATTAATATCATCTATTCTCCCTCCTCCCTACCTCACAAAAGCAGGGGCCCCCTAAGGATCAATCATCTCACCTTTGCTTTTCAACATCTACATGATATCATTACCAGAACTGATCAATGATTTTCAATTCACATGCTACAACTATGCAGATGACGCACAAATGCTACTTAAATTGGAATGCCCCAAAGACAGTGAAAAGTCACAAATCTTCAGCTGCTTCAGAGCCGTTGATCAGTAGGTGACTTGGAGCCATCTAAAACTAAATGCCTCCAATACAGAAATACTCATATGTGGTGACTGGAAAAATTATGACCCACTGTGCACCATGCCTGATGATCTTGGACCACCTCCTCAATTATCAGAGGAAGTTAGAAACCTTGGAATTACCATGAACTCCAAGTTAACAATGAATGCCCGAGTGGACAAATTAGCACAAACAAGCTTCATCACCTTGAAGACTCTGCGACACATCTTCCCCCAGCTCGGATTTCCACAGAAGGTGCAGGCTACTATCACTCTTGTTCTATCCAAACTTAATGATGCCAATGGCCTCTACCATGGATCATCCCTATCTATTATTAAAAAAAGTACAATGTATTCAGAACTCCGCTGCCAGGCTACTATTACCTGTAAAGCCAGAAGCCCACATCTCCCCTGCCTTGAGAGCACTACACTGGTTACCCGTTGCCAGAAGATCCCATTCAGGCTGCTTTGTATCACCCACAAAGCTATACATGGAACAGGACAGCTTTTTATCAGACACAAAATAACCAAATGCGTTCAACAAAGAAACCTCCGCTCAATATTGGCACCCTGCCTTAGAACACCACCATACAAGAAAAAGACTATAGGTGGTACATCCTTCTCTTTCAAGCGGCCAAACTATGAAATTCACTACCCTCTAATATAAAATCCATGGATAACTATCTTATCTTCAGAAGACTACTCAAGAGTTGGCTCTTTCCTTCATTACCACCATATTCAAACAGCAATGGACTGCATATGTCTGTGTTGATATATATTTTAATCTGATTATGTGTATAATATAAATATGTGTAGTTCTTTAGGGAATATGTATTGCTACTATGTCATAACAATAAATTACACAAATACTCTTTAAACCTGTTTAACAAGTGTATATTTACTCACAGTTAAATATACATATATGTGTGTGTGTATGCATGTGTGTATGTATGTGTGTATAGACATATATTTGTGTATGTTATTCTATGCTTAACATGTTCATAGGTCATTGCATAGCTCCTAGATGAGTTGTTATATTAGATACTTATGAATCCATGCCTTAATTTTATGTCACACTTATGAAATGTTTTATTATCATAAGCATTTTGCTATTCAAAAATTGAGGAAAGATAAATATATGTTAGAAAAGTACACTTATTAATTAACTTCAAGTATTACAAATCTTGAAAGTCTGTGTTTATACAATACTACTTTTCTTCTCATACTATAATAACCATTATTATATTCCTTGAACATATATTCCCTTACTATCTTTTTATTTATTTCTCTAGGTCTGCTGTGCTGGAGAAAAATTAAATAACAATAAATAAAATAAAATATATAAATAAAATTCAAATGATAACGAAGTAAATTAAAGTAAAACAATGATAATGAATAAATAAATTAAATAAAAATAATGATTAAAAAATGAATATATATAAATAAAGTTATAAATAAATACAAATATTATAAATTTACTCTCTTGTAAGCTTTACTTTGTCAGCCCATCACCATATGTCACGTCTCTAGCAATCTATCCGCCATCTCCATTCTGACTCATCCCAAACCCATTCTACTACTTTCATCTCCAAAAAAACCCTGCCTAAGCTCTTCTCTCTTCTTCCACATCTAGCTCACTCAAACCTCAGTTTACTACCATGATCTCCCAAACAACCCTACTAAATTCTCCCTCATTTATTCCACCTTTGACTCATCCAAATCCCCTACCGCTACTATGATCTCCCTAACCCTTTCCACAGACTCTTCCCTCCTCCATCTCTCCTTTACTCATCCCAAGCCTCATCCTATTACTATAAGCTCCCAATTAACACTTCTGGATTCTTCTCTCCTCTATCCCTCCATTACTCTTGTCAATCCAACTAACAAACTCACATATCCTCTGCTCAAATTAACTCATAATAATACTAAAACTGTAATCATATTTCCCTATACTAATCATCCACTAATTCCTCTTGGGTTCTGGAGTAGTCTGCTACTCGCCGAAAAGCCTTGTCAGGGGTAGTAAGCACTTTTAAAATACTATTACATTACAATTGAATACAATACAATCAGCTATTGTCCTGGACCTAAACAATTAGAGTCAGACATCTTTTCCAGTCATCCCAATGTTCTTGGTCCTTCATCAGAGCCACCCAGTATTATGCCATCAGAAAAATTTGTCATCATCGCAGAAGTTGATACTTTCATGACAGACATACAAAGAGAACACCAAAAACTAGATTTTAGAGATTGGATGAAAACTCCAAAGCATACCATCAAAGATATTTTTTTTTTCACAACCAAAAACTCTTTGGGCCAGATGTAGCAAACTGTTTGCGACTCGCAAACGGCGTAAATGCGTGTTTGCTATGCAGAAATGCATTTTGCGAGTCGGAACCGACTCGCAAAATGCATTTCCGAGTCGCAAATAGGAAGGGGTGTTCCCTTCCTATTTGCGAGTCGCAGTGGTGTGCAATTCCATTTGCGACCGCGTATGCGGTCGCAAATGGAGTCGCAGTAACCATCCACTTGAAGTGGATGGTAACCCACTCGCAAACGGGAAGGGGTCCCCTGGGGACCCCTTCCCCTTTGTGACTGGACCCAAAATTATTTTTTCAGAGCAGGCAGTGGTCCAAGGGACCACTACCTGCCCTGAAAAAATCCGAAACTAAAGTTTTTTTTTTTTTTTTTCTAAGTGCAGCTCGTTTTCCTTTAAGGAAAACGGGCTACACTTGGAAAAAAAAAAAAACTGCTTTATTTAAAAGCAGTCACGGACATGGAGGTCTGCTGTTCCCAGCAGGCCTCCATCCCCGTGAGTGCCCAGAGTCGCTATGGGGGCGCAAATTGCGACCCACCTCCTTAATATTAATGAGGTGGGTCTTTGCGACCCCATAGCGACTCGCAGAAGGTGTCTGAGACACCTTTCTGCATAGCAAATTGCGAGTCGCACGGACTCGCAAATTGTAAGTCGCAATTTGCTAGTTTCCTACATCTGGCCCTTAATTCCTACCACAGAATTATGCGAGAAGGCGATACAATGGAACCATGACTCTTTATTAGCTGAGGACCCAGGCATTATTAAAACACTAGAGCACTGTAGAAAACATTTCTGGTAGGGTAAGATGCGAAAAGATATACAAGATTATGTGACTACCTGTCCAGTTTGTGCATGAAATAAGGCCACACATGCAGCGCCTACAGGTCTCCTTTTTCCTCTACCCATACCGCCTGCTCATTGGCACACTATAAGTTTGGATTTTATTACAAATCTAACAGCCAGTAATACCGTCACCACCATTCTAGTAATAGTTGATATACTATCAAAAATGACACATTTCATACCTCATAAGAAACTACTAGCAGCTCCAGAGTTCAGTCAGGTATTCATCAACTGCATACCGAGGTTACATGGTCTGTCATCCAAAAATAATCTCTGACCGTGTATCCCAATTTACTTACACATTTTGGAAGGCCCTCTGTGCCAAGCTCGGTATTGAGGGAGCCCTGCCATCCACCTTCTACCCACAAACAGACGGTCAGATCGAATGAGTCAATCATTCCTCAGAAACAACACTTCTATGTTTACTATTCACTTTCACTGGCAATGGAATCAGGCTCTACCACTGGCAGAATTTGCATACAACAATAGCATCCACTTGGACATAGGGTGTACACCTTTCTTCTTCACAACTGAATATCATCCCAGAGCTCTTCTCATTGGGATCCCGAGCACTTCAAGCCCCGTACCCTCAGTTACAGAACACTTAGAATGACTATGGCGGTCATTCCTATCTTGGCGGGCGGCGGTCGCCGCCTGCCTGGCGGGAACCGCCAGAAGACGGTGCCGCGGTCAAAAGACTGCGGCGGTCATTCTGTCTTTCCCGTTGGGCTGGCGGGCGACCGCCAAAAGGCCGCCCGCCCGCCCGCCCAGCGGGAAAGCACCAGCAACGAGGAAGCCGGCTCCGAATGGAGCCGGCGGAGTTGCTGGTGTGCGACGGGTGCAGTTGCACCCGTCGCGATTTTCAGTGTCTGCCAGGGGCCCCACGACACCCGTTCCCGCCAGCCAGGTTCTGGCGGTGAAAACCGCCAGAACCAGGCTGGCGGGAAGGGGGTCGGAATCCCCATGGCAGCGCTGCTTGCAGCGCCGCCGTGGAGGATTCACAGGGGCAGCGGGAAGCCGGCGGTTCCCTTTTCTGACCGCGGCGGTCAGAATAGCCCCAGAAGCACCGCCAGCCTGTTGGCGGTGCTTCCTCCGTCCCCTACCCTGGCGGTCTCGGACCACCAGGGTAGGAATGACCCCCTATGTGAGATTCAGTAACATGCCAGAAATGCTCTGGCAAAGGCTAAACTCACCATGAAGACATATGCAGACAGATGTAAGAACCAAACATCCATATACAAGGAAGGAGATACGGTATGGTTATAAACACGGCATCCCCAATTAGATTGTCTGCGAAAACTGCAACCAGGGTTCATAGGCCCCTTACAATATCATTGAAGTAATCAATCCTGTTACTGTGATATTGCCCTACCCTCAGAATATACTATTTTCCCAGTGCTCCATGTCTCCCTTATCAAACCTTGTCACCCTGTTACCTGAAAAGACCCTCCACCCCCAACAGTCCTGGTAAAGGGTCACCAAAAATATGAAGTTCCCGTATCCTGGATTCCAAACGCACTTGAGGTGAATATATTACTTGATTGACTGGAAAAGTTATGATCATTCAAAGCGTTCATGGGAACCCGCCTCTTTTGTTCATGCTCCCTATGTCCTATGGCGCTTTCATGCTCTCAACCCTACTAAACCACACCCGGTAGGGCGGGCCGTGGGTGAGCGACTGTCATGGCCCCAGCCACTGCATGACCCTCTATGCCCTTATATCCCCTTGTCCTTTTTCCCCTTCCTCCATCCCGAAAGTGCATGTTTACTCTGTGGTGTGGGTTGCTATGCGTGCCATTCCTGGTGGCATGGTGGGAACTATTGGCCTTATCATACAGTTGACTAAACTCAGTAGTGTGTTCATTAAAATCAATCAGGACACTTCAAAAACTTGGTAACAGAGATAGGTGCACCTATTAATCAAATTAACGAGGAGAAACTGTCAAGACTAATAGACTAATTGCCATGGTCAATTAGAATGTTCCATGGCCCTGCGGGCAGCCGCAGGTGCATTTACAAGTCTAATTATTCTACTCAATTTGAACATTCCATGACCCTGGGGGCAGCAGCAGGTGTACTTGCCAATCAAATTCAACTTCAATTGTTTTCTAGAAACACGTGGCCGGCCTATATTTAAAGGCCGCTCCCACCTTGGCTTTCCTTTTGGCCTCTTTTTCCCACATTCACCTTAATCCCTTTGCCAAGCACTCTCTTCAGCTCCAGCTCGTGTCTCAGCTTTCCGCAGCTTCCTGTTTCAGGCTTCCACTCCCTGAACTGGCCCTTGCCCAGCGATCGCTCCAGCATCGGAGAAGAATAAAGCCAACAAAAAAAAGAAAACTGACATCAGGTATTTTTTTGATAGATGCTGTTTTCATTTTTTGTGCTCTGAGCTCAGTAGAAATCTTTTGGTTTTTAAAGTGCACAATAGACTTTTGCACTGGCAGGGCTCTGCCAAGAATAAATCTTTCTAGCCCTAAAAACCTTGTGTGTGCTATAGGAGTACAAGTTGGGTAGGCCCCCACGTGACACAAGGACTACATTTGAGACTCTACAGGGTAATTGTGACAACATCCATCAAGCGATTCATTGAGAGTCCATACTCCAACTCAAAGGTGACACAAGCCTTCTGATCAAAAAGACAGAGCGCTACTAGATGTCTGTTTGGGGTACGAACAAATATCATATAAACAAGTTTTGATGACATTGTTTGACAACTACATTGTGAGTCAAGTCACTGTTCTTGTAATTCACAGCTACTCCGCTCACTGAGCGTTCACAAGAGATGGGCAACAGGCCTCCTGAGACCCCGTTGTAGCTGCCATGGAGAAGCACCACAGCATCTTGTTCCTCTTTTTCAATTCCAACTTCCTTTCCACTTGGGGTTTACCTTCGGTGCAGTGTCATTTCCTGCCACCAGGGGAAGACCCTAAGGGATCTCTGGGATCTAGTGTCACGGTATAGGAACCGGCTGTGATTCTGGTGAGTGGCTTGCACCAAATTTTAAATCCTCTTTAATAGTAAAGTCAGATTTTAGGGTGCCATTCTAAAAATGACACGTTTAGATCATTTACATTTTTCTGCCTAAACCAACTGTGCCTTTCTGCCAGTGAACTGGGTCACATAACTGTCAATGACTTTCCTGTTTTGGGTATATGTTTTATTTACAGGGAACAAAAGAGGCCTTGGTGTGAGGAGAATGGGTCTTCCTGACAAGATGACTGGAGAAGAGTTGTACTTTGCCTTGAAAGCATTTCATAGAGCCCTGCCTGCAGCACACACAAGCAAACCTGACACTCCTTTGTCCCCTAGACACTTCGGAGCCAGAAACAGTGGAAGGGGATTTTGAAGACTATTTTGGTATGTGAAGGAATAAGTTATTATTGTTTTTATAGGTAAAAGTTTGGTCTCTTAGACTTATGGATTTATTTTATTTACTTAAGGTGCTTTGCTTTGAAAATAGGGGTAGATCTGCGAATCTGGCTGTGTGCCTGTATAAGGAACCCCGTGTGATCAGAAGTCGAGGTTAGAGAATCAGTCTCTCTGTGTTCTCTTTATGAGGGAACGCACCAACATTGTCATCTGGTATTTAATATTATTAATACATTTGTTGTGGAGACTAGTTTGGGAAAACACATATATTTGATGGTGTTTTCTGCATGTAATTGGTGTTTTAATTTCCTTGCACTGTCTCTTGGTGAAGAATTTATTCAGTTTTTATTTGTTTTCCAATCACTTTTTATTTATCTTTTCACTTGATTTCTTCGTTCGTGCACTTTGGATCTTTCTTGATGACAATTGGTTTGTGGTATTATGCAGGTGGATAGTTGAATCTCAAGGAATCGGATTAAACGTATTATTATGTTATTTCTTATTGTTATTTTTTATGTTTATCAGATTTGATTCAGGTGGGAAGGACGAGAATCTAAAAGACCTGCGACATTAGTCACCTAATATTGAAAAGGAACTGCCCTGATGAAGGCGGCTTTACAAATCGGATGTTTACCGCCGAAACGCGCGTAGGCTTAGTTCCTACAGTTGTTACAATGGATTATGAACTCTAGGGTCCAAGTAAATTTTCTTTATGAATTAGGTGGAGATGCGATCCGGTTCTAAGTTACAACATGTCATAACTATGAATATTATTAAGGCTTTAAAGCAGTGCCGTAGAGAAAGTGTATATTTAACTTATATCTTATTGTATTTTGGACAATTTGGATTTTCTTTATTCTTTTTTCAATGTTATATTTCTATTATCTTTTGTGTTTTGTCTAGTGTAACACTTTGTCTCTGTCTATTCACTATATATGTGTGTGTGTGTCTTTCCCTGTGAATATGTAAATATTTATATATCTAATTTTGATTATTGTGTTTTCTTCTTGTGGTACATACATATGTAATAAACATAATTTTTTGTATTTCAGCTATCTTGATTGGTTGTTTTATATTGTAGACAACAGTGAGCATTAGTTGTAGCTCATTTCCTTTTCTTGTACTCAAGTTTTTACCTGGATGGGCTACATATTATACCAGGGACCCTCGATAGTCTTCTCTAAAGGGGAGGAACTGACCAGAACCAGTTTTGGGGGTAGACCAGGGAGTCCCCCGACACAAAGGCTGCACCCAGGTTTAAAAGTGACACCTTCAGAATCTCTAATCAGAACACTCTGAACCACTGGGAGATTCAGAAGAAGAAATGTCCTGCTGAATGAAAAAGGAAGAATGCACCGGTATCCCTTGAACCCCGGCTCCTCAGGTCTGACTCCAAGGGGCAGTTGACTGACCTCCTCTTTGAGCTACAGGGACACAACAAGCTTCCTGAAGCGTCCCTGCAACTGGGCACCTGACTAGCATCAACTAGACCTGCTTGGACCTACCTGAGCTCTATTGCTGGCCTTTGCAGAAGTGAGTCCTGATCCCCCAGAGGTACCTCCCATGTCCTAAACCCTTGGCTGGCATCACAGTGAACTACTCCTGAATCTAAGTTGAAGATACAGAAGTTTTGGGCTCCTCTCAACCATAAAGTGTTCTTTTAGTGGTGAGGAACAACCACAAACTCAAAGCTCCAGCGGTACTTGCACATCACTTTGACAGTGACTGTCTGAGACGACCACCAAAGTAAAGCTCCAGCGACAAATCGTCTCTTTGCACAAAACTGTGACCATCTGTGATGCCTGACCTTCTCCCTGTGCTGACAATGACCTCCTTGCGGCCCAAGCCAGTGTGATAGATAGCTCCTTGCATAGACTTGAGAAGTTAACTCTCCAGTGAGACTATCCTGCGTCTGACCTGTGCTCCATTGGGGTGGCCTGACCTTGTAACCCGACTAAATATCAATAAGTAGGGTTGTGTGCTATTTGGTGCTATTTTTACCAAAAACATAAAAAATATATATCTCCCGTTCTACTGATTGTATTTTTGTCATTTTAGTGTAATTGTTTTTATTAAACATTAACTCTATTTTTTCTAATTTAGTTAGGGATTTTTGCTTGTATTGTGTTTTCACTTTTTTACTGTTCTGATTAAATACTTTAAACTTTGCCTCCAAGTTAAGCCTGTCTCCTTTGTGCCAAGCTAGCATAAGCATTAAGAATATGTTTATTGAGTGACTTGTGTAGTTCACCCTGACAAGGATTGTGTTTATTATTTGGTGGGGCTTCCTCCTCTATCAACTAATCACCAAATTTCTACACAGTTTTACCTAGTCCTGTTCTTCTGCTAGCAGTGGGTAGAAGTGAGTCCTTGGTACTCCCTAGCCGATGAGGTAAACATTACCAGGGCAACCCTATCCACTTTTAATTAGTTCATAATTTGCATAACTGCCAGCACCCTCCAAATACCATGTCAGCACATTTTCACACTGGTAAAAGTGTTCAGCAACATTTACATTGGCTCAGAGAAGCAACCATCAAATCAAAGTTCCATTGAGGGCTGCACCTTGAGGCAACAACGACTGTCTGTGATGACGAAGTGAAGCTCCAGCGACAACTGTCTCCTCACGCAGAACAGCGTCTTCCTGCAATGCCCACTTTCTCCTCCTGCCGGCAATGACAATGAGTGTGCAGGGGAGTCAACTATGATAATCACTAGTGTCCTCCAGCATATAACACTAAAATCTAGTTTGCAACGGGTACTGTGCACATGACAAACTAGGAGACAGAGGTCTGTTAGGACAAAGGCAGAGTCCTATAGCACCCATATAGGGGATGCACAAGAATTGTAATGGCATCCTGCTTTCTTCCTTTCAAGTGTAGGAAAGTGTTACATGAGACTCAAAGAGACCTGTCAGGCAGCATTTGACACTTTGGTGTCAACAGGATGCCACAATCCCCACCCTGACGATTCAGCACAGCTCAGAGGAGTTATGTCTTCTCATTCAGGTAAACCTATTGTGTAGCTTCTGCGAGGAATTTCACATTTCCGTTCATATCTCATTCAAGAGTGAGCACAGGCTAGTAGTTGGCAGAGGCTAATGATAAGTAGCCTTCTGAAAGCTCAGACAGGTAAAGAGTACCTTTCTAAATGTAACCTTCCCTTAATATTATTTAAACAACTACTTCTTCATCGTGGCACCATAATAGTGGTTTAATAATTTTTTTAACTGGTCCTTTTCCCAAGTTAGCAGTTTCACTACTCTGGTGTTCCACCTAGGACAGCTAGGCTTGCCACAGTTAAAAAAGCATTTTGGGTCTTCTGACTGTAGCGACATGGTAATATTAATTTTCTACCTGACACACGTTTAAATGCTATGCAAACTGCCTTGTGTGCTACAAGGCCTAATTATGGGTGATCCACTAATAATATGTAAAAGGGATGTCTTTACCTGTTACATTGTACGGTTTACAGTGCAACAATCAGGCCACAAATGGTAAGCATGTAGCCATGTTAGTACTGTCACTGTAGTGGGTGGCACAATAGGTGCTGCAGTCCACAAGTGGCATTTAATTTCCTGAGTGCAGTTTCTACACCATATACCAGGGACTTATAGGCAACTTAATACTTAGTATGCCAGTCATCAACAGGATTAAATGTAGAACACATGCACTTTACCCTTAGTTAGCAGGTGTGAAGTGCTGAGATTTGTTGGAAATGGCCCTTTCTGCAGGCTCACCAACAAACATTTTGCCTTTTCCCTCCACTTTTTTGCTGAACCTATTGCTTGTACTCTCTCCCTAAAACACGGTTTGACTGGCATATACCCAATTAGCATATTTAATTTACTTATAAGTCCCTAGTGAAGTACATTACCTGTGGCCAGTAGTGGGCCTGCAGCACTGTTTCTGCCACCCACTTATGTAGCACTTCTTTAAAATATGTCCCAGGCCTGCCATTGAAGCCTGAGTGCAGCGTTACATTGCAATGTCGTATTTGCATTGAAAACCTCTTGTCAAGCCTTAACCTTCCCTTTCATTGCATATAAGTCATCACCAAGGTAGGGCCTAGGTAGCCCATAGGGCAGGGTGCTGTGTAATTAAATGCATGGGCATGTACATTTATGTTTGACATGTCATGGTAGCGAAAAACTCCCAAATTTGTTTTCACTACTGTGACGGCTACCCCTTCAAAGGATAGCATTGGGGATCCCTTATTACATTTAATAAGCTGTAATTCCTGATTGAGAGGAGGTAGATCTATCATGTTTAGTACCTATGGAATTGTATTGATAATAACTCTCTAATTAGTAAATTTGAATTTACTGTTACCGTTCTCAAATGCCACTTTTTAGGGAGTTTTAGAAGTCTGCTCTTAGCCTTGTGTGCCTGCGACCTCTCTCAATACACATCTGGGGTGGGTGAAAGCTGGGATTATTGCATTCCCTCTAGACAGCCACACACAAAGGGAGCTTATGTGTGAATTGATGGGCCATCCACATCCTGATGGGACATCCAGGGTAGGCTGGGAGGGAGCAGTTGACCAGAGCCTCACACTTGTTCCTGAATAGGCTGTGTCCTGCCCCCACAAAAGGACTGCTTAACACCCCTATAGTGAATCTGAATCCAGTGCAGGAAGGGGATGACCTTGGTGCACTTCAAAGCCCTTTTTTGAAGTCTCCCCCACTTCAAAGGCACCACTGGGTATACGAACTGGACCTCTGACCCTACCAACTCAGGATGCTTCTGCATATTCTGTAAATACTCAGCCTAAAGGAAGGGCTGCTGTGCTGCAGAAGGACTGGCAATCTTCTGGATTGTTGCCTTGGAAGGTCTGCATTCCTTGCTGTGCTGACCTGCTGCCCTACTTGCCTGGGTGAGAAGGACTGGACTCACATCACTTGAACCCAACACCCAGAGTCAATCCAAGTGCCAGGTGACTGGTCTCCTGTATCCTCAAGTCTCAAGGACACAAAAGACTTCCACCTCACCTGCTATAACACTTGGAACTCTGCCATCTGTGAGACTTGCTCTGCCAAGTGGTGCCAATCCAGCCCTGGCCCTTGGGAAGTAGGTATAAATGTGTGTTCCTGCAATAATCCACACATTGACGCTGTTGCACTACTCGTAACCAGCCATGTCCATTGATGCCAACACATCAATGCTATTGCAAGGACTGAGTACCTTGCACCTCCTCCATTTCCAACACATCTCTGACTTTATGTGGCTCGGACCTGACACATCGCATACATAGTAAGGATTGAAGACAACGCATTGACTCCCCTGCTCCTCGCATCTCCCTTGACATTCATGCAAACAATGCACTTTGCAGCTGGCCAAGGCTGCTCCCTGTATCTGACCCATGCTTCATCACTGTCAGCCTGAAATTTCAGATTTGACCCAGTCTAGTGTGACAAGATAGCCCTGGTTGGTGCTTTATGCTTCTCAGCACTACATTTCAGTTTTTTCCTTAAAGAATCATAACTGCGGTACTACTTATTGGATTTTTGTTGTTTTGTTCATTAAATTGAGTTCTATTTTATAACCAGGTGTGGTATCTTTTTGTGTTGTTTTTTCACTGTACTGAACAAATACTTTACTCATTGCCTACCAAGTTAAGTCTGACTGCTCTGTGCCAAGCTACCAGGGGGAGAACACAAGTTAATTTATGGTGTGTTTTTGTCTTACCTGGACTAGGGCTGAGGTTCCTGCTTGGACAGGGTTGATACCTCGGCAAACCAGCAACCCAATTTCTGATAAGAGTTCTAAAGCTGGCAAAAATTAATAGTGTCCAGAGAAAGGTGAAAAATGTGGTATGATCATGCAGAAAAAGGCAGATATCCTACATCCGGTGTTTTGTTTGTGATATTATAGATACTGGCTAAACAGCTACAGTTTGAAGCTACCTCACTTACACAGGCCTTTTCCCAGTACATTTTCACAACTACACTTGGAGGTATGTTTCAACTGTATTGACCTTTACCCCTTTCATGTATGTGTTTCCATAAGTATAGTTAGTGACATATATTTAGTTTTTATACCTACCTTGACTAACATTTTTGACCATTGTCTTTCTCCCACTTTTGAAGATTAAGGGCCTGATTCTAACTTTGGAGGACGGTGTTAAACCGTCCCAAAAGTGGCGGATATACCACCTACCGTATTACGAGTCCATTATATCCTATGGAACTCGTAATACGGTAGGTGGTATATCCGCCACTTTTGGGACGGTTTAACACCGTCCTCCAAAGTTAGAATCAGGCCCTAACTGTTAATTTTTCAACTCCATTTTTATAAGAATGTCAACTTTTATGGAACTGATCTCACAAAGATATAATGACATTTCTTTATGTACAAGTCCAGGACCTGCCTTTGCACTTTTCAACTTTTAATTTTGGACATTAGGGCCCTCATCATGACATTGGCGGTGAGTGATAAAGTGGCAGAAATACCGCCAACAGGCCTGCAGTAATTACTGCCAAATTATGACCACAGCAGTGAGAACTTCCATAGACAGCCAATGTACCACACCATCCGCCAGGACGTTAACACCATGCACGCCGGCAGTCACCATCAACAGCCGACAGGAGACAAAGTACTGCCCACCATATCACAACACATTACACCACCACGATTTCCGGGGCAGAACCAACGCCATCAAAGCCTGGCAGAAACAGAACACAGAAGAGGAATGACTCACCTACAGAGACACACAGAAGAGAAACGCCACCATGGAACCGGAACTGCATGTCTTTTCTATGCTCTTCTACGCCATGATCCACCTGGAACACCAATACCGACGAAGACAACAACAGTGAGTATAGCCGCCTAGCACACAAGGGAGGGAGAGAGGAAAACATGAGTGACAAACACACACATGCACGGCACACACCAGAAACGCACACCATACACACAACCAGCTGCAAACAATCGGACACTACACACGGCAGAATAATGCAAGGACAACAAGAAGGCAGTAATGAGAATGTATTGAATGGGAAGAGCCACCAAATGAGCCAATGGATAAAAAAGAGATATGTACAAATGTCCACAAAGGGCCAATGCCCAGTCCAAAGTACTAAGGGCCACATGGCCACAGGGCAAAGTCCAAGGCCAACTTGTTTCCTGACATCATCCACACAGAACTCTGCAGGGGCATCATTTTGCAAGTGGGCAGGCATCTCAGGGGGTTTAAGGATGGGGGGCACCTCAGCCTAAGTCGTAAACTTGCCCACTGGTTCTGGCGGGGGCTCCATGCCCATTACTCTGTGCTGGGGAGTGCAAGGTCACAGTCTTTCCAGTGAGTGACTTGCCCACTCATTCTGGAGGGGGCTCCATGCCCATTACTCTGTGCTGGGGAGTGCAAGGTCACAGTCTCTCAGGTGGGTGACGCCCACTGGTTCTGGAGGAGACTCCTTGTACAGCAGTCCGAGAAGGGTGGCCTACATGCCCTCTGCTGGAAGTGAGGGCTACACTGCCTCATCTGGAGGTGAGGGCTGCACTGTCTCAGTAGGTGAAGGTGCAGCCTCTTCAGGAGGAGTGGGCTGCACTGCCTCAGCTTGAGGTGAGGGCTCTGTGACCACTGGTGGTGGTGTCACCCTGCCAGCCCCTGCTGGAGGTGAGGGCTGCACTGTGTCATCAGGTGAAGGTGCCTCCTGGGTAGCCTCTGCTGGAGGTGAGGGCTGCACTCCCACAGCAGGTGAAGGTGCAGCCTCTGCAGGAGGAGTGGGCTGCACTGCCTCGGCTGAAGGTAAGGGCTCTTTGACAACTGGTGCTGGTGGTGGTGTCACCCTGACAGCCTCTGCTGGAATCAAGGGCTTCTTCCCCTTCATGGCAGGAGTCGAGGGCTTCTTCCCCTTTATGGCAGGAGTCAAAGGCTTCTTCCCTTTCATGGCAGGAGGTCCGGCCTCCTTCCCCTTCATGGCAGGAGTCGAGGGCTTCCTCTCCTTTATGGCAGGAGTTAAGGGCTTCATCCCCTTCATGGCAGGAGGTGCTGCCTCCTTCCCCTTCATGGCAGGAGTCGAGGGCTTCTTCCCCTTCATGGCAAGAGTCAAGGGCTTCTTCCCCTTCATGGCAGGAGTTGAGGGCTTCTTCCCCTTCATAGCAGGGGGTGTGGGATCCTTACCCTTCCTGTCTGGTTAAGTGGGATCCATCACTGTCCGCATGGACTGTTTGGCTGAGGTGCTGGGCTGGGTCGCTGGGACCCTGCTCTTATTGGCAGGACGGGGTAGGTGGAAAGCAAGAGGTCAAGTTAGGCAAGGAAAAGCTTCTTAGGGATGGTGGGGTGGGAAGAGGGAGGAGGGATAGGAGTGGAGGTTGAGGGAGTGGTTGTTGGAGGTGTATGTCTGTTGGACTTGGGTGCAGGTGCATGGGCAGTGTGCGTGTGTGAGGTAGATGACTGTTGGGTGTCTGAGTGCTTGCGTTTGTATCCTTTAGGAGGGGGACAGACAGGGTGGGAGAGGACACAGGGGACATGTGCATGGATGTTGTGGAGGTGTCTGCCAGTGAAGTATGTGTGCTGCTTGGTGTGGTGATGCTGGTGGTGGATGTTGATGCAGTGCATGGAGGTGTGAACATGGACGTGACTGTGAGGGAGGTGGAGGAGGAGACGGAGGGTGAGACAGTGTAGTCAGTGGATATAGTTGATTTTTCTACTTTCTAGTGTTTGCGTGAGTGCTTGTGGGCTGAAGTGTTGTGCCTGTGTTTGACTGTGCTACTCTTGTGTGCATGCTCGTCTGTATGTGTGCATGGGATGGTTTGGGGTTGAGGAGACTGGGACTGGGAAGTGGTAGTTGGAGAAGGGATGGTAGGAACAGGGACAATGGCTGCATCAGAGAGGAGGCCAGAGCCTGAATCGATCTCTGTTAGGCCGCCAATCCACCGTGGATGCCCTCCGGGAATGCATTGCATTGCTGCATCTGGGATGACAGCCCCTGGATGGCATTCACAATGGTTGACTTCCCTTCAGAGGTGGATCTCAGGAGGTCAATAGCCGCCTCACTCAGGGCAGTAGGGCTCATTGGGGCAGGGCCTAAGGTGCCTGGGGCGAAGGAGATGCCTACCCTCCTGGGTGAGTGGGCACGGTCAACTCTCTGAGGGGCTACTGGGAGGGCACTGCTGGTACAGGGGTGGCGGCTGTATCTGCAGCTGGGGTGGTCACAAAGGTGTCCGCCACCACCAGGGAGCTTCTATCGGAGGAGGTATCTGAGTCAGTGTTGTCACCTCCTGTCTCCGCCGTGGTGTTCTCCTCACCCTCCATCCCACTGGTTCCCTCGCCGTTGGTGGACTCTGCTTCCTGGGTCCTGTGGGATGTAGCACCAACTAACTGACACACACCACCCAGATCCCATGCCACCTAGAAATTATTGTTGTAATGGCCACCGTACTCACCCCCTTGTGGCTGCTGTGATGCCTTCAAGCGCCCATCCAGCTCTGGGTAGGCCAATGCCAGTATGCAGGCCATCAGGGGGGTCAGGTTCCGACGAGTACCACTTCCTCGTTGGGAGGCCATTCCCAGCTGGGCCTCCGTGGTCTTCCGTGCCCAGCATCTCAGGTCCTCCCACCATTTCCGACAGTGGGTGCTCCACCTGCCATAATCCCCCAGGGTCTGCACATAAAATCCCTTCTTTTGATGGGAGCTGACCTGCAGAGGTGATACAGATGGGAGGACACCATTACACATACAATCCAGCCTGTCACACACATGGCTCACCAATCCCGTTTCCATCACCATTGGCACACACATCTCCCGGCCCACACCATGTACACCACCACATGAGATTACTCCCCATGACATGATGCTTGCACGCACATCTCCATGCATCCTTTCCACATGCATCCAGCCCAAAGTGTACTCACCTGTTGGTCTTGAGGCCCATACAGCAGTCCGTACTGGGGTAGGACCCCATCCACCAATCGCTCCAACTCCTCCGCAGTGAAGGCAGGGACCCTTTCCCCAGTCACACGGGCCATGGTAGGTTCCAGACACAGGTCACAGTAGCACACGCGGTGTAGGTGTTCTGCTGTTGAAGGTCAGGAAACAAGTGATGACTCAGATAGAAAATGGCGGTCACGTCAGTGGCGGTGAACACCGTCATGGCTGGGGCAGATCCCCATCGGCCACTGTACTTCATGGCGCCCCTTATTAGCCAATAAGGAATTGCACGACGGTGCAAGACCACCTTCTGCCATGACACCCAACGTAGGCGGAGTTACCTCATTTCCACCTGTCCCTACATACAGGACAGGTGGTCGCCATTTCATGATGGTGGATAAAGATCAGATTAACATTGACTGCGTCATTGCCTAGAGTTGCACATACCTTGCCATTCCCACTGTCCCATCACATAAATGCACTGTGTAAACTTAGGTGGTGATTCCATTGTTCGAATAGTGACAGCCTACTCACTCTTGTGTCCCTTATATACCTACCTGTTAGACTTTTCATCCTTGGAGTGGTCTCCCTTAACTTTTTGCCTCTGTTTCCCAGGTTGTTGATGTGTGCTGGACTCTGTTTTTGCTGTTTTTGTTACTCTGGGCACTTTACCACTGCTAACCAGTGCTAACGTGCAAGTGCTCCTGTACAAAATGTGTATGTAATTGCTTCATCCATGATTGGCATATTGGATTTACTAGTACGTCCCTAGTACAGTGCACTAGAGGTGCCCAGGGCCTGTAAATCTAATGCTACTAGTGGGCCTGCAGCACTGGTTTTGACACCCACATTAGTAGCTCTGTAAACAGTGCTTAGACCTGCCACTGCAGTGTCTGGGTGTGCATTTTTAAACTGTAAATTCGACTTGGCAAGTGTACCCACTTGCCAGGCCTAAACCTTCCCTTTTCTTACATATACGACACCCCTAAGGTAGGCCCGAGGTAGCCCCAAGGGCAGGGTGCAGTGTATGGTTGAGGTAGGACATATAGGCCCTCATTTCGACCTTGGCGGTCTTTTGTAAAGACCGACAAGGTACCGATGTGCTGAAGACCGCCAGTGCTTATGGTTTTCCGCGTGACGTATTATGACTGCTGGCAGCCCTCCGCCCTTTTTCGGACAGCGAGCCGCCAGCAGCCATAATGGCGGTCGGAAGGGAAGTGGAGTTTGCTCCACCTCCACCGCCCCATCATCAGAACACCGCCCACCGAATCACGTCCTATGATTCGGTGTGGCGGTGTTCTGGTGACGGGGTGCTGGCGGTGGAGCAGCCCTTAAGGGTACCCGTCCTCTCACAGAGGATCAACGGACAAGGTAAGTTGATCGTTCGTTAGGGGAGGAGGGTGGGGGGTGCTGTGTGTTGTGTGCATGCATGGAAGTGTGCGTGTGAGTATGTAGAGGAAGTGTGTGAGTGAGTGTATGCATGCGGGTGTGTGTATGGGAAATGTGTGCGGGTCAGTCTGTGTGCATGTTTGTTTGTATGTGTGCGGGTATGTGTTGTTGTAGTGTATGTGTGTGTGGAGGTGTGTGTATGTGCATGGTGGAGGTGGGGAGGGGAGCCCTGCCACCTTTGGGGGGTGGCAGGGGTGTGGGGGAGAACTCAGGGGTGGGGGAGGGTGGTGGTATGTGGGGTGGGGGAGACCCCTTTCAGTGCCAGAGAAGGAATTCCCTGGCACTGATAGTACCTACCAGCATGGATTTTGTGGTGGTTCCAAACCACCCGAAATCCATGGCGGTATGCAGGGTCCTGATACAGCTGGCAGTCTGGTGACGGCCACAGGGCTGGAGACCGAAGTCTCCAGCCCAGCGGTCGTCACCGCCCTGGAGGTCGGAGTGGAGAAGTGGCGGATGACCATGGCAGTAACCGCCATGGTCATAATTCCATTTTCTTTCCCACCGGCCTGTTGGCGGTATTACCACCACTTCTCCCCCGTCTGCCAGGGTTGTAATGAGTGCCATAGTAATGTGTTTTATATGTCCTGACAGTGAAATACTGCTAAGTTTGTTTTTCACTGTTGCAAGGCCTGTCCCTCTCATAGGTTGACATGGGGGCTACCTTTAAATATGATTAGAGTGTAGATTCCTTTTGGGAGAGGGTGGACATGTGGAGTTTGGGGTCTCTGAGTTCACAATTTAAAAATACATCTTTTAGTAAAGTTGATTTTAAGATTGTGTGTTTGAAAATGCCACTTTTAGAAAGTGAGCATTGTCTTGCTTAAACCATTTCTGGGACTCTGCCTGTTTGTGGATTCCCTGCGTGGGTCAGTTTGACAGTTGGGCTGGTTGCGCCTCTCACTAGACAGTGACACAAAAGGAGCTGGGGTGTAGCCTGCATATCCTGATGAGCCATCTGTGCAAGGACGGAAGGGAAGAGTGGTCACTCACACCTGAAAGGGCTGTGCCTGCCGTCACACAATGCAGTCTCTAACCCCTGGTGTGTGTCTGGGGCCTGGCCTGCGTAAGGCAGGATTTCACAAACAAGAGAGGCTTTTCTTTGAAGTAAGCCTACTTCAAAGGGCAAAATGGGTATAAGAAGGGCACCCAAAACAACAAACTTTAGAACACTTCTGAAAACCAAGAGGAACCTCTGCCTGGAGAAGGGCTGAAGAGCTGAGGAAGGAGAGCTGCCCTGCCTGTGACTGTGCTTTGTGGAGCTATCCTGCAGTTGCTGCTTCTGTCTGTGTAAGAGGACAAAGACTGGACTTTGTGTGCCTTCCTTCTTGTGAAGAACTCTCCAAGGGCTTGTAAAAACTGCTCAAGGCCTGTGTGATGCTATTAATTGTGTTTGACCAATGACTTTGTGTTTCACCACTGCGCATATTAGTTGCTTAATGTTCAACAGTAGCACATTATGGGGGTCATTCCGACCCTGGCGGTCCAAGACCGCCAGGGCCGGGGACCACGGAAGCACCGCCAACAGGCTGGCGGTGCTTCCCAGCCCATTCTGACCGCGGCGGTAAAGCCGTGGTCAGAAAAGGGGATCCGGCGGTTTCCCGCCGGATTTCCCCTGCATGGGCTGAATCTCCATGGCGGCGCTGCAAGCAGCGCCGCCATGGAGATTCCGACCCCCTTCTCGCCATCCTGTTTCTGGTGGTTTTTACCGCCAGGAACAGAATGGCGGGAACGGGTGTCGTGGGGCCCCCTAACAGGGCCCCATAAAGATTTTCACTGTCTGCTTAGCAGACAGTGAAAATCGCGACGGGTGCAACTGCACCCGTCGCACCCCTGCAACTCCGCCAGCTCCATTCGGAGCCGGCTTCCTTGTTGCAGGGCCTTTCCCGATGGCCCGGCGGGCGCTCTTTTGGCGGTCGCCCGCCGGCCCAGCGGGAAAGCCAGGATGGCATCCGCGGTCTTTTGACCGCGGAGCGGCCATTTGGCGGTTCCCGCCAGGCGGAATGACCCTCTATATGTTTTGTTCAGTTTAGCTGCCTATTGGCTTTGACCTGGCATTAGCCATTACATTTTGTATTCAGCTCAGCTGCCTATTGGCTTTGACATGGCATTAGCCATTACATTCTGTATTCAGTTTAGCTGCCTATTGGCTTTGACATGGCATTAGCCATTACATTCTGTATTCAGGTTATCTGCCTATTGGCTTTGACATGACATTAGACATTACATTCTGTATTCAGTTTAGCTGCCTATTGGCTTTGACATGACATTAGACATTACATTTGATATTTAGGTTAGCGGCCTATTGGCTTTAACGTGGAATTAGACATTGCAGTTGAGACATTACAGATGTCTGTGTTTTTCCAAGCTGTGTTTTTCCACAAGATGGACCAAGCTGTTTTCTTCACAACAGACCTTAGCTGATAAGAGCACGTAGATTTTGTGTTTACCTCGCAATCCAGTCTGAGAGCGGAATTGCTCAGGAGAACTGGCCACTCTCCAAGATTGTTTGGATCTCACACTGAGTTTGCTTTTAAGGATGACTCTGGGCCACAGTGAGTTAGATTTGAATCTGCTTGACTTCAGGCTGGAGCTAGACGTCAGTTGCCAGTCTCCCATTTTGGTAGATAATCTCTTTCTCGCAGTTGACCGGAGTCATCAACTGGCAGACCCCAGAAAGACGAAGCTTTAGCCCCTACCGCCTTGCCCATACGGTGATGAATTTGACTTTGATGCTTTGCTTTGCAGTTATGTTATATATTTGCTGTGTACATTCCAACTGAGAAGTACTGTGATATATTTTGCTTTCATTGCTGCGACTACTTTTAAACTTGTGCTTCCAATCTACTAATTTAGTCTCTCAGGAACTTGTGGGTGGGGGAGAATTAACAACAATAAAGGTCTTCTTTAAACTCAGAAGTGCATTCCAGAGAAGTTCTGTAAGCTCCGATAGGAGATAAGTGGGAAAGCAGAACAGCCTGCCCGGAACCGAGAGTGTGGTTCAAATCAACGCACCGCTCTCCTGTGGAGAGAAGAAACAACGCATACCGACTTGACTGAAGGAGATATGACGCACGGTCTTGCTCGTGAGAGATATCGACGCATCGCAATCTCTTTTTGACGCACACTCACCTGTACGGGATTATTTTTGATACACCCATGTACATTTCCAAGCTAACAATGTTAGCGTTGTGTTTAAAATCACATAAAGACTCTTTTTGTTTTTTTTAAATTGATAACTTGACTTGTTTATAGTGGATTTTTGTTGTTTTGGTCTTGTTTTGTTCAGATAAATATTTTCTATTTTCCTAAACCTTTTTTGTGTCATTTTGTAATATTTTCACTAAGTTACTGTATGTGTTGGTACAAATACTTTACATCTAACACTCTGAAGTTAAGCCTGCTGCTCGTGCCAATCTACCAAGGGGGTGAGCGGGGTTAGCAGAGGGTGATTCTCTTTTACCCTGACCAGAGTGAGTGTTCTTGCTACCAACCAAAGACCTAATTTCTAACACTACCGCTGTGGATGAATGTGAGGAGTAGACAAACCCCCGTGTACAGACCCCTTGTGGACTTGGCTTCACTGGAGGAGAGGCACATTATACTGACTTATAGACTGGACAGGGCCACAATCACAGAGTTGTGTGCCCAATTGCAGCCTGACCTGATATCAGCTATCCGTCATCCCACTGGGACCCTCCTCTTGTGCAAATGCTATCAGTGCTCCATTTCCTGGCAACTGGTTCTTTCCAAGTGACAGTGGGCTTGGCAGCTGGAATGTCACAGCCAATGTTTTCAATTATGGTGGCAAGGGTTTTGTCTGCCCTGGTGAAACACATGTGCAGCTACATTGCTTTCCCCAGTGGAAGATTTGGCCACCGTGAAGGCAGGATTCTATGCTATAGGGCATATCCCCCAATATTATTGGGGGGATTGACGGTACACATATAGCGTTTGTCCCCCCCACCAGATTGAACAGTTGTTCAGGAATCGTAACAGTTTCCACTCACTGAATGTGAAAATGGTGTGCTTGGCTGACCAGTTCATCTCCCACGTCACTGCCAAGTATCCTGGGTTGGTGCATGACTCCTTTGTCCTAAGGAATAGCAGCATCCCAAATGTGATGGCACAACTACAAAGGCACAGGATGTGGCTAATAGGTGAACTAGTGTCCCCACCCACGTTATGTGGCTGTATGCCTTCAGGTGTTGTCCCCATAGCATTGTGTAAGGCTAAATGTTGTCCCTCAATACTTGCAGGTGACTCTGGCTACCCAAACCTATTGTGGCTCCTGACCCCTGTGAGGAATGCCAGGACAGGGGCTGAGGACTGTTATAATGAGGCACATGGGCGAATCAGAAGAATAATCGAACGGACCATTGGCCTCCGGAAGTCCAGGTTCAGGTGCCTTCATCTGACAGGTGGGTCCCTGTGCTACTCACCCAGAAAGGTCAGCCAGATAGTAGTGGCATGCTGCATGTTGCACAACCTGGCCCTCAGACGACATGTACCTTTTCTGCAGGAGTAGGGGACTGGAGATGACCCTGTGGCAGCAGTGGACCCTGGGGACAGTGAGGATGAGGAGGCAGAGGATGAGGATGAGGACAACAGAACATCAGTTATACGTCAATACTTCCAATGACACACATGTGAGACAGTGGAACTGACCATTACTCTGACTATTGATTTATCTGTGTGGCTGTAGCACGATCGCATTCACGTCCTTGGAATCTCACCTTGCTGTCATCTATGGCTTCTCATTTTCCAGATATTGGTGATATGACAACAATGTCCTGATGTGATCGCTACAGACAGTTACAGGTCATTATTTGTATGCTATCACAGTGTTCAGATCATTTGTACTAGATGTGACTGCACAAATGCACATTTTCAACACATAAAACAGTGTCACTCTGTTAGAAATGGGGTTTCTGGTTGGCTAGGGTATGCACCTCAGCCAGGCAGAACTTACCCACTCTAGTCAGGGCAAGGGAGTTACATGTCCAAAATAACCCCTGCTCACCCCCTTGGTAGCTTGGCACGAGCAGTCAGGCTTAACCCGGAGGCAATGTGTGAAGCGTTTGCACAACACACACAACAAACGTGATGCAATATCCCCACCACAAAGGAAACACAACACCAGATTATATGAAAATATACTGTACTGTCCACAACGTAATTATTAGACCAAACATCACATATCAGTACTATCCTGCTACCTTAGCAGTTGTCAGAACGTTACACATCAGTTACTCTGCAAACTAGCAGCAGTCACACATAACACACAGGTTACTCAGTATTCTGCAACATAAGCAGTAGTCAGGAAAACACGTTATTACATCACAGCACTTGTCATAAGAATATCATAAAATGCCCATAGTAGGAACATTAGAAAACATATGGCAA
The DNA here is from genome assembly GCF_031143425.1 of Pleurodeles waltl. Lineage (NCBI taxonomy): Eukaryota > Metazoa > Chordata > Amphibia > Caudata > Salamandridae > Pleurodeles > Pleurodeles waltl. Next base: position 205,964,554 of record NC_090448.1, read on the forward strand.
GTTAGAAAAACATATTAGCAAGCATGTCCATAAAAGGAATATTTGCATATGCACACAAAAACATAAAACAGGTAGGCAATACATATTAATTCACTAAGGCCCTCATTCTGACCCTGGCGGTCTTTGACCGCCAGGGCGGAGGACCGCGGGAGCACCGCCGACAGGCCGGCGGTGCTCCAATGGGGATTCCGACCGCGGCGGTAAAGCCGCGGTCGGACCGGCACCACTGGCGGGGTCCCGCCAGTGTACCGCGGCCCCATTGAATCCTCCGCGGCGGCGCAGCTTGCTGCACCGCCGCGGGGATTCCGACCCCCCCTACCGCCATCCAGATCCCGGCGGTCGGACCGCCGAGATCCGGATGGCGGTAGGGGGGGTCACGGGGCCCCTGGGGGCCCCTGCAGTGCCCATGCCACTGGCATGGGCATTGCAGGGGCCCCCGTAAGAGGGCCCCTACATGTATTTCACTGTCTGCTGCGCAGACAGTGAAATACGCGACGGGTGCAACTGCACCCGTCGCACAGCTTCCACTCCGCCGGCTCGATTCCGAGCCGGCTTCATCGTGGAAGCCTCTTTCCCGCTGGGCTGGCTGGCGGTCTGAAGGAGACCGCCCGCCAGCCCAGCGGGAAAATCAGAATTACCGCCGCGGTCTTTCGACCGCGGAACGGTAACCTGACGGCGGGACTTTGGCGGGCGGCCTCCGCCGCCCGCCAAGGTCAGAATGAGGGCCTAAGTCTTTAGTAAGAACTTAGATTATATATATGGATCCTTTTAGGGGTACCTGGTTTGATGAAGGCACCTCCAGTGCCTATAGAACGATAATAGGGGCCCCCAGCGCTCCTCTGTGCAAAACGGGGGCCTCCTGTGAGCATTTGGGACCAAGAGGGGCGGCACGCACCCTCTCAGTATTCCTGATGGGCCCCTCCTGGGACCTGTGATCACTGGGGGACCCCTGGGCCTCAACCGGCCCTCAGGAAGGGGGGGGGCAATGTCCACGAGACAAGGGGCACCATGCACCCCCTCCGATTCTGTAACGGACCCCTCCGGGAGCCTGTGATTTCTTAGAGTCTCCCCCGGGACTGTCCTTGCCCTTGGCAGTGGGGGAGACAACAATTATCAATACTGGCCTGCACGGGGCCACGCAAGGAAGCTGGTGGCGCTGGGGAACCTCCAGCGGGGTTCCCACCCCGCCTGTGGCCTCCTTCAGCACCTCCGGAGTGTGGGAGGAGCAGGGGGAGCCTGAGGTGAGGCCTCCCTTCCCCCTTCCTCGTCGGAAGGAATCCCTTCCCTGCCCAAGGCTCCCGCAGCACTCAGTGACTCGTCCGGCCATTGGAAAGGAGGCAGGCACCAAAGTCGGTGCCTGCCAGTTCCCCAGGGGCGCTCTACGGAGCGTGCTTCACCCCGGGGGCACGACAGGAGCGCTGGTGCTCCAAGTTTTGCAAAGAAATTGATTCTTCTGGTGCCCCGGGGGCACAAAGCAGCGAGCTCACTCGTGCTCGGTGCCACAACTTCCCCCGGGCTTGGCGGTGATTTCTTTAGCCAGAACACTGACAAAGGGGAAGTGCTTTCAAGCGCTAGGGGAATCCCCAAAGTAGCGCTTTCCTAAGCGCTAGATTAGGCATCAAGTGAAGCACCTCTCATGCTTCAGAGTCACTGCAGTGGTCAGAGGCCACAGCACCCTGCCCCTGGGGAGCCAAGGTTCAGGAAAAGGCTCACAGGTGGTGGGGCCCTAGCAACAGGCCAGCACAAGGGAAAGGCAGCAAGTGGCAAGTCCTTTATAGTGACCAAGCAGGTCACAGGTCAGCACATCAGCAGCAGTCCATGGCGGTCCCTGGTAAGTCCTTCCAGAATTTCTGTGTCCAGTTCCATGATGTTCAAAGAGTCTCCAAATTGTGGGGAAAATTCCCCTGTACTTATAGTCAGTTCTTACAGTGTTTTACAACGGTAGGGAGAGGAGGTTCCATTCAGTTACAACTGGTTCTGGGAGTGCCCCCTTTCTCCTTTCAGCACAGGCTCCAAACATCAGTGGGGTTTAACGACCCTACTGTGTGAGGCCAGGGCACAGCCTTTACAAATGTAGGTATGCCCCGCCTTTCCCTTCTCTCAGCCCAGGAAGACTATTCAGTATGCAGATGCACCTCTGTGACACCTCCACCCTCCCTATGTACAGGCTGTCTGAAAAGTATGCACAAAGCCCCAACTGTCACTCTGCCCAGACGTGGATTGGAGTCAAGCTGCAAAACACAAGAGTCATAAGCACAGATAAATGCGCACTTTCTAGAAGTGGCACTTCTGTGATAGTAATAAAAAATACACCCACACCAGTAAGCAGCATTTATTATCACTATCACAACCATACCAAACATGCCTACGCTACCCCTCATAAATCAGACAATATCCCTTACACATAAGGCAAGGCATTTCTAATGCAATCCTATGAGATGCAGCACTCACAGCGGTGAGACACCAAGTTAGGCTGGATGTTACTACTAGGACAGGCCATGCAATATGGCACATGTCCTGCCGTTCTACATACATGGCACCCTGCCCATAGGGCTAGCTAGGGCGTACCTTAGGGGTGACTTACATGTAGTAAAAGGGGAATTCTGGGCCTGGCAAGTAAGTTTAGATGCCAGGTCCCTGTGGCAGAAAACTGTGCACACAGGCCCTGCGCTAGCAGGCCTGAGACAGGTTCGAAAGTCTACTTCAGTGGGTGGCGCAAGCAGCACTGCAGGCCCACTAGTAGTATTTAATTTACAGGCCCTGGGTATAGAGATACCACTGTACAAGGGACTTATAGGTAAATTAAATATGCCAATTAGGTATAAGCCAATCATACCAACTTTAGATGGGAGAGCACCTGCACTTTAGCACTGGTCAGCAGTGATAAAGTGCTCAGAGTCCTAGAGCCAACAGCGAGAGGTTAGAAAAACCAGGAGGAAGGAGGCAAAAAGACTGGGGATGACCCTGCTAAGGCAAAAAGTCCAACACATTCAAATTGTGTTCAAGGGCGTTTATTGTAGTGCAAATATGTGACTGAAAGTGCAATGGAATGGGGTGATAGTGGAGGAAAGTCAAAGGTATTGTTCCAGTCTGTTTATAGCACAGGTCCAGAGTCCACGGGGCCATAGGAAGGGGAGCAAAGGCTGTTCAAAGTGGACAAGGTGACAGGGCAGGCAACAAGGGGGACAATCAGGAGAGTCTGATTTCCTGGTGGTGGTCTTGGTCTTGGCAAGTGTATCTGGCTTCTGCCTGGTTTGCACGTAACGTTTGCGGGTGGTTCACCTTCTGCAGGGGGAAGGGTGATGCTGGCCAGTGGGTCCTGTGGTGGGCCTCCTGTCCATTAGCTGCAGCGGTTGTGGTGGCCTGGTTAATAGACTGGCTAGTGGTAGGGGCCCACTGCTGTTCAGTCCATTCCCTCATGATGTTGGCCATGTCTGCCAACACCCCTGCTATGGCGATCATGGTGATGTTGAGGGCCTGCAAGTCCTCCCTGATCTCCTCATGGTGTTCCTCCTGCATCCGGTTGTTCTCCTGCATGTTGTTCAGGATCTGGCCCATCGTGTCCTGAGATTGTTGGTAGGCCCCCAGGACATTAGTGAGTGCCTCCTGGAGAGTCAGTTCCCTGGACCTGTCCTCCCCCTGGAGCACGGCGGTCCTCCCAGTGTCCCTGTTGCCCTGTGCCCCTGTCCCCTGAACTGTGTGCCCACTGCCACCGACCCCAAGTCCCTGATTGTCTTGGGTATGAGTTGTGGACTGGGGTCCCTGTACAGGTGGGCACACTGCTGATTGATGTGTCCTAGGGACAAAGGTCTGGAGACGCTGGGTCGGTGCAGTGGCGTTGGATACTGATGGGGGGGGCTCTGTCGTGGACTGTGTGTGGGCTGGGTTGACCGAATGACCAATGGTTGCTGATGGGCCAGGTTGTTGATCCAGATCCCGAAGTCTAGAGTTACTGTCATCACTGGGGGCATCTTCTGTTGGGGGACTGAATAGTCTTGGCACCTCCTCTCCGCTGAAATAGACAGGGGCACCTGTGGGGATGTAAGTGATGTATTATGCTTCATGCCTGTGATATTTTGTACATTCCTATCTTCCCCTCTATCATTGTTGTTGCCATGCCACCTTTGAATTTGTATGTTGATGTATTGTGGGATTGTTAGTACCCCTATGCTGTGCATGCTTTTGTGATGCGTGTCCATGCCCGGCTGGGAGGGCTGACCATGCATTGGTATGGCATGCAGGGCTTGGCATTGGGGTTAGTCATCTGCGTTGGTGCAGCGTGTGGGATGGATTGGAGTGATAGGAGTGAGGGTGAGGGTGTGAGATGGCCTGCAGGTGTGGTAAATGTTGACTTACCAGTGTCCAGTCCTCCAGATACTCCAATGAGTCCCTCTGAATGCAGTAATGCCAAGACTTGCTCCTCCCATGCTGTGAGCTGTGGGGGAGGAGGTGGGGGTCCACCGCTAGTCCTCTCTATGGCAACCTGGTGCATTGCTGCCACAGAACATACCTTCCCCCATAGGTCGTTCCACCCCTTCCTGATATCGTACCTTGTTCTTGGATGCTGTCCCCCGGAGTTCACCCTTTACATGATTATCGGCCATAGCTCCATCTTCCTTGCAATGGATATCTGCTGCACCTGTGCTCCAAACAGCTGTGGCTCTACCCTGACTATTTCCTCCACCATACACCATTGTGTATGTGGCTGTATTCTGTCAGTTTCATGGGTGTGTGTGTCATAATATGGTAAACGGATATCCGTTCAGGAGCTGAAAGATAAAATAATATTTCATTAGCGTTTTTAGGTCGAGCATTAGCGTTTGGCCTGCTGTATACTAAAGTACACAATAGAGTGAGTTCCAGCGTTTTGCTTTGTTAGTTGCAATGTCCTTCAAAAATCCTTGCTTGCTAATGGTCAGTTCTGCCTCTTTGTCCTGCCTTTTTTCACTATTGCGCTGCGTTTTTTTTTCTTTTCATTAGTGTGGCAAGAAAAGTCCAGTTAGGAGTATACAATGATAATAGCTCTAACTCGAGCAAATGCGTGACCAGTTGCATTGAAAATGCTAGTTTTTTAGGGGATTTTAAGATTTTTGATTTAGCCCCCATCTCTGCTTGCAGTTCCCAGACTTTTGTTTTGCATCTTTGGATGTTGTCTGTCTGAAGTCGGCGCTCTGAATCCTGTCTTGTGTGGCCGGAGCAGTCCTATGTGAGTCGATCATTAGTGTCCCATTCATTTGACACAACCGCTCACAAAAAAAGAAATATAATGCGGATGTGAACCGCTTTTAGGCATAATGTAAAGGCACTTACTGTGAGTATAATTACTAACTCTGCATTCCTATTTTTTATTTTCTTTAGCGAGCCAGACTTCGCTGTACTGCGCATGCTCCATGCAACAGCAAAGGCAATACTTGTTTTTGCTCTTTACGGCAGATTCCTGTGGTTATTTCAGTTTAACTACATTATTTTCCTCCTCTCTCCACACCACCAATGGTGAGTCAACACCCATGTTGACTGTGGCCTTTGATATTATGTCACGATCCATAATCCATGGCTGCCATTCTATAGGTATTTGCCAGGGAAGTTGTTTATGCTTGCACCGAATATTTTAGAGATTCGATCGGGAGACCCCTCCTGATGTTGTAATTTACCAGCGATTAGATTAAGCATTAGCAGAAGACATCTTGTATTTAACAACTATCATGAACATTTTGCAGAATCCATTAGTATTCATGGCAGCCATTTTCTCTGCCACATGCTGCCATGTGCTCTGTCCTACCTTCCTGTTAACTCCTCTTGAAATCTGTCTAGCGAACAAGTTATATTTAGCATCCCCCACTTTCGCATATGCCCAGTAGGGTCTGCAGCTGTTAGTAATTAGTACCAAACAGTATTGTGTCTGCAGGTTCTTGAAAACTGTTAGCTCCTCCTACTTATCGACTGTGCGTTTCCATATGACCATATATGTATATAAATCTTGCTTCTATGATTGTACCACCTTCTTTTGAGCCCCTGCATGGGTATAAAAGGAACATGCTCTTTTAGTTCGGTGTGCTACTTCAAACATTACCAAAGGGGTGCTGCTTGAACTGTAGTACCACCTCTTGAGGTTTAATAAACTTTGGCCCGTATTTATACTCCGTTTGCGCCGAATTAGCGTCGTTTTTTTCGACGCAAATTCGGCGCAAAACTAACGCCATATTTATACTTTGGCTTTAGACGCGTCTAGCGCCAAAGTATTGGCAAATAGCGTCATTTTTTTGCGTGAACGCCTTCCTTGCGTTAATGAGATGCAAGGAAGGCGTTCCCGTCTAAAAAAATGACGGCGACGCAAATGCGTCGTATTTATACTTCCGGGCAAAAATCACGCCCGGGAGTTGGCGGGTCAAAAAACCCCGCATTTGCGCCACTATTTAACGCCTGGGTCAGGGTAGGCGTTAAGGGGCCTGTGGGCTCAAAATGAGCCCACAGGTGCCCTCCCCTGCCCCCAGGGACCCCCCCTGCCACCCCTGCCCACCCCAGGAGGACACCCAAGGATGGAGGGACCCACCCCAGGGACATTCAGGTAAGTTCAGGTAAGTATAATTTTTTATATTTTTTAATTTTTTTTGGGTGGCATAGGGGGGCCTTATTTGTGCCCCCCTACATGCCACTATGCCCAATGACCATGCCCAGGGGACACAAGTCCCCTGGGCATGGCCATTGGGCAAGGGGGCATGACTCCTGTCTTTACTAAGACAGGAGTCATGAAATGGCGTCTGGGCGTCGTAAAAAAATGGCGCAAATCGGGTTGAGGCGATTTTTTGGCCTCAACCTGACTTGCCCCATTTTAAGACGCCCTAACGTCATTTTTTCCCAACGCCGGCGCTGCCTGGTCTACGTGTTTTTTTTCCACGCACACCAGGCAGCGCTGGTCTGCTTGCGCCGGCTAACGCCATTCCATAAATACGGCGCCCGCATGGCGCTTCAGAATGGCGTTAGACGACGCTAAATTTTTTGACGCTAAACTGCGTTAGCGCAGTTTAGCGTCAAAAAGTATAAATATGGGCCTTTGTCTTTTATTTCAGTTTCTGTGTCAACTTCTTCCTTTATGATCTGAGGATTTTGTGCAGAGGAGGGTGAACCCCTTGCACTAGTAGGGACTACGAAAAGGAGGATATTCATAGGAATCAGCGCTCACAGTAAATCACCAAAAGGTAGTGCGATACATAAATATATACACGGTGCTCCTGACAGGAGGAACCCCCCACACCTCCTGGGTTTCTGAAAAGAAACAAAATAGCAAAAAACAAATGTCAAGGCACTTGTGAATCGCAAACTCAGTTATCCTTGTTTTGGTGTCTTGTTCACTTGGTGTAAATGCACATATTATATTAACGCCACGAGATACAAGGACTTCGGTCCTCTCTGCAATTTTGCACGAAGATATTGTGTTCATACATAGATAGGGGCACATGCGGGATAACTCGGACTGCTTTTCTGTGATTAAGCTAATGTTGGACTCTCTGGAGAAGGACTAAAACGCTAATATAAACCGTTCTCCTTGATTATTTTGTGTAAGCCCTGATGAAGTCTCTGAGAGCAAATCCACTCACAGGATGAAACACGTGTTGGCTGTTGGCTGTTGCTGCAATGGACATTATCCTGGTCGGACTTATGCTTAATGATTGTGAACAGGACACCAAAACAAAGACACAAGGATAACTGAGTTTGCGATTCACGAGTGCCTTGACATTTGTTTTTTTCCCTTGCACTAGTAGGCCTTGCTGAGGCTTACTCTGACAAATTGGCACCCGAACAGGGACTCATCGGGGACTCGGATGCCCGAAGGATTGGTCGCGACGAAGGATTAGGATCTCGCTGCGGACGATCAATGCCCGAGGAGACCCGAGTCTTGGCAACCACGGCGTTTTTCCCTTCTTTCTGATCTGACCATCCAGGTGGCGCCAGTCATCGACTCTTCTGTTGATTCGCCGTGCAGTGACCATTTGGTCAATTTTAGAACTTGGCAGTTGGAACCTGTGATTGGTAAGTGTGGGTTTTGATGCCTTTGTTTGGTGATGTAGTTTAGCAACACTTACTGTGGCTCTCGTGTTTTGGGTGACTAGTCAATTTGTGTCCTTTGAATTAATAATTAAATTGAAATTTATATAGGCAGGTAATGAGGAGAATTTTCTCCAATTTAATTTTGATTTGAACGGCACATCGTACTAGAGGTACCTTAAGTGCTACTTTGATTATAATACTGCATATTCTGCACTATTTTTTAGCATGCCTATTTTTTGCGCACTTCGTAGGATGTGTAGTTTTTGTAATGGTACCAATTTGAGACTGGAACAATCGCAACCACCACTCCCCGGGAGGGGACGCCCAATAGATATATGTATGTTAAACACGGTCTTTCCTCTATAATGTACAGCACATTATGGAATAAATACACTCGTGGGGATCCTGAGTTATGTTGGCCAATGCATGGGTCATTTGATTTGCGAAAGATTGAGTATGTGGAACAATGTATGTTTAAGCGAAGGTCTAGACAAGATATGTTTGACTGTGTACGAATGTGGGAGAAAGAAGTGCATGAACGAGTGAAGCGTGAGCAAGCCTTGATTGAGAAAGAGCAGCAGAAGAATGTATATGCAAAAGCATTGGAAATGAGAAAGAAAAAAATAAATGATTTAAAAGAGATAGAAGAGAAAGAACGTAAATTACAGGTAACTGGCCAATACGCTGTTGGGCAACCTCTCTATCCTATCCTTAATAAACCGCACAATGATTTTTTGTTACTAGATCGCCCACCAACTCCGTATGCCGTTCCTTCTGCTCCTCATGAGTTAGCTGAGGACTCCGGTTCGGAGCAACAGAAGATACGAGACACTCGCTCTATGTTGCCTGCTGACCGCGCGTCTGAGCTTAGATCTATCGCTTGTAAAGCAATTCGTGGCGTTGTCTCAGCTTCTGAACTTTTAAACGACATGAAAGGGTGGACGGAAAGGGAGAAGCTATATTTTACTGAGGCGTTTGGCACAGAAGTTATTGAACTATTTCGGAAATATTCTGATGAGTTAGAGCCCGATGATGTAGCAGTTGATCGTAAGCAAATGCGTGATGGTCTTTTTGTTTTCTCCCAGGTGGCTGATGCAATCAGGCGTTTGGTGAAACTATGTGTTGAGGCAGTCCATTTGTGAGAGGAGAAAAAGGCCGCGGATGCAGTTGCACGGACATCTCAGACCGGCGGAGTGCAAGCTTCCATCTTCGGAACAGATAAGACTTTGATAGTTCACGCGAAACCAATGTGGGAGGCCGTGCCTCTGTATGTTCCTCCTAAAGGATCGGGTACAAGTGATGATACAACTTCTGTTGATGCTAAGGGTTATTTTATTTATAATTTGGTGTATACTCCTTGGAATAGGGCAGATGTAATGGCACTTAAAACAGCATTACCTGACCTGCAGAAAAATCCAGCAGCCTTTTATGAGAAGTTGAGGGAGCCATTAGCTCTTGTACTATGACTTTGGCTGACATTGATTTATTTTTCAGATTGATATTACCGCCAGATATGTGGAGAACTGTTCGTAAAGTTGACCATCGTGTAGCTTTTGGAGCAATATGGAAAGATTTAGAACAGATGTACGAGGATAGGAAACCTGCGAATAAGCCGTATCAGTTGATTTTAGATCTTCCCGCAGCTATATTAGTTAAGTTAAAAACAATTATTCCCCCTAAAAAGATAGATTGGACTGTTTTAGCGTCTTGTAAGCAAAAGGCAGATCAATCGGTCTCTGATTTCTTTACACGCTTTGAAGATGCATTTCATGATTTTAGCGGCCAGTCATTGTCAGATGATACGGGCAGACATCTGTTCGTCTATAAATATGCTGCAAATCTGTTACCAGGAATAGCTAGTCATCTAAAAGCTAGTGAAAGTTCATGGACTACCTCTACTCCGGTTTCTCTTTTGACTATGGCTCAGTATTATGAACGTCAGGAATTAGAAGCAAAGGGTAGCGAGGATAAAAAGACAAAAGAATTAAAGACAAAGGTTATGTTGGCTCAAGCTTATGGTCCGCCTTTTAGAGGTAGTGTTAGAGGTGGACGTGGATCTTATGGTTCTTCTTACACTCGTTCGAATTTGTCTGTTGATCAGTGTGCGCATTGTAAGAAATGTGGGCATTGGGCTGCTGATTGTCCAGCACTACGTGTGCAGCAGTGTTCACGTGGTCGGGGACAAATGAGAAATTGCTCAGGATATTCAGGGCCTAGAGGAAGCACGAATGATCGTGCTAGGTTTGATGCTAATGTACGAGGGCAGGATGGGTTTAACACTTTTGATAGACGGAACCAATACCAGATGTTTAACTATATGCAGCCTGATTTCCAAGATTCTGCTTATACATAGGATTGCCTCTGATGGGGTAAGAAATCAGTTGAAGTTCCAGTAGATCAGAGGAGTCCCTATGTTACAACACATGTTTTGGGTTCCACTGATCAGTTTCTGGTTGATACAGGAGCGACTCGTAGTGCCTTGTCTAAACAATTGCTTCCAAGGGCTCCCCTGTCTGGCTTAACCATTACATCGATAGGTTTAGATGGAACACCCTCCACTAGCCTATTGTCACAACCACTTGCATTCCATTTTTGATAAATGTACTGCTCCATGTCCATTTTTGCTTTCTCGAAACACAGCAGACAATATTGTGGGTCTTGATATGCTCAAGTATTTTAGGGCTACAATACGATGCTCTCTTGAAGGGGTGCGTGTTATTTTGAATGATAATCATCCTGTGATGGAAAGAGCTTGTCTTGTTAAAGAGGATGTTGCATTAGCTTTACTCCCTAGTTCTTTGTGGGCTACTTCAGATACTGATGTGGGACAAATGATTATTCCACCGGTACATATTAGTATCAAGGAGGGAGCTGTATTGCCACGTTTGCCACAATACAAAATTTCACAGGAGGGCGAAGAAGCACTCACATGAATTGTGCATGATCTTACTGCAGTTGGAGTTGTTGAGGAAGTTCCGTATAATGTTTGTAACAGTCCGATTATTCCTATTCTGAAAAAGGATACTGATCCTAGGATTTACCGATTCATTATTGATTTACGAGAAGTGAATAAGATTGTGGTACCACAATATCCTGTGGTATCTAACATCACGACACTTCTTACTTTGGTTCCCCCAACAGCAACAACATTCTCTGTGATAGACTTGAGGAATGCTTTCTTTTCGATCCCTATTCATCCTGACAGCTAATATTTGTTTGGTTTTACGTTGAATAAATGATCATAGAGATTTTGCAGAGTTCCTCAAGGCTATACTGAGAGTCCAAGTATTTACAGTCAAGCGTTAAAACGACAACTTGATTCTTTTGTTTTGCCTGAAGGTGTGGCTCTCATGCACTATGTCGATGATATTTTGTTGGCAGCTGATACCCCTGAGAATGTGAAAAGTGCACTTTGTCCTTACTTTCTTTTCTTGCTTCACACCATCATAAAGTGTCACAAAAGAAATTGCAATATTGTAGACCAAAGGTAACCTATTTAGGTCACCTTTTGTCTAAGGAGGGCCGTGCACTTACATCAGATCGTATTCAAGCAATTTTAGACACACCAGTACCCTCTACTCAGAAAGATGTTCGTGCATTCCTTGGTCTTACTTCTTTTTGTAGGCAATGGATATTAGGGTTTTCACACATTGTCAAACCTTTGCTAGCACTTTTGACTAAAGATACTCCAATGCCCCTCCCATGGACCGACGAATGTGAGGCTGCTTTCCGGCAGTTACGTCAAGCCCTTTGTTCAGCACCACTGTTAGGTACTCCAGATTACATGAAGCCTTTTGTACTCTACGTATATGAGAAAGATGGATGTGCATTGTCAGTCTCAGTGCAGACACATGGCGATAAGCAGCGTCCCTGTGCATATTTTTCAGCAGTACTTGATCCTGTCGCTCGAGCGTTGCCTGGGTGTTTTCGTTCAGTTGCAGCAACAGCTGTGTCAATACATCAGCGTGAAGGGATAGTTTTGTCACATAAGCTGTTGGTGTTAGTACCCCATGCGGTTGATGCTCTTTTAAATCAAACAAAGACGCAACATTTAACTAGCGCTCGCCCGACAGGATATGAATTGACATTGCTGGCTCCTCACATTACACTAAAGAGATGTGCAACACTAAATCCAGCCACTTTGTTGCCATATCCGGTGACTCGGCCTCAGTCACAAGAAACACATGATTGTATATTCCTTACCGAAGAACAGACAAAGGGTCGTATTGATTTGCAAGATACGCCCCTTCCAGATGTAGATGGGGAATTGTGGGTTGATGAGTCTTGTTTGAAGTTGCCAGACGGTACGACCTCAGCTGCATATGCAATCACCACAATACACACAGTAGTGGAGACAGCTCGTATACCACAGAAGTCAGCTCAAGCAGCTGAACTAATAGCTTTGACATGAGCCTGTGAGGTTAGTACTGACTTATGTGTGAACATTTATACAGACAGCCGCTATGCTTTTGCAGTGGCTCATGATTTTGGTTTGCTTTGGAAGGAGAGAGGATTTCTCACATCCCACGGGATGCAGATAATGCACGGAGAATTAGTGCATAACCTCTTGACTGCATTGACATATCCAAGAAAATAGCTATTGTAAAGTGTAGTGCACATAAGAGAGTGACCGATAAGATAGGGCAAGGTAATGCCCTTGCGGACCTCGTAGCACGTGAGACTGCGATACAGCGAAGTACTACTTCTATGTATGTAGTGAAGTAACAAGCTGAATGTTGGCATAATGCTAGACAAGACGTATTAGATATACAGAAATCTGCTTCTTTGAAAGAACGTGAGCAATGGTCTGAAGAAGGAGAATTGGATGATGAGGGCTGTTGGTGGAATAAGCAGATGCCCACAGACATGAAGGTATCCAACACGATTAACCATGAGGTACTCAATTCTGAGGAGGGTGGTAGGGGACTGATGTGGGATAAAGGTAGGCCTGCTATGGATCAGAGGGTCTTTAGTGGGCAGACTTGTAACATAAAACAAACAAATAGCCCATTAATTTTATTGTCTTGGAATGTAGCAGGTCTTGATAAGAAATTGGATGACCCCGCCTGGGGTTCCTTTATCAAACATATAGACATATGTGCTTTTCAGGAAACATGGGCAGAGAGAGATAAGGTTATAGATGGATTTTCTTCCTTTTCAGTCCTCGCAACTCCCTCGGAGAAGGGTAAGGGCTGTGCAAAGGGTGGGCTCTTGTTATGTATAAATAAGGATGTACAATGTGATTTCCAGCTATTAGAAATAGATTCTGCTGATTTAATGGGTATTCGAAATAAATTTAAACAAGATCTAACTATAGTCATTATTAATGTGTACAATCGATCAGTTTTGCGGAATACTGAATCCCAAATTCTAGTCGCATTAATCAGTTACTTGGAGACTATACATCCTTCTACTCTACTGATTATAGCCGGGGATATGAACTGTACTTTTGAGCCTTCCCCCTTGCTTAGTGGTCTAACAGATGAGGAAAATGAGCTCTGGGGGATACCCCAGTTAAATAGTACTCGGCTCGGCACACGTTCTTGTGTGGCCACACCGCTTGCCTCCCTTTGCTTAAAATTTGGATTAAGGGCTTGCAATGGTAGGACATTATCTGACTTAAAACTTGCCCCGGCATTTAAACGGGACATGTCTATAAGTACCATTGACTATGTTAGGCTATGGCCACATTTAAGGGATATGAAAGTGGAAGCTAGAAGTGAGAGTGATCATTTTCCCCTACTACTCACATTGTCGGGGGAGATGTTTAGGATATGCTTGGACCGAATATTTTAGAGATTCGATCGGAAACCCCTCCTGATGTTGTAATTTAGCAGCGATTAGATTATGCATTAGCAGAAGACATCTTGTATTTAACAACTATTGTGAACATTTCGCAGAATCCATTAGCATTCATGGCAGCCATTTTCTCTGCCACATGCTGCCATGTGCTCTGTCCTACCTTCCTGTTAACTCCTCTTGAAATCTGTCTAGCAAACAAGTTATATTTAGCATCCCCCACTTTCGCATATGCCCAGTAGGGCCTGCAGCTGTTAGCAATTAGTAACAAACAGTAATGTGTCTACTAGTTCTTGAAAACTGTTAGCTGCTCCTACTTATCGACTGTGCGTTTCCATATGACCATATATGTATATAAATCTTGCTTCTATGATTGTACCACCTTCTTTTGAGCCCCTGCATGGGTATAAAAGGAACATGCTCTTTTAGTTCGGTATGCTACTCCAAACATTACCAAAGGGTGCTGTTTGAACTGTAGTACCACCTCTTGAGGTTTATTAAACTTTGTCTTTTATTTCAGTTTCTGTGTCAACTTCTTCCTTTATGATCTGAGGATTTTGTGCAGAGGAGGGTGAACCCCTTGCACTAGTAGGGACTACGAAAAGGAGGATATTCATAGGAATCAGCGCTCACAGTAAATCACCAAAAGGTAGTGCGATACATAAATATATACACGGTGCTCCTGACAGGAGGAACCCCCCACACCTCCTGGGTTTCTGAAAAGAAACAAAATAGCAAAAAACAAATGTCAAGGCACTTGTGAATCGCAAACTCAGTTATCCTTGTTTTGGTGTCTTGTTCACTTGGTGTAAATGCACATATTATATTAACGCCACGACATACAAGGACTTCGGTCCTCTCTGCAATTTTGCACGAAGATATTGTGTTCATACATAGATAGGGGCACATGCGGGATAACTCGGACTGCTTTTCTGTGATTAAGCTAATGTTGGACTCTCGGGAGAAGGACTAAAACGCTAATATAAACCGTTCTCCTTGATTATTTTGTGTAAGCCCTGATGAAGTCTCTGAGAGCAAATCCACTCACAGGATGAAACACGTGTTGGCTGTTGGCTGTTGCTGTAATGGACATTATCCTGGTCGGACTTATGCTTAATGATTGTGAACAGGACACCAAAACAAAGACACAAGGATAACTGAGTTTGCGATTCACGAGTGCCTTGACATTTGTTTTTTTCCCTTGCACTAGTAGGCCTTGCTGAGGCTTACTCTGACAAATTGGCACCCGAACAGGGACTCATCGGGGACTCGGATGCCCGAAGGATTGGTCGCGACGAAGGATTAGGATCTCGCTGCGGACGATCAATGCCCGAGGAGACCCGAGTCTTGGCAACCACAGCGTTTTTCCCTTCTTTCTGATCTGGCCATCCAGGTGGCGCCAGTCATCGACTCTTCTGTTGATTCGCCGTGCAGTGACCATTTGGTCAATTTTAGAACTTGGCAGTTGGAACCTGTGATTGGTAAGTGTGGGTTTTGATGCCTTTGTTTGGTGATGTAGTTTAGCAACACTTACTGTGGCTCTCGTGTTTTGGGTGACTAGTCAATTTGTGTCCTTTGAATTAATAATTAAATTGCAATTTATATAGGCAGGTAATGAGGAGAATTTTCTCCAATTTAATTTTGATTTGAACGGCACATCGTACTAGAGGTACCTTAAGTGCTACTTTGATTATAATACTGCATATTCTGCACTATTTTTTAGCATGCCTGTTTTTTGCGCACTTCGTAGGATGTGTAGTTTTTGTAATGGTACCAATTTGAGACTGGAAGAATCGCAACCACCACTCCCCGGGAGGGGACGCCCAATAGATATATGTATGTTAAACACGGTCTTTCCTCTATAATGTACAGCACATTATGGAATAAATACACTCGTGGGGATCCTGAGTTATGTTGGCCAATGCATGGGTCATTTGATTTGCGAAAGATTGAGTATGTGGAACAATGTATGTTTAAGCGAAGGTCTAGACAAGATATGTTTGACTGTGTACGAATGTGGGAGAAAGAAGTGCATGAACGAGTGAAGCGTGAGCAAGCCTTGATTGAGAAAGAGCAGCAGAAGAATGTATATGCAAAAGCATTGGAAATGAGAAAGAAAAAAATAAATGATTTAAAAGAGATAGAAGAGAAAGAACGTAAATTACAGGTAACTGGCCAATACGCTGTTGGGCAACCTCTCTATCCTATCCTTAATAAACCGCACAATGATTTTTTGTTACTAGATCGCCCACCAACTCCGTATGCCGTTCCTTCTGCTCCTCATGAGTTAGCTGAGGACTCCGGTTCAGAGCAACAGAAGATACGAGACACTCGCTCTATGTTGCCTGCTGACCGCGCGTCTGAGCTTAGATCTATCGCTTGTAAAGCAATTCGTGGCGTTGTCTCAGCTTCTGAACTTTTAAACGACATGAAAGGGTGGACGGAAAGGGAGCAGCTATATTTTACTGAGGCGTTTGGCACAGAAGTTATTGAACTATTTCGGAAATATTCTGATGAGTTAGAGCCCGATGATGTAGCAGTTGATCGTAAGCAAATGCGTGATGGTCTTTTTGTTTTCTCCCAGGTGGCTGATGCAATCAGGCGTTTCGTGAATCTATGGCTGTCATTACAACATTGGTGGTAAAAGCTGCTTACCCCCGTGCAGAAGACCGCCAACACACCGCCGCGGAATTCCACCACAGCTATTATGACCCATACCTCGGAATCCGACAAAATTCAGACACCCACACAAGTCCGCCACACAAAAGGTCAGTGATAAACTGGCAAAAACAAAACCTCCACCCTCACACCAACAGAAATACGCCCACACTATCACGACCCACGAATCCACGCAGCGGTCTTTCAACCGTGGTATTCCATTGGCGGTACACACTGCTGCGCTCAAAATACACACACATCTCCAAAACACAGCCACATTGGACAATTCGTAATACACACACCTGATACACATACACACACCACTCCCACACACCCAATACAATATAAAACACACTCCCACATCACCCACAAACCCCTTTGACCACAATTACAGAGAGAAGGCCAGAGAGAGACACCACCATCAACAAACTAGCATCCACAGGCACACAACACCATCTCCCACATAACTTCCACGCACCTCACACTACACACCACTACATATCACCACACTTATCACCAGACCAGACACACCACCCCACACATCACCTACACCACCCCATGGCACGGCAAAGACACCCCAGGTTCTCGGAGGAGGAGCTCAGGGTCATGGTGGAGGAAATCGTCCGGGTAGAGCCACAGCTATTTGGATCACAGGTGCAGCACACCTCACTTGCAAGGAAGATGGAGCTATGACGAAGAATAGTCGACAGGGTCAACGCAGTGGGACAACACCCAAGAAATCGGGAGGACATCAGGAAGAGGTGGACTGTCCTACGGGGGAAGGTGCGTTCCGTGGTCTCAAGACACCACCTGGCGGTTCAGCGGAATGGCGGCGGACCCCCACCCCCTCCCCCACAAATAACAACATGGGAGGAGCAGGTCTTGGCGATTCTGCATCCTGAGGGCCTCGCAGGAGTCGGTGGAGGAATGGACTCTGGTAAGTCGAATCTTAACTATTACAGTCCCCACCCTACCTGCATGCTGTCACATACCCCTACCCTCGCCCCCACCCCTATCACTCCAACTCCTCACAAATGTACCAATATCACAAACCACACATCCCAACACCAAGCCATGCATGCAACAACAACGCATGGACACCCATCACCAAAGCATGCCCACTGCACATACCCATACACCCCCCTAAACCATCATCACACAAGCTCCCACACAGGAATGCCAGCACTGGGGTACACGGCCACCCACCCATTGCACACCATGACACACACAGTTGCAATAATCATGCCTTTCCACCCCTGCATGACCACAAACCAATGTCACCAGACAGAAGGGTCCAGACTTGTCCACTCCACCCACAGAAGAGGCCCACAGTGATGACAGCACCTCTGTCCACCTGGATCTAGATGACCAGCCCGGACCATTGAGGGCCTCGGGACAGTTCCCCTCACACAGGCACAGGCCACCACAGACCTTCCCCCCTCTGGAAACACCAGCACAGCACCCACCCAGCGGGCCCATACCTCCGTAACCAGGACACGTCAATCAGCGGTGTGTCCTCCCCTACAGGGAACCCAGGCAAACCCACCACCCCAACAACAGCAGGGACCTGGGGGCAGTGGTAGTGGGCACACGGTCCACGGGACGGAGGCACAGGAACACAGGGGAACTGGGAGGGCTGCTGTGCGACAGGGGGCGGACAGGCCAAGGGAACCCACTCTCCACGAGGCCCTCTCCTCCATCATGGGAGCATACCACCACTCCCAGGAGACGATGGCGATGGTCCTGGCCAAGTTTCAGGAGACCCAGCGCATGCAGGAGGAACAGTATTTGGGGTTGAGGGAGGAACTCAGAACCATCAGCTCCGCCCTGGGCACCATCGTAGGGGTGCTGAAGGACATGCAAAAGACCATGAGGGACACCGTGGCACTCCAAGGGGCCCCTGACACTAGCATGGACGATGAACTGCCCACCACCTCTGCCGGCGCTAGTGGACAGGACGCCCACCACAGAACCACCACACCAGCACCCCACCCCCTGCAGACAGAACACCACCCGCAAGGGGTCCCTGAGATCCAGGAACAGGACAGAGCAAGATGGCAAGACCCCCGCCAGGAAATTAGACCACCCTGATTGTCCTCCCACTGTCCCACTTAGTAACCCTGTCCATATTCGAACTGCCCCAGCTCCACTTCCTATGCCCATATGGGCAGTGCACCTGTGTGACTAATAGACTGGACTCTGCCATGGACATTCCTCCACCATCACCCATCACCATTTTACAGCCCCCCTCCAATAATTAGCACTTCAATAAACACCCTTGAACCACAAAACAATCTGGAGTCAGTCTGTGATTTAGAAAATTTGTATTAGCAATGACAGTGTCAAAAAGCGTTTTCTATTGTAATGCCAACATACCTATGTGACACATCACAAGTCAATGAAGGATGCAAGCAGATGACACACGTTGGTAACCAGTTACCAAATACTGCTACCAATTGACTGACAGGATAGAGGTAGAAGTGTGAAAGTGAATGTAATAGTAAAAAAAAGTGTTCTCCCTGTGTGTCACTGGAAATATTGCTGTAAGACTGACTCCCTGTTGTCTATGTCTTCTTCCTCAGCTTCCTCCTCATCACTGTCCACAGGCTTTACAGGCTACACAGCTGCCACAACACCGTCATCTGGACCATCCTCCTGCAGAAAAGGCACCTGGCGTCGCAAAGCAAGATTGTGAAGCATCAAGCAGGGCGATGATGATCTGGCACACCTTCCTTGGTGAGTAGAATAGGGAACCACCTGTCATATGGAGGCACCTGAACCTGGCCTTCAGGAGGCTGAAGATGCGTTCGATCACCCTCCTAGTCCGCCCATGGGCCTCATTGTAGCGTTCCTCTGCCCTGGTCCTGGAATTCCTCACTGAGGCAGGTTGGGGTAACCAGTGTCCCCTAATAGGCACACCTGGTGCCACTGGAGTTGACCCATCACATAAGGGATGCTGCTATTCCACAGGATGTAGGCGTTATGCACAGAGCCAGGGAACATAGCATTTACCTGGGAGATGTACTGGTCTGCCAAACACACCATCTGTACATTTATGGAATGATAACTCTTCCGGTTCCTGTACACCTGTTCACTCCTGTGGGGGGGAACCAGAGCTACATGGGTGCAATCAATAGCACAGATGATGTTGGGGATATGTCCAAGGGCATAGAAGTCACCTTTCACTGTAGCCAAATCCTCCACCTGAGGGAAAACGATGTAGCTCCTTACGTGTTTCAGCAGGGCAGACAACACTCTGGACAACACGTTGGAAAACATAGGCTGGGACATCCCTGATGCCATGGCCACTGTTGTTTGAAACGATCCACTTGCAAGGAAATGGAGCACTGATAGCACCTGCACTTCAGGGGGTATACCTGTGGGATGGCGGATTGGTGAGATCAGGTCTGGCTCCAACTGGGTACACAGTTCCTGGATTGTGGCACGGTCAAACCTGTAGGTGATGATTAAATGTCGCTCCTCCATTGTTAACAGGTCCACCAGCGATCGGTACACCGGAGGATTCCGCCATCTCCTCAAATGTCCCAGCTGACGGTTTGTAAATAATTTACCTTCACACTTTAATGATACGAAACATGTACTGAGTTTATTGTCAGATATTCAATGGGAACCAGGGATGTTTTTGGTAACGTTAGATGTGACAGCTCTTTACACTAGTATTCAACATGATTGGGGATTGAAAGCAATAGAACACATTCTAAACAAAAGATCGGCGAGCCTATTAGAACATACACACATGTTGTTGGATATGATTGATCTTATACTTAATAATAATTACTTTATGGTCAAACAAAGCTGGTTCAGACAAAAGCAGGGTGTAGCGATGGGTTCGAAATTTTCACCATCATATGCCAACTTGTTTATGGGATGGTTCAAAGAAAATTGGGTTTGGGGCTCTAAAGTGGCGGATTGGCATTCATATATCCTCTATTGGGGGCGATATATTGATGATTGTCTTATGATATGGACAGGGGATGCAGTAGCGTTGGAGACATTTTGCGATTACCTCAATGGGAATGATGTGAATATGAAATTTACATATAAGTATAGTGAGTTCAAAATAGAATTTTTGGATGTAGAATTATTTGTGGAGAATAACAGAATAGAAAGTAGATTGTTTCGGAAAAGTACTTCCTGCAATACCATATTGCATGCGTCAAGTTCACACCCACCACATCAAATAGAGGCTATACCGTTGGGTGAGATGATCAGAGCGAGAAGGATTTGTAGTAGGGATTGTGATTTTTATGATACTCTTGCTGATATGGAGCATAGATTTAAAGTGAGAGGTTATTCAGACAATAATATTATTAAATCGCGAAATAAAGCTCTTAAGATCTCCCGTTCACAGACACTATCACTGAGGACTCAAAAGAATGAGGAGGACAAGAGAAATAGTGCTCAGAGATTGAGGATTGTTTTAAATTACACAGAGGTTTCTCATAAATTATTGAAAATAATGAAAAAACACTGGCCAATACTGACTCAAGATGAGATACTCAAGAAATATATAGGTATGAGACCGGAGGTGTCGTTCAGAAGAGGTAATACCCTCCATAGTATTTTAAGCCCAAGTTATATACCAGAGGAAACTAAGGTAAATTGGCTTAGTGTACAGAACTGTAGTTTTTTTAAATGCGGTTCATGTGCAATGTGCAAATGGGCATGGCAATCTAAGAAAGAGTTTTTTGATAGAAGAGGAGGTAAAATTCATATAAAATCACATATAGATTGTAATACAAAATTTGTAGTTTATATGCTTGTTTGCAAATGTGAGAAGATATATGTGGGCAGCACGATACGCCCACTTAAGACTAGAATATCGGAACACTGGAGGGCAATTAAACAACTAGATGAGCGTTACCCGATAGCCTCGCACATGATGGTATGTAAAGCACAAGGAGCACACAAAGACTTTAAGTTTTTTGGTTTTGAACATTGTGAAATTAACCCACGGGAGGGGCAATAGAGAGTTGGCCTTAAGAAGAAGGGAATCACTGTGGATCATGAAGTTAGGAGCGGTAGAACAAGGATTAAACACAGATCATGAGATGGAGTATTTTCTTGGTGAATAATTACAAACAAAAGTCTCTACGAATAAGTTTACACTGATTTAATCATAAGTAAAATTAAGGATATATTAAGTAATATGATTAATTAAGTTTATTATTTTTAATTTTACTTTACTTTATTTTCTATTATCATTTCATAAAGTAACTTTAAAAAATTATAATTTTATTTAAGTAGAGATAGGCATCTGTTAGTATATGATATGGAGCTTTTATAGAATGGAGCTTATATAGGAGGGAATTGGCTCCAAGTATATTACAATTATTAGATTAATGTGGTTGTTTTCCTCGTTGGACTTAGTTGCAGCTAATGTAGTCCGTTTTCGATGTTTAGTATGTTTTGTTGTTAACTAAATAGGGAGATCGCAAGTTGTTAGTGCATCATTTATGTTCATAGTGGAGCCGATTAGTTTCGCGAAACTCCGTTTTCTATTTTATTATTTTTCCGTGGCGTCCGACGTGTTTAAATAGGACGCACAACAGCAACTCGGTTTAATCAATCGGAGCGTACTCGCTGAAATTTGGATACCATACCAGGTAAATCGAGACTCTCAATCTCTATCTGCATGGATAGATTGAAGTGTATTGTCCGTGTATTTTAATGGGTGCTAATTCTCGTAATAGGTACATCCATTGATAATGAGTGGAGAGATGTTTTAGCATTTAACTCAAGCTTATAAGCGAACTGGTAAGTTTATTTGGGGATCGTATGAATATTATATATATGATATAAATTGTTGAATAATTTAAATAATTTATTTTCTTGGATTCATGTATTATTAGATTTCTACGTTGATGGTCAAGAAGCACTTTGGTTTATTAAAAGAAATCTTAGCATAATCGAGCTAGTAAGGTAAAATCTAAATAAATTGGGGCACACATTTTCTGTGGGGATTATAATTAAATAAAATTGGGTCCTTTGGAGTAAATGAAGAGCATGACATTAATTTATATTTATACTTATATCTATAATCATTGTGAGTTTATCATATATCAATGGTATGTATTTGTAACATATACTATTGTGTGGACACCAAACGGGTTCTTAATTAGAATTATAGTGGAGCTGCACTTGCTTTATGTATCACTACACGGTCTAGATTTTGTCAGGGTGAAATATTTATGGAATGATGTGCTCACTTGAGACAGATTTGTTAATGTCACCTATTTTTGTTGGATATTTGCATGGTTCTCACCAATTCACATGATTGTTTTTTGTGGTAATTTTTTTTTGGTATTTTGAAGTTTATATTAAGGGTATGGATAAAAGAAAATTGATTACTGATTTATGTTATTTGGTAATATTGTTTTAGGAAGTATTGGATGGATCTTTATTTAATAAGGAAGTCCTGAGGAAATCCTAGGGGCACTCCCCCGGATGAAACACGTGTTGACAACGGAATCAAAAATAGGGATTTCTCTTGGTTTAGGAAGTTATTTAATTAGATGAATTATGTAATTGTGAATTTGAACAATGTTATTTCTATTCATGATTGTATATAGGGTGTATGATTTTGAGTATTCTTTAATCTGAAATGAGAATAATAAATTTGTGTAATGTTACAATTTGGTGTCATCTCAGATAGATACAGTGTGTATAATACTGTGTTTCATGCTAGTTTTTTCTAATCTACTTAGAGTGGATTTCTTGCACGTGTGCCACTACTCCTTATAACATTGTTAGGATATCCTTCTGAGATATCGTGGTGGTAATTTTTGGAGGGTGGTTACCTGAGTTGTTTGTGCACCGTGTCATTTGAATTATCTTAAGTTCTAATTGTTAGAAGTAGGAGCGCCAATCACTCACCATTTCACCCTCTCTTTTTGGATTCAACAAATTCCCAGGTATGTACCCACAGATACACAGAACCAAAAAATACATAACTCTTCCTGTATGTGTGTTGACTGTAGGCCTAGGTATGTGTGACGCAGTAGTAAATGAAGCCATGTGGGACCCTGAAATGGCGGCTGCCTGACCTCTAAACTGGGACAATGGGATGTGAGGTAACTGTGCTGGCGTTGTACACCGTCGCGGTAGGCGGTCGAAGACCGCGGCACAATGCTGCATTGGTTAACATTGGACCCTATGGGTCCCAGGAGCCAATGATGAAGTGCGCCGGCGGTGATGATACGCACCACCACGGACGTCACCGCCGCGGACGTTGGCGCCATTTTCTATCTGTTCAATCACTCGATACCTGATCTTCGACAGGAGGCGACCTACACTGTAAGTGCTGCTCTGACCTCGGTCTGGAAGAGACAATGGCTGCTCCGTCTGGGGAAAGGGCCCCTGCCTTCACTGCTCAGGAGTTGGAGAAGCTCGTGGACGGGGTCCTCCCCCAGTACACGCTACTCTACGGTCCTCCAGACCAACAGGTAAGTACACAGGGAGCACGTTGTATGGGCTATGCTGGGTGGAGAGGGCTGGATGTCATTAGGAAGGGGGCAGAGTTCAGGGAACATGAAGGACTGTGACTACATGTGCCACATGGCAAGGGTAGGGATGTGGGCCACTCACTTTGTCGGTGCTGTTGGTAATGACTTCTCTTCTTCCCCTGAACATGTCATGTAGGTCAGTGCCCACCAGAAGGAGGACATTTGGGGTGCCATCGCCAAGGACGTCCGGACCCTGGGGGTCCACCAGAGTTGGGCTTCCACTGCCGGAAAAGATGGGAGGACATTCACCGCTGGAGCAAGAAGACAGCGGAGGCTCAGCTGGGGATGGCCTCCCAACGTGGGAGGGGTGCCCGTCGCACCATGACCCCCCTGATGTTCCGGATCCTGGCCGTGGCCTACCCGGAGTTGGATGGGCGCTTGAGGGCATCACAGCAGACACAAGGGGGTGAGTACACTCTCATTCTGCGGACTTGGCGCGCAGTGGAGGGGTCCGGGTGGGGGAGGAGGGATGTGGGTTTCCCTAGGCCAGGGCGTATTACGTTGGCTAGGCCCCTCCAGAATGCAGGCCATGTGGCACTCCACCCCACCTCTGTAGAGTGCCAAGTACAGTTATTCATGCCCCTGTGTCATCTATGTGTGCAGATGACCACCATGGCGATGTAGGCCATATCCCAGGAATTGCATCTGTAGAGGCCAAGAGCACGGCGTAGTGCAGGGGGCTGCTGTGTCTGTATTGTCCGCCAACGGTAGCGGTAAGCCATGCACTCAACCTGTCTTTCTTCTGTCGTCCCCCCCCCTTTTTGTGGTCTCCCTGTTCTTGTGTGCATCAGCATCATCAGGCAGAGGTACAGTGGCACTGTAGCACGAGGAAGCTGCATCGCACATGGCCATGTAGGGCCACACCAAAGACTCTGAATATACCAGTGGGACGGAGGGCAAGGGGAGCTTCACGTCGGTCACCGGATCACCAAACAGCGACACAGACTCGTCCGCCGATGGGAGCTCCCTTGTGGTGGCGGCACCATCTGTGCCCCCCACTTCTACAGGTACAGCCGCCACCTCCCCTACCAGCACCGCCCTCCCAGCAGCCCCTCAGCCTTCACCCCGTGCCCGCTCACCCAGGGGGGTGGGCATCACCTTCGCCCCAGGCACCTCAGCGCCTGCCCCAGTCACCCCTGCTGCCCTCAGTGAGGAGGCCATTGACCTCCTCAGGTCACTCACTGTTGGGCAGTCTACCATTGTGAATGCCATCCAGGGTGTAGAAAGGGAGTTGCAACACGGTAATGCATTCCTGGAGAGCATTCATTCTGGTCAGGCTGCCCTTCATCGAACCCTGAAATCTCTGGCCTCAGCACTGATGGCAGCCATTGTCCCTGTGTCTAGCCTCCCCCCTCCAACTTCCTCCACCCAGACCCAGTCCCCTGTTCCCCATTCTTTCCCAAGCACACCATCAGACAAGCATGCATACACCTCAACATACAAAAGTAGCTCAGGCAAACATAAGCACCACACAACCCACAGGCACTCAAACAATCATCACCCACATACAGACAGAGCAACATCCACTGCCTCCACTGTGTCCCCGCCTCCTCGTCGTCTCCCTCCTCCCTCCCAGTGCCGTTTACACTCTCACCTGCATGCACTACATCTACACGCACTAGGACTCGCACCAGAACACCCAGCACCACACCCTGGTCACCTGCACTCACCACCCCCACTACCA
Source organism: Pleurodeles waltl (assembly GCF_031143425.1). NCBI lineage: Eukaryota > Metazoa > Chordata > Amphibia > Caudata > Salamandridae > Pleurodeles > Pleurodeles waltl. Next base: position 205,990,267 of record NC_090448.1, read on the forward strand.
TTTACACGTCCCCTGTGTCCACTCCCAGTGTGTCTGTGACGCCCCCTCCCAAAGTACACAAACGCGGGCAGCCACACACCCAACATCCATCCACCTCACGACAGCCTCCAGTACCTGCACCTGCACCCAAATCACCTAAAGTTACACCTCCTACAACCACCTCCTCTTCCTCCACTCCCAGACCCCCTCCAGCTACCCATCCCAGTGTTTGTCAGAAACTCTTCCTCAGCAACGTTGACCTCTTTGCCACCACCCCCACCCCTCTAATTCATAGGTCCCGTACTAGCACCTCAGCCAAAAAAAGTCCAGTACCAGTGGTGCGTGTTAAAGGTGTGTCGAGTGCACTGGCCACCAGGGCAGCCAGTGTGACACGGAGCCAAAGCACTGCCAGTCCACCCCTGTAAAGACCTTAAGTTGGAAAGTGGCCGACGGAACAGGGTGAAGACTCCTGGCAGAAAAACTGCTCACAAAGGTCCCGGGGGGAGTGCCCAGTCAGCTGTGACTCCTCCAAAGGCGGTGAAGGGCCAGAAGAAGTCTCCAAAGTCTGGTAAGAGCAGCACGGTGGAGAAGGGCACCATCCTCCCCGGCGGCCGGGACGCAACCGCCAGCACTGTCGTCACTGGTCTGGAGACCACCGCCAGAGTCAGTGCCCTGGAGGGCAGCAGTATTGTCACTGGTCAGGAGACCACTGCCAGAGTCAGTGCCCTGGAGGGCAGCAGTATCGTCACTGGTCAGGAGACCACCGCCAGAGTCAGTGCCCTGGAGGGCCCTGGCAGCCACAGCCCCGCTGGGCAATGAGGGACCGTCATGCCACACACCAATGCACAGGTCACAGACGGCAAAGTCAAGCACCGCTGAACAGGGCAAAGACCGCCATGGCAAAGCACTGCTGAACAGGTCAGAGACCGCCATGGTGAAGACCGCTGACCAGGGCAAAGCACCGCTGAACAGGGCAAAGACCGCCATGGCTAAGCACCGCTGAACAGGGCAAAGCACTGCTGAACAGGGCAAAGACCGCCATGGCAAACCACAGCTGAACAGGGCAAAGACCGCCATGCCAAAGCACCGCTGAACAGGTCAGAGACCGCCATGGTGAAGACCGCTGAACAGGGCAAAGCAGCGCTGAACAGGGCAAGGACCGCCATGGCAAAGCACCGCTCAGGGCAAAGCACCGCTGAACAGGGCAAAGACCACCATGGCAAAGCACCGCTGAACAGGGCAAAGACCGCCATGGCAAAGCACCGCTGAACAGGTCAGAGACCGCCATGGTGAAGACCGTGAACAGGGCAAAGCACCGCTGAACAGGGCAAAGACCGCCATGGCAAAGCACCGCTGAACAGGGAATAGACCGCCAGATCAAGCATCGTCAGCACATGTGCAGCTGGGACAGTGATGGAACAGGGACCGTCACGGGGAGCCTGATGCACTCTGGGCACCAGTCCCCTCCAGAAACAGTGGAGACCTGCATCCACTTGAGAGACTGTGGCTTTGCACTCCCCAGGATGGTTCAGTGGGCAAACCACCCACTTGTGAGACTTGAGAGACTGTGGCTTTGCACTCCCCAGGATGGTACAGTGGGCAAACCACCCACTTGTGAGACTTGAGAGACTGTGGCTTTGCACTCCCCAGGATGGTACAGTGGGCAACCCACCCACTGTAGAGACTTGAGAGACTGTGGCTTTGCACTCCCCAGGATGGTACAGTGGGCAACCCACCCACTGTAGAGACTTGAGAGACTGTGGCTTTGCACTCCCCAGGATGGTACAGTGGGCAAACCACCCACTGTAGAGACTTGAGAGACTGTGGCTTTGCACTCCCCAGGATACATCAATGGGCATGGAGCCCTGTCGTGGATCTGGCGTGGTGCAGTCATCCGGCTGAGGTGCCCCCCCTTCCCTTCCCCCTGAGGTGCCTGTTGTATTTCTATCTGTTGCCCCTGCAGTGTTCTCTCCGTTTGTGGACAGGTATCTAGTGTGGGCCTCGCCCATGCATTTTGGGCCCAGTGGTCCACGGACATTGAAATGTGCATACCTGTACTACTAATCGTGATATATATATTTGGAATGTGTATATATTGATGTATATATGTGCTTTACTGATTTTTGATACATTACAATGGTTGAACTCATTTCCTTTTGTCTTTGCATTCTTCCGGGGGTTGGGGGTTGTTACTGTGATGTTCGGAAATGCATTGGTGTGTGTGTTGTAGTGGGTGAGGGTCGGGGTGGGGGTGGGGTTGTTGCGTGTGTGTCCCCCTGACTTTTGCCTCCCCCTCCCCTATGTCGTAGGTGCAGTACTCACCGTTGTTTTCGGCGCCTACGTTCCTGATGTTCGTAGAAGAGCAGGTAGACAAGCGCAGGGAGTATTTGTAGTTCGGGCTCCATGGTGGCCTCCTTCCTCGTGGACTGTCTTAAGGTGAGCATTTTCCCATTGCAAAAGCTGTTTCCGCCGTGTTTTTATCCACTGTGAATCCACCCCAGAAAAGGTGGCGCATTGGCAGGTTGTGATACTGTGGGCGGTACATTGTCTCCTGCCTGTCTGTTGGCGGTGACCGCCGCGCTGCTTGTCTGCACCGCTGTGGCGGTCGGAGTGTTAAAGTGGCTGTCTATGTTGGCGGTTTCCGCCACGGTCATAATTCCCTTTTTTTGTCCGCCGGCCTGTTTGCGGTATTACCGCAGCTTTAACACCGTCCGCCAGGGTTGTAATGACCACCTTAATGTCCTAAATATGTTTTACAAAAATGATTCATATTGGTGTTAATAACAAAAGCTCTCCACACAACAGGATGATATTTCTGTGAAATATATTAAGCACACAATGATTAAGTCAGACAACATTTCTTTGGAAGGTATTTCTATATAAAACCACTGATCAATGCCATACAAAGAACTATGGGGGTCATTCTGACCTTGGCGGTCTTTTCGCAAGACCGCCGAGTTACCGCCGCGGTGAAGACCGCCGACCGCGGCGGTATGCCGCTGTGCGCATTCCGACCGCTGGGAGTGTTCCGCCGGAAAACCGCCAGCAGCCACACTGGCGGTCGGCGGGAAAGTGGAGACTGGTCAACCTCCACCGCCACGCCAGCAGAACACCGCCCACAGAATTACGACCCACATATCTGTGTGGCGGTCTTCTGTTGGCGGTCTTCTGTTGGCGGTCACCTCCCCATGGCTCCTGTCGCCTCCCGGAGGACCAATGCACAAGGTAAGTTGATCGTCCGTGAGGGGAGGGGGTAGGGGGGTGTTGTGTGATGTGTGCGTGCATGGGGGTGTGCGTGTGAGTGTGTAGAGGGGGTGTGTGAGTGCGTGCATGCGGGCGGGGGTGCTGCTGTGCCTATGGGCAATGTGTGTAGTTCGGCGGGTGCGCATGTCGGCATGTATGTGTGCGGGTTTGTGTCCCCGTTGTGTATGTGTGTGTAGGGGGTGTGTATATGTGCATGTTGGGGGTGTGTGCATGTCGGGGTGCGTGTATGTGCATGTCGGGGTGGGGGTGGGGAGGGGGTTCGTACCACCTCTGGGGGGTGGCAGGGGGGTGGAGGGTGTGGGGGGAGGACTCGGGGGGGCAGTGGGGGGTGGGTGAGACCCCTATCAGTGCCAGGGAAGGAATTCCCTGGCCCCGATAGTGCCTACCGCCATGGTTCGCATGGCGGTTCCCGACCGCCAGAAACCGCGGCGGTAAGCAGGGTCATGATACCGTTGGCGGTCTTGGGTCGACCGCCGGGCCGGAGTGCGCAGACTTCAGCCCGTCGGTCATGACCGCCGTGGCTGTCGGAGTGGGGAAGTGGCGGTCGATCGCGGCGGTGACCGCCGCGGTCAGAATGCCATTTTTTTGACCGCCGGTCTGTTCGCGGTCCGACCTCCGCCTCTCCGCCGACCGCCAAGGTCAGAATGAGGGCCTATATATATATATATATATATAACTGTAGAATTTAGAATACTCTTGACAGTGTCAATATTCCATTTAATTTGAAGGGACTTGGTGGAATGATGTAATCGAAGGTGAGATGAAACAGATGCAGCACCTATTCTGTCTTTTTTGTCCCCAGATTGAGGATATGGCTTTCAAGTTGACAGCAGACAAACTCCTTTTAGAACACTGAGGCAGGGGAGATTAATCCTGCTTGTTTAACTGCACTTAGATTGGACTAGATAACTCTTAACCCATGCAATACTGCCCATGCACAACCTGAACAAAACACTATCGATATTGCACATGCAAAGATCATTAAAATGTGACAACAATTAGTTCGGGGGAACTATGCATGTTTCCTGAATACATGCCTATGCCAGTCACCAATCTTGCCGTCTCAGAACATGGCTTAGAGCCAGTTCAAATAAATATAAATGGACACTGATGTTGCACTTGCCATTTTGTTCTTCTTCATCGTGTTGCTATATGAAAGAAATGTCATACTCTGATAATTCAAAAAATCTGACTCTTGAGTTTGGTGGGTGTCTAGTGCATTGCTCCTAAAGTTCAATTTACTAAACAATCTTCTACTGTTTCAACATAGGTGATGAAGGTGGTGCTGATGAAGCAACAATAAGATATGCATCATGCTCTCTTTCACTTCCAACTGCTATAGTTCTTACTTGTTCAGCTGCATTTTGGCTTGATTACAAATCATGGAGAGAGTTCTCTGGGTAAGTTTCATCTTGTGAGTTTTATAGTAATGTTATGGAATGACTGTTAAGGATTTGCTGCATGTCGTGGCTTGACTAGATGGATCAACTCCTACTTTCTCTTCTTGTATTCAGAGAATGGGACTAATAATATAGGGGGTCATTCTGACCCTGGCGGTAAAAGGCTCTTACCGGCAGGTCAGAAGACCGCCATCATTCCGCCGCGGTAAACCGCCACGGTCATTCTGACCCACAACTGGCAAACTGCCAAAAACCCGACATCCACTGAAGCCCGCCTCATCAACGGTCAGCGATAAACTGGAGATGACCAAACCTCCACCGTCACGCCAACACAAACACGCCCATGCCATTACGACCCACGAATCCACGCGGCGGTCTTTCAACCGCGGTATTCCATTGGCGGTACACACCGCCGCGCTCAAAATGCACACACCTTTACAAAACACAGCCACATTGGACAATTCGAAATACACACACCTGATAAACATACACACACCACACCCACACCCCCATCACCATATAAAACACACACCCACATCACCCACAAACCCCCACAAATCGAAATTCAGAGACAAGGCGCAATACACAGAGAGAGAGCACAGGGAACGCAAAGCACAACACACACAGGAACCCAACATCATCACCCACACCACATCTACGCACAAAACACCACACACCACCACACTCATCACCACAAACACCACCCCACACCTCATCCACACCACCCCATGGCACCCCAAAGACACCCCAGGTTCTCGGACCAAGAACTCAGGGTCATGGTGGAGGAAATAATCAGGGTAGAGCCCCAGCTCTTCGGCACACAGGTGCAGCACACCACAATAGCCAGGAAGGCGGAGCTATGGCAAAGGATCGTCGACAGGGTCAACGCTGTGGGACAGCATCCCAGAAATCAGGAAGACATCCGAAAGCGCTAGAACGACCTACGGGGGAAGGTGCGGTCGATGGTGTCAAGATACAACATCGCTTTGCAGAAGACTGGCGGCGGACCCCCACCCACTCTACCCGAATTCACAGCATGGGAGCAAGAGGTCTTGAACATCCTGCATCCTGAGGGCCTCGCTGGAGTAGGCAGATGAATGGACTCTGGTAAGTCTAATCTCAACTACTTCCCCCCCCCAACTACCAGCATGCCAACCCACACCCCCACCCTCACCCCTAACCCCCCAGCACACATACTCCCTGTTAATGTCTCACCAGCACAACCCACCCAACCCAACCCCAACCCCTGAATGCCAACACAAACCATGGACACCCATCACCTAAGCATGACCACTGCACATACCCATCCCCCCCCACAAACCACCCTCACAACTCCTCCCACATGGGACTGCCAGCACTGGGGGACAAGGGCACCCACAAATCGCACGCCATGGCACACACAAAATCAATAACCATACTCTTTTACCCCTGCAGGGCCCGAACGTCAACACACCGGCCAGGAGGGTCCAGATTTGTCCATCCCACCCCCAGAACAGGCCCCCAGTGATGACAGCAGCTCTGTCGACCTAGAACCTGATGACCAGCCCGGACCATCGGGGACCTCTGGACAGTCAGTTACCCTCAGACAGCCCCAGGCCACAGCAGACCTACCCCCCTCAGGAAACACCAGCACAGCACCCACCCAGCGGGCCCATGCTTCTGTCTCCAGGACAGGTCAAGCAGCGGTGTGTCTACCAGTACAGGGCACCCAGGGTAACCCACAACCCCAACAACAACAGGGACCTGGGGGCACTGGTAGTGGGCACACCGTCCAGGGGACAGAGGCCCAGGAACAAAGAGGAACTGGGAGGGCTGCTGTGCGGCAGAGGGAGGACAGGCCTAGGGAACCCACTGTCCAAGAGGCCCTCACCACCATCATGGGAGCGTACCACCACTCCCAAGAGACGATGGCGACGGTCCTGGCCAGGTTCCAGGAGATCCAGGCCATGCAGGAGGGCCAGTACATGGGGTTCCGGGAAGAACTGCGCAGCATCAGTTCCGCAATGGGTACAATCGTGGTGGCACTCAACCAGATTGTCACCACATTGCGGGACCATGTGGCCCCCCAAAGGGCCCCTGCCACTAGCATGGAGGAAGAACAGCCCACCACCTCCGCCGGCGCTAGTGGTCAGGAGGCCCCGACACAACAGCAACGGCCCTCCCGGACCCCACCCCCTGCAGAACAAGAACCACCCCGCAAGAAAGGCCTGAGATCGAGGAAGAAGACAGAGTAGGATGTCAAGACCCCCGCCATGCACGGAAACCCCCGGATGTCATCCCACTGTCCCACTTGTTCACCCTGTCCAACCTTGAACTGCCCCTGCTCCACCTTCCACAGGCATATGGACAATGGACCTGTAGGAACGACAGTCTGGACACTGCCATGGACATGCCTCCACCATCACCCATCACCCTTTTTGAACTATACACCTATTTGAAAACTTCAATAAACACAATTATTGCACATTAACCAACTGGATTCTGCTATCTATTTATTTAAACCAAATGTATTCGATATAACCAACAAAACATTTCTAGTTACATTGTGATGACAACATACCAGTGTCACACAGCGGTAGTCCATGGGGAAAAAAAACAGAGGGCACTCCGTGGGGATCAGATCACTGAAATAGGAAGTGATATACACAACTAAGTTACCATACATTGGGGTGAATGGTCAGACAGTAGAGAGCCACTACAGTTACAGATATAATACAATGCAGGAGTAGATTATTACCTGTGTGTCACTGGAAATACTGCAGTATCACTCTGTCCCTATTGTCTGTGTCGTCCTCTTCGTCTTCCTCCTCTTCACTCTCCGCAGGCTCCACAGCGGCCACAACACCACCATCTGGACCATCCTCCTGCATGAAAGGCACCTGGCGTCGCAAAGCCAGGTTGTGAAGCATGCAGCAGGCCACGATGATATGACACACCTTCCTTGGTGAGTACATTAGGGATCCACCAGTCATATGCAGGCACCTAAACCTGGCCTTCAGGAGGCCGAAGGTCCGCTCAATCACCCTCCTGGTACGCCCATGGGCCACATTGTACCGTTCCTCTGCCCTGGTCCTGGGATTCCTCACTGGGGTCAATAGCCAAGGCAGGTTTGGGTAACCAGAGTCACCAATTAGCCACACACGGTGTCTCTGTAGCAGTTCCATCACATAAGGGATGCTGCTATTTCGCATGATGTTCGCGTCATGCACTGACCCTGGGAACTTGGCATTTAAATGGGAGATGTACTGGTCAGCCAAACAGACCACCTGGACATTCATCGAATGATAATTTTTTTGGTTCCTGTACACCTGCTCATCGTCTTTTGGGGGAACCAAAGCCACATGGGTACCATCAATGGCACCAATGATATTGGGAATGTGTCCAAGGGCATAGAAATCACCCTTCACTGTAGGCAAGTCACCCACCTCAGGGAAAATGATGTAGTTCCGCATGTATTTCATCAGGGCAGACAACACTCTTGACAAAACCTTTGAAAACATAGGCTGAGACATCCCAGATGAAATTGGCACGGTAGTTTGAAATGATCCACTGGCAAAAAAATGCAGTACTGACAGCACCTGCACTAGAGGTGGAATCCCTGTGGGTTGGCGGATGGGTGACATCAGGTCTGGCTCCAGCTGGGCATACAGTTCCTGTATAGTGGCACGGTTGAGTCTGTAGGTGAGTATGACGTGTCTTTCTTCCATTGTCGACAGGTCCACCAGCGGTCTGTACATGGGAAGATTCCTCCGTCTCCTCGCAAGTCCCAGCGGACGATGCCTAGGAAGGACAACATGGAGCACAGAGTCAAGCAACCCACAGGTAAGTGCCCACAACATGCCCAGTACACAAATCTCTCGGGATTGAATGGCTAGTATGATTGTCGGTGCAAGGCCTAGCCATGTGTGACGCAGTAGGAATGAAGCCATGTGGGCCCTTGAAATGGCGGCTGCCTGACCTGTGAAGTGTGACAATGTGAAGTGAGGTCATTGCGCAAGCGTGGCACACCGTGGCGGTAGGCGGTCGCAGTCCGCGGCGCAAAGCCGCATTGGACAACATTGAACCCTATGGGTTTCAGGAGCCAATGTCGGTGAGCGCCGGCGGTCGCGGTACGCAACGCCGCGGCACGCACCGCCGCGGCCGTAACCGCCATTTTCTCTCTGCTTGATCACACGAGACCTGAGCATCCACAGGAGAGGACCTATACTGCAAGTGCTGCTGTGACCTCGGTCTGGAAGTGACAATGGCTGCTGCGACTGGGGAAAGGGCCCCCGCCTTCAGTTCCGAGGAGTTGGAGAAGCTCGTGGACGGGGTCCTCCCCCAGTATGCGCTACTCTACGGGCCTCCAGACCAACAGGTGAGTACACGGGGGGCAATGCATAGTGCCCAATGCCTGGGCTGAGTGGGGAGGATGTACGATGGAGGGGAGGGCAGCGAATGACGAATGCATGGCACGACAGATGAGAGCATGTGCCACATGGCAAGGTTGGGGAGGGGGGGCCACTCACATCAAGCATGCAGAAAAGTGATGATGTTTCTCTTCCCCCCCTGTACATGTCACATAGGTCAGCGCCCATCAGAAGATTGACATTTGGCGTGCCATCGCCAAGGACGTCCGGGCCCTGGGGGTCCACACCAGAAGGGGCACCCACTGCCGCAAGAGGTGGGAGGTGGGGGAGGAGGGCTGTGGGTATCCCTAGGCCAAGGCGATTTCTGTAGGATAGGCCCGTCCGTGAGGTATGGTCCTGTGCCCCCGCCCCCCACCTCTGTAGGGTGCCTAGTATACGCGATTCATGGACCAGTGTATACTGTGTGGGCAGTTGTCGCCCATAGGCTTGTAGGGCATGTCCCAGTGAATGAGTAGTGTACCCCAAGTGCGCAGCGTAGCGCAGGGGGCTTCTGTGTCTGTCCTCTCCGCCAACGGTGTCCCCAATGCATGCACTCAACTTGTCTTTATGTTTTCCACCCCCCCCCATTTTCTTTGTTTTTCTGTGAATGTGTGCATTAGCATCATCAGGCGGAGGAGAAGTGGCATCGGCGCAAGAGGGAGCTGCATCTCACATGGCCCCGGAGGGCCATGCAACGGACTCCGACATGACCAGTGAGACGGAGGGCGAGGGGGGCTCCACCACGGGGACCCGTGGAGATGTCAGCGACACCGACACGTCCTCGGAAGGGAGCTCCCTTGCGGTGGCGGCAACATCCATGCCCACCGATCCTACAGGTACAGCCGCCACCCAGCGCACCAGCTCCGCCCTCCCAACAGCCCCTCGGCCTTCGGCCCGTGCCCGCAAGGCCAGGAAGCCGGCCATCTCCTTCGCCCCAGGCACCTCAGGCCCTGCCCCAGTCACCCCTGCTGCCCTCAGTGAGGAGGTCATTGACCTCCTGAGGACCATCATTGTTGGGCAGTCTACCCTTTTGAATGCCATCCAGGGTGTGGAGAGGGAGGTGCATCAAAGCAATGCATACCTGGAGGGCCTTCATTCGGGTCAGGCTGCCCATCAACGATCGTTCAACGCTCTGGCCTCAGCACTGACGGCAGCGATTGTCCCTGTCTCCAGCCTCCCTCTTCTGACTCCCTCCACCCAGTCCCACTCCCCTGTTCCTCTGCCTATCCCATCCACACCTACAGACCAGCCTGCACACACCTCAACACCCAAGGCCAGCTCATCCAGACATAAGCACCACAGGACACACAAGCATTCACCCAAGCAACATCCATATGCAGACATGCCAACAGTCACTACCTCCTCTGTGTGTCCCACCTCCTCGTCTCCCTACTCCCTCCCTGTGACGTCTCCACACACACCTGCAAGCACACCACCATCAGCCATTGCACCCATCCCCAGCACACCCTCCAGACCAGTCCGCACACGTGCAGTCACCACCCCCACTGCCATGTACACGTCCCCTGTGTCCTCTCCCAGTGTGTCTGTCACCCCCGCTTCCCAACCACACAAACGCAGGCAGGCACCCAAACAACAGCCATCCACCTCACGTCAGCCTCCTGCCCAAGCACCTGCACCCAAAGACAGCACACTTGACTCTCCTACAACAACATCCTCTTCCTCCACTCCCATACCCACTCCAGCCACCCCTCCCATGGCTCCAAAGAAAATTTTCCTCTCTAAAGTGGACCTCTTTTCCTCACCTGACCCACCCCCTCCATCCTGTAAGAGCTCCACAAACACCTCAGCCACCACCAGCCCAGCAACTCCCAAGAACGTCGTGCCTGGTTTTTGGAGTCCGCCCTTTCCTTGGGCTGGGACATCGCCCAGCAGCAAAGGCACAGCCAGCCCCCCCCCCCGGGAAGAGGACCAAGAAACTGAAGGGCAGGCGCAACAGGCCTGATACGCCTGCCCCCAAGGAGGGTAGCCTTGCACCGTCACCTGCCACATCGGGTAAGGGAGCCAAGGGCCACGGACAGTCTGCCAAGGAGGGCAAGGGCAGCAAGGAGCAAAAGGCAGGGAGCAGCCGACCTGGCCATGAGGGCCCCACCAGCCCCATTCCGGGGGTATCGAAGGAGAGCCAGAGCCCCAGGACTCCATCACAGGAGGGCCCGCAACGGAAAGGTCCGATGCAGACTGAGCGGCAAGTATTGGCCAGGTGTGGTTCACTGGAAGCACAAGACAGGCACCGCTGAACAGAGCCCCGCCGTGAGGAGCACCGCTGAACAGGGCCACGCCGTGAGGAGCACCGCTGAACAGGGCCCCGCCGTGAGCAGAACCGCTGAACAGGGCCCGCCGTGAGGAGCACCGCTGAACAGGGCCCCGCCGTGAGCAGAACCGCTAAACAGGGCCCCGCCGTGAGAAGCACCGCTGAACAGGACCCCGCCGTGAGGAGCACCGCTGAACAGGGCCCCGCCGTGAGCAGAACCGCTGAACAGGGCCCCGCCGTGAGCAGAACCGCTGAACAGGGCCCCGCCGTGAGAAGCACCGCTGAACAGGGCCCTGCCGTGAGGAGCACCGCTGAACAGGGCCCTTCCTGTCAGGCACCGCTCCGCTGGGCCCTTCCTGTCAAGCACCGCTCCGCTGGGCCCTTCCTGTCAAGCACCGCTCCGCTGGGCACTGCCGTCTCAAGCACCGCTCCGCTGGGCCCTTCCTGTCAAGCACCGCTCCGCTGGGCCCTTCTTGTCAAGCACCGCTCCGCTGGGCCCTTCCTGTCAAGCACCGCTCCGCTGGGCCCTTCCTGTCAAGCACCGCTCCGCTGGGCCCTTCATCTCAAGCACCGCTCCGCTGGGCACCGCCGTCTCAAGCACCGCTCCGCTGGGCCCTTCCTGTCAAGCACCGCTCCGCTGGGCCCTTCCTGTCAAGCACCGCTGGCCCATTGGCAGTCCCGGTTCTGTGTCGGGCAGGCCTTCACGACGCACTCTGCCCACCATGCCTCCTCCATGACCAGTGGTCTCTGTAATCCACCTGATGGACTGTGGCTTTGCACTCCCCAGGATGTAACAGTGGGAAATCCACCCACTGTAGAGACTTGTGAGACTGTGGCTTTGCACTCCCCAGGATGGCACAGTGGGCAATCCACCCACTGTAGAGACTTGTGAGACTATGGCTTTGCACTCCCCAGGATGGCACAGTGGGCAATCCACCCACTGTAGAGACTTGTGAGACTGTGGCTTTGCACTCCCCAGGATGGCACAGTGGGCAATCCACCCACTGTAGAGACTTGTGAGACTGTGGCATTGCACTCCCCAGGATGGCACAGTGGGCAATCAACCCACTGTAGAGACTTGTGAGACTGTGGCTTTGCACTCCCCAGGATGGCACAGTGGGCATGGAGGCCCTTCGTGGATCTGGCGTCGTGGACTCATGTGGCTGAGGTGCCCCCCCTTCCCTTCCCCCTGAGGTGCCTGTCTTTTTATTTTAGTGATGCCCCAGCAGTGTTCTCTCCAATGGACTCAATCTCGTGTGTGGGCTTTGCCCATGTGTTGCTGCACATTGGCCCACGGACATTTGGACTTTGAATGACTGGGCCGGACTTTTGCTACTTGTATGGATATAGTTCTAGATGTGTATTCATTCTTCATATATTGCTAAGGTCGCTATACTTTATTGTTGCAATAATATGGTTCTACTTTTACATTCATTGCCTTTTGTCTTTGTTTTTTTTGGGGGGGTTGGGGGTGTCACTCTGAATTTTTTATCTGCATAGGTGTGTAGGTATTTCGGTGGGGGTGAGGGTGGGGGTGGGTGTGTGGCGTATGTGTGTGCCCGTAACCTTTCCTCCTCCCCCCTCCCCTGTGTCGTAGGTGCAGTACTCACCGTTGTCGTCTGCGGCGAGGTTCGTGATCCTGGAAGAAGAGCAGGAAGGCAATGGCTGGGAGGATGTGGAGTTCGGGTTCCATGCTGTTCCGATTCCGCGTGGAGTGTGTCGAGGTAAGCGTTTTCCATTGGAGATGTCTGTTTCCGCCGTGTTTCACATAAGCTTTATTCGGCCAACAGACCATCAAAGCAATACAATACAATACAATATAATATAATAATATAAACCATAATGTCATAGAAAAATTTAAAAAAAGAATGATCCATGTTTGCCCTTCTTAAAACAATTTCAACTCATTGTAAATAAAAAGTGCGTATGCGCCATGCTGTTGCTAAAAACTTACTTACTGCGTAAATTGTCACATTTGAATTGTGGCTTTTTAAGATCCGCAAAGCTAAAAAACATTTCCTTAAATTCAATTCCCTACAGATTTTATATATCCATTTAAACCTTGGGATTGAATAGGCGGGACAAAAAAACATAAAATGTTCTACTGTTTCGGAAGGAATGCCACATACAGGACAGGTATCAGAGCTTGACTTAGGTCCCCATCTGCTCGTTAAGGCCTTCAGGGGTAATGTTCCAAATCGAAATCTGGCATACAAACTTTTGCCTAACAAATCAGGTATTGTATCTAAGTATGGTTCAAACTCAGGGTACCATTTAAAATCAATAAACGAGTTAGTTAAATGACCATTCGATTTCTGAGAAATGTAATTATTACATATGTGGGACCAGTAAGCTCTCTTCAATACTTTTACATGGGGCTTCACAAGTTGCTGGGGATTCTCCCAGAAGTTCCTCAGTCCTAGCATGCAAAACCAACTAGATACGTGTTTGATCCATGGTATGGACATGGAGTTAGAGGTTTTTAACAATTCTAATAGGGAAGACTTATATATAGCCAGTTCAGGAACTACCCAAAGCCTCACCCAATATAGTAGGGGCCGTAAGATAATCAAATCGGCTATACGTTTAAGCCCTAGATCTAAAAAAAGGGGGGTTAATGGGGTGCTAGTGGGACAAGCACATAGAGCCCGAGCAAAGCTATTCTCAATTTTAGTTATCCTACTGCTATCTGTCATGCCCCAAATCTCTGCACCATAAACAGCAGCACCCTGTGCCTTGGCCACATAGATCTTTACTGCTGGAGACACAACTTTAGCGATCGTATTCCTGTAAAGGCGTAATATGGATGCTGCCCGATGTTGCAAAAGCCCGCCACTCTTACCGACTTGTTCGTCCCAGAGGAGTGAGTCTGTAAGCCTCACACCCAAGTAGTCGATAGAGCTAACCTGGTCCAAAATAGCTCCATCTAACCTGATCGTACACTTCTTACGAGAGCCAGAGCGAAGCACCATCAATTTTGTTTTCTTCGAGTTCAGCTCTAAACCAAAATTCCAGCAGAATGATTTAAATCTATCCACAAGAATTTGCAGCCCCATAGGGGTCTTTGAGATCTATAGAGAGTCATCCGCAAAAAGAAGAATTGGGATTTTCTGATTGCCTAAGCTGGGAGCATCATTCTGGCATGTCATGAGTTCTTGGACCACCTCGTTAATGAATAAAGAAAACAAAAGTGGCGCTAGGACACATCCCTGACGAACACCTCTTTTAATGGGAAACTTGTTAGTCAGTTCGCCTTGGTTACCCCATCTTGCTTGAGCGTATGTGCCTTCATGCATACGTGTTAATAAATGAATGATATCAGATGGTGCCCCTCTTTTGTGTAGCACTCCCCAAAGCTTGTCTCTAGGGACCAGGTCAAAGGCAGAGCGCAGGTCTACAAAAGTGACATATAGTGTTTGCTTTGCCAAGACTACATATTTCCAGTGTAGCACGGTCAACCTAAATACCTGGTCAACCGTGCTAACTCTAGAGCGGAACCCTGCCTGAAGTGGTGATAGGATCTGCTGCTCCGTCACCCAACTCGTCAGTCTAACTAACAATTGTTTTGCAAAATTTTTTTGTAGGTTGTCAATTAAACTGACCGGTCTGTAGTTAATTGGAAGATTTACGTTGCCCTTTTTATATATTGGAATAATTTCTGCACCCTTCCACGTCTCAGGGATCTGTCCTCCTTTTGCGATTTTGTTTGACAGCATATTAATATACCAGGTCCAGATGGGTAACTCTGATTTATAAAGGTCACCTGGAATTTTATCAGGGCCTGGGGCTTTACCTGTCTTTAGAGATTTAATGGCGTCTGCAGTTTCTTCTAGAGAAAAGCAAATATAGCTTTCAGAGTTAAATAGATTCCCACTGGACGGAGAAGTGGCAAGGTTAGCATTGGGTGAAATTGGGGGGTATAATCCCACTTTCTCACAATCGACAGTCCCAGTGGAGGCAGTTCCTTCGTACAAGAGAGAGAAATGATCCACCCAGGTACCATGTTGAATATGGTTCCTTTGTATAAACCTACCCCCTCTCTCGTGCTTAGTCAGCAGTTCCCAAAAAAGCGTATTGTTGTTTGTTTTAGTAGCATCTAGCAAGTCCTGCCAAATAGCATCTTCCCAAGCTTTCTTTGATTGTAGGATTATCTTTTTATACGTGAATCTTGCTTGTTTGATTGCCCCCGTATACCCGGCCAGTATAGCCTTCCTTAACTCAGTCTTAGCCCTCGTGCATGCATCATTAAACCAACTGCTGTTAGGTGAACCCCCATATTGCCGGTTTGCCGTGGCTACCTTTTTATAAAAGACACTTTGAAGTTTAACCTTCATATCTTCGTGAATATCAAGAAGTGGAATGGCTTCTGGTTCGAAGTCTTCATAGGCTGACAGATTATCTAAGAACACTTGGTAGATCTTACATAGCAAATAGGGGTTTGACATGACTTTTGGCCACTTCACCTTTGTATAAGCATTGTTTAAAATAGGGGGAGGGGCCATTGATGTTTGCATATTCAAGGTTCTACCAAAGATATTCCCAGCAAGGGTGAGCAACAATGGAAAGTGATCACTCTCGCATCTTGAATCTACCCTCATATCTAGCAGCAATGGCCAAAGACGCACATCCACCAGAAAATAATCAATTACGCTGGCCACAGAACCTCGTAGGAATGTCGGTGCCAAGTTTAAATCAGAAGGAGTTCGACCATTACAGGCCCTTAGGCCAAACTTTAAGCATAGTGTAGCAAGCTGAGTTGCTACACGAGAGCGTGGAGGATAACTATCACCATCCAATTGTGCAATACCCCATAATTCGTCCTCATCCGCAGTTAAATCACTAAGAAACGCTGAGGGTTCGAAAGTGCAATTTACATCCCCTGCAATAATTAAGTAGGAATTAGTTTGTAGCGTGTCTAAAAAGTCAAAGAGTAAAGTTAAAATGTGTGATTCTGTACCACGTGCAACAGAACGGGCGTAAACATTAATTAAGATTATGTTAAAATTTTGATTAAAAGAAATTTGTAAACCCATCAAGTCGGGACAATCAAATTCTAAAACCTTATAGTCACATTGGAGCTTTGAATTTAAAAGGATTAAAAGACCCCCTTTTGCGCGACCAGTTGCTTTCTCTGAAGGCAGTGCAGGGATATTAAATGAAAGAAACCCATCCATGCTTGGTTGGCCCTCGGCCCAAGTTTCTTGAAAGAGACACACATCTTGTGACTTTATATAGGCAACCCAGTCCACATCATCCAATTTCCTAGCAAGGCCCGCAAGATTCCAAGTCATAATGGATAACCCATTAGTTCCCAATGCAGCCCCATGTTTAGGGGATGGAACATCCTTATAGTTCGACTCGATAGCAAGGTACTTCTCTAATTTGTCTATTGAAGGTGCCACTAGATTATCCTGATAGGCGGCTTCCTGGGCAGACAGTCACACATGCCCCGGATGCAGAAAGACGCCTTCTTCCCTAGAGCCTCTCTCATTGGTATTAGCAATTGGGACAAACACAGGAGTCTGTTTTGGGTCAATTAAATTAGCGGCCAGCCTGATGCCTCCTCCTTTTAGCTCTTTGTGTTGTCCCTTGCGTTCAACAGAGTCAATAAGTTGGTCTGCCAAGAATTTATCGTGGAACACAATCATGATTACATCGAGGTTTGACCCAGGGGGACTCCATCTTTCTGTTTTTTGAATGTCCGAACGTATAATTGAAAGGCAACCCTGTCGATTGCGTATCCAGTAAATAACCTTATTAAGTCTAGACTCTTGGTCCTCAACAGACCTGGGTGGCAACTTTGGGACATTGCTTAGGAAAAGAGTGTTGGCTCTGTGTCTGGGACCAATACTATTAGGAGTCCCGCCTAAAGCACTATTTGTTCTTCGAGAAGGAAAAATGCAAGCTGGATCCTTAATTTGATGGTTGTCAAATAACTTCCTATTGGTTGACAGAGGGCTATCCCTATTTATCGGTAAATTGGAAGTAGGATTTTGCCTTGAAGCAGACTGACGGTTCAATGGGGCAAAGAGGCTTCCAATAGGATCTTCCCCGTTCCTTGTCTTGTCTCCGCCGAGGGGGATACTATTGCACCCAGTGAGTATATTTCTAGGGTTCATAATATAGGAAGGTATACTACCTTCAGCGACCCTCCTATGGGATCCAGCTCTCTGGGCGTGATTAATTAGCCCCTCACGTGCTTTAGTATTAAATGTAGCAGAATCAGCTGCCAAAGTCCCACCTGCCCCTTCTGCCTCTGTCTTCTGGCAAATGCATCCCGATAGTTTGGCCATATTCCCCTGTAGCAGTTTAGTTAGCTGCAAGACTAGATTCTTAATTTCGTCTACTCTCTGGAGAATTAAGGGCAATTTAGCTGCATTGTCAGACACATCAGAACACATGTCAGTAGTAATAGGCAGGGAAGAGGCAGCTTCAATAGCCCTAGCAGCTGTAAGAGGGTCGTGGACCTCAATCACAGCGCTTCCCTCAGACAGAAGCTCGAAACGATTTTTGCATGGAATATTAGGGACCAGCCTTATCTCCGGACTCAATGGTAGGGGTGTGCGTTCCATTTCCTCCATGTGCAAAATCTCCTGGGTTTGAAAGTGATTGGAGATACTGCTACTCTGTTTCCGCCGTGTTTTTATCGGCGGGGCTCCCGCCCCGGAAAAGGTGGCGGATTGGTGAGTCGTGATAGGGTGGGCGGTACATTGTCTGCCGCCTGCCTGTTGGCGGTGACCGCCGCGCTGTTTGTTTGTACCGCCGTGGCGGTCGGAGTGTTAATGCGGCGGCCTGTGTTGGCGGTTCCCGCCAGGGTCAGAATTCATATTTTTAGGCCGCCAGCCTGTTGGCCGCTTTAACACTGACAGCCAGGGTCAGAATGACCCCCATAGTGTTTGCACCTTCTGTAACCATCACTGATACAGGCTCTTAATAGGCAGGTTTAAATACTTCTCTTTGATCTATTTGTTCTGTCACAAACTCTTCACCCTTCAGTAATCAGCCAGCAGCAGTAGATGGGAGGATTCTGTAGCATGGTTGCAGTCTATTCCTTTAAACCCTGTAGTAGATCCAGACACAACTGATCATAAGCATTTTCATCTTTTTGGAGGTCAGGAACATATGGTTTTGTACCAAAGAGTATGTCAGAAGACATTTGGTTCAGTAATATGTGTCATGCCAACGTGTTTCATACCCTGTACTATGCAAGTGAAGCCATGATCATGACTCACTATTAAATAAACTCCTCATGGTCAAAGCCCAAATTATCATGTTATTTTAAATCTCTAATGTGTAGTTCTATTGCATTGTACAAGAGCTGGAGAATTGGAGTATTACTCGTGCTTTGACAAGTGCATCTGCCAATACTTTGGACGCAAAACCAGCTTTGATTCGAGTGAAAGGCATGCACATCTCTCATCACTACTAAGCACAACATATATTTTGTAGGCTGGCGAGCCATTGCTTGGCACTGTAGCCACACATTCATGATGATCCTACACTAATCCGTTGCCACTAGTATGCATTTGAATTTCAATCAATCATTTGTTTTGTTTTTGGTAAAAACTTGAATAACCATAAAAGTACAAACAACTCAATAAAAACTACTGAGCCCACAAACCCACAATATTGAGTTACCCTCAAAACATTATTTAAAATCCACATAAAATGCAATAGATAAATAAAATAAATAGATAGAATTACGCACTAAGATTCAAATGCTAAAGCACCACAGTGAAAATAAATCAAATTTGGATAACATTTGCCCCACCAAACATCTGTGTTTAATGGCAGCAGGGAAAAAAATAGATATCGAGAAGCATGTGTGTTCATCATTCAATAATTGCAAATACAGTGAAGATGAGTAAATCTGAGTGAAGTCATGCATCTTAAAATAGTATCAATAAATTCCAAGTGGGGCTTTCTATAAAATGTACAGAACATAATAAAGGGCACAATTTCTTGGGGACAAAAGGTCACAACAGCTTGGCCCACCTTCCCTACTCCCCATGTCTGGAGGTAGCAGGAGGTGGCCACACACACTGCACCTCTGCCCACAGGAGCGAGCAGACACAAATAACAGGTGTCGGCTCCCGGTCCAGCCTATGATCATGCTGTCAGCATGGGGAGCCAGAGAAGGTAGACGGGGTGGACTCCCCACGCTGTCCTCCACCAAGGTCACAGCAAATGGGATGCATGGGTTGGATTAGGCACCCTGATACTAAGCAAAGTGCGGCTCAAGGCTGCTTAAAAAGACAAGTATTTGCAATGCAACGGGTCTCGTGTTTGCTCATGTTAGGACTGATCGCGTTGTAAACTCCTAACCCGACTTTTCATCTGTCGGCAAAAGTGCTTTTATGTAGGTAACAAAAAAAAGTTAAATTAAATGTGTAAAGCGCTCGACTTGTGCCAAGTGAAATCGCGTAGAAAATAGAGAAAAAAGTAGTCCACGATCAGACAGAAAACAGCGAGCCTCGCATGTTTTCTGTACTTGGTCCCTGCGCTCGAGGAGGGCTAGCCACCGGAAAAGGCATGACGTGTGCGTGCCTTCGACTAATGAAAGCAAGCAGATTTTACTAGGCAAGCCCACGAACCAATGAAGGACACTGACATGACGTCGACAGGACTCCGAGCCCTTTTCCAGTAACTAAAGTGTCTCGCTGCGATATGCATGAGCGAGCGCATGCAACGCAGGCTCAACCCTAAAAAATGAAGTGTGGCTCTCCCTGGCACAAAGGGAGAGCCACTACTCGGACATGCACTGCATTCACAGAGGATCATCCCATAATGCCTTGCTGAGTCTCTTCATTCAAGTAACTTTTCTGGATATTTCTCCTCTCGTGGTTGCCCTAGGAGGATGGGTCCTCCACCACAGAGTCAGCACAATGCAGTCTTTCTCTGCATTACTATTTCAATTCCTTACCCAAAGTTGGGAGGGACTCCAAAAGCGTCACCACTTCTGAATTTTCAATACATTTTCAAGCACTCCTAATGCTAGAGCTTTTCTTTTTAAATTGGGAGTGCTGCACCCTTCAGGTGATTTGTATGGTTACATTCATGTTGGCTTGGGAGGCTTGAAGGCTGTTTAAAACTGTACAAATCTTGAAACACCTTCTAGGGGTCAAATGTATGGTGCCTTCTAGGGGCTGTTGTTATATCTCCAGATGGGTGATGATAAATGTATAAATAATGCTCAGACAAGTTTCTTTATTTCAAATGCTTTACTGCCTTATCATATTGACTCCCAATACTTTATTGTCAGCATATTTGTTTCAAATGCTTTATCAGTTCATACCATGATGTCAATGATTATTGAGCACAGTACATATGTTCTCTTGTCATTGATGATTTCACCCTGGGTCTGTTGCTCTAGAACCACGACAACACCAATAGATCATCTGATATGGTGGCGTGACCCCTTTATGGGGTAACACGGAATTACTTATATATAGTATGTTCCATCTTCCAATGCATATATCTGCAAATTATTGCATAGTATTTAGCAGTGTGTGTATAGTAAATTTCCTTCTCCTTTTTCTGAAGAAAATGTACAGATTGGACAATCATTTAATGAGTGTTATTAATATGTGCCAGTGATTGGCGATTACTAGCCCACACCACCACCCTTGAGTAGGCCTTGGACTGCTCCACTACCCTATGATAGTCAAGGCGACAAAAGGGTGTTTAGTTTGCAGGAAGGACAATTGTGCATTTATTACTTGTGCAGGCCACACAACTAATAGCCAGAATTCCAACAAATTTGTTTACGGATTATATGGTGAGTGATCCTGTCTCAGCTTCACCAAGTACTTACATTGCTTTGTATCACTCTTAGGGAAAGCAATTTGAACATTCTGATGTCTTCCATATATTTGTCGCCAATCGCCTAGTAATAAATTACATTACACTATAGTCCTAAACTTAAATTGACCTTCCTTTCTTCTCCCTACATTTTCAACAGTATTTAATTTCAACTTATTCGATTATTATTTATATATTTTGTAGGTGCTGCCGTACTATATGAATATATATTTTGCTGTTTTGTTAACTCAGATAAAGTTACCACATTTTACATGGCATGGAATTATTTCTTGCCCCAATATTGAGCAAATACTAATTTTGTTTACATACTAAATTTTGTGTTCTCAAGAAATGAGCATTATATTTGCAGCTTCTCGATTAAGTGGGCAACATAAACGACAGGCTTTAATTAACGTGCCTTCAATACACTGGGACTTGTTTAGCACGGAAAAGTGAATTACTATACATTCTCTTTGTTCCTTTTGTAGAACCAATTACACGGATGAGAAACTACAACGTATATAATTAAGATCTGCGTTTCCCTTAAGAATACCACGTTTTGATAGTGGTCTCAAAACAATTAAGAGTGGATATTAACATTCCTATAATAATGTACACTTAGAGCACCGGTAGTTGCACTGCACTTTGAGTATGGTGCTCTTTCAGCTCTCCACACTTCTTTGTCGGGGTTGATGGGTGTACAGGTCACACGCCTTCCCCAAAGCCTCTCCACATCTGACATAATGATGTGGGGAAATATTTCACTGTCAAAGAGTTGATGCTTATGCTGTCTCTAAGAGGATTCCCGGGCTTGATCTGAATTCTGTCAGTCAGACTGTTCAATGTTGTGAAATGATAGTGAAAAGACGAACATTTCAGAAAACCAGAAGCCTATAATAAGTTAAAGGTCCATTGCGAAGTGATTCAATTACTTCAGAATTATCTGTGTAGACAGGTTGAAAGACAAGCAGATTTTACTGCTATTATGCCGTCAATGTAGGTCAGTACTTTATCACTTACTGGAGCCTGCGTTACATTTTACAGACAAAAGACTGTTCTCGATTTAGCTTGCAACACCTTCCTCCCAGGAAATAATGGTTTTAACTTGCAGAAGCCTCATGGAAGAATAGCAATAGGTGCAGTGTTACATGAAATAGGTATCAAATTATACTAGAGTATATTTGATATGAAACTTCTAAATATTAAGGAATATGCAGTTACAGAACTTCTGGCCCTTATTTATACTCTGTTTGCGCTGAATTGGCGTCATTTTTTCTACACTAATTCAGCAGAAACATAACTTCATATTTATACTTTGGCGCTAGACACGTCATGGCCATTGGGCTGGGGGTGTGACTCCTGTCTTAACTGAGACAGGAGTCATGTCCATGGGGTTTTAACATCAAGAAATTACGCCAGTATGGGCAGAGGAATTTTTTTGTCTCTGCCCGTACTAGCCTCATCCTCTGACGTTAAACCCCCTGTTCCTGTTATGCCTTCCCCACCCGGCCTGCGTCAATTTCTAGGACTCTAGCCGGGCCTTACCGCCGGCTGGCGTAATACCATGAATACAATGCCCATTCAGCGTCTTGGTATGGCGCTAGCCGGCGGTAAACTTTTTGACACTGAACTGCGTTAGCGCAATTCAAAATCAAAAAGTATAAATATGGGCCTCTGTATCCTAAAGACAGAGGCCCAGATTGAGCAATCTGTTGCGTTGCCATTGCTTCACACAAGGCAGCACAATGGCTTTAGTAAATCTGGAGTAACACTAGGCAGTACAAGTTGCTGCCTTGTTTTGGAAATCATTCCATGGGCGAAGAGTGGGTGTTCCCATGCAGCCACCCATGTGTTTGGTGCATTACAAGATTTACTGAGACTAGTAAACCTGAGAATGCATCTAAATGGTACACCACTCCAACAGAGGCATAATGAAGAGAAAAATCATTTATTTCTTCTCGCTTTTTCCTCTATCTCCATGTGCTGCATTCTGCAGCACACATAGAAAGAGGAAAAAGCCTCTGAGAATTGTTTTTGTACAGGAAGGTATACCTTCCTGCACAAAAACAAGCCTCAGAAGCATTTTAACACAGGCACCCTTGCACCTTGGCACAAGGGTGCCAGAGTGGTGCTCGGCTGCACTGAATGTGCCAGCACAGAGTCAGAGCAGGAATGCACTATATCTTAGTAAATATGGCATATTCCTGCTCTCTTCATTTGATGCAGGGCAGCAAGTTATTTGTATGGCTTACACCAAATCTTTGTAAGTCTGGGCCAATGTATACAACGTATTTCATGATTATTATAAAAGAACCATCATTCTATTGTAAAGTTGATTCTCACATGGTACAGCCAAACATTTCGTGCTATGATACTGTTTCCTCAGGGTTGTGAGAATAACAGTTCTGTTGGACATGGCCTTCTCCATAGGATCACCCTCAAATGTTTTGCCACCTCCCCTCCTGTATTCCTCAATTCACTTTTGTTGGCCTTAGAACTTTGTGCATTTTACCACTGATAGTCCAGTGCCAAAGCATTGGTGTTCACTCTCTAAACATGGTAAAACTGATTTACACCCAAGTGCCACATTTAATTTACTTTTAGGTCCCTAGTAAAGTAGCACTACATGTAAACCAGGGCCAGCAAATTAAATTCTGCTATAGTGGGCTTGTAGCACTTAAGAAGACTTTTTAAACATGTCTCAGGTCTGCCGTTACAGCCTGTATGCAGTTTTAAACAGTCAATTCAACTTGGACAGACAAATTTTTTTGCAGAGCCTTTATCCTCCTTTTTATTACATATAAGTCACCCCTAAAGTAGGTCCTAGACAGCCCATAGGGCTAGGTGCATTGTAAATAAAAACCTGGATATGTACCTTTATGTTTTGCATGTTCTGGCAGTGAAACATTCATACATTCCTTTTTCACTACTGTGAGGCCTACCTCTCTCAGAGGATGATAGTGGGTTACTTTATTACATTTAATAAGTGCTAACCCTGATTGGTAACAGTTAGGCAAGTCATGTTTGATGTCTTAAGAAATGTAATTTAAAATCCTCTTTAATTGTAATGTCAGATTTGAAGTCACAATTCTGAAACTGTCACTTTTGGAAAGTTGGCACATTCTTGTCGTAAATATTTGGAGTGTTACCGAGTCACATCGCTACATGTAGTTGGCAGTTGTTCTTTGTATATTTCTCCATTAGCTAGAGGAACTAGTAATGACTGGATGAGCCATCTCAAGCAGAATGGGGGTAGAGCTTTGCTCAGCCCCCCCCTTTCACTTCAAAAGATTGTGTCCTCCTCTCACACAAAGAACTTTACACTAGCCTACACCTGCAAGCAGACTGGGACCAGGGAAAGGAGGCAGTAAATTCCATGCACCCTTGTTAGGATAAATCTCCAGACATTTCTCCCACCTCAAAGGAGACACCAGGTATGGTCCCTCAGACCCATTCTTCAGTCCACTCCTAGACCTGCAGAAGGACTCTCAGAGGACTGCTTGCTGCTGTGGCCTGCTGTATACTTCAGAGAACTGCTTTCCTACGCCAAGAAGGACTGGCCTGCTCCCTGAAGCCTTTTCTAATCCCCCACAGTCTTCCCTGCTGCTTGAGATTTGCTCTTCTTTTTTAACCAGGACTTTCCAGGACTGATCAGAGCCTCAGGGGAATGAAATGGCTCCAGTCATCTTGAACCCACACCTGGACCCAGTCTGAGTGATTTTGGATCCTCCAACTGGTGTCCCTCAAGTCCTGAACCCTTGGACATAGAGATAATGGTGCCCAGATAGCCCAAATCCAAAACTTAGGACAAATAATATGTTTGCCCAAACTGTGGATCCTTCACTGGCTACAGCCTGCAGGTTCATCCCACTGGAGACTTCCAAAAAAGAGACTAAGGGCCTAATTTACAAGCCATTTGTGCCACCGCTGCGTAATTTATTTTTGAGCAGCGGTGGCACTAGCAGTGCACTACACTGTTACATATTTACAAACTGATGCATTCAGCCAAATTCATCAGTTTGCAAACCTGTGCTTCACATTATACTTGCACCATATATAATGTATGCAAGGTAGGCATTCCCACTGAAAAAGCCATGTAGAACTGACACAGTGAAATTTACATTTCTGCACTGCATCATTCTGCAACTTGTGTCAGAATCTTACTGCCTGCTCAGAGCAGGCATAAAATTGACACAGGGTTTTTTCTTATGGGGCTCTTCCTGCATTGCTGGAGTTGCGTCAGTTTAATGACACAGCTCCAGCAATGCACCAGTTTAGTGCAAAGAGATGTGTCAGAAGTTCTGATGCATCTTTGAAAACCTGTGCCATGGAGCTCTGTATTGTAAACATAACGCATACATGGTGTTATGGCGTGATGGAGTCATTAGGGGATATGCAGCAGGCACAAGAAATCTCATGCATCCAACACGATGTGTCAGATTCTTGTAAATGAGGCCCTAAGTCTAAGTCCCTAACGACAATGCCTCCCCTTTGGATTCCACCAGCTCCCTTGTCGTGTTGAGCTTTATCTTCTCAGGCATTTTTCTGCTAAATCTTTTCTAAGCCCAAAGATAAGCGGAGACCAGTCCCAATCCACTTTATGTATGCCACCCGTGCTCCATCGCAGTCGGCCATAACTTTTGACTTTGCCCTGATCTTGTGTGACTAGATGTTCGTTTTTGGTGCTCTGATCTTTTGGGGGCTATTTCAAATTAGAAATTTTAAAAATCCATAACTCTGGTTCTACTGATTGGATTTTTGTTGTTTTACTGTCAAATAATTTATGAATATTTACTCTAGTTCTATAGAATGCTCTCACTTTATTTCTATTTAAGTACTGCATCTATACTTCACACACTGCCTCTAGGTTAAGCCTGACTGCTTTTGTGCCAAGCTACCAATGGGTTAAGTACAGGTTAATTTACAAACTTTTTGTGGCTGAGCCTGACAAGGATTTGGCTGTTGCTTGAGCAGGGTTCACACCTCCCTCAACCAACTACTCAATTTCTCACAAGTTCAAATAAAGTTAGAGGAAGAAATCTATTACCAAAGATGCATCAAAATTATTTCCCAATGATTTTATAACAATGTCAGTATCCGTATATTCATTATTTAGTTACTGTTCTGATCCAACATAAATGAAATAGGAACCTCTTGGCCCTAACATATTTTTACCACTGACTCTTCCAAACAATTAATAAAATTATAATATTCACGACTGGCCCTTCATCCTCACCTACAGACATAATCGAATTTTATATTCTCACATTGTGTAAGAATGGGAGGGCACTTGCAAATTCTTAGAAAAAATGGAAGAGTGTACTGTATGAAAATCAATTCTAAAACTACACTACATTCAATCCATTTATGCTACTATGCAAGCTGTTCAATCCAGAATAATGCAAAACTGGACATATATTTCAAAAGCGTATAGTAAATATTTAAAATAATATGTTAAAGAAGTGTCCTGCAAGTGTTAAAGGCAGTACTAATATCTACATTGAAAGCAATGCATTTGATGTATTGAACACTGAATACCTCTTATTCTGCTGGTTAGATTTTTGTTGTTTTGGCCTCATTCAATTCAAATAAATATTCTCTATTTTTCCAAACCTGTGTGGAGTCCTTTTTGTGGTGTTTTCACTGTGTTACTATGTGTGTGTGTGTGTTGCACACATACTTTACACATTGTCTCTTGAGTTAAGCCTGACTGCTTTGGGCCAAGCTAACAGAGGGAGAGCACAGATTAATTTAAGGTATGTATCTGACTTACCCTGACTAGGATTGTGGTCCCTGCTTGCACCGCTTCGCTGGCAAGGCACTGAGGAGCAGCAAGATTGATGATTTTGAAGGTATGTACAACTTCTTTTTGAAGGAGCACATTCTTGAAAATTGTTTTTCAGAGCTGCATCAACACCTAGTAGATAGCAGGCTGACTGATTTTAGGAAGTTTTGCAGAGGAGGCAGACATCTGGGTCAGTACCAGAGTGTCCAAGAAGGTGTTGGTGGGACCCCCAAAAAAGTGGTCAGGGTTCCCACCAGAAGAAAGAGGGGGGATAAAAAGGAGTCCTCTGAAGGACCCCAAAACAACTCACAAGGAAAATGTTCTAGTTCTTATTCCCAGGCTGGGCACCAGAAACAAAACTACCCTGACAAACGTCAGCAGCCAAAACGCCCAAGTGCTATGAGTACATTGAGTATGGACACTACAAGGGGGACCCCAAGTGTCCAAAAAGAACACACCCTCCCACTAAAGATAAGAACCCAGGGGTGGCTAGCATAGTGCTGGGGGAGGTGTTTGTCCCAGTTAATGGGCGGGCTTTAGCAGGGTTACCCTAGTGTCCATGGGTGACAGTGAGATGGCTCATAAGATCCATTTGCCATCAAATACTACCAGGTATAGGCAATGGGTCATCATCAATAAGCTAGGTGTTGAGACTCTCATGGACACAGGTGCCAGGAAGACTATGGTAAGCAGTCAGCTGGTGTCCCCAGAGCAGGTGATTCCCAATACATTACACCAGGTTGTTGTGGCTGACAACAGAGAGGATGAATATCCTGTGGCCTTGCTCTTTGAGTGGGGTTGAGAGGGAGTTCAGGACTTCTGAAGGTTGCTGTGAGCCATGCAATTGCCTGTGGACTGGTTGTTGTGTAATGTCAGAGAGTCCACCATCTGGACAGAAATGGAACTCAAGGCTCATGTGGAGAGATTGGGGTTACCTGACTGGATCTGTGCTACCACAGGGTCCATGGCTGCTCGGGAGGGGGGTTACAAAGGGCTGGAGCCTGGACCAATGGGCCAACCAGCTGCTAAATAGGGTAAAGACAGAGGGTGTGGAAACCACTCCCTGAGTGTACCCCCAGGGCGATCGATGGGGCATCTGTGGTGGCCACCCTGGAGTCCACTGAGGATGGCACTACTCCTTTTGGTGACCTGCCTACACATACCGATTGGCATGTGACAGGAGCACCCACTAAGGTATAGTTCTGTAGGGCACAGAGGGTGTGCTCAACCCTCGAGGGCATGAGGAGGGAGGACAAAGCCCAAGCAGCAGGTGATAAATATGGATCTATCACATTTACTGAGAAAATAACCTTTACAGTGAGCTTAAGGTTCCTGTGCATGAGACACAAGGGCCCTGGTTGTCTCCCAGTGCTACAGAGCCTTCCTACTGGAGCTGGCTCATAGGATTCCCCTGACAAGACACTTAGGGCAAGACAAGACCTTTGAAAGGCTTGTCCCCAAGTTTTATTGGCCTAAGATCAGAACTTCCTCAGACAAGTTTTTCAGGACCTCTGTGACCTGGCAGTCTATTCAGAAAACAAGGAAAAACCTAAAAGCTCCTCTGGAACCACTACCCGTCATTAGCAGCCCTTTTGAAAGGGTGAGCATCAACATTGTTGGGCCTATGTATGCCTAGATAGCGTCTGGTCACATGTTTATCCTGGTTCTGGTGGATCATGCCACACAGTACCTAGAGTTCATCAATCTGATGACTACCACTGCACCTGTAGTGGCAAGACCCCTTATTTACCCAGGTGAGTTTCCCTCAGGAAGTGGTGCACTCCATCAGAGGACATCTTGGTTTGGTGAAGGAGGGTTGGGAGCAAACTCCCATGAAAGTACCCCAGGAAGTAGTGAGCTACATGCTGGCCTTCTGGAGCCAAATGGTAAATTGTGGAAGCAAGCCTCTGACATCTTAGATGCAAGCCAGGCTGTTATGAAAGAGTGAAGTGACCAAAATTCTACCACTGTGGAATTCCAGCCTGGGCAGAGAGTGTGGGTGATTGAACCAGTGAAACCTGGGGCCCTCCAGGTCTGGTGGACCAAGCTCTATGAGGTGGTTGAAAAGAGAGGGTAAGACCATCTACGTGTTGCACCTTATGAACCCCAGGCAACCCTACAGGGTGATTTAAATTAATCGCTTAAACCCCACTTCGAGAGGTCTTAGGGCACCATGCTGCTGGTGACTGATGTAGCTGAGGAGGCTGAAATTGAATCTCTACCTGACCTCTTAGCCTTCAAGGAGAAGTATTGGTCTGTGGAAGAGTAATCCTTTTCTCCACTCTGACTCTGAACAGCGAAGGGACTGTCAACAAGTGTTGGAACAGTACTTTTCTCTTTTCTCCCTTACTCCTGGGATTACCCACCTGTGTACTCCTGATGTGGACACAGGGGGCAACCTCCCTGTCAAGTACAAATCTTACAGGTTGTTGGATAAGGTGAGGAGCCAGCATCAAGAGCGAAGTCTCTAAGATGCTGGAGTTGGGGGTGATAGAACCCTCAAGTAGTCCCTGGTCCAATTCTGTGGTTCTGTTACCAAAAGCTGCCCGGCGGGCACCACACCTTAACTGAGGTTTTGTGTGGATTATACAGGGCTAAATTCTGTAACCAAGACTGATGCTCACCCCATTCCATGGGCAGATGAGCTCAGTGACTGGTTAGGGGCTACCCAGTACTCAAGTACCTTTGATCTCACATCAGGGTACTGGCAGATCATCCTAACAGAAGGAGCCAAGAAAAAGTCAGCCTTCTCCGCCCGAGAGGGCCAATACCAGTTTAAAGTGATGCCCTTTGGACTGAAGAATGCTTCGCCCACCTTCCAGAGGCTGGTGAACCAGGTCCTTGCTGGGGTGGAGGCCTT
This sequence comes from Pleurodeles waltl, assembly GCF_031143425.1. Taxonomy (NCBI): domain Eukaryota; kingdom Metazoa; phylum Chordata; class Amphibia; order Caudata; family Salamandridae; genus Pleurodeles; species Pleurodeles waltl. The sequence goes on from NC_090448.1 coordinate 206,020,013, forward strand.
CTCAGCTACCTATCTGGATGACATAGCTGCCTTCAGTAGTAGCTGGGAGGACCTCCTCTTTCACCTCCAGGAAGTGCTTCAGGCCCTGCTACAGGCAGGTTTGACTATGCCAGTACATGTCAGGTTCTGTGCGGATTACAAGGGGCTCAACTCAGTCACCAAGACAGATGCTCACCCTATATCCAGAGCTGATGAGCTCATTATCAATTTTAAGTGATGCCCTTTGGAAAAGAGAATGACTGTACCACCTTCCAGGGGAAGGTAATGTCACAATTCGCCTTTCCCTTACCGCCTCTGTTAGATGTAAGTGGAGTATGGCTTCGGATCTTGTACATCTTGGTCCCGCCAAGATAAGGACGACCCCTTCTGGTAGCCACCGTGCTGCTGGCAAGATGAAAGACCAAGCCATCCGTGCCCTCCAGAAGGAGCTCCAGAGGAAAAATCACCTGGGAAAAAACCTCCAGAAAGGATCTCCAGAAAATCAGAAAAGGCACAGTAGAGCTCAGGACTCCAAGAACTGGAACATCAGGAAGCTTCAAGGAAAACCAAACAGACAGGAATCCACAGCAGGAACAAACAGGAGCGAGGCCCACCAAACCAGAGTGTTGCAACGCAAAGAAGAAAGAAACTCAAGCCCTTATATACCAGTAAAACAGGAAGTGGACATACAGGAAAAGGAAAAATGCCATATTAAGTTGGTAAAGTACCATAGGACAAAATAGGAGAAACACCATCTTGGAAAGGTACTAGTAAAAGGAAAGAGCAGTGCATGCTAGGATAGACAAGCATTCTAGGACCAAAACAGCATGGCCCTATGACCAAAAGGGCAGACAGCCAAAAGCCAAGAAACCAGCTAAGTATTATATGGATGTCGGGGGCGCCCGCGACACAAAGGCAGAGCACACTGCGACCGCGGCAAGATCTGCAGTCCGACCCCTGTACCATCCGACCCCACCGCTGCACAAGAGTTGGACACTAAATGTGAACAAAAGTCCAGTGGCAGGCCTGATGCTCTGAAAAGCAAACTGTGGGTCTCTCTGCGGGACAAGAACGAGGCACCCCAGGTGTATTACCAACCTTTAGCATAACAGGTAAACCTGGTACTTTCTGGTATGGAGGCCTTCAGTGCTACCTACTTAGATGATGTACCTGTCATTAGTAGCAGCTGGAAGGCAGGTTGAAGGCCTGACTATCAAGGATAGTAAGCGCCAGATAGGGCAGGGGTCAGTGGTGTACTTGGGACACCTGGTGGGCAAGGGTTAGGTGCAGAGGCTCTAAGCTAATACTGAAACTATCATGGCCTGAAGGTCCCCAAAACTCAGACTGAGATTAGAGCATTCTTGAGCCTCACTGTGTTCTGTTTTGTTAAGGGATATGACCAAGACAGCATGGCCCCATGACCAAAAGCGCAGACAGCCAAAAGCCAAGAAAACAGGTAGCATTATATAGATGTCGCAGGGGCGCCCGCAACAGAAAGGCAGGGCACACTGCGACCGCGGCAAGATCTGCAGCCCGACCCCGGTACCGTCTGACCCCACCGCCGCACAAGAGTTGGACACTGCAGGTGAATTAACGTCCCACAGCAGGCCTGATGCCCTGAAAAGCAGACTGAGGGTCTCTCTGTGGGACGAGAATGGGGCATCCCAGGCAGATTACCGACCCGCAGCATAACCGGTAAACCCTGTACTTTCTGGTATGGACGCCTTCAGTGCTGCCTACTTAGATGATGTACCTGTCTTTAGTAGCAGCTGGAAGGGCCATCTTTTTCACCTCCAGGAAGTGCTTCAGGCCCAGCAGGTTGCAGGCCTGACTATCAAGGCTAGTGAGTTCCAGATAGGGCAGGGGTCACTGGTGTACTTGGGACACCTGGTGGGCAAAGGTTAGATGCAGAGGCTCTAGGCCAATATTGAAACTATCATGGCCTGAAGGCCCCCAAAACTCAGACTGAGATCAGAGCATTTTGAGCCTCACTGGGTACTTAAGGAGATTTGTCAAGGGATATGACATAATTGTGCCCCCATGGATGAGTTGACTTCTGCGAAGCAGACCAGGAATGTGATATGGAAAAGACATGTCAAAAAGTATTTCACTACCTGAAGCAAGCCATGTGCACAGCCCCTGTGCTCAAGACCCCTGACTTCTCCAAGTAGTTTATCGTTCATACAGATGCCCCAGAGCATGACATAGGGGCAGTTTTATCACAGCTCAATGGCGAAGGCCTAACCCAACCTGTAGCCTTCATATCTCGGAGGATACTTTCCTGCGAACAGAGGTGGTGTGCTATTGAGAGAGAAGCTTTTGTTATGGTCTGGTCCCTGAAGAAGTTGAGGTCATACCTGTGTGGCACTCACTTCCTGAATCAGACTGACCACAGTACCCACAGGTGTGTTTTATATTTTTATTGCAATTTTTCAAAACAATATACAGCATACAGAAACAGAGAGCTAGCAATAATCCCTTAACATCCACATGCATTATACAGCTGAAAGCCTGAAAAAGGATGTCAAACAAATGAAACAATAGAGACAAGCAATGGAGATAAAGCTTCCCGAAAATGTCTGCTATCTAGTAATAATTTCTAAGATATACAACATCTACTGAAATATACCAAATGAAGTATCTATAATACAATACCAAAACACCGCACCACGATGGGGGGGTGCGATGATACAGCAAAATAGAACAGAGTAACATAACGTGTGTATAGGAGCAATTCATTGTCACCATTTTACAATTATCTAAAGTTATATAATTATCTACCTTACTTCAGGCCTCAAAAGAGAACACAGGTATATGTATTCCTAATAGAACTAATAGACCCGCCCTCTCCAACCTGCCCCATCATTAGAGGTCCCATTATTACAAAGACCCCAACTGAGTGTTGAAGGAACTAGAGGCACATAGCATTTTCATACCTCCAAGCTGGGGACATCTGACTTTAGATGGGACATGATGTCCTATGGGACCCAAATAGAAGGGAGAGATGAGTGTCTCTGAATAGTAACGTACAATGACATGGACATAGTCATATTTAAGGGAAATATATCTGACAAGATAGGAATACATACAAAATTAGGCTAAAAAAGTTGTATAAGGAGAAGGAGAAATGGAAGCTAGAGGGAAAAAGAGAGAGAGGAGAAAAATATCAAAGAAGGAAACAGAAAAGGCAAAGGCAGAAGAAAAAGTAGGAGGAAAAATAGACAGGACAGAAGCCGGGAACAGGTGTAAAATAAAAACGAGCATGATAACAAGAGGAATAATGGTGATATGAAGATGGTAATAATAGTGAAGATGATAATGATAATGATGATGATAATAGTAATAGTAATAAGAGTAAGAATGACTATAGTAATAGTGACCAAGGCGGGGTGGAGAGCAGAAAACACGTCTATGGAAGATTAGCGTATATAAGGGAAGGAGGGAAAGGTATCGAGGAATGTGTGAAGAGAATGCATGTGCGCACTCAATGGAGTCCAACACGAAATAAAGAAGGGTAAAAAGGACCGATTCGTACTGTGGTCTAATAAGAAGGTTAAGATTAAGATAAAGATTATTGGAAAGGCGTGGTGCCACTGGAGCATCTGTGACGTATTCCGCATAGGGGATAATCAGGTCACCGGCCCAGAGAGAAAGGGTGCCCATGTCTTGAGAAACACATTTGTCTTATCCTGTAGATCAGAAATAAGACGCTCATGTGAGGCAGTCTGATACAATGCAGAGATCCACTCCCTGTGGGACGGTACATGTGTTGCTCGCCAATATCTGAGGATACATATCTTTGCCGTGGCTAGTGCAGTGTGTAACAAGCGACATTGTAGTCATTGTGTGATTAGGGAGCTCCCTGGTGTCATGTAGTAAGAGAAGGTGAGGGGTAAGGGAAAGTGCCAAAGGTAGTGTTTCCCTAAGAGTAGCCACCACTGCTCGCCAGAAAGGCTGTATGGCTGGGCAATCATGCAGAATGTGAGGTAAATCACAGCGCACATGAGGACACCTCCAGCAGGAGGCATGATGTAGTAACCCCACAGTACGGAGCTTCAGGGGGGTCCAATACCAATCGTGTGATGTTTTAAAAAGACTGAATTTTGAGCGGGCCTCCCGGGCTCCACGGTCTCTAGTTTCGATTATATACGCCCAGTCCTCCAAATCGTAGTCAACCTGTAGACGCGCCTCCCACTTATTCTTGAGAGAAACCAGGAGGGGGAGTGAAAAGAGGTGACGACTTAGCAAGGCTTGCAGACCTGATACAGCCCCCTTCAGTTGGTCCCTTGTTTCCAAGTAATGAAGTATTGGAGATTGAATGAGTCATTTAGGAGGATTCCCAAGACGACTCATCAGACAGTGCTTGAGCTGTATTTTGGAGAGCCCGAATTCCTCCTTAAGTTCCGAGAACGTCTTCCATCTGTCCCCCATAAGGAACTGATCTACCCTCATGAGACCTTTCAGGCCCCAGTCCTTCCAAAAAATGGTCTTTCCTCCAACGCGGAAACCTTTATTGCCCCAGATGATTGCCCTGTTGTGTATGTAGGGATCTTCATTCAATAATCGGTGTGCTTGCCGCCATGCAGTACGCATGGCCCCAATCATAGGGTTGTGAATGCGGTGGGGAATCTGACCTGCATTGTATATAACTTGGAGTCCTGATTTGGCACCTCAAAGCAGTCGTTCGATTTCCACCCAATGTGGCGGATCTCGTATCCCTGGGAGTAAATAGACCATTTATGATAGGTGTAGTGCCAAGGTGTAAAGTTCTACCGAGAGAAGACTCAAACCTCCGTACTCACGTCTGGCAAGTAAGGTAGTTCGGGGCAACCGCGGATGCAAGGATCCCCAAACAAAAGACCAAACATGACGATCAATCCCTCGGAGGAGGGTCAGGGGTATTCGTAGGGGCAGCATACCTAACACATATAAGAAACATGGCAAGTCACCATTCGCACCGCCTGAACTCTACCCCACATAGAAAAGCCAAAATGGGTCCATTTAGCAAATTCCTGTTTCATACTGCAAATTAAAGGATCCAAGTTGTCCGCCACCATGTTGTCCAAATCTCTGTGGACATCAATGCCCAAATAAAGGAGACATGCCTGTTTCCATTTAACTGGAAGTCCCTGGACTGAAGCACAAACTTTTACTGGAGATAGTGGTAACGCCTCACTTTTGTCCCAATTAATTCGGTAGCCTGAAAGATGTTGAAACTCCTCCAGAACAGCTCAAAGAGCAGGAAGAGAAGTGGATAGGTCAGTGAGAGTGAGGTGAATATCATCAGCATACAAATGAATGGTGTATCGGCCGCCTGGAACTGGGATGCCGGATATAAGATTGGAATTGCATATCAGTGCCGCTAAGGGCTCCACGGCAAAAAAAAATAATAACGGGTACAGAGGGCAACCTTGACATGTCACCCTACTGATCGAAAAAACATCAGAAATGAACCCACCACAGTTTACCTGAGGTGTCGGGGAGTTGTAGAGCAAACGTACTTGGTTGATGAAATTCCTCCATAGACCAAAACAGCGCATTACTTCAAAGAGGTACCACCACTCTATTCGATCGAACGCTTTTTCAGCATCAAGTGAAAGGGCAAGGGCCTCCTCCTGTGAGTCCCGGGCAGTCCAAATAGCATGAAGTAATGTGCGAAGATGAACAAAACCCACTTGGGTATGATGAAGAAAGAAGTGATGACTTTCCTGAGGCGAGACGCCAAAATCCCTGCCAGTATCTTAATATCTCCATTAAGAAGAGATATAGGGTGATAGCTACCGCTTAGAAGAGGTTCTTTGCCTGGCTTGGGGAGAACTACTATGGAGGCTTTGTTGGAAAGAGGATGTAATGTACTCGTTTGATCAGCCCCTCGAAATGCCTCATACAATGCATCTACAGTATCTGCTCCTGTCCATTTATAAAATTCTGACGTCAATCCGTCTTCACCAGGTGCCTTATGGTAAGAAAGATTGGCCACAACCTGCTGTATCTCCTCTTTGCTAATGTCACCCTCTAAGAGTGCTCTACCCTCATCTGAAAGACACAGTATGTTTGCTCCATCAAGGAAGGCCTCCAATCGTCCAGTAGTTTCCGGTGTATATAGAGTTCGATAAAAATGACCAAACTCCTCCACAATTGCCTGTGGGTGTCTGATAAACAAACCGTTGGGATTGCGTAAAGCTGGGATGGCCAGCGCCGCCTCCCTCTGACGGAGTTGAGCAGCCAGTAGACGACCTGCCTTCTCGCCGTGTTCATAATGACGGCTTTTCAGTCTCTGTAAGGCATATTCCGCTCGCGGCGTATAGAGCAAGTTGAGTTCCATTTTAGCTAGCTCCAGACGTCGACGAACGGCTGGGGTGGTCGTTCGAGTATATTCTCGGGTGGTCTGAGCGATGCTGATTTCCAGGTCATTCTGTCAAACTCTCTTTTGGGCATTGGAAACGGCTGCATCCCTCATAAGCTGCCCTCTGATGGTTGCCTTTGCCGCCGCCCACAATAATGGTGGTGAGGAGACAGAACCCCTATTATTCTGGAGAAATGTGGCAATATGAGACCTGAGTTGTTCTTTTCCCTTCAGGGATCAATATCTGGAGTTTGAGAGACGCCAAGGCTTACGGCCCGGTGAGGCCACCCCCAGCTCCAATGTTAGCAAAATCGGGGAGTGATCAGACAATGCGGCCGGAAGAATTTCAGATACACAAACCGATTACAATAACCGGTGGTTAATTAAAAAGTAATCTAGCCGAGATTGAGTCCCATGTACTGCAGAGACGAAAGTATATTTGCGATCCATTGGGTGGCAAAGGCGCCAATGATCTAATAAACCATGGTCTAACAGAACGTCGCGGAAAATGGCCCGGTAGGCATTATTACCCGCATCCAGACCACAAGAGCGATCCAAGACGGCATTCTGCACTAAATTCCAGTCCCCGCCCAACAAGTATTGGGAGGCCCCAACTTCTGTCAGAGTTCTGTTTAGAGAGAGGAAAAAAGAGTGTTTGGAACCAATAGGAGCGCAAATGGAACCAATACAAATCGTAGAAGATCCAAGAGTAAGCTTGGCCAATACGTAGAGCCTATCTGGATCGTTCCACGTTTTAAGAAGCCTAAACTGGAGGGATCGGCGAATAAGTATTGCAACCCCGCATTTCCTCCCCGAACCCTGTGACTCGCCATGCACAGCTGGTGCTCCGCTATAAAGCACCTTACCTACCCAATCTCTGCCGAGTTTTTCTGATTCAGATGGAGTAAGGTGAGTTTCCTGTAAAAGAGCAATGTCAGTACTTTTTGATCAAAGATAAGAGAGGACTTTCTGACGCTTGATATAGTGAGTCATGCCATGTACGTTCCAAGAGAGAACTGTAAGCGGTGTCGCCAATCCCATTATGTAGCAGAGTAGGAGCGCAGTCTTACAAATAGTTGGGGAATTCGCGATCGGTGAGACAATAGATATATGTAAGAGCTAAATATAGCGGTGCTCCGCAAACTTGTGTTTTGAAATGGGATAATTAAGGAAGGCAAAACAGGAGATGAAGAGGAAACCCCTTGGTCACGGAAAAGAAAGAGAAGAGAAAAGAGAAAAGAGAAGAAAGAGGAAGGGAGTGAAAGATAAAATGGGAAACAGAAAAAAAAAAAACAGAGCTACAAGAGGGAAGAAGAGATAGCTGCAGTGATCGAGAAATGTCTTGTCACTAGAAGTCCTGTTAAACTGCGGTCAAAACCTGGAAGACCCGTGCGCCGGGTGGTCATCAGAGGGAACCGGGAGGGGGACAAGGAAATCAATCATGTTAACTAGCATGATTTCCAAGCGGCCTCCTCCGCAAACAAAGCCATGGGATGGCATAAATTTGAGAAAGAGGTCGGGGAAGAGGAGGGGGAGAGAGAGGTATGCCCTAATTTAACATTCTGACAAGGAGCAATAAAAAGAGAACCAACTATAGTAATAAAGAAATATGCAGTCCATATCATGTACACTAAAGTCAGTAACGCCAACGGGCTAAGTCCCCAGACTTCAAGAGAAGGGCAATATATAAGTCTCAGAGTTGAGAAAAAAGGACAATTGAAGCAAGGAATACCCAGAAGGAGGAACACAATCCCAGGAAAGCTCAGCATGAGGACAAAAGGCCCGTACCCTGAGTGGAAGTGAGTGGAAGGGACGGGGGGAAGAGGTGAGCCAACAGTGCCGGACTGCATGACCTCAATCAACAACTGAAGATGCATAAAAGAACATATGCAAGATTCTAGTAACAAGAGTGTATATCCATTGTCATGCCAAGACATGAGCCATAGCCAATCCTCAGGATAGTGTAACATTCACAAGAGAAATGGCCACATAACCCAACCAAGAGTAAAGCTCAATCATAACAAATACAGTTAACGCTTGAGGATCAATCGCCAGCCCCTCCCCCCTCCACCAAGAAAGAGGACAATTACATTAATAGCTTATTTTGGCACTCAGCTGTCCCAGGAATAGGAACCTGTTGCTGAGTAAGAGGTGGGAGGATCTCAGAGCTCTCCTAGATCCAGCAACAGGAGTGTTCCTCAGGAATTCGTTTTAAGGGGGGAGCAAGACTTGTCCCTGCCCTGATCCTGAGTATGATCAATCACCGCTTGGAGGACGTGATTGCGATCCTCCTGAGTTTTGGATGAGAAAGATCCTGCCTCTCTTTTGTGAGACAAGACGCTGTGGTTGAGACAACGAAGAGGAAGCTGTTGATACATCCTCGTGGGTGATACTGTCCATGTCGGGGTGCGCAGCGGTGGTGTCCATAGGGTGAGAAGCCAGGCCGCTCAGGAAGGCACTGAGGTCCGCTGGTTCAGTGAAATACCTGGATTTGTCATTGTAGGTGATCCACATGCGTGCTGGCTCAAAACTGCCATATTTAATCTCTAAGTTCCTGAGTTGGGGACAAAGGGCCAGAAAAGCTTTCCGCTTTTCATTTGTTGATCTGGAGAAATCAGCTGCCACCCTGATTTCATGACCCTCAAGAGAGTATGATCCTTGGGATTTAGCTGCCAAGATGGTCTGACGAGCTTGTTCATGCCTCAGGAAGCATGCGATGATGGGCCGTGGTTTGTCCGGGGTCACTCTATGGAGAGGACCAATCCTGTGCGCTCTTTCGAACTCTAATGGTGGTGAATACTCCAAACCTGTTAGTTCGGGTAATAGATTTTTGAGGAAAGTTTTTACATCAGAGCCCTCTTTGTGTTCCGGAATACCAAAAAGGCGTATATTATCTCTACGGCTCCTATCCTCCATGTCAGTGACCTTTGCTCACAGGGATCTCAGCTCAGCCTCCTGACTGGGTAAGACCGCCACATGTTCTTCCATGGTCGTGAGGCACTGATCCAAGTAATGCGCAGTCTCTCGGAAGCCAGCTATGTCTGCCCAGATGGAGGAGGAGGCTATAGTCAATTCAGAGATTCTGGCGTCCATTGTCTCCAGACGACGCCCCACCGCAGCAATCTCCTGCAGTATGCGATCTGTCGCCTCCAACGGGGGAGAAGCAGCGGGTGATGATGCAGAACCAGGAGAGGTTCCCTGTGTTGCCATGACTTTAGGTTGCGCCAGGGGCTCAGAGAACAGCATTAGGCAGGAGTGTTTACCAGAAGACTTCCCGTCTGGCATTGCCCCAGGGTATCGAGTGTCTACAAATAAAGTGCTGAGTAAGGATGTGGCACGTGGCGCTTTGTTAGCAATGTAGCCATCAGGAGGCTGGTGAGTGTAGTCGACAGGAGATAGCAAACAGAAAGAGCAGGACCGTAATAGAAGATAAGGTTGACGCACAGATCACACCAGTATACAGGAGGCTCGGAGCACCGAGCTGTGCCCTCTTTTCCTCATATTCCTCTTTCAATGCTCAGTTTAAGAAATCTCTGGTAATGCTGGGCCAACATCGTTCACCAGTCTAAAACCACGACATAGAAGTGGAGAGCAGAGGAGGGACGACTACGTTAAGGAGGCCCGGCGGATCCAATTGATAGTGACCCAGTCACTGTGACATTGTAAGCAGACCAAAGGTTCTTATCCTGTAAGACGCTCTCCGTGGGGCCCAGCCACTTCCTGAAAACAGTGGTTCCTCACCCAAGCTCCCAATGCTGCACTGGCTTTCATCGAGGAAGCTCCAGACAGGAAAGAATGATGCTACTCCCTTCTGAACGCTTGCTAGAACTGCGCCCCCCCTTTTACATCAGAATAGGCCCTCAGTACAGATCCATGAGGGCCAAGTGACCCCAGTATGCGTTCGTTGGTGCTTGATTAGCACATCGCAGGGCTTCCAGAGACATATGTGAGGCTCCTGGGATTGCGCACATGTGTGACTGACTGCTGTCTCCACTTGGTGCCTCCGGCGTTCTTCATAGACATTGCTGCCACTTTAATGTCAATTAAATTACATTAAATTAAATTAGTGTCCAGAAAGGGGTAGTTACCCCTTTCAACCGCCCTGCTTCAATATGGGCGAAAACAGGTGCGCAAGGCCGCGGGAGGCAGTCCTTACCTCCCTCTCCACTGTTGACGTGCACTCACCCAACAGAAATTGAGGCCGTGGTGCAGTGTGTCAAGCAAGGCCGCGCCCGGCCAAAACACTGACAGAGGCCGCCGCAGGCCCCCGATTTGACCCGGCACCCGGAGCTTCGCACTCAGACGGGCATTCGGATCGGCTGGTCAAACCACACCCCAGGATGGAGTAATTTCAGCAAAACTGTGTAACTGTGCTTTGAATTCACCTACTAAGGTTTTTAAATGTGCTCTACTGTGTGTTTGGCTGCAGCAACCTACCAAGGCAGAAATGATTGTCTACTAAAGATTTAATATAAATGTGCAGGACTACCACTACCAGGAGGCATTGTGTAAATCACCACAGCATTTAATCAAGTAATCAGGTACCTGCAATCATTTGCTCAACCCAAGCATTTGACCTATGATCAAGGATGAAATGTCTAAAATGCGTAAGGCCTGGAAAATGTGTAAAAAATTCTTTGAATGTTATTGGCTTTGCTGCTTTCCAAAATAAACTGCAACCTGTTGACAGTGTGCTAGTTTTTATAGGAAAAGTTTTTTTTGATGTGGCTATGTCTTTGGCACCATTTGATGAATGTTCATGAAGTATTCCCATAAAAAGTGTCTTCTTGGGTCTTGTTATACAAAGAAAGTTTCAGGGGGATCCATCAAGCGGGGACTGAGAAAAACAGAGGGTGGGGGGGTTAAAAAAGTATTTTTCCCATGTTAATTCCCAAACAGATTTTAGACATGACTACAGCCCAGACAGCTAAACTGAATAACTCTAAATTTGGAAGAAAAGTAGATCTTGTTCCAGAAAGTGCCCTTTTTGTTATTTGTTGTAAATAGGTTCAGTAGTTTTCGAGTAATTAAGGTAAAAATAAATTTGTATATCTGGGCGGAGCCTATGCACAGATCTCTTGGTGAGATCTGATTGGCTGCCAGCACGTTAAACAAGAAGTGCTCGCAGCCATCTTGGCACCAATATACATAATAACACCCCATTGAAATGCATTGTAGTGAACAGCAGGTTTTGAAGATCACAAAAAGGAGAACTTATAAACGATGATAAGCTTTAGTTACAATATAAATCATTTGTTGATGGTACCATACTAATTTTAGGAATTGTGATGTGTTCTAAGGCTATTTTACCATGCTGGGATTTCCTGAATCATGTTAGAGAGAAAACAGCACTCTGCTCTGGTGCAAAACTCGACAAAGGAAAGGGGAGTTACCACTTCCCTGTGCACCACCACCCCAGGGGTGGTGCCCAGAGCTCCTCCAGTGTGTCCCTGGCATTAGCCATCTTGTTTTCCAAGGTGTGGGGACACTCTGGAGATCTCTGAGTGGCCAGTAGGTGACGTCAGAGACCCCTCCTGATAGGTGTATACCTGGGTAGGTAGCCGATCTCCCTCTCAGGGTTATTTATGGTCTCTTCTGTGGATGTCTCTTCAGATTCAGCTTGCAATACTCCTCCATGAATCCTCTGCAACCTCTGCTTCAGCTTCTGACTGTTGATCAACAGCAGACTGGTCCAGGAACTGCTGCAATGGCAACAAAGAATCCAGGATGACTCCTGTGACCAGCAGCTTCAGCTCCGACCAGCATTTGCAACAGTTTCCAAGGTGTGCACGTTCTGAGGACTGCCTGTCTTCATCCTGCACCAGAAGAACCAAAGGAATCTCCTGTGGAGTGACAATGCCACTTCCTTGCTTCTGCAGGCACCCTTCTGCGATGACGACCGGTCCTCTGGGACTCCCCTCCTGACGACGAGCATGCTCCCTGAAACACAGTTGGTGGACCGAGGTGACAAAGACTATCCTAAGATCAAGCTGTCCAAATTTGCTGGAGGTAAGAGCTTGCCTCCCCGTGCGGCGACAGTACCCCTGTGTACGGGTCATTTCCAGCTCCTTGGGCTTCTGTGCACTTCTTCCAAGATTCCTTTGTGCACAGTGTAGCCCAGGTCCCCAGCACACAATCCTGTGATGCACAACTCACTGAGTTGTTCTCCGGCGGCGTGGGACCTTCCTTTGTTGTGCTACGATGACTGCACTTTGCATCTTCTTTGTCCCCGTGTCCTGGGACTTCCATGGGTGCTGCCTGGTCTTCTGTAGAATCTCTACAGTGCTGAGATCCCCCTCTGTCTCCTCAGTCTTATTTGAGACCCTGAGGTCCCTCCTGGGTCTAGGCAGCTCCATTTTGATGCAAACTCCGAACTTGCGTGAACTAAGGCTTGTTGGTGGAATCTGGCGATGCAAACAGCCTGCATCCAACAAACTCAACTTAGGACATCTCCTGCACCATACAGGAACCCACAGCCAACTTCTTTGGTGCTCATCTTCTGGGTTGGCAGGGGCTCCTTTCCTTCCTGGAATCTTCTGCGCCTTCTGGACCTGGTCTCCTCTCTTCACAGGTCTTCAGGTCCAGGAATCCGCTGGTTGTTGATTGCAGTCTTGCTTGGGTCTTGCAATTACAACTTGTAGTGTGTCCTGAAGAAACTTATACTACTTTACTCCTACTTTCCTGGGCTCTAGGGTGGGGTACATTACTTACCTGTGGTGTTTTCTTACACTCCCAGCGCCCCTCTACACGCTACATTTGTCCAGGGGGGAATTTGTGATTTGCATTCCACTTTCTTAGTATATGGTTTGTGTTGCCCCTAGGCCCATTGCAATCTATTATATTTTGTATTTTCTACTGTTTGCACTATTTTATTAATGTTTACTTACCTGATTTTGGTTACTAGTGTATATATTGTGTATAATATTTACCTCCAGAAGGAGTATTGCTTCTAAAATATTTTTTGCCTCGTGTCACTAAAATAAAGTACCTTTATTTTTTGTAACACAGAGCATTGTCTTTTATAGTGTATAAGTACTGTGTAACTATAGTGGTATTGCAGGAGCTTTGCATGTCTCCTAGTTCAGCCTAAGCTGCTCTGCTACAGCCACCTCTAGACAGCCTAAGCTGCTAGAGCACTGCCTACACTTCACTAATAAGAGATAACTGGACCTAGTATAAGGTGTAAGTACCTTAGGTACCCACTACAAACCAGGCCAGCCTCCTACAGGCCATCCTTATCTCTAACACGATTCTGGACTTGCATGTGGAGGAACAGGCTAACTCATGTGGACAAAAACAAAAAGGGAAAGACAAACATAATGTGGAAAAATCATCTATCTAGGGCTAACTCTTTATAACAATATGCTGAAAAGGAAACAAGAAACCACATTTAGTTATACCTCTCCTCATGGGACAGCAGACAGGGAAGTTTCATCAGTAGAGCATTCACCTTCTTTCGACGTCAGTTGACAGCAGCATCAGGACAGTGCAGTACACGGGATGCACATAGGACAGGTCAGCAGCTCAGAATTGATTGGGAATATTAGTACTGAACAGCATAAGCAAGTGGGGCAATTAGGACTAAGAGGGAACTCATCAGAAACTTTGTATAAAGATGTGGGGAGACAGCAGCAGACTCAAGGAAGGAATAAGCCTATTGGCAGAACTCTAGACGGACTGACTCTCAGTTTCAAAGCCTCTCACTAATTAGAAATATCCATGCCCTTCCGATTGGTCCTCGAGGTGGGCTCATCTTATGCACAAGTTTCAGCATCCAGTGGTAGCCGGTGACTCCTTCAAGTTTGCAACTTTTCTGGATTTTCTCAGAGAAAGCATGTAGTCATTTCAATGATTTCATACAGTTCTGCCAAAATATTACATTTTCTAGATGTTTGTTACTTCAGAATTATTTCTCACAATACACAGATTAACTAAACAATTTTCCCATGGGATTCAATAAAGCTGTCTGTCTTGTTTGACAGCTAGGGCACTGAAACATGTTGTTTGTCTTCAATACAATAGGACATTAAACAGCAGATCAGCAACCTAGAGAAAACATTCAGGTCAATGGGAACAGAACAATCAAATAATTTTCCTCTACTTATTCAGGCCTGGTCCAGCTAAGAAAGCCTAATGCACATTAATGTAATTAATTAACGTAAACATAAATCATATTGCGCACCTTACAATTGAATCATATATGCAAACCAAACTATTGTACTGCAAAGATTATTTATGACATATTAGAGCACAATTTTAGACATGCATTTACTTTCTACACAAATTTAACACACGTTAATACAATTTATTTAATTCAATATAAGTACGAATAATTCATGATCATTTAATACTCACATTTTTCTTCATTTCTACTTTTTCTTGTTAAAGATGATTCTTTGAACATCAGTTCATGTCAGTAATTCACTCAAATATAAATGTGCAATGTTTTCAGGTTAAAATGTGATGTCAAATATTAATGGAGGCCCCATTGGCCACCATATTCCAAATGTGCACGTTTTACATTTTACATGGTCATTTTTTCTTGTTAGTCTTTTAAATGAAAGTTTGAAAGTCATCATATTCCACTAATGTATTAGTAAAACTTGATCTCTATCAATTACATCAAAATGAAATCATACTTTTGTAATACATTTTTAAAGTTAACAATCTAGTTGTTGGAATAAAGTGTGGAGGCAGAGGTCAGGGGTAAGGACTCAGTTAATTGAGGGCAGGGAGTAGGGTTCAGAGGCAAGAAGTTGGCCACACAGGGTAGGCAGTAGGGCCAGTGGCAGCACAACGGAGCATGGCGGGCAGAGGCAAAGGGGGTAGGGACAACAAACCAACCATGCAGGATAGACAAGAGAGGCTGTGGCAATATAACAGACCATTTATACAGAAAGAAGAGGTAGTGGCAGTACAACCATACATGATAACAGACCTGATTCAGGCAGAAGACAAGGCAGGAGGGAGTGGATGAGGGCTTGCACATGGAAAACGGAGGGCAGAGGGCAAGAGGATATGGCAGGAGCAGCAACCTATCCATTGGGGCAGGTGGGATGGGCACTTGGAGCACAACACATCTTGGAGGGCATCAGCGAGACTATAATGGCATACACATAGACAGGCAGGCAGACACGCGGATGGAGCACAGGTGGGCGGGTGCCAGGGGCAGGAAGCTAACCACACAGGGCAGGTGGGAGGGGCTGTGGTATTTTTAGTGACTTGATCTATAGTGGGTATAACATGAACCAAACTATAACATCCCTGTAACCTTTGTTTTTTTCAGTTAATTTTTATGGTAGTTTTAATGTCGTACTGTGAGAAATTGGGTTGTTGGTTGAATGGGTTGTGAGCCCTGGTCAAGCAACTGCCGCAGTCTTTTCCAAGGTGAAAGACAAAATGCCACTAAATTAACCTGTGCTTAACCCTGGGCAGCTCAGCACAAAAAGCAGTCAGCCCGAACTTCGAGGCAATGTGTTAAGTATTTATGCAGCACACAAACAGCAATACAGTGTGAACACAACACAATAAAAATTCCAGCCCATTTTAGAAAAATAGAGAAATGTTCAATAAATTATTTGACACCAAAACCATCAAAATTCGATTCGTAAAACCGCAGTATGAATTTTAAAATTTTAAGGTTCAAAATAGCAAGTCCTCCATTTTTTAAAATGGCCACCTGGGCACCTTTTAGCACCACAACCAAGGTCCAGGAGCAGATGGAGACATCTTGGGGGTTCAAGACTCACCCAGGCTGAGTCCAGGTGGAGGTTCAAGATGGTAGGAGCCTGTTATGCTGCTGTGGCTCTGAACAGGAGGCCAACTAAACTAGGCCTTGGAGTAACTTCTGAAGTCCTGGGTGCAGGTGAAGATGCAGGGCTGGCCTATGAAGGTTCAAGGCAGGTTCCAGGCAACAAAACAGTCCTTCCAGGTATTACAGCAATCTGGTCAGCAGGTCACAGCAGCAGGCAGTCCTCTGCGAGTCCTTCAGCAAGTCTAGTAGTGAAATGAAGAGTGGGTGTTAGAACCCTGTTTTTATACCCTGATGCCCTGATCCTAGAAGTTGGGAGAAGTTTTCAGAAGGGTTCTTTGAAGGCACATTGGGCTAAGAGCAGGAAAATGCCAACTTTCTGAAAGTGGCTTTTTCAGATTTGTAATGATAATTCTGACTTTACCATTAAAGAGGGTTTATCATTACACGTTCATAAATATAAAACTTGACATTTCTACCACCTCTGGCTTAAGAATTACAACTTATTAAATATACTTTATTATCCTATCAGAGGGGTAGGCTTCACAGTAGTGAAAAAAAAAATGAGTTTTTTTCCTACTAGGACACATAAAACTAAAATGCATGTGTCCTATATTTTAATTACACAGAACCCTGCCCTCTGCGCTACCTGGAGCTTACCTTAGGAGTGACTTATTTGTAATAAAAGGGGAATTTAAAGCTTGACAAAGGGTTTTGAATGCCAAGTCGGCATACAGGGCGGCACTGCCATCAGGGTGCAATGGCAGACCTGGGACAAGTTTTAAGGTGCTACTTAGGTAGGTGGCTCAAAATGTGCTGCAGGCCCTCTGGTAGCATTTAATTTACAGGCCCTGGGTATATGGAATGCCACGCTGCAAGTGGCGTACATATACATTAAATATGCCAGTCACATATATGCCACTCAAACCATATTTTATAGAGAGAGCACAAGCAATTTAGCACTGAATATCAGTGGTAAAGTGCACAGAATCCTAAGGCCAAACAGCAAAAACACAGCAAAAAGTAGGAGGAGGAAGGCAAAACATTTTGAAGTGACCCTATAGAGAGGGCCATTTTCAACACATATGTTAATACAACCACTGCCGTGCACGACTGCAGTCCCTGAGGTCAATCCTCCCACATGCATGCAACCCCACGCTGCACACAGCTTTTGACCTTTGAGTTGGGGGAGTATGGTGTGTTGCGCTTTGCATTCTCAGGTACCCGCAGATCCGTAGAGGATCTGCCTCTGTAGATATCTAGATTTTATTTCCTTTAATTACTCAGAAACTACTAAACACATTTAAACTAAATAACAAAAAGAGACATTTCTGCATCAAGATCTACCTTTATGGCAAATTTGGGGTAAATCCATTCAGCGGTTCGGGTTGTAGTCCTGTTCAAAAATTGCAAAACCCACATTGACATAACATGGGGAAAACTGTTTGGGACCCCTCCTTTTTCTTGGCCCCGCTTGACAAATCACCCTGAAACTTTCCAGACAGAAGCTATTACAGGTAAATAAAGGCAGAAAACAATACGTTTCATGTCTGTATATAAAAATAGAAATATACTAAAAGTTGTGCTTCCTATCGGTGACTCTTCACACTGTCTTCTGAGAGTTCCAGGGCAATAGCTGAGGAGACAGACAACAAAAAATGCAAGAGGCATCAGAGGATGAACGCATTTTTATAAGTAAAAAAAAATGTAGAAATATACCATTTTATGACTCCATTTATTCTCAAAACAAAATTAAATATGGATAAATTCCAATACGATAAATATAAATATGGACAACTGAGTGGTCTGGCCACAATACAAAATGGCCGCCTAGGAACAGAGCTCCACGGGACGGCAGGCCTCAGACTGGGGGCGGCGGCGCTGCGTGGGCAGTGAGCCTCCCCATCCTACTACCAAGGGGGTGCCATGAGACGGTGCCCCGGGGAGGTCACTCGTTGGGCGAAGAGTGAGCCCGCTCCCCCCTGCATAGGATGCACAGCCCGCGGTGGCCTACGACCTCGTACCGAACTGCAGCCTCCCGTGACGGGCCGGCCCAACGCAAAGAGAGAGGAGAGAGCCGCTTCGAGCACCTCTGGGAGAGGTGCATGCCGCGGTGAGGACTCGGCGATGGGCCGCCCCACAGCCCACGACTCCACTCCCCCATGCGCTCTCACCCTTCCCCCTCCCACCCCTCCTCCTCAGAGAGTCCTGTGCAAAAGACGGAGGCACTTTGAACCTGGTGAGCCTGATGCTACGGAGTGGGGTGGAGGGCTGTAACCCGGATCGCCCACAAACCAAGGAACGTGAGTCCACACACCCAACCCTCGGAAGGAAGGGGGTGGACACGGCGCTCCCCCCCCAACCCTCAGGCTGGCTTCCAAGTGCATGGGGACAGCGAATTGCAGACACGAGAACACAGCAACCTCATAATCACAGAACAACACTGACAGAGAGGGGCCCTGGTGAGCTGACCCTTGATCCTCCGGCTACTGTGCCCCTTGGACTCTTAAGAGGGAGACACCCCTCCCCGCCCTCCTTATCACCATGCTCATTGACCGGGGAAGCAAGATCCTCTGGATACATCACAGCCCACAGAGGAACTGCGCCCCGCTTGACTGTGAACCAGGACAACAGGTGGCGCAGACCAAGCACTCCCTCCCACACCGCGCACAACGGAGAGAGCCTTTCAGGAACACCAGGGAGAGCAAAATCCGTGCCACTTCACTCTGTGACCGTGGATTGACCATGCTGCCCACAGCCTCCAGACTGGAGGGCCTACAGACATAGAGTAACTAAATCACTGTTGGAATAGTGGAGACCCCATGAACTAAAACCACCCCACTTAGCTGATCCTACATCCACAAGACTCACACCTCCCCTCCCTCTTTCTGACTTCTGACCACTGGCATTGCAGCAGTCACTTTCTGACCCCCGCTAAGTACTGAATCCATTGCGGGAAGAGTCAGGAGTCTCTCCCCTACCTCCTCCTCCACATCTCTTGTTCACCCACAAACTGTTACTGTACCGCAAGCCAGCACTCAGCGAGAATCCTCCCTGGGTCTACAGCCTACCAGAACATACCCGCATCAGAGCGTCTGCGATGCATGGTGGCAGGATGTCGGGTAAGCACTCAGGCAAACCAACCAGGCAATTACTTTTCTCTCAAGCTCTACAACATTTGCGAGCCCCGTCCCCCACCTCAGAGGTGCATCCAACTACTCCGCCCAGCAACATGGCGGATCAAACGCAGGGAGCAACCATGGACCGCATTCTACAAGAGATATCCACGGTGGGTCGCAGACTGGAGGGGATGGACAGCGCTATGGCCTCGCTGACAGTGGAGACAAAGTCCATGCGCCTGGATATCGCAGGCTTTCAGTCACGAGTGAGGGGACCAGAACAGCAAGTTACGACGGTGGAAACACACATCACCTCCTCCCAGGACAGAGACCAGGATCTTATATACCTCCGTAGCAAGCTAATAGACCTGAAGGATAGGAGTTGTAGAGACAATGTCCACTTTTTCGGATTGTCAGAGAACATTGAATGTGCGGACCTTCACTCCTACCTAGGCCCCAAATGATGGGACGAAGCCAATTGACCCCACCCAATCATAGCATGCCTTTTGCAATACATGCAGACCCGCCAATTCCTACAGGTGGCCCGTGCACATGGTCCATATAGGGTGGATGGACAAGAGATCAGACTGACTGCTGACTTCTCCGAAGAGACCAGCGAGCGTAGGAAGGCATTCCTGGCCCTCCAACCCAAATTGCGCCAGCTGGAAGTGATATACGGTCTGTTCGAACCAGCTAGAATGTGGATCACTAAAAAAGCTGTGTCCAAGTACTTCTATGATCCTGAAGACCTGCAAGCTTTTCTGGAAGGGCTCCAGACCCAGTCCATGGATACAGCCACTCCGGCCCGGCCTCAAGACTTGTCTGGGACGACTCAGGGTGCGCCGTCCCTAAACCTCACCCCTGGGGAAATGGGACGGCCCACCGTAGACTTTCATCTCAGGGGGAGAGACCTATAAAGACTCATGAAGAGCCACGACGACAGGGGAAAAGTACTGCAGGCAGTGGTGATGCACACACAGACCACAGACAGAGACAAGTCTCGTTCCCATCTGAAGCCCACTGCGGTCCCCACCTGATAACAAAGATGCCGGCATACCACAGGAGCTGAGACGGTGGTGAATATGGCACCTGCACGTGGCACAATGGTCCTCCCACTGAGACGACGGAAGGATGAGTACCTGCTTATATGTTGTCACTGATGTTTCGTTTTGCAGTTGAATTGTATTCCAATAGGTCTTAAGGAGAAACTCATTCTGTTGCTTAGCCCATGTCTGGACTGCCTGAGTCCACTGTATACTGTCCCTATCTAATTTTAGATTTAGTATGTTTACAGTATGTTTACATTTTGATTATTTCCGGCTGATTGCTGTCCGATGTCTTAAGTATTCAATGTCATACTGCTCACATGGTCGCGAGTCACTCCTTCTCCCCCCCCTGCACTCGCATGCCCCCACTCCTTCACCACTCAAGATAGGATCCCCATGCACTGCCTGATTGGCTCCCACATAGCTGAAATATCTTACATCCATTGCTAGTGATTGATGACGGGCATTATGACTTGCGTATCTTATTTGGGGATAACTGTACTAGGAGGCGTGAGGTCCTCAGCGGACATGATGATAGATGCTCCCCTCCCCATTCAGATGTCCTGCGCCCGCGTCACCTGTGTGGCTAGACACTGTCACTGAAATCCTGGCCTGATGTCACCCACTGTGCACACAGCGAAGATCCCCCTTCCCCTAGCCCCTCCACCCCCAGGTGGCCCACTGCACCTATTGCAGCCTTTTCTGTAGCACTGTTCTCCCCAAATCCCATCGCGCGGCACTGTTCCGGCTTCTACCATCTGCTCACGCACCACCCTACTATGCTTACGTCGAGACACGGGGATTGGGACAGCGGGACTGGGCTGTTTTGCACATCCTCCCCCGGCCGTAGGCCTGCTGGATGGGCGATCGAGCTTCATAGGCTTAGGTTTAGACTCGCAGACTACAGTTCGGGATCGGCAGGGCTTCACTGCTCCGCCCTCTTCTCTTCTCTTCTCTTCTCTTCTCTTCTCTTCTCTTCTCTTCTCTTCCTTTCTCTCTCCATCTCCTTCTTCTTCCTTCCTGTCTTTTTCTCTTCCCACCTCTGATCCTGAGGGTTGTATCGACCTCTCTCTACCCTTTTGGCTCATTCCTCATACTTCTATCTCTCTCCCCTTCTCCCTTCCCTCTCTTTTCTTTTCTCTCCTCTTTCTACTTTTTTCCCTTCTCACTGGTGTCTTTTCCCTTCTTTCCTCTCTCTCCGCCCCGATTCATCCTCCTCTCCTTATCCCCCCTACTGCCTCAACAACTGTCTGAAACAGCCTCTTCCTCTAGATACCTGTACTCACCTACCGTCCCCTCATACTCCCCTCTTGTCTGGACTCCCTGGCCCCTATTTCCAGATCTCACTATGGATGGCTCTCCCCCACCCCCTCCTCCCCTGCTACGGATCATATCCTGGAATATCAACGGCCTTACCCATTTCATAAAACAGAAAAAGATGCTTTCCTACCTCCACTCCAAACGGACTGATATAGCCCTACTACACGAGATGCACCTTCACAGGGCTTAATCAGATAAACTGCACCGTGACTGAGTGGGAACAGCGTCATATAGTTGCAACCCTACCTCACAAGAACTAGGTGGTAGCGTCCCCCGGACATGCGGTGTTGCAATATTGTTATGAAAAAACACACCCCTCACTGTCATTAAATCATGGGTTGACCCAGAGGGGTGGTATGTGTTTGATAAGCTAAATCTCACTCACTATGAGTGGGCTCCATTTATGCACGAATTGGTTCAAAACGACTGTTCTTTCTGAAAATCAATGGCCTCCTGACTGAAATAGGGGCAACTCGTTATGTAATTGGGGGATACTGGAACCTGGCTAGAGACGCGATAGGACTAGATAGGACTGGACCCTTGGATATCAGCAATAACACCGACAGGGCCCTACAGTCTAATGTAATGCTGGACAATGGCCTGGTGGACCATTGGAGGCTGACACATCCGGTCGACAGAGAGTACACTTTCTTGTCGCCGGTGCACGGCACTCAATCCTGTTTAGACTATTTCCTCATATCGCACAAGTTAGTGGCCCATGCCCAGGATGCTCGAATACTGGAATGTGGTCTTTCAGACCACTCCCCAATCCACGTCGCTGTATGGTAAGGCGCAGTTGAGAGCTCATGCAACCACATTCGTTCAAGAAAACCTAGGCACTGTCGACTCCAAGAAGATCATATGGGCAGTGGCCAAAGCGACCATATGTGGGCAAAGGATGCGCGACGTGGCATTAGCAAATAGAGAAAGAAAAGCTTGACAAGTGGCACTGGAAACCGATATTAGACGTCTCATGTGGCAATACACAAGCCACTCCTCTCTTTACACATGCAGATGCCTGGAACGCGCCCGCATGGCCGTAAATGAGCTATACACCTCCCAGGCCAAATATGCTCTGCAACGCCAACAAGGGAGGCACTATGAGCATGGTGAGAAGACTGGTCAACTGTTAGCAGCTCAACTCCGTCAGAGAACGCCCACCCTCACAATACCGGCCATTCACGCTCACACATGAGAGATGCTTACGCATCCACAAGAGATAGTCAATTAGTTTGCTTCCTTCTACCGGCATCTCTACGCACCGGAGTCGACATCCAGTCCTGCCCAAATTGAGGCCTTCCTCGCTAACATTGACTTACCCTCCCTTTCCAACGAAGGTCACAACCTTCTGGATGGAGAAATTAGTAGGCTGGAAATTGCAAAAGACATCTCCCACCTCCCCTACCATAAATCACCCAGGGAAGATGGATTCCCCGCGGAATTTTATAAGTGGCTAGGGGAGGAGATGATTGATGTCCTGCATGGGGCTCTGGGGGAAGCATGCCGGACGGAATCTCTGGGTGCCATCTCCAACAATGCCACAATAGCGATCATACTGAAATCGGGAAGGGACCCCCAACTCTGCAGCAGCTGCCGGCCCATATCTCTCCTGAACAGCGATATTAAAATATTAGCCAGTGTTCTAGCAAACTGCTTACTTAAAGTCATACCATCCCTAATACACCACACTCAAGTGGGGTTTGTACCAGGTGTACCTCCAGAAATCACCTAAGCACTCTCTGCCATACTCTATGGGCATCCAGGAACACGCCGGAGGCCGCAATAGCTTTAGCTCTAGACACCGAGAAGGCATTTGATCGCATAGAATAGCCCTACCTATTCACGACCCTGGCAAAGTTCGGTCTGGGTGACCAGTTTATTTCTAAGGTCCGCCTGCTCTATGATCACCCCATGGTGCAGGTTAACAGCAGGGGTTTCTTTTCGGATCCCTTCCCCATCCAGAGAGACACGGCAGGGATGTCCCCTTTCAACCCTTTTGTTCCTGTTGGCAGTGGAGCCATTATCAACCGCCATCCGTTCCTCTCCCTCGATAGAGGGCCTTCCTCTGCCGAGTGGCACTTCCAAAATATACTTATACACCGATGAAGTCCTTCTAACCGTAACTGACCTGGAACGTTCCCTACCAGCCATACTGGAGATTATTGATGGATTCGCGCCCCTCTCTGGTTACTGCATGAACTGGGACAAGAGCAAGGCTCTCCCCCTCTCGCGTGTGACCATAAAAGCTGCGCTCCTCGGCTTCCCATTTCGATTGACACCGAAGCGCCTCAAGTATCTGGGAGTGCTAGACAATCAAGGCCTGGTCCATATGGTGGCAGACAATTTGGACCCCCTCATTGCGCACATGAAACTTAACTTCGAAAAATTGACCCATCTAAGCATCTCCATGTGGGGCAAGATACAGGCGGTAAAAATGGTCACAGTACCTCGCTTCACTTATGTTTTAGGCCTACTGCCCCTACAAGTACCTCTGTTGACAGTACGGTTAATTGACGAAACAATTAGAGCCTTTGTGTGGGGCTCTACATAATCACGTCTGGCATCAACTGAGCTACTGGCGCGACGCTCTCATGGGGGAGTGGGACTTCCACCGGTGGAAAATTACACCCTAGCCTGCACCTATCACAACTGGCTCACACACTGCCTGGATCGCCAGAGCCACCGCAGTGGATAGCTTTGGAGAGGATGCTGCTTTCCCATGGCGGGGGACTCAGCGGGCTTTACCATGACAATCTCTTGTCTTCCAGTACAGCAAATCAGATCTTCAAGGTGACCCGAGCAGACTGGTGTAGGGTCCACCGCCTGCTTGGGGTTCACCCTCTCCTGCAAGCCCAGGCCCCCTTATGGAACAACAACAGCTTGCGGATAGGGAAAGAGGTGCTTAACTGGCCACAGTGGAGCAGAGCTGGTATCATTAACTTTGCTCAAGTCTTGGAGGATAGAGAACCCAAATCCTTCGCTAAGCTGCAGGAGGAATTTAACCTCCACCCACGGCAGGAATGGCGATACCTGCAACTCAAACACTGTTTACAACAGAGTGCTGACACCATCCTCTGGGGACTCCTGACTTCACCCTTGGTAACTTATTTAAAGACCTGGGGAAAGCACAAATGTATTATGGCAGGCCTCTATGAGGTCATCACGCGCCATCTGTACTCGCAACCTCTTCTGGAAAAACTACGGCTACAATGGCAAGCCCGCCTGCAGTGGACATTTGACACAGAGGACTAGACGGACATTTTGGACGCTCTCGACAGGGGTGCTCGAGAAGCTCAGCTAAAATTCTGTCTCTTCAAGGTAATTCATGATTGGTACTGGACCCCAGCGGAATTATAAAGAACAGGGCTTCTCCCGCACGCAAAGTGTTGGCGTTGCCTAGAGTCACACTGCGATTTGCTTCATATTCTATTTGACAGCCCGACGGTCCAGCCTTTATGGAAAGCTGTGGGACTCACCCTGGCTTAATCCGTACCACTTCAGATACCGCTCTCCTCCTCCCTTATCATAACGAACGATATGGCTTCCCTCCTGGTCCTGTCCAGACCGCAAAGACGACTGTTGCATATGGCACTAGCAACTGCAAAAATATGTATCCTCCGCCACTGGCGATCAGTAGTTTCTCCAACCCCGGAGGAATGGATTGTGGCAATGTCCCGCATAGCCACACACGAAAGAGTCATCTATAATCTACAGGATCAGACTACTGTATTCAATCAGGCATGGACCCCCTTCCTTGCAGTAACACCGTCGTAAATTGCCTGCCATCAGCCACTTCTGTCCCACGCCCATCCTCAATCTTGATCTCACTGGCCCTTAATCAAAGCCCCAGTCATTCCACCTCCCTCCCCCTCACACATGCAAGTTATATATCGCCCTATCCTTTCCACGCCTCCCCCATTCACCCCCCCTTATTTTTGCCTCCACTCCCCTCCCCCCAGACAGTAGAACCCAACCCGGCTGTCACTTAAGGGACCTCGCTAACGTTCACGCAGCATCCCCACCCCGTCTTTACGTTCCCCCTCCCCCCTTCTTTATATAGTGCCTCCTGCTGTTCCTCTGACACCAGCCTCTCTCTCTCCTCCCTTCTCCTCTACCTTTTCTTCTCTCTCTCTCTCCCTTCTTTTCTATCATCTCTCTCCCCATATGACGGGCTGCTTTTCATTGTACCCCGTGAAGTCCTTAGTAGACTCCTCAAACATCCTCTGATTAGGGCGACTAGCACATGCTCCTCACTCCCTCTCATAAGGGATCTCCTCAGTGCTGAATCTTAATGAGCCATGTTTGTCACACAAGGTGCTAATCTCCACCTACACATCGTGCATGGATTTGCGAATGCGGCCCCAGAAATCCTGATCTTTGACACAAGGGGGAGTAACCAGCAAGGGCGTACCCAGAATAGATACATGGAGCGAGGTCAATTCGAGCCACGCCTATTCACAGCGGGACATGTCACCCCAGACGCTGCACCACTAGGCTGCCTACGTCTCAATTTTGCCCTCCTTTTTCCCCTCCCCTCTCCCCCTTCACCCTAGACACCTTCCCTTTTCTTAATCTTCACTGCCATTGTCCTTTTATAATGTTTAGATTTGTTGCTGACTGTACTTAGCCTACTGCACCCTTCATGTGATACAATCTATGTCATTTCCCAAAGGTACAGGGACCCAGGTCCCCTTCTGCTGTATCATCATGCAATGTTAATAAAAAAATTCAAAGCAAAAAATATGGATAACTGCAGACAGAAATGTTTAGATAAATAAATACCAGAAAACCAGGAGACATATATATATATATATATATATATATATATATATCCAATTATGGTGTCATTCTACTATGAGACAAGCACATGATATCCTAGTTGAATAATGATAGGTATTACATTAGAGAAAATGGATATGTGTCCTCTTAGGATTGTGAGAGGAAAGAATTTAATAGAGGATGGATAAATTATGAAATCTCTCAAGGTCATTAATAATATACTGGTATGTCTCAGCTAGAAATGCTTGAACGCTAGAATGACACCATAATTGAATATACATATGAGAAATTGAATAATTGTCATAAGGAAATTTGTGTCATTCATGTACAGCTTTTTTGCGTAATATAATACAGTAAATGATCAGTGCTATACATAAAAAGTATCATGTTATGAATTAGAAACTGAACGAAATGATACACTAGAGGAGAGCACTTGCAATAAGTATTATATTACAGTATGAGGAAGGCGATTTCCTACTAGCACCAATTTGTTATGTTTATTTGTAATTTTATACTATTTTATTTTATGTATTTGCAGTAAATGTATTTAAGATTAGGAAAATTATAAAAATGTTTTTCAATTGGAAAACTACACCCTCCAGAATGCATTGTAAATAATGAAGCACGATGGGGTATAAATAGCAAAAGGGAAAAGGGACTCATTCACTGTGAACAAGACTCCTTGTGGAGTTGAAACGCGTTGGTGGTTGTTACTTTGGCATCAATAAATAGGCACTATTGAAACTTCATGGAGTGCAGTGAATACTTTTGGTGAATTATATATATATATATATATATGCACCTTTTCAGTGAATACTTTTGGTGAATTATATATATATATATGCACCTTTTTGTCAACCCTCCGTACCATTCTAGTGTGGTTTATATGGCAGGGAAACAGACCCAGATTATCTTTAAAAATGTTAAGCATGCCTAAGGAGAGGGGTGGTCTAAGTCTGCCAGATTTCCAGTTATATTATAAGGCTGTCCAACTAAGAGTAGTCACAGAATGGTCCCCTAGCAAATTCGATAAACATTGGCTCCACATGGACCGGGCTACAGTGGAGAAAGTGATCTGGGATGTACTGTGGAAGCCTAAGGCAGACCGCCCCCATAATGCATACCTTAGCACACCAATAAAAACTACGCTCAAGGTCTGGGATGAGGTAACAAACACAAGAGGCTGGACGACTTTCCCCTCCCCACACACACCATTAAACTATAACCCGGCCTTTCCCCCTGCCCTACAAACAGGACCATTTGATAAATGGTATGAGGGAGGATGCCTGGTATTAGCAGATTTATTCCACAATACTGACATAATGTAATTTGAGAACTGTTAGAGAGAATTCAATATTCCACAAGCCAGATGTTATCACTATACTCAACTGCACCACTGGCCACTGAAACCTGAAAATCAACAGGCAGTTGCAAGAGAGTTCACACCATTCAAACATTTCATATGCAGGGCAGGCCCCTTAAAGGGATTATCTCCCATCTCTATGTCTTATTAATCACCACAGGGCACTTGACAAGGCCCCGCCACCACAACTTTTTGCCATTTTTCGTTTTCACTTTTCCACTTTTTCTAACTTTATGGTGAACTTGAAACAATGGGAATGTTTGTATTTATTTGAATTGATGCATTGAAATGTGTATTTGGGACATGGTCATCCAACAAATGAACAGCTCAGTAATATATCTTGATACTGTTAATTGAATGAGATATTAATTTTTATAATTATGTATTGATAAGAACCAATTTAATAATTATGCAACAGGATTTAACATTTAGGGGGTCATTCCGACCCTGGCGGTCCATGACCGCCAGGGCCGGAGACCGCGGAAGCACCGCCAACAGGCTGGCGGTGCTTCCTGGGCCATTCTGACCGCGGCGGTAAAGCCGCGGTCAGAAAAGGGCAACCAGCGGTTTCCCGCCGGTTTACCCCTGGCCCAAGGAATCCGCCATGGCGGCGCTGCTTGCAGCACCGCCATGGGGATTCCGACCCCCTTCCCGCCATCCTGGTCCTGGCGGTAAATACCGCCAGGAACAGGATGGCGGGAACGGTTGTCGTGGGGCCCCTGGGTGCCCCTGCACTGCCCATGCCACTGGCATGGGCAGTGCAGGGGCCCCCTCACAGGGCCCATAATGATTTTCAGGGTCTGCAACGCAGACACTGAAAATCGCGACGGGTGCC
The DNA here is from genome assembly GCF_031143425.1 of Pleurodeles waltl. Classification (NCBI taxonomy): domain Eukaryota; kingdom Metazoa; phylum Chordata; class Amphibia; order Caudata; family Salamandridae; genus Pleurodeles; species Pleurodeles waltl. Next base: position 206,048,551 of record NC_090448.1, read on the forward strand.
ACTGAACCCGTCGCACACCAGCAACTCCGCCGGCTCCATTCGGAGCCGGCTTCATCGTTGCTGGGGCTTTCCCGCTGGGCCGGCGGGCGGCCTTCTGGCGGTCGCCCGCCGGCCCAGCGGGAAAGTCAGAATGACCGCCGCGGTCATTTGACCGCGGTACGGTCTTTTGGCGGTTCCCGCCAGGCGGGCGGCTTCCGCCGCCCGCCGGGGTCAGAATGACCCCCTTAATGTTCAAATATTTAAAATGGATGATGCAGGAATATTATGCACTGCGCTAGTAGTTATACAACACTCTAAGATGGTGCCCATCTTCATGTTCAATGCATTGGGTCATAAATTGTTGTGTCCGTTTTTTGTTTTCACTTTTTTTGAACTATGTGGTAAAGTTGAAAATGGAGTGAATGTTCGGTGCTCTTATTGTGATCAAGGCTATGGCCGCAATGCGTTGGGAGTAAACCGTCTGAAGAATTAAATTTGATTTGCAAATGCATCCACGAGCTTCCAGGACCTCTTTTTGCAGGAGAAGAGTTGGTGTGTGAAAAAAAATAAATATATATATATATATATATATATATATATATACAGAGAGAGAGAGAGAGAGAGAGATATATACACACACACACACATTTTACCTAGTGGCGGTAGTTATAGTTAGGACCTATTTTTTCATAGAAGGAGGGTTTATTGTTTTGCCTTTAACTTCGGCTCCGTTTGATGAGTCGTCACAAAATTTTAAAAATATACTTTTCTGAGTTCAGCCACTGTCTTGAAAGCTTCGGGGTGATGTGCCAAGCAGGGGCCGAGAAAAAGGGGGGTCCAAAAACACTTTTTACCATTCTACGTCTAGGTTTTGAACATGACTACAGCCCGAACCACTGAACAGAATTACAACAAATATGTCAGAAAGCTAGCTCTTGGTCCTGGAAGCATTATTTATGTGATTTGGTGTAAATCTGTTCAGTAGTTTCTGAGATATTACAGTTTAGAAAATATAGATACATAGGAAGGCGGATACTCCACAGATCTGGACCCGCAGAACAAGGCCCTAATTGGCTGACTGCATCCTGAGATTAAAATTGTGACTGCCATTTTGTTTGTCGCATCGGCTCAGGGATGGCAAAAAAGGAGTAAAAAAACACATAAAGGGTCAGAATACCGGTATTGTAGTTGATTCTATTTAGTTTTAATGACAATCAGGAGTTTAACTTCTGGCTTGCAGGCCTGTGCCCCCGTCACCTGGTGACTTTTAATCTACTTAACTTGCTTTGTCTTAGCCTATTTATTTAATTATTTCTTTCAAAATGGCTGCTATGTTTATAGTTAGTGAAATGTTTTCATTTTACATTATCAGTGCCACTCTGTATCAGCGTCATAATTAGGTGAGATACGTAGGTATTCGCATCATGTCCCTTTACCACTTACATGTGACAGGAACATAATGTACTTTTGGAGGGAAATGTTTGTATAATTGCTGCCCCAAGCATGCCTTCTTATCTATTATTTGGAAACATACCTGTGTCAGGGGTCCTACAAGATCTGCATAAATGCATTTCATGAAGACCATGTTATTAGAGGGATTTCTACCAGATGCTATCAATGCCATCTATGCTGTACATCAGCTTGATGCAGACCCAGCCTCCGTGTCACAATGGAGTCTGATCTAGAAACCTCACTCCAAGGTAACGGAGGTTGTGGGGGTGCTTCTTATAGACACAACACTGGCAGATTAGGTTTATCACACCTAGCTCTCTTTAAGTTAGAGATTAGGTTCTCCATGCTAGGGTTTTAGAGACATTTGCTTTTCATGTTTTTGCAAGATGGTGGAGGTCTTTGTATTCACGACTCTCATCTTCACCATTCTGCTTCTTGCATTGTTCATTATCCTAATCATTGCAGCTTATGCATTTTACAGTAGATTTCAGTCTTGTTAATAAACATATTGAAAACATTACTGCAGTTCCTTCATTGTCTGTTTGTGACTGAGACTTATTGCTCATGTCCATGACAAAGGCTGACAGAAATCACCTTTTTACTGTTTGGGTATTTGGTGAGGTATTGTTTGTGAGCAGGGAGGTTTGGGATAGCAGTTGTGACTTGTAGGATTAACCTAGTCACCTACAAACAAAAGTGCTGTCAACCCTAAACCAGCAGTCTCGCCTAGGAGTGAAAGTCCAACTACAACAGTATCCTGACACCATACGACACATAGATGAGTCCCTTGTGGGCAAAAATTGACCAATTATATTTTTTTCTGTCTGATCCGTGGATCCACGAATCCAGAGATAAATTGAAAAAAAAAAACAATCATTGCAGCCAACCTTATGCTGCACATGGCTGAAGGGTTTGGGTGCATACAGGAGGTTTGGCCGCATGCAGGAGGTTTGGCCGCTGTACACCGGTTCTATTTACGTCTGTGTGTGCTAAAAAAACATAGAAATTCACTGAAAAAAAACTAAGGTTACAGGGGCATTATTTGTTAGGTTCTGAAATTACTCGCGCCCTAAGGTAACTATAACTTGCGCCTTTGTCATGAAGAGCTAGTTACTCCACATATTACATCATTGAATACACCTTCTGTGGCATCACTGATATTATTACTGCAACACTTGGAATAAAATTATTGATGAGAAAACTGTGCATAGCTGAGGGCACAAGTTATAGTTACTTGAGCGAACAATAACTATAACTGCTGAATTTCTCTGGTTTTGTGAGAGTAAATTCAGAACATAACTATGATGTCTTTAGGGTCTTGTTGTGCATGGAAAGATTCAGGGTGATCTGCCAAGGGGGGAGGGAGAAGGGGGGCCCAAAAAAGTTTGTTTCCAATGTAATTTTAGACATGACTACATCCTGAAATTCTGGATGAAATTACACCTAATTTAGCATATTGGTAGATCTTGGTCCATAAAGCACCTTCTTTGTTATTTGGTGTAAATCTGTTCAGTATTTTTTGAGATATTAAAGGGAAAAGAAATATAGATATGTGCCCTTGGCTGCTGAGGCTCGTTGGGGGCCCAGAGCCCCTTCTGTTACCACTGGTGAGTCACACCCAGCGATATTGCTGTGAGCTCATAGGAGGGCCCTTTCTCCACCACTCTGCAAATGCGCCTCCTGCCACACTACTGGTTGGGGGATAAACTCCCCTTGGCTGCTGAGGGTCACTGGGGGCCAGGAATCCCTCCCCACCAGTAAGCCCTACACAGTGGTATTGCTGAGAGCTTATTGAAATCCCTGCTCCCTTTCTCCACCTCTCTGCAAACATGCCTCCTGGTGCACTACTGGTTGCTGGATGAAGTTCCCTTTGATGCTGAGGGTCGTTGGGGGCCAAAAACCACTTCCATTGCCACCAGTACATCCCAACATGAAGTCCTCTTGGATGTTAAAGGTTGTTGCAGGGCCAAGAACCCCTCCTGTTACTACCAATAAGTCCCATGCAGCAGTATTGCTGAGATCTCCTTAGAGGCCCTGCCCTATTTTTTCACCACTCTGCAATGGTGCCTCCTGGTGCACTAGTTGTTGGTGGATGAAGTCTTCTTGGCAGGTGAGGGTTGTTGCTGGCCCAAGACCCTTTTTGTTACCAACAGTAAGTTCCACACAGCAGGATTTCTGAGAGATTGTTGGAGGCCCATCCCCTTTCTCCACCTCTCTACAAATACCCCTCTTAGTGATCTACTCTTTAGGAGATGAAGTCTCCTTGAATGCTGAGGTTCATTCGGGGAAAAGGAACCCCTCTTATTACTACCAGTAAGTCCCACACAGCGGGCATAGCAGGATTACTGAGAGCTCCTCGAAGCTTGTTGGAGGCCCGTCCCCTTTCTCCACCCACTGTACAGACCCATATAGCCACTCACACACCCACTCACACACCCATACAGCCATTCACAAACCCACTCATACACCCACACAGCTACTCACACACACACCCACTCACAGACCTATACAACCACTCACACACCCACTCACAAACCCACCCACATAGCTACTCACAAACCCACTAATACACCTACATAACCCTTCACACACCCAGACTCTGAAAGGTTACAGGTTACAGTTAGGAAATAAAATGTAAAAAATCACAAAAAAAAGGTTGCAGGAACATTATAGTTAGGAAATGACATTAAAAAACATAAAAAATCACTGAAAAAACAAAAGTTACGGGAACGTTATAGTTAAGCTGAGTTTTCACACACACAAAACCATTGAAATTCAACAGTTTTAGTTACCTGAGCTAACTATAACTTACGCCCCCACAATCCACTGCTTATGAACTCACATATCATATCATTCATGGCAAGGTCAGTGACATCACTGATGACATCATTGATGACATCACTGATGACATCTCAAATGAGCTCAGTGAAATATGAGCCTAACTATAACACCCCTGCAACCTTTGTTTTTTTTCAGATGGGCCCAGTGGGCCCATCTGCATGATAATAATAAGCCCTGGGAAGGTGGTGGTCCCAGGGGCATAAAAATGCAATAGGAGGGGGGCTGTGTGCCCCCCTCCTTTATTTGAACATGACCTGGCCCACCTGTGGGCTTCAGTAAAACAAGTGCTGGAGACGTAGTCGGTAATTCACTGCAAGTGTTTTTTTTAAAGTGGTTTTTAGCCCTGGTGTGGTTCCTCTGGGACCCCAGCTCCAGAGCTAAGGGGTCAGGATGTCCCTAACCTGGAACCTTTTCTTTTTCTTTCACTTATTTATTAGGGACTCAGCTGTAGCTGAGGCCCAAGATGGCTGCCAACACTTCCTGTTTGAAGTGTTGCCAGCCAATTAGAGCTCTGCAGATCTCTGCATGAGCTCTTATTATTCACAAAGTCATCAGGGGGGATCCACGGCCCTAGATATACATTATTTGTATTTGGATTTCTTTTAATTTATCTTACTCTTCTGAATGGATTTACACTAAATAACAGAAAGAGTAATTTGCGTTCCGAAAGCTACCTTTCTGCCAAATTTGGTGTAATTCCGTCCAGCGGTTCAGCCTGTAGTTGTGTTCAAATCTCCAATGAGAATTAACATGGAAAAAGCAAGTCCCCCACCCCCTTTTCTGCCTCACTTGACTGATTAAACCTGAAACTTTCCATGCACAACAAGAATCACTGGCACACTTTTTTGGAATTTTTTTTTAAGATTCGCCAAATGACCCCAAGGATATAGGCAAGTCAAAAAAGGCTTTTTCAATGGAAAGTTGGTCCTAACTATAACTATCTACTGGCGACCACCAGTAGGTAATATATATTGATATATATATATAAAAAAAAAGGTTGCCCATTCACGTAGCAGTGCTGAATTCTTCATTTATTGGCCACAGAAAAGACAATTTTGACAGCTGTGTTTCGGCACCAGGTCTTTGTCAATGTCAAAGCTGTCAGTGTCATTTTGGCATTTAGGTAGACATAACAATTTCAATGGACAGCAGACCAAAATCAACAACATAAAAGATGCACTTCCCACCTTTTGGCCTCACTTAGCCTGATCAGTCACCATGCCAGCCATCTTATAAAATCATGCTTCACATAGCGAATTCACATTTATATTACTATGCATACATTAGCCAACCATGTGTAACAAGAGTCAAAATATCTTTGTGGGCCAGCATGTGAATGAATAAAAAATTGCTCAAAAATATATGCTTCATTACCACAATCAAACAGATCTCCACTTAGTTTGCCTAGGGTCGCCATCATATAACCAGCCAAGTACTGTCATACATATTCTAATATCCAAGGTGACCATTCGGGGGGCCCACGGAGGTACGTCACCATCTAAAACAGGTGCACATTCTAAAGATTGTCTTCTTTACTTGAATGAGGGTATCTCGTTGCCCTTGAGCAGGTGCCATATCAGTAAAGTTAAAAGAACCTAATGAGGCAAGCTGCTTGTGCTCCACCCGGGTTGTTCCACACATTTCACTCTCCCCTAAGAAAATACTTTGGTAGGTGTCACAAGATTTCAAGGACCCTGTGTCAATCACAGACATGGTGGTCCTGCCACAATAACTGTGATGGCTGTCATTCCTACTGGGCTGTAAATTGCACCCCACCTCAATAAAATTCATGAGGTAGATCTATTTGCGATTCACTAGTAATCGCTAATTTAAAAACGAAACATTCATATAGTAGGAATAGCAATTCGGAAGAAAAAAAAAACATTGGAAATGTTGGTACATCTGGCCCTAAGTGATTTTTCCGGAGTCATATGATGTTCAGCCAGCGCCACAACTTGAACCTGGTCCTCCAGTACCAAAGTCGGTGGCTCTGGCGTAAATTCACATGCACTCCCATTAATGCCCGGCACATGAAACAGCGATGCCGTTAAATAATTCTATTCATCCTTTGTGCAGTACACGCAAAAGCGTGAAGAACAATGCATCTTTAAGTTTCAGAACAGTTTTTTTCCGATCATGGGCGCATATGGGCACACCATCTCAGCTGTGTGTGGAATGGGTTTGCAGTGCATATCTCTCTCCCGAGCAGCTAATAGGTTCCTGGTCCCTCGCTGTGTGTTAAAGTGTTGTTATATTGATTCCAAACCCAATACACAGGCCTGCATTGCCCACTGCGAAGTTTGCTGTTACATTTTACTATGTAGACTAATTAACTTGAAAGTAAAATTGAGAACAAGTTGACATTATTAAAGTTAATGACCCGCACTTTGGGCAGGACAGGGAAGCCGAAAAGAATCATTGTTTTCATTGTGATTTTGAACAATGTTGTCAACAGTGAACTGATTATCTTTAACTGTCCTAGAACGCAACCTCTTTCCGTACTAAAAGTAGCCTTGCAGGTGCCCATTATATATTTTGTAAGAGGCTTATGTTTGGAGGAAAAACCAAAAGCTACATTTAAATTTTGAAATTATTTTTATAGTGAAATGGATGTTTGACAAGTGAGTCAATTTAATTCCTTAATCTTGCTAGGCACGCAGATAAAAAAAGAGCCATTAGGAAAATAATATTGCACCGGTAAGTACATAGTCTACGCTAGCCTTTACAAAACGTCTTTCTAAAGACGGGCCCCAAGGTAGATAAGACCTTTCCTTTAGAAGGAAAGGTAATTTTGCAATCCATTATCCAGATGAAAAAAGCTCTGCTCACCCGCAGTCATAAACATGTATCTTAGTTGTACAAGGGTACATTGTCCAGCAGGGAAGCTATGGCGCAAGATTGTAGAAGAAAGAAAATCCTTGGATTAATATATCAAGGTCCCAGCACATCAACACTTTTAAGGGGCCGGCTTGGACGCTTTAAGTGAGCACCCCTGTTGCGTGTATTGACTGCTAATGTAATCTGTCAGAAACCAGAAATTTAATTGCAGTTTAAGGACTAGGAGATTGTTTTCCTGGGACGTTGCAGCAGCACACAGCATACCGTTTTCACATTCAGTTGTTGGATTAGTGAACTATTGTCAGAGTGAATATATTATTATATGATGTAATAAACCTAATGTTTTAAAAAATCTCACTAAATTGAATTCCGTGCTGCATTTGACTTGTTTCATTTTTTCGGAATCTTAATCTGGAAGTATTAGGGCTATAATGCAGTACAAATGTTAGAAGGCTATCAAAAACATAGTAAACATCACGTCCAGAATGCCGTAATATAAAATGAAGCTGCTTAGGACCACCATGCTTCTTTACCAGCTAAAAGGCAACCAAAATAGCCCTTCCTGCAAGGTCATCTCTAAACTTTTTCCCTTCCTCCTATTTTTTCTGATTATGTTTTTTTGGCTTTAGGACTCTGTGCACTTTATCACTGCTACCCAAGTGCTCGTGCTGTCTTCTTAAACCTTATAATATTGGCTTATCCCCAGTTGGCATATTTATTTTACCTGTAAGTCCCTAGAAATATGCACTATATGTGCCAGGGGCCTGTAAATTAAATACTGTTTGTGGGCCTGCAGGACTGATTGCTCCACCCACTTAAGTAGCCTTTAACCATGTCTCAGGCCTGCCTCTGCAGAACCTGTGTTTGCAGTCTTACACTGCCATGTCGACGTGGCAAAATAACTCTTTCGCCAGGCTCAAATATACCCTTTTTATTATACATATAAGTGACTCCTCAGCTGAGTCCTGGACAATCCAGAGGGCAGGGGGGCAATGTTTTTTAAAAGGCAGGATAGGTATTTTTAAATTTTAAATTAGTGCTAGTGAAAAACTACCATAACCGTTTTTCACTACAACAAGGCCTATCTCTTCCACAGAAAAACAATGGGATTACCTTATTAGATCTTATAAGTGTAATTTGCAATCTGGAAAAGATAAACTTTTTAGAGTTTGGTGTCTCTGGAATCTTAGGCAGGGCTTAATTTGTGCTTGTTGTTCCCGGTGCTGAGCACCAACACTTATTTTTGAGGGCCGGGGCTTAGTCTTCTGCCTCAAGCATTTGCAGCGAGCAAAAGACACATTTGGGATAGATGGAGGAAGAGAAAATCGAAAAAGCGTCACAATGAGAGAAAGCAGAAAGCTACAAGTGTGAGTTGAAGGGGCAGGGAGTGGTTTTAAATGGATTGAAGAGGCCCAAGATGGCTTCAGGATTAAGCTGTCTCAGTATTCCGTGTTCGCACATTTCATTGCAGCAGCCGCGTGTTAAAGAGAAGGGCTTTGAGCACCGGCACCTTTTTATTTACAAATTAAGCACTGATCTCAGGCCCTCATTATGACCCTGGTGGTAAATCCTGCTTACCCCCATGCTGACGCCCACCAACTTACCGCCACGTCGGCGGAAATCTTTTCACCATATTATGACATGCACCCACCAATCCGACAGAATTCAGCCACAGACACAAATCTGCCAGACCAAGGGTCAGTGACAAACTGGCGGTTTCAAAACCCACACCGTTAGGCCAACAGAACAATGCCCACCACATTATGACCCACGAATCACCACGGCAGACAGTCAACGGCATTATACCATTGGCGGTACATACTGCCGCAGTCACAATGGACACCCACAGACAAAACAACTGCCGCTAGCCAGTCATCTGAACAGCCTTCCGCTGCCACTAGTGGCAAGGAGGCCCCGCCACAGGACTCACAGGCCACCAGCACCCCTCCCCCTGCAGAAGCCAGAGACACTTGCCAAGACCTCTGCCAGGAAATGAGACTCTCCTGATTGTCCCCTTTGTGTCCCACTCAGTCACCCTGTCCACCTTGAACTGCCATTGCTCCCTTTCCTATGTCCCCTTCGACAATGCACCTGTGCTACAAACAGACTGGAACAATACCCTGGACTTTCCTCCATCATGACACTATCCCATTGCACTTTCCCCTCTATATATTAACACTATAATAAACACCCTTTGATTAAAATCCATTATGAGTATGTAATGAATTGCAAATATGTATTTATTGAAACAGGTACAACCATTGCAAATGAACTGTACATAGAATGAGCATTGAGTTAATGACCTGTAGCTGGCTGTTGTGATCACACCAACATCTGCAAAATGAATAGCCAGAGGGAACAATAAGTGGGCATAGAAGTGGGAAATACCAGCATGCCAATGCTTCACAGAATACAACCAAAGTCATTGAAATGTAAAGTTGCACTGTCTCACCTGTGTGTCATTGGAAGCACTGACAGATTACAGATGTTCTGTTGTACACATCTTCATCGTCTGCCTCCTCATCCTCACTGTCCACAAGGTCCACTGCTGCCACAGGGGCATCTCCAGTCTCCTCCTCCTGCTGAAACAATACATTGCGTCTGAGTGCCAGGTTGTGCAACATGCAGCATGCCATCACTATTTGGCAGACCTTCTTGGGTCAGCAGCACAGGAATCTGTTAGATGGAGTCACCAGAACCTGGCCTTCAGGAGGCCAAAGGTCCTCTCAATGATCCTTCTGGTTCTCCCATGTGCCTCATTATAACATTCTTCTGCCCTAGTCCTGGCATTCCTCACAGGGGTCAGCAGCCACGATAGGTTTGGGTAACCAGAGTCACCTGCAAATATTGAGGGACAACATTTAGCCACACACTATCCCATATGGCCAACACCATAGCCATACACCAACATATACTGGGTGGGAACCAGGGCTCACATATTAGCCACACCCTGTGCCTCTGTAGTTGGGCCATCACATTTAGGATACTGCTATTCCTTAGGACAAAGGCATCATGCACCTACCCAGGATACTTAGCATTGACGTGGGAGATATACTGGTTCACCAAGCACACTATCTGCACATTCATATAGTGTAAACTCTTCCGATTCCTGAACACCTGTTCATTCTGGCGGGGGGACAAATGCAATATGTGTTCCGTCAATCGCCCCAATTACATTGGGTATGTCCCATTGCATAAAACTTGGCCTTCACAGTGGCCAAATCCTCAGCCTAGGGGAATGCAATGCAGCTGCATATGTGTTTTATCAGGGCACACAACACTCTTGTCAGCGCGATTGAGAACATTGGCTGTGACATTCTTGCTGCCAAGCCCACTGTCACTTGGAAAGAACCAGTTGCCAGGAAATGGAGCACAGATAGAACCTGCACAACAGGGGGGATCCCAGAGAGCTGACGGATAGCAGATATCAGGTCAGGCTCCATTTGAGTACACAGCTCTGTGATTGTGGCCCTGTCCAGTCTATAGGTGAGTATTATGTACCTGTCCTCAAGTGTAGCCAAGTCCACCAGGGGTCTGTACAAAGGGGTATGTCTCCATCTCCTATCCATCCGCAGTGGTAGGAATCTAAGGGACAAAAGAGTGAGGAGGCTGTCACAAACTGAACAATGGAGCCACAACAGTAGTCTGCAATCTGTAAACATGTTATGGGACAGTGTGAGTTGTCAAGTATGTGCCTATTTATCCTGTGATGCAGCATTATTCCATAGGTCTGCACCCCCCCTGAATTGGCGCCCGCCTGTCCTGTGTGGAGGGACAGGTGGAAGTGAGGTAATGCCGCTGACGTTGTGAGCCGTCGCAGAAGGCGGTCGAGAACCGCCGTGCAATTCCTTTTTGGTTAATATTGGGCCCTAAGGGGTACAGTGGACAATGGTGACCTACGCCGGCGGTGATGGAATGCACCGCCGTGGACGTGACTGCCATTTTCTATCTTTGTCTCTCTCCCTCCCTTTCTTGTTTTGTCATCATGTCCTTATGTGCATTAGCATCATCTGGCGGAGGAGCAGAGGCACCGGCAATGGAGGGAGCTGCATCCCACAGGACCCTGGAAGCAGAGTCCACCGATGCTGAGGGCACCAGTGGGATGGAGGGTGTGAGGAGCACCACCGTGGGGACTGGAGGGGACAATACAGACTCAGATACTTCCTCCAATGGGAGCTCCCTGGTGGTGACAAACACCTCTGTGACCATCCCAGCTACAGGTATAGCCGCCACCACCATACCAGCACCACCCTCTCAGCAGCCCGTCAGCGAGTTGCTCGTGCCTGCTCACCCAGGAAGGTGAGCATCTTCACCCCAGGCACCTCAGGCCCTGCCCCAGGGAGCCCTGCTGCCCTGAGTGAGGAGGCTATTGACCTCCTAAGATCCATCTCTGTAGGGCAATCAACCATTGTGAATGCCATCCAGGGGCTGCCAGCCCAGATGCAGCAATCTAATGCATTCCTGGAGGGCATTCACAGTGGATTGGCAGCTCAACAGCGATCGATCCAGGCTCTGGCCTCCTCTCTAATGGTAACCATTGTCCCTGTTTCAACCGTCCCCCCTCCAACTTCCACTTCCCAGTTCCATTCTCCTCTACCCCAACCCATCCCAAGCACACAGCCAGACGAGCATGCACACAGGACAACACCCAAGAGTGTCATAGGCAAACACAAGCACCACACTTCATCCCACAGGCACTCACACAAAAAACATTCATTTACAGACACAACAACATCCACTATTTCCACTGCCTCCCCCTTCTCCTCCTCCACATCCCACCCAGTTACATCAACACTCTCACCTGCATGCACTACATCATCATCCACTACCTGCATCATCACCACAACAAGCAGAACACACACCTCACTGGCAGACACCTCCACAACATCCATGTACACATCCCCTATGTCCTCTCCCACTGTGTCCCCCCTCCCAAAGTACACAAACACAAGCATTCAGACATCCATCAGCCATCCACCTCACAACAGCATACAACCCATGCACCTGCACCCAAATCCAGCAGACAAACACCTCCAACAACCACTCCCTCATCCTCCACTCCCATTACTTCCCCCTCTTCCCACCCCAACGTCCCTAAAAGCTTTTCCTCTCCACCATTGACCTCTTCCCTAACCCCCCCCCCCCAGTCCTGCACGTATGGCCAGAAAATCAAGAACCCTGCCAGGCACTCCAGCCAAACAGTCCATGGGCCGAGTTTCATCAGCACCTACTCATGGTGGAAAGGATTCCAGGCCACAATTAGTAAAAGGGAAGGAGCCTGCACCAGCGACCAAGAAGGGGAAGGAGCCTGCACCAGCCACCAAAAGGGGAAGGAGCCTGCACCAGCCACCAAAAAGGGGAAGGAGCCTGCACCAGCAGCTGTCACAGAGGCCCCACTGCCAGCTGCAGCTTTGCAGCCATCAGTGAGTGCAGGGGCTGACCAGCAGCCTCCCAGAACCACCACCACAGTGCAGCCATTGGAGGGTGCAGGGGCTGAGCAGGAGCCTCCCACAACCAACACCACCACAGTGAAGCCATCGAAGGTTGCAGGGGCTGAGCAGGAGCCTCCCACAACCACCTTCAACACAGTGCAGCCGTCAATGCCGGCTGACCCCATATGATCCAGCCCCCATGGGCTGCTGTGCGACCTGCCCCCACCAGAACCAGTGGGGTATTTACCCACCTGAGAGACTGTGGCCTTGCACTCCCCAGGACCAAGCACAGGGCATGTTGCCCCCTCCAGAACCAGTGGGCACGTCACCAACTCCAGAAACTGTGGGTGGCCTATCACCTCCAGGACAAAGCACAGGGCAAGTTTCCTCCTCCAGAACCAGTGGGCAATTTACCCACCTGAGAGACTGTGGCCTTGCACTCCCTAGGACCAGTGATCTTGTTTCTGCATCCAGCATCTGGCTGAGGTGCCCCCCACACCTCCTGAGGTGCCAACTGATGCCCCTGCAGTGTTGTCTCCGTATTGGTGCAGGGATCGAGTGGAGCCTTGGACTTTGCCTTGTGGCCATGTCGCCTCTGTGAACTGTGGACCCGGCAGTGTCCCTTTTTTGTACATTTGTACATATCTGTTGCATTGCCACTTCAACTTATTATTTTTGATGTTGATCTTATTACAATCACTTTAGTCAGTTCCTGTTGTCCTTGTATTATTCAGCCGATTTATGGGGATTCATTGTTTTTGGAGTGCAGCTGGTTGTGTGTGTGGTGGGTGTGTATGGAGTGTGTGTGTCAGTCTCGTTTTCCTCACCCCCCCCCTTGTGTGCTAGGTGGCTGTTCTCACCGTAGTCATCTTCTCCGGCGTTGGTGTTCATGGTGGAGCATTCCATAGAAGATCATCGGAAAGACTTGCAGTTCTGGTTCCATGGCGACGTGGTTCTTCCCTGTGTCTTCAATGGTGAGTCCTGTCTCTTCTGAGCTCTGTTTCAGCCTGGCTTTTGATGGTGTTGGTACCGCCCCGGAAAAGGTGTTGGTTTGGCATGTCAGTTGGGCAGAACTTTGTCTTCCGTCTGGCTGTTGGCGGCTTCCGCTGTGTTGACTGTTGTTTCCGCCCTGGCGGACTGTGTGATACATTGGCTGTCTTTCGGAGATATCACGCCATGGTCATAATTTGGCAGTAGTTACCGCCAGCCTGTTGGCAGTATTACCACCACTTTATCACTGACCGCCAGGGTCATAATGAGGGCCTTCATTTTTAAGTCCCAATTTATGGTAAAGTCAGGTTTTAAATTGCAATTCTGAAAATGCGACTTTTAAAACATTTTCATTTTCTTAATTTATCCATTTGGTACCTGCTAACTGTCTCTGCTCACATGTCTAGGGTGGGATGACAGCTGGGCTTTTTGTATTCCTCCTAGACAGCCACACATAATGGGAGCTTAAGTGTGACCTGACTGGCCTTGATGGGCCATCCTGGGTAGGATGGGACAGCCTCACTTACATCTAAATAGGCTGTGTCCTGTCCACACACAAAGAGCTGCATAACCCCTGTAGTGAGTCTGGAGCCAGGGCAGGACCTCTGTGCATTTTGAAGGCTTGTCTTTGAAGTCTTCCCGCTTCAATGGCCAGAGTGAGTATAAGTACTAGACCTTTGACAGCACCAACTAAATACATGTCTAGACCTAGGAACTGCTGGACGTCTGCCTTGCTGTGCTGCCCTGCTTCCTGCTGTTCCTCTGCCTGGGTGAGAAAGGTTGGACCTGCATCACTTGAGCCCAGAAGGACTTCAAGGGCTGATTGGCTGGCCTCCGGATCTGAAGTCTTAGGGACTTAAAATACTTGAAACCATCCTGCTCCTGCACTTGTACTCTGCCATCCGTATGCCCTGCCAAGTGGTGCCACTCTAAGCTTGAACCCTTGGAAGTGTGCCTGAGATGTTTGATCTAGCAGAACCATCAGATCCTCTGCTGTGGAAGCAGAGTCGATGCACCAATGCTGTTCAATAGAACAGAAGTGGTGTATCACCTCCAGAACCACAACTGCAATGATTTTCCTGGAGCAAGGTTCCCCCTACCTCTCCCCCTGTTGATGCCAGTCTTGATGCTGAAACTCTGCACCACAGCCTCTGTTTTCATCAGAACTGTCACATTATCTCAACTGCACAACGTATCCTTGACACTGGTCTAGGCATTTCAAGCCCTTGCACCTGGATGCTTGACGTCTACACAGCAGAACTCGCACCCTAACTCTGCTGCATCTGGGAACCAATGTGTTGATACTGTTGTGTGGAGAAGATCAATGCATCACCTCTACTGCTTGGAACCAACGTAGTGCTCCTCAACCAGGATTTAAGGTACTTTGGTTCAGTGTCCTTGTAGCCAGCCCAAGCTTCATCGAAATTAGCCTAAACTTTGACTTTGGCCCAGTACAGAGTGACCAGATATCTTTCTTGCTCCTGCCACTATTTTACTGTTTAATCTTTAAAAATTCATAATGCAAGTTTTAGTTGGAGGTTTGTTGCTTTGATCTTGTTTTCTTTATTAAATTAAGCTCCATTTTTCTAACCAGGTGTGGTATCTTTTTGTGTGTTTTGTTTTCACAGTTTTACTGATTGAAGTATTGCACAAATACTTTACACATTGCCTCTAAAGTTGAGCCTGACTGCTCTGTGCCAAACTACCAAAGGGTGAGCACAGGTTAAATTAGGTTGTGTTTGAAGCTTACGCTGAGCAGGACTATGGTTCCTCCTTTATCAGGGTACATACCTCTGTCAACCATAAACCTACTTGCTAATAGTTTTTGTTAAATGACTCACTGGGACAGTTTGCCCCACATTGCACCAATATTAGAACCTAGGCACAAAGACTTGTTCACTGAAAACTTTATGTCATCTTCGGAGAAGTAGCCCATGTATTCATTTCAAGGCCTTATGCTGACCTTCTTCAAGTAATGAGCCCAAGAATGTTCAGGGTAATCAGGTAAGCACCAACTACTGCTGTGTGTAGTGCTATACTTAAGCAGGGCTTTGTCATTTGTGTCATTATGCATTCTGTGGTTGCTAGACGAGCTCTGATATTCTGACAATCATTTTACTTCCTGAGGTACATTAAGATCATGAACATTTGAGGAAAACATTCCAAGAACTTCATGTAATGTTCAGCAGGTGGCATACTGGGTCTACAGGGGTAACAAAAGCCATGTATGTGCAGCCCTGGCAGATAACTATCCTCCTTATTTAGAGATTCTTGCAGTTCTGGTAATGTGGCAGGTGTATTTTCGGCAAACATAAATGATAAGAGAGCCTTCATGTTTTCCAGAAACCGGTCTTCAGCATGGAGGTCGGCTCCTGAAAAGCAAAAAAGAACTGGGACTGATTTGCATGCAGTGTTCTGCCTGGGCCGACAAACCCTGTCTATTTTCATCCTGGGACTCCAAAGCCTAACTGTTTGGACCTGGCCCTTTTTTCAGGGTCATCCCCAAACTTTTTGCCTTCTTCCTCCTATTTTTTCTGAACTGTTTTCCTGGTTTTGCTACTCCGAGCACTTTACCACTGCTGACCAGTGTTAAAGTGCATGTGCTCCCTATCTAAATTATAATGGTGATTGGTTTATCCATGATTGGCATATTTGGTTTACTAGTAAGTCCCTAGTATAGTGCACCATGTGTGCCCAGGGCCTGTACATCAAATGCTACCAGTGGGTCAGCAGCACGAATATGCCACCCCCATGAGTAACCCTGTAAATATGTTTCAGACCTGCCACCGTAGTGTCTGTGTGTGCAGTTTTAAACTGCCATGTCGACCTGCCAAGTGGACCCACTTGACATGCCCAAACCCTTACTTTTAGTACATGTAAGGTACCCCCTAAGGTAGGCCATAGGTAGCCCCATTGGCAGGGTGCAGTATATTTAAAAGGTAGGGCATGTACTGCTGTGTTTTACATGTCCTGAAAGTGAAATACTGCCAACTTTGTTTTTTCTATTGCAAGGCCTATCTCTCTCATAGGTTAACATGGGGATTTCCTTTAATGATCTTTTAAGCACAGTTTGCCATTGGGAGCAGATAGAGATATGGAGATTGGGGTCTCTGAACTCACAATTTAAAAATATATATTTTGGTAAAGTTGTTTTTTAGGTTGTCTGTTTGAAAAAGCCCCTTTTAGAAAGTGGGCAATGTCTTGCTTAACCATTCTGTGCCTCTGCTTTGCTGCTGAATTCTCGTCTGGGTCAGACTGACAGTTGAGGTGTTTGTGAATTCACTTTAGACAGTGACACAAAGAGAGCTGAGGTGTGTCCTGCATATCCTGATGAGATTTCCTGGGCTGGAGTGGGAGAGAGGAGCTGACACCTTCACTTGAAAGGGCTGTGCCTGGCCCTTTACAATACAGTCTCCAATCCCCTAGACCACCATGGAAAGGCTGGCGGAATGGAACTCATAATCCCCATGGGCAGTGCTGCTTGCTGCGCAGCCCTGGAGGATTTGAAACGGCGAGACCGCCAGGCGTCTGGTGGCCTCAGCCTGGCAGTGGTGGCATTTCAACTTTCATAATGTGGCAGGAGAACCGCCGCTACTGCGGCGGTCCACCCGCCACTGTGAGTCTGGCGGTCCATGGACTGCCAGACTCATAATGAGGACCCCACTGTTACAAAAATAAAGGTACTCTATTTTGGTGACGCAAATACCAAAAACACCATAGAGAATATACTCCCTTAGGAGGTAAGTAATACACAAATTATGTACACTAGGTTGCAGAAATAGGCATGAAACAGTCAGGAAACAGTGCAATCAGTGAAAATCACAATAGTTAGAAATGGGCCCTAAAGAAGCATAAACCATAAACTAAGAAAGTGGAATGCGAAAGTCAGTATCCCCACCTAGGCAAGTGTAGTGTGTAGAGGGGAGCTGGGAGTACTAGAAAACCCCAAAGGTAAGTACTAGATCCCACCCCAGTACCCAGGAAAGTAGGAGTAAAACACAGTAACTTTCCCAGAACACACAGAAACAAAAAGAAGGATTATGAAAGAACCAGAAGAGACTGCAATACACCAACAGTGGATTCCTGGACCTGAGGACATGTGGAAGAAGGGGACTAAATTCAAGAAGCACAGAAGAGTCCAGGGAGAACAGGAGCCCCTGCTAACCTGGATGAAGGTGCAAAAGAAGAACCACTGGTGAAGAAGAACAGTCAGTACTGCACCCAAGAAGATGGAGCCAGATTCCTGGTTGTTACAAGCGATGCCCCACGCTGCATAGAGGATTGCAGCCTGGTTTACGTCGCTGGAGTCCACCAACAAGCCTTGGAACACGCAAAGCTCGCCGTTAGAGGAAATGGCAGTGCCCGTGACCAGGAAAGACCAGGTGGACTTTACTCAGGAGGAGGGGTCAAAGGGGGATCTCAGCAACTCAGAGAGCTTACAGAAGACCAGGCAGCATGCTCAGGAGTCCCACAGCATGGGGACAAAGAAGGTGCAAAAGGAGGTTCACAAAGCACTACAACAAAGGCTCCCACCCTGCTGGAGAACCACTCAGGAAGCTGTACATCACAGAATAGAGGGCTGGGGGCGGGAGCTGCAAGATGCATGAAAAACTTTGTTGAAGGATACCAACAAGCCTTGGCAACTGCAAAACATGTGGTGCACGTGGATACTGTCTTGTGTTGGGATGCAAGCTCTTACCTCCGCCAGAGTTGGACAGTGGGACATCAGGACCGTCATGACCACTTCAGCCCAACACCAGCGATGCAGGATCCACGCAGTTCAGCAGGAGAGGGGATCCAGTCGTTATTGCAGTAGGTGTCAGCTGAAGCAGGGGAGTGACTCCTTTATCCCAAGGGAGATTCCTTCACTCTTCTGGTCCAGGCTGAAGACGGGCTGTCCTCAGAGGATGCACGACTGGGAAACAGTTGCAGTTGCTGACAGGACCTGAAGACACAATGTTGCAGAAGGTGTCTTGCTTCTTTGTTGCAGTTTGTAGAGTTCCTGGAGGGTCCAGATGCAGTTTCTTCAGTGGGAAGTTGAAGTAGAGGATGCAGAGGATGCAATATGAATCTGAAGAACCACCCAAAGGAGAAACCCTAAATAGCCCTGAAAGGGGTATTGGTCAGCTAAAAAGGTAACATCTATTAGGGGACGGCTCTGACGTCACCTGCTGACACTGGCCACTAAGATACTCCTAGAGTTCTCTGCCAACCTTGAATCCAAGATGGCAAAATCCAAGGACCCTCTGAAGGAGCTCTAAGTACCACTTCTGGGGTGGTGATGGACAGGGGAGTGGCCACTCCCCTTTCCTTTGTCCAGCGTCGTGCCAGAGCAGGGACTGGGGTCCTGGAACTGGCGTAGGCTGGATTATGCAAGCAGGGCACCAAATGTGCCCTTCAAAACATTTCCAGTGGCTTGGGGAGGCTACCCATCCCAAGCTTGTAACACCTATTTACAAAGGGAGAAGCTGTAACACCCCTCTCCCAAAGGAAATCCTTTGTTCTGCCTTCTTGGGCCTGAGCTTTTCAAGCAACAGGAGGGCAGAAACCTGTCTGTGAGGTAGCAGCAGCTGGGCTGTCTGTAAAACCTCAGAGGGTTATAATGGCAGTACTGGGGGTTCTCTAAGGAGCCCACAGAGTGCATGGTATCATACAACCAATGCTTTCAAAAGCATGGGGGTATGATTTCTACATGTTTGATACCAAACATGCCTATGTTCAGAGTTACCATTATGTAGCTCGACATAGGTAGTGGCCTATTTCCGGTACACGCATAAAAATGGCATCCCTGCACTCACGAAGTCCGGGAAAATAGTTCTGGAGGTCATGGGGGCACCTCTGCTAGTGCAGGGGTGCCTTCACATACAGGTACTTTGCACCCTGCCCTAATGGCTAGAGAGCCTGCTATAAGGGTGACTTATATGTTACCTGGTGCAGTGTAAATGACAGTGAAAAGGTGCTTGAAGCTTTTTACGCAGGCTGCAATGGCAGTCCTGCAAAAACCTTTGCACAGGCTCCCTATAGGTGGCAAAATATATGCTGCAGCCCTTAGGGACCCCTGGCACCCTAATGCCCTGGGTACCTAGGTACCATATACTAGGGACTTATAAGGGGGCACCAGTATGCCAATAGTGGATGAAATACTGTGTTAACAGTATACAACAACCATTTTGAAGGGAGAGAGCATAACTACTGGTGTCCTGATTAGCAGGATCCCAGTAGACACAGTCAAACACCTTGACAAACAGGCCAAAAGTGGGGGCAACCAAGCTAGGAAGAGGCTACTTTCCTACAGCTGAGACCCCCCAACATGCCAAGTGGTGCCACATCCGGCCCCTGGGCCTCTGGAAGAAGAAGCTGGCAGAAACTGAGTGAAGATCTACACACCAGTGTAGTGGCAGAAACATAGATGCAGCAACCACCTTGCGGCTACGAAATCGAAGCAGCGCCTGCCTCGTGGCTGCAGAAATCAACGCATCACAAGCTCAGTGCGACTTCACTGTTGCTGTGCATCTGGATTTTTCACACAACATCCCTGGGCATCAATATCTTCAACATCACCGCACGGAGCCGAGGCTGCTTGTCTGGAAATTGATGCATCCCGTCCTCTGCGAGGAAAGATTTGATGCATTGCTTACCCCGGGGGAAAAAATCAACACATGTCCTCACTTTCGAGTAGAGAATCGATGCATCGTTTGCGTTTCTGCAGCACCCTCATCCCTGCAGCTTTATTTTTCACACATACTAGGTACTTTATGCTGAAACAACACATTCATTGATTCTTATCATTAAGACTCTTTTTTAACTTTAAAAATGTATATCTTTTCTTGTGTTTGTTGGATATGTGTTGTTTTGGACGTGTTTGATTTAGATAAATATTGGCTATTGGTCTAAACTGGTGTGGAGTCCTTTTGTTGTGTTTACACTGTATTACTGTATGCGTTTGTGCAAATACTTTATACATTGCCTCTGAGATAAGCCTGACTGCTTATGCCAAGCTGGCAAGGGGGTGACCAAGGGTTATCTGAGTTGTGTTTCTCCCTTACCCTGACTACAGTAAGGATCCCTACCTGGATGAGGTGTAAACAGACTGCCAACTAAAGACCCCATTTCTAACACTCACACAGCAGTTTTGGCAAGAAAAATCTGCAGTGAAGCCCTATCCTAAAGAGGGCAAAGCCTCCTCCACTGTGACCCTTCTGTCTAGGGCCCAAAATGTTTACAAAGATGAGTTTCTAAACGTAGAGCAAGCTGAAATGCTCCACTTCTCCAAATGAGTTGTGGAAACCACTTTTTGGTGCGGTAGAATTCCCAACAATATATGGTATGGTTCCCACTCCCCAAAACCTTCTATGAGACTATGGGGGTCATTATGACCCTGACGGAAGGCGGAGAACCGGCGGTAAGACCGCCAACAGGCTGGCGGTCTTACTTTGTGGAATTATGACCATGGCGGTTACCGCCATGGTCATCCGCCGGTTCTCCGTTCCGCCCGCCATGGCGGAGACGACTGCCGGGCTGGAGACCTGGGTCTCCAGCCCGGCGTCCGTCACTATACCGCCGGCGGTATTTGGACCCGGCTTACCGGCGTGGATTTCCAGCGGTTTGAACCACCATGAAATCCATGGCGGTAAGCACTATCCTTCCCTGGCACTGATAGGGATCTCCCCCACCCCGACTCTGTCCCCTACCCCCCCACTACCCCTGCCACTCCCCAAAGGTGGCAGGGCCCCCCTCCCCACCCCGACCCCCAACATCACTTCACCCATACCCACACAACACGCACGCAGGTACCACCTATATACTTACACGCACACACGCCGACATACATGCCTACATCCACACACACAGTCATACACGCACACCCACATTCAAACATACACACACACACATCCATACAGACATACCCACAGACATACACGCACTCATTCCCATACACACAACACCCCTGCATGCATACACGCACTCAAACACTCCCTCTACATACACACACGCACACCCCCATGCACCCACACAACCCCTCTCCACCCCCCTCCCCTCACGGACGATCGACTTACCTGGTCCGACGATCCTCTGGGAGGGGACAGGAGCCATGGGGGCTCCGCCGACACCTCACCGCCAACAGAACACCGCCACAGCGAATCACAGGACGTGATTCGCTGGGCGGTGTTCTATTGCCATGGCGGTGGAGCAACCTCCACTTCCCCGCCTCCCGCCAGTATGGCTGTTGGCGGCTCTCCATCCGTAAAACGACGGAGAGCTGCCAACGGTCATAATAGGCCGAGCGGCAAACCGCCACCACTGGCGGTCTTCTGCACGGCGGTCCCTTGGCGGTCTTTAAAAAAGACCGCCGAGGACAAAAGGAGCCCCTATAAGTCTGACATGCTCTTTCAGACCCACAACACCACGTGGAGCTGAAAAACAGAAACTGTAACTTTGTCAGACTGATCTCTAATCAGTGCCAATTACTTAGCACCCTCAAAAGAACCAGTGGCAAAAGTTAACCACATTGATCTGTGGAATGTGCCTCTTGCTTCAACCCCTTATAGAAACGGCTTCCATATCAATCGTTTTGTTCAGTAACAAGGTGCGGCCCAAAGGTTCCTCATTAGGCCTAGCCAAGGACAAAGCTTCCTGGCCTTCAAAATCCTAAAAAGAACCTATTCTAAGATCTCTGACACTAGACTGCAACCAAGAGACAATTGAATCCATCACTAAAGTTTGTATCCTGTTTATGTTTCTAGTAGTGACAGCTTCTGCCTGCACTATTTGTTCCATGAAACTTTAATAAAAAAAATATTATTAGTCCAAGCTGAGAATATTGGGACTTGCCACAATCTTGGATTAACTCCCACTTGAGATATCTTTGCTCTATTTGATGAAAATATATTGTTGTCATATCTAATTTTGCTAAATGCTGAATAGAATAATTCCCATTTAGCCAACCTCAACCTTGACATAAACTTTAATAACCCATAGTTTTCCCCATTTGCTTATAATGCTTCCTGCATTTACTGTCTTTTGAAGATGGCACAATCCCTATGCAGAATTTTACCTTAGAGGGCCCTTATGTATCTTGATAGTCCACCTCTAGTTCCTGTTTCCTCTTTCTAGATTTGTATCCAGCAAACCTAGCTGACTTTATGAGCCTTCGCATGGGGCCATCAAGTTCCAGAGTTCATTTTTTAAAACCTGGTATTTTTCAGATTAGACCATATCTTTATTATCACACTGAAAGCAATGGAATTTCTGGCTAGGGAAATATCCGATCACTCACCTTTGCTCATGACCTAGAAAGGAGAGAATATAATAGGATGCAAACATGGAAACTGATTCCATGGGAGTTTAGGAAGCATACTTTTAGGAAAATGAAATCTCAGTTGACTTCCCAGTTAGTCTCTGGGAATGCTACAAGACAATCCTTCGAGCTGAAGTATATAATTTTGAATGGCCCAAAAGAAAGGCATTGATTAGAAGAGACCAGAGGGATGGAGGTCCAGTTTACTAGATTTGAACATGTGACTTGCTCCCAACAGACCCTGCTACTCTTAAGGTAAAAGACTACACTGAGACCTAGAGCAAAATGTCTGCAAACACCACCCTCTAGCAGCACAACACAAGCTATACGAGATTAGAGACAAAGTGGGACAGTTTTTCACATGGCTCACAGTCCTGGCCCCTTGATATACCTTTGTCAAAAAATGCTATCCGGAGATTTTCATTTTTGATTTGTGTTTTTTTATCATTAGAGAAGTCATTTAGCTTGGGTAGACATTGCTAATCCGGGCCGTTTTTTTCAAAACTAAATTTTTAAAACCGCTGGATGTGTTGCAGTGATGATATAATATTTTAGGGACCATAAGACCTATATACTTTATTTTGGTGTTAAAACACAGGTAGGTTTTGGAGGGAGGTCAGATAGTCTTATAAAGACAGATAATAAATCCACAGAGATACCCTGCCGCCATTTTCCAAAATGGCGGCTCGATAATGATGTGTTTTAGCCATTAGATTGGTAATTTATTTTAATATTGATTTTGTTCTAGGTTTTCGATTTATTCGAATTCATAAACATGAGCAAAGCAGGAGGTAGCAGAGGAGCTTTATCTCCTGACAGAGTGTTGTTAATTTCAAAATCTGAGGTCCCCTTCAACAAAACAAATGTGTAAAATGCCAAACTAATCAAAAAGAAAAGCTAGAGAGAAGAGAGTTCAAGATGCTGCAGAAATACGCCAAGACGAAGTTCACAAAAGATTGAAACTGATGAATGATGAGGATCAAATATTTTATCATTGTAACAAGTGTTGCAAGTCGTATACAAAAGCCTGGAATTTTTTAAAAAAAATAGCAGAAACCAGTGAATCACAACGAGAATTTGAGTCTTCTGGGAAAGCGACAGTAACTAAATCTAATGCCCATCCACTTAGAAGATCGGTGGCTACCCCTCATTCACCTCCAATGACTGATCAGAAAGCAGAGGATCTTCAACATGGTGTCTGTGGTTTAGCCAGAACAAGGACCAGGGGGACTGATGAAAGAACAAGGTAAAGAGTGTGTGGGCTAAAGGTCAAACATGTTTTTATCTGTAGCTTCTTTCTTCCAAGAAGAAGATTCCAACTGAGTGGCTGATCTTAACAGCAAGTGAATGTATTTGCAGCAGATCTGTATGCCCATCCACTCTGCATGTGCACATTAAAAAATATGACTGTGCAAAGAGCTCCGAGCAGGAACAAAGCTGCCAGCCTTCAGTTAAGTTCGCACTCTTTCAAAAAGCATCTGAAGTTTTGAAGCCACTCAAGTGCTAGCACCGGTTTCACACTCAGTGGGGTCAGAGAAATAATGGTCAACATTTATGAAACTGTATTGATCCATAATAATGAAATTAAGATCTTTCTGGTGAAATGTATAATGGCAGAATTTGTTTTTGTCACTCTAACAAACAGAATGAACCACTTATAGTGTTCAATCTGATTCGACTCTTGAAGTTCTTGTAGCCACAATAAGAACACAGGATGCAGTAAAATCAGCAGGAACCATTGTAAGAAATGTACTGAAACATTTCGATTTTGGACTTAGTGACAAATTTTGTGATGCCCCAGAGCTCCATACATCATGGGAGTCAACAAGAATTCCTAAAGTTGTTTTAGCAGTTTTTCATCATTGTTTAATATCAGCAAAGGAAAACTGTTACAAACCAAATCTTTTGAGTTTGGAACTGAGGCTGACAACATTGATGATAGTTTTGAAGATATAAGTGAAGAAGTGGAAGACAATCCTATGAACCGACAGGCTTTTACTGTGCAAGTGGTCTGTCTTTTCCAAATCATGTTTTATTAATTACAGAACGGCAAAAAGAAAACTCTGCTGCACATGATGACTGCCCACACAATCTATGACAAGTGAAAACGTAGAGAGCTAATCACTTTAATGAATAGGATTGATTTATCAACAAGTCATAACGTCATAGCACACCGCAGGAACTTGTTAGCAGCTCATGTTGTAAAATCTTGTGAACCCGATAGCACACCGCTTCCAAGTCACTTTACCAGGAAAGGATTTACAAATGCTGCTCTTGATAATTTTGATTTTGAAGACAGCTCTATTTTGCCTGGAACATCGAGCACACATGATACTGTCATGGTGCTTTTTCAAGACTGTACGAATGAAGTAGCTGCTGGAAAATACACTGTGTGAGCTGTAGGCATAAACAAATGAAGGTGCAAACTTATAACCTGAGGACATGGATCTTCTTCTACCTGATGCTGCAGTCTGCAAACCTGATTTAGCTGAATTTATCTTATTGCTTATTTGGTGCCGACTGAAGGATGAAGAAAAGCCAGTTCCTCCATGGGCTGGAATTCATGTTCTGATCTCCCAGAATACCATCCCACTGAAGAAGGTTGGGTTTTTACCAGTAATACTATACAATACAAACTACGTGACAGTATACAGAGCTCTAAAGAAATTCTAATATATGCATGCTCAACTTGAAGACCAGCCTATCCTGCCACTTTTCTGCGATTAAGTTGTTTTCCGTATTGTAGCTGACATCTTTATGAGTAATCCTTTATAATTTGATGAGCTTTATTCAATGATGGGCATTTTCCACATGACAAAAGTTGTGTTGCAGTGTGCAAGAAGTTATCTCAGTGGATGTGGCATAGACAAAGCACTTATTGAGGCTGGCCTCTTTCGAAGCACAACTGTCCAATCAATACTAGGCAGAACTCATCATGTTTTTCATTACAGGATATGTTCATTATATCTGAGGCTATGGAAACATTGCGTTAAAATGCTTTCTGGAACAAGAATGACAAATTAGGTTTTGCATATCTTATCTCAGAAGTGAACAAGGCACAGAGTGCACTTCATTCAAATGATAATGCAAAGCGAGGTATTTTCAATACACTCAGTTCAAAATCAGAAAACCTGGAAACCAAGTTTGTAGAGTTTGTCAAAGAAGATGAAGAAAAATCAGAACTTTGCAAGTACTGGAGAAATGTTTTACACATGATAGGTCCAGTGAAAAACTTGATACATGCTGGTCGGGAAGATGATTGGGAGGTGCATGTGAAGTCTGTGAAGTTACTAATTACTGTGTTTTGTGAATGCGACACAATTCACAAAGACAAACACAGGCACCACAATACCCACCACGCACACAGACAACACACACATGCAGACACAACATCCACTCCCTACACAGACTCCCCCACCACCTCCTCCCTCAGAGACAATACACCACTCAAACCTGCTATCACATCAACTCCCAGATTCAGCCACAAGGCCCCTTATACCCGCCGTCACCACAATAGCAAACCCACATATATTCACCTCATATACCACATGCACACTCACCATGACAACCAACACCACCACATGCAGAACATCCACCTTACCTGCAGGCACCACCACAACAGACACTCACACATCCACCCTGGCATCTCCCTGCATCTCCTCCTCCCAAGAAACATAAATGCCTGCACTCACCCACCCAACAGACACCCATTACACACATGGCTTCCACCCACACACCTACACCCAGAACACCTACATGTACACACCTCACAAGCACTCCCTCTCCCTCCACTCCCAAATGTTTTTCCCATGACCGCCCTTGTGTTCCTAAAAAAAGGTTCCTTTATGAGTTTTCCCTGTTCCCTCCCACTGTCCTAGCCCTTGGCGCCCCCAAGCACACAGTTACCCTCCCCAAACCCAGCCCTTCCACCTCCCAGTCCTCTCATGCCTCCCCTGGTACTGCCCATGGCCCTCTCCCTCCAAAAACTACAACCCCCACCAAACAGATATGCATACAATATCAAACAAAGAAAACCGTGGCTGTGTGTGGAAGGTGCGCACTTCCAAAGGCTATTTGTTAATAGAATACAAAGTTCATGAAGGCAAAGTCTCTTCTTGGAGAAAAGGAGTGCTCAAGTGGTTAAACACCCAGCCACAGGGTGTGTAAAGCTGTCGCCCAAGAAGGGTCCCAGTCCATGTATATAATGAGAGAACCACAGCACATCACAGGATCATAGTGTGAAACATTTAGGCGGTCATTCTGACTCTGGCGGGCGGCGGGAACCGCCATTTGGCCGCTATGCAGCATTCCAAACTTCCCACTGGGCCGGCCGGCGCTACCTATGGTAGCGCCGGCCGGCCCAGCGGGAAGGAGGCCTGCAACACAGAAGCCGGCTCCGAATGGAGCCGGCGGTGTTGCGGGCGTGCGACGGGTGCAGTTGCACCCGTCGTGCTTTTCACTGTCTGCTAGGCACTGTCTCTCTCCTACTGATAATCCCGGCCACCTGATATACTTCTGTAAAAATTTTCTCCCAAATAAAAGGCATAATTTAGAGGAGACCAGAGGGCTGGAGGTCCAGTTTACTAGATTTGAACATGTGGCTTGTTCCCAACCAACCCTGCTACTATTAAGGTAAATGATTATGCTCAGGAATGACTATCAAGACCTAGGTGGTCATTACAAGTTTGGTGGTCCCCGGACCGCCAAGCCGGCTGTGGCGGTCAGACCACCGTGAGTCCGGTGGAGTAGACCACCATATCATGAGCATTATGTCGATCTGAATGAAACAAAGCCAATATACCGCAAGTGCTGACGGACCGCTGCAGCCGGAGGAAGGCATCACCAGGCCGGTGAAGACCATGTTTCTGTGGGCATATTACAAGGTAGCACACCGCCAGAATTTCCAGGGCGGTCGCACCGCCACAAAAGTAGTACTTGAGTATAAATGTACTGGTGGTTATATGAGTGCTGATTGTGTGTGGTTTGTCGTTACAATGATACATTTACTTATTACAACATTACAAATATACTGGAAAAAATCGTTGGGCAAATAAAAAGGGCACAAATATCGTATTTGACAATATCATCAATAATATGCGGTCTGTACAAATGTGTAGAAACACGTTGTTTGGCAGTGTTTCGTTTTGGATTGATTGTGTGCTGTTGTTATGTTTTGCTGCCAGTTTGTGTTGTCCTGTGAAGGTGCACAGTGTGCCTCTCTACCAATGCAATTGTGTTATTGTGATGATGTTGTTGTTGTGTGACTCGGTGGTGTTGTGTATGAATGTGTTAGACAGTAGCGGTGGTGTGTGCCTGCGGTGTAGTGTGTGTATGGCACATGTATTTGGGCCTGGTGTGTGTTGTTTCTGTGTTTGTGTGTATGTAGGTGTGTTTGTGTGTTGGTATGGGTGTTTGTTTTTGTGTGTATGTGGCCGTCGCTAGCCGTGCCGGGTGTGTGTGTTGTGTGTGGGTATGTAATAATGGCCTTCCCTCTGGAGTGTGCTAGGCAGGTGTACTTACAGTTGTTGTACTCGTCACTGGTTCTGGAGTTGTGTGGCCATCAGGAGCAGTGGGAAGACTTCAATTTCGGGTTCCATGGCGGTTGTCTGTGTTCCTGAAGGTGAGTGTCTCCTTTTATATGGTTCATTTCTGCCAGGCTTTTGTGGCGGTGTGACCGCCCTGGAAATTCTGGCGGTGTGCTACCTTGTAATATGCCCACAGAAACATGGTCTCTGCCGGCCTGGTGATGCCTACCGCCGGCTGCAGCGGTCCGTCAGCACTTGCGGTATATTGGCTGTGTTTCATTCAGATCGACATAATGCTCATGAAATGGTGGTCTACTCCACCGGACTCACGGTGGTCTGACCGCCACAGCCGGCTTGGCGGTCCGGGGACCACCTAACTTGTAATGACCACCTAGGTCTTGATAGTCATTCCTGAGCATAATCATTTACCTTAATAGTAGCAGGGTTGGTTGGGAACAAGCCACATGTTCAAATCTAGTAAACTGGACCTCCAGCCCTCTGGTCTCCTCTAAATCATGCCTTTTATTTGGGAGAACATTTTTACAGAAGTATATCAGGGGGCCGGGATTATCAGTAGGAGAGAGACCAGATAGTTTGGGATAATAGTGGACACCAAGGAGGAGAAGCAAGAGACAAATAAAGCAATCACACACACAATCACTGATTACTATAAGGAGTTTTATAAGAGAAAGGAGCTATATGGTGATGAGAACATAGCAGGATTCTTGGGACATGACTGAGTGGTGAGGGTAAAAGGGACCTGGAGAGAGACATAACCCATGATGAAGTTACTAAGGCCAAAAAAAGTAAAAAGTGAGAAAACAATGGATCTAAACAGAATTCGAGTGAATCTGTACAAATAACTTTAGTGTAGTTGGGCCCCCATCTACAGCAACTGTACATGAAAACACTGCAGGATGGAAGCCTTCCCCCAGACGTTTGACACACAATAATTACAGTAATTCACAAGGAAGGAAAACCCAGGGAGCAATGCTCCTCTCGTCTGTCAATTTCACTGTTGAATGTAGAAACAAGGATTTTGGCTACAATATTGGTGGCCAGACCCCTACGGACGAAACCTTCCTCATACACAGGGACCAGTTGAGGTCAATCCACTAGACTAAATCTTAGTTGCACAAATACTGGGTGGACAACGTGGGTGTTATAACTGAACCTCTATTGATTATCTTGTTAGGTATTGAAACGGTGTTTAGCACTATCCACAGCCCATATAAATTTCAAACTAAAGAATCTTTGGTTTTGACCCAGTTATTTTTTTGCTGCTGGGTGGTACTTTCAAATGAGGAACAGACAGCAACTGTAAGAGTCAAAAAGACACTGTCAGTTAGGTACCCACTGAGATGCAAGTCTAGACAAAGGTGCCCACTCTCACAGCTCCTATTTGCATTGCATATTGAGTCGCTAGTGTGTTGGGTCAGGTCATCAAATGAAATCAATAGATTTTTAATGAGCAAAAGTCTGACAGAAGAAAAAAAATTCACCCTCTGTGTAGATGATACTCTCCTATATGCCACACCCCCAAAACAGATTAGCTAAAATATTTTATACGTTAAAAGAATTTGGCAAATATTCAAGCCGTAAAATAAATTGCAACAAACCTATAATTTACAAACCAAGTAGATTGAACACAGAGGTAGACCTGCCAACTGGAATCAAGATATCCAAAAAGGGGTTCCGATATCTCAGAATATCTGTAACTCCAAAAGAGAAGGTGTTGCTGGAAGAAAATGTAGAAACTATACTCACAGGGTTTCAGGCATATGTATTTAGGTGGAGGCCTCTCCCACTTACACGGATGGAGAATGTGGCAATGATTAAAATGACTATGGTGAGTCCAGATGGGATAAAAAGCTTAGGTCACAGTGGGAACAAGATGTGGTGGTGATGGAAAACAGAGAATGGGAGAAAGCATTGATGCACCCATGGGAAGTGGCGATTAAAAGTAGGCTACGGTTGATCCATCTAAAAGTTCTCCATAGAGCTTATTCAATAAGACCAGGCTGTACAAGATGAACAGGTCCTTCTGACCAGGGTATCTGAAATTTGACAGGGAAGAAATCACTGTTATTCACATTATTTGGACTTGCAACATAGTACAGCAGTACTGGCATGAAATAATTCAGGAATCCTCGGTTTGTCATTCTTGGGATACCAACTGACATTGACCTACCTAGACGAAAATTGAAGTTTTATTAACTGGCTTTGGTAGTGATGAAATGCAAACTATCAAAAATCTGGTTCTCTTAAAAAAGGAATGGCAAAATAGGATGGAGCTGTACATGGGGACAGAAAAAGTGGTTTATGAAGCCGGAGGTTGCCCAAAGTAATTCTAAAAAATATTGGATTTTAGGAGGGACTTATATAGCTTTCACAACACCTTAGATGAAGAAACACCTGAAACAATGAGAGTACAATCAATCGCTGGGGGAAGAAGGAAGAGGTGACCACTAAGAGGAGAGAAAAGTTGGTAGTTCATCTACCTGAAAAGATTTCCTTTCTGTTTAAACTGCTAAAACGGAGCTGGCTTGGCATGTCTTTTTATTTAATTCTTAGCATCTTGTTCCAAATCTCCCTGAATAAAAAAAATATAAGTATTAACTGTTAGACTAAGGTATGTAACTTCTTTCATATTACTTCTCGGATATCAGGGTACTGGCTCAAGTTCTAGGATGGATCCACAAAACCTCACTGCAAGCCACAGCAAAATACCTGTTAACACTAGGTCATGAGGTGTCTCTTTCAGAAGCCCATTCCTATAATTCTTCAGTAGCTTTTCAAGATCAGAAGGATTGCAGGTCTTCAGCAATCTTAAAACACAAGGGATGCATTTCACTTGGGCTGGCTGAAAAATGTCTGTCACATGTCTGTTGTTTCTATCAGAAGAATCCAGCACTGTTTTGTCCAGTATCTTCTGCATTTTTGAGCTTCGGAAGAGTATTTTCACAAGCAAGCAGCTTTTACTTGGACAATCTGCACCAAATTGGTCTTTCTTGTGAGTCATTAAAAGGATATATACATTATCACTTTCAAGTCCAGTGGTTGAAATTATAGGTGGAAACACATTTCTATTCTGGGGTCTAAATATGAGTGATGGCAAAAGGGGTTTTAAAAGGCTGAGCTTGTTTGTGATTACTGACAGTCCTAAGCACAGTAAACTACCTTTCACATAGATCTCCTGCCTAATATTTTCACAAAGCAACTCAGTTATTGTTTTAGAAATATGCTTTCCTGCAATAGCTTTGACAGATTTTTCTCATTCACTTCCACCCCCTCTGCATCTCTTCCAAGACTCATTTCAAAGTTGGCTCAGTCCTCTCAACAAATTCTGCACCAGCCATGTCCCAGCAGTGTCAGGAATGAATCATGCTGAACACACATTACTGAAGGGCCAATACATTTGAACTCTGGTTCATATAACACTAATGCACCTGATCTTATTTGTTTTAGCTTCTATGCCACACATTTGCTAATAGAACCCTGTTAATTGAAGTAGTTTCAGAAATAAGTCACTAAGTCCCTCATTACAACATTGGCGGTAAGTGCCACTTACCGCCATGCTGACTGCCGCCAACATGTACCGCCACCAGTATTATGACCAACACATAGAAATCCGCCACTATACAGACACACACACAAGTCCGCCAGACCAAAGGTCAGTGATAAAATGGCGGTACCAAAACCCACACCGCTACGCCAACAGAAATAAGCCCACAGCATCATGACCCACAAATCACCACAGCGGTTATTCAACCACAGTAAACCATTGGCGGTACAGACCGCTGCTCTCAAAATACACACACACATACAAAACTACACCACATTGGACAGTTCAAACTACACACACCTGACACACATACACACACCACACCCACACACCCACACCGATATAAAACACACACACACTACTCACAACCCTTTATGACCCAAAGATTTTGGCAAGATTTTGGAAAGTGAGAGAGAGGCAAGCCACGAACAACCACTGAATCTGAGCCACAAAACACCATCACCCATACACCATCCATGCACCTCACAGCACACACCTCAACACATCACCCCACACACCCTCAGACATACCACTCACACTACACCCATGGCACCACAAAGACACCCCAGGTTCTCAGAGGAGGAGCAAATGGTCATGGTGGAGGAAATCATCCGGGTAGAGCCACAGCTATTCGGATCACAGGTGCAGAAGACATCTATTGCAAGGAAGATGGAGCTATCACGGAGAGTCGTGGACAGGGTCAACGCCGTTGGACAGCACTCAAGAACAAGGGATGACATCAGGAAGAGGTGGAACGACTTACGGGGGAAGGTACGTTCTGTGGTTGCAAGACACCAGAGAGCAGTACAGAGGACTGGCGGTGGACCCCCACCTCCTCCCCAACAACTAACAATATGGGAGGAACAAGTCTTGGCGATCATGCATCCTGAGGGCCGGGCAGGAGTAGCAGGAGGACTGGACTCTGGTAAGTCAAACCTTACTACTTTATCCCCTACCCTACCTGCATGCCATCACAAACAACAACCCCTACCCTCACCCCCATCACCCCACCACCTCACATATATCCCACCAACACAACCCACCCATCCCAATACCAAGCCCTGCATGCAACACCAATGCATGGACCCCCTTCACAGACCTGCATGGACACCCATCACCACAGCATGCACACTAGTGACAATCACTTAGCCAAACCAATCACAACTCACACAAGCCAGAGCTGCCTTTCTAGTAACAACCATAGAGGGAAACATACCCATGCACAAGATGGCACACGCAGAAACAATAACACTTCCTTTACATCCCCGCAGGACCCCCACTCAACATCACCAAAGAGGAGGTGCCAGCCACATCCAGTCCTGCCCCAGAAGAGGGCCACAGTGATGACAGCATCTCTGCACGCCTGGATCACGATGACCAACCTGGCCCATCAGTGTCCTCTGAACAGTCAGTTACCCAGGCACAGTCCCAACCCACCACAGAGTCTCCCCACTCAGAAAACACCACCACAGCACCCACCCAGCAGGCCCATCCTTCAGTCCCCAGGACACATCAATCATCAGTGTGTCCACCACTACAGGGACCCCAGCCAACCCCACAAACACAGGACGATCAGGGACCTGGGGTAAGTGGCAGTGGGCACACGGTTCAGGGGACAGAGGCACAGGACAATAGGGAAGCTGGGAGAACTGCTGTGCGACAGGGGGAGGACAGGCCCAGGGAACCAACTCTCCACGAGGCACTCACCAACATCCTAGGAGCATACCACCATTCCCAGGAGACCATGGGCCAGATACTGGCCAAATTGCAGGAGACCCAGCAGCTGCAGGAGGGACAGTACTTGGGGATCAGGGAGGACCTGAGGGACATCCACACCACCCTGGTCACCATTGCAGAGGTGCTGGCAGACATGGCCAACACCATGAGGGAGGCAGTGGCACACCAACGGGCCCCTGACACTAGCTACACCGAAGAACAGCCCTCCACCTCTGCCGATGCTGGTGGACAGGAGGGCCCGCCACAGGAACAACAGGCCACCAGCACCCCACCCCCTGCAGAAGGAGAACCACCCCACAAACGGTCACTGCGATCCAGGCAGAAGCCAGAGAACATTGCCAAGACCCCGCCAGGAAATTAGACTCTCCTGATTGTCACCCTTGTGTCCCACTCTGTCACCCTGTCCACCGTGAACTGCCATTGCTCTACTTCCTATCCTCATTCGGGCAATGCACCTGTGATACAAATAGACTGGACTCTACCCTGGACTTTCCTCCAACAGCAACCCAGCCCATTGCAATACCCCGTCCACTTATTAGCACCTAAATAAACACCCTTGGAACAAATTCAAATATGGAGTCTGTCAATTGTTTGACATATGAATTAGTTTTACAAACTGTAAATATTGCAATTCAAATGTACTGTAATATTTACATAGGTATGACCTGTAGTGGGCAGCAGTAAACACACCAGGAGCCAGAGTGGGGCACAGAGATCTGAAAATAGAGATGCCAAAGGGTACAGTTAGTGGCCATAGAAAGAAGGAAATCAGGCTGCTATGTCCGATGTCAAACACAAAACTGCAATGGAAGGTGAAGTTACAGTGTCTTACCTGTGTGTCATTAGAAGTACTGTTGAATTAGTGTAGTTATGTTGTCCACATCTTCTTCCTCTGCCTCCTCTTCGTCACTGTCCACAAGCTCCACCGCTGCCACACGACCATCCCCAGGCTCATCCTCCTGCAGAAAAAGCACCTGGCGTCTCAAGGCTAGGTTGTGCAACATGCAACATGCAACGATGATCTGGCACACCTTCTTGGATGAGTAGTACAGGGATCCACCTGTCAGATGGAGGCACCGGAATCTGGTCTTCAGGAAGCCAAAGGTTCGCTCAATGATCCTCCTTGTTCGGCCATGTGCCTCATTGTAAACTCCACTGCCCTTGTTCTGGCATTCCTCACTGGGGTCAGTAGCCATGAGAGGTTGGGGTAACCAGAGTCACCTGCAAATATCGAGGGATACTTGTTAGCCACACACTCACTCTTAGGGCCAAACCCACACACCTACATTAACTGGGTGGGTACCATGGGCTCACCTATTAGCCACACCCGGTGCCTCTGGAGTCCGCCAAACACACCATCTGCACATTCAGAGAGTGAAAGCTTTTTCTATTTCTGAACACTTGTTAATTTTTCCGGGGGGGGAGGGACAAATGCAATATGTGTACCATCAATGGCACCAATGATGTTGGGGATATGTCCCAGTGCATAGAAGTCAACCTTCACTGTGGCCAAATCCTCCACCTGGGGGAATATGATGTAGCTGCGCATGTGTTTCAGCAGGGCAGACAACACTCTGGTCAGCACGTTTGAGAACATAGGCTGTGACATCCCTGATGCCATGGCCACTGTCGCTTGGAAGGAACCACTTGCCTGGAAATGGAGCACCTGACAGGACCTGCACTAGAGAGGGGATCCCAGTGGGGTGACGGATAGCAGATATCAGGTCTGGCTCCAATTGGGCACACAGTTCTTGGATTGTGGCCCTATCAAGTCTGTAGGTCAGGATAATGTACCTGTCCTCCATTGTCGCCAGGTTCACCAGGGGTCTGTACAGGGGGGGATGTCTCCATCTACTATTCATCCTCATGGGTTGAACTCTGGAGTGAAAAACTGTGAGCAGAAGGTCATATTCACACATATTTCAACATTAACATGCAATTTTTGCTTTACAGAAACAGTATGTGAACTCGTGAGTCAGTTGAT
Organism: Pleurodeles waltl; assembly: GCF_031143425.1. Classification (NCBI taxonomy): domain Eukaryota; kingdom Metazoa; phylum Chordata; class Amphibia; order Caudata; family Salamandridae; genus Pleurodeles; species Pleurodeles waltl. Next base: position 206,084,192 of record NC_090448.1, read on the forward strand.
GTGCCAGTGTCTGCTGTGACGCAGTTAGGTGCCATGGCCTGTGCCAACCTGAAATGGCGGCTGCCTGACCTGTGAGTAGGGACAAGTGGAAATTAGGTAATTTTGCTGGCTTTGTGCGCCGTTACGGTTGGCGGTTGATAACCACCGTGCAACACCGCATTGGTTTTGATTGGGGCCTTTTGGTTCCAGGAGCCAATGGTGATGTACGCCGGCGGTGACGGTACGCACCACCACGGACGTGACCGCCATTCTCTATCTGTTCACTCACTTGCTACCTGACCTTCAACAGGAGAGGACCTACACTGCAAGTGCTGCTGTGACCTGTGTCTGGAAGGGACAATGGCTCGAGTGTCTGGGGAAAGGGCCCCTGCCTACACTTCGGAGGAGTTGGAGAGACTGATGGGTGGGGTACTACCCCAGTACTCTATGGTCCTCCAGACAAACAGGTGAGTAAACTGTGAGCATGATGCGTGGGGCATGAATGTATGGATTGCTGTGTGTGTAAGCTTCGTGTAAGGGGTGGTCTGAGGGGTCCTGGGCAGAGTGCTGCATGTATGGTGGTCAATGTATGTGCGTAAGAGGGGGGGTATGTTGGGCTATGAGTATAACAGTCCCGATGGTATGACTAATACCTTTTCTGCTGTATCTTTTTCTGCAGGTCAGCGGCCATCAGAAAAGGGGTATTTGGTGTGCCATCGCCAAGGAGATGCGGACACTGGGGGTCTTTGACAGGCGGAGCACCCACTGCCGGAAAAGGTGGGAGGGTCTACGCCACTGGGCAAGGAAAATGGCGGAGGCCCAGCTGGGGCTGGCCTCCCAATGAGGAAGGGGTGCCCGTTGTACCCTGACCCCCCTGATGTTCCGCATCCTGGCGGTGGCCTATCCGGTGTTGGATGGGTGCTTGAAGGCTTCACAGCAGCCACAAGGGGATGAGTACAGATTCAGAATCATTACTTTGCGTGCGTTAAGGTATTACCTGAGTGGGGGATATGGGCTGTGGGTGCCCCCAGGCCAGGGCGAACATGGCAGGGTTTGGTCAATGATGGGCAAGCTCAGTTACACTCCAAACCTAATAATGTTAGTGGGTCCTGTGGGTTTCAGGTGTGCAGCTAATGGCATTAGGCATTGTACTCCATGGGCTAGCGACTAGCATTGTAACAGGTAGTGCATGGCCTAGTGCATAGGGCTGTTCCCTGTGAGTTGTGTACGCCAATGGTAGTGTTGGTGCTGGCATTGACCAAGTATATCCTCTGTCTCTACCCCCCATTTTTGTTTTGTCACCCTGTCATTGTGTGCATTAGCATCATCTGGCGGAGGAGCAGAGGCACCGGCAACAGAGGGAGCTGCATCCCACATGTGCCTGGAGGCCGAATCCACCGACGGTGGGTGAACCAGTGGGTCGAAGGGCGAGGGGAGCACCACGACGGAGACAGGAGGGGACAGTACCGACAGCGACAACTCCTCCAATGGCAGCTCCCTGGCGATGGCGTACACCTCTGTGCCCACCCCAACTACAGGTACAGCAGCCACCCCCCCATACCAGCACCGCCCTCCCAGCAGCCCCTCAGCATGTTTCCCCTGCCCGATCACCCAGGAAGTTGGGAATCTCCTTTGCCCCAGGCACCTCAGGCCCTGCCCCGGTCAGCACTGCTGCCCTCAGTGAGGAGTCTATTGACCTCCTGAGATCCCTCTCTGTTGGGCAGTCAACCATACTGAATGCCATTCAGGGTGTCGCAGGGCATTTGCAACAAACAAATGCATACCTGGAGGGCATTCACCCTGGCTTATGGCCCAACAGAGAACATTCCAGGCTCTGGCCAACTCACTGATGGCAGCCATTGTCCCTGTCTCCAGCCTCCCCCTCCAACTTCCTCTAACCAGTCCCAATACCCTCAATCTCAGCCTATCTGAAGCATACCTTCAGACCAGCAATCACCCAAATCAACACACAGAAGTGGCTCAAGCAAACACAAGCACCACACTTCATCTCACAGGCACTCACACAAGCACCGTCCACATGCAGACACACCAACATCCACTGCCTCCACTGTGTCCCCTCCTCCTCGTTATCCACCTCCCTCCCAGTAGCGTCTCCACTCACACCTGCATGCACTACATCCTCATCCACTACCTTCATCACTAGTACGCCTTTCACTACACGCCCCTCATTGGCAGTCACCGCCCCCACATCAATGCACACATCCCCTGTGTCCTCTCCCACTGTGTCTGTGACCCCTCCTCCCAAAGTACACAATCGCAAGCACTCAGACACCCAACAGCCGTCCACCTCACAACAGCATCCAGCCCATGCACCTGCACCCAAACACAGCAGATAGACACCTCCTACCCCCACTCCCTCTTCCTCCACTCCCAAACCTTCACCCTCTCCCGCCCCAGTGTCCCTAAGAAGCTTTTCCTCACCAACATTGACCTATTCCCTCCCCTTCCCACCCAGCCTTCACCTTGGGCCAGGGTGGCCGGAACCCAGCCCAGCACCTCAACCACTGAGTCCACGGCCACTGTGGTTTCTGCATAAACTTCAGGTGTGAGAGGCTCCATGGAGGCACCCGTCAGCCCAGCCAGTGTACCACCACCACCACCTGCCAAGGCCAAGAAGGGTCTGTCACCTAGCAAGGGCAAGAAGGGGACACCAGCCAGCAAGGGGAAGGAGGCACCACCAGCCAGCAAGGGAAAGAAAAATACACCAGCTGGCAAAATCAAGGAGGCAGGAAGGGGCACACAACACCAGCCATGGCACTTCAGCACCACTACCAGCAGCAGCAGCCCCAGTGTTCAGCCGTCCGAGGCTGCAGGTGAAAGCTTGGAGGCTACCACCACCACTGCCAGCACCGCCACCTGCAAAGTGGGCAGCACCGCCACATGCGCCTCAGCCAGCAGCACCACTGCCAGCAGCAGCAGCCCCAGTGGGCAGCCGTCTGAGGCTGCAGGTGAAGGCCTGGAGGCTATCACCACCAATGCCAGCACCGCCACTTGCAGCGCAACTTGCATCCACTGAGCACCCGTCATGGCCGGCGAGCAGTGTGTAGTGGTGACTACATGGGCTGCAGTGCATCCTGGCCCCTGCAACACCTGTCAGTGTGACATACAGGTGAGAGACTGTGACCTTGCCCCATCCAGGATGAAGCACAGTGGAAGAAGGCATCCACTCAGCCCCTCCTTGCCAGGATGAAGCACACTGGGCACAAGGACCCCTCCAGAACCAGTGGAAGAAGGCATCCACTCACCCCCTCCTTGCCAAGATGAAGCACACTGGGCACAAGGCCCCCTCCAGAACCAGTGGAAGAAGACATCCACTTGAGAGACTGTGGCTTTGCACTCCCCAGGAACAAACAGTGGGCAAACCACCCACGAGGGAGACTGTGGCTTTGCACTGCCCAGGACCAAGCAGTGAGCAAACCACCCAGTAGAGAGAGTGCGGATTTGCACTCCCCAAGAGCAAGCAGTGGGCAGACCACCCACTAGAGAGACTGTGGCTTTGCACTCCCCAGGATCAAGCAGTGGGCAAACCACCCACTAGAGAGAGACTGTGGCTTTGCACTCCCCAGGACCCAGCAGTGGGCATGGAGCCCCCTCCAGGCCAGTGGCATTGTACCATCTTCCAGCTGAGGTGCCCCCCCATTCCCTGCCCCCCTGAGGTGCCTGTGTGTTTTTGACCTGATGACTCCTGCCTCAATACAGAGAGAACACTGCAGGGGCAAGTGTGACCTTGGCCTATGTGTTATGGCCCAGTGGGCCACGGACATTTTGGAGTGGGCATTGTCCTTCTTTTTGTATATATTGTACATACTGTTTATTGCTTTAAGAACATATTTTTTTAATTTATAATATTACACTCAATTTAATCTATTCCTTTTGTCCTTGCATTATTCCTGTGGGTTACGGGGTGTATATGTAATGTTGTTGCATCTGTTTTTGTGAATGGTGTTGCGGGTGGAGGTGGGGATGTTGCATGTTGCGGGTGTGTGTGTAACTCTTTTTCCTCCCCCCCTTGTGTGCTACGTGCAGTACTCACCATTGTCGTCTTCGCCGGCATTCGTGTTCCTGGTGTATGACAAGGTACACCAGCATTAGAAAGAAGTGCAGTTTGGGCTACATAGCGTCGTGGTTCATCCTTGAGTGTCGAGAGGTGAGTCGTTTCCCTTCAGTGTTCTGTTTCCGCTGTGCTTTTGATGGCGTTGGTACCGCTCCAGAAAAGCTGGCGGATTGGCCTCTCATAATGCACCTTCATCTGGATTAGCAGGGGCTCCTGCTCTTCCTGGATTCTTCTTTGCTTCTTGGACTTGGTCTCCTTCTTCCACAGGTCCTCTGGCCCAGGAATCCACTGTTGGTGTTTTGCAGTCTCTTCTGGGTTTTGCATAATTCTTCTTCTCGCTTCTGTGTGTTCTGGGAAAGTTACTGTGTTTTACTCCTGCTTTCCTGGTGACTAGGGTGGGTTCTTGTACTTACCTTTGGGGTTTTCTAGTACTCCCAGCTCACCTCTACACACTACACTTGCCTAGTTGGGAGACCAACTTTCGCATTCCACTTTCTTAGTATATGATTTGTGTTCCCCCAGGCCCATTTCTAACTATTGTGATTTTCACTATTTGCACTGTTTTCTAACAGTTTTTATGCTTATTTCTGCATGCTAGTGTATATAATTTGTGTATTACTTACCTCCTAAGGGATTATAGTCTCTATGGTATTTCTGGTATTTGTGTCACCAAAATAAAGTACCTTTATTTTTGTAACACTGAGTATTTTCTTTCATGTGTGTGAGTACTATGTGACTACAGTGTTATTGCATGAGCTTTGCATGTCTCCTAGATAAGCATTGGCTGCTCATCCACAGCTACCTCTAGAGTGCCTGGCTTCCAGACACTGCCTACATTTTACTAATAAGGGATAACTGGACCTGGTATAAGGTGTACGTACTTAGGTACCCACTACAAACCAGGCCAGCCTTCTGCATTACTCCAAGCATATTTTTAGTTTGAACTGTATTTGTGCAAGGATCAACACAAGGCACAAGGATATTCAAAGACAGAGACTTATCTTTGAATTCTGGTTGTTTCTTCATGTAAAGATTGAAAGACATTTTATATCTAAGAAGTGAAATAACTTCCTAGTGTACTGAACACTACACCCAAGGAATTGCTCTTGGGGGTACATTTTATTGAATGTATTGTCCACATGTTATTAAGTTGAATACATTGTGCATGTTATATGTATGTTTAAACTAGTTTTGTGCATCATCTCCAGGAATCGCTCCACCTATAAGGCCCCCAGTGTAATTCTCCATGGCATACCATTTTCCGGTGACCTTTTTTCACAACTTCCCATAAGAAGACCTTCCACCATACACAGATACATTTCAAGACACCACAAGGATAGGATGAGGTATAGAATCAGGGAAGGGAAATCTATTTCCTTAAGGCAGGGCGCTACTTATTCACACTCTCATTATCCCCCAAGGTTGGCACTTGAACAAAGACGGAAAGAACATCTTCCTGAAGGCTACCCTCCCGGAATATATAACCTACTACCCCTGACATGTCAGCTTCCCAGGCAGTAGGTAGGGAGTTAGGCGGTGGGTTCCTATCGTCCCTGCAACGTACCGACCAACTCTTCTTCAGGTAAGAGTGTTCTTTGGAACTAGTACAAGCAACCCCATTACCGAACTGTGAAGGGGATCTGCTTTTAATTGCCTATGGAAATCGTGTTTTGTACCTTCCTTTGATACAAAAATACGACCTGTGTGATGGATGCCAGTTCCCTTCTTTCCCGCAGCTCAATGCATTAGTAAGTCTTTGATGCTAGATATTTGGGCACTTTCACTCCAGCTGTTGCCCAATAAAGCAATTATTTGTGAACTGCACTTTTTACAGGTGAGACACAAGTTGCTATGCCAGACGAAGAGGATTACACAATTGCTAAACTTTAGACAGACACTGTGACTGCTTATAAAACATGAACATGGGCTGTTTATAAAACATGAACACAGAATAGATAATCACAATCTTCCCATTGAGTTATTCATGCAAAATCATCATTATTTATGTTGTAAATATACACATATTTTTAACAACACAAATAAATACTAATCCTCTAATGGATCCATAAACTGCACTGTTTACAATATCAGTATAAACTGGTAGCAAAGTGATACATATGATAACATCATAATCTTTATATTCCTATAAATTAATGATGAGTTAATTTTTTCCAGATAGAGGGTAGTCTCCAGTACCAGACATTCACTTTGTTACAACAGAGGAAACCTCCTGTAGCATAAAGTGAACTATAACCTCTCTGTGAAGGCCTTGGAATGCATAAAAGTATGTTTTTCTTTCCAAATTGGTTTACAATATAGCAACAGAACATTGTATTTTCAACACTCATGTACCTTTAAAAATAATTAGCGCAGATAGTATATTTTCAAAGCCATATTCCACTAGTGACCAGATCCATGTGTTCCATAATAGAATGTGTAAAGGATCACCAAAACAAAAAATACATCTTGTCTCATACTAGAAGGTCTACACAGTAGCAATTATTTGAGCTGCTTTGATGGCAATTACTTGTGGAGCGCCTTAAAGTTAAAGTACCCAAACTAAACCAAAAATCTTCTGGGCTGCTTATACTTAGCCTGTAAAATTCTTCCCACCAGGCATCAGTCTAGAGCCTTATATATCTCGAACTCAACTCACTTGATCTCATGGGGTTAATAATGCTGCATCTTATTTTACAATAGTTTCTTTCCATAATATCCGAAACAGTACTTTTTGTGCATAGGTTAGGACCAAACAGCATTCAAACCTAGGGAGGTGTTTGCTTGACATGGGCAGCCCATGGAGGAGACGTAGCAATGTTCATATTCAGTAAATCTAATAGTGAGTCTTGGTTAATTATTTGTGTCCCTAAAATGCAGCCCAAAATAACATGGATTTAATAGTAGCAACATAAGTTATGTTGTCAACTTCGAACTCAGTTGTTTCCTAGATGTTGGCGTGGGTAAATCTCAAAGCTTCCAGAGGAAACTTTCTTGGGAATAAGCCAAAGGTCTAACATTGAGATTGCTCCAGAGCACAAAACCATATAATGCTCTCTCAACGACTTTGCCTTACATCAGTCTAGTGATATACAGGGGTGTAATACAGGGCCCTGCAGCCCATGCAGCGCAGGGTGGGAGTCCAGTCCTTCTGGGGCCCAATACTTCAGGGGGCCCCTATGTAGCCCAAAACAATCAATATGAGTGAGGTACGAGCGACTCAAAGGCCCATCAACACATTCTTTATGTGGCCCCATCATTTTGCGTGGCGCCATAGGTGATGACGATATAGGCTCCCTTTCTATCAGATCTCCATCAGGACTTCTGCTACATGGCAATAATTGCATGTTCTTTTTAACCTGGTGTGAGGAACAATCTTTCTGGCAAATCCAAAAACCAAGATAATCAATTTCATTCACTAGCTCTAATTTTTCAGTGGTTGGTATCTGGTACCTGCATTCTCAATGTTACAATTTCCTGAGTTAATCTTTAACCCATTAATATAACAGTAACCTTCAAAAACAGCCAAAGGTTTATTCTGCGCATTTTCGCTAAAGCACAACAGGATGGCGTCATCTGAGTAAAGCATCCACTAAAGAATCACTACCAGAGGACTCCATTATATTTGCAATATCATTCACTTTAATGATATGTGAGTTTTGACCATTGACTCCACGTTGGACTTAGCCTTGTTTGATTTTTGGAGACACCATGACCCTCATCTGAGTAAAATCTTAACCCTTTGGTACAAAGTGACGAGAAAAAAACATTAGTTTGAATGGGGTGAAGTGCAGCAGTGTGCTTTTGATTTGGCAAAATAAATAATTCAACAGGCGTTAGACTTGTGGACAGTGGAGGAAGGAGACATTGTGTTGCATATAACTATCAAGGGACAATATGTAGATTGGAGCAGGTGGCAAAAGCAGAGAAGAACAGGACTGTCTCTGGGGTTCTGGACTAAAACATTATCTGATGAGACTTTGAAAAACTGAAGTGAGCATTTAACTGAAACCCTCCAGGTTCTGAATAACAGACCATTACAAAATGCTGAAACTGCCCTGATGAGAATGTTAACTCAGATACATCCACATGTGGTCACCAACACCATTGTGTACTGGGAAATAAAACCTAGAGCTTCAGCTCTTTACAGAGCCACACCAGAATCGGCAGGTCTTGACCTACATGCTTACAAAATTGGCAATCCAGAACCTGCAGAAATTATAGGCAAGGGCCCTAATAATGTCCCACTGATCATAAAACAAGGAAAGGAAAAAGGGAAGCACATTTCAGCTGACAAATGTTATTTGCAAGAAAGATCATACTTGTTTCTTTTACAGATCATACTACGACTTGCCTCTGACCCTGAGTATGCCATGTGTTCTCCCTTTGGGTGTGTGCGCTTGGGTGAGACAGCACTCTCAACCTAAACCTGATTAATCAATTACTTTGCACAACACCCCTGCTGCTTTTTGGAGGGCAATACCTATGGATCCATTTGGCGCTAATTGTGCTTCACAGATCAAAGTTCTGCATGGGAATAATGCAGAGTACCATGGATGTTCTATCAACCTGTTTGAGTGCAATTCTAATAGAACAAACAACATAGCTTGTTATCACCTGATGACTGCTGACAGTCACATTAAGCATGTTTAAGTTGCCGGTTGGCTGACTATTCTCATATAGGAACCTCACTTTTACTTACATTCCAGCAAACCTTACAGGTGCACTGTGTACCTTCACATGATTAGGACTCATGATGTTTCCATCTAACTCTATACCAACTCGTTATCCTAGAGACACTATTATCTCAATCAGAATATGTATAAGCTTAAGTCTTTTTATTTTAGGTGTGCCCAATTTAATAATCCCACTTTTACTGCTTCATAGCGATGGCTCTTGTCATTTCTTTATGTTGCTGTGTACAATGCATACCTAATTTGCTTGTAATTTTTTTTTAAAGAACAAAAAGGAGCGAAGTTGATTTTAGGACTATAGGCTATGAGTCATTGGTCAAAAAGGGTGGAATGTAATGATAAGGGAGTTTTTACCACTGACTCCACTTTGCACTTAGCCTAGCATTACACCATCACATTACTGACCACCAGCTTCATTTTGTGATAATGACTTTATTTTAACATTAGCCACTGCCACGTTAAAAGCTGCAAGTAGTTTTCCACATTGTACAATGTGCACAGGTTTTTATACTTCATGTTTTTTCCCACCAAGGGCTTAGGCTGATAAGAATGTACTCAGACGGCAGGGAGCAGACTTGTTTTGAATTGGCATCTTGGGACTGTGGCCAAGTCCCGACATGTAATTTTCAAAGCAGGCCTAAAGCAATCAGCATTTTCTTTTATAAATAAACTTCTGTAGGGAAAGGGATGTTCTAGACTTTACCTGTCTTGTTTCTTCAAAGTATAAGAGGTCGAGACCAGATGGACAGGGGACAGAGAGTGTTTGCAGATCTCAGGAACATCCAGGACACCTGAGTGTGCCATCCTTTCTTTGATCTCTCTCTCCTCGATCGATTCTGGGATCTGGCCATCTGATGCTGAATAGGAGGGAGATGAAGCAGTGAGGTCCTTTTCTCAGGGTGATGCATATTTTTTAATTCATTATTTGCTTTGCATTATAATATACATACATACATTTGCTGTCTATATTGCAGTGGAGAATCATTTGTACATTCTTTCATTTCATTGCTATGACCATTTTCGAATGTGTGCTTTCAGCATGCTAATCTCCTTTTTGGAACCTTGCGTAGTGAAATAAAAAATGTCTTCTTTGGACTAGGAAGCGCATTCCAGAGATTTTTGTCAGTCCTTGAGTGTTTCAGCTCAGTCATTAGTGAAGTAAAACATTTACTTATCCAAATTAATAGTAGAAATGTTCAAAAGCAAATTTACCTAAACACATGACGCATTTATTTTTTAATAAATGACTCTCCACTGGGGACTAAAGATTTATTTACACAGCGATCATTTTTTTTAAAGTTTAAATTCATAATACAATTTCTTTTTAGTCAATAATAACAGAGTAGCACACCACCAGTAAGCAATAAATATAAGTAAAAATAAAAAGCAGTTTTAGAGTTTGGTAGAGAGGGTACTCTGACACAAGGGTGAGGGAGTGCACTTTCTCCCAAACTGAAAGTCCTCCTGCCTGATTTACAGATGGGATTGATGGAGACTGCTTTGCCTCCATCACTAACTTACCCTTGACCCTTACCACCAGGCTGGAGCCCATGTTTTACTTTGGTGGTAAGTGGCAGTGAAAATTGACCACTGGACTGCCCACTCTAAATTGGGTGGGCAGTTGAATAGATGGACCTCTGACATCTATTACTTAGTTGGGCTGTCTGAGGTTTTGCAATTCAACTGCCCAGACAGGCATCAAGTGTGCAACAAGGTCGACTGAACTTCATACCAAGAAAGATGTGTGGTGAACCATCAATAATGTTTCAACACCACCCCAACAATTTAGACACCATGACCAATGTGGCCACAGAAGGAAAACTCCAATCAGAAATAAAGTTAAAAGATTTATTACAAACACAAGCTCAAAGTCATGTAGACAATGTGCAATACCAAACTATAATGATACATAATCACCAAAGGTTACCCAACGCAATTAAATAAATTCAGGTGAACTAACATTAACAAAACTGAGTGTTCAAGAAGAATAATACATAAAGTTAATAAAAATATCCGAGACACAGATATAACATGCTGTTCAGAGTTTGCAATCAATAGTCATTTCAAATTTAGCAGAGTCAAAAATGTTTGGCTGGGCACAGGTCAACCTTACAGTTAACCTAATTAGGGAAATACATGTATGAGGAGGAACACATGTGGGCAAACTACAAAATGTACAAAAAGGACAAGAATAATTTGGAAAAAAAATAACTCAGCTACAGATCATTAACTAGAAATAAAAAAGGAAAGTGTCAGCATAATAGAGTTTCTAACCTAAAGGACAATTCAAAAGGCAATATCAAACGGCAGAGAGGAAAAAACCTCTCCAAGCGATACAGCATTCAGGGACCCTTCGTTAGCAAAGCATTTGGCCAGCAAGGCATCTGCAAGCATCAGGAAAGCATCTGGTGCTGACCAAGATTGCTCAAGACTAATCAAAGTTCCAATTGTTCATGGATATAACAATTCACAAAACGTGTTCCGATTTGTCAAAGGTGTCAGTTCAAATTACGTTGAAGGGGCATCATCCAATTAAAATTGATCAGCAGACTCCAGGTTGCAACAATTGAAAGGACAATTTCACAAGTCTGTCATGGGAACATTTCATTTCCATGTGACTCGAAGCAGGTTTGAAACAAATATATATGTGATCTCAGTCCATGTTCCTCCACTACACCATTTCCAAGGTCAAATGGTGTGATTATTCCATAGTTAGACAATAGACTTATTACAAAAGGACTTTGCTTCTCATGGGAAAATATGAAAGCCGACTTCACATTATGAAAAAAAATAACACTTTTACATGATTGCAAAATGCAAGTTCTTTATGCCTCAATAATGCTAACACATGGAAAAATATAAAATACACTTTATTAATTCATTTAGTAAACCACATGTAATATGCAAACTTATACATTCATTTTTAATAATGTGTCATCAGTATGAGTAAAACATTTTATTTTAAATATAAAACAATTTGTTATTATATTACATTAAGGCCCGTATTTATACTTTTCTTAGTGCCTCATTTGCGCCGCTTTTTGGCGTGAAAGTGGCGCAAACTTACAAAAATACAATTGTATTTTGTAAGTTTGCGCCGCTTTTCCGTCAAAACATTATGCAAATGCGGTGCTAAAAAAGTAGAAATATGGGCCTAAGTATAACAGAGAACTGCATTTTTCTCACTTGCACATATTCTCAAAGTCATTAATCATTCATTAAACACAGGAAATTCAATATTGTTTCTAGTATAAATTACATTTTAACATTAGTTTTAACTTTCTAGCATGTGATTTAATTCAAAAGCCACCTATGTCGAACTTTGAAATACAGATAAATAAATACAAGTCAGTGCAGCTTTCTGTTTTAGTTTTTCCATTCTTTCACTTTCATAAAATAAACTTGTCACAGTCTGATGACTGTTGTGACATAACGGACAGCAGTAAAATTTACGCTCCTTTGATGGCGAAATATGCCACCACAAAATGCCAAATTCTCATTTCAAGGCTACAATTCAGAATTTTGATGACTGATTCTAGAAAGGTCTGCTGTAACCCTCCTTTCTCTTGAGGTTACAATAATAAATGCTTCTCCTATTCTCCATTTCTATCTCCTCTTTCATCTACCTAGTCTTTCCTCTTTTCTCTTTTAGTATCTTGTACAGCTTGTAAAATCCAAGTGTAGCTATGACACACAACACCACAATCAACAGGGGCCTCAAGATGGTTTCTACTGTTCTTTTTCCCATGTTCCCAAACCATTTTCCAATGGCTGAAAAACCACTTCCAATACCTTCCCATGCATCAATGGCTGTCAAACGTTTCAAGTCTCCTTTCAAATCAGACATATTTGCAATGTACTTTCTTATCTCCTTGCTATTGTCAGGTATGTAGGTGCAACAATGTTGCACATGTAACGTCTCACAGACTCTGCCCTCCTTTGCGAGTAAGATGCCTAATGCAAAATGATTTCAGAAAACTGTTGATCTCACAGCAACCATCTCTGTGTCCACTAATAACATAGCTCCTGCAATGTGTGAGTAGATAGTTTGCCTAATATGGTTGACAACTTCCTAATCTTGAGATCATTCAAGATCACTCCCACTGATGAAATTATGACACCATAAATATCACCTGCTATCTCTGAGGCACTTTGTCCTCTTTTAACTCTGGAGTTTAATTTCTTATCCCAAACTGGATCATTGATGCTGTCCACATGTTACATTTTCAGAAAAACTGCTCCTAGATAATATGATCCATACCTGCCTTTCCTGCCATACCTGCCTTTCGGCAGCTTGTAATGAAAAGCCTTTTTTCCACATATAAAATACACACCTGCTATTGCAGGATCCTGTCTGTTTACCATAAAAAGCCATGTGCTTTTAAATACAAAAACATGTCTACATTCACTAGTACCTACAAAATGTGTGCCTGTCTTTGACTTTGCTCTATATACACATAATTGTCCTCTATGTTGCCAATCTAAAGCTAAGAATCCTTGACACTGAACGTGTTGCCTCTTTTTCACAATTTTGCAAAAACTACTCCCTTTTCTATTTTGGCTTTCAGTGTCCTCCTTCTGTCATCAACTTGTCCAATGAACTTTTTCTACATAATAATGCCGGTCAAAATATTCTTGTGGGCATATGCTGTTCCAAAAGTCAAAGAAGGCGCAAAGAATCCTCCCATAATGTCAATATTTTTCGCTTGGGCAGTACTACTCAGGTGCTTCATGATAGGCACAAAAGAAAACACTTATAGTTTAATTATAGTTTGAATAGAAGAATTGATAATAGACCTGCTCATACAATACTGTCAGTAACAGATTACAAGAAATGAAATATGTTAGTTCCAAGCTGTGATAAGTGGTTCCTTTCTGTAGTTTATAAGGGATTTTCATGCAGGTGTAACAATCTTGGACTTCCATGGTTTCAATTTACATATGCAATACCTTGTAATACACATTTGATATCAAATTTCCCTTAGAACTGTCAGTATGTACATGTCTCTCATCTTCATACAAGGGATCTTGATTTATGAATGAACCCTCTAAATTCAGGGCACTTGTGACTGACGTTTTCTCACTCTTATTCTCAACAGGCAAGCTCAGTCCAATAATCATCAAAATAATCACAATCTCACATGCTACTGCTACACCTACACACACATACTTACGTTTACTCCTCTTACATCAGATGTCATTGCTTGTCTTTCCAACTAAAAATAGAAATTTAAAATGCAAATTGGCTTTCAATTATTGCTGTCTCTATCAGGCTTTTCTTTATATGAACAGAGCAAGTTCAACAACAGTCTCTTAAAAAAACAAACAATCCAAAAGTTCATCAAGAGTCTCCTTTATTTACAAAAACGTAAAGGTCACTTCTAAAAGTTCAGATGTCTCTAATAATAGACCATCTGATAAGTGCTAATTAGCACTTCCACTAAATAGTGTCTCTGATCATCAAGAGGCAATAAGATTTCAAAGTTCAACTCCAAAATGTTCAGCTGGAGACAAATTTTTCCAAGAATTCCTTGTCACTCAAATCAATAAAAGAAATTGTGATGCTATCTGGTTCACATTTGTATTTGTCAATTGATTCATGTTGTGCTGAGGAGCAATCACCTGCTGTTGTGTCATTGGGGCTTGTGGCACCTGCATCTGTTGTACTGGGAATACTTGTACATTTGAAATTTGGGGTCTTTGGACTCTCTGAATTTGAACCTGATTATTACCTTGAGTCTGGGCAACTCCAGCATTCTGTACCAAATTGTCCACATTACTATTGGGACATTCCTTCGACCAATCACCAAAATGTCTGCAAGCATGACATGGACTCATTCATTTCAGTGACTGAAGGTCAACCAAATTTCTACTCTGATTTACATGAACACCATGTCCTCTACCCATAGACTGAACCACAATGCTGTTGCACACCTTGTATTCCGCTTGTATTCACCATCATTATTGGGCTCTGACTTTGTCTATATGCAGCCTTCAACTGCATCAACATGAACTTCTCCCTCAACGTTTCCTGCTGCACTTCAATGTCATCCCTACAGTACCTTGCATACTACAGGATCTCGTCAATGAGTTAAGTGCTGCTCAATCATTGCACTAATATCTGGTTACAATCCTTGCACAAACCTAAACATAGAATGACCCATATCTTTAGGCTCTATATTCCCTGCACCACTATGCTGTTTGAAAGCTTGAAGCAATCTCTCATAATTTACATAATCTCTCATAATTTACATGAATAGACTCTTTAGTTATCTGTGCTGTTCTGTCAATTTGCTGCCAATCAATATCTTTCGGGGACTCTTTGTTCTTCAGGAATTCAATTACCTTATAATACTTTTTCATCACCTCTTCAGAGGACGCACCTGTTATTGGATCTCTCAGAGGTTCACGCTCAGGCTAATCAACACACCATTTGCACTCAGTCCACAAGTCAACTGGAACCACAATGTCCTACAATGTGTTCAAATCTTAGCACAGGCATTTTTAAAGTTTTTCAACTCTCTCTGTCTGCTTGGACCACTCCATTGGCTTCCCTGTCAATCTCGGGTAGCCATTTGTGAATGATAAAATAACACTCCGATTCCAGGTTACATGCACAAAACCTCCACCTAGTATTTCTCTCATAGACATCATTTTTACATTGTCCTCATCTGGATTTGCTGCTGCCGGAGACAAATTCTGCTTTGCTTTCTTCTGATCTCTTTTCCTTGCCCATTTGCCTTCCCATTTATCTAATGCTCCGCATGTTGTGCATGAATGTATGTAATTAGTTCCCTAATTTGTATTTTCACTCCAGATGATCAAATCATTAAGAATCTCTTTGGTACTGAACTCTAAACTGTAACTTCTCATAGGGGTTTTGATTTCTCCAAGTCCACTTCACATTTCTCAGCTAATTCTGCTAACTTCTCATACGTCTGTCCTGCATGTTGGGAACCATCCTTTCACATGAATGGCAATTCATCTACTGTACATTATTCCAATTACTTCAAATCTAGCATTCCCATAATTAGTTCATTTAATTATAATTTCAATCTGGGCACATTTACTGTCTTTTCTCTATAATGTGTCTCTTTCGATCTAGCTATACTATTTGTTGCAACTGTTGCACTTCGAGTGCTCAGAGTGTTTAACTAATCTGTTAACTGTTGTGCTGAAAGACCTTGCAAACTGATATTATTTCTCTGGGCTACATCCTGTAGGGTACTGCAATGTACACTCGCAATCATATCAGGTTTGTACATGTAAGGAAGTGGGGTTCCTGTGGAAAACTTGCATCAAGAATTGGTCCTGTCTGCTTTAACATCTGGTTAGGTTTTGCAATTCATGTAACGGTCAAAGGTGGACCAAAAGAAGCTGACCTCCTCATCTCTGAATTGTTTGAATGAACTGATCTCTGCATACCAATTGGTGATATCCCAGCAGATGTAGCTGGCATTTCAGAAACTGCTGAAACATTAATTGAGTGAACATTTATTCCAGGGTAATCTGAAGTATTCAAGGGAACAACTGAACTTCCAGTCATGGGAACTGATAGTGCATCAGGACACATCAAATTTGTCTGACTCTGTGGAACTGTCATTTTAGTACTTTGACCTGTTAAAACGGTACTGAAAGTCTCTCCTGTTTGATTCGGGATAACATTTGACATTGTCTGCACTGGCTTATACATACGAATAGGCTGATTCTGGTTATCATTCTACAGATGCGTAGTCACATGAGGTGTTTGCACTGTTTGATTGACTTTAGGACTTGGCATTGCCTGATTTATAACCAGGCTTGATTCTGCTTGATTTACAACTGGAGTTATATTGACTGTGCTGTATTAACATTCAGAACTGGTAGATAAACCACGGGCACTTGTGCCACTGAATTAGCAGGTGTCCCTGGAATTGGCTGAAATTGGGATTTGTGCAACTGGCAACTGGAGCACTTAGGTCATTTGGGGCTACATTCTGTACTGTTTCACTAATCATTTGGTGTGGGACGATTCATCAGAAGCTGATTTATTAGCTCATAATTCGAGTCACTCTAATATGTATTTGTCTTTTTACCCTCATATTCTGCTGCCTTTGCTGTCTGTTTCTTGCAAGTCTTAGGTTTTGTACATTCATCACCTACTTCTGTAATAGCTGGAAACATTCTCAGTCCATCTAATATGTCTGCTCGACAATGTTTTTGTTCTTCATTCAATCTAGTTCCTGCTGTCTTATTGTTTCCTGCATTCTATACTCAAATTTCGTTGCTGGTCTCTGTCTTACAGTAAGTTCCCAAATACTAACAACTTCAAAATGTGTGGGTCTTGAGGAGGCATTGATTTATACATTACTCTCCTCAAACTGTCAAACACTCTGAAATTAAAGGCTCCATAATGAGGTGAGCTAATGACTCCTCTTTCTCAGTTATTTTACACTATTGTTTAAGCCATACGCATGTCAAAGCTACTTTCATTTCTGTCACCTCAAAAGCTGGGGTTCCCTCGGGCGGAACTTCTTCACCCTCTCTAACTGGAATAAACACATCTCCCTTAGTGCACTTCTTAATGCCTTGAAAAATGTATGTTTTTCTCTAATTCAATTAACCACAACAATTTTAAAAACGAATCATGATGTAATTTCAATCCCACAATCATTTTCACAAGCTGTTCTCAACTACAAGCAACACTGTACTTTCCACCAAAAGCAGTGTGGCTACGCACTAACTGACCTATACCAGTGCAACACAGAAATCACATCATACTCACTTCTTTAATCAACTTCAATTCCTTTGCAATTGTCTTTCACACAATCGCTTACTCTTAATGCAAAATATTGCGAGCAAAAAACAACAACCTGTCGGCATACTTCTGGTAGTAACTCAAACACTCCAAAAGCTGTACAGGCTACACTTCCAACTGTGGCTTTCGCAGTTCCACAACGAGTGAAAATTGACCAGCAATTCTCACTCAGATTGATATAGATCCTTCATGTGCACTCAGGATTCACTTAGGGCCAGATGTATCAAGGAGGCCTTTCGCGATTCAGAAATAGCAACTTTTAAGAAATTGCTATTTCTGATTTGCAAATGCAATATATCACATTTGCAAATCGGTAATAGGGATTTCTTAAAAATCGCAACTACTATTACCGAATCGCAAATTGCGATACCGGCCCCATTCGCACCTATGGGCCTGTAGGCCCATATCTGCAAATTTTTTGCATTTCCAAAATTGCGATTTCTTAACCAGAAATCGCAATTTTGGAAATGCAAAACCCCAGGGTGCTGGGGCCTAAGGCCCCCTCTGCTGCACCCCTAAATAATTTTTTGCAACATGTAAGGTGCACACAAGCCAAAAGGGCATGTGTGCTTTACATGTAAATTTTAAAAATGCATTTTAAATGCATTTTTAAACTTTGCACATGGTTACCACCAGGTTCAACCTGGTGGTAAATAGCGATTCCTAAATGCCCATATCGCATTTAGGAATTGCTTCTTACATGTGCTTAGAAATCGCAAATAAGGAATCCTCATTTGCAATTTCTTATTTAGAGAGTCACAATTTGCGACTCTCTAAACAGGGTCGCAATTTTAAGGAATCGCTATTTTAGTGATTCCTTAAAATTGCGTTCAGAATGCCTTTCATACATTCTGAAATGGCTATTTGCATTCACAAACGGGCATTCGCACCGTCTGCGAATGCAAAAAGCTTTCATAGATCTGGCCCTAAATACCAACCAACAATTCAAACTCACTCAAGGAAAACTATTAGCACTGTCAACTGCGTTGCATGACAAGTACCTCACTGTGGACAATAAATTAACCAAGTGTCTTCTATACTTGTGCGTTATCGCCTAATCTTAGGCCATGACTGACCATAAACAACAACTACCGCAGACATTTTTTAGCCCAAAGTACCACAATCACTTTGACTACAACGGCTCCGCAAAACACTGCACAACATCACACTTTACCGCAATCTTCAAGCCAAAAGCATCACAAGAGCAAAACCCTATTTATACTCATGCAACACGCCACTTGTAGTCACAACGCTGGACTTTCTTAGGCTCTCAAATGGACCATGGTACAAGTTATAGGGTGGGCAATATTTGGACTGGGGAATAACATGGGATCAAGCCAAACTCCCTAACATAAAACAAAAATATGGTTCAACCACTTGTCATGTGATGACAC
Source organism: Pleurodeles waltl (assembly GCF_031143425.1). NCBI lineage: Eukaryota > Metazoa > Chordata > Amphibia > Caudata > Salamandridae > Pleurodeles > Pleurodeles waltl. Next base: position 206,103,128 of record NC_090448.1, read on the forward strand.
CACCAGTCTGCTACCAGATCTGTAGATGCATTTTTCATCCTTCTCAGGAATCAAACGTGCAACAAGGTCGACAGACCTTTGAACCCAGTAAGATATTTGGGTGAACCATCAATAATATTTCAACACTACCGCAACAATTTATACACAAAGACCAATGTGGCCAATGAAGGAAAACTCCGGACAGGAATATAGTTAAAAGATTTATTACAAACACAAGCTCAAAGTCATATTGGCAATGCACAAAACAAAATTATAAAGATACATAATCACCAAGGGTTGCCCAAGGTGACAAAATAGATTCAGGTGAACTAACATTAACAAAACTAAGCATTCAAGAAGAATAATACATCAAGTTAATAAGAATATCTGAGATACAGATATAACACACTGTTGAGAATGTATGATCATTAGTCAATTCAAATTTAGCAGAGTCAATAACTTTTAGCTTGCCACAGGTCAACCCTACAGCTAATCAAATCAAGCAAATACATGTGTGGGGAGGTACCCATGTGGGCGAAATGCAAAATGTATAAAAAGGGCAAAAATAATTTGGAAAAAGAATAACTCAAGCTACAGATCATTAACCAGAAATAAAAAAGAAAAGTGTCAGCATAATAGAGTTTTTAACCTAAAGGGCAATTTAAAGGGCAGTGGCAAATGGCATAGAGGAAAATACCTCTCCAAGGATTACAACATTCAGGAAATCTTTGTCAGCAAGGAATCTGCAAGCATCAGAAAAGCGTCTGGGGCTGAAGAAGACTGCTCAAAGTTCCAATTGTCCGTGGGTGTATGCTGAACTTTGTTTTTTCTGGTTTTGGTACTCTGGGTACTTTACCACTGCTGACCAGTGCTAAAGTGCAAGTGCTCCCTGTGTAGATTATATTCATAATTGGCTTTTCCATAATTGGCATATTTAATTTAATAGTAAGTCCCTAGTAGAGTGCACTAGACGTGCCCAGGGCCTGCAAATCAAAGGCCACAAGTGGACCTGCAGCATTAATTGTGCCACCCTCATGATTAGCCCTGTAAACATGGCTCAGACTTGCCCTTGCAGTGTCTGTTTGTGCAGTTTTAAACTGCCAATTTGACCTGGCAAGAGTATCCACTTGCCAGGCCCAAACCTTCCTTTTTTTGTACATGTAAGTCACTACCAAGGTAGGCCCTAGGTAGACCCCTGGGCAGGGTGCGGTGTATTTACACTGTAGAACATGTATGGGTGTGTTTTACATGTCCTGATAGTGAAATACTGCCAATTCTTTTTTCACTCTTGCAATCTCTCCCATAGGTTAACATGGGGACTGCCTCTAAATATCTTTTACGTGCAGTTACCCATTGGGAGCAGATAGAGATGTGGAGTTTGGGCCCTCTGAACTCACAATTTAAAAATGCATCTTTTGGTAAAGTTGGTTTTTAGATTGTCAGTTTGAAAATGCCACTTTTAGAAAGTGGGCATTTTCTTGCTTAACCATTCTGTGCCTCTCCTTGCCTGTGGAATCCTTACCTAGGTCAGACTGACAGTTGGGCTGTTTGTGAATTCCCTATAGACAGTGACACAAAGGGAGCTGGGAAATGTCCTGCATATCCTGATGAGTCTCCTGGGCTAGAGTGGGAAGGGAGGAGCTGGCACCTGCACCTGAAAGGGCTGTGCCTGTCCTCACACAATGCTGCTTCCAACCCCTTGGTGTGTGTCTGGGTCCAGGCCTGGGCAAGGCAGGATCTTGTCAACAACACAGACTTTCCCTTGAAGTATGCCATCTTCAAAGGCAGAAATGGGTATAAGTAGTGGACCCCAAACCACAGACTTTTAAAACACTTCTGGATCAAGAGGAGCCTCTGCTAAGGAGAACAGCTGAAGAGCTGGAGGAGGAGTACTGATCCTTTGTTGTGTGTGCGTTTTCCTTGGTTGGCCTGCAGCTGCTGCTTATTCCTTCGAGAGGACAAAAACTGTACTTTGCTGTGTATCCTGCTTGTTAAGTTTCTGCTAGTGCTTGCTCTCCTTCCCTCCCGCCTCCCAGCTGACCCCTCCTCCCCCCCTTCCTTCGTATGGCGGCCGCTGCGCGGCAGAGACAGCAACCCTTGACCCTTGGGTAGGTCGCTTCCCCGCCGCTGAAGCTCCGCCTGCCCAGGCCCCTGCCAGGTTGTTCTAGCATTATTATTTCCTCCTCTGGCGCTCCTGTCTTTCTTTTCTTCTCCTCCTCTGACGCTCCTGTCTTTCTTTTCTTTTCCTCCTCTGACGTTCCTGTCTTTGTTTTTCTGATGTTTTTCTGACGTTCCTGTCTTTTCCCCTCTTTCCCGCTGCTGCCACCCTTGCGGCCCTGCCCCCCTGCTCCCATTTGCTCTCCTTCCCTCCCACCTACCAGCTGACCCCTCCTCCCCCCCTTCCTTCCTATGGCGGCCGCTGCACGGCCGCGCCGCTGGCGCGCCAAAGGCAAGCCCTTCTGCACCCATCCGTGCCTGGACCGCACCAAGCGCCAGAACCCCTGGCCCCCACCGCACTCAAAGCACCCGACTAAGATACGACGCCGCCTCCCTCTACGTCCTCAACACCGGACGAACAACCACCTGCTACCAAGCCAGCCCTAAACGAACCCATGGACCCTTCACCTGCCAAGTCTGCAAATACACATTCCGCCGAACCTGCAGACCACCCACCGGCCCTCGCAACAACAACCACCTCAAGTGCATCCTCCTCAACACACGCTCCGTCCACAAGCACGCCATCGAACTATGGGACCTCCTGGACACAACAGCACCAGATGTCGCCTTCATCACAGAAACCTGGATGAATGCCTCCTCGGCTCCAGACATCGCCGTAGCCATCCCCGACAGCTACAAGATCGCCCGGAAGGACCGCGTCAACCAAACCGGAGGAGGAATCTCCATCATCTACAGGAACACCATCAACATCACGACCACCACCAAAGACACCCCCCTCGCCACCGAACACATACACTTCCAGATCCACACCGACCCCAAAACCACCCTCAGAGGAACACTCGTCTACAGACCCCCGGGCCCACGCACCCAATTCAGCGAAACCATCACAGACTTCATCAGCCCGCACGCCCTAGCCTCACCAGAATACATTCTCCTTGGGGACCTGAACTTCCACCTGGAGAAAAACAACGACAACAACACCACCACACTGCTCGCCAACCTCGCCAACCTCGGACTCAAGCAACTGGTGAGCACCCCCACCCACACCGCTGGCCACACACTCGACCCCATCTTCTCCGCCAGCAACCACATCTCCTTCAGCCACTCCTCCGAACTACACTGGACCGACCACAGATGTGTCCACTTCACCTTCAAACGGGAGACTCACCACCATCGCACACAACAAATCCCCCGCAGACACTGGAGCAAAATCTCCACAGAGCAGATCCTCTCAACGCTGAACCAAAACCCACCAGCCATCATCACGGACGCCAACAACGCAGCCCACAGCCTCACACAGTGGATCACCAACTGTGCCGAAAACCTTGCACCACTTAAAAGCCACCCAAGTGGGACCAGCATCAGTAAACCCCCATGGTTCACGGACGCCCTCAAAGAATCTAAGAAATCCTGCCGTACCCTCGAAAAAACCTGGTGCAGGGAACGCACCACCGAAAACATGACAGCCCTCAAGATCGCCACCCAGGAACACCACCAGCTGATCCACTCCACCAAAAGGACATCATTCAAAGAGCGACTAGACAACAACACCCACAACAGCAAGGAACTCTTCAACATCGTCAAAGAGCTCTCCAACCCCAGCGCCAGCTCCAACGACATCACACCCTCACAAGAACTCTGCAACTCCCTCGCTACGTTCTTCCACAAAAAGATCACAGACCTACACGACAGCTTTGGACCCAAGACCCCACCCCCCACCACCGAACCAGCAGCCCCCACCACTACACTCAACTCCTGGACCCCTATCAGCTCGGAAGAGACCAGAAGCATCATGAACACCATTCTCTCCGGCTCCCCCAAGGACCCTTGCCCCCATCACATCTTCAACAAAGCCGACTCCGTCATCGCCCCACATCTCCGGAACATCATCAACAGCTCGTTCGCATCAGCCACCTTCCCCGAGAGCTGGAAACACGCGGAAGTCAACGCCCTCCTGAAAAAACCCACGGCTGACCCCAATGACCTGAAGAACTTCCGCCCCATCTCTCTTCTCCCCTTCCCGGCCAAGGTCATCGAGAAGACCGTCAATAAGCAGCTGACTGCTTTTCTTGAGGCTAACAACTCGCTCGATCCTTCCCAATCTGGATTTCGGGCCAACCACAGCACAGAAACCGCCCTCTTCACAGTCACCGACGACATCAGAACTCTGATGGACAACGGAGAAACAACCGCCCTCATCCTCCTGGACCTCTCGGCTGCCTTCGACACCGTGTGCCATCGCACCCTAATAACCTGCTTCCGCACCACTGGAATCCTAGGACAGGCCCTAGACTGGATCTTCTTGTTCCTCTCCGACAGAACCTAGAGAGTCCACCTCCCTCCCTTCTGCTCAGAACTCACTGAGATCATCTGCGGCGTACCCCAAGGATCCTCACTCAGCCCAACCCTCTTCAATATCTACATGAGCCCCCTCGACGCCATCGCACGCAAACACAACATCAACATCATCTCCTACGCCGACGACACCCAGCTGATACTCTCCCTCACCAAAGACCCAACCACTGCCAAAACCACCCTACAGGAAGGAATGAAAGATGTCGCGGAATGGATGAAGCTCAGCCGCCTAAAACTGAACTCAGACAAGACGGAGGTCCTCATCCTCGGACAATCCCCTTCCGCCTGGGATGACTCCTGGAGGCCCACGGCTCTGGGCACCGCACCAACCCCCTCGGATCACGCATGCAACCTCGGATTCATCCTGGACCCCCTCCTCACAATGACCAAGCAAGTCAATGCCGTCTCGTCATCATGCTTCAACACCCTACGCATGCTCCGAAAAATCTTCTGATGGATCCCCGCCGAAACCAGAAAGACAGTTACCCATGCCCTCATCACAAGCCGACTGGACTACGGAAACACCCTATACGCAGGTACCACCGCAAAGCTTCAGAAACGTCTACAACGCATACAGAACGCCTCCGCACGCCTCATCCTCGACATCCCTCGCCACAGCCACATATCCGCCCACCTGAAACACCTGCACTGGCTCCCCGTCAACAAGAGGATCAACTTCAGGCTCCTCACCCACGCACACAAAGCACTCCACAACATGGGCCCCGAATACCTCAACAGCCGCTTCTCGTTTTACACGCCCACCCGTCAGCTCTGCTCAGCCAGCCTCGCCACCGTCCCACGCATCCCCAGAACCACCGCCGGAGGAAGATCATTCACCTACCTGGCAGCCAAAGCATGGAACTCCCTCCCCGCACACCTTAGAACTACCCAGGACCATCTAGCCTTCAGGAAGCTCCTCAAGACATGGCTTTTCAAGCAGCAGTAGCCCCCCCCTCCAGCGCCTTGAGACCCTATCGGGTGAGTAGCGCGCTCTATAAATGTATTGATTGATTGGACTGAGCATGCCTCCTGTTAAGAAGTCTCAGAGACAGCTAAGTCTTCACCTACCAGCCTCTGGGTCATTTGCTGAGTACCCTAACTCACCAGGATCTACCTATTCTAGGTCCTGCCCCGTGGGAGTGAAAGCTGGTTGAAAAAAAGAAAAAAAGTGCACCAACGCCTGATGATGCCCTGACTGACGCCACTGCCTTACCCCATAATGCTACCTGCAACTGAAGCTGTGGTCCCCGCTGGGGTGCGACGACCCTGACTGACATTGCAGTCCTGATGCCGCTGCAGTCCTGCTGACGTCTTTATGACTTTGTGAGTGCTGTCTCACCGACGTCCATGACACCTGACTCCGTTGTGGTACCTGCAGCCCTGTGGCCTAACTGCAACCGTGTGAGGTCTCCCTACCGTGTCTTGCCCAGCTAGATATCAACTCCACCATAGCGTAAGGACCTGACGCTTTGCACTGACGCCGCCTCATCTCCCCTGCTCCGCAACAAAAATCTGACCCTTTGCACCAACGCCTCTGCTCCACAGCACTAGAACCAACACTGCACTGGATCCATTGATGCCTCACTTCCCCGACTCCGTGCACAGGCTTGTTACCTCACTTTCAAAAGGTACTGTACCTGGGGTCCATGCGACTTTGTGACTGGCACCATTGGCCTCAGATTGTTGGGAACCACTCTGTCACAACGCTGTGATAACACCAAATTGAAGCATTTGTGTTTCTAAGCTCTAATTTAAGTTCAATCTTTGAAAAGTATAACTTTGCTTGTGTATGTTGGATTTTTGTTGTCTTCATCTTGTTTTACTCAGATAAATATTGCCTATTTTTCAAAACTGGTGTTCAGTGCTTTTGTGGTGTTTTCACTGTGTTACTGTGTGTGTTGATACAAATACTGTACACATTGCCTCTGAGATAAGCCTGATTGCTTGTGCCAAGCTACAAAGGGGGTGAGCAGGGGTTATCCTAGGTGTGTAGCTCCCTTACCCTGACTGGCGTGAGGCTCCCTGCTTGCACAGAGTGAAAAGTGACTGCCAACCAGAGACCCCACTTCTAACATATATCAATTTAAAAAAAGTGTTCCGATTTGTCAAAGGTGTCCATTCATATTATGTTGAGGTGCATCAACCAATTATAATTGATCCCCATACTCCAGGTTGCAACAGTTCGACAATTTACAAAGTCTGTCATGGGAGCATCTCATTTCTGTGTGACTCCAAGCAGGTTTACAGCAAATGTATATGATCTCAATCTGTGTTCCTGTACTACAATGTTTCAAACATTAAATGGTATGATTATTCCATAGTTAAACAATAAACTAATTACGAAAGGACTTTGTTTCTCATGGGAAAATTTGAAAGAAGACCTCACGTTATGAAAAAAATAATTCAGCACTTCTACATGATTGCAAAATACAAGTTCTGAAAAATATAAAATGCACTTTGTTAGTTTGTTTAGTAAACCACATATAAATGGTCATTTTTACCCTGGCGGTCTTCTGACCACAGGGTAAATTTGGCGGTCCCACCACCAACAGGCTGGTGGTGCAGACCATCACATTATGAGTGTGGCGGGATGCCCGCTGTCAACCCGCCACATCTCCACTCACACCGCCATGGCTGTCGGAACCGCCAGGCCAGAGATGATCATCTCCGACCCGGCGGTCCACAGAAGACCGCCGATGGTATTAGGAGCCACCTTTCTGCGGCGGTAGCACCACCACGAAAAACAATGGCAGAAAGGCTACCGGTGACAGGGAATTTCTTCCCTATCACCGGTAGATGACTCCCCCCCTGCAAGTACCAGATCCCCTGTCCCCCCCTCCAGACACAGGGGCCCCTTCCATCACCCCTCCTTCTGACACCGTGCCCCCAACCCCACTTCTGACACAGCGGCCACACCCCCCCCTTCTGACACAGCACCTCCCCACCCCCTTCTGACACAGCCCCCCCACATCCCTTCTGACACAGCGTCCCTCACCATCTTTCTGACACAGCTCCCTTCATCCCCCACCACCTCTCCCTGCATACATGCACACAGACAACCACACGCACCACGCATACACTCATTCACCTACATGCACACATTCACTCACACGCATCCATACACCCATTCACTTCAACATTCATACACGCATCCAAACATGCCTACTCACATGCAGTCAAACACACATACTCACACGCAGACAACACGCATTCACCACAACACTCACACTCGCATACACAGATGCATACACACTTACATGCAGACACACACTCACTTTCAGCATCCAGACATGCATACAACCACGCATACACACATTCATACACACGCATACACCACACATTCACACACACTCATGCACACACAACACCCCCACCCACCCACCCACTCCCCTGTCGGACGATCACCTTACCTGGTCTGGGGAGAAGGTCGCCTGGCAGGTAACCGGAAGGGGTGCTTCTCCTGCCAGCAGCGCCCCACCAGCAGGACACCGCCAGGCTGTATTATTTCCCATAATACGGCTGATGAAGTCTTACTGGCGGGGCTGGTCCGGTGGTGAAAATGCCCGAAGTGCCTCTGCCCGCCAGCATGACTACTGCTGGATTTCAGCTCAAAGTGTGGTGGAAATCCAGCAGTACCGATGATATGGTGGTCGGAAGACAGCCAGGACTGGCGGTCTTCTGGTGCCCGCAGCTTGGGCGGTCTTCTGTGAAGACCGCCAAAGTTGTAATGACAATATAACAATAATTTGTTGTTGCATTACATTAAGTATAACAGAGAACTACATTTTTCTCACTTGCTCATATTCTCAAAGTCATTAATCTTTCATTAAACCCTAGAAATTCAATGTTGTTTCTACAAGCACTATTAGTTTAGAGTCTAAATTACATTTTAACACCAGTTATAAATGTTTTTGCACGTAATTTTTCATTGTCTTCACCAAATGATCTCCTTGGTTGGTATCAGATACCTACATTCACAACTTTACAATTGGCTGAGGTAATCGTTAACCCCTTAAATTAACAATAATCTTCAAAAACAGCTAAAAGTTGAAGCAGCACATTTTTTCTATGGGCAGACAGGATGGTGTCACCTGTGTAAAGCATCCACTACAGAATAACTACCAGAGAACTCACTTATATTTGCAATATCATTAACTTATCTAAATTAATAATAGCAGTGTCCGAAAACGAATTTACTGAAAAACACGACTCATCCCTTTTTTATTAAAGGACTCTTCATTGGGGACTAAAGATTTAGGGCCAGATGTATGAAAGCTTTCTGCATTCGCAAAAAACAGCCATTTCAGAATGTATTACAGGCATTCTGAAAGCAATTTTAAGGAATCGCTAAAATAGCGATTCCTTAAAATTGCGACCCTGTTTAGAGAGTCGCGAATTGCGACTCTCTAAATAAGAAGTCGCAAATAAGGATTCCTTATTTGCGATTTCTAAAGCACATGGAAGAAGCAATTCCTAAATGCGAATTGGGCATTTAGGAATCGCTATTTACCACCAGGTTGAACCTGGTGGTAACCATGTGCAAATTTTAAAAATGCATTTAAAATGCATTTTTAAAATGTACATGTAAAGCACACATGCCCTTTTGGCATGCTTGCACCTTACATGTTGTAACAAATTATTTTGGAGTGCAGCAGAGGGCCCCAGCACCCTGGGGTTTTGCATTTCCAAAATTGAGATTTCCAGTTAACAAATCGCAATTTTGGAAATGCAAAAATTCGCAGATATGGGCCTACAGGCCCATAGGTGCGAATGGGGCCGGTATCACAATTTGCGATTTGGTTATAGCATTTGCGATTTTTAAGAAATTGCTATTACCGATTCGCAAATGTGATACATTGCATTTTGTGAATCAGAAATAGCGATTTCTTAAAAATTGCTATTTCCGAATCGCAAAAGGCCTTCTTGGTACATCTGGCCCTTAGTTACACAGCTATTGTTTGTTTATTTTGAATTCATAATACTAAATATTTTTTAGTTAATGATACAGAGTAGCAAATCAAAAGTAAGCAATGCCTACAAGTAAAAACTAAAGGGCTGGTTTAGAGTTTGGAAGAGAGGGTACTCAGACACCATGGCGAGGGAGTGCACTCTCTGTCAAACTGAAGGTCCTCCTGCTTGATTTCCAGATGGGATGACCTTAAGTATATCAATGATGGAGACTACTTTGCCTCTATTGCTGACATACCCCTGGCCCTTCCCAGCAGGCCTGACCACCAGATTTTACCTGGTGGTAAGTGGCAGAGAAAATTGCCCATTGGACTGCCCACTCTAGAGTGGGAGGGTAGTTGAATAGCCGGACCTCTGACAGCTATTTCTCAGTTGCGCCATTGGAGGTTTGGCTACTCAAACTCCCACCCCATTTCGAGTAGGCAGTCAAGTGGGCCGTTTTCACTGCCCCTTTTAAAGGGGCAGTGAAAACAGCAAAATGACCCCCAGAGCATGGGAGACAACTCCTATGGAGTGAGTGCTATTAGTTTTTGTATTGTAAAAAATAGAACATAACTTTAGGATATTTTTGGGGGGATACAAATACATGTTAAATGTTTAACAGACTGTACTGTTATTTTGATTGCACCATCCATCAAGCTTTTAATACTTTTGAAGGAATCACTGTGACACATGTTCCTGACAATTTTAAGGTGTGACAGAGGTTTGTTCCAATGTTAAGAGATGTCTGCTGGACTGGTAGACATCTCTACATTTGTTCAGCAGAGGACTCTTAATATGGCAGCCTAAAGTACACTATCACACTGATAAATTTACCTCTGTCCACCAAAGTTTAGATCAGGACCTAAAACATTTTTATGAAAACATATAAAGGACCTGCTTTAGAATTTGGTGCATGGCGATAAATCGGTTGGTATAGCAGAGTACCACCCATACCAAAATGATGGTGCCATCCATGAAACATTTAACATGTTTTTGTATTTTCAAAAATAAAATCACAAAGCGAAATTTTGTTTTTAAAAATGCAAGAATTAATGACCCATCACCAAAGGAATCGTCTCTTATGGTGTGGGGTGATTTTGCAGTTTTAGGTGGCCGTTACCACAAATGTTTTATCTGTCACTAAGGGGCAGTGAAAACTGGCAATTTATCTGCTTACTTTAAATCAGGTGGGTAGTCAAATGGCCTTACTCCGTCGGGCCATTGGAGTAGTATGTCACTGACATTCTTAAGGTATGCTCATCTTTGAAAAATCAGTGATAGACTCTCTCTGTCATACTCTAAATCAGCTCCTAAGACTGTAAGGCTCCAAAGAAACTATGTGAAGAATAAATGCACAACACTTTTCCAGTCAGTCTATGGAAACCAAAATTTCCGTCCTCAGTATAATTTAACCTAGACACAGCTTCAAGGAGATATGCAATGCACAATATTTCAAAGTTGATTGAAATTTCATTGATTTCATTGAAAGTTATATTCTAATATGAATAAACATTTAAATGCGAAATATTTTCTATTTTTCTTGAGAACTTGTGAAACATTGGGGATCAGAAGAAGCCAGTACCAGCAGGGACCATCAGAAGAAGAACCAGACGACACTTTGCATTTCCAAAATTGAGATTTCCAGTTAACAAATCGCAATTTTGGAAATGCAAAAATTCGCAGATATGGGCCTACAGGCCCATAGGTGCGAATGGGGCCGGTATCACAATTTGCGATTTGGTTATAGCATTTGCGATTTTTAAGAAATTGCTATTACCGATTCGCAAATGTGATACATTGCATTTTGTGAATCAGAAATAGCGATTTCTTAAAAATTGCTATTTCCGAATCGCAAAAGGCCTTCTTGGTACATCTGGCCCTTAGTTACACAGCTATTGTTTGTTTATTTTGAATTCATAATACTAAATATTTTTTAGTTAATGATACAGAGTAGCAAATCAAAAGTAAGCAATGCCTACAAGTAAAAACTAAAGGGCTGGTTTAGAGTTTGGAAGAGAGGGTACTCAGACACCATGGCGAGGGAGTGCACTCTCTGTCAAACTGAAGGTCCTCCTGCTTGATTTCCAGATGGGATGACCTTAAGTATATCAATGATGGAGACTACTTTGCCTCTATTGCTGACATACCCCTGGCCCTTCCCAGCAGGCCTGACCACCAGATTTTACCTGGTGGTAAGTGGCAGAGAAAATTGCCCATTGGACTGCCCACTCTAGAGTGGGAGGGTAGTTGAATAGCCGGACCTCTGACAGCTATTTCTCAGTTGCGCCATTGGAGGTTTGGCTACTCAAACTCCCACCCCATTTCGAGTAGGCAGTCAAGTGGGCCGTTTTCACTGCCCCTTTTAAAGGGGCAGTGAAAACAGCAAAATGACCCCCAGAGCATGGGAGACAACTCCTATGGAGTGAGTGCTATTAGTTTTTGTATTGTAAAAAATAGAACATAACTTTAGGATATTTTTGGGGGGATACAAATACATGTTAAATGTTTAACAGACTGTACTGTTATTTTGATTGCACCATCCATCAAGCTTTTAATACTTTTGAAGGAATCACTGTGACACATGTTCCTGACAATTTTAAGGTGTGACAGAGGTTTGTTCCAATGTTAAGAGATGTCTGCTGGACTGGTAGACATCTCTACATTTGTTCAGCAGAGGACTCTTAATATGGCAGCCTAAAGTACACTATCACACTGATAAATTTACCTCTGTCCACCAAAGTTTAGATCAGGACCTAAAACATTTTTATGAAAACATATAAAGGACCTGCTTTAGAATTTGGTGCATGGCGATAAATCGGTTGGTATAGCAGAGTACCACCCATACCAAAATGATGGTGCCATCCATGAAACATTTAACATGTTTTTGTATTTTCAAAAATAAAATCACAAAGCAAAATTTTGTTTTTAAAAATGCAAGAATTAATGACCCATCACCAAAGGAATCGTCTCTTATGGTGTGGGGTGATTTTGCAGTTTTAGGTGGCCGTTACCACAAATGTTTTATCTGTCACTAAGGGGCAGTGAAAACTGGCAATTTATCTGCTTACTTTAAATCAGGTGGGTAGTCAAATGGCCTTACTCCGTCGGGCCATTGGAGTAGTATGTCACTGACATTCTTAAGGTATGCTCATCTTTGAAAAATCAGTGATAGACTCTCTCTGTCATACTCTAAATCAGCTCCTAAGACTGTAAGGCTCCAAAGAAACTATGTGAAGAATAAATGCACAACACTTTTCCAGTCAGTCTATGGAAACCAAAATTTCCGTCCTCAGTATAATTTAACCTAGACACAGCTTCAAGGAGATATGCAATGCACAATATTTCAAAGTTGATTGAAATTTCATTGATTTCATTGAAAGTTATATTCTAATATGAATAAACATTTAAATGCGAAATATTTTCTATTTTTCTTGAGAACTTGTGAAACATTGGGGATCAGAAGAAGCCAGTACCAGCAGGGACCATCAGAAGAAGAACCAGACGACACTGTGATCAAGAAATCATTGAAGTACAAAAGCACATATGGTGTGGTACACAAAATAAAATGATTGATTCTACTGTGGTGTATGAGCTCCTCAAGATTTACCATAACTATTTGTTTTGGCTTTACTAAAGCTCTTTTTTTATTTTGTTAATATGTTGGTTTCGGATTTATGGTAGATGTTTTCAACTAAGGTTGGTAGGTTTAACAATAAATATATAACTAAATGAATAAATAAATATGAAAACAAGCATAAGAGCACAAATAGACAGTCAGAAGGCTCATAGCAGAGCCACCTATTCTGGTTAAATAGATAATTATTTATTTATTTCTTCATGCTTTTGATTTCTACACAAGAATCTCTCTATCCATTACCGATGATTACCCATGAACCTCTCAGTTTTTCAAACTAAAGCTATTAATGAAAGAGAGGTTTAATAAGTTTGGGAGCATGAATAATGAGTATTTTGCACAGCTTCATAGCTGACAAGTATGATAAATCTTTCACAGTGACATGGGGGCTGGTGGAGGGTCCAACCAAACTCAATCCCCTGTGTTCAGAGTCTGCTGTGCATGGCTGAAGGCTGTACACAGTGACATCTATGGACATGGAGTTAAGGCACAAGGCCTGGTCAAATGTTAGAACTTATGACCAGCCCACATTAGACAAGCCAATGACTCTGCACAGTTAGTTCTGTGAACATGCGGTGGGAACAAGTTGAATGCCAAGGCTTGTGCCTTGGTCCCTCTGAGCAAGATCATTGGCCAGACAGTTTTTGTCTACAGAAATCAATGTGCACAACAGAACGAATGCATAGGTGGTTTGGGTGAGATGGCACAAGTGAACTGAGGTGGTTAATGTACAGCCCTGGCAGCGTATCAGCCTACACACAGTCAAGTTGACTTAGATGATAGAGCAGCTGTGCTTAGGTCGGACACCAGCTAGCCTCAGGACCTGACAAAAGGCCTAGGCATGTGCTCTGATCCCACTGAGGACAGACCGTGTGCAGCAGGTTTGGTTTGGATATGGGTGGGTACAGTATTTCATAAAATAAATGTTTGTTAAAGATACGTTACGGTTAACTTTGTTCAAAGTAACATTTACTTAAAAACACAGAAATTCCTTCAAACCACAGTTAAAGTGACAATATGATTAATAGGTCGAGACGACGAACACGAGGTACACAGCTTCTTCAGTTTTATATTTTAAGTTTATTCTCTAAGCGACCCCGACCTGGCTGTCGTCCTCGCCAACCGCTTCACTCCCGACCTTTCAGAACCTCTCTCTGTTGCCAGGAGACAGCCGGGTTCTTTCCCACTCTGGAACCTTTCTATGCATAATATATACAAAACAACACATCCCCAATCCTTTAAAAATTCTTCCCCCTCTATTAACAATCCTGAAGCTAAATACAACTATATACACATGTTAGTCGCATACAAAGTCCTTCAATAACCTTGACGGTTCCTTCACCCTTGCACTGAATCTTTTTGTCCCAATCTCAGTACTCTCCCACTGCACCTCATTTGCTCCCTTCCTTTTGCACCAATCATTCTCATTAATTTCCTTCTTTTTCAGCCAATTATTTATTTCCACCTCCGAACACCTCACTGTCCTTCTCACATTCCACCAGTTACCATCTGATAACTTTACGCAATTTCCCTTCACCTTTAACACACATTTCGGTTCCGATAGCTTAGATTCACCTTTCCTTGCCAAATTTCCTACCATCACTCTCACCCATACACCACTTTCGTATTTCTTCTGCACTTTCTTAACCTTATCGTTGTGTCTTGACTCATATTGCTGCTGGTATGTTTTAACCCTTTGCCTGATCTGCTCAGAATTAACCACCTTTTCTTTACTTCTTCCCATCCATGCAGGCACAGCCATAGTGCATGGTACCCTTCCCTTCAACATCACAAACAGAGTTTCTCCCGTCACACTATGTGGTGTAGTTCTATAATTCCACAGCATATCCCTGACTTGAGACTTCCATGAAAAATTGGTATATAGGGCTAACTGAATGTTTTCACCCAACACTCGGTTAAACCGTTCAACCATGCCGTTTCCTCTCGGATGATATACTGGCGTCCTACAATGTTTGATTCCCCATTTCTTGAGAAAACTCATGAATTCACCCGAAGTAAATTGTGGTCCATTATCACTGACAATTTCTCCAGGACACCCTTCCCTTCTAAATATTTCATCGCAAAATGCAATAAAACTACACGACTTCACCTCTCTCACAAATGCCACTTCCGGCCACTTCGAATAATAGTCCATCATAACTATAGCAAATCTATCCGAACACCCCAAACACTCAAATGGTCCACATATATCTATGGCCAATCTGTCCCATGCCTTCTCTGGTAACTCTTGTGATTTAATTGTTGTCTCTAACAACACATGCGACTTGTCACTGCACGTACACGCTATGCAATCTCTCACGTACCTTTCAATCTGTTTATCCATTCCTGGCCACCAAAAATCCGCCCAAACCTTCTTCTTCATTGCAGACATGCCTCCATGCCCTTCATGCATCAACCCTAAAATTATTTCTCTCAAGCTCTCCGGCAGCACCAATTTGTTTCCTCTTCTCAGCACACCATCCATAACCGACAATTCCTCCCATACATGCTTAAATTCACCCATATCAGCATCCAAACGTTTTTTTTTTACCACCGGTAACTCATTCATTATCTTGTACAATAACATATCCTCCCGTACAGCAGTTTCCCATTCCTCTCGACTTATGGCACCCCATGTCTCTGATATGTCTGCCACCACCCACTCGTCCTCTTCACATTTCTCATTGTGGTTCACCGGTAATCTAGACATACAATCTGCATTTATGTTCTTTATCCCCGGTACATATTTCATTCTGAACGTCTACTCTTGTAGCCTATATATCCACTTTGCAATTCTTGGAGTAGCTTTACTGGCCCCCTTTGTGGTGAAAATATCTATCAAAGGTTTGTGATCAGTTCGTAGCTCAAATTCCGTGCCCCAAACATATGTCCGGAAATGCTGCACACTCCACCAGCACGCTAATGCCTCCTTCTCAATAGTTGAGTATGTTGGTTCTGCTCCCTTCAATGTGCGTGACGCAAATGCCACTACTCTTTCTCTTCCATTGTGCTTTTGCAACAATGCTGCCCCTAACCCGTAATTACTGGCATCAGCCACGATTATAGTTTCATCATCCGGATCATATGGCTTCAATGTGATGGCTTTCACTATAGCTTCCTTGATTACATCGAATGCTTCTTGACACTCATTGTACCATTTAAAATGGCAGCCCTTTTTCATCAAATTCCTCAGCACATATACCTTTCCTGCAAAGTGATCCACAAATTTTGTGTAATACTCAGCCAAGCCTAGGAATGATCTTAGCTGATCCTTGTTTTGTGGTGCAGGAGCTTTTGCTATGGCATCAATTAACTTCAGTTTTGGTTTCACTCCATGTTGATTTAGTGTGTGCCCCAAATATTCCACTTCTTCCACACCGAATCTGCACTTGTTCCTGCTGATGGTAAGGCCAGCTCTCTCCAATTTCTCTAACACCGCTGCCAGTGCCTCATCATGTGCTTGTTCGCTTTCACCCCAAACCAGTACATGGTCCTGAAATACTAGAGTGTTATTCACTTTGTTCAAAATTCCTTGCATAACCCTCTGGAACACTGCAGAGGTGGATGCCAAGCCGAAGGGCATCCTTACAAATTGAAACGCCCCCTCTGATGTGATGAAAGATGTCAAATGTCGGGATATTTCTGCTAAGCACATTTGGTGGTACGCATTCGATAAATCCAGTGTCGTAAAATACTTTCCACCCCGAACACTGGCTAACATCTCATGTATTCTCGGTAACGGGTACTGATCTATTAGTATATTGTCATTCAGGTCCCTCAAGTCTACACACATGCGGATCCTACCATCAGGTTTCCTTGCTATCACTATTGGACTTAGCCATTCTGACACTTCTATCGGTTCAATTACACCTTCCGTACACAACCTTTGAAGTTCTTCCTTTAATTGATCCCTTAGTGCTATTGGTACTACCCATGCCTTGTGTACCCTTGGCACAGCGTCCTTTTTCAAAACAATCTGGTGTTCAGAACCCTTGAGGCAACCCAACTTATTTTTAAATAGCTCGGGAAATGTAGCTACCCACTTTCCTTCCATACTTTCCTTTGTTAATAACACTTGTTCAGGATGATTAGGATCCAACACTATGTTCAGTGCTTGTTGTTCCTTCCAACCGAGTAATGATCGTCCTTGGCGCACCACGTATACCCTTCCTTGTGTTCTTCTGTCCTTAAATTCAAGCTCTGCATCAAAATAACCTAATACTGGCTGTTTACCACCACTATACCCTTCCAGTGACACATCCGTGGGTTTAAGTTTGTTGTTCTTCAAATCTCCCCACACTTGCTCGTCAATTAAGGTGAACGGTGAACATGAGTCCGCCCACATGTGTGTCCGCTTCCCATTTATTTCAACAACACACTTAGGTGGTTTATATTCCTTAGTTTTGCTTCCAAGTTGAGTGCACACTACCGTAGCTCCTTCCTCCACAGCTAAAACTTCCAACTCATCTTCACTTGTGCTACTACCTTCTGTTTCATTTCTCTTTACTGCGTTTACTGACTTCTTGAACTTGTTTTCGCCAACCATTCTGCACACCCTTGCAAAATGTCAAATTTTCCTGCATTTAAAACACCTAGGGGGTTATTCTAACTTTGGAGGAGTGTTAATCCGTCCCAAAAGTGACGGTAAAGTGACGGATATACCACCAACCGTATTACGAGTTCGATAGGATATAATGGACTCGTAATACGGCTGGTGGTAAACCCGTCACTTTTCCGTCACTTTTGGGACGGATTAACACCTCCTCCAAAGTTAGAATAACCCCCCTAGTGTTTATAGCTGGACAATTTTTTGCTTCCGCTAAATGTTTATTACTTCCACACCTGAAGCACTCTTTTTTCGCCCAAAGTTATCTTCAAATCTGTTTTTATTCTTCTTGGAGTATCGCACTTCTCCTACTGTGTTTTGCTGCTTAGTGTCACAATTTGTGTTGTTGAGTTCCTTGACATATTGAGATGTATTTTCCATATGTCTTGCGACTTCCACCGTCTTGTCCAAAGTCGGATTTTTTAAACTCAATAACTTCTCTTGTATTTTAACATCCTTCAGTCTGTTTATGAACTGGTCCCGAATGATTTCATCGTTCAGATCCCTAAATTTGCAAGAAATAGCTAGTCTTCGTAGACTGTTTACAAACTGATCTATTGTCTCATTTTGTCTCTGAGTGCACGAGAAAAATCTATGCCGCTCTACTACAATGTTAATTTTTTTTCCGTAGTTTTCTTCTAACGCTTTCATGGCATTTTCATATACATCCTCGTCTTGATCCGAATCTCCTCCTTGTGTGTCTTGTAACGGCAAGGTTTTTAAAACCTTTCTTCCTTCCACCCCCAGACAATGCTTTAAAATTGCCAGCTTCCTTTTTTCTACATACATCTCCCCTCCAATAGCCTCCAAATATGTAGTGAAAGCGTCTTTCCAGTCTTCCCAGGCCATACAGGGTTCACCTGGAAGCTGTAGAAATGCTGGTGGTGAAGTTATAGAGTTTGTTGCCATGTTTACTATTACTTCCTATGGTTTCTATTACTATTTTAGAGCATGAATATTGATTTTGTATCCTTTGATAAAAGTCTACGCTTTTTAAAAAAACTGTTTCCGCTTTAAGATTGTCCTTGAAAGCAGTCTGCTCAGCCTTTAATTACCCGCCGCGTTGGTTGGCTTCGTGTTGCTGCTAAGCAACACTGTTTTTTTTTTATTTTTGCACATGTGTTGCCTAGCAGCCATACGCGTTGGTCGCGTCTTTTCTTTTTTTTTTCAGTGCGTGTCAGCGTCGCACGCATGCACGCACGCAATGTTTTTTTTTTTAATGCGGCCAAAACTAGATCAGGCTCCGTTTCCTACTCCTCACAGCGCCGAATGTGAGCCGCCGCATCGAGCCTCCGGTGATCCTGTGATCGGCTCTGCTGTCTCACCGCCACGCCGCCAATCTCACTCTTACCCGGGTCCAGGGTCGCAACCGATGATCCACCACGGGCTCTAGGAGACACCCTCGGCGCCAATAATAGGTCGAGACGACGAACACGAGGTACACAGCTTCTTCAGTTTTATATTTTAAGTTTATTCCCTAAGCGACCCGGCTGTCGTCCTCGCCAACCGCTTCACCCCCGACCTTTCAGAACCTCTCCCTGTTGCTAGGAGACAGCCGGGTTCTTTCCCACTCTGGAACCTTTCTATGCATAATACATACAATACAACAATGATCACTATGCAGAATCTAAAAAACCCACACATTTGCCATTCAATGTTAGATTCTCTGTTCTGCGCCCGAGTTTACACATGATATCACTGATGACGTGTCAATAAACATCACTACTGACATTACATGTGACATAATTGGTGATAATATCAACATAATCTCATATGACATCACCAATGACATTAATGAAATCACTGTAAAAACAACGGTCAAGTGTGATGCTCGGTGAGTGCATGATAAGAGAGCACAAGAAATCGATCAAAACCACTGTATTCCTCCAACTAATCACCTAATACTGGTGGAAGTGTTAATGACTCAGGGTGAAATTGAAGGATAAATATGCTGCTTCTTTAACATGCATCATGAGCATTTATAATTTGCTTCCAGAGGATACAGGGTAATGGTCGGTATAATCCAGTGATGAGGAGAGTAGATAGTTTAGGATATATTAAATCCATATAATATAACACACAGAATGGACTCTACACAGAATGGATGGAGTTGTTCAAATTTATTATGATGAGTTTAAAATTCCTATGTTAAACTTTGCGGGCAGCTGCACATTTGGAGCCTCATGTATTTAGTATTAAAAGGCTTTACCAATTGTGTGTTTATCGTGAAATACCTTAGTACATGATGGCCTTGATGCTCTTTTCCCACAGTTGATGGATTTGAATAGAGTGCACAAGTTATAGTTTTAAAGCTTTGCTTTGTAACTAAGATCCTCTTTACAAGATCAAAGGAAACCATGATACTCCCTAACTGGAGTTAGAAGCTCTCCTTTTCGGGGTCCATGGGTTTCGTGGGCTATCAGTTTCTGTTTTGATACTCATAACCATGGGTGCTGCAAGGTTAAAGTCAAAGCGTAGTCAGTATCTTCTTGTCGGGGGAGGAGAAGCTGACATGGCATGCCTGCCCACACGGTGCTGCTCTTGAGCCAGTGGGGAGCATTACATGGCCACCTCCGAAACTATGGTGTGATGGGTCCACAAGTTGTCCCATTACATTATTAGTAGATATACGTATCAAAATACATCCAGAACACATTATCAATGGGAGGACTATCAAGAGATTTGAAGACCACGACAT
Organism: Pleurodeles waltl; assembly: GCF_031143425.1. Taxonomy (NCBI): domain Eukaryota; kingdom Metazoa; phylum Chordata; class Amphibia; order Caudata; family Salamandridae; genus Pleurodeles; species Pleurodeles waltl. Next base: position 206,123,528 of record NC_090448.1, read on the forward strand.
GCCGTTTGACACCTCCCAATGAAAAATCTTATAGCACAACACCTTTCAGTTACTGCTGGTTACTTGCATGGTTGGGAGGTAAGATACAGAACCAGCCCTCCATGGAGACCTCCAGGGCTATCGCAGACAACGAGAAGTAAGCAGCCAGTAGTTGGAGAGAACACACAACCACCTATAAAGCCTAAAAGTAAAAAAACAACAATAAACGCATAGTAGGTGAAAACAGATCAGTGATTGCATATCAACAAACACAAACGATGGATGTGTGTACACGGATACATTTTTAGGCTAGCACTAAGGAGCCATTTAAAATGATGGCTCCTGTGATTGATAAATCAACGTACCATAGTACATTATATTGATACTTACAGTTTGATATACTCCTGCTTCTATCAGACTGTTTCTTCTGCACCACTAAGTTTGTTAACTGACTGCATTAACACACGGATATCATTTTAAATAAACAGTTTCACCTGTGAGACTTTAGGAGTAGAGGAGTGCGTTTATTGTGGCATGAGAAAAATGTTTTTAGAATGTAGTTTATTTCAATTCATAGGGCAAGACAGGGGGAGGTTGACGGTTAAATATCGAATAAGGTCAGCAACTACTGAAGCGTGTGATTCGAAACTGAAGAGCAAGCACATTCGTGGTGATGTGCAGAGAAGAAAGACTTTCTTATGATATATCGCGAATCATAAAATAGACATTTATCCTGCGTTTCAGATCACAGGCTCTTCCCCGAGTTATTTTTTTATCAATGTGATTTAATAGAAATCTGGTACATTGCAGATTAACATTAAAAATGCCTCTTCTTGGATTAATGCACTATCAATTTTGCCTATATATTCAAGTCCCTTTTCTGCATCATTCTCCCATTAATGGTTAATGGCTGCCACCGCCGTGCTTGGATGAGTCTTCCCCGTCGTATTTATCTTCATTACAAAACAGGAAGTACGGCAGTCGTCAGCAGAACCAAATGACGATTGATTTTCTTGAATTAGCTCTCTAACAGGGAAGTTATTGCTGGTTCATAGGCGTTTATTGACTGATTTTAAACATTCAGAAACAGAAGGCGAGCTGTAATGATTGAGGACCAGCAAGGAATCGAGCAGACAAGAAGAGCCAAGGCTTTACTAAGAGAAGTTAAAGTGTTGAACAGAAAAATCTATAGATGTGAAAGATGGGCAGTAGCTACTACAGTGAGCAAGGGCATTTATTTCTTACAGTGCATAGAAACAGCTTAGCCATTAATTGTGCCTGGGACAGGTGGTTGCGGGAGCGGCCCATCAGCACTCATATTTGGGTACCAGCACTTATGTTTCCTCTACAGGCTTTGATCCAGAGAAAAGGAGAGACGAACTAAAAAAACACTGACAAAGCCAGAGATCAGGTATGAAAAAGCATCTGCAAGAGTTTAGATAAAGAGGCAAGGGATGTCTGGTATTGTATCAAAGATCCATTAGTTGGAGTCCGCACACCAACATTCAATATTCCCATCTGCAGGCGTCTGAGTTAAGGTTTGGACCCTGACAATGATTGTTTTACAGGTTAAGCACTGCATGGAAGTATGAAATGCCACACAAATTATCTCATAGTCGGAGTGGCATACAGGGCAATCTAGCAGTGCCAGAAGGGCTGGTGTGAAAGGCAGTTTGCAGACCAATTTGTGACAGTTGGTGAGTCTGTTTTATTGTCTGGTATTTTTGTTGTTACTATTGCTATCCCTGATATTATCATAAACGTTGCCTACAGTAAGCACACATTCATACAGTCTCCCATAGCTTGCAAAACACCTACACAGCGTGTCTTTAAACATTCAGAACTTCCCTGATTTGCAAATGTGGGACTTCGTTTTAGCTAACTGATTTGCTAATGAGGACCACTTTTATTCTGGCCAGTCTTCTGTCCCAAGACGACTTTTAATGCTCCCATACAACTTAATGTACAAAAGATTATATAGAAATGGGGAAATGTGAAGGGACCAAACATTATAAAACTGTAGATCACTGCATATCACTTAAATGAATTTAGTTGACAACAGGTGCGACTAGTGTTAATGGACACAAGAGGCTTCCTGCTAACCTCGGGGTGGGGAAGGGGGAGGGAGGCAAAAACAGAGAAATAAACACAAAGCAGCTAAAAAGAAATTCGTGGTCTGAGACAGTGTGCTGAATCCCTTGGGTAAACTCTAATGAACTTTGCAGATGTCTTACTAAGCAAGCACCAGGAGGTTGAGGTTTTCTTTGTCCTGCAGACACACGCTACAGAAGTGACATCACAAGAGAGGGAGTGTTGAATTAGAAAACCATGGATCCAGTTGCTTTTGGGGCACATAAACATTGGCTCTGGGAGGAGCTAGCAAGGCTTCATTCACTGCAGTGGCTAGGGGTGGAGCAGGCGATGAGGACAAAAAGAGAGTGGGTAGCAACAATTTGTTGGTCACCACAGAGGGGCAGGCTGTAATAGGTGTTCAGGGGGTTGCTGTCCTTGCAGTAACACATGTTTAGTAATGCTTTTGTTTTCACTTTGAAAACAAACATTATGGAGCCAAGAGAATGAAGGAACCAGCTGTGACAGCAGTTGCACTAGCAGACTAAGAGATAAGTGTGCAGTTAAGTATCTACACCCGAGGCATAGCCACACTCCCATCTCATCCTGCTTTAGAGGCTACAGAGGGGTATGGTTCTTGATGGGCCTCTTCTGTCTGCAGCTCCACAGACAAATTCTCATAATTAACTTGGGGGAGGGGGGTGATTAAGTGAAAGGAAGGATGTGTGGATGGATGAAATGGTGGATGGATAGATGCATGGATGAATGAGTGAAAGGATGGCTGGAAGAATGAACTGGAGAGAGGGTGTATGAGTGAAAGGGAAGGTGGATGGATGGATGATGGATAGATAGATGAGTGAAAGGATGAATGGATGAATGACAAGAGAAAGGATGGATGGAAGAGTGAGTGAAATGATGGCTGTGTGAAATGACTCATGTCAAGATGGATGAGTACACCAAAGGATGAACGAGTGAAAGGCAGGATAGATGGATGTCTGGATGAAAGGATGAGTGAAAGGGTGAATTGATGGATGGATGAGTGAGTGAGTGAAAGGATGGCTGAATGAAAGTGTAAATGGAGGGATGGATGAGTGGATGAATGAGATGAAGGGTGGATGGGTGGGTGTAAGGATGGATGACTGAGTGAAAGGGTGGATAGATGGATGAGCCAAAGAGAGGACGATGGACGGATGGAGTGAAAGGATAGATAGATGGAGTGAAAGGGTGGCTTGATGAATGTAAGGATGGACGGATGATTGAAAGGATGAATGAATAGATGGATGAAAAGGGACATGGATAAGTGAAAGGACGGATGACTGAGTGGATGAATAGGTTTGATTTATAGGTTTAAAGATGGATGGATAAGGATGGGCGGACGGACAGAATGGTGACAGACTGAATGATGGATAAAAGATTGAATGGAAGACAAAATGTAAAGGTCAAATGGTGGATATCAGCGGGTGGATGGAAGGATGAATGAACAGATGCTTGGATGGAAGAGACAAGCTCTTCTGGGGAGGGTCACAATGACTTGCTTTGCTTGTTTGGTGCCATACGCGCTTTGGTTCGAAGAGGGGGATATTGTAATTTTATGGCTACTTCCTTGTTCTGCATTTTGCTGATGAAAGAGGCATTCTTGGTGAGGAAACATGCCCCTGCTAAAGTTGTCATAAGCCCTGACCTGTGCATGATGGGGCTGCACAATGCAGGATGATTTAGAAGCCTTCACTTCACAAGCATTTCAATTTGTCTCCCTGCAGGGAAAGAGAGGTCCGGAAAATATTTAGGAAGTGGCTGACTCACTGACCTTTCACTCTATCTACACCATTATGCTACTTTGCCTAGTTTAAGTGCTCTTTCCTCTAAGCACCCATGCAGCATATGTTCATTTATTCATTAGTCTTTTTTATAACAAGTGCTCTAATTTCTCCACCTAATTCTTCTCAATGCTGTCTTCAATTATGCTCATTTGTCTCTTTTTGTTTTTTTAAATGTATTACTTATCGTTTGGGCGCTCCCTACTCATTCTCCCTTCACTCACTTTTACTTTCTGGCCTTCTCAGGCCTTGCCCATAAGCACCCCATTCCTTTCTTTCTGATTTGCTTCTACTGTACATTCCTTTTACTCCTTGTAGCAAGCTGGGGCATAGCTAACAGTGGTGCAGCAGGTGCAGTTACATGAGGGCCCTGAGGGCCTCACTGGACCCTAATAATCACTGTATTTTGAGGCCAATTCCTCGCTTGCACCAGGGCCCATTGCATTGTTGTTACACTACTGCTAACAAGCACCTACTCACCTCTGATTCACATTTATAATAATCCTGATGCAGTTTCGTTTTGCTTCTTTCATGTATCATATCACACACTGTTCAGTGCTTTGGTTTCAGTACTCTAGAATGTTGATGAAATAAGACACAGTTTTGTGCTGTGCCACTTTTTATAAATGTTCTACCCGGTGGCGACTGCTGCAAATCTCAAGGGGGGGTGAGGACGGAGGGCGGAAATAAAATAACAAATAAAAATAAACTTACCTTGGACCGCGCCTCCCACTGTCTCCTGCTGCCTTGCTCCTATTCCCTTGATGTGGTGTCCCAGCATTCACTGGGACACCAGCACAGGCTCCCCAGCAATCCTGGTGCTGCTTTCATGCTAAACCTAGCATGAAAGCAGCAACAGGTTTGGTCTGAGTGGCTCAGACCACTGCACAGACAGAGCTCTGATGTCTGTGTAGTTTCTGCAGCCCAGCTGTTAAACACAGCCAGGCTGGAGAAACCTAATTGCACATTTGTGTTTGGCCATCCTGAGACGCCGGGCCAAACACACAGTGCACTCCGTTTCTCCTGCCCCCTCCCACCTCCCGTAGCCCAGCACTGCCCCTTCCTGCACTGCTGGCTGAGTCAGCAACAGAAAAATGAAACAATAGTGAACCTCGTTTTATTTTTCTGCTGCTGGCTCAGTCAGGAGTGGCGACGCTCCTTTGCCATGGCGAATGAGCCACCCCTGGTTCTACTGTTCTGATATAAATCCCCTGAAAATGTAATTCGTACAACATATGTCTCATTCACTAGATACAAAACAACATGGATGTTGGTAAAACAATCAGTGTCAGTATCAAAGATCTAAGAAAATACCAGTAACAAAAAATATAAGCAAGAAACATACAAAAGAAAGAAGGTGAGTTATGTGTGGTAAACATCCTTCACATTTGTGAATCACAAATGTATATTTTCGCCTTACGTATAATTGAAAACTGCACCAGGCTCCATTCGATGAAACTCAGGCTCACTAGCTTACAGGCAAGGCTCAGCAGTTGATGGCAGGTCCAGGGAGGCTCAGTCAATCTCCGAAATTAGGTATGTGCTAGTGTATTGTGGTATTCACTGACATGACAAGAAACTGTGGCCCCCTAGCTGCTCATTTAAATGTCATTTGTTGTTGCATGGTGGACTTGAGTGATGGAGCAGATTCACTCTCTGTTCTGTCTTGGACTCTTTACTGGGGACAGTCTATTGGCAATGAGGCATCCTCTGTTTTTCCTATACATCAATTGGATTTCTTCAATTCCTATGTGGTGTAGAGAAAGACTGCTCTGTGCTGTCTGATCTCCTGGCTCAAACCTTCTACAGAGCCATATCTGTTTCTTTCTTGCAGAGTGTCATTTCAGTAGACCATCTCTGATAGATGGTTGCGGATGGCAGTACTTTAGTGTCCATACCTCCTTTTTTTGTTACTGGCTAAAAAGCTGTACCACTCGCAGCAGGGCATCCTAGAGCTGACCCTTTGGGCTGCCCATGCCTCAGGCTAATGGAAAGCTCATGGGGCCACTTAATCATCAGCTAATGCCCTATCGGCCAGTGTGATGCTGTGCAATTAGAGATCTGTTAGACAACCTCAGTACAGTTAGTGTCAGGTAATTTTTAAGTAAAAATAACAGTGAATGACTTGCAAAAATACATTTATCAAGATGTTGTATTTTTGATTCTCATATTTGAGGACAACACATACTTGATTCTGTTTCCAGGCAATTTATGCTGTGTAAGTAAGGACTATTTCATCATACCCTGTTGAGGTGGGTAGACTCACTCAAATGAGATTCTTTGGTTGATTGTTAAACAAGACATCTCTCACCTTCCTACACCTCTTTCTCTTCTAGTGCTAATGATGTTAATATAGGTCATCACCTGGCTTCCTGTATTTAGTTCTAAAGTACCAAAATCTGCATGTTATATCCAGTTTTTGAGGGGATAGCTCGGAATAGGCAATAATTATCAATATCAATAATTTCTGACCACTTGGGTCTCTAATTTTATCAGATGTGATATTTATTGCATCAGGCACTAGGCCCTTGGATTTGATGCATAGGTGTCTCTGTACCAGTGGCAGCTCTCCTTTATGGCCTCCACAGCCTTGTTTTCTGGTCAATTTTTATCATTTCAAGAGTGAATATTCTTGGTAAAATACAAATAAAATGCAGGCCTGCTTTGGGTCCAGCAACAAACTGACACGACTAGTGACATTGTTTGATTGCTGCACAGGTTCATGAAGGTGCCTGCGTTACGCATCAGTGACACTATTCAGAACTGACAAAATCCCAGCACTGCAAGCGTGTCTGTGTGACTATGGTGGTCATTATGACAATGACGGTAACTGTTAAAGTGTCTAGCACACAAGGGAGGGAGGGAGGAAAAGGAGAGTGACACACACACACACCATACATACAACCAGCTGCAGAGGAAAATCAATCTCACAGGACCCACGTCAGAATAATGCAATGATAACATTTAGCAATAACTGATATTGTAATTTGATGCCAACCACCACCATATTGTCCATGTGATAAAAGAGATTGGAGTAAATATTCAGAAAGGGCCAATGGCCAGTCCAAAGTACAAAAGGTCCACACAACCACAGGGCACAGTCCAAGCCCCAACTTGTTTCCTGACGATATCCGCACTACACCGTGCAGGGGCATCATGTTGGAAATGGGAAGGCACCTCAGGGGGAAGGGGAGTGGGGGGTACTTCAGCTGAAGTGGGGAACTTGCCCATTGGTTCTGGAGGGGGCTCCATGCCCATTTTACTTTGCTGGGGAGCGCAAGGTCACAGTCTCTGAGGTAAGGAACTTGCCCAATGGTTCTGGAGGGGGCTCCATGCCCATTTGTCTTTGCTGGGGAGTGCAAGGTCACAGTCTCTGAGTTGGGGAACTTGCCCACTGGTTCTGGAGGGGGCTCCATGCCCATTTTCCCTTGCTGGGGAGTGCAAGGTCACAGTCTCTGAGGTGGGGAACTTTCCCACTGGTTCTGGAGGGGGCTCCATGCCCATTTTCCTTTGCTGTGGAGTGCAAGGTCACAGTCTCAGAGGTGGGGAGCTTGCCCACTGGTTCTGGTGGGGGCTCCTTGTACAACAGTCCCTGGAGGGTGGACTAAATGCCCTATGCTAGAGGTGAGGCTTGCTGTGTCCCAGCTGGAGGTGAGGGCTGCTGTGTCCCAGCTGGAGGTGAGGGCTGCTGTGTTCCAGCTGGAGGTGAGGGCTCCTTGCCCACTGCTGTTGAAGGGGGCCTCTTGCCTCTCTTAGTTGATGGAGTGGGAACCTTCCCTTTCTTGGGTTGTGGAATCGGATCCTTCCCTTTCTTGGGTGGTGGAGTGGGATCCTTCCCTCTTTTGGGTGGTGGAGTGGGATCCTTTCCTTTCTTGGGTGGTGGAGTGGGATCCTTCCCTTTCTTGCCTCCATGACTAGGAGGTGCCTCTATTGACCCGTGGATTGTTAGGCTGAAGTGCTGGGCTGGTCGTTGTGACCCTGCTCTTACGGACAGGACAGGGGTGCAGGGGGAGGGAAGAGTTCAAGATCAGCAAGGAAAAGCTTCTTAGGGACGGGGGGCTGGAAGAGGGAGGAGGGGTGGGAGTGGAGGTTGAGGGAGTGGTTGTTGGAGGTGTATGTCTGCTGGACTTGGGTGCAGGTGCCCGGGCAGTGTGCTGATGTGAGGCGGATGGTTGTTGGGAGTCTGAGTGCAAGCGTTTGTGTCTCTTAGGAGGGGTTGGGAGAGGACACAGGGGACGTGTGGGTGGATGTTGTGGAGGTGTCTGCAAGTGAGGTGTGTGTGCTGCTTGGTGTAGTGATGGTGGTGGTGGCTGTTGAGGCAGTGCATGTGGGTGTGAGTGCAGATGTGACTGTGAGGAGGAGGAGGAGAAGGAGGAGGGGGAGACAGTGGCGGCAGTGGATGTTGTTGTGTGTGCAACTGTCTGTTGTTTGTCTGTGTCACTCTTGTGTGATATTTTGTGATGTTTTGTGTGCATGCTTGTCTGTATGTGTGCATGGGATGGGTTGGGGTTGAGGAGACTGGGACTGGGAAGTGGTAGTTGAAGGGGGGACGGTAGGAACAGGGACAATGGCTGCCATCAGATAGGAGGCCAGAGCCTGAAACGATCTCTGTTGGGCCGCCAATCCACTGTGAATGCCCTCCAGGAATGCATTGCATTGCTGCATCTGGGATGCCAGCCCCTGGATGGTATTCAAAATGGTTGACTGCCCTACAGAGATGGATCTCAGGAGGTCAATAGCCTCCTCACTGAGGGCAGTAAGGCTCACTGGGGCAAGGCCTGAGGTGCCTGAGGTGCCAGGGGCGAAGGAGATGACCACCCTCCTGGGTGAGTGGGCACGAGCAACTCTGTGAGGGTCTACTGGGACGGCGGTGCTGGTATGGGGGTGGTGGCTGTACCTGTAGATAGAGTGGTGCCAGATGTGTCCGCTACCATCAGGGAGCTTCCATTGGAGAATGAATCAGAGTCATTGTTGTCACCTCCTGTCTCTGCTGTGGTGCTCCCCTTGCCCTCCCTCCCACTGGTTCCATCAGCGTTGGTGGACTCTTCCTCCTATGTCCCATGGGATGCAGCTCCCTCTGTCACCGGTGCCCCTGCTCCTCCGCCAGATGATGCTAATGCACACATGGACAGGATGACAGAAGAAAAAATTATAGCCCCAACACCACAGATGGCATTCACATTACCATCACACACAGGGATCAGGCTTGAGCAGCATGCATTGCACTGGCATTCCATTGGCTAGGTACCACAGCAAGATGAGAGCCAACCACCACCAACTGCACCCCTCCTGGGACCAACTAAGCCCTGTCTGACATGGAATGCAACCTAGCTAGGTTACCAGATTTTGCAATACACCCATTACCCTTGAGCTGGATTACACTGCAGTGTCTGAGCTGGCATTAAGGGGCACCCACTAACTTACACCCACCACCAGGATCTCATGCCACCTACCAATTATAGTTGTAACACCCACTGTACTCACCCCTCTGTGGCTGCTGTGATGCCCTCAAGTGCCCATCCAGCTCTGGGTAGGCCCCCACCAGTATGCGGGCCATCATGGGGTCAGGTTCCGATGGGCACCTCGCCCTCGTTGAGAGGCCATCCCCAGCTAGGCCTCTGAGGTCTTCTGGGCCCAGTGTCTCAGGTCCTCTCACCTTTTCCTACAGTGGGTGCTCCGCCTGCTGTAGACCCCCAGGGTGGCATGCCACAATCCCTTCCTCTGATGGGCGCTGACCTGCAGAGGAAACACAGACAGGAGGACACCATTACACATACAATCCAGCCTGTCACACATATAGCCCACAAATCCCATTTCCATCTCCACTGGCACACACATCACCCAGCGCCCAAAATGTACACTACCACCAGACATACCACCCCCCAAATGATACGATGCTTGCACATACACATCCATGCAAACTTGTCACATGCATCTTGCCCAAGGTATATTCACCTGTTGGTCTAGAGGCCCATACAGCTGTCCATACTGGGGTAGGACCCCATTCCCAAGCACTCCAACTCCTCCGAAGTGAAGGCAGGGGCCCTTTCCCCGGTCACACGGGCCATGGCAGGATTCAGACATAGGTCACAGCAGCACACACAGTGTAGGTGTTGTCCTGTGGAAAGTCAGGAATCAAGTGAGGATTTAGATAGAAAAGGGCAGTCATGTCCGCGGCGGTGTACACCGTCACCCCCGCCGCTAATGACCATTGGACACTGTACTCCATAGAGCCCCACATTATCCAATGAGGAATTGCACGGTGGTGCAAGACCGCCTTCTGCCATGACACCCAACGTTGGCAGAGTTACCTCACTTCCACCTGTCCCTAGATAAAGGACAGGCGGTCGCCATTTAATGGTGGTGGACAAAATTCAGATAATCCATAACTGCATCATTGCTACTATTTGCACATACATTGCCATTCCCATTGTCCCATCACATCAATGTTTAATGTACACTGAGATGGTGGTTCCATTGTTCAAATTGACAGCCTACTCACTCTTGTGTCCCTTAGAAACTTACCACTGCGGATGAATAGGAGGAGGAGACAAACCCAGTGTACAGACCCCTTGTGGACTTGGCTACACTGGACGACAGGCACATAATACTCACCTATAGACTGGATAGGGCCCCACTAATACAGAGCTGTGTGCCCAATTAGAGCCTGATCTGATATCAGCTATCCGCCATCCCACTGGGATCCCCACTTTTCTGCAGGTTCTATCAGTGCTCCATTTCCTGGTAACTGGTTCTTTCCAAGTGACAGTGGGCTTGGCAGCAGGAATGTCACAGCCAGTGTTCTCAATTGTGTTGGTAAGGGATTTGTCTGCCTTTGCCAAACACATGTGCAGCTACATTGCTTTCTCCCAGGTGGAAGATTTGTCCAGGTAGGATTCTATGCAATGGGACATATACCCAATATTATTGGGGCAATTGCCAGAACACATATTGCGTTTGTCCCCCCGCAAGAATGAACAGGTGTTCAGGAATCAAAAGAGTTTCCACTCACTCAATGTACAAATGGTGTGCCTGGCGGACCAGTATATCTCCCACGTCACTGCCAAATATCCTGGGTTGGTGCATGACACCTTTGTCCTGAGGAATAGCAGCATCCTAAATGTGATGGCACAACTACAGAGGCACAGGGTGTGGCTAATAGGTGAGCCTGACTCCCCACCCAATGTATGTCAGTATATGCCTTCTGGTGTTAACCCCATACCATTGTGTAAGGCTAATGTTTGTCCCTCAATACTTGCAGGTGACTCTGGCTACCCAAACCTATTGTGGCTCCTGACCCCTGTGAGGAATGCCAGAACAGGGGGTAAGAATTGTTATAATGATTCACATGGGCAATCCAGGAGAATTATTGATAGGACCTTCGGCCTCCTGAAGGCCAGGTTCAGATGCCTCCATCTGACAGGTGGATCCCTGTGCTACTCACCCGAGAAGGTCTGCCAGATAGTAGTAGCATGCTGCAAGTTGCACAGCCTGGCCCTCAGGCGACATGTGCCTTATCTGCAGGAGGAGGAGACTGGAAATGCCCCTGTGGCAGCAGTGGACCCTGAGGACAGTGAGGATGAGGAGGCAGTGGATGAGGATTTGGACAATAGAACATCAGTTATAGGTCAATGCTTCCAATGACACACAGGTGAGATGGTGGAACTGACCATTCCTCTGAATATTGATGTTTTCTGTGTGGCTGTAGCAGGATGGCATTCACTTCATTTGCATCTCAACTTACTGTCACCTATGGCTTCTCATTTTGCAAATGTTGGTGATATAACAACTATGTACTGATGTGATGACTACAAACATCTACAGGTCCTTAATTGTATGTTATCACAGTGTTCAGATCATTTGCACAAGATGTTACTGTTTCCATAAATGCACATTTTCATCACATAAAACACTATCACTCAAGTTGTGTTCAAGGGTGTTTATTTTAGTGCAAATAATTGACAGAAAAGTGCAATGGAATGGGGTGATGGTAGAGGAAAGGCCAGGATATTGTTCCAGTCTGTTTGTAGCACAGGTCCAGTGTCCAAGGGGCCATAGGAAGGGGCGCAAAGGCAGTTTAAAGTGGACAAGGTGACAGGGTGGGACACAAGTAGGGTAATCAGGAGAGTCTCATTTCCTGGCAGTGGTCTGGGGCTTGGCAAGTGTCTCTGTCTTCTGTCTGGGTCACAAGGAAATTTTGTGGCGTGGTTCACCTTCTGCAGGGGAAGGGGTGCTGGTGGCCTGTGGGTCCTGTAGTGGGGCCTCCTACATACTAGCTTCAGCGGAAGTGGAGGGCTGGTCAATAGACTGGCTAGTGGTAGGGGCCCGCTTGTGTGCTGTCCATTCCCTCATGATGTTGGCCATGTCTGCCAGCACCCCTGCTATGGAGATCATGGTGATGTTGAGAGCCTGCAAGTCCTCCCCGATCTCCTGATGGTGTTCCTCCTGCAGCCTCTTGTTCTTCTGCATGTTGTTCAGGATCTGGCCCATTGTGTCCTGGGATTGTTGGTAGGCCCCGAGGACATTGCAGAGTGCCTCCTGGAGAGTCGGTTCCCTGGGCCTGTCCTCCCCCTGGTGCACAGCGGTCCTCCCAGTGTCCCTGTTGCCATGTACCTGTGTCCCCTGAATGGTGTGTCCACTGCCACTGACCCCAGGTCCCTGATTGTCTTGGGTGTGAGGTGTGAACTGGGGTCCCTGTACAGGTAGGCATACTGCTGATTGACGTGTCCTGGGGACAGAGGTGTGGGGACGCTGGGTGGGTGGTGTGGTGTTGGATACTGATTAGGGAGACTCTGTGGTTGACTGGGAGTGGGCTGGGGTGACCGACTGACCAGTGGTCCCTGATGGGCCAGGTAGTTGATCCGGATCCTGATGTCCAGAGTTACTGTCATCAATGGGACATCTTCTGTTGGGTGACTGGTTAGTCGTGGCACCTCCTCTCCGCTGAGATTGGCTGGGGCACCTGTGGGAATGTGAGTGATGTATTATGCTTCATGTCTGTTACATATTGTACATCCATAGTTTCCCCTCTATTGTTGCTGTTGCCCTGCCACCCTTGTTTATGTATGGTGATGTACTGTGGGATTGTTAGTTCTCCATGCTATGCTTGGTTTTGTGATGGGTGTACATGCCGGGCTGGGAGGGCTGTCCATCATTGGTATTGCATGCAGGTCTTGCCATTGGGATTAGTCATATGTGTAGGTGCAGTGTGTGGGAAGGAGTGGAGTGGTGGGAGTAAGGTTGAGGGTGTGAGATGGCATGCAGATATGGGGGTTGATAAGTAGTAAATGCTTACTCACCAGTGTCCAGTCCTCCGGCAACACCAGTGAGTCCCTCAGGATGCAGTAATGCCAAGACTTGCTCCTCCCATGCTGTGCGCTGTGGGGGAGGTGGTGGGGTTCCACTGCCAGTCCTCTGGATGGCGAGCTTGTGCCTTGTTGCCAAGGAATGGAAATAAACCTCTGAAGGATTTAAATTCCCTACTACAGGAAGCTTAGCTCTCCACTTCCAGCACCACTGTGAACCCATGGCTGAACTCAGTCCTGAGGGTACGCATCCTTCCCAAGAAAGGAAGAGATTTAGAAGACTGCGTAATCTGGAAACCCCTGGTGTAGACAAGGCAAAAATAGAAAAAACAAAGACATTTTATGATGAAGGGTAAAATTGCTGTCTCCTACTACTTACCACCAATAAACTGTACCTTTGAGAGTCTACTACTCAACCCACATCTCTGAATTACCCAACCCAACAAAGGATCATCTCTACATTGGGTGCAGTATCTAATTATTCACTTTTATCCTAGCTATGAGGAGATTATATAGCAGCTTATTTCGCTACACTATGGTTCTGCTCCAGTGTTGCCATCAGAAAACCCCAAAATCCTTATCAGCATCGAGGAACATAGCCAGTGTCCTAAAGTCCTGCTCAAGTTTGGATAAATTTGATGCACGACTTCGAACAGTGTTCGCAGATCATCAGCCATGTAGCTACCTGGCTGGGTTAGTCCATTAAGACTAGGCAGTAAAGCAGAGAGAGCAGTCTCACCTCCAGGGTTCTTGAAACAATTTTGTTATCAACATTTAATAGGAAGAGTGCCCTGTAGGAGTCACAGAAATGTGAGGATTTAATAGGTTTGAGCAATGTAATGACTACTGTCTCACGCATAGACCTGGAGAGTTGTCTGCAAGCCAGCGCCTCCTTGTATAAACACAGCAGAAAAGGTGCAGGCTTCCAGATATTCTTTAAAAATGCACACACTTGTGAAAATGTTGATGCCAGGGGGTTCTCTGGTCTCTAATAATGTTTTTTACCTTCTCTACTGTTATGGGGGGACAAAGCATGCATTTGCTTCTACCCACATCAAAGTAGCCATAACCAAATAGCTATGTATTGTTCCAATAGGTGGAGGGTTAATAGAGTCGTGCAGCTTACCATAATATTGAGCAAAGACATTCAGGGGCATTCTTATGAGCCTTTTTGCATCTCTCTTGCTCCACGCAATGTGGTGTAACAGTGACGCAACTGAAAATGTTGATTTATGAAGCCACGGAAGGCACCCTTGTGTGGTCCTGAGTAGCATTATAAATCTCAAGAAAATTGCTGTGTTGGATTACTCTGTGCTAGTGAGGTGGTTTCATGGGTGTGTAGTGGGTGTTCCCATGCAACATCCATGGATTTTGACTAGTTCCCAGATTTACCAGATTTACCAGAAGTGGTAAACCTAGGAATACGCCAAAAACCTATGCCTCCACAGGTGTGGCATAGCGAGGAGAAATATATCCTCTTTACAAGTGTGTGGAATTGTGCAGCACACATAGGAAGAAGAAAAGCCTCAGGGATTGTTTTTGGTGCAGAAGATGCCCCTTCCTTCACAAAAAGCAATCCTGCATGCAACGGATGCATTGTTGCATCATGGTGTAACAGTGCCTGCATTGGCGCTAGGCTGCCAAAAGGGTTCCAGCGCAGTGGAAAAGGCAGGAATGTACTGTATTGACCTAAAAATTGCACATTCTTGCCCTTTCCCTGTCACACAGTGCAGCGCAGCAAGGTGAATTGCTGCGCTGCACTGCGTGACAACCTCACAATAGTCCCCCTCCATATATCATTGGGTTGTATAACAGGGTGCCGTCAGGTGAGTTAATCATCGCTACATCTGAAGCAACCCACTCTAGTCGGATTAGTTTGGGCAATGTGCTCCCCAGTCTTTCACCTTCTCCATAACTCCTGACCACTGTGTATTTGCTCATTAATCTAATTTCTTCCTGTCAAAATATGTAGTGATAATCTGTCTAATTTCCTTTTTGAAAACACTCCCCATTACCATATTTAGCTGAAATCTCCATAGGCCATGTATGCATATAAAGTCTGGTAATGATAACATCAACACTACCGGCGAGTGTTCTGAGTATGTTCAGCGAAGATGTGATATGTTTTCAGTCCAGCCAGTGATGTCCTCTGTGCCAATCCAGAAATCAATCCTGGAGGTGGTCTCATGCACTGTAGAATAATATGTGTATGTCCTATCAGTTACATGTCTAATTTACCACATAGAAACCATATCATATTTCTGCAACCTATAACAAAGTGAACCTCTAGCCTTTTTGTGGCACCTGTCAAATGACTATCAAGTATAGCATGTAGTATGAGATTATGATCCCCCCAAGTAACTGTCCCTGGGCCCAGAGCCATTCATCGTCATTACCATAGACCCATAATCTGGGTCATCATGGTTAGGTCCATTTGTATCGACCATTGTTATATATGTAATTTGTAAAATACCCTGTACAACCATCAACCAGACCTCTGGGTCCGTTGCTGTGTAAATGAATCTGTACCCTTCCTTATTAATATGGCCACTCCCTGAAAATGTGGCATATAATGCAAAGTGCCCCATTTCTTAGCGATATTGGTAGTACTGTCTGGCGAGAGGCGGGTTTTCAATAGAACAGTACTTCTATATTGTACCTGTTGACTTACACCAGGCATGTATTTTCTCCGGATTCGTCAGTCCGCAGATGTTAATTGACATTAATCTGAGTTTCGGTATTGGTGAGGCTTCACGTATTGCATTAGCCATTTTGTGCATTCTGTAGGTTTAAACTGTCATCCGTCATTACCCCATCTACTTTACTCTTCAACGCATGAGATGCAAGCCACCTAATTCATTTTCTGCCTTTCCAACCCACCCTTCCTCTCCCACACTGAATCCTAACTTTCCAGTGGATATTTCCATGAACCAACTTTGGCTACTCCATCAGTAGCTATAATAGTGATACATAGGCAGATGTGCCAGGGGTCAGCCAGAACTTTACTAGTAAAAACGCAGACTATGTTCAATATGTCATGTCTTACAATCGCCCTAAACTAAGTGAAAGCACACATGCTATACAAACGAACATACCATCATGTGCAGCAAATGTGTATGCAAGCCCAGGTCAATAGCTAGTGTGAGTAGGATAAACACTGATATAATGAATCTCACATTCTTTCAGTTCCATATTTAAGGGAGCACCATATAAATGAGTATACATGGCAGGCATGCCAACACAGTTATCATCAGCATTTACATCACGTGTGTCATAGTTATCAGTCTGGGGCAAATAATTGTCCTTGCTTCAGTATCATACTGGCTGTTTTCATTCAACATCATTGGAGACATTGGGTATCGCATGTTCATTTGTAGGAGGATAGATCTGCTTCTTTGCAGAGTTTTTGTTGATGAAAGCAACCACAGCTTCAGTGAACTCCTATCATTTTTCAGCCATTGTGAATCTAGGTTTGCCAGAATAGAAAATGGAGTACTGTATCTTGAGCAACTGTACTTTCTTTTTGACTGGTATAAGTTTCCTACTGGCACCTTGTACCATCTGTGTTTGTTCAGATAAATGGAGTTATTTGATTCTGCGTAGTTGATGTCATTCTTCTCTCTAGCAAGTTTAAATGTCTTATCACCATCTCAGAAATTCACTTACTTGGCAATTATCGGGCTTGGTGGGGCACACAGGATTGCCAATTTTTAAAGATTAGCAGGCCCAAATGTTTCAGCGGGTGTAGATTCAATTTAGTCCTCCGTGTTGACCATTACTGTTGTTGCAGGTATGCCAGTGATACAAAGATTGCACCTGCGAGAGGGGTCTCCAAATCTTTAATTCAAAACCTAATGCAGTTTGCCAGCCATTTCTTTCTGTATTTTTGTTTATTTCATTGTGTGATCCTCTGCCTCCTGCCCACGGTGTTATGACATGTCAATGCAGACACCCTGATTGTCTAAGCAAACTTTAATTTCATCCAGCTTGTGCCGTAGGGTGTTGATCTTGGAATCTATTGATGACAGACTATTTTTCATTTCACTCATTAGTGTTTTAGCATCCATGTCTTGGTTTGAATCATTCATTTCATCCAGTCCAGAAGGTTTTCCTGGCTCTGCCTCCCCCACACATCAGTTCTTGTGAACCTTGGGCCAGGTGTATCAATTTTTCACACAAACCAATGCTGCAAGACAACTTGCTGTGCTGCATGAAAGTGAGATGGCAGGAATGTGCCATATCTACAATATATGTGGCATTTCTGCTCTCTACCTGCACTGTTGCACAATCGGCTGCCTAAAGCCAACACAGGCAGACATGTGCCATGGTCCAAGGGTGCCTGTGTTGTTGGCAGGATTGGTTTTGTACAAGAGGATACAGCTTCTGCACAAAAAATAGTCCTCTGTGGCTTTTACCTCTTTCGAAAGGTGCTGCAGAATGCAGCACACTTATAAAGCGGAACCCTCAAGGTTGGGAAGGCATAGCATTTTGACGAATTCCCAAGTTTACCAATCTTGGTAAATCTGGGAATGAACCAAATCTATTGGTGGATGAATGGGGACAACCACACTCCACCAATGGACACCTTCCTAGGGCACAGTAAGCAAGGCAGTGACTTGAATTACTTTGGATTAACCAAGCAAAGCAGGGCCATGCAAGGTGGCCTTGTGTTGCTTGGTAACTCTGTCTTTAGTATTGTGTTGCCCTTGAAACATCATGTGTGAAACAAGGGCTGCACAATACTATGACAAATCTGGGCCCTGATGTCTTTCTCCCTTCAACTGTAAGCCTTCTTTGCCTGGCATCGCTTCCCAGGCGCTGGCAACTATAGGTACTTCCACTCACAATTGACCATGTGCTAATCAGTCTACTGATCATTTAACTTCTCTAATTGATACACCAGACTATAGACTGTAAAGCGTTCTCATGATTACTTTCCCAATTTTCCATTTAGTAGTCAAAATGTTTATATCTGCCTCCTTGGTCAGAAGTGTAGGCCATTTCTCCCTCTCTATAGTTCACTGATGTTGCCAGTGCAGTGCCCATATAACCACAGTTGTGCGGTGCCCCACAGTGCTGGTTCTCTGAAATATTTAATGGCCTTTGCTTACTGGATTTCAGTGATGGTTCACTGGGTCTCCACATCCTGCTGTATGCATGGATGATAATATACTTCATTTACTTGCCATTGTAGAGCCTGACTTAGTTTGGCCCTAAACTGCTGCTTCAAACAGGCCTCCCTGCTCACCTCCAGTCAGCGAGTCACTGTTTCTTAAGCCCACCGCCTGGGAGGATCCCGGGGCTTCCCTGTCTCATTCACAAATCTACTGCCATGTAGGGGAAACATCCTTTTTTACGACTTTTTTTTCTGAAAGTCGTGGTTAACGAAAGCGGAACAACGCTTTTTTTTAACCACGACTCCGTTTTTTTGTGCCTTAACTACGTATGTTCTGAACAACGAACATGCGTGGCTAAGGTACAAAGAAGGGAGTTGGCGAAGGTAAGTGGTGGGTTTAGGTTTTAGGGAGGGGTGGGGGGTTTTAGGTTTTGGGGTGGGGTTGGGGGGGTGGGGCGTTTTTGGTTTTGGGGAGTGGGTGGGGGTTTTAGGTTTTGGGGTGGGGTTGGGGGGTGGGGCGTTTTTGGTTTTGGGTGGGGGGTTTTAGGTTTTCGGGTGGGGTTGGGGGCTGGGGCGTTTTTGGTTTTGGGGAGGGTGTGGGGTTAGTGGGTTTTAGGTTTTGGGGTGGGGTTGGGGGGTGGGGCGTTTTTGGTTTTGGGGAGGGGGGGGGGTCAGGGGGTTTTAGGTTTTGGGGTGGGGTTGGGGGGTGGGGCGTTTTTGGTTTTGGGAGGGGGTAGGGGGCTAGGGGGTTTTAGGTTTTGGGGTGGGGTGGGGGGGGTGAGGCATTTTTGTTTTTGGGGAGGGGTGGGGGGTCAGGGGGTTTTAGGTTTTGGGGTGGGGTTGGGGGGTGAGGCGTTTTTGGTTTTGGGGAGGGGGTGTGGGTTAGAGGGTTTTAGGTTTTGGGGTGGGGCGTTTTTGGTTTTGGGGAGGGGGTGGGAGGTCAGGGGGTGTTAGGTTTTGGGGTGGGGCGTTTTTGGTTTTGGGGAGGGGTTAGGGGGTTTTAGGTTTTGGGGTGGGGTTGGGGGGGTGGGGTGAGGTGAGGGATGTAGGGTGAATAGTGCCTATTACTAATGCTTTTATCAGGAATGCCTTTACAACGAAATATCGTTGTTAAGGCATTCATGGTAAAATCATTAGTAGTATTCCGGTGTTCCGACCTCGTTGTTAAGGCAGTAGTTCGTCGTACAATCCCATGTAGGCCTCAGCAGTGAGCTGTTCTACCTCCAGCTATCCTGCAAATGCCAACCAGTTGCAGCAGGCTACAGGGCAAAATCTAGGTGTAGCACACATTCTGATTGGATTATAAGCACTTTTCCTGCCTCGATAGAGAGCTGTTGCTGTCATTTTGGGAAGATTTATCTCTCAGGCTTCAGAAGCTTCCTCATATAGGGGCAAATCATGTTACAGGATCTCTGGCGGCCGCATAGAGGCCACACCTGCAATTACTCTACAAGACTCAGGCAACTAAGTTTTCACCAAAGCATCAGACCTAGATACATACCTCTGATCAAACCAAAATGGATCCATTAAAGAGCCCTTCTGACCCTCTCTCTTTATTGGCATCTTGCTTACAGCTGCTGCTCCTGAAGTAATTATTACTATATCTAACAAACCCTCTTATCTACAATCCCGTCACCAAGGGGTGCCTCTTAAAAAAGTTGTGTTATTTGATGGAATCTGCATTTAAACACCTAACATTATGATAAAATGCCAGATATTAAAAAACAGTACCCAGAACAACAGCACTGTCAAAGTGACAGATTCTGAAAATAACCTTTTTTCAAAGGAGGCTGATTATGATTTATCCATCTGTTTGAATACAAAATACAGATTGTTGAGACGCTAAGCCATGTTTCATCCTATTCAGCCCACAACCCAGGGCTTTCTCAAGGCTATGAAATACTCTGTTGTGCATAGTACGCAAGAACTGAAACGACTGGCTGTGGTTTAGTAGTATTGTCATTGTACTCCTACAAAGGTGTGTTAGTCAGCTTCAGTACCTGCTATTGCAGTGGCTGAAAGAGTGGAAATACAGACCTTCCTTAGTGAGAAAGGGTGACCTGTGGAGTCTATTTTTCCAATTTGATTGAAACCACTACCAAATGTTTCTGAATCAATCATTCTTAAGTGTGTGCTATCATGTGGTCAGACTGAGTTTAGCCCTAGCTGTGGCACCGAATGATCTGTTATCTCTACCTGGGATGGCCTCAAGGCTACAGTCAACTGAAACAGAATGACAGCTGTTATACTAGTAGATATCTAACCTGTATTTGACACAAATGATCATCCCCCTTTTTCTGGCAGGTCAAAGTTCTTGGAAGTCAAAGTTTTGTCTTAGCATGGATTTATTTGTGCCTCGCAGTGTGGCTTCAGATGATAACTCTCCCACACTCTGAATACTCTCCTTTCAGATTCATGCCTATTTTCTAAACTGATGTGGTATCCATTTTGTAGTGTTTTCACTGTATTACATTGTTTGTTGGTACAAATACTCTACACATTGCCTCTGAGATACGCCTGACTGTGCCAAGCTACCAAGAGGATGAGCAGGGGTTAGCCTGACTGCTTGTGCCAAGCTGCCAAGAGGGTGAGCAGGGGTTATCTAAGTGTGTATCTCCTTTGCCCTGACTAGAGTGAGGGTCCCTGCTTTGATAGAGTGCAAACTGACTGCCAACTAGAGATCCCATTTATAGCAGCCTCCTTGAACCCATTGTCAGATATAGCCTGCCTTACCTCACTGGAGGACTTTGAGCTCCAGAAAATGAAATAAAGACCCTGATTATCCTGAGGTGGGCAAACTGAGCTCAAACATAGAGCAATATATTTCTACAACCGTGTTCACTGAAAAGTATTCATACCAGTAATCGTACATAATATTTGAAGGAGCTCAGATCTCTCTAGCATTCTTACCTTAACAAACACCCTTCATTTCCTAGTTTGTGCTCACAATCAATTTCTTTATCTCGGATTCTCACACAATCACATACTCTCACACAAGTCGCTTTTGTGGTCCTCCTCTTGTCAAACCACTCCTTCCAATTCAATCGTCTGTTTTCCTCCATGCCCTCACTCTGTTTTCCTAACAGGAGTTGCTCCTTTCTTGTAGTCTTAATTTTTTTCATACAGGGCCCCACCCTGCAATCAAGCCTCCTTCAACATATTGAAGTTTCCAGAGTGTCACTCTGTGCTTCTTTCCATGCTGTTTTGACTTTAATCCTTGGACCTCTATTCCAGCAGATATTTTTGAAAACTCTCCCACATACTCATTCTCTTCCGTGTCCCACCTGCGCAGTCCAATCTACAAATCGTCCTTGCTAACCTGACCCACTCTAGCGCATTTGATGCCTCAGGTGATAACAATTTACTACAGATTTCTCTGCATGCAACCAACACCAGAATAAAAATTAACCATGACTTGTACTTCCCCAATTTAGCGCTGGGCCCTTCACCCGTCAGGATGGAAAATATGACTAAAGCAAGGCTTACCTTGATCTCCCTCTTGAAAATGCGTGATAACATCTTCCCCACTTCTTGCCAGAAAATTTGGACCTTTGAACTCTGCCAGAATAGATGGACATCATCAGCTTCTTCTAGACCACATTTCAGGCAGCACCTTCTCCTTAGTCCTCCTAGCTTCATCAGCCTCTTTGGAGTCCAATATGCCTTATGAACTAGATAAACATAGATACTTGCCAGGTATTTGTTTGCTCCAACTCCGGTAGGTCCGACTTCTACTTCTCCTCTGGCAGTGTTAATGGCCCATCTTCCCCCTGTACCAGCATCCAATACCACTTAGACACTTCCTTCTTCTGTAAAATCGGCCCCAGTAGTTTCTTTTCTCTTTCAACTTCTCCGTTTCCGAAATCTCTTTGTATTCCTACCCAGCCTCCATCAACTTTTTTCTTGCATAGTTTTTTCCAAGACAATACGCACGCCTCTGTGAGCCCATACAAAACTATTTATTTCTGCTTAAAGCTTATTAAACCAGTATGTTTTAAACTCAAGTGGGATGGCGTTAAAAATAAATGTAAACTTTGGTACTATTATAATTTTACTATGTGACACCTTCCAATAAATGAGAGTGAAAGATCAGCCCAGGAGTTCAAGAGCCTCTTTGTTGCTACTATAAGTTTACTAACATTTATTTGTACCATCTGATTTATATCCTTAACCACTTGCACCTCTGTGCACCTTGCACATCTGATTTCACAAGCTACAAGATTTGGTGTTCCAGGACATCAGTTCTGTTTTCTGCTGATTTATTTGGTTCCTGGATAACTTTCTGAAATTTCTCATGATCTTTTTTATCACCGGGAGGGCATTTCTGCTATTCTTCGTCAAGATCATCAAGTCATCTGCATATAATGCCACCTTCTTCTCCTAATCTCGATATTTAAATGGGACAATTTGTTGTTCTTCCCTCAACCGGACTGCTAAGGGTTCAATATATAGATTAAAGAGCAATGGTGATAAAGGACAGCCCTGCCGTGTTCCTCTATATATTTGAATTTTATCAGTAAGATTACCATTAATCAAAATCCTAGCCCCTGTTGGATTATAAATTACCTTGATTGCATCAAGAAAGTGATTCTTCAGTCCTCAATGGTTGATTGCTGCATATAAGAAAGTCCACCGTACTCTGTCAAAAGCTTTTGCTGCATCAAAAGCCATTATAGTCAAGGGTAGTTTTCCCTCAGTTGTTTATTCTATAGCTGCTATTAGGTCATGTGTCTGCTCTTGCAACTATCTCCCTTTTATAAACCCTTTTTGGTCTGCATGTTTCAAACCCCCAACACTTTCTCCAGCCTTCTAGCCAAGACCTGCATATAAATGTTATAATCCTTGTTTAACAAGGATATAGGACTATATGACTCACAGGCTTTGGGGTCTTTCCTGGGTTTTAAACGTATGTTATTTACAGCATCATCCCAGGAGGTTGGTTGGGCACTGATGCTCTTATATATGGTGTGCAGCAACCTAGTCATGACTGGGGTTAGCTTCTCACTTAGTTATCTGTATAGCTCACTTGCTAAGAAGTCTGGTCCTGGGGCTTTCCCATTTTTCAACTCCTTCATTGCTCTACTTATTTCCTCTGGTTTAGGCCCTGTTGTTGGTTGAACTGTAAGATGGGAAGGTTTAGGCCCGTATTTATACTTTTTTTGCGCCGCATTTGCGTCGTTTTTTGACGCAAAAACAGCGCAAACTTGCAAAATACCATTGTATTTTGTAGGTTTGCGCTGTTTTGCGCCAAAAAGCGGCGCAAATGCGGCGCTAAAAAAAGTATAAATACGGGCCTTATTCATCAGAGCCAGCTAGCTCTCTGCTCTTCTGAAATTGAGATCTTGTCTGAATATAAAGATTGAAAAAACGTCAAAAAAGCCTGCTCTATACTTTGATCATCAAAGCAATGCTCCCCTTTCTCCTTTATAACTGTTTCAGTAATCACATTCTTTGTCCTTTCTACCCTAGCTTTCCAGGCAAGCATCCTACCACATCCCTCCGCATACTCATAATGGGCCAACTTACTTGCCTCCCATCTCTTTTTCACGCAAACCTCCAAGTAGTAGGCCAATTTGTCTCCTGACAAGACTAGTTCTCTTTCACGTGCTCTTACCCTGTCCTCTAATATCTTTACTCTAGACTCAGGAACCTTCCTACTAAAGGCTGTACTGCTTTTTATCATTCCCCTGATATAGGCTTTATAAGTGTCCCAGACCACATTGATAGGGGTGGATCCTTCATTCACCCTGAAAACCTCTGATGTGTCTTCCATAAATTGAGTAACTATCGCCGGATGATTAAATAATGACCTATCTACAGTCCTCCTTCCCTGACTTGTCCCTCCTTCTAACTCAACCTCCGGTTTTACCGCCGTATGATCAGAGAAGTGTTCTGGTAAATGTACCACCTCTTTTACTTTGGGAGCCAGATTCCTACTCAAGAAGAAATCTATTCTAGAGTAGTACCCATATTTGTTATTGTGGTATGTGTAACCCTTCTCTTGTCCCTATCTCTGCCTCCAAATGGCTATTAGGCTTGGATCTCTTAACAGGAGGTGGACACCCTCCCTCATCATACTGGTTCCAACTGCTGGTTTTGACGTGGATTTGTCTCGAACAGGTTCCAATAGAACATTAAAGTCCCCTCCTATCACCAGGTAATCTGCTCATGCAATTCCTGGAGCGGAGTTAGGTCCTCGATGTTTGGTCCATAGTATCCCAATAATGTATCAGCTATCCTATGTAGTTTAGAATTTGCCACCAGTCACCTGTCCCCCTGATCCACAATATAGTTCTCCACCCTGATTAGTGCTGATGTCTTCAAAAGAATAGCAATACCTTTCACATTAGATCTTTGGTCTATGCATGCAAACTGACTGATCCATTTCTGGTGTTTTAATATCTTGCTTCACTCCTCCTGACGTAATTGTGTTTCCTGAAATATTATAACATTGTAGTCAGAGTGTTTTAAATATGCTAGTATTTTTCTCTGCCTACTCAGAACCCTGAGCCCGTTAACACTCCATGACAGGACCCTTAACCTCCATTTATTTGTCACGCCAACCCTTTATGCCCTTTCCTTATAACCTTTGTCTTGTATGAGGATTTATTTTTTATTTTTAACCCACATGTTCCCCCACCACGTAGAACATCCCTTCCTCCTAAACCTATTCAAATGGGACCCATCTTCCACCCTCCCTCTAAACTTCCCAGGAGAACCCTCAACCCTTCCTTTGATTGGGTATCGATGATACCCTTGGGCTCCATCTCCACAGTAGCTATGCAAAACTCCCTTTCATTTGCTAAATTAAGTTCTGAATCTCGGTGGGTTCCCCTTATTCCACATTATCTTGAGGGTCTCTCAAAATTTCAAGCTGATGATCGCGCCTATGGATCTGAGTTCCTGAATGAATTTTCATAGTTCCCATTGGCAATCTTGTGTCGCTTTGGAAATATCAGACCTGCTCCGAAAAGTTATCTCACCCTTCTTAAAGCAGTTGACTTTTAAAGCTTCAGAGAGAATATGCCCTTTTATTAAGTAAGTCTTGAAATTGACCAATATCTTCCGCAGTTGTTCCCTATTCGGGTTTCTTTCAAAGGGATCTCGATGGATCCTCTGAATGTCGGCTTCCAGATGTTGATGGGATATGTTCCTTTTCCAGATCCACCACAAATCCTTTTAAATCTCCTCCTTCCAAATGTTCAGGGACATACAATATTCTAATATTGTTCCTTATTTCATTATTCTCCAATATCTCTATTTTGTCACATAATTCTCTTTCACTAGATTTTCATGTTTGAATCTTCCCTCAGTTGATGTCAATGTCTTCATTTAAACCTTCGAAGGAGGCCTCCATCTTACATATCTCCTCTGAGAGTTTGCCCACATTATCTCCAAATTCTCACAAGCCCCCTGAATTTACTCCTGATTCTTCTCTGAAATTGAAATTTCTGTTTTATCTCTGTCATAAGTACCCCTAAAACTGTCTCTATATTGGTGCCATTCTCTATGTCTGAGCTCGGGTTACCTGTATCCAATAGTGACTGCTTTTGGAACTTTTCTCAGGATGCCCTCTCTTGCTCGGGAACAACCTAACTCAAGACTTGGGTCTTGCTCGTTCATGTGGGTACTGACCTACCCTCCACAGATTTGTCTGGTGAAACAGACGGTTGATAGGGAGAAAATATTCTGTCTCTCCCCTCTGTTTTTTGCTTGAACTTTAAAAAAAGAACACAGAGAAGTGGTAATTTTCGGTGTACCCCCTGCATTTATCGATGTGCTCTGCTTCTCTTCATCTGTTGTTTTTCTTTTCAATGTATTTCTTTTTCTGGCCTCACCTCCAGTAGAGACAGAAGATATTGTTTCCGAATTCTCCTGCTCCATCTCCCTACTATTTCTTGCCCTGTCGGGGGTTCTTTCCTTTCCCTCCTATCTCTCAAAGCATAGCCAGTTCCCTTCCCTTTCCCGCTCCCTTTTGCCTCATCATTACTAAAAAACAACTAGTTTTACCCTCTGTAATGTCCTGGTTGGGGAGAAACCCCTCTTCACAAGTATTTTCCCAGTCTGCCTCCTGGGAGACATAGAGTTACACCCTGGGCACTCCTGCTTGCTGTACTCCCAACTTGTCCACCAGCCTGTTCTGACTGTACTCCCCCTGCCCCGGAAACATGCCTTTCCTTGACGATCCCCCAAGATGCTCTTCCCTGAGGGTCTAGCCCGCTGACAGATCCTCGCAGTGTTTCAGTCTCATCTCCTCTGTCTCCCGGTGGCCAGACCATTCAACGATCCTCTGTGATTCTAGTCTAGTAAATGAAAAAAGAAAAAAACAAAGATCATGTTGTGATTCTTCGCCGTCCATTGTGAGCGTAGCTACTGGGCCCGGAGCCCGCGGTTGGCTCCTTAGCTAGCCGCCATGTTACCCTCCTTTCTTATACAGGGAGTGCAGAATTATTAGGCAAATGATTATTTTGACCACATCATCCTCTTTATGCATGTTGTCTTACTCCAAGCTGTATAGGCTCGAAAGCCTACTACCAATTAAGCATATTAGGTGATGTGCATCTCTGTAATGAGAAGGGGTGTGGTCTAATGACATCAACACCCTATATCAGGTGTGCATAATTATTAGGCAACTTCCTTTCCTTTGGCAAAATGGGTCAAAAGAAGGACTTGACAGGCTCAGAAAAGTCAAAAATAGTGAGATATCTTGCAGAGGGATGCAGCACTCTTAAAATTGCAAAGCTTCTGAAGCGTGATCATCCAACAATCAAGCGTTTCATTCAAAATAGTCAACAGGGTCGCAAGAAGCGTGTGGAAAAACCAAGGCGCAAAATAACTGCCCATGAACTGAGAAAAGTCAAGCGTGCAGCTGCCACGATGCCACTTGCCACCAGTTTGGCCATATTTCAGAGCTGCAACATCACTGGAGTGCCCAAAAGCACAAGGTGTGCAATACTCAGAGACATGGCCAAGGTAAGAAAGGCTGAAAGACGACCACCACTGAACAAGACACACAAGCTGAAACGTCAAGACTGGGCCAAGAAATATCTCAAGACTGATTTTTCTAAGGTTTTATGGACTAATGAAATGAGAGTGAGTCTTGATGGGCCAGATGGATGGGCCCGTGGCTGGATTGGTAAAGGGCAGAGAGCTCCAGTCCGATGCCAGCAAGGTGGAGGTGGAGTACTGGTTTGGGCTGGTATCATCAAAGATGAGCTTGGGGGGCCTTTTCGGGTTGAGGATGGAGTCAAGCTCAACTCCCAGTCCTACTGCCAGTTCCTGGAAGACACCTTCTTCAAGCAGTGGTACAGGAAGAAGTCTGCATCCTTCAAGAAAAACATGATTTTCATGCAGGACAATGCTCCATCACACGCGTCCAAGTACTCCACAGCGTGGCTGGCAAGAAAGGGTATAAAAGAAGGAAATCTAATGACATGGCCTCCTTGTTCACCTGATCTGAACCCCATTGAGAACCTGTGGTCCATCATCAAATGTGAGATTTACAAGGAGGGAAAACAGTACACCTCTCTGAACAGTGTCTGGGTGGCTGTGGTTGCTGCTGCACGCAATGTTGATGGTGAACAGATCAAAACACTGACAGAATCCATGGATGGCAGGCTTTTGAGTGTCCTTGCAAAGAAAGGTGGCTATATTGGTCACTGATTTGTTTTTGTTTTGTTTTTGAATGTCAGAAATGTATATTTGTGAATGTTGAGATGTTATATTGGTTTCACTGGTAATAATTGAAATGGGTATATATTTTTTTTTGTTAAGTTGCCTAATAATTATGCACAGTAATAGTCACCTGCACACACAGATATCCCCCTAACATAGCTAAAACTAAAAACAAACTAAAAACTACTTCCAAAAATATTCAGCTTTGATATTAATGAGTTTTTTGGGTTCATTGAGAACATGGTTGTTGTTCAATAATAAAATTAATCCTCAAAAATACAACTTGCCTAATAATTTTGCACTCCCTGTAGTCTTTTTGATTATCAGCACTGGACTAACCTGAGCGCTTAGCTTCCTGACTTTAGAGAATTCTAACGGTATCTTCCTTTAATGGAATGTGCTGTTAAGCTGTACATCTCTACATCCCTTCTTTCTTTAAAATAGCTTGTTTTGATTAATTTCGTACACTGTATCATTTCCTTAATCACACTATTGCCATCCTATTCCATTCACTATAATATAAAGCAGACTTCTGAACAATACTCATCTCCTTCAAAGATGTTTTCCTCTCACTTGAGACTACATTGTCTGTCAAATAGAAATGGGGAAAGCCTTCCTGCTAAAATATTATCTAAGAATCGTATTACATTACTTGTCTCAATATGATTTACACATTTAGCCACCATGAAAATATGCCAGCTTTCAGAATAACATACCAAACCCACCTCTCGCTTCACACTGGGCCTAGAATAACTACAGCTATTTCCTCCCAAAGTGAATCTGATAATTTTCTCAGCGCGATACCTTGCACTCTGGTCTTACACACCTTATAA
Organism: Pleurodeles waltl; assembly: GCF_031143425.1. Taxonomy (NCBI): domain Eukaryota; kingdom Metazoa; phylum Chordata; class Amphibia; order Caudata; family Salamandridae; genus Pleurodeles; species Pleurodeles waltl. The sequence continues at coordinate 206,152,323 of NC_090448.1, forward strand.
CTCTGCAGCAATTCTGAAGGGCTCCTTAAAGCGCTTTCTGCTTACATATCCAATCAAGGCAACCAATTGTTTGATAATAATTTTTACCTATCTTTGCAAAAACCCATGAGTCCTTCATGATCTCTTCAAATCAATATAGCTCCGACTTCAACCTCATGCACCAGTCTAAAGATTCCATAAATCAATCAGTAGCAATGAAAATGCAGTCCATTAAACATTACTCGATATTCTATGCATAAAAACCATCATAAAACACATTAACTTCTGTAACATAAAACATACATACAAAAAACCCCATTTCCCATTGAAAGAAACGTGATAAAATTGCTTACATTGAGTTACGCACAGCATAACGCGCCTGAAGCCTCTGAATTCCTATAAGGTGAGCACACAGCATGCACATGTATCTCTAAACCATTAAAACGTGTCCATACCCCCCTACTTGCTGATAAAAGCCATCTAATGCACAAGTCACATCTAAAAATTGCATATGTGAGAGAAATGTTGAAGCTTCCCATCAATGTGTCATATTTACTAAAAACTGGTTTTAAAAATGTCCTTCGCTTCCTCTTATAAAACCATACAACTCAGTAGCAAATGCTCATTGTTAGATTTCATTTGCAGTCAACAGTCACATAAACCTCCATTAGTCTTTGATCTCATTGTCAAACCTGTCCTATGATACATGGGGTTTACCCATATTTGAAACTGTAGAAGTTGCTGCCTCACAACAGGATTGACCAATTGAGATAAATAAGAAAATACTGTATTATTTTGCCATGGTGCCGAACAAAAGCCATAGATTTTTTCTTTAAAACATACTTAATGCCACTTTTCCTTGAGATTTCTACCAATCTACCTAGCATTTCATTTTTGGAAACCTCAAAATGGAACATCACAACATCCCCCTTCCAATTTAGACACAAGCTTCCTTAAACTCATAGCCCAGTTCCTTTCACTCCTTAAAATTTCACCCTCGCACAGCTGGGGTGTCTTGGGCTCATTTGACTGTAACAGCTTATTCCAAATGGTCAGGACAGACCTATCCAAATGGCTAAACCTCAAAGACCTTCCTAGCTCCAGCCTTGGTGTCTATTGTTGATCTTAGCAGACTAAACACCCTTTTCAGGTACTGGTCTTCCATCCCTTCCCAGTTGTGCATCCCACTCAAGTACAATAATTTTGTATCATATATCAATTCTGACTGCATCATTGCTCTAAAAGCGTTATAATTGGCATCAAATCAGGACCACCATACTCCTTCCAAAATGCGTTAATCCCCAAAATAGTGTTGTTTTACCATCTCACAATGTATTTTCCATTTTAGGATAGAGGAAAAATGGATGCCCAAATATTGACATGTTTCCACCTATTCTAACCGGATCCTCTGAAAACCATGTGTATTCTTTCCCCCTTTGACCAAATATAAAAATTTCGTTTTTTTCCATATTCATCACTAGCTTCTTCGACTTACAGTACCCATGAAAAAATTCTAACTTCCGCTGGAGCTCAATATGAGACATATACATTATTACCAATTCCTCTACATATAGCAGACATGGTATATGGTCCCCCCTTATCTTTGGGAAGAACAAGGAAGATTCTTTTAAGTGCTTTTGGTAGGTCATTTAGATTACAAGTTTATAAATCTAGAATTCTTTGTATGGAGGACATAGCCCTTTTCATGAATGGGTATGATGTTAGCATCCTTCCACCTTTCTGCTACTACTTCCGTATTTATTATTGCAGAAAATATTCTCAGAATCTCCACCAATAATTTTTTTTATCAATAGAGTGAGTAAGTTATCCGTATCCATTGCTCTCCACAGGGTTTCGACTTTACCACTCTCATTATATTTGCGACCATTAAACTATTCAAAATTTAGATATCAGTCGCATTATTCTTGATTCTTAATTTCTGAATACTTTTCCATAAATTCTCCAAATGACTTTGCCATCTTTTCTCGAGGACCATACCTTCTATTCTCAGTTGCTTATTTCCTATGCCCCTATACCCCAGAAACCAAAATTTCCTTTCATTTTTTGTAATAATTGCTTCCATCATCTCATCCCAATTCACTTAATAAAAAACCTTATTCTTTCTTTGATTGTTTCATTATATTCTTGACAGGCCTTACTAATCGTTGCTAATAGCTAGTCATCTTTTTCCTTCCTGACAGTTGCAGCTTTCTAATGTTGTAATGCTATCTGTATTTAACCACTGATTGCATCTTGACCACTGACTTCATTTTGTGCTTAGCTTAGCTTCACATGTCGTAACATTGGTGGTGCAGGTATTTTTCCACACACAGCTTGTTAAAATGTTTTTGCTTTTCTCACCAGGGTAGGGAACTTAACATGGGGGATGCAACGTTGATAAGAGTGTACAAGGATGGAAATGTTTATGGCAAAGAAGGGTATGGCTCGGTCTTGGAAATACACCTTGGTATCTGGCCAATCTCTTTGCATGGTTTTCAGCACTGACCCAGTACAGCCAGTGCTTGAATTTCACAACTTACCCGAAGGGTGAGGGGCTACTAGACCCTTCCTCTTAAGTTTGTTTGAAGTATATAAGGTGGGGAAGCTTGACACTGGGGCAGAAGGAACTAATTTCTGAGGGTGGACGCATTTTTCAGACTTTGTCCCCTGGGCATGGCCATTGGGCTGGGGGGCATGACTTCTATCTTTTCTAATACAGGAGTCATGTCTATGGGGATTCTGCATCGATAGAATGGGGCTAATCAGGTTAGCGTCAGTATTCTGATTCTAACCTGACTAGCGCCATTCTGTCATGCACAATCTCCATTTTCCCCTACGACTCTCTCACCCGGTTAGAGCCAGGAATTTTGACGCTAACCGGGCCTTAGTTCAGGCTAACGACAATCCATGAATAAGATACCTGGCAGGCATCAAGGATTGGGGCTAGCCGGCGCTATACTTTTTGACGCGAACCTGCACTAGAGTCTGATGTCCGTTATTGATCTGATAATGGACAGCATTTTTCAGTCATTTCGATACTGCTACTTTTACAGCTTTCTGGTTCATCATGCAGCTGACAGTTACGTGATGCAGGCACCAGAACTGACTATCAGTGCAGCATCAAAGGTCAATGAGCTCTGAATGGAAAAGAGAGTTATTTCAACTGAACTCAGTGACATTTTAAGGCATTTCAAAAGCTCTAGCTTTTTGCTTGCTGTGCCTTTTTCTGGCTTTTACTATGGTTTTGCAATTTATGTTTTTACTTTTTTTCCTGTCATATAATATGGCAGTAGGATTTTTACATCTGTAGATTTTCATCTAACTTGAGCACCTTCATGTTTCTATTACTATCCTTTGAGGTGGATAGATGTTGGATTGATAATGGATGGATGAACAAATGGACAGATTGTAGGAAAGTACCATCTTGCCTGGCATGTTACCCCCATTTTCACATGTATGTAAGTTTGTTTGTGGCCTGAATGTGTGTATCTGTGTGGTGACTAACTGTGTCAGTGAGGCTCTGCTAACCAAAACCTCAGTGCTTACGCTCTCTCTGCCTTTAAAGTTGAAACTATGGACTAGTCACCATTTTCACCAATTATAATTGGCAACACTGGAACACCCTTATAATTCCCTAGTATATGGTACCTAGGTACATAGGGTATTGGGGTTCCAGGATATCCCTATGGGCTGCAACATTTCTTTTGCCACCCATAGGGAGCTCAGACGAATCTTACACAGGTCTGCCACTGCAGCCTGAGTGAAATAACGCACACGTTATTTCACAGCCATTTTACACTGCACTAAAGTAACTTATAAGTCACCTATATGTCTAACCTTCACTTAGCAAAGGTGCCCTCACATAGTTCAGGGCCATTTCCTCTGACTTTGTGAGTGCGGGAACAGCATTACACGTGTGCACTACATACAGGTCAATCCCTATTTGTAGCTTCACAATGGTAACTCCGAATATGGCCATGTAACATGTCCAAGATCATGGAATTGTCCCCCCATGCCAAATCTGGTATTGGGGTGCCAAATCCATGCATCCCTGGGGCTCCACTATGGACCCCGGGTACTGCCAAACCAGCTCTCTGGGGTTTTCTCTTCAGGTACCTCTGCTGCCAACCCACAGACAGGGTTCTGCCCTCCTGGGGTCTTGGCAGCCCAGTCCCAGGAAGGAGGAGCAAAGAATTTCCTCTGAGAGAGGGTGTTACATCCTCTCACTTTGGAAATAGGTGTTAATGGCTGGGGAGGAGTAGCCTCCCCCAGTCTCTGGAAATGCTTTTAAGAGCACAGATTGTGCCCTCCTTGAATAAGCCAGTCTACACCGGGAATCCCCTGTCCCTGCTCTGGCACGAAACTGAACAAAGGAAAGGGGAGTGACCACTCCCCTGTCCATCACCACCCCAGGGGTGGTGCTCAGAGCTCCTCCAGTGTGTCCTAGACCTCCGCCATCTTGAATCCAGAGGTGTGAGGGCACAATGGAGGCCTCTTAGTGGCCAGTGACAGCAGGTGATGTCAGAGACCCCTCCTGATAGGTGCTTACCTGACTAGGTGGCCAATCCTCCTCTGAGGGCTATTTAGGGTGTCTCCAGTGGGCCAGAGTTCCTCTGCAAATCCTTCTTCAACTTTTGCCAATGATTGACCACTGACTTCCCCAGGACGCCTGCAAAACTGCAACAAAGTAGCAAGAAGAAACATTGTAGCACCTAACCCTGCCGGATTTCTCGACTGTTTCCTGGTGGTTCATGCTCTGAGGGCTGTCTGCCTTCACCCTGCACTGGAAGCCACTAAGAAATCTTCAGTGGGTTGACGGAATCTTCCACCTGCTCCAGCAGGCACCAAACTTCAGCATCACCGGTACTCTGTGATCCCTCTCATTCTGACGAGCATGGCCCCTGGAACACAGGTGGTGGACCCAAGTGACCCAGACTTGTCCAGTGGTCCAACTGTCCAAATTTGGTCCTTGCCTCCCCTCTTCAGACAGTAATCCTGTGGACCACGTGAACTGCAGCTGCTAGGGCTTCTGTGCACTTTTGCATGGAATCCTTTGTGCACAGCCTAGTCCAGGTCCCCAGCACTCCGTCCTGCATTGCTCAACTCACTGAGTGGGACCCTCTTTTGTAGTATTGAGGCGACCGCCATGCTCAGTCTTCTTAAACCTGTGATCAAGGATTTCTGCGAGTCCTGCCTTCTTGTGCATTGGCTCTCTGTGTTGCTGAGCACCCCCTCTGTCTCCTCTCCCAAGTGGCAATATCCTTGTCCTTACTGGGCCCGGGCAGCACGCTTTTTCTTCAACTGTGACCTTTGCAGCTAGCGTGGCTTGTTTGTGGTCTTTCTCCAATGAAACAACTCTGCATCCTCCAGCACTCCGTGGGACATCTTCTGCACAAAGGAGAAGTTCCTAGCACCTTTTGTTGTTGCAGAATCTTCCGCTTCTTCCATCTGGAGGCAGCCATTTTGCACCTTCATTCTGGGTTTAGTGGGCCCCTGCCCCCCTGGACACTTTTGTGACTCTTGGACTTTGTCTCCTTCCTTTACACGTCCTCAGGTCCAGAAATCCCTCTTCAGTGCTTTGCAGTCTGTTGTTGTCTTTGCAGAGTCCTCTATCTTGGGTTTAGTGTGTTTCTGGGGAAGTAGTATCACTTTACTCCTACTCTTCAGGATCTTGGGGTGGGGTATCTTGGACACCCTTAGTGTTTTCTTAAACTCCCTGCGACCCTCTATACACTACACTAGCCTAGGGGTCCATTTGTGGTTCACATTCCACTTTCAGAGTATATGGTTTGTGTTGCCCTTAGGCCTATTGCATCCTATTGTATTCAACAGTGTTTGCACTACTTTTCTAACTGTTTACTTACCTGATTTTGGTTTGTGTGTATATTTTGTGTATTTTACTAACTTCCTAAGTGAGTATATCCTCAGATATTTTTGGCACACTGTCACTAAAAAAAGTACCTTTATTTTTAGTAACTCTGAGTACTGTGTTTCTTATGATATAGTACCTATATGATGTATGTGATATAGTAGGAGCTTTGTATGTCTGCTAATTCAGCCTAAGCTGCTCTGGTATAGCTACCTCTATCAGCCTAAGCTGCTAGAACACTACTAATCTACCAATAAGGGATAACTGGACCTGGCACAAGGTGTAATACCATCAGGTACCCACTATAAGCCAGGCCAGCCTCCTACACAAATCGATGAGCAGGTGGTAAAAGTGACGAATGGATGGAGAGTTTGGGCATGAATGGAGAATGTGTAAATTGGAGGATGGCTGAATGAATGGTTGCATTGGTCAGGAGCATGGATTTCTCAGTGGATAGATCTTGATGAATGAATGGGTAGGTAGATGAATGGATAGACATGGGTACCTCCATGGATGCTTAGACAGATGGACATATGGGTGGATGGATGGACTGATGGATGAATAGATGGATGATTGGATGGAATCAAATTAAATCTAATTTGTAAAGTGCAACCACTCACCCGTGAGGGTTCTCAAGGGGCTGAATGGGTTGGTCCTCTGTGCTTCAGTTAAAGAGCCAGGTCTTAAGGTCCTTTCTGAATTGAGGCAACGATTGCGACTGCCTGAGGTGAAGATGTAATGTGTTCCAGCTCTTTGCTGTGAGGTAGGTGAAGGATATTCCTCTGGTCAAGGTCTTCAATATGTGAGGTACAGTGACTAGTGCCTGTTGAGCAGAGCGTAGGGGTCTGGCGGAGGAATAGACAGTGATGCGGTGGTCGTAGTGGATGGGTCCCTGGTCGTGGAGAGCCATGTATGTATGGATGAGGAGTTTGAAGTTGATCCTTTTCTCAACAGGATTCAGTGGATGTCTATTAGGTGTTTGGTGATGTGTTCGCGGCGGGGGACAATGAGGATGAGTCTGGCAGAGGCTTTTTGGATGTGCTGTAATTTCTTTGGGCTCTTCTAGTTGGTGTTGATGTAGAGGACGTTGCCATATTCAAATCTGCTGGTGACCAAGGTATGGATTATGGTTTTGTGGCAGTCGTTAGGGATACATCCAGTGAGTTAGAGAGTGTGAAAACAGGAGGATGCAACCTTGTTGACTTGGCGGGTCATGGTGAGCGATGAATCCAGGATGAAGCCAAGGTTGCGTGCACGGTCTGTTAGGGCATGGGGGTGTTGAGGGTAGCGGGCCACTAGGAGTCATCCCAGGTTGATGTGGAGGGTCCCAGAATGAGAATCTCAGTCTTGTCAGAGATGAGCTAGAGGCAGCTTACCTTCATCCAGGTGGTGGCGGCTTCCATCCCGTTGTGGAAATTCTTCTTGGCAGTTGTGGGGTTTTCGGTCAGTGAGATAATCAGCTGGGTGTAGTCGGCATAGGAGATTGGTGCTTGAGTGGATGGATGAATGAATATGGGTAAATGGAAGAATCTTTTTGGGTGTGTGAATCAATGGATGGATGAGTGACAGTGGGTGCAAAGATGGATACATGGAACAATGGATGTATGGGGGGTTTGATGATGGACAGATCAGGGTGGATGGATCTGGGCTTAGTGGATGGATCCTGCCGGGTGCATGGATGTATAGATGGATGATCAATGGGTGCTTGGAAAGATTGATTTATGAATGGACGGATGGATGAGTGATTAGATGGATGGATCTGTGTAAATGGATGGATCTTTGTGGATGGATAGCTGGATAGACAGATGGGTGAATCCTGTTGGATGCAAGGATGGATATACAGAAGGATGGATGAATGGGTGCTTGGATGGATGGATAGATATGGGTGAGTGGATGGATCTTTTGGTGGGTGGATGTATGGATCTTGCTGGGTACATCGATGGATATATCAATGAAGCAATCGAAGGGTTGCTTGGATAGATGGACCGATAGTTGCTTGGATGCATCTTGAGAGTGCATAGGTGGATGATAGATAGAGCAAGGTGGATGGATGGATCTTGGTGAGTGGATGGATCTTGCTAGATGCATGGATGGATTGATAGATGAGTGATGGATGCTTATATGGATCGATGGATGGATGGCTTAATGGGTGTTTGAATAGATGAATCTTTAAATTGATGGATCTTGGTGGGTGGATAGCTGGATGGACTGAGATGGGGTGACAGATGGAACTGGGTGGGTGCATGGATGGATATACAAAAGGATGGATCAATGGGTGCTTGGATGAATGTGTAGATCTGGGTGGATGGATGGGTGGATCCTGGTGGATGCATGAATGGATAGATGGATGACTGGATAGACCTGATCAAACTGCATGAATACTATCCACATGCTGAACAATATATTAATATATTGTTCAGTAATATGTTGTGAATATATCAATAACAATCTGGGCGTTGTACATCACAAAAAGCATTTTTACAGTTGCAGATGGGCCGATTCTGTGAATCGACCCATTTGCGACTAGAAAAATGCTCTGTTCATGTGGCCCTTAATGAGTTGTTTGCCTAATGTGGCACGACCGGAGTAGGCCCACTTCTCTTCCTTGTAAAATGCTCTTATTCCAGCTCCGCAATATTTCAGCTGCATCGAATAGGAAGGTAGACTTTAGCTAAGCCCCTATTGGCATTTAACAGCCAGTATATGCTATATGAAAACTCAAATTAGCATAGGGCATGTGAACGCTACCATTGACAAAGATCACAGTTTGTACGCTGGCCTTGGTTCGGTTTATGTGCAGCCAGCAAATCCTAGTGAACTTTATACAGTGTGCTCTCTGCCGAACGACCTTATATGTGCACACTAGTTGTTTATTGCCGGATTCCTAGACTGATTTTGGCCAAATGATGACCTCTTTTCCTGGGATGCATTGTGCCTTGTTATGGACGAGGGAAAAGCGCTCCATCCCATGCTGTAATCTCCCTTTGAGCTTCGAACCACGCCCATGTCACCTCATTCACTTTCATTGGTTCGTGGGCTTGCCTTATAAAATCCGCTTGCTTTCATTTGTGAAAGGCATGCAAATGTCATGCCTTTTCCGGTGTTTAGCCCACCTACACAGCTCCGGTATACTACTGAGACCATTTGAGGCCCGATGTTTTCAGCATGGTTTCTGGACTACTTTATTTTTTTACTCTCCATGCAGCGTGATCACGCTGAGGTTTACATAGTGCAATCGCGCTTGGTTTTTCCGTTTTCAATTTCAGCACGATTGCGCTGCATTTTACATACCGCGATCTCGCTGGTTTTTGTTTCTTATAATTTGTGTGGCAAGAAAAGTCCGGTTAGGAGTTTACAAAGCTAATAGCTCTAATTCAAGCAAATTTGAGACCCGTTGCATTACAAATGTTTGTTTTGGATTTTTGTTCCTTCAAAGAGCCAATCGACCTATGCTGTGATGACGGGATCTAGGCCCCAACCTAGGCCTTACTTAGCTAGACCAATGGGCATGTGGTACAAATGACCTAGTTCCTGAGCTCCCCCCAGAAGCACCACCACCAATGAACTTCCAGAATTTGCCAAAGTGTAACATACAGAATTCGGCGCCAAGGATTGATCTGTATTGTGAGGAGAGGGAATGTGTACCTATTGTCTATGACATGGACTGGCTCCCAGTTAAGAAGAGGATTAATTTTAGGGTACAGGCACTAGAGCACCTGCATGCTTGTGAACAGAATGGAGGTATACAGTCCATTCTGCAAAGACAAAACTCCCCATCTGTGCCCGGATGTCAAACAGTTATGAAAACATTATAAATGATACTGAAAATGACTGCCATTACGGTGGTGACCTCTCCAATGTGTGCAGAGAGTAAAGTCTCCATTGATATAGTAAAGTTGTTTATGAAAGTTAGTGATGACTGGCAGGCTTAGGGAAATTTTTCAACAAAAATGTTCATACAGTTAATTCATGATATGCTTTAGGGTTCCGCAAAGGTGAAATCTGTACATAAACTGGGAGTAATTTGGAGGGTGGAGCATCAAGAAAACAGCAATTACGCTTTTTGAATGTGCACTTCTTCAAGTATAGATCATTCACGTTAAAGGGGTAGTATCATCTGAGAACTGTCCCTTATGCCTTTTCTACTATTGTTAGTAGACAGTTTTTTTTAAATAAAAACAAAGGGTGGATGCAGTGGAATGGCCATGTACCACCCTTGGGATACCTTCTTGGCGCAGAGTAATGGAAAGCAGCACTTTGGACTGGTTATCATTAGTTTTCCTTACAAACCAACTAAAATACCAATTTGCATTGGTTTATAAATCCCAAAAGGATTTTGCTTCAGGTCTGCGTTAAAAAAGTAATGCAAACCAGACATAAAAACGATTGTAAATCTGAGCCAGGGAGTGAGCTCCATATCCATTATCCTGAAGGATTCAGGGCAGATGAAGCAAGGATGTGGTGAAGTAGTGACATCCAGAACCTGCCATTTGAATGCTTCCTGTTGTAGAGACTTTATACTGAGCTGGAAGAGAGCTGTGAAGGCCAGCAACATGGGAAGCAGTCCAGTTTGGGCTCTGGATTAGGCCCAGTGATTAACTGCCTGTGAGGACAACCCGTCCCTCCTGCCAAGATGTGCCTAGCTACATATGGCAGAAACTGGTTACCCTAGGCAGAGAGCACAGGGGTGGCGTTTAAATACCCCTTCTTTGGAGAGGGGAGGTTGTTATAAACAAAGGGGCATTATGATTTGCATTTTTTGAATGATGTACACTGAAGCTAAGATTTGAACAATAACTTCTCAAAATTTATGCTATAGATATGTAAATTACTTCATTGATTTCGAGGGCTAGTTGGGTATAGGAAAATGAGGTATGCAAAATAGTGACCAGTGGCATAAAATGTGAGGCCAGCCCCCTGCAAAATATATGAAGGAACGCCCTCCCCCCTCACTCAGGGCTAGCTCTAGAGCTGGTGGGCTCTGGTGCGTCAGTCTTTTTTGGTGCCCCCATGATCTCCTTCTCCTTTAATTCCCTCTCTACCACTCTCCAAGAGTGCCTCTCAACTCTCCATAGCCCCTCTCTGACATACATTTCTTTTTCTTTTTTGAAGTGCTACTCATCTTTCATTCGCAGTTTTATGATCTGCATGTTTCACGTTATTTGCATCAGGCACATTATCCCCCTTTGTGATGAGTAAAAACTGCCACTAGACAAGCTTCGTATCTCTCACCAGCAGAAACATTAATCATTAGGGTTATATTGATGTTTTTATTGCTGCCTGAAAACTGCTGGATACACAAGCAAGTGTACCTGCTTCTAAACCCATGTTATTTTTAAACACAACGCTCGCATCAAAGTCAGTGCACATACTGCCCTAAAGCCAGCCCTGCCCACCACGCTGCGGATCCAGTCAGAGCCCTTGAACAGAGCCTGGGGGGCCCCCTTGAGCTTGGGGACCCCTTGCACCGAGGGGGCTGAGGGGCTATTGTTACGCCACTGATGCTGACTTCTGTAACTCTCCTATTTCAAAACATCTTTCCCCGGATGACAGTAGAGCACAAACATGATGATAGGACAGACCGGGTGGGCACCTACGGTATGGTAGCTACCATCACCTTCCGTTGACAGGAGGCACTTCAGGGGTTGTAAATCTTTCATCATTTGCATTGCACTTAATTTCAATGAAAACTTGACATGGTGCACAGCTGATGTTTCGAGAAATTAATCTTTAAGCAAACGATTGCTAATAAGTCGGGTGCTAACCACTTTGGGGAAACACCGGCAGGTTGCTAACACGGAGTCAGGGAGAAGAGGTGGATGTAAATTCTATATTACATCGGTTAGAAAAATAGTACATGAGCAATTTCACAAATATTACCTGGCATAAAGAATGCAACTTTGGAAATACCCTCACAAGGGACATGTTCATTGACACAACAATCGTGTTCTTCCAATTTTACTAATACAACTAAAAAAATAGATATGAGAATTATCATATGGAGTGTAAGAGGCCTTATTAATCATGCAAAAAATAGAGGACATATTCATACCTCAGGAGACACATTTGACAGATGCTGAAGATAATATGGCTCAGGAAAAGGGAGAGGCCAGCTGTACTCTTCCACATAATCCGCCCTAAATTGGAAAGAATTGATTTGTATAGCACAAGGGGTCCTCTTTTTAGAACGCCACACTAGTGCGAATATCAACAGCAGATATGTTGATCTACGGTCACCTAGGTGATACAGAAACGTACCCTATCCATACAAAAGACGTAAATGTAGATGACAAACCTTTTCTCAGCAATCCTTAAATTGGCTATGTCATATATGAGTAACCCTATAATATGGGTCATTGATTATTAATAGGGGGAAGATAGGATAGATACTTGCTAAAGCTGCACACCAAAGAAGTTATCAAAAAAGGGCATTGTCCAAAGAGATGAGCAGAATGGGCTGTATAGGCATTTAGAGAAAATAACATCGCATCAGTAAAAAATAATCTTGATATTCAACTGTGCGTGAGAAATACAGCAGATTTCATAGTGTTAACTCTGAATTTGGTCCCAAAGATACAAGTGACACAATATTTAAATTGGTTTCTCACTGACACTCGCATCTCATGATCGAACATTACAAAAATTCAGAACCGGCAGTGTATATCTACATGGAAGCTGAATCCTGAGGCCCTGTGGGATATATCATTTAGATCAGAAATTCAGGAGTTGGTACAAACATATCTAGAGAATAATCGGGGGGACTGAGGCGAGAACAACTGAGTAGGAAGCCCTAAAAGTGGTCTTAAGAGGCAAAAGTATGAGTAAAATGTTTAGTGTAGAACAACTGTGCTTAATTTGGCACTGCAAGAAGAAAGGCTATACCAATTACAGAAATGCGAGACTCAAGACCCCTCCATTAGAAGAGATATACTAGAGGCCAGATGGAAGTTAGGTATAATCTAGGATGGCTTATATAAACATAATTTGAAAGAATGCAGGAAGAAAATACATGAAGAAGCAAATAAATTGAGTATGATCCTGGTGAGTCTGTTTGAAAAGGGAGACCCCCTTCATCCCCAGAAGCTTTCCTGGTACAAACTGGATAGAGGCCTAGCGGTCATCAGTCTATCATTAATAACAGCCTACACTTTTACTTGGCAAACTTAAACAAATGGCTCCTGCAGTCCCCTGAGGGTTCTTTCCTGTGTTGCCGTGGAGGGAGTACAGTTACAAAATCTTTCGAATGAACAGGAGCTGAACTGAAAGTAGGCCTCAATCATGACGGATTACTAGAAGCTCTAGAGGGTATTCCAAAGGGAACGATCCTTGGATCAGACTCCAGAATCTTACAAGTCTTTTACTGTGGTACTCTCTGCTCTTGAAATATGCAATGAGGTCAAACAGAAGACTAGAGTCCCTGACACTGAGAGAGAAGTGACCATAAAAATGGTAGGAAAAGCTGATAGAGATCCAAAAGACCTGAATTCATACAGGCCCCTCTCAATGACCAACGTGGATGCTGAAACAGTGGCAATAGTCTGGGCTCATAGGTTTTTATGAGTCTTAGGTTCCTTAGTACATGAAGACAAGTATGCTGCATCACACCCTGTAGTACGCTTCTGAATCTGAGCTGGCTTAACCATGTATCGCATGCTACGGAGCATTCAGTCATTGATAGTGCCCTAGTATTTTTTTACATCAAAAAAGCATTTGAAAGCTTAAATTGAGAATTGTCATCCCGCGGACTCCCGCGGCTTCCCCTGGACGGGCCACGGTGGGGGCTGCAGTAGTTTTTTTCGGATCAATGAACAATAGATCCTGTGTTTCATGTGCTTTGGTTGAAGCCCTATGTGCCTGATCCTTTTCACAGACAATTCTCCTGTCCTCCTCCTTAGTTGGTTGATGATGTGCCCGAATACGAGGTCCAAGAAATTTGTGACTCTCGGTTTCTCTTTCACTGGAAGGGCTATCCTCTTAGCACCTCTTCGGTTCATGCCCCTCTCTTGGTCCATCGTTTCTTCTGTCTTTTTCCGGACAAACCTAGGGCTTTGGGGGGGACCTAGTGTCATGCCGTGGGCACCCGCGGCTTCCCCTGGTTGGGCTGCGGTGGCGGCCGTGGCCGTTTTTCAGATAGCAGGGCCTGTGGCTGGCCTTTTTTCCGACCGCAGCCCTTTTTCTTGCCCACAGCGAGACCAGAGGCCCAGAGTTGGGCATCGGGCCTCCCCGCGTTCAATACGCTGTGTGGATGTTCACCCGGAGTGCCCGCATCCCCCCCCCAGACATTTCATTTACCTGGTGCCCTGATCTAGGGCTTTCTCCTCTTCTTTCTTTTTCTTGGTTGGGCCATGTTTTTTCCTTTCCCAGCATACCATTCTCGTTTTTTTTCCCCTTTCTTGCTTGCATCTGTTCCCTTTACTAAAATGGTGCTTTTCCTGCCTTGTTCTAGCCCCTTTCCTAATCCAAGATGGCATTCCTACTTCTTCCTGCATGTCACTTCCTGCTAAGGGGTATATAAGGGGTCAGATTCTTGTTCTCTTTGTATTGCAACACTTCTTCCTGTGGTGGTCACGCTCTGGCTGGTTTTCTCTCTGATTCCAGTTTTTGCTCCTGTTTTTTCCCAGCCTTTCCAGTTAAATTTCTCCTGGCATTGAAGTTCTGATTTTCACGTATCTTTTTTTCCTGTTCCAGGGAGTTCCTGTCTAGAGGTTTTGTTCCCTTTGGGGTTTTTCCTCTGGGACTCCTTCTGGAAGGCACGGACTGTGGTGGCGTACTATTGTCAGCAGCACAGTGGCTACCGGAAGGGATCACCCCTACCTCGGCCAGAGTAGGACCTACAAGAACCGTGGTCACACGTCATCTCCATCTGATCAGGGTGGTAAGCGAAAGGTAAATCGTGACAGATTGCAATGCCCAAAACTCCAGTCTTGGTCAAGGATCATGGAAGACCACCTTCAGAGCCCCTTTTGGTCATTATGAGTATTGTGTAATGCCCTTTGGGCTAACCAATGCTCTCTCTATTTTTCAGAGATTTATGGACTCAATATTTTCTGACCTTTTGCACCAAACAGTGGTTGTCTACTTAGATGATATTCTAATATATTCCATTCATCCAGAACATCATACTAAGCATGCACTCCAAGTACTAGAAAGACTTAGGCAACATCGACTATTCTGTAAACCAGAAAAATGTGAATTCAACAAAACTGAGGTGAAGTATTTGGGGTACGATATCAACCAAGTTGGTATTGCCATGGACTCAGACAAGGTTCAAGCCATTCTAGACTGGCCAACCCCTCTTCAAAGAAACCCAGTGTTTTTTAGGATTGGCCAATTTCTATCGTCAATTCATAGCTGACTTCGCCCAGCAAACCAGTCATATTATGCAAACTCTTAAGAAAGAGAATCTACGGAAAAGCTTCTGTTGGACAGGCAATGCGGAAACCGCATTTTAAGACTTAAAACGTGCCTTCACGCAAGCTCCCATCTCACACCATTCCGATACCACCAAGCAATTCATAGTTGTCACTGATGCTTCGGAAAGAGCAATAGGGGCCGCATTACTGCAAAGACAAAGTGATGATGGATTAGAACATCCAGTCTTTTAACTATCCCATATATTGTCTGACTCAGAACCTAATTACTCTGTTTTGGAACAAGAATTGCTTGCCTTAAAGACAGCCTGTAATGAATGGAGACAATTCCTTATGGGATCAAAAGAACTTTTTGAGACGAGAACAGACCACCAAAACTTACAGTGTTTACGTAATTTCCAATGCCGAAACAGTCGCCAAGCCCGATGGGCCTTCTTTTTTTAGTCAATATGACTTCTACATAACTTACATCCCTGGTTCTCAAAATATTTTGGCAGATGCCTTGTCACAACGTTATCTTGAATGCAGTGGTTCTCCTACACAAAACCTAATTGAACCAGATGGGATTATTGGGCTAGTACAATCCTTTCTTGATAAAGTGAAGTCTGAGTATTCATCCCTTGACAAAACTGAAATGAATAACTCACGTCCACATCTACGTAAAGACAAAGAATACTATTATCACAAGGAAGCATTGTTCCTGCCTACAAAGACGGTCCAAACAGAAGCCCTACAGATGTGCCATGATTCTTCCATTGCCGGTCATCGCGGTATTAAAGCCACCCAAGAACTACTCCTTCACACTTTTTGGTGGCCCACGTTTAAAACTGACACTGAAAGCTATGTGGCGTCTTGTCCCATCTGTGCACAAACCAAGATACCTTGTGACAAACCACTTTGGTTGCTTAGTCCTTTCCACTAGCTCCTTGGCACACTGTATCCACCGATTTCATGTGTTCCCTACCTCCCTCAGCAGGGAATCAAGTTATAATGGTGACAGTTGACTCATTTACTAAGATGGCTCATTTTACTGCATTAAAGAAATTCCCCACTGCAAAAGAATTGAGCTAAATCTTTATGCCCGAAATCTTTCGACTTCATGGCCTCCCTCAAGTCATTGTCTCGGACCGTGGCTCCCAATACATTTCACGCTTTTGGAAACATTTTTGTAAAACAATAAAAATAGATGTGGCCCTGTCATCTGGTTTTCACCCACAAACAAATGGAGAAACTGAATGTCTAAGTCAAGGACTTGAACAATATTGATGCAGTTTTTGCAATGCTTTGTAAAGCAATTGGTCTATGTACTTACCACTTGCCGAATTCTCGTATCACAACGCAGTACATAGTGCCTCAAAGGTCACTCCTTTTTATTGCTCCTATGGGTTCCATCCTAAAGCTTTTCCTGTCACTCTCAGGGAATCATCTAGACTCCATGCATCACAACATTTGTTCAACGACTATCGGTATCCAATGTGTTATACATTCAGATCTTCAAGCAACCAAACTACAAATGAAAAGGAAGACTGATAAAAGACGTTGTGATGCCCCGTCTTATCAAGTCAATCATAAGGACTGGCTTTCTTCCAAATTCTTACTTCCCGTTTGTCTCAAAATAAGTTTAAACTCCGGTACTATGACCATTCCTGAGCCTTCAAAAGATCAATCCTGTATCATTCCATCTTCGTTTACCTCAGACTTGGAAGATACATCTTGTGTTTCATGTGTCCCAGTTGAAGCCCTATGTGCCTGATCCTTTTCACAGACAATTCTCCTGTTCTCCTCCTCAGTTGGTTGATGATGTACCCGAATACGAGGTCCAAGAAATTTGTGACTCTCTTTTCTTCCGAGGATGTTTCCAGTTTCTCATTCAGTGGAAGGGCTATCCCCTTAGCAAATTTTCTTGGGAAGACACCTCTTCGGTTCATGCCCCTCTCTTGGTCCTGGGGCTTTGGGGGGGGGGACCTACTGTCATACCATGGGCTCCCGCGGCTTCCCCTGGTCAGGCCTCAGTGGGGGCTGCGGTCCATTTTTTGGATTGCGGGGCCTGCCGCAGCCCTTTTTTCCGACCGCAGCCCGTTTTCTTGCCTGTGGTGAGGCCGGAGGCCCAGGGTTGGGTGTCGGGCCTTGCCACGTTCAATGCGCAGAGTGGATGTTTGCCCGGAGTGCCCTGCCCCCCCAGCCCTTTCACTTACCTGGTGCCCTGATCTAGGGTTTTCTCCTCTTCTTTCTTTTTCCTGGTGGGGCCATGTTTTTTCCTTTCCCAGCATACTAGTCTCATTTTGTTTCCCCTTCCCTGCACGCATCTGTTACCCTTACTAAAATGGTGCTTTTCCTGCCTTGTTCTATAGCCCCTTTCCCAATCTAAGATGGCATTCCTACTTCTTCCTGCATGTTACTTCCTGCTAAGGGGTATATAAGGGGTCGATTCTTGTTCTCTTTGCGTTGCAACACTTCTTCCCATGGTGGTCACGCTCCGGCTGGTTTTCTCTCTGATTCCAGTTTTAGCTCCTGTTTTTTTCCAGCCTTTCCAGTTAAATTCCTTCTGGCGCTGAAGTTCTGATTTCCACGTGTCCTTTTTTCCTGATCCAGGGAGTTCCTGTCTAGAGGTTTTTCCTCTTCTGGGTTTTTCCTCTGGGACTCCTTCTGGAGGGCACGGACTGTGGTGGCGTAGTATTGTCCGCAGGACTGTGGCTACCAGAAGGATTCACCCCTACCTTGGCCAGAGCAGGACCTACAAGAACCGAGGTCGCACATCATCTCCATCTGATCAGGGTGATAAGCGAAAGGTAAATCGTGACAAGAATACATGTTGTGTGTTCTCTAAAAATAAATTTGGACCATGTTTCCTGGGCTGTTTCATACTCCCATATGCAGAGTAGATGGCAAGAGTAAAGACTGTCAACATTATATCCATCACGAGGATCAGGGAGATGGGTTCTAGACAGGGGTGCCCCTTTTTGTTGTTATTTGCCTTGTCAATTGAATCCCTCACTAGATTGAGATCAACCTTGTGTTTTGGGGAATATAGTAGTATGAGGCACACCATGTTAACATATGCTGAGAACACATTCACATATCTCAGCTGACCTCATATATTCTTACCTATAGTAAAACATGAGCTAAAAAGGTGCGGACATGCCTTCGGTAACAAACATGCCATATTGCTTAGAAATGCTGGTAAATATGGCACAAGAGGAACTCCTAAGTTTGGAATGAGAAATGCAAAAGTCTTATACTTGGTCATACGGATAGCACACACAGCTAAAAACAGTTATGATTATAATATGGAAAGGGTACTTTGGGCCTCTGCAAGGTTTTGGAACAAACATCCTCTCTACATAACGGGGAAGATTACTGAGCCTAAGGTGGCGCTCATCCCTTGATGTTTGCATAATCTTCAAAATACATATGTACCATCCTACCTACAACCTTCAAGGAAGTTTATTGCTTTCTGATCTCACAGGCAGGAGGCAGGAGTAGGGCCTGTCTGGAAATCCTAACAATGAACATAGCAGAAGAATGACTGGGTTTCCCTTATCTGAAATCATATAATCTTGCTTTACAACTTCCCCATGTGTCAAAATGTTGTCTTCTTGGGAATGGTACCACATAGAACAGTCATTGTTAGAGGAACCTAAAATTAGAGAGTGTTGGACCTCCCCAGACTGACTTTTTGCCTTCACTCCTCCAATTTGTTGCCCTTTGGACTCTAAGGTCCTCATTTATACTTTTTTGTACTGCATTTGTGTCATTTTTTGATGTGAAAGCGGCACAAACTTACAAATTACAATTGTATTTTGTAAGTTTGCACCACCTTTGCATCAAAAAACTATGCAAAGCATCGCAAAAAAAGTAGAAATCCGGGCCTAAACACTTTATCATGCTAACCTGTGCTAATGTGCGTGTGCTCTCTCCTCTAACCAGGGTAGAATTGGCCTATGCCCAATTGGAATATTTAATTTACTTTCAAGTTGCTAGGTTAGTGACACTACATGTGCCTAGGGTCTGTAAATTAAATGTTATTAGTAGGCCTGCAGCACTGAATTTCCCACACACTTAAGTAGCCCCTGAAAAATGTCACAGGCCTGCCATTGAAGTATAAATCAGGGCCTAAGCACTTTATCATGCTAACTTGTGCTAATGTGCATGTGCTCTCTCCTCTAAATATGGTAGAATTGGCCTATGCCCAATTGGAATATTTGATTTACTTTCAAGTTGCTAGGAAAGTGACACTACATGTGCCTAGGATCTGTAAATTAAATTTTATTAGTAGATCTGCAGCACTGAATTTGCCACACACTTAAGTAGCCCCTGTAAACATGTTTCAGGGCTGCCACTGAAGCCTGTGTGTGCAGTTTTAAATTGCCATTTCGACCTGGAAAAATAAACCTTTTGCCAGGCCAGTACCTTCTTTTTTAATACATATAACTTCCTTGGGCTGGGCGTAGTGTATGTAAAAGGTTGAACATGCACGTTTAAGTTTCATATGTCCTCGTAGTGAACAAATCTCAAAATATTTTTTCACTACTGCAAGGTCTACCTCTCCGAAAGGATAACACTGGAGTAACCTTATAACAATAAGCTCTAATTTCAAAATGAGAGCAGGTAAACAGTTGGTCTTTGGAGTTTTTGGGATTGTACTGCAAAAACAACTTTCATTGTAAAATCAGATTTTAAATTAAAATTTTGAAAATATCATTTTTAGAAAGTTAGCATTTTTACCTTTGCCATTTAGTGCCTCTCTCGGGTCACATAACTGGGTGTAGCTGACACTTGGTCTTTGTGTGTTTCTCTAAGACAGCCACACACACACACAATAGAGAGCTTAGATGTTCCTGGATGGGCCATCACTGTGAAGATGGGAGGTCAGAGCTGGGCACAGCCCAACTTACAATTAAGTAGGCTGTGTCCTGCCTGCACATAGCTGTTGTAGTTAGTTTGGAGCCAGGAAAGGCAGAATGCCTAGCAACATCAAAGGCAAACCTCTAGAAGCTTCTCCCAATGTCCAGAGGAAAGGCACAAGGTATACATTTTGGGCCTCAGACAACACCTTTCCAGTACACTTCTGGACCTGTAGATATTGTGCCTGGCAGGGCTGAATGATTCCAGGGGTAACACTTAGCAAGGAGACAGGCAAATACCAGGATACTCAGTATATCTGAGACCTCTAAACAAGACAAGACAATAGATAGACAATTATAAGGTACAATAAAAGTAAGGGGTGTACTGGTATATGAACAGCAGTTCTCTTGATAGCTTAGGAAAAGTCCTTTAGACACCAGCAGGTTGCTCTTCACAACAGTCATACAGCAAAGTCATAGTGGGGCCTGCTGTATAGAGACTATTGTACTCAGTGCAAGGTGGACAGTGGATGACAATTACATTGAAACAGGTAAGACTCCAAAGGACAACGGTACAACAACAGAAGTATTTTCCCTAGCTTATTCAAACAGAGACCAAACAGGACGTCACACTAAATAAAATTGGACTGCAACAGACAGTGAACAGAATATGGGATGGAACAGAAAACCAGAGTAGAAAGAACAACCAGAATACAGGACAGACAAGACAGCAATCAGACAAGGAGAACAACAAGACAAGGAATTATGAACAGAGCTTCAGAAATCAAGAAAAGAAATCCAGGAATCCAGGGTAGACTGGGCCCAAGAGGCATTGGAACAAGCAATGCCACGCTAGTACAGGGAAACTGGAGCTAGGATTCAGAGCAAGGGACCCGTGGATGTAACCAACAATGTCCTGCTGGTACATGGAAACTGGAATTAGGATTCAGAACAAGGAATTGAAGAATGTACCCCACAGGCACTGAAAGAAGTTCAGACACAGCCCTGTAGCAAACAGCAACATGCATTGACAGGGGCAATGCCACGCATTTTTACCTATCTCATTCATTGTGCAGAAGCACCTTTGAACTGTGCAGCACTTGGTGGAAGCATTCACTGCTTTCAAAAGACAGGCATATGTAATAGGAGAGTAGCACTACTTTATTGCTATGCAACCATTAGACATGTCTATCCATTTATTTAACTTTCTACGACCTTGTTTGTTCTGCAGCCCTAAGGGCATTCGTCACAAACATGTTTTCCATGTGATGTGGCTTCTTATAGTCTTCTCTTACTCGTGCATGCTTTTTTCCTGCAGCTAAATCTCATTTCCATTATCGTTACATACAAAAGGTTATTTAAATAGATTTAGCCTCTGATTGCCTTAGTAACTGCGAGTATAGTCTCCACATTTTCACAGACCAAACAAATAACTGCATTTGGAACGTTTGTATAACGTTTTGCTTTTATTTATTTTTTAACTAATGCGCATCGCTTCCATGAGGAAATTAACACTTCAGGCACTTTAGAAAACTCTTAAATACATCAAGATACAAAATAAAAAAATGTAAGTGCCATCAGGTGCATTCATTTCTTGAAATGAGCATCTGCAGAGGGCCCATCTGCAGCGAGCCTTGAAAGCTTGTAAGAGTGTTGTTGCCATTTGAAGCTGAATAGGAAGTGGGTGTGCGAATATCAAATGTTCAGAAGTAGCACTTGGATTCCAAAAACATGATCAATACTTCAGTGTGCTTAAGAGGCAGAATGCTTTCCTGTTGCCTAGCGACTGTATGTGGAGGATAATAAAAGCATTCATGGGAACCTACATGACATGGTAAATGGGTTTAGAAAGGTCATTTAGTCCTTTGTATAAAACTCCATGCTCTATTTGCTTAAGAAGAACACAGATATTCTGATCAAGAAGTCTGGCATCAGGGGCTTGACTTAGATTTCTGGTGCATGTACCCTTCCTTTTCGAGGTCACTCTGGATCATAGGGACAGTGATGTGATTTACTTCAGGTTAACCAAATGTACAAATCTGCGACATTTCTAGAGAAAACTTTGCCCTCTTAGATTCCTTTCTAAATCTTTCTTCAAGTCATGCTCTGTGAAGTGCCTGCTCCCTGGTTCGATGAGAAAAAAATCCCCCTCTTTAGAACCCAAAGATACACTGACCTCCCAATATTTTGAGGGAGATATTTACAAGTTAGTTACTGCAAAGGCATGCATCAAATCAGGATAAACAACGCCACGCTCCCTGTTAAATGATAGCCAAATATGAATCTAACAGACTGATTTGTGAGCAACCTGCCTTAGAAACGTTAAGGATTTCCTGATATAGGCTGATGTTGTGGAAATTAGAAATACTGAAATATGTTTGCAGTTGCAGGCATAAGTTTCGTTGTGCTGTTACAGTGTCCATATTGAATTAACGAAAAATTGTATAACTCCAGTGCATCAAAATGTGCCAGAGGCTTTTGAGTGTGTACCTGAATTTATAATGTTCAAGCATGCGCCACTGGGTATCACACTTGATACATATTAGTGGAAGATTTCAATCCTGATGACAAAAAAACATTCCCTGTGCTGGAAAAAACAGAAACGAAAATAATGAGTGAAATAAGTACTTCCATACTGATAGACATACTTTAATATCATGGGGCAAGCAAGTCATAACTCTCTGTGAGGGACACTCTTTAATTTTAATCTCGAATGTGGCTTGCCTTTTGCTAAGCAAAGAGCATTTTTGAAGATTGTCAACTTTGTAGGTCATATGGGCAAAATTATAACTACTTCTTTATTTTGTTGTAGGCAAAGAACCTGGATTGCAGAAAGAGCAGGGCAACATTTTCCAGCAGAGAACCTGCGGTGTTGATGTAAGCCATCCTGCCGTTTGACCCAAACATTGTTTGATACCAATGCTTGTTGCAAACCATTTTTAGATGGAAAGCTTAGTGGGAAGAGTGGTGAATAAAGTGAATGTGGTGGGAGCAGTAAAATGAGATACAGGAGACTATTGGAAAAGGTGGTATGATTTGAGATGAAAGATAAAGGAGATCATATTGTAAGCTTAACAACATGCTGAGGAAACTGATGGCCGCTTCCCATTGGATCCCTAAAAGTACACTTAATCAGCAGTGAGTATTGATTACCATGGCCAAAAGCAGTATAGAGAGCTTAACAGGTGTGGATATTTATGAGGACTTGTAGGAAAGTACCCTCTTTTTGCGATGGTTGCCCCCGTTTTCTGCCTGGTGCCAGTGTGCTTGACTGTGTTCACAGGGATCCTGCTAACCAGAACCCCAGTGATAATGCTCTCTCTCTCCTCTAAATTTGGTTGTTGCATACTGGTAACCAACTATTTCACCGACAATTGGCATACTGGTGACCCCTTACAAGTCCCTAGTATATGGTACCTAGGCACCCAGGGCATTGGGGTTCCAGGGGATCCCTATGGGAGGCAGCATATATTTTGCCACCCATAGGGGGCCCATGCAGGGGCTCTAGCAGCACTGCCATTGCAGCCTGCATGAAAAGGTGCATGAACGCTTTCACTGCCATTTACAGTGCATCAGGTCACTTATAAGTTACACCTATAGCTGGCCCTCCAGCCCTGAGGGCAGGTTGTACAGTACCTGTGTGTGAGGGCACCCCAGCACTAGCAGAGGTGCCCCACGACCATTTTCCCAGACTTTGTGAGTGCGGGGACACTATTTTACGTGTGTGTACGGGACATAGGTCACTACCTATGTCCAGCTACATAATGGTAACTCCGAACATAGGCACGTTTGGTATCAAACATGTTGGAATCATACCCCAAGGCCTTTGCAAGCATTGTATGATTCCATGCACTCTGGAGCTAATTAGAAGACCCCCAGTATTGCCATTCCAGCTTTCTGAGGTTTTCCAGTGAGCCCCAGCAGGTTTCTGCCCTCCTGTTGCTTGAGCAGCTCAAGCCCAGGAAGGCAGAACAAAGGATTTCCTTTGGGAGAGGGGTGTTTCACCCTCTCCCTTTGGAAATAGGTGTTACAGGCTTGAGAGCTGTAGCCTCCCCAAGCCACAGGAAATGCTTTGAAGGGCACATTTGGCGCCCTGCTCTGGTGCGAAACTGGACAAAGGAAAGGGGAGTGACCACTCCCCTGACCATCACCACCTCAGGGGTGGTGCTCAGAACTCCTCAAGAGGGTCCCTGGATTTTGTCATCTTGGATTCCAAGTTGGCAGGGAACTCGGGGAGCATCTGAGTGGCCAGTGCCAGCAGGTGACGTCAGAACCCTCTCCTGATAGGTGCTCACCTGTTTAGCTGACCATTCCCCTTCCAGGGCTATTATGGTCTCTCTTTTGGGTGGTTCTTCAGATTCGGATTGCAAGAGTCAAGCAGGAATCGTCTGCATCATCTACTTCACCTTCTCCCTGAAGAAACTGCATCTGGACCCTCCAGGAACTCTAACAAAGAAGCAAAGACAACTTCTGCAACATTGTATCTTCAGCTCCTGCCAGTATCTGTAATTGGTTCCAAGTCATGCATCCTCAGTGGACAGCCTGTCTTCAGCCTGCACCAAAAGAGCGAAGGAATCGCCCTTGGAGTGAAGGAGGCACTCCCCTGCTTCAGCAGGCACCTCACTGCATCAACGACTGGCTGCATCGACTCTGACTTCCCCTTCTGGGTAGAGTCCACTTGGTCCTTCCTGGTCCCGGGCATTGCCATTTTCCGCAAACCACAAGCTTTGGTTGTGCCAAGATTTGTTGGTGGACTCTAGTGACGCAAACCAGATTCCAATCTTCCATCAAGTGTGGGATATTATCTGCACCAACCAGGAACCGGCATCGGTCTTCTTGGGTGCAGTACTGACTGTTCTTCACCAGTGGTTCTTCTTTTGCACCTTCATCCAGGTTAGTAGGGGCTCCTGTTCTCCCTGGACTCTTCTGTGCTTCTTGGACTTGGTCCCCTTCTTCCAGAAGCCTTCAGGTCCAGGAATCTACTGTTGGTGTCTTGCAGTCTCTTCTGGTTCTTGCATAATCATCTTTCTCATGTGTCTGTGTGTTTTGGGAAAGTTACTGTGTTTTACTCATGCTTTCCTGGGCTCTGGAGTGTGTTTTAGTACTTACTTTTGGTGTTTTCTAATACTCCCAGCGCCCGTCTACACACTACAATTGCCCAGGTGGGAAACCAACCTTCGCATTCCCCTTTCTTAGTGTATGGGTTTTGTTCCCCAGGCCCATTTCTAACTATTGTGATTTTCACTAATTGCATTTTTTTCTAACTGTTTTATGCACATTTCTGCATACTAGTATACATAATTTGTGTATTTACTCACCTCCTAAGAGAGTACAGTCTCTTTGGCATTTTTGGTATTTGTGTCACCAAAATAAAGTATCTTTATTTTTGTAACACTGAGTATTTTCTTTCATTTGTGTAAGTACTGTGTGACTACAGTTGTATTGCATGAGCTTTGCATGTCTCCTAGATAAGCCTTGGCTGCTCAGCTACAGCTACCTCTAGGGAGCCTGACTTCTAGACACTGCCTTTTTTTCACTAATAAGGGATAACTGGACTTGGTATAAGGTGTAAGTACCTTATGTACCCACTACAAACCAGGCCAGCCTCCTACATTGGTGGTGCAGTGGTGGGATGAGTATTTGCAATTGCCTTATCACTCTGTCACCTGGTGTTTTCCACAGGAAAGACTACTCTATACCTAGAGCTATACAAATATACCTAGTATAAGGGGCTAGGGCCATATATATCAAAGGGTTTTGCCCATTCTGTGTCTAAGAGAAAATGTGTTCATACATATGGGCACCAATCTCTTACTTTCCTTTCCAAGCAACTAGAGGTTAGATTCTCCCTACACCACCCTAACACACACATCATGTCTACTGCTGGGCCTAGCTGTGAGGTCATAGGTACTCCCTATGAGGGCATGATCTTCAAGGGATTGAAGGGGCTTTGTGCAGACACTATATGTGGGGAAGAACTCAAACAAGAATGTCCTTTTGAGCCTCCTTCCCCAGGATGACCAGGAGCATGCTGGTAGCCAAGAGAAGGAGGAGGTGGAGAGAGATTCTGACACCATAGAATCAGAGAATCATCCTTCAGGTTCAGGGGAGGGCTCTTCCAAAGACCTTACACCTAGCAGACCGACTAGTGTAGCTGGTAGTGGGAGGGGTAGTCACTCAGAGGTCAGGTCAGGTCAGGTCACTAGGGTCACAAAGGTTCGAGAAAGATCCAACTCTGCCCATTCTCATATCACTTCAGTGTCTGAGGGATCCAATTGCACAACTCGAGGAGATGACTCCATAGACAGGGAGCTCAGGAAACTGAGACTGGAGGAGGTCAGGCTGAGGCTGCAGCAGCAACAGCTAGCCCTAGATAGGGAGGCATTGGCAGTGGAAAGGGAAAGGCAGGGGTTGGGGTTAGTACCCCATGGTGGCAGCAGCAGCAGTTTAAGGTATTATAGAGTCAGGAGGACTCCATTGATTACAGGAACCTGCACAAAAATGTTCCCCCATACAAGGTGTGGAATGACATCTATAAATGGTTTGCTGCACTTGAGAGGGCCTGTAAAGTTCAGAGGGTCCCTCAAAGGCAGTGGGCTGGAATTCTGTGGTTGTCCTACTCTGACAAGGAGCGGGGTCGACTTCTTACTGGCAGAGAAGAAGATTCAGACAATTAAAGTGTTCTTAAGACAGCACTCTTCAATGGTTTAGGTCTCACCATTGAACAATATACGATCAAGTTCAGGGAAACATGAAAAGAAGCCTCACAGGATTGTGTTGACTTTGTGGTCTGTTCTGTTAAAGCTTTAGAAGGCTGATTACATGGCAGCAAAGTGTCTGATTTTGAGAGCTTGTAAAATCTTCTGTTGAGAGAGCATATTTGGAATAACTGTGTGTCTGACGTTTTGCACCAGTACTCAGTAGACTCAGATCTGACCACTCCCAAGGGAAAGGAGGCAGACAAATGGGTCAGAACAAGAGTGAGCAGAAAAGCTTATACAGGGGGTGACAAGGACAAGAAGAAGGATGGTAAGTCTCATGACAAGGGTGGGGACAAAGATAAAAACAAAGGGTCTTCATCAGGCCCACAAAACTCCTCTGGGGGTGGGTCAAAATCATCTTCACACAAACCATCAAAATAAAAAGCCTTAGTGTCATATCTGTAGGAATAAAGGCCATAGGACAGGAGGCAGTTCTTTCCCTAAGAAAAGCACCAAGCCTCCCACCACCACAACCCCCCCTGCTTCAACTAGTACCCCTAGAAATAGCAGTGCTGGTGGGAAAAATAACACTACCAATAGTCAATCCAAGCGTGTAGCAGGGCTCACTCTGGGAAGTGTAGTGGGAGTTGGTTTAGTTAGGGAAACCACTGAGGCTGTTTTAGTCTCTGATGGTGGCATTGACCTTGCCACCCTTGTTGTTTGTCCCCTTAATATGGATAAGTAAAAGCAACAACCCCTAATAAATGGGGTTCAGTTTAAGGCCTACAAGGACACAGGTGTCAATGTCACAATGGTGACTGAAAAACTGGTACCAAGTGACTGATGCCCATTACAACACTGTAAGCCACCCATGGCTGTTGTTGTTCTCACCTGGGGGGGGGGGGGTTTACTGGTCCTAAAAATGTTGTGGTATCGACAGACCTACCTGTAGAGTGTCTACTAGGGAACGGCTTGGAGACTTCAGCTTGGGCTGAAGTGGAGTTGGAGGCCCATACAGTCATGCTGGGCATTCCTGGGCATATCTTTGTTTTGACAAGGGCTCAGGCCAAGAAGCAAAGAGGACAGGGAAACTAGGATCCTGAAACTATAGACAAAGAGGTTCTAAAAAAGTAGGGGTAGAAAGGGTAAAAGGTTATCCCCTATCACTCCCTCCACTGATGATTCCCCCTTTGAAGGAGGAGTCAACTTCCTGGACAGAACCTACACCTGAGGAGCTTCAAGCTGACACAGCTAAACTTTTAGGTGCAGGGGGGCCTGCCAGGGAGGAGTTAAGTGTGGCACAGCTTACCTGTCCCACACTTGTGGGTTTAAGACAGTAAGCTGTCAAGGAAGAGGCAGGGGATATCAGTGGCACTCATGGGGTGTACTGGGAAAACAATATCTTGTCTTCTGAGGCAAGGGACCCAAAACCTGGTGCCACCAGGAGACTTGTCTTTCCCTTGCATTACAGAGAATTATTGTTGACCTTAGCTCATGATATTCCCCTTGCTGGACATCTGGGGCAAAGTGAGACTCATGACAGACTGGTCCCTCACTTTCTTTGGCCTCACATGCCTGAAGATACCAAGGAGGTATGTCGCTCCTGTGTCACTTGTCAAGCCAGTGGCAAGACAGGTGGCACTCCAAAGGCCCCTTTGATCCCACTGCCAGTGGTGGGGGTGCCCTTTAAAATGGTAGGGGATGATATTATTGGCCCTCTTGACCTTCCCTCAGCTTCTGGTAATAGATTCATTCTGGTGGTGGTAGACCATGCCACTAGATATAAAGAAGCTATACCTCTTAGATCCACTACAGCACTTGCAGTGGCCAAAGCCCTCCTGGGAATCGTTTCCAGGGTGGGTTTCTAGAAAGAAGTTGTGTCAGACAGAGGTAGTAACTTCATGTCTGCATACCTAAAAGCAATGTGGAAAAAGTGTGGTGTAACTTATAAATTCACCACACCTTACCATCCCTAGACAAATGGGTTGGTTGAGCATTTTAATAAAACACTCAAAGGCATGATTATGGGACTCTCTGAAAAACTCGGGAGGATATGGGATGTCCTGTTACCACGCCTCCTTTTTGCCTACAGGGAGGTACCCCAAAAAGGAGCAGGCTACAGCCCCTTTGAACTTCTCTTTGGTCACTCTGTTAGGGGTCCATTAGCTCTTGTGAAAGAGGGGTGGGAGCAACCCCCGAAGCCCCTAAACAAGATGTAGTGGATTATGTGCTGAGTACCTGCAAAAGGATACTGCGAATCTTCAGGCAAGCCAGGAATTGCAGAAGCAATGGCATGACCAGAAGGCTGTCCTGACAGTGTACCAACCAGGGCAGAACGTGTGGGTCCTGGAGCCTGTAGCACCCAGAGCACTCCAAGATAAATGGAGTGGACCACACATCATAGTGGAAAAGAGGGGTGAGGTCACTTATTTAGTTGATCTTGGCACTCCTAGAAGTCCTCTTAGAGTACTTCATGTGAACCGCCTAAAGCCCTACTATGACAGGGTGACTTAACCCTGCTCATGGCCACTGATGAGGGACAGGAGGAAGAGAGTGACCCTCTCCCTGATCTCTTCTCCAACACTGCAGCTGATGGCTCAGTAGATGGAGTTGTCTTAGCAGACTGCCTCTCTGAGGCCCTCATTACAATCCTGGCGGTTGGTGATCAAGTGGTGTTAATACTGCCAACAGGTCGGCGGTAATACATGCAGGATTGTGACCATGGCAGAAACAGCTGATACATACAGCCACTTTAACACACCGACCGACAGGGTGGAATCAACAAGCACCACGGTGGTAACCGCCAACAGCCGGACGGAAGACAATGTTCCGTCCACCGAAATATGACACACCTATCTGCCACCTTTTCCGGGGCGGTACCTACGACATCAAAAGCCTGGCGGGAACACTGCACAGAAGGGAAATGACTCACCTCTGGAGAGTCAGGGAACAACCATGCCGCCATGGAGCCCGAGTTGCATGTCTTTCCGATGTTTTTTTACATCCTGCTCCACTACGAACACCAACGACGGCGAACACGACCACAGTGAGTACAGCCGCTTAGCCCACAGGGGAGGGGGGCAGGAAAAAGAGAGTGATACACACACGCAACACGCAACACCCCCATTCCCAACACCATGCACACAAGCAGATGCAGTTACATAACATATCCACCCCATAACCCCTAGGAATAAAGCAAGGACAACTACTATAGAGCAAAAAGAGTGTGATAAGTTAAATCTAGTTGAAATACGTGCATCCAAATCAAAAAGTATATACATATTTACAATGCAAGGGACACTGCCCAGTCCACAATGTCTGTGGGCCCCATGGCTACACCACAAAGTCCAAGGCCCCACCTCACTCCTGCAACAACACAGAGAGAACTCTGCAGGGGCATCAGGTCTAAAATAGCCATGCACCTCAGGGGGACGGGGAACGGGGGCACCTCAACCGGAAGATGGTACAATGCCACGGATCCTGGAGGGGGCAACATGCCCATTACTCTGTCCTGGGGAGTGCATGGCCACAGTCTCTCAAGTGGGTGACTTGCCCACTGCCTCTGGAGGGGTCAACATGCTCATTACTCTGTCCTGGGGAATGCAAGGCCACAGTCCCTCAAGTGGGTGACTTGCCCACTGGCTCTGGAGGGGGCAACATGCCCCTTACTCTGTCCTGGGGAGTGCAAGGCCACAGTGTCTCAAGTTAGTGACTTGCCCACTGGCTCCGGAGGGGGCAACATGCCCATTAAGCTATACTAGGGAGTGCAAGGCCACAGTCTTTCAAGTGGTTGGCTTCTCCACTGGTTCTGGAGGGGTCATAGTGCCCAGTGAGCTTCATCCTGGGGAGGATGGGGTGAGTGGATGGCTTCCCCACTGGTTCTGGAGGGGGCGTCATGCCCAGTGAGCTTTATCCTGGGGAGGATGGGGTGAGTGGATGGCTTCTCCACTGGGTCTGGAGGGGCATCGTGCCCAGTGATGCAGAACTTAGGTAGTACAAGGTCACAGTCTCTCAGCTGGGTGTCATACCCACACGATTTGCAGGGGCCAGGCCGCACAACAGCCCATGGATGAAGGACTACACAATGTCCTCCAGCGGTGATGGCTGTTCAGTGGTGGCAGTGGTGGTGCTGCTGTTTGAGCTGGTTGTGGTGGGTGGAGGCTCCAGCCCATCCCCTGCAGCCTCAGATGGCTGCCCACTGGGGCTGATGCTGCTGCTGGTGGTGGTGCTGGCAGTGGTGGGGGGAGGCTCCAGCCTATCCCCTGCAGCCTCAGACTGCTGCCCACTGGGGCTGCTGATGGTGGTGGGTCTGGTGGCGGTGCTCGCAGTGGTGGCGGGAGGCTCCAGCCCATCCTGTGCAGCCTCGGACTGCTGCCCACTTGGGCTGCTGGTGGCGGTGCTGGTGACTGTGGTGGCAGTGGTGGGGGGAGGCTCCAGCCCATCCCCTGCAGCCTACAATGGCTGCACCACCATGGTTGGTGTTGTGTGCTCCGACTGAGT
Source organism: Pleurodeles waltl (assembly GCF_031143425.1). Taxonomy (NCBI): domain Eukaryota; kingdom Metazoa; phylum Chordata; class Amphibia; order Caudata; family Salamandridae; genus Pleurodeles; species Pleurodeles waltl. Next base: position 206,183,587 of record NC_090448.1, read on the forward strand.
CCCAGCATCAGGCCTCCTTGCCCTTCCTGCCAGCAGCTGGGGATGGCTCCTTGCTCCTTTTGTCAGCAGCTGGGGGTGCCTCCTTGCCCTTCCTTGTAGCAGCGTGGGATGCCTCCTTGCCCTTCCTTGCAGCAGCTGGGGGTGGCTCCTTGCCCTTCCTTGCAACACTTGGTGCAGGCATCCTTTCCGTGTGGCTGCCTGGTGACCGGTATCCTCTCCCACCTGGAGTAGCTGTGGACACTACTGTGCCCGTGGACTGGTTGGCTGAGATGCTTGCCTGGGTTTTTGTGACCCTGGCCTAATGTGAGGGATGGGGGGAGGGCTAGGAAAGAGGTCAGTGGTGGAGAGGAAAAGCTTCTTAGGGACATTGGGCCGTGAGGAGGGAGAAGGTTTGGGAGTAGAGGAAGAGGAAGTGGTTATAGTAGGTGTCTGTCTGCTGTGTTTGGGTGCAGGTGTATGGGCTGGATGCTGTTGTGAGGTGGATGGCTGTTGGGTGTCTGAGCGCTTGTGTTTGTGTACTTTGGGAGGAGGGTGCACAGACATGGTGGGTGAGGACACAGGGGACATGTGCATAGACGTGGGGATGGTGACTGCCAGTGAGGGGTGTGCTCTGATAGGTGTGATGGTGGTAGTGGATGAGGATGTAGTGCATGCAGGCGTGTGTGGAGACGCTACTAGAAGGGAGGTGGACGATGAGGAAGAGGGGAACACAGTGGAGGCAGTGGATGTTGGTATGTCTGCATCTGGATGGTGTTTGTGTGAGTGCGTGTGGGATGATGTGTTGTGCTTGTGTTTGCCATGCCAACTCTTGTGTGTTGTCCTGTGTGCATGCTCATCTGCCTGTGTGCTTGGGATAGGTTGGGGTTGAGGGGAATGAGATTGGGTAGAGGAAGTTGGAGGGTTAACGGTGGAAACAGGGACAAGGCTGCCATCAGAGAGAAGGCCAGAGCCTGGATTGATCTCTGTTGGGTAACCAAGCCAGTGTGAATGCCCTCCAGGAATGCATTAGTCTGTTGCAAATGGGCTGCCATCCCCTGGATGGAATTCACAATGGTTGACTGCCCAACAGAGATGGATCGCAAGAGCTCAATAGCCTCCTCACTCAGGGGAGCAGGGCTAACTGGGGCAGGGCCTGAGGAGCCTGGGGTAAAGTAGATACGCACCCTGCTGGGAGAGGGGGCGGGAAACTCGCTGAGGGGCTGCTGGGAGGGCAATGCTGGTATTGGAGTGGTGGCTCTACCTGTAGCTGGGGTGGGCACAGAGGTGTCCGCCACCACCAGGGAGATTCCATCAGTGGAGGTATCTGTGTCCGAACTGTCCCCTCCAGCCTCCTCCGTGGTGCTCCCCTCACCCTTCATCCCTCTTGTGCCCTCACCGTCAGTGGATTCGGCCTCCTGGGTCCTGTGGGATGCAGCCCCCCCGTCGCCGGTGGCTCTGCTCCTCTGCCAGCTGATGCTAATGCACATAAGGACAGGGTGACAAAACAAAAATGGGGGGAGAGACAAAGGATCAATGATGGCACCAACACTACCATTGGCGTACACAACACACTCACACAGGGAACAGCCCTACGCATTAGGCAATGCACTACCAGTCACAATGCTAGTCACAAGCCCATGGATAGGGACAGCTAACGCCAGTTGCAGACTACCTGAGACCCACAGACCCCGCCCAGTAGTGGATGCCTACTAACTTGGTTGGAGGACTTTCACATAGGAACCCTGCACAACATGGGACCTAGTCTGCAATGTCAGGCCTGGACTAGGGGCACCCACAGGCCCACATCCCCCACCCGGATACCACCCCACCACGCATAAGTAGAAATTAAGGGCACTGTACTCACCCCCTTGTTGCTGCTGTGATGCCCCCAAGCACCCATCCAGCTTCGGATAGGCCACTGCCAGTATGCGGGCCATCACGGGGGTCAGGGACCACAGGCACCCCTTCCTCGTTGGGAGGCCATCCCCAGCTGGGCTTCCACCATCTTCCGTGCCCAGTGTCTCAGGTCCTCCCACTATTTCTGACAGTGGGTGCTCTGCCTGCCGTAGACCCCCAGGGTCCGCACATCCTTTGCGATGGCACACCATATACCCTACTTTTGATGAGCCCTGACCAGAAGAGGAAATATTCACAAGGAAAGGCATTAGTCCGACCGTCCTGCCTGTTTCACTCATTGCCAACCATGCCCCATTCCATCCTCATTATCACAGACACGGCCCAGCATACATGCAACACGCAGCCCAGGGCCCACCGACCCACCGCCCCCACATGGGGCTTTCACACACAGCAGTCCATGCATTCACGCCCCATGCATTGTACTCACAGTGTACTCACCTGTTGGTCTGAAGGCCCATACAGCAGTCTATACTGGGGTAGGGCCCCATCCACTAGTCTCTTCAACTCCGCTGAGGTGAAGGCAGGGGCTTTTTCCCCAGTGAAATGAGCCATGGTCAGTTCCAGACACAGGTCACAGCAGCACATGCAGTGTAGGTCCTCTCCTGTTGAAGGTCAGGTAGCAAGTGAGTGAACAGATAGAAAATGGCGGTCACGTCCACGGAGGTGCGTACCGTCACCGCCGGTGTACATCACCATTGGCCACTGTATCCAATAGGGCCCAATGATAACCACTGAAGAGTTGCACGGTGGTTCTCGACCGCCTCCTGCAATGGTGCACAACGTCAGCGGAATTACCTAATTTCCACCTGTCCCTCCATACAGGACAGGCGGATGCCATTTGGTGTTGTGGGGAGGCCATGGATCCTAACTGCGTCACAGTACACAAATACACATTATGGACATATTCCACCACAATATTGTATCAATCACAAAATGCATTGCAATGTAGTGGTTAGAATGTACAGATAATGAACAACCACTCACTCTTTTGCTCCATAGATTGCAACCGCCGTGTCTGAATAGGAGAAGGAGACACCACCCGTGTATAGACCCCTGGTGGACTTGGCAACAATGGAGACAGGCACATTATCCTCACCTATAGACTTGGCAGGGCCACTATCACGGAGCTGTGTGCCCAACTGGAGCCTGACCTGATATCTGCTATGTGTCACCCCACTGGGATCCCCTTCTCTTGTGCAAGTTCTATCAGTTCTCCATTTCCTGGCAACTGGTTCCTTCCAAGTGACAGTGAGCTTGGCTGCAGGAATGTCACAGCCAATGTTCCCAAACGTGCTGACCAGAGTGTTGTCTGCCCTGATTAAACACATGTCCAGCTACATTGTTTTCCCCCACGTGGAGGATTTGGCCACAGTGAAAGCTGAATTCTATGCAATGGGATATATCCCCAACATCGTTGGGGCAATAGATAGGACACATATAGCATTTGTCGGCCCCACGCCCCAGCAAAATGAACAGGTGTTCAGAAATCAAAAGAGTTTTCACTCCATGAATGTCCAGATGGTATGCCTGGCGGATCAGTACATCTCCCATGTCAATGCTAAATATCCCAGATCTGTGCATGATGCTTTTATCCTGCAGAATAGCAGCATCCCTAATGTGATGGCCCAACTCTGTGTGTGGCTAGTAGGTGAGGCCTGGTTCCCACCCATTGGATGTTGGTGTATGGGTATGTTGTGGGCCCTAAGGATGAGTGTGTGGCTAACAGTTGTCCCTCCATATTTGCAAGTGACTGTGGTTACCCCAACCTCTCATTGCTACTGACCCTTGTGAGGAATCCCAGGACAAGGGCAGAAGAATGTTACAATGAGGCACATGGGCAAACAAAACGGATTTAAGAACGGACCTTCGGCCTCCTGAAGGCCAGGTTTCGTTGCCTCCATCTAATAGGTGGATCCCTGTGTTACTCACCCAAGAAGGTCTGCCAGATCATCATGGCATGCTGCATGTTGCACAACCTTGTGCTGCCAGGTGCCTTTTCTGCAGGAGGAGGAGGCTGGAGATGGCCGTGTGGCAGCAGTTGACCCTGTGGACAGTGAAGATGAGGAGGCAGAGGATGAGGATGAGGACAACAGAAGTGCAGTCATTCGTCAATACTTCCAATGACACACAGATAAGACAGTCTAACTTCACTTTCCATTAACAGTTTTTGGTTTCACATTGTCACTGGCAGGCTGTGAATTTCCTCTTCTATGCCCACTCACTGTACCTTTTGACATCTGTTTTTGCAGATGTTGGTGCCCCACTATAGCGCCTGCTGTGTTCAGTGCAGCCAACTACAGGCCGTTCCTATGTAAAGATTAATGTACAGTTGAACTGAAATGTTTGAACCTTGAAAATCGAATACATTTTTAAATGATTTGACATACACCATACTTGTATTTTTTCAAAGCAAGTTTATTTAAGTGCTAAGGAGTAGGGGGGCAAGTGCATTGGGCTGGGGTGATGATGGAGGAAAGTCCAAGTTAGAGTCCAGTCTTTTTGTAACACAGGTGCATTGTCCAAGGGGGCAAAGGAAGTGGAGCAATGGCAGTTCAAGGTGGACAGGGTGACAGAGTGGGACACAAGGGTGACAATCAGGAGAGTCTTATCTCCTGGCGGGTGTCTTGGCAATAGTCTCTGGATTCTGTCTTGATCAGAGGGAACGTTTGCAGGGTGGGTCTCCTTCTGCTGGAGAAGGGGTGCTGGTGGCCTGTTGGTCGTGTAGTGGGTCCTACTGTCCACTAGCGGCAGCAGAGGTGGAGGGCTGTTCAGTAGTGTGGCTAGTGTCAGGGATCCACTGTTGTGCCACTGCCTCCCTCATAGTGTTTGCCATGTCAGCCAAGCACCCCTGCAATGGAGACCATGGTGGTGTTGATGGCCTTCAAGTCCTCCCTGATCCCCAGGTACTGTCCCTCCTGCAGCTGCATGTTCTCCTGCAACTTGTCCAGGATCTGTCCCAGTGTATCCTAGGAATGTTGGTATGCTCCCAGTATCGCAGTGAGTGCCTCCTGGAGGGTCGGTTCCCTGTGCCTGTCCTCCCACTGTTGCACAGCAGTCCTCCCAGCTTCACTGTTGTCCTGTGCCTCTGTCCCCTGACCCGTGTGCCCACTGCCACTGACCCCAGGTCCCTGATTGTCTTGAGTTTGTGGTGTGCCCTGGGGTCCCTGTAGTGGTGGACACACTGCTGATTGACGTGTCCTGGGAACAGAGGTATCGGCCCGCTGGGTGGGTGCTGTGGTGGTGTTTCCCGAGGGGGGAGGCTCTGTGGTGGTGTGCGGGTGTGCATGGGTAACCGACTGTCCGGAGGTCCCTAATGGGCCAGGTTTGTCATCCAGATCCAGGCGACCAAAGCTGCTGTCATCACTGTGGGCCTCTTCTGGGGGTGGGGGCTGGATGTTTCTGGCACCTCTTCTCCTGTGACATTGGCTGGGGTACCTGTGGGGATGTAAATGCAGTGTTATTGTTTCTGTGTGTGACATCTTGTGTATGGGTGTGTTGCTCTCTACAGCTGGCAGCTTTGCCTTGTGTGAGTTGTTATTTGGTGGGCTAGGTGATTGTCTCTAGTGTGCATGCTGTGGTGATAGGTGTCCATGCAGGTCTGTGAGTGGTGTCAATGCACTGATGTTGCATGCAGGGCTTGGCATTGGGATGAGTGGGTTGTGATGGGGTGTGTGGGAGGTGGTAGAGTGATGGGAGTGAGGGTAAGGGTGGGGGTATGTGATGGCATGCAAGTGGGGAGGTGATAGTAATAGAGAGTTGACTTACTAGAGTCCAGTCCTCCGCCTGCTCCTGCCAGGCCCTCAGGATGCATGATTGCCAAGACTTGCTCCTCCCATGTTGTTAGTTGTCGGGAAAGGAGGTGGGGGTCCACAGCCAGTCCTCTGTACAGCCAGTTGGTGTCTTGCTGCAATGGAACACACCTTCCCTCGTAGGTCGTTCCACCTCTTTCTGATGTCATCCCTTGTTCTGGGGTGCTGTGCCACGGCGCCACGATCCTCCACCATAGTTCCACCTTCCTAACAATGGATATCTGCTGCACCTGTGATCCAAATAGCTATGGCTCTACCCTGATGATTTTCTCCACCATGACCCTTAGCTCCTCCCCAGAGAACCTGGGGTGTCGTTGTGGTGCCATGGGTGTAGTGTGAGTGGTGTGGGTGAGGGTGTGTAGGGTGATGTTTTGAGGTGTATGATGTGGGGTGCATGGGTGGTATACAGGTGATGGTTGTCTGTGCAAGTGGTCTTGTCTGTGGTCTTGCTATCTCTCTTGTGGCAATTGTTTTTAGTCGTGGGTAGTTGTGGGTAGTGTGGGTGTGTGTTTTATAGTGGTGTGTGTATGTGTGTCAGATGTGTGTAGTTTGAATTGACCAATGTGGTGTTTTGTTTGAGTGTGTGTATTTTGAGCGCGGTGGTATGTACCGTCAATGGTTTACCGCGGTTGAATGTCCGCCATGGGGATTCGAGGGTCATAATGTTGTGGGCATTGTTCTGTTGGCCTAATGATGTGGGTTTTGTTAGCGCCAGTTTATCACTGACCTTTGGTGTGGTGGACTTTTGTGTGTGGCTGAATATTGACGTATTGGTGTGTGACTGTCATAATATGGGTAGCGGAAATCCGCTGCAGGGCAGTATGTTGGGGGCAGTCGGCATGGCGGTAAGTGGGATTTACCGCCAATGTCATAATAAGGGTCTGAGTCTCAGAGGGAGGACTGCAGTAACCTCTTAGGCCAGTTTTCTGAACTGTTTTCTCGACACCTGGTCAGACCACATGGTGTGAACACACCATTGAGATAGGGGACAGTTTGGCAACCTGATCATGTTAGAGACTGCATTAAGGCAGAAGTTCAGAAAATGTTTGACTTAGGAGTAATTGAGCACTCAGACAGCCCCTGAGCTAGCCCAGTGGTGCTGGTACCCAAACCTCACTCTCAAAATGGAAAAAGGGAGATGAGGTTCTGTGTAGATTACAGAGGGCTCAACACAGTTGTGTGGCTCAATGGTTAGAGCAGCAGACCCTGATGCAGAAATCTGGCCTGGGGCCAGGGTTCAATTCCTACCTCAGCAGGTCTTGGGCTCAATTTCCTCGACCTGATAATTCTTGCATCGGTGCCTAATCTAATTCATGGGTCCCACTCTGTAACTCTGGGCAATAGCTTGCTTAATCTCCACAACTGCCCCAACAGCACTGGGATGCCTGGCTTCACCTTGGAGGTTGCCCAGGAGTGGGCACCTCACAGGGAAAAGCCAGGAAGGGTTCCACAGTGGTATACTTACAGCGCCTTGAGACCCTAACGGGTGAGTAATGCACTATACAAGTACGAAGTTTACAGTCACCAAGACTGATGCTCACCCCATACCAGAGGCAGATGAGGTAATAGATACATTGGCATCTGACAAGTATCTAAGCACTTTTGAGTTGACTGCAGGATATTGGCAGATCAAACTATCAAAGATGCTAAACCAAGAACTGCTTTCTCAACCATTGGAGGGCATTATCAGTTTACAGTTTTCCCTTTGGTTTGAAGAAAGCACCTGCCACTTTTCAGAGGTTAGTCAATACAGTCCTCTAAGGCCTGGAAGCTTTTAGTGCAGCATATCTAGATTTTATTACTGTCTTTAGCTCCACCTGGGATGACCACCTGGTCCACCTTTTGAAAGTTATGGAAGCTCTGCAGAAGGCAGGCCTCACTATTAAGGCCTCAAAGTGCCAGATGGGGCAGGGGAAGGTGGTTTATCTGGGACACCTGGCCTGGTAGGTGGAGAACAGATTGAACCACTACAGGTGAAGAGCCATACTATTTTAGACTGGGCCCCCCTACAGCACAGACCCAGGTCAGAGCCTTTCTTGGTCTCACTAGGTATTACAGGAGGTTCGTTAAGAACTATGGCTCCTTTGCTGCCCCTCTTAATAACCTCACCTCAAAGAAAATGCCTAAAAAGGTATTATGGACAGCTGGCTGTCAGAAAGCTTTAGAGGGGCTAAAGCAGGCCTTGGGCTCTGCATCTGTCTCAAAAAGCCCAAACTACTCCAAGAAGTTCATAGTTCAGACTGATGCTTCAGAAGTAGGGGTTGGGACAGTTTTATCACAACTTAGTACAAAAGGCCAGGATCAACCAGTAGCTTTTATCAGCAGAAGGTTGACCCCTAGAGAAAAGCGTTGGTCAGCCATAGAGAGGGAGGCCTTTGCTGTGGTCTGGCCTTGAAGAAGTTGAGACCATACCTCTTTGGTACTCACTTCATTGTTTAGACAGATCACAGTTATACCTGACAGCCGTAGGGTGGGTACCCTCAACTTTTTGCCTGCCTCTCTCCACTTGTTGACACTGTTTTTGCTGGTTTTAGGACCCTGCGCACTTTACCACGGCTAACCAGTGCTAACGTGTATATGCTCTCTCCCTTAAAACATGGTGACATTGGCTAATACCCAATAGGCATATTTAATTTATTTGTAAATTCCATATAAAGTGCACTGTATGTGCCCAGGGCCAGTAATTTAAATGCCACAAGTGGACCTGCAGCACTGATTGTGCCACCCACATAAGTAGCCCCTAAACCATGTCTCAGGCCTGTCATTCGACTTGGCATTTAACAGTACTTGTCAAGCCTCAAACTACCCTTTATTACATATAAGTCACTTCTAAATTTGTTTTCCTATGCAGTGAGGCCTGCTCCTTTCATAGGCTAACAATAAGGCTACACTCATAAACTGTTTGAGTGGTAGATTCTGATCGGAAAGGGGTAACTCTGTCATATTTAGTATGACCACTATAGTAATAAAAAATCCTGCTGACTGGTGAGTTTGGATGTTATATTACTATTATAGAAATGCTACTTTTAGAAAGTGAGCACTCTCTGAACTTAATTTCTTCTGTTCCTCACAGCATGTCTCCAATCCACGTCTGGGCCGGGCTGATTGACAGTTCCCTTGTGCATTTCACCCAAACAACCACAAACACAGGATGCTCAGTCACACCTGCACACATCTGCATACTGAATGGGTCTTCCTGGCTGGAAGGGTGGAGGGTCTGACACTTACATTTCAAAGGATAGTGGCCTGCTCTCACACAAAGGAATGCCAAACACCTTCTGGGACCCTGGCAGGCAGATTTATACTGAAAGGGGACCTTATGCACTTCAAAACCACTCTTTGAAGTCTCCCCCACTTCAAAGGCACTTTTGGGTATATAAACTGGGTCCCTGACCCTACCAAATTAGACACTTCTTGGGACAGACACTCTGCACCAGAACCTGCAACCTGCCAAGTTTCCCTGCTGCCTTGCTGGCCTCTGGCTCTGCTGAGAAGAGCTCTCCAAGGGCTTGGATGGAGCTTGACTCCTGAAGTCTGAGGGCCAAAAAGACTTCATCTCTGCAAAGAAACTCCTTGTGCGATGAAAATCGACACACAGCCTGCCGGAATCGACGCACAACCTGGCCAGTGGTGAGAAAATCACTGCATCGCCGAACCGGAATGACACAGCCCAGCTCTCCGAGTGGAGATCGATGCAGTGCCATCGCTGTGACTGGAACTTAGACCCACTGCCCACTGGATCGACGCATCGCCGAGCCGGAACGGCGCAGCCCGACACTCCCTGTGAGAGCAATCGACACAGCTCCAATATGCGGAAGAAACTCTGCTGCATCGCCCATTGGATCGACACAAAAGGATTCAACCTGCGCACTAGAATTTGACGCAAAGCCCTTGGCACGTGGAAAAGAATCAACGCATTGTGTGTATGCACCCGAAAATCCTACTTTTTTCCATGCATCTCCTTCTCTATGGTCTTCGTGCGTGTAATTGTGACGCAAACCAGGTACTTTGTGCTTGCAAGAGAGAGTTGTTGCTTTGCTTCTTATCGTACAAAAAGTGATATTTCAAATTCTGATTATCAAATCTTGATCACTTTGACCTTAATTTAATCAGATAAATATCTTATATTTTTCTAAACCTGTGTGGTGTCTTTTTGTAGTGTTCTCACTGTGTTATTGCAGGATTTATTGCACAAATACGTTCCACATTGCCTTCTAAGTTATGCCTGACTGCTCAGTGCCAAGCTACCAGAGGGTGGGCACAGGATAATTTGGATTGTGTGTGACTTACCCTGACTAGGATTGTGATCCCTGTTTGGACAAAGGTGTATACCTCTGCCAACTAGAGACACCATTTCTAACATTGGTGATCAGCAGTGAGAATAGGACTTGTATTTGTGCAGTAACATAAAATAGCTACATGTACACTACCTAGCCACAGTTGAAGGTCAACCTGATTTTTTCTCTTTTTTCTGTAATTTCATTTTTCTGTTTGCCAGTTTAATCACATCCTCATACAACATGTCTCTGGCTGGGTCTCAAGCAGGAGCTGGAGAGTCTGACCTAGCCAAGCTGGAGACATACACTGTTAGCCAACTGAAGGGGTTATGCAAGGGGATGGGAGTACCTACCCGACATGCCTCCAGGAAGGAGGAGTTCCAAAAGGCGCTGAAGGCCTGGGCAGCAGCCCGTTCACAAGAGAATGTTGAGGTGGAGGAGCCAGTGGATGCCTCCTCAGAGGATTAGCCACCACCAGTGGGGGATTATACCCCGGAATTGTGTCCCCTGGTCAATCAGGGAGCAGTGTCTCTAGTCATTGCCTGACCTCAGAGGAAAGGAGGGAAGAGAGAGAATTTCAGCTGCAAATAGCAAAGTTAAGAATATAGGCAGAGGAGAGGAATGCCGAGAGAGAAGACAAGTAAGCTGAGGCTGAAAGGGCCTTGGCTGAGAAGAAATGTCTTCTGGCTCATGAACTGAGTCTCAAAGAGCTGGACCTCAAGTGTAGGCAGTCTGAGTCCAGCAGTGAAGGTTGCAGCATACATGCAGGACCTGCTGGGGACAAGAAGGTTCATATACCCAAGAATGTGGTGCCAAGTTATGTGGTGGGAGATGACTTATGATGGTGGCTTATGAATTTACACTAAGGGCTCATGGAGCTCCTGAAGAGCAATGGGGGGGCAGGCATGTGGGGATATTTCCCAGTTGTTGGGAGGGACACACTTCTCACATTAGATTCAAAGGATCAGAACACATACTCGCCCATGAAAACCACTTTACTTGCCAAGTTTAGGCTGACCCCTGAGAAGTACAGTCAGAGGTTCAGAGACAGCACCAAGCTCTCCACACAAACGTGGGTAGACTTTTTAGATTTTTCTAGTAAGGCACTGAATGGATGGGTGTGGGGCAGTAAAGTATATGACTATGTAGGGTTGTATAATTTGATCCTGAGAGAGCATATGCTCAGTGTTTGCTTTACAGAGTTGCGCCAGCACCTAGTTAACAATAAGCTGACGGACCCTAGGAAGCTTGCTGAGGAGGCGGACCTCTGGGTTAGCACCAGAGTGTCCAAAAATGTATCTGGGGGGACACCCACAAAGGTGGTCAGGGTTCCCACCAGAAGAAAGAGGGGGTAGAAAAACTTAAAAATAAAGAGTTCTCAGAAGGCCCCCAAAACAATTGCCTTCAACGACGACTCCAAGTGCCCCATGGGGTCACAGACTCCAACTGGAGAGCAGTCACCTGGGTTGGCTAGCATAGCGCTCGGGGAGGAGGTAGTCCCAGATAGTTTTGGGGAACAGATAGAGGTACCCCTAGTGTTCCTGGGAGATGAGAAATGGTGCCAAAATCCCACATGCCTGCCAATACTTCCACGTATAGGCAGTGGGTTACCATTAATGGGCAAAAGGTGGAGGCTCTGTGTGACACAGGACCCCGCATGACTACTGTCAGGAGTCAGCTGGTTTCAGCCGAGCAGGTCATCGCCAATACATTCCACCAGGTCATAGTCGCTGACAATCGTGAGAGTCACCTACCAGTGGCTCTCATTCCCTTTGAGTGGGGGGGTCTCTAGTACTCTAAAAGTAGCTGTGAGTCCTGCCATGCCTGTAGATTGTCTGCTAAGCAATGTCCTTGAGCATACTACCTGGAAGGAGGTGGAGCTCAGGTCTCACCTGGAGATGTTAGGTTTGCCTGAGTGGGTCTGCATAACGACACGGTCCGTGGCTGCGCGGGGAGGGAGTCAAGGGCAGCTGATGCCTGGAACAATGGCTCAGACAGCTGCAAAGAGGAAGGGAAAGGGGCACAGGAATCGGTCCCAGATGTTCTTGTGGTGGTTGACAGGGTCCCAGAGGAGGAGGCTCCTGATCCAACTGGGGAGGACATTGCCGCCCTAGGTAACCTGTGTGAGCTTGTTGGCTGGCATGTTGAGGGCGGGCCAGCCAGGGAGGAGTTCTGCAAAGTGCAAAAAGAGTGCCCTACTTATGAGGGTTTGAGGCAACGGCCGCAGGCCAGGCAGTAGGTGAAGCCTCCGGCGAGAGAATGATCTCCTTTACAGTGAGCCCAAGGTACCGGAAGCTGGGGCAGCACGTGTGCTAGAGGTCCCCAAGTGCTACCGGGCCTTGCTACTAGGGCTGCCTTACGACATCCCTCTGGCTCGTCACCCACTTTTATTGGCCCCCAATGCGGGTAGCCTCAGATGCTTTCTGTAGGTCCTACCCAACCTTCCAGGCTAGTGGGAAGACAGGGAAAAGGCTAAAATCCCACCTGATTCCACTCTCCATCATTGGCATCCCCTTTGAAAGGGTGGGCATTGAGAGCATTGGTCCCTTGGACCCCAAAACTGCCGTAGGCAACAGGTTTATCCTGGTTTTGGTGGACCATGCCACCCGCTATCCAGAGGCAATCCCTCTAAGGACAGTGACTGCACCAGTGGTGACCAGAGCTCTAATGGGGATATTTATCCATGTGGGATTCCTAAAAGAGATTGTGTCTGTCAGAGACACAAACTTCATGTCTGCGTACATGAAGTCCATGTGGGATGCATGTTGGGTAACCTACTGGTTTACCACCCCTGATCATCCTCAATCCAATGGGCTTGTGGAAAGATATAACAAGACCCTAAAAGGCATGAACACAGGCCTATCTGAGGCCATGAGGCTTAAGTGGGACGTCCTCTTGTCATGCCTTCTCTTTGCTTATAGAGAGGTGCCCCAGAATGGGGTGGGGCTCAGTCCCTTTGAACTTCTCTATGGGTACCCTGTCAGGGGACCCCTAAGCATAGTGAAAGAGGGGTGGGACAAAGCTCCCAGGAAATCCCCCATGATGTGGTCAGTTACATGATGGCCCCCCACAACCAGATGCAGCGCTTCTGGAAGCAGGCCAAGAGCAACCTCGAGCCCAGTCAAGATAGTGATGAAGCAATGCTATGACCAGCAGGCCACCCTGGTAGAATTCTCACCTGGAGACAAAGTTTGGGTAATGGAGCCAGTAGAGCCTAGAGCTCTCCCGGACCGCTGGACTGGCCCATTTAAGATCAATGAGCGGAAGGGGGAGGCCACTTACTTAGTGGGCCTAAGTCCCATAGAAACACCCTAAGGGTGCTCCATCAAAACAGACTGAAGCCTCATTTTGAGAGATCTGAAGACAGCATGAGATGAGGTCCAGCATCAAGGAGGAAGTTGACAAGATGCTGGCTCTTGGGGTGATAGAGAAGTCCATCAGTCCCTGGTCCAGCCCAGTCCCAATGCTGCTGCTCCCGGTGCCAAGCCAGAGCTTAGGTTCTGCGTGGAGTACCTAGGTCTCAACTCTGTCACAAAGACTGTGGGACTCCTGTGCATGCTGCCTGGTCTTCTGTGTGCTCTCTGAGTTGCTGACATCCCCCTCTGACTCACCCTCCTGGGTAGAGTCCACCTTGTCCTTCCCGGTCCCTGGCAGTACCATTTTCCACTTACCGTGAGCTTTGTGTGTGCCAAGGCTTGTTGGCAGACTCCAGCAATGCAAACCAGACTGAAATCTTCCATCCGGCGTGGGACATCATCTGCACCAACCAGGAACCCGCAGCCCCCTTCTTGGGTACAGTACTTACTGTTGTTCTTCACCGGTGGACCTTCTTTTGCACCTTCATCTGGGTTAGCAGGGGCTCCTGTTCTCCCGCGACTCTTCTGTGCTTCTTGGACTTGGTCCCCTTCTTCCACAGGTCTTCAGGTCCAGAAATCCACTGTTAGTGTCTTGCAGTCCCTTCTGGTTCTTGCATAATCTTCTTTCTCGTGTTTCTGTGTGTTCTGGGAAAGTTACTGTGTTTTACTCCTGCTTTCCTGGGCTATGGGGTGGATTCTAGTACTTACTTTTGGGGTTTTCTAATACTCCGAGCACTCCTCTACACACTACACTTGCCTAGGTGGGAAATCGACCTTCGCATTCCACCTTCTTAGTATATTGTTTGTGTTCCCCCCCCCGGCCCGTTTCTAACTATTGTGATTTTAACTGATCACACTGTTTTCTAATTGTTTTTATGCACATTTCTGCATACTTGTGTATAAAATGTGTGTGTTACTTACCTCCTACAGGCGTATAGTCTCTATGTTTTTTTTGGCATTTGTGTCACCAAAATAAAGTACCTTTATTTTTGTAACACTGGGGGGCATATTTATACTCCGTTTGCGCCGAATTAGCGTAGTTTTTTTCGACGCAAATTCGGCGCAAAACTAACGCCATATTTATACTTTGGCGCTAGACGCGTCTAGCGCCAAAGTAGGAGGAAAGAGCGTCATTTTTTTGCGTGAACGCCTTCATTGCGTTAATGAGATGCAAGGTAGGCGTTCCCATCCAAAAAAATGACTGCGCCGCAAATGCGTCGTATTTATACTCCCGGGCAAAAATCACGCCCGGGAGTGGGCGGGTCAAAAAAACCCGCATTTGCGCCGCTTTTTAACGCCTGGGTCAGGGCAGGCGTTAAGGGACCTGTGGGCTCAAAATGAGCCCACAGCTGCCCTCCCATGCCCCCAGGGACCCCCCCGCCACCCTTGCCCACCCCAGGAGGACACCCAAGGATGGAGGGACCCATCCCAGGGACATTCAGGTAAGTTCAGGTAAGTATATATATTTTTTTTTGTATAATTTTTTTTGGCATGGGGGGCCTGATTTGTGCCCCCCTACATGCCACAATGCCCAATGACCATGCCCAGGGGACATAAGTCCCCTGGGCATGGCCATTGGGCAAGGGGGCATGACTCCTGTCTTTGCTAAGACAGGAGTCATGTAAATGGCGTCTGGGCGTCGTAAAAAATGGCGCAAATCGGGTGGAGGCGATTTTTTAGCGTCAACCTGACTTGCACCATTTTAAGACGCCCTAACGCCATTTTTCCCAACGCCGGAGCTGCCTGGTGTACGTGGTTTTTTTCCACGCACACCAGGCAGCGCCGGTCTGCTTGCGCCAGCTAACGCCATTCAATAAATACGGCGCCCGCATGGTGCTTCAGAATGGCGTTAGCCGGCGCAAAATTTTTTGCCGCTAAACTGCGTTAGCGCAGTTTAGCGTCAAAAAGTATAAATACGGGCCTGGGTATTTTCTTTCATGTGTGTGAGTACTGTGTGACTACAGTGGTATTGCATGAGCTTTGTATGTCTCCTAGATAATCCTTGGCTACTCAGCTACAGCTACAGCAACCTCTAGAGAGCCTGGCTTCTAGACACTACCTACATTTCACTAAGAAGGGATAACTGGACCTGGTATAGGACCTTAGGTACCCACTACAAACCAGGCCAACCTCCTAAAGGACTACATTAGCGTTATATATCACTACACTATTTATTCTTTTGTCCTTGATTTACTTGTATAGTATTCTTCCCCTCTGTAACTCAGTTACTGCAATTTCATGTCCTCATAGTAGTTTGTTGAGATGTTGAATCAATCCCCAGTACATTGTAAGTTGTGATAACTACTTACAATCTACACTGCAGATGATGATACTGAAGATGTGGCGGTAGAAACCACGAGCAATACGGATGCAAAAGACAATGTGAGAAGAAGAAATGTGGAAACATGCCCTATATGGAAAGCCCCTGAATTTGAAACTCTGCTTGAGGATGCCACTTTTCTAAGTGCTCCCCCGAATGTGTCTACAACACTATTGCAGAGTAAATAAAAGAGGACAAGCAAATAAAGCTCCAGGACTCCAGTCAAGAAGAGAATATTGTATACCCAATGTAAAAGAGCATTGAAAGAACTACTGTGAAGGCTAACAATGCAGAAGTAGTGTCTGATAATGAGGTATAGTTCCTCAGCAACACAAAAGTGTATGTAAAGATGCCCTGTCAATTGAATACATTTTCAGATTGTACACTGCACTGATGAGATAATAAATGGGTGTTATGAAAACTGAAAGAAAAATACCCTGCACTGGTATCGATTGAATAGTCAAGACTCTAGAGACAAGCTGTACCCATTTGGAAACCTACAAAAGTGAGAATGAATCCATGCAGGCATTGATTGTGAAATCCTATCAAAGCAACACTCAGACAGTAAAAACAATACAAAACATGATCCTTAAGATGTATACCAATGAGAACTCAGTAGTATCCTGACAGGTCCCTCAACCTAGCATACGCCGTGAGTGCTTACGATCCACAACACTGATGCCAATAATAAAAAGGTAGTGAAGTTTGTTTTATCACCACATCTGGTTAACAAATTGTGGGGTAGTCTTTCAAAAAATGTTGCTCAAGAGACTGAGATTTATTTCACTTTTATTGCATTTTTTGCACTTTCATTGTTTGAGTACTGCAGCTTGATTTGTGTTTTAAGAAGAAAAAATATTCTTTTAAAAACAAACAAAAACACTTGTTAAATATATACATTGATTTAAACATTATATACGATGATGATCACATAATCCAACAAATGCAAACAGTTTTTCATTTAGTGCCTAGTGAAACAGAAAATGAATGTTACCCTTACAGAAGGAAATATTGCAGATTAAAGGCTATAACCCTTATTTTTGAGAAGAAGGATGTTTTCTACAAGTCTGTTGCATACTTCCATAATGCCATGTTGTCCTTGAGTAACACTGAAACAGATCTTTTAGAAGTCAAAATATCCTTTAAATGGCATTCTTTGCTTTACATGATCTCTGTGACAAACTGGGTTATTAGTTGAGGGAGATGGAACCGTTCTCAAGGAATAACCACAATCCTTGTCGGGGTGAAGCACAAAAAGTCACTAACTTAACACAACACAAGAGATATTCCACAGCAATTTATTGAAAATAGAGTGAAATGTAATAAATAAAATGAGACCAATACTACTAAAGTCCAATCAGTAGAACCAGAGAGATGTAATTTTAAAGGGTTAAGTAAAAGAAGCAAGGAAACATCAACTGCGGGTATATGTTTGCACTCGATCGGGACAAAGCCACAAGTTCAGGCTGACCAAAATGGAGTGCGGCCTGGATACAGGGACCAGGTTAGTCCAGCTGAAAAAAAATACCTTCTCCAAGTCTGACATGCAGAGTTCAAAATATCAGGATTTTACAGGTGGTGCTCAACCTATGCCAACCTAGGGTCCAGGAGCTGGGGAGGCAACTCTTGGGGTTCAGGAACTTACTCTATCATAGGCAGCAGGGGTCAGGCAGGTCCAGTTGAAGGTCCAGGTAACGTCAGCTTCAGCAGGTTAGCTAGGCAGTTGTGTGTTGTGCCCCTCTAGCTCAAAACAAGAGGTCAGCTGACTGGTCCTAGAGGTCCCTTAGGTTATTTCAGGATGAAGGGAGCAGATCTATTCATCCTTTTCAGAGAGCAGGGCAGGTCTCAAAAAGCAGGGCAGTCCTCTGAAGGACAAGGCAGTCCTCTGGTAGCAGATGGGCAGACTTCTGGTAGCAGCAGGGCAGTCCTCTGAAGAGCAAGGCAGGCTAAAGCAGCAGGACAGTCCTTTGGAAAAAAGCAAAGCCTCAATCAGGAGGCCATTCATCTGTGGAACAAGGCAGTCCTTATTTTGTACTGTCTACGACTCCAGGAGTGTACTGATAAGTAGCTCAGGAGGTCCAAAATGTATACTTGGTGACACCCTTTGAAGTGTGAGAATCTTCTAGTTTAGCCCCACATCTGGTTCTGGAAAGCTCCTTCATTCCCCTTGTTTTCATTGCCTAGGTTCCAGGAGGACTAGAATGACAAAAAGATGGTGTCAAGTTCCTTTGTGTGTGTGCTGGAGTTAGCCCTTTCAAATGTAAGTGGGGCAGAGAACAGCGTATTCGCTTTAATCCTGGCAGGATGGTTGTCTCCCAGCTGTTCACTGTCACAGTTCCCAATGCCCAATCCTGATGAGGTGCACTTAAAAGGCTGAAGCAGCTGGCAAATTATAGATGGCCTCAGAAAATGTAGGGCAAGAAAATGCCAATTTTCTAAAAGTCACATTTTCAAATTGTAATCTAAAATCCAACTTTACCATTGAAGATTATTTTAAATCACAATGTATTTAAGCCAAACAAGACATTTCTACCTGGTCCCAATCAAAACATAGCACTTATTAAATTTAATAAGGTACTCAATGTTATCCTATGGGAGAGGTAGGCTTAACAGTAGCAAAAACAGAAGAGGAGTTTTTCGCTACCAGGACAGGTAAAACTTAAAAACATATGCCCTACTTTTTAAATAAAATGCACTCTGCCCTATGAACTGTTTAGGGCCTACTTTATGGGTGGTGTACATGTGTTGAAATGAAGATTTAGGCCTGGAAAAGGTTTATTTAATAGACTAAACTGGAAGTTTAGAACTGCACTACATGTTGCATTGGCAGTTCTAATACATGTTTTAAAAGGCTACTTTTAGTTAGTAGTACAAAGACTTTATTCGACTTTCAACAAGTCATAAAAGTAACAATATTTTACATTTTAATATACAATATACAATAAATAAATACAATAAATAGGCTAAAATCTTAATGGTTTACAATAATAAAAAGGTCTAAAATAGTTCAGGTTATATTGCTACCCCCATGCGCTTTCTTGTGCTTAGTACGGAGCATAAAAAATTGGCCAAGGTTCCACACATCTCTATGGATGATAGAACCTGGAGGCTAGCGTACGCAGTACGACACTGAGGGAGGTTGATTAGCCTTAAGAGAGGGGCTACTAGGCGCTTTCTTTGCTTGGCGTACAGTTTGCAAAATAAAACCACATGGATTGTGGTTTGTAGTGACTTTGCGTCACAGGGGCAGGCCTTCAAGGTGGTGCTCCAATCATTCATGGTTGGGAAGGTTACTAGTCGATGGAATGTATCCAGCCTCAGTCTGGTGAGCACAAAACGATGGTGGGGGTTTATCACGTTCTTCAGGTAAGGCTGGATAGCCTCCGTTGACAGGATTATTTGATTATGAATGACAGTGGGCTTTTTTGATTCAGCCTCCCATCGTAAGTCTTCTAAATATTTTAATGCCAAAGCGCTCAGGTCCTTCCTAGAGATTGTTTCCAGAAGAGCTGGATTTGTGTAAAAAGCTTTATTGCCCATGTTTAAGAAAAAAGTCATAATGTATTTTAGCCAAGGCACCCTTGTTGCGTATATAGATTCCATACAGTCGGTCAAAATGGCCTTATTTAGTTCAGTATGTTCCGAGGTCCAGATTTTGTGCCATAACAGTAAGGGTTGAATCTTTATCAAATCGGTAATAAAAGGGGATCCCAGTTCTGAATGAATTATGTAAGATGAGGTACCTTTTGGAACCATCAGTAAATATCTTAAAAAGTCATTTTCAACCGTCTGTACTAGGTTACAATCAGTATGTCTCCAGATGCCGGACCCGTACGTGACTGCTGGGATGCACTTTGCTTTGTAAATTTTTAACATGTTTGGCGGAGTAATCCCCCCTATTCTTTTAGAAAAAAACCTTATGGCCATCGTTGTTTTTATAAGCTGGGCTTTTTTTGACTTCCTACAATTGGCCCAAGAGCCCTGATTGTCAAACATTAAGCCCAAATAGGAAAAGGAACGCGCAGTTTCTACTCTCCCCTCCGCAGTTGTAATGTTGTAGGATTTTCCGCGTTTCCCACCACAATTCATAATGAATGTTTTTGAGTGATTGACAGTGAGACCCAGTTGTGACATGAATGTGATACAAGTAGTTAATAATTTTTGTAAGGCTAGCGGGGTCCTGGCCATTAGAACTGCATCATCTGCATAAAGTAGGACCGGGACAGCGCGGTTCCCTATTTGGGGTAGATCGTTGCAGTTAGTAGCCAACACGTTTTCTAGGTTGTTTATATACATCGAGAATAGGAATGGGGCGAGAACACAGCCCTGGCGCACACCTCTAAATATGCCAAAAGGGCGAGTACTCTCCCCCTTTAGGCCATACCTCACTCTTGCTCTGCACCCTGAATACATGTCTCGTATAAACTGGATTATAGCTGGTTCTACCCCCGAACTGGTTAAAATGTCCCATAACTTGTCGTGTAGTACACAGTCAAATGCTGCTGATAGGTCAATAAAAGGCAGGTACAGATTACCTTCTTTGATCCTTGTATATTTTCCTATAATAATACTTAGATTCAGGCTTTGTTCCACTGTCCCAATGCCTTTCCGAAATCCATATTGGACAGGGGATAAGACTCTTTTTTCTTCTGCCCATGTTTGCAATCTATTCAAGATAATTCTCCCTGCTAGTTTAGCTGTTGAATCCAGCAGAGAGATGGGTCTATAGCAGGCTGGGATGAGACGGTCACCTTTTTTATATATAGGAATTATATTAGAATCTCGCCAAGATGGTAGGGGACCTTGGGTGCAAATGTCCCTTAGTGACTGCGTTAGTACCGGGCCCCATAGGTGGATGTTGGCCTTGTATATATCTATCGGGACGCCATCGGGGCCCGGAGCTTTTCCTGATTTGCTTAGAGATATGGCTTCCTCTACCTCCTCAAGGCTAAATTGTGGGGTTATTAACGGGCGTGTGCCTTCCTGTAGGGCTTGATCATATTCGGACAGTGTAGGGTTCTCTACGCTGACTCGCGCATATATTTTGGAAAAGTGTGCTATCCAGTCTTCTTCGGATATCGCTATTTCCATTCTGGGGGGGTCTCTATCCCCAAGCATAGGTGAGTTAATGGTTTTCCAAAAAAGAATATTATCTTTTGTGCGGCTAGCTGTATGAAGAGTTTCCCACAAGGTTCTTTTTAGGGACATTTTCCTTCCCTTCATTGCTGCTTTATATTCTTGTCTACACTTACGTATCTCGGATGAAGATCTTTTTGGGGCTTTTAAAGCTTTTTTCAGTTTCTTATGTGCTTGTGAGCAATTATAATCAAACCAACCGGTGGCCCTTTTTTTTCCCTGGTTACCCCTTCTGGTGGTTAGGGCTTTCTTTATAGATTGCATGATCAGTATAAAGGCGTTCAAACGTCGCCCTGGGTCTATGTTCTCACTTAAACAGTCTGCGAAAGCGTACTTGCAGTTAATTAGTAGCTGTTTGAGGAGGAAGTCGGGGTCGATCTGTGACCATTTCAGGATGTATTCGTTATGCAGCGTTAACTCAGTATCATCTAACTGGGTGGGCCTGTCATCTCTATCAGGTGTTATGGGGGTTACTAGGAGGTTGAGGCTCTGGGGGTAGTGATCGCTAATTGCGATGTCATGCAGGGTATATTTCTTGAGGTAGTGTGAGAAATGGGTTGACATTAAGACATAATCAATCACAGTATTTGCACCCCTTCCATTGTATGTTGGATTAAACTTTGATTCAGCAGTGTGTAATTCATTTGCAAAGGATAAATTATGGGTTTGTGCGAGTAAGTTTAATGCGTCTCCTTCGGTGTTATGTGCAAAATGGAGACTTAAGCCAACGCCCTCAGAATCCCAGCCACAAACCTTGTCTGAAGTTTCTTTACAGGGGTGGACGTTGAAGTCACCTTCCCAGATCGTGAAGATCTCCCGGCTGTTATTGGTGCTTGTTATTTTTTTAAGGTCGTTACCCATCTCCGTTAGAATGTTGACAAACTCTCCTGGGATTGCATTATTATAAAAGTTAATGAGGACTAGGTGAGTCTTATGATCCAAGTTGCCCTCTATCATTTGAAAGTATAGACTTGTGAATTTCATCTCTAAGTTTTGTAGTCGTAGCTTGTTAGAGATGTATGTGCATAGACCCCCTTTTGATCTGCCGTGACTAGACGGGGCAGCTGGTGAGTGAAATGTTTTATAACCATTAATGTGAAGGGGGCTCGTCGTCCACGTCTCTTGGAGACATATGCATGAATATTTTTCTATAAAGTTCACCCAAGCCTCATTGCCTATTTTATTATTTAGACCTGCAATGTTCCAGAATAATATAGCAATCTCTGCTTTCTGTTTAGAGATACCTTGCTGGTCCGCTGGAGTACCGACGGATGTGATGTCATCTGATGACTGGGGTGAAATTCTGTGGGCACTGTTTTGGGTTGGGTAAATATGAGGGCTGTTTACTATGGAATCTGTTATATGTGATGTTTGTCCTTCGTTTGAGGCCCGCCCTGATTTGTGTTCTATCTGGGATTGTTCTTCTGGAGCTGTCTGATTCTTATTAAGTCAATCAGTATCTTCTAGGGCCGTGAGGGTATTGAAATCTGTTGCGCCCTGTTGGAAAATCTGGTGTGTTAGAGAGTACCCTTGCTACTTTTAGTTGGTGGCACAATGAATGCTACTGTCCACCAGTAATAGTTAATTTGCCATATACAAGGGATTTGCAAGTAAATTAAATGTACTAATAAGGTGTAAGCCAATTATACCATGTTTAGGGTATATCACATGCACTTAAGCACAGATTAGAAGTGGTCAAGTGTACAGAGTCCTAAAACACAACACAAACTGTTTCGGAAATCAGGATGGGAGGAGGCAAAAAGTTTGGAGGTGACCCTGCAGAGAGGACCAGACCAACAACTTCTGTTACATTTTTCCTCTGCATTGCACTGAGAATAGAACATAGAGGTCAAAAGCCATGCTTTCCCTGGGAAGGCACCATCACCTGAATGGGAAAGATAGAGAATAATAAACAAGATGCTTCTGCACTAGAAGCCACAAGGATGTTACATTATGCAGCAAATCACTAGAGAGGCTATACAATTTTTTAGATGTAGATATATGTTACCTTTTCACTGTCACACTCATTTTCCCACAGCTAATCAAATTAAATCAAATCGGGGCTTATAAAGCACAACTACTCACCGTAAGGGTTTCAAGACACTAAGAGGGTTTGTCCTCTGGGCTTTACTCAAAAAGCCAGGTTTTAAGGTCCTTCCTGAATTGGGGTAGCAATGGTGATTGCCTGAGATGCAGGGGCAGGGTGTTCCAGCTCTTTGCTGAGAAGTAGGCGAAGGATCTCCCACCAGCCGAGGTCTTCCATATACCTGGTACGGTGGCTCGTGATTTTTGAGTGGAGTGGAGAGGTCTGGTGGGATTTAGAGGGTGAGGCAGTGGTTGAGACAGGTGGGTCCTAGGTCATGGAGAGCCTTGTAAGCATTGTCCATTCCCTACATTTTCATCCCCTGTTTACTGGTCAAATTGATCATATCCTCCCTGTGTAAGACTCAGGGGGTGATTCTAACATTGGCGGGCGGCGGAGGCCGCCCGCCAATGTTCCCCCGACAAAATACCGCTCCGCGGTCACAAGACCGCTGAGGGTATTTTGAGATTTGCCCTGGGCTGGCGGGCGGCCGCCAAAAGGCCGCCCGCCAGCCCAGGGCAAATCTACCTTCCCACGAGGACGCCGGCTCCAAATGGAGCCGGCGTAGTGGGAAGGTGCGACGGGTGCAGTTGCACCCGTCGCGTATTTCAGTGTCTGCTTTGCAGACACTGAAATACTTTGCGGGGCCCTCTTACGGGGGCCCCGCGGCACCCCCTACTGCCATCCTGTTCCTGGCGGGAGACCCGCCAGGAACAGGATGGCGGTAGGGGGTGTCAGAATCCCCACTCCGCCGCCATGGAGGATTCCCCCGAGCAGCGGAAAGTCGGCGGGAGACCGCCAACTTTCCGTTTCTGACCGCGGCTGAACCGCCGCGGTCAGAATGCTCGAGGGAGCACCGCCAGCCTGTTGGCGGTGCTCCCGTGGTCGATGACCCTGGCGGTCACCGGCCGCCAGGGTCAGAATGACCCCCTCAGTTCTTTCCTTCTTATTTGTGGTAGTGCTAGTCCAGGCTGTGGTTCTTCAACAACATTTTGAGCCATGTGTCAGCTTAAGTGGCAGAACACTGCTGCCACTACCCCCACATCATCACCAAGTCATTTCTTCGCACCAAATGCTGACATCCATAGTTTACCATGACAATGGAATGGTGCTGCACTTCACCAAGTATTTTTTTTAGAAAGCTGTTATTTCAGTAATTTAACCAGTAATAACTTATTCAAAATAGCAACAGTAGAAAAAAGAATATCCAAGTTACAAATTAATTGTAATTACTATAGCAGCTGCCTAATGATTGGCACTTTCAGTAATCCTTTCAGTATCTTACATTGTAAGTTGGCACAACGACAAAACTTAGTTCAGAGACATTAAGGCTGTTTTGTGATTGAATATGAGCATTTTAAAAATCCTTTACAAATGTATTTATTTTTTTAATCCCTGCAATGGGCATTGTTATGTGTGCGAAGCAGTAAACTTGGAAGGTGTTAGCCTTTGCTCTCAACTAGACCTCTCTGCAGGTCATTGAAAGGAAATTAAAATGCTCTTCTAGTTTAATGGCCTGTAGTAAGAAGTCAGCCAGGGACCTATAAGTTGAAGGAAGTCCAGGGCCGGCTTTAGCGCTGGTGGCACCCTGTGCAACAGTCTTTTTTGGCGCCCAGCCACCACCTCCTCGAATTAACTCACTACAATACGGCAACAGTGCACCTCATCTCTCCATAGCCAACCTTTCACATACATTCATTTGTTTTAAAGTGCTTGTAATAGCTGGCTTTACTAATCCACTCAGCAATCCACATAAAATGGAGTTCTATTCTTTGCAGCAGGCATATTAACCCTCTCCGCTACTCTATGGGGAGTCAAAGCTGCTGCTAGGCAAAACTTGACATTTTAATTGTTTCCTGAAGGCTGGACGCACAAGGAACTTTTCAGCAGGTGCTTTTAAATTGCAAGGTTCAAATGGGATTGCTAAGCACAGCTCCCACCTAAGGTCAGCGCCTCTCAATCCAGGTCAGCACCTGGTGCGGCCATACCGCTCGCACCGCCCTAAAGCCGGCCCTAAGGAAGTCAGTGTCAGTTGTTCCTGACACATTACTATGTCTGGAGTATCCTACAAAAAAAGAGAGTGAAGGACGCCTGTTAGCCTTGAGATTTTCTTGCCTTCTCAGTAGTGTGTCAGGTGACACACTGCATTTGTGTCACATCCCCAAACATGCATGCCATCATGCTGACAGTAGAGAGATGTCAAGAAATTAATAAAGATATGGAGGCAGCTGTGCAAGGATGGCTCCTACCAATCCTCCTCATACCCCTAGTGTCTGGCTTATTATTTTATGCGCCTTCGCACCATATTATTTCACATTAGCAACTAGGTAGAGCACTGGGCCCACCAAAGAATGCTTTCAGAGCAACACCACTATCGGATGAGCCCACCAGCATTCAGTTTCTCTCAGCGGTTGGGCCTAGCATATACAATCCATCGCCATTACTCGCCCAGGAAGCCCCAAAACACAGTACAATTGAACCAATCTCTGAATGAGATATAAAGCAAGCTGGCACACCCCTCAGTCTGGTGGTAAAGAAGAAAGTAAGGCAGTGCAACAATCAAGCATGCATAGAAGCATTTCAGGCCCTTCATCACACAGCTGCTGTGAAGTTTAACACTCACTGCAAACAATTAACTGCATCATGCAGGAATGGAAGAAAACACACCCACACCAGTAAGAGAACAGAACTCTAAAACAAATAGACCAATAGTGCAGAGTAGTGCTAAACCTAGCACTATAATATTGAAAGTGCCCCCAGGCCGCAACGACATTTACCTGTCCTCAAGCTAAACAGCAACAAAGCAGTCTCAATGAGCCAAACACAGCCTCCCACTAAGCATTATTCCCCAACACCAACACCACTGATCCCCAGAGGTGGGGGCAACCATCACACTCAGTGGAAACATCCATCTGCTCCCTGCGCTCTTCAGCAAACTCAGTGATCCAGCAACTATGGTCCCAGATGACATATCTGGGTTGCCAAATTAAACAATTACTTTGAAGCTACCAAAAAGACTACTGTGGAGACTACACAGGAGAAAAAAAAATCACCTCTTCAGGAACCTACCTAACACAGGGAATAATACTGAACCGAAAGTGCTAAAGTGGCACTACACAGATATTTTGACACACAAATGAACCATGACTTTGAGAAATTCAAACTCAGACAGCAAGACAACGCCAAGGTGAATCTATCGACCTCTTCTACACGACACTATGAGAATCAGCATGCACTGATATTAACTCTCAAAATGAGCTCACTCAAAGCTGAAAATTGGGTGCTTTAAAATGACAGATCCTTTGGCAACCTGGAATCAAACTGGATGAAATCCTCATACTAGCCCGCTTGCACGAACTATCCAATAAAAGGGTAGAACAAATAGAACAAGCATTTTCCAAGCTCACTTCCAAAGCAGCCCTGAGTAGCTTAAGACCAATCAAAACTGCCATCATATTAGAGCGTGTGCAATGCCTATACCCCAAGCTGAGAGCAAAAGGCCCAAACACACAGAGATTGTGTGCACACTGCAGATTTGAGTCACGTTCCGTGCAGAATTGCCCAGCAAAACTGAAAGTGTGCTACCGTTGTCAGTACCTCAACTACTTCTTGCAAGTGCATAGAAGAGGTTGGTATACTGGTCTCCAGCAAGAATGAGGCACAACTCGACAGCAAGAGGTATGAGCCCTGGTATTCATACCAGACCAGGCCACGTGATGAGGAAGGTGACAACATCTTCCTTATCTCCTGCACAATGGGAAACCAGAGATCACCTGACAAATGGCAACAATGTGCTGCATCCATGTAGTGGGACACCACTCATAACAGTTACTGACACAGGGGTGTCAGTCAACCTGATGAGCAAGAGCCACTTCACCAACGTGCAGCCCTGACAATCCCTCAACCCCACAAGGGTGAGGATATTGTCCTATGGAGGAGGTCAAATCCTTCTTCCTCGATGGCGTATTCTGCTGCCATGTAACCCAGAAAACATGATGTGCAAAGCAACCTTCTTCTTCACACGCAATGGAGTAGAGACACTACTGAGCTGCTCCCCAGCAAAGGAACTGCACCTTGTCTATTTTGCAGCAGTGATAGAATCAAGGGGCGCAGATACAGTTGTAAATTTCCAACACCTGTTCCAAGGTCTAAGGAAACTACACTCCCCTCTGGTGTCTCTCCAGACTGATATGACAATCCGATTCTTGACCTGCAGGCACTGCATGGTCCCCTTCTTTCTCCGACAAGCAGTTCAAGATGAACTCCAGGAGCTTGAAGGCCTCAAGTGATTGAGAAAGTGTTGAGTCCCACTCCCTGATTCTCACCAGTGATCATAGCAGGAAAACCAAATCAGTCAGGATGCATACAGATTTGATTTACTATGCAGATCCCTAACAAGTCCATCAGAAGAGATTGGCATATCACCCTGAAAATCGATGATTTGAACAATGACTTCAGTGGAGCTTGCTGGTTGTCAAAGCTAGACCTCAACTCAGAGTACCACAAACTACCACTCAGTGAAGGGTGTCGGTACATAACAACTTTTTATATCCATGTTAGCCTCTAGAGCCTCAATTTCGGCATTTCATTGGGTGCAGACGTTTTTCAAAACACCTTAAAAAAGTACTATCGGGTCTTGATTGCATCCTAAATATCAGTGATAGCATTCTTATATTTGCTGCCACCATAGCAGCATATCAACAGTGATTGTAGCAGCACTGAAAAGGACCGCTGACATAGGACTCACACTAAATAGAGCAAAGTGTCAGTTTCTACAGCAAGAAGTAGAATTCATCACCTATGTCTCCTTGAGGGAAGGGTTTCGAGTTGACACATGCCAAAGCCATAGACATTAATGAATCTCAAGCCCCTCAATTACCACCTGAAATCCAAAGTTTCCTGGGACTTTTGTCTTATTCTGGGAAGTTCATCCCTCACCTAGCCACACTACCTGGCCCACTCAAACTGAATGAGCCAGAATTGCCTGGACTTAGAGAAAATAGAAGACAATGCTTTTCATAACATCAAAACAGTTCGACTGAAAGATGTCACTGTGGGGTATTTCGATTCAACTAAAGAAACAAAGCTCATTGTTGATGATAGTCCAATCGGGCTTGGAGCAGTGCTGCTACAGTGCACAGAGCCCAGTGGGTCGAGGCCCATTTCATTTACCAGCCAAGGGCTCACCGACAGTGACAAGCGGTATGTGCATATTGAAAGAAGGCCCTGGCAAATAAGTCGGGGAGTGTACTTATTTTCATCTGTACCTAAATGGAGTCTGGTGACACACCACTATTGCGTCACACCCCCAAGAATGCCATCATCTTGACTCTGGGCATGGCTTCAGGGAATTAGTAAAAATACGGTGGCAGCTGAGCATGGATGACTCCGCATAAAACTCCTCACACCCGTAGTTTCAACAGTGTGATACCGCAAAATGATAGGGCCCCCCTGAAGAATGTGAAGCAGCCCCCCTAGTCTCCCTTATCTCCAGATATTCATTGGCCTTGGACTAAATAAGGCCCCTCTGAAGAGTTTTGGGCTCTTGAAGGATTGGTGGCCCCCATGAACCACAAGAGTTGCAGTTGCCCGTATTACGCCTCTGAGCGTCTTGCCTCTTAGCTTGTGATATTCAACACTCTCCCTCTCTGCTCAGAGCATTAGAAGGCATCTGCTTTCGAAGTAAGTCTCCTGTAGTGCACAAAACAACAACTGCACTCTCACTGCAATAGAGTCAATAGAGTCTGGGCCTCATCAAATTGAGACTCTCCACTCGGGTTCTCAACTCGTAGGTTCTTCACACATCTCCAGAGAGACAAAACCTTGGAATGACGTAGTACCCTTATGCACAGTATAAGCACCCCCGCACCGCGAGAGCCTCGGTGGGCGTCTTTTTACACCACTGCATACAATCCAAAACGATAGCATTGTTTCTAAAATAACTGCGCACAAAAGTATCACTAACCGTGGCAATTCAGGCGCCGAGTGACAGCTCGCTTCCTTTGAAAACACTTCACTCACCACAAAGACATTTAACTTAATTGTTTTTTACATACATGAAAAATAGATGTATTTAAAAAAGGATTGCTGCGAATGTTGTCATGCATGTATTGAGCAGGAGCCACGCGTGCCTGAGGCAATGTTAAATATTACTTGTGATTTACATATTCTCCAGCATGTTAAATATTACTTGTGATTTACATATTCTCCAGCATGTGTCTGCATTTTAATATCGCCTTCAGTCTTATGTGAAAAATTATGGCGAGAAGACATGAAACAAAAATTAATATACGTCATTTATGTTCTTTGAGATTCATATTTACAGGTCCAACTATATCAGGAATAAGAAAACTGACATTTATTATTCGTTCCATTATCAGTAGTTTAGTGCTTATTTAGCCTTTTGACCACTTCAGATCACTTTCCAAGTAGCGAGGAAAAGAGGTGTCAAGAGGCAGTGGAGACTATCAGCAGAGAGGTTGAAAGACAGATAGCTGCAGAGGTGTATCTTTAATTGGTGCAGAAGGTGCAGTGGCACCGGGGCCCAGAAACCCAAGAGGCCCACTGCACACTGATTACTGTTGTATTTTTATCATTCAAGCAGCGCCCAGGTGGGCTAATTTGCGTCCTTGCTGTTGTGCCTATGAAACACTAGCTTCGGCACTGGATAGCTGGAGTTCAGTTCACGTTCTTGTTGGACTGAGTAGGTTTATGATGTCTAATTGAAGATGAAGTGTCAATGCAAGCAGCACCTTAGAAGAAGCTCTGTGAATTGAATGTCTGCCTGTGAAATTTGAAGTGATTTGTAGATCATGAGACATGCCAAGGATGACTCCGCCTTTATGTTAGTAACATTAGTACCACTAATTTGAGTAAATGTAAGATCTGTTATTTACAATGGCTAACAACCAAGCACCATATAAAAATAACGCATTACTGTGAGTGAGGGAACCATTCCACAATATATTTACGC
This sequence comes from Pleurodeles waltl, assembly GCF_031143425.1. Classification (NCBI taxonomy): domain Eukaryota; kingdom Metazoa; phylum Chordata; class Amphibia; order Caudata; family Salamandridae; genus Pleurodeles; species Pleurodeles waltl. The sequence continues at coordinate 206,213,437 of NC_090448.1, forward strand.
CTCACCGGATGGAGGGAAAGTATATCTTGGGTGCTCTGTCTTTAGCATCTGCTAGTTCGGTAGGGCATCATCAGCTAGAAGCTCAATTTTGCAGGGTATTGTGCACCAAATCAGTTATGTTGCCCCAGTGGGGAAGAAAAACAAAACGATTGGAAGTTCCTTACAATGCAGCACTTCATCAGAATGGAGGAAGTTGTGGGATCACAGCTGTCTTGAAGATATTTAGCACCTACCAAAGGGCTGAGAATGTTGCTAATGTGGTTACAGCAGTTTGGGTATAATCTGGTAATCTGGTACATTAGAACTTGACCACTGGACTAGGTGGAACATCATCACAGATGACACTGCAGTAGCCAATAGAGGAAAGGAACAAAATAATGTAAATCGTAATTCAGCAACAGAGGCATAGTTCCAAAAAGGATGAGTAGATATGGGAACACATTTTCATAACATTGATTTAGGGTTCCATTGAGAAGTTGAGAAGTTAGCTTTTGCAATGCCTTCCGGGTTCCATATATTCTAAGCAGGAATCAGAAAATGGGGTTTGGGTGAGGTCAGGCAAGGAGTTAATGACATTGAAGTGAAGTGGATTCATAAAATTCCTACGATAAGATCTCCATATTGTGCTGAGGCAGAGGCAGATTAAGGGGGTCATTCTGACCCGGGCGGGCGGCGGAAGCCGCCCGCCTGGCGGGAACCGCCAAATGGCCGCTCCGCGGTCAGAAGACCGCGGAGGCCATTCTGACTTTCCTGCTGGGCTGGCGGGCGCCCGCCAAGGGAGCGCCCGTCGGCCCAGCGGGAAAGGCCCTGCAACACAGAGGCCGGCTCCGAATGGAGCCGGCGGTGTTGCAGGGGTGCGACGGGTGCAGTTGCACCCGTCGCGATTTTCACTGTCTGCTAAGCAGACAGTGAAAATCATGCTGGGGCCCTGTTAGGGGGCCCCTGCACTGCCCATGCCAGTGGCCCATCCCAGGGGCCCCACGACACCCGTTCCCGCCATCCTGTTCCTGGCGGTCAAAACCACCAGAAACAGGCTGGCGGGAAGGGGGTCGGAATCTCCATGGCGGCGCTGCTTGCAGCGCCGCCATGGAGGTTCAGCCCAGCCAGGGGAAATCCGGCGGGAAACCGCCGAATCCCCTTTTCTGACTGCGGCTTTACTGCTGCGGTCAGAATGGGCACTGAAGCACCGCCAGCCTGTTGGCGGTGCTTCCGTTGCCCGTGGCCCTGGCGGTTTAGGACCGCCAGGGTCAGAATGAGGGCCTAAATGTATTTATTTTTGGATGTAGTAGAAGCAGTTCACATCTTGCTGACAATCCCAAAGGTCATTTGATACTTTTTATATTAATTTGGTATCATCTTCACACATGCGATCGCAAAGGTCATAAGGATAGTTGTGATGAGTACCATACAAATATTAAAGAGAGTAGGTGACTGATTCAGATCTTGAGGATACCAGGCTGGTTCCTTGGTGGCACATTTACTTGGTGGTTTCAGTTTAATAAAAAGTAAGAGAATCATTGCAAGTTTTCACTTACAGCCGTTTGTGAAATCCTTCAATGGATTGGTATTTGAGCACTGGATGGCATTGACGTCCATCTTGCCTAGATGCTCCATAGTATTTTGCTGTCATTGCATTAAGGGCTAATGTGCAGGCAATGATCCTACATCACCATGACACCTTCTTAGGGGTCGATATACATTACTCCAAGGCATGTTAGTGAGTGGTGGCCTACCCACTTGTTACATCCTCCCCACTGCAGGGCTCAAACATTAATCTGCTTGATATCTGTTAATGGTTGTGTGATCTGTGCTAGGTGAAAAAAGTCTTCCTAATAATAGCTGTGTTTAATATTATATCCATTTGCCAGCCAATCCTTCTTTGGATCCCTGACTACCTATGTCTTGACTGAAACTTGCCTGAAGTCCTGACCTAAAGCAGTCAATCTGAAAATATGTCAGAAATTAGCTTAAGTCCCAAATGAGGGACCTCAAATTCATTGAGATGACAAGTAGTTCACTCCATGAGGGAACAAAAGGAAACAGTGGTGGAGTCGTGGAAATTAAATCTTTCAGATAAAATCCCACATAAATCCAGTTCATCTTTGATTTTTCAGATTTATTTGATAGGAGATGATGTCAGATGTGGAGAACCAGATTAATTAAATATCCAGAAGTCCAGACCAGGAACAAGAACTGTGGTCCCTAATTGCAAATATAGTGGACCTAGAAGACTCGGAGATGGTGGAACAACAAACAGATTTCTGAAGTGCTAGAGGGACTGACATCAAATGTGTGTATTCCTTCAATCCTTTATATTGGATCTGAGTCACTTGCCAAAAGTCCTCTCAGGTTTCATTACGACTCACCGGTATGCAGGTGCTGCAACCACAACTCGTCAGCACCCTGCCTCACACTCCAGCAAGCAGTCAGCCCAATTGCATCACGGTAAATGTAGTACAAGTTTGTTCTTATTTCATTTAGTAGTCTGTAGTTTTTCACCTTAGTAGGTGCAGCTAGTGCTGTATATCTCTGGACACATGTTTCTGGGTCAAGAGGACTTTTGGCGGCATTTCCAGCAACACCAGAGATAAACCTGCTGCTCTGTGCTGATGAAGGGCTAAAACCAGAAACACGTGTACTTGGATGTACTCACTAAGGAGATATTTTTTGCCAAATTAGAGACCCTCTGCCAAACAATCATTCTGGGATCCATCTTTGAACACAGTAATGACAAGTCACAATTCTTCGTGTCATTCTTTACAATCCACATTGAATTTGGCTCCACAAGGGTAAAGATAAGGGCATGACTGGATTTTGGAGCTAGATACCATGAAAGACAAATTAGGCACTATGATAGGTTAACTTCAAATGGCAGAGTCATCTTACATAAAAAGAATAAATCATAATAAAAGACAATGGTCTCACTGACTCATGGCAGTAGTGTCATCCAAAGGACAAAGAATACCACTGTTTACTGTTCTTGTTCTAAAATAAACTATTTCCTGAAGTTGCACTCAATATTGCAGTTGCTATTTCATTGCTTTATATTAATTAGTGGTATTTCTGATTGCTTGCCAGTCCAATTACGCCATGAGCTAGATCTTGCTGCACCAAACAATGGTAAATAAAATTGTCAGAGCCGAATTGCCCCAAGACATGGCTACTCTCGGGACCACTTTAATGACTACCAAGACCCCAATAATGGCTCAGTTACCGCAACATTGGCTTTATTGGCAGCCAAAAATGGCACTATTCGAGGTGCATTATTGACTGACTCTGCCTTTGCCAAAAACACATTGAAGGAAGTACAAGCTACTTTGGAGCATGAGATTCGAGACTTGGCTTTAGGTTATTCTGCATATCAACTTCAGACAAAGTTATGTTGTTACAAAAGAAGAAGTTTGACCATAACCCATTATTCATTTAGAGGGATAAATACACTCTCTCCTTCAAAAACTGGTCCCAATATGCATAAGGGGAGAAGACGGTACAGTTATTGCCTGCACAACAAAAAAAGAGGGAGGCATGAATTGCCATTCCCACTGTTGCTGATGACACTAATGGTCTCTTCACTAACTCAACTGCAATCATTGGGGCGCTCCTTAGTATTTTGTTGCACTAAATTACTCTAACGATGTCAACACAATAAAAGCTGAGGAGTACTTCCTGGTCAATCATCATGTCCCCTCCCTTTCTGAGACTGCAAATACCACCTGGAAAATAAATTACACTGAAGAAAATTTAGATAGCTATCACAGTCTTCCTGCACAGCAAGGCGCCAGGCGATGACAGGCTACTGGCTAAATTTTACAAGATAAATAAAAGTCCACCCTTTTAGCTTGCAATGTTCATGGAAGCTGAGATTAGTGGCCAAATGTGTGCTGAATTCAGTGAAGCAAATTTACATCTCATACCTAAGCCAGACAAAATCCCATTATCCTGTGCTGGATATCTGCTAATTTCACTGCTAAACACTAGAGTTGAAACTTACAAAGGGCTTAGCTAATGAACGACAGAATGTTATCCTGAGTCTGTTCATGACTCTTAAGTGGCCTTTGTTCCTGGCCTTTTGTCCAGAAATCACATGTGGCCGCCTTCCAATATCTTAGGGCAGGTGAAAGTTGAAGTGGAAGAAATGGTGGTGGTGGTCTCACTTGATGCCAAAATAGTTGTTGACTATGTCGGACAGGCTGCTTCTTCAGGACCCTCAAGAGAGAAGACAAAATCCCTGTCTTAATTGCCAAAATATTTTGGTGGCAGCAAAAAGACAGACAGACAGATGCCATCAAAGAGGTGGGTGTTGTGGTGAGCTGCTCCAAGTGAAAGATATGAGCAGATGACATACTGATAACACAAATTAATCTGAGGGAAGTGATTTACACTGCGATCGCAGCCATAGATATATTTACCTCCTTCTTCAGTTACAAAATTAATTGGAGCAATAGTGATGTTCTCCCTCTTTCTAGAGGGGTCACAAGGGCAGCAGTGGAAGGTCTTAGGCTTACGTGGGTGTAAGAAACTGAATTACTGATTGGCTGGGGTGTGAGCCCTGGTCAAGCAGCAACCAGAATTCTTGTCATGGTGAGACTCAAGCAAACTCCAAATTAACCTGTGCTCACCTTTTGGTAGCTTGGCACAGAGCAGTCAGGCTTAACGTAGAGGAAATGTGTAAGGTATTTGTGCAACTAACCAGACAAGAAGGACCTCACACCAAATTAGAAAAATAAAGCAAAATGTAATAAATAAACAAGACTTAAATGACAAACATTCAATCAGTAGAACCAGAGTTAAGAATTTTTAAAGAATTTAGTGAAAATATCACCAGAAAGCACAAAGAGCCAACTCAGGATATTTGGTCGAGCTGGACGGGGTCAAAGTCATACTTTTAGGCCAACCACAATGAAGTACAGGTCAGATAAAGTCACCAGGCTAGTCCTGCTTAGTTTACCTCCTCAAGACTGTGAAAAGAGTCCTGCTTGCGTTGATGAGGACAGGGAGCAGCAGGGAGAGCATCCCAGGAGGCTGTCAGTGGAATGCGAAGAGCTGGCTAGCATCGCAGGTGGGCTTTGCTGGAGCTTTCCCTTAGCAGTCCCCATGATCGGTCTATGCTGAAGCGTGAAGAGTCAGGCTGACAGAGCTTTGTGTTGAACTGCAGTGCAGCAGCGAGGTCTCAGGGCAAATGGGCTTGTTCACAGTTCCAAAGAACCCAAGAGCTTGACTTCAGCTCACTGAGCCACACCAAGGGTCCAATACCTGAGGGGCACACCTTGGGGGTCAGGAACGGACTGCAGCTGGGTCCAGGGGCTGGTGCAAGATGTTGGGGAGCCTTTTATGTCCCTGAGGCTCAGATCAGGAGGCCAGCAGACTAGCCCTTGAAGTCACTCTGGGAGCCCTGGGTTCAACATAAAGTTGCAGGTCCAGTTCTTCCTCCCCAGGCAAGAAGGCAGCAAGCAGCAGGTCAGAACAGCAGGATGGCAGTTCCTTTTGAGTAGCAGTTCAACAGAGTGGCAGTCTTTTCAGCAACACAGCAGTCCTTCTTCCCGGCAGAGTATCCACAGGTCCAAAAGTGTACTGAAGAGTTGGTGGCTGGGGTGAGGTGTTTATGCACTGTTGTGTGTTTGGAATAGGGATATACTTCTACGACCATGCCTTTGAAGTGCTTTTGAAGTGCACACGTGCCCTGCCTTCCTGGCCCTGGCATCAGACCAACTACAGCAGACTTGCAGCCCTTTGTGTGTAGACAGGACACAGACTATTCAGGTGGGAGTGAGGGTGTTTCCAGCTTCTCTCTCTCATCCTGTCCAAGCTCTCATTTTTGTCGCTGTCTAGGGGGAATACACAAAGCTCAACTGCCAACTACACCCAGTCATGTGATCAGAGAAAGGCTGCAGGCACCAAATGGCTAAGGCAAGACAATGCCAACCTTCTAAAAGTGGTTTCTATGAATTGCAATTTAAAATCTGACTTCACCATAAGTTAGGATTTTAGATTTTGTCTCCAGAGACACCAAATTTGAAGGGGCTATCTATTGCCATTTGTAAATTATGCTTATGAAATGTAATAAGGTAACTCCAATGTTATCCTATGGAGATAGGGCTTTTAGTAGAGAAAAACGAATTGAAGAGCTCTTCAGTACCAGGCCATGTAAAACTTAAAAGTACATATCCAATCTATTTAAATACACTGCACCCTGGCCTTAGGGCTGTCTAGGGGCTACCTTAGGGGTGGCTAATAAAAAGGAAGGTTTGGTTTTGACCAAAGGTTTACTTTGCCAGGTCGAAATGGCATATCAAAACTGCTCACACAGGCTCTGAGCTGACATGACTGAGACATGTTTAAAGGGCTTCTTAAGTGGGTGGCAAAATCAGTGCTGCAGGCCCACTCATCGCATTTAATTTATAGGCCCTAGGCACAGGTAGTGAACTTTACTAGATGCTGATAAGTAAATTAAATATGCCATTTTGGTATACGCTAATCTTACCATTGTTAGAGGTGGTAAAGTGTGCAGAATTCTAAGGGCAGCAAAAACAGTAGGATTGATAGCAAAATGTTAGGGGAAACTGTTAGAAGTAGGGTCTCTAGTTGGCAGAGGTATACACCCTTGTCCAAGTCGGATCACAATCCTAGTCAGGGTAAGTTACACACAATCCAAATTATCCTGTGCCTACCCTCTGGTAGCTTGGCACTGAACAGTCAGGCTTAACTTAGAATATGTAAAGCATTTGTGCAATAAATCATACAGTAACACAGTGAAAACACCACAAAAATACAACACACAGGTTTAGAAAAATATATTATATTTATCTGGTTAAATTAAGGCAAAAACGATAAAGGTTCAATAAGCACAAGTTGAGATATCACTTTTGCAAGATTACAAATAGTCTTAGAAAGAGTCTTAAATCTTAGAAATCTAAAGTTGTCTCTTGTTTGCATAAAGCACCTGGTTTGCCAAAAAAATAACATGCACGGAGACCGCAGATGAGGAGATGCGTGAAAAAATAGGGTGTGTGTCCGATTTTCCAATGCAGCACAGACGATGCATCGTTTCTTTCCATGCTGCAAGGGGCTTTGCGTCGATTTCCGGCACTCAGTCTTGGTTCCTCACTGCGATGCGGGGATCTTTTTGACACCCAGAGATGTTGTGGGGTAAATCCTGGGCATGCTGGAAGAAGTTACAGGCATTGCATCGCTTCTTCACTCGGGTAGTCGGGCTGCATCATTCCGGTTCAGCTGTGCATCTTTCCAGTAGGGCTGTGCGTCAAATTTCCAGCCGCAAGGCAGCCTCTGCATCGATTCTTCACTCAGGAAGTCAGGCTGCGTCGTTACTGCTCGGCTGTGCAGCAATTTCTCAGTCACAAAACGGCTGTGCGTCGATTATGGGCGCACAAGGAGTTTCCTGAACAAGTCTTTTTGGCCCTGAGACTTCAGAAAACAGGAGGCAAGCTCAATCCAAGCCCTTGGTGAGCACTTCTCATGCAAAGTCAGAGGCCTGCAAGGTAGCAGGGCAACAGCAAGGCAGCCGTCCTTCACAGCAAAGCAGTCCAGGTGAGTCCTTTGTGCTGCCAGGCAGTTCCTCTTGACAGGTTGCAGGATCTGGTCCAGAAGTGTCAGATTTGGTGGGGTCAGGGACCCAGTTTATATATAGAAAAATGCAGTTGAAGTGGGGGAGACTTCAAGGAGTGGTTTTGAAGTGCAAAAGGTCCCCTTTCAGTACAGGTCTGTCTGACAGGGTCCCAGTAGGGGGTTAGGCAGTCCATTGTATGAGGGCAGGTCACTAGCCTTTGAAATGTAAGTATCAGGCCCTCCACCCTTCCAACCCAGGAAGACCCATTCAGTAGGCAGATGAGTGTAGGTGTGACTGAGTATCATGTATTTGTGGTTGTCTGGGTGAAATGCACAAGGGAGCAGTCAACCAGCCAAGCCAGACGTGGATTGGAGACAGGCTGTAAGGCACAGATGGATTTTAAGTGCAGGGAAATGCTCACTTTCTAAAAGTGGCATTTCTAAAATAGTAATATAAAATCCAACTTTACCAATAAGCAGGATTTTGCATTACCATTCCGGCCATACTAAATATGACCTGGTTAACCCATTCTCATCAGAACTACCACTCAAAAAGTATATTAGGGCAGTCCTAATGCTAGTCTATGAAAGGACAGGCCTCACAGCAAATTTAGGAGTTTTCACTACTAGGACATGTAAAACACATACGTACATGTCCTGCATTTTTACCTACATAGCACCCTGCCTTATGGGTTAGCTAGGGCCTATCTTAGGGGTGACATATGTAGAAAAAGGGGAGTTTGAGGCTTGGCAAGTACTTTTAAATGCCAAGTCGAAGTGGCAGTGAAACTGCACACACAGGCCTTGCAATGGCAGGCCTGAGACATGGTTAAGGGGCCACTTATGTGGGTGGCACAACCAGTGCTACAGGCCCACTAGTTGCATTCAATTTACAGCCCGTGGGCACAAGTAGTGCACTTTACTAGGGACTTACAAGTAAATCAAAAATGCCAATTGGGAATGAACCAATGTTACCATGTTTAAGGGGAAGAGCATAATAAGCATTTGAGCACTGGCTAGAAGTGGTAAAGTTCGCAGAGTCCTAAAACCAACAAAAGCAGTGTCAGAAAAGTGGAGGGAGGCAGGCAAAAAGTGGGGGGATGACCACCCTAAGGCTGTCAGGTTTAACAGAAACCATGCCAAGGATGCCAGGTCTAACACGCACTAAAATAGATATGCAACTTTACTTAGAAAACATAGTGATTCGAAATGACATTGGTAGTTTATTTTTTTTAAAACAACATTCTGAATCACATTAAGAGAAAATTGTTTCATTAACCGTGTGCTTTGCCTCAGGCATGAATTTAACAAATTTACAATTCAGTTGCGTATATTCACCGAACAACCACGATATCAGCACTTGGTGACAAATTGTTACATGTAAGGCACACAAATGTGTGCTAATCAGCTTTTTTTTATATTAGTCAATGGGGGACATGTGCAAGAATTACACAACATTGTGTTGATCTTATAATCACAGATCAGCAGTGCACAATAGGCCAAGATTGTTTCTCTTTTGGTATGAAATCCTTTTTGGGGAAAAAGCCCAGTCTGTGTGCCAAAAGTGAAAGCTTCAGGTGTAAGGAGTAATGGATATATTTTTGTGAAGCTAAGTTGGTACATGGCCCAATCAGTAACCAGGTATGACTCTTTTTTAAACAAAATCTTTATCTTGTGAGAGTCTCATTTGACGGATTCGTTCATGATTTCTTTGAAGCTATCTGGGGTCATGGTGATCTCCCAGCTCTCCTGGATCAGCGATGAGAATAGGGAAGATTGGAAATAGCTTACAATATAATTGCCAGCTATTTGAATTTTCATCCAACACAAATTGTTCAAGGTGCTGCCATTCGGTGCGTCCAAATAGTTTACTGTAGAATTTAATAACTGCCCCACCCTTTTCGAGCTCGTGTCTAAGAAGACCCAGTTCCAGGATTTTTTTGGGAAGAGGAAAAAGTGATCTATGTATGTTTGCTTGTAGGGTATCAAATAGTTTAGCGTCTTTTCAACACAATATTTCAGACCCGTATGTTAGTGTAGTCCAGGAATTACTATTGATCACTTTTTGTATGAGGTCCAGTAATGGATTATTTACGATATTATGCAGGAAACAAGTGCAAACGCCATGCATCTCGCACTTCCTTTTAGTTGTTCAAAGTGAGGTTTAAAGTTGAAGTTACTCCAAAGTACCTCCAAATGTTTGTTTTAAAAATCTTTTTTCCCTTCTATCTGCCAACAGACTGGTTTCGCTCCTTATCTTGAGAATGTCAGAACCATGTTTAAGCCTTATTTCCAGTCCGTTTTCACTGATGTGGGAGCCCATGAAGAATGTTTTGTCCCTTCTGCTTCGTTCCATTATTAGTGAAAGAGCTAGCAAATTTGACAAAGTGCTAGTGCCCTATCTGAAGCTGGTCTGAGTTTCAAAGTTTCAATGTTCACATTCTTCAAGGTCCTTCAAAAGCCTGTTTGCAAAAAATGTCACCTCTACATCAAGTAAAGCTATAAGTCTATATATGTTGAAGTGGCAGATGACTGCCATTCTTATAACGTGGGTGCAGGATGCTACCTCTCCAGGAGTTGGGAATCTGTCCTGTTGTTAGTTCTCAATTAATTAGTGGGGTCAGGATTTTGGACCAACTATTAAGTTGAAAAACTGAAGAGTGCATTGGGTAGGGCTTTGGGTCCAGAAGCACCCCATACGGGCCAGGAGCACCAATAGATATTAGTCCCCATAGAAGCTTCACAGTGGCAGACTGATGGCTGATGTTTTATGCTAGAGGTGAATTATTTTGACCTATTGCACATACTGTGGTAGTATCCTCATATATCACGATATTGGGTGGACATATGGCAGATGTTGATGAAGACTATCTCCAACCCTTGTGCCCCCAACACAACTGGCCATCCTACATGAGAGACTGAAATGCAATCAACGTCCTGAGGGCTGCAGGGGCTTGTGTTATGACCCTACCGCCAGGAGATATTCTATACAGAGATTCCAGGCATCTGTTTTTTCTGACACTGGTAAGTATAACCAGATTGAATTTCTGCTATTATGAGTTAAGCTACAATAGAATGGGAAATAACTGTGTGAAACCATTTTTCCATCAAGTAAAGGTAAAGGTAAAGGTTTGCAGGGGCTCCAGTGCAGGAGTAGGAGTGGGTAGGGAGGATACGTGTGCAATGGAGAAGATGTCTTCTGGCAGAGGGAGCATAATATGCTCCCACTGTGTCCTGGCTGGGGGTGGGTGGACGCCAAGAAACAAAGAAAGGCTGCAATCATTTCCATTACCAAAGTAAATCCACCAGCCGTAATTTGCATCGTCAAAATCTGGCCTGTTGTTCCTATTCCAAGAAAATCCAGGCATGGAAACATTGGCTAAATTATGATTGAGCATAGAGAAATTCAACACAGGAAAACTACTCCACTCGGCTCGTAACTGGGGCCTTATTGGTGGGATTTTTTTTAAATTAATTGAAGAATTGCCCATTTTAAATTTATCCATGTCAGCAGGTAAAATGCTATTTTGTCCATAGCGCTGAAAATTCTTCCATAATTACTGATATGGCTTCAAAATGTTGACAAAAATAAAAACCTTGTTTTGTCATTTGTCTTTTCCTTTGGCAAAACCATATTTTCTGCACCCAGTTCAAGTACTCCACGATACTATAATTTTTATCAATTTACATTTTTGGGTAATGGACACTGACAATTAGAGGCATCTGTGACTGAGTCTCAACAGATTGAAACAAGAGCTGAAGGGAGTATTATCATTTGAAACGAGTGCCACTATTTGCCAGTTTCACAACACCCCGGTGTATACGTACCACTAGCCACAGAAGACCATTATGGTTATGTTTGTGAAGCTGCTATTTATCGGCAATATTCCCGTATCTAGAGCCCTTCAGTGCCATGTTCAGTATCCTAATTTTCCTATTTCAAATACGTTATTCTTTTGTCTCCCACTTTAGATGTTTTCTTTGCACCAAGACTTTGGAGGTTTTACTACTTCAATTATTCCACAGCTGAGTTAAACTGTAGGAATTCATAGATGATGCTTCATACTTTTGTTTCTAAGCTATCAGCATGCAGCATCGTTCTTCCCAGTTTCTTTTTTAAAAAACCCATCAAATTTAAGGGATTTTCCATTTTGAATACACATTTTGAAAAGTGCACTTTTATGGATGGTACTTAGGGGCAGATTTAAGAGCCCCTTGTGCCATCTAACAACACATTAGCTGCATTTTCTTCGCTAATGTGGCATTAGATGGCCAAAAAAGCCGCGCCAGATTTACAAAGTGGCGAACTGCATGCATTGCGCCACTTTGTAACCCTTTGTGCTACATTATGACTGCTCTAGGCATAATGTATGCAAAGGGTGCATTCCCCCATTGGGGGGGATCAAAAAAGTGGTGCAAAGTAATCTTAGAGATTTCTTTGTGTCATTTTTTTGGCACTTTTGACACTTGCTCAAAGCATGCAATAAAAGGAGGCACACCATTTTTCATCACAGGCCTCGATGGGCTTTGCAGGATTAGCGTCAACATTTTTTACGCTAATCCCGCAAAGCTCTGAACTAGCATAAAAAATTATGACACTAGTTCCCCTACTACTGCCATGGTGCGCCGTATCTTAGATATGGCGCACACATGTTGGTGTTAGGGGGCGCTAAGGGGTGCAAGAAAAGTGGCGCTGCACTGGGCGCAGTGGCACTTTTCTTAAATCTGGCCCTTAATCTACTTTAAGATTGGGGGTGCGGCTTCTTTTCTTCTGGTCAAATATCATTCATTTTCTAGAAGGCCACAAGACAGTTTCTATATAATATGCTGAATAGGAATTGAAATACATTCACCCTTGATCTATAAGGTGCAAGGGGCTTCCTCCACACGGGACTCTGTTCATTCCGCATGTGTTTCAAGCACGGCTTTTTGAATATGAGTTCACTTTCATTCTATTTAGTATCTTATTTTTTAGATCCATTAAGTGTTTGAATCTGGGTTACTCCCTCAGAGAGTTTGTGTTTCCATTTCATTTGATGTAGTCTCCGATTATTAATGGCACGATATTCCTCTGACAATACATCTTGTTAGGAAAACGAATGTAGCCACTGGATGTTAACTTTTCTTCCCCGTTCAAGCACTGAACCTATTTTTTTGGTCCATCCTGTGCTTGCATGTGGCACACGTAAAAGAGTCCTTTGAATAACTTCCTCAAAACCCTGATAACATCTCTGTGAATTAGTTAGAAAGAACGACAAATCCGGTTGGGAGCGCTGTAGCTTCTTAAAAAAACCTTGCGAAATTGTGTTGCATGCTCAGTATGGTTCTTTAGTTGATATTTGTTTACAATATATATCGTACAGTTATAACATTTTGCTTTTATTCATTCTTTAAATAGGATGCGACTGAAAGTCTAAATGCATTTTGTAAATAGGACAGCAGTGGATCTTAATGATATAGCTTTGCTCTGAATAAATCCACGGTTCAAATGTCTCTAGGCCACATCTCATCTCTTTAAAACGATCATCTGACCTGGAGCCACAAGCAATTGCAGTGACAACAGATTACAGAAGAGAGCAGGTGAGGAGAGCGCCGAGAGAAGAGCGACTCTGTAGTTGGCTCTGGAAGCCTGCAATCTTCACCATAAAACATGCGTACTACCAGTAATCTGCTGCTCAGTAACACTTAACACCATGTTTTTATTTACTGTTAATCGGGTTGAGCTAGAAACAAATTATTTCAATAAAATCTACAGCTTACGCAGCAGATGATGAATAATGTGGCCAATGTGGCAAATACCTAATTATGTGGAACACAGTGGCGTAGCGTGGGTTGTCAGCACCCGGGGCAAGGCAAGTAATTTGCGCCCCCTAACCTGGGGCAAGGCAAGTAATTTGCGCCCCCTAACCCGTGGATTTAGTCTCTTCCAAGATGTTGCGCCCGGTGCGGCCGCCCCCCCCTGCACACCCCACGCTACGCCACTGGTGGAACATGCCACAGCCACAGAATTACATAAAACCAGAGGCCCTAATTTTAACATACACCAAACTGTCACTGCCTTCCTCATATCCTGTGATTTGATCTGGAATGACGCTATACCACTGGGGCCGGAATGCAGTTATACATGAGGGGCACCCCCAAAAAACATTTTTACATATATGAGTAAATGGCCTATTGACAATCGCAATGTGAAAGCATTTGGCTCGTGAAAGCTGAGAGATTTATATGTTGATTGTCTTCGGAGGAAACAGGGCAAATCGCTTCATGTCCCCAATGTTTATGTGAAAAAGCAAATTACATCAGAAATAAAAATATTACTATGAAAAAAAGATATCAAGGGCCATATTTATACTTTTTGACGCAAAACTGCGCTAACACAGTTTTGCGTCAAAAAAATTAGCGCCGGCTAGCGCCATTCTGAAGCGCCATGCGGGTGCCGTATTTATTCAATGACGTTAGCCGGCGTTAGCCGCCGGCGCTGCCTGGTGTGCATGGAAAAAAACGACGTACACCAGGCAGCGCCGGCGTAGGGGGATATGGAGCTTGGGCGTCAAAAAATGGGGCAAGTCAGGCTGAGGCAAATTTTTCGCCTCAACCCGATTTGCGCCATTTTTTTCGACTCCCAAACCCCATAGAAATGACTCCTGTCTTAGCAAAGACAGGAGTCATGCCCCCTTGCCCAATGGCCATGCCCAGGGGACTTTTGTTCCCTGGGCATGGTCATTGGGCATAGTGGCATGTAGGGGGGCACAAATCAGGCCACCCTATGCCACAAAAAAAACAACAAAAAAAAACTACCTGAACTTACCTTAATGTCCCTGGGATGGGTCCCTCCAGCCTTGGGTGTCCTCCTGGGGTGGGCAAGGGTGACAGGGGGTGTCCCTGGGGGCATGGGGGGGCACCTCTGGGCTCCTTCAGAGCCCACAGGTCCCTTAACGCCTGCCTTTTCCAGGCGCTAAAAAACGGCGCAAAAGCGGCCGTACGTCTTTTTTTTGACCCGCCCACTCCCGGCGTGAATTTTGCCCGGGAGTGTAAATACGGCGCACATGCCTCGGAGTCAATTTTTGAGACGGGAACGCCTACCTTGCATCTCATTAACGCAAAGTAGGTGTCCACGCAAAAAAATGACGCAAACTCCATGGACTTTGGCACTAGACGCGTCTAACGGCAAAGTATAAATATGGAGTTAGTTTTGCGTCGGAATTACGTAAAAAAAAAACGACGCAATTCCGGCGCAAACAGAGTATAAATATGCCCCCAAGTGTTTATCCTTGCTTTTTCTTTGATTATTTTTGCGTTTTTTTCCTAGTATGAACTAGTCACAAGAGCACCCGTGCGCTTTACTCCATCTGTAGACTACATTACACAAGTTTAGATTCATTTTTCCTCAAGGCTTGGGGAGATAAAGTGAATTGCCCCGAACTGCATGCCTTTTGAGTGGATACCGGAGCTTGAACTGGGATACCCACTTTAAAAGCAAGTCACTCTCTTTGTATTTTAAGTTTTTTTCTTCCCAGTGGAGCAAGATACACTAAAATGACAATTTCGAACCCTGGCTCACAGAGGGTAAAGGGGCGACAAAAGAAGCAATCTGTAACAAAGAATGCCCCATTCAGTAAAAGAAGACAGCATTCCTAAAGGTATACGTGCATGATTAACAGTCTAAGGTAAAAGTACTCTATCTCAGTGGCTTTACACCTCTATGGACCCCCACTTAAACATTACTGGAATCAGCGGACCCCCTTCCTGAAATAAGTTTTGGATTTAGGGAACCCTCATTTAATAATTGCTGGACTTCAGGGATGCCATTTTAAGCAATTTTGATGATTTGAATCTCGAAACAATACACAAAAACACTGAAACAAACATTCATCAAATACACACATACATAATACATAATTTTCATGAGAAGGTTTTTATTTTTCTAATTTCACCTGAAGCCACCCATGGTGCACAATATATTCTGTTTAATGTATTTGCACTGCTCCCACAAATCCCACAAATCAATCTGAGGCCACAAACTTATTCTTTAGCTTCCTATTGTAAGCAAACACCTTTATTCGCAAATTTACCATTAAAGTTCATCAAAATCACAATAAATATATCAAATATCACAAAAAAATTAGTTAAAAGAGCGACAAATATAAATATCATAAACAAATAAAAACCATGCACAAGTTCCAACAGTAAATGATTAATAGCAATAGATAAGCACAGTTGTTAGAAATGGGGTCTTTGGTTGGCAGTCAGGTTACCCCCTGTCCAAGCAAGGACCCTCACTCTAGTCAGGGTAAATCACACACAATCCAAATTATCCTGTGCCCACCATCTGGTAGCTTGGCACTGAGCAGTCAGGCTTAACTTAGAAGGCAATGTGTAAAGTATTTGTGCAATAAATCATACAATAACACAATATAGCACCAAAAAAATACACCATACAGCTTTTAGAAAAAATATATAATATTTATCTGGGTATTTGTAGGTCAAAACGAAAGATGCAATAAGAAATTGTAGAGATATCACTGAAAAGTGATATGAAGTGTCTTAAGTCTTTAAAAAAGCAAACAACGTCTCTTTCAAGCACAAAGTACCTGGTTTGGAGTGGAAAATCTACGCAAAGGGCCGCAGAGGAGGAGGTGCGTGGAAAAATGGTGTGTGCGTCGGTTTCGACCCTTCACACACGGTCTTGCATCGTTATTTTTCATGCGGGGAAGACGTGCGTCGTTTTCTGGTGCGCGGACAGCCTCCTTCTGTGGGTCGCGGGATTACCAGATGTCCCGGGGTCTGTGCGTGGAATCCTGGGCTTGTTATCCGGCTGCGTGTCGTTCCGGTGGGCTGTGCGTGGAACTTTCTCCCTCACGGCAGGAGTCGCGTCGATTTCCTCTCTGGAAGTCGGGCGGCGTTGTCCAGGCGGGCCGTGTGTCGAAGTTCCGGTCACCCCGCAGGTGTCGCGTCGGTCTTTTCCTTGCGGGGTTGAGCAGCGTCTTTCCGGATCGGCGTGCAGTGAATTTTTCACCGCGGAGAAAGCTGTGCGTCAAATTTTTCGGCGCACAAGGAGTCCAGTTGAAAGAAAGAAGTCTTTTTGGTCCTGAGACTTCGGGGAACCGGAGGCAAGCTCCATCCAAGCCCTTGGAGAGCACTTCTGCAGCAAGACAAGAGTTCAGCAAGGCAGCAGGCCAACAGCAAGGCAGCAGTCCTTTGTAGAAAGCAGTCAGGTGAGTCCTTTGAGCAGCCAGGCAGTTCTTCTTGGCAGGATGCAGGTTCCGGTTCAGGATTCTTCTCCAGCAAGTGTCTGAGGTGGTAGGGCAGAGGCCCTGTTTTATACCCAAATGTGCCTTTGAAGTGGGGGAGACTTCAAAGAGTGGCTTAGAAGTGCACCAGGTCCCCTTTCAGTTCAATCCTGTCTGCCAGGGTCCTAGTAGGGGGTGTGGCAGTCCTTTGTGTCAGAGCAGGCCCTCCACCCTCCCAGACCAGGAAGACCCATTCAAAATGCAGATGTATGCAAGTGAGGCTGAGTACCCTGTGTTTGGGGTGTGTCTGAGTGAATGCACAAGGGGCTGTTAACTAAACCTAGCCAGACCTGGATTGTAAGGCACAGAAAGATTTAAGTGCAGAGATATGCTCACTTTCTAAAAGTGGCATTTCTAAAATAGTAATAATAAATCTAACTTCACCAGTCAGAAGGATTTTGTATTACCATTCTGGCCATACTAAATATGACCTTCCTATCCCTTCAGATCAGCAGTTATCACTTCAACAATGTATGAGGGCAGCCCCAATGTTAGCCTATGAAGGGAGCAGGCCTCACAGTAGTGTAAAAACGAATTTAGGAGTTTTACCCTACCAGGACATGTAAACTACATAGGTACATGTCCTGCCTTTTACCCACACCGCACCCTGCTCTAGGGGTTACCTAGGGCACACATTAGAGGTGACTTATGTGTAGAAAAAGGGGAGTTTTAAATGCCAAGCTGAATTGGCAGTGAAACTGCACACACAGGCCTTGCAATGGCAGGCCTGAGACAAGGTAAAGGGGCTACTGGAGTGGGTGGCACAATCAGTGCTGCAGGTGCACTAGCAGCATTTAATCTACAGGCCCTAGGCACATACATTGCACATTACTAGGGACTTATAAGTAAATTAAATAGTCCAATTGGGTATGATCCAAAGTTACCATGTTTAAAGGGAGAGAGCATATGCCCTTTAGCACTGGTTAGCAGTGGTAAAGTGCCCAGAGTCTAAAAGCCAGCAAAAACAGTCCAAAAAGTGGAGGGAGGCAGGCAAAAAGTTAGGGGTGACCACCCTAAGGCATGTCAGGTCTAACAACAGTCAAAATAGGTAAGCTGGACACTGTTACTCCAGAGTGGCACCATGAGAGATGATTTTGTGTCTGGTTCTCCACATGGCCCACAAAAACATATAGACAGCAAAAACCACCCATTGGCTTGTGTCAGATAATACAATCCTAAGTGCTTCTCTGTGTGCCCTAACCCCTAAGTTCTGCCAAAAGGGCAAGATCCATTTCCTCCTGATACACTGGTATGCTCTTCAGAAAAATAAGACATGCACAACTGATTCATTAGAAGCAATACAAAATTGGGACTTCCCAGTTCCAGGCCTTGATTCACCTCCCAAGCTAGCAGTACAGGAAGCAACGACAAGGATCCTTATCTCAGTTGCAGATACAACCTGCTCACAGGAGCCGGCTCAATGTTGACAGGAGTTGTTCCACAGCAAAACAATCCTTCTGCTGAAGGAATGTTGTGGTCAGGGAGCCCAGAGTGGAACAACTTTGCGCTATATTAGATTTATATTGCCAAAAGGCACTCTTTTTTGACCTTCAGCTATTGTGCAGGCTTCTTGAGGAGCGTCCCATAAATGAGCCACCCCAATTTTTGCAAGGATTTCTTTCACATGCTTCAACCAAGCACTGTCACCTGAACCAGGCAAACATAAGATCCTGGCTAAGCAAGATTGATAAGCACTTAGCTCAGGAGTTGCCCAAACTCTAGGGCAATATATTAAAGATCTTAGTCTAGATTTATCTGAAACATTCCTAGGACCCAGGTCCAGCCTGAGGGGGAGCAATGGGGTACTAATGTGGAGGCCAGTCAGTTGAGATTTGGAGGAGGCTGGCCTGGTTTGTAGTGGGTACCTTGGGTACTTACACCTTATCCCAGGTCCAGTTATCTCTTATTAGTGAAGTAGTAGTGTTCTAGCAGCTTAGGCTGATAGAGGTAGTTATAGCAGAGTAGCTTAGGCTGAACTAGGAGACATGTAAAGCTCATGCAATACCACTTATAGTTACACAGTACTTATACACAAGTAAAGACAATACTCAGTGTTACCAAAAATAAAGGTAGTTTATTTTGGTGACTGTTGGACTTTTGCTTATGCAGGGTCATCCCCAGTCTTTTTTGCCTCCTGCCTCCTATTTTTTTTCTGACCTGTTGCTGTTGGCTTTTCAACTCTGAGCACTTTACCACTGCTAACCAGTGCTAAAGTGCATATGCTCTCCTGTTTAAATTGTATGTAAGTGGTTCATCCATGATTGGCATATTTGAATTACTAGTAAGTCCCTAGTAAGGTGCACTAGAGGTGCCAGGGCCTGTAAATCAAATGCTACTAGTGGGCCTGCAGCACTGGTTGTGCCACCCACATAAGTAGCTCTGTAATCCTGTCTCAGACCTGCCACTGCAGTGTCTGTATGTGTATTTTTACACTGTAAATTCGACTTGGCAAGTGTACCCACTTGCCAGGCCTAAACCTTCCCTTTCCTTACATGTAAGGCACCCCTAAGGTAGGCCCTAGGTAGCCCCAAGGGCAGGGTGCAGTGTATGGATAAGGTAGGACATATAGTAATGTGGTTTATATGTCCTGACAGTGAAAATACTGCCAATTTCGTTTTCACTGTTGCAAGGTCTGTCTCTCTCTCATAGGATAATATGGGGGCTACCTTTAAATATGATTAAAGTGTAGATTCCCCTAGAGAGTAGATGGACATGTGGAGTTTGGGATCCCTGAACTCACAATTTAAAAATACATCTTTTAGTAAAGTTGATTTTGAGATTGTGCTTTTGGAAATGCCACTTTTAGAAAGTGAGCATTTTCTTGCTTAAACCATTCTGTGACTCTGCCTTGTTTGTGGATTCCCTGTCTGGGTCAGTTTGACAGTTGGGTTGTTTTTCACCTCACACCAGACAGTGACACAAAGGGAGCTGGGGTGTGATCTGCATTTCCTGATTAGCTATCTCTGCTAGGAGGGAGGGGTGGAGTGGTCACTCTCATCTGAAAGGACTGTGCCTACCTCTGACAATGCTGTCTCCAGCCCCCTGGTGTGTGTCTGAGGCCTTGCCTGGGCAAGGCAGGATTTCACAAGAAGGTGTGAGTCCCCTTTGAAGAAAGGTGACTTCAAAGACTAAAATGGGTATAAGAAGGGCACCCAAACTTACAAACTTTAGAAACACTTCTGGAATCAAGAGGAACTTCTGCCTGGAGAAGAGCTGTTAGCTGAGGAGGAAGTGCTGCCCTGCCTGTGACTGTGCTTTGTGGAGCTTTCCTGCAGTGCTGCTTCTGCCAGAGTAAGAGGGCAAAGACTGGACTTTGTGTGCCTTCCATCTTGAAGAAGAAATCTCCAAGGGCTTGATGTAGAGCTTGCCTCCTGTTGTTGAAGTCTCAGGGATAGCAAAGACTTCTGCCTGCCAGCACTTGGAGTCTCTGGAGAGACCCCTACTCTGCTCTGTGGTGCCCTTCCAGTTCCTGGGACCCTGAAAGGAGAGACTGGCAGCCTAAGGACAAAAATACACGCAGCGAGCGCCGTGCGGAGAAAAGATCGACGCGAATCCGATCGCGGCTGAGAAAACGACGCGACGCCGGTTCCGCAGCTGAGAAACGACGCCGCAGGAAACGCAACCGAAAAACCGACGCCCGGAGCAGGAGAAACGACGCGCAGCATCGCTGACGGAGGCTGAGAGATCGCACCCTGCGCCGCGGGACTTTCGGATCGTCGTGTGGCTGGCTTTTTCAACACGCACCGCCGTGCCGAGTTGTTTTCGACGCACACAGCCGTGCAAGGTTACTTTCGACGCACACCGCCCGTGCGGGGTTATTTTTGACGCAAACCAGGTACATTTTCACGCTAGCAGCGCTAGTGTGGTGTTACAACTACTTAAAGACTCTTTTTATTTTAAACCTTTAAAAAATCATAACTTGACTTGTGTATGTTGGATTTTTGTCGTTTTGGTCTTGTTTGGTCTAGATAAATATTTCCTATTTTTCTAAACTGGTGTTGTGTCATTTTGTAGTGTTTTCATTAAGTTACTGTGTGTGTTGGTACAAATACTTTACACCTAGCACTCTGAGGTTAAGCCTACTGCTCTGCCAAGCTACCAAGGGGGTAAGCAGGGGTTAGTTGAGGGTGATTCTCTTTTATCCTAACTAGAGTGAGGGTCCTTGCTTGAACAGGGGGTAACCTGACTGTCAACCAAAGACCCCATTTCTAACATTGGTGACCAGCGGTCGGGATTTGGACTTGTATTTGTACTTGACATACAGTAATTAAGTGTACACTACTGTTTTGATCTCAGACCACTACGTGACCACATACTACTTGTTTGGTGATCTTTTGATTTTTCTCTTAAGGACTCTTTTTATTCTACTTCCATGATTTTGCTGATCCCTTGACTGATTCTTCTTACTTCATTGGGAAATTATTTTTTTTCTGCCTTTGGAACTTTGCACTTGTGACCATCATGTCTCAATCTGGAGATGCAACAGCTGGAGCTGTGTTTGAAATGGAGAAACTGAAGGAGTACTCAGTTGCTCAATTGAAACAGTTCCTTAAAGATCTTGACTGTCCCACTGAGAGCTCCACCAGGGAGGGGGAGCTGCAACAGGCACAGAGGGCTTGGGTGACAATCAAGAAGGCTGGAGGGCACACAGAGGAGGAGAATATGGGTGGGGAAGTGCAGAGGATACACAGTGGTGTAGTGGAGGAACCTGTTACGCCTGGGGGGAGGGTCCCCGGGAGGGATGGCAGGGTGTCACCCAAGGGTCTGACTCCTGAAGAGTTACAGGACAGACAGGCAGAGAGGGAGTACCAATGGGAACTGAAAAAGCTCAGTTGGGAGTTGGAAGAAAGGAGGAGGAACTTAGAGATTAAAAAAATGATTTATGCTTACGAGCTTAAATTGAAAGAGCTGGAAGTCATGAGGGCTGAGTCCAGCTGGAATGGTGGCAGCAACAATTGTATATCCAGTGATGCTGCAGAAGTGCACATGCCCAGAGAGGTGGTGCCCTACTTGAAGGAGGGAGTTAACACACGCCAGGAGGTTCAGGGGTATGAGGTAGCTCCAGTGATGCACAGGGTCCCTGAGGTGGATTGGGGAACTGGCATGGGGAGTCATATTCCTACTGGTGGGAGGGACACTCTACTGACTCTAGTTGAGAGTGACAGGGAGAGGGGTTCCCCCCAGGTAGAAGTCCTGGTTATGGAGTGTGAAGACATCCCAGAAGAGTGTGGGTTGAGTGTCAGGGACAGTCAGGTACTGTCTCACCAGTCTCAGGAGGGTGATGTGGGGTGCTTTGTCAAAGCAGAGTCACTGGATGGTTGGGTGAAGGGTACGTTGGTTAATTCATGTGAGGGGCTGAGTGATGTAATTGCTGGAGAGCATATGTCTAGTCCTTATTTTCCAGAGCTATGCCAACACCAGGTGGAGTGTGAGTTCTCTGACCCCAGGGAGCTTACAATGGAGGCAGACTTCTGGGTGAGTACCAGAGAGTCTGAAGAGGCATTTGGGGGTGCTCCTGAGAGGAGTGGTCTAGGTAGTTCCCAACCAGGTGAGGTAGGGAAGGATTGTAGTGTCCCAGGTAGGTCCCAGTGTAGTGGGATGGGTGAGGGACCCCATGTCCAGTCTCAGAGGAGAGGGAATGGGGATGGGTTGAGGCCCAAGGTGCCCAAGATCCGGTCCCAGGTCCAGGAGGGTTCCCTGCGGGAACACCAGGAGGGGAGCCTAGCCTGTACCATAGGGCCATCTGTTGAGGGAGACCCCACAGTGTCAGGAGGACTTGAGGGGGCGGCTGTAGCCAGCATCCCACCAGTTCTGGTGTCTGGCAGTACCACTCCTAGTGAGGGGGTGCAGAAGTCCAGACAGAGGGTTGAGAGGGGGTTGCGGACCCCAGTGGAGAACCTGGAGGGTCAGGGGTCAGCTCTGAGAGCAGAGCCCCCCATGAATGACCTTGGTGAGACCATTTCTGGGCTGGGGGGAATCCAGACTCTGTCAGATGGGCAGAGGTCAGGAGACCTGCGCCAGCCAGACTCTTGTGTGGCCCTTCGGGACAGTGTGTCCCTTGAGGGGGGTAAGTGTGCCCCCCTGGAAGTCCTGGTGTGCCAGGCAATGGTTCAACCGCAGGGTGGTGACTCTGGGTTGAATGATCAGGTTCAGGGGGTAAACTCTGACCTGATGGGGGGTAAGTGTGCTCCCAAGGAAGTCCTGGTGTGCCAGGCAGTGGTTCAACCGCAGGGTGGTGACCCTGGGTTGGATGACCAGGTTCAGAGGGTAAACTCTGACCTGGTGGGGGGTAGGTATGCCCCCCAGGAAGCCCTGGTTTGCCAGGCAGTGATCCAGTCTGTGGGTACAGACCCTGGATTGGGAGGCCAGGTTAAGGGTGTCCCCCCTGACCTGGAGGAAGGGGCTACTGCTAACAGTGCCCCTACCATGTTGTCTTCTGGGGGGGCCACTCCTAGTTGGGTGGTTCAGGACCCCAGAAGAGAGGGCAGGGGGAGGGAAGCTTCACCCCTGGCCCTGGTCCAACCTGAAGGTACAGACCCCAGGTTGGAGGATCAGTTGCAGGTTAACATCCCTGCACTGATGGAAGAATTGTGCAGGACTGCTTCTACAAGCACCCTGACAGTTTTTGACTCTGGGGGTGCCGCTTCTGCAGGGAGGGTACAGAGCCCCAGAGGGGAGGACCAGGGTCAGGTTGCCATCCCTGACCTGGTGGAAGAGAGAGTGGTCAAAGAGTGCCAGGCACCTGGGGCTACCGCCCCCCACTCCCCACAGTCACAGTGGTTAGAGAGGCCTGAGGTCGGGCTCTCATCCCTGACAGTTGTCTGGGGCCACTGTGGCTTGCTGTCCTGGTGGACAGAGTTGCCCCTGGGGGGGGGAGGACGAGAGTCACACCCCGGGGGTGGAGTGGGCAACACCACTGTGTTGGCCCTGGTGGTACTATCTGCCCATTGCAATACATCTGTGAGCAAAGTAAAGTTAGGTGTTACACAGATGGTGTCTGTAGATGTGGAGAAGGGTTCCCCCTGGGTTAGCTTAGTGGGCCCTGAGAGTATGGACAGAGGGATCCAACTGGAGTCAGGAAGGCGTAGAACTGGAACATGCCCCTGCTGTTGTGGGCCTGGGTCCCTGTTCTATCGCCCCAATCAGGGAAGTACATCAAGGTATTGATTGTTCTCCCCTGGCTTTAGGCTGGTAGGGGGTCGTGTTGGACTTTTGCTTATGCAGGTGGCTTTTCAACTCTGAGCACTTTACCACTGCTAACCAGTGCTAAAGTGCATATGCTCTCCTGTTTAAATTGTATGTAAGTGGTTCATCCATGATTGGCATATTTGAATTACTAGTAAGTCCCTAGTAAGGTGCACTAGAGGTGCCAGGGCCTGTAAATCAAATGCTACTAGTGGGCTTGCAGCACTGGTTGTGCCACCCACATAAGTAGCTCTGTAATCCTGTCTCAGACCTGCCACTGCAGTGTCTGTATGTGTATTTTTACACTGTAAATTCGACTTGGCAAGTGTACCCACTTGCCAGGCCTAAACCTTCCCTTTCCTTACATGTAAGGCACCCCTAAGGTAGGCCCTAGGTAGCCCCAAGGGCAGGGTGCAGTGTATGGATAAGGTAGGACATATAGTAATGTGGTTTATATGTCCTGACAGTGAAAATACTGCCAATTTCGTTTTCACTGTTGCAAGGTCTGTCTCTCTCTCATAGGATAATATGGGGGCTACCTTTAAATATGATTAAAGTGTAGATTCCCCTAGAGAGTAGATGGACATGTGGAGTTTGGGATCCCTGAACTCACAATTTAAAAATACATCTTTTAGTAAAGTTGATTTTGAGATTGTGCTTTTGGAAATGCCACTTTTAGAAAGTGAGCATTTTCTTGCTTAAACCATTCTGTGACTCTGCCTTGTTTGTGGATTCCCTGTCTGGGTCAGTTTGACAGTTGGGTTGTTTTTCACCTCACACCAGACAGTGACACAAAGGGAGCTGGGGTGTGATCTGCATTTCCTGATTAGCTATCTCTGCTAGGAGGGAGGGGTGGAGTGGTCACTCTCATCTGAAAGGACTGTGCCTACCTCTGACAATGCTGTCTCCAGCCCCCTGGTGTGTGTCTGAGGCCTTGCCTGGGCAAGGCAGGATTTCACAAGAAGGTGTGAGTCCCCTTTGAAGAAAGGTGACTTCAAAGACTAAAATGGGTATAAGAAGGGCACCCAAACTTACAAACTTTAGAAACACTTCTGGAATCAAGAGGAACCTCTGCCTGGAGAAGAGCTGTTAGCTGAGGAGGAAGTGCTGCCCTGCCTGTGACTGTGCTTTGTGGAGCTTTCCTGCAGTGCTGCTTCTGCCAGAGTAAGAGGGCAAAGACTGGACTTTGTGTGCCTTCCATCTTGAAGAAGAAATCTCCAAGGGCTTGATGTAGAGCTTGCCTCCTGTTGTTGAAGTCTCAGGGATAGCAAAGACTTCTGCCTGCCAGCACTTGGAGTCTCTGGAGAGACCCCTACTCTGCTCTGTGGTGCCCTTCCAGTTCCTGGGACCCTGAAAGGAGAGACTGGCAGCCTAAGGACAAAAATACACGCACCGAGCGCCGTGCGGAGAAAAGATCGACGCGAATCCGATCGCGGCTGAGAAAACGACGCGACGCCGGTTCCGCAGCTGAGAAACGACGCCGCAGGAAACGCGACCGAAAAACCGACGCCCGGAGCAGGAGAAACGACGCGCAGCATCGCTGACGGAGGCTGAGAGATCGCACCCTGCGCTGCGGGACTTTCGGATCGTCGTGTGGCTGGCTTTTTCAACACGCACCGCCGTGCCGAGTTGTTTTCGACGCACACAGCCGTGCAAGATTACTTTCGACGCACACCGCCCGTGCGGGGTTATTTTTGACGCAAACCAGGTACATTTTCACGCTAGCAGCGCTAGTGTGGTGTTACAACTACTTAAAGACTCTTTTTATTTTAAACCTTTAAAAAATCATAACTTGACTTGTGTATGTTGGATTTTTGTCGTTTTGGTCTTGTTTGGTCTAGATAAATATTTCCTATTTTTCTAAACTGGTGTTGCGTCATTTTGTAGTGTTTTCATTAAGTTACTGTGTGTGTTGGTACAAATACTTTACACCTAGCACTCTGAGGTTAAGCCTACTGCTCTGCCAAGCTACCAAGGGGGTAAGCAGGGGTTAGCTGAGGGTGATTCTCTTTTATCCTAACTAGAGTGAGGGTCCTTGCTTGAACAGGGGGTAACCTGACTGTCAACCAAAGACCCCATTTCTAACAGTGACACAGTACCAAAAATATCTTAGAGGCAATACTCCTTATGGAGGTAAGTATTCTACACAATATATACACTAGACACCAAAATAAGGTAAGTAATTAGACATAGGATAGTGCAAACAACAGGACATGCTATAGAATGCAATAGGAGAAAATTGGTCTAGGGGCAACACAAACCATATACTAAGAAAGTGGAATGAGAATTACGAATTCCCCCCTAGACAAGTACAGTGTGTGCAGAATCACTGGGAGAGTAAGAATACAGTAAAGGTAAGTAAATTACCCCACCCCAGAGCCCAAAAAAGCAGGAGTAAAGTACTGCAAGTTTCCTTAGGACACTACACCTTGTGATTGGGATTATTGCAAGAACCAACCAAGTCTGCAAACAACAAACAGTGGATTCCTGGACCTGAAGACCCGGAAAAGAAGGAGACCAAGTCCAGAAGTTGAAAGAAGTTCCAGGAGCCCCTTCCAACCCAGAAGAGGGTGCAAAAGAAGAGTCTCTGGGTGCAGAAGACTGCAGAAATGCACCCTAGGAAGATGCCAGAGGGTTCCTGCATGAAGCAAAGGATGTCCCATGTCGTGAAGTTGGATGCAGGTGAGTTTTGGCACTGGATTCCTCCAACAAGTCTTGGTTCCAGCAAAGTCGCGTTTTGTCTCAACTAGGTGCTATCTGGACCCAAGAGGGACCTGGGAGCCTCAACTCAGTATGATGAGGAAGAGGGGGCTCTCAGCACTTCAGAGAGCCCTCAGAGCACAGATAGCACCCACAGGAGTCCCAGGACATGGGGACAAAGGAGGTGCAAAATCTGGTTGGTGCAGCACTGTTCAGGAAGGTCCCATGCCGCAGTAGATCAACTCAGCGAGTTGAGCATCGCAGGATAGAGTGTTGGGGATTTGGGCCAGGCTGTGCATGAAGGTATTTTGCAAATAGTGCACAGAGGCCTCAGGAGGTGAAGAAGACATGGTGCACAGGGGTACTGTCGTTCTGAGGGAAGGTAAGGTCTTACGTCCTACAAATTGCGACAGCAGGACCTCAGGACAGTCTGTGTCGATGGGTTCCATGCTCTGTGTTCCAAGGAGCATGCTCGTCTCTGTGAGAGGAGTCTAAGAGAACCGGTCGTCGACTTAGAAGGTGCTTGCGTGAGCAGGGGAGTAACTCCGTCACCCCACGGAAGATTTCTTCTGGTGCAGGGTGAAGACAGGGAGACCTCAGAGCGTGCACTCCATGGAAACTGTTGCAGTTGCTGGCTGGAGCTGAAGTTGCAGAAGAAAAGTATCCCTTGTGGATACTTTGTTGCTTTTACAGCAGTTCCTGGAGCAGGCTGTGGTGATCTGAGGTCAGAGGTTGAAGTAGTAGTTGCAGAGGATTCCTGCTGGAAACTTACAAGTAAAATCTGAGGAGAACCCAGAGGAGAGACCCTAAATAGCCCGAAGAGGGGGACTAGCTACCTTATCAGGTAAGGACCTATCAGGAGGGGTCTCTGATGTCTCTGATGTCACCTGCTGGCACTGGCCACTCAGAGCCCTACAGAGTGCCCCCACACCCTGCAAAGCAAGATGACTGAAGTCTCGGACACATTGGAGGAGCTCTGGGCACCAAACCTATGGTGGTGATGGACAGGGTCCCCTTTCCTTTGTCCAGTTTCGTGCCAGAGCAGGGGACAAGGGGTCCCTGAACCAGTGTAGACTGGCTTATGCAACCATCTGTGCCCTTCAAACCATTTCCAGAGGCTAGGGGAGGCTACCCCTCCCCAACTTGTAACACCTATTTCCAAAGGGAGAGGGTGTAACACCCTGCTTTCAGAGGTAATGCTTTGTTCTGCCTTCCTGGGACTGAGCCGCTCAGACTCCAGGAGGGCAGAACCCTGTCTGTGAGGTGGCAGCAGCTGTAGTCCATTATGGAGCCACCAGGATGCATGGAATTGGCTCCCAATACCAGATTTGGAATGGGGGGACAATTCCATGATCTTAGACACCTTACCTTGCCATATTCGGAGTAATCTTAGTGCACGCGTGTAATAACATCCCCACACTCACAAAGTCCCAGGAAATAGCCCTGAACTATGTGCGTCCGCCTTTGCTAGTGCAAGTGTGCCCTCACATTTAGTAACGTTGCACCTAACCTTGAGCAAGTGAAGGTTGAACATATAGGTGTATTATAAGTTACTTAAGTGCAGTGAAAATGGCTGTGAAATAACGTGTGCGTTATTTCACGCAGGCTGCAGTGGCAGTCCTGTGAAAGGGTTTGTCTGAGCTCCCTATGGGTGGCAAAAGAAATGCTGCAGCCCATAAGGATCTCCTGGAACCCCAATGCACTGGGTACCTAGGTACCATATACTAGGGACTTTTAAGGAGGGTCCAGTGTGCCAATTGAAATTGGTAAATGAAGTCACTAGCCTATAGTGACAAATTTAAAAGCAGAGAGTGAGGTACTGGGTTTTTCAGAACCGGTACTGATCCGGTAACCCAGTGGTGCCAGGGTACACCCAAAGACCTCGGGTACTTTCCTGATTCAGACCACAGAAACTCAGAGTCTTCTAGGTGAAGTCAAAGATCGAATTTATTGGCTGCAACCAAGTAACAAGCGTCCTAGAAGTACAACAGCACGGTTTGTATGTTCTCAGGAGACTGTGTTTCAATGCAAAGTCAGGTTTCCTTATATACAGTTTTTTAAGCTTCAGGCAAACATTCTTGACATTTTGGTTGGTCATTCACATGTTTTCACTACAAAGGAAAAAACAGTGTCATGATGAAACCTCATATTTCATGTCATCCAACCCATAATAAATTACCCGGCAAGGCCTAGTATTTTACATCAGATAAGTGTGGACCCCCAATAAAAACGGGCACCTCCCCCTCGTAAAGTAAGAAGAAGAAAAGAGCAGGTGCAGGTGTGAGCAAGATTAGGCAGGGTGTGTGAGCGATAATAAGGGTTTTATGGCATGGTGTGCCTTGATGCTATCTGATTCGGCCACTGGGAGAGGGACTGACCAAACAGGTTTGGCCTGAGGCAATGGTTCCAGCTTGCCCAGGTCAGAGAAAAGTCAATCAAGGTGTACGTGTCCTTGGAATCAAATCTGACTGTATTATAAGCCTATGTGAGGGCAACTTTTAAAAATGGCTGCCGTGTATAAAATGGGAGCCACGAGTGCAGGACGAAAATGGCGATTTCGAGGTGAAAACGCTGCTGGAATTGAGCGAAAATGCTCATGCTTAGTGTACTAGTCATTATCGGTCTTTTGATACTAAAATCGTACTGCTGTGGCAAAGTAAATTACATGGGTCCAGAATTTTTAGAACCACAAGAGAGCATAAGCACTGAGGTTCTGATTAGAGGAGCCTCAGTGACATAGTCAAGCACTATATAGACACATACATTAGGCCATAAACTATGAGCGCTGGTGTCCTGACCAGCAGGATCCCAGTGAGACAGGCAAAAACATACTGACATACAGGTAAAAATGGGGGTAACATGCCTAGAATAATGGTACTTTCCTACAACACATAAAACTGTTTTTAACTCATACTAAAGTGGATACGTCCTTATTACCCCATAGTTCAGCACCATATAGGGCAGAGAGCCCAATGCCTACTGATTGTATACTTGCAGGGCTGGAGAAATAGGCCAAAATTGAGAACCCTTGTGCAATTTCACTTTCCCCCTGAGATGTGCTCTAACTTATGTCTGCACTTTGCTATATGCTTTTGCCAGTTAAAGTTTTCAGTGAGGGTAACGCCCAGGTAATAAAAATGTAGACATGTTCCAAAGAAGACACTCTAAGTTTGAGATTTGGGCGAGTGGTGGGACATTGATTAAAAGCCATATATTTCTATATGTATTCTTCATATAATATAATTAATGTTAATTTCTAGGCCCCTAAGTATTCCAAACATATCAAATCTATGAAGAATGTTTTGGAGGTCCCTGGGGGATTTAGACAGGAGCAACGTATCATCAGCAAACATCATAGCTGGTTCCCTGATATTTGCTAAACAGGGTGCATCAGATTTGCAGTAGTCTACAAAGACTGCAAGATCATCAATAAAAAGGGTGAAAAGAGAGGGGGCAAGTACACAGCCCTGCCTGACCCTACTATTTATGGGGAACAGATTTGTCAGTTCCCACTTCTGCCCACATTTAACTTGGGCACATTTATTCTCATTGAACCTCATAATCCTTTTAAGCAAATAGGGCAGAGCCCTCTTGTCAAATAGAACCTGCCAAAGTTTGGATCGAGGTATAAGGTCAAACGCTGACTTGAAATCAATGAACACCACATAGAGATTTCCCTGTCCTAACTGAACAAAATTCCAGTATAGCAAATGAAGGCATAAAACCTGGTCAATAGTGCTCGTTCACTCTCCAGCTTGCAAGGGGGTTAGTATCTTTGCAGTTGGCATCCATTCCTGCAGTCTGGCCAAAATTACCCATGTAAAACGTTTTTGGGTGCTGTCAGTCAGACTAATAGGCAGATCATTGGCCGTTAGATCATGATCCCCCTTTTTAAAAATACGATTGATCTCAACCCCAGCCTATGATGGTGTGGTAGCAGTCCCTTTCATAATTGCACTTAAATTTAAAGCAAGATAGGGACTCAATGCCTCTATCTTATCTAAGAAGAGATCCCCAGCAACCTGATCAAGCCTCAGTGTTTTCTGTATGGCTTGTGCAGCCTCCTAAATGCTAATAACCAATAAATCAGAATGATCACCGAGCGACCCTGTTAGGTCAAAAGGCAGCCCAGGGGCTTCGATCAGCTCTACAGTAGGATAGAGATTTGAAAAATGGTTGACCCAGTCAGGCATTGAAATATGATTTTCAAAAGGGCAAGAGCTTTCCAGGCTGCCAGTCACTATTATATTCCAAAACGAATGATGATCACCTTGCCTTATGGCTCCTAGAAATCCTTCCCATTTCCTCTTTTCCCACTCTATCTTAGCTTCCTGAATGGCAAGTTTATAGGCTTTTCTAGAATCTTGGATAATCCAACAATCATGTAGTTTAATGGCACATGATAACGTCTTTCTTGCATTCCCACAATGACTTGTGTACCATGTGGAGGATCCCTGTCTCTTACCAACACAACTAGATTTCACATAAAACAGCTGTCTCAAGCTCTGGAACAATTCTGAGTGCATGTTACTCCATTTGATCAGAGCCTCCCCCTCCAAGTCAAGCTGGTCTAATAACTGTACCAGCTACACTAATCCATCCGCAACCAGGTTATAGATTTGACCAACTGTGTCCTTAGATTGAGTAACAACGCTCCATTTAAGCCTGCATCTATTAGTAGACAGGACAAGCCTCATGTCAAAGGGTTCATTGAAATTATCCGTAGTATGCATTTTTATCTCTGAGGCCAGGGCTTTATGGTCACTGTCCAGTTGTGCTAAAACAATCATATCGAATAAATTCCTCCACAGCCTGATATCAAGCAGAAAATAATCAATAAACCTTGTGCCCAGAGGCCGATTAAAAGTGAAATTACCAGTTTTATTGGAGGATGACCTCCCATTACAGGCTCTTAAACCATGATTCAATGAAAGCGCATTGAGTTGCATTGATGAGGAGGGCTATTTTTTTATGGGGAGTATAGACTAATAATGGTCTTCTTCGGATGTATCCAGCCTAAGATGAGTGTCTAAGGGCTCAAACTAATAGTTAAGGTCAACCCCGACTAACTTAACCACTTCAACAGGGAGTGTCGCCTGATGAGAAGACAGCAAACTAATTACCTCCGACTCCGGTTTGTTCCCAAATGACCTTCAGTAAACATCATATATATTCTATGAAAAGTTACTTTCCATGGTGAGGTTAATACACAGTAAGTCTGGTGAGACTAATTTAAGTTCCTTGATTTTACACAATAAGGAGATTTTAACCCAAGTTATTACACCTACTGAGGGTCTGCCTCTCCCACAGGACATTCCTGGCCAGACAGTATGTACCAAACCCGGAATCATAAAGGGGGTGGATGACCAAGTCTCTGGAAACATACATATATCAAAAGCATTTATAAAAGCACCCCACACTTGGTTGGACAACTTGGACAAAAGTCCTGCCACATTCCACGAAATCAACTTAACGGTGGAATTAATGACCGTGGACTTATCACTGGGGCCAATATCATATCATATACTGGGGTGGAGAAGTGTGGCTCAATGGTTAGAGCGGCAGACCCTGATGCAGAAATCTGGCCCGGGACCAAGGTTCAATTCCCGCCTCGTTGGGTCTTGGGCTCAATTTCCTCAGACCTGATAATTCTCACACCAGTGCCTAATCTAATTCATGGGTCCCACTCTGTAACTCTGGGCAATAGCTTGCTTAATCTCCACAACGGCCCCAACAGTGCTGGGATGCCTGGCTTCACCTTGGAGGTTGCCCAGGAGTGGGCACCTCACAGGGAAAAGCCAGGAGGGGTTCCACAGCGGTATGCGTACAGCACCTTGAGACCCTAACGGGTGAGTAGTGCGCTATACAAGTACGAAGTTTAATATCACAATGGGTCATTGAGTCAGTCAATGTCAGCCAACACATCAAAGTTATTATGGGTAGGTAATCTGAGAGTTAGGGGAGGTGGGGGGGCTCTAGGTAGACTCAGGGGAACCCTACCAAGTGCTCTATCACTAACTCTGGGAATATGGGGACCTGGCTTATAAAAGTACCCCAGTGGCAGTGCCACAATACTCAGTTGACATTATGCTTACTCATAGGAGCAAAATGTCCCATGGCTCTTGCTCGTCCTCTGCTGATGGCCTCTGGGTGGGCACCAGCACCGGGTTGTGGGAGGGGAAAAAACCTAAACTGGTTTGCAAAGTCATTCACATTTAATAGTTATATGTTTTAAATTTTACATTCTACTTCTTTCTTTGCAATTGCTGACCCCCTGAGTAGGCATTGTGGACCCCTAAGGCCCTCCACAGACCACAATTTAGGAATTATCTCTCTATTTCACTACAATAATTGACCCTTACTTCCTGTTCCTCTTTGTCACAGGAGTTCCTTTTCTGCTATTTCCGAACTTCGTACATGCCAAATTTTGTTTGTACACGAAACAGGATCAGTCACTGGCCCAGATTTACTAAGAGTTCACACAATGCAGGGCAACAAAAAAAGATGCTGTGTTGTGTGAACTGAGGAGCACAGAACTCTACAATATATACAAAGAAATTACACAGTCGTGGTCTCAATACACTGGCACACTTTGTTCAGCCATGCATCAATGCAGCACCCTTGTGCCATAGTTAAAGAGTGTCTGTGTTGTGGTCTGCATAGTTTTTGTGCAGGAAGGGTACTTTTCCTGGCCAAAAAGTAAGCTTTAAGGCTATTTCCTCTGTGTATGTATGAGGAAAAAAACAAGGGAAAATAAAGTTATTTCTACTCGCTGCTTCTGCCTCAAGAAGACAAAGGATTATGGCATAAATCTTTATCTACAAGTGTTTGTAGATATTGATTTGCATCAAAATCCATGGGTAGAAGCACGGAAAAACCCATGCTCCACTCATGGAACGCCTCCCTGGCGAAAAGTAATGCAACGCAGTTCCTTGAGCTGTGTAGCAATACCTTTTGTTACAAACCAAACAAATAATCATTTGAGTTAGCTTGAAAATCCCAAACAGGTTTTTGCATCATGAAAAAGGTGTACCTTGCTTCAAAAAAACAATCCTGCCTATAGCCCAGGCATCTCTTGCACTATGACTACCTAGCTCTGTATCACGTCTCAGATATTCTGTGGTTAGCATATATTAAGAGAACTTTTAGCAATCTGAAAACTGCATTTGTATGCATAACCAGAAAGTATCTCAGTCCAATCAATATCCATGGTAAAAGGATGCTTCTGTAATGCACGCCAAGAAGCCCAACTTGAGGTGGGACAAGCCTTACAGTCCAGAGACCTCCTCCAGCCATTAAGCCGTATATCTGCCCCAGGGGTTTATCTGTCACCCACTGATGATGCCTGGCCCAGATTCTTTCTTTCTAGGATTCTTTTTGATTTAGTTCACTTTCTGGTGGCCTTTCCTACTCAGTGCCCCTACTTCACAAATTTTCAGATCTGCCCTGGTGATGATTCTTCCAGGCAAAGCACTATCCACGTTATGCTATTTTACCCTCTCTATATTTCCCATCTGAAGCGTTTTTAGCCCCGTTTTTACTTTATGCTAATATTAGGCATCATACACATGCCATTTCATTTTTACAACAACTGGGTAGACCACAAGTTTGTAATGTGGCAATTATTTAAATAAAATGATTGCTGGTTATTAGGAATAATAGCAGGTCTGTCAGGATGGTATTTTAATGCTGTTTGTAAGCAGCTTTTATTGTTTTCTAACTGTAAAACAACATAGGGGGTCATTCCAAGTTCGGCGGGTGGCGGTTGCCGCCCGCCAAACTTACCCCGTCAAATGACCGCTCCGCGGTCAGAAGACCGCGGGGGCCATTCAGACTTTCCCGCTGGGCCGGCGGGCGCCTGCCAAGGGAGCGCCCAGCGGGAAAGGCCCTGCAACACAGAAGCCGGCTCCGAATGGAGCCGGCGGTGTTGCAGGGGTGCGACGGGTGCAGTTGCACCCGTCGCGATTTTCACTGTCTGCTATGCAGACAGTGAAAATCATGCTGGGGCCCTGTTAGGGGGCCCCACGACACCCGTTCCCCCCATCCTGTTCCTGGCGGTAAAAACCGCCAGAAACAGGCTGGCGGGAAGGGGGTCGGAATCCCCAAGCAAGCAGCGCCGCCATGGAGGATTCTCCCAGCCGGGGGAAATCCGGCGGGAAACCGCCAGACCCGGCTGGGTGACCGCGGCCTTACAGCCGCGGTCAGAATCCCAAATGAAGCACCGCCAGCCTGTTGGCAGTGCTTCCGTGGTCATCCACCCTGGCGGTCGATGACCGCCAGGGTTGGAATGACCCCCATATTCTTGAGTGATGAAATACTGTATTAAGTCAGATTTTCAGGGTAACATGATATCAACTGTATTTTCCTTTTGGGCTGTTTTTTTGTATTTGTGTGGTTTTATGGTTATTTATAGCCAACTAAAGTTGAACTGACTGACTGACTGAGGTACTCTCAAGTGATGTGAGGAGGTCACTGAGAGGCAATGGGTTCAAAGGTAGGAGTACTCAAAAAACTGTTCAGGCGATTACGTTACAGAGCCATGCTCTTAAAGGAACATAGCATTAGTTCTACATAGGACAGCTAATGTGCTTGAAATAATACACAGTAGGTCTCAATTGTGACACAACCAAAGACGTCTTCAGCTGTGGAGGATCAGGCAACATGAGAGAGGCAAATAGTTCCTTACTGTAGTGTGATTTGCAATTGACAAAATGACTCATTCAAAGTAATAAACACCGGTCACATGCCAGATGTGACTTATTAGTTATTTATTTTACCATAATCATGAATATGTAGAAGCACGTGCCAATAACATTGCTACCAATGATACATGACATTAATGTGTCACAGTTCCAGTATACTGTTGTGATGTGTCTTTAACTGTGATGTACCTAATGGATTCTTAGATACATCACAGTGAATGACTGCAACTAGGCAACAAGGGGAGTTGGGAACAGAATGTGGGTAGAACGACAGGAGAAGCAACCTTCGTGTAATATGTTATGTATTCCTATTTGTATTTTAAACACTTGTTATGTTTGATGTACCTTCGTATTCACCGTTCTTCCTCACGCGCAATGCCTCACGCGCTATGTTTCCTTTTGATTTTGTGTTCTCTTGTAGGCAGCTCTGCTTGACGATCCGTGTTCGAGGTTCTGAAGCCAGGCAGTTGGAGTCGGACCCTCGGATCGGATGGTCTTGCTCCTGCTGTCGTGGGTTCCTATTTTCTGAGAATAAACCTGTTCCTTTTTAAAGAACTTTTCCTGGTTTACTGGCGTCTTCTTACCACCCTTACATCATATTTGGTACCAGGAGTGGGGTAAGAGATGTTGCATTTGGGACACATCGACTTATAATCTCCCTCTGTATTTTGCTGACCTTAGTGCAGAAGTTTTACAGAGCGAGAAAGTACTTCCTGGAGCGTATTACCTCTTCTGGAGATTCTTTGCCGACCGGAGTGTT
This sequence comes from Pleurodeles waltl, assembly GCF_031143425.1. NCBI lineage: Eukaryota > Metazoa > Chordata > Amphibia > Caudata > Salamandridae > Pleurodeles > Pleurodeles waltl. The sequence continues at coordinate 206,249,637 of NC_090448.1, forward strand.
AGCGCTGCTAGCGCAAAGACATACCTCAGAGCAGCGTAGTGGATCTCCTGGAGATTTTTCTCGACCGGAGCGTTAGCGCTGCTTGCGCAAGGCAATGCTGGCTCCGACCCTGTGAACTGTCTTGGCAGGCAGTGCGGACGTCTTCCATCTTCGCTTTGAAGCTGCTGTTTCTGTTAACAGCGCAAGGGCCCCTCCAGGTTTCTGCGTGCGCACGCTGTCCTGCTCGTGTTCTTCAGCATCAATATGCAAACTGTGCATGTCCTGGCGCCAGAATAACCTGCATGAACATGCCGTCGCACGTCATCAGTTGTCAATGACTAGACTGCAGGAGAAGAGAGCACTGAATCTACACTATTTCTACGTTTCTCCATGTTCTGAGTCAAGTATCTAGAAGACATTGTTTCCATAGCAATTGTACTTAAACTCTGCTGTTATTTTGTGAAAGTGTTACTTGCATTTTCCTGCCGTTTGGGTCATTGCTAGAAATGGGGAAATTAGTTTTTATTTGTTACCGACACATAGAAAATTAAACTTGTTTTTATTTTAGTTGTCAGCAGTTGTATCCTGTGCTTTATTATTTAGACAGCTGTACTTCAAGTTTTCTCTTGGTTGGAACTCATTCACACAGACTTTTAGGGCAGCATTTACAAATTTCTTAGTTTGTTGCCTTTTGTCCTGCTGCGCAACTGGTGTTTTATGTAAGTATAGCACGCCTGTGTTTTAGATTTATCAAATATTCCTGTGATGGCTTCCTATCAGAATGGTGTCCAACCTCCGTCCTTTTTACCAAAAAATGGGAAGCCATAGTTAAAGTGGTCAGAGTGGTAAAGAATATTTGAGAACTACCTTGTAGCCATTGATGCCCACATGTTCTCTCCTTCAAAGAAAATGGCCCTGTTATTTAATCACTTGGGAGTAGCAGGACAACGTGTTTTTGACAATTTGCCACCCATTCCTTCTCCCCTTTCCAATGGTATGTTATGGAATGAGTATGAAGAGGGAAAAGCTAGAATGATGAAACAGTATGCGGATGAGTCCAGCGTTTTATTGGAGAGATTCAACTTTGCCATGTGCAAGCAGGCTGCTGATGAGTCAGTAGAGGAGTATGTGGCTACTTTGTGTGTTCTTGCTGCCAAATGTGATTTTGGTGCCAATGTTAATCCTTATATCAGAGATCAATTTGTTTTCTACTGTTTTTCAAAAAAGATACAGGAACGCCTTCTAGCGTGCCGAAACCCGACCTTAATAGAGACCATAGATATTGCAAAAAGCATTGAAAGGTCCATTGTATCTTCCAAAGCTCTATCTAGTCTTAATCATCACATGGGTGTTAGCTCACTGGTAGAGGAAGATTATGGCCCTCATTCTGACATTGGCGGGCGGAGGTCGCCGCCCGCCAGACGGGAACCGCCATTTGGCCGCCCGCGGTCAAAAGACCGCTGGGGCCATTCTAACTTTCCCGCTGGGCCGGCGGGCGCTACCTAAGGTAGCGCTCGTCGGCCCAGCGGGAAAGGGGCCTGCAACACAGAAGCCGGCTCCGAATGGAGCCGGCGGTGTTGCAGGTGTGCGACGGGTGCAGTTGCACCCGTGGCGCTTTTCACTGTCTGCATAGCAGACAGTGAAAAGCAGGCTGGGGCCCTGTTAGGGGGCACCAGGACACCCGTTCCCGCCATCCTGTTCCTGGCGGTAAAAACCGACAGAAACAGGGTGGCGGGAAGGGGGTCAGAATCCCCATGGCGGCGCTGCTTGCAGCGCCGCCATGGAGGATTCGCCCAGCCGGGGGGAAATCCGGCGGGAAACCCCCGGACCCGGTTTTCCGACCGCGGCTTTACAGCCGCGGTCGGAATGGGCAATGAAGCACCGCCAGCCTGTTGGCGGTGCTTCAGTCATCCGTGGCCCCCAATGTCTGTACTGTTTCTGACAAATCCCAGAGAAGTAAGAGAAATTTTAGTCAAAAGATGAGCATGCCTGTCTGTTTTAGATGTGGGTCTTATAATCATTTAGGCAATTGCTCTTCCTGTCCTGCTGTGAACAAAAAATGTTTAAAGTGTAAAATAATTGGCCATTTCCAAAAAGTATGCAGGATGGGTAAATTTAAATTAAGCCCCAGTACCAATACATCCAAAATGCATGTCAGTAATGTTTACACTACAGAATCAGAGAATGATATTTCTGAATGTATGAACAGACTCTCCAATGTTGTGTTGACTGTTGGTACACACAGTGATCAAAGTTTTGACGAAGGGAAAATCAAAGGACCCCTTTGTGAGGCTAGTATAGGCGAGAAGCAATTAATGATCATAGCAGAATCATTGCTGACAGGACTTATTATTCATTATGGCAAAATCCTCCTAAGTTGCTGTGTCCGGATATTAATCCAAAAGCTTTCAGCGATCAGGATATAGACATATTGGGGTACTTTTGGTCGAATCTGTCTATTTTAGGAAGATCAATACATACTAAAATCTATGTAGCTGTCAAATGTAGAGATATTGTTGGTTGGAGGGATTTAGCTAAGCTTGGCATTGTACTACGCCCTGGTCATTGTACACCCATTATGTTAGGTAACTTGCCGACGAGCTCCACTTCTGTTTTGTCAGTGTTATCTTCATAGTCAATTTTCAGTGATCTTAAACTCAAATTTGCTAAGGCAGTGGTTCCCAACCTGTGGTCCGGGGACCCCTGGGGGTCCGCGAAGCCTTCTCAGGGGGTCCGTGAGAGCATCGATAATGAAAAAATATTAACAAATATTGACAAATTAGGTCCCCAGCTTCCAGTAATGACTCAGGCGGGGGTCCATGGATTCCCACGATGATTCATTGGGGGTCCCTGGGTTCCATTAATGTTAAAGTGGGGGTCCACAGAAATCAAAAGGTTGGGAACCACTGTGCTAAGGTATTCCAAGACAAAGTGGGAAACGTAAAAGGATTTGAACACAGTATTAAGTTGAAGAAAGAAGCTCTACCTGTGGTTCACAATGTCAGGCCAGTACCCTTAAGTATTAGAGAAAAGCTGAAAGAGCTTTTAGCAAATTAATGTTTGAAGGTATAATTACTCCCACAGATTCCTCTGAGTGGGTTTCACCTATTGTTCTCACAAAGAAAAGATCAGGGGACTTGAGATTATGTGTTGACTTGAAGTCACTCAATAAAAACATACTAATAGGTTGTCATCCCTTACCCCACATACAGGAGCTCATAGCTGGCATAGGGAATTCAAAGTATTTTTCTACTATTGACCTACATCCAGCATACCATCAGATAACCTTAAGTGAGGAATCTCAGGCGCTTACTACCTTTATCACTCCTTTTGGGGCGTATAAATATCGCAGACTTCCTTTTGGCCTGGCATCCGCAGCTTCCATCTTCCAAAAAATGATGGGTTCCTTGTTTAGTGGGATGAAAAATGTGGTAGCTTTCCAGAATGATATTTTAGTTCACAGCGTCACATCAGAAGAGCATATTGTTCTTTTGAGCAAAGTTTTCGACATTCTGCAATCTCATGGTATGACTGTCAAAGCTGATAAGTGCAGGATTCTAGCTGAACAAGTAGAGTATCTTGGCCACACCATTTCAGTGGAGGGAATAAGACCTAAACTTTGTAATCTAGAAGCTATTAAAAATGCTCCTCCGCCCTGTGATAAAGATGCCTTACGCTCTTTCCTGGGTCTCTGCGAATACTATGCCCGTTTTGTGCCCGGGTATGCTTTGATTGTACAACCATTGAGGTCTTTACTCAAGAAAGGACAGAAATTTGTCTTGGATACCAAGGTGCATACTACTTTTAAAAAAAATCAAAGATTTAGGGGGTGATTCCAACCTTGGCAGGCGGCTACCGCCGCCCGCCAGGCGGGAACCGCCAAACGGCCAGGCGGGAACCGCCAAGCGGCCACCGTGCGGCCGCAATAACGCGGCCCCCATTCCAACATTCCCGCTGGGCTGGCGGGCGCTAACCATGTTAGAGCCCGCCGGCCCAGCGGGAATGAGGCCGCAACACAGGAGCCGGCGGTGTTGCGGCCGTGCGACGGGTGCAGTTGCACCCGTCGCGCTTTTCACTGTCTGCCATGCAGACAGTGAAAAGCAGGCCGGGGCCCTGTTAGGGGGCCCCTGCACTGCCCATGCTAGTGTGTGTTGCCCCCTCAAAACCACCACCACCAAGGGCAGAGGAGGCTACACACACATCAGAAGATGAAGACGTGAAACAGATCACCTTCACCCGTAGGAGTACCCGTAGGAGTACCCGGTAGCACCAGCCCAGCCCATGTTGTCAAGCACATGCCAGTCTTGCTACAGTTGGTAACATGCACTGTTCTCCAACACACAGTTTACCTTACCACTATGGACTGCAATTGTCTCTCACTACCTAATTGTCAATTCACGTTCCTCTGCACTGAATAGCACTCCATCGCAGCATGTCCAATGACATGTCCCTCAACATTGCACTTGGGTTGCGTCACAATAGAATGAGTCACACTAATGGACTCACAATCCTGGACCATGTAAATATTGCACTACAGCACTTTAAAATAAACAGCACGTACACAACCACTTTGTCTCTGTGTAATGTGACACATCTACTGTGCAGGAATTTTGTGATGCATGTAACATGTCAATGGCCACAGAATGTCAATACAATAGTGTAGAAAGAATGTGGTCTGATATCTATGCAACAGGGTCTGGATTTTATAACCATCTGTGCTGCCTGTGGCTCATTTCTGAAGTTAAAGCATCACAAACAGTATAATGTTGTGTAAGAATTGTATATGTCACGCCCCAGGTATCTACAAGATGAAACTCAATGTTGCCCAGATCCCCTACAGACAATCTTTGTGTATGTGACATATGACTCTAAACTTAAATCCCACAACCACACCACAGAGCAGGGATGGATGTGTAAGAGTGTTTGGACAATAATGTCACCTGGGAGTACATTGAAAAAAACTCATAGGTGTGATTTATGTATACTGAACTTCATAATATTATGACACCACTCAGTTTATCAGGGTTCACATGAACATCAGGCTGCAGGCAGACGTCCCTCAGCGCCCAAGATTCCAACATAGGACCCAAACGTTGACAGCTTTAAAATCACACCTATCTCTACAATACATGGGGACCATAGTCACCTTGAGTGGTGGGTTCAATGGATGGCAGATGCATAGATACTTTGTTGTAGCTGCCAATGTGACAGCTCATTTGGAAGTGGGAATAAACATGTCAAGAATGGGATGTGGATGCAGGAGGGAACACACAGGCAAACACAAATTTGTCACTGTACACTCATGCAAAGGCCCAGCTCCGCAAGCATATGACATATACCATAAAGGAGTACTTAAACGTTATTACATATGTATGAAAGAAAACTTAAACTATGTCAAACACCTATACTAACCTAACCTATCCTAACTATACATTACCCACAACTGCCCCTAACTACCCTATGCTAAACTTACTTACCACATGAAACTAAACACTCTAAACATCAACCCCCCATCCCCTTATATGTCGGGACACGTGCAGGACAACATATACCAACCTAAACACATACTAACTAATACTAAACAAATATGTTTTTTTGTATTTTTTTTTAATGCACTTAAACCCCAACATCAACCCCCACCCACAAACCAACATGAAATAATATCACTCCCCTAGTGGGGAGGGGACGGACTTAGGAGTGAGGAAAAACTGTACTCAGAGGTTTGCCCTCCTCAGATTTTTTTTTATAGACTTCAGTCTCCTGCTGTTGCGGGCCACCTCTTGCTGGAGACTGTCCATGCGCCTCATCATCCTTCTCATGTCCTGTTGTAGGTGGCGCAATGCGGCCATGTCCATACCACCTGCTGTCGTGGTTTGTGTGGCACTAGATGTTGCAGGTGCTGGTGCCGTGGTTGGGGGTGATAGTATAGATGGTGCAGCAGTTGTGACTTGTGCTGCAGATGTAGACAGTCCAGCTTGAGTGGCTGAGATTCCAGTGTCCACTGTGCCTGAAATCGGGGTGGAGGCGGCGCCTGTTGTGGCCAATGCTGGCCCCCCTTGGATAAAAGCCCTCCATGCTCCTGTGGCTCTTTCTTAATGATGGTGCCTTCCCATCATGCGATACCCAGCCTCCACATTGAGGATGTGCCTGTACCACACTGCCCGCCTCTGAAACTCACAAATTTCCTGAGCATTCATGTGGGCAGCTGTAAAAAAGAGACAGGCAAACATTAGTGTCATCATTGTGTGATGCATGCACAGATGATAATTTAACACTTCCTCACAAATAGCGCATGCAGTCCAAATCTCAGTAAAGATGATAGAATGTCCCTGAGGAATGACATGCCAATGCAGCCTACCCATCAACTATCTAACAGCACAGCAATGCACAACAAGGTGTATACCAAATTAACTGATCTGTGCATATATGTAGTGCAATTGGTCACATTACAAATGCTGCAAGTACTCAACATGTGCCAGTCCACTAATCCCTATCATCTGGATCAACTTCAAGTCACACAAGACCTGTGATTAGTATATGGAACTGGCAGGATCGTATGCAGTTGCTAATCATAAGGGGTCAGTGTAGTTTGCCACACATGAATGCTTGAATTACATTTCTGTCATCTACACTGTGACCATCACACCTAGCTACATATGTTTTCGCCCGCTAAACCTATGCCTCATTTGGGATGGGCATGCAATACATTTTTTCAAACGTCAAGGACAACCACGAAGCTTTGTCCAGCTATACATTGATTTAGTCAGTGTAACACAGGTAAGGAGGCCTGCCAACTAGGAGTGAGTCAACCATTGGTCAATCACATCTTCATTCATGTTTCCATTTGTGGACAACCATCAACATCAGATCTCACTGACACATTTCTTAAATCAACCACATTGATGCAAGCACACATCTGGCCTTGACCTGCATGCACGCCTATAACATACCACTTAAGTGCCACATAAATGGAGTCCAACATGTGGGGTAGATGCTGGGGGACAGTCACCGATACAGTCCTACATGTCCATTACATTACAGGAATGCGCAAGTTTGTGTGTAAAACTGATGCATCACTGTTTTCTGTGAATTAGGGTATGACTTGCTGACTAAATTAAGACACTGGCCACCTCTAAATCAATTATGGGCATACATGTGGCTACAAATCACCTTGTTCACCTGCCCATGCCTATTGCGCAGCACTAGAGTCCCAATATAGGACTCTCTGCCAATGAATGTCTAACTCTTCCATGGAACACTATGTCAACCTCCAGTCAAGTCAAATATCAGATCACATGCCAGCTCATCATATCTTGCAATGAGTCCAACACACAAGAGTCAATCACACAACAGCTGCAAACACAACACAGAACAAACATTTTCACACTTACTGGATACTTCTGGGTCCTCGAATCGAGCCACTTCACCAATGGTGTATGGGGCTGGTCCACCTGTAAAATGTGGAAGGGAGATATATGCTCAATCTCTGATCACTGTACAAACGTGGGCAAAACAAATCACTATGTGTGACATTTTATATGATAGAGCTACACATCAGGCATGTAGACACTCCAACAGACATACCACCTCAAACTTGCATTGACACTGTCACTTCAGTGAGTGATTGACACATATATGCAAACATGCACTGACCCTAACAATCATGTGGTGCCAAACCTGACTACACACTTTTGTGGCTAATACATTCCATATGGTACTCCATTTCATCATTTGTTATTGAGTGACAAATGCAATGCCACATTCCTGGTGCACTCCAATACCAGTGACTCAGGTATTGTAGCTTGTGCATCAAGGGACAATGAGTAACTGTGTGATGGACATGTGGGTTGATTTGCTTTCAGGAATTATTGTGCTTTCAGTGGTCCATAATAGGTGTGCCAGTGTTGTATGTAGGCTACATATGCCCCATTGGCAGTGTCCCCTAAGTCGTATATGCCCCTACGACAACATGATGGCAGGGATCCTGTGTGTGAAATGATGACAATGTTGCGCTAAACATGGATTAGCCACTTTTATGTTCCTAAACTGCTAAATAAGGTATGCTGACAGTGTCTTAGTTGATCATCTTTGACAGAATGCATGGGCACAGGTGCAGTCATTGCACCGGAAATGTGTCACTCAGGGCCATGTGTACCTATATCATGTATTGTGAATCACACATTGCAAGATTCAGCAATTAGCAAGTTGGATGATCAGAGGTAGAACACCCAAATGAAAAATGGGCTAGCAAATGACCTACCTCTTCAATCATGATGAGGTAGGTCTCTATTTGAAAACCCCTTGGGAATGGTGCCACTCACAAGAATGCTGGCCTGCTGAGCTCAGCAGACCACCATGTCTGTGACTGCCTTCATATTGAGATGTTTAGATTTGTTGAAATGCAGCAATATTTCAGCAGGGGTGTACAGAAAGTAATTTAACAACATATTTCATCACTAAAATTGTATTATGAAAGCAGTCAGTGATCCCTTGCACAACTTCATGCTCAGAAATAGTTTGTGATCATGCATTCACAAACAAGAGAGATCCCATGCTGACCCTTTCCCTTTTAAAAACGGGTTGGCACCAATGTGACACAGATGGTAACTGCAATCGCTCAGTCCCGGCCATTGTGCCCAAGAAATAAATGTCACAGGGGCCTGCTACCCAATGATAGGATTTTAACGCCTACTCTTAAATGCCACTAGAAGACCCTGTTTTGTGATAGTGAAATCTGGTAGCATAATGGCCCTTTTGGGTTTGTCCATGTAAATGGTTATTTGTTCTGATGTAAACACACGGATGCAATGAACTTAGGCCCAGATTCCTTTTTAGTGCCACATTTGCATAATTGTTTGACGCAAAAGCTGCACAAATTTGCAACAAATATTTGTATGTTGCAAGTTTGCGCTACTTTTGCATCAAGAAATGACGCAAATGCAGAGTTAAAAAAGTAGAAATATGGGCCTACTTTAATGGTGAAGGTTATGAAGAGTTTGGTACATATGACCCTGAATACTGTTCGGACATGGCTCAACAAAATTGTGGACTGCATTGATTCCATGTGTTAACAATGTGTAATACATCATATTCCTGGTACACTTACTGTTTGTTCAACTAGCATTCCACATGCCCACAAACATTGCATGCAGCATGTCACGACATCTGCTACTGTCACTCCAAAGCATTGAACTGTACACATTTGTCAATTTGGTACTCACCAACAGGGCCACACATCACCACACCCAGGTGGTCCAGCAGGTCCTGCTCTCGGGCCACCAGGTCAGCCCAGCGATGCTTCACCTGGTGCTCGTTGCTTGCGGTGTTAAAAATCCTCTGCAGGTGGAACAGCACCTTTGCCCACTGCAGCCATCTTGCCTCTGTGTGATACCCCTGTATCACACGGCCCCCCAGCCTCCAACATCATGGGGAGGAAGTGGCACACCAGTCACACAAATGCCCCAAGCTCCTCCTCACCCATGCGCCCCAGGCGTGCCCTTCTGGACATCATACAAAACACTATTTATTGAAGCAACTCATTGATGTATATTGTGCATTTGTGTCATTTTTTGACATGTTTGCGTCAATATTTCTGACTCAAACTGTGTTTGCATCATTTTTCATATTTTAACATGCATGCAGCCTATGTAACTAGACAAAGATAAGATGGTATGACCTGCAGTGTGTGTTCTAGTGTTTGGCCACATGTGGCAGACCATGCTACTGCGGCCCACAATACTCATATCGTTGTGCAGGATTAGCTTTCTTAACTGATTCAACAGCAATGCAAACTTTGGAAATTAAAATGGACATTTCAAGTCTGCGCATGTGTTTTGTCAATAGAGGACAGCAAGGCTACGCTACAAAAATATGAATCATGGCCTGTGTGTTTTGTATGTGAATTGACTGTTAAAACAATTTGTGTGCTTCTGTTGGAACGGCATGTAATACATTTGGTGGAATGTGCATGTATGAATGTGTTACAAATGGGTATCACCATCAGATGCCAATCAATGAGGTACAACAGTCATGAGATGTGTTTGTAATATCTGTTGCCTCTTTTGCTGTGTGTAGTTGCTTGATTTTCGGGACAATGCATTTCGCATGACAAACAATGCACAGGAAAGATTGAGGATGGCTGATGAGGGCTATGTCAGATTTGTTACCCCTCACATGTCATGAAATGTTGGCTACCACTTCATGGTCACGTGTGTATACTACCCATGAGTCAGGCATATGAACGTTTGGTCAATCAGTGTTTGCGACACAGAGCCTCAAATCCAGTCATAACATTGTTATGTATACCACAGTTTGACTAATGTAAATGACCTATGTTCCTCCTGAGGCTGTGGTGGACCAGCAGCCCAGGATGCATGTGTTCACATATTTCCAGTTGTTCATTGCACAAAAGTGTCCAGTTCTCACGTGTGGCCATGTGTACCTTGTGTCAGTATTGGCCTCCATTGTGTAACCGTTACATGCAGGTCTAGTCAGGAGTCTGAGGAGCCAACCCTTCAGTTAACAGAGTATCTTTCATAGCAGATTTGACCTAAAGCCAAAGATCAGTTAAAGGCATACAAGGGGATAGGGCAGCCATGGTACAGCAGCAATTACAGAAGAGTGACAACAGAGCTACCTTGTTGTGGTCAAATATGTTATGGACCAGTAATTGACAAACATGCAGGGTTCATCACTACATTTGTACGCAGGGTAGGGCTCTTAACCTCCCACAGAAACAGAGGACATCAGTGCCTCTGTGCAGAATAATCACACAGCTAGTCACCATGCAAGCCCCGTCGAAAGGTGGCGACTGAAGTGAATCTGTGTCTGGACCGTCAGGGCACAAACATATATTGTCCTTACATACACATTACCAGCCCTTGTTTGTTGGGCTGGAGGCACAGTACCAAATCCAGGAATACAGCCATAGCACACTGTCACTGTTTGGCATTAATGAATACATGCAGAACCAGACAAAGCATGGGAGCTGGGCGAATCCAGCTTCCATCCTTTGTGGAAAACATGTCCCGGTACATAACAAAAAGCTAATTAAACTATTCTATACAGTTGAGGACTGATCATAGACTTACCAGACACAATACCCCAAGAGGAAATGGAGTGCATGGAAACCAACTATGAGGCAAATGTAGGCACAGGGAATGGCTCTGTTTAATGCAAAGACTGGAACCAGTTTGGGTAACAGGAAGCAGGCTCTGTCAGGAACAAACATGAACAAGGCAGAAAAACAGGGAGCAGAGTCTGACTGGAACAAGCAGGAACAACACTGTGGAAACAAAGAGCAGTTTCAGGTGTACTCAGCACTGTAACACAATCCAACAAGGGCTATGGTACACAAATGAACTGTACTCCAATGCACAACAAGGAGCTTCAGGGAATGGCAGCTTCTAAGCAATTCCAAGAAGCAGCAAGGGCAGGGCAGAGTCAAATGGATGGGCTGTATGAGAGAGCTCACAGGTGTGTGCAGCTTCAGTCTCTCACAAGTCCTGGAGTAAAGAATCCAGTATAAGGGGCCAACCGAACATTTCCCATGGGAAGCAATCAACAGAAGATTACAGGTCTTACCGACTAACAGGCAGTGCATTATGGGACCTGAAGTCCATGCAGGCTGATGAAGTTGAACTACGGCATGCCATACTGAAAAGGGAAGCACACAGGAGTCAGCATGGGAGTCTGGGAGAGTCGCAGATGATGATTCCCAGGGTACAGAGAGTCCATTTACAGCACCCGCTAGAGAAGGGTGGGCAGAGACTTAAAACATGGTAGTGGCAGGACTTATTCCCTGGGATGGACTCCGTAGGGAATGTCTTGTGAGCATTGCTTGTCATACCTGGGACACTTGTGCTATCCATTTTCAGGATTGTTGCACTTCTTGTCACTCATGCTCCTTGCAGAGATAGCGGATGTCATACTTACTGATGTCAAGGGTCTGTCCAACATTCCTGTTACCAATGCTATTTCACTTCCACTGCCTCATGTATGATGCACTTTTTTACCTTGATTGATGGTGTCATAGTTGGGTGTCATGTGCTGTAATAGACCATGTTGGCAACATGGATGTCCCTCATAGCTGTGGTCCTATGAATTTGCCCTTCAAATCTGAAATAGACAAGATGTTTTTCATTCAAACTGTGTGTGATGTTTGGTGTACATTCATACCCATCAAATGTGATGTGGCATCAGAAGTAGTCAAATTTGTCTTTCTGCAATGCTCCCTGAGGTAATACCTCTGATTCCTAGAGAACATGTGATACATAAATAATTACCCAGAGCATGATTGAATGGTAAAGTGAGGTGTTTAATTCCATATCAGAACAAAGTGTTGATAGTTACTATTGTTGAAAAAAGTTTTGTACTATCTGTTGTCTGCGACGCACTCCTGCAGCTGTGTTAGGATGTTCTCCCTCATATTCTCAGCCAGCATCCACCTCCTCCTCCTCTTCAGGCAGTTGTTGTTCAGGTTCATATAGGGGAATGTTCCTCCTAATGCAAATGTTGTGCAGGATGGCACAGGTCAAAATGATCTTGCAGGCCATTTCTGGGGAATACAGGAGGCTGCCTCCGGTGATGTCCAGGGACCTGAATCTGGACTTCAGGATGCCAAAAGTCCATTCAACTATGGTGCGTGTCCTCCGATGTGCCTCATTATAGGCACGCTCTGCTGCTGTGCTTGGGTTGGCAAATGGGGTCATGTTCCATGGCTGGATCCCGTAACCCTGATCAGCTGAAAGAGAAAATAGAGGTAAGTATTTTGTTGTTGCTTGCACCAGGAATGTCATTTTGCATGGCAGTTGTTATCTTGTGTCATCTGTGACTCATATGTGTTTGTGGTATTGTGTGGGACCCTGGGCTTCTGTGAGGTTCTTTCTGCATTGGGTTTTTTTTACTTGAAAAACTTGTGTTTGGCTAATTGACCTGATATCTCTGGTATATTTTCAAAATTACAATTCAGTGTGTATCTCCCATGCATTATGTAGTAAGCAAGATGTTTTAGTGTGCATTCACTGGAGGTGACATGATACTACCACACACACAATAGATTCCACTGAGGTATTAACATGGTTGCACTACATGGCCTGGACATCCCATCCAATTAGACATATGTAATTGCAGATGAAATGCAACAGTGAGGCCCTTTGATTAGGCTGGGTGACAATGCACACAACATCTCCATAGGTTGGCAGCACTAAGGTGTTCCGTATTGACAATGCACAATTGTCCCATGTGTGACTAGTTCTATGCAAACCTTTTTTGTTCCCTCTGCCAGTTGCCTCATGTGCAACAGTACACCTACACTACTGAACTTGCTCCAGGTGAGCTGGCTAACTTGGTTGTGGAGGTGGATGTATTTGTGTAGGAAGGTCCATCTCCCAGTACATCTGTTATGTAGATGGGGAATTGTATCTGTCAGTATGTGTAGCAGTGTGTACTTTGCATTAGTTCACATCAACATGTTTTCATAGCACAGTCCACTTCCTTATTGCTGGCTGGCAATGTCTCCCCAGGAGTGATGTGAGATGTTGGTACTGGCTCAGTAATTCCGTGTCACCTTCATTTGAGTCAGCATCATGATGCTATGAGTCTCATGGTGTTTGACCTGCAGCAACACACATTGCACCCCCCTTACACAGTACACATTGCTTGGAAGGGTGTGGGACTGACTATGTGGCCTTATGTGATATTGAATGTTTAATCTTCCAAGTTGTACTACCAGTGCAGGCCATGTCATTGTCACTGTGTGGTTTTAAATTGGTCCCTTGTGGCTTTAGAGTGGCATCTATTGTTATTGGTAGCCGTCATTTGTCCACAGCTGTGAATCCCACTGGGTCGGGATATCAAACATAACTACCAGTGTCACACCTCATTGTCTTCCTGGCCACGTGTCAATGTAGTGGTGTATGTATTGTGTCCCCTACTGGGTTGCTGTGCTGTGTGCATATTACTAGGTTTCTGGACTTACCGACAAGAAGGCCATTGTCATATCATCCATCCTGGAAGTGCAGATTGATGGTGCTGTGGCAGAAGATGAAGGAATCAGGTACACTCCCAGGACACTTTGCCATGATGTTGGTGAACAATCCCTGGTGATCAACAATGGCCTGCACATTGATGGAGCGGGTGTGCTTTCTGTTGCGGTATAGGTGCTCGGTTGCAGCAGGTGGTACAATCCGGACATGTGTGCAGTCAATGGCACCAAGCACATGCGGGAAGCCATTTATTTGGTAAAACCCATGTTTGGTGTCCTGCTGCTTCTGCTATGTGTTGGGGCAGCTGATGTGGTGGGTGAGAGGGAGATGATGGCATCAAGAACCTTGGGAAGGAAGGCGGAGAATAAGTGCTGTGAGACCCCAGCAACCAGTGCACCGGTAGTTTGAAATGAGCCACTTGCCAAAATGTGCAGGACAGCTAGCAGCTTGGTCTCTGGTGGAAACTGTGGCTCAATTTGCTGCAGCAGCTGCTGTATGGCTTGCCAATTGAGTCTGTACCTCTGCATGATATCCTGTTCCCTGAGGCCCAGGAGGGTTGTCCTGATCCTGAATAGCCTCTCCTGCCTTCTCCTTTGCCTTTGGGGTGTGGTGGTAACTGCTGCTGTTGGTCCTGTGCTCTGCGTCGTCTGGCATGCTGCATGAGTAGCACCTCCATGTCGTCCTTCTCGAGAAATGATGTTGCCTGTGTGAGTTTTCCTTAAGTAGTGGTGTGTTTGTCCTATTTTAACGCCTGCCCTCACACAGGTGTTAAAATTTGATGCAAATCGGGCTTTGCTTCATTTTCTGGGTCCGCTTCCCAGCTGTGCGTCATTTTTGCCCGGTTGGATAAATATGGCCCATGGGTGTTTGAGTCATTGTTTGGACAGAAACGCCTACCTTGCATCTCATTGACGCAAGGCGGTTTCACGCATCCAGAAAATGATTCAAACTCTGAAATTTTGATGCTAGACGGGTTTGGCGCCAAAGTATAAATAACGTGTTAAGTTTGCGCCGGATTCGCATAAAACAAAAGTACGTTAATCCGGTGTAAAGGGAGTATAAATACGGGCCTTAGCATCAAGAATACACAGAACAAGGATAAACTTAAAGGAAGGATAACAAAAGACAATTTTAAAACTAAAAGCTACAAATGTGTTAACCCGAATCATTTGTTGAATAGTCCCATCTGTATTGCAAGAAATTTGACGTGCAAGGGTTGTGGAAAAAAAGGACACATCATAAATGTATGCAGGAGCAGTAAAGTGAAAAATACAGAACTACCAGATATGCATCAACACACTGTATTATGCATATTGCAGGATGCAACAAAGGAAATCCATGAGGATAATGTGGATGTTGGTCGTGTGAAGATGCCGTAATGTCAAATCATTATTGATGACAAAGAGTTCACAGCTTTAGCAGACTCTGGATCACCGTATACCTTGGTTGGAGATAAGAATTGGGAGCGCATTTTTGGAAAAAAAGGCATACAATTGAAAGAACTGGATATCATTTCTGGGGGGTACAAAGGAATCAAAATTGACCTCATTGGCTATACTGTGATGAAAATTCATTTCAAAGGACAAGGAACAGTGGGAAAGGTTTATGTGGCCAAAGGAGGTGACAACTTGTTGGGTTGGTGACACCAGAAGGATTTGGGTATTACATTAAATCTTAATGCCACAGATCAAGTGATGTTAGTAGGAAGAGTAAGAGAAGGTGAGAATGTAATCAAGGAGTTCCCGGATGTGTTTACAGATCGACTGGGAGTCCTCAAGAATTTTTAACATAAAATAATTCTTAAGAATGGCACTACACCTGTTGTTCACAAAGTAATGAAGGTGCCAAATCTTATGTTAAACATTTTGGAGCAGGAATTAGAAAAACTGAAGAAAATTGATGTCATTGAGGAAACTGAATCTTCGGAATGGTTGGCCCCAGTGGTGTTAGTACCCAAAGACAATGGCACTATGATCAGAATGTGTGTTGACTTGAGGGATTTTAACCAACGCATATGGGTGGATCGACATCCTCTACCCAACATAGCAGAAACATTGTCCATGCTTAAAGGTGCAAAAATATTTAGCGTGATGGAGCAGCTTATCATCGAATAATGCTGCATGAAGACTCCTGACATCTCACCTTATTTGTAACGCCATTGGGGGCATTCAGGTTCAAGAGGTTGCCATTTGGATTAGTGTTAGCAGCAGCTTGTTTCCAGAGATTGATGAATAAAGTTCTGGAAGTGGTTCGGAAAGTGTTGTTTTTTCAGGATGATATCCTCATTTATGGAAACAATGTTACAGCTCATGACATTACTTTTAAGGAAGTTTTGATGAGGCTGAGAGATAATGGACTGAGTTAAAAAAAGAGAAATGTCAAGTCGTAGTTAACATTGTGACATATTTGGGACATGTCATTTCTGTAGATGGTATCAAACCCAAGATGAGTCTGACTGAACCTATTGTCAAAGCACCTGCTCCAGTGGACAAAGAAGGCGTTCGATCCTTTTTAGGATTAGCAAAATATTATTCAAAGTTTATTCAAGGTTTTGCGAGTATGGTTGCGCCGTTAAGGATGTTGCTCAAGAAAGGAAGCAAATTTATTTGGTCTGTTGAGTGTGAGGAAGCATTTGTGAATGTTAAAAATTTTATTGGCAATACGCCAAATTTGAACAATTCTGATCTAATCAGGAAGACCATTCTTACTACTGATGCTAGTCTTAAGGGATTAGGTGCAGTTTTAAGCCAAGTGGATAATGGGGAAGAAAAAGGGATAGCTTTTGCCTCTCGTTCTCTGAATTTTGTGATTGAGGGGAAGGCACTTGCTTGTGTATGGGCTATCCATCATTTCAAGTTTTTTGTTGTTGTGGGGTTTACCTTTTACTTTGAGATCTGATCATAAACCATTGGTACAAATGTTCACTTGTAAGGGGTCAGATAGGGCTACTCATAGAACTAATAGGTAGCTGGAGAGTGTTTTGGAGTTCAACTTCAAAATTGAGCATTTACCAGGGATGAGAAATGCAACTGCAGACTGTTTGTCTAGATTGCCTGTTGAAATAGATGATGAAATAGATCTGAGCAATTCTGTGATATGGGTGATGGAGTCAGCTTTATCTCAGGATGAGTGGAATCAGGAGAGTGAGAGAGACACTGTTTTAGCAGAAATTAAAGGCATGATAGTAAGTGGATAGCCTCAACAGAAGTATTTGAATGTGGTGATACAAAATTTCTGGGGAGTGAGAGATGAGCTAAGTATCTTAGATGATCACGTTTTCAAAGGAGATTGTGTGATTCCACCAGAAGGGATAAGGGATCAAATAATTAATCTTGCCATGAAGGGCATTTGGGAAGGAACCTTACCAAAGCAAGGATACAGGAAAGGTATTGGTGGCCTGGGCTTGATAAAAAAACAGAGAATTTAGTGAGAGATTGTTGGTTATGTGCCAACAGTGCCAAAACTAAAGTGGTAAGGACAGCACTTTTATCTCCCATGGAGATATCTGATGAACCTTGTTTCAAATTAGCGCTGGACATTGTGGGACCTTTCAATTTATTGAATCCCAATGAGAGGTTTGTGATAGTCCTTGTGGATTATAACTCGAAATGGGTTTCCACTTGTTGTGTTGGTTCAGTTACTACAAGGACTATGATAGAATTGTTGAAGGATGTATTTGTTTTTGAAGGGATTCCCAAAATAATTGTCACTGACAAAGGGGTTCAGTTTGTTTCTGATGAAATGAGAACATTTCTAGAGGATCTGGCAATTGAGCATCAATGCACAACACTTTATGCTCCACAAGCGAATGGGCTGGTAGAAAAGATGAATAGGCTGGTAAGGGATTGTGCTCAGCTAGCTATTACATGCAGATGAGTGTTCAAAAGCATTTTGAGTGATAAGCTTTGAGCTCATCGTACTACTCTGAATGTTTTAACTAACAGATCTCCGTTTCAATGTTTGAGAGGACGAATGGCGGGATCCAAGTTGAATCCCAAATGGTTAGGATGTCATGGTAGTAATGAGAATGTGTATGAAAGAAGAGTTCTTATTCAGCAGAAGAAGTATAAAGAAATTTGATAAGAAACATGGTACTGTGGCCAGGAACTGGAGACTAGGAGAATTTGTGTTTGTGAAGAAACCGAGGTGGTCATATAAGGGGGAGTTCATGGGACCACTTCATATCAAAGAGTTAAAGAAAAATGTTGTAACTTTGGAAAATGGAGAGGTATGGAGCATTTCTAGATTGGCTAAGTGTTTTGAAATTCCAGAGTGATGGTAGCTAATCAAGCTGTTTGTGATTGGTAACTTAGAAGGGAAATAGATCAAAATCATAAAATCATTACTTCACGCAGGGAGGTTCGCATGAAAAGGAAGCTGGAATATTTTATAGACTTAGGCCCTCATTACAACTTTGGCGGTCGGTGTTAAAGCAGCGGTAATACCGCCAACAGGCCAGCGGTAACAAAAATGAAATTATGACCACGCGGAAACCACCCAGACAGACAGCCACTTTAGCACACCGACTGCCTTGGCGGTAGCAACAAGTACTACTGCGGTAACCGCCAACAGCCAGGCCGAAGACAATGTTCCACCCACTGTGTTAAGACGGGCCTATCCGCCACCCTTTCTGGGACGGTACCAGCAACATCAAAAGCACAGCGGAAACAGAACACAGAAGTCAAAGGCCTCACCTCCGGAGACTCAGGGAACAACCACGACGCCATGGAGCCCGAGTTGAACATCGTCTCCATGCTGCTATACCTCTTCATGCATTACGAACATCAAGGCCGGCGAAGACTACCACGGCCACGGTGAGTACTGCCGCTTAGCTTACATGGGAGGCGGGAGGAAAAAGAGAGTGACACACACATGCAAAATACAACACCCCCCACCCCAAACACCATACACACAAACAGATACAATAACATCACATATCCACCCCGTACCTCTCAGGAATAATGCAAGGACAAAAGGAATTGATTAAAGTGAGTACCGCCAGTTTATCACTGACCTTTGGGCACACAGACTTGTGTGTGTGGCTGTATAGTGAGGGATTGCTATGGGTGTGTCATAATATGGGTAGCGGTAAACCGCCGCGCCAGCATTATGCTGGTGGCAGTCAGCATGGAGGTAAGCAGGACTTACCACCAATGTCATAATGACGGCCTAAGTGTGTGACTAAGGGTGGTACTGTACTTCTATATTTTGTGCGGGATTTAAAGTTAATGTATATAGTAGATTGTGTTGAATATGTCTTTGAGATTTTGTATTTGTAAAAATGTTTGCATATTTGTTTGGGAGGAAGATGTGTTTTGATGTGTCTTTAACTAATGAATTCTTAGGTACATCACAGTGAACAACTGCAACTAGGCAACAAGAGGAGTTGGGAATAGAATGTGGGGATAATGACAGGAGAAGCAACCTCCATTGTGGTGGTTGTATTGTTATGCTTAAAACTGCAATAACGTTTGTGAAACTATATCTGCGTTGAACTGGAACTTAACATATACCCTTTAAGTAAAGAGTGGGAAAACACTGTGCAGAGCCTTACTAAAACTGGTCTGCTGCTGGTGTCATTCCCTTTGCTGGTTTACAGTCTGGTGATATTGTACAATTCACAGCCTAGCAACATGGCACCGAAGCACGCTGTCCTGACTAGCATAGGATTTGTAATGGAAGCATCCATATCCAGTACATGTTCCTGTGTCTAGATGATCCCAGAAAGATCCTACTCATTGTATGTAGGTTGTGCACAACCGCATGTATGTACTGCCTTGGGGTTTTGCACACATGAACACATTTCTTGTTGTTTATGCCTGCTTCTGAAAGCATTTATTTATATCACAAAGCTCTGTCTGACCATCTTAATAGATCAAACACTGAGTGAGGGTCTATGGGTATTTTCTTCTGATCTGCCCCAGTACTGTCCCAGAAATATACCCTTGATATAAACCAATGCAAAGTAATTCATCACAAGTGGTTTCTGTGCTGAGAAAAGTACACCTTTCTGGCACTTTTTGTACTGGATAGTAAATACCACACAAGAATTTTCTTCACGTTGCATCTCTTTGTGCTGGTTAAAAGCTTTAGTAAATCTGAGCAAACATGTTTGAAAATGGATCTAAGCACAATATGATATGTTGTTTGGAGTAGTGTTAGGGCAGATTTTAAAGACAGTTAAGTGAAAAACATTTGGGCCCGTATTTATACTCCGTTTGCGCCGAATTTGCGTCGTTTTTTTCGACGCAAATTCGGCGCAAAACTAACGCCATATTTATACTTTGGCGTTAGACGCGTCTAGCGCCAAAGTATGAAGAAAGAGCGTAATTTTTTTGCGTGAACGCCTTCCTTGCGTTAATGAGATGCAAGGAAGGCGTTCCCGTCTAAAAAAATGACGGCGACGCAAATGCGTCGTATTTATACTCCCGGGCAAAAATCACGCCCGGGAGGTGGCGGGTCAAAAAAAACCGCATTTGCGCCTGAATTTAACGCCTGGGTCAGGGTAGGCGTTAAGGGACCTGTGGGCTCAGAATGAGCCCACAGGTGCCCTCCCCTGCCCCCAGGGACATCCCCTGCCACCCCTGCCCACCCCAGGAGGACACCCAAGGATGGAGGGACCCATCCCAGTGAAGTACAGGTAAGTTCAGGTAAGTATAATTTTGTTTATTTTTTCTTTTTTTTTGTGGCATAGGGGGGCCTTATTTGTGCCCCCCTACATGCCACTATGCCCAATGACCATGCCCAGGGGACACAAGTCCCCTGGGCATGGCCATTGGGCAAGGGGGCATGACTCCTGTCTTTACTAAGACAGGAGTCATGAAATGGCGTCTGGGCGTCGAAAAAATGGCGCAAATCGGGTTAAGACGATTTTTTAGCGTCAACCTGACTTGCGCCATTTTAAGACGCCCTAACGTCATTTTTTCCCAACGCCGGCGCTGCCTGGTCTACGTGGTTTTTTTCCACGCACACCAGGCAGCGCCGGTCTGATTGCGCCGTCTAACGCCATTCCATAAATACGGTGCCCGCATGGCGCTTCAGAATGGCGTTAGACGGCGCAAAATTTTTTGACGCTAAACTGCGTTAGCGCAGTTTAGCGTCAAAAAGTATAAATATGGGCCTTGGTGTTCATTTTAAGATTCAAAAACATAATTTGTCATATCACACAACATTTTTAACTAGCTCCTTTTCAAATGCTTGATGGTAAGTTAAGGTGGTGCTTAGTGCAAACAACTTTCACCACCCTTTAATGAAAGGTGTTTTCTGTAGGTTGTTATGTCTAATAACAATGCTTTTCCATATTTGTTGTGTAACATTTTGTTGTGGTGGTGATTTATTTGTGGTGATTTGTTGCAAAATAATTGCTCTGTTGTACTTTGGTTTTTGTGTTGCGTTCTGTTTCAACTGTTATGCCCTGTTGATTACTTTAGATATGTCAATAAATATGATGTGCGTGAATTAATGGAAAATGAAAACTGAGAAACCACATTCATGGAAACCAAGTATTGGAAAACCAATTGTAAGAAAAGATTATTTTAAGGAAATACAAAAAAACAAAATTAAAAGAAACATTTTCAAGTAAATATTGTTTTAAGGAAAGATCCAAAATTACATTAAACTTGGGTGACGATTAGGGCTACTGTGAGTTTTAGGGTTGAGGGATAGGTAATGTTTAGGGTGACAATGTTTTTTTAAGAGTCAGGGATAATATGAGGTATGGCACAGAAAGTGGTCTTAGGGTTCACAGATGGGTGGAGTGCAGAGGTGGTGAGAGCTTTGAGCTTTTTAGGGTTCATGGATGAGTGGTGTTGAGTTGTGTGAGACATTTTTAGGTTTCAGGGAAGGGCAGAGTGTAAGAGTGTGGAGGTGTTTTAGGGTTCATGGATTGGCAGAGTTTAGGGCTAGTGAGAGTTTTTAAGTTTCAACTATGGATAGCGGTTAGGGTGATGAAGAGTTTCTAGGGTTCAGGATTGTGCGTAGTTTAGGGTGGTGAGGGGTTTTAAGGATACATGGATGGGTGGAGTTTGGATTTGGCAGGGGTTTTTAGGGTTTAGGGATGAGTAGTTTAGGGTGATGAGGAGTTCTCACAGGTAATTAATGGCTAGTGTTTAAGGGCGGTGAGCAATTTTTGGGGTCAGGGATGGGTGGAGTTTGGGTGCTCTGAGGTTTTTTAAGAAGTAAGGTATAAGTGGGGTTTAGGGGTTGAGAGGGGTTTTAGGGTTCAGAAAAGGGTTAGGGGAAGTGAGTGCTTTTATGGTTTAGGGATTGTGTTTTTTTTTAGGAAGAAAGGGCTTTTAGGCTTCAGGAATTAGCTTAGGTTTAGTGAGGGGATTTAGGGGCAAGGGATTCATGGGGATTAGGGGTTGTGAGGAGTCAGAGATAGATGGTGTTTACGGGTGGTGATGGGTCCGAAGTAACTGCTTGACAATGTAAAAGATATAAATATGATATTTGTATCCTGAAGTAAAGCTCTGAAATAAATATCACTGACAAAACTGTTTCAGAAAGTAAACCCTACAACCATTGCCTTTTCACTTAAAAAATGAGTGAGTTTTTAAGGGAAGAGATTGTCAAAAGTGTAGCCTTTTCGACAACATAGAAGCTTGGGGCTGGATTTACAAAATTTCCATTGGCATAAAGTGCTACTGAATTGCACAATAGGTGTTGTATATTAACAAAAGCTGTTTTGGAACCGCAAACCCTGTGCTTTTGCAAATAAAAGGCTTTGAAACTGAACAATGGCTTTTGACATCTGGCCCTTGGTTTGGCTGCAGGTGTGGGAGTATAGTTGACTCAAGGATGATGCAATTTCAACGCTGGTTTGATGGGAAATGCCCATAGCATTAGAAGAGATACATCTAGCCATATGATACTAGTGCAAGTAGTGGAAGGCTGGTGAGATGTGGTTCTGAATATGTAGGTTAAGCAATTGACATTTGTTTTATGGTGATGATAATGATGATATTTATTTTCTGAATTCAAGGTAAAGTAAAATGCACAGGTTTCAGAAAGGAAAGTGAATGTGCAGCAAATGCTAGAAAGATATATTTGTCTTTATGACATAATTCTAACTATAACAGGCAAATTTCTTTGGTTTTGTATGTTTAAAATGTGAGCCTAACTATAACGTCCCTGTAACCTTTGTTTATTCCAGTGAATTTCAATGTTTTTTAAATTCTACGCTCTAACAACTACATCACTGTAACCTTTGTTTCTTTAGTGAGTTTCAATGTTTTTTTTGGGATGTATAGTAATTTTCTTCGCTTTCAAAACAACCGGTCATAAATCAGACACGGTGCACACAAACTGCCGGTGCTAGTGGTAGGACGTAGACCAATCCTCTTCAAATTATAAATCCAAGGAAAGAAACCACTACACTCAGTTTCTCCTGAAAAATCACATTATTTAATCCATGCCAACAAACACCAACACGTTTCAACTCCGAAGAGTCTTGTTCACGGCCGGTGAGTCCTTTTTCTGTATTCATTAAATACTACTACCTCAGTGAGCCCATAATGAGGCATTCTGGGACATGTAGTGTGACACAATTAAAACACAATCAATGATGAATCAAGAAAGTTAAACGTAAATCTGATAATAGATCAAACCAAATAGGTGAAACCATATCTCAATCCAATAATACAATCTTTTGCACTATACAATCTAATTAGACAAAATTGCAATGTATCTTTGGATCAAAGAAAAATGGTTAACATTAGCCATCAAACCATAAATCAGCCATTTAGTTCACATTGTGTATATATTCTTCTATATGCTCATAAGCATAAACAGTAATAAATAATGCCTTCGTGTCATCCTACCTTGTTCATTCCATTGATCCCATTGCCCATTTTTTATCATTGTATATGTATATAGACATGTATAGTCACCTACCAGTAGTCCATGGTATAAATTATATAGCTATTACAGATGAACATGAAGTTCCTCATTGGTATTGAGTCCTTCCAAAATCTTGGTCCGTAATCTAATGATATACCTACTTTCCAGTCTGCGCAGTAGTAGAGTCCGCTCATTTAAAGGTACATATGCCAAACCATAAAAATGAAGGAATTGCCAATATCCACATTGTGATACCGTTCAGTGCTTGGCCACAGCGTAGCTTCCATCTCTGTGTGCCACTTCACATATATGTTCCAAGATAAGTTTCTTTACTGGACAAGTTGTACTTCCAATATATTTCAGACCACATTTGCATTCGATGACATAGATCACATGAGTAGTCCTGCATGTAATCCTCTGTTCTATCGTTGTCTGTTTACCTTTAGGATCATTCACATATTTGACATTTTTTCCAATCTTACATGCTTTGCAATTGAGGCACTTGACAAATCCTTTATTTTGTGTCCCTAGCCATGTGGTAGATTGTTTGCCTACAAAATGTATATAACATCAAAAGGGTCCAGAGGATCAGAAAAAGATGTAGGAGAGGGCGTGGTAAAAAGAGCATAAAATCTACGCAACAGACAGAAGAAGTAGAACCAACAAAAATGGAGAATAATTTGGTGGTTAATTTATCTGGTCGCCCAACCTTGCAATGGGTTTTCATTCTATACAGCAACTCATTTGCTGAAATGTAAAGAGTGAAAAATAGATATCAAGAAAACCTTTGTATTTCCAAAATGGGAGCAAGATAAAGTGTTGAGAAGCAGTGGTTATTTGCACATCTCTGAATTCTATGGTGCCCATACTAGCATGTGAATTACAGGGCATTTCTAAAATAGACGTCTTTTTGACAGACTGTCTTACATTTGGAAGGAAGAAAGACAAGGGGCAATAACACTTGCTTTGCTATTCTGTGTTCCCCAAGTCTCCCGATAAAAATGGTACCTCACTTGCGTGGGTAGGCCTAATGCTCGCGACAGGAAACGCAACATGGACACATCACATTTTTACATTGAAATCTGACGTGCCTATCTGTAGATTTTGGACTCTAGCTAAGCCGGCACCTAGTGAAACCTACCAAACCTGTGCATTTTTTTTAAATTAGTCACCTACTGGAATCCAAGATGGGGTGACTTGTGGGGCTGTCGCCAGGTTCTGTTACCCAGAATCCTGTGTAAACCTCAAAATCTGGCCACAAAAACACTTTTTCCTCACATTGTGGTGACAGAAAGTTCTGGAATCTGAGAGGAGCCACAAATTTCCTTCCGCACAGCGTTCCCCCAAGTCTCCCAATAAAAATTATACCTCACTTGTATGGGTAGGCCTAGTGCCTGCAACAGGAAATGCCCCAAAATACAACGTGGACACATCACATTTTCCCAAAGAAAAGAGCTATTTTTTGCATAGTGCCTACGTGTGGATTTTGGCCTCTAGCTCAGCCGGCACCTAGGGAAACCTACCAAACCTGTGCATTATTGAAACTAGATAGCTAGGGGAATCCAAGATGGGGTGACTTGTGGGGCTCTCACCAGGTTCTGTTACCCAGAATCCTGTGCAAACCTCAAAATGTGGCGAAATAAACACTTTTTCCTCACCTTTCGGTGACAGAAAGTTCTGGAATCTGAGAGGAGCCACAAAGTTCTTTCTACCCAGCGTTCCCCCAAGTCTCCTGATAAAAATGATACCTCACTAGTGTGGGTAGGCCTAGTGCCCGCAACAGGAAATGCCCCAAAACACAACATCGACACATCAAATTTTCCCAAAGAAAACAGCTGTTTTTTGCAAAGTGCCTACCTGTGGATTTTGGCCTCTAGCTCAGCCGGCACCTAGGGAAACCTACCAAACCTGTGCATTTTTTTAAAATAGATACCTAGGGGAATCCAAGATGGGGTGACTTGTGGAGCTATCGCCAGGTTCTGTTACCCAGAATCCTTTGCAAACCTCAAAATATGGCTAAAAAAAACACTTCTTCCTCACATTTCGGTGACAGAAAGTTCTGGAATCTGATAGGAGCCTCCAATTTCCTTCCACCCAGCGTTCCTTCAATTCTCCCAATAAAAATGATACCTCACTTGTGTGGGTAGGCCTAGTGAAACACAATGTGGACACATCAAAATTATGAAATACAAACCTAACAGTTTTTTTTTGGGGGGGGGCATCTGCGTTTTTGGCCCTGGGCTCAGCAGCCATATAGGGAAACTTACCAAACCCAAACATTTCTGAAAACCAGACACAGGAGGGAGTCCAGGGAGATGTGACTTGCGTTGATCCCCCAGTGTTTTCTTACCCAGCATCCATTGCAAACCTAAAAATGTGGCTAAAAAAACACTTTTTCTTCACATTTCGGTGACAGAAAGTTCTGGAACCTGAAAGGAGCCACAAATTTCTTCCATCCAGCATTCCCCCAAGTCTCCTGATAAAAACTATATTTCACTTGTGTAGGGGCCCAGGTGCCTGCAACAGAAAAAGGCCAAAAACCTGTAGAGATTGAGGGGATAGCACATATTTTTCTTTTATACATCTTTAGGCTGACTCTGCTTTGGGGACCCAGACAAGTGAGGTATAATTTTATTTGGGAGACTGAGGGGAACGCTGGGGAATTTTGTGCCGGAGCAGTGATCCTACAAAGAAAAGTTAGTAAAATATGCTTTTTTTAAGCAAATTTTGAGGTTTGCCTAGGAGTCTGGGTAAGAAAATGTTGGGGGATCCATGCAAGGCACATCTCCCTGGATTCCTTGGGGTGTCTAGTTTTAAAAAATGTCTGGGTTTGGTAGGTTTCCCTAGATGAAGGCCGCAGCCCGGACCAAAAACATAGGTTCCCGTCCCCCCCAAACACAGGTAGTTTTGTAATATATCATTTTGATGTGTCCAAGTACTTCTGTGATGTTCCAAACACTAAAATTGTGAAAAGAAACACACTTAGGTTATGTTAAAAAGACCCCTCACCCACCAATCAAGTTGGTGGCATGCTTCATCATCGGGGTCCCACCTGAGACACCTAGGCCCCTATTTATACTTTTTTAGCACCGCATTTGCATCATTTTGTGACGCAAAAGCGGCGCAAACGTACAAAATACAATTATATTTTGTACGTTTGCACCACTTTTGCGTCACAAATTGACGCAAATGCGGCCCAAAAAAGTATAAATATGGGCCATAGCGTGTCACAGGTGTGCTGCGACACCTGATTACAGCAAAGCAGCTTTTGTCATTTTTACCACATATACTGGTTGGATTTGCTACCAGGGTGAGTGATGGTTCAGAAGATCAAATTTTATTAACAAGACATTTCACAAAAATGAAATGCACTGTTAATAACTGAAAGGCCAAAAACTGAACCAATGACTCATGAGCTGTAAAGCCGCATCAAGACACCAACCGCTTTACAGTCCATTCATACACCTTTCATGCATGATATGCACAAGAACATTCACGCTGCCAGCCACGGGCCCAGCACATTACAACACTCGCATCAACAGACAACACCACTCAAGGGCCCATCACTTATATACACCCACATGCCTGATATAGCAATCACACTAGCTGATGGGAGTGTGTGGACTGACGTTTGGCAAGTGCCACCCCACGCACACTGCCAGCCAAGCTCCACCCCACGTACACCACCAGCCAAGCGCCACTCCACACACACCGCCATCACTTTTGTTTTGTTAATAAACAACAAAGACACCACTAACTAATTATCAAATAAGTACAAAACTACAAACACAAAAGCTCTAACTGAAACCATGACAGAAATATGAAACTGAACATCTGAAAATATAAAACAGGCAGTTTACGCTCACGGTATGTCCCCCAAATATGGTTTGTTGTGGTAACTCCTGAAACAGCTTGCCACACAGAGCCCAGGCTTTGAAGGGAAATCGGGGCAGTACATCCGGCTCTCCCTCCGAATACCTCTTCGGGCACATACTCTACGTTTCTTACTGGGCAAGTGTTTTTTGAGAGTGGGAGGAATGTGATCTGAAAAGTGGCGATCTTTCAATTTAGCCACATCCTCCACTACTGCTACTCTAGGAACTCTTGCCTGTTCAACCACAATAAGGCTCTCTATCACTGTCTCCTGAAATTTAACAAATTTCATCCTTGACTCAGGTGAACAATCCTTGAACACAATAAAAGCATTAAAAGTTGCCAAATGAAATGAATGTATGGCTAACTTTTCATACCACACGTAAGGCTTGCGAAGAGCAGGGTAAGGTTCCAACCTCTGATCTACTCTATCAACACCACCCATGTGCATATTGTAGTCCAAAATGCATGCAGGTTTCCGCACTTTGGCAACCTGACCCCAAACAGTCAGAGGGAAAGTACTCTCATCATGGATGGTAGATAGCATGTACACATCCCTCCTGTCGGGAAATTTCAGAGCTAGCAGCTCATTATTCCGCAAGGCACTGCACTGTTCCCTCTCACGTTTTTTACAGACAAGCTCCCTTGGATATCCTTTCTGGTTAGAACGGATTGTGCCAAAAGCAACAATGTCCACTCTAAATAACTCCTTGAACAACTGCACTCCAGTGTAGAAATTATATACATGCAAATGGTGACCTTTGTTAAACAGTCATCTACCAAGTTCCCACACAAGTTTCTCGTTAACTCAAAAAGTGGGCAGACAACCACGGGGGTCAATGCTGGAATCCCTACCAGTGTAGACCCGGAAATTATACATGTATCCTGTACTACTTTCTGACAGCATATACAATTTAATTCCATACTGTGCCCTCTCGCTAGGAATGTACTGCTTAAAAAACAAATGCCCCTTGAACAGGACCAAAGACTCGTCCACACTTATCTCCTTGCCTGGAACATACACCTCTGAAAACCGACCTACAGATTGATCAAGGACAGGCCTAATCTTAAAAAGATGGTCACAATAAGGGTGATCTTGTGGCAAGGCTAAAGCATTGTCAACAGAATGCAGCATCCTAAGAAGAAGCAAATAGCGATTACGAGTCATAATTGGAGGAAATATAGCCGTTGCCATCAAGGGACTAGTAGACCAATAAGAAGCCAGTGACAGCTTCCTTATCAACCCTATCAAAAAAGTCAAACCTAAAAATGTTTTCATCTCTTCCAGATTTGTGGGAACGCACTGGGTAACTCTAGACTGGGGCCTAAGTCTGGCAGTGTTGCCCCTCAAATATTGCTCTGCATACAAATTAGTCTGCTCAACAATCTCCTCCAAAAATACATCGTCCATAAACAAGTGAAAAAAATTGACAGAGAAAAAAGTTTTCCGTATTGACTTTACACCCTGGGAGACCAGTAAATGCAGGTAACTGTGGCTGATACATGTTTGGGGCAATCCAGATGTCAGGTCTTCTAATGGTAAACCCTTCAGCCCCTGGCTGCTGCACTCTTTGCACATCAATGTCCTCCTCTAAAACAGGCCCATCGTCTGCACTGAGAGTGGCTTCCTCATCAGAAGAATTCGCTCGGACAGAAAACTCACTGCCAGAATCGCTCACTTCCTCCTCTGCCTCAGATGCAGAGTCAGTCTCATAATCATTGTCAGAAGACGACTCAAAAAGCATGCCAACAACCTGCTGAGCGGTGACTCTGTGGCTAGCCATGATCCTTTCCAACAACAAATGGATTGCGAACAACAACCAGCACTGTCTAAATAAGTAATAAACAAAGTGTAGCTTTATTACAAAAAGTTATGTACTAAAAAACTATATCACTCACTTGCCTGAAAAAGCTAGACTCACCAGTAACTACTCTGCTCAGACACTGCAATCACCAATGATATCCCACTAAAAAAGAAAAAGGAAAAAAGCTAATTAGGCAAAAGACAGCACAAATATCATTGTGCACAAATCTAAGGACAATTTCAAACACAATCCTGCATTTAGTACACCACCCACAAACATGCCATTCATGCATGTCAACATTACTCCTTTGGAGTAAATTGCTTTTACTTACCTAAAACATGCAACTATGGAAACCGTAAGACAACTACTGCCAAAACCACAAGGACCCACAGCAAAGGAAGCAAAAGCTTTGAACTAGAACAAAAAGAAGAAATAAACTGTTATAATCACAAATACTTCGCCAGTTGACAAACCCACCACCAAGAACTTAGAAGAAAATGGTCTGATCTGCCCCCAAGGGGGGCAGAAATGGCCATCAGTAATGTGCCCCCCTTTGGGGGGCGACCCTTGTCAAAGGGGCCAGCCCACCACACAAAACACACACACAGACACACAAGATCCCTGGTGCCTAAGTGGATTCTGCCCCCTTTGGGGGCAGATGGGCCTAAAACAAATAGACCGATCTGCCCCCACGGAAGGCAGAAATGGCCAACAGCTCTGTGCCCCCTTTGGGGGAGGTGACCCTTTGCAAAGGGGGTGCCCCCCAGCACAAAACAACAAAGGGAAACAAAAACAAAACCTCCCTGGTGTATTGGTGGCTTCTGCCTTCCTTGGGGGTAGATGGGCCTAAAACAAATAGGCCCATCTGCCCCAAGAGGGGCAGAAATGGCAAACACTAACTTCCCCCCTTTGGGGGTGTGACCCTTGCCCAAGGGGTACCCCGAAGACCGAAAACACACACACACACAACACAGAATCCCTGGGGCCTTGTGGGTTTCGACCCCCCGGGCCCGAGATCGGCCAAAAACATGGCTGATATATCCCAAGGGGGGGCAAAATATATAAAAAATTATTGTCCCCAGGGCAGCAACCCTTGCCTAAGGGGTCACTGCCCGAAATTATTACTAACAATATAATCCCTGGCTTCTAGTGGGTTTTGACCCCCGGGGGGCCGAAACACGGATGGTATATTGCCCCCAGGGGAGCGACCTTTGCACAAGGAGTTGCTCCCCCCCAAAAAACTAAACTAAAATCCCCGGTGCCTGCTGGAGAATTACTGCTCGACGAGCTGTGAGCGTGCTGATGTCATCAGATTGCCGGGGGGGTCAGGGGTGAAAGGGGAAGCGATTTCCCTTCCATCCCGACTTCGGCCCATAGGGAGCGCTAGCGCCCCACTCCTGTGGGCCGGGTGCAGGACGAGCTCCTGTGTGCCTGGATGAGACCAGCTCGCCCGGAGCATGGGAGGGGTTAAAAAACTCTTACCTCCTTTCCTGATGTCGGTGGGATCTTTTGACCTATGAAGTGTGTGGTAACCATGCACAATCCTTTCAAACTCAAACAACAAATTTAAACACCATGACCCATGTGGCCACAGCTTCATTTATAACCACAATGCCAAAGTCACATAAATATTGTGCAGTCTCAAGTTGTAAAGATAAATGAACATCATAGGCTGACCAAATTTGAACACCATGACCCATGTGGCCACAGCTTCATTTATAACCACAATGTCAACGTCACATAAATATTGTGAAGTCTCAAGTTGTAAAGATAAATTAACATCATAGGCTGACCAAATCTATGAAACAAGTTTAATCTACTCAATATCTTCAGCTAGTCTCTTCTCTGCTACCTTCATTCTGTTCTGAAATGTTTCTATGTCTTTCTCTCTTACAAGTTCTGAAATAGATAGAGCTTGAAATTGTGGGGGTGTTGGTGCAGACTTTAATGTGCTCAATACTGTCCTCAAACTTTCCAACATCCCTGTAACATGGTAAATCCAGTGCACCCTTTTTCCCAGTGATCTTACACAACTGTTTAACCCAAATGCATGCTGAAACTCCCCTTGCCTCTGCCACTTCATATGCAGGTGTACCTTTGGATGCTGTCTACTCGCCCTCCTCAACTGGAATAAAAACATCTCCTCTCAGTGCACTTCTTAAAGCTTTGAATTTTTTTTTTTTTTCACTAAGTTTCAATCAATAACATAAATTTCAACAAGACCAGGATGTAAAATCAATCCCACAATTCTTTTCGCGAGCTGTTCTGACCTATTTCAGAGCAGCACAACTCACATCACACTCACTTCACTCAGCAACTTCAAGTCACTTTGCAACTGTCTCTGACACAGCTCACGCATACACTAAATGCTACATTTTGTGAGCACTAGACACAACTAATAACCTGTCTGCTCACCACAGGTAGGACTCAAACGCTTTGAAAGCTGTATGGCTTACACATCTGAATGTGGCTTTTGCAATTATACAGGTGAGACTTGACCAGCAAATCTCACTCTGGTTGATACCGATCCTCCACGTGCACTCAGGATTCACCTAATACCAATCAACAACTTACATTCACTCAAGGAAAACTACTGGTATTGTCAATGGTGCCTCATAACAATACCTCACTGCAGACAATAAATTAACCAATTGTCTCCATACACTTGTGCGTTGCTCCTGAGCCTTAAGTCACAATGGATCCATTAACAACAACAACCACCATGGAATTTTTTTAGCACAAATCGATGCAATCACTTCAAGTAGGATGACTCCACAAACACCTCAAAACACCACACTTCACTGCAATTTATAGCAAAAAGCAACACAAGCGCAAATCCATACTTACACATCCACTGTATGCTAAAATGTTATCAACCTCTCAAACTAACCATAGAACAAATCTATTACCAAATGTGTAACCCTTAACTCTCATCAAATAGATGGATCCCCTCCTCAGGGGACTAAACCTGTCCCTTTGCTACAAGATTTGTCAGTGCTCTTAGCACTAATCAAAATATATGGTTGCCTTTGTCATGGGATACAACCACCTCTCTGCTACCTGATTTGTTAATGCCTTTTCCTTATCATTTGCAGGATTCAAAAAACTCTTACCTCCTTTCCTGAGGTTTATGGGATCTTTTGGCCCAGTGAAGAGTGTGGTAACCATGTACAATCCTTTCAAACCCAAACAACAAATTTAAACACCATGACCCATGTGGCCACGGAAGAATATTACAATTGAGATAAATGTTTCAAAGCTGTATTTATACCCACAATGCCAAAGTCACATGAATATTGTGCAGAATCAAGTTGTAAAGATAAATGAACACCATAAGCTGACAAAATCTACAAAACAAGTTTAATCTACTCAACATTAACACCATTAAACATTCAAGAAGAATAAGGCATATTAAAAAAGCAATCACTTGAGAGACAGAACCATGTTTCACTTCAGTGTTTAAAGACATTAGTCAACTCAAATTCATAGATTCAGAATTCAGAGATTGAGACATCTGTTCTTCCCACTATTAAGCAAATCAGGTCAAGCATGTGTGGGAGCGGACTACACATGCGGGCAAAGTCAAAAAGAAAAGACAAAATTAATTTAGGTAAGCATCTAACATGGACTAAATTAAGCTAATAATGAAAAATAAAGACAGGTATCAGCAGGCTAACTTCTACTCAGAAAAGCCGGTCAGGGGAACTAACATTTACATTAGAATATATCTCTCATAGGATCAGCATTCAATTCAGTTTTGTCAACAAAGCACGTAGACCATTAGCAAAGTCCTTTAGAAGCATCATTAGTGAAATGCAGAACATGGGCTGCACATGGAAAACAGGAGCATCCAAGGGAACAAGATAAACAAGCAAGATTCAAAAAGCAGACTGCCTCACACTTAGTAAGTCCTTCCCTGATTAGAAATACTCAAAACAGTTCTATTGGTCAGTTTGATGAGTCCACATTATGCATAAGGGGCAATATCCAATCAAAGTTATGGCAGAAATCAAATTTGCAACATCACAGCAGTTCACACATTTGGTCTGGTGTCATCTCCTGTTTCCGTATGACTCCAGTCATTTTAACAATTTGTACATTAGTTGTCTGTTAGACTTTTCATCCTTGGTGTGGTCTACCTTAACTTTTTGCCTCTGTTCCCCAGGTTGTTGATGTGTGCTGGACTCTGATTTTGCTGTGTTTGTTACTCTGGGCACTTTGCCACTGCTAACCAGTGCTAAAGTGCAAGTGCTCCTTTACAAATTATGTATGTAATTTGCTTATCCATGATTGACGTATTTGATTTACTAGTAAGTCCCTAGTAAAGTGCACTAGAGGTGCCCAGGGCCTGTAAATCAAATGCTACTAGTGGGCCCGCAGCACTGGTTGTGCCATCCACTTAAGTAGCTCTGTAATCATGTCTCAGACCTGCCACTGCAGTGTCTGTGTGTGCAGTTGTAATTTTAAATTCGACTTGGTAAATGTACCCACTTCCCAGGCCTAAACCTTCCCTTTTCTTACATGTCAAACACCTCTAAGGTAGGCCCTAGGTAGCCCCAAGTGCAGGGTGCAGTGTATGGTTAAGGTAGGGGTTAGAAGTGGCTAGTTGTTTTGTTTTGCTGTTAAATAAACTACTGACCTTTTGTACGGAGGTGTCCTGGTTCTCTTGAAATTCAGAGAGCGTGTTTTTTATAATATTGGGCGACTCTGAGCCCGACCTGGACCGCTGTGATGTAGCGGCCGCACTCCGAGACTAATCTTGTGGATTATATATATATATATATATATATATATATATATATATATATATATATATATATTTCTCATTGGTGGTCACCAGTAGGTAGTTATAGTTAGGGTGCAGTTTCCATTGAAAACTTTGACTTGCCTATATGTTTGAACTGTTTGACGAATTTTCACAAACGTTTCCCAAAAAAGTGTGCCAAGAATCGTGCTGCACATGGAAAGGTCCGAGGTGATCCATGAAGCTGGGTGCTGAGAAAAAGGGGAGGGGGTAAAAAAAAGTGCATTTCCCATTTTAATTCACATAGGTATTTTGAACACAGCTACAGCCTGGAACTGCTGGACGGAATTACACCAAGTTTGGCAGAAGGGTATCTCTATATCCAGCAAGAAGCCTCTTTGTTATTTGGTGTGAATCTATTCAGTGACTTTGGAATATTGAAAGAAAACCACATTTGTATATCTGGAGGCATGAAGGCTTCATGAATACTCCAGATCTCGTGCAGAGATCTAATTGACTGCCAACATTTCAACCAGGAAGTGTTGGCAACCATTTTGAGACTCCGCTTGAAAAAATGAAAAGGGGGCAGGGTAATGTTACACTTCTTTAAGGCTGTTGGTTCTGGTTTCGTTAACACTTTTTCCTCTATATTTGGCATAATACCTTCAGCCATGCACTCAATATTTTTGAGTATTGTGGAGGCTTTTCCAATTACTTTGGCTATAATTTGGTGGCATCTTGCTATTGCTGTTTTTTAATTGAAATAGCTGTTCCATCTCAACAAGGAGTACTGATAGCGCTTCCACCAGCGCAACTGTGTAGTCAACAGATGATGCTGTATTTTGGAGCACCACTGCTGGAAGAACTGGAGTGTACCTGGTCTCTGTGATTCAGGCTACTTTTGGATTGTGTGCAGTCTGTGTTTCGATGCCTCTGGCACCTTTTTGAATGTGCACTACAAGTTTTTCTTTCTACGCAGTGCTTACTTTCATTGGGCGCTGATCTGTTGATGTTCTTGCTGAGGGCTAATTGCCAGACATGCGTTTTGAGTTTGGGTTTGCTACAGGAAGCCATAGATGTGCTGCCCTTCGTGGATCATGTGGCTCTTACATCGACATCTGGCACAACACCGAATGCTGCTGCCTCAGCTGGAGCTCCGGATATGCAACATGGAACATTAGTGCTGTGGAACCATTTTAGTGGTGTCTGGGGGCACGTTATTTTAGCAACTAGGCCTGCTGCCAGTGCTCTTTAGCCTAGTAATGCTTCATTTTATTTAATTTTATTCTTTTACAAACAATCACATTTTTATTTTCACTTTATCTTGTTGTTCTTTCACCTAGGAAAGCATTTATATTTCTTAGCACAACATTCTTTCAATCTGTGCTTTCTTCAATGCTGCAACGTGATAGGATTGCCGCATAAGCGGTTCACTGCATCTCTAGCATTTCAGAGAAACATACCCATTTTTACATGGGGACACTTTTCTCAGAACACTAGCTGTTTTATTATAAAAACAACTCTCTGTCCCATGCATGTTATAGGGGGGAACCAGCAGGATAACCATGACTTCACCTTCGCTACAGCTGCTTGCTGAGACCACTGGTTTCCTGGCCTATATGGGGATACTATCTCTATAGACAAAAGGCTTCTCCTCTAATGTCATTCTTAGGTATGGAGAATGATGTCTTCCCTGGGGGTCATGAAGGGCAAATTAGGGCATTTCATGTTGTGCTCTAACACAGAACAGGAGTAGTGTAGGTAGAAATCACACATCTTGTATAGTGACATTATGATGGGACTCTGCTTGTCACCATTTTGCTTCTAGTATGTTTTATCATCCTAAATATTGCAATTCATGTTATTTTATCTAGAACGCAGCTGATTCATTAAAACATATTGAACTCTTCCCTGCTTCTCTTTGTCTTTGCATGTGTGAGATGAATGTAACTGAGAGAAAAGGATGAGATCTGATCCACCACAATTTCCCTTAGAGGTCACAATGTCATGCGCCCAGTTGCCACAAATCATCCCTGCTCTTGGCCAGAGGGTAGGCCCTGCAAGTACATGTACTGTGACCCTACCCCATCAGCCTTGTTGCAAGGGTCGACCCAAATCCCACCTCCCCAGGCTTAAATGTATTTATTTTTTTAAATAACAGTGAAAATTGTGGCACATTTCACAGTGATTTAAAAAATGAAAAACAGCACCTCACTGGGGCTGAAATAAATTGATTTAGGAGGTCCGTCGCGAACCCCTGGCTCCGGGGACCATCACCTCCCTGGAGCTAAGTACTACAATAGAGGACGGCATGCATTCCCAAACCACCTCGTGGAGCTATTTATGGCCCTGGGGACTGCCCCCCTTTAGGGCCAGCTCCTGCTATCTCCAGAGGTGCCCACTCTCGGGAGATAGCTGTTTGCTTTTGCTTAGTGAAAGCTGACAGCTCCCACCAAGCAAGAGCAAACATAACTCCGCTTTCTGCAAACAGGAGTGTTGAAAGCAGAGTTTTCCTCTATTTCCCTGCATGCAAATATGCTATTTAAAGCAGCTCCCTTCTTGCAGGAGCAATGCTGGCTGTGTGGAGCCAGCTAGGACTGCAGGAGACCTAGTAGGAGACCTAGCAGGCTCCCCATTTCCTTCAGGCCCCCCATACGGTTCTATGACTGTCTCGCTTCCATTCCACAATGGGTGGGATGGAAGAGAGAGGCATTGACACTGAAATGGTCTCTCCATACAATAACTTCAAAGTGCCACTCTAGCAAGTCGTTTGGTTCAAACATTTTGAAGAAAAAACTGTCACTTCCGGCCTACTGTTAAAGCTATTGAATTGTTACTCATTATGTTAAAGGTTCAAATCCTGATATTCTCATGCAGTGTGTCTGTTTACTTACTAGTGTTTTGATTGTTAAACATTCCTAGTGATGGAAAATGCACATATTTTTGCCACCAGAATCTTTGGGTTGAATGTCATATGTATGTCTGGAAACTGCATAGTAAAGAGCCACCTGTGGCATAGAAGTTAAGGTCTCAGGCCGTAACTCTGAAGGTTGAGGGTTCCAGTCTATGTGTGTCAGTAGTCACATTCCTGCTTTACTTAATTTTTAAATTCAAATATTTAAGATATATACCAAAATGTAGTTGCATTCTTTATACTTGACAAATATCTCATTCTATGTATATCTTTCATCAAAGTCTAGAAGAACACTTTGGATGGCTAAAGGGGGCTGTCTACAAGGCCCTCTGACCACCCACACCCATGCATGGGCAAAGGTTGTGTGTGGCTCGGGGTTGGGCAGTTATAGGAGCTTGGCTGCAGGCCAGTCCCTGTGGCCAACCCCCGCAGTACACACCGTGGATGGCACAGGATTGGGTTGCTATAGGGGCTAGCAACAGAACCTGCTGAGAACACCTACTGTGCACGGCCAAAGGCCATGTGTGGCGTGGGGTTGGGTCGCACCCTAAGTTAACTTTAACTCGTGCCCTCTTCATGCACTACTAATTACCCCAGATATTACAGCACTCATGACAACTTCTGTAACATCATTAAAATATAAATTAAACATTAGCAGTCAAATTATTAAAAAACAAATTGTGCATTGCGGGGTTTCGAGTTATATTTACTTAGTGCATGCGTTATAGTTACTTGAAATATCTGTTACTGCTGTGTTTATGTGGTTTTCTGTGAGTAAATTCAGAACCTAACTATAAGGTCCCTGCAACCTTTGTTTTTTTAATGTGCATATATATATATATATATATATATATATATATATATATGTCCCAAACACATTCTGTGGGATGCTTCGCCCCAGTAACCCAGGCCGCCCTGCAGGGTCTGTGGCTCCTTACGGAGCAGGAGGTGACAATGATATATATATATATATATATATATATATATATATATATATATATATATATATATATATATATATATATATACATATTATATATAAATATATATATATATATATATATACATATATATATATTATCTAGTGGCAGTTGCCACTAGGTAGTTATTGTTAGGACCTAGTTTCTATAGAAAAAGCTGTTTTTTGCTTGCCTATATCTGTGACGCCGCTTGGCGAATCTCCACAACATTTTCCCTAACAATTCAACATTCACTTGAGCTGCTGTCAGGCAAGTTTCTTGAGATCCGTCAAGCGAGGGCAAAGATAAAGGGGAGCGTTTCCAATGTTAATTCCCATAGGAAAAATTGAAGAGCAATAGCACAAAGACCATTGAACAGAATTACACCAAATTTGGCAGAAAGGTAGCTCTTGGGCCAGAAAGAGCCCTTCTTTGTTATTTGGTGTACATCCGTTCAGTAGTTTCTGAGAAATGTAAGGAAATCCAAATGTGTATATCTAGGGGTGAGAAGGATTCGCAACCCCTCCCGATCTTGAGCTGAGATCTGATTGACTGCCAACAGTTCAAACCAGGAAGTGTTGGCAGCCATCTTGAGACTCGGCTTGAGCCGAGTCCCAGAAAAACATAGTGAAAAGTACAAAAAGGCTAGGGGACGAACACCCTGACACTTTAGCTCTGGTGCTGGGGTCCCAAAGGGACCCCCCCCCTCCAGGTCTAAAAAGCATTTTTTATGACTTTTTACCACAGGATCAGGACGCGGTTGCGAATCCAGTGTAAAAAAAAATTAAAGAACAGGTGCTGGCTCCCGGGCTTGTTTTTAAAAAAGCCCCCAGGTGGGCCAGTTCCCAGTGGCACTGTTTCTTTCTATAAGGGGTGCCTCCGGGCCTCCCTCACAGCCTCAGGGACTATCACCTACCCAGGGCGACAATGAATTATGTGTGTGCGGCTGCGTAGCCCCCGTGTCCCGGGGATCACCACCTCCCTGGGGCACATACTAAATAATGTAAAGTGGGACCGTTTTGGAACCCCATTAGCCCTGGGATCACCACCTCTCCGGGGCTATGTGCATGTTGGAGGGAGGCCAAGCAGCCCCCTCATGGAGCCACAGATTGCCCTGGGGACCGCCACCCCTCCCCCACCCCCACCTTCCTGCTATGTCCCAGGGTGTCCACCCTGGGACATAGCTGTTTGCTGCTTGGAAGCCGCAGCTAAGCCACAGCAAACACTCCACTTTTTGGCTGTGGGATCTGTACAGCAGGTCCCACAGTCAAAAACTGGAGCTTTCACCTCTGTCCCGTGCACACATGCAGGGAACAGAGATGAAATGTTTCAGCAAGCATAGATCTGCTGTTAAAGCAGCTCCTTGCTTGCTAAAGCAATGGCAACGTGAGGGAAGCCTCAAGGCGGTGCCAGATAGCCTGTAAGGTGCATTTTCTTTAACCAAAAAAAAAGAAATATATATGTAGCGACAGCGGGGAGCCCTTGAGGAATCCCTTGCGGTCCCAGAAAGTCCATAAATGTCTAAAAAAAACAGAAAAAAAGAAAGGCAATAGCTCTGCGACCTTCCCACTGAGCATTCAGGGCCCGAATCCTGCGGGACTTGCTTCCCTCTTTTTTTTAAAAAAAAGGTACAAATAATTTTAATTATTAAAAATGACAAATAATTTTTTTATTTCAGGTTGTACAAAAATATCTCATATTAAGTATATCATACATCAAAGTCTAAAACATTTGCGGTCTATCTCCCTCTCATTTTCTCTCTCTCTATTTCAATCAATTTCTCCCACTCACACACCCTTTCAGACACTTACGCACCCACTCACAGACCCACTCAGACAGTCATGCTCCCAGAGACCCACCCAGACCCTCGTGTACCCACTCACAGCCCCAGCCAGAGCCTGATGCACCCACTCATTGTTCCACTCACATAGTTACGCATCCACTCACAGACCCACCTAGACTCTCCCACTCCCACTCAGAGACCCACTGACAACCTCATACGCCCACTCACAGACCTGCACACCCACTAAAACACTAATGTACGCACTCTCACACCCAGACAGACACTCTCACAGCCACTCTCACACCCAGATACCCTCTCACACCTATTATCACACCCAGGGAGGCTGCGGCCAACTCCTGCTGTGCACGCCCAAAGGGCCGTGCACAGTATGGGGTTGGGTGGTTAAGGGGAGGTTGACCGCAGGGTGTGGCTGCAGGTGAGGTCTTGCAGGCAACCTTTGCTGTGCATGGGTGAAGGCCGTGCATGGTGCAAGGTTGGGTGCTTGTTGGGGGTTGGCCAAAGGCCAGTGCGCAGTGGTACATGGATTGATGGATAGTAATGAAAACTTCTATACGTTAAAAAAAAACATCGAAATTCACTGAAAAAAACAAAGGGTACAGAGACGTTACAGTTAGGAAATAAAATTGAAATAGAAATTTAAAAAAACACAGAAATTCACTTAAAAAGCAAAGGTTACAGGGACGTTATAGTTAGGCTCAGATTTTAAATGTTAAAAAACATAGAAATTCACCAGTTATAGTAAGAGTTACCACAAGTACCTATAACTTGTGCCCTAAGGTAACTATAACCTGCCCTCTCGCCATACACTGCTAATTACCCCACAAATGACATTACTCATGACATCTCTGATAGCATCATTGATAATATCAATGTAATATTTGTAGTAACATTTTTGACCAAAAAACTGTGCATGGCAGGGGCGTGAGTTATACTTACCTTAGGGCACAAGTTATAGTTATTTGAGGTAACTCTAACTATAATTGGTGAGTTTCTACGGTTTTGTACGTGTAAAACGTGAGCCTAACTTTAATTTCTATGTTTTAAAAAAAAACTACTTCCTAACTAGAACGTCCTGTAACTTTAGATTTTTTCAGTGAAATAAATATCAATACCATGTCTCATTTTGTACTCTGGTCTTGAGTGATAGAAGCAGTGTAATAACACTGTTTCGGATACTAAATTAAAATCTACATTTAATGTAACCAGTCGGCTTGCAGTGCTTTAAAGGTGCGGCCGGTGCACAAGGAGAGAGGGGTACAAAAACAAATTCGGAAAGAAATAAAAACTTACCTCCATGCCATGCCATGCCGACGCTTCTATGTCTCCTCAGCAGGCAAAGGGTCCCAGAGGATCTGCGGCCATTCCTGATGCTGCCATGGCACTCCCATGCAACCTGTGCCTGCTCTCTCCAGCCCAGAACAGTGGGCATGTATGCTTGGTCCGCCTCTTTCACAACAAAAGGTAATAAAAAAGGTGTATTATCCTTTTGTTGTAAAACGTTTGCAGCTTCTGCTGCTCGCGGAGGAGTTGCCGCTAAATTTAACATCTCTGCAATCTAATTTTTATGGTGTTCGTGATTGTGAGTAAGGATATCAGAATTGTTAAAATAGAAAACAAATTAGAAAACAAAAATCGAAGAGGAAATAAGTTTTTCGTTGAAGATATCGTACGTGAAATATCATTACGAATATCAATTACTAAGTTTAATGAGACGCTTTAAAGACGCAAAAGACAGTCTATGTTCAAGCACATATGTTAATTAAATTCCAGTCTGCGCTCTTGGGAATTTCATGTGTTGGGTAAATTATACATGCTTTCTCTCTTAGAAGTGATATTTTCATTATGAATATTAAATAGTTTGAATGTGCACGCAATTGTTTCCCTGAATGAACGTGAGACTGTCAGGGTCGCCTTGTCTATGGTCAATACATACTAATGGGAACCTATTTCCACTGGCAAAATAATGATCAAAGGAGAAAACATTTCATGGAGTAAAGATGGAATGAAATAAAAATGTGGCATGCCTGTAAATGATTATGTTTGCATCAGTTCAACCACATATGTTAATTAAATGATCTCTTACCCCGTTGGGAATTTAGTATGCTGGACAGATTATAAAGTGTTTTCCCACTTAAAAGTGACGCTCATCGTAAATATTTAATAATATGCATATGCATTAATTTATGAAAAATGAAATCTTATTATCTTTATCTGATAACTGCATTAAATTGTATTCTAATCTGCGTATCTGCATTCGTCGGATTGTAGAGGCAATGCCAAGAGCAAGCTGTTTTTAATCTTCCAGATCACTAGCTCTCCTGTTACAGAAGAGGTTGAAGATTTGTATGCATGTCTTCTTAAAATGCCCTTTGGGCTGAAATAAAATGAGCATCTGTGTGCAGTACCGTGGGGTAACATTCATTTTGCATACTTGAGAGTGTGTGGCTCATTTCCAATGAGGGACACATTTGCCCTCCTACCTGCTCTGTATTACAGATGATGGGAATGGGTAAAAAGGTTCTCGAGGTGAACTGTTCCCTACCCCGAACGAGTAGTTGAAGCTCAGTTAGTTAAGACTCGTATGATGCCTTTTGGGGGCTG
This sequence comes from Pleurodeles waltl, assembly GCF_031143425.1. Classification (NCBI taxonomy): domain Eukaryota; kingdom Metazoa; phylum Chordata; class Amphibia; order Caudata; family Salamandridae; genus Pleurodeles; species Pleurodeles waltl. The sequence goes on from NC_090448.1 coordinate 206,292,141, forward strand.
TAGGGACCGCCACCAATTGGGATGCAGTCAAAGACTGCTATTATTCCGGTGCAGTGCCCCTGGACCTTTTCAAAGACACAATGACAGAGCAACGGAAGATCTCTGTTGATGCTTCTGCAGGAACAACCTGCCCTCCTGCCTCTGAACAGTACCAGGAAGCAAGACAAGAATGATAGGTGCGGCCTGTCCAATCTTATTCTGTCAAACTTTGAGATTTACATTGACATCGTTGCCCGTAGGAAAATAAGTAGTGCAAAAAGCCTCATCTGCTCTATGTCAGAGATAAAGTCATCAGTGAATAAAGGACAGGGAATGTGTCTCTTACATGACTATAGCTCTGCCTGACCCAGAGGTGGCCAGCTTCATTATCAGGTCCGCTTCACATCCGCGTGTAAAGCCACCAATATCGGCTTCTACCCTGATAAATCAAGGGCGCTTTTGGGGATGGAATATGGCCGAGCAATCTGGGCCTGAGTGTCCAAAGATTTGATGTGATAGAATCTAATGGGGGGTCCAGCTGAAAGCCTTTTGAGGACACTGCATAGGGTTGAAACATGCTGACCTACTTAAAAGGGGTTGAATAATGCTATATTTTTTAGCCCTACCAATGGAGAACTTCTATTAAAGGTGTTTGTCCACTAGGGAAGTCGTTTTACTCATTTTCCCTCTATCTCACAACAACTCTACCACACCAGTTCATTGGGTACATTGGGCCAGATTGCTGGACCATATTTAATCACAATGCTCATTACCAAGGAATTCATCAGTGCAAAAGGCAGAGTTAACACAAAGTTAAAAATATCTCTGATGAGGTAATATACAGGGGAAAGATGCAGTTCAGAGAAATACATTTATGAAATGATCAGAATTTTACTGCAAATAATATGACAGAATTTGACTTGTGAATGTGAAGGGGACCTAAAGAACCATCATCCTGAGCAGTCATCAGCCTTAAAGTTACGAGATGTTCAAGCTTGAAAATAGTGGTGCAATCATGTAACTCTGAACCTCATTAACCTTTTTATGATAAATACAAGGTCGTCTAAGTCCAGAGTTAGTTGCATCCATCAGTGTAGGTATTTTATTCAAAACTGAGCAGCAGGTAGTTGACCAGTACACTCACTTTTGATATTTGTCTACGAATGTGAGACTCGTTCAGGGGTATTTGTCTTCTTTCCTGATAATCAGAGAGAATAGCCTTAACTCAACACCACAAGGAAATAGATCCTAGAATATTTCTCCCATTTTACGCTCATGCTTGTGGGCAAGTGATCACTAGTAACTATATTTTGTCTATGGAGAAGCATAATAACATAATAAGGCCCATATTTATACTTCTTGACGCACAACTGCGCCAACACAGTTGTGCGTCAAAAATGTTACCGCCGGCTAACGCCATTCGAACGCGCCATGCGGGCGCCTTATTTATGGAATGACGTTAGCCGGCACTGCGGACTGGTGTGTGTTAAAAAAAATGACTCACACCAGGCAGCGCCGGCGTATGGGAAAATGGGGGTTGTGCGTCAAAAAATGGTGCAAGTCAGGTCTGAGGCAAAATTCAGGCCTCAAACCGTATTTGCGCAATTTTTTTTTTACGCCCAACCTCCATTGACATGACTCCTGTCTTAGCAAAGACAGGAGTCATGCCCCCTTGCCCAATGGCCATGCCCAGGGGACTTATGTCCCCTGGGCATGGCCATTGGGCATAGTGGCTTGTAGGGGGGCCCAAATCAGGCCCCCCTATGCCACAAAAAAAATCTGAAAAAAATACTTACCCGAACTTACCTTTACTTCCCTGGGATGGGTCCCTCCATCCTTGGGTGTCCTCCTGGGGTGGGCAAGGGTGGCAGGGGGTGCCCCTGGGGGCAGGGGAGGGCACCTCTGGGCTCCTTCCGAGCCCACAGGTCCCTTAACGCCTGCCCTGACCCAGGTGTTAAAAAACGGCGCCCATCAGGCTGTGCGCCGTTTTTTAAGGCCCACCCCCTCCTTTGTGTCAAAATGACCCCAGAGTATAAATAAGGGGCACAGGCCTTAAAGTTATTTTTTGGAAGGGAACGCCTACCTTGCATATAATTAACGCAAGGCTGGTTCCCCCTTCCAAAAAATGACGCACATGGTAGAATTTTGACGCCTGCGGGGTCGGACGTCAAAGTATAAATATGGGGCAGGGTTTGCGCCGATTGTGCGGCAAAATTTTTGACGCACATTCGGCGCAAACAGAGTATAAATATGCCCCGCAGTTTCTCACATGCCAAAGGCCACATCTCTTTATAATAGGTAAGACTTTCAAGGAGTATACAGTCGTAAATCTAGTAATAGAAAATAGTATAATGGTGGTTGATGCTTATAATTTGCACATCTGAAACAAAAGAACAGTGTCCAATGATGGATGCAACAAGTCCTTGGTCGGGTGCCAACCTGGTAACAATACCCAACCACCAAGGGTATTCAATTGCATAGAACAAAGAAAGAAAGAAAACTTCCTTTGAGCCGTGCTGGAAAGTCAATTTAAAAAAAGAAAATACCAGGGCACTCCAGATACTAGTCCACAGTGAGCAGAAATCCAAAATCTTTAATTCCTTATGTTGAAAACATAGAAAAACATATATGTGCAGAAACAGCCAACACGTGTTTCGTCCAACAGGACTTTTTCAAGGCTGAAACAATTAAAAGTAGTATTTCCTTTAAATACATCAATACATCACAAAAGTGGTGATTAAGAACGGAACATCAAACGAGTAGAAATATTACAAGAAAAACGTATAGAAAAAGAAAAAGGGTTATTTTTAAGAAAAAATTCAAAAAAACTTCGAGCAAAGTATAACTCATAAGTATCGATAATAAGTATCTAAACCAGTTGAGAGTAAAGAAGAGCATGACGGCATAATGGAGGTCCTGTATTTAGGAAAAATATAAAACAGCCAAAACGTGCATGTGGAGTTAAAATAGAATAAAAACGATACCAGTAACACACGTGTAAATGAACGCAAGACGCAGGGACACTAGTGTGAACGAAGAACCACTTACCCGTACTCTCCCGGTCCCTTATATATGAAAAAATTCTTGGTATGTTTACGAACTATATTTATTTTACTCTCAAGAGCTAATCTTTTTCACTTATTATCTTAAATCAATCAGTCTTCATCACAGGCAAAACCTCTCACCATATATAGGCCTGTTCTTTGGCCATCCACACTTATACTGTTCACGTGCTCATAAATATGGGTGAGGTGTTTCTCTATTACTACGTTTGGGTCTCCACATGTCTTTATGCACATCACACCAGCTCTTTTAGGCATCTATTTTTCTTTTTTCAGCTCTGAACATAGAGTTCCTACTCTACTTCTCTTATTCAACAACTATGTTTTGTGTTTCCAAATAATTATATCTGGTTTCTAGTTTAGCTTCTTATTAATAATTTCACCATTTCTGACTCCGTACGTGAACTATCTGTTTGGCATTTCTTAGAAGACTCTGGTCTCTTACTCAGCATGAGAGTATCTCAATTTGAAGTTTATTTGATTTTTTTCTTAAAAATAACCCTTTTTCTTTTTCTATAAGTTTTTCTTGTAATATTTCTACTCGTTTGATGTTCCGTTTGTTATTCACCACTTTTGGGATGTATTGATGTATTTAAAGAAATACTACTTTTCATTGTTTCAGCCTTGAAAAAGTCCTGTTGGATGAAACACATGTTGACTGTTTCTTTACATATATGTGTTTCTATGTTTTCAACATAAGGAATTAAAGATTTTGGATTTCTGCTCACTGTGGACTAGTATCTGGAGTGCCCTGGTATTTTCTTTTTTGAAACAGTCATAAATCTAACAATCATGCCCATTGTGCATTACTGTTCAGCACCCTTCTAAATCTTCTAAATTAATGGAAAATAAAGTGCAGTAGAGTCCAGAGTATTTACAGGTGCAAATATGTTCTTGAGCAACTCAAGCAACTTTCAAACGGCGCATAACAACTTAAAGAGGGCTTGCTGAAAATATTCTCTCAATGCTCTCAGAAAACATATTCCACCCAATCACCACACAGAATCTATAACCACAATCTTCTTTGTGACTGATGCCCATGTCTTGAATTACCCATACAGGAAGGCATACCAAACTGAGTATAGCTTATGCTAAGGGAGCAGACAATTCAAGTTTCAAGTGCTGCTTAACTATTAATTGCGTGGTTGTGTGAAGTACCAGAGGATGAGAAGGAAAGAGGGGATGAAACAGAAATCTGTCTAAAGCAAGTGATTTGCCAATAATCACAGGAACCAAGGAGATCCAATAAGGTAATCTTTACTTGGCGCTTAGTACAATACAACCAGCAGGGCAGTCAGGGAGAAACAACTGCCCACATTCAAAAGTGCACATTCTACCCCTGCAATCCACGTTCCTTCAAGCCATAAGTGTTCCACTCAGAAGCCACCAGTTAGACCCAACACATTTACCCCGTATAATAACAACACTGACAATTATTTTACAGTATTATGTAGAGAACTGAAAACAATATCATATACTATATTATATGCAAAGCATTATTCTTTTTATTTATGTGGGCAACTATCACAATTTATCCTTTTGAACAATTAATACAATTAAGAATTTTCCTGTACAATAAAATCTTCACATTACATAGTCCCACAGCCACACAGCTGTTTCCTTTCCTTTGGTGATCTTGTGCACATTCCGTCCGGTCATCAGAACCACGTTGCTTCTCCCTTACATCAGAATTTCCCATTCCAAGTGTGAGCACTCCTATTCTTTTTATGGCCAACTTCTCTTTATTCCATTATTTATCATCTTCTAGTCTGCCCACATGCTCCTTGACACACACCACTTTCTTGGGATCTGAAAATGCTGAATTCCGTTTGGCAATTATACCAGGTAATCTGACCCTAACCCAATCTCCTTCCTTGACTTCCATTTGCTGCACATTTTTCTCAGAGACATATTTCCTTTGTGCATCTGCTTGTTTTTCTTTCACATCTTTGTATTTCCACTGACAATTCTAAACCATTCATCCATGGCCACACCAATTTATGTTCCTCCTCCTTTCCCTCGAGTATTGCAAAAGGTGACATCACTGTGTTCACACTGGGAATTATACATAAGGCCCAACCTAGATCTTCTACTTTTTTTTTCTACTCTAACCCATTCACCAATGACAACTGTACATTATCCTTGATTACACAAATGCATCTTTCTACCAAACCGTTACTCCTGGGATGGTACAGGGAGGTGGTAACATATTTCACCTCTCGGTTGTTCATGAACTTACCACATTCTTCTGACCTGAGCTACACGCCATTGTCAGTGGTTATTTCAGACGGGGAACCCTCACGCATGAATAACTCATGCAAACATTTTACCACTTCCCCTATGTTGACTGACCTGACAAATGTTATCTCTGGCGAAAGAGAATAACAGTCTACTAACACAATACCATACCTCTTTCAGCATATTCAGGGATCAAATGATGTCCATGCCCAGTTTGACCCGTGGATTCTCTGGTACCAGAAGGGCTTCGACTGGACTTGGCACTGTCACCTGTGACTTATCACTAATAGCACATGCCACACATTCTCCTACCTGATGTTCCACTTCTCTGTCAAATCAGGACACCAAAACGTGTCCCTGATTCTCCTGTTCACAGCTGTCATCCCTACATGTCACTCATGAGCCAACTTTAATATCTTTGTTGGAGCAGATGTGCTTATATGAGAAATGTTTAATGATTTGCGTATGAATACTAATGAGAAAACTCAATAAAGAAGCTAATGTTTGAAAATAACATGTATGAGCAAAATGTGCCCACGGGGAGTGGTCAGAATGTGTGTTAACAAGATGCTAAATAATGAAAAAATATTCATTAAAAAACGTATTAGTATGTCATATTTGGATGTATAACCTATGTTTTATGCTAATTTGTGTTCTTAACTTAGCCATACTGGAGGCCTGGTTTTCGCTGGGCCTTGCCTGCTTTAACGTGAAGACGCGACAAGGCTGCCGAGGACTGGAACTGGAGAAAAGGACCTTGAACTGTACAGAGTTCAGAAGACTCTGCTAGAACATTCTGCAAATGTACCAATGGACAGGAGATGATGAGGGCAAATTGATACAATTATGTGTAGTGTAGGCTAAACGTACTTTCCCAGGACATGAACACTGGAAGCACTGACTAAAAGACTGTGAGCAACAATTTTGTTGCCTGAAGAGCCAGATGATGTTCTCATCGACAGAAGAGCCAATCAAAGTAATGGTACTTGAATCCTGAATTGACGTATACATGTGGTAAACAAAAACTATAGTTTAGAGTCATAACTTCTGATAAGGTTGACCAATTAGCAATTAGTGGGACGGACTGAGAGACCCTAATAAAAAGTCATGACAAGGAGAGAAAATTTAGAGCGGAGAGGTGAAAGTTGATGACGTCAGGAGATGCTGTCCGAAGTGCTGATAATTGGGCTTATCGTCTCTGAGCCTGATACTTTGCTGATGACTGATGACCTGGAGAAGAAGACTGACTTGTTGCTGATCCATCTTGGATAGATAGCTATAACAATATGACTGACTAATGAGTGCTTTTTCTTCTAGGTACGAACTGCGCTGTTTTAATATTTTTCTCTCTTAGATAGATTTTTCCAAATTAATGTTTTTGTCTAAATTGTTTTTGCATGAAGATCCACATGCTGATGCTAATCTGGGTTAGATAGGCTGACAAGAGTGACTTTGACGGTGACAACTGACTGACTAAATTGCATTGCTGAATTACTCCTCTAATGTTGAAATTTGCTGGCTTATGTTGTATTTTGATCGCCCGAGATTCTTTTGGTGAACATTGTCTTGTGTTGATTAATAAAACTTGATTAACAATAAAGTCGAATAAAGGTTTTTCATTAGAATTGTAAACAATAGGGAATAAAACACAATTAATTCAGTTGAGAGTGATGATATTTCTTAGTAGATAGGGATTTTATTAATGTTCGTTATTGATTATAGTGATGTTATTGGTTTAATGGTCTACCGCTTAACTAGGATACTCCATGCGATTCAAAAGGTTCATCGACCTATATGCGTCCCCTTGTAGGTTTACTTACTAAGGACCAGGCGCGCTAACATCTTTCTTCGCATACTTTGAGGCACCACTAGCAAATTAGCCTGTCTCAAAATTCCCTCTGACATACTCAACTCTTCAAAAATGTCCTTGTACATTTTCAAAAGGTCATCAACCTTTTCCCTCAGCCATCAGCCAACCATGAACTTAACTCTTGTAGCACTTTATCCTGCTTTAAAGTTTTTTTCCATCATCTTCCTTTATACATTTCTTCTTATCCTTCAGAGTACAGGCAACCAAACAAAAATCATCATTTTTGTCGTCCTCCACACCTACCATCATAGGCAAACGTGACAGTCAGTGAAAATATTTTCTACCCCAGGTATGTACTCCAACTTAAAATAATACAATTCTTGTAGCCTATAATGCCACTTGGCAATCTTGGAGCTGTGTTAAAGGGTCCCCTCTTAAAGAATAGACTTACCAGTGGTGTGCAGTTCACAGACGCTGTAGATTTGGTTCAGTTCTCTTTATTGCATCCACCATGTAAAGCACAGCCACCACTTGACAGCTCCTTTCAGGTTAGCCATTGCTCTCTGGCCCCAACTGTCCCATTGCTAGGCTGCATAACATTCCATATGATGTACCTAAGGATCTATTAACTACATCATAGTTAAAGACACATGAACTATTTACGAACCGCAAGACACACCCCCAATAATAAAACAAGTCAATGGAGAGGAATAATAGTGATAAACTTTATTAACAAAATACAAAAAGGATGTATACTGAATTATATAGTCTGACAGGACACAAGTCCCAACAACAGAAAACTAAAAACAATTAATTATTCTTCAAAATGCAATTGCTAATTACTTTTTCTTCACAAAAACATGTCATACATCAAAAACAATATGGGAGAAATATGACAGGGAGGATGATGTCTGTATAGTACTCCCACAGGTGCAACATTTTCTACATCGAATGCTTGTTGGAAGTAAACTGAGGAAGTTACACGTAGTCTTTGAGGCAGGTAGACCTCCTTCTGGTATAGACTTCCCTAAATAGCAAACTTGCTCCAATTTCAGAGCCAGATCCAAATTCATGTTCTGAATCAGCATCTTGTTTGATCTTATCATTCATAGGATCACTCTGTCCATTTCTTGAACTCAAGGTACTCTTAGCCAAATGTGACATGCCCCACACCTCCCCATTTTCTAACACTACTGTGTCCTTTCTGATTTCCTTTATGTGGAAAGGTCCCATGAACTTGGATTCTCCTTTGACTAGCCACCTTGGTCTTTTCACATGCACATATTGCTCTACCTTCCAGTGTCTGCAAATAGCACCATGTTTACCATCAAAACGTTCTTTGTATTCCCTCTGATGAACAACCAATCTATTCATGTTGAAACCCCACCCTTCTCTTTTCCACCCCACCCACCTGGGGTCAAGTTTGAAACCAACCATATGTCTATTCGGACTGTGAAATGGAGACATGCTAGTTATCATGTTAGGAGTGGTGTGGTGCGCCCATAACTTCTGTCTTGGAATTTCTTCCAATAATCACAGGAACCAAGGAGATCCAAGAAGGTAAGCTTTACTTGGAGGTTAGTATAGTACAACCAGCAATGCAGCCAGGGAGAAACAACTGCCCACATTCAAAGGCTCATATTCTACCCCTACATTCCTTCCAACACTCAGTGTTCCACCCACGAACCACCAGTCAGACCCAACACTGTCATATGTGGAAACATTGCACCTAAACACTATTGACCACCACCACCGGAATTGTTTTGGCCATCCTTAGTTTATTAGAGGGGGGGGTACCACAATAAGGTTGACAAAGAGTGGAGGTAAATGGTACTTGCCTGCACTCCTATGATAACATGCAGTAGGTGAGAACATTCATTTTAAACAGGTAAGAACATGTCCAAAGCATTGGCCATTGCCACATGGGCCTTACAATGAAGGCTGCATCACTCCCGTTGGAGCCGATCAAAATAAAAAAGTTACAGTCCACTCAGTCACTGTGCTAGACTTTAGACAGAGAATCTACCCTTCAACTATCCATGCTTGTTGCCAAGATGGGCTGACTATATAACATTCAAGTGTTCGTTTGTCAGGAGTTAGTATATTATCTCACATTTTTCTGTGCTAACTGATATAGGATGGTATTTGGCTGCACTTGTGTTGCTTTTCAACACTTCGGGTATTACAACAGATGTAGCTTCTTCAAAGGGTGACCGTACCTTGTCACACTTAGGGAATAACTCACGGTAAGGCGTAATGTGATATAGGATTTGCAGTATGAATTACTTGTTAAAAATAGGAATAATTACATTGAGACCCCCCTATTTTCAGTTTTCTATAAGAGACGACATGAGGTCATAGCTCATTTGGGCAAAGATTCCTTCATGTCCTACTTTAATAATACACATTCTGATACATTACCCTTTTCCAAAAAACTGCCAATCGATGTGTGTGAAACGTCTCAATTTTTTGCAGATTTTCAAAGAAGAGCTCAATGGGCCACCTGTCTAGCGGTTGTACAAGGTGCTAAGCTCGAAACTCACTATAACCGTTTCTCATGGCGACCACATTATGCCTTCTGAGTTATAACAATCTTACTTTGTGTGCATGGTTCCTCTTCCTAGATGTTGTGCCTTTGCTAAAATTGTCTACACCCTTACTTATCTTTCCAGCACAGCTATGTGAGTTTGCACATAAGATAAACTCAAGACATAGAAGTTAAAAATGATGAGTAGGATGCAGTGCACATTTACAGCTCCCAGGTATACGGCAACCAACGTATGGCAAAAGACTCACTGTTGGCCTGGCTGGCTGTAGCTTTAAAACATTGGCGTAAAACGTCACAGAAAAAGTGATGTGCCGTGTAGAAAAACATTTTAATGCATTAGAAAATCCATTACAGTCCACGGGGTAGGATAAATAAAATACAAATTTCAGACGTGCTACGCATTAATAAAGTATGTCCCTTCCCTAAACACCTATCCAATACAGTTTTTCTTGTGTAATTATTATTAAAATTCCTACTCAGTACTCCCGGAAGCCTGGCACTACTAAACTAGTTATGTTGATTTATATTTCCTCTAGGGTGTGAGAAGATGCTCTTCCAGAAAACAATTAATCTATTTCTAAGGGCAGGAAGACTGAAGAGAGAAAGGTTTAATTGTGGCCTGATGCCTACCAAGATGGATGCCAAAACTCGTGACTCCATTCTTGCACTCAACTATCTGTTTAATGTGCATCCAAAAGCAGCTACATCTAGTGAAGATCCCTTTAGAATGATATACTAGGAACCAACAGAGCAGTGTGGAATGCCAAGAATCGCTGTCTATGGTGTCTATGCTTTGGAATTGAGGCTTGGGCAGGTGAGGGCTCATGAGGGTGTGGAGCTGCCAGTGGATTGAGAGGGGAGGCCACGTTGTCACTGTGAGGACTTGGTGGCCGGGTAGCACAAGTACAGATGCAGAAGATTGCAGGCGGCTGCCGCCCTCACTTGTTTGCGCTGTACTGTGCAATATGATGCCAACAAGGGAGATGAGAGGAAGAGCGGTGGTTGGCGCAGGCCACTGCTATTTTGATTCTCAACTGAGTAGGGAAGGGTGATCCCGTCCTCTCCTCACCCCCCCACCCAATTACAGAGGACACTGCATGCATGCACTACTGAGTCCCAGGGAGGCGGGAGATTCACTTCAGTCCTAAGTTCTAAGTAATTGCTCTGTCTTATGTGAAGCAAATGGTCTGTTATGACAGGGTCATATTTTGAGCTACGACTGATAGGGAATAGCTGCTAAAGACCCAAGTCATTTAACTGAGGGGAGTGGACTGCAAGAGCATTCAGGCAGCCCTGTATTGCGTTGATGCCCCCAGTTGCATGGCATATGGATTGTTTCCAACTTTGGCCAACTAACAGCCCAAAAATTGCTTGATTTAACTGCACATGTGAAATGAGACTTTGCATGCCTATAAAAATGAACACCACACTAAAAAAACAATACTGCCCTGCAGAGACCTGAGGACTTGTGTTTAGAGGATTTGTGTTCACCGGTCCTCTGGGTCCCCTCTCAGCACGACGAGCGTGGTCCCTGGAACTCAGCAACTCTGTCCAAGTGACTCCCACAGTCCAGTGACTCTTCAGTGTCCAAGTTTGGTGGAGGTAAGTCCTTGCCTCCCCACGCTAGACTGCATTGCTGGGTACTGCGTGATTTGCAGCTGCTCCGGCTCCTGTGCACTCTTCCAGGATTTCCTTTGTGCACAGCCAAGCCTGGGTCCCCGACACTCTAACCTGCAGTGCACAGGTTCCTGAGTTGTCCTCTGGCGTCGTGGGACTCCCTTTTGTGTCTTCGGGCGAGCTCCGGTTCACTCCTATTTGTAGTGCCTGTTCTGGCACTTCTGCGGGTGCTGCCTGCTTCTGTGAGGGCTCCCTGACCTGCTGGGCGCCCCCTCTGTCTCCTCATCCAAGTGGCGACATCCTGGTCCCTCCTGGGCCACAGCAGCATCCAAAAACCCTAACCGTGACCCTTGCAGCTAGCAAGGCTTGTTTGCGGTCTTTCTGTGTGGGAACACCTCTGCAAGCTTCTTCACAACGTGGGACATCCATCCTCCAAAGGGGAAGTTCCTAGTCCTCTTTGTTCTTGCAGAATCCACAGCTTCTACCATCCGGTGGCAGCTTCTTTGCACCCTCAGCTGGCATTTCCTGGGCATCTGCCCAATCTCGACTTTGTCGTGACTCTTGGACTTAGTCCCCTTGTTCCACAGGTACTCTCGTCCGGAAATCCACTTTGGTTGCATTGCTGGTGTGGGTCTTCCTTGCAGAATTCCCCTATCACGACTTCTGTGCTCTCTGGGGAATATAGGTGCATTTTACACCTACTTTTCAGGGTCTTCGGTTGGGCTATTTTTCTGACCCTCACTGTTTTCTTACAGTCCCAGCGACCCTCTACGAGCTCACATAGGTTTGGGGTCCATACGTTTTTCGCATTCCACTTTTGGAGTATATGGTTTGTGTTGCCCCTATACCTATGTGCTCCTATTGCAATCTATTGTAACTATACACTGCTTGCATTACTTCCTTTTGCTATTACTGCATATTTTTGGTATTGTGTACATATATCTTGTGTATATTTGGCATCCTCATACTGATGGTACTCACTGAGATACTTTTGGCATATTGTCATAAAAATAAAGTACCTTTATTTTTAGTATATCTATGTATTGTGTTTTCTTATGATATTATGCACATGACACCAGTGGTATAGTAGGCGCTTTGCATGTCTCCTAGTTCAGCCTAAGCTGCCCTTCTAGAGCTACCTTCTATCAGCCTAAGCTGCTAGAAACACCTCTTCTACACTAATAAGGGATAACTGGACCTGGTACAGAGTGTAAGTACACCTTGGTACCCACTACAAGCCAGGCCAGCCTCCTACATTGGTCGTGCAGCGGTGGGATAAGTACTTGCAACTACTTACCACTTTGTCATTGTGTACTTTTCATAAGAGAATAATATACAAAACAAGTTCAGTGTATGTACACCTAACCAAACTTTTTTGCTTTTCTTCTCTTACTCTGTTTGCTAAGTGCTGAAAACTACCTCTAAACCTTCTAAAAGTTTCTAAAAAGTTGAAAAAGTTTTTTTTCTGTTTCCTTAAAAAGTCCTGAAACTTTTTCTTTCTTTTTTCTGTCCCTAAACCCTTTTCTATCATGTCTGACACAGGTCCTACTCTTGATCTGGTCAGCACAGCTTATGACCACCTTAGCTGGAAAGGTTTGAGGAGTCTCTGCAGTGATAGAGGTTTAGGGGTAAGGAAGAATCCCTCTAGAGAACTGTTAAAGAAAATGTTTATTGAAAATGATAAGGCCTTAGCTGGCACATCTGTTGAGAAGTTAGGAGATGGTTCACACTCTGACTCTGGGGCACCCCCAGTAAGAGTGTTAGATGGTAACCTTCCCAATCTGCCCCTTAGCAGACCACCTAACATAACTGGTACTAATGAGAGTTCTCATCACAGTAGGGATGTAATTCCTGCAGGTCAGGTTGTTAGAGTGCCAACTGTTAGGGACATTTCACCCTCTGTTCATTCCATCATTCTTCTGTGTCAAAGCATGCCCAACCCACCCACCCTGATGACAGAATGTTAGAAAGGGAGCTCAATAGATTGAGAGTGGAAGAGTCCAGGCTGAAGCTTAAACAGCAACAGCTGGCTCTAGACAGGGAATCTTTAGACTTAGAAAAAGAAAGACAGAGGTTGGGGCTAGGACCCCATGGTGGCAGCAGCAGTATTCCAAATAGTAATCCTGTGAAAGAGCATGATTCTAGGAATCTGCACAAGATAGTTCCCCCTTACAAGGAGGGGGATGACATTAACAAGTGGTTTGCTGCACTTGAGAGGGCCTGTGTTGTACAGGAGGTCCCTCAAAGGCAGTGGGCTGCTATCCTATGGCTATCTTTCAGTGGAAAGGGTAGGGATAGGCTCCTTACTGTGAAGGAAAGTGATGCCAATAATTTTACAGTTTTGAAGAATGCACTCTTGGATGGATTTGGCTTAACCACTGAACAATACAGGATTAAGTTCAGAGAAACCAGAAAAGAGTCCTCACAAGACTGGGTAGACTTTGTTGACTATTCAGTGAAGACCTTGGAGGGGTGGTTACATGGCAGTAAAGTTTCTGACTATTAAAGTCTGTACAATCTAATCTTGAGAGAGCATATTCTGAATAACTGTGTGTCTGATTTGTTACACCAATATCTAGTGGACTCAGATCCGACCTCTCACCAAGAATTGGGAAAGAAGGCAGACAAACGGGTCAGAACAAGAGTGAACAGAAAAGTTCATACAGGGGGTGACAAGGAGGGCAAGAAGAAGGATGGTAAGTCTTCAGACAAGGGTGGTGACAAATCTAAAAATTAGTCTTCATCAGGCCCACAAAAACACTCTGGTGGGGGTGGTGGGTCCAAATCCTCTTCTAATCAAGTAAAGAAACCATGGTGCTATTTATGTAAAGTAAAAGGCCATTGGACAACTGATGCCAGTGTCCAAAGAAAAGCACCGAGCCTCCCACTACCACAACCCCTACTGCTACACCTAGTGCCCCTAGTAATAGCAGTGGTGGTGGGAGCAAACCTAGTAATAGCCAATCCCAGGGAGTAGCTCAGATATGCTACACATTTGGCATGGAAATGAACACTGTAGACATAGGACTTCATTATGACATTGGCGGTCAGTTGACCTCCACGCGGGCGATGGCGGTAGGTCAGTCGCCAGAGTGGCGGTGAAGACAGACAAATTATGACCATGGCAGTGATCCCTCCCATACACAGCCAATGTACCACCCGAACCGCCAGTGCGGTCCGTCCACTGACCACGGCGGTTGCCATCTTCAGGCTGGAGGAATACAACACCCCACCCACCATATCATGACAGAAGACTGCCAGGATTTCCAGGGTGGGACCACCGCCACCAGAAGCCTGGCGGAAGCGAATCATGTAAAAGGAGACATACCTCCAGGGACCCTGAGGAGTCCGCAGCCACCGTAGAACCCGAACTGGAATTCCCGCCGATGCTGTACCATGCGATAGCAGTCCAGGAGCTGCAATGCCGAAGAAGATGAGGGCAGTGAGTACAGCCGTCTAGCACACGAGGGAGGGAGGGGAGAGTGACACAACCACACTCACAACACACACCATACACACACCACACACAAAGAACAATCTGCAGAGCAATCCCACAACAACATAAGTCAGAAATAAAGAAAGTACACATACCTTTAGTCCAACCTCTGTATTTCAGTGGACCTGCACCCACAACAAATGAGGCAACTATATACAAAGGGCCATTGGCCAGTCAAATGTTAGCTAAAAGCCACAGGGCAACGTCCAAGGCCCAACTTGACTCCTGACAGCCCAAGTCACTCCACTGGGCGGGACATCATGGTGATGGTAGGCAGGCACCTCAGGGGGCAGGAGGGGTGGTGTGGTGGGGTGGATTTCTTGGGAAGGGGTCCTTGGACTTCGGTTTGAGAGGGGGCGGGTCCTTGCTCCGTTGCTTAGGGGGTGTAGGTGGTTGCTTGGAGCGGGAGGCCAGAGTGTCACTCTTCTGCCCCTTAGTAGCAGGTGTAGCTGCAGGGGGAGGAACAGGACTGGACTGGGAGCTGGAGGTACTGGGCTGGGGACAGGGATCTTCCTCTTATGGGCAGGATGGGGGCGGAGGGAAGAGGTCAAGATGGGAAAGGAAAAGTTTCTTAGGTCCAACGGGGCAGGCTCTGGGAGTAGGTTTGGGAGTGGAGGTGGAGGGAGAGGTTGTAGGAGGAGTAGGTGTGCTGGACTTGGTTGCAGGTGCATGTACAGTGTACATGTGTGAGGTGGATGGCTGTTGAGTGTCTGAGTGGGAGCGTTTATGTGTTTTTGGAGGGGGTGGGCAACAGGGTGGGAGAGGACAAACAGGACGTGTGTATGTATGTTGTGGTGTCTGCAAGTGAGGTGGGCATGCTGCATGAGATTGTTATGGTGGTGGTGGTGGTGACTGCGCATGCGGTGAATTGGGTGCTAGTCTGCATGTCTGCTGTTGCGGTGACTGTGGGCAAGGCTGTACAGGTGGCAGGATCTGGGACTGATGATGCAGTGCTTGCAGGTGTGAGTGTTGAAGTGACTGTAAGGGAGGAGGAGGAGAGGGAGACAGTGGAGGCAGTGGCTGTTGTTGTAAGTGTT
This sequence comes from Pleurodeles waltl, assembly GCF_031143425.1. Classification (NCBI taxonomy): domain Eukaryota; kingdom Metazoa; phylum Chordata; class Amphibia; order Caudata; family Salamandridae; genus Pleurodeles; species Pleurodeles waltl. The sequence continues at coordinate 206,307,928 of NC_090448.1, forward strand.
TCTGTGTGTTGGCTGTGTGTGTGTTTGTGGAGTGAAGTGTGGTGCCTTTGCTTATCTGGGCGAATCCTGTCAGTTGTCTTGGGTACATGCTTGTCTGATTGTGTGTGTGGGATGGGTTGGGGGAGAGGGCTTTGGGACTGGGAACAGGTAGTTGGAGGGGGGACGGAAGAACCAGGGACACTGGCTGCCGTCAAAGAAGAGGCCAGGGCTGAAACGATCTCTGTAGGGCAGCCAAGCCACCATGAATGCCCTCCAGGTAGGCATTGCATTGCTGCATCTGGAATGCCAGCCCCTGGATGGCATTCACTATGGTTGACTGCCCTACAGAGATGGATCTCAGGAGGTCAATAGCTTCCTCAGTGAGGGCAGGAGGGCTGACTGGGGCAGGGCCTGAGGTGCCTGGGATGAAGGATATGCCCACCCTCCTGGGTGAGAGGGCACGGGCAACTGGGTGGGGGGCTAAAGGGAGGGTGGTGCTCGTATGGGGTGACGGAAGATGTACTAGCCGGAGTGGTCCCAGAGAGGTCTGCCACCACCAGGGAGGTTCCATAGGAGGAGAAATCAGAGTCTGTAGTTGTAGCTCCAGTCTCCCCCATGGTGCTCCCCTTGCCCTCCAACCCACTGGTCCCCTCGGCGTCAGTTGACTCTGCCTCCTGTGTCCTGTGGGCTGCAGCCCCCCCACTCTCTGATGCCCCTGCTCCTTTGCTAGCTGATGATAATGCACACCAGGACAGAATGAGAAAAGGAGAGAAGGTGGGGGAGAAGGAAAGGGAGCCCAGGGTCAATCACAGCAAACACATCACAATCACTCACTGGGACTAACTCAGTGCAGAATGAACCACAATGACAAACCATTACCTGGGAACAGCAGCAGAAATGAACCCAAACACTACCATCTGCACAGCTACTGGGACTCACTAAGCCATTTCTGCCATGGTATGCCAGCTACTTACCAATACCAAATATACATATCACCCTACATTGCTAAGCAGGACTCCTCAAGATTAGCTAAACCAGCATAATGGGGCATCAATGACTAGAACCATGCACCCAAACCCCATTTCAGGCTACACAAATAAAAATACCACACAGTCTGTACTCACCCCCTTATGGCTGCTGTGCTGTGCTGCCCTTAAGTGCCCATCCAACTCAGAATTGGCCACTGCCAGTATGCGGGTCATTAGGAGAGGCTAGGGTCCGATGGGCACCCCTCCCTCATTGGGAGGCCATCCCCAGCTGGGCCTCCGCAGTCTTCCGGGCCCAGCATCTCAGGTCCTCCCACTGTTTCCTGCAGTGGGTGCTCCGCCAGCTATGGACCCCCAGGGTCTGCACGTCCTAGGCGATGGCACGCCACAACTCTTTCTTCTAATGGATGTGACTTGCATAGGGAACACAGACAGAAGGACACCATGAACTTAACACTCCATTCTGTAACAGAAATGGCTTACATACTGCATAGATAGAACATTGAGCCCACACATTACCCATATCTCTGCATACACATTGCATGCAGCAAAAACATTCCCCCTCAAATGATGCACTGCCAGCACACACATGCATCTTCATGCAGCCATATCACATCGAACGTACACATGAGGTACTCCCCTGTTGGTCTGGAGGCCCATACAACTGCTCATGCAAGGGTAGGACCCCATCCACAAGCTTCTCTAACTCCTCCGATGTGATGGCTGGGGCCCTTTCCCCTGTAGCATGGGCCATCGTGGGCTACAGACACAGCAGCACACGCAGTAGAGGTGTTGATCAGTGGAAAGTCAGGAATCAAGTGAAGTGGTACAGAGAAAATGGTGGTCACGTCCGCGGCTGCAAACAACGTCACCACCTGAGTTGATCATCCATGTTAACCAATGAGGAGTTGCACAGCAGTGCACACTGCCTTCCGCCATGACGCCAAACGTCGGCAGAATGAGGTCACTTCCACCTGCCTCTGCATACAGGACAGGAGGTTGTCACTTCCGAATGCTGGTACTCATGTTGGACAATTTAATGTGCGTCATTGATATCGATGGTACACACCAAGACAATTCCAGTATGCTACATAAATACATGCTCTGTGTACTGTGATATTGTGTGTCCATACTTCCTGTAGTCACACACATCTCATGTTTGGTTTACTCAGTTACCTACCACTGCGGAGGAGGAGACAAGCACCAGTTTACATACCCATAGTGGACTGCTCATCATAATCACCTATCGTCTGGACAGGGCCACAGTTAATGAGCTGTGTCAATAATTGGAGCCAGATCTGATTCCTGCTATCTGTAGCACTACAGCAATACCCCTGAAGTACAGGTAGTATCAGTGCCCCACTTCCTGGCAAGTGGTTCTTTCCAGGTGACTGTAGGCTTGGCTGCAGGAATGTCACAGCCAATGTTTTTGATTGTGCTTGGAAGGATTTTGGCTACCTTGCTCAAACACATGAGCAGCTACATCTCATTTCCCCAGACTGAAGATTTGCCCACTGTGAAGGTTGCATTCTATGCCATGGGACACATACCACATGTGATTGGGGCCATTGACGGGACCCATATTTCCTTGGTCCCTCCCAGGGCAAATGAGCAGGTCTACAGGAATAGCAAGAGTTACTACTCTATAAATATCCAAATGGTGTGCCTTGCTGATCAACACATATTTCACATCACTGCCAAATTACCTGGATCTGTGCATGATGCCTGTGTGTTGAGGAATAGCAGTGTCCCACAGGTGATGGCACGACTACAGAGGCAGAGAGTGTGGCTCATAGGTGAGCTTGAGTCTTCACCCAATGTATGTCAGTGTATGCAAAATGAACTTGAACTCCATGTCACTGTACATGAGTAATGTGTGTCCCTCACTACTTCCAGGTGACTCTGGCTAGCCAAACCTGTCCTGGCTGTTGTCCCCAGTGAGGAATCCGAGGACAGGGCCAGAAAATCAGTACAGTGAAGCACATGGGCATACCAGGAGGGTCATTGAACGCTCATTTGGTCTACTGAAAGCCAGGTTCTGATGCCTCCGTTTAACTGGTGGATCCCTATGAAACACCACTAAGAAGGTCTGCCAAATGGTGGTGGCTTGCTGCATGATGCATAATTTGGCCCTCAGATGCCATGTGCCCTACCTGCAGGAGGAGGGGGGAGACAATGCACCTGTGGTAGCAGAGGAGCCTGTAGACAGTGAAGAGGAGGAGCAGGAGGACGTGAACAACAGGACATATATAATACAACAGTACTTCCACTTACTCATGTAAGACTGTACTTCTGGTCATACCTCCATTACAGTAAAGTGATGTGTGCCTGCTGTGTTGTGCCAAGCACTACCTTTACTTTTCAATTGACTGTCACTTATGCTTTCTTTTTTTGCAGATGTTGGTGTGATCACAACTGTGTACCAATGTTATAAATACAGACTGCCTACACACATTTGTTTGAAGGGTGTTTATTGAAATGACAAAAAGGATGGGATAGTTCAATAGAGTGGGGCGATGGAGGATGAAAACTTGGGCCAGAGGAAAAGGAGCAATGGCAGTCCAAAGTGAACAAGGTGACTCAGTGGCACACCAGGGAGACATTCTGGAGGGGCTCATTTCCTGGCAGTGGTTTTGGTCTTGGCAACAGTTTCTGGTGTCTGTGTGGGTCGCAGGAAATGTTTGTGGGGTGGTTCACCTTCTGCAGAGGGAGGGAAGCTGGTGGCCAGTGAGTGGTGTGGCAGGTCCTCCTGTCCACTAGCTGCAGCAGATGTTGTTGGCTCGTGAGTAGACTGACTAGTGGAAGGGGCCTGCTGGTGTGCTCTCTTCTCATGCATTGTGTTGGCCATATCACCCAGCACCCCTGCAATGGAGGCCATGTTGGCATTTAGGCCCTGCAACTGCTGTATGCCCTCCCGGTGGTGTACCCCCTGCAGCCACTGGTTCTCCTGCAGGATGGTAATCACCTGCCCCATCGTGTCTTGGGATTGTTGGTAGGCCCCAGGACATGTGTGAGTGCCTCCTGGGCAGTCTGTTCCCTGGGTCTGGCCTCCCCCTGGTGCACAGCTGACCTCCCACTTGCCCTGCCCCCTGGCCCCCTGTGCCTCTGTCCTCTGAACGGTGTACCCACTCCTACTTACACCAGGACCTTCATCGTCTTGCCTGGGTGGTGTCAACTCAGGTCCCTGTACAGGTGGGCACACTATTGATTTATGTGTCCAGGGAACAGAGGTTTGTGGACGTTGGGTGGCTGCTGTGGTGTTGGAGTTGGATGGGGGGCGCCCTGTGGTAGACTGGGTGTGGGATGTGGAAGACAACTGACCAGTGGTCCCAGATGAGCCAGGGAGATCATCCGGATCGGGGCATACAGAGTTGCTGTCATCACTGACTGCATCTTCTGGTGGAGGACTGAGTTGCTGTGGCACATGCTCGCTGCTACCATTGGCTGGGGTAACTGTGGACATGAAAGTGATTTGTTACAGTCATTGTCTGTCACATATTCATCATTTCTGGCTTTCCCTATGAGTTGGGTGTTGTCCTCCCACCTTTGGTTAGTGTATGGTGATGGATTGTGGGATTGGTAATTGCTGCCCATGCATTCCTATTGTGCGTGCATGCAGAGCTGGGAGGGGTGTGCTTGCATTGGGTAAGTAATGCAGGGGTACACAATTGAGGGGGGTTATAGGGGTGGTGCACTGTCTGGGATAGAGTGGGGTGCAGGGAGACAGGGCGAGGGGGTGACATGCCATGCAGTTATTGGTGGTGGTAGGGTAGTAATGGTGACTTACCAGTTTCCTGCCCTCCAGTGAGGCCCTCAGGGTGCTGGATTGCCAAGACTAGCTCCTTCCATGCTGTCAACTGTAGGGGAGGAGGTGGGGGTCCACAGCCAGTCCTCATGATGGCAACTTGGTGCCTGGATGCAATGGAACGCACCTTTCCCCGTAGGTCGTTCCACCTCTTGCGAATGTCATCCCTTGTCCATGGATATGTTCCCATGGAGTTCACCCTGTCCACGATCCTCTGCCATAGCTCCTTCTTCCTAGCAATCTGCTGGACCTGTGCACTGAACAGCTGTGGCTCTACCCTGGAGATTTCCTCCACCATCACCCGCAACTCCTTATCTGTGAAACTGGAATTCTTCTGTGGAGACATGCCTATTGTATGGTGGGTGCAGTGTGAGTGTTGTGCAGAGAGTGATGGGTGTTGGGGTATGGTGTGTGATGCATAAAAGCTGAATAGGTAGCTGTAGTTTGTGTGTGCAGTTCTCGTATTGTCTTTTGCTGGCAAGGTGTGGTTCATTTTTCGTGTTTGCAAAGGATTGTGGGTTGTTTGGGGGGGTGTTTTATAGTGCTGTTGGTGAGTGTGTACAGTGTGGGTATATGTGTCAGGTATGTTTTTTTTAATGTGGCCAATGTTGGCTTCTGTTTGTGTTGGTGGCCCAATTCTACTGCAACGGTCTGCACCGCCAAGGGGTGACCGCCATTGAGTGTCCGCTGTGGTGATTCGTGGTCCATTATTTGGAGGGTGGTGTGTTGCTGGCTTAGCACGGAGGGTGGTGGGTCTGACAGTTTTTCGCCTCTGTTGGATTTGGCTGAATTGTTGTTGTGGCTGGTTTCTGTCGGAGTTGTGTTTGTGTGTCATTATCTGGCAAGTGGATTCCTGCCTCCCCGGCAGTCTGTTGGCAGCCATCACCACGGCGGTCTTCGATAAAAAAACACCAATGTCATAATGAGGGCCATAATGTTCAACATCTCAGGGAGATTTGTCTCTAAACTACACAACACAATGAATCAGCAAGCCCCAGAAAAATCACCAGCAATCTTTGGCATCTCTTACAATGACATACTCTGAGTGGATCAGTAACCACCATTAGTCCCCTGGATGTTGGGAAGGCCCAGAGATGTGCAAGCACTTATTGAAGGCCCTCAAACTTGTTGCCGAACTGGAATCTACATCACTGTCTCCATTCTGGCTGTGCAAACCCAGATGTTTGTAGATGAATGCTTGTACCCTAACACGTGAGCTCAACATAACTGTAAACACTCCATGATGCAAGCCAACAGTCAGGTTACAAACCTTACACATTTCACATGTGCTAAGCACTTTGCTACATGATTCTACATCAATGGCATAGACATGCACATTGTGGCCAAAAAGTCTAAGCCTATCTGTCATGTCCCTCATTAATACTGCAGTTGTGCATGCCAAATGACATGCTATGATTCGTGAGGCTATGTGTCAACCAATAATCAATGGTGACACACTCCTGTATATGGCACAACCTGAAATCTACCCCAGTTCTAAATGCTTAATTCCACACACAGGTTGCCAGGCTACATATGTGTGAGGGAATACAAATATCATCCCATCAACACAGGTAGACCATGCATGAAACAGCAGCTTACAAATATTTTTCTAAAGAGAAAGGGACACATGCTAACATGTAGGCACAAGGAATGTTGGCAACAATGATAGCACATAAATCATGTCAATGGACATTCCTTACTTAGCAAGGGAAAGTATTGCTATGTAGCTGCACCCAAAGAACAATGTACGCTTTGTCACATGTATGATGGCCATCTTCACATTACGGACAGTAGAGAGGCACTAGCACCCGTCACATGTTGAAGACAACTAGCCTCTGGGTGGCAGATGCCAAAATACTCATTTAACCAGACACATGGCTGAGGACAGTGATCCATCACTTCCTAATCTTTGGCCTGTAACACTGTGGCATAGAATTTACACCTACTATAACAAACAGTACTTGATTGTTCACTGTACACAGCCATATGCTGTTCCTGGAGAGCAAGTTGTTTGTGTATTGTACACAATTGGGTCCTAGGTTCCTGGGCCAATAGGGAAGGTACTTCAGTATACAACACATGATATGTCTATACAAACAATCACTCATCTACTGCGTTACACATGGCTCAACCCTGATCACCAGGGGGAGCTGTCAGAACCTACCACACTCACTTGGCAATGTGACCGGCAGGAACATGCCCTGAACTCACCCCTTTGTGATTGCTGTGCTGTACTCAAATGCCCATCAAGCTCTGGGTAGGCCACAGCCAGAATGTAGGCCATTAGGGCGGACAGGGTCCAACGGACACCCCGAACACATTGAGAGGACAGCCTCAGCTGGGCCTCTGCCATCTTCTGGGCCCAGTGTCTCAGGTCCTCCCACCTCTTCTGATAGTGGGCACTTTGCTGGCAGTGGACCCCCAGGGTCCTCACCTTCTTGGCAATGGCTCTCCATAGTTCCTTTTTATGATGAGCATTGACCAGCATGGACTCAAAAGACAATCAAGAGATTACAGTCCCAAGTTTTTCACAAATGGATGATTCGCATACATGTCAGAAGCACCAAGCTACAACTTTTCTATTTGTTAACACTCCCCAAGTGTGGAACACACAATCCAATAAGTACAGGGACCTGACTACAGACATATGTATTTGTATCTGCAGACTAACCCACTATCCTGCTTAGGGCCTACAAGCTTAGTGACATCAGGCAGCCCATGCTCTAACAACCTGTACGGTGATGTGAGCCACAATGAAACACTACACACCTATGTTGCTTCTGAAGGGTAAACTCCACCGCCTATCTTTCTATGCCTCCACCAGAAAACTCCAATCTTCTCATCTTGCCCTTGCCGCCAACCCTAAAATCAAGAAGAGCACAGTGGGGGCAGATCATTCTTCTGCCTTGCAGCGCCGAATTGGAAAACAATACCAATCCACCTCAGGCAGGCCCCCTCACTGAATCAGTTCAAGAAGGACCTCAAGACCTGGCTTTTCGACTGATTTGTACCCCCATGACAGCACCTTGAGACCTCATGGGTGCTAAGCAGTGCTATACATGTTGCTGATTGATTGAACTCTTTAGGCATGACTGTACCAACACACTCACACTATGTGAGAATGACTCACTGCATACAGTCCATACAGGCAACTGCCAGAGGGCAAACTTAAACATTACACATGAGTAACAATTAAGAGGCTGGCATGGTGGCTACAGAATGTGTCTTCCTTGTCAACGTGTAGATTTTTGGAATAACAAATTCAGATTCATGCCACTTCAGGGGGTACCACAGAACACTCCTTTGAACATATGTGTCTTTCCTACAGAGATGGCATCTAACTAACAAAGGCATGAATTGAATAGTTTCTGCTATTTGACCAAGCAACTGAGTCACATATCATAGTCGCACAGAAATCAACACTGTCTGCATTGTGGACTGTCAGTTATGCAATACTTCTGTACAGGACAAATATGATTTGTGTGAAGGTGACAACAGAGCTGTGGGAGTAAGGAACCTGTCATGAGTCTAAGACACACATTGACATTGATGCATAATGCACATATGGATTAGTTCAGGGATGTACCTCGGTACCCATTCCTAGTTTAGTCAATGGACTGAGGCATTCAGGGCAGGTTTTGCCACTGGAGCATCATATTTGCCACATGTGAGGATCGGCTGGGGAACTGGGAGTGGGCATTGTGCCACATTTTCATAGCCACAGTGACTCTCCCACAGCCTAGACTATGTCCCATACTAGGAGATACATTTGACAGGCCCTAGTCTCTACAGGCAGAGCAGACGGAACCTACATGACACTCCATTCCCATCTTTTCCATGCATGATAGTACATCATGTGGCTAACAGCAATTTGGCATGTGGTGTGGGTGGCAACCTGAAGGGCAGAGTGAGTCATGATATGCCTTCCACACAACAGTTTAGTAAGGCCAGATATGGTTTGAAAGATCTGTGGCACTATACACATTGCTCACATGATTCTCAAATGACTCATACAACATGTATACACAGCTCATCTGACATTTACAACAATGATGAGAAAAGAGATGTCAGTGAATGGCAGTAATGTATCCTTACCTAATTATGTCCATCCTATACAAGGATAATCTAGAACCCCAAAAACCTCACACAACACAATGTGACTGACCGTAACATATGGCACTGGCCACCAATACCTGCACATTGTCCATCCTATTGATGCCACACAGACTGCAACAACAGGCACACAAGAAGCCTAACTGGCGCACAAGGGCCTATGAGGAGGGAAAGGATGGTGAAGTACAGAGAACTTTGTGCACATGAGGAACTTACCTACTCCTCTGGTGAGCCATAGATCTGTACATACAATTGTAGGACCTCAGTCACAAGCCTCTCCAGCTCCTCTGGAGAGATGGCAGGGGCTCTGTCATGTGCTGGACATGGGATGATTGCTCCCAGTGGTGGCGCACATCAGTGCAGTTTGTGGAGGTGTTGCTGGCAGGAGCCAAGTGAGTGAATCTGTAGAACATGGTGGTCACATCCGCTACGTACGCAGTCATCACTGTTGGCGAAGTTGACACAGCCATTGGCCCCTGACCACCATTGGCAACAAAGTTAGGCTATGGCTGTGTCCACCACAGTTGCAACCACCTACTACCATGATGACGTCCACCGGTGGTTACAGGCTGGCGGTGCATTGTCCTGTGGAGTAGGTCAGGCATCCGCCATTTTTTGGGCCTGAAATGCTGTATTGGGCTTTATAAACTGCGTCACACTGCAAACATGTTTTTTGGACCTCACAAACATCCTTATTCTTCCTAAACATGTTGGTCCTACTACTCAATCACCATTATAGTATGTTGCAGGACACGGATGGCATTTAAAAGTGGGGCACAGTCCACCACCACTGATGGTCATTTTGGCGGTCAGGATATACAGTCACATTTCAAGGGGAAATTGTGTTGCAGATCTTTGATTTTGGTCCAAATCCATGTTGTGAACACATGTGGAAAACCATGGGGGTCACATGTGACCCTTGTGTTATTTGCAGCTGTGATGTGCGCTGGGTGCCACATCTATTCAGTCAGAAATGCTTTGTCATATAATATAGTAGACATGCATCATCTATGTTGCTGTGGACACACTGACTAATGTTAGAAATCATTTCTTGTCATACATAGGTACCAGGGAGAGGGAGGATGCAACAACCTCATGTCTACCATCCACTGCCAGACCTTCAAGCCATGGAGCAAAGGCACATAATAATGTTGTACCACCTGTATAGGCAAACAATACTGGACTTATTTTGTCAGTTGGAGCCAGATCTGATGGCAGCTATTGGTTATCCAACTAGCATACCACCCTTTGTACAGGTCATGTCAGTATTACACTTCCTAGCCACAGGGTCCTCACAACATACAATGGCCCTATTTGCTGGTATGTCCCAATCTAAGTTCAATCTGGTGTTGAAGGATTTCCTCTCAGCAATGTTGAAGCAACTTGACAGCTATATCCGGTTTCCCAGACGTGAGGATTTAGCCCATGTAAAGGCTGACTTTTATGGTTTTTTGCACACCTCCCACATGTGGTGGGGGCCATTGATGGAACTCATGTTGACCCACCGCAGGCCAATGAACAAGTTTATCAAAACAGAAAGAACCTCCATTCTATCAACGTGCAAGTTGTCTGTTTGGCGGATCTCTACATTTCACATGTGTTTGCACATTATCCGGCTCCAGCCCATGATTCCTTCATAATGCAGAACAGCACCATACCCCAGCTGATGTCACAACTGTACCCAGTGAGGGTCTGGCTGGTTGGTAGGTCACATCTGTCCTGATTGTGTGTGTGCAATGTCAGGTGCTACAGTCATGAAGTCAATGACTCATTGTTGCACTTGCGTCCCATTGCTTTACAGGAGACTCAGCATATCCAAACCGTCCTTGGTTATTGATGCCACTAAGGAATCCAACTATGCCAGGAGAAGTCTGCTTCAATAAGTCCTATATAAGAACATAGCAGGTACTGGAACGGGCTTTTGGGCTCCTGAAGGTCAGATTTAGGTGTCTGAACAGGACTGGTGGAGCCCTCCTCTACTCACCCAGAAAAGTAAGTCAGATCACTGTGGCATGCTGCATGCTCCATGACATCACCTGAGGAGGAATATACCTTACATTTTGGAGGAGGGGGAGCCTGCAATGCCACCAGGTGAGAATCCTAAAATGCCAAGTGAGGATGACAGTGGTGAGGAGGAACCAGCTGGCTTGTGATGTAATCACTGTGACTGTACAATGAACTGTAGCTGTGTGAATGTATGAAGTTGAGTGTTTTAGCAACAACTAGGGAGCTGGTACTCTGCAATATTAAGCCAAAGGCTGCTTGAAGAGTTACCCTTTGACTTTTCTCCAACTTGATGATGTTGCTTTGTTTGTTTCAGTTTACTTGCAATGTAATTACATTTCCAGTTGCTTGCTGTGTGATTTGTGTAGTAGGGATGTTTTCAAGCCTGTGCATGTACCTTCACCATGGCATCCTCATGTGGGCATTTTCAGCGTTGTGACACTGTCAGGTATCTGATGCTGTTCTGACATGCAAAGTGGGCATGGAGTGTTCCAGATAATGAAGGTCACAGATTTGGAGTGTATGAGACCTGTGTGTAGGCAGCTTGCATGGTGTTTGAGTAGAAGGTCAGAAGTGCACATTGGATTTGTTTTGTGTGCTGTGATGGGCCAATTGCATCATGTGTATCATCATGTGGGCATGAAATATGTTGTCATAAATTGCAACCAAGTCATTCACTCTTCACATTGGTTAAACACGCTTCTTGTATGACCTGTATGTAGTTGTGGATATGTTTAATCATTGAATGCCACAGTGCCTGTGCCACAACACTGACATATGTTTATGTCATACCACCAGATGCATGGCCATTGGATTATGATGAGCCTGTGATCAGGGACTGTTGTACTACCATCTTTCTGTATCTTGGATTATGTGATGTTGGATTTCTTTGGTGTGGTATGTGGTAAGGCCCATGCTGGTGACATCATCCACATTAATGTTTGCCTATTCTACAGGACAATGTATGACAAATCCCTTCTTTCCATGGTCTAGGGAGGCTGTACTTTGGAATATGTACTCTGAATCAGTATGAATCATACAACCCTGTTTCAAAAAATCAAGACATATGGACATCCTACGTGCTGTACACTGGAATAAAATGTTTGGTGTGACCAGACACAATTGTGAATGCCTTTGTATATAATGATTGTAATCCTGAACAGGACACTGTGTACCTGTAACATATTCCTCCTTGCACAAGTAAGTTCTGTCTTGAACATATGGTTCGTATGGTCTTATATCTCTACATAGCAAAATGTTGAAATTAAGTAAGGAGACAATGAGTTTGTGGTGAGTAAATTCATTACAATGCTGAGGCATAAAATTAAGATTTACACAGAAAAGAAGAAAACAAGTGAAGGTGTCAGTCATGATTAATAAAATCACTGGAGTAGATGCCAAATCATTGTGAGTCTAAAGTCCAGAGTACTCCTCCCATTGGATTTGGTAGGTGGTTGAGGATGAGTCAACAGAGAGAATGTGTGGCACACAAAGGATTTGCTATAGGAAGAGGACATGTGCTAGCAGTGGTGTGTGTCTTGTCATCCACCACTCCTGAATTCTTCGCTGGATGTCCCCACTTGCATGGGGGGGACCTGCTGGTCTGGGGTGGGTTCTTCCACTGGCAGGGCCCCCCTTTCAGTGGCAGGCACCGATGTAGATGTGCCTGGTGTTGATGAGCCGAAGGAAGGGGAAGATTGGTTTTGAAAAGCCCTGCTTAGGATGGTGTGAATGTCCCTCATCACCCCTGTTAGGGATGTCATGTTGTTATTGTGGGCCTCCCACTGTTCTTGCATGTCCCTATGCATGTCCCTCTGAGGCTGCATGATTTCCCGGAGTTCAGTCAAGACCTGGCCCATCACGCATTGGGACTCCTGATAGACCCCCAAGACATGACTAATGGGTCCTGGCCAGAATCAGCCCCAGTGGCCCCACACCGCTGGCCCACAGCATCCCTCAATGCACCCTACCCTGACGACCCTGTGCACTTGCCACATGGTGCCCTCTCCCTCTGGTTCCCGGGCCCTCGTTGTCCGAAGTGTTGCTCTGCAACTCAGGATCCAAGACTGAGGGGGCAAAAGATGGTAGACACTGTGCTCAGTACACAGGTTGGGGGGCGAATGGTTGCATGTGATGTTAAGGCAACTGGGCTGTGAGGTGTTGATGTGACCACAGTGAGACTCAGTGTTGGTGTCTGACCAGGTTGCCCAGAAGGCAAGAACCGTCCTCCACTTTCCTGATGTTCTGGAGTGTCGTCTTCACTGAGCGTCATCCAGGAGGTAGTGTCAGTTTCTTCTGTTGCCTCTGTGTGACCAGTGGCAGCTCGACCTGTTGTTTTGAAAGATACCATGTTACTGGTTGTATTGTTTTACATCTACCTTCAACAATTTAGTGTTGCATTAAGCATAGACCTTGTACAATTTAATTTGCAGTTAATCCTATTGTGGCAAGTACTGATGTTATAGGTTGCTGAAATGTGCAAATCATTAGCCCTTGGGGGGAATGCTTGAAAATTCCACCTTCCCACCAGTGCAGGCAAAACAGTGGCTATGCAAGATATGTCTTTAGACAGTTTGAGGCCTAGTTGATTGTGTAGCAGGCAGACCCATGAGTGTGTTGTATATGTGACTGGAGTCATCATGTAGTCAGTGATTTGTGAATGTGTCTGCTGTCAATACAATTCTGGTTATGCATCTTGTGGTCTTTGAGTACATTGTTTTGCACACTGTGTTAGCTGCCTTTCCTGTCCTCAATAGTTTCATCTTGGGTTAGCAGGTCAGAATGGAGCTGGTGAGTCAACGTCAATTAAGATTCAGCAAGCAAGAGTAGTTGGACAAGTAACAACTGGTCTGGTGTTTGAAGTTACTGATACAGTGCCTCCTGGGAGTTGTAGTCATGTGACTCTCCATACTACACACACCTGACAAATGCTATCCTCCCAGGGGAGTACACTTCAATTGAGAGTTCACAAATAGATGGATTTTGGCAAGTGAACATGGTTTTGTGATTAGGTTTGGAGACACAGGGCCTATTGGGCTTTGCATTCCAGTCACTCCCTCTACTTCCCACTGCTATGCTAAAGTTATTCTCCAAGGTGAGGAAACTTCAATTGCGAGTTATGACACATGGGTATTTGGGCATGTGAATACTGGGCTTGTTTTTGGAATTTTTGAAAAAACCTCCTGGCCTTAGCAGTCACATCACTCCCCCTACTTCATACACTTGATTAACCTTACCCCCCCCACCAATGAGTACACTTAATTTGTGATTTTCCACAGAGAGGGGATTTGGAGATGTGAACACTGGACTGGTTGTTGGAGTGACAGTAACAGAGACTCCTGGGAGTTGCAGTCATGTACCTCCCTGTAGTACACACACTAAATAAGTATTATTCTCCCAGAGAGTACACTTAAGTTGAGAGTTATGACACATAGGCATTTTGACAAGAGAGCAATGGGACGGTGTTTGAAGTTACTAAAACAGAGCCTGAAGGGAGTTGCAATCAGTTCACTCCCTGGACTACCCACACTATACAAATATTATACTCCCAGGTGAGTACTCTTCAGTTGAGAAGTAAGACGCAGGGGTATATGGACAAGAGAACACTGTGCTGGTATTTGTAGTTACTGAAACATGGCCTGCTGGGAGTTGCAGTGAGTTCATCCCCTATATCACACACACTTACAAATATTATCTCCCCAGGTGAATACACTTAATTTCTGTGTTACCAAACAGGAGTCTTTGGAGAAGAGGACACTGAGCTGATGAGTGAAGTAACAGTGTCCAACCCTTCTGGCCTTAGCAGTCATGTCACCCACCTGCTATACACACTATACAAATGGTATCCTCCCAGCTGAGCTAACGTACATTGAGAGTTGCCAACCAGGGGACTTTTGCTGAATGAACAGTTGCAGTCAGGTTATTCCATCTAATTCACACACTTTTCGAATCTTATCCCTCTAAGGTGAGTATACTTCATTTGGGAGTTGACACACAAGAGTATATGGGCAAGTGACACTGTGCTAGTGTTTGAAGTTACAGATATCCCTCAGGTGAGTATACTTCATGTGTGAGTTACCAAACAGGAGTCTTTGGAGAAGAGGACACTGGACTGGTGGTTGGAGTGGTAGAAAGAGAGCCTCCTGTGAGTTGCAATCATGTTACTTGACCAATGTTCTCCCCCAGGTGAGTTCACTGCATTTGAGAGTTCATGAACCAATGTATTGTAGCCTGTGCCCACTGTGCTAGTGTTTGTAGTTACAGGAATAGTGCCTCCTGGGAGTTGTAGTTTTGTCAGTGCCTGTACTACACACACTTGACAAAGGTTATCTGCTCAAATGTGTACCCTTAAATGGATGGGTAACAAACAGGGGTCTTTGGACAAGTGACTACTGGTCTGGTGTTTGGAGTTATTGAACAGTTTCTGCTGGAGTTGCAATCATGTCAGTCCCTGTACTACACCCACTATAGAAATGGCACCTCCATAGGTGAGTATACTTAAATTGTGACATGCCAAATAGAGGTCTTTGGACAGATGAACACTGGGCTAGTGAGCTGAGTACCAGAAAATGAGGCAAAAGGGAAGCCATGAGCATGCATGACATAGCATTTTGGTGATATTTTCAGTGTTGTGACTTACTAGACTCCACTCCCCCAGGTATTCCTGTCAAACCCTCAGGAAGCAGGATGGTCAAGACCTTCTGCTCCCAGGGAAAAAGATGTAATGGGGCACTGGGAGGGCCACCGCCAGTCTTCTTGGGGTGCAGCTGGTATCTGGAGACCAATGAATGGACCTTGCCCTGACATCATTCTACCTCTTCCTAGTGTGCTCCCTTGTGTGCAGGGTGGTGCCTACAGCATTCACTCTATTGATGATCTTGTCCCACATTTCTATTTTCATACTGAGAGGAGTGTGCTAGACTTGTGCTCCAAACAATTTTGGCTCTTATCTTATGATTTCATCCACAATGACTCTTAACTCATCATCTAAAAAATTGGGATTTTTTGAATTTCACATAGTACAAAAAAAAAGGGGACTTTGACTCACTAAACAGGTGACGTGTAACAGGATGTGATTGGACAAAAAGGTGTGCAGGGTGTTCAATGGGATGGTGAAAAAAAGGGTACCTAATCTGTGCACTCTACAAAATAAGGTGCTCTGTGTTTGGTGTTGTAAATGCAAAGGATTGTGGTCAGTGAAGGGATGTATTATATAATGTTCTTTGAAGATGTGTACAGTGTGGCAATGTGCCTCAGCTGTATTGTTTACAAATTCATCAAATGTGCTGTTATGTATTACGTTGGTGACCGTGGACCACTGTGGTTCGGACAGCAATTGTCTGGCTACCATGGGTGTCCGCCACAGCGACTGTGTTCTTGTAATAGGGTCAGTGGTTGGTCACGGTGCTATCAACGCTAGAGGTCGGACCGTCTATTTCCAGGCATCCGCATCACTGGCGGTCTGCCTTTTTTGGTTGGCGGTCCTGCCTGCATGACTCATACTAGGGCGGTCTGTAAGACAGCCACATGGTGGTCTGGTTGTCTGACTGGCAAACTCATAATAAGGCCCTAAGCTTGCCTTTGACGGCATGAAAACCAACAGAACAACCGTGGTTAGCTGAGCAGTGCATCAAGTGAAGGCAATCACTACAGGAGAATGATGTTAAGTCAGTACTATTAGAGATAAAACTCTCCATACAGTTGACTATAAAAGTGACACAATGACCATCAGATTGGATCAAATGAAAGACAGTTTGAATGGGCAAGCAGTCATACTGAGGAAGGCTGAGTAATGGATATCTGATCTCGAGGATGATCCCTCTCCATCAAATAAAACCCTACTGCGAACAAAGAAAGTTCTAGCTGTCATCAAGGAGAAAAGTGAGGACTGTCTTTAAGTAATAATATACAGTTAAGGCAGGTTCAAAAATTGACTGTCATTAAAAAAGTATAACTGTTGTTGAGACAATGTCAACAGAGCTATTTGGCAGAGATCAGTTTTCAGACCTCTTAAGAACTGAATGTGTCATGGCAAAGAGACTGCCACCGGGATCTCCTGCCCATCCTCCAAATGCCACATTCTTAAATGAAAGGGATTGCGACCCAGTGTTCAGGTTAACAAGAGAAAAGATTTGTTGGAATATCAGGGGCTGCTGTGGCTTTGTGTTCGTGGATTTCATTGCTGGTGTTCTAGAGGCTAGGGAAGCATTTTCAGAGGACAAGGGAGTATTTCCATCAGCAGGAGGAAAACATTACTCTCACAGGTAGGACTGAAGACTAACCACAAAAGCCAGACACACTTCTCTATGCAGACTGAGGGCATTTTCAAATTCTTTAAGAACCAAGTCAGAAGGAAGAAACCACAGGTCGAACTGATTCTGACCCTAGCCACACAAGGCAGAGAGATGCTACAAGTGGCACTGAATAAGAATGAAAAAAAAACAAGGCATAATGCAGAGAGATGCTTGGTATAATAGTAGATATTCCATTACATGCAGATGCATTGCTAGGTAGAAACTGAAGATAGTTTTAAAGTGGGTGCTTCAGGATACATGAATGCTTGACAAAAGATTTGTTTATCATAGTCATGAAACATGTCACATTATAAAAGGGAAAATCCTGCTTATTCAAGGTGTAGGGGTTGGTGTATGCCACATTCCTATGTGCACACCACTGGGGTGATGTTTGGGAAGTTTCCGTTTGAGGTACCTTGGGTTTTTGCACTGAAAACTTGGGTACTTAGTGCCAGTAGGCAGGGGAGAATAGGGCCAGGATTGTGTTCACACTCTACTATATTGCTGTATTTGATTATTGCGATGTCACTGTCAGTATGGTTGCTACATAGTCTTGTTTGAGATGTTCAATTGTACACTACACATTCAATTCATGTCATTAAATAATTTAAAGCAGAGAGTTAAATTAATATTATGAAACAATACGAAACTGAATGGCTCAAGGAAAGGAAATGGTAGGCACATATCTAGACTGATTTTCATATTGCTGGGTCCAACTAGGGTGGCATGGTGAGCAAAAGAACAATGGATTAAACCCAGATCTGTGACTGGGGGTCAATTCATCATCCTCTTGTGTTGCCAAAGTTGCCCTATGTAAAAAGGGTAAGCCCGGATGTGGGTCTTGTGCTCACAGTGCCACTGGATTCAAGCTAGCCTAGCTTTTGAAGGGTGATACTCTGAAACTGGTTCCAGGATGCATGTTTCCGGTCCAAGGAGCACCTAGCCTGGCAGATCGGCCAGACAGGGTCAAGACTGATTTGCATATGGCCAGGTCCAAACTGGGGTGGCATGGTGAGCAAAAGAACGAAGGATTAAAGCCAGATCTGTGACTGGGGGTGAGTGTTTGAAAAGTTTCAGCACTCCATCCATCATCCTTTGTGTTGCCACAAATCTAAACTGACATATAAGCACTGCTTTCCTACAGCAAACACACTCTTGTCTCATGGTGAATGACACAAATATTGAATAAAAAATATGGTGTGACATTAATATTGTGTCAAAAATCTGGTCACCACAAAAACATTGAGGAACAAAGTACCTAGGGTAAAAATACCATTATTATGCACATAATATTGTGTTAGTAAAATTGTTGTACTTAATATCACTTTCTTTCTTTACTATATGTGCAATAAATATTATAATTACTGTATTATAGTAGTATAATAATTATTATTACTAACCTAATTGTTATTTGTTAGGGTAGTTTGTGATTTTAACCTTGTGAATATATGTTTTACATTTAATTAGTAGCATATAATTTAGTAGCAAGTTTTTGGTTTTGTGGAGAAATAGAGTGGGAAGTTATTTAAATTCAAATGTTTTTTATGGTTATTAAACATTTAAATGGTAATATTCACGTAAATTGGTCAATTCATTGTTATTCTATTTATTTCAGTTTAAGTTTTAAAGTGTATATATTTTTTACAGTTTCATTACTAATTTGTATTTTGGTATCAGATTATTGGGTATATAGGGAAGTCAGATGGTAACCTGTTTTAACCCTCGGTGCCCAGGATGAGGTGGCTACATCCTCAGCCGTGGCACTGCGGTGCCAGGGACGTAACCACCCCATCCTGGTACCGGCCCTCGGGGATGCACTAGCGCTACCGCGAAGGCCTTGCACCCACCTCCCATGGGCCAGGATGGAAAGGGAATCACTTCCCCTTCCACCCTGGCCCCCCACTGGTGACGTCTGATGATTTCGGCACGCGATTGCACGCTGACCTCATCTGACGCCGCCCCTATTCGATGTGATCGGAAGAGAATAGGAGGCAGAGGCTTTTCCTCTCCTTTGATGTCTCTTTGAGCATTTCTGCAGCCCGATCGTGAAGCGGGCTGCAGAAATGCCCACTAGACACTAGGGATGTTGTTTTGGTTTGTTTATTTGTGTATTTATGCATAAGGGGAGCGGCCCCTTTGACAAGGGCTGCTCCCCGGGGGGCAATTTATTATTAGTCCTTTTATGCCCCCCAGGGGCAGATTGGCCTATTTTAATTAGGCGATCAGCCCCCAAAGGAGGCAGAACCCACTAGATACCAGAGATAATTTAAAAAAAAAAAAATTCACATGTGTGAGCAAATTGTTTTTTGGGGACAGATCATCCTATTTATATTGGCCAATCTGGGGCAGAAACCACTAGAAGTCAAGGATTTTTTTTAGGTCAATTTCACGCAAGGGATTGGTATGTGTGTGTGTGTTTTGTGTGGGGGGCAGCCCCCTGGGCAAGGGTCGCTCCACAAGGGGGCACATTACTGTTGCCCCCACCCCAACTGAACAGTCTTTCAGCTCTCCCCCCAAACAAAACACACACACATACCAATCCCTGGTGCATAAGTGGTCTCTTCCCCTCGGGAGAAGATCGGCCTAATAGAAATAGGCCAATCTGCTCCCAAGGGGGGCAGAAATGGCCTAAACTAAATTTGCCCTCCGGGGGGGAGGGGGGGTTCGACCCTTTCCTAAAGGATCGCTCCCCATCTGTAAAAAAACAAAAATAATCCCTGGTGCCTAGTGGTTTCGGACACCCTGTGAGGGAGATAGGCCGATCCACCTTCAAGGGGGCAGAAATGGCCCAAAATAAATTCCTGCCTCTACCACTCCCCCCCCCCCGCCCGGGCAGTGCTCATTGCCTAAGCGGTCACTCCCCTTGCGTAAAATTGACCTAAAAAAAATCCCTGATGTCTAGTGGTTTCTGCCCCAGATTGGCCAATATAAATAGGCTGATCACACTAAAACATCTTATCCCATGGCAAGCAAGAGGACATTTGATTATTTGGGGTTTTGGTTTTCAATTTGGGCCATGAGATCTTGTCTAACTTTGAACATCGTCCCACTTGGAATGGTGAGGGCTGCACTTTTTGGACATTGGGAAGCTGACATGTAGAAAAATCTACACGACCTAAACAGATCATATGGGTGAGTCCAGGGTGGAGTGCTTCATAGGCACCCCTCACCATTTTCTTACCCACAATGCCCTGCAAACCTCCAACTTTGGTTGAAATCACACATTTTTACCACATTTTTGTGATGGAACATTCCGGAATCTGCAGGAATCCACAAAATTCATACCACCCACCATTGTTGCATCTTTACGGCCTAAAAACTTTTTTCCAAACTGCCCTTTTGGACCCGCTTTGGTTTCCCTTCATTTTCAACATGTTTTTGGCTCTTCCCTGTCACAGGCACTTGGCCCACCTATAGAAGTGAGGTATTATTTTTACTGGGAGACGGGGGGAACATTGAGTGGAAGGAAATTTGTGCTGTGTGGTGATCCCACACAGAAATGTGGGAAGAATTTGATTTTTTAGCTAAATTTGAGGTTTGCTGGGGATTCTGGGTAAGAAAACACTGGGGGATACACACAAGTCATACCTTCCTGGACTCCCTGGGGTGTCAGATTTTCAGGAATGTTTGGATTTTGTAGGTTTCCCAAGATGGCTGCTGAGTCCAGGACCAAAAACGCAGATGCCCTCCCCCACAAAAACAGGTAGTTTTGTATTTGATCATTTTTATGTGTCCACATAGTGTTTCGAGGCATTTCCTGTCGTGGGAACTAGGCCTACCCACACAAGTGAGGTACTGTTGTTAATCAGGAGACCTGGGTGAACACTGGATAGAAAGACGTTTGTGGCTCCTCTCAGATTCCAGAACTTTGCAGCACCGAAATGTAAGGAAAATGTTTTTTTGCCAGATTTTGAGGTTTGCAAAGGATTCTGGGTAACAGAACCTGGTGAGAGGCCCACAAGTCACCCAATTCTGAATTCCCCTAGGTTTCTAGTTTTGAAAGATGTATTTCTGTAGGAAAACTTCGAAGGATCTACACAAAGGTCTATTTTTCAGAAATGTTTAGTTGTCCGGGATCCAGCATTGGTTTCACACCCATTTCTGGCACTAACTGGAAGGAGGCTGAAAGCACAAAAATAGTGAAAATGGGGTATGTCCCAGTAAAATGCCAAAATTGTGTTGAAAAATGTGGTTTTCTGATCCAAGTCTGCCTGTTCCTGAAAGCTGGGAAGAATTGTAATTTTAGCACCACAAACCTGTTGTTGATGCCATTTTCAGGGAAAAAAATCACAAGCTTTCTTCTGCAACCCTTTTATCCCATTTTATTTTTAAAAAATGAACGTTTTGCTGTTTTTTTGGATAATTTCTTGGTCTCCTCCAGGGGAACACACAAACTCTGGGTACCTCTAGAATCCCTAGTATGTTAGAAAAAGAGGACACAAATTTGGCCTGGGTAGCTTATGTGGACAAAACGTTATGAGGGCCTAAGTGCGAACTGCCCCAAATAGCCAAAAAAAGGCCTGGCACTTGAGAGGGAAAAAGGTCTGGCAGCGAAGGGGTTAAATTATAATTGCTTTTATGAATTGTGTATGTTAATAAAATATTTGACTGATAATTAATATTGTAAATTAGTTAATTGAACATTTGTTCAGTAAATTATTTGTTATATTTTAATGATTTCTTGATTGATGATGGTATTTAATGACAAACATTTTGAAATGCATTTTATATTTATTATTGTTTATCTGTTTTATTTAAATAATATTGTAATTGTATCATTCTTTTATTTATTAATTTAATTTGCTATTCCATTGAACCTGCTAGCACAATTGTGTTACATTCATGTATTTGGTGCAGAATTTTGTTGGGTGTGAACAAAAATTACGAACAAGAAATGGGTTGAAATAAGGGTTTTTATTGGTGCCTTTATTGTTTTCTCTTTTTGTTTATGACCTACATACCCTCTTTCCTCAGGTACAAACCTACCCCATTAACCTCTTCACATATTGATGTATGCTGATGATGTGGTTATTTTTTATTTAACCCCAATTGGGCTGCAGCACAGTCTCAATACTCTAGGTGTATACACAAAGGAGAATTTCTGGAAAGTTAATGTATTTAAAACCAAAGTGGCTATGTTTAAGGGCTAGTAATACTGTAAACCTTTCAAGTGGTGCTTATGGTCAAAGTGCCCTGAGCATGTAAAGCAGTATACTTACCCTTGTTAGACTTTTTCCTCACAATGTTATGAATAGATAACACTACATTCAAATAGGGAATACACAGCTAGCTCATGCTGGTGCCCTAAATACATTTTACAGCGTCATGAGGAAGAGACATTTTAAGCATGCATTGAATATTTACAACACTAAATTCAACTCTCCCCTTTCCTATGCCAAATAATATATTCCTTCTGATGAATGGTCTTTAATGAATAGGTTTGAGAGTAAGGTTCTTCAGAAAATGTGCCTGTTTGAGCCAGCTGTTCCAGTTCAGGCCTTGAGGTTAATGTAGAACTTCTCCAGTAAATGCGCTCAATCTTTTGCTAAAATAATTCACTTGGCCTATAATTTAATTCATGCCCCCAGTGGTTTGCTAAGGGATATTCTAAAAAGTGAAGCACTAACAAAGGCAAAAAATGATTAAATCTTTATGGTGAATTTTCAGTTGGCACTAGAAAGTTTTGAATGTAAGCTGGAATACTTGCTGACATGGTCAACCGAACAATTAAGACTGTTGCAGAAAATGCAGTGTGAGATTAAGTTGCACTCTAGATACAATGCACTGCACTCGCTTGAAAATGTACAAGGCCTTTCCTGATCGTATAACCTTTAAGCAGCCTCAAACCACAAGTCATTGGTTTTGGAACATAGTGTACGAAGATGCATATTACAGTTAAGATTAAGATTCCCCCCTCTTAAGGCTTACACAGGCAGATGGGTAGGCCAAGGGAAGGACTCCACTCTGTGCCCTCTATTTTAGAAAGGAAAGCAAGATTTGTTTAATGTATTTCCACCTGTCCAGCAGCGATGGAGCCACAGAATAATTTTTTAAACCCAGTATATTTAAATTATAGATTAATAGATATAGATCAATTTATAAGCTTTATATTGTTTTCACAGTCTGAATATGTTTGTTCGAAGATGTTGTTATGCCATTAATTGTGTTTGACCACTGACTTTGTGTTTCACCACTGCGCATATTAGTTGTTCAATGTTCACCAGTAGTACATTACCTGTTGTATTCAGTTTAGCTGCCTATTGGCTTTAAAGTGGCATTAGACATTACATTTTGTATTTAGGTTAGCTGCCTATTGGCTTTACGTGGCATTAGACATTACAATTTGTATTCAGTTTAGCTGCCTATTGGCTTTATCGAGGAGTTCGACATTGCAGTTGAGACATTGCAGATGAGCTGTGTTTTTCCACATAGTAGGCCAAGCTGTGTTGTTCGTATTTTGAATTCTCACCGAGCCCTTGCATGATAAGAGAGTGCACAGTTTGGTGTTTTTCTTTAGTGCAGAAAACAGTCTGACCTTGAGGGGCGTGTCTCGAAACGTTGGCCAACTTTCAACACATTCCTGTCAAGGTTTACCTAAACAAGCCAGCATTTTTGCTCTAAACAGTATCCCTGGGCAGCAGCAAGGAGGAATTTTCCAAGACTTCAGTCAAGAGCGGACGTCAACTGCCTGACCTCCCATCTATAGTGGCTGCAAAGCCCATGACTCAGATATGCATGCAGATTGTTACTTGGAGTTGTGTGCAAAATTGTGTATACTGGGCCTGATTTATGAAAAGTTAGCGCCGCCTCTATTTCATTTTTTGACGCAAAAGTGGCAAAAATTTACATTTTGTAAGTTTGCGTCACTTTTGCGTCAAAATATGATGTAAAGGCAGTGCTAACTTTTCATAAATCAGGCCCATAGTCTATTGTTTAGAAAATGCACGGTCAAAGTCACATTTGTAGCTATGAATAGACAATATGATGTATGTTTTTCACTCTGGATTATGCCTTATCTTTGTCAATCACAGATGTGCAGATTGTCTGTTTGGCTCATCCTCTTTTGGCAATCTCAGACAGTCTCCAGGCAGATGGGATTTGCAGACTAGCATGAGACGTAGACATGGATTTAACCAGGAACTGTTTAGTATGAGATTTGTGGTATGTAAGTTCTATTACCAGACTGTTAGGGCAGTGGTTTGGAAGTGCCCTTTTCCACAAAAAATACTTGGTTGGTTTTAGAGGTGGCTCAAATAGTGCCACATATGTATCCATTTGTGTCTAACACATGTCATATTGTGGTTCCCAGACCCTCTACCATCATTATGCTTTGTGTTGTATGTGACCTAACTTGTGCATAGCTGTCAGTGTGTTTCCTCATTGCAAACTAATATGGATGTGTTTAAAGACCAACATAGGTGAGTGGCAAGCCTACAGACACCTGACCATGGTAAGTGGAAGGTTCCATGACTGGGGAGATTAGTAGTGTCTTCTCTCTGTTTCATTGGGTATGCTCATTTGGAAGGATGAGGTATGGGTATGGGATAAGGTTTTATCTAATGATACATTGAACTAATCTGTCTGCCTCCTGGGATGGTGATAGACTGAAAAGTCCCTAACATTTGTGTTCTGTGGGTTGGTAGTGATTGACACCTAAGCTGAAACACTGAAGTCCAGAGCATGCTTTAAAATGTGCTGATTGCAAGTCTCCAAACAAATATGTGGCGATAGACAATACAGGTGATTTGTGTCATGTATATGAAACAATCCCAATGCAATATGTATCCTGGTTATCCAGTCCATGTGTGATGACCATAACAAAGGTACGAAATAGGAGAGCAACATTTTAGCACAATAGTTGTCATATATTACAGTTGTATATGGTTGCTACATCACACTTACACAGGATCTCTAGTTAAGTTGTATTGTATGGGGAGTGCACAACAAAATTAGTGATTTGAAACAGAAATTGCAGAAAATTTACAGTGAAGGGTTCAGTCATGGTGGATGAAATCATCAGGGTAGTTGCTACACCATTTGGAAACACAAGTCCATTGTCCTTGCACCATAGGAAAATGGAGCTAGGTATCCAAATAGTCAACAGGGCATATCAGTGACACACAAGGGAAGCAATCAGGAGAGGTTCACTTCCTGGCAGTTAGTTTAGTCTTGGCAACTGCTCCTTTTGGATGTCTGGGTAGATATCCACATTTGTGGGGGGTTCTGCTATGGAGGGTGGGATTTCTGAGGCATTTCCTTCTTCTGGCAGGGTCTCAATTCCACTAGCAGCCACAGATGTTGAGGGGCCTAATGTCTCATTGCTAATGGAAGAGGCCTGATGTTGTGCCAAACCTACTCAGGGAAGTGTTCATGTGCCTTAGCACCCCAGCAATGTAGGACAGCATTTTGGGCATGCCACTGCTGCTTGACTTCCTGGTGGTTGTCCCTCTGCAGCTGTTGGATCTCCCCATCATGGTCAGTGCCTGGCCCATCATGCCTTGGGAATTTTCGTAAGCCCCCAGGACTTGGGAGATGGTCTCCTGGTCATTTGTGTCACTTGGAGACCCCCTTCCTCTGACCCTAACTATCCCTCCCTCACATCCTACCTCCACATATCTATACCCCTGGCACTGTGTGCCCACTCCCACTGGTGGCAGGACCATATTCGTCAGGGGTGACATTAGGAGACTCAGGTACCTGTTCTGTGGGGCACACAATGGAACAGACTGTCCTTCGGACACAGGTTTGCAAGCAAATGGTTGCCTGTGATACAGTTTCAACAGGGCTGGGAGGAGTCATTGTGGGCAGGGTGAGGCTCACAGTTAGTGACTAACTAGTGTCCCTGATGGGCCAACTTTGTCCTCAGTGTCCATACATCCAGGGGTGTTTTCCTCACTGGGGCCTTCATCCAGAGAGATAGTGTCAGTCTCTGGTGTCCTCTCCGTGTTGGGGATGGCAAGATTACCTGTAAGTAATGCAACACGTGATGTATATATTAGACAACTAAATATGGTATGTGAGATGCACACACTGCCTTTACATGATCTCCTGACATGACAATGACAGCTGCAATGTAAGCTGGGTTAGAGCAATGTGGGACACAGAGATCTGCAACTGCATACAGAATGCGCCAAGCTCTCGGAGTATTTTGGTGATTAGATGGCTGCTAATACCGTCATATCTTGTATGGGTAAAGATATGACAATGTATTTTTTTTTCCTAGTAAGGTGAATTGCATCGAGTTAACTAGAAGCTGAACAATGCACAATGATGTCAGAGCTGGCACACAATATAGGAGTTACTATTTGAACTGGGCTTCTGTCTGAGTATACTGCAAGTGCATCCAGTTTGCCATTTAGTTGACCCCCTAGGTGAGTATATGACATTATTAGGGAGGTTTTCTCAGAGGCCAGTTTGGTATGGGACACAGCTGTAGCTTTGATTTCTTTGTAATGGTTCTGGTATTGGGCTATTGCATAGCTGTCATTGCATGAACTCCTAAATGGTGTACCATTCAGGATGGATTAGTTTGATTGCTAGTTTCACATGCAAGACATTTCAAAATGAGTGCACTGTTCTGGTTTTGTTAATGGTGGAACAGTGCCTTATGGGAGTTGTAGTGCTGTCAGTCCCAGGACTTCACATGCCCTTCCCAAACAATGTGGCCCAAGGTGAGCTTACTTGACATGTGGCATGGCAGACAGGGGGATTTGGAGATTTGGACACAGGAGTGGTGGGTGGTTTGGTCATTGGAGTGGGGAAAGGTAATGAGTGAGCATGCAAGGCATAACTATTTGGTGACGTGAATGTTGTTGTTATTTACTCAACTCTACTCCCCCAGGTATTCCTGTCAGGCTCTCAGGATCCTGGATGTCCAAGACCTTCTCCTCCCATGATGTGAACTGTGGGGGAGGAGGTGAGGGCCCATTGCCAGTCTTGAGGACCTCCAGCTGGTGCCTGGATTCCATGGAATGAACCTACCCCCTGCGGAGATTGATTTTGTGCAGGAAGGGACACCTTCCTACACAAAAGCTATTTTAATTGGTGATTTGCTCGTCCTATGTGTGCTGCAGAATGCAGCACACATGAAAAGAGCAAAAAACGAAGAGAAATAAAAGTATTTCTCCTTGTTGCAGAGTGATAATGGCTCCTCGTGAGTGGAGTTAGATTTTCGCGCTACCTCAGGTTTAGGAAAACTTGTAAATCTGGGGCAGCATCAAAATGCAATGGGTGTTACTGTGGCACACCCACAGCAACAACAATTGCACACCCCTTCCACGCAAAGTGCGGCGTGTGAAGAGGCCATTTTACAAAGTGGCGTTAAACCACAAAAAGTAGCTTAACGCCACCTTGTAAACACGGTGCAGGGCACTGCTCCATTACAGCGTCACCAAAAGTGACACTCCGGTGTGGCTAGGGGCACCTAAATATGCCCCTACATATCCCCTCAACCAGAAGGGTCTAATAGACATAATGGTCTATTGCTTTTTGCAATCCCTCATTGTGACAAAACATTACAGATGAAAATGTCATCACAAATGTCAGTTTTTTCCTACTCCTTGTCAATATTTCTTTATGTCAACAGTTATTTTTATTCAAAAAACCTTGAGCGATCAACAAATATGACTCCTTGCTGAATTCAGAATTGTATCTACTTTTCATAAATGTACACCTTTTCTGGATCGCCAATGGGTTTCACATTGTTTTCCACCACAAACTAAGTAAGTTGAGAGCACAAAAAATAGGGCAAATAGGCTACCTTTTAGAAAAATGCTAAAACTGTGGTACATCATTTTGATATTTGATTCAGCTCTGCATATTCCTGAAAGCTGGGAAGATGGTGCCTTTAGCACAGCAAACTGTACATGGAAGACATTTTAGGGAAACAATCAGACACTTTTATCTGGAACCTCTTATCCCTACTTTCTCAAAAACTCAAAAATGTTACTATATGTTGCCTATTTTCTCTGTCCCCTCCAGGGGAATCCACAAACCATGTGCACCTTTACAATTCCCAGGATGCTGGAAAAAAAGGAGGCAGATTTGGCACGGATAGCTTTTGTGTACAAAGAGTTATAGAGGCCTAAACGCAAACTATCCCAAATAGCCAAAAAAGGGCTCAGCATTTAGGGGCTTGGGGAATTGGGGAGGGGAAGGTGGGAGGTTCGAAGTAGCAGTGAGAGAGTTAAAAAATATTTTGACATTATTTTGTTTCTTTTGATCTTCAATGAAAGGTGCCAATAATTAATTTCTATGTGTCTTTAACTAAATGGTAATATTTTGATATAGCTTTTGTTTAATATTATAGCAGTTTATTTATTTTAGGTTTTCATTATTTTTAGGGATTGTTTTCTGATATCCTATTGGTTAATATTTTTGTTGTTGGTACTTAGGTCATATTACATTTGTTTTACTGTGTTATCAATAGTTTTACTTTTTAGATGCTTGTGCTAGATAATGTTTATTTCACATTAATTTTGTTGGTGATTTTTTGTTGTTAATATTTTTGTTCCTTTTATAGAGCTTTTAGAAAACCATTATTCTGGTTCTCTATATTTTGCAATGATATTTTTGCATCAAAATATTTGAGATCTCCATATTTCACCATATAACTCTTAGTGGCACATAATCCATTATGAAAGACTGATGGTAATTTGCTATTGCAATTTTCAGTTTTTGCAACTGTTTGCTATGTGTGCATCGTTCATGCATACATTTATCAAATTTCCATTTGCTAAACATATTTTGAAATTGCAGTTGAGAACTGATTTCCTATTTATTTCTTCCACAGTGCTATTGTTATGAAATACCCTCTTGCACTGTTTCTTACAACAGTTTTTGCCAGAACACTGCTGGTCAGAATTTGTGACCAGAGTGCTATTTTGCAAAACAACAAATATACAAATAGATTGCCTAATCATATTGCATCACAATTTAATGTATCTCATGAATGTTAATGAGGTAGATCCCAAATTGTGACCACTACGATTTGTTGCAATCACAAGCATGGTGTCTTCGATGGCTTTTAAATAAAGCAATACTTTGTTTATTTTTTAGAATTCAGCACATTTGCCTTAAAGGAAAATGCAACAAGTTTAAAAACAAATTAAAGGTGTTACATATTTTTTAAGACTAGGCCATGTGACCACTGCCTACTTAAAAAAAATATTTTTCTTAACATTCACAAATTGGAAGGGGCCTTTGGGGACCCATTTCTGTTGGAGCTGATAGCCTTAGGGTGGTCATCCCCCAACTTTTGCCTGCCTCCCTCCACTTTTCTGACACTGTTTTTGCTGGTTTTAGAACTCTGCACTTTACCACTGCCACCAGTGGTAAAGTGCATATGCTCTCTCCCTTAAACGGGGTAACATTGGTTAATTCCCAATTGGCGTATTTGATTTACTTGTAAGTCCCTAATAAAGTGCACTGCATGTGCCCAGGGCCTGTACATTAAATGCTACTAGTGGGCCTGCAGCACTGGTTGTGCCACCCACATAAGTAGCCCCTTAACCATGTCTCAGGCATGCCATTGCATGGCCTATGTGTGCAGTTTCACTGCCACTTCAACTTGGCATGTAAAAGTACTTGCCAAGCCTTACACTCATCTTTTGCTACATATAAGTCACCCCTATGGTAGGCCCTGGGTAAGCCATAGGGCAGGGTTCTATGTAGGTAAAAGGCAGGACATATACATGTGTGTTTTATGTGTGCTGATAGTGGAAAACTCCAAATTAATTTCCCACTACTGTGATGCCTGCTCCTTTTATAGGCTAGCATTAAGGCTACCCTCATATACTGTTTGAGTGGTAGATTCTGATCAGAAAGGGGTAAACAGGTCATGTTTAGTATGGCCAGAATGATAATCGTAAATCCTGCTTATTGGTGAGGTTGGATTTTATATGACTGTTTTAGAAATGCCGCTTTTAGAAAGTGAGCACTGCACTTAAAATCCATCTGTGCCTTACAGCCTGTCTGAAATCAATGTCTGGGCTGGGCTGGTTGACAGCTTCCTTGTGCATTTCACCCAGACAACCACAAACACAGGATATTCAGTCTCACCTGCACTC
The DNA here is from genome assembly GCF_031143425.1 of Pleurodeles waltl. NCBI lineage: Eukaryota > Metazoa > Chordata > Amphibia > Caudata > Salamandridae > Pleurodeles > Pleurodeles waltl. Next base: position 206,338,175 of record NC_090448.1, read on the forward strand.
ATCTGAATACTAAATGGGTCTTCCTGGGCTGGGAGGGTAGAGGGCCTGACACTTACTTTTCAAACGCCAGTGACCTGCCCCCACACAATGGACTGCCAAATCCCATACTGGGACACTGGCAAACAGACCTGTACTGAAAGGGGACCTTGTGCACTTCAAAACCACTCTTTGAAGTCTCTCCCACTTCAAAGGCATTTTGGAGTATATAAACTGGGTCTCTGACCCCACCAAATCAGACACTTCTGGACCATAACCTGCAACCTGTCAAGAGGAATTGCCTGGCTGCCCAAAGGACTCACCTGGACTGCTTTGCTGTGAATGACTGCTGCCTTGCTGTTGCTTTGCTGCATTGCTGGCCACTGACTTTGCTGAGACATGCTCTCCAAGGGCTTGGATTGAGCTTGCCTTCTGTTTTCTGAAGTCTCAGGGACAAAAAGACTTCATCTCTTCAATGAGATTCCTTGTGCGCCACAAATCGTCGTCTTGAGAGGAGAAAATTGCTGCACATCGAACCGGAATGACCCAGCCCACCTTCTTGCGTGAAGATTGATGCAGCGCCTGCGTTGCAACCGAACATGCGATGCACAGCCCTACCGGATCTGACGCACAGCTGAGCTGGAACGATGCAGCCCATCTTCCTGAGTGAAGGATCGATGCAGTGTCTGCCATGCAACAGAAAATTTGCTGCAAAGCCTACTGGATCAACACAATGCCTGTGAATTCGTCCCGCAGGCCAAGGGATTTCCACCCATTGTCCCTGGGCATCAAAAGAACCTCATATCACAGTGAGGACCCAAGACTGCATGCCAGAAATCGACGCAAAGCTCCATGCAGCGTGGAAAGAAACAACCCATCGTCCTCCTCTGTGGTCTCTGTGCGTTATAATTTTGACTCAAACCGGTACTTTGTTCAAACAAGAGACAACTGTTGATTTTTAAGATTTAAGGCTCTTTAATCTTAAAAACGTAATATTTCAACTTGAGCTTATTAAATCTTTATTGGTTTGTCCTTAATTTAACTAGATAAATATCATATATTTTTCTAAAACGTTTTGTGGTGTTTTCACTAGGTCATGGCATTATTTATTGCACAAATACTTTACACATTGCCTGCTCAGTACCAAGCTACCAGAGGGTGAGCACAGAATCATTTGGATTGTGTGTGACTTACCCTGACTAGGATTGTAGTCCCTATTTGGACGAAGGTGAATACCTCTGCCAACTAGAGACCTCATTTCTAACAATTCCCATTTCAAATGGGTTACCACTCTTTCAGTAGTCTGTAAAGTATTAAATATTTTGCAACCAGAATTTCATTGAAAAACCATATATCCCATGGTAAATCCCTATATGGAAGGGATGTTCTGAACACTCCCCTTCCAAACACTCATTTGGTATGTCATCGGAAACCCAAATATCGCATTTCAGCAACATGTTACTGAATCGCAATTTGGGTTTGGTCCATTTTACAATCACAAAGGATCTCATTTTTTGTATAGGATGCTTTGTGACCACAAAATGCCTCAAAACATCTGGTCCAATGACTGTTTTTCAAGTAGCCAATCAGTTACCAACTGATTTGAGATTTTCATGTGCTTTGTACAAAACTCACTACACAGCGTTGAAAGAGCATAACTTGGCTGTGCCATTATGCGATTCAGAAATGTCAATGAAATTGTAACCACAACAATATAAACTGTGTGTCTAATCCCTTCGCTGCTAGGCCTCCCGCCCACCACCTCTCCACCAGTGGTGAACCCTTTTTTGGCTGTTGTGGTAGTTCCCGCTTTGGGGTCCATACTTTTTTATCCACAGAAGGTATCCACACAAAATTAGAATCCTTTTTTTCCAAAATCCTGGGATTCTAAAGGTACACAGGGTTTGTGGATCCCCCTGGAGGGGATAGAGAAACTAGCCAAAATACAGCTAAATTTTAGTTTTTTCTGGAAAAATGGGAAAAATTGCTGCAGAAGAAAGCGTTTGATTGTTTCTCTACAAATGGCATTAACAAAGAATTAGTGGTGCTACAATCACCATTTTCCCAGCTTTCAGAAACAGGCAGACTTGAATCAGAAAACCAAACTTTTCAACAGAGTTTTGGCATTTTACTGGGACATAGCCCATTTTTCCTATGTTTTTGTACTTTCAACCTCCTCTCAGCTAGTGGTATAAATGGGTGTGAAACCAATAGTGGGTCCCGGAGAGCTATAAATTTCGGAAAAGCAGACAAAATTCTAAATTCAGCAATGAGTCATTTGTGTAGATCCTTCAAGGTTTTCTTATAGTAAGGAACAGTTGAAAAAAATCTAGTGAAATTGAGTTAAAAAAAACAGCCACTTGTGTCTATGTTTTTATCTGTAACTTTCTAACTATGGCAGATTTTCAAAAGCAATATGCTGTTATGTCTTCTGGACCCTTCTGGTTATAGGGATATATAAGGCTTTTAGGTTCACCAAGACCCGAGGCACCCAGAGCGAATAAATGAGCTGCAACTTGCAATTTTTTTTATTGTTTACCAGGTATACAACAATTAATTTAGTAAAATATAAAGAGTGAACAATAGGTATCAAGGAAGCCTGTGTATTTCTGAAATGGGCACAAGATATTGAGTTTAGAAGCAGTGTCTATCTGTGGGTACCTGTTGGAGTGTTTTCCTGACGCAGGGTCATCCCCATTCTTTTTGCCTCCTGCCTCCTATTTTTACTGACCTGTTGCTGTTGGCTTTTGAACTCTGAGCACTTTAAGTGTACACTGCTCTTATGAGTTCAGACCACTACGTGACCACATACTACTTGTCTTGTGATTTAGCTTTTTCTCTTAAGAACTCTTTTTTTGTTCTACTTCCATTATTTTGCTGATCCCTTGACTGATTCTTTTTACTTCTTTGGGAATTTATTTTTTGCCTTTGGAACTTTGCACTTGTTGCCATCATGTCTCAATCTGGAGATGCAACAGCTGGAGCAGCTGTGTTTGAATTAGGGAAACTGAAGAGGTACTCAGTTGCTCAATTGAAACAGTTCTGTTAAGATCTTGCCTGTCCAGTTAAGAGCTCCACCAGAAAGGGGGAGCTGCAAGAGGCACTGAGGGCCTGGGTGACAGCCAAGGAAGCTGGGGGGCACACAGAGCATATGGATTGGGAAGTGCAGAGTCTACACAGTGGTGTAGTGGAGGTACCTGTTACACCTGGGGGGAGGATCCCCAGGAGAGGTAGCAGTAGGTCCCCTAAGGGTCTGACTCCTGAAGCGTTGCAGGACAGACAGGCAGAAAGGGCTCGCCGGCTGGAGTCAGAAACGTTGAGGATGCAAACGGAGTTCGATGAGTGGGTGAGGGACATAGAGATAAAGGAAATTATTTGGGCTTATGAGCTCAATATGGAGATGGAAGTCATGAGGGATGAGTCCAGCTAGAATGGTGGCAGCAACAATTTTATATCTAGTGCTGCAGAAGAAGTGCCCATGCCCAGCGATGTGGTGCCCTACTTAAGGGAGGGAGTTGACACACATCAGGAGTTTCAGGGGTATGAAGTAAATCCAGTGATGCACTAGGTCCCTGAGGTGGATTGGGGAACTGGCACGGGGAGTCATATTCCTGCTGGTGGGAGGGACACTCTACTGACTCTAGGTGAGAGTGACAGAGAGACGGGTTCCCTTCACGTAGAAGTCCTGGTTATGGAGTGTGAAGACATCCCAGAAGAGTGTGGGTTGAGTGTCAGGGACAGTCAGGTACTGTCTCACCAGTCTCAGCAGGGTGATGTGGGGTACTTTTTCAAGGCTGAGTCACTGGATGGTTGGGTGAAGGATACTTTGGTCAATTCATGTTAGGGGCTGTGTGATGTAATTGCAGGAGAGCATATGTCTAATCCTTTTTTTCCAGAGTTCTCTGACCCCAGGGAACTTACACTGGAGGCAGATCTCTGGGTGAGTACCAGAGAGTCAGAAAAGGCATTTGGGCGTGCTCCTGAGAGGAGTGGTCTAGGTATTTCGCAACCAGGTGACGTAGGGAAGAATTTTTGTGTCCCAGGTGGGTCCCAGTGTAGAGGAATAGGTGAGGGACCCCATGTCCAGTCTCAGAGGAGAGGGAATGGGGATGGGATGAGTCCCAAGGAGCCCGAGATCCAGTCTCAGGTCCTGGAGGGTTCCATGAGGGAACACCAGGAAGGAGGCCTAGCCTGTACCATAGGGCAATCTGCTGAGGGAAACCCCACAGTGACAGGAGAACTTGGGAGGGGGGCGGCCGTAGCCAGCGTCCCACCTATTCTGGTGTCTTGCAGTACCACTCCTAGTGAGGGGGTGCAGAAGTCCAGAGAGAGCGTTGAGAGGGGGTTGAGGACCCCAGTGGAGAACCTGGAGGGTCAGGGGTTAGCTCTGAGAGCAGACCCTCCAGGAATGACCTTGGTGAGACCATTTCTGGGTTGGGGGGAATCTAGACTCTGTCAGATGGGCAGAGGTCAGGAGACCTGTGCCAGCCAGACTCTTTCGTGGCCCTTGGGGATGGTGTGTCCCTTGAGGGGGGTAAGTGTGCCCCCCTGGAAGTCCTGGTGTGCCAGGCAATGGTTCAACCGCAGGGTGGTAACTCTGGGTTGAATAATCAGGTTCAGGGGTAAACTCTGACCTGATGTGGGGTAGGTGTGCTTCCAAGGAAGTCCTGGTGCACCTGGCAATGGTTCAACCGCAGGGTGGTGACTCTGGGTTGGATGACCAGGTTCAGAGGGTAAACTCTGACCTGGTGGGGGGTAGGTATGCCCCCCAGGAACTGCTGGGTTGCGAGGTGGTGGTCCAGTCTGTGGGTACAGACCCTGGACTGGAGGATCAGGTGCAGGGGGGAAACCCTGTCCTGAAGGGGGGGCGGTTTGCCCAATCACGCCCCCATGGTGTGATTTCAAGGGGTACTCTCCATGAGGGGGGGTGCAGAACCATGAGAGTAGGGGCAGGGGATAGAGAGCCTCACCCCTAACCCCAGTGCAATCTAAGGGTACAGGAAGGGGCTACTGCTAACAGTGACCCTACCATGTTGTCTTCTAGGGGTGGCTACTCCTAGTTGGGGGGTGCAGGATCCCAGAAGGGAGGGCAGCGGGAGGGAAGCCTCACCCCTGGTCCAACCTAAAAGCACAGACCCAGGGTTGGAGGACCAGTTGCAGGTTAACGTCCCCGCACTGATGGGAGAATTGTGCAGGACTGCTTCTACAAGCACCCTGACAATTTTTGACTCTGGGGGTGCCGCTCCTGGAGGGAGGATACAGAGCCCCAGAGGGGAGGACCAGGGTCAGGCTGTCATCCCTGACCTGGTGGAAGGGAGAGTGGTCAAAGGGAGCCAGGCACCTGGCGCGACCGCCCCCCCACTCTCCACAGTCACAGTGGTTAGAGAGGCCTGAGATCGGGCTCTCATCTCTGACGGTTGTCAGGGGTCACTGTGGTTTGCTGTCCTGGTGGACAGAATTGCCCCTGGGGAGGGAACGAGAGTCACACCCCTGGGGGTGGAGTGGGCAACACCACTGTGTTGGCCCTGGTGGCACTATCTGCCCATTGGGGTACATCTGTGAGCAAAGTAAAGTTAGGTGCTGCACAGATGGTATCTGCAGATGTGGAGAAGGGTTCCCCATGGGTTAGCTTAGTGGGCCCTGATGGTATGGACAGAGGGATCCAACTGGAGTCAGAAAGGCATAGAAGTGGAACATGCCCCTGCTGTTGTGGGCCTGGGTCCTTGTTCTATCACCCCAATCGGGAAGTACATCAAGGTATTGATTGTTTTCCCCTGGCTTTAGGCTAGTAAGGGGTCTTGTTAGAGTTTTTTCCTTATGCAGGGTCATCCCCAATCTTTTTGCCTCCTGCCTCCTATGTTTTCTGACCTGTTGCTGTTGGCTTTTGAACTCTGAACACTTTACCACTGCTAACCAGTGCTAAAGTGCATATGCTCTCAGGGTAAATTGTATTGTTAATTGGCTTATCCATGATTGGCATATTTGATTTATTAGTAAGTCCCTAGTACAGTGCACTAGAGGTGCCCAGGGCCTATAGATGATCAAATGCTACTAGTGGGCCTGCAGCACTTGTTTAGCCACCCACATAAGTAGCACTGTAATCATGTCTCAAACCTGCCACTCCATTGTCTGTGTGTGCAGTTTTAACTGTAATCTCGACTTGGCAAGTGTACCCACTTGCCAGGCCTAAACTTTCCCTTTTCTTACATGTAGGACACCCCTAAGGTAGGCCCTAGGTAGCTCCAAGGGCAGGTTGCAGTGTATGGTTAAGGCAGGACATATAGGGGTTCATTCTGACCCCGGCGGTCACGGACCGCCGGGGCCAGGGTCGGAGGGAGCACCGCCAACAGGCTGGCGGTGCTCCTCAGGACATTCTGACCGTGGCGGTCTCCCGCCGGTTTTCCGCTGTCCTGCAGAATCCTCCATGGTGGCGCAGCATGGGGATTCTGACACCCCATACCGCCATCCTGTTCCTGGCGGTTCTCCCGCCAGGAACAGGATGGCGGTATGGGGTGTCGTGGGGCCCCCGTAAGAGGGCCCCACTTTGTATTTCAGTGTCTGCTGAGCAGACACTGAAATACGCTACGGGTGCCACTGCACCCGTCGCACATCCTCCACTCCGCCGGCTCCATTCGGAGCCGGCATCCTCATGGAGGGTTGTTTCCCACTGGGCTGGCGGGCGGCCTTTTGGCGGTCGCCCGCCAGCCCAGTGGGAAACCCAGAATCACCGCGGCGGTCTCCTGACCGCGGAGCGGTGTTCTGGAGGGGGGAACTCTGGCGGGCGGCCTCCGCCGCCCGCCAGAGTTAGAATCACCCCCATAGTAATGTTTTTTATACGTCCTGACAGTGAAATATTGCTTAATTCGTTTTTCACTGTTGCAAGGCCTGTCCCTCTCATAGGTTAACATGGGGGCTACCTTTAAATCTGATTAAAGTGTAGATTCCCTTTGGGGGCAGATGGACATGTGGAGTTAGGTGTCTCTGAGCTCACAATTTAAAAATACATATTTTAGTAAAGTTGAGTTTAAGATTGTGTGTTTTAAAATGCCACTTTTCGAAAGTGAACATTTTCTTGCTTATACTATTTATGTGACTCTGCCTGTTTGTGGATTCCCTGTCTGGGTCAGTTTGACAGTTGGGCTGGTTGCACCTCACACTAGACAGTGACACAAAGGGAGCTGGGGTGTAGTCTGCATTTCCTGATGAGCCATTTGTGCTAGGAGGGAGAGGAGGAGTGGTCACTTACACCTGAAAGGGCTGTGCCTGTCCTCACACAATCTCCAACCTCCTGATGAGTGTCTGGGGGCTGGCCTAAGCAAGGCAGGATTTCACATTCAAGAGAGACTCGCTTTGAAGTAGGCCTACTTCAAAGGAGAAATTAGGTATATGAAGAGCTCCCAAAACCACAGACTTTAGAACACTTCTGGACACCAAGAGGAACCTCTGCCTGAAGAAGAGCTGAAGAGCTGAGGAAAAAAAGCTGCCCTGTCTGTGACTGTGGTTTGTGGAGCTATCCTGCAGTTGCTGCTTCTGCCAGAGTAAGAAGGCAAAAATGGGACTTTGTGTGCCTTCCATCTTGTGAAGATCACCAAGGGCTTGATTTAGAGCTTGCCTCCTGTTGTTTGAAGTCTCAGGGACAGCAAAAACTTCTCTCTGCCAGCACCTGTAGTCTCTGGTGAGGCTCCTACTCTGCCCTGTGGTGCCCATCCAGTTCCTGGGACCCTGAATAGAGAAGCTGGCAGCCTAAGAGGAAGAAATCCACACACAGAACGCCGTGCAGGGGAAAGATCGGCGCAACTCTGATCTGCAGCTGGGAAATCAACGCACCACCGGCTTCACGGCTGAAAATCGACACTCGCCTGTAACGTGACCGAAGAATTGATGCACAGAGCTGGAGAAACAACGTGCAGCATCGCTGCCGGAGGCTGGTGAGTTCGCAACCAGCGCTGCGTGGTTTTTGGACCATCGTGCGGCTAGTTTCCCGATGCAAACACCTCTGGGTGTCTAAAAACAACTCAAGGCCTGCCCGGACCGAGAGTGCTGACCGGTTCAACGCATTGCTCTCCTGCGGAGAGAAAAAACAACGCACCTCACGCGACGAAAGGAGAAATGATGCAAGGTCTCGCTCGTGAGTGAAATGGACGCATCGCAAGCCCTTTTTGATGCACACTCACTCGTGCTGGGTTATTTTTGATGCACCCAAGGTACATTTTCACGCTAACAGTGTTAGTGTGTGTTTAAAACTACATGAAGACTCTTTTTGCTTTTTAATTGATAACTTGACTTGTGTATTGTGGATGTTTGTTGTTTTGGTCTTGTTTTGCTTAGATAAATATTTCCTATTTTTCTAAACCTGTGTTGTGTCATTTTGTAGTGTTTTCATTAAGTTATTGTGCGTGTTGGTACAAATACTTTACACCTAGCACTCTGAAGTTATGCCTACTGCTCGTGCCAAGCTACCAAAGGGGTAAGCAGGGGTTAGCTGAGGGTGAGTCTCTTTTACCCGGACTAGATTGAGGGTCCATGCTTGGACAGGGGGTAACCTGACTGCCAATCAAAGACCCCATTTCTAACAGTACCCATACAAGCATGTGAAGTAGAGGGCATTTCTCAAAATGACTTCTTTCTTACATACAGTCTTACATTTGGAAGGTGCAAATGCAGAGAAAGACAATTAGGGCCTTATTACAAGTGTGGAGGGCTTCAGACCGCCACACTCTCAGTGGAGGTCTTGACTGCCGCTATTGCATCTGTCCAACCGCCAGCATTGCCAGGATCCATGATCCAGATGGTCTGGCAGTGGCAGAGTTTGTAATCCGTCAGGGCAGCACTGCATGCAGCGCTGACCCGCGGATTATGACCTGCCATGAAAAGACTGGTAGAAAACAGGTGCAGGGGAGGTCACAGGGGAGCCCCTGCACTGCCCATGCACTTGGGATGGGCAGTGCAGAGCCCCCCTGCCGTGTACCATCACAATGTTGCCAGGGTGCTGGTGGACCCTGCAGGCTATAGCATTGTCACCAGCTCGATTATGAGCCAGAGACCATGCTGTAGCCTGTTTCCCACTAAGCAGATGGGCTGAAACTGAGGTTTTCACCTGCTGACCTAGCGGGAAATTCTTAATAACTCTGGCGGGGTGGCCGGTAAAGCCTGTTCGCCAAACTCTTAACTAGGCCCTTGGTAACAACACTTGTTCTACAATTCTGTATTCCCCTAAGTCTCATAATAAAAATAGTACTTCACTTGTGTGGATAGACATAGTGCTAGTGACAGGAAATGGCCCAAAAGCCAACTTGGAAACATCAAATTTTTCTACTGAAAACTGACCCTTTTTTTCAACGTGCATAGCTGTGGATTTTATGGCCTAGCTCAGTCGGCACCTAGGGAAACCTAGTAAACATGTACATTTTTTAAACCTAGACACCTAGTGGAATGCAGAATGGGGTGACTTGTGTGGCTCTTACCAGGTTCTATTACTCAGATCCCTTTGCAAACCTCTAAATTTGTCTAAAGACATATTTTCCTCACAATTCTGTATTGGAAACTTCTAGAATCTGAGGGAAGCCACAAACGTCTTTCTACCCAGCATTCCCTCAAGCCTCCCGATACCCACTTGTCTGGGTAGGCCTAGTGCCCACAACAGGAAACAGCCCAAAACACGATGTTGACACATTACATTTCTCCACTGAAAACCAGCCTTTTTTTGTAGCATACCTAGCTGTGGATTTTGAGCCCTAGCTCAGTTGGCACCTAGGGAAACCTAGCAAATCTTTACATTTTTTAAAACAAGACACCTAGGGAAATCCAGGAAGGGGTAACGTGTGTGGCTCTCACTAGGTTCTGTCACCCCAAATCCCTTGCAAACCTCAGCATTTCCCCAAGTCACCCTATACAAATGGTGTCCAACGTATGTGGGTAGGCCTAGTGCCCGTGACAGAAAACAGTCCTAAACTCAATGTGGACAAATTTCTCCACAGAAAACTGACCTTTTTTTGTAACATGCCTAATTGTAAATTGTGGACCCTATCTCAGGTGGCAACAAAAGAAAACTACCATACCTGTACATGTTTGAAAACTAGTCACAGGGAAATCCAGGAAGGGGTGGCTTGTGTGGCTCTCACCAGGTTCTGTCACCCATAATCCCTTGAAAACCTCAAAATGTGTCCTTCTTTCCACCCAGCTTTCCCCAAGTCTCTTGATAACTATGGTACCTCACTTAAATGGGTAGGCATATTGCCCGTGACAGGACTCAACCCAAAACACAAAATGGACACATTACATTTTTCCTTTTTTCATTTGAAACGTTTCTAGCTGTGGATTTTGAGCACTAGCTCAGCCAGCACCTATGAGAACCTAGCAAACCTATACATCTGTGAAAACCAGACACCTGGGAAATCCAGGAAGGGATGAATTGTGTGGCTCCTGCCAGGTTCTGTCACCCAGAATCACTTGCAAATCTCAAACTGTATCTTAAAAACTGATTTTTCTCCTATTGACCGATGGAAAGTTCTGTAAGTGGAGAGGAGACACAAATTCCCTACCACTCAGCATTTCCCTTGGTCTCCTGATAAAAATAATACCTCACTTGTGTGGGTGGGCCTAGTGACTATGACAGGAAAGGACCAAAAACATGGTGAGTTTGAGGGGAAACTCAAGCAGGTCCAAAAGGCCAGTTTTTTTAATACAGTTTTAGGCTGACTCTGTTTGGGCACCCACACAAGTGAGGCACCATTTTTATCGGGAGACATAGGGGAACGCAGGGTGATAGGAAAATTCTGGTCTATTTCTGTTTGCAGAAGAATATGGCAACGAAATGTAGGAAAATGTGTGATTTTAATCACATTTTGAGGTTTGCAGGACAATGTGGGTAAGAAAACTTGTTGGGATCCAAGAGAGGCACACCACCCTGTACTCCCCTAGGTGTCAAGTTTATGAACATATGTAGAGCTGGTAGATTTTCTCTAGACAAGAAGCGAGCACGCTACCAAGTCTCTTACTTCTGTAATTTCCAAAACACTCAAATTGTGAAAAAACACCCTTAGGTTTTGACGAAAAGACCCCTCATCCACCAACCTAGTTGATGGCATGCTTCATCAGTGGTGTCACACCTCAGTCACCTAGAGTGTCAGAGGTGTTCTACGATGTCTGATCACAGCGGAGCAGGTTTTTTTCGTGAGTTGAATTCCCAAAATGAGAGAAGACGTGCAATAAAATTGCCTTGTGGTTACCCTCCAATATGGCGTTTTAGTCATGGTAACCTTGGATAAATGTTAAAAACAGTAATTTGTATAATTTGATTCTTTGGGACATACCAGAAGTAAGAGACTTGTAAGCATGCTCATTTCCTGTGGTTTTTTTATAGTACTTTGGGAAGTTGAACAAGCTGTCTCTTCTCAAACGCTTTATTGGTACAAACACATAATGGTTGGATTTGGCATGAGGGTGAGTGAAGGTAATTTTATTAACAAGGGATTCACAAAAATGAAATGCATTGGTAATAATTGAATGGTCAAAAAAGTGAACCAATGACTCACAGCTCATGAGCTGTAAAGCTGCCTCAAAGCACCAAGGGCCAGAAGTATCAAAGGCCTTTACCCATTCTTTGTCTATGGGGAAATGTGTTTGTACATATGGCCCTAACTGCTTTATGGTCCATTCTCACACCTTGCCTATGTGACACACACAAGACCATTCCTACCACCAGCCGCGGGCCCAGCACATTACAACATTCACATCAACAGACAGAGCCATTCAAGGGCCCATCACTCTCATACTCCCCCATTTGCCTGACAGAGCAATCACACTGGATGACGGAGTGTGTGGACTGGGTTTTGGCTAGCAGTGTGTCTAGTGATCAACAGCAAGGCACTACTCACACACAGCAAGCCAAATGCCAGTTCACACACACCACCAGCCAAGCACTAACTCGCACATACCACTAGCCAAGTGCCAGTCCACACACACTGACAGCCAAACCCCAGTCCACCACACTACCAGCCAAGCACTTGTCCACGCACACCACCAGCCAAGCGCCAGTCCATGCATACCGCTATCACATTTTTTAACAAAAAACACAAACCAATTGTAAGTAAATATGAAACTACAAACAAAACAGCTTTAACTAATTACATCACGCTAATGCCAACTGTGAAACTGAACAAAAAATATAAAATGATACAAACCTGCCAGTTCACTTTTATGCTCATGGTTGCTCCCAAAAGCTCTTTTGCTTGTGGTACAATCTAAAACATGCAGGCACACATTGCGCAGGTTTAGAAGAACACTGAGGGCAGTGCATATATCTCTCTTTCCATATGCCTCTTCGCATACAGACTACATCCCTTACAGCTATTGTTATTTTTGGGTGGGAGAGGAATGTAATAGGCAAAGTGGTAATCTTTCAATCCAGCCACATCCTCCACCACTCAAACTCTAGGAACACTTACCTGTTTCACTAGAACAAGGCTGCCTATTACAGACTCCTGAAACTGAACCAATATCACCCAAATGTAAGCATTATGAACAGCAGTGTAAGGTTCCCACTTCTGATCTACTCTTATATACACCACCCATGTGCTCATTGTAGCCTAAAATGCACACAGGTTTGTGCACCTCAGCAACCTGACAGTCACAGGTAAAGTACTTTAGTCAGCATGTAGATATCCCTCCTGTCTGCTAATTTCACGGCTAGCAGTTCATCACTATGCAAGGCACTGCAATGCCCCCTCTCAAGTTTTTTTTACAAACAAGCTCCTTTGGATAACCTTTAAGGATTGAGCCGACTGTGCCACAGGTAACAGTGTCCACTTTGAACAATTCCCTGAACAATTGCACACCAGTGTAGAAGTTATTTACGGTTAAATGGTGACATTTGTTAAAAGGCCCTCTACCAAGTTCCCACACAATTTTCTCACTAACTCCAAAAGTGGACTGACAACCAGGGGGGTCAACAGTGGAATCTGTACCAGTGTACACCTGGAAATAATAGACATATCCTGTACTACTCTCAGGCAGCATATACATCTTAATTCCATAATGTGCACTCTTGCTAGGAATGTAATGCCTAAAATACAAACAGCCCTTGAACAGGACCAAAGACTCATCCACAGCCATTTTTTCCTGGAGCATAGATCTCTGAAAATCGATATACAAATTGATCAAGAACAGGTTGAATCTTAAAAAGACGGTCACAATCAGGGTGATCTCGTTACAGCGTTTAAGCATTAGCAACAAAATGCAGAATCAGAAGCAGAAACAAATACCAATCATGACTCATGATTGCAAGAATAATGCCTGTTGCCATTAAGGGATTAGTAGATCAATATGAAGACAGTGACATGTTCCTTAACAAACCCATCAACAAAGTTAAACTTTAGAACTTCTTCAACTCATCCAGATTTTTGAGAGTTCAAAGGATAGCTCTAGAGTGGGGTTTAAGCCTGGCACTTTTGATCCTCAAATTCTGTTTAGCATACAAACTACTCTGTTCAACAATCTCACCCAAAATACATCATCCATAAACAACTGAATGAAATGTAAAGGCAAAATGTTTTAGTATTCATTATATACCCTGAAGCACCAGTAAAGGTAGGCAACGCCGGATGCACCATGTTTGGGGCAACCCAGAGTTCAGCTCTTTGATTGGGAAGTCTTTCAATCCCAGGTTGCAATACAGATGCCTTTTGTTTCTCCAGACTAAGAGTGACTTCCTCACATGATTCCTCTCTGACAGAAAATTCACTGCCAGAATCTTGCACTTCCTCCTCTGTCTCACATGCAGAGTCAGTGTCATAATCGTGGTCAGAGTAAGATTCAAAAAGCATACCAAATAATCCTTACTAATAAAAATAACTTGACAAATATGTCAATAACAACTTAAACTGTGTAAAATGAGTTATAAACAAAGTGTGGCTTTATCACAGAGACCTATACACTCAAAAATGATACAGCTCACTTGCCAGAGACAGCTACACACACCAGCACCTACTCTGCACAGACACAGCAAGCCCAAATGATATCCCACTAAAAAGGAAAAACAAAACAAAATTACATAGAAGGCAACACAATATACATTGTGCATTAATCCAAAGATAATTTCACACACAATAAAACATAAGCTAAATATGCTGCTATTATTACACCATTTACAAAAAAACTCATTCATGCCTGGCAATACTCATTTGTAGTAAATATTACAAAAAATGTTTTCTTACCAAAAAACATGCAACTACACAAACAGCAGATTGTGAACAGCACTGTTGAAACCGCAAGCATGAATCACAACAAAGGAATCAAAACCTTTCCGCTAGAATAAAAAGGATACATAAAACATTATGATCACAAATGCAAATAATGCACAAGTCCAGCCACCCAGTCAAGATGGGGGCAGATGGGCCTAAATATATAGCCAAAACATTCACCCCCAAAGGGGAGCAACCTCTGCCCATAGAGCCACTCCCCACAACATCAATATTGCCCAAATATAAAATCCCTGGTGTCTAGTGGCTTCTGCCTCCTTTGTGGGAAGATGGGCCTAAAAGCATATGGCTGATCTGCACCCAAGGGAGGCAGAAAAGTCAAAAATAATCACCCCCCTCAAGGGGAGCGACCCTTGCCTAAGAGGCCACTTCTCACAACAGCATAGTCCCAATTACACATCCCTGGTGTCAAGTGGTTTCTGGCCCCCTTGGGAGCAGATGAACCTAAAAGCATATGGTTGATCTGTCCGCAAAAGGGGCAGAAATTACCAAAATAATCATCCTCTAAAGGGGAATGATCCTTACCCAAGGGACCGCTCCCCAAAACAACAATATATTCAATAAAACATTCCTGGTGTCTAGTGGTTTCTTCCCCTCTTGGGGGCAGATGGGCCTAAAAGCATATGGCCAAACCGCCCCCAAGGTTGGCAGAAATGGCCAAAATAATCACCCCTAATGGGGAGCGATCCTTACTCAAGGGGCCGCTCCCCACAACAATAACAACATATTGAATAAAACATTCATGGTGTCTAATGGCTTCTGACCCTGTGGTGGGAGATGGGCCCAAAAGCATAAGGCCAATCTGCCCACAAGGGGGCATAAACAGCCAAAATAGGCACCCCTAAAGTTGAGCGGGCCTTGCCCAAGGGGCCTCTTCCCAAACTGCAAACACACAACACACAAATAAAGAAATATCCCTAATGTCTAATGGACATTACTGCTGCACGATCACGGCCTCATGTGTGAACGTGCAGCAGGAATGCTCCAAAGAGACATTGGAGACAAGAAACACCCTTTCCTTTCTCCCAATGCCTCTCTATTCTAACCAAACTCCCTCTCTGAGGACAAACTCGCCTTTCTCTTTTGACACACCGGAAGCAAATGCCTTCCAGCTCATCCCCTGCATCTTCTAATGATGTCAGCGCATGGTGTGCACTGACACCATCAAATGCTGCTGGGGAGGTCAGGTGGAAGCAAAAGCACTTCCGCTGCCACCCCTTGTATGGGGGGTTCAGATGGACGGCCTGCGGGGGGAGTGCCAGCGCTCCCCCAGTGGGTGGATCGGTGCCAGGATGGCCAGGAGCTGTCCTATGCACACGCCCACTGGGTTGTCGGATGGCTTCCAGCCGTCCGATGCATGGAACGGGTTAAACTGTATTCATGTAAACATGGAGCACTGGAAGCTATATTATTGAGGTGCACTTATAAGTAGAAATGTAGAAAAAGTCATATGTGAGTCACATGTATGCAACTTCATTGAAATGTATTGGTATTATGATATCTGAGTTCAATTATATTTTCATAGTTATCCTTTATTTATTATGCTAATGAGAAATACAACTATAATCATGTATTTGAATGTGCATTGAGTTCTTTGCTACGTTGGCTGGAGTTAAGGCCTGAAATGTTTTCCTGCATTTAACCTTCAATGTGGAGTTTTGCTCTTACTGCATATTTCATTATTTGCAGGTGAGTCTGCACATGTCTCCAGTTAAGAAGGAGCTTATTGTTGGTAGTAAATAAAGGGGTATGGGAGGATGCGGTGCCAAGGACAAAAAGCGCTAACAAGGAGAATGTGAAGATGAATTCCGTTATGAGTTCCTGGATACAAGAGGCGTCCAATGATTGGTTCACAAGAATAAAGCCTAATGGGAGTTGTAGATCCCAATTTGTGCATGCAAGGTGGAAAGTTACTGGCGATAACATCAGCTTTTAAATGTTTGTGAGGTTAGAGGGATGTTTAGTTACTTAGAGATTTACATTTTCTTTTCCCTTTGACTAGAATTGACCCTTGGAGACTAAAGGGCTCATTTACAAAACCCCTTGGGCCGCCTTAGCATTATTATTTTACACAAAACGCAAAACAGTCCCTGACCCCACACCAAATTTACAAACTGGTGCAATGTCGCCATTGCACCAGTTTGTAAAACCTGTGCTACATTACAGCTGTGCCAGGTATAATGTATGCAAGGTAGGCGCTCCCCCATAAAAAGCCCTGCAGAAATGGTGAAGGACAAGTTTTCACTGCGCCATACTGCACCAGCATAGCATCATTTCTTTAACGCCTACTCAAGGCAGGCATTTAAAGTGAGGCTGTGCTGTTTTCTATGGGGCCCCCTTAGCATTGCTGGACTAGCTAGTCCAGCAATGTTAAGGGTTAGCGCCACAAAAGCATCAGAATTTCTGACACTGTTGTGGACACTTTTGTGCCATGGAGCACTGTCTTGTAAATACAGTGCTCCCCTGGCGTTGTTAGGGGCGCAGGGCAACACAAAAAAAGTGGCACATCACAGCTGATGTGCTACTTTCTTGTAAATGAGCACCCTAGAGAGGTAGATATCCTTCTTCTTTGGCTGAAGTGGCTTTATGCTACGCACATCTCTCTTGCAGAACTTCTACTGAGGTTTCTATGATGCTGATAATTTTGATTCATTTCCAATTTTCTTAATTTGGACATTTCTTAGCTTTATTAGAATAGTTAGATTATTTAGACGCAATGGTTAGGTTAGGCAGGAGAATCACAATATGGCCTTAGACCATCAAGTGCTTTTTCTCATCTTGTAAACTGAGGCCTCTGAAATATTGGTTTGTTTTATGTTAGCACAATTTAATCTGATTATAAATTTTGTACTTATTTAGTATGCTTCTGAGACTCATATACATAAACCTGGCTTTGAATTTGTAATAAAACCCTGTAATTCTCATTCTCATCTTCGAAACTCAATGTGTGACCAAATGACACTGTAATTTAATGATAATATTGCTATGTTTTTTCTTACCTCTTGGAACTCCTAAAAAGATGAATCAGATCCAGAATATCCGGAAATAAAGAAAAATGTGGTTCGAATCTCAATGGCTTCTTACCCTGTCACCCACCCAATCCAAAGAAAATAAAATGCAATCTAAATGCTGGTGGCAGCCATCAAAACTAATTGCTATCTTTTAATTAACACGCTGAAGTCAGTCGTCCCAAAAGAAACTGAAGTGGTTTATAAAGAAAAAGCGTAGGAACAAAGCAATTGACCTAACAGTGGGGCACTGACAGCGTGGTGACATTAATCCGTAGCTGCAAGTCAATGGCGTGTTCAGTTTTCTTTGTCCCTTGTTTTTACACCGATGTGAGAACATTGAACCGCAGTGATCTTTCAGTGGAGTCTCAGATACCTATTTAAATCAAACAAACTCCTGCGAAGAAGTATCTCAATTTTAATGTGTGCTGAAAGTGTTTTTCTGAACTCTGCTGTGCCTCCGTGTGAGACTGGCAAGTGAAGGCTGTAACTCCGCGTTCCAGAAAAACACAGTCAAAATATACGTGCGTCACAAGAGCGCTAACTCTCCAAGTGTAGTCCGTGCCCTGCCAATGTACTCTGCTAATAAGCCTCTGTGCGCCTCCTGTTTGCTAGTTGTTACTTTACAGCGAATTCACACATTCTGCGCGCCACATTTAGGCATTTCACGTTTTCTTTGTTCTCAAACCAGTTCCCGCCTGACAGGAAATTGTTACTACATTTCGGATGCATCTACTTTTAGATAGTTGCAGAAGCTGTCGCTGAGCCTTGAGTAGGCACAATTTGCATTTTGTCAAATGAAGCGAGCGTTCATCTTCTTTCTACCTTCATGCGACTTCTTCTTATCTGCTTAATGATTTCCCAGGGAACCGACTCTATCCACATTGCTCGTACTCCTGTCCTATGCTGCGTTTCACACAGTTCTTTAACTTTGCTGTGTCAAAACAAATTATGCTTGTGTGAGGCCACACTTAATTTGTCTTTTCATATTTTCTGTAGAAATGCACACAGGAAAGCCATTTTGAAGTGCCACTGGGGTAATCAGAGTTCAAAGAGTGTTATTTTTATCATGCAGAGTTGATGTCAACCCTTTCTTTTTTTATTTTCTTATGTACCAGAGCTAATTCAGTGCGCAAGCATGAAACGGTATTTTTGATATTTAAAGGAAGCGAACTATGGAAGTTAAAAAAAAACTCGCATTGCAAAATTGAGAAAATTAATGGCAGAATCTCACGGAAACCTTCATACAAAGAACCTAAAAGACTCAATCCGAGTCGGCCATCTATTGCAGTGGCAATTCCCATGCCATGAATTTTTTATTTAGCAGAATGACATACAAAAAGTAGCAATGGCATGTCAATTTGCAGACACATATGGTTCTACTATGATTCTCACACACTAGAACCTATTTGCTTCTAATATTTCTTCATTCATAAGGTGCATTCCTAAAATCCAGTTACTATGGGTAAGTGCTAGGCTGTGCAAAAATATATCCCAATGTCAACACTTAAAATTCACCTTAGGGTAAAATACAAAATGATATCAAAGCATTTAACTTTTGAAAATAGCAATGGCCATATATCAAGCTGTAAAGTTCCAATCGAAATTCCAATTCATTTCCTGCATTATTTTTTAATCATACACACGGGCAAAAATAACTATTTACTTCTCTTATAATTAAATAATCCATTCACATAGCCCAGTGGGTAATATTAACTATCAGAGTTTGCATATTCATCCCAATGAAGATCAATAGAAATTATTTGTCTTCGTTTTCAAAAAAATTTAAAGACTACAACATACAAAATTATGGTAGAGTTGGCGAAGAGGTTGAACACTTTTAGTAAATCTGCATTATTCCAAAATGACTCCTAATTCCTCATTGATGATATGTCCCTGAAGTTGTTTTGTGCTGAAGTCAGGGATATATTTGCTGCTTTCCAGTCGTCTCAGGAATTTTTCATGGTCACCTTATCTCACATTCTGTTCAACCCATTTATGAAACATTTTCTACAGCACTATATCATTTTGCTTTAAAAGGAGTCGGTAGCCCCAGGTGGTTTCTAATCCGGGATACTCAAGTGACCCAGATCTGTGCAGACAATGCACTAACAACCAATCTCTGTTATGCGCTACCTTAAACATGCTTGATTGCTGCACATGGCTCTCCCAACTGTTGGGTACTTCAGCTTCATCTTTGTGGTGCATCTTTCACTTTTGTCCCAGTTGCTGGATTGCTCGTCCTGAAGCTTCCATGATGGGTGGCGAATTCTAGTAGTAAACTCAAATGCTTACAAAGGAGAGGTCTTCTTCAGAGCCTGTCAGAACTAGAGATAGGAGGGTGCTTGTTGGATCTGTGACCGGATGCAGTTCTGGATTATTGCAGACTGTTGTGATATCAGATCTATCAGCATATGTCAGAGCAGCTTCCAAAAACAGGAGCACGCAGTCTCCTCAGTAAGATACCCTGCTACTGAAAGTGTTTTTCTGAACTCTGCTCTGCCGCCTTTTTTGATATTTTAAATGAAGTGAACTATGTAAGTTAAAACAAAAACTCTCATTGCAACATTGAGAAAGTTAATTACAGTACTCTTCAGTCTCAAAGTCACATTATAAAGGCAGTGTGTCTCTCGAAGTTATCTTCATATAGATTTGCAGTGCACTGTGTCGCATTTAGAAAGGCTTTGCAGCGCAGTTGGGCTCACAGATACCTTGCTTCTTGGTTGCAAAACCGGGCCGTCATAGAGTGTTTTCTCTTAGAGGAGGGTCATCAGTGCTATGATGAGATTATTATTTTGAGCATATGTTTGGTGATAGTAGTAATGGTTACTATTGTTAAGTGTGTGTAGCTAGAAGTCTTCACCATTCCATGGCTTTGACATTTTTATCCTTCTATGCACTTGAGAGAACATAACTTGGCTGTGCCATTGAGTATTCCAAAAGGGAAAATGAAATGTACTCAATGACATATATAATGTGTGCTTAATGTACAATGATTATTTGCAATCACATGAATGTAGTGTTATTCAATGTATGAATATTATGATAATCTAATTAATTGACATTTCCATAGTTTGTTAACACTTTACAGTACTTATGTGAAATGGATGTATAACCATGTATTTGAATATGATTGAGTTCTATGTTAAGTTGACTGGAGTTAAGGCCTGAAATGTTTTTCTGTGTTTAACCTTCAATGTGGAAGTTTGCTCTCATTGCATATTTCTTTATGTTCCGGTGCCTCTGCAGAAGGGTTCACTTAATTAAAAGCTTACTGTTAGTGGTAGGTAAAGGAGTATGGGAAGACAGGTTGCCAAGGATGGGGTGTGTTAACGAGAAGTTCTGTAGATGAACTCCCCTTTGTATTCCTGAAGATGAGAACGATCCAAGGCAGACCTGGTGTTTAGACCAAGAGATGAAAGCCTAATAAAAAGTTACCATTCACAGTCATGTACAGACCATGGGGAGTTACTGGCAGTGACATCACTTGTCTGAGTTTTGGTGAGATAGGAGAGTTTTAGCCAGTAAGAGATTTAGATTCCCTTATGAGACTTATAGACTTATGAGGACTCTTAGAGTCATAGGGAGGTATCGACCTCTGTTTGTGGCTTTATGCTACACACACCTCTCTTACAGGAACTTCTACTGAGGTTTTCATAGTGATAACACTTTTAATTCCTTCTCTATTGCCTTAACTAGATAAGTTTTTGGGTTTCCAATAGCCAGGAAGAGTAGTTCAACTACTATAGATTCAATGGGCAGGCAGGAGAATCAAAGCTTAGATTCTGAGCACCAAATATTGGCCTTCATTATGACATTGGTGGTCTTTCATAAAGACTGCTGTGCTGGCGGCGGCCAAAAGACCGCAGTGGCGGCAGTAATCCACTGGCCCAATTATGACGCACAAAAACAAAATCGCCAGAACACAGCCACAAAACTGACACTGTCAGGCCGAACGATGGCAGCAGAGACACAGTGCTGCCACCTACACCGCCACAGCCGAACAAGACCGCACCCCCCAATACAACCCACAAATTAGCACAGCGGTCATTGCACGGCAGTAATCCATTGGGGGTCGGGACCAGGTCGGCCAAAATAGAACCTCCACTGTAACACAACACCACATGGGCCAATTCAAAAACCCCACACCTGAAACACATAAACACACCACCCCCCTTATAAAACCCACACACAACCCACAACCCCTTGCCACAACAAGAAACTGACATACATTGCACGTCCACGCTGAAGATTGCACTGCACAAAGACATCACAGACACCTGCACACCTCTCACGCATCACACTTCACTTAAATATTTTACACTCACACACACTTCACACCCCCTATTTCACCGATGATGAATTAAGGGCCACAGTGGACTAAATCATCAAGGTAGAGCCACAGCTGTTCGGGGCACAAGTCCAGCAAACGTCAGTGGCAAAGAAGATGGAATTATGGCGGAGGCTCATCGACAAGGTGAACTCAGTGGGAAGCCAGCCATGTACAAAGGATGACATATGCAAGAGGTGGGAAGGTCCGCTCCATAGCATCCAGACACCAAATCACCCTCATGAAGACTGGGGGTGGGCCCCCACCACCTCCACTGGAGCTCACATCATGGGAGGAAAAAGTCTTGGTGATCCTGCACCCTGAGGGTCTCAGTGGAATTCCTGGAGGACTTGAAACTGGTAAGTCACGGGTATCCCCTTGTATGAAGGATACCTGTAATGCATGCATCCCCATCCCCTGCCTGCCCACCCTACCCCACTTACACCATTCACAAAGTCCACACTCCCAAATGCACCCAATGCATGTACAGCATGAAGCACTATGACTCCCACAATGCATCACCTTGTAGCCACCTAAGAATGCACATTCCCCTCGCATAACTACACCTGGATCCTGAAGCATGACACATAGCACTAACCTCGCAGCCCTTGTAAAGTACATCAGGCAGATGTGAATATCAATCCCTGTCATCCACAAGTGCCACTGAGAATGTCGTTGTAGGAAAGTACCATCTTGTCTGGCATGTTACCCCCATTTTTACTTGTATGTATGTTTGTTTTTGCCTGTGTCACTGGGATCCTGCTAGCCAGGACCCCAGTGCTCATAAAGTGTGCCCTATATGTGTTCACTGTGAGGTGCCTAACTGTATCACTGAGGCTCTGCTAACCAGAACCTCAGTGTTTATGCTCTCTCTGCCTTTAAAATTGTCACTGCAGGCTAGTAACTAATTTGACCAATTTTGATTGGCTCACTGGAACACCCATATAATTCCCTAGTATATGGTACCTAGGTACCCAGGGTATTGGGGTTCCATGAGATCCCTATGGGCTGCAGCATTTATTTTGCCACCCATAGGGAGCTCAGACAGTTCTTACACAGGACTGCCACTGCAGCCTGAGTGAAATAACGTCCATGTTATTTCACAGCCATTTTACACTGCACTTAAGTAACTTAGAAGTCACCTATATGTCTAACCTTCACTTAGTGAAGGTTAGGTACAAAGGTACTTAGTGTGAGGGCACCCTGGCACTAGCCAAGGTACCCCCACATTGTTTAGGGCAAATTACCCAGACTTTGTGAGTGAGGGGACGCCATTACACGCGTGCACTGCATATAGGTCAATACCTATATGTAGCGTCACAATGGTAACTCCGAACATGGCCATGTAACATGTCTAGGATCTTCCATGAATCCCCGGGGCTCCAGCATAGAGCCCGGGTACTACCAAACTAGCTCTCCGGGGTTTTCTCTGCAGCTACCACTACTGCCAACCCTCAGACAGGCTTCTGCCCCCCTGGGGCCTGAGCAGCCCAGTCCCAGGAAGGCGGAACAAAGGATTTCCTCTGAGAGAGGGTGTTACACCCTCTCCCTTTGGAAATAGGTGTTAAGGACCTGAGAGGAGTAGCTTCTCCTGGCCTCTGGAAATGCTTTGAAGGGCACAGATGGTGCCCTCCTTGCATAAGCCAGTCTACACCGGTTCAAGGATCCCCCCAGCCCTGCTCTGGTGCGAAACTGGACAAAGGAAAGGGGAGTGACCACCTGATAGGTGCTTACCCTTCTCTGTAGCCAATCCTCCTCTGAGGGCTATTTAGAGTCTCTCCTGTGGGTTTCTCGTCAGATAACGAATGCAAGAGCTCACCAGAGTTCCTCTGCATTTCCCTCTTCGACTTCTGCCAAGAATCGACTGCTGACTACTCCAGGACGCCTGCAAAAACCGCAACAAAGTAGCAAGAAGACTACCAGCAATGTTGTAGCGCCTCATCCTGTCGGCTTTCTCAACTGTTTCCTGGTGGTTTATGCTCTGAGGGCTGTCTGCCTTCCCCCTGCACTGGAAGCCAAGAAGAAATCTCCCGTGGGTTGACGGAATCTTCCCCCGCCAACGCAGACACCAAACTTCTGCATCACCGGTCCTCTGGGTCCCCTCTCATCTTGACGAGCATGGTCCCTGGAACACAGGAGCTGGATCTAAGTATCCCCGACAGTCCAGTGGCCCTTCTGTCCAAATTTGGTGGACGTAAGTCCTTGCCTCCTCACGCCAGACAGTAATCCTGTGTACTGCGTAAACTGCAGCTGCTAGGGCTTCTTTGCACTTTTTCAAGACTTCCTTTGTGCACAGCCTAGACCAGGTCCCCAGCACTCCGTCCTGCATTGCCCAACTCGCTGAGTTGGACTCCGACTTTGTGGGACTCCCTTTTGTTGTGCTGAGTTGACCGTTGTGCACAGATCTTCTGAATGCAAGCTAAGGTGCTTCTGCGGGTGCTGCCTGCTTCTGCATGGGCTCTCTGTATTGCTGAGCGCCCCCTCCGTCTCCTCCCCTAAGGGGCGACCTCCTGGTCCTTCCTGGGCCCTGGCAGCACCCAAAGCCTTTAACCACAACTCTTGCAGCTAGCAAGGTTTGTTTGGGGTCTTTCTGTGTGGAAACAACTCTGCATTCTCCAGCACGCCGTAGGACATCTTCTAACCAAAGGAGAAGTTCCTGTCACCTTCCGTTGTTGTAGAATCTTTGGCTTCTCCCACCCAGAGGCAGCCCTTTTGCACCTTCATCCGAGGTTTAGTGGGCTCCTGCCCCCCCTGGACACTTGCGTGACTCTTGGACTTGGTCCTCTTCCTTTGCAGGTCCTCAGGTCCAGGAATCTGTCTTCAGAGCTTTGCAGTCAGTTGTTGTCTTTGCAGAATCCCCTATCTCGACTTTACTGTCTTTCTGGGGCAGTAGGGTAACTTTACTCCTACTTTTTAGGGTCTTGGGGTGGGGTATCTTGGACACCCTTAGTGTTTTCTTACACTCCCAGCAACCCTCTACACACTACACTAGGCCTGGGTTCCATTCGTGGTTCACATTCCACTTTTGGAGTATATGGTTTGTGTTGCCCCTAGGCCTATTGTCTCCTATTGCATTCTATTGTGTTCTACAGTGTTTGCACTACTTTTCTAACTGTTTACTTACCTGATTTTGGTTTGTGTGTATATTTTGTGTATTTTACTTACCTCCTAAGGGAGTATATCCTCTAAGATACTTTTGGCATATTGTCACTAAGATAAAGTACCTTTATTTTTAGTAACTCCGAGTATTGTGTTTTTTATGATATAGTGCTAAGTGATATAGTAGGAGCTTTGCTTGTCTCCTAGTTCAGCCTAAGCTGCTCTGCTATAGCTACCTCTATCAGCCTAAGCTGCTAGAACACCTCTAATCTTCTAATAAGGGATAACTGGACCTAGCACAAAGTGTAAGTACCACAAGGTACCCACTATAAGTCAGGCCAGCCTCCTACATTGGTGGTGCAGCGGTGGGATAAGTACTTGTAACTGCTTTACCACTTTGTCATTGGTGCTTTTCATAAGAAAAACATATACCAAATACTTCAGGTCATACACAGTAACCTAAACAGTTTAAATTTCCTTCTCTAAAACGTTCTAAAAAGTTTCTGAAAACTTTTGTCTCTTTCTGTCCTAAACCTTTTCTGTCATGTCTGCAGTACAGCTTACTCCCACAGTTGTCCAGGCAACATATGGGAATCTAAACTTTAAAAGTTTGAGGGGTCTCTGCATTGAAACAGGTTTAGCAATTGGTAAGAATCCTACAAAATAGCTTCTCCTCAGCCTTCTCCTAGAAAGTGACTAGAACCAGTCTGGCCCATCCCAGGATCAGGAGGTAGAGGAGGGGGGTACCCAGTCAGACTCAGGGGAGTCCCCCGAGGTTGCTGGGGAGGGTTCTTCCAAGGACCTGTCAGCTAGCAGGCCACCTAGTGACACTGGTAGTGGGAGGGGGTCACACTTTAGTAGGGCACCTTTCACTCCTAAAGGCCAGGTTACTAGAGTCCAGTCAATTAGGGACAGGTCCAACTCTGTCAATTCCCACATAACTTCTGTGTCTCACAATTCCCAAGCCTCCCACCCTGAGGATAACTTAATGGAAAGGGAACTCAGAAAGCTGAGGTTGGAAGAGGCCAGGCTGAAGTTTAAACAGCAGGAGCTGGCCTTAGACAGGGAATCTATGGATGTGGAAAGGGAAAGGCAGAGGTTGCGGGTAGTTCCCCATGGTGGCAGCAGCAGTGTTTTAGATAGTAATCCTGTTAGAGAGCAAGATTCCAGAAACCTGCATAAAATAGTCCCCCCTTACAAGGAGGGGGATGACATTAATAAGTGGTTTGCTGCACTTGAGAGGGCCTGTATGGTACAGTTGGTCCCTCAAAGGCAGTGGGCTGCTATCTTGTGCTCACAATAACACACTTAGACACTCCATGGCTGTTGTGAATCTCAACTGGGGGGGGGGTACTGGTCAAAAGAAAGTTGTGATAGCCACTGAATTACCTGTAGATTGCTTATTAGGCAATGACTTGGAGACATCAGATTGGGCTGAAGTGGAGTTGGAGGCTCATTCAGCAATGCTGGGCATTCCTAGGCATATCTTTGCTTTAATCAGGGCTCAGTCCAAAAAGCAAAAAGGACAGGGGAACTTGGATCCTGGAACAATGGACCTAGTGCTCCCAAAAGCTAGGGGTAGGAAGGGTACATACTTGCCCACTATCCCCCCTACCAGAAGATTCCACTTTTGAGGAAGAGGAATCCTCTCCCTGTGCAGAACCTACACCAGATGAGCTGGCAGCAGACACTGCTGAGCTTTTGGGTGCAGGGGGGCCTGCTAGGGAAGAGCTGAGTGTGGCACAGCAGACCTGTCCCACACTAGAGGGTTTTGGACATAAAGCTGTCAAACAGCAGAATGGGGATGTCAGTGATAGCCAAAAGGTGTATTGGGAAGACAACCTCCTGTATACTGAGTCAAGGGACCCTAAACCTGGAGCTGCCAGGAGATTGGTCATCCCTCTGCAATACAGAGAGTTTCTTCTTACCTTGGCACACGACATTCCTTTTGCTGGGCATTTGGGCCAAAGTAAAACTTGGGACAGGCTTGTTCCCCTGTTTCACTGGCCTCATATGTCAGAGGACACCAAAGAGTTTTGTCACTCTTGTGTGACCTGCCAAGCCAGAGGCAAGACGGTGGCACTCCAAAGGCCCCCTTAATTCCACTTCCTGTGATTGGGGTGCCCTTTGAAAGGGTAGGGGTTGATATATTTGGCCCCCTCGACCCTCCAACAGCTTCAGGCAATAGGTTTATCCTGGTGGTAGTGGACCATGCCACTTGGTACCCTGAAGCCATCCCCTTAAGGACCACTACACCTCCTGCAGTGGCAAAGGCCCTCCTGGGAAACTTTTCCAGGGTGGGTTTCCCTAAGGAAGTGGTGTCAGGCAGAGGTAGCAACTTCATGCCTGCATACCTCAAAGCAATGTGAAAGGAGTGTGGTGTAACATACAAGTTCACTACTTATCATCATCCACAAACAAATGATCTGGTTGAGAGGTTTGATAAAACTCTCAAAGGTATGATAATGGGACTCCCTGAAAAACTCAGAAGGAGATGGGATGTCCTGTTACCTTGCCTCCTTTTTGCTTACTGGGAGGTACCTCAAAAGGGAGTGGGCTTTAGCCCCTTTGAACTCTTCTTTGGGCACCCTGTGAGAGGTCCCCTTGCACTTGTTAAGGAGGGTTGGGAACAACCTTTAAAAACTCCTAAACAGGACATTGTGGACTATGTACTTGGCCTAAGATCAAGAATGGCCGAGTACATGAAAAAGGCCAGTAAAAACCTTCAGGCCAGCCAGGAGCTACAAAAGCATGACCAGAAGGCTGTCCTGACCCAGTACCACCCAGGACAGAAAGTGTGCGTATTGGAGCCTGTGGCCCCAAGAGCACTCCATGACAAATGGAGTGGACCCCATCTAATTGTTGAGAAAAAGGGTGAGGTTACCTACTTGGTAGACCTAGACACTGCCAGGAGTCCCCTAAGGGTGCTCCATGTCAACCGCCTGAAACCCTACTATGACAGGGCTGATCTCATCCTGCTCATGGCAACTGATGAGGGACAGGAAGAAGAGAGTGACCCTCTCCCTGATCTCTTCTCCACCACTGAAGCTGATGGCTTAGTGGAGGGAGTAGTACTTGCAGATTGTCTTACTGCTGAGCAGAAAGATAACTGTGTAAATCTTTTAAGTCAGTTTTCTGAACTCTTCTCACTGATACCAGGTACCACTACTTGGTGTGAGCATACAATCAACACTGGAGGCAGTTTACCTGTCAAAAGTAAGATTTATAGACAGCCTGAACATGTCAGAGACTTCATTAAACAAGAGGTTCAGAAAATGTTAGACTTAGGAGAGATTGAGCCTTCATAAAGCCCATGGGCTAGCCCAGTGGTGCTGGTTTCAAAACCTCACAGTAAGGATGTTAAAAGAGAGATGAGGTTTTGTGTTGACTATAGGGGGCTCAACCAAGTAACCAAGACAGATGCTCACCCTATACCCAGGGCAGATGAACTGATAGATACACTGGCTTCTGCCAAGTATCTAAGCACTTTTGATTTAACTGCAGGGTATTGGCAGATTAAGTTATCAGAAGATGCAACACCTAAAACTGCATTCTCAATCATTGGAGGGCACTATCAATTCACTGTGATGCCCTTTGGTCTAAAGAATGCACCTGACACTTTTCAAAGGTTGGTGAATACAGTCCTGCAAGGGTTCGAAGCTTTTAGTGCAGTATATCTAGATGATATAGCTGTCTTTAGCTCCACCTGGGATGATCACCTGGTCCACCTGTGGAAAGTTTTAGAGGCCCTGCAAAAGGCAGGCCTCACTATCAAGGCCTCAAAGTGCCAATTAGGGCAGGGGAAAGTGGTTTATCTGGGCCACCTGGTAGGTAGGGAACAGATTGCACCACTGCAGGGGATGATCCAGACCATTATAGAATGAATGGGCTCCCCCTACAACTCAAACCAGGTGAGAGCCTTTTTAGGCCTCACAGGGTACTGTAGGAGGTTTACTAAGAATTATGGCACCATTGCAGCTCCTCTTAATGACCTCACTAGTAAAAAGATGCCTAAAAAGGTATTGTGGATAGCTAGCTGTCAAAAAGCTTTTGATGAGCTCAAACAGGCCATGTGCTCTGCACCTGTCCTAAAAAGCCCTTGCTACTCCAAAAAGTTCATAGTCCAAACTGATGCTTCTGAATGGGGGTTTGGGGCAGTGCTATCACAGCTTAATACTGAGGGCCAGGATCAACCTGTTGCTTTTATCAGCAGGATGTTGACCCCTAGAGAAAAGCGTTGGTCTGCCATAGAGAGGGAGGCCTTTGCTGTGGCCTGGGCACTGAAAAAGTTGAGACCATACCTGTTTGGTACTCACTTTATTGTTCAGACAGACCACAAACCTCTACTGAAACAAATGAAAGGTGAAAGCATTAAATTGTTGAGGTTGTCCATCTCCTCGTTTGGGGGGGCGGTGTAGGAAAGTACCACCTTGCCTGGCATGTTACCCCTATTTTTACTTGTATGTATGTTTGTTTTTGCCTGTGCCACTGGGATCCTGCTAGCCAGGACCCCAGTGCTCATAAAGTGTGCCCTATATGTGTTCCTTGTGTGGTGCCTAACTGTATCACTGAGGCTCTGCTAACCAGAACCTCGGTGTTTATGCTCTCTCTGCTTTTAAAATTGTCACTGCAGGCTAGTGACTAATTTTACCAATTCTGATTGGCACACTGGAACACCCAAATAATTCCCTGGTATATGGTACCTAGGTACCCAGGGTATTGGGGATTCATGAGATCCCTATGGGCTGCAGCATTTATTTTACCACCCATAGGGAGCTCAGACAATTCTTACACAGGACTGCCACTGCAGCCTGAGTAAAATAACATCCACGTTATTTCACAGACATTTTACACTGCACTTAAGTAACTTATAAGTCACCTATATGTCTAACCTTCACTTAGTGAAGGTTAGGTGCAAAGTTACTTAGTGTGAGGGCACCCTGACAGAGGCCAAGGTACCCCCACATTGTTCAGGGCAAATTCCTCGGACTTTGTGAGTGCGGGGACGCCATTACACGCGTGCACTACATATAGGTCAATACCTATATGTAGCGTCACAATGGTAACTCCGAACATGGCCATGAAACATGTCTAGGATCATGGAATTGTCACCCCAATACCATTCTGGTATTGGGGTGATAATTCCATGCATCCCTGGTGCTCCAGCATAGACCCTGGGTGCTGCCAAACTAGCTCTCTGGGGTTTTCTCTGCAGCTACCGCTGCTGCCAACCCTCAGACAGGTTTCTGCCCCCTAGGGCCTGGGCAGCCCAGTCCCAGGAAGGCAGAACAAAGGAATTCCTCTGAGAGAGGCTGTTACACCCTCTCCCTTTGGAAATAGGTGTTAAGGGCCTTATAGGAGTAGCCTCTCCTGGCCTCTGGAAATGCTTTGAAGGGCACAGATGGTGCCCTCCTTGCATAAGCCAGTTTACACCGGTTCAAGGATCTCCCCAGCCCTGCTATGGCGTGAAACTGGACAAAGGAAAGGGGAGTGACCACTCCCCTGACCAGCACCTCCCAAGGGGAGGTGCCCAGAGCTCCTCCAGTGTGTCCCAGACCTCTGCCATCTTGGATGCAGAAGTACGAGGACACAATAAAACCTCTGAGTGGCCAGTGCCAGCACGTGATGTCAGAGACCCCTCCTGATAGGTACTTACCTTTCTCTGTAGCCAATCCTCCTCTGAGGGCTATTTAGGGTCTCTCCTGTGGGTTTCTCATCAGATCACGAATGCAAGAGCTCACCAGAGTTCCTCTGCACTTCCCTCTTCGATTTCTGCCAAGCATCGACCGCTGACTGCTCCAGGACGCCTGCAAAACCGCAACAAAGTAGCAAGAAGACTACCAGCAACGTTGTAGTGCCTCATCCTGCCGGCTTTCTCAACTGTTTCCTGGTGGAGTATGCTCTGAGGGATGTCTGCCTTCACCCTGCACTGGAAGCCAAGATGAAATCTCCTGTGGGTCGATGGAATCTTCCCCCTGCCAACACAGGCACCAAACTTCTGCATCACTGGTCCTCTGGGTCCCCTCTCATCTTGACGAGCGTGGTCCCTGGAACACAGGAGCTGGATCCAAGTGTCCCCTGCAGTCCAGTGGCCCTTCTGTCCAAATTTGGTGGAGGTAAGTCCTTGCGTCCCCACGCCAGACAGTAATCCTGTGTACTGCGTAAACTGCAGCTGCTAGGGCTTCTGTGCACTTTTGCAAGACTTCCTTCGTGCACAGCCTAGCCCTGGTCCCCAGCACTCCGTCCTGCATTGCCCAACTCGCTGAGTTGGACTCCGACATCGTGGGACCCCTTTTTATTGTGCTGAGTCGACCGTTGTGCTCAGATCTTCTGAACGCCTGTTCAGGTGCTTCTGCGGGTGCTGCCTCCTTCTGCATGGGCTCTGTGTTGCTGAGCGCCCCCTCTGTCTCCTCCTCCAAGGGGCGACCTCCTAGTCCTTCATGGGCCCTGGCAGCACCCAAAACCTTCAACCACGACTCTTGCAGCTAGCAAGGCCTGTTTGTGGTCTTCTTGCGTGGAAACAACTCTGCATCCTCCAGCACGCCGTGGGACATCTTCTAACCAGAGGAGAAGTTCCTGGCACCTTCCGTTGTTGCAGAATCTTCAGCTTCTTCCACCCAGAGGCAGCCCTTTTGCACCTTCATCCGGGGTTTAGTGGGCTCCTGCCCCCCCCCTGGACACTTGCGCGACTCTTGGACTTGGTCCCCTTCCTTTGCAGGTCTTCAGGTCCAGGAATCCGTCTTCAGTGCTTTGCAGTCAGTTGTTGCCTTTGCAGAATCCCCTATCTCAACTTTACTGTCTTTCTAGGGTGGTAGGGTAACTTTACTCCTACTTTTCAGGGTCTTGGGGTGGGGTATCTTGGACACCCTTTGTGTTTTCTTACACTCCCTGTGACCCTCTACACACTACACTAGGCCTGGGGTCCATTTGTGGTTCGCAATCCACTTTTGGAGTATATGGTTTGTGTTGCCCCTAGGCCTATTGTCTCCTATTGTATTCTATTGTGTTCTACAGTGTTTGCACTACTTTTCTAACTATTTACTTTTGGTTTGTGTGTATATTTTGTGTATTTCACTTACCTCCTAAGGGAGTATATCCTCTGAGATACTTTTGGCATATTGTCACTAAAATAAAGTACCTTTATTTTTAGTAACTCAGAGTATTGTGTTTTTTATGATATAGTGCTAAGTGATATAAGTGGTATAGTAGGAGCTTTGCATGTCTCCTACTTCAGCCTAAGCTGCTCTGCTATAGATCCCTCGATCAGCCTAAACTGCTAGAACACCTCTAATCTACTAATAAGGGATAACTGGACCTTGCACAAAGTGTAGGTACCACAAGGTTCCCACTATAAGTCAGGCCAGCCTCCTACAGTCGTCAGACAACCAGTGCCACTTACAGCCAGTCCCCGACCTGATAAAGACCCCAGTGATGACAGCCACACTGGATGTCTGCAACAGGAAGACCTACCTATCCAATCCAGGCTCTCTGAGCAGTCCACCTCCACCAGCTTCACCCACAATGCCATGGAGCCCCCCACAACCTCTGCCACCACAACACTTGTCGTCCAATGCTCCCACACCAGTGTCTCAAGGCCATGTGCCCATGAGGATATAGCACAAGTCCTGGGAGCATACAACCAATTCCAGGACAAGATGGGCCAGTTATTAGACCTGTTAGGGGAAAAGCTGAGCCAGCAGAGGGATTACCACCAGGAGGCCATGCAGAAGTGGCACCCCTCAATGCCACCATGGCCTCCATGAAAGGAGTGATGCAGGAGCTCGGCACAGTCCTGCATGAGCCCTCCACCAGGCCCCTTTCACTAGCCAACCTACTGACCAGCTCTCTACATCTGCTGCAGCTAGTGGGATGATGGTCATGCCTAAGGACTCACAAGCCACCACTGAGCCACCCCCTGTTGCTGAGGAACCCCCACACAAACGTGGTCACAGACCCAGACATCCTGTAGGGACAGAGGCCAAGACCAACCCCACTGCCAGGAAATGAGCCTCCTAAGAGCTGTCTCCCTTGTGTGCCACTGAGACACCGTGTTGACTTCCCACTGCCATTGCCCCATTTTCAAATGCCACATGGATAGTGGACCTGTGTTACCAACTGCTGGGCCTGACAGACTGATGGAATCGATCACCATGGTCCCACTGCTGTGCACCCTACCTACCCTTTGGTATACACAAGAAATGCACTTACACACAAGTTTTGGTGTGATGTCTTTACTCATTGTAATAGTTCAACAAATGTGTAACATGTCACAGAAAGTGAGTCATTAAACACAGTAAAGATGTGTATGTATCATGCAGTCATCCGGCTTCCTGCACCAAAGTCAGTGTCCACACAACCCTAGGTCCTCAGGTAGCAGACTGGGCAGAGTGGTGAAACATCATCCATAGCACATCTGCAAT
The DNA here is from genome assembly GCF_031143425.1 of Pleurodeles waltl. NCBI lineage: Eukaryota > Metazoa > Chordata > Amphibia > Caudata > Salamandridae > Pleurodeles > Pleurodeles waltl. Next base: position 206,371,266 of record NC_090448.1, read on the forward strand.
TGATAGCACAGAATGTTCATCACACATTATTTTCACTGTTACCAACAGTATGTACCTGCACATCATGATGGTTAGATGATTTACACTGTAGGTCCACACACTGATAGACAATCCAATGCTATTGCACACATGACCACAACCCTGTTCAGGTACAATGAGACAAGTTAATTGTTGTATCTAACAGTAATTACCTGATTAATAGACATTCATTATAGTTGTACTACAAAGCTCACAGCTCACACCCTTGGATGCCAAGTATTGACAGTACTTGAAGTCTCAAGAAGCAGCAAACTATGCCAATGAACATGTGATTCCAGAATGGAGCAGTCACAAATGTGTGTAGAAATAGATAGGATGTCAGAACTATATTTAACCCAGACAGATGGACTAGCTAACATCGCAGTGGCACCGTAGACCTACTTGTCAGACTACTCCTGTATACACACATCTGAAACCCAAATGCGGTCAACACCTATTGATATCAGGGATGGATAATAAAGTACACCCCATCTGTACACCTACATGTGACATGTCAAACATAGAGAAGTACCTACCAGAAGCTTAGCTGAAGTACTGCTGGATAAGATCTGTCCTTGTGCCTACATCTTCCTCATTCCCATCTTCGTCACTCATGTTTCCTCTCTCCTTTGCCACTGGATTGTCCCCTACTCCTACCTCCTCCAGCAATGGGATGTTCCTCCTTAGTGCCAGATTGTGGAGCATGCAGCGAGGCCACCACAATCTGGCACACCGACTGTGGTGGGTACTTCAGGTAACCACCAGAGATGTGCAGATATCTCAACTTTGCTTTCAAAAGGCAAAATGTCCTTTCAACCACCCTTCTTGTCCTCCCATGAGCCTCATGTTCTTCTCCTGCTCTTCAGCCCTGCTCCTTGGATTCCTCAGCGGTGTCAGTAGCCAGGAGAGATTGGGATAACCTGAATCACCAGTGGATGGGGCCAACCAACATTTACATTCTAGTATGTCACCTACAGACTGAGTAGTAGGGCTGGGGTAATAGTAATTGCACATACACTCATCATACTCACTGATGAGGTAGGCTCTCACTATTTGTAGAGGCACCATCAACTTTGGGACACTGCTATTTCTGAGCATGTAAGAATCATGGACAGACCCTGTAAACCTTGCAGTCACCTGGGAGATGTACTGGTCAGATAAGCAGACCATCTTCACATTCATGGAATGAACGCCCTTACGGTTCCTGTACACTTGCTCATCAGCCCTGGATGGTATTAATGCAAAGTGGGTGCCATCTATGACCCCAATCACATGAGGTGTTAGAAATGGGGTCTTTGGTTGGCAGTCAGGTTACCCCATGTCCAAGCAAGGACCCTCACTCTAGTCAGGGTAAAAGAGAATCACCCTCAGCTAACCCCTGCTTACCCACTTGATAGCTTGGCACGAGCAGTAGGCTTAACTTCAGAGTGCTAGGTGTAAAGTATTTGTACCAACACGCACAGTAACTTAATGAAAACACTACAAAATGACACAATACAGGTTTAGAAAAATAGAAAATATTATCTAAACAAGACAAGACCAAAACGACAAAAAATCCACAATACACAAGTCAAGTTATCAATTAAAAAACAAAAAGAGTCTTCCTCTAGTTTTAAACACACACTAACACTGTTAGCAAGAAAATGTACCTAGGGTGCATCAAAAATAACCCTGCACGGGCGAGTGTGCATCAAAAAGAGCTTGCAATGCGTCGATTTCACTCATGTGCAAGACCTTGTGCTGTTTCTCCTTTTGTCAGGTCTGGGCACGTTGTTTCTTCTCTCCTCAAGAGAGCGATGCGTCGATCTGGTCAGCACTCTCGGGTCCGGGCAGGCCTTGCGTTGTTTTTACACGCCCAGCGGTGTTTGCGTCGGAAATCCAGCCGCACGATGATCCGAAAACCAAGCAGCGCGGGTTGCGATCTCACCAGCCTCTGTCAGCGATGCTGCGCAGCTTTTCCCCAGCTCCGTGCGTGGATCTTCTGGTCGCATTGCAGGAGAGTATTGATTTTCAGCCGCAGAGCCGGCGGCGTGTACATTTTTTAGCAGCAGATCGGAGTCGAGTTGATCTTTTCCCCGCATAGCATTCTGTGCGTGGATTTCTTTCTCTTAGGCTGCCAGCTTCTCCTTTCAGGGTCCCAGGAACTGGATGGGCACCACATGGCAGAATAGGAGTTTCTCCAGAGACTCCAGGTGCTGGCAGAGGTAAGTCTTTGCAGTCCCTGAGACTTCGAACAACAAGAGGCAAGCTCTAAATCAAGTCCTTGGGGATCTTCACAAGATGGAAGACACACAAAGTCCAGTATTTGCTCTCTTACTCTGGCAGAAGCAGCAACTTCAGGATAGCTGCACATAGCACAGGCAGGGCAGCTCTTCTTCCTCAGCTCTTCAGCTCTTCTCCAGGCAGAGGTTCCTCTTGGTTTCCAGAAGAGTTCTAAAGTCTGTGGTTTTGGGTGCCCTTCTTATACCCAATTTCTCCTTTGAAGTACGCCTACTTCAAAGCAAAGTCTCTCTTGAATGTGAAATCCTGCCTTGCCCAGGCCATGCCCCAGACACTCACCAGGGGGTTGGAGACTGCATTGTGTGAGGGCAGGTATAGCCCTTTTAGGTGTGAGTGACCACTCCTCCCCTCCCTCCTAGCACAGATGGCTCATCAGGAAATGCAGGCTACACCCCAGCTCCCTTTGTGTCACTGTCTAGTGTGAGGTGCAATCAGCCCAACTGTCAAACCGACCCAGACAAGAAATCCACAAACAGGCAGAGTCACAGAAATGGTATAAGCAAGACAATGCTCACTTTCTAAAATTGGCATTTTCAAACACAATCTTAAAATCAACTTTACTAAAAGATTTTGTTAGACCTGACAGCCTTAGGGTGGTCACCCCTAACTTTTTGCCTGCCTCCCTCCACTTTTTGGATACTGTTTTTGCTGGCTTTTAGACTCTGCACACTTTACCACTGCTAACCAGTGCTAAAGTGCATATGCTCTCTCCCTTAAAACATGGTAACCTTGAATCATACCTGATTGGACTATTTAATTTACTTATAAGCCCCTAGTAATGTGCACTCTATGTGCCTAGGGCCTGTAGATTAAATGCTACTAGTGGGCCTGCAGCACTGGTTGTGCCAACCACTTAAGTAGCCCCTTTTCCTTGTCTCAGGCCTGCCACTGCAAGGCCTGTGTGTGCAGTTTCACTGTCACCTCGACTTGGCATTTAAAAGTACTTGCCAAGCCTAAACCTCCCCTTTCTCCACGTATAAGTCACCGCTAATGTGTGCCCTAGGTAACCCCTAGAGCAGGGTGCTGTGTGGGTGAAAGGCAGGACATGTACCTGTGTAGTTTACATGTCCTGGTAGTGTAAAACTACTAAATTCGTTTTTGTACTACTGTGAGGCCTGCTCCCTTCATAGGCTAACATTGGGGCTGCCCTCATATAGTATTGAAGTGGTAGCTGCTGATCTGAAAGGAGTAGGAAGGTCATATTTAGTATGGCCAGAATGGTAATATAAAATCCTGCTGACTGGTGAAGTTGGATTTAATATTACTATTCTAGAAATGCCACTTTTAGAAAGTGAGAATTTCTTTGCACTTAAATCTTTCTGTGCCTTACAATCCACGTCTGGCTGGGCTTAGTTGACAGCTCCTTGTGCATTCACTCAGACACACCCCAAACACAGGGTACTCAGCCTCACTTGCATACATCTGCATTTTGAATGGGTCTTCCTGGGCTGGGAGGGTGGAGGGCCTGCTCTCACACAAAGGACTGCCACACCCCCTACTGGGACCCTGGCAGACAGGATTGAACTGAAATGGGACCTGGTGCACTTCTTAGCCACTCTTTGAAGTCTCCCCCACTTCAAAGGCACATTTGGGTATAAAACAGGGCCTATGCCCTACCTCATGAGACACTTGCTGGAGAAGAAACCTGAACCAGAAACTACATCCTGCCAAAAAGAACTGCCTGGCTGCTCAAAGGACTCACCTGTCTGCTTTCTACAAAGGACTGCTGCCTTGCTGTTGGCCTGCTGCCTTGCTGAACTCTTGTCTGGCTGTGAAAGTGCTCTCCAAGGGCTCGGATAGAGCTTGCCTCCTGTTCCCTGAAGTCTCAGGACCAAAAAGACTTCTCTTTTTCACTTGGACGCTCTGTGCGCTGAAATTTTTGACGCACAGCTTGTTCTGCGGCGGGAAAAACGCCGCACACCGACGCTGATCGACGCGACGCCTTCGGGACGACCAGAACTTCGACGCACGGCTTCGCAAGGACAACGCCGCCCGACCTCCAGAGGAGAAATCGACGCGACGCCTGCTGTGAGATCGAAATTTTGACGCGCAGCCCCGCAGAATGACGCGCAGCCGGAAAACAAGCAGGAAAATCCACGCACAGACCCGGGACATCTGGTAATCCCCGCGATCCACAGAAAGAGACTGTCCGCGCGCCGGAAAACGACGCACGACTTCCCCGCGTGAAAAATAACGATGCAAGTCCGTGTGTGCTGGGGAGTAATCAACGCACACACCCTTTTTCCACGTATCTCTTCTTCTGTGGCCCTCTGAGGAGATTTTCCACTCCAAACCAGGTACTTTCTGTTTGAAAGAGACTTTGTTTGCTTTTTAAAGACTTAAGACACTCTATATCACTTTTCAGTGATATCTCTACAAATTCACATTGCAACTTTATTCGTTTTCACCTACAATTATCCTGATAAATATTATATATTTTTCTAAACACTGTGTGGTGTATTTTTGTGGTGCTATATGGTGGTATTGTATGATTTATTGCACAAAAACTTTACACATTGCCTTCTAAGTTAAGCCTGACTGCTCATGCCAAGCTACCAGAGGGTGGGCACAGGATAATTTTGGATTGTGTGTGACTTACCCTGACTAGAGTGAGGGCTTTTGCTTGGGCAGGGGGTAACCTGACTGCCAACCAAAAACCCCATTTCTAACATTGGTGATCAGCGGTGAGGATAGGACTTGTGTTTGTGCAGTGACATACAGTAGCTAAGTATTTCACTACCTACCCACAGTTGAAGGACAACTTGATTTTTATCTCTTTTTGCAAAATTTCGTTTTTTTTATTCCTGACAATTTTCAAAAACTAAATCCTCACTCAACATGTCTCTGACTGGGTCTCAAATGGGAGACTTTGACCTAGTCCTGTTGGATACATATACGGTCAAACAGCTAAGAGAGTTCTGCAAGGCAATGAGGGTACCCACCCAAGGGGCCTCCAAAAAGGAGGACTTTCAAGTGGCGCTGAGGGCCTGGGCAGAAGCCCATTTAGAAGAGAATGATGAGGAAGAGGAGCCAGAAAATGGCCCCTCAGAGGATTTGTTGCTATCTGTGGATGATGTTACCACTGCAATTGTGCCCCCTTCCAGACCAGGGAGCAGTGTCTCTGTGCAAAGCCTGACCGCAGAGGAAAGGAGAGAGGAAAGGGAGTTCCAATTGCAAATGGCAAAACTGAAAATTGAGGCTCAACAGGAGGAAAGAAGGACTGAGAGAGAAGCCAAGCAAGCTGAGGCTGAAAGAGCAGCCAAACAAATTGAAGCTGAAAGAGAAGCCAAACAAGCTGAAGCTGAAAGAGCAGCCAAACAGGTGGAGGCTGAGAGAGCTTTGGCTGAAAAGAAACTATTGTTGGCTCATGAACTGAGTCTCAAGGAGCTGGAGATCAAGGCGAGACAGTCTGAATCCAGCAATAATGGTGGCAGCATACAGACAGGACCTGCTGGAGAAAAGAAGGTTCGTATACCCAAAAATGTGGTGCCCAGTTTTGTGGTGGGAGATGACATAGATAAATGGTTAGCTGCTTATGAAGTTGCACTAAGGGCTCATGAGGTTCCTGAAGGGCAATGGGGGGTAGCTATGTGGGGTTATGTGCCGCCATTGGGGACGGACACACTTCTCACATTGGATCAACCTGATCAAAACACATACCCACTTAAGAAAGCCACTTTACTTGCCAAGTTTGGGTTGACCCCTGAGGGATACCGTCAGAGGTTCAGGGACAGCACCAAACAAACCACACAAACATGGGTAGATTTCTTTGACTTTTCCAGTAAGGCACTGAATGGATGGGTGCGATGATTATAAAGGGTTATATGACTTGATTCTGAGAGAGCATATGCTTAATACTACTTTTACAGAGTTGCGCCAGAACTTAGTGGATAGTAAGCTGACTGATCCCAGGAAGCTTGCTGAGGAGGCGGACCTCTGGGTTAGCACCAGAGTGTCCAAGAAGGTACCTGGGGGACACACCCACAAAGGTGGCCAGGGTTCCCAACAGAAGAAAGAGGGGGGAGATAAACTTACAGATAAGGAACTCTCCAAAGGCCCCCAAAAGAATTCCCAGGGAGGGGGTGGCAACCATTCCTTTTCCAGATTTGGGAAAAAGCCAGGGACATATGATAGGTCAGGGAAATCCAACCCCAAATGCATGGAGTGTTACCAGTATGGTCACTATAAAGGCGACCCCCAGTGCTCCAAGAGAGCACCGTCCACTACCGGACAGACACCTGGGTTGACTAGTGTAGCGCTCGGGGGGAGATGGACCCAGATAGCTTTGGGGAACAGGTAGAGATTTCCCTAGTGTCCCTGGGAGAAGGAGAAATGGTGCCCAAAGCCCACATGCCCCAAAATACTTCCAAGTACAGGCAGTGGGTCACCATTGATGGGCAGAAGGTGGAGGCTCTGCGTGACACAGACGCCAGTATGACTACTATCAAGAGTCAGCTGGTGTCAACACAGCAGATAGTCCCTAATACATTCCACCAGGTCATAGTCGCTGACAATCGTGAGAGTCACCTACCGGTGGCTCTGGTTCCCTTTGAGTGGGGGGGGGGGTCTCTGGTACTCTGAAAGTAGCTGTGAGTCCTGCCATGCCTGTAGATTGTCTGTTAGGCAATGATCTTGAGCATACTGCTTGGAAAGAAGTGGAGCTCAGATCTCACCTGGAGATGTTAGGGTTACCTGAGTGGGTCTGCATGACCACACGGTCCATGGCTGACCGAGAGGGAAGTCAAGGGCATCTGGAGCCTGAAACAATGGCCCAGAGAGCTGCCAAGAGGAGGGGCAAGGGGCGCTGGAAACCGGTCCCAGAAGTTCCCGCAGTGGTTGACGGGGCTCCTGAGGAGGAGGCTCCCGAGCCAACTGGGGAAGACATTGCCACCCTAGGTGACCTACCGGAGCTTGCTGGCTGGCAAGTTGAGGGTGGACCCACCAGGGAGGAATTCTGCAAGGCGCAGAAAGAATGTCCCACTCTAGAGGGTCTGAGGAAGCAAGCCTCAGACCAGGCGGCAGGTGAAGCCTCTGGCGATCACCACATATATTGGGAGAATGATCTCCTCTACAGTGAGCCTAAGGTTCCGGTCTTTGGGGCAGCGCGTACGCTGGTGGTCCCCCAGTGTTACCGAACCTTTCTACTGGGGCTGGCTCATGACATTCCCATGGCAGGACATTTGGGGCAAGGCAAGACCTTTGACAGGCTTGTCACACACTTTTATTGGCCCAGAATGAGGACAAACTCAGATAAGTTCTGTAGATCTTGTCCTACCTGCCAGGCCAGTGGTAAAGCAGGGAAAAGGGTTAAAAGCCCCCTGATTCCACTTCCTGTCATTGGCACCCCCTTTGAAAGGGTGGGCATCGACATTGTTGGTCCATTGGACCCCAAAACTGCCTTAGGCAACAGGTTCATCCTGGTTTTGGTAGACCATGCCACCCGTTACCCAGAGGCAATCCCTCTGAGGACCGTAACTGCACCGGTGGTGACCAGAACTCTGATGGGGATATTTACCCGTGTGGGATTCCCAAAGGAGATAGTGTCTGACAGAGGCACTAACTTCATGTCTGCATACATGAAGTCTCTGTGGGATGCGTGTGGTGTAACCTACAAGTTCACCACACCCTATCACCCCCAATCTAATGGTCTTGTGGAGAGATTCAACAAGACCTTGAAGGGCATGATTGGTGGCCTCCCTGAGGCCATGAGGCCATGAGGCGTAAGTGGGACGTCCTCTTACCATGCCTTCTCTTTGCTTACCGAGAGGTCCCCCAGAGGGGGGTGGGGTTCAGTCCCTTTGAGCTTCTCTATGGGTACCCTGTCAGGGGACCCTTAAGCATTGTCAAGGAGGGGTTGGAGAGAGCTCCAAAGGCACCCCCTCAGGATGTGGTCAGCTACATGTTGGCCCGCCGCAACCAGATGACCCGCTTCTGGAAAGAGGCCCAAAGTAACCTTGAGGCCAGTCAAGAGGTAATGAAACGCTGGTATGATCAGAAGGCCACCCTGGTAGAGTTTCAACCTGGAGACAAAGTGTGGGTAATGGAGCCAGTAGAGCCCAGAGCTCTCCAGGACCGCTGGTCTGGCCCATTTGAAGTAAAAGAGAGGAAAGGGGAGGCCACTTACCTAGTGGACCTCAAAACCCCTAGGAACCCCCTAAGGGTGCTCCATGTCAACCGGCTAAAGGCTCATTTGGAGAGGTCTGAGGTCAACATGCTTCTGGTCACAGATGAATGAATGGAAGAGGAGAGTGAACCTCTCCCCGACCTCCTCTCTGCCCAAGAAGGTGATGGGTCAGTGAAAGGGGTCATCCTCTCTGACTCCCTGACTCTAAACCAGAAAGGAGACTGCTATGAGCTGTTGGAGCAGTTCTCCCCCCTGTTCTCCCTTACTCCTGGACTGACCCACCTCTGTGTTCATGACATTGACACCGGTGACAGTCTCCCTGTGAAGAACAAAATTTACAGGTTATCGGATAAGGTGAAAGCCAGCATCAAGGAGGAGGTCTCCAAGATGTTAGCTTTAAGGGTTATCGAGAAATCCAGTAGTCCCTGGGCCAGCCCAGTGGTGTTGGTCCCTAAGGCTACTGCCCCAGGTGCGAAGCCAGAACTCCGGTTCTGTGTGGACTACCGGGGTCTCAACTCAGTCACCCTGACGGATGCTCACCATCATCCCCCGAGCTGATGAGCTCGTTGACAGGCTGGGCGCTGCCAAGTTCCTGAGTACGTTTGATCTTACTTCAGGGTACTGGCAGATCGCCCTGACTGAGGGGGCTAAAGAGAGATCCGCATTTTCAACCCCTGATGGCCATTACCAGTTCCGGGTGATGCCATTTGGATTGAAAAATGCCCCCGCTACCTTCCAACGGTTGGTTAACGGGGTCCTAGCTGGCAAGGATGCCTTCTGTGCAGCCTACCTGGATGACATAGCTGTCTACAGTTCCATCTGGGAGGAACACCTGCTCCACCTCAAGGAGGTGCTTCAGGCCCTGCAACAGGCAGGCCTGGCCATCAAGGCTAGTAAGTGCCAGATTGGGCAGGGTTCCTTGGTGTACTTGGGACACCTAGTGGGTGGTGGCAAGGTGCAGCCACTCCAGGCCAAGATTGAAACTATCAAGGCCTGGCAACCACCTAGAACTCAGACTGAGGTGAGAGCCTTTTTAGGCCTCACAGGATACTACCGCAGATTTGTCAAGGGCTATGGTACCATTGTGTCACCCTTGACAGAACTCACTTCCAAGAAACAACCTAGGTTGGTGAATTGGACAGAGGCTTGTCAGAAAACCTTTGACTCCCTGAAGGAAGCCATGTGCACGGCCCCTGTGCTCAAGGCCCCTGACTACTCCCAGGAATTTATTGTGCAGACAGACGCTTCAGAGCATGGCATAGGGGCGGTCCTAGCACAGCTAAATGAGGAGGGCCTAGACCAACCAGTAGTCTTTATTAGCAGAAGGCTATTACCACGGGAACAGAGGTGGAGTGCTATTGAAAGAGAAGCTTTTGCTGTGGTCTGGGCACTGAAGAAGCTAAGACCCTACCTGTTTGGGACTCACTTCCGGGTTCAGACAGACCACAGGCCCCTCAAATGGCTCATGCAGATGAGGGGTGAGAATCCAAAACTCTTGAGGTGGTCCATTTCCCTACAGGGGATGGACTTTACGGTGGAACATCGCCCCGGGGTTGACCACGCCAATGCTGATGGTCTCTCCAGATACTTCCGCCTTAGTGATGAGAGCTCCCAGGAGGTCGGGTAGCTCTCCCCACTTTCAGCTGGGGGGGACACATGTTAGACCTGACAGCCTTAGGGTGGTCACCCCTAACTTTTTGCCTGCCTCCCTCCACTTTTTGGATACTGTTTTTGCTGGCTTTTAGACTCTGCGCACTTTACCACTGCTAACCAGTGCTAAAGTGCATATGCTCTCTCCCTTAAAACATGGTAACCTTGAATCATACCTGATTGGACTATTTAATTTACTTATAAGCCCCTAGTAATGTGCACTCTATGTGCCTAGGGCCTGTAGATTAAATGCTACTAGTGGGCCTGCAGCACTGGTTGTGCCAACCACTTAAGTAGCCCCTTTTCCTTGTCTCAGGCCTGCCACTGCAAGGCCTGTGTGTGCAGTTTCACTGTCACCTCGACTTGGCATTTAAAAGTACTTGCCAAGCCTAAACCTCCCCTTTCTCCACATATAAGTCACTGCTAATGTGTGCCCTAGGTAACCCCTAGAGCAGGGTGCTGTGTGGGTGAAAGGCAGGACATGTACCTGTGTAGTTTACATGTCCTGGTAGTGTAAAACTCCTAAATTCGTTTTTGCACTACTGTGAGGCCTGCTCCCTTCATAGGCTAACATTGGGGCTGCCCTCATATAGTATTGAAGTGGTAGCTGCTGATCTGAAAGGAGTAGGAAGGTCATATTTAGGGGGTCATTCTGACCCTGGCGGTCTTGGACCGCCAGGGCCATGAATGACGGAAGCACCGCCAACAGGCTGGCGGTGCTTCAATCCCCATTCCGACCGCAGCGGTAAAGCCGCGGTCGGATTGCCGGGGCCGGCGGTCATACGCCGTTTTTGCCCCGGCTGGGAGAATCTGCGAGGGCAGCGCTGCAAGCAGCGCTTCCCTGGGGATTCTGACCCCCGTACCGCCAGCCTGTTTCTGGCGGTTTTCACCGCCAGGAAGAGGCTGGCGGTAACGGGTGTCCTGGGGCCCCTGGGGGCCCCTGCACTGCCCTGCCACTGGCATGGGCAGTGCAGGGGCCCCCTAACAGGGCCCCGGCCTGCTTTTCACTGTCTGCATGGCAGAGAGTGAAAAGCGCGACGGGTGCAACTGCACCCGTCGCACCACCGCAACACCGCCGGCTCCATTCGGAGCCGGCTCCTGTGTTGCGGCCTCATTCCCGCCGGCCCAGCGGGAATGTCAGAATGGGGGCTGCGGAATTTTGGCCGCATGGCGGCCAAATGGCGGTTTCCGCCTGGCGGGCGGCGGTAGCCGCCCGCCAGAGTTGGAATCACCCCCTTAGTATGGCCAGAATGGTAATATAAAATCCTGCTGACTGGTGAAGTTGGATTTAATATTACTATTCTAGAAATGCCACTTTTAGAAAGTGAGCATTTCTTTGCACTTAAATCTTTCTGTGCCTTACAATCCACGTCTGGCTGGGCTTAGTTGACAGCTCCTTGTGCATTCACTCAGACACACCCCAAACACAGGGTACTCAGCCTCACTTGCATACATCTGCATTTTGAATGGGTCTTCCTGGGCTGGGAGGGTGGAGGGCCTGCTCTGACAAAAAGGACTGCTACACCCCCTACTGGGACCCTGGCAGACAGGATTGAACTGAAAGGGGACCCGGTGCACTTCTGAGCCACTCTTTGAAGTCTCCCCCACTTCAAAGGCACATTTGGGTATAAAACAGGGCCTCTGCCCTACCTCATGAGACACTTGCTGGAGAAGAAACCTGAACCAGAAACTACATCCTGCCAAGAAGAACTGCCTGGCTGCTCAAAGGACTCACCTGTCTGCTTTCTACAAAGGACTGCTGCCTTGCTGTTGGCCTGCTGCCTTGCTGAACTCTTGTCTGGCTGTGAAAGTGCTCTCCAAGGGCTTGGATAGAGCTTGCCTCCTGTTCCCTGAAGTCTCAGGACCAAAAAGACTTCTCTTTTTCACTTGGAAGCTCCGTGCGCCTAAATTTTCGACGCACAGCTTGTTCCGCGGCGAGAAAAACGCCGCACACCGGCACTGATCGACGCGACGCCTTCGGGACGACCGGAACTTCGACGCACGGCTTCTCAAGGACAACGCCGCCCGACCTCCAGAGGAGAAATCGACGCAACGCCTGCCGTCAGATCGAAATTTTGACACGCAGCTGGAAAACAAGCAGGAAAATCCACGCACAGACCCAGGACATCTGGTAATCCCCGCGATCCACAGAAAGAGACTGTCCGTGCGCCGGAAAACGACGCACGACTTCCCAGCGTGAAAAATAACAACGCAAGTCCGTGTGTGCTGGGAAGAAATCAACGCACACACCCTTTTTCCACGTATCTCTTCTTCTGTGGCCCTCTGTGGAGATTGTCCACTCCAAACTAGGTACTTTGTGCTTGAAAGAGACTTTGGCGGTCATTCTGACTGCGGCGGACGGCGGTCGCCGCCCGCCATGCGGTTACCGCCGAATGACCGCACCGCGGTCAAAAGACCGTGGCAGTCATTCCAACTTTCCCGCTGGGCTGGCGGGCGACCGCCAAAAGGCCGCCCGCCAGCCCAGCGGGAAAGCCCCTGCAACGAGGAAGCCGGCTCCGAATGGAGCCGGCGGAGTATCAGGGGTGCGACGAGTGCAGTGGCACCCGTCGCGATTTTCACTGTCTGCAAAGCAGACAGTGAAAATCTTTGTGGGGCCCTGTTAGGGGGCCCCTGCACTGCCCATGCCGGTGGCATGGGCAGTGCAGGGACCCCCAGGGGACCAACGGCACCCGTTCCCACCATCCTGGTTCTGGCGGTGGACACCGCCAGAAACAGGCTGGCGGGAAGGGGGTCGGAATCCCCATGGCGGATTCCCTGGGTCAGGGGAAAACCGGCGGGAAACCGCTGGTTCCCCTTTTCTGACCGCAGCTTTACAGCCGCGGTCAGAATAGCCCAGGAAGCACCGCCAGCCTGTTGGCGGTGCTTCCGCCGCCCTCCGCCAGGGTCGGAATGACCCCCTTTGTTTGCTTTTTAAAGACTTAAGACACTCTATATCACTTTTCAGTGATATCTCTACAAATTCACATTGCAACTTTATTCGTTTTGACCTACAATTATCCTGATAAATATTCTATATTTTTCTAAACACTGTGTGGTGTATTTTTGTGGTGCTATATGGTGGTATTGTATGATTTATTGCACAAATACTTTACACATTGCCTTCTAAGTTAAGCCTGACTGCTCGTACCAAGCTACCAGAGGGTGGGCACAGGATAATTTGGATTGTGTGTGACTTACCCTGACTAGAGTGAGGGTTCTTGCTTTGACAGAGGGCAACCTGACTGCCAACCAAAAACCCCATTTCTAACATTGGTGATCAGCGGTGAGGATAGGACTTGTATTTGTGCAGTTACATACATTAGCTAAGTATTTCACTACCTACCCACAGTTGAAGGTCAACTTGATTTGTATCTCTTTTTTGAAAATTCGTTTTTCCTGATAATTTTCAAAAACGAAATCCTCACTCAACATGTCTCTAGCTGGGTCTCAAGTGGGAGATTTGGACCTAGCCCTGTTGGAGACATTCTGACCTCGGCGGTAAAAGGCGCTTACCGCCGGTCAGAAGACTGCCATAACACCGCCACGGTCATTCTGACCCGCAACTGGCAAACCGCCAAAAACCCGACATCCACAAAAGTCCGCCACACCAAAGGTCAGCGAAAAAATGGCGATGAACAAACCTCCACCGTCACGCCAACAGAAATACGCCCATACCATTCCGACCCACAAATCCATGCGGCGGTCTTTCAAACGCAGTATTCCATTGGCGGTACACACCGCCGCGGTCAAAATACACACACACATAGAAAACTCAGCCACATTGGTCAGTTTGAAACACGCACACCTGATACACATACTAACACCACTCCCACACACCCAGCACAATTATAAAACACACACCCACATCACCCACAAACCCCTACGACCCGAAATTATTGACGAAGGCTAGAGACAGAGCACAGAACAGACAATCCCACAACACAGAGGCACACAACACCATCACCCACACAGAATCCACGCACCAAACACCACACACCACCACACGCACCACACTCACCACCACAAACGCCACCTCACACCTCATCTACACCACCCCATGGCACCCCAAAGACACCCCAGGTTCAGTGACACCGAACTCAGGGTCATGGTGGAGGAAATAGTCTGTGTAGAGCCCCAGCTCTTCGGGGCACAGGTGCAGCACACCACAATTGCCAGGAAGATGGAGCTATGGCAAAGGATAGTGGACAGGGTCAACGCGGTGGGACAGCATCCACGCAATCGGGATGACATAAGGAAGAGATGGAACGACCTACGGGGGAAGGTGCGTTCCATGGTATCAAGGCACAACATTGCGGTGCAGAAGACTGGTGGCGGACCCCCACCTACTCCCCCAGAATTTACCGCATGGGAGGAGGAAGTCTTGCACATCCTGCATCCTGAGGGCCTCGCAGGAGTAGGCGGAGGAATGGACTCTGGTAAGTCAAATCTTCAATACTGCTTCCCACCCCCACCCCACCTGCATGCCAAATCATACCACCATCCTCACCCCCACCCCCATCACACCAACTCCTAGCAAAAGGCTCACCATCAAAACCCACCCATCCCAACACCAAGCCCTGCATGCGACCACAAAGCATGGACACCCATCACCAAAGCATGCCCACTGCACACACACATCACCCCCACAAGCCACCCTCACAAAAGCCCCCACAAGGGAATGCCTGCACTTGGGTACACGGACACCCACCCATCACACGAAATGCCACACACAGAAGCAATAACCATACCTTTATACCCCTGCAGGACCCGAACGCCACCACACCGCCACGGAGGGTCCAGAGATGTCCATCCCACCCCCAGAAGAGGCCCCCAGCGGTGACAGCAGCTCTGTCTCCCTGGAGCCAGATGACCAGCCCGGCCCATCGGGGACCTCTGGACAGTCGGTTCCCCACAGACAGCCACAGGCTACACCAGACCCAACCCCCTCTGGGAACACCAGCACAGCTCCCACCCAGCGGGCCCATGCCTCTGTCTCCAGGACACGTCAATCAGCGGTGTGTCCACCACTACAGGGCACCCAGGTTGACCCACCACCCCAACAACAACAGGGACCTGGGGGCAGTGGTAGTGGGCACACCGTCCAGGGGACAGAGGCCCAGGAACACAGGGAAACTGGGAGGGCTGCTGTGCAACAGGGGGGGGACAGGCCCAGGGAACCGACTCTGCAAGAGGCCCTCTCCTCCATCATGGGAGCATACCACCGCTCCCAGGAGACGATGGCGACGGTACTGGCCCGGTTCCAGGAGATCCAGGCACTGCAGGAGGAACGGTAGATGGGGTTCAGGGAGGAACTGAGGAACATCGGTTCCGCAATGGGGACCATCGTCGTGGCCCTTACCCAGATCGTCACCACATTGCGGGACCATGTGGCACCCCAAAGGGCCCCTGTCACTAGCCCAGGCCAGGAACAGCCTACCACCTCCGCCGGCGCTAGTGGACAGGAGGCCCCCACACAACGACAGGCCACCAGAACCCAACCTCCTGCAGAAGAAGAACCACCCCGCAAGCGGAACCTGAGATCTCACAAGAAGACAGAGTAGGATTGCAAGACCCCCGCCAGCCTAAGATACCCCCTGATGTCATCCCACTGTCCCACATTGTCACCCTGTCCAACCTTGAACTGCCCCTGCTGCATCCTTCCCCAGGCATATGGACAATGCACCTGTGCGACTGAGAACTGGACTCTGCCATGGACATTACTCCACCCCCACCCATCACCGTTTTACAATCATGTACCTATATGTAGCACTTAAAATAAATCACTTATTGCACTTAAAATAACAGGAGTCTGCTTGTATTCTTAACAAATGTATTACACATAACGGTGCAATAATGTCCAGTTACTTTGTGATGACAACATACCAATTTTAAATAAGCTTTAGTGCATGGGCAAACAAAGCTGAAGTCAGGCAGTGGGTCATACAGCTCTGAAAAGGGAAGGGAAAGTCACAAATCAGTTAACAGGAACTGGGGGGAAACACAGACAGTGGAGACGCATGAGGCCTTAAGTAAATGTAAAATGGCGTTGGTGATTCTTACCTGTGTGCTACTGAAAATATTGTTGTATGACTGTATCCCTGTTGTCCGTGTCGTCCCCGTTGTCTTCCTCCTCTTCACTCTCCACAGGCTCCACAGCTGCTACAACACCACCATCTGGACCATCCTCCTGCAGAAAAGGCACCTGGCGTCGCAAAGCAAGATTGTGAAGCATACAGCAGGCCACGATGATATGGCACACCTTCTTTGGTGAGTACATTAGGGATCCCCCTGTCATATGCAGGCACCTAAACCTGGCCTTCAGGACCCCGAAGGTCCTTTCTATGATCCTCCTAGTTCGCCCATGGGCCTCATTGTACCGTTCCTCTGCCCTGGACCGGGGATTCCTCACTGGGGTCAGTAGCCACAACAGGTTGGGGTAACCAGAGTCACCAATTAGCCACACACGGTGTCTCTGTAGCTGTTCCATCACATAAGGGATGCTGCTATTTCGCATGACATACGCGTCATGCACTGACCCAGGGAACTTGGCATTTACATGGGAGATGTACTGGTCAGCCAAACAGACCACCTGGACATTCATCGAATGATAACTTTTTCTGTTTCTGTACACCTGCTCACTTTCTTTGGGGGGAACCAAAGCCACATGGGTCCCATCAATGGCACTAATGATGTTGGGGATATGTCCAAGGGCATAGAAATCACCCTTCACTGTAGCCAATTCGGCCACCTCAGGGAAAATAATGTAGCTCCGCATGTATTTCATCAGGGCAGACAACTCTCTGGACAAAACCTTAGAAAACATAGGCTGAGACATCCCAGATGATATGGCGACTGTTGTCTGAAAAGACCCACTTGCCAAAAAATGGAGTACTGACAGAACCTGCACCAGAGGGGGAATCCCTGTGGGTTGGCGGATGTGGGACATCAGGTCTGGCTCCAGCTGGGCACATAGTTCATGTATAGTTGCTCTGTCAAGCCTGTATGTAAGTATGATATGTCATTCTTCCATTGTCGACAGGTCCACCAGCGGTCGGTACACGGCAGGATTTATCCTTCTCCTCGCAAGTCCCAGCGGAAGGTGCCTAGGAAGGACAACATGGAGCACAGAGTCAAGCAACCCACAGGTTCGTTCACACAGCTTGCACAGTACACGAATCGCTATGCATTGAAAGGCTTGTATGAGTGGCAATGCAAGGCCTAGGCCTGTGTGACGCAGTAGAAATTATGCCATGTGGGCCCTTGAAATGGCGGCTGACTGACCTGTGAAGTGTGACAGTGGGATGTGAGGTCACTGCGCTGGCGTGGCACACTGTGGCGGTAGGCGGTCGAAGACCGCGGCGCAAAGCAGCATTGGTTAACATTGAACCCTATGGGTCTCAGGAGCCAATGACGATGTGCGCCGGCGGTCGAGGTAAGCACCGCGCGGTACGCACCGCCGCGGTACGCACCGCCGCGGGCGTGACCGCCATTTTCTATCTGATTAATCACTCGAGACCTGATCATCCACAGGAGAGGACCTATACTGCAAGTGCTGCTGTGACCTCGGTCTGGGAGATACAATGGCTGCTGCGACTGGGGAAAGGGCCCCTGCCTTCACTTCCGAAGAATTGGAGAAACTTGTTGATGGGGGTCCTCACCCAGTATGCGCTACTCTACGGTCCTCCAGACCAACAGGTTAGTACACAGGGTGCACGTTGAATGGGCTATGCCTGTGTTGAGTGGGGTGTATGTAAGATGGTGGGGGGGGAGCGAATGAGGAGTGCAACGCACGAAAGATGAGAGCATGTGCCACATGGTAAGGTTGGGGAGGGGGGGGCCACTCACATTGACCAGGCAGAAAACTGATTTGATTTCCTTTACCACCCTGTACATGTCACATAGGTCAGCGCCCATCAGAAGATCGACATTTGGCGTGCCATCGCCAAGGACGTCCGGGCCCTGGGGGTCCACAACAGATGGGGCACCCACTGCCGAAAGAGGTGGGAGGACATCCGCCGCGGGACCAGAAAGACCGCCGAGTCTCTGCTGGGGATGGCCTCCCAACGTAGGAGGGGTGCCAGCCGCCAATTGACCCCCCTGATTTCCCGGATCCTGGCGGTGGCCTACCCCGATTTGGATGGGCGCGTGAGGACATCACAGCAGACACAAGGGGGTGAGTATCAGCACATTCTGCTATCTTTGCGCGCAGTGAAGGTGTCTGGGTGGGGGAGGAGGGCTGTGGCTATCTCCAGGCCAGTGCGCATTCTGTAGGCTAGGCCCCTCCGTTAGACACGGCCCTGTGCCCCCACCCCCCACCTCTGTAGGGTGCCAAGTACAGCTATCCATGGTCCGGCCTCACCCATGTGTGCATTTGTCGTCCATAGACCTGTAGGCCTAGTCACAATAACTGAGTAGTGTACCCCGATTGCGCGGCCTAGTGCAGGGGGCTTCTGTGTCTGTCCTCTCCGACAACGGTGTTGCCAATGCATGCACTCAACCTGTCTTCATTTCTCTCCCCCCCCCATTTTCTTTGTCTTCCTGTTCATGTGTGCATTAGCATCATCAGGCGGAGGAGAAGTGGCATCGGCGCACGAGGGAGCTGCATCTCACATGGCCCCGGAGGACCATACAACAGACTCCGAGTACACCAGTGAGACGGAGGGCGAGTGGAGCTCCACAACGGGGACCCGTGGAGACGTCAGCGACACCGACCCGTCCTCGGAAGGGAGCTCCCTAGCGGTGGCAGCAACATCCGTGCCCACCGCCACAACAGGTACAGCTGCCACCCAGCGCACCAGCCCCGCCCTCCCAGCAGCCCCTCAGCATTCGCTCCGTCCCCGCTCGCCCAGGAAGGCGGGCATCTCCTTCGCCCCAGGCACCTCAGGCCCTGCCCCAGTTACCCCTGCTGCCCTCAGTGAGGAGGTCATTGACCTCCTCAGGACACTCATTGTTGGGCAGTCTACCCTTTTGAATGCCATCCAGGGTGGAGAAAGGGAGGTGCATCGGAGCAATGCATACCTGGAGGGCATTCATTCGGGTCAGGCTGCCCATCAGCGATCGTTCAACGCTCTGGCCTCAGCACTGACGGCAGCCATTGTCCCTGTCTCCAGCCTCCCTCTTCTGACTCCCTCCACCCAGTCTCCTGTTCCTCTGCCTATCCCATCCACACCATCAGACCAGCCTGCACACACCTCTACACCCAACGGCAGCTCATCCAGACATAAGCACCACAGATCCCACAAGCATTCACCCAAGCAACATCCAGATGCAGACATGCCATCAGTCACTACCACCTCTGTGTCCCCCACCTCCTCATCTCCCTCCTCCCTCCCTGTGACGTCTCCACTCACTCCTGCATGCACCACCCCCACTGCCATTTACACGTCCCCTGTGTCCTCTCCCAGTGTGTCTGTCACCCCCTCTTACAAAGCACACAAACGCAGGCAGCCACCCACCCAACAGCCATCCACCTGACGACAGCCTCCGTCACAAGCACCTGCACCCAAAGACAGCACACTTGACTCTCCTACAACCACATCCTCTTCCTCCACTCCCATACCCACTACACCTACCCGTCCCTGTCCTTCCCAAGTCGTTTTCATTTCCAACCTTGAGCTCGTTCCAATCACTGACCCACCCCCTCCATCTGGTAAGAGTAAAAAAAGCACCTCAGCCACCACCAGCCCTGCATCTACTGTGACCATAGTGCAGGGCTATTGGAGTCCACCAGCTCCTAGGGCAGGAACATCGGCCAGCAGCAAGGGGACAGCCAGCCCACCCCCTGGGAAGAGGACAAAAAAAAAAAAGGCCCGGCGCGACAAGACTGAAACGGCTGCCACCAAGGACAGTAGCCTTGCCCCGTCACCTGACACATCATCCAAGGGAGGCAAGGGCCACAGAGCTTCAGCGAAGGAGGGCAAGGGCAGCAGGGCGGAGAAGTCAGGCAGCAGGCGAGCTGCCCAGGAGGGCCACACCAGCCCCATTCCGGTTGTGACGGACGACACCCACGGGCCCAGGACTCCATCACAGAAGGGCCCCACGACCGCAAGGTCGGATGGCGACTGAGCGGGAAGTCTTGGCCAGGTCTGGCTCCCTAGACACACAGGACAAGCACCGCTGAACAGGGCCCCGCCGGGAGGAGCACCGCTGAACAGGGCCCGCCGGGAGGAGCACCGCTGAACAGGGGCCCGCCGGGAGGAGCACCGCTGAACAGGGGCCCGCCGGGAGAAGCACTGCTGAACAGGGCCCCGCCGGGAGGAGCACCGCTGAACAGGGCCCCGCCGGGAGAAGCACCGCTGAACAGGGCCCCGCCGGGAGAAGCACCGCTGAACAGGGCCCCGCCGGGAGGAGCACCGCTGAACAGGGCCCCGCCGGGAGGAGCAACGCTGAACAGGGGCCCGCCGGGACAAGAACCGCTGAACAGGGGCCCGCCGGGACAAGAACCGCTCCGCTGGGCCCTTCATCTCAAGCACCGCTCCGCTGGGCCCTTCCTGTCAAGCACCGCTCCGCTGGGCCCTTCCTGTCAAGCACCGCTCCGCTGGGCCCTTCCTGTCAAGCACCGCTCCGCTGGGCCCTTCCTGTCAAGCACCGGTCCGCTGGGCCCTTCATCTCAAGCACCGCTCCGCTGGGCCCTTCATCTCAAGCACCGCTCCGCTGGGCCCTTCATCTCAAGCACCGCTCCGCTGGGCCCTTCCTGTCAAGCACCGCTCCGCTGGGCCCTTCCTGTCATGCACCGCTCCGCTGGGCCCTTCATCTCAAGCACCGCTCCGCTGGGCCCTTCATCTCAAGCACCGCTCCGCTGGGCCCTTCCTGTCAAGCACCGCTCCGCTGGGCCCTTCATGTCAAGCACCGCTCCGCTGGGCCCCGCCGTCTCTGCACCGCTCCGCTGGGCCCTTCCTGTCAAGCACCGCTCCGCTGGGCCCTTCCTGTCATGCACCGCTCCGCTGGGCCCTTCATCTCAAGCACCGCTCCGCTGGGCCCTTCATCTCAAGCACCGCTCCGCTGGGCCCTTCCTGTCAAGCACCGCTCTGCTGAGCCCTTCACCTCAAGCACCGCTCAGCTGGGCCCTACCTGTCAACCACCGCTCCGCTGGGCCCCGCCGTCTCTGCACCGCTCCGCTGGGCCCTTCCTGTCATGCACCGCTCCGCTGGGCCCTTCATCTCAAGCACCGCTCCGCTGGGCCCTTCCTGTCAAGCACCGCTCCGCTGGGCCCTTCCTGTCAAGCACCGCTGAACAGGGCCCCGCCGGGAGGAGCACCGCTGAACAGGGCCCCGCCGGGAGGAGCACCGCTGAACAGGGGCCCGCCGGGAGGAGCACCGCTGAACAGGGGCCTGCCGGGAGAAGCACCGCTGAACAGGGCCCCGCCGGGAGGAGCACCGCTGAACAGGGCCCCGCCGGGAGGAGCACCGCTGAACAGGACCCCGCCGGGAGGAGCACCGCTGAACAGGGGCCCGCCGGGACAAGAACCGCTGAACAGGGGCCCGCCGGGACAAGAACCGCTCCGCTGGGCCCTTCATCTCAAGCACCGCTCCGCTGGGCCCTTCATCTCAAGCACCGCTCCGCTGGGCCCTTCATCTCAAGCACCGCTCCGCTGGGCCCTTCCTGTCAAGCACCGCTCCGCTGGGCCCTTCCTGTCAAGCACCGCTCCGCTGGCCCTTCATCTCAAGCACCGCTCCGCTGGGCCCTTCATCTCAAGCACCGCTCCGCTGGGCCCTTCATCTCAAGCACCGCTCCGCTGGGCCCTTCATCTCAAGCACCGCTCCGCTGGGCCCTTCCTGTCATGCACCGCTCCGCTGGGCCCTTCATCTCAAGCACCGCTCTGCTGGGCCCTTCATCTCAAGCACAGCTCCGCTGGGCCCTTCCTGTCAAGCACCGCTCCGCTGGGCCCCGCCGTCTCTGCACCGCTCCGCTGGGCCCTTCCTGTCAAGCACCGCTCTGCTGGGCCCTTCCTGTCATGCATCGCTCCGCTGGGCCCTTCATCTCAAGCACCGCTCCGCTGGGCCCTTCATCTCAAGCACCGCTCCGCTGGGCCCTTCCTGTCAAGCACCGCTCCGCTGGGCCCTTCATCTCAAGCACCGCTCCGCTGGGCCCTACCTGTCAAGCACCGCTCCGCTGGGCCCCGCCGTCTCTGCACCGCTCCGCTGGCCCCTTCCTGTCATGCACCGCTCTGCTGGGCCCTTCATCTCAAGCACCGCTCCGCTGGGCCCTTCCTGTCAAGCACGGCTCCGCTGGGCCCTTCCTGTCAAGCACGGCTCCGCTGGGCCCTTCATCTCAAGCACCGCTCCGCTGGGCCCTTCCTGTCATGCACCGCTCCGCTGGGCCCTTCCTGTCAAGCACCGCTCCGCTGGGCCCTTCCTGTCAAGCACCGCTCCGCTGGGCCCTTCATCTCAAGCACCGCTCCGCTGGGCCCTTCCTGTCATGCACCGATCCGCTGGGACCTTCATCTCAAGCACCGCTCCGCTGGGCTCTTCATCTCAAGCACCGCTCCGCTGGGCCCTTCATCTCAAGCACCGCTCCGCTGGGCCCTTCATCTCAAGCACCGCTCCGCTGGGCCCTTCATCTCAAGCTCCGCTCCGCTGGGCCCTTCCTGTCATGCACCGCTCCGCTGGGCCCTTCATCTCAAGCACCGCTCCGCTGGGCTCTTCATCTCAAGCACCGCTCCGCTGGGCCCTTCCTGTCAAGCACAGCTCCGCTGGGCCCTTCCTGTCAAGCACCGCTCCGCTGGGCCCTTCCTGTCAAGCACCGCTCCGCTGGGCCCCGCCGTCTCTGCACCGCTCCGCTGGGCCCTTCCTGTCATGCACCGCTCCGCTGGGCCCTTCATCTCAAGCACCGCTCCGCTGGGCCCTTCATCTCAAGCACCGCTCCGCTGGGCCCTTCATCTCAAGCATCGCTCCGCTGGGCCCTTCCTGTCATGCACCGCTCCGCTGGGCCCTTCATCTCAAGCACCGCTCCGCTGGGCTCTTCATCTCAAGCACCGCTCCGCTGGGCCCTTCCTGTCAAGCACCGCTCCGCTGGGCCCTTCATCTCAACCACCGCTCCGCTGGGCCCTTCCTGTCAAGCACCGCTCCGCTGGGCCCCGCCGTCTCTGCACCGCTCCGCTGGGCCTTTCCTGTCATGCACCGCTCCTCTGGGCCCTTCATCTCAAGCACCGCTCCGCTGGGCCCTTCATCTCAAGCACCGCTCCGCTGGGCCCTTCCTGTCAAGCACCGCTCCGCTGGGCCCCGCCGTCTCTGCACCGCTCCGCTGGGCCCTTCCTGTCAAGCACCGCTCCGCTGGGCCCTTCATCTCAAGCACCGCTGGCCCATTGACAGTGCCGGTTCTGTGTCGAGCAGGGCTTCACGAAGCACTCTGGGCACCATGCCTCCTCCATTAACAGTGGAGTCGGTAATCCATCTGATGGACTGTGGCTTAGCACTTCCCAGGATGGAACAGTGGGCAAGCCACCCACTGTAGAGACTTGAGAGACTGTGGCTTTGCACTCCCCAGGATGGCACAGTGGGCAAGCCACCCACTGTAGAGACTTGTGAGACTGTGGCTTTGCACTCCCCAGGATGGGACAGTGGGCATGGAGGCCCCTCGTGGATCTGGCGTTGTGGACTCATGTGGCTGAGGTGCACCCCCTTCCTTTCCCCCTGAGGTGCCTGTAGTTTTATCATCTGATGCCCCAGCAGTGTTCTCTCCAATGGTATCTGGTCTCCTGTGTGGGCTTTGCCCATGTGTTTGTGCACATTGGCCCACGGACTATGGAACTTTGACGGAATGTGCAGGACTTATTGCCTATGTATATATTTTTGACTATGTTCATTCCTTATTTTGTATCTTTCATATAGCATATTTCCCATACCTTCAATGGAGCTATTTATACATATATTTTATAGATCATTTTAATTGTGTCTTTGCATTATTCCGGTGGGTTTGGGGGGTGTCACTCTGACTTGTTGCTCTGCATTGGGGTGTACGTATTTGTGGTGGGGGGGTGGGTGTATGGCGCATGTGTGTGCCCGTAAGCTTTCCTCCTCCCCCCTCCTCTGTGTCGTAGGTGCAGTACTCACCGTTGTCGTCTGCGCCGGCGTTCGTACTCCTGGTAGATGAGCAGGTAGACAATAGCTGGTAGGATGTTTAATTCGGGTTCCATGCTGTCCTCCTTCCTCGTGGAGTGTGTATAGGTGAGCGTTTTTCCGTTCGTAGTCTGTTTCCGCCGTGATTTTAGCCCCGGAAAAGGTGGCGGATTGGTGAGTTGTGATAGGGTGGGCGGTACATTGTCTGCCGCCTGCCTGTTGGCGGTGACCGCCGCGCTGTTTGTCTGTCCCGCCGTGGCGGTCGGAGTGTTAAAGTGGCGGGCTGTGTTGGCCGTTCCCGTCAGGGTCAGAATTCCTTTTTTTGGACCGCCTGCCTGTTGGCGGGTTGGCCGCCACTTTATCACCGACCGCCAGGGTTGGAATGACCCCCATACTGTCAAACAGCTAAAAGGGTTCTGCAGGGTGCTGAGAGTACCCACCCAAGGGGCCTCCAAAAAGGAGGACTTTCAAGTGGCGCTCAGGGCCTGGGCAGAAGCCCATTTAGAGGAGGATGAGGAGGAAGAGGAGCCAGAAAATGGCCTCTCAGAGGATTTATTGCTATCAGTGGGTAATGTTACCACTGCAATTATGCCCCCTTGCAGACCAGGGAGCAGTGTCTCTGAGCAAAGCCTGACCGCAGAGGAAAGGAGAGAGGAAAGGGAGTTCCAATTGCAAATGGCAAAACTGAAAATTGAGGCCCAACAGGAGGAAAGGAAGGCTGAAAGAGCAGCCAAACAGGTGGAAGCTGAAAGAGCTGAAGCTGCAGCTGAGAGAGCTTTGGCTGAAAAGAAACTATTGTTGGCTCATGAACTGAGTCTCAAGGAGCTGGAGATCAAGGCGAGACAGTCTGAATCCAGCAATAATGGTGGCAGCATACAGACAGGACCTGCTGGAGAAAGGAAGGTTCCTATACCCTAAAATGTGGTGCCCAGTTTTGTGGTGGGAGATGACATAGAGAAATGGTTAGCTGCTTATGAAGTTGCACTAAGGGCTCATGAGGTTCCTGAAGGGCAATGGGGTACAGCTATGTGGGGTTATGTGCCGCCATTGGGGAGGGACACACTTCTCACATTGGATCAACCTGATCAAAACACATACCCACTTCAAAAAGCCACTTTACTTGCAAAGTTTGGGCTGACCCCTGATGGATACCGTCAGGTTCAGGGAAAGCACCAAACAATCCATACAAACATGGGTAGATTTCTTTGACTTTTCCAGTAAGGCACTGAATGGATGGGTGCAGGGCAACAGCGTAGATGATTATAAAGGGTTATATGACTTGATTCTGAGAGAGCATATGCTCAATACTACTTTTACAGAGTTGCGCCAGCACTTGGTAGATAGTAAGCTGACTAATCCTAGGAAGCTTGCTGAGGAGGCGGACCTCTGGGTTAGCACCAGAGTGTCCAAAAAGGTACCTGGGGGACACACCCACAAACGTGGTCAGGGTTTTCAACAGAAGAAAGAGAGGGGAGATAAACTTACAGATAAGGAACTCTCAAAGGGCCCCCAAAAGAATTCCCAGGGAGGGGGTGAAAACCATTCCTTTTCCAGATTTGGGAAAAAGCCAGGGACGTATGATAAATCAGGGAAATCCAGCCCCAAATGCATGGAGTGCTATCAGTATGGTCACTATAAAGGCGACCCCCAGTGCTCAAAGAGGGCACCGTCCACTACCGGACAGACACCTGTGTTTACTAGTGTAGCGCTCGGGGGGAGATGGACCCAGATAGCTTTGGGGAGCAGATAGAGATTTCCCTAGTGTCCTTGGGAGAAAGAGAAATGGTGCCCAAAGCCCACATGCCCCGAAATAATTCCAAGTACAGGCAGTGAGTCACAACTGATGGGCAAAAGGTGGAGGCTCTGCGTGACACAGGAGCCAGTATGACTACTATCAAGAGTCAGCTGGTGTCAACAGAGCAGATAGTCCCTAATACATTCCACCAGGTCATAGTCGCTGACAATCGTGAGAGTCACTTACTGGTGGCTCTGGTTCCCTTTGAGTGGGGGGGGTCTCTGGTACTCTGAAAGTAGCTGTGAGTCCTGCCATGCCTGTAGATTGTCTGTTAGGCAAAGATCTTGAGCATACTGCTTGGAAAGAAGTAGAGCTCAGATCTCACCTGGAGAGGTTAGGGTTACCTGAGTGGTTCTGCATGACCACACGGTCCATGGCTGCCCGGGAAGAGAGTCAATGGCGTCTGGAGCTTGGAAAGATGGCCCAGACAGCTGCAAAGAGGAAGGGCAAGAGGTGCGGGAAACCCGCCTCAAATGTTCCCACGGTGGTGGACGAGGCCCCTGAGGAGGAGGAGGCCCCTGAGCCAACTGGGGAGGACATAGCTGACCTGGGTAACCTATCTGAACTTGCTGGCTGGCAAGTAGAGGGGGAGCAACCAGGGCAGCATTCTGCAAGGCGCAGAAGGAATGCCCTGCCCTTGAGGGTCTGAGGCAACAGGCCACAGCCCAAGCAACAGGTGACGCCTCTGGCGCTTACCATATTTACTGGGAGAATGATCTCCTTTACAGTGAGTGTAAGGTTCCAGGTCCTGGGGCACCCCGTGTGCTAGCGGTCCCCCAGTGTTACCGGAACTTCCTACTGGGCCTGGCTCACGACATCCCCCTGGCAGGACACCTGGGCCAAGACAAGACCTTTAACAGGCTTGACACCCACTTCTATTGGCCCAGAATGAGGACAGCCTCAGATAACTTCTGCAGAGCTTGCCCCACCTGCCAGGCTAGTGGGAAGACAGGGAAATGGCTTAAAGCTCCCCTGCTCCCACTCTCAGTCGTTGGCACCCCCTTTGAAGGGGTGGGCATCAACATTGTTGGTCCCTTGGACCCCAAAACTGCCTTGGGCAACAGGTTTAACCTGGTTTTGGTGGACCATGCCACCCGCTATCAAGAGGCAATCCCTCTGAGAACAGTGACTGCACCGGTGGTGACCAGAGCCCTGTTGGGAATATTTAACCGTGTGGGATTCCCTAAGGAGGTCGTGTCCGACAGAGGCACAAACTTCATGTCTGCATACATGAAGTCCATGTGGGATGAGTGTGGGGTGACCTACCGGTTTACCACCCCTTATCATCCTCAATCCAATGGGCTTGTTGAGAGATTCAACCAGACCCTGAAAGGCATGATTGGTGGCCTGATTGATGCCATGAGGCGTAAGTGGGACGTCCTCTTACCCTGCCTGTTGTTTGCTTACAGAGAGGTGCCCCAGAAAGGGGTGGAGTTCAGCCCCTTTGAGCTTCTCTATGGTCACCCTGTCAGGGGACCCCTAAGCATTGTTAAGGAGGGCTGGGAGAAAGCTCCCAAGTCACCTCCCAGGATGTGGTCAGCTACATGCTGGCCCTCCGCAACCAAACCCAATGCTTCTGGAAGCAGGCCCAGAGTAATGTCGAGGCCAGTCAAGAGTCGATGAAGGAGTGGTATGACCAGAAGGCCACTCTAGTTGATCTCTCACCTGGAGACAAAGTTTGGGTGATGGAGCCAGTAGAGCCCAGGGCTCTCCAGGACCGCTGGACCGGCCGCTTTGAGATCAAGGAGCGTAAAGGGGAGGCCACTTACCTAGTGGATCTCAAGAACTCTAGGCACCCCTTAAGGGTCCTCTATCACAACCGGCTCAAACCTCACTTTGAGAGGACTGAGGTCAGTATGCTCCTGGTCACAGATGAGGGCATGGAAGAGGAGAGTGAACCTCACCCCGACCTCCTCGATGTCAAAGAAGGGGATGAGTCAGTGGGGGGTGTCATTCTCTCTGACTCCCTGACTCTAACCCAGATAGGGGACTGCTATGAGCTGTTAGAGCAGTTATCCCCCCTGTTCTCCCTTACTCCTGGACTAACCCACCTCTGCGTTCATGACATTGACACAGGTGACAGTCCCCCTGTGAAGAACAAAATTTACAGGTTGTCGGATAAGGCGAAGGCCAGCATCAAGGAGGAGGTCTCCAAGATGTTGATTTGAGGGGTTATTGAGAAATCTAGTAGTCCCTGGGCCAGCCCTGTGGTATTGGTTCCTAAGGCTACTGCCCCAGGTGCGAAGCCAGAACTCCTGTTCTATGTGGACTATCGGGGTCTCAACTCAGTCACCCGGACTAATGTTCACCCCATCCCCCGAGCTGATGAGCTTGTTGACAGGCTAGGCGCTGCCAAGTTCCTGAGTACGTTCGATTTTACTTCAGGGTACTGGCAGATCGGCCTGACTGAGGGGGCTAAAGAAAGATCAGCATTTTCCACCCCTGATGGCCATTACCAATTCCGGGTGATGCCATTTGGGTTAAAAAATGCCACAGCTACTTTTCAACGGTTGGTTAACGGGGTCGTAGCTGGTAAAGATGCCTTCTGTGCAGCTTACCTGGACGACATAGCTGTCTACAGTTCCAGCTGGGAGGAACACCCGCTCCACCTCAAGGAGGTGCTTCAGGCTCTGCAACAGGCAGGCCTGACTATCAAGGCTAGTAAGTGCCACATTGGGTAGGGTTCCGTGGTGTACTTGGGACACCTAGTAGGTGGTGGCAAGGCGCAGCCACTCCAGGCTAAGATTGAGACTATCAAGGCCTGGCAACCACCTAGAACACAGACTGAGGTGAGAGCCTTTTTGGGCCTCACTGGATACTACCGCAGGTTCGTCAAGGGTTATGGTACTATTGTATCCCCCTTGATATAACTCACTTCCAAGAAACAACCTAGGTTGGTGAATTGGACAGAGGCTTGTCAGAAAGCCTTTGATACTCTAAAGGAAGCCATGTGCACGGCCCCCGTGCTCAAGGCCCCTGACTTCTCCCAGGAATGTATTGTGCAGACAGACACTTCAGAGCATGGCATAGGGGCTGTTCTAGCACAGCTAAATGAGGAGGGCTCAGACCAACCAGTAGTCTTTATTAGCAGAAGACTATTACCACAGGAACAAAGGTGGAGTGCTATTGAGAGAGAAGCATTTGCTGTGGTCTGGGCACTGAAGAATCTAAGACCCTACCTGTTTGGGACTCACTTCCGGGTTCAGACAGACCACAGGCCCCTCAGGTGGCTCATGCAGATGAGGGGTGAGAATCCAAAACTCTTAAGGTGGTCCATTTCCCTACAGGGGATGGACTTTACAGTGGAGCATTGCCCAGGGGTTGACCACGCCAACGCTGATGGTCTCTCCAGAAACTTCCGCCTTAGCGATGAGAGCTCCCAGGTGGTCGGGTAGTACTTCCAACTTTCAGCTGGGGGGACACATGTTAGACCTGACATGCTTTAAGGTGGTCACCCCTAACTTTTTGCCTGCCTCCCTCCACTTTTTGGACTCTGTTTTTGCTGGCTCTTAGACTCTGCGCACTTTACCACTGCTAACCAGTGCTAAAGTGCATATGCTCTCTCCCTTTAAGCATGGTAACTTTGGATCATACCCAATTGGACTATTTAATATACTTATAAGTCCCTAGTAATGTGCACTGTATGTGCCTAGGGCCTGTAGATTAAATGCTACTAGTGGGCCTGCAGCACTGGTTGTGCCACCCACTCAAGTAGCCCCTTTACCTTGTCCCAGGCCTGCCATTGCAAGGCCTGTGTGTGCAGTTTCACTGCCACTTCGACTTGGCATTTAAAAGTACTTGCCAAGCCTCAAGCTCCCCTTTTTCTACACATAAGTCACCTCTAATGTGTGCCCTAGGTAGCCCCTAGAGCAGGGTGCTGTGTGGGTAAAAGGCAGGACATGTACCTGTGTAGTTACATGTCCTGGTAGTGTAAAACTCCTAAATTCATTTTTACACTACTGTGAGGCCTGCTCCCTTCTTAGGCTAACATTGGGGCTGCCCTCACACATTGTTGAAATGGCAGCTGCTGATCTGAAGGGAGTAGGAAGGTCATATTTAGTATGGCCAGAATGGTAATACAAAATCCTGCTGACTGGTGAAGTTGGATTTAATATTACTATTTTAGAAATGCAACTTTTAGAAAGTGAGCATTTCTCTGCACTTAAATCTTTCTGTGCCTTACAATCCACGTCTGGCTAGGTCTAGCTGACAGCTCCTTGTGCATTCACTCAGACACACCCCAAACACAGGGTACTCAGCCTCACTTGCATACATCTGCATTTTGAATGGGTCTTCCTGGGCTGGGAGGGTGGAGGGCCTGCTCTGACTCAAAGGACTGCCACACCCCCTACTGGGACCCTGGCAGACAGGATTGAACTGAAAGGGGACCTGGTGCACTTCTAAGCCACTCTTTGAAGTCTCCCCCACTTCAAAGGCACATTTGGGTATAAAACAGGGCCTCTGCCGTACCACCTCAGACTCTTGCTGGAGAAGAAACCTGAACCAGAACGTGCATCCTGCCAAGAAGAACTGCCTGGCTGCTCAAAGCACTCACCTGTCTGCTTTCTACAAAGGACTGCTGCCTTGCTGTTGGCCTGCTGCCTTGCTGAACTCTTGTCTGGCTGCCAAAGTGCTCTCCAAGGGCTTGGATAGAGCTTGCCTCCTGTTCCCTGAAGTCTCAGGACCAAAAATACTTCTCTTTTTCATTTGGACTCCTCATGCGACGAAAAAGTCGACGCACAGCTTGCTCCGCGGTAAGAAAAGCGCCGCACACCGACGCTGCCCGACGCGACGCCTACGGGGCGACCGGAACTTCGACGCACGGCCTCGCATGGATAACGCCGCCCGGCTTCCAGAGAGGAAATCGATGCGACGCCTACCGTGAGAAAGAAAATTCCACGCACAGCCTCCCGGAACGACGCGCAGCCGGATAACAAGCCGAGGAATCCACGCACAGACCCTGGGACATCTAGTAATCCCGCAAACCATAGAAGGAGTCATCCTGCGTGCCGGAAAAAGACACATGTCTTCCCCGAGTGAAAAATAACAACGCAAGTCCGTGTGTGAAGGGGTGAAACCGACGCACACACAATTTTTCTTCCCGCAGAACGACGCACGTCTCCCCGCGTGAAAAATAACGACGCAAGTCCGTGTGTGAAGGGGTGAAACCGACACACACACCATTGTTCCACGCATATGCTCCTCTGCGGCCCTCTGCGGAGTTTTTCCACTCCAAACCAGGTACTTTGTGCTTGAAAGAGACTTTGTTTGCTTTTTAAAGACTTAAGACACTTTGGGGGTTATTCCAACTTTGGAGGAGGTGGTAATCCGTCCCAAATGTGACGGATTTACCACCAGCCGTATTACGAGTTCCATAGGATATAATGGACTCGTAATACGGCTGGTGGTATATCCGTCACTTTACCGTCACTTTTGGGACGGATTACCACTTCCTCCAAAGTTGGAATAACCCCCTTTATATCACTTTTCAGTGAAATTCCTACAAATTCTTATCGCATCTTTTATTGTGTTGATCTACAAATATCCAGATAAATATTCGATATTTTTCTAAACACTGTGTGGTGTATTTCTGTGGTGCTATATGGTGTTATTGTGTGATTTCTTGCACAAATACTTTACACATTGCCTTCTAAGTTAAGCCTGATTGCTCGTGCCAAGCTACCAGAGGGTGGGCACAGGATCATTTGGATTGTGTGTGACTTACCCTGACTAGAGTGAGGGTTTATGCTTGGACAGAGGGCAACCTGACTGCCAACCAAAAACCCAATTTCTAACAGTCTCCTATGCTGATGACACCCAGGTGATCATCTCCCTGACTGAAAACCCTTCAACAGCCGAGAAGAACTTCCAGGATGGTAGGGAAGCAGTTGCGGTCTGGATAAAGGAGAGCTGCTTTAAGCTGAACTCCGACAAGACAGATATCCTCATCCTGGTACCATACTCCTCATCCTGGGACGACTCCTGGTGGCCCTCAACACTTGGCAGTCCCTCCAGCTCCACAGACCACGCATGCAACCTCAGCGTGGTTCTCGACTCAGCGCTCACCATGACAAGACAGGTCAACTCTGTTGCCTCCATCTACTTTCACACCCTCCAACTCCAAAGGAAGATTTTCAGATCGATGCCTAGTGACTGCCTTAAAACCATGACACATGCCCTGATCATAAGCAGACTTGACTACAGTAATGCCCTCTATGCTGAAACCACCAAGAAGAACCTGAGAAAGCTACACAAAATCCAGAACGCCACCACCAGACTCGTCCTGAACATCCCCCGTCGAGTTCACATCAAAGGACACCTGAGAGACCTCCATTGGCTCCCCGTAGAGAAGAGGATCAATTCAAACTCCTCGTACACACCTACAGGACCTTCCACAACCTTGGTCCCAGCTACCTCAACCACTGCATCACCTGGTACTCCCCTGCCAGACCTCTCCGCTCCTCCCAGCAGTTGCTTGACACCATACCCCGTATAAAGAAGTTGTTGCAGGAGAAAGATCATTCACCTACCCTGATGCAAAATGTTGGAACACCTTACCTCTCTACCTCAGACAGTCGCCATAGCTACCTACATGCAGGAAGGACCTCAAGACCTGGCTCTTCAACTGAACCCTGAGGACATACCCCACAGTGCTCATAGTTTGTGGCCTATATGTCAGTATGTTTTACTCTGTTATCAGTATGCTTGACTGTGTCACTGGAGTCCTGCTAACCAGAACGTCAGTGCTCATGCTCTCTCTATTTCTAAATTTGTCACTATAGTCTAGTGACCCCATATTTCACTCCATATAGGCATACCGGCCCCCCTTAAAAGTCCTTAGTATATGGTACCTAGGTACCCAGGGCCTTGGGGTTCCAGGAGATCCTTATGGGCTGCATCATTTCTTTTGCCATCCATACGTAGCTCATACAAGCACTTCTTCAGGACTGCCATTGCAGCCTGAGTGAAATGTGAAATAGTGCAAGCACTATTTCACAGCCATTTGTACTACACCATGTAACTTATAAGTCACCTATAGTTCTAACATTCAGTTCCTGAAGGCTAGGTGCAAAGTTACTGTGTGTGAGGGCACCCCTGCACTAGCAGAGGTGCCCCCACATTGTCCAGGAACAATTTCCCAGACTTCGTGAGTGCGGGGACACCATTATAATCGTGCACTACACATATGTCAATACATATATGTAGATTCACAATGGTAACCCCGAATATGGCCATGTGAGGTGTTGAAGATTGAGAAATTGTACCCCAAAACTGATTCTGGTATTGGGGGGCCAATTCCATGCACCCTGGGTGCTCCACCATGGACCCCCAGTACTGCCAAACCACCTCACTGAGGTTTCCACTGCAGCCACAGCTGGTGCTACCTCACAGACAGGCTTCTGCCCTCCTGGGGCTTGAGCAGCTCAATCCCAGGAAGGCAGAACAAGCATTTCCGTTGGGACAGGGGTGTTATACCCTCTCCCTTTGGAAATAGGTGTTACAGGCATGGGAGGGGTATCCTCCCAGAGCCTCTGGAAATGCTTTGAAGGGCACAAACGGTGCCCTTCTTGCATAATCCAGTCTAAACCGGTTCAGGGACCCCAGTCCCTGCTCTGGCGCAAAACTGGACAAAGGAAAATGGCGTGCCCACTCCCCTGCCCATCACCACCCCAAGGGCGGTGCCCAGAGCTCCTCCCTAGTGACCCTGTGTTCTGCCAACTTGTTTTCAGGATGGTCATGGAACTCTGGGAGCATCTGAGTGGCCAGTGCCAGCAGGTGACATTAGAGACCCCCTCCTGATAGCTGCTTACCTGGTTAGGTGACCAATCCCCTTCTAAGGGCTATCTACGGTCTCTCCTCTGGGTGTTTCCTCAGATTCAGTTTTGCAAGATTCCAGCAGGACTTCTCTTCAACCTCTGCTTCACCTTCTACCGTCAGACGAACCGCAGAACTGCTCCAGGAACTCTACAACTGCAACAAAGGTCCAGGTTGTGCATGCTCTGAGGACTGCCTGTCTTCATCCTGCACTAGGAGGACCAAAGGAATCTCCCGTGGGGTGACGGAGTCACTTCCCTGTTTCAGCAGACACCTCTCTGCAGCAATGAACGGTACTCTAGGTCCTCTCTCCTGACAACGAGCATGGATCCTGGAACACAGGTGGTGGACCAAA
Source organism: Pleurodeles waltl (assembly GCF_031143425.1). Lineage (NCBI taxonomy): Eukaryota > Metazoa > Chordata > Amphibia > Caudata > Salamandridae > Pleurodeles > Pleurodeles waltl. The sequence continues at coordinate 206,405,360 of NC_090448.1, forward strand.
GTGACCCAGACTGTTCAAAGGTCCAACTGTCCAAATTTGGTGGAGGTAAGAGCTAGCCTCCCCGAGCCAGACAGTATCCCTGTTCCCCGCATGTTTTGCAACGCCTAGGCCTTCTGTGTGCTTCTCCAAAGAATCCTTCATGCACAGCATAGCCAAGATCCCCAGCACTCTATCCTGTGATGCTCAGCTCCCTGAGTTGTTCTACGGTGGAGTGGGATCCCCTTGTGTAGTGCTGTGACGACTGCGATTTGCAACTCTTTTGTCCCCATTTCCTGGTACTCCTGTGGGTGCTGCCTGGTCTTCTGAGGGCTCTCTGAAGTACTGAGAGCCCCCTCTGTCTCCTCCATCCATCTTGAGATCCCCCAAGTCCCTCCTGGGTACAGGTAGCACCTTCTCCCACCAAACCCATCTTTTATGTGAGCCAAGGCTTGTTGGCAAAATTCGTTGAAGAAAACCAGCCTGCAATCTTCTACTCGACGTGGGACATCTCTTGCACCAAGCAGGAACACGTAACTGTCTTCTTTGGTGCATTTCTGACTTTTTTTTCCAACCAGAGAATCCACTTGTGCACCTTCATCCGAGGTAGCAGGGTCTCCTGTTCTTCCTGGACTTCAGCTGTTCTTGGACTTGGTCTCCTCTCTCTGCAGGTCTTCAGGTCCAGGCATGGTGTTTTGCAGTTTTGCTTGGTTTTTGCATAATCCTTATCATGATTTCAAGTGTCTTCTCAGGAAACTCACTGTACTTCACTCCTGCTTTCCTGGGCTCTGGAGTGGGGTACTTTACTTACCTTTGGTGTTTTCTTATGCTCTAAGCACCCCTCTACACACTACTCTTGACTAGGTAGGGAACCGATTTTTGCATTTCACTATTTTAGTATATGGTTTGTGTTGCCCCTAGGCCCATTATAGCCTATGGTGATTTTCACTATTTTCACTATTTTATGTCTGCTTACTTACCTGATTTTGGTTACTAGTGTGTATTTTATGTGTATTACTTACCTCCTGAAGGAGTATAGCCTCTAAGATATTTTGGCCTTGTGTCACTAAAATAAAGTACCATTATTATTGGTAATACTGTGTATTGTCTTTTCTTGTGTGTAAGTACTGTGTGACTACAGTGGTATTGCAAGAGCTTTGCATGCATCCTAGTTCAGCCTTGGTTGTTCTGCCTACAGCTACCTCTAGAAAGCCAGGCTTCTAGGCACTGCCTACATTTCACTAATAAGGGATAACTGGACCTGGTATAAGGTGTAAACACCTTAGGTACCCACTACAAACCAGGCCAGCCCTGGTGGGCTGCTGTATATATGACTGGGAATATCTCTCCTGCTGTGGTATCCAGGCATGCGGAGAAAGCGGGGTTAGGTGTGGACGTGATGTGCCATCTTGCTAGGATGACTTGGGAGGGGCTGCAGTGAGCCCTACTTACACTTCAAAAGAACTTGCTTGCAGCACACACAAAATAAACTGACACCAGTCTTTTGTCACCCTAGACAGCGAGGAGCCTAATCCAGGAAGGCCAGAGAACTGATCAGACCTAGCTTGGGAGTGGGCCAGGAGTTTGCCCCCTAACACACACACACACTCAGAGGCTGGCAGTGGGGATAGATAGACACTCTCAGCCCACTTCAGATCACTCTTGGACCTCTTGAAGATTCAGAAGGAAGATTGCCCTGCAGCTCCGCTGTTATAAGGACTAGCTGCTTTCTTGCTGTCAGAGGAAAGAGACTGGGCTGCTACATAGAACCCAAGACCACCAGAGTAATTCCAAGGGCTAGTTGGCTAGCTACTTGTGTGAACCAATGGAGCACAACAAGCTTCCAGAGGCATTTCTGCACCTGACCAGCTGACCAGAACCTACTGGATCGGCTTTGTATCTCAGCTGGCCCCTGCTGGAGTGAGTCCTAACCCCCCAAGTGGTAACCCTCGAGGTCCTGGACCCCTGGAAGTGGTGTAAGTGGTATTCCTCCTAAGTAACCCTAAAAGCTTGGAATTAGAAACATTTTCAAGAAATTCTGCTCTGATAACCAATAGTAAACCAGGGCATACTTGCCAGCTGATCTGATGAAGGTGCATCGCTGGTGGGATTGAGTTTACCACTGCTTCAGCTATGTTCTTCTCCTCAGCAACAAATCATTTTCAGCGGGACCTCTCAACAAAGGTATCTGGCCTTTTTGAGCCCTCTTCAGCTACAGACTGCAGCCTCATCCCGTTGAGGAAATCTGAGCTCCAGAAAACGTTTAGGTCTGTAAGAAGAAACTGCCACCATGCTCAATGACGACCAGCGCTCTATCAATGATGATGACATATGTGGCTTGAAAACTCAGCTTTTCCCACTCTGAGTTTTTCCTGCCATTATTTATTGGCTCAACTAGCTTTGTCCAACAGCTCCCCAATGTTGATGACCTTCCCTAGGCTACAATCTGCCACCTGTGACACCTGACTCCGCTGCAGCACCTGTGACCCCATGGTGTGATCACAACACCATGAAGTTGACGCCTTGCATCTTGACGTGCTGAAATCATCAACGCCGCTGGATCAGAAGGAACCAATGCCTTACCACTGATGCCGGGTCACCTCCACACCTCCCCACCTCCCCTGCAATTGTAAGGAGATGACATCTGACTTCTCCTACCTCGCAGTAAGGATCCAACACCTCACCTCCCACATCACCTCCCTGGTAGCAGTAAGGATCCAGAAAATCCTAAACTGATGAAGTGATCCATCTCCCTACAAGAAATGGATTTTACGGTGGAACACCACCCTGGTACAGAACACACCAATGCTGATCTGCTGGTCTGTCCAGGTTCTTCTGCATTAGTGATGAGAACTACAATGAGGTTGAGCAGTTCTCCCCACTTTCAGCTGAAGGTGGGACATGTGTTAGACCTGTCAGCTCTTGGCGTGGCTTCCCCTGTCTTTTTGGCTTCTGACCTCCTGTTTTGATCCTGTTCTGAATTTTGTTTTTGCTGGCTTTAGGACTATGGGCACTTTACCACTGCTGACCAATGGCATTGGTGATTGATTTATCCATGATTGCATATCTGATTTACTAGTAAGTCCCTAGTATAGTGCACCCTGTGTGCCCGGGGCCTGTTAATCTAATGCTAGTATGGGCCTGCAGCACTGATTGTGCCACCCATATGAGTAGCCCTGTAAACATGTCTCAGACCTGCCACTGCAATGTCTGTGTGGGCAGTTTTAAAGTGCCATTTTGACCTTGCAATTGTACCCACTTTAGCATCACAAAACAATGATGGACGCTGTGCTGAAACTTTTCAAACACTCACCCCCAGTCGCAAATATCTGGATTTAATCTATTGTTATTTTGATCACCATGTCACCCCAGTTTGGATCCAGCCATATGCAAATAAGTCTTGGCCCTGTTCCCCATGGAAACAGTCGAGCTGGAACTGTCAGGCCAGGTCCTCCCTGGATTGTAAACAAGCACCCTGGGACCAGTTTCAGGGTATCACCCTTCATCAGCCAGGCTAGCTTGAATCCAGTAGGACACTGAGTACCGGACCCACGTCTAGGCATACCCTTCCTTCTTAAGGCAACTTTAGCAACATAAAGGGATGATGGATGGAGTACTGAAACTTTTCAAACACTCACCCCCAGTCACAGATCTGGATTTAATCCATTGTTCTTTTGCTAACCATGCCACCCCAGTTTGGACTCATCCATATGCAATCAGTCTTGACCCTGTTCTCCATGGGAACAGTCCAGCCCGAACTGCAAGGCCAGATCCTCCCTGGACCGGAAACAAGCATCCTGGTATGGTTTCAAGGTATTATACTTTATCAGCCATGCTAGCTTGAATCCAGTTGCACAGTGAGAAGGCAGACTTCTCTTTGAAGTTTGCCTTCTTCAAAGACTTTAATGAGTATAAGTACTGAACCTCTGACACCACAGAGTTAGAATCCTTCTGGACTGAGGACATTCTGCCAGGAAGAAGAGCTGGATGATGTATGAGTGCCTGCCACTCTGTCTGTTGCTTTGCTGTGTTGGCCTGCTGCTTGCTGCTTCCTTCCTGGGAGTGAAAGGACTGGACTTTGCTTTCTACATGCTGCTTTCAAGGGCTTGGACAGAGCTTGCCTTCTGTTAAGAAGTCTCAGGGACATCAAAGACTTCACATGCCAGCGCACTGGGGTCTGTGCCTAAGTGACTGGCCCACATTCCCTTAAGCACTTTACTGAGACTTATTCTTTGAAAAAATCATATAATTGATTGTATATGTTGGATTTTTGTCAATGTGGTCTTGTTTTACTCAGATGAGTATTGGTTATTTTGCTAGACAGTTGTGGCGTTCGTTTGTGGTGTTTTCAGTGTGTTTCTGTGTGTGTATACAAATACTTTACACATTGCCTCTGAGATAAGCCAGACTGCTCATGCAAGCTTCCAAGGGGTTGAGCAGGGGTTATCTTAGCTGTGTGACTCCCTTACCCTGACTATAGTGAGGGTCCCTACGTAGACAGGGTCCAAACCACTGCCAATTAGAGACCCCATTTAATTTCATACCTCTGGTTCTACTGATTGGATTAAATTTCTTTTTAAATAATTTTACTCTTTCAAGTTTACTTTATCTTTCTATTTTGGGATTTTTCTTGTGTTGTTTTTTTACTTTATTACTTTTTGTGTGCTGTATAAATACTTTACACATTGCCCCAAAGTTAAGCCTCATAGCTTTTGTTCAAAGCCGCCAGAGGGTTAAGTACACCTTGACAATGATTTTCTTTGTGATTTGAGTGGGGCTTCCACATCTTGAACTAATAACCCAGTTTCTTCCATTTAGTAACTAGACTTTTGGCTAGTGCAGCCAGACTCAGATTCCATAATTAACTGGCCTGAAAATGTCAAAAGTAATTCACATTTGGCCTAACATATTTAGTTTTGATAAACATACAATGTTGCCTGCTTGCGACAAAATTTTGCCGGTTAGTCTGTTGATGATGCATTCTACTTCGGGGAGCCTAGAATCTCTTTCACCACTTACCAAAACCATCTCACAGGAATTACATTGCACACATTCAAACCTAGTGATAAAGGAATTTCCTACCTTCACTCTTTGTTCAGCCCATCCTAACACGGGCCATTACTGTCTTCATGTTCTGGCCTGTGGTGCAACAAAGGCCCCTGCAGCCCCCACGGTGCGGGGGGCTCCCGAGGTCCAGGGGACCCCTCAGCACAGTACCCTGGCATGAGAGCTCATGAGTGATGTCAGAGGCGTGCCCTTCTATGTCCCTTGCAGGGGGTCCCCCTCAAGGTTCTTTATGCCACTGGGTCTGGCATGAAAATGACGACTTCTATAATCATACATTCGTCAAGATGGTGTTCCAGTATGTGACCCATAACTCTTCAATTGGCCAGTCAAACTCAACAGGGTTGATTATGTGCAATATAAATGAATAGGGATCCTCGCATAACCATGATGAATGACCTTGATGGATCTCCAGGGCACATGAGCAGGTAGAAGCATGTTGGCATTTTAAACAATGAAAGAGGCATTGTCCCCAACAAACCAGAACATATTTTTTAATCATACCCTGGAATCTTTTAATAAAGGGAATTGATTGTGTATACACTGAGGTATTTTTAACATCATCTGGGTCCATGTCTTATCCAAGCACAGGTTTTATTAATAATTCCTTCATAAAAGAGGTCAAGCAGCATCCTGACAGCCTGCCTGCTGGGTTCAGAAACTGTTTGTTATGGTTTTTTTATTGCAAAAAGTCAGTGTGACTAGCACCTCAAAAAGGACCAGATCTACAAACTTCATTCTCACAGTCATCCTTCCCTTCACCAGCATAATTCCTTCACTCCCTGATTACCCAATTCTACTAGGATAGAAGTGTGTCTTCCTAGGATGGAGTATGGTGGGCAGAGCAGATGGCTGAATTGGTGGCTGTGGCTGTTGTGGGGTTCTGAGGGGGTGTATCCATTAGAGCGAGAGTGCTAGAGCTTCATGCTTCTTGAGGTGGGTGGAGTTGCTTTTCATGTCCCACCTATTATGCGGCACAGACATCCATACCCACTATAGGGAAATGAGACTGGATGCATGCCCTGTCTTTGAGGCATAGTGGGTGGAAACTCACAGGAGAAAGGGAGTCAGCAGAGGACATCTTACATAAAAGGCCACGTTATCAACAGGGACATGTCTTTGCAACTTGCTCATTCTTGATGGAATCCCTTCCAGTCCTGCTGACTGCCGGTCCTGCTGCAACAACCTTCTCGGATTTTAGATTTAATGGCTCATTGTTCAGAAATGAGCACTGATATTCCCTTAGCCGGCTACTGTTCTCAATTCATTGTTTCTGCTCTTTCGTCTTATGTCCTAGAAATTGCCTGGTTACTCTGTTGCCCAGTTTCTTACTTTGGACTTAGTCTGGGATTCACTTTTCTACTAGCTTCTTGAGCTGAGTTACTTCTTTATATCAAACCACCTCCTTGAGTATTGCACCCGGAAAATAGAATATCAATTACAGCAACAACCTGTTTATCAGAGATTAACTTTACCCTAGCTTCAGAAATGGGAAAAACAGGAAAGCGTTTTTTATTTCCTGGTATTGAACTTCTGCTTGTCTTTTTCACAGTTTCCCTGGTGTCTACTGTTGTCCCTTTCCATGCTCATAGGAGGACAGGGCATTTGCTTTCTGTGTGCATACAGTGGTGGAGGTCACCATATGTAGTAGAGAAGCATCTGTAATCTGTTATTGCTTCCAAGGGTATCCTGTCTTTCACTCTCACCACAACTGACAGCAGCCAATTGGCATCTCTGAGTATGTTCCAGCTTAAATTACCTGGAAGAGTTTAAGGCTTTCCAGTGCCCCTCACTGGACATTGGTGATACAAAATGTTTTTTGGATAGTTGCCATTTTGATAAATGCTATTGTTGGCTTGTATCCTAAATTGATGATTTTCTCTCACTTAAACATGATGTGGACAGTCTAACAGTATTTATGCATATGACCATTGAGTTTTTGTTAAATCCCCATACAAAACACCTTTTCTGAGTATTGTGTTGCTACTCAGTGTAAAGTACTTGCATACATCCATCTTCTCACTGCATATTCTCTTTAAGGCGATTAATGTTTGCACTATGGGCAACTGTTATTTTGACTTGTAGGCAATCAGGGCCTTCGAAAGACCTACTAGCCACATACCAGCTGTATTGAAAGTGGGGTAGGCCTTGACTCCAACTGACTACATCGCCTAGCATCCTGGTCAGGAGGCTGGGGACGCTAAATTAGAGGGCCAGTGACATGTGGCACGGGACACGCACCAGCATTATTGCAAGCGGGGGAGGCCTTGACTCCAACTGACTACATCTCCCAGCATCCCAGTCAGAAGGCAGGGGATGCTAAATTGGAGGGCCAGTAACCCGTTGCGCGAGACGCACACCAGTAGTTTTGCAAGCAGTGAGACCTTGGCTCTAACTGACTACATTTCCCAGTGTCTTGGTTAGGAGGCCAAGGATGCTAAATTGGAGGGCTGGTGACCCGCAGCATAGAGCACGCACCAGCGGTATTTCAAGTGTGGGAGGCCTTGACTCCAACTGACTACATCTCCCAGCATCCCGGTCAGGAGGCTGGGGACACTAAATTAGAGGAGGGCCGGTGACCCGGGGTGCAGGACGCACACCAATGGTATTGCAAGCGGAGGACACCCTGACTCCAACTGACTACATCTCCCAGCATCCCAGTCAGAAGGCTGGGGAAGCTAAATTGGAGGGCCAGTGACCCGTTGTGTGAGACGCGCACCAGTGATATTGCAAGCGGGGAGGCCTTGACTCCAACTGACTACATCTCCCAGCATCCCAATCTGGAGGCCAGGGATGCTAAACTGGAGGGCTGGAGACTTGCGGCGTGTGACGTGCCCCAGGCGTGGCCTGGGCAAGGATTGGGCTAACAGCGGGCCTGTCTGTGCCTGCCTGCAGCCATCCAATGCTGGGCTGGGCCCCCCGAAGCTGTTTACTTTTTGACCCCTGCTTTTGATCGCCTTGGAGAGTGGGGTGAGTGGCGCCCATTATTAGCCTCATATGCTGAATCGAAGTTTGGCTGTCGGAGCTGTATCAGAGTGCAAGCATGTTGATTCCTTTTCTGGTGAGGATTCAGGGGTGGTTTGCAATGGGAAGGAAAAGGCCATTATGCAGTAGAGATCAACCAGTGGGTGGAAGGGACACAATTAGCTCCACGCTTGACTCTTGGGCCCGTATTTATACTTTTTGACGCTAAACTGCGCTAACGCAGTTTAGCGTCAAAAAGTTTTGCGCCGGCTAACGCCATTCTGAAGCACCATGCGGGCGCCGTATTTTTTGAATGGCGTTAGCCGGCGCAAGCAGACCGGCGCTGCCTGGTGTGCGTGGAAAAAAACCACGTACACCAGGCAGCGCCGGCGTTGGGAAAAATGGCGCTAGTGCGTCTTAAAAATGGTGCAAGTCAGGTTGACGCAAAAAATCGCCTCCACCCGATTTGCGCCATTTTTAACGACGCCCAGACGCCATTTACATGACTCCTGTCTTAGTAAAGACAGGAGTCATGCCCCCTTGCCCAATGGCCATGCCCAGGGGACTTATGTCCCCTGGGCATGGTCATTGGGCATTGAGGCATGTAGGGGGGCACAAATCAGGCCCCCCTATGCCAAAAAAAAAAATATAAAAAAAAAAATTATACTTACCTGAACTTACCTGAATGTCCCTGGGGTGGGTCCCTCCATCCTTGGGTGTCCTCCTGGGGTGGGCAAGGGTGGCAGGGGGGGGTCCCTGGGGGCATGGGAGGGCAGCTGTGGGCTCATTTTGAGCCCACAGGTCCCTTAACGCCTGCCCTGACCCAGGCGCTAAAATCCGGCGCAATGCGGGGTTTTTTGCCCCACCCACTCCCGGGCGTCATTTTTGCCCGGGAGTATAAATACGACGCATTTGCGGCGCAGTCATTTTTTTAGACGGGAACGCCTACCTTGCATCTCATTAATGCAAGGAAGGCGTTCACGCAAAAAAATTACGCTCTTTCCTCATACTTTGGCGCTAGACGCGTCTAACGCCAAAGTATAAATATGGCGTTAGTTTTGCGCCGAATTTGCGTCGAAAAAAACGACGCTAATTCGGCGCAAACGGAGTATAAATATGCCCCCGAGTATCTAAGGAAATAGTCCAAGCTGAGAGACGCCTTTCCCTGGAAATGAATGATCGTCAACGAGCATCCGTCCACATAGATGACTCTGTGATTTCTGATAAGGGGGATAACATTCTAGTGGCTCCACGGGTCGATTTGCTTAGGCCCCCTTTGGTGAAAACAACAAAGAGTATGTCTGGGGAGCCTGTGTCTGCAAAACTGGGAATTTTCCTGACTCTTTGGAGATGCTCCCTAGCTGAAGCAGTCCTCTAAACAAAAAGAAAAAAACACTGATAAGTGCCAGAAAAAAACCTGTCAAACCGGACCCCCCAGTTGCGGCGGCCCTTTCTTGTTCCCAGAAGGTTCTTTGTTCTGGGCAGGATCAAGCTTTTTGTGTAGATAAGTTATTGGGCCAAATTAAGGACCTGGTGGATGCCTGCCTGGTGCCTTTAAAGGACAAATTGCATATGCCTCAATCAGTGATTTCTTTGTTGGCCTCCAGGGTGGAGGACCGTTTTGGCCAACCTTGTGATCCTGTGGGGCTCGATTCTTATGGTTCTGCTGGCCCTATTCTAGCCAAGGAAGCCCCTGTTGTGGTTATTCCAGCTTCTCAGGAGGGATTGAGTAGGCAGTCTTCCCGGCTTCCTCACACCAATGCAGGGAACTTTGGCAACCGTACCCACTGCCAAGCAGTGGCTGCACCTACAATACCCGACGGGGGCCAGGACAGAGACAGTCCTGTGAGCAGAAACTCCAGCAGGGCTTTTTGGGAGGCTGTTCCTGTAATGGGGAAGGAGGGGGGTTGAATTCCAATTTTTCTGCTTCTTATTATTGCTTGGAAATACCACTTGATTGTGAACCCTTTGTGGTAATCCTCACAAATGTACCTCTGTTACATCTGGATTCACAAGAATCTACTGAGGAGCTGAAAAATAAAGTTGGCCATTGGCTGGGCAAAAACTGCCACTTTACTTGAAGAGATTTTGAGGATATTTTGTTTGTCAGGCGGATTGGGTGGGCGGACCAGTTGGCAAAGACTGGGAAAGGGGATTGTATTATAGTGAATTGCAGATATCCAGGGCTGGACCGTCGCCTGATTTTTTTCTTGTCTCCTGGGTTTCTTTTATAGGCACACACAACATCCAGAAGTTCCCCATGCCTGATGAGAACCTAGTTTGTGTTGCGCCCAGCCAATGCTAAGCCTGAATAGTAGATTTTCGGTCCTCTCGGACTTAGAGGGCATTGATCGACCCTTAAGCCTGGCTAATTGTCCTGTCCAAGATGGGCATCTCCAGGATGGTAAAAGGGGGCACAAGTCTCCTACTGCCCTTTTTTCTGTCCTGCAGACTTTAAAATAGAGGATGAAGTCCTGCTTGAATGATTTTCGAGTGATTGTGGCAGGGGGTTTTAATGCGAATATTATTGGTTATCCCACTTTCGGCAATCCTTTCGATCGGGAGGATTGACTTTCTATTTGTGAGGCTCTTGAGAATACCAGAGGCAAGACATTAATTAAGGTGTTATCAAAGATGGGGCTGATTAATATCTTTGATCTGGGAGTTAACTCAGGACCCCAGGCCTCAGCCTTCGTGGGCAGAGGGGCGGGGTCTACAATTGAATATGTTTTTGTGTCCTCCTCAGTGAGCAACTTTGTTCAGCAAGGGGGGTTCCTAAGGCAAATTTTAAGCGATCACAATCCTCTCATGGTGACTCCAGGTCTCTCCTTTAACAGGCTGTTACCTGCTGCTATAGGACCTATAGGCCTAGTAGCTAAAGATCATGGACGTAGGGTGTGTTGGCGGCAGGCTAATATATCACTGGTTGTTGTGAGCATGGTGAATAACAACTTTAACTTGATAGTTGGGACTCTCTTATCAGAAAACCCTTCAGCGGCAGATGTGATTGATGCCTTTGATAGAGTAAATGGCTCCATCAGATCTATCATCAACGCCAGTGCAGGGCCTTTGTGTAAGCCTCGGAGCAGTTAGTTTGACAAAACATTCCATGCTGCAAGGAAAACACTGCAGAAGGTATTGAAAAAGCAGCCTAGAGATAATACACATGAGAGTAGGGCAAGGGCCTTACCTTGAAGACATGGAAGCTGTATCTAAATGACCAGGTGTGGAATGAGTTGGTGTTTGCATGTCGTACCAAGAATACAAGTTTGTTTTGGAAGATTGTTAATAGGGGCACCATCGCGATATTTGGGTTAGTCACTTCTGCAGTATTTATTTGGTTGAGACCTTCAGGAAAGAGGTGGCTAAGTTAGATGACCCTGGCCAGAGCCTGTCTATTAGGTTTAACCTGTCAACCTGGAGGAGGTGGTTGTCACCTTGCAGGAGATGGCAGCCACAGGATATGAGTTAACTTGTATTCTAACTTTGTTTGTTGTCTGGTTTGACGGAATGTCTAATTGATCTATGTGGTGTCTGGACGCCACATATCTGAATATTTGGATCTCCGTACTTCTTCCCCCCCTCTTTTTTTTTTGGTTTCCTTTTTTTGGTTTTCAGAATTATTGTTCCCTTTTTTTGGTTTTCAGAATTATTTTTCACTTTTTTTGGTTTTCAGAATTACTGGTCTGTTTTGGCATGGTGTTTTTAAGTACATGTCCCTCCTTGGTTTCCATTTACATTTATATTTGTGATTTGGTTATACGTTTCAAGGTTGTTTAGATTTCCCCTCTTTTCTGTTTGTTTTACATAAGCCGCTCATGAAATATCCAGGAATATTGATAATCTTGTAAAACATTTCAAGATGGTTGCCACGGGACACGGGTTACCGACACATGCCAGTTTTGTCCGTCCTTTGTGTTTATGGTACATTAAACTGATAGGTGTGGCGTCCATACAATTTCTGGCCGCCACACACTTCTTGGATCTCTGAACTCGCCTGGTAAGTTCTGCTCCAGGTGCTCGTTCCTTCTTTGTATCCAATTGTTTTTTAAAAATTTGAGACGTCTTTCCAAATGGTCCCCCTGCTTTAGTGTGTGTTATCTCTTGTGTGTTTTTTAGCTGTGCCTCACCAAGAGAAAGTTGACAGTACATGTTGAACATTTTGACACATATTTTCTAGGTTATTCAAATTGTCCCCCTTTTTCTGTCTGATTTACCTTAGCCGCTCATATACTATGCAGGAGCATTGGTTAATTATGATACGTGTCTTAAGATGGCCTCCATAGGACATGGGTTTCCCTTACACACAAGTTTTGTTCGTTTTCTGTGTTTACGGTATGTTTAATTGATCAGTGTGGTGTTTACACACTTTCAGGATGCCACACATTCTTTGGATCTCTGAATTCATAAGGTAGCTCTGCTCCAGGTGCTTGTTCTTTTTTTGCATCCAAGCAGGTTTTTTATTCTGTGACAACTCTCAAATTGGCCACCTGTCACAGTGTCCTTTCCTCGGGATCTGCACGTTGCTGAACAAAAGGCCCACCTCCCGGCATCACCAACTCAGAAAGCTATTATAGCACAGAGCTGTGATGAAGCCAGTCCGGGGAAGGGAATTAGGGTAGGGAACAGCAGGGAGAGAGAGGTCTGAAAAGAAAAGGTTAGAAGAAATATGCACTTACCCATTCATAGCAGTATAACTCATCAATTGACTCTTGAAAATAAAGGCGTCTCCGTGAATATCAGATTGAGACCCTTTTGTGAAATGAGGGCGAAGCCCCTTCTTTGAATCATGGAACAAGAACAAACTACAACCTCTGCAAGAGCTTTGGACTATGGTCATACTCTGAATATCAATCCTGTAACTACTATGCATTCATAACATAAACGTTAGATCATGACCTAGAAATTCTCTAAGACTTAAATATGTATCTCACATATTATGCTTTCCAAAAAAGAACAATGAAAACTATAATTTGCTTATCTCCAGAATGTTTTCGCATTAACAACTATAGACCTGAAAGTTTTTACTCATTGAACTTGAAGTGCTTTAATTGTAATACCAGGAAGCGCTTTTACTTGTCTTGCCTGAAGCGCTACGCTCGTTATGCTAAGGGGGCGCTTTACTCATGTGGCTTGAATCACTTTGATTGTTGTGCCAAGAGCCTTGTACTCCTGTGGATTGAAGCGCTTTGATTGCCGTGCCAAGAGCGCTCTACACCTGTAGACTGAAGTGCTTGAATTGCCGTGCCAAGAGTGCTTTACACCCGTGGACTGAAGCGCTTAAATTGCCGTGCAAAGAGCGCTTTACACCTGTGGACTGAAGCGTTTGAATTTCCGTGCCAAGAGCACTTACACATGTGGACTGAAGCGCTTGAATTGTTGTGCCAAGAGCGCTTTACACCTGTGGACTGAAGCACTTGAATTGCTGTGCCAAGAGCGCTTTACACCTGTGGACTGAAGCGCTTGAATTGCTGTGCCAAGAGCTCTTTACACCTGTGCTCTGAAACGCCTTTGATCGTCGCGCCAAGGCCGCTGTACTCTGGAAAATGAAAATGCTTTGCTTGTTGTGCTAAGGGATGCTTCACATCTGGAAGTAAGGACTTCCTCCAAAATTGGATTCATCAAGGCCTTACCGCTACGAGTATGACCTACTCGTTTTTGAATTCACCATGGAAACAAGTATACTTCGATTGGATGTCACTCTGCCATGCAGAAACTCTGCTCTTCTTCAGAGAAACCCCCACGAGGTCTGACTGCATCGAAGTCTTCAAAATAGTGAGCAACGTGCTTGGGTGTGGCTGGGCTTTATAGGCCTGCCACACTCCAAGATGGCTGCTGCCTCTAAAAACATGGAAATTGTAGTCCCTTCTTGGAATAGCACTGATAAGTGCATCTTGTCCACCAATGTCCTGAATCTGCAGCTCTATGAGCTTTGCCACAGGACAGACGATGCTGATGTCCACCTTTGGAACAAGAGAGGATGACAAGTGGTGCGCATAAAGCGCCGCAGAGCCGCGCAGCGGAGTTTCGGAAAGGACCTGGACCGCGCATGGCCTTATTCCTGACGCCTCCCTGTGGTAGTTTGGGTTACCCCTTTTTTTGTGTACTTTTTGACTTTTGCTTTATTAAGTGAGACTTGGCAGTATTTGTTTAGGTTTATGTAACACAATTTTGTGGTTTCGGATTTTCTATATTTGGCCTTGCGTTATTTTCCATTTTCCATATATATGAACCAATTACTTGATAGGGGACCCCGTTTTTATATTTAGGAGACTCCAACATTTCCAATTAGTCATTGTTTTATAGGGAATAACTTTTGCGGTTTTGTATGATATTTGCACCATACTATTTGTCAACCTGTCATTTGATATCTATTAATATTTAGTCTTGGTGAACATTATCACAATTCTCTGCATGCCTTAGTATTTTCACCTCCTTCGCTCCCCTCCCCAGGTTTGGACTTGGTATGGTCTTTATCGGATCTCTGTTTGGCATGTTGTGGCATGTTATTGATCTGTTTTGGCATGTTGTTTTTAAGTGCGTGTCCCTCCTTGGTTTCCATTTACATTTATATTCGTGATTTGGTTATACGTTTCAAGGTTGTTTAGATTTCCCCTCTTTTCTGTTTGCTTCACATAAGCCGCTCATGAAATATCCAGGAATATTGATAATCTTGTAAAATAGTTCAAGATGGTCGCCACAGGACACGGGTTACCGACACATGCCAGTTTTGTCCGTTCTTTGTGTTTATGGTACATTCAACTGATCGGTGTGGCGTCCATACAATTTCTGGACGCCACACATTTCTTGGAACTCTCAACTTGTCTGGTAAGTTCTGCTCCAGGTGCTCGTTCCTTCTTTGTATCCAAGTGTTTTTAAAAAATTTTAGACGTCTTTCCAAATGGCCCCCCTGCTTTAGTGTGTGTTATCTCTTGTGTGTTTTTTAGCTGTGCCTCACCAAGAGAAAGTTCACAGTACATGTTGAACGTTTTGACACATATTTTCTAGGTTATTCAAATTGTCCCCCTTTTTCTGTCTGACTCACCTTAGCCGCTCATATACTATGCACGAGCATTGGTTAATTATGATACGTGTCTTAAGATGGCCTCCATAGGACATAGGCTTCCCTTACACACAAGTTTTGTCCGTTCTCTGTGTTTACGGTACGTTTAATTGATCAGTGTGGCGTTCACACACTTTCAGGATGCCACACATTCTTTGGATCTCTGAATTCGTCAGGTAGCTCTGCTCCAGGTGCTTGTTCTTTTGTTGCATCCAAGCAGGTTTTTTATTCTGTCACAACTCTTAAATAGGCCCCCTGTCACAGTGTCCTTTCCTCGGGATCTGCACGTTGCTGAACAAAAGGCCACCTCCCGGCGTCACCAACTCAGAAAGATATTATAGCACTGAGTTATGATGAAGCCAGTCGGGGGGAAGGGAATTAGGGTAGGGAACAGCAGGGAGAGAAAGATCGGAAAAGAAAAGGTTAGAACAAATATGCACTTACCCATTCAAAGCAGTATAACTCATCAATTGACTCTTGAAAATAAAGGCGTCTCCATGAATATCAGATTGAGACCCTTTTAAGAAATGAGGGCGAAGCCCCTTCTTTGAATCATGGAACAAGAACAAACTACAACCTCTGCAACAGCTTTGGACTATAGTCATACTCTGAATATCAACCCTGTAAATACTATGCATTCATAACATAAACGTTAGATCATGACCCAGAAATTCGCTAAGACTTAAATATGTATCTCACATATTATGCTTTCCAAAAAAGAACAATGAAAACTATAATTTGCTTATCTCCAGAATGTTTTCACATTAACAACTATAGACCTGAAAGTTTTTACTCATCGAACTTGAAGCGCTTTAATTATAATACCAGGAAGCGCTTTTACTTGTCTTGCCTGAAGCGCCACGCTCGTTATGCTAAGGGGGCGCTTTACTCATGTGGCCTGAATCACTTTGATTGTTGTGCCAAGAGCCTTTTACTCCTGTGGATTGAAGCGCTTTGATTGCCGTGCCAAGAGCGCTTTACACCTGTGGACTAAAGCGCTTGAATTGCCGTGCCAAGAGCGCTTTACACCTGTGGACTAAAGCGCTTAAATTGTTTTGCCAAGAGCGCTTACACCTGTGGACTGAAGCGCTTGAATTGTCATGTCAAAAGCGCTTTACACCTGTGGACTGAAGTGCTTGAATTGCCGTGCCAAGAGCTCTTTACCCCTGTGATCTGAAACGCCTTTGATCGTCGCGCCAAGGCCGCTGTACTCTGGAAAATGAAAACGCTTTGCTCGTTGTGCTAAGGGGTGCTTCACTTCTGGAAGTAACAACTTCCTCCAAAACTGGATTCATCAAGGCCTTATCGCTACGAGCACAACCTACTTGTTTTTTAATTCACCATGGAAACAAGGATACTTCGATTGGATGTCACTCTGCCATGCAGAAACTATGCTCTTCTTCAGAGAAACCCCCACGAGGTCTGACTGCATCGAAGTCTTCAAAATAGTGAGCAACGTGCTTGGGTGTGGCTGGGCTTTATAGGCCTGCCACACCCCAAGATGGCTGCTGCCTCTAAAATCATGGAAATTGTAGTACCTTCTTGGAATAGCACTAAGTGCATCTTGTCCACCAATGTCCTGAACCTGCAGCTCTATGAGCTTTGCCACAGGGCAGACGATGCTGAAGGGCACCTTAGGAACAAGAGAGGATGACAAGTGGTGCGCATAAAGCGCAGCAGAGCCACGCAGCGGAGTTTCGGGCAGGACCTGGACCGCGCATGGCCTCATTCCTGACACCTCCCTGTGGTAATTTGGGTAACCCCTTTTTTTGTGTACTTTTTGACTTTTGCTTTATTAAGTGAGACTTGGCAGTATTTGTTTAGGTTTATGTAACACAATTTTGTGGTTTCGGATTTTCTATATTTGGCCTTGCGTTATTTTCCATTTTCCATATATATGAACCTATTACTTGATAGGGGACCCAGTTTTTATATTTAGGAGACTCCAACATTTTCTATTATTAATTGTTTTATAGGGAATAACTTTTGCGGTTTTGTATGATATTTGCACCATGCTATTTGTCAACCTGTCATTTGATATCTATTAATATTTAGTCTTGGTGAACATTATCACAATTCTCTGCATGCCTTAGTCTTTTCTCCTCCTTCGTTACCCCCCCCCCCAGGTATGGTCTTTATCGGATCTCCTCACAGGAATCATTGATCGGTTTCTACTTAATTTGTAGACAAATTTATTACTAATGAGGTGAGTATTGTTTGCTCATTTATATACTTTCTTACTGAGGTCCCTGATTTCTACATTTGATTTCAATATTATATATTCTATCTAGAATAAGGAGATTTCTTACTTATGGGCCTGATGTCGCTCTTGTGTTACTTATGTCTTACACCTAACCAGGTTCCAAGGTTTAAATATAAATTCCTTGGTGTTAGAAATGGGGTCTTTGGTTCACAGTCAGGTTACCCCCTGTTCAAGCAAGGACCCCCACTCTAGTCAGGGTAAAAGAGAATCACCCTCAGCTAACCCCTGCTTTCCCCCTTGGTAGCTTGGCAGAGCAGTAGTCTCAACTTCAGAGTGCTAGGTGTAAAGTATTTGTACCAAAACACACAGTAACTTAATGAAAACACTACAAAATGACACAACACCAGTTTATAACAATAGGAAATATTTATCTAAACAAAACAAGACCAAAACGACAAAAGTCCGACATACACAAGTCAAGTTATGAATTTTTAAAGATTAAGCTCAAAAATACCGCTTAGAAACACAAAATGCTTCGATGAGGTGTTAACACAGAGTTGTGACAGAGTTGTTCCCAACAAGCCGACACCAGCGGCGCCGGACACGGAGTCGCGTAGACCCCCCGAGTAGAGAACCTTTGGTGAAGAGTGAAAACAAGTCGAAGCGCGAAGTTGGGGATCATGGCGTCTGTGCGAAATGTTGAATCCGCTCACTTCGAGCGGCGTCGGTCTCGACGTGGTGCGTCGACTTCCACAGAGTTGCAGACTTCAGTGGGGCTGCGGCGCCGTTAGGCCTGCGAAGGTCGTTGCGTTCCAGCAAAGATCACGGAGTCAGTTGCAGGCGGCGTCACCGGATTCAGCAGCGGCGTCGGTCCGAAGTCGTCCGAAGTAGATTTCCTTGGATTTCCACTAGCTTTCCTTTCAAGGGCCCAGGGACTGGATAGGGCACCACTTTTCAGAGCAGGAGACTCTCCAGAGACTCCAGGTGCTGGCAGATAGAAGTCTTTGCTGTCCCTGAGACTTCAAACAACAGGAGGCAAGCTCTAACTCAAGCCCTTGTAGATTTCTTCACAAGATGGACGGCACACAAAGTCCAGTCTTTGCCCTCTTACTCTGGCAGAAGCAGCAACTGCAGGATAGCTCCACAAAGCACAGTCACAGGCAGGGCAGCACTTCTCCTCAGCTCTTCAGCTCTTCTGCAGGCAGAGGTTCCTCTTGTTTCCAGAAGTGTTCTAAAGTCTGTGGTTTTGGGTGCCCTTCTTTTACCCAATTTCTCCTTTGAAGTAGGCCTACTTCAAAGTAATCTCTCTTTTGAATGTGAAATCCTGCCTTGCCCAGGTCAGGCCTCAGACACTCACCAGGGGGTCGGAGACGGCATTGTGTGAGGATAGGCACAGCCCTTTCAGGTGTAAGTCACCACTCCTCCCCTCCCTCCTAGCACAGATGGCTCATCAGGAAATGCAGACTACACTTCAGATCCCTTTGTGTCACTGTCTAGTGTGAGGTGCAACCAGCCCAACTGTCAAACTGACCCAGGCAGGGGACCCACAAACAGGCAGAGTCACAGAAATGGTATAAGCAAGAAAATGCTCACTTTCTAAGTGGCATTTTCAAACACACAATCTTAAAATCAACTTTACTAAAATATGTATTTCTAAATTGTGAGCTCAGAGACCCCAAACTCCACATGTCCATCCGCTCCCAAAGGGAATCTACACTTTAAATTTAATCAGATATAAAGGTACCCCCCATGTTAACCTATGAGAGGGACAGGCCTTGCAACAGTGAAAAACACATTTAGCAATATTTCACTGTCAGGACATATAAAACACATTACTATATGTCCTACCTTAACCATACACTGCATCCTGCCCTTTGGGCTACCTAGGTCCTCCCTTAGGGGTGCCTTACATGTAAGAAAAGGGATGGTTTAGGCCTGACAAGTAGGTACACTTGCCAAGTCGAATTTACAGTTAAAACTGTACACACAGACACTGCAGTGGCAGGTCTGAGACATGATTACAGAGCTACTTATGTGGGTGGCACAACAAGTGCTGCAGGCCCACTAGTAGCATTTGATTTACAGGCCCTGGCACCTCTAGTGCACTTTACTAGGGACTTACTAGTAAATCAAATATGCCAACCATGGATAAACCAATTACATATAATTTACACTGAGAGCATATGCACTTTAGCACTGATTAGCAGTGGTAAAGTTCTCAGAGTTCAAAAGCCAACAGCAACAGGTCAGAAAAAATAGAAGGCAGGAGGCAAAAAGATTGGGGATGACCCTGCATAAGCAAAAAAGTCCAACACTTGGCTTTCTCTATGCTGCTCTCTCGGGTTCCTTCAGGAAGTTGTTTAGATGGTTTCATCTCCTTTCTGCACTTTTTATGGAAATCATTTTTAGTCGAACATATCTCTCTACTTCAGTTCGGGTTCAGTATTAATTCTTTTTCCCTCTTTTTTTCTTTTTCTCTTTTTTCTTTTTCCTTTTTTCTTCTCTTTTCTTTTCTTATTTTTTGCATGGTTTACTTACCTGGTAAGGAGTTGCCAGATCACACGTGTGTCTTTGACGGGTCTTTCCTTTTCCTTTTTTTGGGGGGGTGTCTCACCACCGGCCCTTCACTTTGGATGGACAACACTTCAACACTATGGTGGTCATTACAACATTTGCGGTAAAAGCCACTTACTGCCATACAGAAGACCGCCAACACACCGCCACGGCCGCGGAAATCTGCCACAGCTATTATGACCCACAGCTCGGAAGCTGCCAAAATTCAGACACCCACACAAGTCCGCCACACCAAAGGTCAGTGATAAACTGGCGAAAACAAAACCTCCACCGTCACGCCAACAGAAATACGCCCACACTATCACGACACACAAATCCACGCAGCGGTCTTTCAACTGCGGTATTCCATTGGCGGTACACACCGCTGCGCTCAAAATACACACACATTTACAAAACACAGCCACATTGGACAATTCAAAATACACACACCTGATACACATACACACACCACTCCCACACACCCATTACAATATAAAACACACACCCACATCACCCACAAACCCCTACGACAACAGTTACCGAGAGAAGGGCAGAGAGACACCACAAACAACTACCAAGCATCCACAAGCACACACTACTTTCACCCAGAGAACTTCCACGCACCTCACACAACCCACCACTAAATATCACCTCACTTATCACTACACACCCCACCCCACACATCACCCACACCACCCCATGGCACGGCAAAGACACCCTAGGTTCTCTGAGGAGGAGCTCAGGGTCATGGTGGAGGAAATCGTCCGGGTAGAGCCACAGCTATTCGAATCCCAGGTGGAGCACACCTCCATCACTAGGAATATGGAGCTATGGCACAGAATAGTGGACAGGGTCAAGGCAGTGGGACAGCACCCAAGAAATTGGGTTGACATCAGGAAGAGGTGGAACGACCTACAGGGGATGGTGCGTTCCATGGTCTCAAGACACCACCTTGCGGTTCAGCGGACTGGCGGCGGACCCCCGCCTCCTCCCCCACAACTAACAACATGAAAGGAGCAGGTCTTGGCGATTCTGCATCCTGAGGGCCTCGCAGGAGTAGATGGAGGAATGGACTCTGGTAAGTCAAATCTTAACTATTACATCCCCCACCCTACCTGCATGCCATCACATACCCCCACCCTCACACACATATGTAATAAACATCCTTTTACACCCCTGCAGGACCCCTACCCAATGTCACCGGACAGGAGGGTCCACACATGTCCACACCACCAACAGAAGAGGCCCACAGTGATGACAGCAGCTCTATCCAACTGGATCTACATGACCAGCCCGGCCCATCGGGGACCTCGGGACAGTCGGTTCCCCTCACACAGTCCCAGGCCACTACAGAGCTTCCCCCTCTGGAAACACCAGCACAGCACTCACCCAGTGGGCCCATACCTCTGTCCCCAGGACGCGTCAATCAGCAGTGTGTCCACCACTACAGGGAACCCAGGCTAAACCACCACCCCAACAACACCAGGGACCTGGGGACAGTGGTAGTGGGCACACGGTCCAGGGGACGGAGGCCCAGGAACACAGGGGAACTGGGAGGGCTGCTGTGCAACAGGGGGAAGACAGGCCAAGGGAACCCACTCTCCACGAGGCCCTCTCCAACATCATGGGAGCCTACCACCACTCCCAGGAGACGATGGCAACGGTACTGGCCAAGTTTCAGGAGACCCAGCGCCTGCCGGAGGAACAGTATTTGGGCTTCAGGGAGGAACACAGAGCCATCAATTCCACCCTTGTAGGGGTGCTGAAGGAAGTACTCAACACCAGGAGGGACACTGTGGCACAACAAGGGGCCCCTGACACTAGCCTGGACGATGAACTGCGCACCACCTCTGTCGGCGCTAGTGAACAGGAGGTACCCCCACAGGACTACCACACCAGCACCCCACCCCCTGCAGAGGGAGAACCTCCCCACAAGCGGTCCCTGAGATCCAGGACAAAGACAGAGAACGATGCCAAGACCACCCCCAAGAAATGAGACCACCCTGAATGTCATCTGTCTGTCCCACTTTGTCACCCTGTCCATCCCCAAACTGCCCCAGCTCCATTTCCTATGCCCATTTGGGCAATGCACCTGTGAGACTAATAGACTGAACTCTGCCATGCACATTCCTCCACCATCACCCCTCACCATTTTACAAACCCCACCAATATTGAGCACTTAAATAAACACCCTTGAAGCACAAAACAATCCGAAGTCATTCTGTGATTTCGAAACAGTGTATTAGCAATTAAAGTGTCAAAATGCTCTTTCATATGTAATGTCAACATACCTATGTCAAACAGCTCTATTCCATGAGGAAACAAAGCAGATGTCACGCAGTGGGACCCGCAACTGTCAAATCGTAAGGGAAAGTGACAACTCAGTGACCATACACTGGGTGAAAACGACAGACAGTAGAGAGGTAGTAGTGTTAAAGTACATGTAGTAGGCAGGTTTGTATTCTTACCTGTGTCTCACTGGAAATATTGCAGGATCACCGAGTTCCTGTTGTCTATGTCCTCTTCTTCTGCTTCCTCATCTTCACTGTCCACAGGCTGCACAGCTGCAACAACACTGCCATCTGGACCATCCTCCTGCAGAAAAGGCACCTGTCATCGCAAAGCTAAGTTGTGAAGCATACAGCAGGCCACGATGATCTGGCACATCTTCTTTGGTGAGTAGAATAGGGATCCACCTGTAATATGGAGGCACATGAACCTTGCCTTCAGGAGGCCGAAGGTCCGCTCTATTATCCGCTGAGTTCGCCCATGGGCCTCATTGTAGCGTTCCTCTGCCCTTGTCCTGGGATTCCTCACTGGGGTCAGTAGCCATGACAGGTTGGGGTAACCAGAGTCACCTGCAAATGGCGAGGGACAACTGTTAGACATGCACTAACCTGTAGGGATATCCCCAGACAACCATTCCCACAGACTTGCTTCCAAGTGCTCACCTAATAGCCACACACAGTGCCTCTGGAGTTGACCCATCACATAAGGGATGCTGCTATTCTGCAGAATGTAAGCGTCATGCACTGAGCCAGGGAACTTGGCATTAACATGGGAGATAAACCTGTTCACTCCTGCGGGGGGGTACCAAAGCCACATGGGTCCCATCAATGGCACCTATGATGTTGGGGATATGTCCCAGGGCATAGAAGTCTCCTTTCACTGCAGGCAAATCCTCCACCTGAGGGAAAACGATGTAGCTCTGCATGTGTCTCAGCAGGGCAGACAGCACTCTGGACAACACGTTGGAAAACATAGGCTGGGACATCCCTGATGCTATGGCCACTGTTGTTTGAAATGACCCACTTGCAAGGAAATGGAGTACTGACAGCACCTGCACTTGAGGGGGGATTCCTGTGGGATGGCGGATAGCTGACATCAGGTCTGGCTCCAGCTGGGCACACAGTTCCAGGATTGTGGCACGGTCAAGCCTGTAGGTGATGATCTCATGTCTTTCCTCCATTGTCGACAGGTCCACCAGCCATCTCCTCACATGTCCCAGCGCACAGTGCCTATGAAGGACAACAGCGAGCACAGAGTCAACCAACTCAGAGATACGTACCCACAGCTTACACAGAACACAAATCATAATCTGATATTTGGCCTGTATGAGTGTTAAGGCAAGGCCTAGGTATGTGTAACGCAGTTAAAAATTAAGCCACGTGGGCCCCTGAAATGGTGGCCGCCTGACCTGTAAAGTGGGACAATGGGATGTGAGTTAACTGCGCTGGCGTTGTACACCGTCGCGGTAGGAGTTCGAAGACCGCGGCGCAATGCTGCATTGGTTAACATTGGACCCTATAGGTCCCAGGAGCCAATGACGATGTACGCCGGTGGTGACGGTACGCACCGCCGCGGACGTGACCACCATTTTCTATCTGTTCAATCACTCGATACCTGATCTTCAACAGGAGAGGACCTACACTGCAAGTGCTGCTGTGACCTCGGTCTGGAAGAGACAATGGCTCGTGCATCTGGGGAAAGGGCCCCTGCCTTCACATCGGAGGAGTTGGAGAAACTCGTGGATGGGGTCCTCCCCCAGTACACGCTACTCTACGGTCCTCCAGACAAACAGGTAAATACACTGGGAGCATGCTATATGGGCTATGCCTGTGTGGAGTGGGGTGGATGAAAGATGGGCAGGGAGGATTGAGGCGTGCATGAAACGACGGTGAGTGCATGTGCATCATGGCAAGGGTAGGGATGGGGGCCAATGACTGTGACAGTGCATTTGGTAATAACTTTTCTTTTCCCCCTGTACAATTCATGTAGGTCAGCGCCCACCAGAAAAAAGATATTTGGCGTGCCATCGCCAAGGACGTCCGGACCCTGGTGGTCTACCACATACAGAGCACCCACTGCCATAAGAGATGGGAGGACATTTGCCGCTGGAGCAAGAAGACAGCGGAGGCCCAGCTGAGGATAGCCTCCCAACGTGGGAGGGGTGCCCATTGCACCATGACCCCCCTGATGTTCGGGATCCTGGTGGTGGCGTACCCGGAGTTGGATGGGCGCTTGAGAGCATCACAGCAGCCACAAGGGGGTGAGTACACTCTCATTCTGCTGATTTTGCGCGAAGTGGAGGTGTCTGGGTGGGGGAGGTGGGCTTTGGGTTTCCCTAGGCCAGGGCGAGTGTGCTAGTTAGGTCCCCTTGTTCTGGCAGACCCTGTGGCACCCCAAACCCACCTGTGTGCAGTGCCAAGTACACCTAGCCAGGCGCCTGTGTCATCCATGTGTGCAGATGTCGTCCATAGCCTTGTACGTCATGTCCCAGGGATTGAACAGTGGAGGCCAAGTCAGCGGCATAGTGCATGGGGCTTCTGTGTCTGTCGTGTCCGCCAACGGTAGCGTTAATGCATGCACTCAACATGTCTTTCTTCTGTCGTCCCCCCCTTTTTGTGGGCTCCCTGTTCTTGTGTACATTAGCATCATCAGGCGGAGGAGCATTGGCACCAGAGCAGGAGGAAGCTGCATCCCACATGGCCCTGGAGGGCGAAACTACGGACTCTGAGTTCACCAGTGGGACGGAGGGCGAGGGGAGCTCCACGGCAGGGACAGGAGCTGACACCAGTGACACGGACTCATCCTCTGATGGGATCTCCATCGCCCCTACCAGCACCGCCCTCCTAGCAGCCCCTCAGGCTTTGCCCCGTGCCCGCTCACCCAGGAGGGTGGGCATCACCTTCTCCCCAGGCACCCCAGCCCCTGCCCCAGTCACCCCTACTGCCCTCAGTGAGGAGGCCTTTGACCTCCTCAGGTCCCTCACTGTTGGGCAGTCTACCATTTTGAATGCCATCCAGGGTGTAGAAAGGCAGTTGCAACAAACAAATGCATTCCTGGAGGGCATTTATTCTGGTCAGGCGGTCCTTCAGCGAGCTTTTCAGACTCTGGCCTCAGCACTGATGGCAGCCATTGTCCCTGTGTCTAGCCTCCCCCCTCCAACTTCCTCCACCCAGGCCCAATCCCCTCTACTTCAGCCTATCCCAAGCACACCTTAAACCAGCATGCACACACGTCGTCAACACACAAGGGAAGCTCTGTCAAACATAAGCACCACACATCCCGCAGGCACTCACGCAAGCATCACACATATGCAGACACACCTACATCCGCTGTCTCCAATGTGACCACCTACTCCTCGTCTCCATCCTCCCACCCTGTCTTGTCTACACTCACACCTGCATGCACTACATCTACAGCCACTACTTCCATTACCAGCACACCCACCACCACACCCCGCTCATGTGCAGTCACCACCCCCACTGACATTCACATATCCCCTGTGTCCTCTCCCAGTGTGTCTGTGACGCCCCCTCCCAAGATACACAAACGCAGGCACACACCCACCCATCAGCCATCCACCTCACGACAGCCTCCAGCGCATGCACCTTTACCCAAAGTCAGCAACGAACACCTCCTACAACCACAACCTCTTCCTCCACTCCCAAACCCCCTCCAGCTACCCGTCCCAGTGTTCCCCAAAAACGTTTCCTGTCCAACCTTGACCTCTTTCCCACACCTCCCCCACCCCGTCCATCTCCTAGGGCCCAACTCTCCAGGTCCAAACCTAGCACCTCAGCCACAACATCTCCGGGACCAGTGGTGCCTGTAGTCACCGGAATCTGGAGTGCACCAGCCACCAGGGCAGCCAGTGTGGCACGGAGCCACAGCACAGACAGTCCCCCACATGTCAAGCATCAAAAGTTGGCCAGTGCCCGGCGGGAGAGGAGGAAGACTCCAGCCACCAAAGCCGCTCCCAGGGGTACAGGTGGGAGTGTGGATTCAGCTGCGACACCTTCCAAGGTGGGGAAGGGCCACAAGAAAGTCAGCAAGGCTGGGAAAAGCAGCACGGCGGAGAAGACCGCCATCATCCCCGCTGCCCAGAAGGCGACTGCCACCAGCCCTGCTGCCCAGGAGGCCACCGCCATCATCCCCGCTGCCCAGTAGGCCACCGCCAGCACCAGCCCTGCTGCCCAGGAGGCGACCACCACCAGCCCTGCTGCCCAGGAGGCGACTGCCACCAGCCCTGCTACCCAGGAGGCCACCGCCATCATCCCCGCTGCCCAGGATGCCATCGCCAGCACCAGCCCTGCTGCCCAGGAGGCCACCGCCACCAGCCCTGCTACCCAGGAGGCCACCGCCACCAGCCCTGCTGCCCAGGAGGCCACCGCCATCATCCCCGCTGCCCAGTAGGCCACCGCCAGCACCAGCCCTGCTGCCCAGGAGGTGACCGCCACCAGCCCTGCTGCCCAGGAGGCGACTGCCACCAGCCCTGCTGCCCAGGAGGCGACCGCCACCAGCCCTGCTGCCCAGGAGGCCACCGCCACCAGCCCTGCTACCCAGGAGGCCAACGCCACCGGCACAGCTGCCCAGGAGTCTCCGCCAGCACCAGCCCCGCTGGGCCATGAAGGACCGCCAGCACCAGCCCCCCTAGGCCATGAAGGACCGCCAGCACCAGCCCTGCTGGGCCAGACAGGACCGGCAGCACCAGCCCCGCTGGGCCAGACAGGACCGCCAGCACCAGCCCGCTGGGCCAGACAGGACCGCCAGCACCAGCCCCGCTGGGCCAGACAGGACAGCCAGCACCAGCCCGGCTGGGCCAGACAGGACCGCCAGCAGTGGAGTCACTGCAAAGGACCCCGCCGCAACAAGCACCGCTGAACAGGGAACCGCCACCACAAGCACCGCTGAACAGGGCACCGCCGCTACAAGCACCGCTGAACAGGGCCCACCACCACAAGCACCACTGAACAGGGCACCGCCGCCACTAGCACCGCTGAACAGGGCACCGCTTCCACTAGCACCGCTGGCCCATGGGCGCCAAGGGCACTGACGCTACTGAGTCCGTCACGAGCAGGATGAAGCACTCTGGGCTCCAAGCCCCCTTCAGAAGCAGTGGAGATTCACATCCACTACCTCAGTCCTTGGCAGGATGAAGCACTCTGGGCACCAAGCCCCCTCCAGAACCAGTGGAGATTCACATCCACTACCTCAGTCATTGGCAGGATGAAGCACTCTGGGCACAAACCCCTCTCCAGAACCAATGGAGTATCACATCCACTACCTCTGTCCTTGGCAGGATGGAGCACTCCGGGCACAAAGCCCCCTCCAGAACCATTGGAGAAAGGCATCCACTTGAGAGACTGTGACTTTGCACTCCCCAGGATAAAGCAGTGGGCAAACCACCCACTAGTTAGACTTGAGAGACTGTGGCTTTGCACTTCCCAGGATGGAACAGTGGGCAACCCACCCACTGTAGAGACTTGAGAGACTGTGGCTTTGCACTCCCCAGGATGGAACAGTGGGCAAACCACCCGCTGTAGAGACTTGAGAGACTGTGGCTTTGCACTCCCCAGGATGGAACAGTGGGCATGTGGCCCCCTCGTGGATTTGGCTTCATGCACTCAACCGGCTGAGGGGCCCCCCCTTTCCCTTCCCACTGAGGTGCCTGTTTTATTGCTATCTGATGCCCTGCAGTGTTCTCTCCGTCATGGTCGGGGATTGAGTGTAGGCCTCGCCCATACAGTGTGGGCCCAGTGTTCCACGGACTTCAATGGAGCACTACCTGGACTACTATTCTTGGTGTATATTTTGTTTATAGTGTATATATATATATTTTTTTTTTTTTGCGTCATGGATTTTAATATATTACGATGGTTACACTCATTTCCATTTGTCTTTGCATTCTTCCGGGGGGGGTTGGAGGGTGTAACTGTAATGTATCAATATGTATTAGTGTGTGTTGTCGTGGGTGAGGGTGGGGGTGGAGGTGTTGCGTATTGTGTGTGTGTGTGCCCCTGTTTTTTCCCTCCCCCCTCCCCTGTGTCGTAGGTGCAGTACTCACTGTGGTCTTCGCTGCCGGCGTTCGTGCTCCTGGTAGAGGAGCAAGAAGATAAGGGCTGGCAGGATCTGGAGCTCGGGGTCCATGACATCTGGATTCCTCGTGGGGTGTGTAGAGGTAAGCGTTTTCCCTTCGAAGTCCTTTTTCCACCGTGTTTTTGTTAGTGGGGAATCCACCCCGGAAAAGGTAGTGGATTGGTAGGTTGTGATACTGTGGGCGGTACATTGTCCTCCGCCTGTCTGTTGATGGTGACCGCCGCGCTGTTTGTTTGTACCGCCACAGCAGTCTGAGTGTTAAAGTGGCTGTTTCTGTTGGCGGTTTCCGCCACGGTCGTGATTCCTTTTTTTTTCCGCCGGCCTGTTTGCAGTTTTACCGCCGCTTTAACACCGACCTCCAGGGTTGTAATGACCACCTATGTTTGGATTTGTGGACAGTATGCCATCATCCTCTACACTTGCATATAAGGTTTGTCACACATATTATTATGTATTTTTATAGCCTTGAAAAAGTCACGAATGTGACGAAACACGTTGGCTGTGATTGTGGAATCATATTCACTTTGCTACAATGATGTCCATGCCAACAATAAATTGATCTCACTACAATTAAACCTACTTGAATTACCTTGTTATTGTGGATTGCTCAAGAGTGCTGCGGTATCTTTAGGACTTTATGCATGGTGTCACCTTGGAGGCACCATTGTATTTTTTCGGGTAGTAAAGCATACATTACTGTTCAGCACCACATATCATTTTACTCTGAATATTTTGATTCTAATCATAACAGTCTATTACTTTGGATAAACTATAAGAAGTCCACCCACTGGACCACTACTACCTAAATTCTGTATGTACACCTTGCAGGAGAGTTTGGTGGGCTCCTATTATTGTAAACGTTTTAAATGCTGCGATGATTGCAAGGATCCCTCCCACGTGGAAATCTGCCTGAATCGTTCCAGTATTTAAAAAGGAAATCGCAGCGACCCTAAGTACTATCACCCTATCTCACTGTTAGACTCTTTGGTGAAAATTTTGGGGCACATTGGTTTACGGCATATTGAGACTGTGGTAGAGCATGATCTTATGAGCCGGTGCAGTATGGGTTCAGGGAAGGGCTGGGCTGGGGACTCAGGAACAGTGTTTAAATCCACTTTTGCTGATTGGTAAATATATGATTGTGAAAAGGGGCACTCTTTATCTGGCTTTCATGGATCTTAGCTGTGCTTTTGACAGGGTAAATCACAGTTAGCTGTGGGACGTTTTATCCAAGATGGGGCTGGCGAGCACAATTGTTTAGCTTTTACGAAAGATTCACTCTGGTACAAATGCTTTTGTGAGATATGGGATAAAGGGGGAATGCACAGATCCTTTCAAACATCCATCGAGGAGTAAGATAGATTGCCCCCAAGCTGTTTCTCTTGTATACCAATGGCCTGCATGAATTTCTAGTAGATAGATGCAAGGATGTCCCCAGAATTAATAGGAAGAGTGTGCTGTCTCTGTTTTATGCTGATGATGCAGTGCTGCTGGCCCACACCATGAATGGCCTATGATCAGCGGTAAGGCTTATGTGGATTTTATAACTGATCTAGACTTAGAGGTGAACATTGGCAAAACCCATTATATGGTTTGTGGTAAGCCTCGGAGTAAATTTCGGGTTGTGGCAATAAAAGGCAAACAAATTAGTAGGGTGCAGGATTTTCCATATATTGGATTGACTTTTGATGACAAAGGTCTTTGGGTTCCTTGCATCGCTAGCCGATTTTAACGTTTTAATGCTGCTGTAGGTGCCACATTTGACTTTTCAGAAAGTGTTGGAAATAAGCCTAATTTACCCCTTCTTGATGTGTATAGGCGTAAATGCCTTCCGGTTTTATTGTACAGGGCCACAATTTGGGGTTATTCTTGTAGTATGGTGCCCCAAAATGAGGAGAATCGCTTCTGCAGAAGGTTACTAAGAGTTGGGCCCAATACATCTGGGCTTTGTCTGCATGAGGAATTGGATTTGGAGCTTATTGGTGACAGCATTAAGATTGTGCCCCATCTTTTGCGAGTTTCGGTGTGGACAAATTAATGCCCCACCCTAAATAGGGAGGTGATCCAAGACTGCTTGACCTGTGATCTCGGCCTAGCTATCCCCTGGTTACAGTATATGAAACAAACTGTCACTCTTTTGGGTTGCCTGGAAATTGTTAGTGCCCCACAATGTTTAAGATGATCCGCTAAGCAGTGGGTGGGTGAAGAAGGATTTTAACCAACTTATGATGGGTGACAGGGAAGCAGTTGAACTAGTGAAATCGTCTGTGAGGGATTTTCTAATGTTAAAGATGCACCCGAAGCCTGAGTTTTATCTTTTGGTGGTCCACAATGTATGGGAAAAGGTGCTTGTTTTGGTACAATAAAATGTAATCTGTGCTTTCTGCTCGGTCAGTGGAACCCAAAAACTATCCTTAATTGCCAGTGTGATGGTGCTTCTCCACGGACCCTACTCCATTTTACTCTTTTTTTGTGAGTTTTGTGCTCCCTTTAGACATCACTGAAAAGGAGACATCTCCTCAAGCCCCGTCCAACCATCCATTAGCCAGTCCGTTAGAGCCCTGCTCTACCAGGAGACACTGCTCCAAAAAGACAAACTCAACCCTTAACCACCAAGTCATTATGACCAGGGGACCTTGAGGAAGCACGTAATCATTGGACTCTCTGTTATAATTGCCGGCCCACCTTTGTCCCAATTCACACTTTCCTACCCTGCCATAGTGCCCAGAATGTATTTCTCCTGCTCTGAAGGCCACTCTTTTCCAAATCACACAGTTTGTTGACCGATGTAATCCAATTATGCAAAACCAGAATCTGGGGAAGAGTCCATTTTAAACATATCTTTTCCCATGCTAAAAGAATAAAACAAATAGCATGTACCTCTGCTTTTTAACCAAATTTACTGACCAATCATCCCCCAAGTTAGTTCCAAATATTATTAACGGAAAGGTTACCTTTACTTCCGGGCTCACCAAACCCCTGAACACCCCCCATACATCTGTCCAAAAAGGATCGAGCTCCAAAATATATGGATGCTGTCGGCCCTTTCTTGAATACATCATGGACAACATTGCTTTCCCTTCCCCAGGGCAGTTATCTTCAATAGTGACCAATATACCGTGTACAAGGTAAAAAGATGGCTCTTTTTTAATGAGGCAGATTTAACTGTAGCCCAAAGTGTAGCAAAAGATACTTGCCAGAGGTTGCTGATGTCCAGCGAAGTTATCTCTCTATTCCATTTCTTAGTTGGCAATAAGCAGGAGTCTTCTCCCACCTCCATTAACATCCAGTACCAAAGTGCGACTTCCTTACGATAAGCCTGGTTGTAGCATAGTTTCTCTTACCAAGTGTCATCTTTTTGCTCTACTTTGCCCAACTCGACAATTGATAATATTTAAACTTAGAAACCATGTTTCCTGCTAACTCTGTGAACATGCTCCACGATATCAACTCATGTTCTACAAAGATTTGCCCCATTTAACCACCCCTTTTCCTCGTAATGGAAGGGATAATTTTTCCTGAAGCCATTCCGGGGTGCCGGTGACACCCACACCAGCGCCAAGGCACTATAGTCCAGGATGCCTAGCTTTTGTCGTGTCTGGAACCATATCTTACATGCTGCACTACGGCACTTTAACATAAATGTCTTAAAGTACTTTGGGTGGCCATACTTATATAAAAAGTGATCACCTGCCTCCAAGATGCCATCAGTCATCACTTTATGGTACAGGGTATAACTAAGTTGATCATTCAATAACCTCCTAATATTTTTTCGCTGAAATGCCATGTAATACTTATACAGGTCCGGGGTGACTCTTCCCCCTTGATTCTTTTTCCTGGTCAACCTCCTCCAGGCAATTCAGACTGCCTTGGATGTCAACACAAAGGAAGTCAAATCCCCCTGCATTCTGCTAAACCATATTGCCTTAAATTCTAACAGGAGGGTGTTGAATGAAAAGGTGAATTGTGGTAGAATAAGCATTTTTAATATGTTAGATCTGCCTATCAAGGACAAAGGGAGGGCAGCCCAAATTCTTGTTAACTTCTTTGTTGATAACCATACTTTTATTAAAATTCACCCAAGCTGCCTCCTCTAAGTCTGCTGTGATCTGAAACCCCAGATATCCTTCTCTTTTTTTACCAGAGGAGAGTCATAGAGAATATTCCATCACATTATCTATGTCTTGTGTTGATTGACCAGGTACCTGGGCACCATACAAACTCTTACAAAACACACCAGATATTTGGGAGTGAACCTATCAAATCACTAGTGTATAACATGAGATCATCGGCATACAATGTCACTTTTTTCTCCCACCCTTTAAAACAAATAAGTGTTATGTTTGAGTGAGACCTGAACATAATCGTCAACAGTTATATATAGATACATCGAATAGGAGAGGAGAGAGAGGACAACCCTGTCGGGTACCTCTCTCAATTTTGACCTGTGTCATTAGTTTACTGTTTACCAGTATCCTAGCTACTGGGGTCCTTATACAATGCCTCAATTGCTTTAATAAAAGTGCCTTCTAAACCATTTTTCTCCATGATCTTGATAAAAAGGGCCAACTGACCAGATCAAAAGCTTTAGCAGCATCCATAGTAAGAATCGCAAGAGGATGACCATTCAATTGGGCGAGATCTATTGCATTAAACAATTCATGGGTTAATTCGAACAGCTGCCTACCTCTAATAAAGCCCTTCAGATCTCCATGAATCAATGTGTCAATTACCACAGCTAGTCTTTTTATCAAAATATGAATGTAGATTTTATAATCTGAAGTCAGCAAAGAGATGGGTCTATAAGATTCACATTGTGTTGGGTCTTTGTTTGGTTTCAGGATCAACGTAATCGTGGCCTCATTCCATGATCTTTGTATTGGAGAAAATCCCAAAAAGACTTCATTAATTAATTCTAGCATAATAGTGGTCACCTCATTTATGACTAGCTTATATAATTCGTTAGGTAGACCATCAGGGCCGGGAGATTTCCCCCTTTTTAAAAGCTTTATCGCTTGCCGCAACTCCTCCATAGTTATTCTCACTTCCAATTCCTGTTGTGCTGTCTCGACCAGGCATGGAAGCGAAATTCTGTTCAAATACCTCCTAACCTGATCATCAGTGGCCACTACATACTTCTTGTAGAGCTTCTGAAAGAAAGAGACAAAAACCTGCTCTATCTCTAATTCATCAGTGGTGCAGCCCAACTTACCTTCAATTTGGAGAGCTGTAATTCTATTCCTGGATTGATGTACCTCAGTTTTCCACGCTAAAAACTTGACGCACCCTTCTCCATACTCATAGTGTGCCCATCTTCTCCTGATCTTTTCTTCTAAGAATTCGTCTAATTCTGCCCTCGCTTTCTTCCGCTGACAGTCCCTTGTATTCCCTGATGAACCATTCACTTATCAAACTGAGACTTCCGAGATTGTTAACTCAAGGTCTTGAATCTGCCTCTTCTCTTCTCTGTGTTTATATGCAAAGATTCTAACTAATCTTCCTCTAATAAATGCCTTATAAGTATCCCATACTACCTGCAAAGAGGCAGACCTATGATTTATAGCAAAGAAGTCTTTAGAGTCTTGTTTTAACCCTTCAATAATTCTATCATCAGCGGGCAAAAACCCGATTTAGTGTCCACCTAGGGGAATTAGTCAATTTATCATAGCTAACGTGCACTTTAACAGCCGTATGGTCCGATAAGTGTCCCCGAGCATGGGCCACATATTTCACCCTCCCACAGAGACTATTATGGACCAAGACAAAGTCAGTCCTAGAACTGTGCCTGTATTTTTTGTTATGAAAGGTGAATCTAGGGCCCCCACTAGCTTGCCTTTGCCAAATATCTACCAAACACAGATCTTCCATTGCCTGCTTTACCCAATGCCTGGTTCTTGGGGAATTTACTTTGCCTCTGGAGGTGTATTTATCCAGAACTGGGTCCAACAGAATGTTAAAGTCACCTCCTAAAATCACTGGAAATTGAGAATGTGGTAGTTGATTATAAAGTGATTGAAAAGGTACTGGGTCGTCCAAATTAAGGCTGTAGTAGCCTGCAATCGCAAACCAGGTTCCACCAACTTTCATCTCTATTATCAGCCATCACCCCTTAGGATCCATGACCACCGTACTCAAAGTTGCCTTTATGGATTTTTTGGTTACGATAGCTATGCCTCCTACCACTTCCATCTGTTTTGTAACCACACAGAGGTCTATTTCATTTAAACTTTTCGAGTATTTCTCTCCAATCGCCTTGTAATAAATGAGTCTCTTGTAAAATGATCACTTCTTCATCTACCCTTCCTACCAACTCAAAGATTTTCCACCCTCGCCCTCCTACTCTAAGGCCATTAACACTCCATGACAAGACCCTCAAAAGGCCTGCACCGGTACTAAACATTATAGTGAAGGTGGAAATGTACACCAATAGGAACTAGCTAAAAGGTAACCTGCTTTGATATCTTAGATTCCCTGAGGACCATTTTATTTTTATTTTTTTCCTCCTCAAATGCTCCCACATCCAGTGCTACACTACTTACTCTAAAATTTAATTGTGACTCCCCCGAAGTTCCCCTCCCTCCTCCCTGAGGAACCTTCCCTGTTGTCATTGGAGTTAGGAATTCCTATTCGGACTGCCAGGAACCTCGGCAATACATTATAAAAGTTCACTCTACTGCCGTCATCTGCTCCAAAAAGGAATGCAGTTCCTTGGATTCTCTTATGTTATACATCTTATTGTTCCACATAATTCTGAGAGCTGTTGGAAATCGCATCTGCATATATTTCCCCAACTCCCATTGTCTATCCTGCGTTGCCCTAGACAGGTCTGACCTGATACGAAAAAAACAATCATCCTTGGTAAACTTGTTAGCTTTCAGAGCATCCGTAAAAAAAATTTCCTTTAGAGAGTAAGATCTAAAATTAACCAAAATTTTCCTGGGGGGTTTTCTGGCTGGAATCTTTCTATAAGGATCTCGATGTACTCGCTGAATATCATCCTCCAAATTCATATGGTGTAGGCCGGGAAAAATTCTCTTGATTAGCGATATCACAAAAGCTCTAATATCCTTCCCTTCGACCTCCTCAGGAAAGTTCAGAAATCTAATATTGTTGCGTCTCATGTTATTTTCTAAGCTCTCCAGCCTATCTTGTAGAAATTTCTCTCCTGACTTTAGTTGCTGAATATCTTGTTTTTTAGAGAATACCTGTTTATTCAACTTTTCAACCGCATTTTCTAAAAGCGTCACATTTTCTGTTAATGTATTTATTTTGGTTTCCATAATCTCACATGATGCTCTGATTCTTGCTTGGTTCTGCTCAGGGATCAAAAACGTTCCTCTGATCTCCTCAGTTAGCGAGGTAAGGAGATCAGAAATATTTGGAACGTCACTGTCTATAGACTGCGCATTATTGGGCAAAGCTGTAGGACTCGGACACAAGCCTGACATAGGGGTCTGAGCAGACCCCCCGTTCTCCTCAGGAGAAAGAGACATGCCTATACAATGATTTCCTGACAAGCCAGGTCCTTCTCCGCACTTCCCCCCTCATGATTTTCAATGGTCCCCTCCGTGGGCTCTGAAGAACAATCAGTGGTATTTTGCATAGCGCCCGGCCCTCTATGCCCCACTTTGAAGAGCGAAAATAAGAGAGATGCTATAGAGGGAGTCCTTGCTGCAATATTCCCTTCCACATACTCCAGGCAGCCCCTGTGGATTAACTGCTTCGATGTATCATTGGTATGGCCTGTCCCTTCTGGCTAATCAGGGTTTTGCAGTGCCTCTATAACTCCTTGCAGGGTTATTGGAGTTTTATTGCTGCCTCCCTCCTTACCTTTGCACCGCTCCTAAGGGTAGCGTGTTACATTCTGGAGGGTCTCCTCGGGCACTTTCCGTCCTCGCACTCAACTCGGCGTCATTCCTCTAGTGCGACTAGAGCTCCCAGCCCCAGCTCCATCCACTGCCCATACTGCGCACCCCAGCTTCCCAAAAGAAACCAGGGGAAGGGAGCTGACAACGCTACTTCCTTTCCACCGGAAGTGAATTGCAGCAAAGAAGCGCCGCCCCCCAGTTATGCTCCGGGCCACCTCTGACCACATCCCGGTGCCGTGGGAGCCAGTCCTTTTCCCCAAGGGTCCGACCGGCAAATTTGAGGTCAACTCCCCGCTGCGGTCCCCGTACGCAGGATCCAGGTAGGAGGAAATAGCACGTCTACATACAACATACAAAGTCAGGTTACACATTACTACCAAGAAGTCCCTGGCAGCCAGCGACCGCAGTGTTTACTCAGTGCCATGTTCCTGTACTTTTTAAACATGTTTCATTGTGTTATTTATGTGTTTTATGGTTGTATTGTTATAACCAAATAAAGATGAACTGAACTGGCTACCAGCTGTATGCACCCTTACCTAAAATTGATTAAAAAAATTGCAATTAAATTGACATATTTCCCCTTTTTGTAAATGAGCTGTAACATGTGCTCACATGGCAAAACTGTAAAAAAGTCAAATTCTAAATCTGAAGAGAGGTTTACTCTAAATACTGTTTGATAACTAACTGTAACATATGTTTAGGCAAAGGCATGCAGCACCACCACCTAACCTGTGTAATTTAGTTTGTCATACATTGTAAACGATGGAGAATGCAACAGAAACCCTGGGAAACGAAACAGACAAATGGATATCAGTTTGCTGACATCTTTCTGACTACTACATTGGACTGCTTACTGTTCAGAATTAAATGGAATCACATGTCTGTATTCTCAAAAACCTGATCACCTCTTTCATGTTGAAATGGAAAAGGGCTGATTGAAGATGTTAATGACAGCTGGTATTGTGCAGGACTTGACCTGGACTTTGTGGGTCATTGATCTCTGAAGCCAAATCTCCACCACCTCCTCAGCACTTGTGGACCAAGGGGTGGCTACAGAAAGTCACTCAACACCGGCTCAGCACCCTCAGTCTCTATAAGCATCTTCAGCATTAATTGCATCCCTTGCACGAGGATCACTCCACTGAATTTTATGGCAGTTCACCCAAAGGTCCTGGAACTGGACTGCAGACTGAGTAAGCAGGCAGGTAAATGTCCTACTTTGCTTGGCTGGTCCTTGTGACTGTCTCTCAATTATCAGTTGCTTTCTGTCAAGATTTATTGCATTCAGTGAAAAGCAACAATTTATTGTTTGTTTAAAAAGTAATATCCCCAGAACCCTTAATTGGATTTTACTCTTT
Organism: Pleurodeles waltl; assembly: GCF_031143425.1. Taxonomy (NCBI): domain Eukaryota; kingdom Metazoa; phylum Chordata; class Amphibia; order Caudata; family Salamandridae; genus Pleurodeles; species Pleurodeles waltl. The sequence goes on from NC_090448.1 coordinate 206,442,791, forward strand.
GAGGTGTCATTTTAAATATATGTATACAAAGTATTTTAATAAATTAGTGTTGGATTTTCATTGTGCTGCGTTTCCGTTTCATTCAACCGTTTTCATACGTTTTAATGCTTCACACTTATCTAAGTCACACCTACTCAAGAATGAGCTGGGGTTTTACAAACAAACCGCACAGGACCTGATTCCAGAATTGATTCTTTATTACATGATGTGATCACACAAGCACACCATAAAATAAACCATTTTCCCCATATCATCAATAAGCAGTATTCCACTTAGCAATGACATCATAAATATACGATTAATCATCCAGATGTGCCATGTCCTGGCTGCTATTTGCTAAAAAAATATTTGGTTTTCTAAAAGATTTGAAATTGGGTTATGGTGGTCTTTTCCAACATCGTGGATGCAAAATAAAGTTTGATAATTTATGGTAGTTGAAACATTCGAAAGATTCCTACGACTTTTTTTTTCAGGAGTTGGGTGAACCAAAAACTTTTTCAGACGGGTTGAAATCACCTTAACCGAGCTTTCAATTAATGTCCCAAAAATAATTTTGCTAAAATTTGTAAACTTCTTGGTACAATCACTTTCAGACTCCCCCTCTTCAAAGCCCTAATTCCAGGATTATGAGCTCTTACTGACCATCTAGGAATCAAACTGAGAATGGGATTGGCCAGGTTGCCCTGATCAAGTATTATTATGAAGATTATTGCCAACATATTATAGCAAGATGTTTCAGGATTTTGTCCTCAAATTAGACTTGTAATGAACCTTGCAATCTGGCAGAACTGCCTATTGGAAGATGACTGTTATTTGTAGGGTAACTGGGTTCAGCTACATAGGAGGGAGTCCTAAACATTTCTTCCTTGTAATTGTCCTTCCATTCTATATTTCAACAAAGGAAGCTCATTTTGTCAGAGAGGTAACAATAGCAGACAACCCTTCTAAAGCAGTTTTGCAGATTACTATAGAGATGCTCCGTTACAATGAGCAACCTCCTTGGGCTGAGTTTGTGGGGTAAATATTAAACCCTCATAAACATCAGATGAGTTAACATTCCCAAACTCTTGGTGAAATTCTCCTAGTGCTCCCTGAATGAAGCTCCCAAGATCATTAAATAATTCACCCTCTCCTCTCAAACATCTACATTGTTATGATGGTACAGGGAAGTTTGGCTGCCCTCACATTACATCGTTCACTAAACTGTGTTTAAAAAAATGGAGTGCATTTCAGCAGAGTGAACTGACCACCATTATGCTTTTCCAAAGTAATCTAAGTCAGACCTAGCTATTTGGTTAAATCTAGTTGAATTTCAGCCCTAGATCATCACCTCCAGTGATTTTAATCCTACACAGGGGGTCCAGTAATAAAGAGGAAGTAGGGCAACTCAGAGGTAGCTTTAAACAAAAGCAGTTGTAGTTCTGCAGAGCAGATCCCTGAATTTATGTATGTGTATTGTCTATCCCATTCCCTCGTGCTCCACCCCTGACATTGGTCTGCGCAGAGGGGATGAAGCAGGCCCAATGATGAAGCATGCCACGATAAGTGGGTGAAGGCTCTTTTTTAAGAACAACGCATTTCTTCACCAGGGCCCTCAGACTCGATTGGAGTCATATTTGGTCCTCCTTTTCCTTGTTGTGTTTGAATAATAAACCATGTTCTGGATCAGGATAGTATATATGTGCTGTTAATTGGGAAGAGTTTCAAAGGGGATTACAGTTCCCATTAAACTGAAGGGCCTGGATGCAGTCCACATCATCATACGGCACCCGTGCCAGCAACTAGCGCTAGATAGAGTATTCGGAGGTCCCACTGAGTAAGAGCGCTTTAATCAGGGACTACAGGTCCCATCATTACAAAGGTCCTGGAAGCGGCCCACATCATCACCCTCCCCTGTGTCAACAACTAGTGCTATATAGCGCATTCCCACTATGTGGGAGAGCTTTCAGCCGAGACCACAGGTCCCATTATTCCAAATGGCCTGGAGGCAGCCATATCATTGCCCGCTCCTGTGCCAGCAACTAGTGCTACATAGTGCACTTAGTGGTCCCGCTGTGCTGGGAGAGCTTTGAGTGAGCAATACAGCTCCCAACATTCCAAAGGGCCTGGAGGCAGCCCGTATCATCGCCCGCACCCGTGCCAGCAACTAGCAATTTATAGCGCATCCAGAGGTCCAGATGTTTGGGAGAGCTTTCAGCTGGACCTACATGAACCATTGTTGCAAACGGCCTGGAGGTGGTCTGTATCATCTTCTGCACTTGTGCCAGCAACTAGCTCTATATAGGACATTCGGAGATCATGCTTCATGGGCTGCACGTGGGCTGAGCCCAGGCGAAGCACCAGGTATGGACGGGCCCCTCCTGCGCCCATCAGCACCTGGAAAAAGTGGGGCAGGGCCAACCCATCTTGGTCCTGTGGCAAAAGTACTGTGTCTCCTTTCTTCATTGACATCGAATAAGCTGTGGATTGCAACTATTCCATAGGGTCTGAAAAAACCTTTGCTGTGGACTATCTTTGCTTCCACCAAGGCTCTGACTGCTTCAGGTGTTAACCAATTTATGGTCTTTTGTGTGTCTGTTTCAAACCCAGTTGTAGAGTACTATTGACCTTTTATTTATTATCCATGTACTCTACATCTGTCCCTATTTTAACCCCTTCGCTGCCAGGCCTTTTCCTCCTCCTGTGCCGAGCCTTTTTTTGGCTATTTGGAGCAGTTCGCGCTTAGGCCCTCATAACTTTTTGTTCACATAAGCTACCCACGCCAAATTTGCGTCCTTTTTTTCCAACATCTTAGGGATTCTAGAGGTACCCAGACTTTGTGGGTTCCCCAGAAGGAGGCCAAGAAATTAGCCAAAAAACAGTGAAAATTTCGTTTTTTTCAAAAAAATTGGGAAAATGGGCTGCAGAAGAAGGCTTGTGGTTTTTTCCCTGAAAAGGGCATCAACAAAGGGTTTGCGGTGATAAAATCACCAGCTTCCCAGCTTTCAGGAACAGGCAGCCTTGAATCAGAAAACCCAATTTTTCAACACAATTTTGGCATTTTACTGGGACATACCCCATTTTTACGATTTTGTGTGCTTTCAGCCTCCTTCCAGTCAGTGACAGAAATGGGCATGAAACCAATGCTGGATCCCAGAAACCGCAACATTTTTGAAATGTAGACAAAAATCTGAATTCAGCAAGGGGTCATTTGTGTAGATCCTACAAGGGTTTCCTACAGAAAATAACAACTGAAAAAGAAAAATATTGAAATTGAGGTGAAAAAAACATCAATTTTTCTCTACGTTTTACTCTGTAACTTTTTCCAGCAATGTCAGATTTTCGAAAGCAATATACCGTTACGTCTGCTGGACTCTTCTGGTTGCGGGGATATATAGGGCTTATAGGTTCATCAAGAACTCTAGCTACCCAGAGCCAATAAATGACCTGCACCCTGCAGTGGGTTTTCAATCTATGCCGGGTATACAGCAATTCATTTGCTGAAATATAAAGAGTAAGTAATAGCTATCAAGAAAACCTTTGTATTTCCAAAATGGGCACAAGATAAGGTGTTGAGAAGCAGTGGTTATTTGCACATCTCTGAATTCCGGGGTGCCCATACTAGCATGTGAATTACAGGGCATTTCTCAAATAGATGTCTTTTTTACACACTGTCTTACATTTGGAAGGAAAAAATGTAGAGAAAGACAAGGGGCAATAACACTTGTTTTGCTATTCTATGTTCCCCCAAGTCTCCCGATAAAAATGATACCTCACTTGTGTGGGTAGGCCTAGCGCCCGCGACAGGATATGCCCCAAAACACAACGTGGACACATCACAGAAAACAGAGGTGTTTTTTGCAAAGTGCCTACCTGTAGATTTTGGCCTGTAGCTCAGCCGCCACCTAGGGAAACCTACCAAACCTGTGCATTTCTGAAAACTAGAGACCTAGGGGAATCCAAGATGGGGTGACTTGTGTGGCTCGGACCAGGTTCTGTTACCCAGAATCCTTTGCAAACCTCAAAATGTGGCTAAAAAAACACATGTTCCTCACATTTCTGTGGCAGAAAGTTCTGGAATCTGAGAGGAGCCACGAATTTCCTTCCACCCAGCGTTCCCCCACGTCTCCCGATAAAAATGATACCTCACTTGTGTGGGTAGGCCTAGCGCCCGCGACAGGAAAGGCCCCAAAGCGCAACGTGGACACAGCCAAATTGGTGAAGGAAAACAGAGGTGTTTTTTGCAAAGTGCCTACCTGTAGATTTTGGCCTGTAGCTCAGCCGCCACATAGGGAAACCTACCAAACCTGTCCATTTCTGAAAACTAGAGACCTAGGGGAATCCAAGATGGGGTGAATTGTGTGGCTCGGACCAGGTTCTGTTACCCAGAATCCTTTGCAAACCTCAAAATTTGGCTAAAAAAACACATGTTCCTCACATTTCTGTGGCAGAAAGTTCTGGAATCTGAGAGGAGCCACAAATTTCCTTCCACCCAGCGTTCCCCCACGTCTCCCGATAAAAATGATACCTCACTTGTGTGGGTAGGCCTAGCGCCCGCGACAGGAAAGGCCCCAAAGCGCAACGTGGACACAGCCAAATTGGTGAAGGAAAACAGAGGTGTTTTTTGCAAAGTGCCTACCTGTAGATTTTGGCCTGTAGCTCAGCCGCCACCTAGGGAAACCTACCAAACCTGTGCATTTCTGAAAACTAGAGACCTAGGGGAATCCAAGATGGGGTGACTTGTGTGGCTCGGACCAGGTTCTGTTACCCAGAATCCTTTGCAAACCTCAAAATGTGGCTAAAAAAACACATGTTCCTCACATTTCTGTGGCAGAAAGTTCTGGAATCTGAGAGGAGCCACGAATTTCCTTCCACCCAGTGTTCCCCCACGTCTCCCGATAAAAATGATACCTCACTTGTGTGGGTAGGCCTAGCGCCCGCGACAGGAAAGGCCCCAAAGCGCAACGTGGACACAGCCAAATTGGTGAAGGAAAACAGAGGTGTTTTTTGCAAAGTGACTACCTGTAGATTTTGGCCTGTAGCTCAGCCACCACCTAGGGAAACCTACCAAACCTGTGCATTTCTGAAAACTAGAGACCTAGGGGAATCCAAGATGGGGTGACTTGTGTGGCTCGGACCAGGTTCTGTTACCCAGAATCCTTTGCAAACCTCAAAATTTGGCTAAAAAAACACATGTTCCTCACATTTCTGTGGCAGAAAGTTCTGGAATCTGAGAGGAGCCACGAATTTCCTTCCACCCAGCGTTCCCCCACGTCTCCCGATAAAAATGATACCTCACTTGTGTGGGTAGGCCTAGCGCCCGCGACAGGAAAGGCCCCAAAGCGCAACGTGGACACAGCCAAATTGGTGAAGGAAAACAGAGGTGTTTTTTGCAAAGTGCCTACCTGTAGATTTTGGCCTGTAGCTCAGCCGCCACCTAGGGAAACCTACCAAACCTGTGCATTTCTGAAAACTAGAGACCTAGGGGAATCCAAGATGGGGTGACTTGTGTGGCTCGGACCAGGTTCTGTTACCCAGAATCCTTTGCAAACCTCAAAATGTGGCTAAAAAAACACATGTTCCTCACATTTCTGTGGCAGAAAGTTCTGGAATCTGAGAGGAGCCACGAATTTCCTTCCACCCAGCGTTCCCCCACGTCTCCCGATAAAAATGATACCTCACTTGTGTGGGTAGGCCTAGCGCCCGCGACAGGAAAGGCCCCAAAGCGCAACGTGGACACAGCCAAATTGGTGAAGGAAAACAGAGGTGTTTTTTGCAAAGTGCCTACCTGTAGATTTTGGCCTGTAGCTCAGCCGCCACATAGGGAAACCTACCAAACCTGTCCATTTCTGAAAACTAGAGACCTAGGGGAATCCAAGATGGGGTGAATTGTGTGGCTCGGACCAGGTTCTGTTACCCAGAATCCTTTGCAAACCTCAAAATTTGGCTAAAAAAACACATGTTCCTCACATTTCTGTGGCAGAAAGTTCTGGAATCTGAGAGGAGCCACAAATTTCCTTCCACCCAGCGTTCCCCCACGTCTCCGGATAAAAATGATACCTCACTTGTGTGGGTAGGCCTAGCGCCCGCGACAGGAAAGGCCCCAAAGCGCAACGTGGACACAGCCAAATTGGTGAAGGAAAACAGAGGTGTTTTTTGCAAAGTGCCTACCTGTAGATTTTGGCCTGTAGCTCAGCCGCCACCTAGGGAAACCTACCAAACCTGTGCATTTCTGAAAACTAGAGACCTAGGGGAATCCAAGATGGGGTGACTTGTGTGGCTCGGACCAGGTTCTGATGCCCAGAATCCTTTGCAAACCTCAAAATTTGGCTAAAAAAACACATGTTCCTCACATTTCTGTGGCAGAAAGTTCTGGAATCTGAGAGGAGCCACGAATTTCCTTCCACCCAGTGTTCCCCCACGTCTCCCGATAAAAATGATACCTCACTTGTGTGGGTAGGCCTAGCGCCCGCGACAGGAAAGGCCCCAAAGCGCAACGTGGACACAGCCAAATTGGTGAAGGAAAACAGAGGTGTTTTTTGCAAAGTGACTACCTGTAGATTTTGGCCTGTAGCTCAGCCACCACCTAGGGAAACCTACCAAACCTGTGCATTTCTGAAAACTAGAGACCTAGGGGAATCCAAGATGGGGTGACTTGTGTGGCTCGGACCAGGTTCTGTTACCCAGAATCCTTTGCAAACCTCAAAATTTGGCTAAAAAAACACATGTTCCTCACATTTCTGTGGCAGAAAGTTCTGGAATCTGAGAGGAGCCACGAATTTCCTTCCACCCAGCGTTCCCCCACGTCTCCCGATAAAAATGATACCTCACTTGTGTGGGTAGGCCTAGCGCCCGCGACAGGAAAGGCCCCAAAGCGCAACGTGGACACAGCCAAATTGGTGAAGGAAAACAGAGGTGTTTTTTGCAAAGTGCCTACCTGTAGATTTTGGCCTGTAGCTCAGACGCCACCTAGGGAAACCTACCAAACCTGTGCATTTCTGAAAACTAGAGACCTAGGGGAATCCAAGATGGGGTGACTTGTGTGGCTCGGACCAGGTTCTGTTACCCAGAATCCTTTGCAAACCTCAAAATGTGGCTAAAAAAACACATGTTCCTCACATTTCTGTGGCAGAAAGTTCTGGAATCTGAGAGGAGCCACGAATTTCCTTCCACCCAGCGTTCCCCCACGTCTCCCGATAAAAATGATACCTCACTTGTGTGGGTAGGCCTAGCGCCCGCGACAGGAAAGGCCCCAAAGCGCAACGTGGACACAGCCAAATTGGTGAAGGAAAACAGAGGTGTTTTTTGCAAAGTGCTTACCTGTAGATTTTGGCCTGTAGCTCAGCCGCCACCTAGGGAAACCTACCAAACCTGTGCATTTCTGAAAACTAGAGACCTAGGGGAATCCAAGATGGGGTGACATGTGTGGCTCGGACCAGGTTCTGTTACCCAGAATCCTTTGCAAACCTCAAAATGTGGCTAAAAAAACACATGTTCCTCACATTTCTGTGGCAGAAAGTTCTGGAATCTCAGAGGAGCCACGAATTTCCTTCCACCCAGCGTTCCCCCACGTCTCCCGATAAAAATGATACCTCACTTGTGTGGGTAGGCCTAGCGCCCGCGACAGGAAAGGCCCCAAAGCGCAACGTGGACACAGCCAAATTGGTGAAGGAAAACAGAGGTGTTTTTTGCAAAGTGCCTACCTGTAGATTTTGGCCTGTAGCTCAGCCGCCACCTAGGGAAACCTACCAAACCTGTGCATTTCTGAAAACTAGAGACCTAGCGGAATCCAAGATGGGGTGACTTGTGTGGCTCGGACCAGGTTCTGTTACCCAGAATCCTTTGCAAACCTCAAAATGTGGCTAAAAAAACACATGTTCCTCACATTTCTGTGGCAGAAAGTTCTGGAATCTGAGAGGAGCCACGAATTTCCCTCCACCCAGCGTTCCCCCACGTCTCCCGATAAAAATGATACCTCACTTGTGTGGGTAGGCCTAGCGCCCGCGACAGGAAACGCCCCAAAGCGCAACGTGGACACAGCCAAATTGGTGAAGGAAAACAGAGGTGTTTTTTGCAAAGTGCCTACCTGTAGATTTTGGCCTGTAGCTCAGCCGCCACCTAGGGAAACCTACCAAACCTGTGCATTTCTGAAAACTAGAGACCTAGGGGAATCCAAGATGGGGTGACATGTGTGGCTCGGACCAGGTTCTGTTACCCAGAATCCTTTGCAAACCTCAAAATGTGGCTAAAAAAACACATGTTCCTCACATTTCTGTGGCAGAAAGTTCTGGAATCTGAGAGGAGCCACGAATTTCCTTCCACCCAGCGTTCCCCCACGTCTCCCGATAAAAATGATACCTCACTTGTGTGGGTAGGCCTAGCGCCCGCGACAGGAAAGGCCCCAAAGCGCAACGTGGACACAGCCAAATTGGTGAAGGAAAACAGAGGTGTTTTTTGCAAAGTGCCTACCTGTAGATTTTGGCCTGTAGCTCAGCCGCCACCTAGGGAAACCTACCAAACCTGTGCATTTCTGAAAACTAGAGACCTAGGGGAATCCAAGATGGGGTGACTTGTGTGGCTCGGACCAGGTTCTGTTACCCAGAATCCTTTGCAAACCTCAAAATGTGGCTAAAAAAACACATGTTCCTCACATTTCTGTGGCAGAAAGTTCTGTAATCTGAGAAGAGCCACGAATTTCCTTCCACCCAGCGTTCCCCCACGTCTCCCGATAAAAATGATACCTCACTTGTGTGGGTAGGCCTAGCGCCCGCGACAGGAAAGGCCCCAAAGCGCAACGTGGACACAGCCAAATTGGTGAAGGAAAACAGAGGTGTTTTTTGCAAAGTGCCTACCTGTAGATTTTGGCCTGTAGCTCAGCCGCCACCTAGGGAAACCTACCAAACCTGTGCATTTCTGAAAACTAGAGACCTAGAGGAATCCAAGATGGGGTGACTTGTGTGGCTCGGACCAGGTTCTGTTACCCAGAATCCTTTGCAAACCTCAAAATGTGGCTAAAAAAACACATGTTCCTCACATTTCTGTGGCAGAAAGTTCTGGAATCTGAGAGGAGCCACGAATTTCCTTCCACCCAGCGTTCCCCCACGTCTCCCGATAAAAATGATACCTCACTTGTGTGGGTAGGCCTAGCGCCCGCGACAGGAAACGCCCCAAAGCGCAACGTGGACACAGCCAAATTGGTGAAGGAAAACAGAGGTGTTTTTTGCAAAGTGCCTACCTGTAGATTTTGGCCTGTAGCTCAGCCGCCACCTAGGGAAACCTACCAAACCTGTGCATTTCTGAAAACTAGAGACCTAGGGGAATCCAAGATGGGGTGACTTGTGTGGCTCGGACCAGGTTCTGTTACCCAGAATCCTTTGCAAACCTCAAAATTTGGCTAACAAAACACATGTTCCTCACATTTCTGTGGCAGAAAGTTCTGGAATCTGAGAGGAGCCACGAATTTCCTTCAACCCAGCGTTCCCCCACGTCTCCCGATAAAAATGATACCTCACTTGTGTGGGTAGGCCTAGCGCCCGCGACAGGAAATGCCCCAAAGCGCAACGTGGACACAGCCAAATTGGTGAAGGAAAACAGAGGTGTTTTTTGCAAAGTGCCTACCTGTAGATTTTGGCCTGTAGCTCAGCCGCCACCTAGGGAAACCTACCAAACCTGTGCATTTCTGAAAACTAGAGACCTAGGGGAATCAAAGATGGGGTGACTTGTGTGGCTCGGACGAGGTTCTGTTACCCAGAATCCTTTGCACACCTCAAAATGTGGCTAAAAAAACACATGTTCCTCACATTTCTGTGGCAGAAAGTTCTGGAATCTGAGAGGAGCCACGAATTTCCTTCCACCCAGCGTTCCCCCACGTCTCCCGATAAAAATGATACCTCACTTGTGTGGGTAGGCCTAGCGCCCGCGATAGGAAACGCCCCAAAGCGCAACGTGGACACAGCCAAATTGGTGAAGAAAACAGAGGTGTTTTTTGCAAAGTGCCTACCTGTAGATTTTGGCCTGTAGCTCAGCCGCCACCTAGGGAAACCTACCAAACCTGTGCATTTCTGAAAACTAGAGACCTAGGGGAATCCAAGATGGGGTGACTTGTGTGGCTCGGACCAGGTTCTGTTACCCAGAATCCTTTGCAAACCTCAAAATGTGGCTAAAAAAACACATGTTCCTCACATTTCTGTGGCAGAAAGTTCTGTAATCTGAGAGGAGCCACGAATTTCCTTCCACCCAGCGTTCCCCCACGTCTCCCGATAAAAATGATACCTCACTTGTGTGGGTAGGCCTAGCGCCCGCGACAGGAAAGGCCCCAAAGCGCAACGTGGACACAGCCAAATTGGTGAAGGAAAACAGAGGTGTTTTTTGCAAAGTGCCTACCTGTAGATTTTGGCCTGTAGCTCAGCCGCCACCTAGGGAAACCTACCAAACCTGTGCATTTCTGAAAACTAGAGACCTAGGGGAATCCAAGATGGGGTGACTTGTGTGGCTCGGACCAGGTTCTGTTACCCAGAATCCTTTGCAAACCTCAAAATTTGGCTAAAAAAACACATGTTCCTCACATTTCTGTGGCAGAAAGTTCTGGAATCTGAGAGGATCCACGAATTTCCTTCCACCCAGCGTTCCCCCACGTCTCCCGATAAAAATGATATCTCACTTGTGTGGGTAGGCCTAGCGCCCGCGACAGGAAACGCCCCAAAGCGCAACGTGGACACATCACATTTTTTCATTGAAAACAGTGCCTACCTGTAGATTTTGGCCTCTAGCTCAGCCGGCACCTAGGGTAACCTACCAAACCTGTGCATTTCTGAAAACTAGAGACCTAGGGGAATCCAAGATGGGGTGACTTGTGTGGCTCGGACCAGGTTATGTTACCCAGAATCCTTTGCAAACCTCAAATTCTGTCTAAAAAAACACATTCTCCACACATTTCGGTGACAGAAAGTTCTGGAATCTGAGTGGAGCCACAAATTTCCTTCCACCCAGCGTTCCCCCAAGTCTCCCGATAAAAATGATACCTCACTTGTGTGGGTGGGCCAGGTGCCTGCAACAGAATAAGGCCCAAAACTTGTAGAGATAGAGGGGATAGCACAGCAAGTTTATAAGGACATATTCTTTTATACATCTTTAGACTGACTCTGCTTTGGGGACCCACATAAGTGAGGTGTCATTTTACTTGGGAGGCTGAGGGGAACACTGGGGAGTAGGAATTTTGTGCTGGAGTGGTGATCCTACGAAGAAAAGTCAGGAAAATATGCTTTTTTTAAGCACATTGAGGTTTACAGAGGAGTCTGGGTAAGAAAATGTTGGGGGATCCACGCAAGCCACACCTCCCTGGACTCCTTGGGGTGTCTAGTTTTATAAAATGTCTGGGTTTGGTAGGTTTCCCTAGATGAAGGCCGCACACAGGACCAAAAACATAGGTGCCCTCTCCCCACCAAACACAGGTAGTTTTGTAATATATCGTTTTGATGTGCCCACATACGTCCGTGATGTGCCAAACACTAAAATTTTGAAAAGAAACACAGTTAGGTTATGTGAAAAAGACCCCTCACCCACCAACCAAGTTGGTGGCATGCTTCATCATCGGGGTCCCACCTGAGGCACCTAGCGTGTCACAGGTGTGCTGCGACGCCTGATTACAGCGGAGCAGGTTTTGTCATTTTTACCACACATACTGGTTGGATTTGGCACAAGGGTGAGTGATGGTTCAGTGGATCAAATTTTACTAACAAGAGCTTTCACAAAAATGAAATGCACTGTTAGTAACGGAAAGGCAAAAAACTGAACCAATGACTCACAGCTCGTGAGCTGTAAAGCCGCGACAAGGCACCAACCGCTTTACAGTCCATTCACACAACTTTCATACATGACACACACAAGGCCATTCACACCGCCAGCCACGGGCCCAGCACATTACAACACTCACATCGACAGACAGCGCCACTCAAGGGCCCATCACTTACATACGCCCACGTGCCTGATACAACAATCACACCAGCTGATGGGAGTGTGTGGACTGGTGTTTGGTTGGCAGTGTGTTGCAGTAGCCAACAGCAAGTCAATATGTACACTCTCAGCCAAGCCCCACTCCACCCACAATGGCATAATTTTTTTTTTTTTTTTTTTTTAACAGAGGAACCCCTAACTAAGTAGAAAGAATTACAAAACTACAAACACAAAAGCTCTAACTAAGAACATGACAGAAATGCTAACCATGAAACTAAACACATGAAAATACAAAACAGACATGAGTTTACACTCATGGTTGTTCCCAGAAATTCTTCTGGGTGTGGTAATTCTTAAAACAAGCACCGACACACAGCCCAGGCTTTGAAGGACAATCTGGGCAGTACATTCGAGACTCCCTCCGGATACCTCTTCGAAAACACACTCTACATTTCTTAGCTGGAAAGTCTTTTTTTGGGTGTGGGAGGAATGTGCTCAGCAAAGAGGCGATCTTTCAATCTAGCCACATCCTCCACCACTGCTTCTCTAGGAACTCTGGCCTGTTCCACCACAATAATGCTCTCTGTCACTGACTCCTGAAATGTCACAAATGTCATCTTTGACTCTGGAGACCTATCCCTAAACACAATAAAAGCATTGAAGGTTGCTAAGTGGAAGAGGTGAAGTGCTAACTTCTTATACCAAACGTAAGACTTACGAATAGCAGTATAAGGTTCCAACCTCTGGTCAACTCTATCTACACCTCCCATGTGCTTATTATAATCTAAAATGCACACAGGTTTGCGAACTTCAGCAACCTGGCCCCAAACAGTCACAGGGGAAGTACTCTCATCATGGATGGTACTTAGCATGTAGACATCCCTCTTATCTGAAAATTTCAAAGCTAGCAGCTTCTCGTTCCGCAAGGCACAGCACTGTCCTCTCTCAAGTTTTTTACAGACAAGCTCCCTTGGATAGCCTTTCCGGTTAGAACGGATTGTGCCACAAGCAACTGTGTCCACTCTAAACAATTCCTTGAACAATTGCACACCAGTGTAGAAGTTATCTACATACAAATGGTGACCTTTGTTGAACAGTCGTCTACCAAGATCCCACACAATTTTCTCAGTAACTCCAAAAGTGGGAGGACAACCAGGGGGGTCAATATTGGAATCCCTACCAGTGTACACACGGAAACTATACACATATCCTGTCCTACTTTCAGACAGCATATACAATTTAATTCCATATCGTGCCCTTTTGCTAGGAATGTACTGCCTAAAAACCAAACGACCCTTGAAGAGGACCAAAGACTCGTCCACACTTAACTCTTTGCCTGGAACATAGACCTCCGAAAACCGATCTACAAAATGATCAAGGACAGGCCCAATCTTAAAAAGACGGTCAGAATCTGGGTGATCTCGTGGCAAGGCTAATGCATTGTCAACAAAATGCAGCATCCTAAGAAGAAGCAAATACCGATTACGACTCATGGTTGCTGGAAATATAGCTGTTGCCATCAAGGGACTAGTAGACCAATAAGAAGCCAGTGACGGCTTCCTTATCAACCCCATCCAAAAAGTCAAACCCAAAAACTTTTTTAACTCCTCCAAATTAGTGGGAATCCACTGGGCAGCTCTAGAGTGTGGCCTAAGTCTAGCAGCGTTGTCCCTCAAATGCTGCTCCGCATACAAATTAGTCTGCTCAACAATCTCTTCCAAAAACACATCATCCATGAATAACTCAAAGAAATTGATAGGCATAAAGTTCTCTGTATTGGCGTTACACCCCGGGAGACCAGTAAAGGCAGGCAACTCTGGCTGCTGCATGTTTGGGGCAACCCAGACATCAGGTCTTATAACGGGAAACCTTTCAGCCCCAGGTTGCTGCACTATTGGCACATCAATGTCCTCCTCTACAACAGGCCCTTCATCTGCACTGAGTGTGGCTTTATCATCAGAAGATTCCCCTCCAAGAGAAACATCACTGCCAGAATCTCTGACTTCCTCCTCTGCCTCAGATGCAGAGTCTGTCTCATAGTCATGATCAGACTGTGACTCAAAAAGCATACCAACCACCTGCTGAGCGGTCAACCTGCGGCTAGCCATGATATCTCCTGCTAAAATTAACTGGACAAATTCACCACCAACAACCAGCACTGTGTAAGACAAGTGACAAAGTGTAGCTTTGTTAGTAAGAGTTATAAACTCAAAAACTATACCGCTCACTTGCCTGAAAAAGCTTGATTCACCAGCAACTACACAGCAATCACCAATGATATCCCACTAAAAAGAAAGAAAGAAAGGCAAATTAGAAATAAGACAAAACAAATATCATTGTGCACAAACCTAAGGACAATTTCACACACAATCCTGCATTTAGTACACCCCCTACAAACATGTCATTCATGCATGGCAACAATACTCCTTTGGAGTAAATTGTTTTTACTTACCTAAAACATGCAACTGTGCAAACTGCACGTCAACCACCGCCAAAACCGCAAGGAGCCACAGCAAATAAAGCAAAAGCTTTGAACTAGAACAAAAAGGAGGAAAACATTTTTTATCACAAATGCAAAGACTTCTTCAGTTGACAAACACCCCACCATCAAACATTTAGAAATTGGTGCCTAAGTGGATTCTGCCATGGGGCAGATGGGCCTACTAATAAAATAGACCTGTCTACCCCAAGGAAGCCAGAAAATAACTTTAGTAGTGTGTCCCCATGGAGAGCGACCCTTGCCAAAGGGGACAGCCCTAAAAAAAAAAAAGAAAAAAAAAAAAAAACACAAACACTATCCCTGGTGCAGGTGGGCCTAAGAAAATAGGCCCATCTGCCCCCAGGGGGTGTAGAAATGGGCAACAGGTCAATGCCCCCCTTGGGGGGCGCCCCGTGACCAAGGGGACGCCCCCCACAAAAATAAACAAATAAAAAAAAATCCCTGGCGTTCTAGTAGTTTCTGCCCCCCTTGGGGGCAGACCAGCCCAAAAATAATAGGCTGATCTGTCTCCAAGGGGTGCAGAAATGGCCTGGGTACATGTGCCCCCAAAGTGGGGGGCGACCCTTGCCCAAGGCCCCACCCATCCACTCACACACACACACACACACACACTATCCCTGGTGTCTAAGTGGCTTCTGCCCCCCTTGGGGGCAGGTGGGCCTAAGAAAATAGGCCCATCTGCCCCCAGGGGGTGTAGAAATGGGCAACAGGTCAATGCCCCCCTTGGGGGGGCGCCCCGTGACCAAGGGGACGCCCCCCCACAAAAATAAACAAATAAAAACAAAATCCCTGGGGTTCTAGTAGTTTCTGCCCCCCTTGGGGGCAGACCAGCCTTAAAATAATAGGCTGATCTGTCTCCAAGGGGTGCAGAAATGGCCTGGGTACATGTGCCCCAAAGTGGGGGGCGACCCTTGCCCAAGGCCCCCCCCCCATCCACTAACACACACACACACACACACTATCCCTGGTGTCTAAGTGGCTTCTGCCCCCCTTGGGGGCAGGTGGGCCTACAAAAATAGGCCCATCTGCCCCCAGGGGGGGCAGAAATGGCCAACAGGTCAATGCTTCCCTTGGGGACGCGCCCCGTGCCCAAGGGGACGCCCCCACAAAAATAAACACATAAAAAAAAATCCCTGGCGTTCTAGTGGTTTCTGCCCCCCTTGGGGCAGATCAGCCTACAAATAATAGGCTGATCTGCCCTCAAGGGGGGCAGAAATGGCCCTAAAAGACATGCCCCCCAAAGGGGAGCGACCCTTGCCCAAGGGGGCGCCCCCCCCATCCACTACACACACAATCCCTGGTGCCTAAGTGGCTTCTGACCCCTTGGGGGCAGATGGACCTAAAAAAAATAGGCCGATTTGCCCCCAAGGGGGGCAGGAAAGACCAACAGTTCTCTGCCCCCTTGGGGGGGGCGCCCCTTGCCCAAGGGGGCACCCCCCCCCACATAAATACACATAAAAATAAAAAACCCTGGTGATCTAGTGTTTTCTGCCCCCCTTGGGGGCAAATCTGGCTAAAAAGTAGCCAATCTGCCCTCAAGGGGGGCAGAAATGGCCCGAAAAGACATGCCCCCCAAAGGGGAGCGACCCTTGCCCAAGGTGGCGCCCCCCCATCTACTACACACACAATCCCTGGTGCCTAAGTGGCTTCTGCCCCCCTTGGGGGCAGATGGACCTAAAAAAAATAGGCCGATCTGCCCCCAAGGGGGGCAGAAAAGGCCAACAGTTCTCTGCCCCCTTGGGGGGGGGCGCCCCTTGCCCAAGGGGGCACCCCCTCCACATAAATGCACATAAAAATATAAAACCCTGGTGATCTAGTGTTTTCTGCCCCCCTTGGGGGCAGATCTGCCTAAAAAGTAGGCCAATCTGCCCCCAAGGGGGGCAGAAATGGCCGTAAGTAATTGCCCCCAAAAGGGGAGCGACCCTTGCCCAAGGGGCCGCTCCCCGCATGCCAGAAACACAGAAGTAAAACAAAAAAAACAAATCCCTGGTGTCTAGTGGGCATTCCTGCTGCCCGATCGCAATGCGATCGGGCAGCAGGAATGCTCAAAGAGACACCGGGGAAAAGGAAAAGCCTTTCCTTTTCCCCGGTGCCTCTTTAGCCCCAACCCCCCACCCACCGGGAAGAGGAACTCACCTCTTCTCTCGTCGCCGCACAGGAAGCAAATGGCTTCCTGTGCGTCGATATCCCCATAATGAAGTCAGCGCGCGATCGCGCGCTGACGTCATTATGGGGGGGTCGCGGGTGGAAGGGGAAGGGCTTCCCCTTCCATCCCCGACTTTGGGGGGTGGGAGGGAAGCACACAGAGGGAGCGAGAGCGCTCCCTCTGGGCTGTGTGCCGAGGACGTAGTGGTTACGTCCTCGGCACAGCAGCACTGTGCCGCGGGACGTAACCACTACGTCCGCGGCACAGAAGGGGTTAATCATTGCAAGTTTTCTGTGGCAGGGACCAACAAATTATTATTTCCTTTACCTTGATAGCATATCCAATATTGTAGTAGCTGTATTGTGTTTCTTTAATTGTTTAGACTTTAGTAAATCTTTGCACCCAAATTCTCTGTTGGCAAACCATGGGGAAGCGCAAAGCGACCAAACCTGTGCAAGGACCCACAAAACACATCACAGCACAGCTCAAAATAAATCAAATAATAGAACTCTTATTGAGATCGACCTGTTGATCGAGGAGGTAGAATCTATTATAGGCCCTACTCAACCACATAAGGAGACGGGGGCTTTGGTTGGGCAGCAGAAGAATGTTATTCACACACTTCCTGATCTTTTTAAAGGAAAGTTGTTAGGAGGCCATCACGCAGGGTTTCCCCCATACGAGATCCTGCCCAGCCTACATTTCCAATGACCCAGAAAATCGTGCTTCCCCTGTAGCAAGTCCGCAAGAGCTGGATTTACCATGCAGCAATTGCTTTCTGCCCTAACTTGATATGCCTGAAACTCCCATTGTCTGGGGAGTGGGAGGTTAATTAGCCCCAATAGCAAATTCCTCACCCAGAATGGATAACTCATTGGTACAAAATGAGGAGCTGAAGACAGAGATAGCTGCTCTTAGGTCCATGCTAAACAACTTAAGAGGAATCATTAAGCAATTGCTTGCAGACAAGGTGGGAACAAATTTGAGAAATTCTGATTAAATTAAAAATGATAAGGGAAAGGCTTTGGAGCCTCTTTGAAGAAGGCCTATAGTGCCCAGTTCCTCAGCAAGCCTCAAAGAAACTTGAGAAAAATCTGATAGAGAAGCCTCTGTGGGAACGTGGAGGCGCTGTAGCAGCATCAGGCTTGTGTTCCAGGTCGTGGTTGTTGTACTCAGCCGGGACCATGGCTCCGGTGGAGGCATCGGTGCAGAGTTGGAAAGCGGCACTGGTTCCAAAGTCGCTCTGTAGTTGATGAGGTTAGTTTCTTCTTGGTTGCACCAGAGCTCACTTCCAAGGGCTCATGAACTGGGTTTGGCACCCCTTGGCAAGTCAAGACTCCCAACACGAGAGCCCAGGTGCTGGCATGTGAAGTCTTTGATGGACCTGAGACTTCTTAACAGGAGGCAAGCGCAGTTCAAGCCCTGGGAGAACCTTGGGAAACAGGATGTAGAAAGCCAAGTCCAGTCCTTTCACTCCCAGCACAGAAGCATCAAGGAGCAGGCCAGCACACAAAGCAACGAGCAGAGTGGCAGTGCCTCCTACAACATCCAGCTCTTCTTCCTGGCTCAATGTCCTCAGTCCAGAAATGTTCTAACTATGTGGTGTCAGAGGTCCAGTACCGATACCTATTTCTGTCTTTGAAGTAGGCAAACTTCAAAGAGAAGTTTTTTGTAGTACACAAGAACCTGCCTTTTCCTGCCCTGGCCCCAGACACACTCCAGGGGGTTGGAGACTGCTTTGTGTGAGGACAGGCACAACCCTATTCAGGGGCAAGGGTCAGCTCCTCCCACCACTCTAATTCAGGGAAGCTCATCAGGAAATGCAAGGCACACCTCAGCTCCCTTTGTATGACTGTCCAGAGCGACTTCACAAAAAGCCCAACTGTCATCCTGACCCAGACATGTATTCCACAGACAGGCAGAGGAACAAAGTAGTTCGGCAAGAACAGAATAGTTAAGCAAGAAAATGGCCTTCTAAAAGTAACATTTTCAAACCTACAATTCAAAAACCAACTTCAACAAAAGATATATTTTTAAATTGTGAGTTTAGAAACCCCAAACTCCACATCTCAATCTGCTCCCAGAGGGAAATCACACTTAAAATATATTTCAAGGCAATCCCCATTTTACCCTTTGGGAGAGATAGACCTAGCAATAGTAAACAATTAATTTTGCAGTATTTCAGTATGAGGACATGTAAAACACACCAGTACATGTCAAATACACTGCACCCTGTCCATGGGACTGCCTTGGGCCTACGTTAGGGGTGGCTGACGTGTAGTAAAAGGGAAGGTCTGGGCCTGGTAAGTGGGTGCACTTGCCAGGTCGACATGGCAGTGTAGAACTGCACCCACAGACACTGCAGTGGCAGGTATGAGACATATTTACAGGGCTACTCCCATGTGGGTGGCACAACCAGTGCTGCAGGCCCACTAGTAGCATTTGACTTACAGGTCCTGGACACACAGGGGGCACTATACTAGGGACTTTCTAGTAAATCAAGTATTCCAATCATTGAAAAGCCAATCACCAGTACAATTTAGACAGAGATCACTTACACTTTAGCACTGGTCAGCAGGGGTAGAGTGTCCAGAGTCCTAAAGCCAACAAAAACAGGTCAGCAAATTAGGAGGAAGAAGGGTGGGGATAACTCTGGAAAAAGGGCCAGGTCCAACAGGGGCAACACCGCTGCATCCCAACATGCAAATCATATCTCACCAAAGGATTGGTTTAATCATTTCAACATTTTATACACAGAGGAAATGCAGATCCACTCCCAGGAAGTCCTTTCTTTGCCTGGACCATTGGGGAGTGACGATTTGTTTGATCCAGCTGATATTCATTCTTCTCTAGACCCCATTGTTCATGGCAAATCTCGAGGGCCTGACGGTATACCAGGCGACATCTTCATCCACAAAAAAGATAACTGGTCAAAATACATACTGAAACGGTCAAGTGTGATTGCAAGGGCTGCACCAATCCCTGGATCTTGGAAAGGCGCTGAGGTGGGACCCATTTTTAAGAAGGGAGATAGAAGTCTTCCAACCAACTATAGGCCAATTAGTGTAATTGACCATATCCAAAATGTATTTTGCCTGATGGCCGGTGGTAAGATCCAGGATTGGATTGATGCAAAAGATATTTAAACTCCCAGCCAGGCTGGATTTCAGAAAAAAACGGTACTATTGATCAGGTTTTTAGTTTTTTACTCATGTACTTGAAAATTGTCTTAATCGGCAGGGGCAGCCTGTACTTTGCTTTTGTCCATTTAAAATGAGCCTTTGATTCGGCCCATGCCAAAGCTTTGGTATGTGCTCTTCCACATAGGAATGCCTCTGGATATCATATCTCTAATCATTTACCTACATGAGGGAAATTTCACCAAAATTTGCTGAGATCAGCAAGGGCTGCTTACAGACGAAATCCCAGGAAACAACAGCATCCGCTGAGGATACACGTTGGCTCCTATGTTATTCTAATCATATCTGAACAAAGTAGTTCATTTCCTCTCCCTATATCCTGCCAATGCTCCCATAGACAAGTCGAAAGTTTATACGCTTCTCTTTGCTGATCACACCTTAGTATTGTCTAAAACTCCAGGCGGACTTCAACATCTACTCAACCAATTCTAGGAATTTTGCTTGATTTCTCGGCTTGGATTGTTATTATTCCACAAAAATCATACAAAGGGAGGTTCTCTTTGGAGGTAGCTTTGCTTGAAAGAGTGGATGCTATTAAGTGTTTGGGTGTCAAGCTAACAGCCAGTATGACTTGGAAGCCTCATGTTGAAAATTGACAGTGAAACACAGGCAAGTTGTAGGCAACTTACTGAAAGAGTATTCTATATCCAATAGCAAACCAGTAGCAGCAGCTCTACAGATTTATGATTTGAAAGCTATGGGTTCAGCCCTTTACCGGTCAAAACTCTGGGGTTTTTCCAGCACCATAAATATGACCAGGTCAAGACATAAGTTTTTAAGGGAGCTAGTTCTCTTGCTGTCCCGTACTCTGATATATACTTTAAAGCTTGATATGAAAAGAAAATCAATCCACGAAAGAGGCAGGTTATGTCCATTGCTGTTTTGGAGGAAACTTAGGTCTACATCCAAGTTAACATCCTGTGCAGAAGCTCTTCAGGAAGTAGTTAATTTGGACAGATTCCATAAAATAACTTGGATTAGCATTGTTAAACATGTTACCCTCTTTGGGTCTGCAAGAGGCCTGAGATTTCAATATGCCAGACCTTATTCCCTCAAAAGACTATATAAAAAAACACTATTTGGCTTGAGTGGTGCAGAAGGAGGTTAAGACTGCAACCAGAGGTTTGCTAGCAAGTGAATTTGTAGATTTTAAACCTGTCAATGCACTTGATCAAAATCTGGATACCATCACCGTTCCACTGGGTAGGAAGCTCTACATTCAATTCAGGATTGTTTCATTGCCTTTCAAAGCATTTACCGCCACATGGTCTGCAAACCCATATACATCAATGTGATGTCCAGGCTGCACAGCTGCTAATTAAACTGTGCACATGTCTCATTTGCCTATGTAGCTTATTCTTCCCCACAATTCAAATGGATCTAGCTGGCTTGCAGACAGCTGGGTACACAGAATCATGTAATTGATTTGAGAATACTAAGATCTGATCCCAGTCCTTTAAATGCATGTTCTGTCACCAAATTAGGTGAGAAGTGGATTGCAAGTAGGAAGGCTATGACGACTCATGTGGAAACTTAACTGAGCTCAAATCCTCCTTATCCTCCTTATGCCCGTGTATCAAAGCTGTGTGCTCCCCTAGCACTGGGGCTTATACTACATGAATCTTGCACTTTATGGTGCATTTAATGTAGTATTTTATGTAAAGTAATAGAGGCACTAACATATTGCTTTAAAATTGCAACAAGAATATTTTGATTGCTTTTTTGGAGAGGCAAGATGGCGGCCGGCTGAGATGACTGAGCGGAGCTCCCCCGACTGGCCTACACGGAGCTGACGCTGCGGTATGCTCACTTCCTGGATCCACAAGACAGGAAGATTATTGGAACCAGAGACACTTTGTGAATTGAAAAGTCTATTGCGGGTGTGGGAGCAGGTTAGCACTACCGCTAAGCAGCTACTTGCATCCCGGCTTGCGACTCAGCTCCTGGTGACAGTACGGATGGGGCCAAAAGTTCCCCGCACTATGAGCGGGGAAGCAGCATGAACTATGACAAACACAAGCCTCTGTCTGGCACTCAGTTCTCCAAACAGCAAGTGGGAGTGCTCGCCCGCTGGAATCTGAGGTAAAGGCGGCAAACACCGCAAAGCACAGCAGCTCCACCAGGCAAGCTGGGAATCGGGAGATGGTAGGCTTAAAATCAGAGGCCCCGCGGAAGAGGGCGAAGCTAAAAAGGAAGACCCTGCACCACCTTGACAGACACCTGGCGGAGGAAGCCAAGCAGCAGAGGTGGCAGGAGCCGTAGCTAAGAATTCTGGTCAGCTACGGCCCCATGAGTGAGTTGACTCGTGCTGGGGTGATCAAGGAGAAGGAGGAAGGTAGGGTAAGGAATTTGACCCTGGACTCAAGGTAACAAATTCTATTGCTGATATAAGTGGTGGGACCGGAGAAGAGGGTGTAAGTAATCCCAGCAAGGCTGGGGGTTCACCACTGGAACATGAAGCTTCACAGGGTACTGGCAAGCTGGTAGACTTAGGGGCATATTTATACTCCGTTTGTGCCGGAATTGCGTCGTTTTTTTTTACGCAATTTCGACGCAGAACTAACTCCATATTTATACTTTGGCGTTAGACGCATCTAGCGCCAAAGTCCATGGAGTTTGCGTCATTTTTTTGCGTGGACACCTACTTTGCGTTAATGAGATGCAAGGTAGGCGTTCACGTCTAAAAAATCGACTCCGAGGCATGTGCGTCGGATTTATACTCCCGGGCAAAATTCACGCCCGGGAGTGGGCGGGTAAAAAAAAATGACGTACGGCCGCTTTTGCGCCGTTTTTTAGCGCCTGCAAAAGGCAGGCGTTAAGGGACCTGTGGGCTCTGAAGGAGCCCAGAGGTGCCCTCCCATGCCCCCAGGGACACCCCCTGTCACCCTTGCCCACCCCAGGAGGACACCCAAGGCTGGAGGGACCCATCCCAGGGACATCAAGGTAAGTTCAGGTAAGTGTTTTTAAAAAAAAAAATTTGTGGCATAGGGGGGCCTGATTTGTGCCCCCCTACATGCCACTATGCCCAATGACCATGCCCAGGGGACATAAGTCCCCTGGGCATGGCCATTGGGCAAGGGGGCATGACTCCTGTCTTTGCTAAGACAGGAGTCATTTCTATAGGGGTTGGGAGTAAAAAAAAATGGCGCAAATCGGGTTGATGCGAAAAAATTGCCTCAACCTGACTTGCCCCATTTCTTGACGCCCAAGCCCCATATCCCCCTACGCCGGCGCTGCCTGGTGTACGTCGTTTTTTTACACGCACAACAGGCAGCGCCGGCGGCTAACGCCGGCTAACGTAATTGATTAAATACGGAGCCCGCATGGCGCTTCAGAATGGCGTTAGCCGGCGCAAATGTTTTTGACGCAAAACTGCGTTAGCATAGTTTTGCGTCAAAAAGTATAAATATGGCCCTTAATGCCAGAGAGATGTTGGTAGGACATGGTTGAGAAATCAGAGGCAGGGAGGGTGGCCTGGCTGACTTAGCAGTGGCTGACCTGGTTGTGATGCATGAGTAACATGTAGAGCATGCAGAAGGCACCCTAGGCAGAGGGGACCCAGTTCAGGGCTGAATTAATAAGCTTGCCCCAAAAGTACCGGGGGATGGAAAGGGAGGCCGGTGAGCATTTCTTCTCACTCTCGGATAGGTCAGATGAATCAGGTGGTGAAATCAGAGAGTAAAGTAGACTTGGGAGCAATGGATTTAGGGGTAGGTGTCAGCAGCAGGATTTGAACAGCAAGCTCAACAACGTTGCTGTTAGCAATCAGTTGGAATCCCACAGTGAGTTAAAAAGGAAGGATTGAGAGAAGGGCAGGACTTGAAATGGGATTATGCTCATGGTACATCAGCACTCACTTGTGAGACTATGGAAGATACTTGGGTGCCCAGGGTACAGGCACCCCTACTCTGGAGCTGATTTATAGCACTCTGATGGCACAGAGGGAAGAGCTGCGCATCAGGAGTCAGAACGCCAGGCTAGCAACCTGCAAACTAGTGAACACAGTCTGTAAAATGTCTAAAGTGTTTTTCTACGATTGCGGACAGATTAAGCAATCTGGAATTGAGGACTACGTCTTTGGAGTCTGATGGTGGTAGAGCCAAGGGATTGGTAGAGGAGCATGAGTCCCAGCTGACAGATTTCCAGTGGAAACTGGAAGATAAAGCAAATCGAGGAATAATTTATGAGTTATAGGGGTATCAGAGGGGAAGGAGGGGAGGACTTTAGAGGTTTTTTGATTGATCTTTTTCAGAAGGCTTTTCCAGAATTCCAGGCATGGGACTGGGCGCATGAGATACAGAGGGCTCATCATTTCCCTATGCTAGCTAAACAAAATAACATGGACCTGACTAAGCCCAGAGCTATATTGGTCTTATTTGGCAATTTTGTTATTACGCCAGGAAATCTACAAGAAAGCATGCCCAGTTGCCAAAAGAACAGTGGGTGGCTATTCCTTTTTTATGTGGCCGGATTTCTGTCACACAACTGTGGAACAAAGGTGGCATCTCAGGCAACTGATCAAACCCTTGCAGGAGAAGGGGGCACATGCTTTTCTGATCAGCCCTGCATAGATTGAAAGTTATTTGGAACAGGCGAACTCTTGTGTTTACTTCAGAAATTAAGGCCAAGGAGTTCTTGGAGCATGAGATACCGTGATTAAGGCTATATCGTTTTGTGACATTGTGTTAAGGAGGGTCTTGGGACCTGGTACACTGTTTGATGTTTGACACTGTTTGATGCATGGGTTATCTTGGTTTGTGTTCAATAGGTGAAGTAAAGGGAAATGGAACTGGCATTTCTAGAGCCTCAGTCTGGTGGGCCTGCTCTGTGGGGGGAGGGGCAGGCGATAATCAACCATCACTAGCAGGCTATATATGGCCTGATTGCCTCTTCCCAGAAGGTGGGGCAAGGGGGAAGGTAGGGGGGACTTTTGGGGGAGTGGGGAGGGAATGACATTGGGGCTGTGTGGTAGGGTAGGATGGGGAGGGGAGTAAGAGGACGGGGTAATGGAGCTTAATCAGGCAGAGAACTTGGGTGAGGCAGGGGTTTGTAGTTTTTTTGGCCAGTCGCCAAGTCAAGTGGTACATGATTCTTCGCACAGTGGCCAATGCCCCTGATAGTTTGTGGTGATTTCCATATTTATCTAGAGACAGGCATGTTTGGGATTCCTTAAAGGCAGCTATAAGGGGGGAATGATTAGCTTTGTATCTCATTCCTGGAGACACCAAGAGCAACAGACAAGGGAGCTGTGTGCTGATCTAGCAGGCTTAGAGGCTCAGCATGCAGCCCAGGTTCAGGTGGGCCAGGATGGGAACGAACTCCTGCAAGCGATAACAATCAAGAAAGTTGAGATTGGTGGCTATTACTGAAACATCCTGGCAAGGAAGCTTCAGGCTCATAAATCTGTGGCCTGCTAGTATAGTGAGAAAGTAGGGAAGATGCTTTCTCTGCTAGCTCATTGTAGGAGGCTGGCCTGGCTTTTAGTGGGTACCAGATGGTACTTATACCTTGTGCCAGGTCCAAATGCGAACCACGAATGGACCCCAGGCCTAGTGTGGTGTGTAGAGGGTCTCTGGGAGTGTAGGAAAACACTAGGGGTGTCCAAGATACCCCACCCCAAGACCCTGAAAAGTAGGAGTAAAGTTATCCTACTACCCCAGAAAGATAGTAAAGTCGCGATAGGGGATTCTGCAAGTACAACAACTGACTGCAAAGCACTGAAGACGAATTCCTGGACCTGAGGACCTGTAAAGGAAGGGGACCAAGTCCAAGAGTCACGCAAGTGTCCAGGGGGGTAGGAGCCCACTAAACCCTGGATGAAGGTGCAAAAGGGCTGACTCCGGGTGGAAGTAGCTGAAGATTCTGAAACAACGGAAGGTGCCAGGAACTTCTCCTTTGGTTGGAAGATGTCCCACAGAGTGCTGGAGGATGCAGAGTTCCTTCCACGCAGAAAGACCGCAAACAAGTTTTGCTAGCTGCAAGATTCGCAGTTGAACAAAATGGGAGCTGCCTGGGCCCAGGAAGGACCAGGAGATCGGCCCTTGGAGGAGGAGTCAGACGGGGTGCTCAGCAGCACAGAGAGCCCACGCAGAAGCAGGGAGCACCCGCAGAAGCACTTGAACAGGTGTTCAAGAAATCTGAGCATGGCAGTCATCTCAACACTACAAAAGAAGGTCCCACAAAGTCCGTGGTCAACTCAACGAGTTGAGCAATGCAAGACTCGGTGCTGGGGACCTGGACTATGCTGTGCATGAAGGATTCCTTGCAAAAGTGCACAGAAGCCCTTGCAGCTGCAGATCACGCAGTACACAGGATTACTGTCTGGCTTGAGGAGGCAAGGACTTACCACCACCAAATTTGGACAGAAGGACCACTGGACTGTCGGGGTCACTGGGATCCTGCTCCTGTTTTCCAGGGACCACGCTTATTAAGATGAGAGAAGACCCAGAGGACCCAGAGGACCAGTGATGCAGAAGTTAGGTGCCTGCCTTAGCAGGGGGAAGATTCCGTCGACCTACTGGAGATTTCTTCTTGGCTTTCAGTGCAGGGTGAGGGCAGACAGCCCTCAGAGCATGCACCACCAGCAAACAGTCGAGAAAGCCGGCAGGATTAGGCGCTACAATGTTGCTGATAGTCGTTTTGCTACTTTGTTGCGGTTTTGCAGGCGTCCTGGAGCAGTCAGCAGTTGATCCTTGGCAGAAGTTGAAGAGAGAGATGCAGAGGAACTCTGGTGAGCTCTTGCATTCATTATCTGAAGAGAGATGGATGTTTCTGACCTCACCTGCTGGCACTGGCCACTCAGAGGCCTCCATTGTGCCCTCACATCTCTGCACTCAAGATGGTCAGAGGTCAGGGACACACTGGAGGAGCTCTGGGTACCACACCTGGGGTGGTGATGGACAGGGGAGTGGGCACTCCCCTTTCCTTTGTCCAGTTTCGCGCCAGAGCAGGGGCTGGGGGATCCCTGAACGGGTGTAGACTGGCTTATGCAAGGAGGGCACCATCTGTGCCCTTCAAAGCATTTCCAGAGGCTGGGAGAGGCTACTCCTCACCAGCAGCCCTTAACACCTACTTCCAAAGGGAGAGGGTGTAACACCCTCTCTCGAAGGAAATCCTTTGTTCTGCCTTCCTGGGACTGGGCTGCCCAGACTCCAGGAGGGCAGAAAGCTGTCTGAGGGTTGTCAGCAGCGGTAGCTGCAGAGAAAACCCCAGAGAGCTAGTTTGCCAGTTCCCAGGGTTCATGCTGGAGCCCCGGGGGTGCATGGCATTGGCATCCCAATACCAGATGTAGCATGGAGGGACAATTCCATGATTTTAGACATGTTACATGGCCATATACAGAGTTACCATTGTGAAGCTACATATAGGTATTGACCTATATGTAGTGTACGCATGTAATGGTGTCCCCGCACTCACAAAGTCCGGGGAAATTGCCATGAACAATGTGGGGGCACCTTGGCTAGTGCCAGGGTGCCCTCACACTTAGTAACTTTGCACCTAACCTTCACTAGGTGAAGGTTAGACATACAGGTGACTTATAAGTTACTTAAGTGCAGTGTAAAATGGCTGTGAAATAATATGGATGTTATTTCACTCAAGCTGCAGTGGCAGTCCTGTGTAAGAATTGCCTGAGCTCCCTATGGTTGGCAAAAGAAATACTGCAGCCCATACGTATCTCCTGGAACCCCAATACCCTGGGTACCCAGGTACCATATACTAGGGAATTATAAGGGTGTTCCAGTGTGCCAATCAGAATTGGTAAAAATGGTCACTAGTCTGCAGTGACAATTTTAAAAAGCAGAGAGAGCATAAACACTGAGGTTCTGGTTAGCAGAGCCTCAGTGATACAGTTAGGCACCACACAGGGAACACATATAGGCCACAAACTATGAGCACTGGGGTCCTGGTTAGCAGGGTCCCAGTGACACATATCAAACACACTGACATATAGGGCTTCCACTATGAGCACTGGGACCCTGGCTAGCAGGATCCCAGTGAGACAGTAAAAACACCCTGACATATACTCACAAACAGGCCAAACGTGGGGGTAACAAGGCTTGAAAGAAACTACCTTCCTACACTCATTAGCATGAAGTGGAACATGCAGTTGAGGCAATAGATAACAGGGATGGCACAAGGGCAAATACGCCGGAAGGTATTATGAGGATCTTCAAAGTATATTACACAAAGTTACATGCAGGTAATTTACAATCTTCTGAAAACCAAGTATATGATTTTTTGAGAGTGGGAGAGGGTGACGTTTTAGATTGGGGGAGGCTGAGTGGTTGGACACTGAGACTGCACTGGAGGAGTTTAAGGAAGCTGTCAAGATGCTACTTTCTGGCAAGGCAGCTGGGCTGGATCAAATTCCGGTTGAGTTTTAGAAAACATTATTTTCTGTTCTTGCTAAGGATTTCTGGGACTTGGTTTGTTGTACTCAGAGGGAGGGGCTTCCACCAGCTTCCTGGCAGGGAACCAACATTATAGTTTTTAGGAAGAAAGGGAAGCCCCCAGAAAAGCCTGGGTCGTACAGACCAATATCGCTGATGAACTGGAGACATTAAGATTTACTCTAAGGTTCTGTCAATATGCTTGGTACGGTTCATAGGTGGACTTGTCTCACCCTGGCAGCATGGGTTCATCCCAGAGAAGGGTGGGCGGATCAAGTCAAACGCACTATCATGCTGTTTGACAGCACAGCCCTTTCAGGGGCCCCACTATCTATGATCCTTCTCAATGCCAAAAAGGCTTTTGATTGAGTTGCCTGGAGGTACCTCTTGAAGGTTATGAAGTGTGCAGGATTTCGACCTGGCATGGAGAAGGCTTTCAAAGCTCCATATTACTCCCCTTACACATGGCTCCAGATTATGAGGCAAGAGTTTGTGAAAATTCACATCTTGAGGGGTACACGGCAGGGCTGTCCATGCTCTCCTATTCTGTTTGTTTTGTGCATTGATCCATTACTTAGACGACTAATAAGTAATCAGATGATCCAACTCGTCAGGTTCAATGGATATGAAACAAGGGTACTAGCATATGCCGACGATAGTGCACTACTGACACCTGATGCTCAGACAGCACTTCAGAGATTGGAAAAATTGCAGAGGAGTTTGGCACCTTCTCAGGGTATCTTTTGTAAAAGGGGAAAACATAGCTAGTTTGCACCGGCAATGTGATGTTGGAGGATAGCCGGCGGGTGGACAGTGCTTTGTATCGGGTGGGTGAAGATCTCAGCATCAGTGGATTCTATTTATAGAATAAATCTGGAACCCCTGCTAGGGAAAATTAGTCAGGACCTAAGAAGGATCAATAGATTGCACCTCACCTTAGTAGGCCTTTGTAATGTTCTGAAAATGATGGTTTTGCCAAAAGTACTGTATATGTTTAGAACTATTCCATTGGAGCTCGAAGGAAGGAAAGTGGATTAAAAAACTGGAAGTCCCGAGCTCCAACTTTAACTGGCAGTACTCACGGGCTAGACGGGCTTTGTAGGACATGATTCTCCCAAGGGACAGTGGTGGTTGGGCAGTCCCTTGTTTTAGGTTGTATTATTGGGCAGCATTATTGCAACACACAGGAATATTATTTGCACCCTATGGACATATCAGTGCACATGGTCCATCAGAGAACCCCCTAGTATTTATGAATTTATGCCCGGGTGTTTTGATTGAGCCTAGGTATTATAAAAAAAGCCAATTTCCAGGTATTTGGGCAATGGCCAAGAACTGGTTTAAGGTTAAGAACCTGCTGTAAACTCCTAAATATAACCAGTATACTCACTCTGGCATTCCCCACTATTCCCAGCAATTTTCAATGATAGTACCTGTAGCAAGTGGGGAAAGGCAGAGATAGAGCAGAGGGGTTACTTATACTCTTGTGATCAACTGTGCTCCTTCTCCAACTTGCAGCAGGATTTTGGTCTAAAGAAGACATTTTTCAAATATTTACAGATTATAGATTATCTGATGAAGCTGCTCATTAATCAAGTGCCACTTTAATAGAGCTGCTACTATACTTGGATGTTAGGAGTGGCCCAATTTATGAGATTTTGAATAGTGCAGACAAGGACGATCTAAATTATCACAGCAACCAATGGGCTGCTAGACTGGGGTGTCAGGATTTTGATGTTAAAATGTCAATGAAGGTGGGGACGAAGGTACTTCTGACTGCAAGCCTGAAAGCTCAACATTACAAAACTATTTTCAGACTGTATTCCAAACCCTGCTAAACTATTCAGCTGGAGCAGAAGGGCAGACAGTAACTGCCCTCAGCGTGGGTATGACCCGGCTGATATGGGTCATATGTTTTTGGAGTGTGCTAAATTGATCCTGTTTAGGGAAGGCATCGAAGGATGGTGGTGTGATGCTTGCAGGAGTGGAACCTTCCTACATGGGGGACACAGGGCAATTATACTTTATGTTTGTTTCTGTGGTGGTGGCATGGTTATTAATAGCCTCAGCTTGGAAGGATCCTGAGCCACCAACTGTGCAGTAGTGGTTTTTGAGGCTGGTCAGTATGTATAATATTGAGTAAGCACCATACAGCTGTAAGGGGAAGGCTGCTAGGGGATGGGGGATGTGAGCTGGTCTCCCTTGAGTGATTGATTGTCAAAAAACTATGGCTATGGGGATGATCCGGCCTAATATTGTAAAGGTCGGGCTCTGTCTAGGTTAGCATATGGGCAAGGCTGGCCAATTAAACACTACAAATGAGGTACAGTTTGTATATTCATTTGCTTATTGTCTATTTTCTCTTCTTTTTTTGTTTTCTCTTTATCTACACACTTTCTGCTGCAGAAATAGTGAATCTATTTATTTAATTAAAAAGTATGCAAACTGTATAAAGTATTGTCTGGCTGGATGGCAGATTTTTAAAATGAATTGGGGTTCATGGATTGCAACTGTAATTCTGTTTGATTATGCTCTAAAAATAAAAAAAGAGAATATTTTGATTGTTCATATTTCTATGCTTACAGATTAATACCTTCTTCCAGTATAACCGAATGGGGGTGTTTCTTGGCCTCAGGCCTGAATCATTGCACCCTGAACTCCAGGTTGAAGCCTCAAGTTAACATTTTAGAAACAGTAGCGGACATATAAACATATTTGATACACAAAGATGCAAAGATGCAAATCTCTGTCATGCTATATTCAATAATTATTGAACTTCCCTCATTGGATTATACAATGATTAGAGGCTTTTCTGGACTGTTCAAATATGAGGACATTATTATTGTATGTACCGCATTGCATAACAAATATAGCTTCCTTGGTAGTACTTATGGGATGGAGCTCAAATCATGTCACTGCGTTATTATGTTACAATGGGCAAACCTCTCTTTCTACTTAACTATCTAATTTTGGAAAGGAAATTTTGCGTTGACCATTGATTTTTAGGTGGATTTGTTAGCAAATGTTTACTGGGTCTATGTCTCTATTTTAAATCATGTCTTTTATTTTGGTGTGTGTGGAAAACGTTTATGGCACTGGTTACCGAAATAGAGGTATTTACTACTTCTACATATGTGCTATTAATTGGTAAACTACATTGTGTTGATGTCTCCTTGTTATATGTTTATGCTCCTAATTATCATGACAGCAGTTTTCCAAAAGTGGAACTGTGAGCACAGCACATTTACTTGTGTATGAGCTAAACAGGAGATTTAATTATGTAATACACAGTGCAGTTGCTAGACACACTGTTCATCTATGCATGGCATGATTACATCATAGACATCGACGAGAGAACTATATGATCAGTGGATACTGGATGTAGGGTGCAAACAAAAACACACAGAAAAAGTCTACTCAACAGCACATATCATATGTTCAAGATTAGACCACTTGTTCATCTTGTCTTACTGGGAGACAGGTTCCTATTTATGATCCAGCTAGGTAGAATGATCTCCATTCACTCCCTGGTGGGAGTGCTCTCATTTAGAAGCAGAATGAGATCTAAAATACCATCATGGAATTTGTCACCCCACTGGCTGTTTAACCCTGACTTTAACCTTGTTTCTTTGTACATGATTGAGTTGCTGCTAGACTAAGAGACCCTGCAGGGCATGAGGTACTGGGTTTTTCAGAACCGGTACTGATCCGGTAACCCAGCGGTGCCAGGGTACACCCAAAGACCTCGGGTACTTTCCTGATTCAGACTACAGAAACTCAGAGTCTTCTAGGTGAAGTCAAAGATCGAATTTATTGGCTGCAACCAAGTGACAAGCGTCCTAGAAGTACAACAGCACGGTTTGTATGTTCTCAGGAGACTGTGTTTCAATGCAAAGTCAGGTTTCCTTATATACAGTTTTTTAAGCTTCAGGCAAACATTCTTGACATTTTGGTTGGTCATTCACATGTTTTCACTACAAAGGAAAAAACAGTGTCATGATGAAACCTCATATTTCATGTCATCCAACCCATAATAAATTACCTGGCAAGGCCTGGAATTTTACATCAGATAAGTGTGGACCCCCAATAAAAACGGGCACCTCCCCCTCGTAAAGTAAGAAGAAGAAAAGAGCAGGTGCAGGTGTGAGCAAGATTAGGCAGGGTGTGTGAGCGATAATAAGGGTTTTATGGCACGGTGTGCCTTGATGCTATCTGATTCGGCCACTGGGAGAGGGACTGACCAAACAGGTTTGGCCTGAGGCAATGGTTCCAGCTTGCCCAGGTCAGAGAAAAGTCAATCAAGGTGTACGTGTCCTTGGAATCAAATCTGACTGTATTATAAGCCTATGTGAGGGCAACTTTTAAAAATGGCTGCCGTGTATAAAATGGGAGCCACGAGTGCAGGACGAAAATGGTGATTTCGAGGTGAAAACGCTGCTGGAATTGAGCGAAAATGCTCATGCTTAGTGTACTAGTCATTATCGGTCTTTTGATACTAAAATCGTACTGCTGTGGCAAAGTAAATTACATGGGTCCTGAATTTTTAGAACCACAAACCCTCCTTTTGCCCTTACATAGGCAATAAACCTATTCTCATGCTAATCTGAGTCCAGGTCTATGTTTCTAAAGTCGTTGAGATGTTGCTGTAACATCATCCTAGTATTTAGCTCGTCTCTTGGTGCAGGTTTCCTTATGCATGATGTAACACAGAGGCCACATATGGCAGGACAAAGTAAGGAATACCTCTATCTGCAGTAGGTGGCATAAGATCACACACCCAACAATTAGTGATGTTCACTACTAACTAGTGTTGATGCAGAAGCTGTACAAAAGAATTGCTTACGAATTCTGATCTTCTAACCTGCTCATGTTCAGGAAAAGGGTGAAAAGAGTGCAAAGAAACAATAGTAGGAAAAGACATAGGTTGGGAAGTGGGTGCAGAAGTCAATTGAGTAGAGAAAAACAATCCCACCCATAAATGACAACGTCATGTTTAAAAGACACTAGAAAACACGTTATTAAGAACATATAGACAACGGGAGAAAGTAGTGACCACTATTACAAATGAAATAATAATTTTTCACAACCCTAACCAAAAAGCAAATCCTAAAATTATCTAGTAACATTTTTAGGGCTCCTCTACATTTCAGTAATTTTGGTATGTTCAGGTGGAACAGTGGTGACTCTCATCAATGCTCTAAGGTGAAAAGGGGGTACTCTTTCCACAGAAAATGGACTTTATTTTGCTTTTACTAAACAGAATAGTACTTTAAAACAATGCCAGCAAAACAATCAGTCTCCTAACACCTAGTCTATACAATCACACGGAAACCTCTTGTGAAACCAACTATGCCCAGAGTCCGTTCAAAAAGCCTCTCTGGCAGGCTTCTATTGTCCATCAAATTTTCTTTTGTTGTTTTCTTTCACATGGGCCTCTCAATTCAGGCCTCTTCGTGAGAAAAGTACTGCTTAGTTGGAGTGCCCTCCTGGCAAACACCCACAGCTCACTCGAAAGTCTCAATGTCTTAAAGCAATGCACCAGTGTCTCTCCTCTGTGGCAGACACTACAAACAATGTGCTCTTCATTGATCAAGGGCACAATTCATCTCGTGCAGACCCAAGCACCATTAATTGGGAAATAGCTCAAGCTCAGCAGCACTTTCAGACTCCAACACTCATTATTTAGTGTCAGAGGACGCTCAAGCTGCTCTTTCATGGGCACCACAATATAGTGCCTTTTTCCAAACTTGAAATCTCCGACGCACTGCCCTTCTTCCGTTGGAGCAAAGAAAAGGGGGTGTGTGGCCAAAACTCAGGCCAAGGGGCTCAAGGGATTGCACACTGTCAGAGGTTACCAGCACATGACAGGTAGAGAAATGAAACCTCAAAACAGCTCTGCCATCAACAACAGGAATCCTTCTCTTTAGCTCTTTTACACTGAAACTTTGGTTTTGTGATGTCCAACGCCGTCTGATGGAGCAAGTACGATACCATGCGCTGGCGATCGCTGGCCAGCTTTGCTACTTTCTGGGTGCTGAGACTGTAGGGCCAAAACGTCCGTCTTTCATCTGTAGCTGTCACTGATGGGAATTAGGCTTAAATCAATGTCCTGCAGGTTATTATGACTTGATACCCGCAGAATCTAGTGACGTAGGAAATGTGCCACAGTTGTTAGTTCCCTTCAATTTAGTACAAAAACAGTTCATGGTTTTTAACAAGGGGACTGCAAGCAGGTGGTCTGCAATCTTCAAAGGAGTAGCCATACACCATGGGCATAAAATACAAAGACAAAGGCAGAAGGGCAAAACAGGGTCTCTAGCATCTTTAATTGGGTTCTCTCCATTATTCTCTGCCATCTATAGCTACATGAGAATTCTATCTGAATGGATTTCCTCACACAGTGGCATTGTCTAATGGGGTAAACACATATTTTCCTCAATGATTAAGTCTAGGTGTTCCTCCTTATCTTAGAACATCTCAATAGATAAATCACATGATACCGATTATCAGGGACATGTAGAAACCTTCCTTTAAAAACTGTGCATCAGGTGCACTATGCAATACACAGACTAATAGTCAAATGTGCAAACAAAAAGACAAGAACTAGAGGGTCCTGATATCTGCATGATTAGGACACATCTGATCCCACCAAAAATTAAAGTAGCAGGAACAGAAGGGAACCGAAAACCAAATTAAAATAGACATTGAAAATGTGTCATGTTCAAAAAGGTAAACATAAGATATCTCCTATTGAGATGGAAAACTTGTCTTACTATAATATTGAGTCAGTTAACCAGTCTATCGCTACCCTGACAGTCAGGCTGGTAAACATTGAAGCAGGCCTAAGGCAAATTCTTGAAAACCAGTCTGGTCATACCAAAGGGAATTATACATAACATGGGGGTCCCTGGTACATCACTGCAGTCTGGAAATGTGAACCTGAACAATACATCAATAATAATAAAAGGGCTGACTGGTGAAAGGAATTCGAAAAAGAGAAATGAGACTAGGACATAGCTAAAATCTCAATAACTAAGCATGATGCGACATTGGTCAGGGGAAGTAACAAAAGAAAAAAATCTATAGGAAGAACAAAAAATTATTTGGGTGATAGTCAGGCATGTGACACAACACCGAGAGTACGGGTGATACACAAAGGCCAAAGTTACACAAATTTTAACTCTACCGTTGGCGACTACACCATATACGGTACTCCTAGCTAATGTTTCAGTTCCTTCTTCAGGAAAAAATGAAAACCTGGTTTTCTTTTAAGAAACAAAAGCCATATGCTACTTAGGAAACAGAACATCATTAACTAATGTAATATAGAAATTAGGCCACCTTGAGTCACAGATCTATAATTTCATCCTTAGGTACAATCAAGGCTACATAAATGTAGGGCTGCCTGTTCCTTTAAGGGAAGGGGCAGTAACGTGACTAACTGCAGGGGACGCACTTTGATCCTGTATATCTCTTTTTATTTTCCTTCAATACCATTATAGCCAAATAAACATGCACTGGTGAAGTGTTGTCTCTTATGTTCACAGCATGAAATATCATTATCTGTGGAATTTAGTAACTAGAACAAGTTCAACCAACTGTTGCGTAGCGATGGGCATCGTCATGACCATCCCCTCACAACACAGGGGAGCTTGTAATAGTATCAAAAGCAGCAACAAACATGCAAAAAACAAATAAAAAATAATAAAAACGCACAAAACGTCAAGCCATCAGATATACTTGCTGTGTATCAAGCACAAAAGGCATAGACAAAACAATAGCACGTGTGAATAAGCGGTGACACACAACACCATGTCATGTACTTTATGCACTGTAAACCTGCAGCCCAAAACCCAATATTTGGGCCTGTTTAATTTGTCAGGTTTAAAATCCTTACCCTCCTTTTGACAGTAGATCACCAGGCAATGGAAATCTGCTGTCAAATATAACTTTACTGTTTCTCTTCTAACATACAGGACCAGCAAGAACAATTCATGATAGGACCAAATACATGAAAATAAATTTCCATTACTTAACTGTTACCCTCTTGTCAGTTACTTCGCAACATCAATCCACCTTAGTTTTACCTTTCTAAAAGTAAAAATTGTTACACCGACACTCCATATTAATTTGGCACCTACAATTTCCACTGTGAAAAATAAGTCTTAATTTGGCAAATCGTTCTCATTAAGGCATGTAGCCTTCAACATTTTAGAAAAGGGCTGCATCTTTTTTTCTGTCTAAGACTTAATGCAACACTTCGTTTTCTGTCAAATAAAAGCAACTAGCAGGCATCATTTTATTTTTTTAGAGCGGAGACACAAATGTATCAGTTCTGCAGAGCATTTAACATGATGTTGGGACTTTCGAAGAAACCCCTTTTTTTTATATTTTCCCTTTGGAATTAAGTTCTTTAATTGTATTGATGTTCTTCTGGAGAAACCAGAAATCCCACTTTTAGAGGCCCGGTAGGGTCATTCTGCATTTCACAGAGACAAAGCCCTAATTTAAAAGGTCACAAGTGTCAACATGACAGCCTCCTCCATTGTTTATGGGAAAACTAAAGATAGCATCTCAGCAGCGTGACTTGAGCCAGCCTCTGTAGCTCTCCTAGCTTCTGCCACTCTGAATCTGTCAAAGACAGTAGGCCTTCCTGTTTTCCTTCTAACCTGCAATAATTCACTCTAATTTAAAAAAAAAATGTTTTTCCTTTTTAGGCGCTAAAAAAAATGATCTCTATTTCCAGATTATTAAACTACATTTACTGTGAATAATTCACAAACCTTAATAACACACATACCAGTTGTTAGAATAAATGCTTGTTGCAATCCCATGCAATGGTACATATTTCATCAACCTCAAATGAATGAACGTCTCAGTAGGCCCAGCTGAAGTTAGAACCTTCAACCTTGATATTAAAACAAGCCTTTGTACTGGCACATTGACTCATTGAATCATAAGAAGGCACAACCTGCAAATATATATCAAACCTAAATGTATGCATTTACTGAAGCCTGAGACACTTTAAAAAGTACTCTGAATGAAAGAAAATGCAGTTTAAACAGTGCTTTTGCCCAAAATCGACTTTGATATTTTAGGCATTAAAAAATCAATATCCTACAATTTTCTTGCATAATATGCATTACCAGAATGTCTATTACACAATCCATGAGTCAGCCATTGAAAATATTAACTTATACTTTATAGAAATGAGCTTGTTTGCTCCTGCGCCAAGGGAAAATTGCACATACAAATGTCATTTTAGCGGTGCAACATAACTTAAATTAAATTTTAATGCTAGGAGGTCATAGTATAGGTATTAAGCTTGATAAATATTACAAAACGATTTTGAAAGGCACTTATTTTTTTAAAATAATTTTTCCATAATTAATAATTTTCTTTAAAAAAAAAAAAAATAAATTATTCTTTTTTTTGTGATAATTCCACATATAAAAGCATGCTGCATCCCTTGCCTATTATTTGGGATACATTAACTCACAAGCCTAAGCGCATAAGCCTAACTTGAAATGCGTCACATTTTTGCGCCACTTTCATTTAAAAGGAAGGTTATGCAAAATTCCACCCATGTTTAACTGGGAAAGTGCTGGCTGAATTGAACATTCCTATCAAATATACTGCAGCTGAAAAGTTTGCCTGTGAACATCTAATACAATGCATCTAAGAAAAATGCTGTAAATGTATTTATTTTTTTGCAAAAATAGATAATTTAGTTTTTTTTTGGGGCCCTATTTATATCTATTGAATGTATTTTCTAATTTATTAAGCATTTAACGGCAGTTTTGTATATGTGCACAATTGCTCATTCTATAAATTAAAGAGCAACATATAGCTATGTTAGCACATCACATGGTTCATTTCTGGATTTTTTCTAAGTTTCTACTTAATATTAATTAACCAACATATTACTTAACAAACTGTAAACATCAAGAAGACCCACAAACACACATTGAGCTCATTTCAGATATAAACAGAAAACACTCAGTACACACAATACAGCGCGTTTTAGCCATTTTTAATAAATAGCGCCGTCGCAATTTACTTACAGAACCGTTTGCAGATCCTAGTTGTAAGTCATATTTACAAGAGAAAAGAAAACTTTTCTCAATAGTGTTCCAAAAAACTGCAAAAACAGCCTCACAGACATTTATTTTCAAGAATAGCGGACCCATACTTTATTAAACGTGATGGGGCCCACTCCGTGCTTCACATATAGTTCATAGGTTGGAGTTCCAATCGGAGGAACCGGACATGAGTCCTCCAACCGGGAGTCCCTTTTACAACCAAGACAAAACAAATTTCCAAGTCTGCTAAGACCAGGCATCTTCCCTCACTAGTCTAGCTTCAAACTTCAAAGGATTATCGTTTACGATAGTCTCGTGAATACACGATTCCTTCGGCTTTGGTACTTGCAAGTTCCAAATCAAAGTGATCCCGAAGGGATACCAAACCAAATGTCCAACTAAGGACCAAACCAAGGCCCGTATTTATACTCCGTTTGCGCCGAATTTGCGTCGTTTTTTTCGACGCAAATTCGGCGCAAAACTAACGCCATATTTATACTTTGGCGTTAGACACGTCTAGCGCCAAAGTATTGGCAAATAGCGTCATTTTTTTGCGTGAACGCCTTCCTTGCGTTAATGAGATGCAAGGAAGGCGTTCCCGTCTAAAAACAGACGCACATAGCGGTGCGTGGTATTTATGCTCCAGGGCAAAAATCACTCCCGCGCGGCAGGCGCGCAAAAAAATGGCGCAAAGCATGAATAGCGTGACATTTTAACGCCTGGGTCAGGTCAGGCGTTAAAATGGGGCAAACACACCTGTACTTAATCAGAACACACAGAACAAACAACAGAGCAGCAGAGCAGCAACAGGGAGACATGGAGGTGCTTTTTCTTCAACGTGCACGTAGACGCAGAGCCCTGCAGCAACAACAGCAGCCACAACAACAACAGCAGGGACCCCAAAGACAGCGCAGAAGGCAGGAGAGGATATTCCGCCCAAGAACAACCCTGCATGGCCTCAGGGAACGAGACATCATCCAGAGGTACCGGTTGAACTGGCAGGCCATTCAGCAGCTGCTGACAAATATTGAACAGCAATTGGCCCCCACTTTAGTGACTCCACGCACTATCCCAACAGAAACAAAGCTGCTTGCCGTACTTCACATGCTGGCAAGTGGCTCCTTTCAGACAACTGGTGCCCTGGTTGGTGGAATCTCACAACCATCTTTCTCCGCATTCCTGCCTAAAGTACTGGATGCCATCATTGGACTGACACCCCGCCACATCTGCTTCCCTAACACACTGCAGAAGCAGCAGGAAACAAAACAGGGGTTCTACGCCATCAGTGGCTTTCCGCACGTCCTTGGTGCAATCGACTGCACACACGTACGCCTTGTGCCACCTGCTGCGAGTGAACACCTCTACCGCAACAGGAAGCACACACATTCCATCAACGTGCAGGCCATAGTCGATCACCAAGGACTGATCAGCAACATCGTGGCTAAATATCCTGGGAGTGTACATGATGCATTCATCTTCCGTCACTCCACCATCAACCAACACTTCCAGGATGGACGGTATGGCAATGGACTACTTGTTGGTAAGGACAAAAATCTACTTATATACTCACTGCACAGAAACCCTCTAGGATAAACAACACATACACCACAATAGCAACACCTAGACAGGAACACACTGAGGTACTCACATCACTAGCCATGTGTCACAAGTCACCATTGAACCTCTCACACATTTGAATTTACTCCACAGCTTAGTGTGAAGACATTCATGATTGTGGTTGCCTAAATGTCACCTTGCAAATTGGAAGTCTCACAATAACCTGTACACTAATACAATGCATAACTTTTAAGGGATGGGATGGCCTGGCTATGTTCATATGGACGTTTCTAATACCCTTTCATGTTTCAACTCTGCATGGGACTATCATCACACCCCCAGTGAGGACACACGGACACCTGTGTCACAAGTCACAATGCAAGGGAGGGCACACTGTACTTGAGAAACCAATACATCCTGCTGACAAACAGTTAGACAACAAACACTTGCTCAGCCAAGGAAAAAAAACAATGCCAAAGTTTCCACCAACAACCATAGGTTGTCACATTAGTACACAAAATAGTCACAGACAACACAACACAACTACTGCCATCAAAGATACGTATAACAGTGCCTCCTACATCTAATTGATACCATTCTGTGTTTCTCTTTCAGCTGATCAGGGGTATGGCATCCAGCCTTGGATAATGACACCATATGGGAACCCAAAAACTGCTGCTGAGCGGGCATACAATGACGCCCACAAGAGGACACGCAGCATTGTGGAGAGGACCTTTGGGATCCTAAAGTCAAGGTTCCGCTGCCTTGACATCACTGGCGGAAGCCTACTATACTCCCCAGAGATGGTATGCAAAATTATACTCACTTGTGCCATATTACACAATATTTGTGTACAAAGGAACATTCCCCTCCTTGAACCGGACCCAG
This sequence comes from Pleurodeles waltl, assembly GCF_031143425.1. Taxonomy (NCBI): domain Eukaryota; kingdom Metazoa; phylum Chordata; class Amphibia; order Caudata; family Salamandridae; genus Pleurodeles; species Pleurodeles waltl. The sequence continues at coordinate 206,483,485 of NC_090448.1, forward strand.
ACATGCCTGAGGATGATGATGAGGAGGATGCTGGCCTGCAACAGGAGGGGGAACAACCTAACACTGCAGCAGGAGTGCGTAGGCGCCAACAGCTTGTGAACAATTTTTTTACTTAAGTCATTATAATCACTTGTATTCCACACTTGTAAATAAACACAGATCACAAACACCACATCATGCTTTGGCCTATTCATTTCTGACCACCTTTAGTTTGAAATAGCTGAAGATGAATGTCGTCTCATTGATCAAGAATGCCATTAAAAATCATCACACCAAAAATAAACATCACAACTGTATGCACAGAGGGTAGGATGTGACATGTTACATTACCATACACAGAGCCCAACAAGAGTACAAATGTGACAATTAGACATGCCGGATCCAAACAACTGAAACAGTCTCTCATCCAGCCCAAAATTGGAGATCATTGGAAAGTCACATCACACGGGTTCAGAGACAGGGTAGGACCATCCATGTGTACGTGAACATGTCATCAATGGCTTCTCTCAAGTGTATGATGTGAGCAATACACAATTGCAACAACATCAGCTGCCACTAACTCAGGAGGAGACCTTGAAGTTACAGTGACAACATACACACAGACAGGTCATACTGGATCCACATTCCCACACACATGTACACATATGTCATAGAACCAACCTAATATTTGAAAGTAGACCATCACAGTTGTGTCCCAGTTTGAACCTAGCAGGAAGATTGTAACATGACACTAAACCAGTTTATGCAGAAAGGGACACAGACAAGCAAAACAATCTTCGCATTATCACATCGTGAACGCTGAGAGTCTTGCAAACTTAGGGGGTCATTCGGACCCTGGCGGTAATTACCGCCCTGGCGGAGGTCGGCGGTAGCACCGCCAACAGGCTGGCGGTGCACCGATGGGCATTCTGACCGCGGCGGTTCAGCCGCGGGCAGAAACGGACTTCCCGCTGCCCTTGAGAATCCGCCATGGGGATTCTGACACCCCCTACCGCCATCCTGTTCCTGGCGGGTCTTCCGCCAGGAACAGGATGGCGGTAGGAGGTGCCGCGGGGCCCCTGGGGGCCCCTGCAGTGCCCATGCCAATGGCATGGGCACTGCAGGGGCCCCCGTAAGAGGGACCCACAAAGAATTTCAGTGTCTGCTTTGCAGACACAGAAATTCGCCACGGGTGCAACTGCACCCGTCGCACCTTCCCACTCCGCCGGCTCCATTCTGAGCCGGCGTCCTCGTGGGAAGGGTGTTTCCCGCTGGGCTGGCGGGCGGACTTTTGGCGGTTGCCCGCCAGCCCAGTGGGAAAGCCAGAATGACCGCCGCGGTCTTTCGGCGGGAACCGCTTGGCGGGCGGCGAGCGCCGCCTGCCGCGGTCAGAATGACCCCCTTAGTCATATGAAAATGGTATGCAACTTAGCTCCAAATCATCAATACTGAAAACGTCAAATGGGCTAATGAGATGAATGAATGGTCAACAGTCATTCATACCATATGGCCTTACATTCGCCCGCTGCTGCAGGTTTGCCAGGATATGATAAAAATACTCCATGGATACAGTAGCTATTCTGGATGGTCAAATCCTAGGGTGCTGGGGGCCTAACTCCACCTCTACCACCCCCAGAACATACAGGAATCATGTACTTGTGAACTAAACACATGCATAAGGCACATTTGTGGCCTCAATGTCACAAGTCCTACACAAATATGAAACACAAAATCATAATGGGACATGGTCAGCCCCCTAAAAACTGAAAGTGACTCTCCCACTCCCTGTTAGGACTACAGATAAAAGCATCCCCATCATAAAGGTGGGGACATTTTGGAGACGGAATACATAATGGTATCAAAAACCTCATTTCAAAATAGCCATCATCAATTACACCAAATATATTGTCAAATATGGTCAATACATTAGTTAACGTATCCCAAACATCACAGTGTGAAGGCCGTCTATACATAAAAGTACGGACATTTGTCAGATACAAACACAAATGTGTCTCACATCGCACCGTTTTACCATGACAAATCACCTTTCCAAAGCTAAACACATGAAGACATTTGGATCAATTTGCTCCATATTCTACGCATACAGCATGGCCGTCATAATTTGTTCATGTACATGAGTGCACACAATGCAGAGTCAGATACAAATGTATTCAAAAGTGTCTTGATATTTCACCTTCAAATTATTATTTACATCCACAATATTTTTGACTCTGCATCATGTGCACTACTGTACGTGTAATAAAAACCACGCACATGATGTATGCGTGGTCAAAATGACGCTATATGCACAATATATTGCTCATTTCATGTACAGTATTAATTATTAATATTAATTGCATTTTTCTTGACTCCGCATCATGTGCACCACTGTACGTGTAATAAAAACCACGCACATGATGTATGCGTGGTCAAAATGACGCTATATGCACAATATATTGCTCATTTCATGTACAGTATTAATTATTAATATTAATAGCATTTTTTTTGACTCCGCATCATGTGCACCACTGTACGTGTAATAAAAACCACGCACATGATGTATGCGTGGTCAAAATGACGCTATATGCACAATATATTGCTCATTTCATGTACAGTATTAATTATTAATATTAATAGCATTTTTTTTGACTCCGCATCATGTGCACCACTGTACGTGTAATAAAAACCACGCACATGATGTATGCGTGGTCAAAATGACGCTACATGGACAATATGTTGGTCATCTCATGTACATTATCAATTATTAATATTCATATCATATTTTTTGACTCCGCATCATGTGCACCACTGTACGTGTAAAAAAAACGACGCCCATGATGTATGCGTGGTGTAATTGACGCAAAATGCACAATATGTTGGTCATCTCATGTACAATTTGAAATATTAATATTCATAGCATATTTTTACCCTCCGCATCATGTGCACTGTAAAGCGTCAAAAAAATATGACGCACATCTGTGTATGCGTGAAAATATGACGCATTACGCGAAAATAAAAACGGCGGCCATTTTATGCAGGAAGTGATGTAATAGGATATCCTGTTTACCAAATCTGTACTGGGAGTTGACTTTCACTTTCACTTTGCAGTCTCAGAGTTATCTAGACTGTGTGGTTGTGTGAAAGGTGTTGTCCTGTGTTTTACTGCTTTAGTGTCCTGTGTGCCTTGTATTTTGTCTTTGTGTCAATCTTTTATTGTTGTCAAACATTGTCTCAGTCTGTTTAGTGTTGTTTTGTCTATACCTGTGATAGTTTGTATTGTCTGTGGGAGTCTGTTGTGGGTAGCATAGTTTGGGGTGTTAGTTGGGCTATTTTTCTCCTTCTTCTTTTTCTTTCACACCTCTACCTTTCCCCATTTCACACTTTTTCTTTCATTTTTCTTTGGTACTATTTTTACACCTCGCATCATGTCAGGTAGGCCTCGCCTGTCCAGGATGGGTGAGGACGAATTGGGCGCTTCATATGGCTCGTAAGCCATTTCCTCCCACTGATGCTGGAGGCTGGGGGCCGTGTGATACAGGGGTATCACACGGAGGCGAGGAAAATACGTTGGGAGAAGGTGCGCCATCACCTGGTCCGGGTCTACGGGAGTATGAGGAATGTCCATCAACTCAAGCACCGCTGGGCAGATCTGATCAGCAGGGAACAGGACCTGCTGGACCACCTGGGACTCCAGATTGGTGGCTATGTTGGTGAGTAATAATCAATTACATGGGAATAATAGGAATGTGTGCGTGAACATGTGATGATTGGTAGCCAATCTGCAAAATAAGTAGCTGACTGCGTGTTATACTAGGGAAACCTAGGCCCATGGGCATACACATAAATCCCCATTTTTGCTACACATGTACACCCAATAACAGCAGTAAAATGCAACATCTATTTGTATTTTGCTAAGTAGCCCCCTCTCTGCGTCACAAAATGATGCAAATGCTGCGCTACAAAGGTATACATATGTGTCCAAATGTGTATTTGTTGCCGGGTGTGTATGAAGACCTATGCTACCAGGCCGATGCCTTATCTTTGCAACACATACCAGATGGCTGTAGCTGCATGGAATGTAGTGTTGCATTTGTGTCTGAAAAGCAACACGTGAACTGCTCAATTTGTACTCTACTGGTCATAATGGCCAGTGAGTACGTCATGTGGAAACAACATACCTACATATGTAGACGCCATAGCTAGACCGAAAATTGCAAACACATGATAATGCAACACCTGTGTGTTGCCTTCACGTCACATGAAGTTAGTCATGTTGTCCACACATATGTCACATGTGTGTCTGGTTGCTGTGTGTTGAACCTGTCCCCATAGCCTGTTTGATTGTGAGTGGTCATGCAGTCCTCATGGAACCAGTTGTGAAATGTTTCTCTCTGGGATGCACATGCTGAGATGTATGGATCACATGATTGTTCGGGCCTACTAATGGAGGAGTAACTTGGACGACACATGACTGTCCTGGCCACTGCATGAGTGTAGTAGGGTGTGTCACTGGAGCAGGAGACTCATCCAATGATAATCTAGAATACAAAGTCAGCCAGGCAGGATGAGCATGTGTGAAAGTGTATCATTACCATGTAATATTCACACACTGTCATTGTAACAGAAATTATTTGTCTGTTCACGCAGTCTGAGTATAATCTTCCTTTCATGCTTTACAGGTGGACCAGCCATGTACACCTTTGGTGAGGTAGCCCATTTTGACGACCCCGATACCTACAGTGAGTGTTGCCTAAGTGCTATTTACATTGTTTGGAAATGAAGCATGATGGATTACTGTGTGTTCAGGACAATTCATGATATGATGTGCTGGCCGTTCATTGGCTTTGTTGTTTTGGTGTGATATCAAATTTGAATAATGTTTCGGTAAAGCAATCCCTAGTCATCTCTCAGATTGAGGGGCAGTAGGTCATTCAATTAGTGCGACTATTGGGAATAGCATGACTCATTTTGAACACACTGGTCAATGTTAGACTTGGTCAGGAACTTGCCATTAACTGAGTCAGCATATCAGACTGACAGTCTCCCAGATAGCTTAGGCACATGGCTTCGATGACAAGTGCTTCTTCCTAGTTGAGGATGGACTGTGTACACTGTAGGTCGGATCTTCCGGGGGCATGTACTTCCACAAGGTGACCTCGAAGTGTGTGTGACTTGAGTGCAATGGCCTAGGTGTTCTGTTGAATCATGTGAATGGGTGTTCTACCTCCTCTGTGTGTGTTGTAAAACATGCCTCACTAATAGTATGTTATGTTTGGCTAAGTCATATCATTTTGACATGTGTGGACCTGGGATGTGACAAGGTTGGGCTGACTCCAACGTGTTGCTAGCCCTTCATAGGTGTTGTGTGTGAAGGCACATGCTTGTTGCACTTTCTGTACACTCCTGGTTGTGCATTGATCATGGGATTGTTGTTTGTTCTTCCCACACCACCCACAAAGACTGGGATGTTACTGTGAAACAGGGTACCTAGGACTGTAGCAACCAGTATGTTACACGTACTTAACACCTTTTGTGACTTGAGTTTGTACCTAGGTCCAGATGTAGCAAAATGTCTCCACATTGCAAATAGCATAATTTGATGTTAGTGAGTTGCAAACGTCTGTTTCCTAATCCGAAATGTTTTTGGTGGTCATGTACATATTCGCAAAATGCTTTTCTAAAGTAAAAAAATAAAGGAGTTTACCAGCCCTACTTGCGAATCACAGTGGTAGGCAATCCCATTTGCTAACGAGTACGTGGTTGCAAAGTGAGTAGCTGTTATCATCCACTTGAAGTGGCTGCTAACCAACTTGCTGACTGGAAGGGGTCCTCATTGTGGAACCTTCACCTTTGTGAGTGGACCAAAATACTCCTGCACAAAACAACCAGTGGTCTAGGGGAGCAATAATTATTGTGTAAATTACGAACAATCAATTGTTGTGAATTTAAACAAATCGCAGCTCATTTTCCTTTCAGATAAAGGGCCTACACTTGGTGAAAAATAACCTGCTTCATTTAAAAGCAGTCACGTCTATGGAGTTCTGCTGTTCCCAGCAGGCCTCCATCCCCGTGAGTGCCCATAGTTGCTAAGGTGGTGCAAGTTGGAACCCACATCATTGATGTTCATGAGGTGGGATTTAGGGACCCCATAGTGACTCGCAGACGGTGTCAGAGACACCGTTCAGCTTTGCAATTTGCTAGTTGATTTCCCATCAATTCCTACATCTGGCCCATAGTGTCGACATATGATTCATGGCCAGGGGTTCAATCTTAGCACACAACTATTTCGAAATGCCATTGAGTGAGGAGTGTGATTCTTATCACATAGAATGACATATGTAGTGAAGTCAGTATGCGGACGAGCTGGTGCCATAATGTATAATGGCTTAGGTATGAATTGTAGGAGTAGTTTAGGATGATGTCATCCATCATGTAGAGACATGGATATGCTATATGTGATATGCCCTTCAGTATGCATGATTCACATGTACTTCCTCTGAGCCTTCCTGTGACATATGTTGTAACAATTGCTGCAACCAATACATTGCTAGTAATGGTCAAATTACCCATTGTGGTATTCAACCCACTGTAAATTCTATGCTCAATATTTGCCTTTTCCCTTCACAGCTGCAAACCTGAGTGCCGCAACTCGCAACCAGTTTGAGCGCCGTGCAATGAGGTACAGGCACATCCTGCAGGTGCAGTGTGGGTATCGGAGGATGGCCCGCAGATACAATTCGGAACGGGCCTCCGGGGCGTGGTATGCCACACCACAGGCTCCACCAACGGTGCCACCTACAACCACCAGGTCTGCCCGAGGGGACCCAGCGACGGACCAGCCATCTTCCTCAAGACCTGGACCCAGCCGTGTGTTGGGAGCAGGGCTGTCCCGTGGCCACTCCACTCCAGCAACAATCTCCACCTCCACCGGCACGCAGACCAGCAGTGACCCTCCAATTGACCCTGCAGCCTTCCAGGCATTGTCTAGGAAACTGGACAGGTTAATCCAAAAGGTTGACAACCTGACGGAGGACATGGCGGAGGTTAAAAAGAAGGTGCGCTCCATCCGGCGCACACTTCAGAGGGCAAATCCTTAGTTATTTTGCCCTCCTGAACTTTTACCCCTCCCCTCTCCCCTCTTTCCTCTTTTCATACTGTTAGTTGGGTTTGGGGGGTTAGTTGTAGGATAAGTATAGGTAATTAGCTTAGTTAGTGTTAGGTAAGAGGGTGGGGGGTCCTTATACTTTCTATCTAATATTTTTGTGTGGGTGGGTGGGTGGGGGGCAATGTTGGGATTCCTGTTTGATAAAAAAAAAAAAAAAAAAATATATATGTTTGTTTAGGATAGTATAGTATGTGTGTAGGTTAGTAAGTGTTGTCCTGCATGTGTCTTGTCTCATAATGGTGGGTGGGGGGTTGATGTTTAGATCGTTTCGTTACATGTGTAGAGTAAGTTTAGCTTAGGTTAGTTAGGGACAGTTGTGGGTTAGTAGTAGTCAGGTTAGATTAGTGTAGGTTTATCTTTCCCTTAGTTGCCTCTTTTCTTACTTATTGGAAAATAAAAAATTTGTTAACCCTTTACCAGATGCGTTAGGTGCTACCTTTTCATGGCCTTGACATCAGTGTAGCAGAAAGTTTTAGTATGACATTTGTGTCCTATGCTCGCTATCCCCAGGCTATTGAGGTTTAACATGCCAGCTACCCGTGTGCTAACTTGGTAAGTATCCGCCGTGTGGGAGAGCCACCATTGGTAGTGTGCATAGATCATCCAGATTTGGGGTTGGTATGTATCCTACTTCACAAAGAGTGCTTCCAGAGTTGATTTTGTAGGTAAATAGATAGGTCGGACAGCATTGTGAAGTTCAGGGAGAGCTTTGTAGATGAGTATTTGTTCACACTCTTGTATTGTTGCTGTCATTGCTGACCTACATCATGTGTGTACTGCTTGAGCATGACTTTCCTTCATGGTAGTATACGCTGTAAGGGTGATTGATGCAGTGTAATTTGGTTATCATTCCTTTCATTTTACAGCATAATGTATTGTGTTAGTATCGCAAGGTGCCTACATTTCTCATCCACCATTAGTTGTCTAGAATAGCTATGGATGGGGCCTCATTCTGTCCAACACAGCATGATTGTGTGTGCTTAGTCCCTACATCAGTTATTTTCCTCAGTCTAGTAAAGCTATGATGCAATCCTGGCCACTGCACAGATGTTTCAGTAGACATGAAATCAGGACAGTAGTCTAGAGAATCAACATGGTTGCCACACAGCCACTTTGGAGTTATGTACTGCACAGTTGAAGTGTGAAATGACACAGAGACACAATTGGTGTGCAAGTGATATTTATTTTTAGGTGGAGTAGTGCAAAAAGTCCATTAACAATGTTAGGTGAGTCCGTTCTGGTGCATTCTTAAATGGTGATCCTATTTACAGGGTGTGGATGATGCTCCTGACATGCTGGGGTGATGTCACAGACGGTGCAGAGGAACAGGAATTGCCAAATGGTAGGAGAGAAACATTTCCAGCCAATGTGGACAAGTTAAACAGTAGATTGCCGAACAGTCATTGAGGGTAGTTGGAGTGAGGCTGGCATGTGTCAAAACGTAGGACCTTGGTCAGAGTGGGGCATGGTGCAGGGACTAGGGCTTCCGGGTACTCTTGCGTGTGAATGTTATCTGTTCCATGTCTTCTTCTTCTGATGTGTGTGTTGCCTGGTGTGTCCTTGTTGTTGTTGGTTTTGAAGGGGCAACACACACCTCAGTGTCAGAAGACATGGAGGCAGACATCCCGGGGGCTGATCCCTGTCCAGTTATGAAGGGCAGTACTGCAGCAAGGAGAGCGTGCTGGTTTTTCAGAATGGCAGCCACATCCCGATGGTAGGCAGCCAGGTCTGCCCTGAGGGGTTCGATGTTGCATTCGTGCACACGCTGACTGGCTTGCTGTTGGAGTTGTTTGGTCAACTGGATGACAGCTGTGCAGATTGCCTTCTGTGTTACTAAAAGTTCCTCCAACAGCGATGTTCTGGCTTGCATTGCAGCTGCCTGATCAGCAGTTGACAGCATGCACGAACGCACCCCCTCAAGGCTGGCTGCCATAGTTTGCATCCCCACCCGCACCTCCTTGGCCAGCTCCCGCTGGACCCCAACGACTGTTCTTTCGAAGCTGGTGCCAGTGTCGTCAGAGTCCTCAGCTGTGTTGGAGCTGGCAGGTCTTACAATTGGGGTGGCGGGTGGTTCTACTGTGGTGGCTGCTTCATCTTGGCTCCTCCTTGTTACTGAAGGGGGGGTTTGGAGGCTTTCAAGGACCATGTCAATGGTCTCTTGTGTGAGGTTGATGTTCTCGTCATCCATGTCATCAGGGAACTCATGGACAGACATATCGGCAGGAGATCCGTGTTCCTCTGCAAAGAAACAGGGTACAATTAGTGTGTCTGTGTTGAGATCATTTAGCACTAAGATACAAGCCTTTGGATGCCTTTACTTTGTACTCTGATTTTGTCTTGGTATCTGCTGTCTGTCATAGGGCATTGTTGTAGGCCTATGGCCCACCTGTGTGTCACATATATGATATGGAGCTATCAGACATGCCTGCCAGGACATCTCTAGGTGTTGATTTGTAATCATTTTGGAATATGCATTGTTTTGTCCTACTCCTCCCTCGGTGTTTCACTATTGTTATGGAGGGACATTTGTTTGGGTGGGCTCTCATTATCCTACATGTGATTCTTGGCTTTCTAGGCAGCAGGATAGCTAATGGTGTGGGGGACTAAGTTTGACCCACTTGTAAATAACTCTGTCACCCAGATATTGTATTTAGCTCAGACAGACTAGCAGTGCCTCTGGTCTCCCACAACAGAGGAATGTTTAGAAGTCCAAGCCCATGACATCTTTGGGACTTCTCAGGGAAGTGGTGGTCACTCAGGTCCTAGACATTTCTATCTTTTCCGGTATGTTCCCATACACAAATGACACAGACAGTATTTGTTGGATATGAAGTTTCATTGTACAACTGACTTGTAGGAATTTCGGTGTGAGCCCCAATAACCAAAACAATACACACAGTTAGAACTGAAATAGTCCGCAGGAGAGTAATACATTGGTACACAGCTATCATGGTGCCTAACAGTTTCTACTCTCCCTCTGCTTGTTCTATATATAGCACTGCATGTTAAGTTTTGAGCTTGTCTGTCTGAATCACAGGGGAGACATCATCCCTCATATCAGAGGAATGGGCTGGGATCTGGTTGTGCATCAGCAGCAAGGCAGGCAGCATCTAGATGTGATTTTCTGTTTGTAAACTCCCCCATGCGTGTCTTGGGACGAGGAAGTGAATTTAAAAGAAATATGTCTTTGTGATGACAAAGTTTCCCTACGCAGGAATGGCAAACCTTAACCCCTACCACATCTCTCATCAACGAACCAGACGGTATCCTTGACTGGGCCACAGAGTGAATATGTTCTGGCAAACTCCAGTGCAGAAGTAGGCAAAACAGGGTGATTTGACTAATTGCCAACACCTTAGGACTGACTATTTGCTACATTAACTGATAGGAAGGGCAATGAGATTCATTTAGTGCAAAGTGCTCTGAGGCACTTAGATGTGAGCAAATGAGTATAAGTACATTCAGGGAAAGATGCACAAAGGCCTTCAGCCTGAGGCTATTGCGCAAAGTATACGTTTCACTTGGCACGCTACACTTTGACTGACTGTGGGTGTTGTGACTGCCCTGCCAGCACACTTGCCTCACAGGCCCTGCACCATACACTTTTTATTCACATTGCATGATCTGTACATGTTAGGTGGCATGACCTATGTATGTCAATGTTAGGATGTGGTATGGATGTAAACATTGTTGATGTTTGTATCTGATGGGGTCTCATGTGTGTCTTACTGGATTGGCCTGTTTATCGTATGAATGTCCTATTTTTTGGTTAGACTGTGCAGATGTGTTTCATTGACCAGTTGCCTGTGTCCCCTCGTCAATGTTGTTGTCTGAGCAGTATGACATTTGTGATGTAGCATTGTTAGGCAGGCACGTGAGGGACCCTGACGTATGCAGCATGTGTGTGTCGTTAGTGCTGTGTGGCTCCTATTGCTGTTTACTTAGGCTTATGTATGTGTCAGTTATGGACATTCGGCATTTAAGTGTACTGGTAGCTTTGTCTTATTTCTAGGAGTAGTTGCAGATGTCATCCTCACCCCCTAATTTAGGAATGTATGTTCCAGGGTGGGGTTCCTGCCATTTGGTACTATAGCTGCCCAGAGATGAGAGGTGTTATTGTCAACTGTGGTGGCAGTTAAGTTGCAGTTGTTGTATTTGCTACTGCATTACAGGTAGGGACCTAGTTGATGGGGAATAGTTTGTGCAAAACAAGTGCCTGGATGTGGATTCAGGGTAGTGTCCTTCCCACCTGTCACTGGTTTCCCTTGGCTCTCTTGTTGTAATTACAGGATGTCCCCATGGGACTGTAGTGGTGGCAGTATTTTGTCGTGCCCCGGCTATGGTCAGTACTGGGCATTCCCCCCTGCCGTGCCCCTTTCCCCATGCCACTTCATATATGTGCTAAGTTACATGCATTGTGTAGTAGGTATCCCCCCCCTGCTTACAGTCCCCATTATTGCATTGTAATTCCCCATGCGACTTACCCTGCATGTGCGTAGTGTCGTGGTAGTCTGCGCTGTCCAGTCCTTGTATCCCTGTGACGATCTCCTCTGGGATGACGGCTGCGACCATCTCCTCCATGTGGTCCAGAGCCTCCTGTTGTGCTGGACTCCCCCCTCCAGTCTGCATTGCTGCCTTCCTGTTCCTGGCCATTTTCTCTTTGGTCCTACATTTACAGTCATGCCAGCGTTTCTTACACTCGGTGACTGTCCGGCGTTCTTCAGCCACACTGTTTATCTTGTCCACAATTTCTTTCCAGATGGCCTCTCTCCTACTGAATGGCAATTTTGAGGATATGAAAAGTTGGTGCTGGTGTTCCGTCACCTCTTTCACCAGGATTTCCTGCTCCTCTGCACTGAAGCAACACTTTATTTTTTTCTTTAACATGTCCTGGTTCCTGTGTGCTTCCTCCTGGCTGGTTCCTGGTCTGCTCTCATCCTCCTGGGGTCTGTTGGGGCATCTGGGATCCATTTGTGGTCTCCTCTCCTGTAAGTGCAGTTTTCGCGCAAAAATGTCACTCAATAGCGTGAAAAAAAACGGCGTATTCACCTGTCTTTCTCAAAAAAGGCACAGTTGTCTGCTGCTTACTCTCCACTATGTACACCAAAACAGACACTACAGGTGTGCAAACGTTTACTCAGCTCAACCGTCCAAACAGTGATTTACAACTTGTGCCCTTTTCATAGGGATTCATTATAATTAACTTACCATTGCGACCCGTTTGTGAAGATACATTTGTCATACCAAAACCTACCCTCTCTTACACATAGGATCAATGTAATTTATCTCCATGCAAAAATATTAAATTGATCCTTTTTGGACCAAATGACCTTAAGATCATCTTTTGGTGCCCTCTTATAGGTCTCTCAGTATCCATTTCAGATGGTTACACATTAGTTCTGTACTGGTGATGATCTGCTGTTTGATGCACTAAGGGGAAGATTTATGAAAAGTGCTGCTGTACCTAGTGCAGCGCCACTTTTCTTGCGCCCTTTGCGCCCCCCTAATGCCACCATGTGTGCGCCGTATTTAAAAAACGGTGCACCATGGTGGTAGTCATATTTTTTTATGCTAATCCGGCGCTTTACATGATTAGCATCAAAAATGTTGACGCTAATCCTGCAAAGCACATATACAGCCATTCAAAACAATGGGAGCCTCCCTTCAACGGCTGCTCTTAGCAAGTGCTAAAAATGCAGATAAAAATTACGCAAAGGAATCTCTTAGATTTCTTTGCACCATTTTTTTAGCCCCCCGTGCCGGAAACGCCGGCCCATCTGTGCTCGTCAGAGCCCAGAAGAGATTTGGCTGGTCTACCTCTCTTGGCTCTAGTCTACAACACCACTGATAACACCTGGTGAACCCCTTTTTAGGGTCGAGTGCGCAAGCGCTCTGGCCCCTGTTGTAATCTCTCTGTGGGCTTTTAATCATTCCGAGGTCATGCCCATCAGTTTGGTTGGTTCGTGGGCTTGCCTCTTAAAATTTGCTTGATTACATTAGCGAAAGGCATGCGTACGTCATGCTTTTTCCGGTGTTTAGCCCTCCTCGAGAGCACCGGTAAACATACTGAAAACATTCAAGGCTCTGTGTTTTCCGCATGGCTTCTATACTGGTTTTTCTCTTTATTTCCTACGTAGCGCGATCTTGCTGGGAAGTAGTCAAGCGCTTTTGCATGACATCAACCCTGCTACATGTGTAATTGCACTTTTGTCGATACGTTTGACTGCAAGTGAACTTCTGTATCCTTTTCTGTGTCTCCTTCACGCTGATGGTGGCTCGCTTATGTGAAACTGTTTTACTTTTTGGTTTATGTGGCAAGAAAACTCTGGTTAGGAGTTTACAATGCTAATAGCTCTAACTCGAGCAAACGCAACACCTTTGCATTGCAAATGCTTGTTGTATAATTGGACTTTGGTATCTGTTGAGGGTTGCTTTCTGCTGCAACTGAATACTTTTTTATTCTTGGGAACAAACTATTTGGGTCATAGCAAGCCAAAATGACCTGGGGCTAAGAATTTTACAAGCATGAATCCACTTCTTGGTACCAAAATGGATTCTCTTTTAGGCTGTACTATTGGGGTGATCTCTAAGGAAACTGACCCTGTGGAAAGGCACTGATCCCTGGATGTGGCAGAAGGCCATAGCTGTCTTGTTACGATCCACTCTGGCCTTCAACCACATTTAGGCCCCTCTGACGTGAGTGCTTTACCTAACTCCTTGCCTTTCCCCTTCAAGCCCGTCAAATTACTCCCTCTGACAACAGAATTTAATGACTTTGGCTTGATTTAGATCTGGCAGATGAGTTACACCATCACAACTGTGACGGGTAGCCTGTCCTCTGAAATCTATTACCTACAGCAGATAATGGGATTTAGATTTCAGCAGACGGAATAATCCATCACCTCTGTGTCGCAGTAACTCATCTGCCAAAATCTAAATCAGGCCCTCGGTCATCTCCAATGGTATTGACTGTGGCCTTCAGCCAAAAGAAAGTGTCAACATAAGCAAACCGATATTGTGATGTCATAGGCACAGTGTAATTCTGCCCCTGGCCTTTGCTAATGTTGTGCCAAACTTTGAATGGGACACTATCCTGAACAAATTTAAATCAATTATCATTCAATGTGTCACTCCATTGGAGGATAGACTGCGCACTTTAGAAAGCACCATCTCTGAACAAACTAAGGGCCTGAGTTAAACTTTTTGGCAGTGGGGGTTACTGTGTCACACCGGTGAGGGATATCCCGTTCGCCAAAATATGAATCCCATTATGTCCTATGGGATTTATATTTTTGGCAACGGCATATCCATCACCATTATGATGAAAAAAATACTCAGCAAACCCTTAATCAAGCCCTAAGTCTTGTGTTAACTGTTAGAAATGGGGTCTTTGGTTGGCTGTCAGGTTACACCCTGCTCAAGCAAGCACCCTCACTTTAGTCGGGGTAAAGGAGAATCACACTCAGTTGACCCCCCACTCAATCCCTTGGTAGCTCGGCACAAGCAGGTAGACTTTACTTCAGAAGCAATGTGTAAAGTATTTGTATCAACACACACAGTAATACAGTGAAAACACTACAAAATGGACACCACACCAGTTTAGAAATTTATCTAAACCAAAAAAGACAAAAATTACAAAAATCCAACATACACAAGTCAAGATATGAATTTTCTTAGGATGTCATTATAACATTGGCAGTAAAAGACGCATACCTCCGTGCAGAAGACCGCCAACACACCGCCGCCGCCGCGGAAAACTGCCACAGCTATTATGACCCACAGCACGGAATCCGCCAAAATTCAGACACCCACAGAAGTCCGCCACACCAAAGGTCAGTGATAAACTGCCGAAAACAAATCCTCCACCGTCACGCCAACAGAAATACGCCCACACTATCACGACACACGAATCCACGCGGTGGTCTTTCAACTGCGGTATTCCATTGGCGATACAGACCGCCGCGCTCAAAATACACACACTCTTACAAAACACTACTACATTGGACAATTACACATACACACACCTGATACACATACACACACCTGATACACATACACACATCACTCCCACACACCCAATACAATATAAAACACACACCCACAGCACCCACAAACCCCTACGACAAAAAAATCACGAACGAAGGGCAGAGAGAGACACCACCATCAACAATACTAGCATCCACAGGCACAAAACACCATGACCCACATAACTTCCACGCACCTCACACTAAGCACCACTTCATATCAGCACACTTATCACCCCACACACCACCCCACAAATTACCTACACCACCCCATGGCACGGCAAAGACACCCCAGGTTCTCGGAGGAGGAGCTCCGGGTCATGGTGGAGGAAATCGTCTGGGTAGAGCCACAGCTATTCGGATCACATGTGCAGCACACCTCAATTGCAAGGAAGATGGAGCTATGGCGAAGAATAGTGGACAGGGTCAACGCAGTGGGACAGCACCCAAGAAATCGGGAGGACATCACAAAGAGGTGGAATGACCTACAGGGGAAGGTGCGTTCCGTGGTCTCAAGACACCACTTTGCGGTTCAGCAGACTGGCGGCAGACCGCCACCTCCTCCCCCACAACTAACATGGGAGGAGCAGTTCTTGGTGATTCTGCATCCTGAGGGCCTCGCAGGAGTAGCTGAAGGAATGGACTCTGGTAAGTCAAATCTTAACTATTACATTCCCCACCCTACCTGCATGCCAGCACATACCCCCACCCTCACCCTCACCCCCATCACTCTAACTCTTCACAAATGTCCCAACATCACAAACCACACATCCTAACACCAAGCCCTGCATGCAACAACAAAGCATGGACACCCTTCACTAAAGCATGGCCACTGCACATACCAATACACCCCCCTAAACCATCATCACACAAGGTCCCACACAGGAATGTAAGCACTGGGGTACACAGTCACCCACCCATTACACACCATGCCACACACAGATGCAATAAACATCCTTTTATACCCCTGCAGGACCCCTACCCAACGTCACCGGACAGGAGGTTCCAGACATGTCCACACCACCAACAGAAGAGGCCCACAGTGATGACAGCACCTCTGTCCAACTGGATCTAGATGACCAGCCTGGCCCACCAGAAAGAATATGTTTGGCGTGCCATCGCCAAGGACGTTCGGACCATGGGGGTCTACCACAGACGGAGCACCCACTGCCGGAAAAGATGGGATGACATTCGCCGCAGGAGCACGAAGCCAGCAGATGCTTAGCTGGGGATGGCTTCCCAACGTGGGAGGGGTGCCCATCCCACCATGAACACCTTGATGTTCAGGATCCTGGCGGTGGCGTACCCGGAGTTGGATGGGCGCTTGAGGGCATCACAGCAGCCACAAGGGGGTGAGTACACTCTCATTCTGCTGACTTTGCGCGCAGTGGAGGGGTCTGGGTGAGGGAGGTGGGCTGTCGGTTTCCCTAGGCCAGGGCGAGTTCTGTAGGCAAGGTCCCTCCATAAGGCAGGCCATGTGGCACCCCACTGCACCTCTGTAGAGTGCCAAGTACACCTAGTCATGCCCCTGTGTCATCCATGTGTGGAGATGTTGTCTATAGCCTAGTAGGCCATTTCCCAGGAATTGAACAGTGGAGCCCAAGAGCACGGCGTAGTGCAGGGGGCTTCTGTGTCTGTTGTGTCTGCCAACGGTAGCGGTAATGCATGCACTCAACATGTCTTTCTTCTGTTGTTCCCCCCATTTTTGTGGTCTCCCTGTTCTTGTGTGCATTAGCATCATCAGGCAGAGGAACAGTGGCACCGGAGCACCAGGGGGCTGCATCCCACATGGCCATTGAGGGCCACACTACGGAATCAGACTTCACCAGTGGGACGGAGGGCGAGGGGAGCTCCACGGCGGGGACAGGAGCTGACACCCGTGACACGGACTCGTCCTCTGATGGGAGCTCCCTTGTGGTGGCGGCAACATCTGTGCCCCCCCATATACAGGTACAGCCGTCACCCCCCCTTCCAGCACCACCCTCCCAACAGCCCCTCAGCCTTTTCCCCGTGCCCGCTCACCCGGGAGGGTGGGCATCACTTTCGCCCCAGGCACCTCAGGCCCTGCCCCAGTCAGCCCTGCTGCCCTCAGTGAGGAGGCCATTGACCTCCTCAGGTCCCTCACTGTTGGGCAGTCTACCATTTTGAATGCCATCCAGGGTGTAGAAAGGCAGTTGCAACAAATAAATGCATTTCTGGAGGGCATTCATTCTGGTCAGGCGGCCCTTCAGCAAGCTTTCAGACTCTGGCCTCAGCACTGATGGCAGCCGTTGTCCCTGTGTCTAGACTCCCCCCTCCAACTTCCTCCACCCAGACCCAATCCCCTGTACCCCAGCCTATCCCAAGCACACCTCTAGACCAGCATGCACACACGTCAACACACAAGGGAAGCTCAGGCAAACATAAGCACCACACATCCCACAGGCACTCACGCAAGCATCAGACACATGCAGACACACCAACATCCACTGCCTCCACTGTGTCCCCCTCCTCCTCATCTCCCTCCTCCCTCCCAGTCTCGTCTACACTCACACCTGCATGCACTACCTCTACAGCCACTACGTCCCTCTCCAGCACACCGACCACCACACCCCGCTCACGTGCAGTCACCACCCCACTACCATTCACATGTCCCCTGTGTCCTCTCCCAGTGTGTCTGTGATGCCCCCTCCCAAGATACACAAACGAAGGCACACACCCACCCAACAGCCATCCAGCTCACCACAGCCTCCAGCGCACCTTCACCCAAAGTCAGCAAACGAACACCTCCTACAACCACAACCTCTTCCTCCACTCCCAAACCCCCTCCAGCTACCCGTCCCAGTGTCTCCAAAAAACTTTTCCTGTCCAACCTTGACCTCTTTCCCACACCTCCCCCTTCCCGTCCGTCTCCTAGGTCCTGAACTAGCACCTCAGCCACACATCTCCAGGACCAGTGGTGCCTGTAGTCACCGGAATCTGGAGTGCACCGGCCACCAGGGCAGCCAGTGTGGCACGGAACCACAGCACAGACAGTCCCCCACCTGTCAAACATCACAAGTTGGCCAGTCCCCAGCGGGAGAGGGGGAAGACTCCAGCCACCAAAGCCGCTCCCAGGGGTACAGGTGGGAGTGTGGAGTCAGCTGCGACACCTTACAAGGTGGGGAAGGGGCAGAAGAAACTCAGCAAGTCTGGGAAGAGCAGCACGGCGGAGAAGACCGCCATCATCCCCGCTGCCTAGGAGGCCACCGCCAGCACCATCCCTGCTGCCCAGGAGGCCACTGCCAGCACCAGCCCAGCTGCCCAGGAGGCCACCGCCACCACCAGTCCAGCTGCCCAGGAGGCCACCGCCAGCACCAGCCCTGCTGCCCAGGAGGCCACCTCCAGCGCCAGCCTAGCTGCCCAGGAGGCCACCGCCAGCACCAGCCCTGCTGCCCAGGGGGCCACCACCAGCACCAGTCTAGCTGCCCAGGAGGCCAGCACCAGCCCTGCTGCCCAGGAGGCCAGCACCAGCCCTGCTGCCCAGGAGGCCCCCGCCAGCACCAGCCCAGCTGCCCAGGAGGCCACCGCCAGCACCAGCCCTGCTGCCCAATAGGCCACCACCAGCACCAGCCCAGCTGCCCAGGAGGCCACCGCCAGCACCAGCCCTGCTGCCCAGGAGGCCACCGCCAGCACCAGCCCTGCTGCCCAGGTGGCCACCGCCAGCACAAGCCTAGCTGCCCAGGAGGCCAGCACCAGCCCTGCTGCCCAGGAGGCCACCTCCGGCGCCAGCCTAGCTGCCCAGGAGGCCACTGCCAGCACCAGCCCTGCTGCCCAGGAGGCCAGCACCAGCCTAGCTGCCCAGGAGGCCACTGCCAGCACCAGCCCTGCTGCCCAGGATGCCACCGCCAGCACCAGCCCTGCTGCCCAGGAGGCCACCGCCAGCACCAGCCCAGCTGCCCAGGAGGCCACTGCCAGCACCAGCCCTGCTGTCCAATAGGCCACCGCCAGCACCAGCCCAGCTGTCCAGGAGGCCACAGCCGTCATCCCCGCTGCCCAGGAGGCCACAGCCGTCATCCCCGCTGCCCAGGAGGCCACAGCCGTCATCCCCGCTGGGACAGAGAGGACCGCCAGCAGAAGCCCTGCTGGGCCATGAAGGACCGCCAGCACAAGCCCCGCTGGGACAGAGAGGATCACCAGCACAAGCACCGCTGGGACAGAGAGGACCGCCAGCACAAGTCCCGCTGGGCTAGAGAAGACCGCCAGCACAAGCCCCGCTGGGCCATGAAGGACCGCCAGCAGCTGAGTCACTGCAGAGGAGCCCGCCGCTACAAGCACCGCTGAACAGGGCACCGCTGTCTCAAGCACCGCTGAACAGGGCACTGCCGTCTCAAGCACCGCTGGCCCATGAGCGCCAAGGGCACTGATGCTACTGAGTCCATCACGGGCAGAATGAAGCACTCTGGGCACCATGCCCCCTCCAGAACCAGTGGAGAGATCCATCCACTACCTCTGTCCTTAGCAGGATGAAGCACTCTGGGCAACAAGCCCCCTCCAGAACCAGTGGAGAGATCCATCCACTACCTTTGTCCTTAGCAGGATGAAGCACTCTGGGCACCAACCACCCTCCAGAACCAGTGGAGACTGTTATCCATTTGAGAGACTGTTGCTTTGCACTCCCAGGATGCAGCAGTGGGCAACCCACCCACTGTAGAGACTTGAGAGACTGTGGCTTTGCACTCCCCAGGATGCAGCAGTGGGCAACCCACCCAATGTAGAGACTTGAGAGACTGTGGCTTTGCACTCCCCAGGATATGGCAGTGGGCAACCCACCCACTGTAGAGACTTGAGAGACTGTGGCTTTGCACTCCCCAGGATGGAACAGTGGGCAACCCACCCACTGTAGAGACTTGAGCGACTGTGGCTTTGCACTCCCCAGGATATGGCAGTGGGCAAACCACCCATTGTAGAGACTTGAGAGACTGTGGCTTTGCTCTCCCCAGGATATGGCAGTGGGCAACCCACCCACTGTAGAGACTTGAGAGACTGTGGCTTTGCACTCCCCAGGATTGAACAGTGGGAATGTGGCCCTCTCGTGGATTTGGCATCGTGCACTCAACCGGCTGAGGTCCCCCCTTTCACTCCTCCTGAGGTGCTTGTTTTGTTGCTCTCTGATGCCCCTGCAGTGTTCTCTCCGTCATGGTCGGGGATCTTGTGTGGGCCTCGCCCATACCGTGTGGGCCCAGTGTTCCACTGACTTAATTGGAGCACTACCTGGACTCTATGCTTGGTATATATTTTTTTAATGGTGTATATAAATATTTTTGCCTACTTGATTTTAATATATTACAATGGTTACACTCATTTTTTTTGTCTTTGCTTTCTTCCGGGGGGCTGGGTGGTGTAACTGTGATGTATCAATATGTATTAGTGTGTGTGTTGTGGTGGGTGAGGGTGGGGGTGTTGCGTGTTGCATGTGTGTGTCCCTGTTTTTTCCCTCCCCCCTCCCCTGTGTCGTAGGTGCAGAACTGACCGTGGTCTTCGCTGCCGGCGTTCGTGCTCCTGGTAGAGGAGCAGGAAGACTATCGCCGGGAGAATTTGGAGTTCTGGATCCATGGTGTCCTAGTTCCTCATGGGGTGTATAGAGGTGAGCGTTTTCCCCTCGCAATCTTGTTTCCGCTGTGTTTTTATCCGCAGTGAATCCACCCCGGAAAAGGTGGCAGATTGGTAGGTTGTAATACTGTGGGCGGTACTTTGTCCTCCACCTGTCTGTTGGCGGTGACCGCCAAGCTGCTTGTCTGTCCCGCCGTGGCGGTCGGAGTGTTAAAGTGGCTGTCTTTGTTGGCGGTTTCCGCCATGGTCGTAATTGCAAAATTTTTACCACCGGCCTGTTGGCGGTCTTACCACCGCTTTAACACCGACCGCCAGGGTTGTAATGACCACCTTAATCCTTAGAAAATAGTGAGAATGCTGTTGTTACACAAAGTATCTGGTTAGCGTAAAAGATAAAGCTGCACAGGTGAATGTGTGTCAAAAAAGTCAGCGACGCGTTGATTCCTTACTCGCAAGTGAGGCCGTGCATCATTTCCTTCTCTGGTCGGGTCAGTGATGCATCGTTTTGCTCCCTCACAAGTGAGTGGTGTGTTGATTTCTGGACAGGGCACATCGGTTCCACGCAGAGTCAGGTTGACTTGGACCCCAAGGATGATGCGTGGAAAATCCGGTTGCACGTTATCAGAAAACGGCACTGCGTGGGGTTTGCATCGTTATCAGCTTCTGTAAGCAGGTGTTGCGCATCATTTCTCCAGCCGTGATGCGTCGATATCCCAGCCGCAATGCAGGTGAAGCATTGATTTTAGCCGTAAAGCCGAAGGCGCTTTGTTCATCAGCTGCATTGCGGAAGGTGTGTCGAAAATTTCCCTGCCAGGCATTCTGTGGATGGGTTTTCAGTTCTTGTCTGCTAACTTCACCTTTCAAGGGCACCGGTTCTGGATAGGTCACCAGTTGGCAGGGCAGGAGTCTCACCAGAGAATCCAGATGATGGCCCTGAGACTTCAACAACAGGAGACAAGCTCAGTTCAAGCCCTTGGAGATTCTTCACAAGCAGGAATATACCACAAAGTCCAGTCTGTGTCCCCTTTCACAGGCAGAAGCAGCAACTGCAGTATTGTCGGGAATCCCAAGGTGCCTCCTGTGTTATCTGTCAGCATCCCCAGGGATTAGGGTTAAATCATATCTCTGTTGTTGGTTAAACCTTCATGTTTCTAAGTAAACATAATGTGCTGTTATACAATTGGTCTTATCAATGCTTTTTTTACTAATACTTGTTTGCTAATGTTAGCAGGTGTTGACATGTGCTTCTAATTGGGTGTGGTGACTCATCCACATGTGGAACTCAACTGCTTTCCTGATTGGCTATAAATAGCAGAGTGAAGCATGCCTCCCTGCTTGGCTTTGTTTTGCTTCCTGATCTCAGCATCTGACTTGGCAGTCCAGCCCCTTCTGTCATCCTCGTATTCAGGACTTTTGAGGCAATTCTTTTCTTCGTTCCTGTACCAGCTGACACCAGGCATTCCTCCAGCACTTTGGAAAAGACTGCAGCTCAGTGACTAGTATTCTCCAGGGAGTTTGTTCTTTGAGCGCTGCGCTTTCCTAGAACAGCTGGTGTATTTAAGACCTCGTATTTTTGGCAGAGTGCTTATCTTGAAGAGGTGAATGCATTTCTGAACATTTTACATTATTTGTTATATTACTTGCCTTAATATGCTTTAGGAAATCTGCTTGAGCTCAAGTACTTCAAAAAGTGACAGTGCAATTTTAAAAGAGCATTTACATGACTTTTCTTTCTCTAATAGCATAACTCTTGGATTTAAATTGTGTCATTCATGCCTGTGTTTCAGGTTTGAGGAATTTGCTTTTTGAAGGGTTTTTCACACACACACAGTGAAACCAAACCAAACTGTGCCACCCTAACTGTTTGAACCGAGAGTGGATATTTGTATTTCTTGGATTGTTTTTGTTCCTTTTAGTTTAACCTATGCATGCAGGAAAGGTATATGTGATATAATTAATGCCCTTGTTTACTTTTCTTGTGCATGATAAGTGCAACCACTGTTCTAATTGCAGTGTGCAACAGTGAATCTCTGTGAAACCAGCCCTAGTGTCGCAGTACTCATTGGTATGGTACTCAGTTTGGGTTTTTGGTAATGCAGTGTTAGTAATTGTGTAACAGTTATTTTTATCCAAGAAAAGTGCTGGAGCATCCTGGTGTTCTTCTACTGCTCCTGTGCCCATATCAGAAAGAGAGATTCAGTTTCAAGGAAGTTGAGTGCACTAACTCTACTATCACTCTGTCAACAACGACCTGCCCCCCTGAAGCTACAGGGTGCCTGGCTGGACCTGCAAGATGTGGCAGTGTTTTGTCTCTTTCTCTTCCACTCCCTCTTTCCTTTTGGGACACCTGCCAGGGTTTCTGTGTTCACAAGGAAGGGCCAAGAGGTCTTCCAGGAGGTCGGGGGCATACCATCGCCCCTGCAGACATCCTGCTTTTGAGGTGAGGGGCCCCGTCTCGACAAGTACAGCCCAACAAAGTACAATCACAGGCAGGGGCAGCACTTCTCCTCAGCTCTTCAGCTCTTCTTCTTGGCAGAGATTCCTCTTGATTCCAGAAGTGATCTAATTTTCAGGAGTTTGGGGCCCAATACTTATACCCCTTTCTGCCTTTGAAGTAGGCAAACTTCAAAGGAACGTCTCTCTTGTTTGTAAGATCTTGCCTTGCGCAGGCCAGGCCCCAGACACACACCAGGGGGTTGGAGACTGCATTGTGTGTGGGCAGGCACAGCCCATTCAGGTGTAAGTGACCACTCCCCCTTCCCCTCCAGCCCAAATGGCTCATCATGATATGCAGACTACACCCCAGCTCCCTTTGTGTCACTGTCTAGAGGAGAGGTACAAGCAGCCAAACTGTCAAACTGACCCAGACAGGAAATCCGCAAACAGGCAGAGTCACAGAATGGTTTAAGCAAGAAAATGCCCACTTTCTAAAAGTGGCATTTTCAAACACACTGTCCAAAAACAACCTTTACCAAAAGATGTATTTTTAAATTGTGAGTTCAGAGACCCTAAACTCCAAATATATTTATCAACTCCGAAAGGAAAGCTGCACTTTAATACTATTTAAAGGCAGCCACAATGTTAACCTATGAGAGAGATAAACCTTGCACAGTGAAAGGCGAATTTGGCAGTATTGTACTGTTAGGACGTATAAAACGCATTAGTATATGTCCTACCTTAAACATACACTGCACTCTGCCAATGGGGCTAACTAGGACCTACCTTAGGGGCACCTTACATGTATGAAAAGGGAAGGTTTAGGCCTGATAAGTGGGTACTCCTGCCAAGAATTGGTAGTACAAGACTGCACACACAGACACTGCAGTGGCAGGTCTAAGTCATAATTACAGGGCTACTCATGTGCGTGTCACAACCAGTGCTGTAGACCCACTAGTAGCATTGATTTGCAGGCCCTAGGCACCTCCAGTGCACTTTACTAGGGACTTACTAGTAAATCAATATGCCAGTCACGGATTAACCAATCACCAATACAATTTACACAGAAAGCATATGCACTTTAGCACTGGTTAGCAGTGGTAAAGTGCCCAGGGTCCTAAAGCCAACAAAAACTGGTCAGAAAAAATAGGGGGAAGGAGGCAAAACATTTAGGGATGACCCTGCAAAAAGGGCCATTTCCAAAATTAACCCAATCAGGCATTCACCCTCAGTTCCAGCCCAGCCTAGAGCGCTGAACTCTTGCGGGGGTGAAGATTTGAGCAGGGTACCAGCCATTGCTAATGCCATTGATGTGACCCCTACTGTTATCTTGCCATCTATATCACATGCTGATGTTGTAGTGACCCCGTTAACTGGGGGGTACTTGCAGCTCTCCTAAGGACCACATTGCTGTCTCTGTTCAGGGGATGGGTGACTTCTCAGTCTGATATGAGTATGCCTTACCTTCAGTTGCCCCCAGAGTATTGCCCTTATGTCGCCATAATGACAGGTGTCCCAAATTGACCCTTACCTTCGAGGAGGAGTCAACCTCCCAGTTAAAGAACAAGGTTTGTCATTGGCTAACTCATTACTCAACATTCAACATTAATAAATACAATGACATTCTGTGCCTGAGGAGGGTTGGGTGTGTGGGGCCTACTAAGAAACATCTGAGGGGGATTGTATTGTAATTGAGGCTCTGAGTTTTTCGTTTCAATTGATTTTCACAAATAAATACAGCCAGAAAGCAATTTATTTCCTGGCTGCATTTATTTGAAAAAAATGGAAAATACTGAAAATTGTGCTTCTTTTCAGTGACTTTTCATACAATATTTAATCAATTCCAGGCTAACAGCTGAGCAGATAGAAGGTGTGAGAGTTAAAAAAAACAGGGCCAGATTTAATCAAATAACAACATATGTCAGCATCCATTTATAATCTCGTGAATATTTACTTGTGAGTGTATTCTTATATTATAGTTGAATGCTTAATTTGCTAAAACACTACGGGCGTCAAAGTATGAGTGCACATTTATTAGTTAAATAAATGTGGAAATATACCATTTTACAACTTAATTTAATCACAGACCACAAAGTAAATATAGATAAAAACTGATAAGATGGCTAAATAATAAATAAGGATAAATACAGATGGAAATGTTAAAATAAAATACCATAAAGCCCAGAGCCCTAACTGTGATCAGCTGCAAACATCTGACTTTGACCGTCGTTTGATCCACACCACTAGCAGGTGGCATCACCACAGCCAGGGTATCAACATTCTCCCTTTAGTGTTCTTTTATAGACACCTGCGGCCACAGGCACTGGCAGGGCCTCATACATCCCCCCCATTAGCATCTGTGTTTGGGATCCCGCCCATCGACACTTCAAACAGATTTCTCCCTTTGTCAGATTTAGACTGCAATGACTGACATTTACAATATCCATCTAACAGCCCCCTCTCAGGGGAGCTACCTATGGCCACTCTCCCCGATAGTGTTACGAAGCCTGACCAGGACCTTGATATTTGGCTTACCTGTTGGACTATTGCACAGGATTAGGACCAAAGAATCATATACTAAGGGGCATATTTATACTCTGTTTGCGCCGGATTTCCGTCATTTCTTTTGATGCAAATCCGGCTCAAACTTAACTCCATATTTATATATTTGACACTAGACCCATGTAGCGTCAAAATATTGGAGTTAACATCATTATTTACAGTGAAAACCTACCTTACGTCAATGAAAGGCAAGGTATGCGTTACCGGGCACAAAATGACTCTGAGGCCTTAGCCCACGCAAAAATCACACACTGGAGCAGGAGGGCCTCAAATAATGGCGCTAAGCTTGCTTAGCGCCATTATTTAACTCCTGGGTCAGGGCAGAGGTTAGGGGACTTGTGGACTAATTTCCATGTTCAAAGACCATGGAAGCAGCCCACAGGTGCCCTTTCTTGCCCCCAGGGACACACCCACCCACCCCTACCCACACCTGGAGGACGCCTAAGGATGGGGGGACCCATCCTAGGTAAGACCAGGTACTTTTTTTTTTTTTTAAAGTACCTTAGGGGGGTCTAACCTGGCCCTCCAACATGGCAAGGTGCCCAATGGCCATGCCCAGGAGCCAAAAGTCCCCTGGCCATGA
Source organism: Pleurodeles waltl (assembly GCF_031143425.1). Classification (NCBI taxonomy): domain Eukaryota; kingdom Metazoa; phylum Chordata; class Amphibia; order Caudata; family Salamandridae; genus Pleurodeles; species Pleurodeles waltl. The sequence continues at coordinate 206,509,805 of NC_090448.1, forward strand.
CAGGAGTCATGTCCATGGGGGTTGTGCATCACAAAATGACGCTAGTCAGGTTAGAGTCATTTTACTGACTCTAACCTGACTAGCGCCATTCTTCGACGCACAATCTCCTGTTTCCCCCACGCCTCCCCTACCCGGTTAGCATCATTTATTTTGATGCTAACCGGGCCTTACCGCCGGCAAGCATCATTCCTTAAATATGACCACGGCTGGCATCCAGGAATGGCGCTAGCCGGAGGTAAACCTTTTGATACAAACCTGAGCTAACGCAGGTTTGCGTCAAAAAGTATAAATCAGGGCCTAAGTGGGTTGACTTCATTACCCAGTGTGATGTAATCATTCTCCATGAAACTCAAGTGGGATGACTTTGAGAATTTTGATGCCCTTACTATTTCCCCACGTGGCAGAGAGCTTGGGCACAACCTTTGTTTCATAATTTGTATTCCTAAATCCTTTAAGGTCATGCAGGTTCTGTTCAAGCACAATGGGATCCAGATCTTGAGGACAGTTTTGCCTAATAAATTGGATTTTTTTACTTTTTAAATTTGATAATTCTGTGTATGACTAAGGATGTCAATTTGAGACCCTGTTTGAAGTTTGAAGTTATGTCAATACTGGAGTCCATATACAACGCCTTTTTGCAGTCTTAAAAGGTGAAAAACACTGTTGCAAATGTCTAGATACCATCCATTTTCTACTCAGTATACAGTTACCGACTCGCAAAATAGGGATTGCGACTCACAATTAGGAAGGGGGTCCCGAGATCTCCCTTTCCTAAGTGCGAGTCTCAGTGTTATGTATGATTCTATTGTAACCGTGAATGCGGTCTGAAAACAGTTGCAGTTAACTACAATTTCAAATTGATCTAGCCCATTTGCAAATGGGAAGGGGTCCCTAGGTGACCCCTTCCCCTTTGTGAGTGTAAGCAAAAATATTTTTTCAGAGCAGGCAGTGGTCCCAGGGAAAGAAAATTTGTCATATTTTTGTTTAAAATGCATCCTATTTTCCTTTAAGGAAAACGGGCTGCGTTTAAAGAAAAAAACTGCTTTATTTAATAAGCAATCACAGGCATGGTGGTCTGCTGGCCCCAGTAGGCCACCATCCCTGTGAGTGCAGCCATTCCCAATGGGATCGCAAATTGCAACCTATCTCATGATTATTAATGAGGTCGGTCATTTGTGACCCCACTGGGAATCACTAAATATGTCTCAGGCACATTTGTACATTTCATGTTGCGAGTCTCTAATTGCGATTTGCGATAAATCGCAATTGGAGACTTGGAAAATGAAATGGTCATAATCTGGCCCTTCATGTTTTTAATTGTTTTAACCTGATCGTAGGAGGGGACTTCAATGCCACGTTGGACCTGAACTGTCCTTACCAGACCCTTGTTTAACAAGTGCTTTTTTCACTTGTTCTAGATCATTTGCCCACAGGGGTAGGAGGTGTTTAATGCACTTTTTCATGTGGGCCTCCTTAATGTGATTGATATGTTGGAGGGCTCTTGTAATCAACCCTCTTCCTTTATCAGTTGGGGCCACGGTACAACCATTGACTATGTTTTCATATCTAGGAATTAGGAATTGTTAGCCTGCTTAGGTGGGGGGAACCCAAAATTATTATAGTGATCATAACTCTATTGAGGCCGTATTCTGTGTACCTGATAGCAGTGGCCCCGTCACCTACCCTGGTATAACTGTGCTGATGCCAAAAGATAAGTGGCAATGAATGTCCATACCTTCTCTGGCCAACTCCCTTGTTGGCTCCAACCTGGGTCTGGTGATGGACATACTCTTAATCTCTACTATCTTGTCTATGATAAACTTAGAGGCCTTTCGGACTCTTAGTCATGCCACCAAAACAAACATGCTTGAGCTATCTGGCCCTAGGGGGACATGGAAACAGGATGGTTTGACAAGGCATGCATGGTCGCCAACTGCAAACTCCATGAAGCCCTTAATGCTTGACTAAGGAATCAGCAGAACAGCACTTTGGCAAGGGCGGCTTATAAAGAGGCTATCAGAAAGAGGACGCAAGCTGTCAAGGAGGAGACATAGGAGACCCTAGGGACATATTTAAGATCCCCTACGCCATCTACCGACAAATTAGTATATACAAAGTGGCGCAATGCATGCATTCTGTCATTTTGTAACCCTTTGCAGTACATTATACATGTGCCAGGCATAATGTATGCGAAGGGGGCATTTCCCTGTTAGGGGGGACAAAAAAATGGCGCAAGGAAATCTAACAGATTTCCCTGCATCATTTTCTTTGCCACTTTTAATGCCTGCTCACTACTCCTGCAGAGTACCTCAATAGCATCATAAAAAATGATGATATTGCCCCCTACCCTGCACCATGGTGCACTGTATTTTAAATAAAGCGCATACATGGTGGCGGTAGGGGGCAGTAAAGGCTGCAAGAAAAGTGGTACTGCACTGTGTGCAGCGCCACTTTTCTTACATATGCCCCCTAGTCTCCACTTGTAATGACAGGGATGCTGTGGGTTTCTGGGATATGGTTAACGAGAAACAGGCATCTTTTCCCTTGTTTAATGGCCTAGGATTTAACATCAACCTGATAATTAGGTGGCTCACTTCCTGAAGATTTATTCATCAGTGCACAACAAGGCATACGATTTTGTAGCAGATCCTTCATTGTTCCCTTTGGGAACTTCTTTTGAGCTTGATGAGGTATCTTCTGCTGTTGAGGCAAGCACCTCTAACAAGATGTCAGGGGGTACCTATGGATCTCTATAAGGCCAATATCCCACTATGGGCCCCTCTAATCACAAATGTTTTAAATGCTACTGTCTTCATTAAAATCCTCAATTCGTGGAAATCAGCGACCATTGTTCCAGCATTTAAGAAGGGTAACAGACAAGGCCCTTGGTGTTACAGATCCATATATTTATTAAATTCTGTAGTTAAAATAATTGGCTATATTATGCTCAAATGAACTGAGGACTGGATTCAGCTTAACAATACCCTTTCCCTAGTGCAATACGGCTTCAGGGAAGGCATGGGAACACAGGATCATTGTTTGAATTTCAGCCTTATCATAGGAAATTATGGAACAGCAAAGTAAGGGGCATTCTATTTTGCAATTATAGAGCTAAGTAGCACCTTCGACTGGGTCAATACAATAGATCTAAGCAGTCAAATATGTTAAATTCTATTGGTCTGCCTCTGATCACCCTTTTACTAGTTTTACATCAGGGATTGATGCCTCTGTCAAATGTGGTACGGGGGATGTACAGATTCTTTTTGCCTCCCCTGAGATATTAGGCACGGCTCTGTTCTGGCCCCTATTCTTTTTTTGTTATATGTAAATGGCTTGAACTCATTTTTGATTGCAAATGGGACAGATATGCCTAAAGTGAAATCTGCACCCATTCCTACCATTTTATTTTCTGATGATGTGTTGCTACTCTCCAGCACCACCAATGGTCTCAGGGACCTTATTGACCCATTTGTTAAATTCATGGATGAGTTGGACCTGGACACAAATATAGCTAAGACACATTATATGGTATGTGGAAGGCAGTCCTCCAAAATCAGGCCGCTATCTATATGGGGAACTCCATTGATAGAGTTAGTGAGTTTCCTTTGCTAGGGGTCACCTTCGATTCACAAAATAGTTGGTTACCCTCTGTTGCTAATCGGTGCCTGTGTGGTTTTATTTAGATTTGTTGCAAGTGTTGATGGCAATCCATCTTCTCATTATTGGAAGTGACAAGAATTAAGGCCCTCATTACAACCCTGGCGGTCGGTGATAAAGCGGCGGTAATACCGCCAACAGGCCGGCAGTAAAAAAAAAAAAGGAATTATAACCACGGGTAAACCGCCAACACAGACAGACACTTTAACACTCTGACCACCACGGCGGTAGCAACAAGCACCGTGGCAGTAACCGCCAACAGCCAGGCGGAAGACAAGGTTCCGCCCACTGTATCATGACACACCAATCCGCCACCTTTTCCGGGGTTGTACCAACGCCATCAAAAGCACGGCGAAAACAGTACACAGAAGCGAAACCACTCACCTCTGGAACTCAAGGAAGAAGCACGACGCCATGGAGCCCGAACTATATGTGTTTCCCATGCTGGTATGCCTCCTCCTACACCAGGAACACAAACGGCAGCGAAGATGACCACGGTGAGTAGCACACCTAGCACACACGGGGGGGAAGAGAGTGACACACACCCGCAACACCCCCACCCCCACCCCATACACAAAAACAGATGCAACAACATTACATATCCACCCCGTAACCCTCAGGAATAATGCAAGGACAAAAGGAAGTGAGTAAAGTCAGTATAATAAGATACATTTCAGTAAATACGTCTTCAAAGCACAAAGCAGTATCTACAATATATACAAATGGAGGTACACTGTGCAGTCCAAATTGTCCTTGGCCCACCGGGCCATATCACATGGGCCAAGGCGCAACTTGACTCCTGCCTCAATACGGAGAGAACACTGCTGGGGCATCAGGTCAAAAATGGCCACAGTCTCTCAAATGGGTGGTTTGCCCACTGCTTGGTCCTGGGGAGTGCAAAGCCACAGTCTCTCTAGTGGGTGGTTTGCCCACTGCTTGGTCCTGGGGAGTGCAAAGCCACAGTCTCTCAAATGGGTGGTGTGCCCTCTGCTTGGTCCTGGAAAGTGCAAAGCCACAGTCTCTCAAGTGGGTGGTTTGCCCACTGCTTGGTCCTGGAGAGTTCAAGGCCACAGTCTCCAGTGGGTGGTTTGCCCACTGCTTGGTCCTGGGGAGTGCAAAGCCACAGTCTCTCTAGTGGGTGATTTGCCCACTGCTTGGTCCTGGGGAGTGCAAGGCCACAGTCTCTCAAGTGGGTGGCTTCTCCACTGGTTCAGGAGGGGGCCTTGTGCCCCATGTGCTTAATCCTGGCAAGGAGGGGGTGAGTGGATGCCTTCTTCCACTGGTTCTGGAGGGGCTTTGTGCCCAGTGTGCTTCATCCTGGCAAGGAGGGGGTGAGTGGATGCCTTCTTCCACAGGTACCGGAGGGGGCTTTGGGCCCACTGTGCTTCATCCTGGCAAAGAGGGGCTGAGTGGATGCCTTCTTCCACAGGTTCTGGAGGGGGCTTTGTGCCCAGTGTGCTTCATCCTGGCAAGGAGGGGGAGAGTGGATGGCTTCTTCCACTGGTTCTGGAGGGGGCTTTGTGCCCAGTGTGCTTCATCCTGCCAGGGAGAGGGTGAGTGGATGCCTTCTTCCACAGGTTCTGGAGGGGGCTTTGTGCCCAGTGTGCTTCATCCTGGCAAGGAGGGGGTGAGTGGATATCTTCTTCTACTGGTTCTGTAGGGGTCTTTGGGGTCATCCTGGCAAGGAGGGGATGAGTGGATGCCTTCTTCCACTGATTCTGGAGGGGGTGTTGTGCCCTGTGATACAGATCTTGGAGGGTGCAAAGTCACAATCTCTCACCTGGGTATCACACCTACAGTTGTTGCAGGGGCCAGGACGCACTGCAGCCCATGGAGGCACGACTACACACTGCCTGCCGGCAGTCGCGGCTGCTCGGTGGTGGCAGTGCTGGCGGCAGTGCTGCCTGTGGTGGGGGTAAGCTCCAGCCCTTCCCCCGCAGCCTGAGACGGCTGCCCACTGGTGCTGCTGCTGCTGGCAGTGGTGCTGCTGGCGGTGCAGGTGGTGGTACTGGCGGCAGTGCTGCCTGTGGTGGGGGTAGGCACCAGCCCTTCCCCCACAGCCTCGGATGGCTGCCCACTGGGGCTGCTGGCAGTACAGGTGGCAGTGCAGGTGGCAGTGCTGGCGTCAGTGCTAGCGGCGGTGCTTGTGGTGGTGCTGGCGGCGGTGTTGGCGGCTGGGCTGACGGCTGTGCTGGCGGCGGTGAGGGGGGGTCTAGCCCTTCCTCCACATCCTCGGATGGCTGAAGTGCCATGGCTGGTGTTGTGTGCCCAGATGCTGCTCCAGCACCAGGCTCATTATCCATCGTGGCTGCAGCATCTGTGCCTTTCTCATTGACCTTGGCAGCTGGTGTTCCCTTCCTGTCATTGGCATCTGTTATTCCCTGCCTGCCCTTGCCTACTAGTGGTGCCTCCTTGCTTCTGCCAGTTGGTGGTGCCTCCTTGCCTTTGCCAGCTGGTGGTGCCTCCTTGCTATTGGCAGCCGGTGGTGCTTCCTTGGCTTTGCCATCTGGTGGTGCCTCCTTGCCTTTGCCAGCTAGTGGTGCCTCCTTGCCTTTGCCAGCTGGTGCTCCCTTTTAGCACTTGGCAGCTGGTGCTCCCTTTTTGCCCTTGCCAGCTGGTGCTGGCACACTGGCTGTGTGGACGGGTGTCTTTTTGGAGCCTCTCACAACTGCAGTGGCTGCAAAAACAACAGTGGCCATGGACTTGGTGGCTGAGGTGCTAGGCTGGGTCCTGACCACGCTGGCCCGAAGTGAAGGATGGGGGGAGGGGCAGGGAATAGGTCAAGGGTGGGGAAGAAAAGCTTTTTAGGGACACTGGGGCTTGAAGAGGGTGAAGGTTTGGGAGTGGTGGTAGGAGGTGTTTGTCTGTTGTGTTTGGGTGCAGGTGCATGGGCTGGATGCTGTCGTGAGGTGGATGGCTGTTGGGGTTCTGAGTGCTTGCGTTTGTGTACTTTGTGAGAAGGGGGCACAGACACAGTGGAAGAGGACACAGGGGACGTGTGCATGGATGTGGGGGTGGTGACTGCCAGTGAGGGGTGTGTACTGATAGGCGCGATGGTGATGGAGACAGTGTGTGTGGATGTAGTGCATGCAGGTGTGAGTGGAGACAAAACTGGGAGTGAGGTGGACGATGAGGAGGAGGGAGACACAGTGGAGGCAGTGGATGTTGGTGTGTCTGCATCTGGATAGTGCTTGTGTGAGTGCCTGTGGGATGAAGTGTGGTGCTTGTGTTTGCCTGAGCCACTTCTGTGTGTTGATTTGGGTGCATGCTGGCCTGAAGGTGTGCTTGGGATAGGCTGGGGTTGAGGGGAATGGGACTGGGTAGAGGAAGTTGGAGGGGGGAGGCTAGAGACAGGGACAATGGCTGCCATCAGGGAGTTGGCCAGAGCCTGGAATGATCTTGGTTGGGTTGCCACGCCAGAGTGACTGTCCTCCAGGAATGCATTTGTTTGTTGCAAATGCCCTGCCAGACCCTGGATGGCATTCAGGATGGTTGACTGCCGAACAGAGATGGATCACAGGAGGTCAATAGCCTCCTCACTGAGGGCAGCATGGCTGACTGGGGCAGGGCCTAAAGTGTCTGGGGCAAAGGAGATGCCCACCATCCTGGGTGAGCAGGCACAGGAAACACGCTGAGGGGCTGTTGGGAGGGCAGTGTTGGTACGGGGGTGGCGGGTGTACCTGTAGTTGGGGTGGCCACAGAGGTGTCTGTGCCAAAATAGACCAGCTTTTTAGTTTCTCCAAATGTTAGCAGAGCCGACTGTCTGTTTTGCTTTTGGGGCCTTTTTAAAAAGCACTTTATCCTGGCTGAAATCAACTATTTTTTCATATATTTTTGGTTTTAACTTAATTGGTCTAAATTGCTGCTGTGAACGTTTTTATTCTTCTGGACTGCTTTGGAAGAAGGTTACTCCTGCAATACTTGATTATGTATATCATAAAATTCTAGATTTTTAATCACCAGAGAGCATATGTATATGATCAATGTTATCTTTTTAAGTAGTAACATATGTTTCTTGTGCCTTCTGATTGTGGTTATCTATTTTTTGTTGTATTGTTTCTGTTTCTGTTTTTACTGTATTGCTCTTTTATGATTACCTCAATATTCGAATAAAGAACATTCATTCATTCAAATGTAGTGTTCCAATTTGAATTTTGTAAATCGGAAACTGAGTTTCTTTTTGCTCCTCGTATCATGATGCACAAAAATTCAGATTTCAGGGAAAGAAAAGACTACATTAAAACAACTGATATGTTTGAAACATGTATGATAATGGATAGTGCTTTCAGATTTCTTGTGGTTAAACTAAGGTATTTCTGGTGCCTTAAGCCACATAAAAGACCTCCCACTTGCTCTAGCAAACTTTATGTTTGAAAAAGTTGGTATCAGGTTTGACCCAGAACAAAGGTTTAGCATTGGATGACATACCTTGAGCCATTTCTTTTTTTATAAATTTCTTTTTTGGCATTTGTCAACCAAACAGTGCAACAACAACAAGAAGCTGCCACAGTATGCAGTGATTATTGACAACACAGTATAAGGCACCATAGTCTCCAGTGGGCTCTGAAGATGTGATGAGTGTAATATCACCAGTTAAGGGATGATGACATAGGCCCAAAGAGTACATGCAGCACTCCTCTTACAATGAAGGTGTTGGAACAGTCTAAGTATTGCAGAGTAATGATGTAAGCAGGATTGTAATGACCCTAGGATGTCTACCAGGCATTCAGAATGCAAAGAAGTTGAGGGCTATCTATCCAAGCCGGTGACCACAGCTGAAGCAGGTGTAGGTGATGTATCAGAGTGTCTGTTGTGAGAAAGATAATAAAGGCCTCCCATATATCACGAGGGTGGGATCTCTGAGGCATTGTTTCCTAAAAGTTTGGCGGTTGTTCCTGACAGTATGTCACATCACTCAGCCATACCCTGGTGGAAGGGGTTGTTTTTCTTCCCCAGTGAACAGCCCCCCTGTGTATAGCCAGGAGTAGTAGCATGGCAGTTAGACAGTGGTATGTGTTGAGTACAGCATTGACTTAGCTCAGCAGGCCCACCAAGGGAGAGAAAGAGGGAAAGTGACTGGTTAACATGAGCATAGTTTGAAAGACTTCTGCCCAAAAGAGTGCCAGGCTCAGACAGAGCCAGGCAAGGTGTAAAGGATACTAGTGTGGAGCTGCAGTGCAAACATCAAGAGTCGGATACCGGCCCCAGGTGAAAAAGTTGCTGGGTACTGCGTTAAAGATGGTGCAGGAAGTTGAAATGAATAAGCCAGAGTCTATATTTAGGGGAAAGTTGTGTTAGTTAACCACAGCAGAAGGAACATTGTTTGTCTGTGAGGGATAGGTACAGATCCTCCTTCCATTGTGAATGCTCGTGCAAGGGAGTTACCAGAGATGAATTCTGTGTGATTGTATGTAAACGAGTAATCGGTTTGCGTGGGGAGGTGGAGGGGATGATGTGTTTCAATGTCAGAAAAGGTGGTGGAGTGGACAGGAAGGTGTCACGTATAGTGTGGCAGGTGGCGTGGATTTGATAGTATAATATGTCTAGAAAGTTAAGAGATACAAAATATGTTAAGTTTGTGCTTGCATGAGCAAGAGCACCCTTTTCTATAAGCGGTGGCATAATGGGATTATTGGTGAGAGTGATGGATGGTGCATATAGCACTGTAAGGCCTCCTCTTTATTCCTCCCCATGCCCATCTCATACATTCAACTGTGTTGACTTCAGCCCGAGGAGCTTTGTAGGGCAGGTATAAGGCTTTCAAGAGAGGGCAGGGGGTTGCATAGTCAGTCTCGACGGCTAGGTGGGGGTGGAAAGGGATTGGATGAAGCCAGAGGTGCAGGAAGTGGGCCTGAGCGCAGTAGGCATACAAAGTCATATCAGGGGCTCCTAGCTGGCCTTACGCGAGTGGTAAGGACAAAACTTCCCAAGAAATACATGGCTGCCTGCCAGCCCAAACCAGTGAGATCAAGTTAGTTTTCAATCACCTGAGAAATTGGGCACTAAGAGGGAGGGGGATATTTATGAAAAAGTAAAGAAACTTAGGAAGAACAATCATTTTGGTGATCGCATTATGACCCGCCAAAGAGAGAGGGGAAGTTTGGACCATATAGGTATCCTATCTTCTAGCCAGGACATGAGGCAGCCGTAATTCGCACATCATATTTTCTCTGGGGCGCGACTCAGCCACATCCCTAGATATCTGGTCAGTTTCTCCGCCCACTTCATAGGGTATTCAATGGGAAATGGGAGTGTTGTGTCAGTGAGAGGAAATATTATTGAGTTGGCCCAGTTAACTTGTGTTCCTGTGTTGCCTCCAATCTTCACCACCTCTCAGGTCAATGGGGCTAAATTCTCCCGAGGGTTACAAGCATAGAGGGTGATCGTCGACATACATTGAAACCACTAAACTCCTAGTGTGAACCCTATCCCTCTATTAGCATCACATTGGTGCAGTCTGGTAGCCATGGGGCTCCATTGCAGTTGCAAATAGTAGCAGAGAGAGTGGGCAACCCTGATGCATACCCCGGGTCACTGGTAAGAGATCGGAGGTAAGGCCATTAAGTCGCACTCTGGCCGTTGGTGATGTATTGAGAAGCTGTATTTGTTTGATGTATTGAGTGCTGAGGCCAATTCACGCTAGCAGTGGAAAGGTGTAAGCCTAGTCCAGGGAGTCGAACACTTTGATTGCGTCAAGCAGAACAGCAACTGCCAATATTTGGGGGTTCAGGTGGTTCATAAGAGCAAAGATAGTTCAGAGATTTTGAGACGTGGCCCTGCCCGGGACAAACCCTGACTTGTCGGATCTCACTATTTTGGGTAAGAGAGGCAGCAGGCGGTTGGCTAGCACTTTGACGTGAAAGGGGGCTGGATGAGTCACATCTGTTCGCTGGTTTATCTGGTTTTAGGATAGTGATAATTACCACTTCCCACAATGTAAGCGGGAGCCAGCCAGTAAAAATTGTAAATTGTAAATTAGCACTTGTATAGCGCACTACCCACCCGTTAGGGTCTCAAGGTTCTGTACTCATACCGCTATGGAACCCCTCCTGGCTTTTCCCTGTGAGGCGCCCACTCCTGAGCACCCCCAGGGTGAAGCCAGGCATCCAAGCGCTGTTGGGGCCGTTGTGGAGATTAAGCAAGCTATTGCCCAGAGTTGCAGAGTGGGACCCATGAATTAGATTAGGCACCGAGGCAAGAATTATCTGGTCAAGAGGAATTGAGCCCAAGACCTGCCAAAGCGGGACTTGAACCCTGGTCTTGAGCCAGATCTTTGCTTCAGGGTCTGCCGCTCTAACCATTGAGCCACACTTCTCCACAGTGTATAAGGATTCTTGATGAATCACCAGGGGATGTAGGGCCAGGATGGGGGCATATTCCTTATATAAGGGAGCGGTCAGCCCGTCCAAGCCAGATGCCTTGTCTCCAGGGAGACTGCCTATGACCTGAATAATCTCTTTGGTAGTGATGGGGATGTCTAGGGAGGCCTAGTGGGCATTATCAAACCATATCAACTGTATGGTATCAAAGTATTTAGTGAACTCTTCCCTGCTGAATACTGGGGCGGCTGTGTAGAGTTCAGCATAGAAAGTAGACATTACTTTCAGTATGTCTGGTGAGGAGTATGCTGGGTTTGAGTCAGAACCATAGAGTTGCGTAATGTATCCTGAAGCCCTCTGTGGATGGAGTAGGACTGCAAGTGCTTTGCCCGGCCGATCCCCCTCACCGTAGCACTGAGCTTGCACTTCCCAGTATAAATAGTGAGTTTCACGGAGGGCCGCCTCCTGGAATACCAACTGTTTGTCATGGATTAAACCTAGGGTACCCACATCCTTGGAGTGAAAGTGTTGTTTATTTCAAGGGTACATATTATTTGTTACAGTCTAGTGAAAGACCTCTGGATTGCTCTCAAGACTCCTGATTGCTTTGCGATACAGTTGCCTCATATTACTGCCTTAAAGACTTCCCAGAGTGTGGATGGTGATTTTATCGAGTCTATATTGTGAGTGAAGTAGTTCATAATTTCCATGTGGATTTACTCACGGAATACCGCATCCTACAATGCAGTTGGCTGTAGCCTCCAGGTATATGCACAAGGAATTGTCTGGGGCACCCTAGTCTACAATAGGACTGGGGCATGATCTGAAAGGGTGTGTGGTAGGTGGGCTGCCATAGAAGTCCAGGCTATGACATCCTTGGATAGGAGCCAAAAGTCTATTCTGGACTATGCATTATGAGATGCTGATGACAAGTGCCCTCACCTGCCTGGGGATGCGGAAGACGCCAGACATTCTGTCCCACATCAGCATTTTGGGAGTTTGTGTAGGACGTAAGTGAAGATGTCCAGAGGACCGTAATTGGTCCGTCTGATGGTTCAGCATCACAGTGAAATCCCCGTTCCAGAAGAGAGTGCAGGGGCCCAGTCTGATTATTTTTGTCTGAAGGTCAATGAAAAGCTCAGGATTTTCGTGTTGGGACCATACACTGCAGCCAGAGTCACTGGGTGTCTTTAAGGAAGCCCACCAGGATAACCTATCGACCCTCAGGGTCAATGAGGGAGTGAAAAAGCTGCCATGGGAGCCCCTTATGCAGCAGAACTGGAACACCACAAGAATAGTTAGAATAAGTGGAGGAGTAGGAAACATTGCACTACCTCATTGCAGGTTTGGGACTTATGTGTTGTGCATGTGGGTTTCCTGGAGGAAACATATATCCACGTTGTGTTTATTTAGGTAGGAGTGTAGCAAGCATGCTTTGTGGGGTCATTTAGACCTCAGATATTTCAAATTATGCAAGTGGTCATGTTATATGAGGGGAAGGGGCACTAAAGTTGACGTGCACATGATGTGTGGACTACAGCAACCAGGTGATGCTATGGTAAAGTGTCTCCTGTGGAGAGGACAGTACAAAAATTAAAAAAACACCAAGAAACCACATGCAAAAATAAATCTCTCATCTCATCTCCCCCTCAACTCCAACCCCCCAAATAGGTTGAGAAAAAAAAAACCTCCTCGCACGCTCCCAACCCACAATATGTCATCATCAGGAAACATCCCATGGGTGGGGGTACACCAGGTGATGACCCTGCTGTATACAGCTAGGGTGGCTGTGCAAGATGTGGAAAGGACACCTTGCATATGTAGTTGCATCAGTAAATTAGCATAGGATATGAAGTGCTTTTTGCAGGTGATCTGACGGGTCGAGGCCTCCAGCATCCAAGATTCAAGGAGGAACAACACAAGACACATAAGTGTGAGCAAAAGGGATTAAACAGGAGTTTGAGTCCGTACAGTATTTTCAATCATTGTCGCTCAGCGGGGTCTCCTCCATTGCACTGGCTGACTCCCTGAGATTTTGCCGTCCTCTTACTGGCTGCTTAGAAAATTTCAAAGCTGATTTGGCATCCGTCAAGAAGTGTGGCTTTCCCCCATGAGAAATTCTTAGTTTGGCCTGGTACAGGAGAGCATAAGGGATCTCTGCCTTCTGATGGAGCATTTTAACAGGCAGGAAATTGTGGCGTGCCTCCTGCACCACCAGCGGTAAGTCAAGGTTAAAGGAGGTATTATTGACTTGGTATTGAACTGACCCACACTTCCTTGCCAGCCGTAGGGACATGTCACAATTCTGATAATTAGCAGTCTTTCAAATATTAGTCGGGCCGGCGTACTATGGGAGGGCTTGAACCGAGTGAACGATGCACGCACTCCACAATGAAGGCCGGTGATAAGCCTTCTCGGAAGAGCTCCTTTTGACAATGACTCTACAAAGTCCTCCATTTTGGAGATAGCAGTAAATTCCAGGATTCCCGCAATATGGAGATTGTTACGCTGGGATCTTGCCTCCAGATCTTAGTTCTTTGCTTTAATCAATTCGAGTATCTTGTCCATTCGAAGTAGATGTTCATTGGAGTCTGCTTGGAGATCATCTGCATCGGAAACTTGATTTTCCAAGTGATCCACACGTGTTTCATGTTTGACCACTTGGTGTCTAACCTGGTCTAAACAACTAGTAAGCAGGTCCAGTTTGACATCTATATTTTTAAGGCTTGTCTTGATGTATAGGAGCAGTTTCTTAAGGGTCAATCTCTCTATTGTTCATCCTCTGCCATCTGGTCCGCTGCAGGTGCAGGCCCCCCGTAATGTTCTGCTTGTCGGGTTCACTTTTTTCTCGAAGGTGAGTTTTATTTGCTTAGCCTCATGTTTGTCCATGTCCAGGTCTTTGTGGTTGCTGTCACTGGTAGACAGTGGGTAATCTTCTGGGACTAGAATGAACAAGCCCCACATAGAAGCTCCACAGTGATGACGACCATGTTCTGGAAGGCATATGTGTGCCAGCTCTAGGATCCAGGACTGCAGGTTGGAGGAGCCCCTCAATGCCCCAGAGAGGTAGGTATGCTGGGCCATGAGCAGGTTTTGAGTGAGGGTCTCTTGGACATCTCACAAAGGAGCATTAGCATGAATGTGTAGCTTGCTGATGAGTACGCTCACAAGGCAGCTGGCCCACCGATTCCCCACCCCTCCAGACAATCCTGTTGCAAAAAACAAGGGGCTTACCCTCTTCACTATTGGCAAATATGTGTTTGTATCCTTCATAGGCAGCACAGATGATGAGTTCCAGCAGAGGGGGCAGCAATGACTGTTCTTTAGAAGGGCAGGATGGACACCCCGGTTTTTTGGTCCATGTGACAGAGATTTTCAGGGGCAGCGATGTCAGTGGCAGACTTGGGGGCTGTAGGAAAGTACCATCTTTATTGGCATGTTACCCCCAATTTTACATATATGTCAGTATGTGTTTGCCTGTCTCACTGGGATCCTGCTAGCCAGGACACTAGTGCTCATAGTTTGTGGTCTAAATGTGTATTACTATGTAGTGCCTAACTGTGTCACTGAGGCTCTGCTAATCAGAACCTCAGTGCTCATGCTCCCTCTGCCTTTAAATTTGTCACTATAGGCTAGTGACTACATTTAACAATTTCAATTGGCATACTGGACCCCCCTTATAAGTCCCTCGTATATGGTACCTAGGTACCCAGGGCATTGGGGTTCCAGGAGATCCACATGGGCTGCAGCATTTCTTTTGCCACCCATAGGGAGCCCGGGTGTGCAGGCCTATTAGAAAACAATAAGGCCATACGGTGGCCTCCCACCGGTGGGGTCCCAGTCTATGCCATCCACCTTTTGCGCCAGCAGCAGCGTGGGATGGGGCCGGGGGAGAAGCGTGGGTGTTTAATAGTGCCTCAGTCTAGGAATGGTAGTAAGTAACTACTTTACGGGCCAAGGCCCTACTCACCAATTGACATTGAAGCGCACTTCACACATCCGCTGGGCTGGGAGCAATCTAGTTGCTCCCCGTGCGTCAGATCCAACGCAGGCCAAGACTCAGGGTCGGTGCCGCATGGCCACAGCCACTGTCACGTGCCTGGTGATACACCACCTTCTGAGGCGGGCCCAGGTCCCAACTTCAGAGCCGAAGCCGCACAAGGATAAATGTCTGCCCTCCCCAGGTGCATGCAGAAGGTGCCAGGCTTTTGCGGCAGCAGAGGCAGCCACGTTGCACCTGCAGTTTCCAGCCACATAGGTCTTCATCCTCCCACAGTGCCGTCAGACAGGCAGCATACAGGTCCTCAGAGGCTTCATGCATTCCTCCAAATTCAGCTCCCCAGCACCACTTAATGAGAAGAAGGGAGGCCTTGGCCGAGGTCGCCTCAGGGATCCCACACAGGATAGGTACAGGAGCTGGGCATCCTGATTGTTTTCGGATGAATGACAGATGTTTTGTTCGGCCAGCAGAGTCCTCTACCAAGGCGCCATCTTGCTGCCTGGAGTAGCCACGCCCCAACAATTTCTTAATATGGGTCGGCATGCAATGCATAGCTCCATCTGCTAATGATATAGGGGGTCATTCCTACATTGGCGGGCGGCGGTCGCTGCCCGCCAAGTTGGAACCGCCACTTGGCCGCGGCCATTCTGGCTTTCCCGCTGGGCCAGCGGGCGCCCGCCAAGGGAGCGCCCGCCGGCCCAGCGGGAAAGGCCCTGCAACCCAGAAGCCGGCTCCGAATGGAGCCGGCGGTGTTGCAGGGGTGCGACGGGTGCAGTTGCACCCGTCGCGATTTTCAATCATGCTGGGGCCCTGTTAGGGGGCCCCTGCACTGCCCATGCCAGTGGCATGGGCAGTGCAGGGGCCTCCAGGGGCCCCACGACACCCGTTCCCGCCATCCTGTTCCTGGCGGTAAAAACCGACAGGAACAGGATGGCGGGAAGGGGGTCGGAATCTCCATGGCGGCGCTGCTTGCAGCGCCGCCATGGAGATTCAGCCCAGACAGGGGAAATCCGGCGGGAAACCGCCGGATCCCCTTTTCTGACCGCGGCTTTACCGCCGCGGTCAGAATGGGCAGGGAAGCACCGCCAGCCTGTTGGCGGTGCTTCCGTCATTTTAGCCCTGGCGGTCGCGGACCGCCAGGGTTAGAATGACCCCCATAGTCTAGAGTTTCTTCAAAGTAGCTTTTCTTACGGTTAGAGCCTAAATCAGGCGCAGTGAGCAAAACAAAAAGATATGGTGCAATTATACCTAGAGAAATTACAATGGTTCTAATTCACTCAAGCATTCTGTTTATCTCGTTTTTTGTTTGTCTTCTCACAGTTGTGCATTTGACTGATAATTCTCTGTAATGGCACAGTCACAAAAATAGGAAATTATATGCTAGCCAAAGCAATACAGCATTACAATTAATTTAACTATTCCACTAATAATTTTTTCCACAAAATTCCAATTTGGAAAATATTTACGTGCTTATGCAAAGCAATATATCGGGGTATAGTTACTACTTTATAGTGCAAAGCAGCACAGCAACAAAAGTTGTTGTGTTCTGCTGCCATAGGAGGAAAGAGCATGGCAGTGCCATGCTCAGCTAAGATATGTGTTAGAAATGGGGTTTTTGGTTGGCAGTCAGGTTACCCTCTGTTCAAGCAAAAGCCCTCACTCTAGTCAGGGTAAGTCACACACTATCCAAGATTATCCTGTGCCCACCCTCTGGTAGCTTGGCACGAGCAGTCAGGCTTAACTTAGAAGGCAATGTGTAAAGTATTTGTGCAATAAATCATACAATACCACCATATAGCACCACAAAAATACACCACACAGTGTTTAGAAAAATATATAATATTTATCAGGATAATTGTAGAAATATCACAGGGAAGTGATATAAAGTGTCTTAAGTCTTTAGAATGCAATACAGTGTCTTTCAAGCACAAAGTACCTGGTTTCTGGTGGAAAATCTCCTCAGAGGGCCACGGGTGGAGAGATGCGTGGAAAAAGGGTGTGTGCATCGATTTCTCCTCAGCACACAAAGACTTGCGTCGTTCTTTTCCACGCGGGGAAGTCGGGCGTCGTTTTCCGGCGCGCAGACAGTCTCTTTTCGTGGATCGCGGGGATTAACAGATGTCCCGGGTCTGTGCGTGGATTCTCCTGCTTGTTTTCCGGCTGCGCGTCGTTCTGCGGGGCTGCGCGTCGAAGTTTCGATCTCACGGTAGGCGTCGCGTCGATTTCTCCTTGGAAGTCGGGCGGCGTTGTCCTTGCGAGGCCGTGCGTCGGAAGTTTGGTCTCACGGCAGGCGTCGCGTCGATTTCTCCTTGGAAGTCGGGCGGCGTTGTCCTTGCGAGGCCGTGCGTCAAAGTTTCGCGCTCACGGTAGGCGTCGCGTCGATTTCTCCTGGAAAGTCGGGCGGCTTTGTCCTTGCGAGGTTGTGCGTCGAAGTCTCGATCGTCCCGAGGGCGTCGCGTCGATCAGCGTCGGTGTGCGGCGTTTTTCTCGCCGCGAAACAAGCTGTGCGTCGAAATTTTCGGCGCACGGAGCGTCCAAGTGAAAGGGAGAAGTCTTTTTGGTCCTGAGACTTCAAGGAACAGGAGGCAAGCTCTATCCAAGCCCTTGGAGAGCACTTTCACAGCCAGACAAGAGTTCAGCAAGGCAGCAGGGCAACAGCAAGACAGCAGTCCTTTGTAGAAAGCAGACAGGTGAGTCCTTTGAGCAGCCAGGCAGATCTTCTTGGCAGGATGTAGTTTCTGGTTCAGGTTTCTTCTCCAGCAAGTGTCTGATGAGGTAGGGCAGAGGCCCTGTTTTATACTAAGTTGTGCCTTTGAAGTGGGGGTGACTTCAAAGAGTCTCTAAGAAATGCACCAAGTTCCCTTTCAGCTCAATCCTGTCTGCCAGAGTCCCAGTAGGGGGTGTGGCAGTCCTTTGTGCGAGGGCAGGCCCTCCACCCTCCCAGCCCAGGAAGACCCATTCAAAATGCAGATGTATGCAAGTGAGGCTGAGTACCCTGTGTTTGGGGTGTGTCTGAGTGAATGCACAAGGAGCTGTCAACTAAACCTAGCCAGACGTGGATTGAAGGGCACAACAAGATTTTAGTGCAAAGAAATGCTCACTTTCTAAAAGTGGCATTTCTAGAATAGTAATATTAAATCCGACTTCACCATTCTGGCCATACTAAATATGACCTTCCTGCTCCTTTCAGATCAGCAGCTGCCACTTCAACAGTGTATGAGGGCAGCCCCAATGTTAGCCTATGAAAGGAGCAGGCCTCACAGTAGTGTAAAAACGAATTTAGGAGTTTCACACTACCAGGACATATAACTACACAGGTACATGTCCTGCCTTTTACCTACACCGCACCCTGCTCTAGGGGTTACCTAGGGCACACATTAGGGATGACTTATATGTAGTAAAAGGGGAGTTCTAGGCTTGGCAAGTACTTTTAAATGCCAAGTCGAAGTGGCAGTGAAACTGCACACACAGGCCTTGCAATGGCAGGCCTGAGACAGGGTTAAGGGGCTACTGAGGTGGGTGGCACAACCAGTGCTGCAGGCCCACTAGTAGCATTTAATCTACCTGCCCTAGGCACATGTAGTGCACTCTACCAGGGACTTAAAAGTAAATTAAATAGTCAATCATGGATAAACCAATCAGTAGTACAATTTACCCAGAGAGCATATGCACTTTAGCACTGGTTAGCAGTGGTAAAGTGCCCAGAGGTCAAAAGCCAACAACAACAGGTCAGAAAAAAATAGGAGGAAGGAGGCAAAAAGTTTGGGGATGTCCCTGTCAAAAAGCCAGGTCCAACAATATGGCACTGCTTCTCTCTTCCCCAGCACAGATCTTTTTTAAGGCAGCCTAGTCCCACACACTCAATTTTGCACCATAGTGCAAATGCATGTGTGATGTCTACCATAGATTTTGTACTGGAAGGGTATCCTTCCTGTACAAAACACTATACTTTGATATATTTATAATGTTTCTGATGTTTTATGCGCCCAACGAGGCCGAAATCCCCGCACCATATTTACAGAGTGGCGCTATGCATACATTGCACCACTCTGTAACCCTTTGCCCTACATTATGCCTGCACCAGGCATAATGTATGCAAAGGGGGCATTCCCCCATTAAAGGGGCTGAAAAAATGGCACAAGGAAATCTAAGAGATTTCCTTGTGCCATTTTTATATGGCACTTTTGACGCTTTGCTCAGAGCAGACGTTGAAAGGGGGCTTCAATTGTTTACAATGGCCCCTATGTACTCTGCAGGAGTAGTGCCAACATTCCTCCTGCAGAGTACATCAGTAGTGTCACACTGAATGACGCTATTGCCTCCTACCCTGAGCCATGGTGCTCCGTATTTTAAACACGGCGCACACATGGTGGCGAAAGGGGGCCACTAAGGGGCGCAGGGAATTGGCGCTGCACTTGGTCCAGCGCCACTTTCCATAAATCTGCCCATAAGGGTGGTAGTGTGGGGGCACACCTTGACTCAAAGTAACACAAAAAATGTTTTGGCTGGAAAGTAACAACTTTATCAAGATTTGGCACTGGTTTGCATCACTTTCCATGACTTTGTGCCAGCAGAACTTCTTGATAAATCTGCCCCTAAAAGTCCTTTAAACAAATAGCAAAAGTAAGAAATTAGCATGCAACCAGGTCTATGACAAGGATCGAAGTCGTTCTGTTAAACATAGGTGGGGATGCGAACTTAGCAGGAGTAGTGAGTCAGTTAATTTTACATGGACAACATTTTTGTACTTCATCCGCTACTTAGCAGCCCCCCTAGTTACATTTACTTGGCAGCTATTGATGTGTAATGTCAGTTCTTGTTGTTGTCTTAGTTAGTGGAGTCAAAGACCATAATTCAGATTTTACTCACGATTCGAAAGGAATGGTCCAGAGATTAATAAGAGGAAATGTTTCAAGGTGGTAGGGAGAACGGCTTGGAGATCATGGAACAATAATACACAGAAATGTAGAAATGCAGGAACGGCACAAAAGCCTTGGAATCAGTAAGTTAGACCACAAATTGGGTTCAGATGTTGCAATTAAAAGTAACATAGCCTCCTGTGTGGAGATTCCAGGTCATGAGAGTTTCTGCGTCGGCCAAATACATTTTATTACAAGTTAAACATCATGGAATGTGGAATCATTTGTTGACCCACAGTTTCTGCCTAGCATTCTATGCAGTATTACTAATTCCATGTGGTTTAGGGCTCACATTTATCACTGGCTTGGAGCACTACATATTCCCCAAACTTTGGCATAGGGTCAGGCGCAGGCAGGGTAACCGGCCCACATTCCTTTGCCATTTTGATTTTATTAGATGGATTTTCCATCAAGTAAACTCAGTTCCTGCTTTCCCGCCTCTGAAAAATCTGGGTGCAAGAACACTGACCCACTTTTAATTGTGTAGCCTTGTCGGTTCATTTGACATCATGCAGGAGTCCATCAAGATCTCATGAGCTAAGATTCCAGTGTTCACCAGTAGTCATCATCAATGCGGAGAGAGCAAACTATAGTATCATTATGTGCTCGACTCCTTCATCATTCAAATCAATGGTTGAATCCTAGCCACTTACGTGGATGATGATATTTATGTTGCTTAGAGAAAGCTGGGTTGGGGAAGGGCATGGATCATGTGAAGTACGATGGGTCAGCAGTGAAGCATATTCAATAATAAGTATTTTGTCTGCTGCACGCCACAGAGACAGCCCTTAGCCTACCATTTGCTGCCCAGGGCCCTCAATGTCCAGTGTTTAGAATGGTTGGATTTACAGTTGTGCCACAGGACCAGACCAGCAACAGTCCCACACGGTCTGTCTCTGACATGCACTGGCATGCACTGGTGTTTTGCTGCATGGACTGTACAGACACAGATGATAGGTAACAGCAAGTTGCTCAGGCCTGGATGAGGCTAATGTGGACCAAATGGAAGCACCATGATGCATGGGTCTAGGCAGGACCGGCTTTAGGGCAGTGCAAGTGGTGCGGCTGCACCAGGTGCTGACCTGGACCTCAGAGGGGCGCTGTTTTTAGCAATGACTTATGAAACTTGTAATTTAAAAGCACCTGCTGAAAGGTTCCTTGTGCGTCCAGACTTTGTAAAACAATTAAATGTCAAGATATCTCTTGTGATTACTGTTCATGCTAGGGACAGAGATGGGTGTTTTGTCTAGCAGTAGCTTTGACTCGCCATAAAGTAGCATAGAGGGTTAATATGCTGCTGCAAAGAGCAGAGATATCATTTATGCAGATAGTTGAGAGTATTAGGAAAGCCAGCCATACAAGCGCTTTGAAACAAATGAATGTATATGAAAGGGGGGCTATGGAGAGATAAGGGGTACATTTGCAAGGTGGTAGTGAGTGAATCCGAAGAGATGGTCATGGGGTGGAGACTGCCAAAAAAGACTGTTGCACATGGTGCCACCAGTGCCGAAGCCGGCCCTGGGTCTAGGACTTCGAGTTACACTTGAATTCAGTGAGTGCAGGAGCAGCCTTTGACAACCTGGGGGGTGGTGTCAGGCCACTCATAGGGAAGCACATAAAATCTCACAACTCCAAGGGGAGCAGTGCTTAGACACTGATACCGTACAATCCAAACAAACATGATGTCTGCTCTGATTAAGGTGAACTTGAGTTACTGTGAGCATTCATGGGGTTTTTACAGACCAAGGGCCAGCAATATTCCGAATTGCAACCAAATTGCGGGTCAGAGCAACTCGCAAGTCACAATTCAGAATGTTGGATGGTGTCCCTGACACCATCTGCGACTCGCAAGGGGGTCGCAAGGGCCCACCTCAGGAATATTCATGAGGTGGGTCACAATTTGCGACCCCCTTGTGAGTGGCGGCATTCACAGGGATGGTGGCCTGCTGCGGAGAGCAGACCACCATCTCTGTGACTGCTTTTTAATAAAGCAGTTTTGTTTTTTTTCTAATGCAGCCCACTTTCCTTAAAGGAAAACGAGATGCATTACAAAAACTAAAATTGAAACGTTTTTGTTTCATTTTTTCAGAGCAGGCAGTGGTCCATAGGACCACTGCCAGCTCTGAAAAAATGTTTGCAGTGCCATTCACAACGGGGAAGGGGTCCCATGAGGACCCCTTTTCTTTTGCGAATGGGCTAGCACCCATTTCAAAAGGGTGCAAACTGCGATTGGTTTGCGACCACGTTCGCGGTCACAAAGCAATCCTGCATTGCACTGAGACTCGCAATTAGGAAGGGGACACCCCTTCCTAATTGCGACTCGCAAACCCGTTTTGCGATTCAGTAGCCAGGTTACTGAATCGCAAAACAGGTTTTGTGCATTGCAAAGTGCGGTTTGCATGACACAAACAGAGATATTCGCTGTTTGCGACGTGCAAACTGCTTCCTACATCTGGCCCCAAGAGAGTAGCGATGGTCCAGAGCAAGTTATTTCTATTTCATTTGTAACTACAAATATAAAATTGGCACTGTCTCTGCTTGATTTTAATGTGCAGCGCACTGTTCAGAAGAGTATGGCAGCATGAGGTCTGTCACCGGAGTGTGTCACAGCACCTCATGAGGTATCATTATGGAAAATCTTCACAATTCATCATATTGTAGCAAGTAACGAAACTTAGCAATAAGCCTCCTGATCCCTACATGACTTATTTTGTAATTTCTGATTTAAATAGAACTGCAATCATCTCGTCTGCAACATCAGCTTGTCATATTCTGATAAAACAGACATTTCATGTTGAAATAGAAGTCGTCCAACATAAAAAGACAATGCCATGTGTCCCTTGGCATTCTTTGTATAACATGTGAGAAAAAACGGTTTCGAATTATACCTGATGAAAGTGTGAAGATTTTCCATACTTTTTATTGAAAAATCCTTCTGTATTACCCCTAATACTGCCTGGGGCCCTAGCATGAAAGGTTGTTGAAAACTATCAGCTATCTGATCCAATAAGTTGTATTTAATTGAGAAGTAGCATGGCAGTGTAAATCTCTGTGACCTGTTTAACACTATTGTCCTGTGACTATGAGATGTATGTAACTTTTAATTTTTCCTTATCATGCCCCCGTAAGTGTCAAAGTCTAAACGTGAAGTAAAGATAGATGCTATTTAAATTTTTAAAAATAGTATGTGAAGTTGTATAATTAGTTTTTTAACTAAATTATTTGTGGCTTTTAACCTGATTCCACACTCTTACTAAATGTTATTTTTGTACCTGAATGTGTTTATAGATTTTTATACGTCACCTTGTATGAAAATGGGGATGTCATGATCCAATACTTAGATGTTTGTCTCTATGCTTTACCCACATAATTTGATATCCTGAAGACCCTATGATTTTCTACAATAATAACTGATGTTAATACCCATACCATGCCCAACATCACAACTGACTAGAAATTCACTAGCTCACCCCTTCCACTCCCTCACCTCGATGACCCTGTACAAATCCTTTGAGGATTAAACCCCTATAACAAATTGCATGCATAATTCAAGTTAGTCCATTAACTGTAAAAAAAAAAGCATCTCTGACACACACCAATATACTCACACGTATCAAATCACAGCCCTGACGGGAGGTTCCACTACCCTTGGTTGGGCTTCTCACTGCCAACCATATTTCCAATCCAGTCCAGCTACACCAAACCAGTGAATGACTCTCTGCTTAAGAACTTAGCACTATTGCACTCTGAAACCTGCTTCAGCTCACCCACCATGGCACTAGTTGATCTTAACCAATAAATAGAATACAACATAATCTTCCTCAGTGGGAAATAACTAATTGGGAGTTGCATTTATCTACAAGAAATCCTCTCAGCGTAAACTGGTTAAGTCAATTCATTACTCCTTGTTGCAGAGTTTTAATGTGGAGGTTACAAGCACAATATCTAAACCAGTGCAGCTGAACATTTTATACCAACCACCTGGCAACAAAAAAGAGTTCTTGATTATGTCACTGATTACATCATCTCCTTTTGTAATCAGACTTTCCTGGGAGAGTTCATATTCTGGGTAAAGATAAAGACACACTCATCCCTCATCAATCCCTTCCTACCAGACAAACACCTACTACAATATTTCACCGTTTCTACCAAAAATAAGGACTCTACCTTGGACATGATTACCATCGGATGCACCACACACATGTTCCACCCTCTCCAATTGGATAGATCAGAGCACTTCTTCATTCATTTTAAAATAATAAAGTTAATGAACCCTCTCCCTGTTAAACTGGTGAAGAGAATGTTAAAGTAAAGTAAAGATGTCAAGCACATTAACAACAAGCATTGTCAATTTCACAGAGGTATGGAACAAATAATCTCAGTGATGAAGCAAGGGCACCATGGACACTAGCAAAAGCAATGATATAGTCTCCTCTCAACAGTAGCTAAGAGGTAAAATACTGTGATGGTCATTGTTCAAAGGCCCACTTAGGTCTCAGTGGCCTGGTGCCACTGCACCTGCTGCACCATTGATAGCTATGCCTCGGTTAGCTATAACCTTGTATTTGTGCATGCCAGTGTTTTCATGTGTTAGTAGAAGGATGTGTTAGTAGAAGAATGCCAGACCTCTTGACTAGTTTTGTCTGATATTGAATCTAGTCATCTTGTTTTGCTGTTTCTCTTTCAAACATAATAACTGCTGAAGGGATAATAATACAATTGAATATGGAACTGCACTATATATTTCTTTTAGAGTGAACAGGCCACTGAACATCACATTAAAGACAGGGCCGGCTCTAAGGCGGTGCGACCGGAGCTACTGCACCAGGCTCTGACTTCGGTTGAGTTGCCGTGTTTGCAAGTATATTATGATTTTAAAAGCATCTGCTGCCAGCCTCACAAAGTACACATAATGCAAATAGGTCAGAGGGTTACTGCTTTTGTCAGAGAGATCCTTTTGTTACTTGCAGTTTATAAATTAAAAATCCTAACATGGAACAGTAAAGTATTAACTGTCATGAAAGAGTTGCATGCTAACTACAAGGTATAGAATAGAGCATTAGGATTTTTTCCCCCTAGACCTTCATCATCCTAATATTGTGAAAAGCGTTCATTTGGGTAGAAATTGATTATCATTACCAAAGAGAACTCCCAACCATGGTGTCACATCTTAAATTCTGAGTTTGTGCTTCTCCAGACCAAGTACTCTTAAACTATACTGTCTGCCAGTATGGATGACCTGTGACTCATACACTTTGCAGTTCTGTGTCTGATGTAATATTACCTATACACCGCTTTACACATGTATGATTGATTGTCTCTGTGCTGACACCCAGCTACACTGATGAGCAATGCTATAAAACTAATTAAGTGCACCTGATACAATGGTTATGGAGACTTGAGTGGCTCGGTTAAAGGGTGATAGTGGGGGAATCAATGTTGGAGGTAGTCACTGGTGGGCACCAACAATCATAGGGGTGTAGTTCAGGAGGGGGTTGTTTGAGGTGTTATACCCCCTAATAAATGTACTACTTAGTTAATAGTTGGGTACAGGAGCTTTCAGTCAGGCATTATAAAGTGGGCGTCTGAGTTCACCCTGGGATTTTTAAATACTCGAGGTGACAAAAACACACACGCATATTCTCGCATCGCTATTTTGAAGTCCTTAAAACATGGCTATTCTACCAAAAACTCCGCTATCGGTAGCCCTCACAATCCTCACTCATTTCCCTTTCCACTTGCCCTTAAGCCCCTCTCATGCATTGGTTCTCATGTAATGATCAACAAGATGTGCCAGGAACATCTGAAGCTCAGCTAGCACCTGTCGCCCCCCTTCACCTCCCAGTCTTACTGACCAAGATACACCCCTGAACAGTCATAGTCGCACCGGGCGCCACCAGCGCGGAAACCTGCCCTGATTAGATGAATGTAGACTGAAATTTTATGGATAAAGATAGATTCTGCATTCAAATATTAAAATATATCGCTAACGGAAAACACAGTAATTCCATTTGCTTTGAAGATACTAATTGAAATTCGAATCTTTTCTTTAGCATGAACAATGGTATATTATATACATATAATGCCATAAAAATCGTTTTTAGTTATCCTTTATTGCAATTTTTCATAAATTCTGTGTACAGACTGGAACGTAACAAGACGGTGTGTTAGCCAAGAGCGCCACCAACAGACAAGGAGTGAAAGAAAATGTTTGCACTCATAATTTGCCTGCTCTGTCTGTGCTTCAATGTTTTTTTTCTCCTTAAGCAAGCATACTTTGGCTTTTTCTTCAAATGTATACCTACTTTATTATTATTAATTCTTCTATTCGCGTTTTGCGTCGCGCTGTTTTCAGTGTTTAAAATAAATACATATTGGCACATAAAAGAAATCGTGAGTTTTAAGTCTACTGTTTTTTTCCCCGTGTCTCAAATATATCGTGCTTTTTCTACAGAACGCCTTAATGAAAAACACGCTGTTAAAATAATATGCATTTGTTAGTAACTTAAAATAGGCCACTTAAATGAGCGTAAACAGTCTTTTGAAGCAAGTGTGTCTACAGGACATCAATATAACAGCCTTTTTTCTAAGAAGTTAAAAAAAATAAGTCACATTGAAGGTGATCAATATCAAACAGCATACAAAAGGAACGGTAACAAAGGGAACCCAGAACGGAATAGCAACAAAAGAACAGTTTGCTAATGGAAAAATATAGAACTCTGTGAGAGGTAAACGTGAAAATGGCTTTATCGCATCGCTGAGATTTTTGAGAGCGGGCAGGAGGGAGGAGCGGTTTTATTTTGATCTTGGTGGAAATCGACAGAATCAAAGGGATTTTAGAGGTCAGTTGACTTATTTCCGTGCTGCAAATGACGTTCTTCTCCTTTTCTTGAAATAATATAAAGCAAGGAAGACAGTATCAATAGGGAGGGTGTTACCCGTTGCATTTCATGTAGCCTGTTGGCCTGAAAAGTTTGCCCGCCCACGAAGTTGCCTTACTTTCCATCCCCACAAATACCGAAAGTTGATAATAAATTCCCGCAGGTCACATGCTGTTACATCAACCAAAGTCTATGTTTCTATGCAGACCTTTCAGGGCAAACTTTGGTTAATTAACACAACTCAGTATAAGTCCAACAATATATAGCATGAAAACAATATATATATATATATATATATATATATATATATTATATATATTTTTTTTAACTGAAAAACAAAGGTTACAGAAACTTTATAGTTAGTTTCTGAATTTACATGCACAAAACCATAGAAATTCATCTGTTATAGCCAGTTATTTCAAGTGACTAGAAGTCAGGCCCTAAGGTGATTATAACTCCTACGCTCACCATGCACAATTTTCTCATCAATATTTTATTGCATATGTTGCAGTGATAATATCAATGATGCCATAAAAGATATCTTGATGTAATATGTGGAGGAATTAGCTGTCCATGGTGTTTTCGGACTTCCCCACCCCTTTTTCTTGGCCAGCAGCTGAGGTTAGTGGCAAACTAGTTTCATGAAGAAATACTGTATACATGTAAATATATATATATATGCTACTGGTAGTCACCAGAAGGTAGCTAAAGTTAGTGTCTAGTTTCCATTGGAAAAGTGTTTTTTGTTTATCCAATAACGCTGTTTGATGAATCGTCACAACATTTTCAAATCTAATACGACAGTCAGTTCAGCTGCTGTGTTGAAAGTTTCGGGCTGATTCGTCTAGCAGGGGCCAAGAAAAAAGGGGGGTCCCAAAATACATTTTCCCCATGCAAATTCTCATAGGGATTTTGAATATGACTACAGCCTAAACTGCTGGATGGAATTACACCAAATACGGTAGAAGGCTAGCTTTTGGTCCAGAAAATGTGCCTTTTGTGGTTTGGTGCATGTCTGTTCAGTAGTTTTTGGCGATATTAAAGGAAAAGCAAATGTGTCCATCTGGACAGTTGTGTTCAGATATACTATGATTGGCCAATTTAAAGGAGACTAGTATATCCTGATTTTATGGTGATAACCTGAACAATATGTTTTGGCCACCATCACAAGATTTGGGGACTTGGTCCCTGTATCCTGAAAATGAATTAAAAAATATGTAAGTAGACAGGGTGAGCACACCCAGGCCTCATAGGACATTTATGGGGGTTCCAAATGGACCCACCCCCTTATTGTCTTGTCACAACATGGACAACATGCTGTGGTCGCATTTACAGGTCTCTGGGACATGGACTCCATTACAATGCAATGTAGTAAATGGCATGTTTTGAGGGTCACAAAAAGGAGAGCATATGAAGGGTGATAACAGATTTTAGTTAGTTAAATTATTTTCTCAGCTTCTGCTCAATGTTTAAGGCTGAACATATAATTTAATCACCTCATTGCTGAACTGACTTCCTCAGTCTGACTCTAAAGAGGCTGGAAAAACATGGGATCAACTCTCTAAGTAACAGCTTTGCTACTCTGAGGCTATCATTTCTATGTGTGGGGTATGCTTCAATCCAGTGACCAAATATACAGACAATCACCAACATATATCTCAAGCCGCCACACAAAGGCATCTCAATGAAATCCATCTGCATTCTGTTAAATGGGCCACCAGCTCTTCCACTGTGACTCAAATTGACAAAAGTTATTTTTCCCAGATTCATTTGTTGACATGTAATGCATCTGTGACAAATTGTTTCAGCAACCTGTCTAAATTTTGGATTGAACCAGGATTGCTTAAATGTTCTAATCATTGCATCTCTGCCAGTGTGTGTTTGACCATGATATCTTGCCATTTGCATCAGTAGACAGTTTAGCAAAACAACCTGCCCTTCATTTGAAACCCAGGTTTCATCACTATCTCTTGGTATGGCACCCACTTTTATCTTGCTTTTCTTTTCATCGGAACCTCATCTTGAAGTCTTTTTATTTCATCTCAAGGGTCAATTGCTGTCAACATGGAACTTTGACTTGTCTCATCAGTATTCACATAGCACCATCATTTTCCATTCTTCATTAAATGTCACACTATTCAATGCAGTGACCTGCAACCTGATCCACTTAGAACTTTCCTATGGGGATGAAATTGCTCGATCTCTGGTGTGGGCTACACTTGACTACCACAATTTTTTCAGGTAATTGTAGGGCTTGTAACTAATGATACATTTTATCACCATTTCTAACTGGTGAGCCAGAAGAGGTCATGATACCTCTCTGTGGCGATTACTGCCCACGACCATGCACAACACCACATCCATACCGGCTGTCTGTATAAATCATAATTTTAAGCTGTGCAGAAATACAGCATGCTCTAGTAAGAGCCACCAATTCAGCCACTTGTGCAGAAAATACTCCTTGAAGCTATGAAGCTTCGAGTATACCAGAAGAACGAGTTACTTACCTTCGATAACAACTTTTCTGGTGGATACATTAGCTACCTGTGGATTCCTCACCTAATGAATACTCCCATTGCGGCAGCATTCGACGGAAATCTTCTTCCTAGCTTCTGCACGTCGACGAGAACGTCACAATTGCCCACGCGACGCCGTCTGACGTCATACAGGCAATAAGAGGTCCTCGTCGACGTGCTGACGTCAGTACCAACATTTTTTACGTGCCTCAGAATAATAGGCCATTGAGATGAAAGAACAAATAGCAAAATTTAATGATATTCCAAATAAATACATCATTCTATAACTCAATCCTTTTTTTTTTTTTTAAACAAATCAATAAATATATGAACAATATATATCAATATGAATATATATACAGAATATATACAAGTCCTCAAAACCAAGAGGAGCACACTCAAGAATTACTTGGCTAGACCAGACAGGCAACGGGGAGGTGGGTGGGACCGTGAGGAATCCACAAGTAGCTAATGTATCCACCAGAAAAGTCTTTACCAAAGGTAAGTAACTCGTTCTTCTGATGGATACAACTACCTGTGGATTCCTCACCTAATGAATAGAGTCCCAAAGCAGTACCGCACTCGGTGGAGGGTGCCTGAGTGGTCAAACCAAGAAATCCTGCAGCACTGACCGTGCAAAATGACCGTCCCTTCTGACCTCAGAGTCCAAGCAGTAATGCTTCGCAAAAGTGTGAAGGGATGGCCAAGTTGCAGCCTTGCAGATGTCAACCACAGGAACATCCCTAGCCAAGGCCGAAGTGGCCGACTTAGCTCTGGTGGAATGAGCTCTTATACCATCAGGGGGTCCTTTCTTTGCTAAAGAGTAACACATTTTAATGCAAAGAACAACCCACCTGGAGAGTGTTCTCTTGTGGACTGCCTTTCCTCTCCTCTTTCCCACGTATCCGATGAAAAGCTGATCCTCCAGCCTGAAATCCTTTGTTCTGTCTATATAAAAGCTTAGCGCCCTCTTCGGTTCCAAGCGGTGGAGTCTCTCTTCTTCCGTTGAAGGATTAGGCGGAGGATAAAACGTGGACAGAGTAATCGACTGGGCCAAATGAAAGGGTGAAACAACCTTCGGAAAGAAAGCAGCCTTGGTCCTCAACACCACCTTATCCCCATAAAAAGATGTATAAGGGGGTTTTACAGATAGAGCCTGCAACTCACTCACTCTCCTTGCAGAGGTAATTGCAACCAGGAAAACTGTTTTAAGAACTAATAATCTTATGGGGCAAGAATGCATAGGCTCAAAAGGGGACCCCATAAGGAAAGTTAAAACCAAGGTCAAATCCCATTGAGGCATAACAAAAGGAGATGGAGGGAATTTATTCATAAGGCCCTTCAAGAATCTAAGCACTATTGGAGATTCAAACAAAGAAGGCTGGTCTGGAAGACAAATAAAGGCTGACAGGGCAGACAAGTAGCCCTTAACAGTAGCTACTGCACAACCCCTCTGTGCTAAAGACAAAGCAAAAGATAAGATATCTGACAAATGAGCACGTAAGGGATCAATCTGCCTCTCTCCACACCAAACCACAAATTTAGACCACCTATTAGCGTAGATAGATTTAGTGGAGTGTCGCCTGGCTGCTAAGATATCATCCACTACATCAGGCGGGAGAGAAAAGGAACTCAGGTTGCCCCGTTCAATCTCCAGGCATGAAGGTGCAAGCTCTGGAGGTGGGGGTGTAAAACCTGCCCCTGCGACTGCGAGAGGAGATCTGCCCTGAGAGGGAGACGGAGCGGAGGGCACAGCGAGAGTTGGAGAAGGTCCGAGTACCACACCCTCCTTGGCCAATCCGGAGCTATTAAGATGACCTGGGCCTGGTCTTGGTGAATTTTCCTCAACACTCGAGGAATCAAGGGTATGGGAGGAAACGCGTAAAGCAACTGGTCGCACCAGGTTATCTGAAACGCGTCCCCCAAAGCTCCTTGTACCGGATACTGGAGGCTGCAGAATAACGGGTAGTGCGAGTTCTTCCGGGTGGCAAACAGATCTATCCGAGGAAGCCCCCACATCTGGAAGATTAGCCGGACTTGATCTGGATGGAGACGCCACTCGTGATCGGGCGAGAAATGGCGACTGAGACTGTCCGCATGTACGTTCAAGACTCCGGCCAGATGATTTGCTACCAAGCAAATCTGATGGTCCTTTGCCCAGGACCATAGCCAAAGAGCTTCTCTGCAGAGAAGGTATGACCCTACCCCTCCGTGTTTGTTTATATACCACATCGCAGTAGTGTTGTCCATCAGGACCTGAACCGACTGACCGCGAAGGGATGGGAGGAAGGCCTTGAGAGCCAGACGTACAGCCCGTAACTCCAACAGATTTATATGAAACACCTGTTCCACTGGAGACCAAAGCCCCTTGATCTCCAGGTCCCCCAGATGAGCTTCCCACCCTAGAGTGGAAGCATCCGTTATTACTGTGGCCACAGGCGGAGCTTGCGAGAACGACCTTCCTCAGGAAAGATTGCCGTCCGCAATCCACCATTTCAAATCCATGGCAGCATCTCTCGAGATTCTCACCGAGCCTTCGAGATCCCCTTTGTGTTGAGACCACTGCCTTCGGAGGCACCACTGAAGAGCCCTCATGTGCCAACGAGCATGCGTGACCAACAGTATGCAAGAAGTAAACAGACCAAGCAGACGTAGGACCTTGAGGACTGGAATGACTGCTCCACTTTGAAACATTGGAACCAACACCTGAATGTCCTGAACCCGCTGAGGCGGAGGAAAGGCTTGATTCAATGTTGTATCCAGTACTGCCCCTATGAACAGGAGGCGCTGAGAGGGCTCTAGGTGAGATTTGGGCACGTTCACCGAAAAGCCCAGGTCGAACAACAACTGGGTTGTCGACTGCAGGTGATGCAACACGAGCTCCGGAGACCTGGCTTTGATTAACCAGTCGTCTCGATAAGGAAATACTGCTATCCCCTTCCTTCTGAGCTCTGCTGCAACCACCGACATCACCTTCATGAAGACTCGAGGTGCTGAAGTAAGACCAAACGGGAGGACCGCAAACTGATAGTGCTGCGACCCCACCACAAAACGGAGATACTTCCTGTGCGACTTGAGTATCGGGATATGAAAGTAAGCATCCTGCAAGTCGACAGACACCATCCAATCTCCCTTGTTCAACGCCAAAAGCACCTGATCTAGGGTCAGCATCTTGAACTTTTCCTGTTTGAGGAACCAATTCAAGATCCTAAGGTCCAGGATTGGTCTCAACCGACCATCCTTCTTGGGAATCAGGAAGTACCTTGAATAACAACCTTGACCCCTTTCCTGCTCTGGGACCAACTCCACCGCGCCCTTTGAAAGGAGGACTTGAACCTCCTGTTCTAACAACAGGAGGTGCTCTTCTGAACAATAAGATGGGTGGGGCGAGATGGGGGGGCGGAAACTCCCGAAAGGGAAGGGTATAGCCCTTTCTCACAATGCTGGTAACCCAGGAGTCTGAAGTTATGACCTCCCACTTGTGGAGAACATTCAGTAACCTCCCCCCTACAGGAGTGGAGTGAGTGGGAATTGGTGGAAGCCTAAGGCTGCTTCCCCTGCTGCACCCCTCCAGAGGAAGAGGCAGAGTGCTGCTGAGCGGCTCCCCTGGTACGGACCCTACCCCTCCCTCTAAAAGATCTATAGGAGAGAGCAGAGGTAGGTTGCTGGAATTTCCCTCGAAAGGAGGAGGAGGAGGAGCCACGACCAAATCCTCGAAAACCTCCTAAAAAATCTGGAGAAAGTAAAAGTGGCTTGCAAGCCTAGCGACTTGGCCGTGGCCCTGCTCTCTTTGAACCTTTCTAAGGCCGAATCCGCCTTGGCACCAAAGAGCTTGTCCCCATCAAAAGGAAGGTCCAGTAGGGTCAACTGCACATCCGAGGAAAATCCTGAGTTACGAAGCCAAGCCTGCCTTCTCGTAACTACAGCAGTGCCCATTGCCCTAGCAACCGAGTCAGTTGTATCCAACCCAGATTGGATAACCTGAGTTGCAGCTGCCTGAGCGTCCGATACCAGACTTAATAGTCCCTGAGGAACCTCCGTATGCGTTGATGCAATTTCGTCCATCAGGGCATAAATGTACCTTCCTAAGATACATGTAGCATTGGTGGACTTCAATGCCATGCTACATGAAGAGAACACCTTTTTGGATGCCATGTCCATCTTCTTGGAGTCTCTATCCGAGGGCACAGCTGGAAAAGACCCAGGAGCAGACCTTGCCGAGCAGGAAGCCTGGACCACCAAGCTTTCAGGTGTTGGATGCCTGGTAAGAAAACCTGGGTCAGCCGGTGCAACACGATACCTCCTAGCCACAGATCTATTGACAGCTGAAGAAGACACCGGCTTCTTCCAGACTTCCATTATAGGGTCCAGTAGCGCTTCATTGAATGGCAAAAGTGGTTCTGCCGATGTAGAGGCAGGGTGCAACACCTCTGTCAACAAATTCTGCTTGGCTTCAGTCACCGGCAAAGGGAGGTCCAGGAAGCCAGCTGCCTTCCTGATAACAGAATGAAAAGTGGCCGCCTCTTCTGTGTACTCCCCAGGAGATGACAAGTCCCATTCGGGGGAGGCATCTAGGCCACCAGCCGTGTCCAGCCCATGGAGACCCTCACGAGAGTCCTCAATCTCTCATTCCTCCAGGTTTTGTCTCTGGTACTCCTGCTCTTCAAGGAGGCGGAGAGCAAGCCTCCTCGATTGCAGCCTCTCCTCTATTCTCGGCATCGACATGGCGTCAGCGGACATCGAAGAACGACGCCGATCCTCGGATTCGTCCGACGCCGGGTCTAAAGGTGCCACAGGTCTCTTCGGTGCCGAACGAGGAACCAGATGAAGTGAAGACTGCCTCGAAGTCGTAGGAGGTCTAGATGGCGTCACCGGCTGAACCATCGAAGCTGCCGGAGCCGAAGCTGTTGGGGCTGAAGTCTCAGGAGCCACCGGAGCCGAAACCGGCACCGAGCCCACGTTCCCCAAGGGGAGAAAGGGCATAAAGGGTGCTGGTCGAAGCGGAGCCGGAGCACCCATGTTGAAAGCCAAAGGGCCCGAAGGACCAGCCGGTCCACCACCTGGAGCCATCTGTTGGAAGATGGAAAACATTGCATTTAAAAATGCGGTACTATCAGCTCCAGGGGCCGGGAAAGCCGGGTACTGGGGTGCCTGGTTCGAAGGCGACCCCGACGCTGGTCTCGACGTCTGCGAAGACGGAGAAAACATCTGAGGCTGCGGAACCTCAAACACTGAAGGTGGTTGGCCCGATGACACGGGCGAAGTCGGTGAAGCTGGAGAAGGCAACGGCGTCGACGGCTGGGGAGTGACAGTGGGACTGACTTCCCAAGTCTTCCGACGTTGAGTTGATGGTGACCCCGACCGAGACCTCTCCCTACTCGATGACGCTGTGATTCTCGATGACGCCGGGAGTCCCGATGACGCCGATGAGACTTCGGTGACGAGGATGTTCGATGATGTCTCTTTTCCTTCTTTTTCGACTTTGCCAGAAAAAGCTTGGCCTCGCGCTCTTTCAGGGCCTTAGGATTCATATGTTGACAAGAATCGCACTTGTCAACATCATGATCGGAACTAAGACACCACAAACAGTCAGAATGTGGGTCAGTTACCAACATTTTGCCCCCACACTCACGACAGGGCTTGAATCCTGACTTTCTCTGCGACATTGTAGTCTCAAAGAAAAAATAGATCCAAAAAAAAAAAAAACACACTGTAACTGTCGAACAGCAACAGTAGCTCCCTCGAAGATAACCGTTTCGAATGGCACGGAAAAAAGGGAACTGACGTCGGCACGTCGGCGAGGACCTCTTATTGCCTGTATGACGTCAGACGGCGTCACATGGGCAATTGAGACGTCCTCGTCGACGTGCAGAAGCTAGGAAGAAGATTTCCGTCAAATGCTGGCGCAATGGGAGTATTCATTAGGTGAGGAATCCACAGGTATCCATCAGAAATTGTGCACACAGCATAACCAGATCTCAAAGTTACCGCATTGTCTCCTAAACAGGAACCATCAACAAAAAATGTTTGATAATTTTCCCCTAATGTAATATCCCAATGTAATATCCTGAAAGTCAGGTCTGGAGTTGGTGCACAGTTCAGTAACCTCTAGGCAGTCATGTTCAACTTCATTAACATTTTCATTTTCAGCATTGTCTGTAGGTAGCAATATTGCTGGATTTAGGAACACTTTTGGTGAACCTAAAATTAACAGTTCATATCTTGTCAGCCTAGCGTTTGTTAAATACTGAGTTTTGGTCCTGGTAAGCAAGACCTCCACTGAGTAAGGGACCAGAACAGTTAAAGGATGTCCCATCAAGATGCTCTCATACTAAGTGAGACTGATTCCAATCACAGCCACATTTTTTAAGCAGCCGGACAAAGCTGCGGCGACAGGATCCAATATAGCTGAAAAAATATGCTACAGGGCGGTTTACTCCACCCTGTACCTGTAACAACACAGAAAGTGCGCAGCAATCACATTCATGGCAAAACAGTGAAAATGGCTTTGTGTAATCAGGCACTCCCAGTGCTGGTGCTCTTCACAGACTCTCTCTCAGCTCAGTAAAATCTTTCATACAAGCTTTTTCGAAGGGAAGAGGTTCTGTAATGTCTTTGTGGGTCAATCTCTGTAAGGGTTTGGAAATAACAGAACAGTTGGCAATCCACGGTGACAGTAACTCACCATTCCCAAAAATATACTGACATTTTGTTGAGTAACAGGTGCATTCCTTTGAAAAATATCTGTAACTCTTTCTCTGGACATGTTCCTTACTCCTTTCTCTATTTGATGTCCCAAGTATTTCACTTCTTTTTGATAGTACTCTACCTTTGCTGGGGGCAATTTATGTCCATTCTCAATCAAATGATTCAACAAGGCAATCGTATCTTGTCTGCATGCTTTCTTGGGTACTACTGGACAACATTTGACCAAAATATAATTAACTTTTCTCAAGTCCTGAACTATGCAAAATTTCCCGCTTTGTTTCTCAGACCCATAATAGGTGAATTACATGGGCTGCTCAGCACGTCTTTCAAGACTCCCTACTTAACAAAATCTGCAATTACAGGAGTAACTCCTTCAATTACATCTGGTGTCATGTGATATTGAGGAGTTTTCTGAAAAACTGCATTAGTTTTCACTGCAACTTTGACTGGTTCTACTCCTTTGATTAGACCAAAGTCTTTCCCAGGAAGATCCCAAACGTTTGAAATAACTATGGCCCTCATTATAACTTCGGCGGTCTATAACCTAGACCGCCGAAGTTCCGCCAGCCACAAGACCGCCAGGGATGGCAGTCATCCGACTGTTATATTATGACTGCTGGCGGCTCTCTGACAGAATTTGGGCAGAGAGCCACCAGCAGCCATACTGGTGGTTGGCAGTGCAGTGGATGTTGCCCTGCTTGCACCGCCACGTCATCACAACACCGCAATGCCTATTACGAATTGGCAGTCTATGGTGGACTGCAGTGGCGAAGGTAGTCCACCTTCATCCCGGCTGTCCGACCGTCCTGGCGGTACAGGGGGTGAACTGGCTGCTTTGCAGCCTGTTCACAGCCGTGGCCATAATCTGGCGGTCCAGCACCACCACGCCGATGGTGGTGTTACCGCCACAGCCAGCGTGATGGAGCTGGACCGCCAATGTTATAATGAGGGCCTATATCTCTTAAATCAGTTGGCAGATCCAATACTGTAAATACAGGATAAAGAGTAATCAGTGGAAACTCTTGATAAATCAAATTACAATGTCCAATTTGGATTCTTCATCATCACTGTTTGTTTGGATGGGAATTCCATCATTTGTGCAAGTAATAGAACATCTTGTTTTGCAAAGAAAATCTCGTCCTGCAAGGCATACTGGACTTGAGTCGCAGACTACAAATCTGTGCATACCTTCAAAATTACCAATTTTAACAGGAATTGGCTCAGTAATCAGATTTCTTTCAAATGCTGGTTTGCTACTTCTAAAACCTGTACTGTTTTCCCAGAAAGTGGCACATTAGGAACCTGTGCAGTTCTGACAGTAGAGTGTGTAGTTCCTGTGTCAACCAGGAATGAAACTTCAGGACCCATTACTGTTCTATTTAACGAAGGACCACTCTGATCCACCTCTAATGAAGCTGCTAGTACACATTCTTCTTCATCCGAACTTTCACTCACAATTTCATCACTCAATTCATCCTCACTGTGTAGGGGGAACCATTTTGACTGAATTTTTGGCCCATGTGGTGCTGAGGAACCACTATCTGTTGCTGAGCCATTGGAGCTTGAGGTATTTGCATTTGTTGCTGCGGCATCATTTGCATCTGCTGGTGCATTTGCTTTTTCTGTGGTACCTGAAAACTTGACACTTGCATCTGCTTTTGGGGAATTTACATTTGCCGAGGAATCTGCATTTGATTATTCATATTCTGAACATTTAAATTAGTCTTTGAATTCTTGGTCCTCTCAAATTTGGAAAATGATTTTGTTCATTCATCTACACAACACCTTCTTGTACCTTCATTGGACACTCCTGTTTCCAATGTCCTTGACGCTCACAAGCATGACAAGGTAACATAATCTTAATTGTTTACATATCACCTGAATTAACATTAGTATTCAGATAAACACCATCACGATTTCCATTTCCATTCAAAAACCATTACATCCTCTGCCTCTCACCATTGACTGATTCCT
Source organism: Pleurodeles waltl (assembly GCF_031143425.1). Classification (NCBI taxonomy): domain Eukaryota; kingdom Metazoa; phylum Chordata; class Amphibia; order Caudata; family Salamandridae; genus Pleurodeles; species Pleurodeles waltl. The sequence continues at coordinate 206,547,779 of NC_090448.1, forward strand.
CTGCAGGTTTACCTGTTGTTGTAGAATTCCCTGCATCCCTGATTGTCCTGCTCTAATCTGCATAAAAAATGCCATTTCATTCAATCTCTTTTACTTCATCTCAATCTTGTCACTGCAGTATTTAGAAAACTGTAATACTTCATCAACGAGTTTTGCTTGCCAGCAAATCAAATGACTCTTAAGCATGTTACTAACTTCAGGTCTCAACCAATTAACAAATCTGAACACAAAATGAATCATAGCTTTGGGCTCAAATGTTTCCATACCACTATAATGTTTGAATGCTTGCAACAAACTTTCTTATTAAGCATGTATTGACTCTTTTGCTTCTTGAGCTGTCCTATCAATTATCTGCCAATCAATGTTTTTATGAGAAACTCTCATTTACAGAAATTCAATCACTTTGTAATAACTTTTCATTACTTCAGGAGATGGTGTACCTGTAACTGGATCTCATGGAGGTTCCCTTGTCAGTCAACACTCCTTTTGCACTCAAACTATAAATCAGCTGGGACCACTATCTCTAAAAGAGTATTTAAATCCTCCCACAGGCATTTTGCGAGTTTCACAAACCTATCTGTTTGCTGGTATCATTCCACTGGTTTCTCTCTCAATCTTGGGCAATCATTTGTGAATGACAAAATACCACTCCTGCTCCAAGGGACATGAACATAATTCCCTCCAGGAATTTCTATCATTGGTAATATCTTTACTGCACAATCAGTCTGCTGTGTATCAGTAGAGATCAAATACGCAAACTCTCTTTTCTTCAGATCTCTTTTCTTAACCCACCAGCCTTCCCATTTATCTAACGCTCCTCATGTTTGAAAACTTTGGATTAATTCTATAATGTGAATCTTCATTCCAGGTGATCTCATGTTCGCAATGTCTTTAGAATCCAATTCTAATCTGTAGCTCTTTTTCAATGGCTTTGATTTCTCAATATTCACTTCATATTTTTCTGCAAGCTCTGATATTTTCTGATGTGCCAATCCTGCTCCGTTTGTCACATTTTTACATATTTATGAAGCATAACTCACCTTCATTATATGAGTCAATTATATTTAAATCAAGTGTTCCTTCAATCATTTAATTGAATTCTAATTTTAATCTTAATAGGTTCAGTGTTCTTTCCCCTTCAGCAACTGTTTTTATTGCTGATGCTCCTCTCACTTTCTCCAACTAATCTGTTAACTGCTGAGTGTCAAGCTTTGTAAATAAATATTATTATTTCATTGGGCACGCATTGTGAAGTATTACATGGTGGACCCATTACTCTTCAAACGTCTTTAGAATTGAATTTATATCTGAATTTGACTTTTCCAAATTTTGAGAAATCCTGGAATAAGTTAAATCTGTAAGCAGACCTGTTTTGTCAAAAGACCTATTCATTGGAGTCATAATTCTTGCAGTAGCACTGAGTTTCTCCTTTTCTGCTTTTGAAATAAAAAGATTCTGTACATTATTCTCATTATTACTCTGAGCATACAATGGAACAACTGGACTAGTTGTGACAGGAACTGTTAATGCTTCTGAGCTTGATGTAGCATTCTGATTTCTCAAGTAAATTACTCCAGAGTTCTGACCTGTAAGTACTAATAACTTGTTTGGGTTAATGTTACTGGGGTATACCTTGGCATTGTCTGAGTTTGACTAACAACCTGCCCAGGGGTAATTGAATTAGGTGTAGTCTAGACCTGAACCATCATTAGTGCCACCAGTACTGTAATGTGCGGTGCAGAACTCACAATAGGAACTGTAGAATAAACCACAGGTAGCTCAGCCTGAACCATAGGAGTTTGAGTAATTGTAATAGCAGGAAAATTGGTTGTGACATGTACTTGATTCTGTGTAACCACAAATTAAACTTATACTAGTACCTGGACTTTACTTCTTGTTCTGCATATGGTGGGGGCAATAACTGTGTTATAAATTCATCATCATCTGAGTCACTATCAGAAGTCAGTGACTTCTTAGTTTCATCTGACTTCGACTCAATTTCTTCAAGATCCTTATTCTTTTTCTGTGTCTTTGGTCTAACTCTATCCTCTTTCTCTTTCTCTTGTGTGATTGCAGGGTACATTCTAATACCCTGTAACGTTTCTGTTCCTCAAAATGTCTGCTCATTTTCCCATCATGCTTCTAGCAATGTTTTCTCAGCTTTTCTCATTTGTCTCTCAAATTGTAATTTCTCTCGTTGTCTGGCCACTAACTCTCAAAAAGCCAAGGCTTCAAATTGTGCTGGTCTCGGCAGGGGCTTTAATTCATAAAGTATGCTTCTCAAATTCTCAGAAATTCTCATAATAAAACTTCCATGAGCAGGAAACGCTAAGGTTCGTACCTTCTCTGTAAGCTTGCACCATTATTTTAATCAAATACATGATGAAGGATCTTTCTCTTCAATTACAATGTATGTAGGTGTACCTTCTGGAAGGGCAATTTCTCCTCATCTGACCGGAATGAAAGAATCTCCTCTTTTCGCACTCTTTAACCCCTTGAAAAATTTCATTTTCACCATTAATTGACCTAAAACTACAAATTCAGTTCAAAACAAGAAGTAATTAAATCCCAAAATCCTTTTTGCTTGCTACTCTTGACCAATAATGAACAGCTATTGTGCACCAATCCGTTCACTTCTCCTTTTCACCAACTAACCAATCCCAGCACAGACCCATGGATGTCACACTCGCTCACACAGCGACTGACAAAGCCTCGGGTCTCATCCTACAAACTCGATTCATAGAAAAACTAAATGCATATTTTTGCAATGACAAAAAAAAGCAACAAACCAACTTGTCTGCTTACTACAGGCAGGGGCTCAAACACTTCGGAGGCTTCACAGAATCTTCGACTGCAGCCTTTAGCTCTGACAGCTACTCGTTCGACTTCAGCTTTGTCTCATGCGTAAGTAAAATTCAACCTGCAAATTTTACCCTTGACTAATACCAGATCCTCCTTGAACGCTCAGGAATCACCGATAGCTGTTAAACTAACACTCTCTTAACACTCACACTAAAAATACTATTTGTCAACCACACCTAAGTGACCTAACACAACAAACAAGTCACAACAACAACCAAGTGTCTGATACATTTGTATAATACTCCGGAATCTTAGACCATGCAAGGTCCGTATATCAACAACCACTTCGGCATGTTTTGAGCACAAAGCGCCACATTCACTTGAAGTATGATGAGTTTCCTACACTTACCCTTTAGAGTACACAAACTCTCTAATCAACTACATTGGAGCACGCAAACTCACTATTACTCTCATACATCACAATTCACCTGCGATTTGCCAAAGCATTTGCAAGCGCAAACCCTACTCAGAAATCAAACAATCACTGGGAACATAACATATATCATCTAAACAAGCACGGGCAAAACTAAGTTTCACCCAAACAAGCATTGGTAAAATCAAACTTCCAAAAATCTAAATTTCAACAAGCATTGGCAAAATCAAATCTCTCAATTAGAACCATCAACACTAGGATGTTTCCCTTCTATTGAGACAAAACCACCCTCTGCTACCAAGTTCCATGGGCATGTCAAACCTTATTTGCTTTCATATTATTATGATAAGGTGACATCTATTACCCTCAGAGGTCGTCTTGGACTCAGATAGGAGTGTGAAATCATCCACTCAGACACTATGAACCAATGAACACCAAATAGAACATCAAATAATCAACATAATCAATTGGAGTCAGTAATTTAAACACACACTGACCTATGTGGCCATGAAAGACCACACCAGTTTAATAAAGTTTAAACATTTATTGCCCTTTAGATTAACAATGCTAAGATCACGTAAATCATGCGCAAGACCAAATGATAGAAATACTGAAACATCACAGGCTATCAAAAAGGCCTGAAGAATCTCAATCTAATCAAAGCATTTATCATTAAACACTCCAAAAGAATAATGCAGAACAATAACCAAATCAAGTGAAAAATATAAACGGCATACATTTAATTTGTGCAGTTAAAATCATGAAAGTTAAATTAATAAATATTCAAAATCAAATATTAGGTCAGGCATCCTTAACTATTATTCTAGTTAGAAAACATGTGTGGGCTTCATGCAAAAACAAAACTGAGACAAAAATGAATATGAAAAATTATGGTGCTAACCAAAATAAACAGTTGGATTTTCTAAGGGAGAAAAAACCTGCAAGAAAGACAAGTGCACATTGGTCACACCTCTCCTAAATGGATCAGCATTCAGTAGTATTATCATCAGCAAAGTGCAAGAACATCAGGTCTTCAGGAAATGAATCAGAGCATGAAAGGGGAAACAGTTCAGTAAAGTTGGGCATAATATAACTGAACTGTTAGAATCATAGGCAAGGAACGAAGCAGCATCTTGTAGCTTGGAAAATGAAGAAATACCTTACATCACCTAAAACATTGTGCCACTTTGTAACCCTTTGGGCCACATTATGCATGAGAGATTCCACTGCATCATGTTTTGCGGCTACTTTTGATGCCTACTCAGAACAGGGTTTAGAAGGGGGCACACCATTGGTTACAACGGGTCTCTATGTACTGCTCAGGGTTAGCTGCAAAATGTTGGCACTAACCCTGAACAGTACATCAATAGCGTCAAAAATGTTGACCCTATTGCCCCCTTATCCTGCGTCATGGTGCGCTGTATTTTAAATACGACGCACACATGGTGGAAGTAGGGGGGCACTAAGGGGTGCAAGAAAAGTTGCACTGCACTGGGTACAGCTCCACTTTCTTAAAAACTATCATGTATATGATATTGATGTATGGAAATTTTTTAACTACATACTTGAAGTATTTTTCCTTTTATTTTCACTATAGCTATCTTTTGTTTAAAATGGTTAAATACTATAGAAGCATGATGTTGGTGTAGGGGTTTGGGATGGGTGATTAGTTGTGCCACACAAATCGCCATAACATAACATAGCATAACATATCAAAATGTAACATAACATAACAATTGTTTAACACCGCCACTGCTAGGACTGAGGTCCCCTGTGCTAAACCTATTTTTGGTTATCTGGGATAGTTCACTTTTAGGTCCCATAACTTTTTTTTAAAGGTATCCAGGGTTTGTGGATTCCCCAGGAGTGGGCGGAGAAAATGGGCAAAAGATAGCTACATTTTGAGTTTGTTTGGGAAGAAAACGCTGCAGAAGAAAGTGTCTGTTTTTTTCCCTGCAAATGGCATCAACAAAGGGTTTGCAGTGCTAAAATCACCATCTTTCCAGCTTTCAGGAACAGGCAGACTTGAATCAGAAAAGTACATTTTTCAACACCTTTTTGGCATTTTACAGGGACATAGTCCATTTGTCCTATTTTTTGTGCTTTCAACCTCTTTCTAGTTAGTCACAGAAATGGGTGTGAAACCAATGGGGGATCCTGGAAAGCTGCGTATTTCTGAAGTGTAGAAAAAATTCTGAATTTATCAAGAGGTTATTTGTGTAGATCTATTAGGGTTCTCCTATAGAGAGTAACAGTTGAAATACAAAAATATTGAAATTGAGTTGGAAACAACCAGCCATTTGTGTCTATGTTTTTATCTGTATCTTTTTCTAAGTTTGGTAGATTTTCTGAAGCAATATACAGATACATCGCTAACACCCTTCAGGTTGCAGGGATATGTAGGGCTAATAGGTTCACCAAGAACCTGAGGTACCCAATGTCAGTAACTGAGCTGCACCTTGTAACGGTTTTTCATTGTGTACGAGTATACAGCAAGTCAGATGGTAAAATATGAATACTGAAAAGTAGGTATCAAGAAAACCAATGCATATCTGAAATGGACTCAAGATATGGAGTTTAGAAGCAGGGATTATTCTCATATCTCTGAAATTGTGGGTACTTATACTAGTATGTGTATTAGACGGTATTTCTCAAAATTACTTCTTTCTTACTTAAATACACTTAAATACAATTGGTAATAACACTTGCTCTTCTATTCTGTGTTCTTTAAGTCTCTCCCAATAAAAATGATACATTACTTGTATGGGTAGACCCAGTGCATACAACAGGAAATATCCTAAAATGCAATATGGATAAATCTTTTTTTTCGCACAAAAATGACCCGGTTTTTGCAACCTGAGGTTTTTGGCCCCACCTCAGCTGTCACCTAGGAAAACCTAGCAAACCTGTATGTTTTTAAAGACTAGACACCTAGAGGAATCCAGGGTGGGGTGACTTTTGTGGCTTTCACCAGGTTGTTTTACCCAGAATCCCTTGCAAACCTCAAACTTTGACTAAAAAAACACGTTTTTCTCACATTTCAGTGGTGGAACGTTCGGGAATCTGCACGGAGCCACAAACTTCATTCCACCCAGCATTCCTCTATGTCTTCTGATGAAAATGGTACTTCACTTGTGTGGCTAGGCCTACTGCCCGTGACAGCAAATGACACAAAACACCACATGGGTACATAATTTTGTCCATGCAAACCTGACCAGTTTTTTGCAAAGTGGATTGTGTGGGTGGGCCAAAATGCCTACGAAGGGTAAGGGCCAAAAATTGTATAGTTTGAGAGGGAACAAAAGCATGTTCAAAAGGGCAGTTTTAAAAAAATATGTGTTTAGGCTGACTATGCTTTGAGCACCCACACAAGTGAGATATCCTTTCCATTGGGAGACCAAGGGAAATGCTGGGTGGTAGGAAAGTTGTGGTTTATTTCTGTTTCTGGAAGAATATGGCACAGGCATGTAAGGACAATGTGTGATTTTAGTCACATTTTGAGGTTTGCAGGGCATTGTGGGTAAGAAAATGGTGTGGGATGGATGCGAAGCACACCACCCTGGACTCCCCCATATGTCTAGTTTTCAGAATTGTCTGGGTCTGGTAGGGTTTTCCAGGTGGAAGCCTACCAAGGCCCAAAAAGTGCAGCAGTTCACCATTGCAAGTAGGATGATATTGGGAGTTTGCCAAACTCTCCTGGCCTAATTTGTAAAAACAACACCCAACAAAATCAAATATCCTCTTGCAAGCCATTGAGGGGAAATGCTTTAGTACACTAGGAAGCAGAAATACATTTTCCCCATTTTTGAGGGAGTGGGGGCATGACCATGCCTATGCTGGGGGCAGAAAGATTGTATCTGGAAAGAAGTGGGCGGGGGCATAATTTCAACAGGCCAAACACAACAAACACTACTTGAAAGGTAGATTAATATTATTCAGAGTAAAACAAACTAATGCACTCTATAGTTTAAGAATTAAACTAATATGAAATATGACTTACATAATACATTCATGAAAAAATCAGACACATGCACCATAATCTTCAAACCTCAACAAACATTTCTAAAAATACAACTGCATCAAATGCGTAAGTATAAATTAAAAACAAAAGTGTATGCTTAAATTATCATGCAACCTAAAATAATGTTTTTTAAATTAAATGTTAATGTGTAGTTCTAAAACCTACAGATAAAATGTCTGAAAGAACCACAGATATCATCCACATAACTACTTACATTGCCACTCACACCCCCATACAACCTCTCATAAACCCACTCACACACCCACAAGACCATTCTCATACACATACAAGTACTCACACACTCATTCATTTTTACAGGCTCTTACACACCCATTCACTCACCCATACAATTACACACACACTGAATTATACACCCATAGAGCCAATCACACAGCCACACACTCACCCATACAGCTAATCATACCCCCACTTATTCTCCTATACAGTCACTGACAGAGCCACTCACCTACCCATGAACCCACTTATACATACAGACTCACTCACTCACCAATACAGCACTCAAACACGCAGTCATAGACATAGAGCCATTCAGACACTGAGTCACTCACCCTCACAAATACTCACACACCTACTCACTTAGTCATACCGATACTAACAAATTTACTCACTCACCTATACAGTCACTGGCACAAGCTCACACTCACCCATACTGCCTGCTTTTGGCCAGGATTCTACTTTGGCCCCACCAGCCTGCATCCTTGCCCCTGACCCCGCCGTTTGCCGATAGAAGGAAGTTTGAGGCCCTCCACCACCCGCAGGCACCCGCCTGCGCCTCATCCCTGGTGCCTAGTGGTAGGCGTATCTAGTGTACTCTGCACTTTGTATTTCGCATAGTATTTTGTTTTTTGTATATCGTTTTTTGTTTCATGCACTGTTTCTGACTGTATTTGTGCCCTTTTTCAATTCCACTTTGTTTTGCCCTCTGTGTTTACCGCCTGTTTTTCCAGCCGGCTCTTGTCGGTTCTCCCAATCCCTGCCCCTGCATCCCCTGCGCCCCCCCCCCCCTGCACCCCATTGGTCTTTCCCTCCGCCTCCCAGCTGCTCCTCCCTCCCACCTCCCCTTCTTAATGGCGGCTGCTGCGCAGAGCCCTGTGAGACCCCCTGACCTGCTTTTGGCCAGGAGTCCACTTTGACTCCACCAGCCTGCTTCTGTGCCCCTGACCCTGCCGTTTGCCACTAGAAGGAAGTTCGAGGCCCTCCACCACCCGCAGGCACCAGCCTGTGCCTCTTCCCTGGTGCCTAGTAATAGGCATAGCTAGTGTACTCTGCACTTTGTATTACGCTTAGTATTTCGTTTTTTGTATATCGTTTTTCGTTTCATGAACTGTTTCTGACTTTATTTGTGCCCTTTTTCAATTCCACTTAGTTTTGCCCTGTGTGTTTACCGCCCGTTTTTCCAGCCAGCTTTTGCTGGTTCTCTCGATCCCTGCCGCTGCGTCCCCTGCAGCCCCACCCCCCTCGCGCCCCATTGGTCTTTCCGTCCCGCCTCCCAGCTGATCCTCCCTCCCACCTCCCCTTCTTAATGGTTCCAGCTATGCGGCTGCACCGCTGGCGCACCAGAGGCAAGCCCGTCTGTGCCTGTCCGCGCCTGGACTGCACCCAGCGCCCGTCCCCCGGTCCACGCTGCTCTGACCCTCCGAAGCAGCACTACTCCTCCACAGAACTCCATGCCCTCAACTCAGGCCAGCACCCCACCTGCGCCCAGGCCAACCCCAAGCACACACATGAGCCATTCACATGCCACTCATGCCATTTTTCCTGCACTCACACTAAAACCAACAACACCAACACGCACCGCAATAACACCAAGCCCCGCAACCACCTTAACTGCATCCTCCTTAACACCTGCTCCGTCCACAAGCACGCCATCGAGCTTTGGGACCTGCTCAAAACATACTCCCCTGACATCGCCTTCCTCACAGAAACCTGGATGAACTCCTCATCAGAACCCAACATAGCCATAGTTATCCCAGAAGGTTACAAAATCACCCGTAGAGACTGCATAAACAAACCAGAAGGAGGTATCGCCATAATACACAAAAACACCATCAAAATCTCCACCAACGCCAACGATACCCTAGACAACGCAGAACACCTACACTTTCAAATACACATCAACGCCAATACCACCGTTAGAGAAACCCTCATTTACAGACCATCAGAATCCCGCCCCTCATTTTGCGACGCCACCGGAGATACCATCAGCTCCCACGCCCTCACCTCCACAGACTACATACTCCTTGGTGACCTCAACTTTCACCTGGAAAGCACCCACGACTGCAACTCCACAGGCCTGCTGGACAACCTCATGAACCTCGGCCTCAAGCAACTGGTCACCTCACTAACTCACTCAGCAGGACAGACACGTGACTCCATTTTCACCTCCAGCAGCCACATCACCTTCACTCACACCACCGAACTCCCCTGGACTGACCAACACTGCGTCCACTTCTCCTTCATGAAACCCCCCACCCACCAACAACACACTACACCCTACCACAAGTGGAACAAGATCTCCAAAGAACACCTGATCGCCAACCTCACACAAGCTCCACCTCCCATCACCAACAACCCCAACACTGTGGCCCACAGCCTCACACAATGGCCAACACCCTGCGCAGACTCCCTTGCCCCATTGAAAAGAAACAACAACACCGGCACCGTCAAGACCGCCCCCTGGTTCACCACAGAACTTCAAGCTTCCAAACGAGAATGCCGTAAAATTGAGAAAGCCTGTCGCCAAGAACACTCAACAAGCAATTTCTCCACCCTCAAAACAGCCATGCACAAACACCACCAACTCATCCGGACCACCAAACGGTCCTTCTACAAAGAACACATAGGCAACAACACACACAACAGCAAGGAACTCTTTGCCATCGTCAAAGAACTCATCAAACCCAAATCCAGCACCATCGACCATCCATACTCCCAAAACTTCTGCAACTCCCTCTCCAACTACTTTCACCTCAAAACCGCAGACATACACAACAGCTTCACTGCATCAGCACCCACCACCACTGACACAACCAACAACACAACGCCCTCCCACACCAACCAACTACACACCTGGACCCCCACCAATGAGAAGAAATTGACAAAACCATGAACTCCATCCACTCAGGCTCCCCCACAGACCCCTACCACCACCAAATTTTTAACAAGGCCAGCCAAATCATCGCTCCCCAGCTCCACGCCATCATCAACAGTTCCTTCGACACCGCAACCTTCCCAGATGTTCGGAAGCACGCCGAAGTCAACGCGCTCCTCAAAAAACCCAAGGCAGACCTGGAAGACCTCATGAACTACCATCCCATCTCTCTTCTCCTCTTCCCTGCAAAGGTCGCTGAGAAGATAGTCAAAGCCCAACTGTCTCACTTCCTAGAAGAAAACAACATACTCAACGCCTCCCAATCTGGATTCCGCAAGAACCACAGCACTGAGATGGCCCTCATCGCCTGCACAGACGACATCAGGACCAGAGTGGACAAGGACGAGACCGTCGCCATCATCCTCCTAGACCTCTACACAGCATTCAACACTGTATGCCACCAGACCCTCCGTGCACGCCTCTTTGACGCTGGAATTCGACGCAAGGCCCTGGACTGGCTCACCTCTTTCCTTGCCGAAAGAACCCTAAGAGTCTGCCTCCCTCCCTTGCGGTCTCCAGCCACCAAGATCATCTGCGGGGTCCCCCAAGGATCCTCCCTCAGCCCCACCCTCTTCAACATCTACATGGCCCCTCTCGCCAACATCCTCCGCCCCCACAGAATCACCATCATCTCTTATGCAGACGACACCCAGCTCATCATCTCCCTCACCAGGAACCCAGCCACCACCAAGATAAACCTGCACGCCGGACTCCTCTACATCGCCAAATGGGTGACAGCAAGCCACCTCAAACTTAACTCAAACAAAACCTAAATCATCATCTTTGGCCACAAGACAGCATGGGCCGACTCCTGGTGGCCCACCACCCTCAGGCCGCCCCCAACACCCACCACCCACACACGCAACCTTGGCATCGTTCTAGACTCATCCCTCTCCATGGCCAAGCAAATCAACACCATATCGTCCTCCTCCTTCAACACCCTTCGCATGTTACGCAAGACTTTCAAATGGATTCCTTTAGAACAAGAAGAACGGTCACCCATGCCCTCATCAGCAGCAGACTGGACTACGGCAACGCCCTCTATGCAGGGACCACAGCCAAGCTTCAAAGAAAACTCCAGCAAATTCAAAACGCAGCCAAACGTCTCATCCTCAACCTCCCTCGCCACGAACACATATCCACCCACCTCAGATCCCTACACTGGCTGCCCATCAGCAAAAGGATCATCTTCAAAGTCCTCGTCCATGCTCACAAAGCCCTCCATGACACTGGATCGGCCTACCTCAACGAACGAGTAAAATTGCACACACCAACTCGACAGCTCCACTCCGCTGACCTTGCCCTCGCTACAGTTCCCCGCATCCAACGCACCACCTCCGGCAGCAGATCCTTCTCCCACCTCGCCGCCAAGACCTGAAACTTCCTCCCCACCAACCTACGCAAGACCCAGGACCTCCTAACTTTCAGAAAGCACCTCAAGACATGGCTTTTTGAGCAGTAGCCGGCAAACCCTCCCCCCTACACAGCGCCTTGAGACCATGACGGGTGAGTAGTGCGCTTAAGATTTTTTTTTATTTGATTTGATTTTGATTTGACTCAAACACTCACTTGCTCACCCATACAATCACTGACACACCCACTCATTCGTCCATACAGAGACTCACACAGCCTCTCACTTACCCTTAAAGCCATTCTCACACCCACTCACTCACCAGTACAGCTGTTCACACAACCACCTACTCACCCATAGTGCTACTCATACACCCCCTTACCCCGCCATACAGCTATTCACACACCCACTTAATCACCCAAGCACCCACACGCACCCATTCACCCACCAGAACAGCTACTGACACAGACACTTGTTCACACATAAAACCATTCAGACACCCACTCACTCACCAAACAGCCACACACACACCCACTCACTCACAAAAACAGCTACTAACAGACACTCGTTCACACAAAAAAACATTCACACACCCACTCACTCACCAAACAGCTACACACACAGATTAAGACACTCACACAGCCACGCAGATTACATATGCTAGAAATAGTACCACTCATCAGTAATACAGAAAGAATAGTAATTTAACTTATGCAGCAGCTTTGTATCTATCTTTAACTTTCAGAAACGTTTTCAAAACACACTCACAAAATGATGTCATCAGTGATGTCATTTGAGATGTCATCAGTTATGTCATTAACTATGTCATGTATGAAATACTATGTGAGATCATATGCAGTGCATTGCGGGGGCATAATTTATAGTTAGCTCATGTAACTATGGCTGCTGAATTTCTATGGTTTTGTACAAGAGAAATCTGAGTTTCACTGAAACGTTCCTCTAACATTTTTATTTATATTTTGTAGCTTTTTAAATTAATATTCTACTGCATGTTAACGTATTCATTTATTGTACTATTGGTAATAATTATTCTTTAATTGTTGAAAAATTAATTTGCCAATATTTGTCTGGTTCTGTATATTTTTATCATGGTGACAATAATTTTAACAAGAATATTTTTTTAGTCAATATTTGTATATTTCTTGTTAAATTACAAGATACCAATATTTTTGTAGTCTACATTTTTAAGTGAAATTTGTGTATTTTGATATTTTTCTCTTTAATATTCTGTCACAAAAGTGCTCCAGCACCACTAACTCTGTACACAGAATGGGGGTCAGTCTACATGAACACCAGCTTGAATTACATACAATCTACTGGAGGACATTGCTTCCCACTGTAGCGTGCCATAGTTGCTCCGATCTGTGCTTCATTGTTTGACATCAGTGATGAAGCCAAGCTCACAACAAGTAGAGCACTGCTATTTCTTTTAGTGCCTCTCTCTTTGCTTCATTCTTCCCTTTAGTATGAAGGACCACCATGCTTCGAATCTGATGAGAATCATTCCTTCCCTTTACTGCTATAAGTGTTGATGAAATACGCCTAAAACACAGAGAGCAGTGAAAGGTAAATGAGGAGCGGAGAGGAGGTAAACACAGCTCTGGTCATTCTGAGAGTTGTGGCAGTTGGAGACCTGGCCCTTGGTGAATAGCTTTCAAGAAGTAAGTGAATATTGAATAGTTAACCAAACTTTTAAACCCAGATCAGTACCATATATAAAAACACCCCCACATTTTTGGACTGATGCTGCTTATTTTTTGACTGTGAGAGTGCACTGAGGCTTGCTAACCAGACGTCAGTGCCCATGTTCTTAGCCCTGCAAGTGCTGACTTATTTATAAGTCCGTAGTTTATGGTACCCAGGCAACCCAGAGCATGTAAGACAGAGGGACTTATTTACACGCCCTGTGGTGCAGGGCAGCACAGCAAGTGGCCTTGCACAGAGAAAGGGAAGAAATTCACTCTATCTACAAGATAGTGCATTTCTGTCCTCTCTACCTGCCCTGTCCCACAATGAGATACCTAGTGTCGACACAGAAACCCTTGCACAATGGTGGAAAGATGCCTGTGCTGCTGACAGGTGTTTTTGTTCAGGAAGGGACACCTTCCTGCACAAAACAACCCATGGATATATTTGTTCTCATTGTGCTCCACTGGGGAGGCTTAAGATTTTTATGCTATCCCAGGTTTACTGATTCTTGTACATCTGGGAATGCGACAAAACCCATGGGTGTTGTGCAGTAAAGCCTATTGCAACATGCATGGAACTCCTCTCTGATAGTGTAAGGCAATGCAGTGACTTGCGCTGCATTGCCTTACACCATATCTAAAAGGCCATGAAAACCCATTCAAAGGGGCTTTGCATGAGCTTGTATTTATGGGCCAGCACTAGGCACCACCACTGCATAAAAAAAGTGATGCACTGGTGGTGCAAAGGGCTTCTAAATAGTACCCAGAGTTTCCATCCAGGGCTGGAGCACTGTTTGCGCCATCCTGAGTGTGACAAAAATCAAAATTGCTCCCACTCGGCCACTGTTTACACTTCTAGTTTGACTTTGCCATTTTAAACTAATGGAAACGCCCCCAATTCACTTAACTTTAGATGTAAATCTCCCTTAATAAAGGCATATGGGGTCGTATGGCAGGAAGGTATGTATTATTAAGTGAGATGTATAATGTATACGTTTTAACAGGAACACTTTGAAATCGTCATTTTGCTGGGGAAAAGTTAGTAGCCTCATTTGTTAACACAGGGTAACTGGCTGGCACCCTAGCCTGGCTAACTCCTGAATCAAACTACCCAGCTGCTTACTGTGAAATATCTACTTAATTGTGTCATTAACCCTGACACCCACATCGAATTTAGTGTCACTATTAAAGTTCTGCAACTTTTAGAAAGTTGCCACTCCATGTTCCAGTTGCTTCAGTACCCTCACATGGGCTGTTGCACACAAACAGCTTTCTGCCAGTCTGAAGAGACATTTGAGCAACTCCAAGATTCAGAACAAAGGCAGCTGTCACAGAGTGAGGTGTGACCTCCTCTCCTAGGATGGCCATTCAGAGTGTAAGGCCAAAAGGCAAGCTTCAAAAGGGGAAGCCTCCTTTGCTGGGAAAATGGTGAAAGCACTCCACACTCTACAGGCAGGCTGCCTTTTGTTCATGCAGACAAGCTAGGTTTCCAATGAGCATATTGCCCTCCGATAGCCACACCTCAGGAGTGTGTAACTAAGTTCCTGATGACAAAACAGTGGTCCCGACATACTGAGAGTGGATAGAATAGTGCACCCTGGGATAGCCAGATGCTACATATTCACATCACTGGAAGGGAGGGGACCCAGTAACCTATTGGCTAGTGACTGCATGGTCCCCTCAGGGCACTTTCCTGGGATTAATATGGCATCCCTGGCAATCTGCCCACCAGGTCGCATTGGAATTGCTGAAAGGACTGAATAAGGACTACCAAGCTGCCCTTTAACCTGAACGAATGGAGGCTGCACTATCAGAAGGATGCTTGTTTCTGGTCCAGGGAGGACCTGGCCTGGCAGTTCGGGCTGGGACTGTTCCCATGGGGAACAGGGTCAAGACTGATTTGCATATGGCTTGGTCTGAGCTGGAATGGCATAGCAAGCAAAAAAACTGATGGATTAAACCCAGATCTGTGACTGGGGGTGAATGTTTGATTTGTTCTGCATTCCGTCCATCTTCTGTTGTTTTTGCATTTGTCGCCTCAAGAGGGAAGGGTATGCCCAGATGTGGTTCCCGTGCTTGCAATGCTACCAGATTCAAGCTAGCCTGGCTGATGAAGGGTGATACCCTGAAAGCTGTCCCAGGATGCTTGTTTCTGTTCTAAGGAGGACCTGGCCTGGCAGTTCGGGCTGGACTATTCCCACGAGGAACAGGGTCAAGACTGATTTGCATAAGCCTGGCTCCAAACTGGGGTGGCGTGGTGGCAAAAAAACAATGGATTAAACCCAGATCTTTGTAACTGGGGGTGAATGTTTGCCTTGTTTAGCATTCTGTCTATCATCTGTTCTTTTTGCTTTTTTACCAGAAGCCCAGCATAATTTCACAGATGTCAATATGTCACTGTGCAAGCTAGGACTACACTATGGGATGATGTACCCAGAACGACTTTGGGACAACATAAACGGCAAAACACGCATCTTTGACAATCCAACTGATGCCTCAGAATTTTGTGAGAAAAATGCCAAAGATCACATATCTCCCAGACAGACTTCCTTGGGCCACTCTCCATCAGATATCCAAAACACTGGCAGCATCGATTTGTTCAACCCCGAGTAGTCTGGATAAGTTAATGCACCACATTAGCAGGCGCGGTGACTCAACAGTCCCCGCAGACTTCTCTAAACTTTGGCATATAAGCATTCTAAATTCTAATTGCTCTTCCTCATTCCCACGTTCAGCTCCATTTTTGATTATGAAGAGTCATGTGCTGTGGTATTGCTACCCCCCACCAAGGTTGATACCTCACTAATGTTCTAGGAAGTTCTTATGTTTCTGTTTCATTTTTGGGAATTCACCCGGCAAGTTCTTGTGGGTGAGGGGTAGAGTTGTGAAACGTTTCGATGTTTATGCCTACTTGTTGTTTATTTTTCAAATGAAACAAACTTTCCCCACACACTACTGTTTTCAAACTCATCCTCATACATATAGATGACAGTCCCTAGACACACTGGGAGGTCCATGCTTGACACCACCTCCATTTCCTAGAATAGCAGGGGTCTTAATAAGCTTGCAAAGGCAAAAAGGTGCTGCAATGCCTACCTAGACATGGTGCTAAGATCATCTTTTTGCAAGAGACCCACTTCTCACTGGTTTCCACATACACATTCGCTGCCCCATAGGGACCACACCATTTCTTCTCAAGCTATAGATCACATTTATGCGGGTTCTGTATATTAATACCTAAAAGCATCCCTTTTCACCCACACTACACTGCCAAGAAAGGTTGATATATACTATTTACAGGCATCCTGTCAGGCCACAAAGTCCTACTTGGCAACATCTACACTCCAATAACAGATGACCCGGAATTTTTTCAGACATTGATGACCCAGCTAGATCACACACATACAGACCAGATTATCTTAGGCGGTGACTTTAACATGCTTTTGAAACCTACACAGGACACTACCTCTATACACCCCAACATAAAACCCAAATCATTACTCATATTATGAGATATTTGTGATACTTACTGTTAAAAATGGGGTCTTTGGTTGGCAGTCAGGTTACCCCCTGTCCAGGCAAGGACCCTCGCTCTAGTCAGGATAAACGAGAATCACCCTCAGTTAATCCCCGCTCACACCATTGGTAGCTTGTCACAAGCAGGCAGGCTTAACTTCAGAAGCAATGTGTAAAGTATTTGTACTAACACACACAGTAATTCAGTGAAAACCTCTACAAAATGACACAACACATGTTTAGAAAAATAGAGAATGTTTATTTAAACAAACAAGACTAAAATGAAAAAAATCCAATATACACAAGTCAAATTAAGAGTCTTAAATTCTTTAGAAAACAGTGAGAATGTTGTTAGCGTACAAAAGTACCTGGGTAGCGTCAAAATTCCACCGCACAGGTGAGTGTGCATCGGAAAAGGCCAGTGATGCGTTGATTTCTCACTCGCAGGCAAGGCCGCACGTTGTACCTCCTTCGGTCGGGTTGACGTCCGTCATTTCTCCTCTCCCGCAAGAGAGCGATGCGTCAATCCGAACAAGCACCTCGGGTCCAGACAGGCTGTGCGTTGTTTTTCCATTCCCAGCGATGTTGCGTTGCAAATCCAGTCGCACAGTATTACAAATGTGCGCTGCGTGGTGTTTGTGTCATTATCAGCCTTCATTAGCAGGTGTTGAACGTTGTTTCTCCAGCTGCATTGTGTTGATCTTTCAGCCGTGATGTAGGTGGTGCATTGATTTCAGCCACGAAGCTGGTGGCGCGTCTTTTATCAGCTGCGTCACGGAAGGTGCATCGAAAATTTCCCCTCACGGTGGTCTCTGCATGGATTTTTCGTTTTTGTCTGCCAGCTTCACCTTTTACGGGCCCAGGAACTGGATATGGCACCACTTTGCAGGGCAGGAGTCTCAGCAGAGTCCAGGTACTGGCAGGGGAAGTCTTTGATGGCCCTGAGACTTCAACAACAGGAGGCAAGCTCAGTTCAAGCCCTTGGAGATTCTTCACAAGCAGGCTTGCACAACAAAGTCCAGCCTTTGTCCCCTTTCACAGGCAGAAGCAGCAACTGCAGGATAGCCCCACAAAGCACAGTCACAGGCAGGGCAGCACTTCTCCTCAGCTCTTCAGCTCTTCTCCTTGGCAGAGGTTCCTCTTGATTCCAGATGTGTTCTAATTTTAAGGGGTTTTGGGTGCTCGTCTTATACCCCTTTCTGCCTTTGAAGTAGGTGTACTTCAAAGGAAAGTCTCTCTTGTTTGTGAAATCCTGCCTTGCCCAGGCCAGGCACAAGGCACACACTAGAGGGTTGGTGACTGCATTGTCTGAGGGCAGGCACAGCCCTTTCAGGTGTGAGTGACCACTCCTCCCCTCCCTCCTAGCACAAATGGCTCATCAGGATATGCAGGCTTCACCCAAACTCCCTTTGTGTCACTGTCTAGAGAGAGGTGCAAACAGCCCAACTGTCAAACTAATCCAGATAGGGAATCTGCAAACAGGCAGAGTCACAGAATGGTTTAAGCAAGAAAATGCCTACTTTCAAAAGGTGGCATTTTCAAACACACAATCTCAAAACCAACTTTTCTAAAATATGTATTTTTAAATTGTGAGTTCAGAGCCCCAAACTCCACATGTCTATCTGCTCCCAAAGGGAATCTACGCTTTAATCATATTTAAAGTCAGCCCCCATGTTAACCTATGAGAGAGATATGCCTTGCAAAAGTGAAAACCGAATTTGGCAGTATTGCACTGTGATGACATATAAAACACATTATTATGTGTCCTACCTTAAACATACTCTTTACCCTGCCCATGGGGCAACCTAGGGCCTACCTCAGGGGTGTCTTCCATGTAAGAAAAGGTAAGGTTTTAGGCCTGGCAAGTGAGTACACTTTCCAAGTCGAATTGGCAGTTAAAACTGCACTCACGGGCACTGCAGTGGAAGGTCTGAGCCATGTTTACAGTGCTACTAATGTGGGTGGCACAACCAGTGCTGCAGGCCCACTAGTAGTATTTGATTTACAGGCCCTGGGCATGTCTAGTGCACTGTAGTAGGGACTTACAATTAAATGAAATATGCCAAGCATGGAAAGCCAATTACACATACATTTTACATAGGAGCACTTGCACTTTAGCACTGGATAGCAGTGGTAAAGTGCCCAAAACAGCAAAAACAAAGTCCAGCACACATCAAAAACCTGGGAAACAGAGGCAAAAAGTTAGGGAAGACCACTCCAAGGATGCCAAGCCTAACACATGTTCCCCCCAGCTGAAAGTGGGGAGCAACTACCCAACCTCATGGGAGTTCTCATCACTAAAGCAGAAGAAGCTGGACAGACCACCAGCATTGGCGTGTTCTGTGCTATGTCGGTGTTCCACTGTAAAGTCTAGCCCCTGTAGGGAAATGGACCAGCTCATCACTTTTGGATTCTGACCCCTCATCTGCATTAACCATCTGAGGGGCCTGTGGTCAGTCTGAACCCGTAAGTGAGTGTCAAACAAGTAGGGTGTTAGCTTTTTCAGTGTCCAGACCACAGCAAAAGCTTCATGCTCTATTGCACTCCACCTACGTTCCCTGGGAAGTACCCTCCTGCTAATGAAGTCCAGCACACATCAACAACCTGGGAAGCAGAGGCAAAACGTTAGAGGAGACCATGCCAAGGATGCCAAGTCTAACACTTACCAACTGAGCAACCCTTGGCAGACCGCACCAGCATTCACCTTCTACTCAGCACCACACAATACATGGACGAGCATAGATTACTGGTTAGTATCTGCCCCTACATCCTCATGGCCCAGTACAATCACACATTTGAAGAGCATCCTGTCGAACCATTGACCAGTCAAAATGGATTGCAGGATACCACAGTCTGGCATCCTTGAACCCTACTAGCAATTTCCCATAATGAAGCTACAGGACACACTGTTCCAATCAGAGCTCTGCTCTGCGATCACAGAACATTTTGAGCTCAATAAAGTCTTGGTCACCTCACAGGCTACCCTATGAAAGGCATTCATGGCATACCCGAGTGGTATCTGTATTGAAAACAAATGGGGGTGCTGAAGACATATGCAACAGTTTGGCCCGGGTGGAGAAGGTACTACAGGAAATGGATTGAAGTAACATACAACAGAACACCAAACCCGACCTAAGTAACTGGGCCTCCCTTAAGGAGGAGTTCAGAGAACTGGCTGATCACAAGATGAATTATCTAGGAAAATAGGCATGCGCTTGCCGCTATGGAGAGGGTGAACTCCTGGGGCTCACCCTTGCATGTCTCCTTAAGCCTACCCACTCCGTATCATATATACCAGAATTAGGCACAACAAACAGGTCACGAACTACAGACACAGAAGGCATCTGAAAGAAGTTCTTTCCTATTGCACTCACCTATACACCTCTAGACACAGTGGCAACAATACTGCAATGACAAGCTATTTAGAGGAAGTAGCCATGGTCTGGCTCACCTCTGCACATCAACAGTTCCTCTGTGCACTGTTCACATGCGAAGAATTCATCCTCACAATAGATGCCATGAATATTGTGGTTCCACACTTACTGGCGGTGTACACCAAGGTGCTGGAGACTGGACTCCTGCCTCCAACTATGCATAAGGCAGTGATTACATTGCTTCCCAAACCTGACAAAGACCATAGATTATGTGGATCCAACCATCCTTTATCCCTAGTGAACTTTGACGGTAAGATATTAGCTAAACTATTGGCCACCCGCCTCTTCTTACTAATGGGTAGCATAAAATCCCCTGCCCAATCAGGCTTTGACCCATATCGCTCTACATTCATCAACATCAGCACATTATTTGCCGTTCTCAACCGAATATCCCACTCCATCCTGGCGGCAGTAATTCTCCTTGATGCTGAAAAAGTGTGTAACTCCTTGGAGTGGCCTTTTTTACTGGCAACTCTCCATGAACTGGGAGTGCCCCATGGCTTCACCTCCTTGTTTAAGGTTCTGTATTTCTCACCCACTGGTTGGATTAGAATCAATGGCACCATATCAACCTCTGCACATTATTTGCTGTTTCCACGAGAATATGCTACTCCAGCCTGACGGCAGTAACTCACATTGACGCGGGAAAAGCATTTTACTCCTTGGAGTGGCCTTTTCTACTGACACTTCTCCATAAACCTGGAGTGCCCCATGGCTTCACCTCCTTGATTAAGCTTTTGTATTCTACAGCCTCTGCCTGGATTATGATCAATTGCACCATATCCCCCTCCTTCCCAATCATCAGGGGCACCAGACAGGAATGCCCACTGTCCCCGTTGCTTTTCATTATAGCCATGGACCCACTGGTGCCCCACCTCCAGGAAAAACATCCACATAGAAGGCTACAGTTCAGACATGGCCTGATGCTTATTTCCTTATATGCATACAACATTTAACTGTTTATCCGCCACCCCACAGACAACCTGGACCCTGTCCTACATGAGATTGTCTGATTCAGTTCCCGCTCCAGGTTACAGGTAAACTGGGAAAAGTCTGACCTATTCCCCCTCACAGATGCATCAACCCAAGTCCACTCTTCATTTCCATTGAAATTGTGTGCCATCAGTGTTGAATATTTGGGCATATTTGTCAAACCAGGATAAGGAACAAATTATCCATTTAAATTACTGACCATCCATCGACAAACTCACCTCACAAATAGACCGCTGGATTTGTCTGCCAATATCGATGGCTGGACATATCAACATTATTATGATGGTGGTCCTCCTCTGCTTTCCATACCTCTTCACAAATATTCCCACCCCACTTACCAACTCCATCATCATCATCATCATCATCATCAATGCTTTATTCAGTATGAAGATAATCAACCATTAAGATAAATAAACAATACAATACATAAAACCTGGTGCCAATCAACCAGTATTTAAATACTATAAAAATCATTTAAAAAGATGGTGAAACTGTCAAGTTAAAACATTTTTAAAACTTTAAAAAATACTCCAACCTATTCCGCCAGGTAATAGCACCCTTCAAAAAGGACCCTAACCGACGCCACACCAATAACATCAGAAGCCATGCGCAGCCACAAAAAAGCTGGGCGATATTGCACAAAATCCTTCGGCCTCAGCAGGGGGAGTAAAAAACAGCACCTAAAAGGTGCATACAAATCACTGAACAAGGTAAAATTAACCAGAGACTGCAGAGACACACCATCGCAGGGGCAAGGTCTAATAGATTTTTCATTGTACTGACCTAGCGGAAAACATAGGTTGCTTCTCACAACCCCCAGACGAAATTACGTAATGAGACACCTTTCCCTCACATTCCTTATCTTTAAGAGATAGGGCTCAGGGCCCACCCCCATCTTTGTCATAGTAAACTCCCTTACTGATTGCTTCCTTAGGGCCTCCTCCTCTCTTTTCACCCCCAGAATTTTCAGGAAATTAGCTTTGGCCCAATGTTTATCACAGCTAGTCAGACCCTCAGGAGCCTCAAACATATCGGATGCCCCAACATATAGGCTACCTTTCTTATGTACATCAGCCAAGGAATATCCTTCATCTGATCACAGGCCAACAGTCCCGCAAGATCTCTCTGTTAAAGGAGGCACATTCATTATCCCAAATAGAGATCCATAGCAAGAACGGAGCAAGCTGCATGGTATCTTGTACAAACTCAAGAGCTAATTCGGTGTGTAAGCAAAAACTAGAAGTGTTTTGGCCAACTCCCAATAGACTTCTACAAAAATGATTTTCCGCAACTACAGGGGCCCTGGTGTCCGCATACCCCCAAAGAGCAGCACCATACAGGAGAACTGGAAGGCCCTTATACCTATAGACTTCAGGGGCTTGATATGTTTATTTCCCACCCTTGCAGCAAAGTCAAACGTGGCATCAACTACAGCATTAAAAAGAACCCCTCTTCTAGAAATATATGGTTTCATCATCAAAAACAACCCCCAAATAGGAGAAATCCTGAACCTTGTTAATTACTTGTCCTTTTATCTTCAGGACCCCCACCCTACTAAGAGGCTTCCCAAAGACCATAAAATGGGATTTTTTACAATTAATCTCTAATCAAGTGCTGACATAAAGGAATCATAGGCTCTGACTGCATCATGTAGGCCATTCATAGTGCGGGCTATAAGCACCATATCATCCGCACAGATCAATGCAGGGACACTTTTAACATTGATTTCGGGAGCATCCCTACAACGTTCCACTAAAAAGTCGAACAATCCTTTGGTATACAAAAGGAAAAGAGTAGGAGCCAGGACACATCCCTGGCGCACCCCCCTATTTAACTCAAAAGTATCCGAACAATCCACATTAATCCCCACCCTTACATTAGCATTAGTTCCTACGTGGAGGTATTGAAGCAACTCCACAATGTGGGGATCCATGCCTAACTGATTTAGTCTCTCCCAAAGCTTGGCCCGATTTACCTTATCAAAGGAACAACTAAGGTCCATAAAGGCAAGATATAAAGTCCCTTTCCTGGCTAATGTATATTTTCCAATCACCATCAACAGGTTTAGACACTGTTCCTGAGTGCCAAGCCCTTCCCTAAAACCGTACTGTGCCCGGCACAAAATTTCATTTTCAGCCATCCAAGCCTCAATGCACCTAACGATGATCCGGCCCAAGATTTTAGCAGAGGAATCAAGAAGGGAAATGGGACAATAGGATTTGGGATCATTTGGTCCCCCTTTTTAAAGACAGGAATAATGCAGGCCGATCTCCAAGTGGTAGGGATTCCCACAGTAACTTCTGCATTAAGAACATTTAACAGAATAGGCGCCCGTAAGGGGAAAGATTTATAAAGATCCATGGGAATTAAGTCCGGGCCCGGAGCTCTATTGCTAGCGCTGCCACAGAGCACCTCCCTAACCTCATGGAGAGTGAACTTGATTGCTAAATTGGGAGAAACATTGAATTGTCTGTCCCAGTTGTCTCTTAAGGGACTCCCCTGGAAAAGTTTGCAAAAATGATTCACATGACATGACAAGCGATGTTACAGCCCAGACCCTCTGAAGTTTCAGTTTCAAGAAGACCCCGGTTTACCACCTTCCAAAGCAGGCCAGGGTTCTTAAGCTCTACTGCATGTTCCAATTTCCCCCAGGCAATTTCCTTGAGATTGAGCTTTCTTGCCCTCAGAGCACTTTTATACTTAACCCTCACATCTCTAATATGGTCCATATCTCTGGGGTGGGCTTTAAGAGCCCTCCTCAGGGTTTTCTTAGCATCGTAGCAGTCTTTGCTGAACCAACCACTCACATGCTTACCAGGGGATTGGACAGCTGAGAACAAACAGTCCTTAAAAGCTCTGTTCACTCTCAGCATTGCGGCAATTACTTCCTTCGGACCGGAGGTTTCAACTAGAAGTGTACCCGTAAACAAATTTAGATTGTCCCCCACCACCCTTTCTACTGCTTGCTGGATATTTACTTGTTTCCACCCCGCTCTCCTGCCCTGGTCTTTTATCCTCACCACTGCAGGCCCACTCGATCTTAGTTCACTTAGGGACTCTGAAAAATTAAGATAGACTGTGAGGGGATTATGATCACTAAGATAGTTCTCTAACACTTCTCCTCCTAACACAAAGGGCCAGATGTATGAAATATTTTTGCACTCGCAAACTGTGCGAATCGGTAAATTCGGCCGTTTGCGAGTGCAAAAACGTAGTCTGCGATGCATGAAAGGCAATCGCAGACCAAAAATAAGAAATCGCAAATTTCGCGAATTTTTGATTTGCGACCTTGTTTTGCGAGTTGCATTTTGTGATTCGGTATTTCCAGTAGGAAATTGCGAGGTGCAAAATGCGAATCGCAAAATCCCAATCGCAAATAGATGTATCAAAAAATCGCAATTAGCGATTATTCATAGAATGGCATTTTGCACATGCAAAATACCACTAAGTGAAAGCAGGTGGTAACCAGGTCCAACCTATATAAAGAGGCCCAGAATGCCTCACACTCTGTTCCACAATGGCTGCACTCTACGTCATGGCGAGGAGGATGAGGATCCTGGCAGGTTTGAGGAGTGGGAGGAGGAGACAGGAGCGCATTTTCAGAGTGCACATTACACTTTTTGACCTGACAGAGGAGGAAATTTATGAGAGGTATAGGTTGAACTCAGCCATGATTCTTGATCTGATAGCTGAGCTACAACCCATACTGCAGCTCAGAACACTAAGGACCCACAGCATACCCACCATGTGCAGGTATTATGCTCCTTACACCTACTCGCCTCAGGGAGCTATCAAGGGGTCATGGCAGCGGCTGGGGGGGTGTCACAGAGCACCCTCTCCAGATTTTTCAATGCATTTATCAACGCCATGCTAAGCAAACTCCAACAGTACATCCGATTCCCCCACACCCCACAGGAAATACAGCAGACAAAAATTGAGTTTTATCAGATAGCACAGTTCCCCCACGTCCTAGGTGCCATAGATGGCACACATGTGGCAATATGTCCTCCATCAGTCACAGAGTATGTGTACCGCAACCGTAAACACCAACATTCCATGAATATACAGGTGATATGCAATGCCTCCTATATCATAACTGATCTCGTGGCCAGGTGCCCAGGGAGCACACATGATTCATACATCTTTCGTCACAGTGGCATTCACACAAGACTGCTATCTGGGGAGTTTGGTGAAGGATATCTACTAGGTAATGTCACTCTTTACACTGGCGCATAGATAACAAATCCATGTCAGATGGCTGAGGTACTCATCACACCTTCTGTCCTTTCCAGGAGACAGTGCCTACGCAGTGCGCACCTACATGATGACGCTCTACCTCAATCCCACAACACCAGCAGAACGGAGATACAATGCAGCACACAGAGCAACCCGCAACGTGGTGGAGCGCACATTTGGCCTCCTGAAGAGTCGCTTCTTTGTCTCCACAAGAGTGGAGGGGCAGTACAGTCCAGAAACCACATGTAGAATAGTGGCTACTTGTGCAATCTTGCACAATATATCTACAACCAGGGGCATACCTATAGAAATCAATGACACTGAATCAGATGAGGATGACGATCCCATACCACCTCTACAGCCAGCAGACAGGAACAGTGCAGCAGAGGGAAGGCAAAGGCGTGCTGACATCACACACAACCATTTCAG
Organism: Pleurodeles waltl; assembly: GCF_031143425.1. Classification (NCBI taxonomy): domain Eukaryota; kingdom Metazoa; phylum Chordata; class Amphibia; order Caudata; family Salamandridae; genus Pleurodeles; species Pleurodeles waltl. The sequence goes on from NC_090448.1 coordinate 206,573,875, forward strand.
ATGTGAGTATGAATGACAAAACTCCACTGACAACTGTACCTGTAATGATAGAAATTTATTACCTTACGTCAGGTAATGAATGGTGAAAATTGAAGTAAACAAGTAAATTCAAATACTAAAAATAATAAAAAGAACTGAGTCCCACACTATTACATCATAGTGGGAACACTGGTGTCACTGCGGCAAGAGTCACTTCCTCCTCCCACGCATACCACTGGGGTGCCCAGTTGACTCACTGGCACCCTGAATGTCACCCTCAGTGGCAGTGCTGCACCTGGCACTGCGCCGTCTGATGTCTGATGCAGGTACTGCCACACTACTAAGGCTCGAACTGTCCTCAGTGTCCCCCAAGGCTACCTCACTGGCGAGTGGCAGATCTCTGTCCCATGACTAGTTCAATCACATTAGTGATTTGTTCAAGGCCCTGGACCACATCCCTGCTGGTGTGTGCAGCCTCCATCTGGGCCGCCACAGCGCGACGGGCGATGAGTGCTGTAGAGTTCGCCATCCTGTTTGAGGACCTGCAGTAGTTTGCAAACCTTGTCCTGAAGCGGTGCTCATGTCTGCGTCAGCTCACCCTTTCGTGGCGCTGCTTCTCACACAGGTCACGCACTGCACTGGTAAGCTCCCTAGTGTCCTGAGAGGCCTGCAACTGTCCCTCACGCAGCTGGGTGATGTTGCTGTTCAGGGTGTCAAGTCGCCGATGCAGGCCCATCATATGTCTATTGTGGACTCTCAGGTTCCGGTCCAAACTCATTATTCTCCTGTTTTGCAGGCGCTGTTGCTGCAACATAGCAGCCTCAAGTCCCCCGAACGAGGGTGGACCTTGACCTGCCTCATGCGGTTGCTGCTGGGACACTGTGGCACTTCTGCATTGTGGTGCATGACTCCTGTCCTCCGGTATGTGGCTGTGCCTATCTGGTGCAGATGGTGTGCTTGGCCCCTCCTGCTGCACATCCGAGTCGCCACTCAGGTCTGGCAGTGGCAGTGGCCTGGGCCTGCGGCGCACTGTGGAGATGTTGAGGGGCCCACTGGTGTTGGTGTCAGAGGGCTGCTGGGTGTCCGTCTCCCCTACACAAGGAATTTGAGTGGCTGCTGGACCAGGCCCACCTGCAACAACAATATGCAGCATGTCAGTTCTGTATGTTACATTCTCTGTCTGAAAATGGCAATAAAGGTACAGGTACTGCTCTACATGGTGGTGTGTGTGTTGTGTTACCTTGGGCGTCACTATGCTTCCTTACATTGTCATGTTACTGTCTGTACTAGTTTGTGGACTGCAAATCCCATAATGCATTGTTGTGCTGCTTCTAAGATGTGGAATGGACTACTTCACACACTACTTCACATTACATGCTAAATCCTAAGGGGCTTTTATGCATGCACATATTGGGTTCACACAACAACATTGCACTTACCTTGGCTGGTACTCGGTTTAGCGGAGGTGTCGATATCTGTGACCCCTGTCACTGCTTCCGGGAGGAGTGTCGATTCCACCAGGTCCTCCAGTGGTGTGGCAGGTGGTTCGGTTGGTGGTCCACCACCTGTGCCCCTGGCCTCTGCAAGTCTCCTTGCCACCCTCTCATTTACCCGGGACCGCAGGTCGTACCACTGTTTCTTAATCTCCTCAATGGAGCGCTGTGCCACTCCAATGGCGCAGATTTTACCCTGGATCTCAAGCCATAGCCTTCTTTTCTCGCTCTACGGGACCTGGAGTGATGATTTACCCCAAACAGGCGGTCATGGCTCCTCACAACCTCTTCTGTCAGTACCTCCAGCTCCTGTTCACTGAACTTGAGTTTGCGCTTCCTCTCCTGCTTCTCCTGTGATGTACCTTGGGGCTCCATTCTGGCTCAGGTGATGCTGCTCCTTCACAGTGCTCTATGTGGCTGGGCTGCTCTCACTCAGGATGCTGGTTTGGGTGTGGCACCTGAAACAGCCTGGGATGACTCATTTCCTGCTGGTGAGTCATCAGGCTCCTCCAGGTGTGCATTCTCGAACTTTCTCGCATTTTGCGATTTTTTACCGAATCGCCAAAAAATCGCAAATTGCGAGAATGCAAATTGTGATTCGGTATATGGGCCTCGCAAACCACAAATAGCGATTTTTAAGAAATCGCTAATTCCGAATCGCAATTTTGTTACATGGCTAATTGCGACTCGGAAATAGCGATTTCTTAATAATCGCATTTTGCGATTCGCAGACCCCAATTTTCATACATCTGGCCCAAATCTTTTAGAGAAGGGGACACAAAAATATAATCAATAGTAGAACCAGCTCCTCTACCCACAAAAGCAGGGGGCTGCTCAGAACCCACCACTTTAAAATCACAAATATTCAAGAGGCCCATATTCCTTGAGCCCTTAATCAAGACCATGCCCCTAGGTTCCAGAGCTCCCTCAGATGGGTAATCCTCGCACTCAAACTCAAAGGGGTTTAGCACTGTGCTATATCGTCCTATCTTAGCATTAAAATCTCCTGACACAACAGCACAGAATTACAGCCCCATCTCCTCCATTCTACCCTTCAATACCCGAAGAACTGAGAAAAGGAACCTGATTTGGCATCCCACATCCCAGACAGCATTATAAAAGCTGACCAAGAGAACATTAGAATTGTTGGGGAGGAATACCCAAACAATCCGTATGCCCTGATGGTTACAGTTTATTTGAAATGCTCTCGCTATTTTGGAAAATCGAATTAGGGTAACCAAAACCACCTATGGGGTGACCTCTGTGGGGCCAGACTGCCAGGACTGCAAACCTATGGTAACCATCCCAAGCTGCCTGCCCATCCGACCAAGTTTCTTGAAGCATGATAAAATCGTAATGAGCCAGACATCTGACCCATGCCCGATCTGAAACGTTTGAATCGTACCCTGCAATATTCCATGAGATAAGACAAGATCGCGTAAGTCCACCCCTTCCAGATCAGGGGTTCTGATAGTATCCAGACTTCTTCTAGCTGGCTGCCGAGCACTCAGATCTTGGTGGAAATTCCTAACCGACCCAGGTAGAGACTCAACACCCTGCCGCATATGATCATAAAAGTAGCCTAAGGGGACATACCAATCTTACCCTCTCTCCGAGAGGCCATACTTTGTGTGGAAAGAAGCCGTTGGGCCAGGCCAGGATAATGACAATTTATAATAATAAAATCCTCAGAGCCCACTTTTTCTTGGGGCCCCACCCAGGCAATTCTTTTAACAAACAGAATATCCCGGGGCTCCTTACATGCAAAGTCACAGTTTTTACTCAGCCAATGACCAGTCTTGTTTTTCAATTGGTCCGTGGATTCACTAAGGCCTGGGCCGTGGACAGGGACATTTGTCAGTACCACCACATAAGTGGCAAAAGCCGGAGGAATCTCCAAGCAGACCAAAGGGGAACTTTTCTTCACCGGATACCGATTTTGTTTCCTGCTGCTTTGTTGAGAACCCCCCCCATTCACCACACATCCACAAACGAGTTGCCTACTATCACTACTGCTATTGTCCGCCCCAATACTTGTCGATAGAACAGTTAAAAGGGCCAAATCAAACTCTACACAGGAGCCCAAAGCCCCTGGATTTGCACAATTTGTTGGTTGCTGTGTTGCCTTCTCCAATGCCCGAGGAGCACCTTCATAAGCACTCGACTGGTGGGAACCGCGGGAGTCCATAGACCACCTATGGGTTGACTAGGCTTTTCCCGCTCCCACGCACACAGCTGAAGAACTACTTTTTCAAGGGCCAGTAATTTCACCAGAACTGGGGACAAACTGATCTCAATCATCTCCTTGAATTTTAACAATAGATTGTTTACTCCACCAAAATCAAAGCCACCTATTGGGCCCATAGTACTTTCAGGTAAAGATGAATTCACTTTATTCCCAGCTTTTTTAAGGGCCTTTTTCTTCTTGGGGGTAGGGCTACAGCTTTCCAAGGAACAGGATCACTGAAACAACACTTTGTTCCTCCTCTGTCTGGACCACCTCAACTTCCAGAGCCCCCAAAGCGTAATTTGCTACAGAAACTTGGCACCAATCATCCATCTCCAAGGAAAGTCTCCTTTCTGCCAGATGAATCTCCTTTGTCACAACCCCCACAACTCTGGCAAGAAAGGAATCTAATGTAGTATTTGAGCTTCCCTGCCTCCCACCACCACTTAGGGCTCCAGATTGCTGACCCCTTTTCACACCCATCCTCACAGAGCACAAACAAGACGCCTATAGCACAATTCAGAATAATAGTTTTAACCTCCAGAGGGGACCTATAGACACCCAAAAGCACTTTAGTATGCCCAAAGAAATGTTCCCAGACTCACCCTTCGTGTGAGAATTAAGGGGAGTGGCCTGGCCCGTCCTCTGTCGGTCGATGAAGGGCAAAGGATGGGCCCCCCATTGCCCCAGGCTTTACCCGGGCGCATCCTGCGCGGCAGGAAGCTGGCCGCGCTTTAGTGGTGCTCCCTGGGGCTGGGCTCCGCCCCTTGCTCCTGTTCATTGTTTCCTGCTCCAGATACTGGGACTCAAAGTCCCTAGTGAAAGCGCGTCCCGTGGGGCGGAAGGCTGGCCGCGCTTTAGTGGTGCTCCCTGGGGCTGGGCTCCGCCCCGTGCTCCTGCTCGTTGTTTCCTGCTCCAGATACTGGGACTCGAAGTCCCTGGTGAAAGCGCATCCCGCATGGCGGAAGGCTGGCCGCGCTTTAGTGGTGCTCCCTGGGGCTGGGCTCTGCCGCCTGCTCCTACTCGTTGTTTCCTGTTCCAGATACTGGGACTCGAAGTCCCTGGTGAAAGCACATCCCCACTTACCAACTCCTTTTTCACAGCCCTCAGGAGCTTACTAATACGACTCATCTGAGTGGATAGGCAACCATGGATTCGCTGGGACTCCTTGGTACTTTGCTATTACCGCGGCAGATCCGGTGTACCTCATTTTCACTTATATTACCTGGTTTCACAATGCCATTTTGCGTTCCATTGGTATCATACAGATGCACTCCTACAATATAACATACCAGAGAGAGAACTTATCCATCCCATCCAATCAATGGGCTTTACTCCCGGGGGGACTCCCATTAGATCCTTCTGCTATACAAACCCTATCAACCACTAGCTGGATCTAGTGTAGACTGGCCACGATGCTCGATGAAGGGAACCTATACTTTCCCGCCTTACCATTAATAAGTAACCCATGGCTCAGCATCACCAGAGAAACACTAGTACAACGCACACTTAACAATATATCTCTATATACCTTTGGAGACCTGTTCCAGGAGGGACAGGTCTTTTCTAGAATGGGACATGCTCGATTCAATAACTCCACTCAAATGAATAACTTTGTTCTTCAGCAAATACAGAGTGCCCTGCATATTCTGCTCCCTACATACCCCTTAGCTCCAAATGACTTCAAACCCCTCATGTTAATTATTAGTGATACTAAAGGTGGTAAACTAGTCTCTGGCTGTACCAATCCTGCATGAAATACTCACCAACTCATGAAGCCAGACTCCCAGTCACCTGGGAAACTGAGTTAGGACCCCCTTTCCCAGACAAAATTTGGAAAGCCTTTTGTGCGCAAACTCGTTTGGTACCCATGACCCACTGTCACAGACTAACCCACTATAAATTCCTATGATGTATATATGCTACCCTTGTGGCACTTGCCAAGATGGATCACACCCACTCCCCTAAATGTCCCAAATGTCCCAATTGCGGACTATGCGTACCTGATATGGACATGTCCCATTATTACCCAATGCCGGAGAGACATATTCAACCGCTTACCCTTGATGATAAACCTATTGCTAGACCCCTGTCCTGTCCTTGCCTTATTGGGCTATGTGGCCGACCTTCCCCAATTCATCATGCAATACACTACAATGGCTTTGCTCTTGCCCAAATGCTATATTGCCATACACTGGGGCAGCAATATCCCACCAACTGTGGAGGCCTACCTTCATAGTCTCATACACTGCGATGCCAACAGTGAATTATATGCAACTATACAACTACCCATATCACGCCCTGTGAATATATGGCAACCCCTCGAAGACTACCTAATGATATTTGACCCTCCCTTATAAGAGCACCAGCACTAGACACCATACGTGTTCATGATCACCACAGCTACTGGCAGTCATTACTGCTAGCTCTCCTGCTATTTTCTGCAGCACCCTAATAACACAACATACCCCCACCTCCTTTGCTATTGTTATAATGTTCACCATTGCCAATGGGGTTGTAACACAAACCTTTGCTTTATTTGCTGAACCCCCTTCTACGACAGTAGGATAGTTTGTGATGTATGTTGTTCTATTATGAACCTGAGAATAAAGTTTAAAAAATAAAGTTAGGAGAGTATTTTACTCAATATCATCTGGTGTCGTATTTTCCAATCCTTCTACTGATCTTTCTGTCCAATTAAAACATTTCAAGGAAGTAATCCTCTCAAGTTCCCCCCCCCATCCAGGGTAGTATAGTTGGCAGCTACATAATTCCCCAGCTGCAGTGGATGACTAGAGTGACATGTCACTCTCTATACTCCCTATAAAAGGAGGATAGATGCTGAAAAATTGAGAACGTTACTGATGTGCATCCAAAAGGCTACCCTTATTTCTGTTTTGCAGGGACGCTTTTTGTTATCCGTTCATTAACATTTAGGGGGTCATTACAACCCTGGCGGACGGTGTTAAAGCGGCTGGAAGACCGCCAACAGGCTGGCGGTCTTTTTTCTGGAATTATGACCATGGCGGTTACCGCCATGGTCATCCGCTGCTTCTCCGTTCCGCCCGCCAGGGCGGAGACGACCACTGGGCTGGAGACCTGGGTCTCCAGCCCGGCGGCCGTGACAATACCGCCACCGGTATTGTGACCCGGCTTACCGCCGTGGATTTCCAGCTGTAGGAACCAACCGCCATGAAATCCATGGCGGTAAGCACTATCAGTGTCAGGGAATTCCTTCCCTGGCACTGATAGGTGTCTCTCCCACCCCCCACCCCCACCCCGACTCCCTCTCCTACACCACCCACCACCTCTGCCACCCCCCAAGGGTGACAGGACCCCCCTCCCCACCCCAACCCCGACATTACCTTACACATACACACCTGACACGCACGCAGGCACCACCAACACACATACACGCACACACACCGACACACATGCCAACATCCACACACACAGTCAGACACGCACACCCACATTCACACATACACGCACAGATCCATACAGACATACCTACAGACATACACGCACTCATTCCCAAAACACGCAACACCCCCGCAAGCATACACGCACTTACACACCCCCTCTACATACACCCACGCACACCCCCATGCACGCTCACAACACACAATGCCCCCCACCCCCCTCCCCTAACGGACGATCGACTTACCTGTTCCGTCGATCCTCCGGGAGGAGACGGGAGCCATAGGGGCAGCTCCGCCGACACCACACCGCCAACAGAACACCGCCGTGCAAAATCACAGGACATGATTCGCTGGGCGGTGTTCTGTTGGCGTGGCGGTGGAGGTGGAGCAACCTCCACTTCCCCGCCGCCCGTCACTATGGCTGTTGGCGGCTCTCTGTCGGAAAAACGACGTAGAGCTGCCAAGCGTCATAATACGCCGAGCGGAAAACCGCCACCACTGGCGGTCTTCAGCACGGCGGTCCCCCGGCGGTCTTGTAAAAAGACCGCCGAGGTTGTAATGACCCCCTAAGTATTGTGTTGTATTATTGTGTTATTGGTAGTTATGGGTGGATTTGTTTTGGTTGATTAAGACCCCTGCTGTCTTTAACCATTCATCTTCGGTTGACTTAAATGAAAGAGTTTTGACTTTACCCAGTCTTCCTTCCTCCACCAGCATATCTATTAAGATACACTTGGGCCATCATGGTCAAAAACGTCTGGAGGAGACAAAGGGACAGGACCCTGTACCATGGAGTTGATGAACTAGGCCCCTACCTTATAACTTTATCTGCCATCTGCCTACTCTCCTTAACTTCCAACATCTTTGAATGTGCTGTAACCCTTGAAGCTTCAAATTCCAGGTCTTTGCTCCGTCCCCTTCATCTGCCACGGTGTCAACTCTGTCCCTCCTTTCCACACTATCTCCCCCCTTACAGTGCTTATCCAAACTATTACTTGTGTCCAGTTAATCAGAACCAGGCTACCTCGCTTCTTCGTGGTTCTGTCTTAGCAAGCCAATCTCTGTGAGGTGCACTCACTTTATGTTGTCGCCCTCACACAGACATCCACCCTGCCTCCACGTTTCTTCTTGATTTTATCTCTCCACCACATTTGTGCTTTGATTAGATGCTGTCGCATTCTAGTCTCTAACATCCTGTTGTGTTTCCTCTCTCTCCCAATTGCTCTCTCTCTTACAAAATCAGGTACAGTGTGTTCCATCTTCTTCATACTTTGTCTCTGATCTGCCTCAGACCATCTTCTCTTTCTTTCACCACTGTCTCAAGACTTCCTCATACATCAGTTTCATCCACTGCTTAATTAGTGAAAAAAGAGTGCTGGTGCCCAAAGCTTTGCTCAGAAGAGAGTGGTTGGTGCAGTTATACTTCGGCACTCTGAATACAAATGCTGGTAGTCTTTAGTCCACTTCCAAAAACCTCTAGCCATATTTTCTCATCTTGCAGGCTCCTGTTTTCTCCATTTGTGAAGGTTTTGTTGTTGTTCTCTTTTCCGTCTTTCCGATCTGTGTGTTTTCCTTATCTTGCACTCAGTAAATATCTGATGCAGAGAATTACGTTCCTGTCCCGAAAAATAAATACCAGTGCCCTCACCGGCAACCTTCAGCACTAATTAAGCAGTGGTTTCAGCCTGTATTTCTCTTTCCCCTATTGCATTATAGCTCCTTCTCCCTTTCAATCATCCATACACAGTCTGTATTTCTGCCTCTACGTGTCTTTTTCACGCATCTCTCCTTCTAACTCAACTGTTCCTTTGCTCCCTGTCAGACCAAAAAATACAGCAATTCATCATCTCCTTTCAGTTTCATTCCAGTTCCCCTCTTTCTCATATTCCAACAAAGGCTGTCTATTTATTTTTCTTGCGCCTGCCTCCAGCCACATATGGAGCCATATTTCTACTTTTTGACGCAAAACTGCGCCGGTGCAGTTTTGCGGCAAAAATATTACCGCTGGCTAACGCCATTTTGGTGCGCCGTGCGGGCATCAAATTTATACTTTGACGCACGGCGGCGCAAACCACAGGTGGGAGTCATTATTTTTGACGCACACCGCAGCGTCAAGTCGTAAAGCAAAACAACGTTAACGCAGCGGAAATGACAGTGGGTCGATTTACGACCCTGCAAACCGGATATGCGCCATTTTTTGACGCAATATTGTAAAAAAAAAACGTGAACACTGCCATTTCACCAGAGGAGAGCCAAAATGGATCCCAGATGCCACTACAGACCCCAGGAAGATGACATGGTAACAGGAACCAGCCAGGATGACCCACAGAAGAACCAGGACACTTTTAAGAAGAAAAGAAAGTGTTGCTTCAGTGCAGAGGAGCAGGAAATTCTGGTTAAAGAGGTGACAGAACACCAGCACCAACTGTTAGTCACCTCAAAGTTGCCAATCAGTAGGAGAGAGGCTATATGGCAACAAATTGTCGACAAGATTAACAGTGTGGCTGAAGTACGCAGGACAGTCATCGAGTGCAAGAAACGCTGGCATGACTGCAAGCGCAGGATTAAGGAAAAGATGGCCAGGAACAGGAAGGCAGCACTGCAGACTGAGGTGGGAGTCCAGCACACCAGGAGGCCCTGGACCACATGGAGGAGATGGTCGCAGCCGTCATCCCTGAGGAGATCGTCACAGGGATTCAAGGAAAGGACAGCACAGACTACCAGGAGACAACACACATGCAGGGTAAGTCGCATGGGGAATTATAATGCAATAATATCAACTTTGAGCAGGGGGGGATACCGACCACAAAATGCATGGAAGTCATCTTATACATGGAGTGGCATGGGTAAAGGGGCACGGCAGGGGGGCATGGCCCGTTCTGAAAAGACCTGGGGCACAGCATTACACAACACCAACAACAGTCCCACGGGGGCATGCTGTCATGCCAACGATGGAGCAAAGGGAAAGCCACTCCAAGAGGGAAGGCCACAACGTCAAACTGACATCCCGGCACACGTCAGCCACCATACCCCCTACATTAACTAGGGCCCTATTAACAACCTCTAGCCATACCGACAACTGGAATGTAACAGTGACAACAGTTGTCACTACCACCTCTGCTCTGTGTGCAGCTCAAGTAGCCAATGGCAGTCACCTCCCCATGGATCATACACACCTAAATTAGGGGGTGAGGATGACAACTTCAACAATCCCCAGAAACAAGACAAAGGCCCCAGTACTGTCAAATGTCAATGCCCATAGTTGTCGCAAACATCAGCCAATGTAAACAACAATAGGAGCTACACAGCACTAAGGACACACCCATGCTGCATATGTCAGGGTCCATCTTGTGCCTGGGTAACAATGCAACATCCTAAATGTCATACTGCTCAGACAACAGCATTGGGGGAGGGGGGCACATGTAACTGGTCACTGAAATACACCTGCACAGTCAGAGGAAGAAATAGGACACTGATATGATTATCAGGGCAATCCAATGTAACACACATTTCCCAACATCATCAGTACACATTACCAATGTCAACATCCATATTGGATCATAACATTGCTATGCATAGGATATGCCACATGTCAAATACATTTAAGTGGATGTGAAAGATCAGAGATTGGGGCAGGGCCAGATTGTTAAGTGTGCTGCCAGGGCCATCAGAACACCCACAGCCAGTGAAAGGTCTCACAATGAGAATGGATGTAGACGGAGGCTTGAGTAGGACAAGAAGGTGGCAATTCTCTATTTGGCCTAAACCAACACCTAGAGGGGATGATGCTGACAAGTCTAATAACTCAATAACATACATGTGACATGCAGGTGGGCCATAGGCCTGGAAGAATGCCCATCTGAAGGACTGGAGCAATTAACACGAAACAAGATCACAAAGTGAATTCATCAAAAGGCAGGCACGTCACATCAAAATTGCCACAACACAGACACACTAATTGTACCCTGTTTCATTGCAGAGGAAGATGGATCTCCTGCGGATATGCCTGTCCAAGATTACCCTGATGACATGGATGATGAGCCGATAAACATTCCCCAGGAGACTATCCAAAAGGTCCTTGAAACCCTCCAGACCCCACCTTCAGTCACAAGGAGGACACAGAACAAGTAGCCATCACAGAGGATCCACCCACCACCCCAACTGTAAGACCTGCCAGCTCCAATACAGCTGAGGACTGACGACACTGGCACCAGCTTTGCGAGAACTGTAGTTGGAGTACAGCGGGAGCTGGCCAAGGAGGTGCGGGTGGGGATGCAAAATATGGCAGCAAGCCTTGAGGGGATGCGTTCGTGCATGATGTCATCTGCAGATCATGCAGCAGCTATGCAAGCCCTAACATCTAACTTGCAGGAACTGCAGAAAACCCAGAAGGAAATCAGCACAACTGTAATACAGTTGACCCAACACCTACAACAGCAATCCTGTCAACGCGTGCACGAATGCAACATTGAACCCCTCAGGGCCGACCTGGCTGCCTACCATCGTGATGTGGCTGCTATTCTCAAGAACCAGCAGATACTCCTTGCTGCAGTACTGTCCTTAAGACCTTCACAGGGAGCAGCGACTGGGATGTCTGACTCCACGTCTTCTAACACTGAGGTGTGTGTTGCCCCTTCACAACCAACAACAACAAGGACAGAGGAGGCAACACACACATCAGAAGAAGAAGACATGGAACAGATCACATTCACAAGGAAAATGACCCGGAAGCACTAGTCCCTGCCGCATGGCCAACAATTACCAAGGTCCTGCGCTTTGTAACTTGCCAGTCTTGCAACAAATGTACTCAAGCACTGTTCTGCAAACCACTGTATATCTTGTCACCCAGCCCAGTGATTGTCTCTCTCCTACTCATTTGCAAATTCTGTCCCTCTGCACTGTCTGAAACAGCAACCCCAGCATGTCAAAACCATTTTTGTAAACCCTTGTGTTGGATCACAATGTAAGATGTCACTATAATGGACTCACAATCATGGAGAATGTACAGATACCACTACGGCACTTTTCAATAAATAGCACTTACACAACAAATCTGTCTCTGGGTAATGTGATATATCAACTGTGCAGTAGATAACTGAAATGTGCCTACTGTCAAATTACGTAGCTTGTCAATACAACTGTCCTGATATTATGTAGTCAGTCATATTAAGTAGTCAGTGCCCATGATTGCATCATACTCTGCCCATCCTGAGGTACATATCTGATGAAGTGAGAAACCATACACCATCATGCTGTGTTGGACAGAAGAATGCTTCCTCAGGGGATATCTAAGTAATCAAATAGTGGCCGCAAAATGTTGTCAACATGCAGAAATAACACATATAACAGTGCACACTAATCTAAGCAAACACTACAAAAACTGCATAAATGAAGGTGTCTGAGTTTACATACAAATAGGTAATCATGCTGAACTGTGTCACAAATGATGTATGAGAGTCATGAAGACAAGAATACAAGAGTGCCAATGAGAACTCATCTTATAAGGGTGTCCTTGATCATCACACTGCAGTCAGACCTAAAACTGTTTCCCCAATACCAAGTCTGGAAGCACTGTTTTGTGACTTTGAAAACACACTTATTAACAGAAACACATTGTCATCCATATTAACTGTGATTGGTGGTTGCAACGAAGGGTCGACACTTTGCAAGGTAGCTCTGGGCTAGCTGCCAATCGTACAGCTCAGTTGGGATCTGTTTGTAGCATATGACACAAATGCAATAGTACCAAATTTATGTACACTGAATCCAAACCCACGATCAAGTACCATTCAACACATATTATTAAGGGTTAACCAAATATTTATTAAAAGCTAATCACAGAAGAGGAAACTGAGGGAAAAATCTTACCTACCCTAATCTATCCTGACTACTCATTACCCACAACTGTCCCTAACTAACCTAAGCTACACTTACTTATCACATGTAACAAAAAGTTCTAAACATCAGCCTCCCACCCCCCTTATGAGACGGGACACATGGAGGACAACACATACTAACCTAAACACATACTATACTATCCTAAACAAATATATATATATATATATTTTTTTTTTTTTTTTTTTTTTTAAACACACAAGAACCCCAACATAGCCCCCCACCCACACACCCACACACTTAAGAAGTAAAAATATAAAGAATCTGGACCCCCCCACCCACTAACACTAACTAGCCTATACTAACCTAACACTAAGCCCTCTAAGCCCACTAACTATAAGAACAAGGAAAGAGGAGGGAGGGGAGGGAATCATGTCCATCAAAAAATGTCTAGAGGTTGGCCCTCCGGAGGGTCCTCTTGTTAGACTTAACATGCCAGTTAATGTGGCGCACATCCTGGCACAGGTGGCTCAACTTGCGCAGCACACGCTCCATATTACGTTCCATGTTGTGGAAGGCTGCAGGGTCAACAGATGGAGCTGTGGCAGTCTGGGTACCGGTGGAGGAGGTCTGTGTGTGTGTGTGTGGTGCCAGGCCCTGTGGGCTGTCCTGCACTGGTAGCAATGCTGGGGCCTGGAAGTCCAGCAGATGTAGGACCAACAGTCCTACATCAGTGGGTGGGGCCACCTGGCTTGAATTGGTGGTTGTGCTGGTGGTGGCTGTGGTGGGCAAAGTAGGGCCACCCTGTGGGAAGGCTCACCATGCCCCGGAGGCCCGTTCATGGCGATACCGCCGGGCCATGCTCCTGAACCCCGACTCCACCAGCAGGATGTGCTGGTATCTCATGGCCCGGCGCAGGAATTCACGGACCTGGTCTGGAGTCATGTTTGCAGCTGTGAAAACAAATGCAGATATTCTACATTAGTAACTGCATTGTGTGAAATGGCACAAGAAGTTAATCAGACAATACATCTACTGTACGTGTAAACTGTAAACTTCAAACTTGTACAGCGCACTACTCACCTGTTAGGGTCTCAAGGCACTGTACGCATACCGCTGTGGAACCCCTCCTGGCTTTTCCCTGTGAGGTGCCCACTCCTGGGCAACCTCCAAGGTGAAGCCAGGCATCCCAGTGCTGGCGGGGCCATTGTGGAGATTAAGCAAGCTATTGCCCAGAGTTTCAGAGTGGGACCCATGAATTAGATTAGGCACCGATGCAAGAACTATCAGGTCAGAGGAAATTGAGCCCAAGACCCGACGAGGCGGGAATTGAACCCTGGTCCCGGGCCAGATTTCTGCATCAGGGTCTGCCGCTCTAACCATTGAGCCACACTTCTCCCCTTGTAACAGCACATATCACAATACAGATCATTGAATGTCCCTGAGGAAGTACATGGCAAGCCAGCCTACAAAGGTCACATCACACCTAGCACATCCATAACCTACAAGATGGGTAACAACTGGCTTTGACTTGCAATCTGAGTTCTGCCAGTTATCAGCTAAGAATCATGCTGCATATCCTCCGCCAAATGTCAGTGTACGGAGAGCAAAACTAAAGCCACATGGTCTGCAAGTTGTAACTGGACTTGCCAGTATAGTACCAAGAACCAAACCTGAGTGTGTATACTAGGTTCCAACCAAACAGTCACTTATTCACATGTATGTGTAACATACTGGTAGCATCAGTACTAGGTACCCCATTCACAAACCCATGCCTGTGTTTGAGGGTGCGGGGTGGATAAACAACTATCAATTTCCAACAACATGTACACCGAGGAGTGTATAGAAAACTCCACACGTGTTTGGCTCTACACACACACACCACAGGTAAGGTCTATCAACAATTAGGAGTCAGCAAACCCTAGACCAATCATAGGGCCACACATGTCAGGAAATGCAGAACTTGGTACACACCATATACTTCCAATAAGGCCTGACTTACATCAGACACATAGTTGCAAGAACACCCATGATCATGAATTGCATGCACACCTAGGCCATTGCACTCACGTTCCACATACTTGTAGCACTACATGTGGAAATACATGCTGCTAGGAGGTTCTACCTACTGTTTCATAATTACGTTGGTAAATAGGGAAGCAGATGTCTATTAGAAAGCAATTTGCTGTACCAATCTTGGAGAATGTGGGTCTGAGAGGCTGACTAAATCGGAGCTGACTTCCAGTGCGACTCTTGTTGATACAAGTGTCATCCACATGACTAACCCACAGTGGGGCCTACAAGAATGGCCTACAATCCCTACATAATACCATTGGATACGCATTGACCAACTCAAAACATGTGAGAAACTGAATTCCCACTCATGGAACAAGAGAAATGATTGCCCAACGCATCACACCTTGCTATGCGTTCAACACACACGAGTCCATAACCAGCAAACACAACACATAACAGACATGTCAACACATACTGGAGTGGTCGGGGTCCTCAAATGTCGCCACCTCTCCCACAGTGTAGGGTGCCGGTCCACCTCTAAGGTATGGAAGGAAGAAATGTGCTCAAAATCTGTGCACAGCGCAACAATTTCATAAACATATACAATGTGTAGGCTGAATAAGGAAATGGCAGCCATTCAGACATGATGGTACTGCATCTGATATATCACGGCCAACTTGTACATAGCATGGTTCTCCTCTGACAGTTACACACATATCTGCACACATACATTGGCCCTAACTATCATGTGGTTGCAAACATGCCCCGTAATTCGTGAGCAGAAACAAATATGGAGTGTAATCGTCTAATCATGTGCATCCAAGAGAGACATCCAAAGTCTGGTTACTTGAGGACTGCATTACTAGTCAAACATGCCTTGTGGCCATGACACATTATTGACACATAGGTACAATGTACAGAGGGAGGGGCAGGGACTTTTGTAAGCCCCCCTGTTGTTACATTTGATTCAATTGATGTGGCCCAGCTATGGTGATTTACACCAACCATGGAGATGTGAAGCCATGTGCATACACTTGGACTGCCATCCATATTTGGAATGTGGCACAACTAACTCCAACAAACATTCTAAGATGTTAGCTGAGGGCACCTTACACCTTTTCACAATGTTTTCAAATCCAGATCTGACATGTATCCAAAAAGATCAAGGAACACAATAATCCCAAACATTCATAGTACTTCCGTGAACGCTTTCCGACACATTCACCAGACTCACAAGAGACATATGTCTGAGCCACTTTGCTATTATCAATTGACGTGAAGGCAGCACTCATTTTCAGCGTCATGTAGTGATTCTAAAGTCAGTCTAGCTATTGCGTCAACAAAGTTAGCCAATATGTTAGTACATCTTTACTTCTCTGTCAATAGTACCCTATATAGACATGATTGGCTCCTATTTTGTTTGGTTGTCTGACAAAAAGGCCGCACCAATTTCCTTCATGGAAAAGTATCCTGTAAATTTGCTGAGCACGTGCTACCTGACAGCTAGCAATTGTGTTCCTTGCCATAGTGCATCAATTATCCCTGTATGTTTCCCCAGCATTACACACAGTCAGCAAGTTAGCTGGCAGACATAGTACAAATCCTCTTATGTCACTACAGACCATTTAATCGTGCACATTTACATGATTAGTACTCACCAACGGTGCCACCAATCACGATTCCCAGGTGGTCCAAGAGATCCTGCTCCCTGGTGATGAGGTCAGCCCACCGGTGCTTCAGCTGGTGGTCACTCCTCTGGCTGGCATACACACGCTGCAGGTGATGCAGCACCTTTCCCCACCGGATTCTGCGCGCCTCTGTTGGATACCCCTGTATCACCCTGCCCACTGCCTGGATCATGAGTGGCAAGAAATGGCACATAAGCCATATGAACCCCCCCAACTCCTCTTCACCCATCCTGCCAAGACGGGGCCTACCAGACATACTGGAAAAGTGAAAGGGAATAGGAGTAAAAGAAATAGAAAGCGGAAAAGGGGGAAAGTAAGGGTACAAATACAGATGAAAAGTAAACTTAACCACTAAAAGAGCCCAACTGTCCCCAAACTAACACTACCCACAACAGACTCCCACAAACAACAAAAACACAAGATAAATGGACAAATGTAGACAAAACACAGTAGTACAGTATACACCAACAATATTTATTTCACAAATGGACTTTACAGATGGCACACAGGACAAAAAAGCACAAAATCTCAGGACACCACTCTCTACACAGCCACACAGTCTAGAAGGATCATAGACTGCAAAGTGAAAGTGAAAGTACACCCACTGTACATGATCTGTAAACAGGATATCCTACTACATCACTTCATGTATGAAATGTACCGCCTTTTTCGCGTTATGCGTCATTTTTTGTCTACCAAAACTGTATTTGTGTCATTTTGTTTGACGCACAAGAGTGAAAATTAGCCCGCATCCACATAATAGTACATGGCCTGTAAAAATGTCTGGATGCGGGCTAATTTTCACTCCTGTGCGTAAAAAAAATGACGCAAATACAGTTTTGGTAGACAAAAAATGACGCATTTTGGGGCAATTTTTTCTGTTTTTTTGTTATGTTACATTTGGGACACATCAGAGATAGGCTGATTGAAGACACTATGGTGTTGATGGTGTATGTTCACATGTTAGACCATGATCTGCTACTCCCTTCACAGTATTTTTACGGTTGGCTGACGCAATAGTTGGTCATAAGTGTGGCCTACATATATGTGTTACACAAATTGTGCTTGTTTGGCATAAGGAGAGGATAGCAATGTGACGCACATATGTACAATACCTAAATGCCTTTGGCTCAAAGTGTGTGCTTTGGCAACTAATGTATTTGTTGACCAAGTGTGTGTGTATCACATGAAGCATAATTGCACATATGCTTGTATGAATGTGACGTCCATGTGTCCAATCCTTAGATGCAAGTCATTGTGGAAATGAGAGAGGGCATGTGTTAGTCATACATGTAGCAACATCCGTAATGTGGACTTCCAAGATTTAGGGTACCGTAGACACCACATGTGACATAGCATGCACCAGATAGATGGCAGACGCTTGTTCATGTCAATGGGCCACATTTTCAACATCCTATGTCCTAGAGTATTGGTAACAGCTTCCTATGCACTAGTTGGTGAATCCCACAGTGAGTCATACACATGCATTGAGGAAGTGGGTACCATGTTGTTTGCACAGACAGACAAGGGTGAATCTCAAAAGTATGATGACACCACAATTGAGGCCATAGAAGTGAGCCCCAACTATCAAGTGGCTGTGGTGGACCAGCATACAAGACGACACGTGTCCACATATTTCCAGTGATCAAATGCACATAGGTGTCCTGTTCATGTGTGTGGACCAATTATGATCCTGTATATTGTTTGGGGTGTAATTTGTCACAGTTCAGTCCAGGACTCATCATGAGTCAGTGGCAGCTATTCCTGTATCTACTGAGTATCCTTGGTTGATCAATGTGAGTAAAGTGGATGTGGACATAAGAACCTACATGGGGATGGTCCCGCCCTGTCACTAAAGACGTGCAATGAGACAGTCAACCTTGGTGTGCTGAGTGAGATAATTTCTCAGGTGTCATGTTCCGGCAGTTGTCATTACAACATTTGTACACAGGTTAGCCTCTGCAATTCCCACTGCATCTGGGAACATCATAGCCTCTGTGCTGATTATTCTCACAGCTATTCACCACACACAGCCCATCAATATGTTGTGAGCACTGTGATTCTGTGTGTGGACTGTCATGGTCCTGACATGTGTGTATTTTTCATGGACATTAAGAGAGGTTGCTGGTTGTGCTGAAAGCCCCATACCCAATCCCTGCCTACGGCCCTGGGACACTGTCACACTTTGTCATTCATGCATAAATGAGACCCAGACAAGGGATGGGCCATGAATTCTGCTTTTCCCACAGGATTTTACTCAAATGGTACAGTTAAAAGGCAGATGATGCTATACAATGTATTTGGGTATGCATTGAAGAAGCCCATGCCCAATACCCCCTGATGAATGAGAGGTTTGCTAACGCAAGTGTGGTACATATGTAGACACAGGGATACTTTAGTATGACGCACAGACATATGCCAGTCAGGCTGACAGAATGCAGGTGATTCAGGATCCAGCAATTTGACAAGTTAAATAATCAGTGGTCTGACTCAGACTGTTTGGAGGACAAACTAGACAGTTGACATGCCAAACTGTGTATGTCCTGTGTTTTTGAAGGTGACAAATGAACCCAAGGGCTGTGTTACACAGCTTAATTAGTATCAATGCTTAACGGTGTAATTGACTAAATGGCAACTCCTATGCTGTTCCAGGCATCAGCAGGGGCAGTGCTTTTTGAAATTGGTGGTGTGCATGGAGGTGATCACAGGTGTGGGCTGCATCTGTTTCTCACCAGTCCTGTAGGTGAGATTTGTATTCTAAGGGCCAAAAGACATTTTCACACAGGAAGCAATCTACAGGTGCTAACAGGGCTTTTAAACTAAAAGACAGTGTATAAATTAACCTGACGTCCATGCAGTCAGATGTTCTATGACAATGGCATACCATAGGAAAGGGTGTAGCACACTGGATTGCTAATGTTGGTCTGTGTGTGTAGAGGAGGGAATATCAGGGTATACATCTTAGTATTCCAGGGACCTCTTCCGACAGGTGGGTTGTGACCAGGTGCATGGGTGTGTCAGGAGTTAGGAAGTGGGCTGACACGTACATGGAATGTCATGTGTGCATTGCTGCTCATATGTGTGGCACTTGCGCTGTCTATGTTCTGCTTCTATGGAACTCTGGTCACAGATAGTCCTTGCAAATATTGGATGCAGTTGGACTTACTGCTGTCAAGGGTCTGGTCAGACATTCCTGTTACTGATGCAAAAGCACATCGACTGCCTCATGTATGAGGCTTGTTTTCCCCTTATTGAGTGATGGTAACTTAGTTGTGTGCCATATGCTGCGTTGGACCTTGATTTCAACAGGTATGTGTGAAATAGGTGTGGTCCTCTGCTATTGGCCTTCAAAGGAGAAATGTACATGATATATGTCATTAACAGTGTGTGTGTATGTGACCATTGTATGTTAGGCATCACATTAGCTCTGGGATGTTCAGTGTCCTAATCAGTATCTCAGCAATGCTCCATGAGGCAACACTCTTATTCTGATAAGTAGAGATGAAGGTGTGCAAAAATGAATAGCCAGACCATGATATGGTGATTATTATATGTGTTTATTTAAATTAGTTAACTAAAGTGGTGAAGGTGATTATATTCAAAAGAAATTGTTGACGAAATGTTGCCGCCTGCGTATACCAGCGGCCGTGTTCCGTAGTTCCCCCTCATGTTGCAGGCCAGCATCCTCCTCTTCCTCCTCTTCAGGCATGTGTGGCTCTGGTTCCAGGAGGGGAATGTTCCATTTGATGCAAATGTTGTGCAATATTGCACATGTTAGGATGATCTTACAGACCATCTCCGGCGAACATAGGAGGCTACCACCAGTGATGTCGAGGCACCAGAACCTTGACTCGAGGATGCCAAAGGTCCTCTCAACTATGCTGCGTGTCCTCCTATGTGCGTCATTGTAGGCACGCTCTGCAGCAGTACTCGAGTTGCCAAATGGTGTCATACCCCTGATCAGCTGCAAGAGAAAATGAATGGGATCATGTTGATGTAGCTGGCCCTATTGAAATGACCTTTCATGGCAGTAGTTGTCTTGTTTTGTCTGTGACTCTTTTGTGTTATAATGTAGCATCCTAGGCTTGTAGGATGTACCATCTGGATTGTGTTGTTTCCTTAGCTGAACAAGTGTTTGTCTGCTAACCGGTTGTCAGCAGTATGTTTTGGGATTTGCAGTACAGTGTGCCCTCCCTAGCATTGTGACTTGTGATACAGGTGTCCATGTGTCTTCACTGGGGGTGAGACGATAGTTCAATAAACAGGATAAAATTGACAGTGGTGTTAACACGTTCATATCAATGTACCTTGGACACCCCATACCTTTAGACTTATGCAATGGATTAATGTAAACGTGATTGGGACACTTACATTTTGCAAGGTGATATTTAGGCAACCCACTCCACATGTTGTGATCTTTGACGTCTTAACATTAGGCTGTACAGTAATTTCAGATGTGTGACAGGTTCAATGGTGACCTAAGAAACATGGCTAGCGATGTCACGACCTCAGTGTGTTCCTGTTCACATGTTGCTGTTGTGGTGTATGTGTTGTGTGTCCTAGAGGGTTGCTGTGCAGTGTGTATATAAGTAGGTTTTTGTACTTACCAACAAGCAGTCCATTGCCATACCATCCATCCTGGAAGTGTTCATTGATGGTGCAGTGAGGGAAGATGAATGAGTCATGTACACTCCCAGGATATTTAGCCACGATGTTGGTGATCAATCCCTGGTGATCGACAATGGCCTGCACGTTGATGGAATGTGTGGGCTTCCTGTTGCGGTAGAGGTGTTCAGTTGCAGCAGGTGGCACAAGGCGTACATGTGTGCAGTCGATTGCACCAAGGACTTGTGGGAAGCCACTGATGAGGTAGAACCCCTGTTTTGTTTCCTGCTGTTTCTGCAGTGTGTTAGGGAAGCAGATGTGGTGGGGTGTCAGTCCAATGATGGCATCCAGTACTTTGAGCAAAAAGGTGGAGAATGATGGTTGTGATATTCCGGCAACCAGGGCACCAGTTGTTTGAAAAGAGCCACTTGCCAGCATATGAAGTACGGCAAGCAGCTTGGTTTCTGTTAGGATGGTGCGGGTGTCAGCAAAGTGGGGGCCAACTGCGGTTCAATGTTGCGCAGCAGCTGCTGAATGGCCTGCCAGTTCAACCTGTACCTCTGGATGATGTTGTGTTCCCTGAGGCCCTGACGGGTTGTTCTGGGGCAGAATATCCTCTCCTGCCTTCTGCGCTGCCTTTGGGGTCCCTGCTGGTGTTGTTGTAGCTGCTGTTGTTGCTGCTGGGCTCTGCGTCTGCGTGCACGCTGGATTAGAATCACCTCCATGTCTCCCTGTTGCTGCTCTGCTGCTCTGCTGTTGCTTCTGTGTCTTCTGATTAAATACAGGTGTGTTTGCCCCATTTTAACGACTGCCCTGACCCAGGCGTTAATTTTTTACGCAAATCGGGCTGTGCATCATTTTCCGGCTCTGCCTCCCAGCCGTGCGTCATTTTTGCCCAAAAGCTTAAATACGACGCACGCTGTTTAAGTCATTTTTTGGACGGGAACGCCTACCTTGCATTTGATTAACGCGAGGCGGGTTGGCGCATCCAAAAAATGACGCACACAGTGGAATTTTGTCGTCCGCGGGCGTCAAAGTTTAAATACGGGGCAACGTTTGCGCTGAATGTGCGTCAAAATTTTTGACGTACATTCGCCGCAGACGGAGTATAAATATGCCCCATGGTTCCTCCCTAAGTCATGGGTAGCCTATCTTCCTCACTTTGGTATGTGTCTCTCTTTCATGAGATTATGATTTCACTCATATTGTAACACGAAACCCGTGTCCCTCTTCACTTCACCTCTCTTAAAATATCACTTGTATTGTTATCCTACCTAGCCTATCTCTCCCACCCACTCCAGCCCCACATGGTCTGATGCAGGTGGTGATCCTCATTTCTCTCAGACTTTTTCTCTTTCTCTTACCTCGCTGTCATGCTACCCGCCTCCCTCTCTTTCCCCATTCATTCTTCCTTACAGTCTGCAGGAGAGGTTTGCACCATGTGCAGTGCTTAATTTGAGCCAGTGTTTTCCGGTGAGAGGCACCAGCACTTATCTTTTAGGGCCAGCACTTATTTTTCTGCACAAGCATTTACTGCGAACAAAAGACACATATTGGAAAGAAGGAGGAAGAGAAAAACGAAAAAGCGTAACAAAGGGAGGAAGCATAAAGCTGCGAGAGAGATGAAGAGGCAGGGAGTGGCTGTAAATGGATTAAAGATGCCCGAGATGGCTTCAAGATTAAGCTGCCTCGGTATTCCGTGCTCGCACATTTAATTGCAGCAGCCACACACCGGCACGTTTTTATTTACAAATTAATCACTGACAATCACCCTTAGCATGCACGTTCTGCTCACTCCATTTCTCAATCCCATTCTTGCAGTCTGGCTTCACTGTCCAGGCCCGTCATAAGTCACATTTTGTATACTGCTTCATTCAACCTGCCTCTCTCCACCTTCAGTCTGTGTCTCCTTCTTCACTTTTCACTAACTTTGCTACATAAAACATGACCCCATGCCATCCCCACTTTATCTCTTCTCTTTCCGACAGTCATCCTTGATGTCCCCTCTTCCTTAGGCTCCTTCTCCAGAAACATTCCCTCTTTACCCACATTTTGTTCTCACACAGATGCATTATGTCTGCCTTCCTCTCCTCTCTGATCTCAATCTATCCCTCTCCTCTGAAGTCTCTTACCTTTCCACGGGTATTACTTCCCTCTACCACTACTGTTAATATTTTCCCACATTTCTTTCACGCATCTAATATATAGGTATTAACCTGGAACACACAAATGTATCAAAAGTATTTTTTTTCAGTATTAAACTGCCTCTAGTTAATGTAGGCCTGTATCTTAAAATAGGTTAGTCAAAACATATGTAGAAAGAATGTTTTGTTCTTTGAAGTTGTGGTAGAATTTAATAATGAAATGGAGACTTTTTAGTTGCACCTGCAGAGTGCAAGCAGCCCTGTGTGTGTTATTTACTAGTTTGAAAGTCACAGTCAAAGATTGCTTGTGAGGACGTTTTGCGTCTTTTAAAGACGGAAACTGTATATTTTCTGACTTGGTAGGCTTTTTGAGAATGTATGTGTTACCGATAATGTTAGAATTCTGTCGTTTTAAAAATGTGTTTGCAGCATTTAGATTCACTTCAGACATTCTCTTTGTCACACTGGCGATGCAGATTCTGTTTCTGTCTGCACTGAGAGACAGATTCTCCTTTACTTTCATTTAGAGCACATGCTTGCAATTGTCTTTCAGAAGATTTCTGACAGAGTCTTACTATTCCACTTTCTCTTCAGATTTCTCTGACTTTCGACCTAGTTTAGCAGCACAGGGTATTTTCATTACGAGAGAATTGATTTGCTCCACTCTGTAAGAATTACCATTATATCAGTTGTTCTTACCTCTTTTGATTTTGAAATGCTTTGCAAATATTGGCTAAAGCATTCATGTATTGGCTATTGAATTAAGATTCATTCTAATGATTTGAGTTTGTAACTTTGTAAATCTTTTAGTAAACCTCTGTGGTTTTCAACTTAAACATTATGGTGGTCATTACAACCCTGGCGGACAGTGTTAATGCGGCGGTAAGACCGCCATCTGGCCGGCTGTAAAAATTTTGCAATTACGACCGTGGCGGTTACAGCCACTTTAACACTCCGACCGCCACGCGGTACAAACAAACAGCGCCCAGTCACCGCCAACAGACAGGCGGAGGACAATGTACCGCGCAAACTATTATGACAGGCCAATCCGCCACCTTTTCCGGGGCGGATTCAACGCGGATAAAAACACGGCCGAAACAGGCATTTCGAAGGAAAAACGCTCACCTCTACACAATCCACGAGGAAGGAGGACACCATGGAGCCGGAACTTCATATTACTGCACCTACGACATAGGGGAGGGGGGAGGGAAAAAACAGGGACACTCACACGCAACACCCCAACCCCCAACCTCACCCACTACAACACACACACCAATGCATATCTATACATTACAGTAACACCCCCCAACCCCTCTGGAAGAATGCAAAGACAAAAGGAAATGAGTGTAACCATTGTAATATATCAAAAATCAGTAAGCAAAAAAAAAAAAAAAATATATATATATATATATATATACACACTATTAACAAAATATACACCATGATCAGTGGTCTAGGTATTGCACCATTCATAGTCCGTGGACCACTGGGCCCAAAGTGCATGGGCGAGGCCCACACAAGATATCCGAACATGATGGAGAGAACACTGCTGGGGCATCAGATAGAAATACAACAGGCACCTCAGGGGAAAGGGAAGGGGGGGCACCTCAGCCGGATGAGTGCACGACGCCAGATCCACGAGGGGGCTCCATGCCCATTGATGTATCCTGGGTAGTGCAAAGCCACAGTCTCACAAGTCTCTACAGTGGGTGGTTTGCCACGGTACCATCCTGGGGAGTGCAAAGCCACAGTCTCTCAAGTCCCTACAGTGGGTAGTTTGCCCACTGTACCATCCTGGGGAGTGCAAAGCCACAGTCTCACAAGTCTCAACAGTGGGTGGCAAGTCCCTACAGTGGGTGGTTTGCCCACTGCTGCATCCTGAGGAGTGCAAAGCCACAGTCTCACAAGTCTCTACAGTGGGTGGTTTGCCCACTGTACCATCCTGGGGAGTGCAAAGCCACAGTCTCACAAGTCTCAACAGTGGGTGGTTTGCCCACTGTACCATCCTGGGGAGTGCAAAGCCACAGTCTCTCAGGTCTCTACAGTGGGTGGTTTGCCCAATGCTGCATCTTGGGGAGTGCAAAACCACAGTCTCACAAGTCTCTACAGTGGGTGGTTTGCCCACTGTACCATCCTGGGGAGTGCAAAGCCAAAGTCTCACAAGTCTCAACAGTGGGTGGTTTGCCCACAGTACCATCCTGGGGAGTGCAAAGCCACAGTCTCTCAAGTCCTTACAGTGGGTGGATTGCCAACTGCTGCATCCTGGGGTGTGCAAAGCCACAGTCTCTCAAGTCTCTACAGTGGGTGGATTGCCCACTGCTGCATCCTGGGGAGTGCAAAGCCACAGTCTCTCAAGTGGATACATGTCTCCACTGGTTCTGGAGGGGGACTGGTGCCCACAGTGCTTCATCCTGTGCAGGACAGACGGAGTGGATGCTGTTCACCACTGGTTCTGGAGGGGGACTGGTGCCCAGAGTGCATCACTCATCCTGTGACGGTCCCAGTTGCGTCACTGCCCCTGCCGCTCATGGGCTAGCGGTGCTTGAGTTGGCGGTCCTTGCCCTGTTCAGCGGTGCTTGAGTTGGCTGTCCTTGCCCTGTTCAGCGGTGCTTGAGTTGGCGGTCCTTGCCCTGTTCAGTGGTGCTTGCCCTGCTCAGCGGTGCTTGAGTTGGCGGTCTTTGCCCTGTTCAGCGGTGCTAGAGTTGGAGGTCCTTGCCCTGTTCAGCGGTGCTTGCCCTGTTCAGCAGTGCTTGAGTTGGCGGTCTTTGCCCTGTTCAGCGGTGCTTGAGTTGGAGGTCCTTGCCCTGTTCAGCGGTGCTTGCCCTATTCAGCGGTGCTTGAGTTGGCGGTCTTTGCCCTGTTCAGCGGTGCTTGAGTTGGCGGTCCTTGCCCTGTTCAGTGGTGCTTGCCCTGTTCAGCAGGGCTTGAGTTGGCGGTCCTTGCCCTGTTCAGCGGTGCTTGCCCTGTTCAGCAGTGCTTGAGTTGGCGGTCCTTGCCCTGTTCAGCGGTGCTAGAGTTGGCGGTCCGTGCCCTGTTCAGCGGTGCTTGCCCTGTTCAGCGGTGCTTGAGTTGGCGGTCTTTGCCCTGTTCAGCGGTGCTTGAGTTGGCAGTCCTTGCCCTGTTCAGCGGTGCTTGCCCTGTTCAGCGGTGCTTGAGTTGGCAGGCCTTGCCCTGTTCAGCGGTGCTTGCCCTGTTCAGCGGTGCTTGCCTTGGCGGTCCTTGCCCTGTTCAGCGGTGCTTGAGTTGGCGGTCTTTGCCCTGTTCAGCGGTGCTTGCCCTGTTCAGCGGTGCTTGACTTGCCAGTCCTTCATTGCCCAGCTGGGCTGTGGCTGGCGGTCCTTCATTGGTCAGATGGGCTGTGGCTGGCAGGGCCCTCCTGGGCAGCTGGGCTGTGGCTGGTGGGGCCCTCCTCGGCAGCTGGGCTGTGGCTGGCGGGGCCCTCCTGGGCAGCTGGGTTGTGGCTGGCGGGGTCCTCCTGGGCAGCAAGGATGGGAGTGGCAGTGGCCTCCTGGGCAGCGACGATGGGACTGGCGGTGGCCTCCTGGGCAGCGACGATGGGGCTGGCAGTGGCCTCTTGGCCAGCGGGGATGATGGCGGTCTTCTCCGCCGTGCTGCTCCTCCCCGACTTTGCAGGTTTCTTCTGCCCCTTCCCTACATTGGGAGGAGTCACAGGTGAGTCCACACTCCCCGCGGGACCCCCGGGGGCGTCTTGGCTGGCTGGAGTCTTCCCCCTCTGGCCAACTTCTGGTGCTTCACAGGGGGGGGGGGCTGGCTGTGCTGTGGCTCCGTGACACACTGGCTGTCCTGGTGGCCGGTGCACTCCACATACCTGTGACAACAGGCACCACTGGTCCCAGAGATTTTGTGGCTGAGGTGCTAGTACGGGACCTATGAGTTGGATGGGGGGGTGGTGGGAAATAGGTTAAGGGTGGAGAGGAAAAGTTGTTTGGAGACACTGGGACGGGTAGCTGGAGGGGGTTTGGGAGTGGAGGAAGAGGTGGTGGTTGTAGGAGGTGTAAGTTTTGTGGCTTTGGGTGCAGGTGCATGCGCTGGAGGCTGTTGTGAGGTGGATGTACGTTGGGTGGGTGTGTGCCTGCGTTTGTGTATTTTCGGAGGGGGCGTCACAGACACACTGGGAGAGGACACGGGGATGTGTAAATGGTAGTGGGGGTGGTGAGTGCATGTGAGCGGGGTGTGGTGGTGGGTGTGCTGGTGCGGGATGTAGTGGCTGTAGTGATAGTGCATGCAGGTGTGAGTGTAGACTGGGAGGGAGGAGGGAGACGAGGAGGAGGGGGACAGAGTGGAGGCAGTGGATGTTGTTGTGTCTGCATGTGTGTGATGCTTGCGTGAGTGCCTGTGGGATGTGTGGTGCTTATGTTTGCCTGAGCTTCCCTTGTGTGGTGAGGTGTGTGCAGGCTGGTCTGATGGTGTGCTTGGGATAGGCAGAGGTACAGGGGATTGGGTCTGGGTGGAGGAAGTTGGAGGGGGGAAGCTAGACACAGGGACAATGGCTGCCATCAGTGCTGAGGCCAGAGTTTGAAAGGTTCGATGAAGGGTAGCCTGACCAGAATGAATGCCCTCCAGGAATGCATTGTTTTTTTGCAACTCCCTTTCTACACCCTGGATGGCATTCAAAATGGTAGACTGCCCAACAGTGAGTGACCTGAGGAGGTCAATGGCCTCCTCACTGAGGGCAGCAGAGGTGACAGGGGCAGGGGCTGAGGTGCCTGGGGCGAAGGAGATGCCCACCCTCCTGGGTGAGCGGGCACGGGGCGAAGGCTGAGGGGCTGCTGGGAGGGCGGTGCTGGTAGGGGGGGTTGCGGCTGTACCTGTAGAAGTGGGGAGCACAGATGTTGCCACCACCACAAGAGAGCTCCCATCGGAGGACAAGTCTCTGTCGCTGGTTGCAGATCCTGTCACCGCCGTGGTGCTCGCCCCGCCCTGAGTCCTACTGGTGTATTCAGAGTCCGTAGTGTGGGCTTCCATGCCCATGTGGGATGCAGCTCCCTCGTGCTCCGGTGCCACTGCTCCTCCGCCTGATGATGCTAATGCACACAAGAACAGGGAGACCGCAAAAAAAGGGGGGGGAACAGAAGAAAGACAGGTTGAGTGCATGGCTTACCGCTACAGTTGGTGGACAAGACAGACACAGCAGCCCCCTGCACTACGTCGCACTGCTGGGCTCTACAGTGCAATTCCTGAGAAATGGCCTTCAAGGCTATGGACGACATCTGCACACATAGATGACACAGGTGCATGAATAGATATACTTGGCACTCTACAGAGGTGGGGTGGGGGGCCACAGGGCCATGCCTTACGAAGGGGCCTAGCCTACGGAACTCGCCCTGGCCCAGGGAAACCCACAGCCCTCCTCCCCCACCCAGACCCCTCCACTGCACGCAAAGTCAGCTGAATGGAAGTGTACTCACCCCCTTGTGTCTGCTGTGATGCCCTCAAGCACCCATCCAACTCAGGGTAGGCCACCGCCAGGATCCAGAACATCAGGGGGGTCATGGTTCGACGGGCACCCCTCCCACGTTGAGAGGCCATCCCCAGCTGAGCCTCCGCCATCTTCTTGCTCCAGCGGCAAATGTCCTCCCATCTCTTCCGGCAGTGGGTGCTCCGTCTGTGGTGGACCCCCAGGGTCCGGACGTCCTTGGCGATGGCACGCCAAATATCCTTCTTCTGGTGGGTGCTGACCTACATGAAATGTACAGGGGAAGAAGAGAAGTGATTACCAACTGCACCGTCAAAGTGAGTGGCCCCCATCCATACCCTTGCCATGTGGCACATGCACCCACCATCTTTCATGCACTCAGAACTCTGCCCCCTTCCTTCTTACAACCAGCCCTCTCCACACAGGCATAGCCCATACAACATGCTCCCTGTGTACTTACCTGTTGATCTGGAGGACCGTAGAGTAGCGTGTACTGGGGGACGACACCGTCGACGAGCTTCTCCAACTCCTCCGATGTGAAGGCAGGGGCCCTTTCCCCAGACGCACGAGCCATTGTCTCTTCCAGACCGAGGTCACAGCAGCACTTGCAGTGTAGGCCTTCTCCTGTCGAAGATCAGGTATCGAGTGATTCAACAGCTAGAAAATGGGGGTCACGTCCGCGGCGGTGCGTACCGTCACCGCCGGCGTACATCGTCATTGGCTCCTAGGACCCATAGGGTCCAATGTTAACCAAATCAGCATTGCGCCGTGGTCTTCGACTGCCTACAGCGACGGTGTACAAAGCCAGCGCAGTTACCTCACATCCCTTTGTCCCGCTTTAGAGGTCAGGCAGCCGCCATTTCAGGGGCCCACATAGCCTAATTACCAACTGTGTCACACATACCTAGGCCTACTCTCAACACACATACAGGCCAGATTTTGTGTATGAATCGTGTTCTGTGTAGACTGTGGGTACATACCTCTGAGTTGTTTGACTCTGTGCTCACTGTTGTCCTTCATATGCACCGTCCGCTGGGACATGTGAGGAGATGGCGGAATCCTCTGGTGTACCGACCTCTGGTGGACCTGTCGACAATGGAGGAAAGAAATGTGATTATCACCTACAGGTTTGACCGTGCCACAATCTAGGAACTGTGTACCCAGTTGGAGCCAGACCTGATGTCAGCAATCCGCCATCCCACAGGAATCCCCCCTCAAGTGCAGGTGCTATCAGTGCTCCATTTCCTTGCAAGTGGGTCTTTTCAAACAACTGTGGCCATGGCATCAGGGATGTCCCAGCCTATGTTTTCCAACGTATTGTCCAGAGTGTTGTCTGCCCTTCTGAAACACATGCGAAGCTACATCGTTTTCCCTCAGGTGGAGGACTTGCCTACAGTGAAAGGTGACTTCTATGCCATTGGACACATCTCCAACATCATAGGTGCCATTGATGGGACCCATGTGGCTTTGGTCCCCCCCCACAGGAGTGAACAGGTGTACAGGAACCGGAAGAGTTATCATTCCATGAATGTACAGATGGTATGTTTGGCCGACCAGTACATCTCCCATGTGAATGCCATGTTCCCTGGCTCAGTGCATGACGCCTACATGATGCGAAATAGCAGCATCCCTTATGTGATAGGTTAACTCCAGAGGCACCATGTGTGGCTATTAGGTGACTCTGGTTACCCGAACCTGTCATGGCTACTGACCCCAGTGAGGAATCCCAGGACCAGGGCAGAGGAACGCTTCAATGAGGCCCATGGGCGGACTCGGAGGGTGATCGAATGCACCTTCGGCCTCCTGAAGGCCAGGTTTAGGTGCCTCCATATGACAGGTGGATCCCTATTCTACTCACCAAAGAAGGTGTGCCAGATCATTGTGGCCTGCTGTATGCTTCATAACTTGGCTTTGCGATGATAGGTGCCTTTTCTGCAGGAGGATGGTCCAGATGGCGGTGTTGTGGCAGCTGTGGAGCATGTGGACAGTGATGAGGAGGAAGCAGAGGAAGAGGACATTGACAACAGGGACTCAGTCATCCAGCAATATTTCCAGTGAAACACAGGTGAGAATACATTCCTGCCTACTACAAGTACTTTTACACTTCTACCTCTATCCTGTCTGTCGATTTCACCCAGTGTATGGTCACTGAGTTGTCACTTTCCCTTACGGTTTCACAGGTGTGGGTCCCACTGTGTGTCATCTGCTTAGGTTCCTCATGGACTAGAGCTGTGTGACATAGGTATGTTGACATTACTATTTCCTGAAAATTGTGTCACTGTAATTGCAAATACACTATTTCGAAATCACAGACAGACCTCCAGATCTTTTGGTGCTTTAGGTGTGTTTATTTACATACAAAATATTGGAGGGGGAAGTCAAATGGTGAGGGGTGATGGCGGAGGAGTGTCCATGGCAGAGTCCAGTATATTAGTCTCACAGGTGCATTGCCCATATGGGCATAGGAAGTGGAGCTGGGGCAGTGTCAATATGGACAGGGTGACAAAGTGGGACAGTGGCTTGACAATCAGGGTGGTCTCATTTCTTGGCAGGGGTCTTGGCATCGTGCTCTGTCTTGTTCCTGGATCTCAGGGACCGTTTGCGGGGTGGTTCTCCGTCTGGGTGGTCCTGTGGCGGTGCCTCCTGTCCACTAGTAGTGCCACAGTGTCCCTCCTGGTGTTGAGTATTTCCTTCAGCACCCCTACGATGGTGCCCAGGGCGGAGCCGATGGTTCTGAGTTCCTCCCTGAACCCCAAATACTGTTCCGCCTGCATGCGCTGGGTCTCCTGAAACTTGACCAGGACCGTTGCCATCGTCTCCTGGGAGTGGTGGTATGCTCCCATGATGGAGGAGAGGGCCTCGTGGAGAGTGGGTTCCCTTGGCCTGTCCGCCCCCTGTCGCACAGCAGCCCTCCCAGTTCCCCTGTGTTCCTGGGCCTCCGTCCCCTGGACCGTGTGCCCACTACCACTGCCCCCAGGTCCCTGTTGTTGTTGGGGTGGTGCGTTATCCTGGGTTCCCTGTAGTGGTGGACACACAGCTGATTGATGTGTCCTGGGGACGGAGGTATGGGCCCGCTGGGTGGGTGCTGTGCTGGTGTTACCAGAGGGGGGAGGGTCTGTGGTGGACTGTGCCTGTGTGAGGGGAACCGACTGTCCCGAGGCCCAAAATGGTCCGGGCTGGTCATCTAGATCCAGGTGGACAGAGCTGCTGTCATCACTGTAGGCCTCTTCTGTGGGTGGAGTGGAGATGTCTGGACCCTCCTGTCTGGTGACATTGGGTAGTGGTTCTGCAGGGGTGGAAAAGCATGATTATTGCATCTGTGTGTGTCATGGTGTGCAATGAGTGGGTGACCGTGTACCCCAGTGCTGGCATTCCTGTGTGATGATGGTTTTGGTGGGTGTTATGGGTATGTGCAGTGGGCATGCTTTTGTGATGGGTGTCCATGTGTTGTTGTTGCATGCAGGGCTTGGTGATGGGATGTGTGGTTTGTGATATTGGTACATTTGTGAGGAGTTGGAGTGATAGGGGTGGGGGCGAGGGTGGGGGTATGTGATAGCATGCAGTTAGGGTGGGGGATGTAATAGTTAAGATTTGACTTACCAGAGTCCATTCCTCCACCGACTCCTGCGAGGCCCTCAGGATGCAGAATCGCCAAGACCTGCTCCTCCCATGTTGTTAGTTGTGGGTGAGGAGGTGGGGGTCCGCCGCCAGTCCGCTGAACCGCCTAGTGGTGTCTTGAGACCACGGAACGCACCTTCCCCCGTAGGTCGTTCCACCTCTTCCTGATGTAGTCCTGATTTCTTGGGTGTTGTCCCACTGCGTTGACCCTGTCGACTATTCTTCGCCATAGCTCCATCTTCCTTGCAATTGAGGTGTCCTGCACCTGGGATCCAAATAGATGTGGCTCTACCCGGACGATTTCCTCCACCATGACCCTGAGCTCCTCCTCCGAAAACCTGGGGTGTCTTTGCCGTGCCATGGAGTGGTGAATGTGATGTGTGGGGTGGTAAGTGTGGTGATATGTAGTGGTGTGTGGTGTTTTGTGCGTGGAAGTTGTGTGCGTGATGGTGTTGTGTGCCCGTGGCTGCTAGTTTGTGGATGGTGGTGTCTCTCTCTGGCCTTCTCTCTGTAAATGTGGTCTTAAGGGTTTGTGGGTGATGTGGGTGTGTGTTTTATATTGCAATGGGTGTGTGGGAGTGGTGTGTGTATGTGTATCAGGTGTGTGTATTTTGAATTGTTCAATGTGGCGGTGTTTTGTATGTGTGTGTGTATTTTGAGCGCAGCGGTGTGTACCGCCAATGGAATACCGCGGTTGAAAGACCTCCGCGTGGATTCGTGTGTCTTGATAGTGTGGGCGTATTTCTGTTGGCGTGACGGTGTCGGTTATGTTTTTGCCAGTTTATCACTGACCTTTGGCGTGGCGGACTTGTGTGGGTGTCTGAATTTTGTCGGATTCCGAGCTGTGGGTCATAATAGCTGTGGCGGAATTCCGCGGCCGCGGCGGTGTGTTGGCGGTCTTCTGCACGGCGGTAAGCGGCTTTTACCGTCAATGTTGTAATGACCCCCTATGTGTCTTCCTTGTGGGGCCAGATGTGATTCACGTTCTCAAATATATTAAACTGGATGTCAGCCTCAGTCAGAACTAAACATTCATCTGGGGGCTCTTATTTAACAGGATTTTGCACCAGGATTTGCATGGAAATAAGTGCCCTAACACAGGGACTTGACTCTCATCTTCCTCTCTTCCCCAGTCAAACACATCAAATTTTTACTGCCAGACTAATCTCTCTTTCTACTGTCAGCTGTCTGTTGCACAAATTTCCTTGCTCAACCTCAGCTCTGCAGACTCATTCACTTCCTTTACCTGTGTTGTCTTTCCTATCTTTGTATCAGACAGTTGTACTCTATCTACCCCCTCTCTCACCACAATCTGTCCCATTTTCTCATACAGTTCGGCATGACTGGTCACATTCTTTTCACTTAGCCTGTCCCTTATCACACGAATCATACAGTCAATTCAATGCAGCCTGATCCAATTTATTCGTCAGTCTGTCCCTTTTTCACTATATATTTTACATAGTATTTTTCAGCCCTCTTTACCCATATTACTCTCATTCAATTCCATCTAGCCAGTCTCCCTCTCTTAACTTAGTCTGTTCTTCTTTTACAACATGTATTTCCTATAAAGTTCCATGCAACCCGTCCCGCTTTTCTCCCTGAAGCTCTATCTTTCCTCATATTTTCCTTCTACACTGCTGTGCAGCCCATTTTCACCTCTCTCTCATTTTGACCTTCTTTCTTAGCTCCTCTCTCTCTTTCTTCCATTTCTTATTTAGTAATGCCTCTTCTTTTATACCTTATTTCTTTGTTTCTTATTCTTTTTTCATGCATCCCTCCTTCGTTGAGGCTACTGCGTCTTCCAAATGCCACAGTATCTCCCTGCAAAGCACTATTTTGGTACCTTGCATTATTCTCATATTTGTTTAGGGGGGGTCTCTATAATTCCTACTTCCTACTTGACGTGTTCCCTATGCACATTGTTGCTCTTCATCTGGGCCTGCTTGGAATCACATTGCTGTTCTGAGAGGATACATACATGCGAAAGGCTTACAAATGACCTCCTTTCCCACCGTACATGGAGTCCTCTGGGATTCCATAGCAATATTCTGGAAACATGGCATTAAATTGGAGACCTGTATTACTGCTTGGCTCCCTTCTGTTAAAATAAGCATTGGGAAAGACAACAGATCTGGCTGTAACGTTCAAAAATACCATTATTTCCTATGAAATTTAGTTTTCGGTGAATGGGATATCCGTCACTATTGTGACGGAGTAAACCGTACGCCAAAATCTAAATCAGTCTCAAAATTACCACAATAATACCATAAAATAATTTTGGCACATATCCTTATATTAAAACATATTTTAAAAAGTTTTTAAACATTTAAATACATAATGAGATACGTATTCAGTTGGTGGTAACATTATAAGGCCAATCATTTCATCAGCTCATCTTAAATTGAATCTAAAATTAAATGTTGATGACGCGCTGCTGAAACGGCAGTGCAATTATAAAGTGCATGTCTTACATCTTAGATCCCTCAGTGATACAAATCACCCACGTCATTAGTGTTATTCCAGTCACTATTATAGGCATTACATTGTAGCACTCCCAGTCTAAGTAGTAACTTTACATGCTTAACCTTATGATCTAAGGTGAATAATATATATTTTAAGGAAATTGTCATCTGAAAGAGCAGGTAGTTACTTGTAGAATTTGGGATTCGTACAGTAATTAGTGTCATTTTGGTAACTTAGACTTGGAATTAAGGTTTTTAAGAAAAGGTTTAAGTTGTGCAGAGGTCCACATATATAAATATTCCATCTTACAATCCAGTTTATTTAAGACCAATTTTCAGTTTCCCATAGAAGTATATTCTTTCTGTATGCTTTTAGGGATTCCTGCCTTATGATATCTTTAAAAGAACCTTCTCCTAAATGAAATAAATCATAGACCCATTGAACTATCGTTGCCATTGCTGTGGCAAATGAACTAGAAAGATCAAGTTCAAGTCGTAAAACTTGCACCAGGACTCCTTGGCTTATTATAGCCAGGTTTCGAAGAATCTTACCTTATATTGGTTTAAAAAGGACCTTTGCCCCAATGGTGTGTACTAAAGTGAATATGGAGGAATTTTAACTCTGTACATTTCCATAAGGTGTTTATAATGGCTCCTTCCAGAAGATTTATAAAACTGATTTAAGGCTGCTGAGAGGAATTGGGTTGATGGCTCACTGGGGTGTGAGCTCTGGTCAAACACCAGCCACAATTCCTTGCAGGGTGAATCTCAAAATGTCACTAAATTAATGTGTACTTAACCCTGGGTTGCATGGCACAAAAAGCAGTCAGGCTTAACTTAACAGCAATGTGTAAAGTATTTATGCAGCACACACACAGCAATAAAGTGAAAACACAACACAAGAAAAATCCCATACCAATTTCGACAAAATAGAGTACACTTTAATAAAGTATTTGACACCAAGACAATAAAAATACAAGCTGCAGTTATGAATTTTCAAAGTTTTAAGTGAAATCTAGCACCTAAAAAATCAAAACGGCAACTGCGGACATCCGGGACCAGGTCAAAGTTATAAATTAAGTTAGACCACGATGGAGCACAGTTCAGATACAAGAAGGGACCTGGTCAGCGCTTCCTTTGGACTTAGAAAAATGTCTGAAGAAAAATGTCTGAGAAAGTAGAAGTTCAGGGGGGCAAGTCTGCAGTTGTGTCTAAGGAGGGAGAGTCATTGTTGGATGGCCGAGATGCGAAGCCGCAGTGAAGGTTTTTACCTTTGGACTTAGTTGCCGAAATAGAAATTGAAAATCCAGCAGGATGAAGAAGAGGTAATAGAAGACAGTTCCACAAGGTCAGATACCCCTTTGGCGAAGGACCACTGAAATGGATTTACTGCTGTGGGGAAGAATGTAGTGAGAGAAGCCACAAAGTAAATCTAATGAGCGATGCACCTCGGGCAGATAGTCAAGCAGGTTTGTTTTGATCTCCTCCTGGTTCTCAGAGCACTTTTTGGCCAAATTATGTCCTCAGTTTTGAAAAATGTCCATCTGTGCACTTTTAGCACCACAACCAAGGGCCAAGGAGTTGATGGAGATTTATTAGGAGTTCAGAACTCACTGAGGCTGGATCCAGGTGCAAGTTCAAGATGAAATGAGTCTGTTATGTCCCTGTGGCTCTTAATAGGAGGCCAGCAAACTAGCCCTTGCAGTCACTTCAGGTAGTTCTGCACGCAGGTGTAGATGCAGGACCCAGCAGCACAGTTGGCCTCTGAGGGTTCAATGCAGGGTCCAAGCAGCAAAGAAGTCTTTCTATGTGCAGCTGCTGCCTGGAAGAAGGAAAAGCAAATACAACATCTGGGAGTCCTCGGTGAGTCCTTCAGCAGGTCCAGTAGTGAACTGATGAGTGGGTCTGAGGGTCACATTTTTGTACCCTGGTGCCCTTATACTGGTAGGTGGGAGACTGTGGTATTTTGTTCTTTTACAGTGTATGTATCTAGCAGTTTGTTCCTTCTCTTGTACAGCTCTCCCCCATTAGGTCTATGGTATGTTCCAGTTAGGTGTTCTGCATTGAATGTATTTGTTCAAAAGAAACTATGATGGATGAGCTGTGATAATTGTTGCTTACGAGTGGCTGGAGTTTCTTCTGTTAAAAATAAAAATAATTTTGCTCAACATAACTCTATGCAGTCTGGATTATTAGGGAAGAACTTCACTTTGGTGATGAGGGGTTTCTAACCCCGCCATGAGAAACTCTAACACTACACAATAATAGATTTTACATCTTCTCCTTCTCACCTTCAAAGTAATATTTTCTACACTTTGAATTATTTTACTTCCATGTGCTGTCTCCTGCTACTGCCTTGGACTTCCCACCCACAACTTTCTTGGGTGACATATTTTTCCTTTTTGATATTGCCAGTGCTGCCAGTTGCCCAGCATGACAGGATGGTTTTGTGATGTTTTTTCAGCAGCACACTTCAGATGATTTTAGTGCATATTGTATATGCTCTTTTACTTTTGTTGGTGTTACAATGTATGTTTCTACAAGGCCACTGCAAAAGCTACTCAAAACAAGCAGCAACATGACTGTGTCATCCTGAGCCCCCTCCATGCCCTAAGCTTTAACGTTACCAGCTCAGTGCGTGTGCTTAATCGCTTACCTTGTGGCAGTATTTTCTCAGTGCAAGCATCTGTAAGAGTATTTCTGTCTTCCTAGCACTCACAGTGACCTCACTGCTCCCCTTCATGCTCTGAAAGCACACTGTTGTCTTCCTTGCAGTAACCTTTCTTCAGGTACTGGCTGGATTTCAATTGAAGTAAATACCTTGGTACTATCTGCGGTCTCCACATCTTCTTCCAAGATTCCTCATTGTAGGAAGTTGGCTCTGTATGTGCTATTTCAAAGTAAGGAATAGCATGCACAGAGTCCAAGGGTTCCCCTTAGAGGTAAAATAGTGGTAAAAATAGATAATACTAATGCTCTATTTTGTGGTAGTGTGGTCGAGCAGTAGGCTTATCCAAGGAGTAGTGTTAAGCATTTGCTGTACATACACAAGACAATAAATGAGGTACACACACTCAGAGACAAATCCAGCCAATAGGTTTTTATATAGAAAAATATCTTTTCTTAGTTTATTTTAAGAACCACAGGTTCAAATTCTACATGTAATATCTCATTCGAAAGGTATTGCAGGTAAGTACTTTAGGAACTTCAAATCATCGAAATTGCATGTATACTTTTCAAGTTATTGACAAATAGCTGTTTTAAAAGTGGACACAGTGCAATTTTCACAGTTCCTGGGGGAGGTAAGTTTTTGTTAGTTTTACCAGGTAAGTAGGACACTTACAGGGTTCAGTTCTTGGTCCAAGGTAGCCCACCGTTGGGGGTTCAGAGCAACCCCAAAGTCACCACACCAGCAGCTCAGGGCCGGTCAGGTGCAGAGTTCAAAGTGGTGCCCAAAACACATAGGCTAGAATGGAGAGAAGTGGGTGCCCCGGTTCCGGTCTGCTTGCAGGTAAGTACCCGCGTCTTCGGAGGGCAGACCAGGGGGGTTTTGTAGGGCACCGGGGGGGACACAAGTCCACACAGAAATTTCACCCTCAGCAGCGCGGGGGCGGCCGGGTGCAGTGTAGAAACAAGCGTCGGGTTTTCAATGTTAGTCTATGAGAGATCTCGGGATCTCTTCAGCGCTGCAGGCAGGCAAGGGGGGGATTCCTCGGGGAAACCTCCACTTGGGCGAGGGAGAGGGACTCCTGGGGGTCACTCCTCCAGTGAAAGTCCGGTCCTTCAGGTCCTGGGGGCTGCGGGTGCAGGGTCTCTCCCAGGCGTCGGGACTTTAGGTTCAAAGAGTCGCGGTCAGGGGAAGCCTCGGGATTCCCTCTGCAGGCGGCGCTGTGGGGGCTCAGGGGGGACAGGTTTTGGTACTCACAGTATCAGAGTAGTCCTGGGGTCCCTCCTGAGGTGTTGGATCGCCACCAGCCGAGTCGGGGTCGCCGGGTGCAGTGTGGCAAGTCTCACGCTTCTTGCGGGGAGCTTGCAGGGTTCTTTAAAGCTGCTGGAAACAAAGTTGCAACTTTTCTTGGAGCAGGTCCGCTGTCCTCGGGAGTTTCTTGTCTTTTCGAAGCAGGGGCAGTCCTCAGAGGATGTCGAGGTCGCTGGTCCCTTTGGAAGGCGTCGCTGGAGCAGGATCTTTGGAAGGCAGGAGACAGGCCGGTGAGTTTCTGGAGCCAAGGCAGTTGTCGTCTTCTGGTCTTCCGCTGCAGGGGTTTTCAGCTGGGCAGTCCTTCTTCTTGTAGTTGCAGGAATCTAATTTTCTAGGGTTCAGGGTAGCCCTTAAATACTAAATTTAAGGGCGTGTTTAGGTCTGGGGGGTTAGTAGCCAATGGCTACTAGCCCTGAGGGTGGGTACACTCTCTTTGTGCCTCCTCCCAAGGGGAGGGGGTCACAATCCTAACCCTATTGGGGGAATCCTCCATCTGCAAGATGGAGGATTTCTAAAAGTCAGAGTCACCTCAGCTCAGGACACCTTAGGGGCTGTCCTGACTGGCCAGTGACTCCTCCTTGTTGCTTGCTTTGTTCCCTCCAGCCTTGCCGCCAAAAGTGGGGGCCGTGGCCGGAGGGGGCGGGCAACTCCACTAAGCTGGAGTGCCCTGCTGGGCTGTGACAAAGGGGTGAGCCTTTGAGGCTCACCGCCAGGTGTCACAGCTCCTGCCTGGGGGAGGTGTTAGCATCTCCACCCAGTGCAGGCTTTGTTACTGGCCTCAGAGTGACAAAGGCACTCTCCCCATGGGGCCAGCAACATGTCTCTGGTGTGGCAGGCTGCTGGAACTAGTCAGCCTACACAGACAGTCGGTTAAGTTTCAGGGGGCACCTCTAAGGTGCCCTCTGTGGTGTATTTTACAATAAAATGTACACTGGCATCAGTGTGCATTTATTGTGCTGAGAAGTTTGATACCAAACTTCCCAGTTTTCAGTGTAGCCATTATGGTGCTGTGGAGTTCGTGTAAAACAGACTCCCAGACCATATACTCTTATGGCTACCCTGCACTTACAATGTCTAAGGTTTTGCTTAGACACTGTAGGGGCACAGTGCTCATGCACTGGTACCCTCACCTATGGTATAGTGCACCCTGCCTTAGGGCTGTAAGGCCTGCTAGAGGGGTGTCTTACCTATACTGCATAGGCAGTGAGAGGCTGGCATGGCACCCTGAGGGGAGTGCCATGTCGACTTACTCATTTTGTTCTCACTAGCACACACAGGCTTGTAAGCAGTGTGTCTGTGCTGAGTGAGGGGTCTCTAGGGTGGCATAAGACATGCTGCAGCCCTTAGAGACCTTTCTTGGCATCAGGGCCCTTGGTACTAGAAGTACCAGTTACAAGGGACTTATCTGAATGCCAGGGTGTGCCAATTGTGGATACAATGGTACATTTTAGGTGAAGGAACACTGGTGCTGGGGCCTGGTTAGCAGGGTCCCAGCACACTTCTCAGTCAAGTCAGCATCAGTATCAGGCAAAAAGTGGGGGGTAACTGCAACAGGGAGCCATTTCTTTACACAAGCCCCCCCCAGCCCACAGGCCAGGAGACTCAGCCCAAGCTGGGAGAGTCTTCCTAGTCTGTCAGGCGAGGAAGAGTAGGAGAAATAGGCTGGTTAGTTGCAGGGCCTACTCTGCCTTACATCCTTCTGTTCAGGTTATTCCCTTTGGGGAACTGACCTACTTCCACAGTGATAGGACCTAGTCTGAATTGCCTCTTGTCTGCCTCTTCAATGTCTCCACCCATTCTTTCTATTTTGGTCTTAGAGGTATCCACCTCTGCTAACCTTATCTTGGCCAGGGTTACCCCTAGCTTACCCAGAGAGGTTACCCAGAGCTGGAGTAACCCCACCATGACCAATAGGGTCAGGGGGCCTAACTTGCTATTTGGCATGGGGTCAGACCACCATGCTAAGGATAGTGCAGCCATAAAGGCTAACACCCAGCAGAGGCCACTGACAGCTGTCAGTGCCCAGAACCACACCTTTAGCTCTTCACCTAAAAGGGAAGGGGCTAAGTTACAGGCCTCTTTGGGTTCAGGTTGCCTGTCTGCTGTATTAGAGTGGGGGGTTACCACATCTTGTAGTAAACACCCTTCTTCCACTCTTTCTTCTGTTAGCTGAGGAGCCACCCACTCAGGTTTAACAGTTGCCTGACTAGCCAGGACTTCTTGTGGGTCAGGTTGGACTTTATCAGGGCCATTTTTGGAGTTCTCCCCTACTGGAGCAGAATCTCCTTGGCTTGCTGTAACCTTGGCTAAAGGTTGTCCACCCTTCCTACTCTGTTTTCTTTTCTTCTTCTTCTGGGGCCTGCTTGCATTTACTGCAGAGGCAGGACTTCCAGAATCCTTGGGAGAGGACTGGCACTGGACCAGTTCCTCTCTTGGGCTCTGACTAACCTCTGGGTAGTCATTTCCAAGGAGACAATCAAGGGGGAGGTCTGTACTGACTACTACCCTTCTCCAGCTAAGAGTGCCACCCACTTCTATGGGTACTAAAGCCACAGGCCTCTTAGTGACCCTGTCTAGGCTAACTCTTACCCTGGCAGTCTCACCTGGGATGTACTGGTTTGAGAGCACCAGCCTGTCATGCACAATAGTGTGACTGGCACAAGTGTCTCTCAGGGCAGTGGTTGGGATTCCATTCACCAGTAGGTGGTGGAAGTGTCTACTTCCCTCTGGAATCTCCAACTCACCTGTTGGGCCCTGTTTCCAGTTGAAGGCTATGAAGACCTCCTCATCTGAGGAGTCATCTCCCATGGCTACACTGGTTACCCCTGGAATTTTGTTCTGGGGTTTGTTTTTGGGACAAGAAGTGTCCTTGGTGTGGTGCCCAGACTGTTTACAGTTGTGGCACCATGCCTTAGTGGCATCCCAGTTCTTACCCTGGTACCCACCTTTGTTTTGGGTTGTGTCTTGGGGCCCACCCACCTGTTCTGGTTTTTGGGGGCCTACAGAGGACTCTTTTTCTTTGTTTCTAGTGTCACCCACTTTCTCCTGGGGAGTTTTTGTAACCCCTTTCTTTTGGTCACCCCCAGTGGAAGTTTTGGTTACCCTAGTCTTGACCCAGTGGTCTGCCTTCTTTCCCAATTCTTGGGGAGAAATTGGACCTAGGTCTACCAGATACTGATGCAACTTTTCATTGAAGCAGTTACTTAAAATGTGTTCTTTCATAAACAAATTATAAAGCCCAACATAGTCACACACTTCATTTCCAGTTAACCAACCATCTAGTGTTTTTACTGAGTAGTCTACAAAATCA
Source organism: Pleurodeles waltl (assembly GCF_031143425.1). NCBI lineage: Eukaryota > Metazoa > Chordata > Amphibia > Caudata > Salamandridae > Pleurodeles > Pleurodeles waltl. The sequence continues at coordinate 206,616,090 of NC_090448.1, forward strand.
ACCCAGGTCTGGCTCGAGGATTTTTGAGCCCCCCTGAACCTAATTCTATACTCCTCAGTGGAGAATCCAAAGCCCTCAATCAGGGTACCCTTCATGAGGTCATAAGATTCTGCATCTTTTCCAGAGAGTGTGAGGAGTCTATCCCTACACTTTCCAGTGAACATTTCCCAAAGGAGAGCACCCCAGTGAGATCTGTTCACTTTTCTGGTTACACAAGCCCTCTCAAAAGCTGTGAACCATTTGGTGATGTCATCACCATCTTCATATTTTGTTACAATCCCTTTGGGGATTTTTAGGATGTCAGGAGAATCTCTGACCCTATTTAAGTTGCTGCCACCATTGATGGGACCTAGGCCCATCTCTTTTCTTTCCCTTTCTATGGCTAGGAGCTGCTTTTCCAAAGCCAATCTTTTGGCCATCCTGGCTAACTGGATGTCCTCTTCACTGGGGTTATCCTCAGTGATTTCAGAGGTGTTGGTCTCTCCTGTGAGGGAACCAGCATCTCTGACTATTATTTTTGGAGTCAGGGTTTGAGGGACCCTGTTCTCCCTAGATAGGACTGGTAGGGGGGAATTGTCCTCCAAGTCACTATCCTCTTCCTCTGAGTTGCCACCCTCAGAGGGGTTGGCCTTTTCAAACTCTGCCAAAAGCTCCTGGAGCTGTATTTTGGTAGGTTTGGGGCCCATTGTTATTTTCTTTATTTTACAGAGTGACCTTAGCTCCCTCATCTTAAGATGGAGGTAAGGTGTGGTGTCGAGTTCCACCACAGTCACATCTGTGCTAGACATTTTGCTTCTAAAAGTTGGAATACTTTTTAAGAATCTACAACTGGTTCTAGAATCTAATTCAAACTTTTACAAACTTTTAAACTCTAAAAGAAATGCTAAACAGGATCTAACACAAGGCCCTAGCAGGTCTTTTAAGAATTTAGAAAACTTTTCAAATTGCAAAAATCAGTTTCAAATGACAATTTTGGAATTTGTCGTGTGATCAGGTATTGGCTGAGTAGTCCAGCAAATGCAAAGTCTTGTACCCCACCGCTGATCCACCAATGTAGGAAGTTGGCTCTGTATGTGCTATTTCAAAGTAAGGAATAGCATGCACAGAGTCCAAGGGTTCCCCTTAGAGGTAAAATAGTGGTAAAAATAGATAATACTAATGCTCTATTTTGTGGTAGTGTGGTCGAGCAGTAGGCTTATCCAAGGAGTAGTGTTAAGCATTTGCTGTACATACACAAGACAATAAATGAGGTACACACACTCAGAGACAAATCCAGCCAATAGGTTTTTATATAGAAAAATATCTTTTCTTAGTTTATTTTAAGAACCACAGGTTCAAATTCTACATGTAATATCTCATTCGAAAGGTATTGCAGGTAAGTACTTTAGGAACTTCAAATCATCGAAATTGCATGTATACTTTTCAAGTTATTGACAAATAGCTGTTTTAAAAGTGGACACAGTGCAATTTTCACAGTTCCTGGGGGAGGTAAGTTTTTGTTAGTTTTACCAGGTAAGTAGGACACTTACAGGGTTCAGTTCTTGGTCCAAGGTAGCCCACCGTTGGGGGTTCAGAGCAACCCCAAAGTCACCACACCAGCAGCTCAGGGCCGGTCAGGTGCAGAGTTCAAAGTGGTGCCCAAAACACATAGGCTAGAATGGAGAGAAGGGGGTGCCCCGGTTCCGGTCTGCTTGCAGGTAAGTACCCGCGTCTTCGGAGGGCAGACCAGGGGGGTTTTGTAGGGCACCGGGGGGGACACAAGTCCACACAGAAATTTCACCCTCAGCAGCGCGGGGGCGGCCGGGTGCAGTGTAGAAACAAGCGTTGGGTTTTCAATGTTAGTCTATGAGAGATCTCGGGATCTCTTCAGCGCTGCAGGCAGGCAAGGGGGGGATTCCTCGGGGAAACCTCCACTTGGGCGAGGGAGAGGGACTCCTGGGGGTCACTCCTCCAGTGAAAGTCCGGTCCTTCAGGTCCTGGGGGCTGCGGGTGCAGGGTCTCTCCCAGGCGTCGGGACTTTAGGTTCAAAGAGTCGCGGTCAGGGGAAGCCTCGGGATTCCCTCTGCAGGCGGCGCTGTGGGGGCTCAGGGGGGACAGGTTTTGGTACTCACAGTATCAGAGTAGTCCTGGGGTCCCTCCTGAGGTGTTGGATCGCCACCAGCCGAGTCGGGGTCGCCGGGTGCAGTGTGGCAAGTCTCACGCTTCTTGCGGGGAGCTTGCAGGGTTCTTTAAAGCTGCTGGAAACAAAGTTGCAACTTTTCTTGGAGCAGGTCCGCTGTCCTCGGGAGTTTCTTGTCTTTTCGAAGCAGGGGCAGTCCTCAGAGGATGTCGAGGTCGCTGGTCCCTTTGGAAGGCGTCGCTGGAGCAGGATCTTTGGAAGGCAGGAGACAGGCCGGTGAGTTTCTGGAGCCAAGGCAGTTGTCGTCTTCTGGTCTTCCGCTGCAGGGGTTTTCAGCTGGGCAGTCCTTCTTCTTGTAGTTGCAGGAATCTAATTTTCTAGGGTTCAGGGTAGCCCTTAAATACTAAATTTAAGGGCGTGTTTAGGTCTGGGGGGTTAGTAGCCAATGGCTACTAGCCCTGAGGGTGGGTACACCCTCTTTGTGCCTCCTCCCAAGGGGAGGGGGTCACAATCCTAACCCTATTGGGGGAATCCTCCATCTGCAAGATGGAGGATTTCTAAAAGTCAGAGTCACCTCAGCTCAGGACACCTTAGGGGCTGTCCTGACTGGCCAGTGACTCCTCCTTGTTGCTTGCTTTGTTCCCTCCAGCCTTGCCGCCAAAAGTGGGGGCCGTGGCCGGAGGGGGCGGGCAACTCCACTAAGCTGGAGTGCCCTGCTGGGCTGTGACAAAGGGGTGAGCCTTTGAGGCTCACCGCCAGGTGTCACAGCTCCTGCCTGGGGGAGGTGTTAGCATCTCCACCCAGTGCAGGCTTTGTTACTGGCCTCAGAGTGACAAAGGCACTCTCCCCATGGGGCCAGCAACATGTCTCTGGTGTGGCAGGCTGCTGGAACTAGTCAGCCTACACAGACAGTCGGTTAAGTTTCAGGGGGCACCTCTAAGGTGCCCTCTGTGGTGTATTTTACAATAAAATGTACACTGGCATCAGTGTGCATTTATTGTGCTGAGAAGTTTGATACCAAACTTCCCAGTTTTCAGTGTAGCCATTATGGTGCTGTGGAGTTCGTGTAAAACAGACTCCCAGACCATATACTCTTATGGCTACCCTGCACTTACAATGTCTAAGGTTTTGCTTAGACACTGTAGGGGCACAGTGCTCATGCACTGGTACCCTCACCTATGGTATAGTGCACCCTGCCTTAGGGCTGTAAGGCCTGCTAGAGGGGTGTCTTACCTATACTGCATAGGCAGTGAGAGGCTGGCATGGCACCCTGAGGGGAGTGCCATGTCGACTTACTCATTTTGTTCTCACTAGCACACACAGGCTTGTAAGCAGTGTGTCTGTGCTGAGTGAGGGGTCTCTAGGGTGGCATAAGACATGCTGCAGCCCTTAGAGACCTTTCTTGGCATCAGGGCCCTTGGTACTAGAAGTACCAGTTACAAGGGACTTATCTGAATGCCAGGGTGTGCCAATTGTGGATACAATGGTACATTTTAGGTGAAGGAACACTGGTGCTGGGGCCTGGTTAGCAGGGTCCCAGCACACTTCTCAGTCAAGTCAGCATCAGTATCAGGCAAAAAGTGGGGGGTAACTGCAACAGGGAGCCATTTCTTTACACAAGCCCCCCCCAGCCCACAGGCCAGGAGACTCAGCCCAAGCTGGGAGAGTCTTCCTAGTCTGTCAGGCGAGGAAGAGTAGGAGAAATAGGCTGGTTAGTTGCAGGGCCTACTCTGCCTTACATCCTTCTGTTCAGGTTATTCCCTTTGGGGAACTGACCTACTTCCACAGTGATAGGACCTAGTCTGAATTGCCTCTTGTCTGCCTCTTCAATGTCTCCACCCATTCTTTCTATTTTGGTCTTAGAGGTATCCACCTCTGCTAACCTTATCTTGGCCAGGGTTACCCCTAGCTTACCCAGAGAGGTTACCCAGAGCTGGAGTAACCCCACCATGACCAATAGGGTCAGGGGGCCTAACTTGCTATTTGGCATGGGGTCAGACCACCATGCTAAGGATAGTGCAGCCATAAAGGCTAACACCCAGCAGAGGCCACTGACAGCTGTCAGTGCCCAGAACCACACCTTTAGCTCTTCACCTAAAAGGGAAGGGGCTAAGTTACAGGCCTCTTTGGGTTCAGGTTGCCTGTCTGCTGTATTAGAGTGGGGGGTTACCACATCTTGTAGTAAACACCCTTCTTCCACTCTTTCTTCTGTTAGCTGAGGAGCCACCCACTCAGGTTTAACAGTTGCCTGACTAGCCAGGACTTCTTGTGGGTCAGGTTGGACTTTATCAGGGCCATTTTTGGAGTTCTCCCCTACTGGAGCAGAATCTCCTTGGCTTGCTGTAACCTTGGCTAAAGGTTGTCCACCCTTCCTACTCTGTTTTCTTTTCTTCTTCTTCTGGGGCCTGCTTGCATTTACTGCAGAGGCAGGACTTCCAGAATCCTTGGGAGAGGACTGGCACTGGACCAGTTCCTCTCTTGGGCTCTGACTAACCTCTGGGTAGTCATTTCCAAGGAGACAATCAAGGGGGAGGTCTGTACTGACTACTACCCTTCTCCAGCTAAGAGTGCCACCCACTTCTATGGGTACTAAAGCCACAGGCCTCTTAGTGACCCTGTCTAGGCTAACTCTTACCCTGGCAGTCTCACCTGGGATGTACTGGTTTGAGAGCACCAGCCTGTCATGCACAATAGTGTGACTGGCACAAGTGTCTCTCAGGGCAGTGGTTGGGATTCCATTCACCAGTAGGTGGTGGAAGTGTCTACTTCCCTCTGGAATCTCCAACTCACCTGTTGGGCCCTGTTTCCAGTTGAAGGCTATGAAGACCTCCTCATCTGAGGAGTCATCTCCCATGGCTACACTGGTTACCCCTGGAATTTTGTTCTGGGGTTTGTTTTTGGGACAAGAAGTGTCCTTGGTGTGGTGCCCAGACTGTTTACAGTTGTGGCACCATGCCTTAGTGGCATCCCAGTTCTTACCCTGGTACCCACCTTTGTTTTGGGTTGTGTCTTGGGGCCCACCCACCTGTTCTGGTTTTTGGGGGCCTACAGAGGACTCTTTTTCTTTGTTTCTAGTGTCACCCACTTTCTCCTGGGGAGTTTTTGTAACCCCTTTCTTTTGGTCACCCCCAGTGGAAGTTTTGGTTACCCTAGTCTTGACCCAGTGGTCTGCCTTCTTTCCCAATTCTTGGGGAGAAATTGGACCTAGGTCTACCAGATACTGATGCAACTTTTCATTGAAGCAGTTACTTAAAATGTGTTCTTTCATAAACAAATTATAAAGCCCAACATAGTCACACACTTCATTTCCAGTTAACCAACCATCTAGTGTTTTTACTGAGTAGTCTACAAAATCAACCCAGGTCTGGCTCGAGGATTTTTGAGCCCCCCTGAACCTAATTCTATACTCCTCAGTGGAGAATCCAAAGCCCTCAATCAGGGTACCCTTCATGAGGTCATAAGATTCTGCATCTTTTCCAGAGAGTGTGAGGAGTCTATCCCTACACTTTCCAGTGAACATTTCCCAAAGGAGAGCACCCCAGTGAGATCTGTTCACTTTTCTGGTTACACAAGCCCTCTCAAAAGCTGTGAACCATTTGGTGATGTCATCACCATCTTCATATTTTGTTACAATCCCTTTGGGGATTTTTAGGATGTCAGGAGAATCTCTGACCCTATTTAAGTTGCTGCCACCATTGATGGGACCTAGGCCCATCTCTTTTCTTTCCCTTTCTATGGCTAGGAGCTGCTTTTCCAAAGCCAATCTTTTGGCCATCCTGGCTAACTGGATGTCCTCTTCACTGGGGTTATCCTCAGTGATTTCAGAGGTGTTGGTCTCTCCTGTGAGGGAACCAGCATCTCTGACTATTATTTTTGGAGTCAGGGTTTGAGGGACCCTGTTCTCCCTAGATAGGACTGGTAGGGGGGAATTGTCCTCCAAGTCACTATCCTCTTCCTCTGAGTTGCCACCCTCAGAGGGGTTGGCCTTTTCAAACTCTGCCAAAAGCTCCTGGAGCTGTATTTTGGTAGGTTTGGGGCCCATTGTTATTTTCTTTATTTTACAGAGTGACCTTAGCTCCCTCATCTTAAGATGGAGGTAAGGTGTGGTGTCGAGTTCCACCACAGTCACATCTGTGCTAGACATTTTGCTTCTAAAAGTTGGAATACTTTTTAAGAATCTACAACTGGTTCTAGAATCTAATTCAAACTTTTACAAACTTTTAAACTCTAAAAGAAATGCTAAACAGGATCTAACACAAGGCCCTAGCAGGTCTTTTAAGAATTTAGAAAACTTTTCAAATTGCAAAAATCAGTTTCTAATGACAATTTTGGAATTTGTCGTGTGATCAGGTATTGGCTGAGTAGTCCAGCAAATGCAAAGTCTTGTACCCCACCGCTGATCCACCAATGTAGGAAGTTGGCTCTGTATGTGCTATTTCAAAGTAAGGAATAGCATGCACAGAGTCCAAGGGTTCCCCTTAGAGGTAAAATAGTGGTAAAAATAGATAATACTAATGCTCTATTTTGTGGTAGTGTGGTCGAGCAGTAGGCTTATCCAAGGAGTAGTGTTAAGCATTTGCTGTACATACACAAGACAATAAATGAGGTACACACACTCAGAGACAAATCCAGCCAATAGGTTTTTATATAGAAAAATATCTTTTCTTAGTTTATTTTAAGAACCACAGGTTCAAATTCTACATGTAATATCTCATTCGAAAGGTATTGCAGGTAAGTACTTTAGGAACTTCAAATCATCGAAATTGCATGTATACTTTTCAAGTTATTGACAAATAGCTGTTTTAAAAGTGGACACAGTGCAATTTTCACAGTTCCTGGGGGAGGTAAGTTTTTGTTAGTTTTACCAGGTAAGTAGGACACTTACAGGGTTCAGTTCTTGGTCCAAGGTAGCCCACCGTTGGGGGTTCAGAGCAACCCCAAAGTCACCACACCAGCAGCTCAGGGCCGGTCAGGTGCAGAGTTCAAAGTGGTGCCCAAAACACATAGGCTAGAATGGAGAGAAGGGGGTGCCCCGGTTCCGGTCTGCTTGCAGGTAAGTACCCGCGTCTTCGGAGGGCAGACCAGGGGGGTTTTGTAGGGCACCGGGGGGGACACAAGTCCACACAGAAATTTCACCCTCAGCAGCGCGGGGGCGGCCGGGTGCAGTGTAGAAACAAGCGTCGGGTTTTCAATGTTAGTCTATGAGAGATCTCGGGATCTCTTCAGCGCTGCAGGCAGGCAAGGGGGGGATTCCTCGGGGAAACCTCCACTTGGGCGAGGGAGAGGGACTCCTGGGGGTCACTCCTCCAGTGAAAGTCCGGTCCTTCAGGTCCTGGGGGCTGCGGGTGCAGGGTCTCTCCCAGGCGTCGGGACTTTAGGTTCAAAGAGTCGCGGTCAGGGGAAGCCTCGGGATTCCCTCTGCAGGCGGCGCTGTGGGGGCTCAGGGGGGACAGGTTTTGGTACTCACAGTATCAGAGTAGTCCTGGGGTCCCTCCTGAGGTGTTGGATCACCACCAGCCGAGTCGGGGTCGCCGGGTGCAGTGTGGCAAGTCTCACGCTTCTTGCGGGGAGCTTGCAGGGTTCTTTAAAGCTGCTGGAAACAAAGTTGCAACTTTTCTTGGAGCAGGTCCGCTGTCCTCGGGAGTTTCTTGTCTTTTCGAAGCAGGGGCAGTCCTCAGAGGATGTCGAGGTCGCTGGTCCCTTTGGAAGGCGTCGCTGGAGCAGGATCTTTGGAAGGCAGGAGACAGGCCGGTGAGTTTCTGGAGCCAAGGCAGTTGTCGTCTTCTGGTCTTCCGCTGCAGGGGTTTTCAGCTGGGCAGTCCTTCTTCTTGTAGTTGCAGGAATCTAATTTTCTAGGGTTCAGGGTAGCCCTTAAATACTAAATTTAAGGGCGTGTTTAGGTCTGGGGGGTTAGTAGCCAATGGCTACTAGCCCTGAGGGTGGGTACACCCTCTTTGTGCCTCCTCCCAAGGGGAGGGGGTCACAATCCTAACCCTATTGGGGGAATCCTCCATCTGCAAGATGGAGGATTTCTAAAAGTCAGAGTCACCTCAGCTCAGGACACCTTAGGGGCTGTCCTGACTGGCCAGTGACTCCTCCTTGTTGCTTGCTTTGTTCCCTCCAGCCTTGCCGCCAAAAGTGGGGGCCGTGGCCGGAGGGGGCGGGCAACTCCACTAAGCTGGAGTGCCCTGCTGGGCTGTGACAAAGGGGTGAGCCTTTGAGGCTCACCGCCAGGTGTCACAGCTCCTGCCTGGGGGAGGTGTTAGCATCTCCACCCAGTGCAGGCTTTGTTACTGGCCTCAGAGTGACAAAGGCACTCTCCCCATGGGGCCAGCAACATGTCTCTGGTGTGGCAGGCTGCTGGAACTAGTCAGCCTACACATACAGTCGGTTAAGTTTCAGGGGGCACCTCTAAGGTGCCCTCTGTGGTGTATTTTACAATAAAATGTACACTGGCATCAGTGTGCATTTATTGTGCTGAGAAGTTTGATACCAAACTTCCCAGTTTTCAGTGTAGCCATTATGGTGCTGTGGAGTTCGTGTAAAACAGACTCCCAGACCATATACTCTTATGGCTACCCTGCACTTACAATGTCTAAGGTTTTGCTTAGACACTGTAGGGGCACAGTGCTCATGCACTGGTACCCTCACCTATGGTATAGTGCACCCTGCCTTAGGGCTGTAAGGCCTGCTAGAGGGGTGTCTTACCTATACTGCATAGGCAGTGAGAGGCTGGCATGGCACCCTGAGGGGAGTGCCATGTCGACTTACTCATTTTGTTCTCACTAGCACACACAGGCTTGTAAGCAGTGTGTCTGTGCTGAGTGAGGGGTCTCTAGGGTGGCATAAGACATGCTGCAGCCCTTAGAGACCTTTCTTGGCATCAGGGCCCTTGGTACTAGAAGTACCAGTTACAAGGGACTTATCTGAATGCCAGGGTGTGCCAATTGTGGATACAATGGTACATTTTAGGTGAAGGAACACTGGTGCTGGGGCCTGGTTAGCAGGGTCCCAGCACACTTCTCAGTCAAGTCAGCATCAGTATCAGGCAAAAAGTGGGGGGTAACTGCAACAGGGAGCCATTTCTTTACACTCATCATCAAGGATTACTTCGTAGAGCGACATCACCTCCTATCTTCAGCAACATGAACAAAGGACTAAATTTCTTCATAATTGTCATCAACATAAAAATAAGACTTGCTTCCACTTAGTTTATCAAGTAGTATTTCCTGCTAACATTTTATTCTTTTCAGAAAATTCAAAATTATCTCCTTCATATATTTGATGTATATACAAATTTGTTGTTTTTTGTGTTATTGTTTGTTTTGTGCCTTTTGCAAAGTTTTCCATACTTTAAGTATTACTATTCATCCTTGATCACCTATTAACTTCTATTATTATTCTTTTTTTTCTAATAATTTTTTTTTTTGTGTTTTGTCTTCTCTCTTTTTGTACTGCTCTCCCTTCTTTTATTTTCTTCAATCATATTCCTTTCTAACTCTGCTATGCTGCATATTGCTCGCCCTCCTCTTTTTTTTATCCAACCCTTGTGAACCATCTCTCATTTGGTCCAGATGGAAAAAGGTATTTAAAAACGACTTTAAGTTGTGAATGATCCTTCTCTAGAGGAAGTATTAACCATTGCCAAACAAACCGAACACTCCATATGTGATTTGAAGAAATCTAAAGATAATGTATCTTCAGTGCAGGTAACATCTCACAGAAAACAAGGGTACACTAACAGACCTAAAGCTGCATGCTTTACGGGTGGTAATCCTAATCACCTTGAACATAGTAAAAATTGTCCAGCGTTGAAAGCCACCTGTAAATCATGTGGAACGAAATGTCACTTTGCTAAATGTTGTAAGGCAGTTCCATGTCAGGATAAGAATAATGAAGGAGATGGGGGTGATGCAGAATTTTTGTTACACATTGTTAATGACGTAAAATGTGTCACAAGTGTTAAACATGACTATCCATTTGATATAGGTAGTGTAATTGGGATTTATGCCTCAATGATAATGGGCTCAGGTGCAATGTTAACTCTTGTATCATCAAAAGATTTTTCACAGGTATTTGAAGGGAAAGTTGATTTAGTAGATCCAGATGTTACTCTCCATGGTTATGGAGGTAAACCTATAGACTTAGTGGGGTATCATATGGCAGATTTTGACTTTAAAGGAAATGAGCTCACAGGAAAATGTATGTTCCAGTAGCGAGGGGACACCTTACTGAGTTGGCCACACCAAAAGCTGCTTGGATATTACTTGACCCTAATTCAGAATCTCAAGTACAAGTCAGACTAATCGGCGATACGTACGGTGTGTTCTCCAAAGATTTTCCCACAGTATTGTATGACAGAATAGGAAGCGTCAAAGGGTGTTTCCACTGTTTAGTGCTGAAACGTAATGCTGTTCCCACAGCATGCAAAGCAAGAAATATTCCATAAGTTTACAAGATGCGGTCATGGCTCAATAAGATAGTTTGAAAAGGGAAGTTGTAATTGAACCTGTGGAGTCAGCTCAATGGGTGGCACCTGTGGTGATGGCAACTAAACGTTCGGGTTACATATGCTTATGTGTTGCCCTGAGAAATTTTAACAAGGACGTAATGGGGAAAGGTTTCCTCTTCCTAACATTTTGGAAATTACCACTTTGATAGGCAATGCCAAGTTCTTTACCAACTTGGACTTGACATCTGTCTATCATCAAGTCCATTTAACAAAGGATTCTAAACCACTTGCTGCCTTCATCACATCTTTTGGTGTATACAGGTTCAACAGAATGCCTTTTAGGTTTTGCTCAGCAGCCTCTGGTTTAAATAGGCTCATGTCAGAATTGTTTACTGTGGTCAAGAATGTTACGTTCTCTGAAGATGACATTTTGATTTTCAATGAGGATATGGAAGAGCACAAACATAAAATGAGAAAGGTATGAAGGATTTTTCAAGAAAAACGAATCACTTTAAAACTCACTAAGTGTACATTTTGTCTTTCTAGAATAACATACTTAAAACATAAGATTTCAGGTGAAGGTGTGAGTCCAAGAGAGTATTTTGTCAAGAAAATTGTAAGTCTGCCACATCCCACTAAGAAGGAAGAAATACAGTCCTTTTTTAGGTATGACCGAGCATTATTCGAAATTTGAACCCAACGTTGTTAGTAGGACGTTGGCCATCAGGTCTCTTCTTGAAGATGTCATATTGTGCCTCATGAATGCACAAAAGTAGGAGTTTTGTACCTGGAGAAAAGTGTGTAATTGTGACAAACTCTAGTGAAAAGGGCTCAGGGGCAGTATTAAGACAGAAACAAGGGAACAGTGATGTAACTACTGCCTTTGCTTCAAAGTCCTTGAAGAGTCCAGAAGAGTGTTACTTGACAATTGAGAAAGAAGCTCTTGACGTACTGGACAGTTAAAAAGTTCAAACAATTTGTATGGGGTGTGAGGTTTCAAGTTCACACTGATTACAAAAAGTTTACAATAAGAAGGATTTGGACACTGTGGGGGTTATTACAACTTTGGAGGAGGTGTTAATCCGTCCCAAAAGTGACTGTAAAGTGACGGATATACCACCAGCCGTATTACGAGTCCATTATATCCTATGGAACTCGTAATACGGCTGGTGGTATATCCGTCACATTTGGGATGGATTAACACCTCCTCCAAAGTTGTAATGACCCCCTGTTTCTTCCTGAATATGCAAATGGTTAGTTGGTCTGCAGGACTTACATTTTTCTGTCGTATATGTTCCTGGTATAGAAAATAGTGTGGCAGACTGCCTTTCCAGGTTATCTGTGGATCAAGGATACCAGGAAAGTTGGTGTGGAGAATGGTGGAGTGAAGATGAAGTTAAGGTATGTTGTGTAACAGGAGGATGTGTGTCGAAGGAGGAGTGGTTGCAAGAGATAGTCATGGATGGGAATCTTGATTAAATTTGCAGTTGTGTAAGTTCAGGGGAAAAAAGAAAGACATAAAAAAATTCCAGATTTTGCCAAAGTATCCTATGAGTTGTAAGTGAAAAAGGGATAGTTTTGAGAGGAACAAGATTATTTCCTCCAACTGAAAGCTTAGTGAGATTAGCTCATGAAGGTCATCTGAGAATAAATAAAACTAAACAAAAGTAAGGAGTATGTATTGATGGGCAGGGATGTACATAATGAAAGATGTGTAAAAGATTGTGGTGAATGTAACGTAAGTGATAAAACTATGAAAGAGAGGAATGTTGCTATGACTTGCAGAGATGTTTTCGATGAAGTTTGGGAAGAGATAGGTTTAGACCTTGTTGGACCTATTAGTGAAAGGGGAGGTAACACATGTGTAATAGTGGCCATGGACATGCTATCTAGATAGCCAGAGGTTGCTTTGACTTTCTAAGATCAGCATTTGAGCTGTTTTGGAGATTCTTTCTGATGTATTTGGTAGGGAAGGAATTCCAACAAGTATAATCACTGACATTGGAGTGGAATCAACTTTCAGGGAGATGGAGCGATTCTTGAGTGACAGAGGAATAAAGCCTGAAAAGGTTCTCTTTATCATCACAAGAGCAATAGAATGGTGGAAAGTTTTAATAGTCTTTATAGGAGACTATTCAAATTGCCATTTCTAATGGTCATGATTGGGTACAGGCTGTAAAGGAAAGTGTGGAAGAGTATAGGTTTACTCCTCATTCTATCACAGGGATGAGTCAATTATTTTTGTTTAGGAAACGTAATCCCAACAACCACATTAACCCACCTTGGATAAAGAAGAATAAAGTAAAAGAGGAGAGTGAATGTATTGAGGGAGGAATGACACTGAAGGAAAGAGAGGAGCATGTGTTGATCCAAAGAAAATAAACTTATGATCAGCGGAAAGATGTTAAGCATAAAGATACCAAGGTGGTGGGGCTGGGTCAAGATTAAATTGCCAGGAAAAGGGCATGGTTTTTCACATTTCAATATTCCTTATCAGGTAACCAAAGTTTTCTTCACTGTAGCCAGACTGATTGGTGGTCGCTTTTGGAACTTTAATAGAATTGTAGTGATGTGATCATCAAGTCAGTCAGTCAGTCAAACAGTCTTTTTTTCCAACACTTATGTAGCAAAGAAGCACAAGCAAAAGAGACACACATACATTCTTTATCATTTTAAGACAATGTGTAGACCCATACCACCCCAGTAAGAGTTAAAAAGACCATACAACCCAAAACTGATTACAGTAAAATCTTAAAAAGTGATACATTAAAACAGCCTAGCATACAGTACAACTCATATCACCATTAAACAGTACCTTCAGCAAAAGGTCCGTTAGCATATTGCACAATTCCGTATTTTTTAAATCTGCCAAATAAAAACTGCCATTGAGTAACATATCAAGGCGTAATATAATTGTTGCAAGAACAGCAGAGCTGGTCTGCACTGACTAAACTTAAACACCTTGAAAAGATGCAATATCAATTCTCTTCTAACGAAATCATAAAAGGGGCAAAAAAACAAAGTGGCTTATTTACAATATTTTGGGCCAGGCAGTGCCGGAAGGCTTCTTACGAAGCTGCCTTGCGTCAAAAGAAAATTACAGGAATGCACCATATCTATGAGATATGGCACATTCCTGTCCTCTTCCACTGCACGGGTGCACAATTGGCTCCCATGCTCCAACACAGGTACCCTTGCACCCTGGTGCAGGGCAGCGCCGCAAGGCTTCTTACGGAGCTGCCCTGTGTCAAAAGAAAATGACAGGAACGCACCATATCTACAAGATATGGTGCATTGCTGTCCTTTTCCACTGCACTGGTGCACAATTGGCTTCCATGCTTGTAGGAGGCTTGTCTGGCTTGTAGTGGGCACCAATGATACTTACACCTTGTGCCAGGTCCAGGCATCCCTTATTAGTAGAGTAGTAGTGTTCTAGCAGCTTAGGCTGAGTGAGGTAGCTATAGCAGAGCAGCCAAGGCTGAACTAGGAGACATGCAAAGCTCATGCAATACCATTTATATCATATAGGTACTATATCATAAGAAAGACAATAGTCAGTGTTACTTTATTTTAGTGACAATGTGCCAAAAATATGTCAGAGGATATACTCCCTTAGGAGGTAAGTAAAATACACAAAATATACACAGCAGACCAAATCAGGTAAGTAAAACAGTCAGAAAGTAGTGCAAAAACTGTGGAATACAATAGGATACAATAGGCCGAGGGGCAACACAAATCATATACTAAGAAAGTAGAATGCAAACCACGAATGGAGTCTAGTGTGTAAAGGGTCGCTGGGAGTGTAAGAAAACACTAAGGGTGTCAAAGATACCCCACCCCAAGACCCTGGAAAGTAGGAGTAAAGTACTACTATTTCCCCAGAAACACACTAAAGTCGTGATAAAGGATTTTGCAAAGACCACACCAGACTGCAAAGCACTGAATATGGATTCCTGGACCTGAGGACCTGCAAAGGAAGGGGACCAAGTCCAAGAGTCACGAAAGTGTCCAGGGGAGGCAGGAGCCCACTAAACCCTGGATAAAGGTGCAAAATGGCTGCCTCCGGTTGGAAGAAGCTAAATATTCTGCAACAACGAAAGGAGGTAGGAAGTTCTTCTTCATGCAGAAGATGTCCTACGGCGTGCTGGAGGAAGCAGAAGTGTTTCCTTGGCAAAATACTGCAAACAAGCCTTGCTAGCTACAAGAGTCGTGGTTAGAGGAAAAGGATGCAGCCCAGGCCCAGGAAGGACCAGAATGTCACCACTTGGGAGAGGAGACAGAGGGGGTCCTCAGCAATGTAGAGAACCCATGCACAAGCAGGAAGCACCCACAGAAGTCCTTGAACAAGGGTTCAAGAAGTCTGAACACAGTGGTCATCTCAACACTGCAAAAGGAGGTCCCACGACACCAGAGATCAACTCAGGGAGCTGATCATCGCAGGACAGAGTGCTGGGGACCTAGGCTAGGCTGTGCATAAAGGATTTCTTGTAAATGTGCACTGAAGCCCTTATAGCTGCAGTTCACATGGTGCACAGGATTACTATCTGGAGAGGGGAGGCAAGGACTTACCTCCTCCAAATTTGGACAGTTGGACCACTGGACAGTCTGGGTCACTTGGGTCCACCACCTGTGTTCCAGGGGCCATGCTCGTCAGGATGAGAGGGGACCCAGAGTACCAGTGAAGCTGAAGTTTTGTGCCTGCAGTAGCAGGGGAAAGATTCCGTCAACCCACGGGAGATTTCTTCATGGCTTTCAGTGCAGGGTGAAGGCACGCAGCCCCCAGAGCATGCACCACCAGGAAACAGTCAAGAAAAACGGCAGGATTAGGTGCTACAATGTCGCTGGTAGTCTTCTGGCTACCTTGTTGCAGTTTTGCGGGCGTCCTGGAGCAGACAGCAGTCGATCCTTGGCAGAAGTTGAAGAGAGAAGTTCAGAGGAATCCTGGTGAATTCTTGCAAGTCGTTATCTGAGGAAAAGCCCACTGGAGAGACCCTAAATAGCCCTCAGAGGAGGATTGGCCACCTAGTCAGTTAAGCACCTATCAGGAGGGGTCTCTGACGTCAACTACTGGCACTGGCCACTCAGAGGCCTCCAGAGTGCCCTCACACCTCTGGAAACAAGATGGCAGAGGTCTGGGACACACTGGAGGAGCTCTGGGCACCACCCCTGGGGTGGTGATGGACAGGGGAGCGGTCACTCCCCTTTCCTTTGTCCAGTTTCGTGCCAGAGCAGGGACTGGGGGTTTCCTAAACCGGTGTAGACTGGCTTATGCAAAGAAGGCACCATCTGTGCCCTTCAAAGCATTTCCAGAGGCTGGGAGAGGCTACCCTTCCTCAGCCTTTAACACCTATTTCCAAAGGGAGAGGGTGTAACACCCTCTCTCCGCGAAAATTCTTTGTTCTGCCTTCCTGGGACTGGGCTGCCCAGACCCCAGGAGGGCAGACCCCTGTCTGTGAGGTGTCAGCAGAGGTAGCTGCAGAGAAAACCTCAGAGAGCTGGTTTGGCAGTACCCGGAGTCCATAGTAGAGCCCCGGGGATACATGGAATTGGTTCCCCAATACCAGATTTGGCATGGGGGGACAATTCCATGATCTTAGACATGTTACATGGCTATGTTCAGAGTTACCATTGTTCAGGATCATGGTCTGTAGCCCGCACTGCTGGTGCATCACAAAAAGTGATGCATTGGCAGTGCAAGCCGCTTTTAAATATGCCCCAAAATGTGTAGATCAGTCTTAGTGGAAACATCACATCACATGGGCGGGGACCCAGCTCTGATACGGAATGACGATTAGCTGCATAATCCACCATGAGAAGTAAATAATTCAAATGAAACCTGGTTAAAACAAATCAATGTTGGAGGTTCAGGATCAAGGATAAATAGGATTGGAGGCCTTTTTGAATATATACAGATTATAAGTAATCACTGATGCTTTATGTTGATCTGCCACCATTCTTTTTGCTGCTTCATTATCCAAAAAATGTGTTTTAACTTAGCCTTATTAATGCTCAAACATGATTCAGGTGAAACTAATAAATTGGGGAGCCCGATCTCCCCACAGGCCAACTTTACATATGCAAACCACATTATATTGAAAACTGTATGTATTTTCATACAGTCCTCTCAAACAGGTTTGCTTAATAGCACATCCTCCCAAGTTCAGATAGAATGCCAAACTAAAAATTGGCACTAGTTTTATTCTGTCCATGATATAAGGGGTAACCAATTTATCATGGTAGATGGCATTAGAGCAACTTGGAAGAACTTCTAGTAGATTTTTCAAAAAAGGGTTTTTGGGGTTTGTTGAATACCTTGCACATCAACCATTCCCCATATTCCAGCTCCATACATAGCAATCGCCACACATTTGGAAGCATAAATAGTTAAAAGCTTTCTAATAAGTTTTGAGCCCAATTTTTTTTTAAAAGCTTTGTAAACCCCCAATTGACTTTTCGGACATAGCAATCCTATTTAATGGCATTGGTTTCCAGAGATATTTCCTATCAAAGAGTATACCCAGATATGAAAAAGAGACCGCATCACACACCTTAGTGTGGTTAATAAAATGAGGTGGTCTTTTCATAGGTCTCGTCCCACATATGGTGAAAGTTTTACTCTCATTTACCTGTAAGTTCAACTCCCACATAAAAACAATATAGTCATCAATTAATCCTTGCAATGTTCTCCTTGTTCTTTCCACTAAAACTGTGTCATCCGCTTACAAAAGAATTAGGCGGGGTTGAGTTCCTATATAGTGAGTGTCCTTAGCATCCATCTTTAGTGAAGTTTCCACTCTGTGTAGAGAGAGAATAAAAAAGGGACAAGGACCCACCCTTGTCTAATGCTCCTTCTTATCTTAAAAATGTCAATGCATTCACCATTGTTTCCACAACTAACACACGCATTTGCCTCCACGTACAGTTGTCTCATGAAATTAATAATACTGCTGTCAGGTCCATAAAAGCTAGAAAGCTGGATCCTTTCTTTTCTCAAATTCAAACATTGGTCGATAGTGCCCAAAAACCCTTTCTTGAAACCATATTTGGTGTCTGTTAAAGTATTATTAGAGTTATCCCAGTCTGCGCAACAAGATTTGACCCATCATTATAACAGTGGTGTTGAGGAGGGATATCGGCCTATAATTCTTAGGCATAGATTTTTCACCATTTTTCATAGATCAGGGCAATGGCAGAGATCTTCCACTTTAAGGGTGGGCCACTTCCTAGCAATGGCATTAAAAATATTGGTAATGAGAGGGGCCCACCGGTTTTGACAATCTAAATAAACATCTACAGGGACCCCATCTGGCCCTGGTGTCTTACTCCTAATACTTTTCCTCAAAGCCATTTGCACCTCATCTAGATCACATACTAAAGAAACAGTGCAGCCATGGCTACACATGCTCTACGTAATCATGCATCATGGTCTGGTTGGAATAAATAGTGGAAAAGTGTTCTACCCACTTAGCTTTCTGAATGTGGACCTTTGTTGAGGGGTCCGATGATTCCCTAAAGTATGGAGCATTTATCAGAGCACTTCTCATGCTTCATCCTCAATCTGCCTTTTATGGCCTCTCAGGTATCCTTCTAATGTACCCCTGCTTTTCTAATAAGGGCTCCCTCTCTGGGCTTAGCAGGTAACGCCACATGTAGGTTTGTAAGGACTTTAGTGCAAGCCGTATCCAATCAACCACAGGAATGTGGAGTTTCCATACGGGTTTCATGTGTAAGTGCCTGTATGACATTAGCCATGATGACAGAGAATGCCGAGCTGATCGGTGAAGTCTCAGTTTCTAGATTCAAGCATATATTACCCCCCAGCCTAGTTATCTTGAAGGACAGAGGAGGGAAGGTTTGTCTTGTCCACCCCATCCCACTTAATAGTAAATTCATTCTTCTCTGCCAGGACTGGTTTTAATCCAAATTTGGGGACAATATTTATTCCTACCCACTACCTC
The DNA here is from genome assembly GCF_031143425.1 of Pleurodeles waltl. Taxonomy (NCBI): domain Eukaryota; kingdom Metazoa; phylum Chordata; class Amphibia; order Caudata; family Salamandridae; genus Pleurodeles; species Pleurodeles waltl. The sequence continues at coordinate 206,634,619 of NC_090448.1, forward strand.
CATCCTGCAACTCAGCTTGCATGATCACAGTATCCCATAAAAGTCGGTCCCAACTCCTACCACCAATGTACTCAAATTTCTAGTAAAATAGGATATAGTCAATTGTGGACCTATAGTTGTTACTCACAATGATGGGAGCTAGGTCAACTTGAGCACCCTCCATGTTGTTTATCAAGATATTACATTTGAACAGCAAATTGTTTAGGGCGTGTCTGTATTCATCATGTCTAAAGAACAGTATAGGCTCCTCCTTACAGTCTGTAAACCTGCATACTGAGTTTGCCTCCCTGGGACAATGGTGGGCATTCAGATCATCTACCCAAAACAACCATGAGGATTTGAGATTGTCATTACAAATAATCTAGATACATGTATCTAAAGTCACCACCACATGTGAACTCTTCCTATCTAAACAATTATTGTAATAATTAATAAGCAAATCCCAGTTTTCAAATAAATCACATTACAGGAGATGAAAGAATACAGAGTCATAATTAAACCTAACCACCCCCCTGGAAAGTATTAACAATAAAGATGGCTAGGGCCTCTTGGCTCTACCTGTATATGAAGGATGGGCTGGGGTGTAAAAAGTGCTATACCCATTGATGTATCTTGCCTTGACCTCCAATGTTTCTTGGATACAAATGACATGGTATCTGTCCATTACCACCAACCAATCAGGCAGTCTCACCTTTTTTCTCTAACCTGCAATGTTCCATGATAAGAACTTAAATAGTTGGAGGTTACTAATAAGAGAGATATATTTAGCCTTATTACATTTCGTTGGTGAATCTATCCTGATGTAGCAAAAATTGTAGTATCATTCCTGATGTCGCAGTGATCATCTATATGTGACAATCTATGCATTTTGTTAATCAGAGTATTAATAGTTTTGTTGTAAAGTGGTGCACTGAAAGCCATATTAATGTGCATTTACTGTTGAAAGGCTTGTGGTTTAGCCTTAAAACTTTACGTTTGTTTCTATGTTGTAGTTTATCATGTTAATTAATAGTTTGTACTAAAACAATGATGATTTTATTGAAAAGGTTTTGAAAAGTTACATGCAAAAGTTAAAGTTTGTAGTTCTGTTCTATAGTTACGTGCATGGGTTAACAGAGTTTGTTTGTTTTACTATTATCTTAATATCAACACTGTTAAAGCTTATAAATGTTGAATTTATAACTTTGAATGCTAAATGTGTTTCATTAGCATACTTGAATGTGCAGTTTTAATTCACTTTGCTTAACCTGAGTGAGGACTAAAAGCCCTATTTCCTGACTGTGCAGAAAATGTTTAGTCATTCTTGTTGACGTGTACCTTTCTGTCAGACAATGTTCTCATAAGAATGTTAGCTTGGTATTAAATGTTTGTTTGACACATAGTAAGTCTTGAAAAACTAACCTTGAGCACAGTATATTCAGGAACTGGAAAACTGAAAATGTATACATTTGTTTCATGTCACACAAATGAGCTGAGCTGGAAGCCATTTCTCATGAAGAACCTGGGAATCTATACTGATGATGCACTCCATGCCTCATGACCGATTTTTATTGGATGATTTCAATTTCTATGTGACATGGAGTGATGGATGGATGAATTATCATGCCCTATGAGATTTAATATTTTGTTTCCCAGTTGTGCAGCATTCTCTCCTCACCCTCTGTTTTGGGCAGTCCCTCTGCAGACTGCATTGCAGCTGTCTGCTCCATCCTACCCTTCCTGCTGAACCCCTTGAACTCAGAGAGGTTTAATCCTCTCTGTCCTTATCCCTTTGAGATGCTTGCTGAGACTTTCCCCTGACCCAGAGAAGAAGACTCTTGATCAAGCTTCTAAAATGCTGATGCCTTACCTTTTTACTTATTTTTTCTAAATGTAATGGGCAACTTGTTTCCATAGATTTCCTTTTCCCAAATTCCTTTTGTCTTTTTTGTGCTTCTTGTTTTTTGCCCACATGTGCTTGATCCAGCACTCCAATTACATGGATTTGCTAATTTGTAGGGTTATTCTGTGCTTGGGGTACTAGATTGCGGGATTTAACAACTAAATGATTAACAGAATTAGATAGCCTCCGTTTTCTTCTTTTCAGATATTACTATTGCTTTAATGTAGAGGGTTGATCGAGATTTAGACAGCCTATCATAATTCTATATCTTTGCAGTCTTGTTTTGAGAATTATGTATGTTGCTCTGAGCCTACATCTGTAATGAACACCCATGGACCACAGATGTTGATTTACCAGAATGTCAGGGGTAGCGGAAGAGAAATCATATACCCTTTGACTTTAATGATGTGACAGGAAGTGGCATCATATGACCTTTGATCCTGATTCTTCCTAGGAAGTGCTGTCACATTATCCTATTCCTGATGACATCATAATATGTAACAATGCTGAACTTACATAATTAATATAACACAACACAAATATCTTTTTTAGATATCATCCATACAAGGATGTGGACATGATATGTTGGCTGAATTGTAGTAAGCAGGCAAAGTGAGCCTCACATCTTCTAGAGCGAATGGAAGGTTTCGGTTTTCTCTCCACTGAGCACATTTTGGAAAAAATGGCCGCTAATAAGCATCATAACACAACCTAATGAAAACCTACAGTCCCCAGGAGTTGATCCAACTATAGCCCATATTTATAAGAAAATGACAGAGCGCAACGCTGTGCCAGAATTGGCAGCACTACGCACAGTCATTTTACAATGCATAGATGCGCCGTATTTCATTGAATACAGCGCACCCCTGTGTTGTCCCCTGCACTGGTGCTAAATTTAGCTGCCAATGCATGCATCCTTGCACCATTGTGCAAAGATGTCTGCGTTGAGGGGTGTGATTGTTTATGTGCTGGAAGGTTTCGCTTCCTGCGCATAAACAATCACTAATGGCAGTTTGGCACTTCTGTGTGTGCTGCAGAATGCAGCACACACAGAAGTGTCAAAGTATCATTTTGAAATGATTTTTTTTGTGCAGGAAGGGACACCTTCCAGCACATAAACAATCATGTCTGGCATTTTGCTCTATGTGTGCTGCAGAATGCAGCACGCTTGGAAAAAGCAAAAAACGAGGAGGAACAAAAGTATTCCTCCTCGTTGTGCCTTGCGGTGGCATTAGATTTTGGCGCTGCCTCAGGTTTACTAAAACTCGTAAATCTGAGGCAGCATCATAATGCAATGGTTGTTGCTGTGGTACACCCACAGCAACACCAATTGCATGCCCCTTCCACGCAAAGGGCTGCTTGTGAAGGGGTTGTATTTACAAGGTGGGTTTAAGCCACAAAAAGTGGCTTAACGCCACCTTGTAAATACGACACAGGGCATAGCGCCACTGGAGTGTCACGAAAAGTGACGCTCCAGTGGCGCTAGAGGCTCATAAATATGCCCCTATGTTTTTCAAAATGCCCTATGCGTGCCCCCTTATGCCAAAAAGTACCTCCATTCCCAGGGCCAGCATTCTGCCATGGCAATAGTGTACTGCTGTTGGTATCCCATATGCAAGGATTGCCTCCAGTATGCCAGTGTCAGAATTTTACTAAGGGTGCTCCTATAAGCCAAGATGCATGCCAGGTCCAATAGCAGATTTGCAAGCTCAACAATAAATTCTCACTCATGCTGTCTTACTTACTCCCACTCAGTCACTCATTAGCACTCACTTGCAATCATCCATTTTCACTCAGTCTGTTGTACTCACTCTTATCTTGATACTCATTTGCACTCTCTCACTCACTCTTAATCTCACTCATGTATACTTACTCATTTCACACCGCCACACACACATGCACACCCCCCCACACACATGCAGACACACACACACACACACATACATTCCCACATACAAACATACATGTTCACACTTACAAATGCTCTCTCACACAAACTCATGCTCTCCCACGTGCACGCACACATCATACATTTAAAGCCATTTTATTTTTCTCACCTAAGATGCCAGTGAAGGCCCCTTTCCAGATCTTGCTGCCCTATGTTCTATTACACTAACAGTGAATAATACACTTATTCACTTTTAATGTAAGAGAAATGAGCAGAAAATGAGGTTGGAACCTGACTCTGACAAGGCACACCATCCTTACCTCTGAGGCCAACTGTTGCAAAGGCAATGACAGGGGTCGTAAGGGTCCAGCCAGGGGTCCAGCTGTGAAAATTGGAGACCCCTAAATGACGACCATGCCTCAGAGTTTCTTTCAGACCAGAGTTTTCTTTGTGTGACCACATTGATCATTCTAAATTCATTGTTGTAACGTTTGATGCCTCTATCTACACACCATTATGCTGGGTAAAAAGATTCATTGACTCGATCAAAGCATCATCATGAGAAGGAATATGGCACAACAATCTTCAGCTCCCCCAGTAAGAGTTAGGTTACATGAGGGAAAGACAGGAGACTATTAATGCTGGCCTTCTTACTAGTAGTCAGGGGTTTAGCATCTAGCTCCCCTAATGTGATTAGTTTGTCTCAAGAATAGATGTAGGTGAAACTAAAAGACTAGTCTCCAGTGCGCTAAATATGCACTGCCTACTGAAAGTTATCAGTCAATCCTGCTCATTCAAATGGCTAGGAGCATCAAGTCAAATTTAAGTGACATTGTAAGTTTAATTTGGAAAGGGAGGTGTGTGGTATGTTGTTCTTTTACTTTGTTTATATATTTAGTGGTTTGTTCCTTCTAATATATGGCTCTCCGGTGTTAGGTCTGTGGTATGTTCTAGTTAGGTGTTCTGTATTAGAATGCATTTGTTCAAAAGAAACTATGATGGATGAACTGTGAGAACTGTTGCTCACAAGTGGTTGGCTTTTCTTCTGTTGGTGAAAATAAAACTTATTTGGATCAACATAACTCTTTGCAGTCCAGATTATTTGAGAAGAACTTCACAGAGATGTTTCTGGAAAGGTTATTTTAAGTGCACAGGCCTCCCTGCCTCTCCTGCTTCATAGCTGGCTGCAGTGACAATACAATGCTGTTAGGCCTATTGTGAGGAGACAAGATACAGCCTAATCAGGTACAAGTGGGGCTGTCCTCAGCTTCACCCCCTATCCTGACAGACGATGGCCCATTGAGGCCCACTAATCCCACTATTATGTGACTGTCTGGGAGGAATTCACAAAGTCTATCAGCTACACCCAGCCATGTGATCCAAGACAGGCCGGCTATAGGCACAGATCGCTAAGGGGAGGAAAATGACAACTTTCTAAAAGTGTCATTTTCAAAATTGTAATTACAAATTTGACTTTACCATTAAAGAGAGTTTATCATTACAATAACATATGCACCAAACATGAGATTGCTACCTTCTCTCATTTTGGAATGACAGCTTTTGATTGTAATGAGGAATCCCCAATATTATTCTATGGGAGGGATAGGCCTCACAGTAGTGAAAAATTACTTTGGGAGCTTTTCACTGCCAGAACATGTAAAAATTGAAAGTAAATGTCCTAATTTTTAATTACACAACACTTTTCCCTCTCTGCTACCAAGGGCCTACTTTAGCGGTGACTATTATGTAATAAAAGATGAGTTTAAGGCATGTCAAGGGTGTTTAAATACCAAGTCGAAATGGGAGTGTGACACTGCATTCGGCTGCAAAGGCATGGTTGGGCAAGTTTTAGAGGGCTAGCTAGTTGGGTGGCACAATACGTGATGCAGGTCCACTCGTAGCCTTTAATTTACAGGCTCTGGGTATATGGTATGCCATTCTGCAAGGAACTTACATGTAAATTAAATATGTCAATTGGGTATATACCAATTTGACTGTGCTTTAGGGAGAGAGCACACACACTTTAGCACTGGTAAGCTGTGGAAAAAAGCAAAGAGTTCTACGGCCATCGAAAATTAATTAAGCAAAAAATATTAAGAGGAAGGCAAAAAGTTTGGCGGTGATCCTGCAGAGAGGCCTTGTTTAAAATGAAGTTGAGACTCTGTGAGAACAATTTTTCTAAATATGGGTATAAATTTACCATTTAAAGTGTTGATTCTCCTATGTCCCAATTAAACAGACAGCAATATGTAATTTCTTCCCTTAAAATATGTTATATATTGATCTTAGAGATATTAATTAATTGAAAAAAAAATTTCCTGCATATTCATTCAAAGTGCTCTCAAATCTGGTTTATTATTGGTTTAAGATCAAATAAAACCATGTAATCTGTGTAGAGTAATGCTCTTAGATCTTAACATGTAACCTTGTAGACAAATTCCAGACATTTAGAAATTGAGGGGGTGGATCATATACAAGACATATATCGAAAAATGTAAGGGGCCTTCTTTAGGCCGTTCTTTTTCTGAATTTTTTCTGTTATACCCACATTCCCGCCCACTAACATCTTGCACCAAGTGGACTTGTGCAATGCTATAAGTAATTTTAATAAATCCAATGCCACGCCCAATGTGATCAGTTTCCTTCAAATGGTCAGCCGATCCACTTTGTCAAAACCCATTGAGAAGTCAATGAAGGCATCTATTAAAGTCTGTACAACTGTGATGTTATCTATTGCAGAGTGGTTTAGACTGAGGCCAGCCTGTTCACATGGTATAATTTCTTTAGAGGCCCCATCATGGAGTTGTTCTTATATGCAGGCTGCAAAAATCTTTCCTGATGCACCGGGGAGAGCAATCTGTTGATAGTTGGCCTTGAAAAATCGAGAGCCTTTATTATTCAGAGGAATTACAATACTCCCTTTCCACAAGAAGGGGGTTTGACCTGTTTGATAACAATATTTGAAGAGAGGAAGTAACATTTTCCCCCACTTCTCAGAATTCGTTTTGAAAACTATTATAGGTCTTGTATTCGGTCCCATTGCAGCATAAGATTGTGCACCCTTCATGTATGCTGTTATCAGTTTACTTGTGAGGGGTGTTGTAAATTCGGGTTATTTTTACTGGGAGATTTAACATCTGTTGAGTTGATGAGGATGTTTTCTCCTCATAGAGCTCAGATACATATGCACTTCATTCAGACCCTGAATGGGGACAGATAGTGGAGATTTCCTAACCCCCAATGTGAGATGCTATAAGGTTTCAGAATTGCCCTGAGTTTTTGTTTTGTGCTGTTAGCTGGAGCTCGATCCAGTTCTTAACAGTTTCCCCTCTTTTTAAGATTTGGCAAATCCTTTTTCTTTTTTATGCAATATTAATATTTCTTTTTTCCTGGAGGCAGGATAATAAATACATTCAAGTTGGATAAGTTTATTTATGGTTACTGAAATGTTCTTGTCTTGAACATGTTTTGCTTATATTCCTTTGACCTCTTGGGACAATTGATGGGATTAAAAATTTCATAGGCTATTTCCGAGATAATGTCCTCTTATAGGTGGTTATTTTATTAATCATCCTATCTCTATGTAGATTTTGGTAGTATTCTCTGAGCTCATACACTTGATTGATTGCCCTAGAGTTCCAAAATAGTTTGCTGCATGCTTGGTCCACCTTTGCTTCAACACTTTCCACCTCTTATACCTAATTTTCTGAGTGTTGTACCTGTACGGTGTCTAACATCAGTAAAGCTATGTGGTCTCTACCTTGATAGAACTGCAAGTAGCTATTACATAATTAATGATAGACACTCCTGTGATTTCTTTTCTAGTTGGAGTAGCCGGTACGTCAGCAGCCACATTGCCATTTGTTATTATCCAAATGACTTCACTGTGATATTCCCAAAATAAATTCTTGGCCTCTTCGATCTGCTTTTTGATAAGAGTGGGGAACAAGGATTCAGGTATCTGCCAGGAAACTTCTAGCACATCATTTTTACAGATAATGTAGTATTTGAGACTTTATCAATAAAATCTCCCATTAAGAGCCTGCTGACATTATTTCTATTTACTTGAATAACTTCAATGAAATCAAAGATTTGGTTTAAGGTTAATTATTGTTGTTATCCAGGAGAAAAATATATCTTGAATAATGGAAGACAGAATCTTTGATAATTGTCAGTTTTAGGATAATATATCTAGATACCTTGTACATTTTGAATGAAATGAGGAAGGATCCCAAAATCCCATAGTATTTCCATTGCTATACAATTGCTCATCCTCCTTCTTTTGCATGGCCTTTGATTACTGTCTGCACAGGAGTGTCTATTACAGAATATAACTCTATAAAAAGGTTCCTATCATGTCAAGTTTCTTGAAGGTACATTTCTGTGGGTTTTTCAATGTTACTAGTGCTCTTTTACCTGTGCAAAAGCCAGCCAGGTTCCATGGTATTAAAGATACTTTATTAGTAAAAAAGGTAATTTACATTCTGAACTTGCTTTATTTTCATTAATTACCCTTGCTACCTACAGTCAGGGATCCTTCCTAAAAGATGCCTCACAAATTTGATGCTTTCGATTGGTGATATATGTTCCATTTACATTCACTTGAATTATCACCGTAATAGGGATACCCATTGTGTTTTATACCTTCAGTGAAACGTATGAAATGGTTCACATTCCCTTTTCCTTTATCAGCTACACCATTAGAAGTACTTCTTGAAGGAGTAATATAGCGGACATCATAGCTGTTTTTGTGAAGTGTATTATGCCCCTTCATAATAACTGATTTTATCAAGTTGGACCAGAATTCAACCTTGGCTGTAAGCATTTCCTGCTTTGATGAAAAGGAATCCATTTTTATCTTTGTTGCGGAAAAGCCTTAAAATTGTGGATAAGTGCATAACAGACTAAGGATTCTCTGTGTGTTTAGGGAAATTGGTAGCAGCAGCTGACACAAACTAAAAGCGGGGGGGGCAGGTGGAGGGGATGTAGGGGCACCATGGGGGGCACATAGTGAGGGGTTAATAATAAAAAAAGCACTTACCTGGTGCTGCCTTCCACCTCACACTCCTCTGCTTCCTGGTCACACCAGTACCTGGGACAGAATCAAAGACTCCCTGTGACATCCCCATGATGCTCTCATGCTATTACCAAGCATAAGAGCAGCGCAGCGATTGGCCTGAGTGGGCTGGTTTACCACTCACTCAGGTTCAGGGAGTCTCTGCTGTTTCTCCAACCCGGCTCTCAAATACAGCTGGTTTGGAGAAACCTAACTGCGCATGTCTGTTTGGCCGAGACATGCACAGTTAAGTGCACTCCACTCACCCCTCCTCCCTCCCATTGCCCAGCCCCACCCTTCCTGAGCCTACTGGCTCAGCCAGCAGCTGAAAAATAAAATCATAGTGAAATATTGTTTTATTTTTCAGCTGCTGGCTGTGAGCCAGTGCGGAGACACTCCACCGTCATTGTGGAGGAGCCACCACTGGGAGTTGAGTAATTTAAAAATAAATCTTTGATTTCAACAAAAACAGAGAAAAGTACTATATTGTTACTTTTCATGAGAGAAATCATTGGCTCATAATTTACGTTTGCTTCTGTGGTTCCGGTTCTAGACTCCAAATTCTCCTGAAAGAAAATCATAGAATAACATTCAGGGGCTTTTCCCCCATTTGCATTAACATTAACATCAGAGATGAGAAAAGGGGCTGAATATGTCTCCATCCCCATTACTGTGGTTGTCTTGATGATAGAGAGGCTCATTTTATCTTGTGACACAGACTTTGGGCCTGATTATGACCCTGGCGGACGGCGGAGGCCGTCCGCCAAGGTACCGCCGCTGAATGACCGCACCGCGGTCAAAAGACCGCGGCGGCCATTTAGACATTTCCTCTGGGCCGGCGGGCGCTCTCCAAAAGAGCGCCCGCCGGCCCAGAGGAAATGCCCCTGCAACGAGGACGCCGGCTCAGAATTGAGCCGGCGGAGTTGCAGGGGTGCGACGGGTGCAGTTGCACCCATCGCGTATTTCAGTGTCTGCTTAGCAGACACTGAAATACTTTGCGGGGCCCTCTTACGGGGGCCCCTGCCGTGCCCATGCCATTGGCATGGGCACGGCAGGGGCCCCCAGGGGCCCCGCGGCACCCCCTACCGCCATCCTGTTCCTGGCGGGCGAACCGCCAGGAACAGGGTGGCGGTAGGGGGTGTCAGAATCCCGCATGGCGGCGCAGCAAGCTGCGCCGCCATGGGGGATTGTAAGGGCAGCGGTAAACCGGCGGGAGACCGGCGGTTTGCCTCTTCTGACCGCGGCCGAACCGCCGCGGTCAGAATGCCCTGCGGGGCACCGCCGGCCTGTCGGCGGTGCTCCCGCCGACCCTGGCCCCGGCGGTCTTAGACCGCCGGGGTCAGAATGACCCCCTTTGTCTCAAATGTGATCCAGTTTGGCCATTTTTTCTTAGATTTTGTGATTTTTATTTTCCAGTTTCCACCTGTTCAAGGTTGTATGCCTTGTTGATTATTTTCTTTCACTGTTGTTCCATCTATGTTTACTTCACCTATTCTATTATTTGTCTTCTTTCGTTTTTTTGAAGATTGAGTAACAAGGAGGGGAAGGTTGTACTGAGGCCTGTTGATGTTCCTCAGTGCCTTCAGAGAACAATTTGTTTAGCGAGAATACAGTTCCTGACTCTTTCGGCTTTTTAATGCCAGTATTCTTTTGATTATTTTCTGCTTCCATTGCCTATATTTGTTGAAGTCCTTGAACTTCTGGTTTGGGATTATTTTTCTTAGTGAGAGATTTCAGTATTGCAGTTAGAATTTCCAGGTTATGGTCTGAGTCGCTTGTGGTTTTTTCAAGAAGGGAGAGCATTGATTCTAAAATTCCATGTATCACTTGTAATACTTTGGAAGCATGCACATAATCTTCTGGTGGATGAAAGGAGTTGTGCAATATTAATTCAGTTGAACCAGACAGATCAATATTATCAGCAGGCCCTTCACTCAGTGTCCCATTAAAAAGTCTTAATATTTCCTTTGGTGAAATACTGGCAAAAAATTGTCAAACCCAATCAAATATGGACAAGATGTCTATAATTATGTAAAAATAAATATCTGCCTAAAGTTTCTCTACCTTGTGTCCAAGTTCACCGCCTCCATCCACAGGGTATATTCTAGGGCCCAGGCTTTGTTTTCATTTTCCATTTCCATTTTAGCTTGACATCTTTTTCTAATGGTGAGTTTTTACAATTTTTTCACTAACACAAGAATGTGCTGCTTACACATTTATTCTTGGCAAGCATTGTCGTCCTGTAGTCAACACATTTAGTTTGAGAGTCATACAATTAGAATGTGATGCCCTTGTTTTCTTCTTCTAGGCTTGTTGGAGATGGCTTGTTTATGCTAGACAAACCAAAGTAGCTGCTCTGCAACTCTTTCACAGTGCGATGAGAACTGTGTTTTATCATAAAACAACATTTGTGCTTGGTTCGGTGAGAGGAGCACTTCATGCTGAGATTATCATGAAACTGCTGTGAACTGTGACTGAAATGCAGCCCTTCTGACTCCGATCTTCATCCTGCAATGGAAGATAGCCTGTAAACTTTGACCGGCTTCTTGACAGCTAAGACAAAGGTCTGGGGGTTAGACTATCCCAATTGATCTGACAGAAGTTACTCCTGCTATGCTTTCTTTGGTACAGGTGCTGAAGACAGATAAGAGTACTTTAACATTAGTCACAATTAACATGTTTGAATTGTTTGTATTTTTCCTCTTTCAAATAATGCTGATTATAGTAATGTGTTTCATTTGTCTAATGATCACAGCTCACGTTTTCTTCACAAGAATACAAACGTTTCAATAGATGTTTTGAGAATGCATTTTCATAACTTTCTTTTATGTATACCTTGGGCATGCTAAAGTAACAAATGAAAAATGTTAGATCTATTTTGATGAATTCGTTGGGAATCAGAGTGGTCATGTTCAAGTTTACCAATAAAATCAATTAACCTGGTCAGGTTAGGAGGTTGTATGTTGTACTAGAGCTAGCCAAAACAAACCACTATTTACTGATGATATATGTAGACTGTTTCTGTATTATGAAGTTCTTATTGACATAAACAGAGTCCTAGTAAACCCATATCATTCTTGGCCTTACTTAACAGTTAGATGTCAATAAAAACGTCAGTAAAAACACCAGTCACACAAGGGATAACATCCTCCAGAAGAGACTTATTTTTCCACTCTAATAGGGAAATACATCCATAATCACATCCAAGGAGCTTCCTAGCACACACTAGGTCCACTGGTGGAGTTTTAGTGGGTAGACCTGACCCAGGTCCTCAAGGCTGGGCCCCACTACACCACAGCCTGAGTCACAATTAGAGGCCAAGAGCACTCTGTTGAAATGGCAGTCGGCTAATCTATGGGGGGAGGTGAGATCTAATATAAGAGACTACAGCACAGCTAGTCTCTCTCACCTCATTTTGGCAAAAAAATAAATAACTGCCTGCCAGGAGTCCGGAGATGAAAGAGGATGCTAGGATGCCACCTTCAGAAACACCACTAACTCCCCCGAATAACAAAACTCCTCTCCTGCAACATCAGAGGCAGTGGCAGCTGAGTCAGAAGCAAGATCTCACAGAGCATACATGGCATGCTCTAAAGCAGCACTTCCTGTGGGCAGGCACAAGCACAGTCTGAAACAACAAGGGCAAAGGTAATGTGCCAGCACATGCAAATAGAATATGTGTATGCACATGACTGTACGTATTAGCACATTAAAGCTTCCTTGACCTCATTGTGAATCTCATTGATTCTCTTCCCTAAAGAATACTATATTATTCTTATTATTCTTAAGAGTTCTGTACTCTGTAATTACTATCTGACCTTCCCCACTTTTGAGCTATCATAAAACAAGAGCTAAAAGGTACTAGCTCTGATGATAAATGTAAAGGGGTTAATCATTTGCTTAAAAGATCAGACAAGCAAGTAGTTCTTGTAGCATGACCAAATGTCACTCCAATAATCTAAAAGGCACTTAATAATACATATAAAATAACTTCAGAAATGGTTCCAAGGGCTGGAAATGATCATGTAAAATAATTATAATTTCTGCAGCGGCAGGAGACCAAACATGCACAGCAACAGATGTCCTCAGATCAGACAGAAATACATATGCATCATGTTAGGAAGATAGCGAAAACTTAGATAGAAAGCTTAAATCTTAGTCAGAGAGGCCCTTAAGGAGAAACTAAAACAATTAGGAAGTTGGTGCACAAGGGCAGGAAGGAAAACAAGATATCTCTCTGGGAAAATATCACCAACAGGGTGAATATGGAAGTCTTTGAAAGAACAGATTATTATTTTACTCTATCAATACGTTGATTGTTAAAAAGGACGCAAAGCAATATTATAATGTGCATTTGTGTTCCACTTTCTAAAGAGGCATACACGTACTGTATACAGAACAAAAACATGTTAAAATTGAGTGACAGTAGCAATGCAAAATTGTGCACATTAAAAAGACATTGAAGCCTGGGTTTATACCCTGTTTGTGCCTAATTTGCATATATTTTTTTTACTCAAATATGGCACAAACCCAACTCCATATTTATACTTTAGTGCTAGACTTGTCTAGTGCCAACTTTTTGGAGTTAAATTCATTTTTTGCTTGCGGGAAACTACCTTACGTCAATGAGATGCAAGGTAGGCGTTCTTGTGCAAAAAAGTAAGACATGGCCATAGCGCCATATTTATCCCTGCGTGCTAAAATCAAGCACGGTGAAGGGGGCCTTAAATAATGGCTCTAAGCCTGCTTAGCGTCATTATTTAATGACTGGGTCAGGGCAGGCGTTAGGGGACCTGTGGGCCTATTTCCATGGTCAGAGGTCATGGAATGGGCCCACAGGTGCCCTTTCCTAGCCTAAGGGTCACCCCCACCTACACCAGGGAGACACCAGAGGACGGGGATACCCCCATCCCAGGTAAGTTAGGTAAGTACAGGTGGGTATTTTATTTATTTTTTAAAGTGTCATTGGGCGCCTACCATGGGCCCCCCTACATGGCACTGGAACCAATGGTCATGCCCAGGGGACATACGTCCCCTGGGCATGCCCATTGGGGTGGTAAGCATGACTTCTGTCTTTACTAAGACAGGAGTCATGTCTAAGGGGGTTGTGCGTCAAAGGATGATGCTAGTCTGGTAAGAGGCATATTTATGCCTCTTACCAGACTAGCATCATCCTTTGACACACAACCTGCTGTTCCCCCTACACCTCCCCCACCCGGCTAGCATCCTTTTTCATGACGCTAGCCGGGCCTTACCCCCCACTACCTTCATACCATAAATATGATGACCGGCTGGCGTCTTGGGATGGCGCTAGCCTGCAGTATACTTTTTCACGCAAAACTGCATTAGTGCAGTTTTGCGTGAAAAAGTATAAATCAGGGCCTAAATGCTAGTGAAACACTGATGGAATACACTGATATGGACGGACTTCTTGAGAGAAAGGAGGCTGAAAGACTTTTAATCTTCAGTTGGAGAGAGTTTTCTTCTGAGCCCAAATTGATCTACAGAAATGTTTAGAACGTTAGGAATGTATTTTAAAGATTTTTATATGGATTCCCTTGTAGGTAAAGCTGAATGTGAGATGTGCATTATTGGGATGCCAGTAACCCTGTTTGAGTATTGAGGATAACTGATCATACTTCCTTACAGAAGAAATGTTGCTGTTCAATGGAGAACAACCTTTTTAAGGGTGAGATATGACTGTGATACTCTCACCAGAATTGCATTGTCGAAGTCTAGTTGCAGGTTGGACAGCTTGTTCAGCTTGGTAGAATTTTAACTTGATTTTCTCCAGAGAATGAAGGTGGAAATTTGCCGACTGCGCAACTACTTTCCTTGAGGGATTAGCATCAAAATTTCAGTATGCATCTACTGAAGACGTTTCCAGAAGTAGGATCAAAGGAGAAGGATGACCTTATAGAGGTTTTTAGGAATAAATGTGTGTAAACACATAACCCGTCATTATGACCCTGTCGGTCGGACTGCCACCATGGTGGTTGCGCCACGGTCGGACCGCCAGCTCCACCTCTTCTCCTCCACCAGAGGGCTGGCAGTGCTGGGGGTCCTTTTCCGCCAGGGCAGCCCTGCAAGCAGCACTGCCCTGGGGATTACGAGTCCCTTCTCTGCCAGCTTTTACATGGTGGTAGGACTTGGCATGGGCAGTGCAGTGGTCCCCAGGGCCAGCCCCGTTGCGCTTTTTTTCACTCTCTGCTTTGCAGACAGTGAAAAGCGTGACTGGTGCTGTTGCACCCTATGCACTGCAACAATGCTGCTGGCTCTATTTTGAGGTCAATGTTGTGCCCTGTTTCCTGCTGACCCAGTGGGAAACTCTTAATAGGGGCTGCGGAAAGGGGACCGCACTGGTGTTAACCTGACTGTGGGACTTTGGCAGATGGCATTTTCCATCTGTCGAAGTCTTAATGAGGGGCGTAGTGCTGAAGGAAAATTGTTGAACCCCCAAAGAACAAGCTTAGTAGTTAAAGGTTAAACAGGGTTTGCACAAGTGTAAACACCTCATGGACTTCACATGGCACCTTCTACGTTCCAAAGGTGCAGTCACTCATTTTTACTAACCAAACCAGAATGAATTAAAAAAAAGAAGTCTGGGTGATTTTCAAGAGTTCTGGGCATCATGCATTTGACAATTGTATTTATTTTTTTATTTTTTTATTAAACAGGTGATGGCGGCATTCAAACTGCCTTTTCCACACAGAAATACAAATGTAAATACGAATTAAACACAGAAAATGGAAAAATCGTTATGATTTAATTCTTCCCTGTTATGCTGGAAAGCTCAAAGGGAAGAATGTCTAAATCTTGGTACTTTGCACTGAGAGTCGCTCGGACTTCCATTTTTAGACCGAGCGTAGCAGCGTGCAAGCGCTGCTTTTCTCATTGTCTTGTTTTTTATCTTTAGACTTAAGCCCTTCGGTGCCGGGCCTTTTCCCCCTCCAGTGCTGAGCCTTTTTTTTGGCCATTTGGGGCAGTTCGCACTTAGGCCCTCATAACTTTTTGTTCACATAAGCTACCCATGCCAAATTTGCGTCCTTTTTTTCCAACATCCTAGGGATTCTAGAGGTACCCAGACTTTGTGGGTTCCCCCTGAAGGAGACCAAGAAATTAGCCAAAATACAGTGAAAATTTTGTTTAAGGGCTGCAGAGGCAGCTCGTGGTTTTTTCCCTGAAAATGGCATCAACAAAGGGTTTGCGGTGGCAAGTTTACCATCATCCCAGCTTTCAGGAACAGGCAGACTTGAATTGGAAAACCCAATTTTTCAATACAATTTTGACATTTTACTGGGACATACCCCATTTTTACTATTTTTTGTGCTTTCAGCCTCCTTCCAGTTAGTGACCACAATGGGTGAGAAACCAATGCTGGATCCCAGAAGGCTAAACATTTCTGAAAAGTAGACAAAATTCTGAATTCAACAAGGGCTCATTTGTGTAGATCCTACAAGTGTTTCCTACAGAAAATAACAGCTGAAATAAAAAAAACATTGAAATTGAGGTAAAAAAACAGCCATTTTTCTCCACGTTATACTCTGTAACTTTTTCCTGTGATGTCAGATTTTTTAAAGCAATATACCGTTACGTCAGCTGGACTCTTCTGGTTGTGGGGATATATAGGGCTTGTAGGTTCATCAAGATCTCTAGGTACCCAGAGCCAATAAATGAGCTGCACCTTGCAATGGGTTTTTATTATATACCGGGTATACTGCAATTCATTTGCTGAAATATAAAAAGTGAAAAATAGGTATCAAGAAAACCTTTGTATTTCCGAAATGACCACAAGATAAGGTGTTGAGAAGCAGTGGTTATTTGCACATCTCTGAATTCTGGGGTGCCCATACTAGCATGTGAATTACAGGGCATTTCTCAAATAGACGTCTTTTTTACACACTGCCTTACATTTGGAAGGAAAAAATGTAGAGAAAGACAAGGGGCAATAACACTTGTTTTGCTATTCTGTGTTCCCCCAAGTCTCCTGATAAAAATGGTACCTCACTTGTGGGCCTAGCGCCCACGAAAGGAAATGGCCCAAAACACAACTCGGACACATCACATTTTTTCACAGAAAACAGAGGTGTTTTTTACAAAGTGCCTACCTGTGAATTTTGGCCTCTAGCTCAGCTGGCACTTGGGAAAACCTAGCAAACCAGCGCATTTTTGAAAACTAGACACCTAGAGGAATCCAAGATGGGGGTGACTTGTGGGGCTCTGACCAGGTTCTGTTACCCAGAATCCTTTGCAAACCTCAAAATTTGGCCAAAAAACACTTTTTCCTCTCATTTCTGTGACAGAAAGTTCTGGAATCTGAGAGGAGCCACAAATTTCCTTCCACCCAGCGCTCCCCCAAGTCTCCGGATAAAAATGGTACCTTACTTGTGTGGGTAGGCCTAGCGCCCACAAAAGGAAATGCCCCAAAACACTATATGGAGACATCAAAATGATCAAATACAAAACTACCTGTATTTGCAGGGGGGCACCTGTGTTTTTGGTCCTGGGCTCAGCAGCCTTCTAGGGAAACCTACCAAACCCAGATATTTCTGAAAACTAGACACCCGAGGGAAAAATGTGTGATTTCCAGCAAAGTTGGAGGTTTGCAGGGGATTGTGGATACAGAAATGGTGCGGTGCATGTGAAACACACCACCCTGGAATCACCCAGATGTTTAGTTTTCAGATGTGTCTAGGTCTTGTGGATTTTTCTACATGGCAGTGTCCCAAAGTCCATAAAGTGCAGCCCTTACCATTCCAAGTGGGGCGATTTTGAGAGTAAGCCAAGTTCTCATAGCCCAAATGTAAAACTAAAACCCAATATAATCAAATGTTTTCTTGCTTGCTGTGGGATAAGACGTTTTAGAGTGCGGGGGAGAGCTGAAAGACTGTTACCCCCTTCAGTTGAGGTGGGGGCGTAACCAGGCCCATACCGGTTGGTAGCCACCACCCCAATATATATATATTTTTTTTAAATTCCTGGCATCTAGTAGACTTTCCGGGGTGTGGATCAGGGGTATTTGCCCCATCTGCCCACTGGTGGGCAGAACAACTTTGGCCCCATTTATTTGGGGTAGGGGTATGGCCATACCCCCACCCTCTTATTTTTGAAAAAAAAACTTCCCTGGCCTCAGGTGGGCTTTCTGCCCCCCCCCCCCTTGGGGGCAGATGGGCCTTCCAAAAATAGGCCCATCTGCCCCCAACGGGGGGCAGATATGGCCAACAGTAATGTGCCCCCATGGGGAGTGACCCTTACCCAAGGGGTTGCCCCCCTAAAGAAAACACACATATACACACACACCAATCCCTGGTGCCTAAGTGGTTTCTGCCCCCATGGGGGCAGATTGGCCTAACAAAAATCAGCAAATGGTCTAAATACAATTTGCCCCCCAGGGGAGCGACCCTTGCCTAATGGGCCACTCCCCATCTCTAAAAAAACTAACAAACAAAAAAAAACACAAAACAAAAATTAGCCCTGGCGCCTAGTGGTTTCTGCCCCCCCGGGTGCAGATCGGCCTAATAACAATAGGCCGTTCTGCTCCCAGGGGGGGAAGGAATGGCCTAAAATAAGTTTGCCCCCCAACCCCCACGGGGAGCGACCCTTGCCTACGGTGTCGCTCCCCCGCTGTTGCTCCCCCGCCCCCCAACCTCTCCAGGGAGTGACCCTTGCCTACGGTGTCGCTCCCCTTGCGTGACATTGGCGCAAAAAAAAAGATCCCTGGTGCCTAGTTGTTTTTTCGCCCCTTGGGGGCAGATTGACCTAAACTCAGCTGATCTGCCCCCAAGGGGGGCAGAAATGGTCTAAATACAATTTGCCCCCCAGGGGAGCAACCCTTGCCTAATGGGTTGCTCCCCATCTCTAAAAAAACAAACAAAGAAAAAAGAAACACAAAAAAAAAATTAGCCCTGGCGCCTAGAGGTTTTTGCCTCCCCTTGGGGGCAGATCGGCCTAATAACAATAGGCCGATCTTCCCCCAGGGGGGGAAGATATGGGCTAAAATAAATTTGCTCCCCCGCCCCCCCAACCCCTCCAGGGAGTGACCCTTGCCTACGGGGTCATTCCCCTTGCGTGACATTGGCGCAAAAAAAAAGATCCCTGGTGCCTTGTTGTTTCTGCCCCCCTTGTGGGCAGATTGACCTAAAATCGGAAGATCGGTCTAAATACAATTTGCCCTTCAGGGGAGCGACCCTTGCCTAAGGGGTCACTCCCGATCTGTAAAATAACAACAACAAAAAAATCCCTGGTGCCTAGTGGTTTCGGCCTAATTAAAATAGGCTGATCTGCCGTAAAATAAATTAGCCCCCGAGGGGAGCAACCCTTGCCTAAGGGGTTGCTCCCCTTGCGTGAAATTCACGAAAAAAAACAAAACTCCCTGGTGTCTAGTGGTTTCTGTCCCCCTTGGGGGCAGATTGGCCTCATAAAAATAGGACAATCTGCCCCCAAGGGGGCAGAAATGGCCTAAATATAATTGCCCCCTATGGGAGCGACCCTTGCCTAAGGGGTCGCTCCCCACCTCTAAAAACAAAAACAAATTATCCCTGGTGCCTAGAGGTTTCTGCCCTCCCCCCCCCCGGGGCAGATTGGCCCAATAATAGGCCGATGTGCCCCTGGGGGGGGCAGAAAAGGCCTTAAAAAAATGCCCCCCCCCTGGGAGCGACCGTTGCCCAAGGGGTCGCTCCCCTCATGCCAGTTTCCTTTTGGAAAATAAATCCCTGGTGTCTAGTGGGCATTTCAAAAGCCGGATTGCTTTACAATCCGGCTTTTGAAATGTTCAAAGAGACTTCAAAGGGAAGGAAATTAATTTCCTTCCCTTTGAAGCCTCTCCGGCCTCCTCCACGTGATCGGGAGAGTAATGCAAAGCATTTCTCTTCCGATCGCATGGGAGGAGGCATCTGTGACAATCAGCGTGTGATCGCGCGCTGTCATCACGGGGGGGCAGGGGAGGTTGGGGGTGGAAGGGGAAGGGCTTCCCCTTCCATCCCTGCTAGCCCTCCCTCTGGGCTCTGTGCCCAGGACGTAATGGTTACGTCCTGGGCACCCGAACACTGTGCCTCAGGACGTAACCATTACGTCCTGGGCAAAGAAGGGGTTAAACCACACCCTCCTCACGCCCATAACTTTCATTAGTTCCTTGACTTGCCTTGCAATAATCCCTTGATGTCATTGGTGAATGCTTTATGTTTGTCCCACCTTGGGGTGGTTTTGTTACCACCTAGCAGACTGTCCGTGTTACATGGATAATTTCACCATTGCCGATACCCTTCATGTTGAGGAACAACTTTTTAATGTCAAGCAAGCAAAGCGTTTTGTACCTGTTGTAATCTCTCTGTGGGCTTTTAACCATGCCCATCAGTTTGGTTGGTTCGCGGGCTTGCCTTTTTTTAAATTCACTTGATTTCATTATTGAAAGGCACGCATACGTCATGACTTTTCCATTGTTTAGCCCTCCTCGAGCGCACCGACCAACTACTGAAAACATACAGGGCTAGATGTTTTCCGTATGGGTTCTGGACTACTTTTTCTTTTTATTTCGTAGGCAGCGCGATCTCGCTAGCAATAGCATGCACTTTGCATGACATCGACACTGTTACATGGATAATTGCACTTTTGCCAGTTATATGGATAATTGCACTTTTGTCAATACGTTTGACTGCAAGAGAACATCTGTTTCCTTTTGTGTGTCTGCTTCACAATCATGGTGGCTGTCAGCTCACTTATGTGAAACTGTTTTTCTCATTTTCAGTTTATGCTGCAAGAAAAGTCCAGTTAGCAGTTTACAACGCTAATAACTCTAATTCGAGTAAACGCGGGACCCATTGCATTGCAAATGCTGGTTTGTTTTACGGCGGGAGATAACTGAGTTTGCATGAACTCGTGCCGGAGGGCTTCTCTGTCTTTTCTAGAAAACACCTCATTGCCAACAGAAAGACCCATGTGTGGGAGAGGAATGCAGCTATTGAAACAATAAATTTTCACTTCCGGCTACTGGGAGACAGCCGTACCTCATGAACCCACCTTCAGGTTCCTGCAATGCATCACCCGAGCTTAGTTCTCGCTTCTTTGTCTGTATGTTTCCAAACTTCCTTTGTTTGGAGCACTTTTTACAAATCTCTCCGCCCAATGTTGGATCTTTGGTGCATGGATGGAGAACCCAGTCTTCATTTTTTTTCTTTTTTTCTTTCTTGGATGTTTTCTAGTTAGAGGGATGGTGCCCTGGCTCCTGTTGTGACATTTCCCATCTGAGGTGGTTAATTTCTTGGCTATGTATGTGAGAATGCGGCGTCTGATGGCCTGGACGTGATCCAATTGGTCTTGAAAATGATGCAGGCCTAGAGGTGAAGCCTCTGCGCTTCCTTTGGTATGCACCTGTTCTGTTGAGCTTCTTCATGCCTTTGAGACGTGCTGTTTATTACGCAATGTGCTGTTGTAACTTGTACAGACCTATGTCTAGTATCCCCCCATAGCTCTAGATCTGAAGTAGTTTTGCTGAGAGAAATGCAGATAAAACACGTGAGCCATCATGAGTTTCTTCTTTTCATTATTCTTTATGCCATTGCCATTGCTACAGCTAGATCTATGTACGATTCTCATTAGGAAACTACTGGAGCCTTCCTTATATTCCAACCTGTGCATTTCCTGATGCATTTATTAAATATTTGTCATCTCTAGTGGTCGAATTAATATATACACTCAGCTCATAAACCTTTACGCCCTTTGAAAATTGTGGGCAACATGTCTGAAAGCTTGGAGTCAGTGAGATGTGCCTGTTCCAAGATCATTAGTTTACTATGAATTATCATGATGGTGTGTCTCTTTGCTTTTCCCTTGGCTGAAGTGATGTTTGTGAGGTTCAGAAGCATGTCTGTTATTCTATAGTGAAACTGGATGTAATTTTACTGAGTCACTATCACAGATCTAAAAAGAAAAAGAATTCAGTGAGCACCATCAAAAATTGTGTCAGGTGCAATTTGTTCTTGCATCCAGAAAATTCTAGAAGCACAAAATCATCCATAAAATCCTTGTTTTCGTTTTTATTTCCTTGAATATGTATTTGGTTATTTGCAGCAATACTGACCATTGCATTATGGTTATTTTAGAGTGCTGTGAAAATTGACAAAGCTTGGGCAAAGAAGAGTTTAAGGGAAGTTAGGGTTCAGTCGGGTGCAAGGTGGGTGTCATGTGTGCAATATTCTTTATGTGAAGCACTGATCTGAAGTTGGAGCTCAACAAATCTGTTTCCTGAAGCAAATCTGGTTTGGGTCTGACCCCAGGCATGAAGATTTTTAAGTATACAATAAAATGGGATACATGGTGGAGTTTGTCTACTATGAGATGGCCAAACTTTACCACAGTGATGGTAAACCTCGTAGATAGCATTATCAAGCAGAGGAAAATCTTGAACCTGAACAAGGTTATAGGATTTAGTGCTGCATGGTTTCCTGTGGGGGAAATCCTGACTTAAAAACTGGATATACTTTATCATGTAAGTTGTTACAAAGCCAAACACCTTCGTCTTATATATTTACACATATCCCTGCTTATGATGCAGCAACATGGTCGACCTGTAGGACTGGATAGTGTGGAAAACTACATGACTTTGGTGCTCCTATACAGTGAGCCAATAAATAAAATGGCATTATAATGGTGGTTTACATTCAGCACATTGCGTAATGCACATCACAGAAGTGCTTTACAAAGTGGGACTAGTGGAAAAATGCGTACCAGCGGCACCAATATACAAGGAGGGAAGCGTTGAAAGTTATATGAAAGTAGAGCCTTGCACACAAGACACTGTGGAAACGAGCATGACAAATATGTCACGCACACAAACACCCACCCAACCAACAGCAGTGTAGAAACTCCTGTGCCTTGGCTGTTTTACGTATATAGCAGGGTGTAAACCACATGACACTAATCTTTAATTGAAAGAGGGTGTGGGAACACATCTAGTACAACTTTGCAACCATGGCAGCGTGGAAATATTCAATACAATGGTGCTCGTTTTTTTCAAATGGACAATTGTTCCTGGGAATTGTGGAAGACCTTGAGGAATTGGAATAATTAGCTTCCCTTCAGAACTGCCTGCAAAAATAGACAGCTTTTACATAAATATATATGAAAAATTATGTTGGCCAATTCGTTATTCACAAAAATATTCTGGGGGGTGACCGCCATATACTCCTTGGAGAGAGGGTCAGACCAGTTTGCTCTAGGCCAACCAAGAGCTGATGAGCTTACATTTATTCATACGCCTCAGTAAGGTGGCTGGATAGAGCAGGGTGTGCGCACGCTGAAGATTTAGACTGATTCTTATGTTGGTAAGACCTTTGCTGTAAAGAAGCGGTTCTTAACAAGTGATCAGAGGAATCCTGGGATCATGGAGGCCTACTCAGGGGATTCGCTTCTGGTTTACCAAATTAAATAATATTAAAATTAATACATTTACATTTATAAAGTATATACAAATAAAAAAGCAACTTTGAAAACTTGAAAAATGTTCTGTATTGGATTGTAAGTTAAACAAATTAAACAAAAAGATTCAACATTTGAGCATTTGTTTGGTGTATACCAGTTGCTGTATTTTTGTGAATAGTTTTGTGGTTCAAATCATGAACATTTCTTAGGCTGGGGGTTGCTGCCTTCCAATACTGGGTCTGTGGAGGTCCTTGCATTTCAGTAAAGATTCAGTGGGGTTCAATAGATGTCAAAAGGTTAAGAGCTGCTGCTGTAGAATAGAAAGTGAATATTTATTGAAGGTGTTGCACCTAGCCCTTTTTGCAGGATCATCCCCAAACATTTTGCCTTCTTCCTCCTATTTTTAGGCTCAGTGTGCAAGCAATTTGACCTGTTGTATGTATTGCAGGCTTTTCATCACGCCCATCTCATGCCCATCGCTTTCATTTGTTGCCCGGCTTGCCTTTCAAAAATAACTTCATGTAATTGGTAAATGCTTTACGTTTGTCCTGCCTTGTGGCTGTTTTTGTCACGCCTTCCAGACTGCCCCTGTTACATGGATTATTGCACGATTGCCGATAGACTTCAGCATGGGCAAACTAATTGTTTTTTTTTGTCCCCCACCTTCGTGCTGCATGGTGGCCATGGTGCTCACAGCGCAAATATGCACAATAGCGTGAACTAAATCGACGGTATTGGAGCACTGGTCATATTGTTTACAGTTACCTAATCAGAGTAATTTCTTGTATCTCTCCCCTTAAAACACTTGAAATTGGTAAATGCTTCATGTAAAACAGAAATCCTCAAAGCGAAAGTGGCTCTCCCTGCACAGTGGGACAGCCAATACTACAATATTCACTGCACTTGGGAAAATCACCCCAAAATGCTTTGCAGGCCATTGCTTTTACAAAACATTTTTGCTCATAACTCAGCCTGTTAGTCCTAGGACAATGGGACCACCTTCAGAACACAGGTTCTGTCTACATCATGGGTACTCACAAACATTTTCCCAGGAGCTACATAGTTTGATATGTGATGTGACAAGATCCGCATTGATGTCGGCAGGGTGGTGGTCTTTGGTCAGGTGGGTATAGGGGAGATAAAGCATATACATCTGGTGGTTAAATTGCAACATGTGAAACCAGAAAACCTGTTTTCAATCCCAGCTTCCTCACTGTACCAAGTTGCGTGATCCTAGACAATTGTTTTATTATACTTTCCCACTTTTTTAAAATTATCACATAAAAAGAGGACCTTGAAAATACTTTACTTTAGGATGTACGCTGTGCAAAACCTTCTACTGTGTTTGATTTAATAAACCGAAATGGTGTTCATGAATAATAGGACCCAGACCACCCTAAGAGTGCACATAACAACTGAAGTGCCTCTTAGTTCACTATTAGCAATGTTTCCTGTGTGCGTGAAAGTATGAGTGTTTCTAAATTCATGTGTGAACACTAGTACTTAAAAATACGTATCAATGAACTGATATAATCTGATGTACTAAGGTTAAATGGTTCTGCATGTTAATGAAGTACACTTTTTGAATTTTGAAGAGACCTTATCATATTTGTACACTTTTGTTGCAAGGTATTGAAAATATAGATGTTCCGAAAGTTATTTGGTGCCGGACAATCTAGTTACTTCTTTTCTTTGACTTAAATTAACCTTTAAATAAAGACTTGCCTGTTTATTTCATAATGCTGAGTTGAGTGAACAGCTGCCCAGTGCTGCTGTTGATCAGATAGCTGTCATGATGGACGCATGTGGCCCCCGGGCTGTACTTTGAGTATCACCGGTCTATATCATCTCTGGGTCCCCACACTAGGTTAGTGGGGACCCTCAAAAAATAACCCCTCCCACCATTCACTGTCTTTTAAGAGTTCTCAACTTTTGTTTTACAGCTGGGCGAAGTTTTATTTTAAAGGTCTTGTTTGTAATATAATTGCAGTTCGCCCTAAAATGCCCTCTAAGAGCTAAATATATGGTTACAATGCATTCCTTTCTCCTGTTTGCTTCATGGGGTTATGCCCTCTATGGGCTAACAATAAGGTTACATGACCATGGGCCAGATGCACGAAAGGAACTCACTCATTCTGTGTCTATGGGAAAAAGTGTTTGCACATATGGCCCCATGCTTCTTACAAATGATATTTTTGTTATGGTGCCCTCTAGGAGTTGTTCTGACATTACAGTCTAATGCCAAAAGTTTATTTCTGATATAGGTTTATATGATATTTGTATATGTTTTAATAATCTCTCCTTATTCCAATTGTGACCATGATTCAGGACAACTTAACATCCTTATTACACAATGACTGTTTGAACACTCTTGATATGTTTGGGGGACCCTTCTAGTTCATTTCTCCTCTATGGCTGTTTGTGTCTTTTTTTGGGGTAATTGTGTCAGCCAGCCAGCAACTCTGTTGGTGGGATGGTAAAAGTGGTATTCTATTGAAATTAGCATGGCAGATTTAAATTAGGATGCTAAGTGGCAACATTTTCATTTTTTGCTGCAGATAGAAGAAGAAGGTAAATGGAAGAGGTTTAGATATATGCAGGGCCACTGGAAATATATGGCAGGAAAAATTAAAATTATGAGGCAGGTTGACCAGTTTATGTGGCAAGAAAAGTGCAGTTATGAATTTACAATGCCAATAGCTCTAGCTCAAGGAAGTGTGATACCTATTACATTACAAATGCTTGTTTGCAATCTTCATTCCCCACCCTTTATAACTCTTATCCCATGCACAACCTCCTGGGGCCTCACCTGCTTGGATCTCGTGGATCCCCAACTCTACCTGGTTATCAGCACTCTGTTAATCTGCCAGGCCCTCCACTCCTCTCCACCCAGAGTCTCCCCCTGCACCTATCAACCAGTGTCATCACTTTTAGACCCAGCTGAACTTGGGATATTTCTTTCAAAAACAGCCCGCGCCCCCTCAATGGATGTAAATACATTAAATTGCCCTTTATATAACATTTTCAATTTTGCAGGTTGAATAACCGTTGCCTGGGCTCCTGCCAGGTGAAAGGGAGGCAGCAGTCATATTAGAAAATATTTTTAATGAAAAGTCCTTATTTATATCAAACCACTTGTCATATATACCACTAATGAGAATCATTTCTTTAACTCTTGAGTCTTCAAAGTTCACCATCACTCTGGAGAGAAATGTAGTTTTTGTTGGGAGACAGAAAGGGACTCAGTGTGCACCCACTATAGCTAAGTCCTGGTCGAATTCTGGAAGAACATATTGTTTAATGAAATCATTCATAGATTCAATAGCACTAGCTGTATCCTTTCTCAGTTTCAAATTTTCCTGTAATGTTTAAATTGGCTCTGTTGGAATGATTCTCAAGCTTCTCCTACCCGTCCCGAAGTGATTGTAGCTCTCTTTCATGCTTATCTACCAGCCCAGAAGTTTCAGCTGGCTTATCTTCACAGTTAGAAAGCTGATGTTCCCTTTCCTCAACTCTATCTAATATTTGAGTGATTTTCTCATCCAGCTTGCTCAGGCAGTCAGATATTTGCTAATCAGAACTTCAATGTGATTTTTTGATTCCTTTTAGCTCCCTTAGTATTTCCCCAAAGATTTTTCATAGGAGGGCTCGTCACTCACACTGACATTTTCTGACATTTTAGCTTGTAACACTTCAATAGCATGAGTTTCTTTTGATGGCCCTGTGAGTTGTTCAGTGTGTCTTGTGAGGGCTGGTTTATGCTGGCTGCATTTGTGAGGGAACCTGTCCATGCCCCTCCACAGAGGTAAATTTGGAAGGTTTGCTCTGCGTTTCTTCTACAAGACTTGTATTTGGTCTGGTATTAAGAGGGAATAGTTCAGTGGACTTAGTAGTTGATGGATTCCGAGCATTCTGAGACAGAAATGGCTGTGACATTGTACTGGTGTGAGCTTCAGCTTCCATGTCTTTGGGGAAGGTGCTTCCCTGTACGCTTGCTGGCTCTCATTCTGCGCTGCCTGAGCTGATCCAAGAAAGAGTTAATTTCTCTGAATGTGTGGGTCATCAGTTACATCACTGATATTGATGTCTACTGTCACAAGCTCATTTAAAGCCACAGGCATCTCCAGTCTTTCATGCAGAGCTATAGCTTTCGGGTCTGCTGCTTGCATGATCTCCAAGCTTGTTCATGATAGATGTGTAATTTGCCTGGCGCGGTGCCTACCTTACAGACCCCTGAAACTCAATAACTTAATAGTATTGCCTCCATTTAATGCTCTGCAATTCTTCCCTGGCATAATGCAGCTTTCTCTAAGGCAAGGCCATTCTCTATCAATTGATGTCCAAACCTCAAGGGCTCTCTATGTCTGCCCACCACTCTTCCATCGTCCTGAAGTTTGGCAGCACTGAGGCTTTGTTTCAGACTGCACTTGCCCTTGTGTAGATTTGGTCCGGCACTGGCAGACTCTGTGGCTCTGGAGCTGTGTCTAGCAACAGCAAGATAGGAGATGGCGGTCTGATTTTCGCACATTCATTCAAAACGGTGATAGGTGGCAGCTGCACCCTTTAGCAATAACCTGGCATGCCTCCAGCGAGCTTCAGACAGAGAGGGTGGAGCGAAGATGCAGAAAAATGCTGACAGCATTCAGCAGAAATTCTGTGTTTTCATGCGAAAGTAGCACCCTGCACTAAAGAGTTAAAAGGCATAGGAATTACTAAAGCGCTTTATGCATTTCAGCATTTAGATTTTTTGGCACCGGATTGCGCTTCATTAATACTTTTCACTCATTGGATAGAGACCTGGACTGTGGTACCATGAGGGATTCAAGACCATGCAGGTTGATAGGAGGTTCTCCCTTCTTAAATTAAATACACTACATAATTAGGCATGTTAGGTTCTAATACATTGAGAATTAAATAGTTCAATGCAAATGCCTTGAATAATAGATGTAAATGCCAGGCTAATGAGAAATGGATAAAAGGCATCACACCAGATTTTATTTTAATACAGGAGACCCACATTAAACAGGATAATAGTCACAAATGTGTAATATTCAAGCACTGGGCACATTTGGAATGTTTGAATGTGTCTGCTATTCAGCAGCAGCATATGGGGAAGTAGCATTTTATATCAATACATTTCTAAAGTGTGATTTGTGTGCCTTCCAGACCAACATGCAGTGGAGATGGGCATGGATCAACAGACAAATAGAGGATGAAAGAGTTACTGTTGCAACAATATAGGCCCCTGTTGAGAATAATCTGGTTCTTCTAATATAATTATTTCAATCTGTTCTTACGATTCCTGGTAGATTGATTTTCGGGGGGGGGGGGACTTTAATTTTCTTCAGAATCTCAGCTTAATCTCCTTCACAGTGTCTCACAGGAAGAATAAACATAAAGGTGGTCATTACAACCCTGGCGGACGGTGTTAAAGCGGCGGTAAGACCACCAACAGGCCGGCGGTAAAAAAATTGCAATTACGACCGTGGCGGAAACCGCCAACAAAGACAGCCACTTAAACACTCTGACCGCCACAGCGGTACAAACAAACAGCGCAGCGGTCACCACCAACAGACAGGCGGGAGAACATGTACCGCCCACACTATTATGACAGGCCAATCCGCCACCGCGGATAAAAACACGGCGAAAACAGGAATTTCGAAGGGAAAACGCTCACCTCTACATACCCCACGAGGAACGAGGACACCATGGAGCCGGAACTCCAAATTCTACCTGCGATAGTCTTCCTGCTCCTCTACCAGGAGCACGAACGCCAGCGGCGAAGACCACGGTGAGTACTGCACCTGCGACACAGGGGAGGGGGAGGCAAAAAACAGAGACACACACACGCAACACCCCCATCCACACCCTCACCCACTACAACACACACACTAATACAGCATGATACATTACAGTTACACCCCCAAGCCCCCAGGAAAAATGCAAAGACAAAAGGAAATGAGTGTAACCATTGTAATATATTAAAATCCAGTACGCAAACATATATATACACTATAAACAAATATATACACCAATAATACAAGTCCAGGTATTGCACCATTTATAGTACGTGGACCACTGGGCCCAAAATGCATGGGCGAGGCCCACACTCGATACCCGATCAAAACAGAGAGAACACTGCAGGGGCATCAGATAGAAATACAACAAGCACCTCAGGGGAAACGGAAGGGGAGCACCTCAGCCGGATGAGTGCACGACACCAGATCCACGAGGGGGCTCAATGCCCACTGTTCGAACCTGGGGAGTGGGAAGCCACAGTCTCACAAGTCTCTACAGTGGGTGTGTTGCCCACTGGTCCATCCTGGGGAGCGAAAAGCCACAGTCTCTCAAGTCTCTACAGTGGGTGGGTTGCCCACTGCTGCATCCTGGGGAGTGCAAAGCCACAGTCTCTCAAGTCTCTACAGTGGGTGGGTTGCCCACTGCCGTATCCTGGGGAGTGCAAAGCCACAGTCTCTCAAGTCTCTACAGTGGGTGGGTTGCCCACTGCCATATCCTGGGGAGTGCAAAGCCACAGTCTCTCAAGTCTCTACAGTGGGTGGGTTGCCCACTGCTGCATCCTGGGGAGTGCAAAGCCACAGTCTCTCAAGTCTCTACAGTGGGTGGGTTGCCCACTGCTTCATCCTGGGGAGTGCAAAGCCACAGTCTCCCAAGTGGATAACAGTCTCCACTGGTTCTGGAGTGGTACTGCACCATTTATAGTCCGTGGACCACTGGGCCCAAAATGCATGGGCGAGGCCCACACTCGATACCCGATGAAAACAGAGAGAACACTTCAGGGGCATCAGATAGAAATACAACAGGCACCTCAGGGGGAAGTGAAGGGGGGGCACCTCAGCCGGATGAGTGCACGACGCCAGATCCACGAGGGGGCTCAATGTCCACTGTTCAATCCTGGGGAGTGCAAAGCCACAGTCTCACAAGTCTCTACAGTGGGTGGGTTGCCCACCGGTCCATCCTGGGGAGCACAAAGCCACAGTCTCTCAAGTCTCTACAGTGGGTGGGTTGCCCACTGCCGTATCCTGGGGAGTGCAAAGCCACAGTCTCTCAAGTCTCTACAGTGGGTGGGTTGCCCACTGCCGTATCCTGGGGAGTGCAAAGCCACAGTCTCTCAAGTCTCTACAGTGGGGGGTTGCCCACTGCCATATCCTGGGGAGTGCAAAGCCACAGTCTCTCAAGTCTCTACAGTGGGTGGGTTGCCCACTGCTTCATCCTGGGGAGTGCAAAGCAACAGTCTCTCAAGTGGATAACAGTCTCCACTGGTTCTGGAGGGGTACTGCACCATTTATAGGCCGTGGACCACTGGGCCCAAAATGCATAGGCGAGGCCCACACTCAATACCCGATCAAAACAGAGAGAACACTGCAGGGGCATCATATAGAAATACAACAGGCACCTCAGGGGGAAGGGTAGGGGGACACCTCAGCCGGTTGAGTGCACGACGCCAGATCCACGAGGGGGCTCAATGCCCACTGTTCAATCCTGGGGAGTTTAAAGCCACAGTCTCACAAGTCTCTACAGTGGGTGGGTTGCCCACTGGTCCATCCTGTGGAGTACAAAGCCACAGTCTCTCAAGTTTCTACAGTGGGTGGGTTGCCCACTGCTGCATCCTGGGGAGTGCAAAGCCACAGTCTCTCAAGTCTCTACAGTGGGTGGGTTGCCCACTGCCATATCCTGGGAGCGCAAAGCCACAGTCTCTCAAGTCTCTACAGTGGGTTGGTTGCCCACTGCCATAGCCTGGGGAGTGCAAAGCCACAGTCTCTCAAGTCTCTACAGTGGGTGGGTTGTCCACTGCCATATCCTGGGGAGTGCAAAGCCACAGCCTCTCAAGTCTCTACAGTGGGTGGGTTGCCCACTGCTGCATCCTGGGGAGTGCAAAGCCACAGTCTCTCGAGTCTCTACAGTGGGTGGGCTGCCCACTGCTTCATCCTGTGGAGTGCAAAGCCACAGTCTCTCAAGTGGATAACAGTCTCCACTGGTTCTGGAGGGGGACTGGTGTCCAGAGTGCTTCATCCTGTGAAGGACAGAGGTAGTGGATGCATGTCTCCACTGGTTCTGGAGAGGGACTGGTGCCCAGAGTGCTTTATCCTGTGAAGGACAGAGGTAGTGGATGCATGTCTCCACTGGTTCTGGAGGGGGACTGGTGCCCAGAGTGCATCACTCCCCCCGTGACGGACCCAGTTGCTTCAGTGCCCCTGCCGCTCATGGGCTAGCGGTGCTTGATTTGGCGGTGCCCTGTTCAGCGGTGCTTGAGTTGGCGGTGTCCTGTTCAGCGGTGCTTGAGTTGGCGTTGCCCTGTTCAGCGGTCCTTGAGTTGGCGGTGCCCTGTTCAGCGGTGCGTGAGTTGGCAGTGCCTTGTTCAGCCGTGCGTGAGTTGGTGGTACCCTGTTCAGCGGTGCTTGAGTTGGTGGTGCCCTGTTCAGCGGTGCTTGAGTTGGCGGTGCCCTGTTCAGTTGTGCTTGAGTTGGCGGTGCCTGGCCCAGCGGGGCTTGTGCTGGTGGTCCTTCATGGCCCAGCGGGCTTGTGCTGGCGGTCCTTCATGGCCCAGCAGGGCTTGTGCTGGTGGGCCCTCCTGGGCAGCTGGGCTGGGACTAGCGGGGCCCTCGTGGGCAGCTTGGCTGGGGCTGGCGGGGCCCTCCTGGGTAGCTGGGCTAGGGCTGGTGGGGCCCTCCTGGGCAGCTGGGTTGGGGCTGACGGGGCCCTCCTGGGCAGCGGGGATGATGGCGGTCTTCTCCGCCATGCAGCTCTTCCCAGACTTGCCGGGTTTCTTGTGGCCCTTCCCCAACTTGGGAGGTGTAACAGCTGAGTCCACACTCCCACCGGGACCCCTGGGAGTGGCTTTGGTGGCTGGAATCTTCCCCCTCTCCCGCCGGGCACTGGCCAACTTCTGATGCTTCACAGGGGGGGACTGGCTGTGCTGTGTCTCCGTGCAACAATGGCTTTCCTGGTGGCCGGTGCACTCCACATACCTGTGACAACAGGCACCACTGGTCCCGTAGATGTGGCTGAGGTGCTAATTCGGGACCTATGAGATGGACGGGGTGGGGGAGGTGTGGGAAAAAGGTCAAGGCTGGACAGGAAAAGTTTTTTGGAGACACTGGGACGGGTAGCTGGAGGGGGCTTGGGAGTGGAGGAAGAGGTGGTGGTTGTAGGAGGTGTACGTTTGGTGACTTTGGGAGCAGGTGCATGCCCTGGAGGCTGTCGTGAGGTGGATGGCTGTTGGGTGGGTGTGTGCCTGCGTTTGTGTATCTTGGGAGGGGGCGTCACAGACACAGGGGACGTGTGAATGGTAGTGGGGGTGGTGAGTGGACGTGAGCGGGGTGTGCTGGTGGGTGTGCTGGTGAGGGACGTAGTGGCTGTAGAGGTAGTGCATGCAGGTGTGAGTGTAGACGAGACTGGGAGGGAGGAGGGAGACGACGACGAGGGGGACACAGTGGAGGCAGTGGATGTTGGTGTGTCTGCATGTGTGTGTTGCTTGCGTGAGTGCCTGTGGGATGTGTGGTGCTTATGTTTGCCTGAGCTTCCCTTGTGTGGTGAGGTGTGTGCAGGCTGGTCTGATGGCGTGCTCGAGATAGGCAGAGGTACAGGGGATTGGGTATGGGTGGAGGAAGTTGGAGGGGGGAGGCTAGACACGGGGTCAATGGCTGCCCTCAGTGCTGAGGCCAGAGTTTGAAAAGCTCAGTGAAGGGCCGCCTGACCAGAATGAATGCCCTCCAAGAATGCATTAGTTTGTTGCAACTGCCTTTCTACACCCTGGATGGCATTCAAAATGGTAGACTGCCCAAAAGTGAGGGACCTGTGGAGGTCAATGGCCTCCTCACTGAGGGCAGCAGGGGTGACTAGGGCAGCGCCTGAGGTGCCTGGGGCGAAGGTGATGCCCACCCTCCAGGGTCAGTGGGCACGAGGCAAAGGCTGAGGGGCTGCTGGAAGGGCGGTGCTGGTAGGGGGGGGTGGCAGCTGTACCTGTAGATGCGGGGGGCACAGATGTTGCCGCCACCACAAGGGAGCTCCCATCAGAGGACGAGTCCATGTCGCTGGTGTCAGCTCCTGTCCCCGCCGTGGAGATCCCCTCGCCCTCTGTCCCACTGGTGAATTCAGACTCCGTAGTCTCACCCTCCAGGGCCATGTGGGATGCAGCTCCCTCTTGCTCCGGTGTCACTGCTCCTCCGCCTGATGATGCTAATGCACACAAGAACAGGACGACCAAAAAAAGGGGGGCGGAGACAGAAGAAAGACATGTTGAGTGCATGGATTACCGCTACCGTTGGCTGCGCTCTTGGGATCCACAGTGCAATTCCTGGGAAATGGCCTACAAGGCTATGTACGACATCTGCACACATAGATGACACAGGGGCATGAATACCTGTACTTGGCACTCTACAGAGGTGGGGTGGGGGGCCATAGGGCCATGCCTTATGGAGGGGCCTAGCCTATGGAACTCGCCCTTGCCTAGGGAAACCCACAGCCCTCCTCCCCCATCCAGACAACTCCACTTCTCACAAAGTCAGCTGAATGAGAGTGTACTCACCCCCTTGTGTCTGCTGTGATGCCCTCAAGCGCCCATCCAACTCCGGGTAGGCCACCACCAGGATCCTAAACATCAGGGGGGTCATGGTTCGACGGGCACCCCACCCACGTTGGGAGGCCATCCCCAGCTGAGCCTCCGCTGTCTTCTTGCTCCAGCGGCGAATGTCCTCCCATCTTTTCCGGCAGTGGGTGCTCCGTCTGTGGTAGACCCCCAGGGTCCAGACGTCCTTGGCGATGGCACGCCAAATATCTTTCTTCTGGTGGGCGCTGACCTACATGAAATGTACAGGGGAAGAAGAGAAGTCATTACCAACTGCACTGTCAAAGTGAGTGGCCCCCATCCCTACCCTTGCCACGTGGCACATGCACTCACTGTCTTACATGCACGCAGCACTCTGCCCCCTTCCTTCTTACATCCAGCCCTCTCCACACAGGCATAGCCCATAGAACATGCTCCCTGTGTACTTACCTGTTTGTCTGGAGGACCGTAGAGTGGCGTGTACTGGGGGAGGACCCCATCAACGAGCTTCTCCAACTCCTCCGATGTGAAGGCAGGGACCCTTTCCCCAGACGCAGGAGCCATTGTCTCTTCCAGACTGAGGTCACAGCAGCACTTGCAGTGTAGGTCCCCTCCTGTCAAAGATCAGGTATTGAGTGATTGAAGTGATAGAAAATGGCGGTCACGTCCGCGGCGGTCATGTTTGCGGCGGTGCGTACCATCACCGCTGGCGTACATCGTCATTGTCTCCTGGGACCCATAGGGTCCAATGTTAACCAATGCAGCATTGCGCTGCGGTCTCCGACCGCCTGCCGCGACAGTGTACAACATCAGCGCAGTTACCTCACATCCCATTGTCCCACTTTAGAGGTCAGGCAGCCGCCATTTCAGGGGCCCACATGGCCTGATTTTCAACTGTGTCACACATACCTAGGCCTAGCCTCAATACACATACAGGCCTGGTGTTCTGGGTAAACTGTGGCTACGTACCTCCTAGTTGTTTGACTGTGTGCTCGCTGTTGTCCTTCATAGGCACCGTCCGCTGGGACATGTGAGGAGATGGCGGCATCCTCCGGTGTACCGACCGTTGGTGGACCTGTCGACAATGGAGGAGCGACATTTGATAATCACCTACAGGTTTGACTGTGCCACAATCCAGGAACTGTGTACCCAGTTGGAGCCAGACCTGATGTCAGCAATCCGCCATCCCACAGGACCCCTGGGACATATCCCCAACATCATAGGTGCCATTGATGGGACCCATGTGGCTTTGGTCCCCCCCCCACAGGAGTGAACAGGTGTACAGAAACCGAAAGAGTTATCATTCCATGAATGTACAGATGGTATGTTTGGCCGACCAGTACATCTCCCAAGTGAATGCCATGTTCCCTGGCTCAGTGCATGACGCCTACATCCTGCGGAATAGCAGCATCCCTTATGTGATGGGTCAACTCCAGAGGCACCGTGTGTGGCTATTAGGTGAGCCCCTGGAAGCAAGACAGGGGGAATGGTTGTCTGGGGTTATCCCTACAGGTTAGTGTGTGTCTAACAGTTGTCCCTCACCATTTGCAGGTGACTCAGGGTACCCCAACCTGTCATGGCTACTGACCCCAGTGAGGAATCCCAGGACAAGGGCAGAGGAACGCTACAATGAAGCCCCTGGGCGAACTAGGATGGTGATCGAGCGGACCTTCGGCCTCCTGAAGGCCAGGTTCAGGTGCCTCCACATGACAGGTGGATCCCTATTCTACTCACCAAAGAAGGTGTGCCAGATCATCGTGGCCTGCTGTATGCTTCACAACTTGGCTTTGCGATGACAGGTGCCTTTTCTGCAGGAGGATGGTCCAGATGGCGGTGTTGTGGCAGCTGTGGAGCCTGTGGACAGTGATGAGGATGAAGCAGAGGAAGAAGACATGCAGAACAGGGACTCAGTGATCCAGCAATATTTCCAGTGAAACACAGGTGAGAATACAATTCTGCCTACTACATGTACTTTTACACTACTACCTCTATCCTGTCTGTCGTTTTCACCCAGTGTATGGTCACTGAGTTGCCACTTTCCCTTACGGTTTCATAGATATGGGTCCCACTGTGTGTCATCTGCTTACATTCCTCATGGACTAGAGCTGTGTGACATAGGTATGTTGACATTACTATTTCAAACACATTTTGTCACTGAAATTGCTAATACACTATTTCGAAATCACAGACAGACTCCAGATCATTTTGTGCTTTAGGTGTGTTTATTTCAATGCAAAATATTGGAGGGGGAAGTTAATTGGTGAGGGGTGATGGCGGAGGAGTGTCCATGGCAGAGTCCAGTCTATTAGTTTCACAGGTGCATTGCCCATATGGGCATAGGAAGTGGAGCTGGGGCAGTTTAATTATGGACAGGGTGACAAAGTGGGACAGTAGGATGACAATCAGGGTGGTCTCATTTCTTGGCGGGCGTCTTGGCATTGCTCTCTGTCTTGTTCCTGGATCTCAGGGACCGCTTGCGGGGTGGTTCTTTGTCTGCAGGGGGTGGGGTGCTGGTGTGGTGGTCCTGTGGCGGGGCGTCCTGTCCACTAGCGCCGGCGGAGGTGGTGGGCAGTTCATCGTCCATGCTAGTGTCAGGGGCCCCTTGTTGTGCAACAGTGTCCCTCCTGGTGTTGAGTACTTCCTTCAGCACCCCTACGATGGTGCCCAGGGTGGAGCTGATGGTTCTGTGTTCCTCCCTGAAGCCCAAATACTGTTCCTCCTGCATGCGCTGGGTCTCCTGGAACTTTGCCAGTACCGTTGCCATCGTCTCCTGGGAGTGGTGGTATGCTCCCATGATGGAGAAGAGGGCCTCGTGGAGAGTGGGTTCCCTTAGCCTGTCCGCCCCGTCGGACGGCAGCCCTCCCAGTTCCCCTGTGTTCCTGGGCCTCCGTCCCCTGGACCGTGTGCCCACTGCCACTGCCCCCAGATCCCTGTTGTTGTTGAGGTGGGGGGTTAGCCTGGGTTCCCTGTAGTGGTGGACACACAGCTGATTGACGTGTCCTGGGGACGGAGGTATGGGCCCGCTGGGTTGGTGCTGTGCTGGTGTTTCCAGAGGGGGGAAGGTCTGTGGTGGCCTGTGCCTGTGTGAGGGGAACCGACTGTCCAGAGGCCCACGATGGTCCGGGCTGGTCATCTAGATCCAGTTGGACAGAGCTGCTGTCATCACTGTGGGCCTCTTCTGTGGGTGGAGTGGACATGTCTGGACCCTCCTGTCTGGTGACGTTGGATAGGGGTCCTGCAGGGGTGGAAAGGCATGATTATTGCATCTGTGTGTGCCATGGTGTGCAATGGGTGGGTGACTGTGTACCCCAGTGCTGGCAGTCCTGTGTGGGAGCTTGTGTGATGATGGTTTGGGGGGGGTATGGCTATGTGCAGTGTGCATGCTTTAGTGATCGGTGTCCATGCTTTGTTGTTGCATGCAAGGCTTGGTGTTGGGATGGGTGGTTTGTGATATTGGTACATTTGTGAGGAGTTGGTGTGATGGGGGTGAGGGTGAGGGTGGGGGTATGTGATAGCATGCAGGTAGGGTGGGGGATATATTAGTAAAGCTTTGACTTACCAGAGTCCATTCCTTCACCTACTCCTGCGAGGCCCTCAGGATGCAGAATAGCCAAGACCTGCTCCTCCGATGTTGTTAGTTGTGGGTGAGGAGGTGGAGTTCCGCTGCCAGTCTGCTGAACCGCCAGGTGGTGTCTTGAGACCACGGAACGCACCTTTCCCCGTAGGTCGTTCCACCTTTTCCTGATGTCCTCCCGATTTCTTGGGTGCTGTCCCACTGTGTTGACCCTGTCCACTATTCTTCGCCATAGCTCCATCTTCCTTGCAATTGAGGTGTGCTGCACCTGTGCTCCGAATAGCTGTGGCTCTACCTGGCCGATTTCCTCCACCATGACCCTGAGCTCCTCCTCCGAGAACCTGGGGTGTCTTTGCCGTGCCATGGGGTGGTGTAGGTGATGTGTGGGGTGGAGTGTGTGGTGATAAGTGTGGTGATATGTAGTGGTGTGTTGTGTGAGGTGCGTGGAAGTTGTGTGGGTTATGGTGTTATGTGCCTGTGTATGCTGTTGTACTTGCTGGTGGTGTCTCTCTCTGGTCTTCTTTCTGTATTTTTGGTCGTATGGGGTTGTGGGTGATGTGGGTGTGTGTTTTATATTGTAATGGGTGTGTGGGAGTGGTGTGTGTATGTGTCTCAGGTGTGTGTATTTTGAATCGTCCAATGTGGCTGTGTTTTGTAGGAGTGTGTGTATTTTGAGCGCGGCGGTGTGTACCGCCAATGGAATACCGCGGTTGAAAGACCGCTGCGTGGATTAGTGTGTCATGATAGTGTGGGCGTATTTCTGTTGGCGTGACGGTGGAGGATTTGTTTTCGCCAGTTTATCACTGACCTTTGGTGTGGCGGACTTGTGTGGGTGTCTGAATTTTGGCGGATTCCGAGATGTGGGTCATAATAGCTGTGGCGGAATTCTGCGGCCACGGCGGTGTGTTGGCGGTCTTCTGCACGGCGGTAAGCGGCTTTTACCGCCAATGTTGTAATGAGGGCCAAAGTGTGTAAGATCATACACAAATCTCAGAAAAAAAAAATTAATTGATCCCTGAATGGCTACATTTCCATCCCAGCGTGAACTTTCTTTTCTCTCTCATACATTTAAATCCACTGGAAGGCTGTTTTTTTTTTTCTAACATCAGTTTACTACACTTTGTTTAAGTTTGATGATCCAGCTATTGGATTTTCTGACCATTCGCTATTTGAGATGGATATTACAAGTATTAGGAAAAGCACCCCCACACCTAGACGGCCTTTTAACGAACATGAAATTGGAAGATGAAGGCTGGGTTTGTGGCATAAAGCGTGAAAGAGATCAATATTTTCCATTTCATGAGGGCACTACCCATCCACAAATAATAATGGATGCCTTGCAAGGCAAATATTAAAGCCCAAGTAATCAATAGACAGATCCTGAAAAATAAAGGCAATAGAGAAATAAGAGATGAGTATAATTTAAAGGAGTCATATGAAAGGTTTGTGAGATATACAACTCCCCTTAATGTAATGGCACTCAGAGAAGCAAAATAGAAGATTCAGGATGATTTTTATGAGCAGGTCTACCTTTCTACTAGTGTCTATAAGCAAGGGCAATGTGAGGAGAGTGAATTTGCTGGAAGACTCTTAGGATGGCAGACATGCAAGAAAAAATCTCTTTTTCTCAGTTTGTAAGCCATAATGTAATCAGAATGAACCACTGAACTCTGGTTATATTGATTTAATTGATTGATGTGAATGTGGAGCATCTATGCTTGTTCCTCTGGGTGACAATCTATGATGCATTAGGGTCGACATTTTCACTAAGGAGAAAGAAGATACTTTCTCCATCATTGTTCAGTTGCTCATGATTGAGTGGGCCTTTAAAGGTGTATTATCTGGTGTTGCCCAATTCAGCAAAAAAAGGGTATGTTCTTGACATTGCCACTGGCGTAGGTCTGAGAGGGTCTGAGAGGGTCCAGGCATCCTCTTCTTTAGGAGCGCATTCAGTGCTATAATACCACCCTTGGCTACAGGAAACATTTGTCTTTCTCTGCTGTTTGGATAGCTTCACTAAGTAGGACTGATCATGCTGGAAGTGGTCAAAAAGACCTGCTAGGCCTATTGGGCGGAAGTTCTCAAGGGTTTTCAGCATTTCTTTCTGTTAGCAATTTAGTGAACTTTAGGCTGATCGTCATGGTCATCTGTTTTGCTATCATGATCCTTAGAGTAGCATTTTCCGCACTTACGACTAGTGTATTGGCTTCTTTCCCTCATCCAGCAGAGAACCTTTATTTATTTTCGAGGGTGAAATGCTTTTTCCCGTTTTGTGTACGAGGCTTTCTCCTGCCACTTTCAAATTTTTCCATACCATATTTTATTGCAGCAATTTCACATCTATCATGAATTGAAGTGTAGGTGATGTCAGGCTCCAAAGGGATGGTGGAGAAACCTGTTGGCAGCTCTATAGAGGTCCATAAGTTTCTTTCATGGCTACCTATTTTGCTGTCTTTTTATCCATAGCATGAATTCAGCTCCGTAGGTTATTTAGCTCTGAACCTTTGCCTGCATAATGCGATCAATGTTATGTGAGAAGCAGTTGCCATGGGCATATGACATTCTGCACATAGCATTTAGAGATACTTTTGATTTTTTGATGCTGTGAACCTTATGCATTCCAATTGAGGTTGTTGGCAAATAGATAGGCTCAGCTAAGTGAAAGTGTTCACTTCCAATCTTTTTGGTTGCTAAGCTTAAAGGTTTTACAGATTATTTTGATCTTTGTTGAAACCATTGCTTTGGTTGTCCCTGTATTTATTTTTACCCCATTTTTCTTGACTCTACTTGTCCAGTGCATTTAATTGTCATTGCAAGTACTTTGGGGTTTTCACGAGCAGCGGCAGTCACCGCAGATGTCAAGAGGGGTGGCGGGGACAACGATGGGGGAAACAAAGTTTAAAAACAAAAAAAAAACACTTACTGTTTCGGTTGCGTCACCGGTCTCCTGCCGCCTCCAGCCAGCTCGCTCCTCTTGTGGTGTCAGTTCAGGCTCCCCAGCAATCCTGGTGCTGCTTGCATGCTAAACATAGCATGAAAGTAGCATCAGGATTGGTCTCAGTGGCTCGGACTGCCACTCAGACACATGCCAGGGTTCTGTGCTGTTTCTCCAGCCCAGCTGTGTATACTGCCAGGCTGGAGAAACCTAAGTGCGCATGTGTGGTTGTTTGGCCTCAGACGGCCGGCCAAACAAACATGCGCCCTTAGTGGACTTTCTTCGCCTCCCTCCTCCCATCTCCTGTGGCCCAGCCCCACTCCTCCCTGTACACGTTACTGGCTGAGCCAGCAGATGAAAAATTATGAAAAATAAAACAATAGCAAGCTACTGTTTTTTTTTTTATCTGCTAGCTCAGCCGGGGGGCGATGCCCCTCCGCCACTGCGGAGGAGCTGTCCCTGTTGACGAGTAAAATGGAGTAATTGGTGTATAACGGGGCAGGAACTTGGATGCCTTTGATTGTAGAGACATCTATGCTTGCTTTCAGAATTCTCTAATAGATATAACTTACATACAGTGAAAATAAAAGTGGTACGAGTAGACATCCCTGTT
Source organism: Pleurodeles waltl (assembly GCF_031143425.1). Taxonomy (NCBI): domain Eukaryota; kingdom Metazoa; phylum Chordata; class Amphibia; order Caudata; family Salamandridae; genus Pleurodeles; species Pleurodeles waltl. The sequence continues at coordinate 206,675,546 of NC_090448.1, forward strand.
TCACTCTACTTGTGGTTGCAAATGACTTGCTGAGGAGGCCTTTTTGGTTTTAACATGACCTGCTATGTTGTATCGGAGTAAAGCATTTCTGTCAGGGACATTCAAGAGGGCTCCAGGTCTATAGCATTCAACCTTTTCCACAGCCTGTGTCTTAATATTAAGTCAAAAAAGGCTGTGAAATCTAGATAGGCATGTTTTTTGCTGTGCTCTACACATGTATGATCTGTAGAAAAGTGAATATTTGGTCGGTTGTGGAAAGAGGTTGTATAAACCCCCCACCCCTTGAATTGGGTTTCATTTTATACCCAGTCATCTATGGCCCTTAATATCAGTTTAGAGAACATGTTGTCATCTGTACCTATCAGGCTGATCAGCCTGTATGATTTAGGTTTCTTTTTAGGTTCCTGTTCATACAAAGGTATAATGGAACAATTATACTGTTGTGCCTTGATTAAGGGCATGAGTTAATTACTGTAATCTCAATAATGGTTGCTATTAGGATGCTTTGCCATCATTCAGGGTCTTGTTTGAAAAACTCTACTCATATTTTTTTTGGGCCAGGGACTTGGGGCCAGATGTAGGTAGGTTTCGATTTGCAAATTGCGAGTCAGAGCGAGTCGCAATTTGCGAGTCGCATATCGGAATGTAGGATGGTGTCCCTGACACCATCTGCGACTCGCAAGGGGATCGCAAAGGCCCACCTCATGTATATTCACGAGGTGGGCCACAATTTGCAACCCTCTTGAGACTCGCGGCACTCACAGGGATGGTGGCCAGCTGGAGACAGCAGACCACCATGTCTGTGACTGGTTTTTAAAAAAGCAGTTTTTTTTTTGTAATGCAGCCCATTTTCCTTAAAGGAAAATAAGATGCATTACAAAACTAAAAAATTTAACTTTTTGTTTCAGTTTTTCAGAACAGGCAGTGATCCATAGGACCACTGCCTGCTCTAGAAAATTGTTTTTCATGCCATTCACAAAGGGGAAGGGGTCCCATGGGGACCCCTTCCCTTTTGCAAATGGGTTAGCACCCATTTGAAAAGTGTGCTAACTGCGATTGTTTTGCAACCGTGTTCGCGGTCACAAAACAATACAACATTGTGCTGCGACTCGCAATTAGGAAGGGAACACCCCTTCCTAATTGCAACTCCCAATCCTGTTTTGCGATTCGGTAACCAGGTTACCGAATCGCAAAATGGGGTTTGGGCATCGCGATGTGCTTTTTGCACGTCGCAAACAGCAAAATTCGCTGTTTGCGACGTGCAAAAAGTTTAGTACATCTGGCCCTTGATCTTTTATCATTAATATCAGTTTTTTCTCCATAAAAATACTTTTGAATATGTTTCTCGTGGCCATGTCAATTTTTGCTTTTTTCCCTTTAGTGTGTATATTGTTCTTTTCTTCTGTGTAACTTTCATCACATGAACTGAATTTTGAAGAGGAGTTTGGTATCCAAGTTAACCACTTGTTTTGAAGGACCTCTTCTTTCTTTTGTGTAATAAGCACTTTGTAGGTGCATCTTGCTTTATAGATCTCTTCTGGTGCCCGATCTGGCTGTAGTAGAGTTTTCAGGCCTTCTTTTATTAGCTTGCATCCTTCCTCGAACCATCCTATATTTGTTATCTTTGTTTGGGAGTTCTTCTTTTTGGAGAAACGTTTTATAATTCATGAAGGGAGTTCAGAAGCTCCTGATATGATGATACCCATCTTCTGGTGTTTAATTCTTGCTGTATGTTGGCAATCAACTCATTAGTGTTTTTTTTCCTTGATTTTGCACTCCATATGCTGGTTCCATTTTAATCTTATCTGTCTTCCGGATTTCCAGCCACTTTTCAGGCACTGGCTATGTTTGAGATCTTGAGCTATATTGCCTTTAATATCTATGAATTAGGCATTGTGATCTATTTCAACTTTCCATAGTATATATGGACTTTTTCTTTTTATTTCGAAGGCAGTGCGATCTCGCTGGGCAGTAGCATGCGCTTTGCATGACATCAACCCTGTTACATGGATAATTGCACTTTTGCCCGTTACATGGATACCTGCATTTTTGCCAGTTACATGGATAATTGCACATTTGCCGATACGTTTGAGTGTGAGCGAACTTCTGTTTCCTTTTGCGTGTCTGCTTCGCGCTCATGGCGGCCATCGGCTCGCTTATGTGAAACTGTTTTACTTTTCATTTTCAGTTTATGTGGCAAGAAAAGTCCGGTTAACAGTTTACAATGCTAATACCTCTAATTCGAGCAAATGCGAGACCCAGTGCATTTTAAATGCTTGTTTGTTTCACGTCGGGGGAAAACCGAGTTTGCATGAACCCTTGGGGGAGGGCTTCACTGTCTTTTCTAGAAAATGCCTCATTGCCTATTGACAGACCCATGTGTGGGAGGGGGATGCAGCTATTGAAACAAGAAATGTTCACTTCCGGCTACTGGGAGATACCTGTACCTCATTAACTGACCTTCAGGTTTCTGCCAGGAATCACTCAAGCTTAGGTCCTGCTTCTTTGTCTGTATGTTCCCAAACTTACTTTGTTTGGAGCACTTTCTATGTCTCTCTCTGCCCACTGCTGGCATTGTCGGCGCTGCAGAGCTGTTCTATAGCCACTCTGAAAAGCAAACTGTGCTATGTGTTTTTTGTGTTGATAGCATCGTAAGTGCTGTGAAGTGGCCTCAAGGTGTCACATTGGAAATACGCAAGTGTGCACACATGCACACACAGAACCAGACAATATGTAAGGGGGGTGTGCTGAGCAGCAGCACCACCTTTTGAGAGGACTTGTCACAAAGCCAGTCTTGCAAACACTTTTGGCTATTCAGTGAGTGCAACAAAGTCTTGCAAACACTTTCCGCTATTCAGTGAGTGCAACACTGCTCCACGTATATCCTTTCTATTCATCATGTCTTCAGGAGTTGGAGACTTGTGCGATTTCAGTGACCTACTATTTTTTATCATATAGTTTTTTTGTTATCCTGACAATAACATCCTTTCTGTTCCTGAATACCTGGATTAATGTGAAATTGAGCAGGGCACTATTCAAACTGGTGCTACCCAAACCACCTTGCGATCTGCGACCCCCAACCATGATCCTGAGCACTGTCCATCCCCACTTGTGTTCCAAGTACCAAGCTCATCAAGATACTCCTTTAATTCAGATATAGAATTAAGTGGCTTGTTTGGCTCTCTTGGTTGCGCTGCAGGGGTCCTAGTGGATTTGCTGGTCCCTCCTATTTGCACTGTTGGGACTTGGATGCTCCCACATGCTTGTGTTGCTGAGATCGCTTGCCTACACAGTTGCCTAGTTTTGTGCTTGCAGAAACATGACACACACAGAACCATAGTTGGCATAGGACACCATAGGGTTATGCTCAGTTTGAGAAAGCAAATGGAGGGCAAGTGTGTCTCAATATGAGAACATTATTACTAAAGCCAAAGAAAATATGCGGCACAAGTACAAATCAGCATTTTAGGTAAGAACTAAACAAAGAATATGGTGCTCCTTTGCCTCGTAATAAAACATACACAAAGCAGTGGTTTCAAAAGTTGTTTTTATATTTCCTAAGGTGATCTGTATTTTAACCTAGTTAGTAAGGTCAGAAAGCTGAACTATACAAAACCCAAGGAGCTGAACTGAGAGAATGAACTTTGAAAATTTGCAAACTTAGAAGGAATCTTTCCCTGTGAAAAGGGAGCCTGGCTAGAGCTAAGAAAGTACAGGTAACAGTGAATGATCACAAACACATAGAAATACAACAGAAACTGCAAGCATGAGTTTACAGAAATGCCCTCTACGCAGGAGCCCCGGCCAAACTCCTCAAATGACTGCAACGCATACAAAACTCCTCTGCGCGTCTGATCCTCGATGCCCCCGCCACAGCCATATCACTCCCCATCTGAGAGACCTACACTGGCTCCCCGTCAACAAAAGGATAACCTTCAAGCTCCTCACCCACGTACACAAGGCGCTCCACAACACCTGCCCAGCCTACCTCAACAGATGAATCACCTTCAACACCCTGTCTCACCAACTCCGCTCAGCCAACCTCGCTCTCGCCACCATCCCCCGTATCTGAAGAACGACCACCAGAGGCAGATCCTTCTCCCACCTCGCTGCCAAGACCTGGAACACCCTTCCTTTGCCCCTACGACAGACCAAAGACCTGCTGACTTTCAGGAAGTGCTTCAAAACCTGGCTATTCGAGCAGTAGCAGCACATCCTCCTCCCCTCAGTGCCTTGAGACCCTTACGGGTGAGTAGTGCGCTCTGCAAATACATTGATTGATTGATTGATTGAGGCAAAGTGTTGTGACTGAGAAAAATGGCAAGTTCACTATAAGATGGAGATGTGCCAACAAATTAAGCAATCTTTGCATGTATTTGTGGAACTTAGCTTGAGAGCAGTGAAGAGCTGAATAGTGGCAGGACCCCTAAGAAAGAATGTGTGATTGCTTAAAGAGAAACAGAATGTTCAGGAGTGGTTGGGGTAGGTCTTGCAAGGAGGTTGTGTTGTCAGTGGTGTGGGGTAACATCTCGTTAGGAGGTAACGTTCTTTAAAGAGGTGTCTCTTGGGCTTCCTTCTGAGTTCAGGGGTTTTTGAACATGTCTGATTTTGGTTTGATTTATGTTCCAGATCTTTGGTGCATAGATGGGTAACCCAGTCTTCTATTTTTTTTTCTTTTTTTTTCTCTTGGATCTTTTCTAGTTAGAGGGATGATGTCCTGGCTCCTGTTGTGGCATTTCCCATCTGAGATGGTTATTTTCTTGGCTATGTATGTGGGAATGCAGTGTCTGGTGGCCTTGAACGTGATTCAATTGGTCTTGAAAATGATTCAGGCCCAGAAGTGAAGCCTATGTGCTTCCTTTAGGATGCGTGTGTTCTGCCAAACTTCTTCATGCCTTTGAGACATGCTGTTTATTATGCAATGTGCTGTTGTAACTTGTATAGACCTAAGTCTAGTAACCCCCCATAGCTCTAGATCTGAAGTAGTTTTTCAGAGAGAAATGCAGAGAAACACACGTGAGCCATCATGAGGTTCTTCATTGTATTATTTTTATGCTATTGCCATTGATACAGCTAGATCTATGTACGAGTCTCATTAGGAAACTACTGGATCCTTCCTCATGCCTTTGCAGCCTTTGAAAATTGTGGGCAACATGTCTGAAAGCTTGGAGTCAGTGAGAATGTGCCTGTTCCAAGATCATTAGTTTAATATTAATTATCATGATGGTGTGTCTCTTTGCTTTTCCCTTGACTGCTTGTTCTATATTCTGCTGAGTGATGTTTATGAGGTTCAGATGCATGTCTGCTACTGTATGGTAAAAATGGATGTAATTTTACTGAGAGTCACTATCACAAATCTAAACAGAAAAAAAAGAATTCTGTGAGCATCATCAAAAATGGTGTCAGGTGCAATTTGTTCTAGCATCCAGAAAATTCTGGAAGCACACAAGCATCCAGAAAATCCTCGTTTTAATTTTTGTTTCCTTGAATATGTATTTGGTTATTTCCAGCAGTACCAATCGTTGCATTATGGTTATTTTAAAGTGCTGTGAAAATTGACAAATCTTGGGCAAAGAAGAGTTTAAGGGAAGTTAGAGTTCAGTCGGGTGCAAGGTGGGTGTCATGTGTGCAATATTCTTTATTTGAAACACTGATGTGAAGTTGGAACTCAACAAATCTGTTTCCTGAAGCAAATCAGTTTTGGGTCTGACCTCAGGCATGAAGTATTTTTAAGTATACAATAAAATGGGACACATGGTGGAGTCTGTCTACTATGAGATGGCCATACTTTCCCACAGTGATGGTAAACCTCATAGATAGCACTTCCAAGCAGAGGAAAATCTTGAACCTGAACAAGGTTATAGGATGTACTACTGCATGGTTTCCTGTGGGAAAAATTCTGACTTAAAAACAGGAATTACTTATCATATAATTTGTTACAGAGCCAAACACCTTCGCCTTATTTATTTACACATATCCCTGGTTAGGATGCAGCAACATGGTCGACCTGTAGGACTGGATAGTGTGGAAAACTACATGACTTTGGTGCTCCTATACAGTGAGCCAATAAATAAAATGACATTATACTGGTGGTTTACATACAGCGCATTGCGTAATGCACATCACAGAAGTGCTTTACAAAGAGGGTCTTGTGGAAAAATGCGTACCAGCGGCACCAATATACAAGGAGTGAAGTGTTGAAAGTTATATGAAAGTAGAGCCTTGCACACAAGACACTGTGGAAACGAGCATGACAAATATGTCACGCACACAAACACCCACCCAACCAACAGCAGTGTAGAAACTCCTGTGCCTTGGCTGTTTTACGTATATAGCAGGGTGTAAACCACATGACACTAATCCTTAATTGAAAGAGGGTGTGGGAACACATCTAGTACTACTTTGCAACCATGGCAGTGTGGAAATATTCAATACAATGGTACTCGTTTTTTCAAATGGTCAATTGTTCCTGGGAATTGTGGAAGACAATGAGGAATTGGAATAATTAGCTTCCCTTCAGAACTGTCTGCAAAACTAGACAGCTTTTACATAAATATATATGAAAAATTATGTTGGCCAATTCGTTTAGACCCCCCCATCTACTCCTTGAATAAAGGGTCAGGCGAATTTCGGTCTTATCGCAGCACGATAGGAGCAGCTTTTATTTTTTGCAAGTGCTGCCTTGTCAGCCTGTCCAACCATAGGCCTACCAAGAGCTGATGAGCTTGCATTTATTCATAAGCCTCAGCAAGGTAGCTGGATAGAGAAGGGTGTGCGAACATTGAAGATTTAGACTGATTCTTATGAGCAGCGGTTCTTAACAAGTGGTCAGAGGAATCCTGGGATCAGGAAGGCCTACTCAGGGGATTCGCTTCTGGTTTACCAAATTAAATAGTATTAAAATTAATACATTTACATTTTAAAAGTATATGCAAATAAACAAGCAACTTTGAAAACTTGAAACATGTTCTATATTGGATTGTGAATTAAACAAATTAAACAAAATGATTCAATATTTGAGCATTTGTTTGGTGTATACCTGTTGCTTTATTTTTGTGAATTGTTTTGTGGTTCAAATCATGAACATTTCTTAGGCCGGAGGTCGCTGCCTTCCAAAAGTGGCTCAGTGGAGGTCCTGGGAATTAAATAATAATTCATTGGGGAGCCACAGACGACAAAAGGTTAAGACTTGTTGTTGCAGAATAGAAAGTGAATATTTATTGAAGGTGTTGCACCTGGGCCTTTTTGTAGGATCATCCCCAAACTTTTTTCCTTCTTCCTCCTATTTTTAGGTTCAGCGCGCAAGCGATTTGACCTGTTGTAGGTACTGTAGCATTTTCACCACACCCATTTTATGCCCGTCACTTTCATTTGTTGCCCAGCTTGCATTTAAAAAATAACTTGATGTCATTGTTAAATGCTTTACATTTGTCCCATCTTATGGCTGTTTTGGTCATGCCTTGCAGACTGCCCCTGCTACATGGATTATTGCACGATTGCCGATAGACTTCAGCATGGGCAAACTAATTGCTTTCTTTCGTCTCCCCCCTTCGTGCTGCATGACGGTCATGGCGCTCACAACGCAAACAGGCACAACAGCGTGAACTCAATCGTCAGGATTGGAGCTCTGGTCACATTGTTCATTGTTACCTAATCAGAAGAATTTCTTGTGGCTCTCCCCTTAAAACACTTGGAATTGGTAAATGCTTCATTTAAAACAGAAATCCTCAAAGTGAAAGCAGTTCTCTCTGCACAGTGGGAGAGCCAATACTACAATATTCACTGCCCTTGTGATAATCGCCCCATAATGCTTTACAGGCCATTGCTCTTACAAAACAATTTTGCTCATAACTCAGCTAGGACAATGGGACCATCTTCAGAACGTACTTTCTGTCTACATCATGGGTACTCACAAACATTTTCCCAGGAGCCACAAAGTTTGGTCTGTGATGTGACAAGGGCCGCATTGATGTCGGCAGGGTGGTGGTCTTTGGTCAGGTGGGTATAGGGGAGGCAAAGCATGTACATCTGGTAGCTGCATTGCAACATGTGAAACCAGAAAACCTGGGTTCAATCCCAGCTTCCTCACTTTACCAGGTTGCGTGATCCTAGGCAATTGCTTTATTATACTTTCCCACATAATAAGAGGACCTTGAAAATACTTGACTTTAGGATGTACGCTGTGCAAAACCATCTACTGTGTTTGATTAATAAACTATAATGGTGTTTATGAATAATAAGAACCCAGACCACCCTAAGAGTGCACATAACAACTGGAGTGCCTCTTAGTTCACTATTAGCAATGTTTTCAGTGTGTGGGAAGAATGACTGTTTCTAAATTCATGTTTGAAAAATAGTACTTAAAAATACTTATCAATGCACTGCTATAATCTGATATAATCTGATGTACTAAGATGAAAGGGTCCTGCATGTTTATGAAATACACTTTTAGAATTTTGAAGAGACCTTATCATATTTTTACACTTTTGCTGCAAGATGGTTATTTGGTGCAGGACAACCTAGTTACTTCCTTTTTTTACTTAAATTAAACTTTAAATAAAGCCTTCCCTTTTTATTTCTTCTTGTTTTAATGTTAGAGTCGAGTGAACAGCTGCCCAGTGCTGCTATTGGTCAGACGGCTGCATGTAACGGTCATGAGGGACGAATGTGGCCCGGGCTGTACTTTGAGTATCACTGGTCTATATAATCTCTGGGTCCGCACACTAGATTAGTAGGGACCCCAAAATAATAACTCCTCCCACCATTCAGTGTCTTTTAAGTGATCTCATGTCTATAACTTTTGTTTTACCGCTGGGCGATGTTTTATTTTAAAGGTCTTGTTTCTAATATCATTGCAGTAGGCCCTCAAACACCCTGTAGGGACTAAGTATATGGTTACAGTGCTTTACTTTCTCCTGTTTGCTTCATGGGGTTCTGCTCTCTAGGGGCTAACAATATGGTTACATGACCATGTTTCTTTCAAATGATATTTTTGTTATGGTGCCCTCTAGGAGCTGTTGTGAGCATTGCAGTCTAATCCCAAAAGTTTGTTTCTGATATAAGTTTATATGATAATTGTATATGTTTTAATAATCTCTCCTTATTCCAATAATGACCATGATTCAGGACATCTTAACATCCTTATTACACAATGACTGTTTGAACACTCTTGATATGTTTGGGTGACCCTTCAAGTTTATTTCTCCTCTGTGGCTGTCTTGTGTATTTTTTGGGGGTAATTGGGTTAGACAGCGAACAACTCTGATGGTAAAAGTGGTATTCTATTGGAATTAGCATGGCAGATTTAAATTAGGATGCTAAATGGCAACATTTTCATTTTTTTGCTGCAGATAGAGGAAGAAGGTAAATGGAAGTGGTTTAGTTCTATGCAGGGCCACTGGAATTGTATGGCAGGAAAAAATACAATTATGAGGCAGGGTTGAACAATTTATGTGGCAAGAGAAGTTCAGTTATGAATTTACAATGCCAATAGCTCTAACTCAAGCAAGTGTGAGACCTATTGCATTACAAATGCTTGTTTGCAATCTGCATTCCCCACCCTTTATAACTCTTATCCCATCCACAACCTCCTGGGGCCTCTCCTGCTTGGATCTCGTGGATCCCTAACTCTACCTGGTTATCGGCACTCTGTTGATCGGCCAGGCCCCCCACTCCTCTCCACCCAGAGTCTCCTCCTGCACCTATCAACCAGTGTCATCACTTCCAGACCCAGCTGAACTTGGGATATTTCTTTCAAAAGCAACCTGCGCCCTCTCAATGGATGTAAATACATTGAATTGCCCTTTATATACATTTTTCAATTTTGCAGGTTGAATAACCATTGACGGGGCTCCTGCTGTTGTGTAGAATCTCATTATTCTAATGAGACTACTGGACTTTGAGCGGCAGAATCGCCTGCGCCGTGGGACACTGAGTCTGACCCACGGCAGGTGACACCTGTCGCTCTAATCCGGGTTTTGATCCGGCCAACTAGCAGTGCCTCATCCCTACCTGAGGGCAGGGATGGCTGGGGAGCCGAGCGCATGACATAATAGGTTTCTCAGGGAAGCTGTGGTCACTCAGGTCTCATCTGTTTCTCTCATTTACCTTAGTCTCATATATAAAACGACAAACAGAGGCAGTATATGTTTCATTAATGATTTTAATAAAACAACTGCATCTTAGATAGCAAAGAATGAGCTGCAATAACCAGGACGACATAGCATGACAGTATTACAATTGTGAGAAGGAGAATGAAGAATAAATATAATGCTATCATATTGTCACTACGGTCAATAGACTAACTCCTACCTAGGCTATGATAGAGCACAGCGTGTTAAGCTCTAATTCTGCCCTTCAGGTTCCGCTGGGAAGACATCATCCCCCATACCTGAGCAAAGGCATGTAGTCTGTGTTAGCATCTGTAGCGGTGCATTCGGCAATCAGCATACAGTCGTGGTTCTCTGGCTGGAATCTCCCTCCAAAGTGTAAGGGACAGGGAAGTGTTTTAATAACAACACAGCTGATAGTCTGAGAAAATGTCCCTACGTAAGGATGTGTGTTTTCTACAAATGTCGGAGACTAAACTTATACCACGTTCACCGGCAATGTACCGTGCTGTAGCTGTGGAAGAAGCACAGAGTGAGCAAGAATGTCTTGTTTGATAACAGAGTGCTGGCCTGGGCAAAAACAGTTAGATAAACAAAAAATAAAACAAGACCGTAAAAGCGGCTATTGTAACAATAATAAAATAAAGCCAAATAAAATGTATCTAGGTTAGAGTGCACAGCGGCCTGGCCTGGTGTTTTAAAATAATGTGCATGAAGCTATAGCTAAAATGGCTACACAACACTACCAGGTGAAAGGGAGTCAGCAGTCATATCAGAAAATATTTTTATCGAAAATTAATTATTTATATCAAATCACTTGTCATATATACCCCTAATGAGAATCTTTTCTTTTACTCTTAAGTCTTCAAAGTTTCCCATCACTCTGCAGGGAAATTTAGTTTTTGTTGGGAAACGGAAAGGGACTTAGGGACAGATGTAAAAAGGGTTTTGCGACTCACAAACGGCGAAAAACGCCATTTGCGAGGCGTAAAAGCCTCTCCGGTATGCAGAAATGCATTTTGCGAGTCGGATCCGACTCGCAAAATGCATTTCCGACTCGCAAATAGGAAGGGGTGTTCCCTTCCTATTTGCGACTCGCAATGCTATGCAATTTCATTTGCGACCAATAAAATTGCAGTTACTATCCACTTAAAGTGGATGGTAATCCAGTCGCAAACGGAAAGGGGTCCCCATGGGACCCCTTCCCCTTTGTGAATGGAAACAAAAATAATTTTTCAGAGCAGGTAGTGGTCCTATGGACCACTGCCTGCTCTGAAAAATACCGAAATAAAAGGTTTCGGTTTTTTTTCTAAGTGCAGCTTGTTTTCCTTTAAGGAAAACGGGCTGCAGATAGAAAAAAAGAACTGCTTTATTAAAAAGCAGTCACGGACATGGTGGTCTGCTGTCTCCAGCAGGCCACCATCCCGGTGAGTGCCCATACTCGCAATGGGGTCGCAAATTGCGACCCACCTCATTAATATTAATGAGGTGGGTCTTTGCGACCCCATTGCGAGTTGCAGAAGGTGTCTGAGACACCTTTCTGCATAGCAAATTGCGACTTGCAATTTGCGAGTCGCACAGACTCGCAAATTGCAAGTCGCAATTTGCTTTTTTGCTACATCTGGCCCTCAGTGTCTTCGAATTATGGAAGAACACATTGTTTAATGAAAACATTCATAAATTCAAGAGCACTAGCTGCATCCTTTCTCAGTTTCAGATTTTCCTGTAATTTGCTCTGTTGGAATGGTTCTCAAGCTTCTCCTACCCATCCCAAAGTGATTGTAGCTCTCTTTCATGCTTATCTACCAGCCCAGAGGTTTCAGCTGGCTTATCTTCACATTTAGAAATCTGATTCTCCCTTTCCTCAATCTATCTAATATTTGAGTGATTTTCTCATCCAGCTTGCTCAGGCAGTCAGATATTTGCTAATCAGAACCTCAATGTGATTGTTTGATTCCTTTTATCTCCCTTAGTATTTCCCCTTAAGGTTTTTCATAGGAGTTCTCGTCACTCACACTGACATTTTCTGCAATTTTAGCTTTTTACACTTTAATAGCATGAGTTTCTTCTGATGGCCCTGTGAGTTGTTCAGTGAGTCTTGTGAGGGCTGGTTTATGCTGGCTGCATCTGTGAGGGATCCTGTCCATGCCCCTCCACAGTGGTAAATTTGGAGTTTTGGTCTGTGTTTCTTCTACAAGACTTGTATTTAGTCTGGTATTAAGAGGAAATAGTTCAGTGGACTTAGTAGCTGATGAATTCCAAGCATTTTGATAGAGAAAAGGTTGTAACATTGTACTGGTGTGAGCTTCAGCTTCCATGTCCTTGGGGAAGGTGTTTCCCTGTATGCTTGCTGGCTCTCATTCTGCACTGCCTGAGCTGATCCAAGAAAGAGTTAATTTCTTTGAATGTGTGGGTCATCAGTTATTTCACTGCTATGGATGTTTACTGTCACAAGCTCATTTAAAGCGACAGGCATCCCTGACCTTAATGCAGAGCTATAGCTTTCGGGTCTGCTGCTTGTATGATCATGATAGATACGTCATTTGCCTTACAGACCCCTGAAGCTCAATAGCTTAATCGTTTTTCCTCCGATAAATGCTTTGGAATTCTTCCCTGGAGTAATGTAGCTTTCTCTGAGGAAAGCCCATTCTCTATCAGTTGATGTCCAACCCTGAAGGGCTCCCCATGTCTGCACACCGCTCTTTCATCGTCCCTAAGTGTGGCAGCACTGAGGCTTTGTTTCAGACTGCACTTGCCCATGTGTAGATTTGGTTCAGCACTATTAGACTCGGCGGCTCTGGAGCTCTGTCTAGCAGCAGCAAGATGGGAGATGGCGGTCTGATTTTCGTACATTAATTCAAAACAGTGGTAGGTGGCAGCTGCATCCTTCAGCAATAACCTGGCATGCCTCCAGCGAGCTTCAGAAAGAGAGAGTGGAGAGAAGGTGCAGAATACTGCTGACAGAATTTAGTGGAAATTTTGTGTTATCATGCCAAAGTAGCACCCTGCCCTGAAAAGTTATAATACATAGAAGTTACTAAAGCGCTTCATGCGTGTCAGCATTTAGACTTTTTGGCACTTGTTTGCGCTTCAGTAATACTTTTCACTCATTGGATCTATACCTGGACTGTGGTACCATGAGGGTTGCAAGACCGTACAGGTTGATAGAGAGGAGGTTGTCTCTTCTTAAATGAAATAAACTAATTAGTTAGGCATGTTAGGTTCTAATACACTGAGAATTATATTGTTCTATACAAATGGCTTGAATAATAGATGTAAAGGCCAGGCTATTGAGGAATGGATAAAAGGCATCACACCAGATTTTGTTTTGATACAGGAGACCCATTAAACAGGATAATAGTCACAAATGTGTAATATTCAAGCACTGGGCACATTTGGAATGTTTGAATGTGTCTCCTATTCAGCAGCAGCATATCGGGAAGTAGCATTTTATATCTATACATTTCTAAAGTGGGATATGTGTGCCTTCCAGACCAACATGCAGGGGAGTTGGGCATGGATCAACAGAAAAATAGAGAATGAAAGAGTTACTGTTGCAATATTAGAGGCCCCTGACGAGAATAATCTGGTTCTACTAATATAATTATTTCAATCTGTTCTTCCGGATCCTAGTAGATTGATTTACAGGGGGATTTTAATTTTCTTCAGAACCTCAGCTTAAACTCCTCCACAGTGTCTCACAGGAAGAATAAACATAAAGGTCCTCATTAAAACCCTGGCGGTCGGTGTTAAAGCAGTGGTAATACTGTCAACAGGCCAGCGGGAAAAAAAAAGGAATCACGACCATGGGGAAACCGCCAACATAGACAGCCACTTTAACACTCCGATCACCACGGTGGTTAAATAAACAGCGCGGTGGTCACCGCCAACAGACAGGTGGGGGACAAAGTACAGCCCACTGTATTCCAACACGCCTATCTGCCACCTTTTCCGGGATGGAACCAATGCTATCAAAAGCACGGTGGAAACAGTACACAGAAGGGAAACCACTCACCTCTCGACACCCAACAAGGAACCAGGATGCCATGGAGCCTGAGTTATACATCGTGCCCATGCTGGTCTTCCTCCTTCTGTATCAGGAGCAGGACAGACGCCGTCAACTACCACGGTGAGTACTGCACCTACAACAAGGGGTAGGGAAAAGAGAGTGACACACAAACGCAACACGCAATACCCCCACCCTCACCCACAACACCATACACACAAATATATGCAGCAACATTACATCTACACCCCCTCCTCCCCTGGAAGAACGCAAGGACAAAATGAAATGATTGTAACTAGTGTAATCAAGAAAAATCAGATAGTGAAAGTTCAAAAATCAGTATATACAAATATGTACACCAACTACACAAGTCTGGATAGTGTTGCAATCATTATCCGTGGACCAGTGGTCCCAAAATGCATGGGCAAAGCCCACACAAGATACCTAACTCGAAACGGAGAGAGCACTGCAGGGGCAGCAGATCGAAATTAAACAGGCACCTCAGGGGGAAGAGGAGGGGGGCACCTCAGCCGGATGAACGCACGACTCCACTGCTGCACGAGGGGGCCCCATGCCTATTGCTGTATCCTGGGGATTGCAAAGCCACAGTCTCTCAAGTCTTTCCAGTGGGTGGTTTGCCCAATGCTTTACCTGGGGAGTGCAAAGCCACAGTCTCTCAAGTCTTTCCAGTGGGTGGTTTGCCCACTGCTTTATCCTGGGGAGTGCAAAGCCACAGTCTCTCAAGTGGATAACAGTCTCCACAGGTTCTGAAGGGGGCTTTGTGCCCAGAGTGCTTCATCCTGCCAAGGACTGAGGCAGTGGATGTGATTCTCCACTGGTTCTGGAGGGGGCTTTGTGCCCAGAGTGCTTCATCCTGCCAAGGACTGAGGTAGTGGATGTGATTCCCCACTGGTTCTGGAAGAGGCTTTGTGCCCAGAGTGCTTCATCCTGCCAAGGACTGAGGTAGTGGATGTGATTCTCCACTGGTCCTGGAGGGGGCTTGGTGCCCAGAGTGCTTCATCCTGCCAAGGACTGAGGTAGTGGATGTGATTCTCCACTGGTTCTGGAGGGGGCTTGGTGCCCAGAGTGCTTCATCCTGCCAAGGACTGAGGTAGTGGATGTGATTCTCCACTGGTTCTGGAGGGGGCTTGGTGCCCAGAGTGCTCCACATGCAGTGTGGCTGGTCCCATTCCCTCACATGGGTGTGTGTGCCACGAGATTGCCTAGGAACAGGTAGCAAGATACGCCATGGAGGCAGAGACATACCCCACCCTGCTGCTGCTTCGCCTTCCACCTGCAGGTGCAAACAGTGATGAGAGTCATGTCTCATGGAAGCTGGGCAGGGTCCAGGAAGTCTCCTCCAGCCTTGGATGGCTGCCCACTGGGGATGGTAGCCATGTCAGCTGTGGTGCCACTGTCTGAGCACATCGCTGGGCTGGTGGCGGTGCTTGCGGCGGTGTCTGTGGCAGAGGTGCTGGCGCATGTGTCAGCACCTGTTGAGGGACACAGCAGGACGTCGCCTGCAGCCTCGAATGGCTGCCCACTGGGGAAGATGCTGGGGACTGTTGCTGAGGCTGCAGACGTGCAGGTGGCGGTGCAGGTGGCAGTGCAGGTGGCGGTGCTGGTGGCGGTGCAGGTGGCGATGCATGGCAGTGCAGGTGGTGGTGACTTTGGCGGTGCAGGTGGCGATTTTCGCCGACGTACAGGTCGGTGTAGTGGCTGACAGAAGGGGTGACTCTAGTCCCTCAGTTGGAACCACCGTGCCCTGTCCTGACCTGCTCTCCGGCTTGTGTCCCTTCCCCTCCTTTGATGGTGCCGCAGATGTATTACCACTGTCCCCTTTTGTTTTGGAGGAGCCCTTAGTGGCAGGTAGGTGCAGCTTCTCCCTCTGGGATGTGGGCACCTTCTTCACCTTGGTAGGTGGCGAAATGTCCTTGGCCTTGCTAGGTGGCACACTGGCAGCCCTGATGGGCGGCGCACTCGATGACACCGTAGTTGCTGGCACCACTGTGCCTGGGGATTTTGGTGGCTGAGGTGCTGGGCTGGGACCTGGAAAGCCTGGCCCTAGGGGAAGGACGGGGGGAGGAGGTGTAGGGAAGAGGTCAATGTTAGCCAGGAAAAGCTTCTTAGACACATTGGGACGGGAAGATGGAGGGGGTTTGGGAGTGGAGGAAGAGGTAGTGGTTGTAGGAGGTGTATGTTTGCTCAATTTGGGTGAAGGTGCATGGGCCGGGGGCTGTTGTGAGGTGGATGGCTGTTGGGTGGGTGTGTGCCTGCGTTTGTGTACTTTGGGAGGAGGGCTCACAGACACACTGGGAGAGGACACTGGGGATGTGTGAATGGCAGTGGGGGTGGTGATTGCACGTGGGCGGTGTCTGGTGATGGGCGTGCTGGTGATGGAGGTAGTGGCTGTGGATGTAGTGCATGCAGGTGTGAGTGGAGACGAGACAGGGAGGGAGGGAGGAGGAGGAAGTGGAGGAGGGGGACACAGTGGAGGCAGTGGATGTTGCTGTGTCTGCATGGGGATGGTGCTTGTGTGAGTGCTTGTGGGATGTGTGGTGCTTATGTTTGCCATGTCCACTCTTGTGTGTTGATGAGTGTGCATGCTGGTCTGATGGTGTACTTGGGATAGGCTGAGGTACAGGGGATTGGATCGGGGTGGAGGAAGTTGGAGGGGGGAGGCTGGACACAGGGACAGTGGCTGCCTTCACTGCTGAGGCCAGAGCCTGAAATGCTCTCTGTTGGGCCGCCTGCCCCGAATGAATGCCCTCCAGGTATGCATTTGTTTGTTGCAAATGCCTCTCAACACCCTGGATGGCATTCAAAATGGTAGATTGACCAACAGTGAGGGATCTCAGGAGGTCAATAGCCTCCTCCCTGAAGGCAGGAGGGCTGACTGGGGCAGGGGCTGAGGTGCCTGGGACGAAGGAGATGCCCACCCTCCTGGGTGAGCGGGCACAGGACACACGATGAGGGGATGCTGGGAAGGAAGTGCTGGTAGGGGGGGTGGCGGCTGTCCCTGTTGATGCAGTGGGCACAGAGGTGGCCGCCACCGCAAGGGAGCTCCCATCAGAGGAGGAGTCGTTGTCGCTGGCGTATGCTCCTGTCCCCGTCGTGGAGCTCCCCTGGCCCTCTGTCCCACTGGTTGCTTCACCCTCCAGCTCCCTCCTGCTCTGGTGCCACTGCACCTCCGCCAGATGATGCTAATTCACGCAAGAACAGGGAGACAAAACAAAAAGAGGGGGAAACAGAAGAAACACATGTTTAGTGCATGCAACACCACTACCGTTGGCGGACACAACACACAGGGAGCAGCCCCATGCACTAAGCCATGCACTAACAGTTCTTAGCACATTCACATGCCCATGGGGGACGAGGCCTAAGCCCAATTGCTGCACACCTGGAAGTCACAGAGCCTGACTAGGTGTAGATGGCTATTACCAGTAGTGGGGTTGGGGTGCCACAGAGCCTGCCTAACAAGGGACCTAGCCTACCAAGTTCGCCCTGGCCTAGGGGAACCCACAGCCCACTTCGACCACCCAGACACCTCATATAGCGCGTTGAGTCAGCTGAATTAGAGTGTACTCACCCCCTTGTGGCTGCTGTGATGCCCTCAAGTGCCCATCCAACTCCGGATAGGCCACCGTCAGGATCCAGTACATCAGGGGGGTCATGGTGCGACAGGCACCCCTTTCACGTTGGGAGGCATTCCCCAGCTGGGCCTCCGCTGTCTTCTTGCTCCAGCGGCGCAGGTCCTCCCAACTTTCACGGCAGTGTGTGCTCCGTCCATGGTAGACCCCAGTGTCCAGATGTCCTTGGCGATGGCACACGAAATACCCTTCTTCTGGTGGGTGCTGACCTAGAGGAAAAGTGAAGTAAAAATGGATGTTTCTATCCCGTACATTTCATCTCACGCATTGCCAAACACCTCCCACCCTGGCCCAGACATACATACACACACAATCCTGACATGCTGGCCTGTCCTCCTCCCCACCCTCTTCCATCCACGACACTCCATACAATCATGTGCCATCCACCATGCTCACAGTGTACTCACCTGTTTGTCTGGAGGACCGTACAGTTGCGTGTACTGGGGAGGACCACACCCACCAATTTCTCCAACTCCTCCGAAGTGAAGGCATGGGCCCTTTCCCCAGTCACTGTAGCCATCGTCACTTCCAGACACAGGTCACAGCAGCACTTGCAGTGTAGGTCCTCTCCTGTTGAAGGTCAGGTATCAAGTGCATACCATCACCACCGGCGTACATCGTCATTGGCTCCTGGGACCCATAGGGCCCAATGTTAACCAATGCTGAATTGCGCCGCGTTCTTCGACCGCCTACCGCGACGGTGTACAACGCTAGCGCAGTTACCTCATTCCCCCTTGACCCACCTTACAGGTCAGGCAGCTGCCATTTCAGGGGGCCACATGGCAGGGAAAAAAACTGCGTCACACCTATTTAGGCCTGGAATATGGAGAGATAAAGGCAGATTGCGAATTTCCAACCTTTTACCAAATAACACATTGTGATACCTAAGTGTTGGATGACCCTCTGCTCGCTGTTCTCCTCCATAGGGCACGTATGCTGGGGTAGGTGATGAGATGGCAGCATCCTCCGGTGTAGAGACCCCTGGTGGACCTGTCGACAATGGAAGAGAGACACATCATTATCACATACAGACTTGACCGTGCAACCAACCTGGAACTGTGTGCCCAGTTGGAGCCAGACCTGATTTCAGCTATCCGCCATCCCACAAGAATCCCACCTCTAGTGCAGGTACTGTCTTTATTCCATTTCTTGCCCAGGGGGTCTTTTCAAATAACAGTGGCCATGGCATCAGGGATGTCCCAGCCAATGTTCTCTAACTTGTTGTCCAGAATGTTGTCTGCCCTGCTGAACAACATGTGCTGCTACATCGTTTTCCCTGAGGTGGAGGATTTGCCCACAGTAAAAGGTGACTTCTATGCCCTGGGACATATCCCCAACATCATTGGTGCCATTGATGGTACACATGTGGCATTTGTGTCCCCCCACAGGAATGAACAGGAAACCAGGAAAAGCTACCATTCACTGAATGTGCAGATGGTACATCTCCCATGTGAGTGCCAAGTATCCTGGCTCTGTGCATGACGCTTACATTTTGAGGAATAGCAGCATCTCTTATGTGATGGGGCAACTCCAGAGGCACCGTGTGTAGCTAATATGTGAGCCCAAGGTCCCAACACAGTTGTCACTGGGTATGGGGTTGTCCCTAAGGGTTAGTGTGTGTATAACAGTTGTCCCTCGACATTTGCAGGTGACTCTGGTTACCCCAACCTGTCATGGCTACTGACCCCAGTGAGGAATCCCAGGACAAAGCAGAGGAATGCTACAATGAGGCACATGGGCGAACTAGGAGGTTTATATAATGCACCTTTGGCCTCCTGAAGACCAGATTCCGGTGCCTCCATCTTACAGGTGGCTTCCTGTACTACTCACCGAAGAAGGTGTGCCAGATAATCGTCGCCTGCTGTATGCTGCATAACCTGGCTTTGCGACGCCAGTTGCCTTTTCTGCAGGAGAATGGGACAGATAGTGGTCTTGTGGCAGCTGTGGAGCCTGTGGACAGTGAAGAAGAGAAGGCAGAAGAAGAAGATGTAGACAACTGAAACAATCATGAAATACTTCCAGTGAGACACAGGTAAGAAGATGTAACTGCTTCCCACATCTCATACTATTGTTAGAACTAGCATAAGACTGTCATTTTCACTCAGTGTATGGACCCTGACTTGTTACTTTGCCTTTCCATTTCACAGATCTGGGTCCCACTTTGTGCCCTCTGCTATGTTTACTGCTGGCCTACAGCTGTGTTACATTGGTATGTGAACAAGTACATTGGCATTGACATTGCTATATTTCAGAGGTTTTGTAATTACACATTTGTGAAAGCAAAGACTGACTCCAGATTGTTTTGTGATTCAAGTGTGTTTATTTCTGTGCAAATAAGTGGAGGGGTGTGTGAAATGGGCTGCGGTGATGGTGGAGGAATGTCCATGGCAGAGTTCAGTCTATTTGTTTCACAGGTGCATTGTCCAATGGGGCATAGGAAGTGGAGCAATGGCAGTTTAAGGTGGACAGGGTGTCAAAGTGGGACAGAAGGGAGACATTCAGGGGGGTCTTATTTCCTGGCGGGGGTCTTGGCAATGTTCTCTGTCTTGTTCCTGGATCTCAGGGACCGTTTGTGGGGTGGTTCTCCTTCTGTAGGGGGTGGGGTGCGGGTGGCCTGTTGCTCCTGTGGCGGTGCCTCCTGTCCACTAGCGCCGAAGGATTTCGAGGGCTGTTCATCTTCCAGGCTAGTGTCAGGGGCATGTTGGTGTGCCACTGTGTCCCTCCTGGTGTTGACAAGGTTTGCCAGCACCCCTGCAATGGTGACCAGGGTGGTGTTGATGGACTTCAAGTCCTCCCTGATACCCAGGTAGTGTTCCTCCTGTAGCCGCTGGGTGGCCTGAAACTTGGCCAGTACCATGCCCATGGTCTCCGGGGAATGGTGGTAAGCTCCCATGATGTTGGAGAGTGCCTTGTGGAGAGTGGGTTCCCTGGGCCTGTCCTCCCCCTGTCGCACAGCAGTCCTCCCAGCTTCCCTGTTATCCTGTGCCTCTGTCCCCTGAACCGTGTGCCCACTGCCACTGCCCCCAGGTCCCTGATCGTCCTGTGTTATTGGGTTTGCCTGGGTTCCCTGTAGTGGTGGACACACTGCTGATTGATGTGTCCTGGGGACAGAGGGATGGGCCTGCCGGGTGGGTGCTGTGGAGGTGTTTCCTGAGTGGGAGGTTCAGTGGTGGTTTGTGACTGTGTCAGGGTAACCGACTGTCCCGAGGTCCCTGATGGGCCGGGCTGGTCATCTTGATCCAGGTGAGCTGCTGTCATCACTGTGGGCCTCTTCTGTGGGGGGACTGGATATGTCTGGCACGTCCTGTCCGGTGACGTTGGGTAGGGCTCCTGTTGGGGTGTGAATGCATAATCTTAGTATCTGTGTGTGCCATCTTGTGCAATGGGTGAGTTAACCTCTACTCCTGTGCTTGCATTATTGCTGTGGCCCTTGTGTGATTGGTGATTTTGGGGCATGAGTGAGTCTCTCTACTGGACATGCTTTGGTGATGGGTGTCCATGCATTGGTGTTACATACAGGGCTTGGTTTTGGGACGTGTGGGTTGTGGTAGTGGGGTATCTGTGGGGTGTTGGGGTGATGGGTGTGAGGGTGAGGGTGGGAGTATGTGATGGCATGCACGTGGGGTGGGGGGATAAAGTAATTAAGATATGACTTACAAGAGTCCAGTCCTCCTGCTACTCCTGCGAGGCCCTCAGGATGCAGTATTGCCAAGACTTGCTCCTCCCATGTTGTTAGTTGTGGGGGAGGAGGAGGGGGTCCACCGCCAGTCCTCTGTACAGCAATCTGGTGTCTGGATACCACGGAACGTACCTTGCCCCGTAGGTCATTCCACCTCTTTCTGATGTCATTCGGTGTTCTTGGATGCTGTCCCACTGCGTTGACCCTGTCGACGATTCTCCACCAAAGCTCCATCTTCCTAGCAATGGATGTCTGCTGCACCTGTGATCCGAATAGCTGGGGCTCTACCCGGATGATTTCCTCCACCATGACCCTGAGCTCCTCCTCTGAAAACCTAGGGTGACTTTGATGTGCCATAATGCGGTGTGGGTGATGTGTGAGGTGTTATCTGTAATAGGTAATAGCTGGGGCTCTACCCTGATGATTTCCTCCACCATGACCCTGAGCTCCTCCTCTGAAAACCTAGGGTGACTTTGATGTGCCATGATGTGGTGTGGGTGATGTGTGAGGTGCTATCTGTTGTGATGTGTGAGGGGATGTGTTGGTGTGTGTTGTTTGAGGTGCATGGATGTTGTATAAGTGATGGTGTTGTGTGTCTGTGGATGCTGGTGTTGTGTTAGCTAATCTCTCTCTCTGGCCTTCTTTCAAATTTTTTGTTGTAAGGGTTTGTGGGTGATGTGGGTGTGTGCTTTATATTGGATTGGGTGTGTGGGTGTGGTGTGTGTATGTGTGTGAGGTGTGTGTATATTTTGAATTGTCCAATGTAGTTGTGTTTTGTAAATGTGTGTGTATTTTGAGCGCGGCGGTGTGTACCGCCAATGGATTACTACGGTTGAAAGACCACTGTGTTGATTTGTGGGTTGTGATAGTGTGGGCTTATTCTTGTTGACGTGACGGTGTGGGTTTTAGTATTGCCAGTTTATCACTGACCTTTGGTGTGGTGGACTTGTGTGGGTGTCTGTATTGTGGCGGATTCTGAGCAGTGAGTCGTAACACCTATAGTGGAATTTCGCAGCCGCAACGGTATGTTGGCAGTCTTCAGCACAGCGGAAAGCGGGATTTAATGCCAGGTTTGTAATGAGGGCCTAAGTGTGTAAGATCATACACAAATATTGGAAAAAAATAAATTTAGTT
Source organism: Pleurodeles waltl (assembly GCF_031143425.1). Taxonomy (NCBI): domain Eukaryota; kingdom Metazoa; phylum Chordata; class Amphibia; order Caudata; family Salamandridae; genus Pleurodeles; species Pleurodeles waltl. The sequence continues at coordinate 206,698,124 of NC_090448.1, forward strand.
GATCCCTTAAAAGGGCTAAAGTTCGATCCCAGCATGAACTTTCTTGTGTCTCTCATAAATTTAAATCCACTGAAAGGCTGGATTTATTTTCTTACATCAGTTGACTACACTTTGTTTAAGTTAGGTCATCCAGCTATTGGATTTTCTGACCATTCGCTAATTGAGATGGATATTGCAAGAATTAGGAAAAGCACCCCCACACCTAGACGGCCTTTTAACAAACATAAATTGAAAGAAGAAGGCTGGGTTTGTGACATAAAGCTCGAAAAAGATCAATATTTTCCATTTCATGAAGGCACTGCCCATCCACAAATGATAAGGGACACTAGAGCCCAGGTAATCGGTAGACAGATCTTGAAAAATAAAGGCTTTAGAGAAAGAAGAGATGAGTATCATTTAAAGGAGTCATATGAAAGGTTTGTGAGAAATAAAACTCTCTCTAATGTAATGGCACTCAGATAAGCAAAACAAAAGATGCCGGATGATTTTTATGCGCAGGTCTACAGTTCTACTAGTGCCTATGAGCAAGGGCCATGTGAGGAGAGTGATTTTGCTGGAAGACTCTTAGGCTGGCAGACATGGAAGAAAAGGGGCAAAATATGATCAGAGCACCCTTTGAGAATTAGAAGAATAGATGCACTACAGATCCTAAAGCTTTTCATGAAATGTGTAGGCAACATTACATGGCTCTCAGCAGGAAGTAGATCTGGAGCACCTGAGAGAGTTCATAGATAATATTTCAGTACAGTACAAGGTTGGACCTGAGCAAGGCACAAGCCCTTATGATGCCTTTTAGATTACCTGAAGGTGAAGCAGTAGTGGTAGCTCTACCTAGTGGAAAGTCCTGTGGAGAGGAGGGTTTCCCAGGGAAGTTTTTACAAGGTGCTCACACACCTTAAACCATCAGATGTTGAGATTAGCAAATCACATTCTGAAGGGTAGGAATGTTCTCCCATCATTCTATGAAGCTGGGGCATTCTGCTTCCTTAAAAAAGGAAAGAACCCTGAACATTTTAATCCGTACACACCAATTGTTTCGCTAACACAGATTATACAATAGAAATTAAACTACTTGTGAATTAAATGAATCACTTGGTGGGCAGTTTTATAAACGAGAGTCGAAGTGGTTGCAGGTACACAATTAGCCTCTATTTTTTTAATCAAAGCTTTGAATTTTTTCAACAGGATAAAGACCCCAGCTCACGTCTTCTTATTGGATGCACAGAAGGCACGTGACATCTTTAACTGGGAGAACCTAATTTGTATCTTGCAGGTTTTTGATTTCCCTGCAGCATTTGACAAAGTAATATCTAAACTATATGAAGAGGTGCAGGCTTTATTAATGGTGAATTCTACAGACATAGGTGTATGTAATGTTAAGCAAAGGTGCTCACTTTCCCTAATCATATTTGCTATATTTATTGAGCAATAGGATAAAGTTATCCAGGCCCCGATTAATGGGATGACTAAAATTAAACATCATGCTGATGGCATTTTACTTTTGTTAAAAACCTGCTATCAAACTTCAACAGAGTCTTTCCTATTTTCAATCAAGTTCAGATGTTGGGAGGCTTCAAGATCAATAAGTTAAAAACAGAACTTTTGTTATGCACTTGCACATTCAAAACGTCACTCATCAACCTCCAGCCATTAGTTCATTATAAACCCAAAACATACCTGGGCATTTAAATTACTGTACATATTGTTAAACAACTTGAATTATATTATATCCCATTAGTAGGTAGAATTAAATCCTTACTATCCAGAGGGAACAATATCCCATTATCAATTATGGGCGAAATAGCATTAATATGGATGAAGGTTTTACCATTATTCCACTTCTTATATGTAGCGTTGCCCTGTTCCTTAAATATAATTTTTTGTGAATGAGGTGGATGGGTTATTTCCAGCATTTATCTTGGCAAATAAAGCACGTAGTTTGACTTTGTGCCTGCTACTCAAACCAGTGAATGAAGGGGACCTTGCACTTCCAAATGTGTAAGAGAATTACTTTGCGAGTTTTGCACATTCTTTTTATCGATTTCGTACTAACCAAAGGTTAGATAAACTACAAGATAATGTATTCTTGGAGTCAATGTTAAACAAATACAAAATTCACTACTTTTCACGCTTAAGTTGCTGAAAAACGTACGCTACAAAGTATTGTATTGTATTGGAAGTTTAAAAGGAAAGAGCAAACGTTTCACCATTATAATATCCCTTTGCTCCACACTTCCAACAGATTGTAAGATATCGTATTAGAAGGTCAGCCACTGTTGGATAGAGACATGATAAATGGAACATTAATGGTTATAAATAACCATGAGATTTTTTAAAAACGGATGGCTGGAAAAAATGGATTGATATTGAACCAGAGGTTAGAATAGCTAAAAGCTCCATTCACTGGTCCTTTAATCAAGTTGCTGATTTCTTGAGAGATCATGATTTTAAAGTTAAGATACAAATTCTGCTTTAGTGGAAGATTTGATTTAGGTGGCTACAAGTGGATTGATATAATGCTGGGAAAACAGATTAACTGAACTACATTAGACAGAGGTTAGCATCAGAGTTCACCAGAAATGGCAAATTTGAGAGGACTTAGATATTACTATAAAATCTTGGAGGGTGATGAATGTATATCATTTTTTTATTCTAAAAGGAAGAAATTTTGATCCCATACAATATGAAATGGTTAGACACCTGCTTCTTTGGATAGAATTCATTCTCATTTTTTTTCGTGTTGTTTCCGATGCTGTGGAGAAAGGAAGGGAATTTAGGATGTTCGTGGAGTACTGGACCTCTATACGTTGTTACTGTGAAAGTGTATGGAACCTTGAGTTTCGAGCCGAATTGCAGTTAATTCTGACTGTCTATTCGCCCGAGTTAGGTTCAGCTAATAACCATAAGAAAAAATATATATAATCACACTTTTAACAACGTCAATAGTTCTGTAAAAATGGAAAACTGGATAGATATCTACAGTCCATCAATGCAGATTAGAAATGCTGAGAGAAAGGGAATTGAAAAGGTGTTATGCATTAATAACTGGCTCATTCAGTAACATTTTGAAACTCTGGGAAAGTCTGGCATAGACCCTCTGTTCCAATAAGAATGGTGGGTCATTGCGATTATGATGGCGTTCGCTTGAAAATGTGCTGGTCAGATATTTTGATTGAGATTTTTTATTCTTATTTTGTTTTACATTTTATCAATTTAAAAGATTATGTATTTTTTAAATAAATTAAAAGGTCAATTAAAGGGAGCTAATGTGAAGAGTAAGCACATGTGTACTGGCTATGCATCGCATAAAGTGTCCACATTCATTTAAATGTTGCAGTGATTTAATGCAAGTGCAGTCTCTTAAATCAATTTAACTACAGAGAAAAAGTCTCGTTTTCTCAGTTTGTAAGCCATAATGTAATAAGAATTAACTGCGGACCTCTGTTTATATTAATGCAATTTATTGATGTGAATGTGGAGCATCTATGCTTGTTCCTCTGGGTGACAGTCTATAATGCATTAGGGTCGAGATTTTCACTTAAGGAGAAAGAAGATACTTTCTCCATCATTGTCCAGTTGCTCGTGATTGAGTGGGCCTTCAAAGATGTATTATCTGGTGTTGCCCGAGAGTGGGTAATTCAGCAAAAAGAAAGAGTCTGTTCTTGACATTGTCCCCAGGCGTAGGTCCGAGAGGGTACTGGCATCCTTTTCTTTATGAGCGCATTCAGTACTTTCCTGCCGCCCTTGGCTACAGCAAAGTTTTTCTTTCTCTGCTGTTGGATAGCTTCACTAAGTAGGACTGATCATGCTGGAAGGCGTCAAAAAGACCTGCTTGGCCTATTGGGCGGAAGTTCTCAAGGGATTTCAGCATTTTTTCTGTTAGTAATTTAGTGAACTTTAGGCTGACTGTTGTAGGCATTGTTTTGCTATCATGATCCTTAGAGTATAATTTTCTGCATTTAGGACTAGTATATTGGCTTCTTTACCTCATCCAGCAGAGAACCTTTACTTATTTTCGAGGGTGAAATGCTTCTTTCAGGTTTTGTGACCGAGGTTTTCTCCTGCCACTTTCAAATTTTTCATACCATATTTTATTGCAGGAATTTCACATCTATCCCGAATTAAGGTGTAGTTGTCAGACTCCAAAGGGATGGTGGAGAAACCTGTTGGTAGCTCAATAGAGTTCCATAAGTTTATTTCAAGGCTCACTATTTTTGCTGTCTTTTTATCAAAAGCATGAGTTCAGCTCCGTAGGTTATTTAGTTCTGAACCTTTGGCTGTATAATGCGATCAATGTCATATGAGAAGCAGTTGCTATGAGCATGTGACATTCTACATATGGCATTTAGGGAAATGTTTAATTTTTTGATGCTGTAGAACTGTATGCATTCCAATTGAGGTTGTTGGCAAATAGGCTCAGCTAAATGAATGTGTTCACTTCAAATCGTTTCAGTCGCTAAGCTTAAAGGTTTTAAAGATTATTTTGTTCTTTGTTAAAAACATTTCTTTGGTTGTCCTTATATTTATTTTTATCCCATTTTTCTTGACTGTACTTGTCCACTGTATTTAATTGTGATTGCAAGTACCTTGGGGTTTTCACGAGCAGCAGCGGTTGCTGCATATGTCAACGACGGGGGGAACAAAGTTTCACAAAAACAAAAAAAACAGCATTTACGTTGCGCTTCCCGTCTCCCGCCACCTCCAGCCAACTCGCTCCTCTTGTGGGACACCAGTTCAGCTCCCCAGCAATCCTGGTGCTGCTTACATGCTAAACATAGCATGAAAGCAGCATCAGGATTGGTCTCAGTGGCTCGGACTGCCACTCAGATACAAGCCAGGGGTCTGTGCTGTTTCTCTAGCCCAGCTGTGTATATTGCCAGGCCGGAGAATCTTAAGTGCGCATGTGTGTTTGGCCAGCCTCAGACCGCCGACCTAACACACATGTGCACTTAGTGGACTCTCTCCTCCTCGCCCTCCAATCTCCTGTGGCCCAGCCCCACCCCTCCCTGAACACGCCACTGGCCGAGCCAGCAGATGAAAAATTATGAAAAATAAAATGATAGCAAGCTATTATTTTATTTTTCATCTGCTGGCTCAGCGGGGGGCGACACTCCTCCTGTGGAGGAGCTGCCCCTGTTCACAAGTAAGATGGAGTCATTGGTGTATAACGGTGCAGGAACTTGGACGCCTTTGATTGAGAGATGTCTATGCTTACTTTCAGGAAACCTCTAATAGATATAACTTACATACAGTGAAAATAAAAGTGGTATGAGTAGACATCCCTGTTTCAGTCTACTTGTGATTGCAAATGTCTTGCTGAGGAGGCCTTTTTGTTTTAACATGACCTGCTATGTTCTATTGGAGTAAAGCATTTCTATCAGGGACATTCGAGAGGGGTCCAGGTCTATAGCATTCAACTTTTTCCACAGCCTGTGTCTTAATATTAGGTCAAAAAAGGTTGTGAAATCAAGATAGGCATGTTTTTTGCTGTGCTCTACATATGTATGATCTGTAGAAAAGTGAATATTTGGTTGGTTGTGGACAGGGGTTCTATAAACACCTTGAATTGTGTTTCATTTTGTACCCAGTCATCTATGGCCTTTAATATCAGTTTAGAGAACATGTTGTCATTTATACCTATCAGGTTGATTGGCCTCTATGATTTAGGTTTCCTTTTAGGATACTTTTCATACAAAGGTATAATGAAACAATTATACTATTGTGCCTTGGTTAAGGGCATGAGTTAGATACTGTAATCTCAATAATGGTTGCTATTAGGATGCTTTGCCATCATTCAGGGTCTTGTTTGAAAAACTCTACTCATATTTTTTTCGACCAGGGACTAGATCTTTTATCACTAGTATCAGTTTTTTCTCCATGAAAATACTTTTGAATATGTTTCTCGTGGCCATGCCAATTTTTGCTTTTTTCCCTGTAGTGTGTAAATTGTTCTGTTCTTCAGTGTAACTTTCATCACATGAACTGAATTTTGAAGAGGAGTTTGGTATCCAAGTTAACCACTTGTTTTGAAGGACCTCTTCTTTCTTTTGTGTAATAAGCACTTTGTAGGTGCATCTTGCTTTATAGATCTCTTCTGGTGCCCGATCTGGCTGTGGTAGAGTTTACAGGCCTTCTTTTATTAGTTTGCATTCTTCATCGAACCATCCTATATGTGTTATCCTTGTTTGGGAATTCTTTCTTTTTCGGAGAAACGTGTTATAATTCATGAAGGGAGTTCATAAGCTCCTGATATGATGATACCCATGATATGATATGATGTTTAATTCTTGCTGTCTGTTGGCAATCAGTTCATCAGTGTTGGCTTTATTTTGCAATTCCTTGATTTTGGGCTCCATCAGCTGGTTCCATTTTAATCTTATCTGCCTTCCGGATTTCCAGCCACTGTTCATGCACTGGCTATCTTTGGGATCTTGAGATATGTTGCCTTTAATATCTATGGATTAGGCTTTGTGATCTCTTTCAACTTTCCTTAGTAAATATGTATTTTTAAATTTAGGATAATCCTCATACCGGAAGAGGATTTAACCAAACACTATTGGAGCCCCAAGGGTGTTGTATGTTGGAATCTCGGGGTACTCATTTTGAGATGAGTTTCGGTCTGAGAAAAGGCCTTCACTGAAACAGAATTTTAAAGTATTTTCCTCCTTGCATCATTTTTTGGCTATTTTTGTTGTATTGATGGGATGCCATATACTGATTTCAGCTTCAGAGTACCTTCTACATCATTTCCCCTTTCCCACATCTTACAGTTCAAAGCACTACTCATAACATTGTTTTAATGGGTTTGGACACTGCTTCTCTTATGCCAGTGAGAAAAGTTACAAACTCTTACATTTTCTGTTGTTGTGTGTATGGTTCATGATTCGCAGGTGTCCAATAAAGTAATATGTATTTGACCATTTTTCCCATGCCTTGAAGTTACAGCAATCGTCATTTTGACAGGCTATCTGGGAGCTCCCACCATTCCCCGTAGCAGGCATCAGTTTAGCATATTTTCTGTGGTTCATATATCCAGAGATCTCTTATTCTGGTATTGACCAGGTTTCCAAAATTAGCAGGATTTCATAGTAGTTTTACTAAGTTCATTAGGTCTGCATCGCCTAGTTTTAGTAGCATGTCAGCCATGTTCAAAGACAGGAGTATGTGCTGATGTTTTCTCTCTCATTTTTCTTCCTATGTTTCAAAGTTGGAACGTGGTGGGCTCCTGATTATCTAATACGTCATTTATGTGAGGCATGCCAGATTTCTGTTTTTGGGCTTGTATTCATGCTAATGATTGTGCATGTTGCCTAGCATCTGTGAAGATGTTTTGTACCATTTGTTTTCTGCTTTCTAGGAATGGGTTTATAAGAGGGGCAGATTTCAGCATGAATTTGATCAAATTTGTTTTACCAGTGCCTACGAGGATGCAGTCATTCCTGGAACCTGGACCTGAATTAAGTTATTTTCCAATGTGAAAATCACTCATTTCGACAGTGCCATCCCCCAATTTGTGAAGTAGCTACTGTTTGTCTTTATCTTTGAGTGAAAGGCATCCTTCCTTTGCTGAATATCTGGGCATATTGTACATAGCAAAACTTGGTGCGTCACACAGCGAGTCTATGACTTTGTCATCCTCTGATGAATTCTTGGTGGTGTTTATTAATCGCACGTTTTTCATTTTTTTGCCATTTAAAGTTTACTGGCCATTTGGTTGAACCAATGGAGTCACTTATATAAAAGTGTACTGTGTATTCTTTTGTCAGTTTTTCTTGGAAAGTTTGGTGAGGTTTTTTGGTGTTTGCATTTCTTCTAAGGTCCCCTTTTTGCATATTCAGTTTTTTTTCCTGTGAATTAATTTTTGCATGACCCTTTAGTCGATTTTGATCTTTTTTTAAATTGCAATACATTTTGGAGTGTCTATTGAGGGAGCTTAGTTGTCGTCAGCTATATCTCTTGTTTCATTCTGCTATGGATTGCTGTAAGTCTCTTAGGGCCATATGTACGAACACTTTTTCCCATAGACACAGAATGGGTAAAAACCTTTGCTACTTCTGGCCCTTACTTCTTGACTTCATTTCAGCACGTCAGCTGTATTGAAGGCTGCTGAGTTGAGTAGACAGTAAACAAGAGTTTCCCTCATCTAATATACAGTACAGTGAGCATCATACATGATTTGTAGTGTGGTAGTTTAACAGCTGCAGGTAGTGTGGAAAACTGAATGAACAGAAGGTGGTTGTCACTGATGTAGGTGGTTAATTGGCTAGAGAAACATCTGGCAACAGCTTCCCCAACACAGGGACTGGGGCTGGTCCGTAGTTGACCAAAATGTTAGGGTGCATGTTTGACTTTTGAGGAGGGGACTGCTCTGCTTTATTTTGAGAATATCTGGGAAGTTTCAATGTGTAAGTGAGGCATTCAATAATTGTGAGAAAACAAGGCTGATTGCAGAGGCCCCATAACTTTTTGCCCCCATTTTCCTCTTTTTGCTGGTGTTTTCCTGACTTTGATGGTGCCCTGGGTACTGCTAACCAGTCCCAGGGCCTGTGCTCTGTGTAAAATGGATATGCAAATTAGGCTAATTATAATTGGCTAAGTTAACCTACCTATAAGTCCCTAGTATATGGTAGGGCATGTAGGTTTAGGGACCACAGCATAGGTGGTGCACACCTAGGAGCATTGCTGAGGTGCCCAGTGTCATTTTAAAAGCAAGCCTGCCTTGCTGGCTGCTTTTAAATTAAAGTTATATGCAAATTCGACTTTGGAATTAAAGGTACTTCCAAAGTCTTAAACTACCTTATTTTTACATATAAGTCACCCCTAAGGTGTGCCCTATGTGCCCCTAGGGCTGGGTGCCATGTAACTATAAGCAGGGACTTTATAAAAATAGATTTATAAGCCCTGGTGAGGTAAAAACAGCCAAATTTGTTTTTCCCTCATTGAAGTAAATGGCCTTCATAGGCTAGAATGGGCAGACTTTATTTTAAATTTTAAAGTCTCCTTAAATGTTGCATACCAAGAATTTGGTATCAAATTAATTGTTGTAATAAATCCTACAACTTCCAGTTGTTGGATTTAATATAACTAGTTCAGGTAAAAAGTTTAGACTTTACCTAAAAAGTTGCCAATTTCAGCTCTGCATTGTTTTTGCTGCTGTGCTCTGATTGGCCAGCCTGCAGCAGCTTCTGCCAGGCTGCCTTGATGAGGTGTGAAGTGGCCAGGCTTCACACAAAGGAATGTGCTTGGGGGAGAGAATCTCCCCTCAGCAGATGGTGAGGCAGGAAGGGGTAGGGCTGCCAAACTGGTCTTCAAAGGCAGAGAAGGACATTTGCAGCACCCAGCAACACCCCCACATCCTGCAACCCCAGACAATTAGGTGTCCCCTTGATTAGATTAGGAGAGGGCAGGAGAGGGGTGTGTTTATGATTTTTAGCCACACCAGTGGGTGGGCTCAGCCAGATGTAACCTCCAAAAATCAGATTCATCCATGTTGGATTTTTAGAGACTGTTGCCTTCTGGGATTGATTTTTGCCACACTTCCCAGGAAGTGGTCATCACAGGGGGACGACCCTGTCCCTGATTGGAGAACCAGGGCCCCCCTGCTTTTCACCCAGGAGCAAGGATAAAACTGGCAGACCTGCACCCACGCCTCAGATCCCCTCCAGAAATCAACAAGAAAGGAACTAAAGAAGAAGAAGGACTGCCCTGCTGGACCCCTGGCCTGCACCTGGACCCTGCACTCAGAAGGACTGCACCAGCTGCACACTTGGGCTTCACCACAAGAAGGACTTTGCCTGGCTTCAACTGGTTCAAGGAGGGACTCCCTGTTTGCTACAGGTGAAAAATTGCTAAACCAGAGTCCCCTGCACCAACTCCTGAAGAAAGCGACCAGCTGACCACTGTCCAGTGGCCAAAAAGGAGTTTGCGCCAGGTGCATTCTGGGAGTTGAAGTCTGCACCCCCCAAGGACCATCACAGAACTTCTGGACCCTTGGGGTGAGCTGTGGACCCCAAAAGAACCTTAAAAGAACATCTGGGTGAAGCCCCAGAAGTTTGGAAAAGATTTGAGAATTTTTGGAAAAAAGCTCCAGAGAGGGACCGACCCGCCGCGGAAATTCTAGCCGGCTTGCCTCAACCGCGACCCGGCCTGACTTCGTGGTTCATCCCGGTAAAGAAAAACATCCCAAAAAGAGACTAAGTCCGAACGTAAAAAGTTGACCGGGACCTCCCAGCCATCGTATCCGAGAAGGGCTCCATGGACGTCGGATCAAGATCCAGGTTTACCCCGGTCGAAGGATTTTCATCTCGAAAAAACGACTAAGTCCGAAGGTAAAAGTCTCCACCGAGGAAACCCACATCGCGTATCCGGACAAGGGCTCCAGGAGGTCGGATTCAACTGGCAGGTTCGTCCCGGTGAAGAAAAACTTCAAAATAAAGACTAAGTCAGAAGGTAACTTTTTAACCGAGGCCTCCCGCGACCTGTAGCCGAGCAGGGCTCCATCGCGGTTGGCCTGAAACTTTGACTTTGCCCCGGTCCTGGTGCAACCAGATGACCCGATTGGCGCTTTTTGTTTCTAAGCGCTAGAAAAATAGTAATTCTTTAAAAATTCTTATCTCCGGTTCCCCTGAACCGATTTTAATCGTCTTTGTGTCATTTTAAAGATAAAAATATAAACTATTTTTATAAATTGGTTTTGGATTTTTAAACTGTTTCCTGTGTTTTATTTGATTACTGTTTTGTGATATTTGAATGCTTTACACTTTGTCTCCTAAGTTAAGCCTTGACGCTCGTTGCCAAGCTACCAAGGGTTGAGCTGGGATTAATTTACTGAGACCTAACTGTACCTAGGTGGAGGTTAGTGGCTTGTTGCTAGGTGTAGGTACCTCCCTGCCCTTACCAATAACCCATTTTCCAACATAATTGGAAGCAGCGACGGGATCCTGTACTTGTGTTCAATATCACGTTACAGTTTTAGGTAAAACAAATTAAAAATCCTTTAAATTGTCCTAGTGCAAAAATTGTTTTTAATTTTTAATTTGGATTAATTTCAATTATTGAATTTTTGTAATTTTTCTAAATTCTTGTTTCCAATTTTTGCAAAAAGTTTTTGTTGACACAAAACCAGGGAACCATGGAGCTTGATCTGGCTAGCCTACCCACACTGACAGTAGTCCAGCTTAGGGGGTTGTGTATTGAAAGAGGGTTGCCTGCAACCACTGATCTCAGGAAGCAAATCCTGATCACATCCCTGACAGCATGGGCTGAGGCCCAAGAGGTAGAGTCAGAAGAAGCTCCAGAGGAGGGAGAAAGAAGGGAGGATGCAAGCTCTAACCACTCAGGGGAGGGAAGGCATCTGAGCCTAAGTGAGGATGAGGAAGAACGGTCCTCAGTAAATACAGTCACTAGGGGCAGATCCAAAGCTAGTGGTGGGAAGGGGGTCCTTTCAGGAGGAGAGAACCCATCCATCAGAGAAAGAGAGCTGGAGGCCCAGCTAGCATACATAGCTTTGGAAGCAGAGAAGCTGGCCCTAGAAAAGAAAAAGTGGGCATACAAAGAGAAAAGAGATGGAAGCAGCGATAAAGAAGCTGAGGTGTCCATGGGTGGGGGAGTTTGCCCCAGGTTACCCAAGGGGGTAGTTCCTGCTTATGTAGAGGGGGATGACATAGATAAGTGGCTGGGGGCCTTTGAGAGGGCACTCCAAATGAGAAGGGTTAGGCCTCAATACTGGGGTTCCCTTTTGTGGGAGTTGGTCCCCAACTCAGGGAGGGATAGGCTTCTGACCTTAAGGGGGGAGGAGGCAGATTCATACCCTAGTATGAAGAGGTGCTTAGCCAAGAAGTTTGGTCTGACCCCAGAGCAATATAGAATGAAGTTCAGGGACACCCAGAAGGTCAGTACCCAGTCTTGGGTTGACTTTGTGGACATTTCACTAAAGGCACTAGAGGGCTGGATTATTGGTAACAAAGTAGATACTTATGAGGGGTTATACAATCTGATCATGAGAGAGCACATCTTGACCAATTGTACCCAAGAAAGGTTACGCCAGCATCTAGTGGACTCTAAGCAGACCAACCCTAGAGAGCTAGGGGAGGCAGCTGATGAGTGGTTGAGAACCAGGGTGGTTGTCAAGTCCCAGGGGGGAGACTCCAAGAAGGGGGGGACAGGTCCCCAAAAACCTAAGGAGGGAGGTGGTAAGCCCACCACAGAGACTCCCTCTGTACCCCAGAACCCTAAGAAGGAGGAGAGTAAATCCCACTCCCACTCTGACCAGCAGAGACAGTTAGACCCAGGGTTAAAAAAGCTCTTGGACAGTAGGGCTTGCTTTGACTGTCAGCAGACAGGTCACTTCAGAGGAGATGCAGCCTGTCCAAAGAAGGTGGTTAGCACTGGGCTGTCCAGTGTAGCCATAGAGGAGGATTCCTCAGATGATGAAGTCCTCCTAGCATTGAGCTGGGAGACAGGACCAGATGGTAAGCTGGTGATCCCTGAGGGTGGGAGTAGGCACTTCCACCACATTCAAGTGAATGGGATCCCTACCACTGGCCTGAGAGACACCTGTGCCAGTCACACTATAGTGAGTGACCGGTTAGTGACCCCAGACATGTATGTCCCAGGAAAGACAAAGAAAGTCAGGATAGCCACAGGGGAGGTCACCTCCAAACCTGTAGCCATAGTGCCCCTAGAGAGGGAGGGTATCCTTGACTGGATTAGGGTGGTAGTCAGTGCTGACCTTCCCCTAGATTGTATCCTGGGCAATGACCTCCCAGAGGTGAGTCTGGTCACAGATGGGGTGGTCGCCCAAGGCGCCCCCCCAACCCAAAGTCCTGGGGAGTCAGTCCCTACAGTTAGGAGACAGGGGTCCCCAAGAAAAGGAAAGAAGAAAAGGAAGGGTAGGCCACTCTTAAAGAGAGTTCCAGGGAGCCAAAGGCCTTCTGCCCCAGTAGGGGGGGAGCCCAGAGTTGGCACTGGTGAGGCCTCACCTGACCCCAAGGAAGTCCTGAGTAGTCAGGCAGCTGTCCAGATGCAAGGTGTTGCCCCTGCACTGACAGAAGGGAGAGTGGAAGGAGGGTGTCTGCCACAGGAGGTGGTAGCCCCCCACTCTAGACAGCAAGAGGGGTGCCAGGACCCCAAAGTTGCCCTTAAAGCAGCTCAGCCACCTGTCAGTGGAGAGCTTAGGGTGTGGTTCTGGGTACTGACAGCTGTCAGTAGCCTCTGCTGGGTGCTAGCCTTCCTGGCAGCACTGTACTTGGCCTGGGAGGCAGACCCCAAAGCCAATAGCAAAGTAGGCCCCCTGACCCTATTGGTCATGGTGGGGTTGCTCAAGTGTTGGGTGACCTCTTTGGGTAAGCTAGGTGTTGCCCTAGCAAAGTTTGGAGTAGGGGAGGTGGGCACCTCACTACCCAAGTTGGCAGAGAGAAAGGAGGAAGACCCCCCTAGAGGAAAGTTTCAGTTTGAGTTGGGTCCTTTTACTGTTGGGATGGCTTCACTACCCATAGGGAGTGACCCTGACAGGAGGATATAAGGCAGAGTAGGCCCTGCAAAGGGACAGACAGTTTTCTTCACTGTCTTCCTCGCCTAACAAGCCAGGAAGACTCTCCCAGGGTTGGGCTGAGTCTCCTGGGCGTGTGGGCTGGGGGGGGGGTTGTGTGAGAAAACAGGGCTGATTGCAGAGGCCCCATAACTTTTTGCCCCCATTTTCCTCTTTTTGCTGGTGTTTTCCTGACTTTGATGGTGCCCTGGGTACTGCTAACCAGTCCCAGGGCCTGTGCTCTGTGTAAAATGGATATGCAAATTAGGCTAATTATAATTGGCTAAGTTAACCTACCTATAAGTCCCTAGTATATGGTAGGGCATGTAGCTTTAGGGACCACAGCATAGGTGGTGCACACCTAGGTGCATTGCTGAGGTGCCCAGTGTCATTTTAAAAGCAAGCCTGCCTTGCTGGCTGCTTTTAAATTAAAGTTATATGCAAATTCGACTTTGGAATTAAAGGTACTTCCAAAGTCTTAAACTACCTTATTTTTACATATAGGTCACCACTAAGGTGTGCCCTATGTGCCCCTAGGGCTGGGTGCGATGTAACTATAAGCAGGGACTTTATAAAAATAGATTTATAAGCCCTGGTGAGGTAAAAACAGCCAAATTCGTTTTTCCCTCATTGAAGTAAATGGCCTTCATAGGCTAGAATGGGCAGACTTTATTTTAAATTTTAAAGTCTCCTTAAATGTTGCATACCAAGAATTTGGTATCAAATTAATTGTTGTAATAAATCCTACAACTTCCATTTGTTGGATTTAATATAACTAGTTCAGGTAAAAAGTTTAGACTTTACCTAAAAAGTTGCCAATTTCAGCTCTGCATTGTTTTTGCTGCTGTGCTCTGATTGGCCAGCCTGCAGCAGCTTCTGCCAGGCTGCCTTGATGAGGTGTGAAGTGGCCAGGCTTCACACAAAGGAATGTGCTTGGGGGAGAGAATCTCCCCTCAGCAGATGGTGAGGCAGGAAGGGGGAGGGCTGCCAAACTGGTCTTCAAAGGCAGAGAAGGACATTTGCAGCACCCAGCAACACCCCCACATCCTGCAACCCCAGACAATTAGGTGCCCCCTTGATTAGATTAGGAGAGGGCAGGAGAGGGGTGTGTTTATGATTTTTAGCCACACCAGTGGGTGGGCTCAGCCAGATGTAACCTCCAAAAATCAGATTCATCCATGTTGGATTTTTAGAGACTGTTGCCTTCTGGGATGGATTTTTGCCACACTTCCCAGGAAGTGGTCATCACAGGGGGACGACCCTGTCCCTGATTGGAGAACCAGGGCCCCCCTGCTTTTCACCCAGGAGCAAGGATAAAACTGGCAGACCTGCACCCACGCCTCAGATCCCCTCCAGAAATCAACAAGAAAGGAACTAAAGAAGAAGAAGGACTGCCCTGCTGGACCCCTGGCCTGCACCTGGACCCTGCACTCAGAAGGACTGCACCAGCTGCACACTTGGGCTTCACCACAAGAAGGACTTTGCCTGGCTTCAACTGGTTCAAGGAGGGACTCCCTGTTTGCTACAGGTGAAAAATTGCTAAACCAGAGTCCCCTGCACCAACTCCTGAAGAAAGCGACCAGCTGACCACTGTCCAGTGGCCAAAAAGGAGTTTGCGCCAGGTGCATTCTGGGAGTTGAAGTCCGCACCCCCCAAGGACCATCACAGAACTTCTGGACCCTTGGGGTGAGCTGTGGACCCCAAAAGAACCTTAAAAGAACATCTGGGTGAAGCCCCAGAAGTTTGGAAAAGATTTGAGAATTTTTGGAAAAAAGCTCCAGAGAGGGACCGACCCGCCGCGGAAATTCTAGCCGGCTTGCCTCAACCGCGACCCGGCCTGACTTCGTGGTTCGTCCCGGTAAAGAAAAACATCCAAAAAAGAGACTAAGTCCGAACGTAAAAAGTTGACCGGGACCTCCCAGCCATCGTATCCGAGAAAGGCTCCATGGACGTCGGATTAAGATCCAGGTTTACCCCGGTCGAAGGATTTTCATCTCGAAAAAACGACTAAGTCCGAAGGTAAAAGTCTCCACCGAGGAAACCCACATCGCGTATCCGGACAAGGGCTCCAGGAGGTCGGATTCAACTGGCAGGTTCGTCCCGGTGAAGAAAAACTTCAAAATAAAGACTAAGGGGGTCATTCTGACCCTGACGGGCGGCGGAGGCCGCCCGCCAGAGTTCCCCCCTCCGAAATACCGCTCCGCGGTCGAAAGACCGCGGAGGGTATTCTAAGTTTTTCCCTGGGCTGGCGGGCGGTCGCCAAAAGACCGCCCGCCAGCCCAGGGAAAAACTCCCTTCCCACGAGGATGCCGGCTCGTAATCGAGCCGGCGGAGTGGGAAGGTGCGACGGGTGCTGTTGCACCCGTCGCGTATTTCACTGTCTGCCAAGCAGACAGTGAAATACTCGTAGGGGCCCTCTTACGGGGGCCCCTGCAGTGCCCATGCCAGTGGCATGGGCACTGCAGGGGCCCCCAGGGGCCCCGCGACCCCCCCTACCACCATCCGGTTCCCGGCGGGCGGACCGCCGGGAACTGGATGGCGGTAGGGGGGGTCGGAATCCCCTCGGCGGCGCAGCTAGCTGCGCCGCCTTGGAGGATTCAAAAGGGCGGCGGTACACTGGCGGGAGACCGCCAGTGTTGCCGGTCTGACCGCGGCTTTACCGCCGCGGTCAGAATGCCCTGCGGGGCACCGCCGGCCTGTCGGCGGTGCTCCCGCCGACCCTGGCCCCGGCGGTCTAAGACCGCCGGGGTCAGAATGACCCCCTAAGTCATAAGGTAACTTTTTAACCGAGGCCTCCCGCGACCTGTAGCCGAGCAGGGCTCCATCGTGGTCGGCCTGAAACTTTGACTTTGCCCCGGTCCTGGTGCAACCAGATGACTCGATTGGCGCTTTTTGTTTCTAAGCGCTAGAAAAATAGTAATTCTTTAAAAATTCATATCTCCGGTTCCCCTGAACCGATTTTAATCGTTTTTGTGTCATTTTAAAGATAAAAATATAAACTATTTTTATAAATTGGTTTTGGATTTTTAAACTGTTTCCTGTGTTTTATTTGATTACTGTTTTGTGATATTTGAATGCTTTACACTTTGTCTCCTAAGTTAAGCCTTGACGCTCGTTGCCAAGCTACCAAGGGTTGAGCTGGGATTAATTTACTGAGACCTAACTGTACCTAGGTGGAGGTTAGTGGCTTGTTGCTAGGTGTAGGTACCTACCTGCCCTTACCAATAACCCATTTTCCAACAATAATTAAAACCATATCTGTTGGAACACCTAGATGTTTGTTTTTGAAATGTAGGCCTTGATTGTGTATCAGAAATATTTGTCAGCTTTCAGTTGCTGTATCAAGTTGGACAGGTCTTCTGAAGAAATACCCTTAATATTTACTATGGGCATCATTACAACTGTACGGTCCTATGAACGTCATGTTGGCAGTCAGACGGCCAACAGGCTGGTGGAGAAGACTGCCAAATTCTGACTTTGGTTGTATTTCCCACACAAGACAGCCAAAGCACCGCCGGCACCGCCAGTGTGGTCAGACCGCCAAGGACGAATGAAGGCACAAGCAGGCTGACAGAGACCATGTTTCCATCGGACCTATGACGAGGCTGCACACCACCAAGATTTCCGCCGTAGTCGCACCACCACGGAAACCTGGCGGGAAACAAACTGTAGAAAGGGAGACACTCACCTTTAGGAAGCCATACTTGTCCGGAGCCGCCATGGAAACACAGCTAGACGTCATCCCGCTTCTCCAGCTCGCCAAAAGACTACTGAATCTTCTGTTACTGTTGTACATTGTAACATTTTCTACACTTACATAACATACTATGGGTAAGGGAGTGTGAGGGCTACACTCACACATAACAGTACACTGACATGCACACTCAAATACAACAACAAAGACAACCATACAAACACACACACACTACATGTCAAAAACACACACACGTCAACACAGCACAGGCCCAGTCTCACACAATACCATATAACATAACAACACCTCAACTGCACAGTTATAAACACATTGCCAATCACTCACAGCAGACACTACCCAGGGACACATCACACATACAACACAATTTACAACCAACAGTGAATGAACACACACAATTACCCAACCATACAACTTGTGAATCGACACACACATCAGACACACACAGCACATCGTACCTACCATTCCATGCACAATACACGCACACAGACAAAGCAAAGCCACACACCACAACAACAAACACAAGTCAACACAAACACCACACAATACCTTGACAACAACATGTCTTCTACATACACATGTCCATCACACAACACACACCCTATCCCTGGGGGACAAAAGCACTGCACACACCCTCACATACTGCCCATACAATACAGTTAACACAAGCACCACACACACACAAATACTCGCACACAACCAATGTCAGCCAGGAACAACTTTAATCCCAGAAAGGAAATGCAGGACAAGGATGTATCCTAAAAAAACAGCAAAAGGTTGGTATTTTAATATTAGTTAAGGCAAGAAATAGATAAATATAAGGCCATTAGCCAGTTCAATATCAAAGCAATTGTAAATTACCAAAGGCACCATTTGGTGCCCCAACTTGATTTCTTACTGCCATGTAACATCCACAGGTAGGGGCATCAACGGGCCATGCATGCACCTCAGGGATAATCTGCGGGGGTAGTTGCGGAGGGGGCGGTTTAGGCTTAGATTTGGGAGGGGAGTTTGGGATTTGGCTTGGGAGTGGGGGTTGTTTTAGGCTTGGGGGCGGGGCTGGTCTTCTTGGGAGGGGTAGACTTCTTGGTGGGGGGAGGGGTATGGGTACTTGAAAGGAGCAGAGGAGTCCTTGGAGGTGGAAGAGATGGCCTTGGGGAGGGAAACAGAACATTTAGGGGTTTCATGATGGAAGCGGAGTAGGGAAAAGGGAAAACTCAGAACAAAGGATTTTGTTTACACACACAGGAACAGTCAGAACAAAAGGTTTGGATGTGGAGGGAGAGGGAGTGGTTGTAAGAGGTGTTGGTGTGGATGTTTTGGATGCATGCTTGTGGGAGGTATGCTTGTGGGTGGTGGGTGTCTGTTGGGTGGGTGAGTAAGGGCATTTCTGATGGATAGACCTACCTGTGGATTCCTCACCTGAAGAATTCTCCCCTTGCGCCAGCCTCAACGGAAATTTCTTCTAGCTCTGCACGTCGACGATGACGTCACAATCGCCCGACTCCACGCAACGCCGTATGACGTCATCTAGGCAATAAGAAGCCCTCGTTGACGTGCAGACGTCAGTTCCCTTTTTTCCGTGCCTCCGAGTAAGGTTTTTTCTTCGAGGCTCACAGGGAGCTACAGTTTCGAATCGACGGTTACAATGTCACAGCCAAGGAAATCCGGCTTTAAGCCATGTAACCAGTGCAGGAGTTGGATGTCGGTTACCGATCCCCATGAGAATTGCCACTGGTGCCTTAGTTCCGACCATGAGGTCGAGTCATGCGGCTCCTGCCAGCGCATGAACCCGAAGGCACTCAAGGAAATGGAGGCAAAATTGTTCTTGGCCTGTTCCAAGAAAAAGAAGGAGAGGCGTCATCGGAGGGAGTCCTCTTCAAGATCCTCGAGGACTCATCATCGCAATGGTGACTCTCACCGCCGTCACAACTCCCAGCGCCGATCGAGTAAGGGATGGTCCAGGTCCAGGTCCAGATCAGCATCTCCGTCAGCTCGGCGCCGTCTGACGTGGGAGATTAGCCCGACCGTCACCCCTCCACCTCCTATGACCCCGACTTCACCCGGGTCGGTTTTTGAGGTCGAGCCTCTTCAGAGGCCAGAGGGTTCTCCTAGCCAGGAGTTACTTGGCCCTTCTACGGGGTCTATGCTGGCGCCGGTGCAACAGCAATACCCGGCTTTCCCGACTCCGGGAACGGATCCTGCGGCATTTTTGAACGCCATGTTTAAAAAAAATTCTACCATGGTGCCGGGTGGAGGTCAAGCAGGTCCGCCTGACCCTTTGGCCTTTAATTTGGGCGTTCCGGCGTCTTACAAATCGACGCCTTTCACGCCATTTTTGTTTGCTGCACCTTAAGTGGCGCCAATGCCCTTGACGTCGCCTAGGAGACCTACTACACCTGCTACGGCGCTGATGGATTCGCCTCGGATCCAATCCACAGTCAAGGTTCCTGTGGAGCCAGAGGGTCCGGCATCGGACGGATCCGAGGTTCAACGCCGACGGAGATCTAGACTTCGATCCAGACGTCTGGCTTTGCGCCTTCTGGAGGAGGAAGAATACAGCAGACAGCACCTGGAAGAGGGTGAGATTTTGGAGCCTTCCGGTGACTTTAAAGGACTTGATACTGCGAGTGGCATAGATACCTCCCCGGAGTGGGATCTGGCTTCCACTGGGGAGTACACTGAGGAAGCTGCATCTTTCCACGCGGTAATTCGGAAGGCTGCGGACTTCTTAGATCTCCCTCTTCCAGCTGCGAAGGTAAAGAGGAACCTGTTGACAGAGGTATTGCATCCAACATCAGTGAGGGCAGAGCCTCTCTTGCCTTTTAATGAGGCTCTTCTAGATCCTATCAAAGACATCTGGAGAAAACCTGTGTCTACAGCTGCTGTCAACAGAGCAGTGGTGCAACGCTATCGGGCGGCACCAAGTGATCCTGTTTTACTCTCCAAGCACCGACACCGGAGAGCTTAGTAGTTCAGGCCTCCTGTTCATCCAGGTCCTCTCCTGGCTTGTTTCCCGGAAAACACCTGCGGACAGGGAATCGGAGAAAATAGACCATACTGCCAAAAAGGCCTTTTCTTCATGTAGTATGGCCTTAAAGTCAACCAACGCGACCTGCATTTTGGGACGTTATATCCATGCCCTTTTGGAGGAAGCGAAAGGCCATCCGAACTTGTCCCAGGAAATGTTGCAGTTGCTGACGGACGCTCAGGCGGCAGCGACCCAGGTGATCCAGTCTGGGTTAGACACTTCAGACTCAGTGGCAAGAGCTATGGGCACAACCATAGTTTCCAGACGACAATTTTGGCTGCGTTCGTCTGGCTTTTCATCAGATGTACAGGCGACTCTCCTGGATCTGCCCTTTGATGGCGAGAAGCTCTTTGCAACAAAGGCGGATTCTGCTCTAGAACGATTTAAGGAGAGCAGAGCCACAGCGAGGTCGCTAGGGCTTCAGTCAGCTGCCTCATCCTCCTTTAGAGCTTATAGGAGGTTTAGGGGTTTTGGACGTGGCTCCTCCTTTCGTGGCAGATTTCAAGGGCCACAACAAGCTGCAAGCACCCTGCCATACAGATCTTTCAGGGGCAGGGGCAGAGTCTGAACAAGAGGAGCCACCCAGCAGCACTCTGCCTCTTCCTCTTCCTCGGGAGGGGTGCAGCAAGGAAAGCAGCCGTAGTCCTCCTCCACTCCCTGTCCACTTGTCTCCAGTAGGGGGGAGACTTGCCCATTTTCTTCCGATGTGGGAGGTTATAACAACGGACTCCTGGGTCATCGATATTGTGAAGAAAGGGTACGCTCTTCCCTTTTGGGAATTCCCTCCTCCCTTCCCTCCCCGCCCATCCTTCTGTTCGGAAGACCATCTTCTGTTATTACAACAGGAAGTGTTGTCCCTATTGGCAAAAGGCGCAATAGAGTTGGTTCCCGAGCAAGAGAGGGGTCAGGGCTGTTATTCAAGATACTTCCTGATCCCCAAAAAGGATGGTCGGTTGAGACCGATTCTGGACTTGAAGGCTTTGAATTGGTTCCTCAGGCAGGAAAAGTTCAAAATGCTGACCCTTTCACAGGTTCTTTTGGCGTTGAACAAAGGAGATTGGATGGTGTCTGTCGATATGCAGGACGCATATTTTCATATTCCAATCCTCAAATCGCACAGGAAGTATCTCCGGTGTGTGGTGGGATCGCAGCATTATCAGTTTGCGGTCCTCCCGTTTGGTCTTACTTCAGCACCTTGAGTCTTCACGAAGGTGATGGCGGTGGTAGCGGCAGAGCTCAGAAGAAGGGGAATAGCGGTATTTCCCTATCTGGATGATTGGTTGATCAAAGCCAAGGCTCCGGAGCTCGTGCGGCGTCATCTCCAGTCGACAACTCAGTTGTTGTACGACCTGGGTTTTTCAATCAATGTGCCCAAATCTCACCTGGAGCCCTCTCAACGTCTCCTGTTCATAGGGGCAGTATTGGACACAACATTGAATCGGGCCTTTCCTCCGCCACAGTGGGTTCAGGACATCCAGGCGTTGATTCCAATGTTTCGAAATGGAGCGGTAGTTCCAGTCCTCAAGGTCTTTCGTCTGCTCGGTCTGTTCGCTTCTTGCATACTGCTGGTCACTCATGCACGCTGGCACATGAGGGCTCTTCAGTGGTGCGTCCGCAGGCAGTGGTTTCAGCACAAGGGAGATCTCGAGGAATCGATAAAGATCTCCAGAGACGCTGCAGTGGATCTTCAGTGGGGGACGGCGGTCGACAACCTGTCACAAGGAAGGCCATTCTCGCTGCCACCACTAGTGGCCACAGTAGTAACGGATGCTTCCACTCTAGGGTGGGGAGCTCATCTGGGGGACCTGGAGGTCAAAGGCCTTTGGTCTCCAGTGGAACAGAGTTTTCACATCAATCTGTTGGAATTGCGGGCAGTACGTCTGGCTCTCAAGGCCTTCCTCCCTTCCATTCGCGGTCAGTCAGTCCAGATCCTAACGGACAATACTACCGCAATGTGGTATATAAACAAGCAGGGAGGAGTGGGATCTTATATTCTCTGCAGAGAAGCTCTTCGTCTCTGGTCCTGGCTTCAGGATCACAAGATCTGCTTTGTAGCACATCATTTGGCCGGGGCTCTGAACGTGCGTGCGGACGTTCTCTTCATTCAGATCTGGTCCTGTACATATTCCAGATGTGGGGATATCCACAGATAGATCTGTTTGCAACTCAAGAGAATGCGCAGTGCCCGCTGTTTTGCAGCCTCCAGTATCCGGTGCAAGGAGCTTTGGGGGATGCGTTTCAGATGTCCTGGAAGGGTCAGTTGCTTTACACGTTTCCCCCCATACCCTTGTTTCCTCGAGTTCTGAGGAAGATCCGCCAAGACCGAGCCCAGGTCATCTTAATAGCTCTGGATTGGCCAAGAAGGGTGTGGTATTCAGACCTTCTCCAACTCTCTCAGTGCCCTCCGCTCCGTCTCCCTTACAGGGTGGACCTCCTCTGGCAGTCGCAGGGGCAGATTCTACACCTCCACCTCCAGAGCCTGCACCTTCATGCCTGGAGATTGAACGGGGCAATCTGAGTGCTTTTTCACTCCCATCAGAAGTGGTGGATGTTATTTTATCGGCCAGGCGACACTCCACCAAATCGATCTATGCAAGTCGTTGGGCTAAATTTGTATGCTGGTGTGGAGAGAACAGAATTGATCCCTTAAAGGCTAGTTTGTCTTACATATTGTCATTTGCTATTTGCCTGGCACAGAAGGGTTGTGCGGTTGCCACAGTCAAGGGTTATTTATCTGCACTGTCGGCTTTTCTTTGCCTTCCTGATCAGCCTCCCTTCTTTAAATCTCCTATTGTTTTAAGATTTCTAAAGGGACTTACTAACAAATTTCCTCCATCACCATTTGTAATGTTTCAGTGGGACTTTAATTTGGTATTAACATTTTTAATGGGGTCCCCATTTGAACCAATATATTCTTGCTCTTTGCGGTTGCTGGTTCTCAAGACTGTCGGGGCCGGGGTAGGCGGGAGCACCGCCAACAGGCTGGCGGTGCTCCTGAGGGCATTCTGACCGCGGCGGTATGTCCGCGGTGAGAACCGGAAAACCGGCGGTGTCCCGCCGGTTTTCCGGTGCCCTGAGGAATCCCCCATGGCGGCGCAGCTTGCTGCGCCGCCATGGGGGATTCCGACCCGCTCACCACCATCCTGTCCCTGGCGGTTTCGGCCGCCAGGAACAGGATGGCGGTGAGGGGTGTCGTGGGGCCCCTGGGGGCCCCTGCAGTGCCCATGCCTATGGCATGGGCACTGCAGGGGCCCCCGTAAGAGGGCCCCACTTTGAATTTCAGTGTCTGCTCAGCAGACACTGAAATTCGCGACGGGTGCTACTGCACCCGTCGCACACCTTCCACTCCGCCGGCTCCATTCGGAGCTGGCTTCCTCGTAGAAGGGTGTTTCCCACTGGGCTGGCGGGCGGCCTTTTGGCGGTCGCCCGCCAGCCCAGTGGGAAACCCAGAATGACCGCCGCGGTCTTTTGACCGCGGGACGGTCTTCTGGCGGTCCCAGCCAGGCCGGCGGCTTCTGCCGCCGGCCGGGGTAGAATGACCCCCTGTGTTCCTGGTGGCCATAACATCGGCCAGAAGGGTCAGTGAGCTTCAGGCTCTTAGTGTGGAGCCCCCATACCTTTCTTTCTACAGGGACAAAGTGGTGTTAAGGACCAAGGCGGCTTTCCTCCCGAAGGTTGTTACATCCTTTCACCTGGGGCGCCTGGGGCACGTAAAAAATGGTGATAACTGACGTCTGCACGTCGACGAGGGCTTCTTATTGCCTAGATGACGTCATACGGCGTCGCGTGGAGTCGGGCGATTGTGACGTGATCGTCGACGTGCAGAGCTAGAAGAAATTTCCGTAGAGGCTGGCGTGAGGGGAGAATTCTTTAGATGAGGAATCCACAGGTAGTTACTGTATCCACCAGAAAAAGCGTTACCGAAGGTAAGTAACTTATTCTTATGTGTCTTGGGCTGAGGAGGGTAAAGATGCTGAGGGATGCCATGGTGCGTGGGTGACTGAGTGTTGGGGTGGTGACTGCAGGTATGGTGGTTGTGCTGCAAGTAGGCATGTCTGTGGTTGCGGCATCTGGGGGTGTGGTGTCTGGGGTAGATGTCTCAGGGTCTGCTGGGGTACTGTCTGTGGGTAGGTGTTAGACCTGACAGCCTTAGGGTGGTCACCCCTAGCATTTTGCCTGCCTCCCTCCACTTTTTACACACTGTTTTTGCTGGTTTTAAGACTCTGCACACTTTACCACTGCTAACCAGTACTAAAGTGTATATGCTCTCTCCTTTTTAAACATGGCAACATTGGATCATACCCAATTGGACTATTTAATTTACTTATAAGTCCCTAGTAGAGTGCACTATATGTGCCCAGGGCCTGTAGATTAAATGCTACTAGTGGGTCTGCAGCACTGATTGTGCCACCCACTTAAGTAGCTCCTTAACCTTGTTTCAGGCCTGCCATTGCAAGACCTGTGTGTTCAGTTTCACATCCAATTCGACTTGGCATTTAAAAGTACTTGCCAAGCCTAAAACTCCCCTTTTTCTACATATAAGTCACCCTTCAGGTATGCCCTAGGTAACCCATAGGGCAGGGTGCTGTGGAGGCAAAAGGCAGAACAAGTACCTGTTTAGTTTACATGTCCTGGTAGTGTAAAACTCCTAAATTCATTTTTACACTGCTGTGAGGCCTGCTCCCTTCACTGGCTAACATTGGGGCTACCCTCATATACTGTTTGAGTGGTAGCTGCTGATCTGAAAGGAGTAGGAAGGTCATATTTAGTATGGCCAGAATGGTGATACAAAATCCTGCTGACTGGTGAAGTTGGATTTAATATTACTATTTTAGAAATGCCACTTCTAGAAAGTGAGCATTTCTCTACACCTAAATCCTTCTGTGCCTTACAATCCATATCTGGCTGGGTTCAGTTGACAGCTCCCTTGTGCATTCACTCAGACACACCCCAAACACAAGATACTCAGCCTCACTTGCATACATCTGCATGGGTCTTCCTGGGCTGGGCGGGTGGAGGACCTGACACTCACGTGTCAAATGACTGTAGCCTGCCGTCATACAAAGGACTGGCACACCGCTTACTGGGACACTGGCAGACAGGATTGAACTGAAAGGGGACCTTGTGCACTTCTAAGCCACTCTTTGAAGTCTACCCCACTTCAAAGGCACATTTGGGTATTTAAACAGGGCCTCTGCCCATACCAACTCAGACACGTCTGAGTTAGACACTCTACCTTAAAGACATTTCCTGGAGAAGAGCACCTGAACCAGAATCTGCAACCTGCCCAGCAGAACTGCCTGGCTGCCCAATGGACTCACCTGACTGATTTCTGTGAAGGACTGCTGCCTTGCTGTTGCCCTGCTGCCTTTCTGCTCTCTGGCTGTGCTGAGAAGTGCTCTCCAAGGGCTTGGATATAGCTTTCTTCCTGTCCCCTGAAGTCTCAGGACCAAAAAGACCCTCATTATGAACACAGTGGTAAACACCGTCGACCGCTATGACAACAGCGAACAGAAGACCGCCATTGGCAGTGAACAGAAACCCTCCATATAATGATGCAACAAAAATCTCTCTGCCACCAGTCACTGCCAGGACCTTGTCGGTAGAAATGCAGGACCTCCCACCATGACTCTGCTGAGCACACAAACACCCGCCCTCCAAATAATGAAGCACAAGTCACTGCGGTGGTCAGTGGAAGCCGAACGACCATTGGTGGTACAGATCACCACGGGCAGCAAGTGGACCCAACAGTAAGAAATGCACACATTGGCAAGCTTGAAACCCACACACCTGACACACATCCACAAACCTATAAAACACTCACAGACATACCCCACAAACCTTTGCAACAAAATTAGGGCAACTGATACAGCGAACCCCAGAAGCAGACACTGAACGCCACAATACACAGTGCATACACCCAACCACACAACAGCACCCTCACCTAGATCCACACAAGACACCACTCACAACACACACCATGGCACCCCCCCAACCACCCACGCTTCACAGAAAGGGAGCTAAGGACCATGGTGGACGAGATACTGAAGGTCGAGCCACAATTATTCGGAGCACAGGTCAAGCACACACCCATCTCCAGGAAGATGGAGCTATGGCAGACAATAGTGAACAAGGTCAATGCAGTGGGACACCATCCATGCACCAGGGACAACATCCTCAAGAGATGGAATGACCTGCGTGGGAAGGTCAGGTCCATGGCATCCCGGCACAACATTGAAGTCCAGAAGACTGGGGGAGGACCTCCACCAACACCACCCGACTACACTGACTGGGAAGAAAAGGTACTGGCCATCCTGCACCCTGAGGGACTCACTGGACTCACTGGAGGAATGGACTTGGGTAAGTCCTCCACAATTACCCCATATCCATCACACCTATAATGCATGCACCACCCCACCCCTCCAAAATCCACCAGGACCACCACCCCACCCAGGCCACAATCACTACATCCAGTCCGCCTGCATGCCCACAAACCAACTTACAGGCCCACATCCCTCTCCCTGTGCACAGCCACCTACCCCTGCAAGGAATCACAATGGCATTACTGCACCCACAATACACCTCCACACCCAAAGCAAACTGCAATGCAAACCTCACAAGGCACTCTGCATGGCTCCAAAGTGTGAAAACCTGCCCAGTCCTGTGCACCCCATCCGATCATGCAATTGTAACAGACATGTCCATTCCCTTCAACCGGCACCACCACCCATGCCACCCTGACGGACAGGACAAGGAGTGACAGTGCCCCACAGGGAGACAAAGGCACCTCCCAGGACACTGGAGATGGAGCCCTGGACATTGACTATCACCCTGGCCCCTCTGACAGTCCTGGACTGTCAGCATCCAGCAGCCCCACCCAGGACACCACTGACAGTCAACAACATCAGCCCAGGACAACCGTCCCCAGGCCACAGACTGGTGGAACACATGGACAGAGGCCACAGTCACCCCCTACCAACAGGCAGGAAGATGGCCCCAGTACAAGTGGTACCGTCAGACCTGTGCAGGGGACACAGGCACAGGAGGCCAGGCCCAGTGGGAGGGCATCACTGGTCCAGGGGGAGGCCACAGGATTGATGCTGCAGCCCAGGACATGATCTCTGAGGTCCTCGGAGCATATCACCATACCCAGGACAGATTGGCCCAGATAGTGTCCACCCTGGAGCAGAGTCAAAGGATGCAGCTAGCACACCACCAAGAGGCCATGGGGCACAATGCCACAATGGCCGCCATGGCGCTGCTGCACCTTGTTCCAACACAGCCTGAGGCCCACACAGACCAGGAAGCCCCTACTACAGGCCGGGAAACAGACCGGACAACAGCAGCAGCAACTAGACATGTTCCACCATCTCAGGACACACAGGAGACATGCATCTCATCCCGCATAGGCCAACACCGGGCACCCTAAGGGTCCCGCAGGCCCAGATATGGCACAGGAACACCTGCCCAAACCAAGGCCCCCTCAAAGAAGTGAGATGGACATACCACTACTGCCAACAAATGCTGCAACCATGTTGCCATATTGCACAACCACCAGTAGCCTACTCCCATCACTGTAAACTGTACAATGTGATCCCTGCACCAAATAAAACACAAGTTCACCAATTACAATGTCCCCTGTCATTATGTTGAAACAAATTGAAGTATGGAAGAAACTGTGTTATTAACCATTTATTCTTATCTGAGTAGCAGTATTTGCACCCCATGTACACTGACAGTATGCTGCACAGACAGCAATCTCATCGATTAGTCCCACATAGTAACTGGAAGTAGAGTTGTATCAGTTGGGTCCTGGAATGTACATCTTCCCCCTCCTCATCAGAACCATCACTCACATCCCCTCTCCGAGGAAGCAGGTCTGGATATACAGCACCCACCTCCTCCAAGAGTGGGATAGAATTCCTCACAGCCACGTTGTGCAACATGCAGCAGGCCACCACTATTCTCCACACCTTTTCAGGGCCATAGGCCAGGGAAACCCCAGAGATATGTAGGCAATGAAATCTAGCCTTCAGGAGACCTATTGTGCGCTCTATCACCCTCCTAGTCCGTCCATGGGCCTCATTGTAATTCCTCTCTGCATCTCTCCCAGGATTCCTCACTGGTGTCAGGAGCCAACACATGTTGGGGTATCCAGAATCACCTAAAAAGGGGGGCAAAACAGGACTGTCGCTGACAACCCTCCATGGCAGACAGCCTGGCTGTCTGCTATGTGGCAATAAGTGTCAGACACACCTACCTATGATCCTTCCTCTGTCCCCTTGTAATTGTTCCATCATGCCTATGGGTGTTTTGGGACAATAGGGCCTGCATGGTGCAGATGAGGAATTTACAACTGGGTAGTTAATGCCAAAATGTCTTCCCCCTGTATTCCAGAAGTGTTGTGGTGGAAGTGACCTCAAACCGCTAGCGGTTGACGTAATAGCGTAAGGAGGTGTTTATCGCAGTGCGCAAATTCAGTGTTTAACATGGTTGTCAATGGGCATTATTAGCATATCATTATCGCTGCCAGCAGTGACAGTGCACACCGTCGCAGGGCGTATGCGAACTCGTCACCCCATCTTCACTTGACTCCCAGATCTCGTGCATGCAGGTACTCCACTGAGTGTCCTGGGGTGTCCTGCCTCTTGTGATGGAAATGGCACATGTGGCAGGGGAAAGGGCCCAGGCCTTCACCAGCGAGGAATTAGAGAAGCTCATGAACAGGGTCTGCCCCTGTATGCCAAGCTCTACGGTCGGCCAGAGGTAAATGGGGGGCATGGATGTGTGTAAGGGTGGTAGATGGCTGTATACATGTGTGCACATATGACACTGTATAGTCCTGGGTTCCTGACATGCTGAGCGTGTGTGTGCTGTTAGGCTGTTTAAAATGTCCATCCCATAGTGGACGTATAGCCAGCTGTATATTATTGGCCATTGCCTGACCTCAGTGTTACTTTTTCTGTGTGTCCCTTATAGGTAAGCACCCATCAGAAGAGGGGACTTTGGAAGGCCATCGCCAGGGAGGTGCGGACCTTGGGGGGGTCTACTACCGGGGGAGCACCCACTGCAGGAAGCGGTGGGAGGACCTGCGGTGCTGGGCGAGGAAGGTCTGTGAGGCCCAACTGGGGAAGTCCTCCCAATGAGGAAGGGGTGCCCATCGGGCACTGCCACCCTTATGTGACGCATTCTGGTGGTGGCATACCCGGACCTGGATGGGTGCTTGAAGGCTGCACAGCAGTCACAAGGGGGTGAGTAAAAATACCATACTTTGGCTCCTTGATGGATGTGTCTGTGTGCGTTCGTATGTATGCTGTCTAGTGGCAGGGACTCTGACTGATGTCCATCTTTATAATGGCCCTCGTGGGGAGTAGGGTTGTATGGGTCAAGTCTGCAGTACGTCACGTCCTTCAGTGCTGTGGGGAATGGCTGTAGAGCAAGGTTCTGGCCACTAGTCAGCTGCATAGCCATGTGTATAGTGGTAGGTGCTGCCTGGTGGAATATTTTCAGGGTGGGTGTATGTGTGAACCAGTTATGTACCTCCATTCAGCTATTTACAAGTGTCTCTCCTGTTTTGTCTCCCCATCCCTGTTCTCTTGTGTTGCCTGTGTACATCAGCATCATCTGGCGAGGGAGCTGAGGCACCGGCGAGTGGGGATGCAGCAGCCCACAGTTCCACGGAGGCAAAGTCGTCCGATGCCAAGGGGACCAGTGGGTTGGAGGGAGAGGGGAGTACCACGAGGGAGGCAACTACCACCGGAGGTAGTGACTCTGATACCTCCTCCGATGGGAGCTCCCTGGCGGTGGCGGACCCTAGTGGGCCCACCCATTCTGTGTCATCTTCTGCCACCCCCATACCACCACCGCCCTCCCATTTGTCCCCACCGAGTTGCCCGTGCCCGCTCACCCAGAAGGGTGGGCATCCCCTTTCTCCCCAGGCACCTCCTGCCCCAGTCAGCCCTGCTGCCCTCACGGAGAAGGCTATTGATCTCCTGAGAACCGTCTCTGTAGGACAGACAACCATCATCAATGCCATCCAGGGGCTAGCATCAGAGGTGCAGTAGACCAATGCCTATTCGGATGGCATTCACGGTGCCGTGTCTGGCCTGCAAATATCTTTTCAGGCTCTGGCCACCTATTTGATGGCAGCTAGTGTCCATGGTCATTCTGTCCCACCTCCAACCACCTCTACCCCTTCCAGCACCCCGCTCTCTTTACCCGTCCAAAGCACACATTCTGACACACAGGCACACACCTCAAAACACAGGAAGCACACTTCAAAACACAAGCACCACACCTCCCACCACAGACATACACACAGCCAACATGCACACACACCAACATCCACTTCCCCCAGTGTGTCCACCTCTTCCGCCTCCCTGTCTGTCCCCTCTACATGCACACCCACAGGCACTGCACCCTCAGTCAATGCTGCTGACCCTATTCTTGCAGTCACCACAAAATCAGACATCCATTCATGCACCCCAGACACCACACCTGCACTTACCACGACGACTTTGGTTGACACATGTAGCACACTCACCAGACTTGCAGACACCCAGACAACATACATTTACACTGGCAGCCTGTTTTGTCCCACTGTGTCCACCCAACCCTTCCCAAGACACTCAAACGCACCAAAACACCCACCCATCACACATCCATCACTCCTCAGCATACTGTCCAGTCACCTGCACCCACGTCACGCACACCTACACCTGTCACGTCCACTCCGTCTACCTCCACTCCCACGCCTTCCTCCAGGTCCACCCCAATTGCCCCTAAGAAACTTTTCCTATCCCATGTAGACCTATTTGAACCCACTGGCCCACCCCGTCTCGTCCCTAAACGTGCACACCTCCTTGCCCTGTCTACTCCTCCCACGTCACAGCCCACCCCTCTCCGCCCTTCCCATTCCCGTGCTTGCTCCCCTGTGAGAAAGAGACCCTGTGCTGGCCCTGGAACATCTGCTGCACCCCAGGCCAAGTCCGCTCCACCAGCTGCAACCACGAAACCCTAGCCCCCTCTGCCTTCAAAATGTAAATCAAAGCTCCCCTCCCAGTCATAACTCCCCACCCCCACCGCCCCCTGTTCACTGAGGTGCCTGGATGCCCTGTTGTTGCCCCTATGAGGTGGAGTACCTTTGCACTTGTGGGATTCAAGTTGGGGCCAATATGGACTACGTACACTGGATTGGCCATTGGCCTTTTGTTGCACTTATAATGCTCATTAATCTGAATAAAATTCATGTGTGGCCTGTGTTGTTTATGGCACACTCAGGATCCGTGGTTCATCGTTTCATTGGTTGGGCATGTTGGGCACAGGTGTGTACTTTGGGCAGGTTGGATTTGCCTTGTGTCGGGTAAGTACCTCTTGCTGTGGGGTATATGGCTTGTGCTGCTGTGAAGGGTTTTGGGAGCGTTGCGGGGTGGGTAGAATGAGTGGGTATGTAACTGTGCCCTTTCTTCCCTTTTTTAGTAGGTTGCGGTACTTACTGTTGTGGTCTTCGTCGGCGGTCTCGGTCATGGAGGTATATGGCAAGGAGCAGTGCTGGCATGATCTGCAACTCTCTCTCCATGTCTGCTTCAGCGGGTTGTGTGTGCCCACAGTGAGTGTTTCCTTTTATTTGGTTCATTTCCGCCTGGCTTTGCGTGGCGGTGGTTACCACCCCGGAACTGACGGCGGTCTAGTGCTTCATTATTTGATGTGCGGGTAGGGCCTTTCCGTTGGCCTGTGGGCGGGCTCTGCCGTCATTGTTGCACTCCTCTGCTGGCGGTGAGTGTTTTTCAGGCTTCCTGTCTTTAAGTTGGTTCATCATTTGGCGGTTTAAACCACACATCTGTTGGCGATAGTTACAGCCAACACTGGCGGTGCGGTGTTTACCGCCATGTTCATAATGAGGGCTTTAATCTCTACAAGAAGGACTCCTTGTGTGGCGAAAATCAACACACAGCCTGCTAGAAATGACGCACAGCCTGCACTGCGGTGAAAAATTCACTGCACGCTGAACCGGAACGACACAGCCTGACTTCGCAACGAGAAGATCGATGCAGCGCCAGCATAGCGACCAGAAATTTGACGCACAGCCCACTGGATCAACGCACAGCCAAGCCGGAACCATGCAGCCCGACTTCCTGAGAGGAATCGATGCAGGGCCTGATGTGCAGTAGAAATTTCCACGCAACGGCCACTGGATCGACACAGCCCCTGTGACTTCGTTTTGTCAGCGCCAGAAATCCACGCATCGTCCCCGGGTGTCCGAAAACCCTGCAACCCAAAGAGCATCCACTACCGAGAGCCAGAAATCGACGCACAGCTGTCCCTGTATGAAAATAAAACAACGCATCGCCGTGTGCGGCCCGAGAAATTGACGCACACCTCCTTGTTTTCCTCGCATCTCCTCCTCTGCAGTTCTTTGCGGAGATTTTGAATGCAAACCCGGTACTTTGTGCTTTAAAGAGACATTTATTGCTTTTAAAAGACTAAAGGAAGACACTTTATCTCACTCTTACAGTGATATCTCAACATATACTTATTGCATTTTAATCGTTTTGACCTGCATCCGATCAGAGAAATAATATATATTTTTCAAAACACTGTGTGGTGTATTTTTGTGCTGCTATACTGTGTTATTTCATGATTCTTTGCACAAATACTTTACACATTGCCTTCTAAGTTAAGCCTGACTGCTCAGTGCCATGCTACCAGAGGGTGGGCACAGGATAATTTGGATTGTGTGTGACTTACCCTGGCTAGAATGAGGGCCCTTGCTTGGACAGGGGGTAACCTGACTGCCAACCAAAGACCCCATTTCTAACAATAGGGTAGGTGTAGTGGCTGGATCTGTGAATGTTGATGTGGTGTCTGCAGGTGTGTCAGGTGTGCTGTCTTTAATGCTGGGGGTGGTGGAGGAGTCACAGCAGGTTGTGACTTTTGCTGTGTGTGCATCTGAATGTTGCTTGTGTGTTTACCAGTGGTGTGTCCTGTGGTGCTTTAGTTTGTCGGCGCTACCTTTGGATGTTGAGGTGGATGCATGACTGTCTATTTGTGTGCTTTGGCTGGGTCAGGGAAGGAGGGTTTGAGAGTGGGAAGAGGAAGACAGAGGGGGTGCGGGAGATAAGGGGTGACTGGCTGCCATCAGTGTGGAGGCCAGAGCCTGAAATGATCGTAGGTCAACCAGTGCATTGTGAATGCCCTCCAGGAACTCATTACTCTGTTGTATCTGAGTTGCCAGTCCATGGGTGGCATTCATGATGGTTGACTGACCCACAGAGATAGAGCTCAGGATGTCAATAACCTTCTAACTGAGGGCATCAGGCCTAACAGGTGCTGGGGAATAGGTGCCTGCAGCAAAGGAGGCACCCACCCTCTTGGTTGAGTGAGGACTCCGAACTGGGTGGGGAGCTACACGGAAGGCAGTGATAGAAAGGGAGGTGGTAGACGGGGATAGTTCTGGGGTGGTTTTGATGGGTTTGCCACCACCAGGGACTGTCCACTGGAGCAGGATTCTGAGGATGATGAAGTGGATCCAGTTTCCCTAGTAGCACTCCCCTAGGCCTCTGGGCCACTGGGTCCCTCAGTGTTGGTGTTCGCATGACTGAGGGGCCAGTGGCCAGCAGCTTCCCCACTTGGCTATGCCCCATCTCCTTCACCTGCCAAAGCTAGAAAACAGAAAGTAAGGCAGGGTCATCACATTCTTTACATAACACGTACTACACCCCCAGGTAGAACCCGTTTTGTACCGACATCATGTCACAACAAGATACAATGTACACCCCTAAATAAAAACCTTGTCACACACTAGCTAAACCACCTATCCCACACCTACAATACTATCATATCAGGACAGCTATTACACTAACCATTCCATGACAAGCTGACTTGGCCACATTATACTGGGCCCCTATCCACAGCATCATAGTCAACCAATAACCAAGCTATGGGAAATAGTTGTAACATTGCTTCCCACATATCAAATACACAAAATCTACACATACTAAAATATTGACCTGGTGTCATGCACCAGGCAAGGGACCATATCATATGCAAAAACACAAGGCAACATGCCATAACCATTTCATGTCACTGAGTTCACAACCTTCGCAATGGAAGTCAGCAAACATGCAACTATTCTAATTAGCATATACAAATTTGGAGTTTGATAGAGTCTGAACACATCACCAACACATGTACCAATAGTGATGTAGGAAAGGATGATTCAAACTTTGTGGAACATGTCATCTGATTCAATGATCTCCTGTAAACAAGGTATTGCACACTTTAAGGGCATATTTAGTCCTGAGCATTTACCCACACAGTACCACTAGTAGTATTACAACTCTTTCAGTACAAGGGGCTCCTGTCATTTGCAGGAAGGTGAGACGTAGTACAACGTATCATACTATTATTCCATCAATAGCCCAATGACTGAGTGGCAACATCACCATCCACACATCAGACATGACTAGCCTTACATCTATTTGTGAAAAAATAAGAGACACAAACCACATGATAGGGACACACACCTTGATTCAAGCCAAATGGCTGAACAACACATACCATTAAATCAACATATATATGTGAACCTGCACAACAATGCAATGTAGTCAGTGCAAAAAATAGGTTTCCAATCAAAAAGCATTCAAACAATATCCAAATAGCTAAATAATCTATGTTTAAGACACATTACAAGTGTGATTTTAGACAGAACCTTACAATGTACATATGATGTTGGCAAAAAACAGTTCTCATTGTAATTGTAAATAAGAGGTCTTGGACTATTTATCATGCCTACAACACTCTGGCTAAGGAAATAGCTGGGTAGCCATTTCCCAACTATAGAACATGAACATGTTACTAATATTCGTTGCTCTGATATCAATGTATGTCATGCCATGGGAGTCAAGCAATATCTCCAAGGGTTACCACTCGGATGACACATTACAGAAGCCTATATACATCCCTCACATACCAAAGCGGTTCACCTTGTAACAGCTAAGGTTAAGTTTTGCAAGTATGGCATGTGAAATGTCAGACGGAAATCACAGCCTCACATGATGCTGTCACTCCTCAGAAACCGTGTGAAAAGTATGGATGACTTTAACATGTCTGACTCGATGTTACACATAGACATGGATCAAGGGACATTATAATGGACAAAGGGCAAAGAACTGGACAACTTACCATCATGATATTGGAAGTATAACCTGCAGGTGGGAAGGAACAGCCAGCAGGATATGAAAAGCTGTATAGTGGTATACATCTGACACAGTCACATGTGCATCATCAAATGCTTCTGTACAGAGGGGAAAACATAGTTGAATAATTAGTTTCTATACAAAATAAAATGTCCTCACCTATGTACCAATGTTGATGACTTTACATCTATGTGTTTCTTAAAGATACTTTTAAACCCTTTGCACTTACTATATTATCTCAGCTTAGATTCCTTTACATCATACACTAACCTGGTAAATGAATGAAAATGTTTTGAGTCTGTAATTACCCCCTTATGGCTGTGGGCTACCCTCAAACGCCCATCCAACTCAGGTAGGGCACAGCCAACATGTGGGCCATTGGCAGGGTCAAGGTCTGACGGGCACCCTGTCCTCCTTGGGAGGACATCCCCAGCTGGGCCTCTGTGGTGTTCAGGGCCAAGAGTATCAGGTCCTCCCACGGCTTTTGACAGTGGGTGCTCTGCCAGCTGTGGACCCTCAGGGTCCACACTTTCTTGCCTGTGGCATGCCAAATTCCCTTCTTCTGATGTGAATTGACCTGCCTGGATGACACAGGCAAGAAGAGAATGTCATGTACACATGCACCATACCAAAACAAGCAGGGTGAAAATGCAAGTAAGTGCAAATAACCATACACAGACTTCCTTCAACATCCCCTTCCATGTGGAATTACCATCTGCAGTCAGGCCATGTATGACATTGAGAGAGGCATACAACATGCATATTCAGCACCAGTTGTTGGCTTCAAACATATGACCAGACCACAAGTATGTCGCTAAACATGGTATATCTGTCCAAGTATTTTTCACACTACCTTCAAATATAATTTAATACAGTTTGTAGGTGGGTCAGGGAACACTTACCGTACACTCCCTACTAGGTATCAGGTCTCAAAATCTATATATGAATATGTGCACATGTCCATCTACCCACACATATTACCTCAATCCTTGATTCAACCACATTTCCAGAACATCATCATCCACTCAACAATTAAAACTTTGATATTGGTATGCACTTACCTGCTCCTCAGGTGCACCACAGAGCTGTTCATACAGGGGTAGGACCTCCTCCACAAGCTTTTCCTGCTTCTGAGGTGAGAAGGCAGAGGCCCTGCCACCTGTAGGACGTGGCATGATTGCTCCCAGAGGCGGTACACAGCAGCTTAGGTCATGGAGGTCTTGCTGGCAGGAGTGTCAGGAGTCAAGTGAGGGATGAAGTTTAAGATGGCAGTCACGTGTGCCACAGACAGGACCGTCACCGCCGGCAGATGTCACCATTGGCCCACGTCCGCCAAAGGCAACGATGAGTTCCAATGGCAATGTCCACCATGGATGTATCCGCCTAACGCCATGATGACATCCGCCAGCGGAGTTAGGCCACTTTCTAATGTCCAGTACAGTAGGTCCGGCAGCTGCCATTTTAAGGCTCATGGATGAATGACACAGTTTACAAAGTTGCATTACTAACTGTGAAACATATCTGCGATATTGTGTTCACTGCTGCCTTTATGCAGACATGTAGAAATGTGCATGTATCTTGTAGAGGATGTTAAATAGATGTATCCTGAGTTATGTAAATAAAATAGCATTGTCAGCAGAGTAATGGCAATCTGTAAATGGTCTAGATGTCCCAAATATGTGCATCATGTTAAGTAAGTTAATGTCACGTTTACTTTCAATGACATGTTTCTCCTTTCAGTGAACATGATAGGGTTTAGGGGATCTGAATGCAGTTATAAGCCAAATGTTGCCTAAGTATGTGCTGACTACAACATTTTCATAGTTTCATGTGTCAATAAGGCATTATGGGTGATGTAGTTGTGATCACACTTATGCTGTATAGATTGGTTGATACACATAAATTATGGTGTTCTGCAGCATAGTTACCGTGGCATGAGAAGAGCAAGACGACCGCCAGTGTACCGTCTACTAGCGGACCTGCAGACTATGAAGGAACAACATGTGATTCAAATCTACCACCTGGATAAGCAGACAATCATGGATCTCTGTTGTCTGTTGGCGCCAGATCTGATGCCTGCCATTGGTAATCCCAATAGCATACCTCTCATTCTACAAGTCATGCACTTCCTGGCCACTGGGTCCTTTCGAAATACAGTGACCCTAACTGCAGGGATGTCTCAGCCGATGTTCAGTCTTGTCTTGAAGGGTGTACTGTCTGCATTGTTGAAACACCTGGACAGCTACATCAGATTTCCACAACATGAAGATTTGGCACATGTAAAGGCTGCTTTTTATGCTTTGGGAAGCTTTCCACATGTGGTGGGAGCCATAGATGGCACCCATGTAGCCTTGGTTCCCCTAAATGCCAATGAACAGGTGTAAAGGGAACAGGAAAAACTTCCACTCCACCAATGTCCAGGTGGTCTGTTTGGCTGACCTCTGCATTTCACAAGTTTGTGCAAAGTATCCGCGTTCAGTCCATGATTCCTTCATCATGCGGAACAGCAATATCCCACTGCTGATGACACGACAATACACAGAGAGGGTCTGGCTGGTTGGAAAGTCACATATGTCATGTGTGTCTGTAACTTACATCTGCTACCAGATATGTGGATGTTCAAGATTTATGTTTGGCTTGTTGTAACTATTCCTTACAGGGGACTCTGGCTACCCAAACCATCCTTGGCTGTTGACACCAGTGAGGTACGCAACCACAACAGAGGAAGTCTGCTTCAGTGAAGCCCACGGAAGGAAAAGGCATGTCGTGGAGTGGATTTCTGGGCTCCTGAAGGCAAGATTTTGCTGCATCGATAAGTCTGGAGGATCCCCCCTCTACTCACCCACCAAAGTATGTCAACTTATTGTTGCCTGCTGCATGCTCCATAACCTCGTCCTGAGACATCAGATACCATTTACACCAGATGAAGGTAAGCCACCAGTTCCTGCGGTTGGGAATGCAGATTTACCAAATGAGGATGAGCATGATAAGGACGAAGCTGAAGACATCAGAGCTGATCTCATCAATCAGTACTTCATCTGACTTAAGGTGTGTGATGTGATGTGATGTATTTAAATTGAATCAGTGGGGGATTGGTGAATATTAGAAATGCCTGATAAGGTTCTTAGTATGACCACCAGAGAGGTCATAAGTGGCTCCGAAGCCCATGACTCAGATATGAAGGCAGATTGTTACATAGAGTTGTGTACAGACATGTAATAAACATAGTCTAAGTTTTACACAATGCACAATCAGAGTTACATTTGTATATATGAATTGGGTGTGTTATGTATATGTATCAATGTGGCCCATACCTTATTTTTGTCATTTACAGATAGCAAATTCACTTGTTGGCTCATCCTCATTGCCAATATCAGACAGTGTCACAGGCAGATGGGATTTGCAGGCTTGCATGTGAAGTCAACATGGATTGAACAAGGTACTGTCAGGCATGAGATTTGTAGTGTGTGAATTCTATGCCCAGACTGTCAGGACAGTGGGATGGTAGTGTCTTATACCACACTAAAGTCCTGTTTGGTATTGGAGGTGTGGCCAGTGGTGGCAAGTGTGTGTTCATTCGTCTTTGACACATGTAATAATGTGGTATCCATACCCTCGAACTTCATGATGGTTTGTATTAGATGAAAACTAACTTCTAGGTAGCTGTCAGTGTGTTTGCAGACCAATATGTATATGTCGGAAGACTGACATAGGTGGATGGCAAGCCTACAGATACCTGACCATGGAAAGTGGAAGGTTCCATGACTGGGGAGATTAGTACTGACCTCTGTCTACTTCATGGGGTCTGTTAATTTTGGAGCTATGGTATGGGTATGTGATAAGGATTTAGCTGATGATACACTGAAGAAATATGTTTTCCTCCTGGGATAGCGAAAGACTGACATGTCTCTAACTTCAGTTGTCTGTGGGTTGGGAGTGTATGACACCTATGCTTAAACACTGAGGTTAGCAGCAGTACTTCTCTGTGTGATGATTGGCATTTTCCCAATCTATATGTGGGAAAGTACAATGTAGGTGATTTTAGTAATGCTTGTTATAATTAGCCAATGCAATATATAGCCTGGTTATATTGTACATGTGTGATGAACATGACAAAGGTTTTACATTTGAGAGAAAACATTTTGTGCAAGAGTTGTCATACATGACAGTTGTATATGGTTGATCAAAAACTCGAACACATGATCTGTGGTTAAGTGGTATTTATTGGGGTGTGCACAGCAAATTGAGTGAAATTTAACACAAAAACACAAAGTAAGCAGTTAATGCCCCAGTCATGGTGGATGAAATCATATGGGTAGCTGCTACACTATTTGAAAACACAAGTCCATACCATAGGAAAATGGAGATAGGTTTCAGAACACTCAACAGGGTGTATCCATGCCATACAAGGGGATGCAATTAGTAGAGATTCACTTCCTGGCAGTGGTTTTAATCTTGGCACCTGCTCCTCCAGGATGCTTGGGTAATGTTCACTTTTGCAGAGGGTTCTCCAGCTACAGAGGACGGCGTGTCTGAGGCACATCCTTCCCCTGGCAGGGTCTCCATTCCACTAACTGCCTGATGTTTCATTGCTAGTGAAGATGTTGGGTACAAAACCTACTCAGGGTGGGATTCATGTCTCTCAGCACCCCAGCAATGGAAGCCAGGTATTCATTATGGGCGTGCCATGGCTGCATGACTTCCTGGTGGCTTTTCCTCTGCAGCTGTCTGATCTCCCCCATCATGGTCAGTACCTGGCCCATCATGCCTTGAGATTGTTGGTAAACTCCTAAGACTTGGGAGATGGTGTCCTGGCCAGTTGTGTTCCTTGGAGCTTCTATCTTCTGTCCCACACCATCCCTCCCATGCACTCTACCCCTACGTGCCTGTGGTCCTGGCACAGTTTGCCCACTCCCACTGGTGGCAGGTCCATCATAGTCTGGGTTTATGACAGGAGACTCACATCCTGTACTGGGGGCACACAATGGAAGACACTGCCCTTGGGAAACAGGTTTGGGGCAAATGGTTCCTGTGATGTAGATGCAACAGGGCTGGGAGGAGTCGATGTGGGCAGGGTGAGGCTCACAGTTGTTGACTGACCCGATGTCCATGATGGGCAAGCTTTGCCCTCATTGTCCAAACATCCAGGGGTGTTTTCCTCACTGGGCCAGAGGGGTAGTGTCAGGGTCTGGTGTCCTCTCCATGGTGAGAATGGCAAGGTTGCGTGTAGGAGAAGTGGAACACACAGTTGCTAAAAATAATGCAACAAGTGATATTTAAGTTAGACCACTAGACATGCTATGTGACTTGCACACAAAGCCCTTACATGATCCCCTGATATGACAATGATATCTTCTTCAAATTCTGGGTTAGAGCTATGTGGGACACCGAGACTTCCAATTGCATATACCATGTTCCAAGCGCTTGTAGTACCTTGGTGGTTAGATGACTGTTCATTGACTCATATCCTGTCTGAGTAAAGACATGACAATGTCAATGTTATCTCCTAGTAAGGTGTATGGCATCATTAAGTCAAGTAACAGCTGTACAATGTATAATGGTAACACATCTAGCCAACAGTATAGGAGTTACAATTGAGCCTGGGCCTCTGTATGGGTTTACAGCAAGTACATCCAACTTCCTATATAGTTTTTCCCCCCGGTGGGTACATGACATTGTTTGGATGGTAATTTCAAAGGCCAGTTTAGCAGGGAACCAATCTGTAGCTATGTTTTGCTTGTGATAGTACTGGAAGTAGGCCATAGCATTGCTGTCATTGCCATAGACTATTTAATTGTGTAGCATTGAGGTGGGTTCTATTGATTGTTATTTTAACATGCAAGGCATTTTCACTTGTAGTACACTGTTCTGGTTTTCTTACAGGTAGAACAGTGCCTGCTGCTAGTTGTAGTGCTGTCAGTCCCTGTACCTCACATGCCATACACAAACACTGTGGCCCAAGGTGAGTTTAGTTGACATGTGGCTTACCTGAGAGGGGTATTTAGACATTTCAACACAGGGATAGTGGTTGGTTTGGTCATTGAGGTGGGGAAAGGTGATCAGTGAGAATGTAGTACAAACCTGTTTTGTAACATTATTGGTGTAGTGATTTAGTAGACTATACTCCCCTGGGTATTTCTGCCAGACCCTACGGATGCAGGATGTCCAAGACCTTCTCCTTCCATGATGTGAAAGTAGGGAGAGGAGGCAGGGGTCCACCGCTAGTCTTAAGGGCCGCCAGCTGGTGCCTGGAGGCTGTTGAATGTGCCCTCCCCCTGAGGTCGTTCCACCCCTTCCTGATGTCCTCCCTTATGAGTGGGTAATTGCCACCAGAATTCACTCTGTCGACTATCCTTTGCCACAACTCCACTTTCCTGGCTATTAATGTTTGCTAGACCTGGGCTCCAAAAAGGTATGGCTCTACTCAGAAAATTTGGTCCACCATGACCCTCAACTCATCATCAGTGAAACATGGATGTTTTTGTGAGGACATGATATTGGTGAACGAGACAGTGAGTTAGTGAGAATTGTGCAGAAAACAGAATAGGTGATCAGGTGCGGATGTTGTGATGCAAGTGGGTGATAGTTGTGTATTGTGTAGAGTACTAAATTGTGTGTTTTGTGAGTTGTGCAGGTGTGGGATGAGTGCTAAGTGAAATGTGTAGGGGTGCCTATTGTGTGCTTTGGTATAATTACTTTGTTTGGCTTGTCTCTGGCTGTGTGTCACGTTCTGGTTGCAAAGGTTTGTGGGGCATGAAGGGGTGTGTTATATGGTGCAGTTTGTGTGTCGGGTATCTGGATGTGTGTCAGGTGTGTGGTTTTCAAACTATCCAATGTGGTGTGGTGTTTAACTGATGTGCCCGCCAACCGTCGCGGTTCACACTGTCAATGGTCTTCACCATGGAAGAACCACTCTTGTGATTTTTGGATTGTAATATGATTGGAGTTTTTTTAGAAGGCTGGTGGTACTAGTGGTGGGACCGCCTCTTTCCTGCCCTCCATTCTCCTGGCAGTTTTGGAAATTTGGCTGGAGTTTGGCTGCCTTAGCTGTGTGACTCTTAATACAAAGGTCGGATCACCATCAACATGACGGTCTTTGGTGGTTGCCACCTCAGCAGTCTTGCCAAAAGACCGCCAAACTTGCAATGAGGCCCTATGTGCTTTTTGGTTTGGGTG
The DNA here is from genome assembly GCF_031143425.1 of Pleurodeles waltl. Taxonomy (NCBI): domain Eukaryota; kingdom Metazoa; phylum Chordata; class Amphibia; order Caudata; family Salamandridae; genus Pleurodeles; species Pleurodeles waltl. Next base: position 206,740,768 of record NC_090448.1, read on the forward strand.
ATGAAGTACCAGTAACATCCTGAGGGGTGAGATGGTGTTTTTAATGGAGATGATTTTTGATGGTGAAGGATGACAAGAATTTGTGGCACTTGTTTGCCTATATCATGGGATGTAAGTCTCATGAAGGCACAGTTGGACACAGATGAACTAGATGAGGGCACATACAGGTTTAGGGGAATCAGTGATCTTTTGACACTGCTAAATGGTTTCTTATGAGCTATGCATGAGCTTGCAGCATATGTTCTAACTGGTAAAAGTCAGTGATTTGGGAAGAATAGTTCAGGACTCTAGCTCACACAAGTAGAAAATAGGAGGCACATTTAATCTGAAGCTCTGTCCTGATTTCCCTTGATTGTTATACATTTGGAATAGCTGATAAAGTGCTTTAAAAGCTTGGGAACTGAAAGCGTGACAACGTCTCCCCAAGTCAATCTATGTAGCCCTGTCTTACCACGGCATTCCATACAACGCTTCATAGTGGGGAACATAGAGGACATAAGATATTTCTGGCCTGTGACCGGAGAGCCAGTCTTGATTTCCGCAGGTCTTAGGCCCTCATTTTAACCTTGGCGGTCTTTTTACAAGACCGCCGAGGTACCGCTGTGCTGAAGACCGCCAGTGCAGGCGGTTTTCCGCACAGCGAATTATGACTGCTGGCAGCCCACCGTCCATTTTCGGATGGAGCGCCGCCAGCAGCCATACTGGCGGTCGGCGGGGAAGTGGAGGCTGCTCCACCTCCATCGCCACGTCATTAGAACACCGCCCACCGAATCATGTCCCACGATTTGGTGTGGCGGTGTTCTGGTGATGGGGAGCTGGTGGCAGAGCAGCCCCCATGGATCCCGGTCCGTCCCGGAGGATCACCGGACAAGGTAAGGTGAACGTCCGTTTGGGGAGGGGGGCTTGGGCGTGTTGTGTGTTGTGTGCGTGCATGGGGGTGTGAGTGTGTAGAGGGGGTGTGTGAGTGAGTGCATGCATACAGGGGGTGTGTTGTGTGTTTTGAAAATGTGTGTGTGTCTGTCTGTTTGTATGTCTGTGAGTATGTGTGCATGTATGTCTGTGAGTATGTGTGCATGTATGTCTGTGTCTGTTGGAATGTCTGTATGTGTGTGGGTATGTGTAGTAGTAGTGTATGTGTGCGTGTAGGGGGGTGTCGATGTTGGGGGATTGGGAGGGGGGTCCTGCCACCTTTGGGGGGTAACAGGGGGGTCAGGAGTGTGGGGGGAGGACTCGGGGTGGTTGGAGACCCCTATCAGTGCCAGGGAAGGAATTCCCTGGCACTGATATTGCCTACCGCTATGGATTTTGTGGTGGTACAGAACTCCATGAAATCCATGGCGGTATGTGGGGTCGTGATACCGCTGGCGGTGTAATGACAGCCACTGGTCTGGAGACCGAAGTCTCCAGCCCAGCGGTCGTTACCACCCTGGCGGTCGGAGTGGAGAAGTGACGGTTTAGCCAAGCGGTCACCGTCATGCTTTTAATGCCATTTTTTTTCCTGTCGGCCTGTTGGCGGTATTACCGCCATTTCTCCACTGACCACCAGGGTTGTAATGAGGGCCTTAGTACATTTAAAATGACTGCAGAATGTGCAGTCTTCATCAGCAGAGGAGAGCAAGATGACTCTGTGAGTTACGCACACTGATGAAATCTACTGTGATTTGAAGCTTCGAGTATCACAAATGCCTTACATTGTTGATTATAATTTAAAAAATAATTTATTATTCTGCTTTGGCTAGCACAGTTTCTGGTTTTCAATGCCTAATGAAGAAAACCTTGGAGGCGTACCTGGTGCTTTAGGTTTTCAGGATTACATTTTAGTCCATGGCAAGGATGAAGAAGAACTTGATTTTCATCTTGAGAAGATTTACAGTGCTCTGGAAAAAAAGGTTTGAACGTGTCAATGTGTGAATATAACATTGAATAGGTGGAATACCTTGGATATTGCATCAGCAGAGAAGTAATAACACCACATGTTGAAGGCATTCCAAAAGCACTTGCGCGTCAAAAAGAAGAATAGTTGGATTCACTCCTTTGACTGTGAAAGGGGAGTAAAACTGTGAGCTATTGACCACATTTAGTATATTTCAGTGCAGAAAAATATTCATGCTGACTGTAAGCCCCAAATATTTTTCTTGGAAGATGTGGAGATAAACAAGTAAGGAGTGGACTGTGAAGTGGCTTTCACAACGTATGATGTGGGGTTTTCACTTTTAGAAAAAGATGGCTGACTGAAATAGAAACTCAGGTGAGGTTGATAGGCTTTTCAGGTGCAACATAGTACAAAGACTGTGCCTTTTCCAGAAGAGATGACAGTCCTTGTGGTTTCCTGAGGAGAAAGGATCTTTCATGTCTGTACTGCAGTTCCTAACAAGAGTATCCGTGCCACCTGCTCTTCACATGCATCTGATGTCTGTGATCTTCATCTTTTTTTCCATGGCTTCACATCTAAAGACTCAGGATTAAATTGTAAACATTTTCAATGTCCCTGATTGGGAGTGATCTTCTAATGGATATTTTAAATGGTAATTAAGGGGGTCATTACAACCCTGGCGGACGGTGTTAAAGCGGCGGTAAGACCGTCAACAGGCCGGTGGTAAAAAAATTGGAATTATGACCGTGGCAGAAACCGCCAACAAAGACAGCCACTTTAACACTCCAACCGCCACGGTGGTACAAACAAACAGCGCGGCGGTCACCGCCAACAGGCAGGCGGAAGACAATGTACCGCCCACAGTATCACAACCTACCAATCCGCCACCTTTTCCAGGGCGGATTCACCGCGGATAAAAATACGGCGGAAACAGCCATTTCAAAGGGAAAACGCTCACCTCTACACACTCCATGAGGAACGATGACAACATGGACCTGGAACTCCATATCCTTCCTGCACTAGTCTTCCTGCTCCTGTACGACGATCATCAACGCCGGCGGCGAAGACAACGGTGAGTACTGCACCTACAACATAGGGGAGGCAAAAGACAGGGACACACACACGCAACACCCCCACCCCCACCCCGACCCTGACCCACTACAACACACACACCAATGCATATCCAAACATTACAGTAACAACCCCCAACCCCCCCGGAAGAATGCAAAGACAAAAGGAAATGAGTGGAACCATTGTAATATATCAAAATACAGTAAGCAAATATATACATATATATACACATTAAACAAAATATACACCACAATTAGTAGTGCAGGTAATGCACAAGTCATTTTCCGTGGACCACTGGGCCCAAAATGCATGGGCGAGGCCCACACAAGATACCTGATCAAAACGGAGAGAACACTGCTGGGCATCAGATACAAATACAACAGGCACCTCAGGAGGAAGGGAAGGGGGGGCACCTCAGCCGGATGAGTGCACCACGCCAGATCCACGAGGGGGCTCCATGCCCATTGATGTATCCTGGGGAGTGCAAAACCACAGTCTCTCAAGTCTCTACAGTGGGTGGGTTGCCCACTGTTCAATCCTGGGGAGTGCAAAGCCACAGTCTCTCAAGTCTCTACAGTGGGTGGTTTGCCCACTGTACCATCCTGGGGAGTGCAAAGCCACAGTCTCTCAAGTCTATACAGTGGGTGGGTTGCCCACTGTTCAATCCTGGGAAGTGCAAAGCCACAGTCTCTCAAGTGGATGCCTTTCTCCATTGGTTCTGGAGGGGGACTGGTGCCCAGAGTGCTTCATCCTGTGCAGGACAGAGGTAGTGGATGCCTTTCTCCACTGGTTCTGGAGGGGGACTGGTGCCCAGAGTGCTTCATCCTGTGCAGGACAGAGGTAGTGGATGCATATCTCCACTGGTTCTGGAGGGGGACTGGTGCCCAGAGTGCTTCATCCTGCCATGGACAGAGGTAGTGGATGCCTTTCTCCACTGGTTCTGGAGGGGGACTGGTGCCCAGAGTGCTTCATCCTGCCAAGGACACAGGTAGTGGATGCCTTTCTCCACTGGTTCTGGAGGGGGACTGGTGCCCAGAGTGCTTCATCCTGCCAAGGACAGAGGTAGTGGATGACTTTCTCCACTTGTTCTGGAGGGGGACTGGTGCCCAGAGTGCTTCATCCTGTGCAGGACAGAGGTAGTGGATGCATATCTCCACTGGTTCTGGTGAGGTACTGGTGCCCAGAGTGCTTCATCCTGCCAAGGACAGAGGTAGTGGATGCCTTTCTCCACTGGTTCTGGAGGGGGAATGGTGCCCAGAGTGCTTCATCCTGTGCAGGACAGAGGTAGTGGATGCATGTCTCCACTGGCTCTGGAGGGGGACTGGTGCCCAGAGTGCTTCATCCTGCCAAGGACAGAGGTAGTGAATGCATATCTCCACTGGTTCTGGAGGGGGACTGGTGCCCAGAATGCTTCATCCTGTGCAGGACAGAGGTAGTGGATGCATGTCCCCACTGGTTTTGGAGGGGGACTGGTGCCCAGAGTGCTTCATCCTGTCAAGGATAGAGGTAGTGGATGCCTTTCTCCACTGGTTCGGGAGGGGGACTGGTGCCCAGAGTGCATCACTGACGGTCCCAGTTGCATCCCTGCCCCTGCCGCTCATGGGCTAGCGGTGCTTGAGTTGGCGGTCCTTGCCCTGTTCAGCGGTCCTTGTCCTGTTCAGCTGTGCTTGCCCTGTTCAGCGGTGCTTGCCATGGTGGTCTTTGCCCTGTTCAGCGGTGCTTGCCCTGTTCAGCGGTGCTTGCTATGGCGGTCCTTCATTGCCCAGCTGGGCTGGGGCTGGCGGTCCTTCATTGGGCAGCTGGGCTGTGGCTGCCAGGCCCTCCTGGGCAGCTGGGCTGTGGCTGGCGGTGGCCTCCTGGCCAGTGACGATTGGGCTGCCCTCCTGGGCACTGACTCTGGCGGTGGCCTCCTGGCCACTGACGATCGGGCTGCCCTCCTGGGCATTGACTCTGGCGGTGGCCTCCTGGCCAGTGACGATTGGGCTGGCGGTGGCCTCCTGGGCAGCGGGGATGATGGCAGTCTTCTCCGCCGTGCTGCTCCTCCCAGACTTTGGCGATTTCTTCTGCCCCTTCCCCACCTTGGGAGGAGTCACAGCTGAGTGAACACTCCCTCCGGGACCCTTGTGAGCGGCTTTGCTGGCTGGAGTCTTCCCCCACTCCCGCCGGGCACTGTCCAACTTCTGGTGCTTCACAGGAGGGGGACTGGCTGTGCTGTGGCTCCGTGTCACACTGGCTGCCCTGGTGCCCGGTGCACTCCACATACCTCTAACAACAGGCACCACTGGTCCCGGAGATTTTTTGGCTGAGGTGCTAGTATGGGACCTATGAATTGGAGGGGGGGGTGGGAAAGAGGTCAAGCTTGGTCAGGAAAAGTTTCTTAGGAACACTGGGATGGGTAGCTGGAGGGGGTCTGGGAGTGGAGGAAGAGGAGGTGGTTGTAGGAGGTGTAACATTTGTGGCTTTGGGTGCAGGTGCATGCGCTGGAGGCTGTCGTGAGGTGGATGTATGTTGGGTGGGTGTGTGCCTGCGTTTGTGTACTTTGGGAGGGGGCATCACAGACACACTGGGAGAGGACACAGGGGACGTGTAAATGGTAGTGGGGGTGGTGAGTGTACGTGAGCGGGGTGTGGTGGTGGGTGTGCTGGTGCGGGACCTAGTGGCTGTAGTGGTAGTGCATGCAGGTGAGAGTGTAGACAAGACTGGGAGGGAGGAGGGAGACGACAAGGAGGGGGACACATTGGAGGCAGTGGATGTTGGTGTGTCTGTATGTGTGTGATGCTTGCGTGAGTGCCTGTGGGATGTGTGGTGCTTATGTTTGCCTGAGCTTCCCTTGGGTGGTGAGGTGTGTGCATGCTGGTCTGATGGTGTGCTTGGGATAGGCTGGGGCACAGGGGATTGGGTCTGGTTGGAGGAAGTTGGATGGGGGAGGATAGAGACAGGGACAATGGGTGCCATCAGTGCTGAGGCCAGAGTTTGCAGGGTTCGATGAAGGGCAGCCTGACCAGAATGAATGCCCTCCAGGAATGCATTTGTGTGTTGCAATTCCCTTTCTACACCCTGGATGGCATTCAAAATGGTAGCCTGCCCAACAGTGAGTGACCTGAGGAGGTCAATGGCCTCCTCACTGAGGGCAGCAGAGGTGACAGGGGCAGGGGCTGAGGTGCCTGGGGCGAAGGTGATGCCCACCCTCCTGGGTGAGAGGCACGGGGTGAAGGCAGAGGGGCTGCTGGGAGGGCGGTGCTGGTAGGAGGGGTGGCAGCTGTACCTGTAGAAGTGGGGGGCACAGATTTTGTCGCCACCACAAGGGAGCTCCCATCAGAGGACGAGTCCGTGTCGCTGGTTGCAGATCCTGTGACTGCCGTGAAGCTCCCCTCGCCCTCCGTCCCACTGGTGTATTCTGAGTCGGTTGTGTGGCTCTCCATGGCCATGTGGGATGCAGCTCCCTCGTGCTTCGGTGCCACTGTACCTCCGCCTGATGATGCTGATGCACACAAGAACAGGGAGACCACAAAAAAGGGGGGGACGACAGAAGAAAGACAGGTTGAGCGCATGGCTTACCGCTACCATTGGCGGACAATACAGACACAGCAGCCCCCTGCTCTATGCCGGGCTCTACAGATGCAGTTCCTGGGACATGGCCTACATGGCTATGGTCGACATCTGCACACATAGATGACACAGGGGCATGTATACCTGTACTTGGCACTCTATAGAGGTGGGGTGGAGTGCCACATGGTCTGCATTACGGAGGGGCCTAGCCTACAGAACTCGCCCTGGCCTAGGGGAACCCACAGCCCTCCTCCCCCACCCAGACACCTTCACTGCGCGCAAAGTCCGCAGAATGATGTTTTACTCACCCCCTTGTGTCTGCTTTGATGCCCTCAAGCGCCCATCCAACTCAGGGTAGGCCACCGCCAGGATCCAAACATCAGGGGGGTCATGGTGCAACGGGCACCCCTCCCAAATTGGGAGGCCATCCCCAGCTGAGCCTCTGCCGTCTTCTTGCTCCAGCGGCGAATGTCCTCCCATCTTTTCCGGCAGTGGGTGCTCCGTCTGTGGTGGACCCCCAGGGTCCGGACGTCCTTGGCGATGGTACGCCAAATATCCTTCTTCTGGTGGGCGCTGACCTAAATAAATGTACAGGGGAAGAAGAGAAGTCATTAGCAACTGCACAGTCGAAATGAGTGGCCCACATCCCTACCCTTCCCATGTGGCACTGCATTCACAGTCCATCTTGCACGCAGAACCGTGGCCCCTTCCTTCTTACAACCAGCCCTCTCCACTCAGGCATTGCCCATACAACGTGCTCCCTGTGTACTTGGTCTGGAGGACCGTAGAGTAGCGTGTACTGGGTGAGGACCCCGTCCACGAGCTTCTCCAACTCCTGTGCAGTGAAGGCAGGGGCCCTTTCCCCAGAAGCACGAACCATTGTCTCTTCCAGACCGAGGTCACAGCAGCACTTGCAGTGTAGGTCCTCTCCTGTCGAAGATCAGGTATCGAGTGATTGAACAGATAGAAAATGGCGGTCAGCTCCGCGGCGGTGACGTCCGCGGCGGTGTGTACCATCACCGCCGGCGCACTTCGTCATTGGCTCCTGGGACCCATATGGTCCAATGTTAACCAATGCAGCATTGCGCCGCGATCTTTGACCACCTACCTCGACAGTGTACAACGCCAGCGCAGTTACCTCACATCCCATTGTCCCAGTTTAGAGGTCAGGCAGCCGCCATTTCAGGGGCCCACATGGCTTCATTTTCAACTGCGTCACACATACCTAGGCCTAGACTCAACACACATACAGGCAACTTTTTGGATTATGTTTCGTGTTCTGTGTAGACTGTGGGTACATACCTCTGAGTTGTTTGACTCTGTGGTCGCTGTTGTCCTTCCTAGGCACCGTCCGCTGGGACATGTGAGGAGATGGCAAAATCCTCCGGTGTACCGACCGCTGGTGGACCTGTTGACAATGGAGGAGTGACATTTAATCATCACCTACAAGTTTGACCGTGCCACAATCCAGGAACTGTGTACCCAGTTGGAGCCTGACCTGATGTCAGCAATCCGCCTTCCCACAGGAATCCCCCCTCAAGTGCAGGTGTTATCAGTGCTCCATTTCCTTGCAAGTGGGTCATTTCAAACAACAGTGGCCATGGCATCAGGGATGTCCCAGCCTATGTTTTCAAATGTGTTGTCCAGAGTGTTGTCTGCCCTGCTGAAACACATGCGGAGCTACATCGTTTTCCCTTAGGTGGAGGATTTGCCTACAGTGAAAGGTGACTTCTATGCCATTGGACATATCCCTAACATCATAGGTGCCATTGATGGGACCCATGTAGCTCTGGTCCCCCCCACAGGAGTGAACAGGTGTACCGGAACCAGAAGAGTTATCATTCCATGAATGTACAGATGGTATGTTTGGCAGACCAGTACATCTCCCAGGTAAATGCTATGTTCCCTGGCTCAGTGCATGACTCCTACATCCTGCGGAATAGCAGCATCCCTTATGTGATGGGTCAACTCCAGAGGCACCAGGTGTGACTACTAGGGGACTCTGGTTACCCCAACCTGTTATGGCTACTGACCCCAGTGAGGAATCCCAGGACCAGGGCAGAGGAACGCTACAATGAGGCCCATGGGCGGACTAGGAGGGTGATCGAACGCACCTTCGGCCTCCTGAAGGCCAGGTTCAGGTGGCGCCATATGACAGGGGGTTCCCTATTCTACTCACCAAGGAAGGTGTGCCAGATCATCGTGGCCTGCTGTATGCCTCACAATTTGGCTTTGCGACGCCAGGTGCCTTTTCTGCAGGAGGATGGCCCAGATGACGGTGTGGCAGCTGTGGAGCCTGTGGACATTGATGAGGAGGAAGCAGAGGAAGAAGACATTGACAACAGGGACTCAGTTATCCAGCAATATTTCCAGTGACACACAGGTGACAATACGTTCCTGCCTACTACAGGTACTTTCACTCTTCTACCTCTATCCTGTCTGTCGATTTCAACCAGTATATGGTAACTGAGATGTACATTTCGATTACGGTTTCACAGGTGTGGTTTCCAACGTGTGTCATCTGCTTAGATTCCTCATGGACTTGAGATGTGTGACATAGGTATGTTGACATTACATTTGAGAACACATTTTGTCACTGTCATTGCTATAATACATTCTCTAAATCACAGAATGACTCCAAGTTGTTTTGTGCTTCAAGGGTGTTTATTTAAGTACTAAATATTGGAGGGAGGTTGTAAAATGGTGAGGGGTGATGGTGGAGGACTGTCCATGGCAGAGTCCAGTCTATTAGTCTCACAGGTGCATTGCCCATATGGGCATAGGAAGTGGAGCTGGGGCAGTTCCAATTTGGACAGGGTTACAAAGTGGGACAGTAGGATGACAATCAGGCTGGTCTTATTTCTTGGCGGGGGTCTTGGCATTGTGCTCTGTCTTGTTCCTGGTTCTCAGGGACCGATTGCGGGGTGGTTCTCCGTCTGCAGGGGGTGGGGTGCTGGTGTGGTGGTCCTGTGGCGGTGCCTCCTGTCCACTAGCGCCGGCGGAGGTGGTGGGCAGTTCATCCTCCTGGCTAGTGTCAGGGGCCCCTTGGAGTGCCACAGTGTCCCTCCTGGTGTTTAGTATCTCCTTCAGCACCAGGGCAGTGCTGATGGTTCTGAGTTCCTCCCTGAAGCCCATATACTGTTCCTCCTGCAGGCGCTGGGTCTCCTGAAACTTGGCCCGGACCGTCGCCATCATCTCCTGGGAGTGGTGGTATGCTCCCATGATGGAGGAGAGGGCCTCGTGGAGAGTGGGTTCCCTAGGCCTGTCCGCCCCCTGTCCCACGGCAGCCCTCCCAGTTCCCCTGTGTTCCTGTGCATCCGTCCCCTGGACCGTGTGCCCACTACCACTGCCCCAGGTCCCTGTTGTTGTTGGGGTGGTGGGTTATCCTGGGTTCCCTGTAGTGGTGGACACACAGCTGATTGACGTGTCCTGGGGACGGAGGTATGGGCCCGCTGGGTGGGTGCTGTGCTGGTGTTACCAGAGGGTGGAAGGTCTGTGGTGGGCAGTGCCTGTGTGAGGGGAACCGACTGTCCCGAGGCCCACGATGGTCCGGGCTGGTCATCTAGGTCCAGTTGGACAGAGCTGCTGTCATCACTGTGGGCCTCTTCTGTGGGTGGGTTGGAGATGTCTGGACCCTCCTGTCTGGTGACGTTGGGTAGTGGTCCTGCAGGGGTGGAAAGGCATGATTATTGCATCTGTGTGTTTCATGGTGTGCAATGGGTGGTTGGCCGTGTACCCCAGTGCTGGCATTCCTGTGTGTGGGCTTGTGTGATGATGGTTGAGGGTGGTGTTATGGGTATGTGCAGTGGGCATGCTTTAGTAACTCATTTACTATGGGCAAGAGAAAGGCCACCTATAAACCCTGGGGGGGCAGCAGGCATAACCTAGTTCGCTAGGCATTCCACAGAGAACTGTACCCTGAATGAAATTGATGATCTGATAGTGGAAGTAGAGGGCTTATGGGCCACAAACAATGCAGGTCTATCTCAGAGTAAAGGGAAACGAGTTACACCTCCCAAGGGTATACAGACGTGGCACCAGGTGCAGCTCTAGCCCAAAAGATAGCTATGCAGCAGGGGATGAGCATTTAAGAGTAAGCACGCTAGCACCTACCCACGTCCCTTCAATAGATCATTTTCAGGTTGAAAGCACAGCCCTATTAATATTGACTGCTCCAACCGGTTTGCCCTCCTAGCTAACCAAGGAACCGTACCAGATGAGAACCCAAATTCATTGGATCTAGCAAGGCACCCAGACACAGTAGATCTAAATCAGCCCAAGATAGGGGAACCACTGGCACAGTTACAGCTACAGGCACTTAGAGGAGAGATACAGGGATTGCGTGGGTGTATGACCAGATGGCTGTCAAATTAGGTGAAAAGGTGGCCAAATTATCTTAACTTAGGTACCAAGATAAGTGGTGCAAATCCAATGCCAAAGCACTATAGCCAAGCAGCCCTCCCAAAGCTGCAGTCAGTTAAGGGTAATGGGTTAGCTGCTGACAATGGTGGGTTTGCTAGTGTGGCACGCTCAACCTCATCTAACCTTGTAAAGGAGAATTAATTGGAGGTAGATACACCCTCAAGCTATACAGTGCACAACCCACTTAGCCCACTGCCTGCCAAACAGTCCAGATTCATTGTTGGAGTCAAAACACCTCCTAAAACAACCAGAGTACACGTCTGTCTAGCCTTATCCACCTGACAAATTTCCCCAAACTCACACACGGAGCCAGTGAAACTCAAGAATCTTGCAATAACAAAGTAATCCACTGGCTCCACCACACCAGGGGTTGCACGTCTATCATTAAGGATGATGTATTATCTGCCTCACGTTGTAGCCCCTTTGCACACCAATGGGATTATATAGGAGTGAAACATAAGAGTCCTAAATTGGTGGATGAGCTGACATCCATGGAATTAAGAAACACACCCATTGCACAAGATGGCACACACAGATACAATAACAATGCATATTCATCCCAACAGGACCCCTACCCAACATCACCGGACAGGAGGTGCCAGCCATATCCAGTCCGCCCACAGAAGAGGCCCACACTGATGACAACAGCTCTGCAGGCCAGGATCAGGATGACCAGCCTAGCCCATCTGGGACCTCTGGACAGTCAGTTCCCCTGCCACAGTCCCAAACCACCACAGAACCTCCCCCCTCAGGAAACATCAGCACAGCACCTACCCAGCGGGCCCATGCCACTGTCCCCAGGACAAGTCAATCAGCAGTGTGTCCACCACTACAGGGATCCCAGGCAACTCCACTAACCCACGACGATCAGGGACCTGGGGTCAGTGGCAGTGGGCACACAGCTCAGGGGGCAGAGGCACAGGACAACAGGGAAGCTGGGAGGACTGCTGTGCGACAGGGGGAGTACAGGCCCAGGGAACCCCCCATCCACGAGGAACTCTCCAACATCATGGGAGCACACCACCATTCCCAGGAGACCATAGGCACGGTACTGGGCAAGTTTCAGGAGACACAGCGGCAGCAAGAGGGACAGTACCTGAGGATCAGGGATGACCTCACCAAAATATACACTGTAGTGAATCCTAGTTTGTTTTAATGGGATAACAGGAGTTAGCTTAGCCTCTGGCTTGCAGACTCGTGCCCCTGTCACCTAGTGACTTTTAACCTACTTAGCTTGCTCTGTCTTAGCTCATTTAATTATTTAATAATTCAGAGATGGTTGCCTTGTTTATATTTAGGCCACTTGTTATGAGTTACATTATCAGTGTCACCGTGCTAAGGCGTCAAGATCAAGCAACAGAGACAAACAAACAGTAGGTGTTCACACTTAGGGATTTTCCCTCTCTATACTTTTGAGGGATTGTTTATATTAATTGCCGTCCCAAGCATGTCTGTTATCTATTGTTTGGGAACACACCTACGTCAGGGGTCCTTGTAGATCTGTATAAATATATAGCACTTTAGACAGATAATCAGAGGGATTCCGACCAGAGGGCATCACCACCATTGTTGATATCGATGCTGCAGTCATCTTGATGCTGACCCAGTCTTCGTGTCCCTGCGGAGTCTGAGACAGAGACCTCATTCCAAGGTAACAAGGGGTGGGGGCTCCTCTCGTGGACATGACAGTGGCAGATTAGGTTTAACAAACCCAGATCTCCTTTAGGTAGGAGGTTAGGCCTTTCACATTAGGGTATTAGGGCATATTACATCCTATATGTCTTTCTTCTGCATTGCAAGATGGTGGGGGTCTTTGTAATAATGACTCTCATCTTCACAATTTTGTTACTTGCTTTATTCATTATCCTAATCATTGCAGCCCATGAAACTTATCGCAAATTGCAGTTATGTTGAATAAAAACTATCGAAACTTTACTGCATCTTTGTCATTGCCTGCGTTTGTATGAGACATTATACATCTGTGAGAAAGGGGTAATCTCCGTTTAACCACGACACTCTCTGAGATGTCTTATTCTCGAGTCCATGCGTAAAGGCTGCCACAAATCACCTTTTACTATTGTGTTTCTGGTGAGGTGCTGCTAGTGAGCCGGAAAGGTTGGGACAACAGTTGTGACTTGTTGTAGGAAAGGCGTAGTTGCCTACAAGTAAAAGTACTGTCATCCTTTAACCAGCAGTCTTGCCCAGAGCAAGAGTCCAAACTACGACAACACCATCCTGGTCACCATAGCAGAGAGTGCTGGCTGATATGGGCAAGACCATGAGGCAGGCAGTGGCTCAACAAAGGGCCCCTGGCACTAGCCAAACCGGGGAACAGCCTTCCACCTCCGCCGGCGCTAGTGGACAGGAAGCCCTGTCACAGGACCAATAGGCCACCAGCACCCCACCCCCTGCAGAAGGAGTACCACCCTACAAACGGTCCCCGCGATCCAGGCAGAAGACAGAGAACATTGCCAAGACCCCCGCCAGGAAATAAGACTCTCCTGATTGTCACCCTTCTGTCCCACTATGTCACCCTGTCCAACTTGAACTGCCATTACTCCCCTTCCTATTCCCCATTGGACAATGCACTTGTGATACAAATAGACTGGACTCTACCATGGACCTTCCTTCACCATCACCCCAGCCCCTTGCACATACCCCTATATCCATTAGCACCTAAATAAACATCCTTTAATCAAAAAACTATCTGCAGTCAGTCTGATCTTTCACAAATGTATTATTACAACATTTGCAACAAATAGCAATGTAAATGTCCATTTACTCATACCAATATATGGCAGTTGTTGGGCAGCAGTACATATAGCAGAAGGCATAATGGGGGTACCTAATCCGCAAGAAGGAAATCCAAAGGGAACAGTCAGTGTCCATAGACAGAGGTTAAGAGGCTGACATGTACAATGTCCCAAAGTATACTGAAATGTGAGGAGGAGTTACAATCTCTTACCTGTGTGTCACTGGAAGTACTGCATGATGATGTTCGTTCTGTTGTCAATATCTTCTTCCTCTGCCTCCTCTTTCTCACTGTCCACAGGCTCCACCGCTGCCACAAGACCATCAACAGGCTCATCCTCCAGCAGAAAAGGCACCTGGCTTCTAAATGTCAGGTTGTGCAACATACAGCATGCCACGATTATCTGGCACACCTTCGTGGGGGAGTAGTACAGGGAGCCACCTGTTAGATGGAGGCACCGGAATCTGGCCTTCAGGAGGCCGAACGTCCTCTCAACAATACGCCAAGTACGCCCATGTGCCTCATTGTAGCGTTCCTCTGCCCTTGTCCTGGGATTCCTCACAGGGGTCAGTAGCCATGAGAGGTTGGGGTACCCAAAGTCACCTGCAAGTTTCGAGGGATACCTGTTAGACATACACTAACCCTTAGGGACTACCCCATACCCAGACACCTACTCATACTGTGTGGGGACCTTGGCCTCACCTATTAGCCACACCCGGTGCCTCTAGAGTTGGCCCATCACATAAGGGATACTGCTATTCTGCAAGATGTAGGCGTCATGCACAGAGCCAGGATACTTGGCTTACCAACTTGGCTTACCAACTTCCTGGAAGACAACAACCTTCTCGACCCTTCACAATCCGGATTCCGAACCAACCACAGCACTGAAACCGCCCTCATCTCAGTCACAGACGACATCAGAAGCCGGATGGACAACGGTGAAACAGTCGCCCTCATCCTCCTCGACCTCTCGGCTGCCTTCGACACCGTCTGTCACTGCACCCTAATAACCCGCCTCCGCTCCACCGGGATCCAAGGCCAGGCCCTGGACTGGATCGCCTCCTTCCTCTCCAACCGCTCTCAAAGAGTCTACCTCCCACCTTTTTGCTCAGACCCCACTGAGATCATCTGCGGCGTCCCTCAAGGCTCCTCGCTCAGCCCGACACTCTTCAATGTCTACATGAGCCCCCTCGCCGACATCGTACGCAAGCATAACATCATCATCACCTCCTACGCCGACGACACTCAACTTATACTTTCCCTCACCAAGGACCCCGCCAGCGCTAAGACCAACCTACAAGACGGCATGAAGGACGTCGCAGATTGGATGAGGCTCAGCCGTCTAAAACTGAACTCAGACAAAACGGAAGTCCTCATCCTCGGCAACACCCCGACCGCATGGGACGACTCCTGGTGGCCCATGGCCCTTGGCACCGCACCGACCCCCTCAGACCACGCCCGCAACCTCGGCTTCATCTTGACCCTCTTCTCACCATGACCAAACAAGTCAACGCCGTGTCCTCCTCCTGCTTCCTCACCCTCCGCATGCTCCGCAAGATCTTCCGCTGGATACACACCGACACCAGAAAAACCGTGACCCACGCCCTAGTCACTAGCCGCCTGGACTACGGCAACACCCTTTATGCTGGGACCACCGCGAACTCCAAAAACGTCTGCAACATATCCAAAACGCCTCCGCCCGCCTCATCCTCGAGGTACCCCGCAACAGCCACATCTCCGCACACCTGAGACACCTGCATTGGCTCCAAGTCAGCAAAAGGATCACCTTCCGACTTCTCACCCACGCACACAAAGCCCTCCACGACAAGGGACCTGAATACCTCAACCGACGCCTCAGCTTCTACGCCCCCACCCGTCTCCTCCGTTCTACCGGCCTCGCGCTCGCTGCCGTTCCTCGCATCCGCCGCTCCACGGCGGGTGGGAGGTCTTTCTCCTACCTGGCAGCCAAGACCTGGAACACCCTCCCCACCAGCCTCAGGACCACTCCTCATTCCAGAGAGTCCTCAAGACCTGGCTCTTCGAGCAGCAGTAACCCCCTTCCCCCTAGCGCCTTGAGACCCGCACGGGTGAGTAGCGCGCTTTATAAATGTTAATGATTTTATTTCATTTGATTTGATTCACATGGGAGATGTACTGGTCTGCCAAACTCACCATTTGCACATTCATCAAATGGTAGCTTTTTCTATTTCTGTACACCTCTGCAGGGGGACAAATGCCACATGTGTACCATCAATGGCACCAAGGATGTTGGGGATATGTCCCAGGGCATAGAAGTCAGCTTTCACTGTGGGCAAATCCTCCACCTGGGGGAAAACGATGTAGGTGCGCATATGTTTCAGCAGGGCAGACAACACTCTGCTCAACATGTTAGAAAACATTGGCTGAGACATCCCAGATGCCATGGCCACTGTAGTTTGAAAGGAG
This sequence comes from Pleurodeles waltl, assembly GCF_031143425.1. Classification (NCBI taxonomy): domain Eukaryota; kingdom Metazoa; phylum Chordata; class Amphibia; order Caudata; family Salamandridae; genus Pleurodeles; species Pleurodeles waltl. Next base: position 206,756,880 of record NC_090448.1, read on the forward strand.
CCACTTGCCAGGAAATGGAGCACTGACAGGACCTGCACTAGAGGGGGTATACCTGTGGGCTGGCGGATAGATGACATCAGGACTGGCTCCAATTGGGCACACAGTTCTTGGATTGGGGCACTATCAAGTCTGTATGTGATTATGATGTGTCTGTCTTCCATTGCCGACAGGTCCACCAGGGGTCTGTACACTGGAGGATGCTGCCATCTCATCATCTGCCCCAGCGGTTGTTGCCTATGGAGGAGAACAGTGAGCAGAGGGTCATTTACCACATAGGTAGCACAACTGTGTCTGAAGTAATGTTAGAGAATTCGTGTGTGTAATCGTAAGTCTGTATATGTGCCAATGTGTGCTGTGACGCAGTTAGGTGCCATGCCCTGTGCACCCCTGAAATGGGGGCTGCCTGACTTGTGAGGAGGAACAAGGGGAAATGAGGTAACTGCGCTGGCATTGTGCAGCGTCACGGTAGGTGGTCAAAGACCTCCGCGCAACTCAGCATTGGTTATCATTGGGCCCTATGGGTTCCAGGAGCCAATGGCCATGTATGCCGGCAGTGACGGTACACACCGCCACGGACGTGTCCGCCATTTTCTATCTCTTCACTTACTTGATACCTGACCATCAACAGGAGAGGACCTACACTGTAAGTGCTGCTGTGACCTGGCCATCAACAGGAGAGGACCTACACTGCAAGTGCTGCTGTGACCTGAGTCTGGAAGCGACAATGGCTACAGTGTCTGGGGAAAGGGTCTCTGCCTTCACTGCGGAGGAGGTCGACAAATTGGTGGATGGGGTCCTCCCCCAGTACACGCTACTCTACGGTCCTCCAGACAAACAGGTGCGTACACTGTGAGCATGATGCATGGGCAATGTCTGTTTGGAGTGGTGTGGATGTAAGGCTCATGTTGGGTGGGGGTTGAGTGCTGCATGCGAGGATGGTCAGTGTATGTGAGTCAGGGCATGGGTGGTAACTGGTGGGCAATGAGTATGATGGTCTGGACGGGTGAGTAATTTCCTATCCTCCTGTACTTTCCCTCTAGGTCAGCGCCCACCAGAAGAAGGGTATTTGGCATGCCATTGCCAAGCAAGTGCGGACCCTGGAGGTCTATCACAGACGGAGAACCAACTGCTGCAAGAGATGGGAGGACCTGCGCCGCTGGAGCAAGAAGACTTTGGAGGCACAGCTGGGGCTGGCCTCCCGATGTGGAAGGGATGCCTGTCGCACCATGACCCCCCGGATGTTCCGCATCCTGGCAGTGGCCTATCCGGAGTTGGATGGCACTTGAGGGTATCACAGCAGCCACAAGGGGGTGAGTACAGTGTCATAATGCTAACTCTGCACAGTTTAGGAGGGATCTAGATGGGGGTGTGGGCTGTGGGTGCCCCTAGGCCAGGGCGGTCTTGCCAGGGTAGGTCCTTTGTTTGCAGGCTCAGAAGCACGCCAACCCAATGGTAAAATTGTGCAGCTACTAGTGTGCAGGGTCCTGTGGGTGTCAGGTATGCATGTGTTGGCGTTAGGCATTGTACCCCATAGGGTAGTGACTACAATAGTGACTGGTTGGGCAAGGCCTAGTGCACAGGGCAGCTCAGTGTGTGTTGTGTCCGCCAACGGTAGTGGCGTTGCTGGCATTGACCATCCTTCTCTCACCTAGCTGCCAAGACTTGGAACTCCCTACTGCTCCACCTTCGCCAGACCCAAGACCTCTTGACATTAAGGAAATGCTGCAAGAGATGGGAGGACCTGCGCCGCTGGAGCAAGAAGACTTTGGAGGCACAGCTGGGGCTGGCCTCCCGATGTGGAAGGGATGCCTGTCGCACCATGACCCCCCGGATGTTCCGCATCCTGGCAGTGGCCTATCCGGAGTTGGATGGCACTTGAGGGTATCACAGCAGCCACAAGGGGGTGAGTACAGTGTCATAATGCTAACTCTGCACAGTTTAGGAGGGATCTAGATGGGGGTGTGGGCTGTGGGTGCCCCTAGGCCAGGGCGGTCTTGCCAGGGTAGGTCCTTTGTTTGCAGGCTCAGAAGCACGCCAACCCAATGGTAAAATTGTGCAGCTACTAGTGTGCAGGGTCCTGTGGGTGTCAGGTATGCATGTGTTGGCGTTAGGCATTGTACCCCATAGGGTAGTGACTACAATAGTGACTGGTTGGGCAAGGCCTAGTGCACAGGGCAGCTCAGTGTGTGTTGTGTCCGCCAACGGTAGTGGCGTTGCTGGCATTGACCATCCTTCTCTCACCTAGCTGCCAAGACTTGGAACTCCCTACTGCTCCACCTTCGCCAAACCCAAGACCTCTTGACATTCAGGAAATGCCTCAAGACATGGCTCTACGACCAGTAGTCCCCCCCCAGCGCCTTGAGACCCTAACGGGTGATTAGTGCGCTCTATAAATCCTTGATTGATTGATTGATTGATGTGTGTCCTCTGTCTCCCCCCCCTTCTTGTTTTGTCACCCTGTCCTTGTGTGCATTAGCATCATCTGGCAGAGGAGCAGAGGCACCAGCAAAGGAGGGAGCTGCATCCCAAATGGCCCATGAGGGTAAAACCACGGAGGGTGAAGGCACCAGTGGGACGGAGGGCGAGGGGAGCACCAAAACAGGGACAGGAGGGGATACCAGCGACAGTGACTCCTCGTCTTATGGAAGCTTCCTGGTGGTAGTGGACACCTCTGTGCCCACCCCAACTACAGGTACAGCCGCCACCCCTCCTATCAGCACCGCCCTCCCAGCAGCCCCTCAGCGTGTTTCCCGTTCCTGCTCACCCAGGAGGGTGGGCTTCTCCTTCGCCCAAGGCACCTCAGGCTCTGCCCCAGTCAGCCCTGCTGCCCTCAGTGAGGAGGCTATTGACCTCCTGAGATTCCTCACTGTTGGGCAGTCAACCATTCTGAATGCCATCCAGGGTGTCGAGAGGCATTTGCAGGAAACAAATGCATACCTGGAGGGCATTCATTCTGGCGTGGCAGCCCAACAGAGAGCATTTCAGGCTCTGGCCTCAGCACTGATGGCAGCCATTGTCCCTGTGTCCAGCCTCCCCCCTTCAACTTCCACTACCCCGACCTAATCCCCTCTACCTCAGCCCATCCCAAGCACACCTTCAGACCAACATGCACACACATCAACACACATAAGTGGCTCAGGAAAACACAAGCACTACACATCACACAGGCAATTACACAAGCACCATACGCATGCACACATACCAACATCGACTTCCTCCACTGTGTCCCCCTCCTCAACGTCCTCCACCTCCCTCTCAATCTCGTCTCCACTCACACCTGCATGCACTACATCATCAGCCACTGCCTCTATCACTAGCACGTCCATCACTACACACCGCTCACGTGCAATCACAACCCCCACTACCATTCACACGAACCCTGTGTCCTCTCCCAGTGTGTCTGTGAGCCCTCCTCCCAAAGTACACAAACGCAGGCACACACCCACTCAACTTAGGACCAGAATGTTTAGATCCCAGCCTAGCACCTCAGCCACTACATCTGCGTCTGCTGTGATCCTTGTAATTAGGGTGAATCAAAGGGGGCACTCGTCAGAGCTGCCAGTGTGCCACCTACAGATGTGAAGGACCAAATGATTCCGCCACCTGTCAAGGTCAAAAAGGGGCCAGCTTCCAGCAGGGGAAAGTCACACCACCCACCCAGCAAGGCCTCACCCAAACACAGAGAGGACAGTGCCAAGGTCCCAGCAGCGACTGCCAAGGTGGGGAAGGGACACAAGACAAAGGGCAAGTCACCTCAGGGCACGATGCCTCCTGGTAAGGGGCTGGTGACCACCATTTCCTCAGGGATGTCAGCGACCTGTACCACAGTCACCACAGTCGCAACGACCGCCACCTGCACCGCCACAACGTCAGTCTGCAGCATCCTCCCCAAAGATCAGCCGCCCAAGTCTGCCGGAGATGGTATGGTATCTCCCTCCAGCACAACAGACACCTGCACCACGGCCAGCACCGGCAGCATCTCCGCTGCAGCCACCGCCGCAGCCACCACCACCTGTACCACCATCTGCACCGCCTCGTGCCCAGCACGTATCACTATATCGGACGTCAGCAGCATCACCAGTGGGCAGCCGCCCAAGGCTACAGGTGATGTCTTGGCCCTGGACATGCCACCTGAGGCACCAGCACTGGCATGACCAGCAGTTGCCAGCCTAAGTCGCCGCAGGATAGAGTGTGGCTCTGCCTCCATGGAGCATCATGCTACCTGTTCCATGTACATCTCGTGGCTCAGACACCAGGTGAGAGGATGTATTTCCACACCCCAGGTGCAGCATAACTGGGCACAATGCCCCCTCCATAACCAGTGGAGAAAGGCATCCACTCACTCAATTCTTAGCAGGATAAAGCACACTGGGCACAATGCCCCCTCCAGAACCAGTCTAGAAAGGCATACACTCACCCAATCCTTGACAGGATGAAGCACACTGGGCACAAAGCCCCCTCCAGAACCAGTGGAGAAAGGCTTCCACTCACCCAATCCTTGGCAGGATGAAGCACACTGGGCACAAAGCCCCCTCCAGAACCAGTGGAGATATGCATCCACTCACCCAATCCTTGGCAGGATGAAGCACACTGGGCACAAAGCCCCCTCCAGAACCAGTGGAGAAAGTCACCCACTAGAGAGACTGTGGCTTTGCACATCCCATGACCAAGCAGTGGGCAACCCACCCACTTGAGAGACTTGAGAGACTATGGCTTTCCACTTATCAGGACCAAACAGTGGCGTCGTACCATCATCCGGCTGCGGTGCCCCCCTCCCCTTCCCCCTGAGGTGCTTGTGTTTTTTTGACCTGATGCCCCTGCAGTGTGCTCTCCGTTTTGAGGCAGGTGTCATGTCTGGGCTTCGCCCACGCTTTTTGGGACCACTAGTCCACAGACATTTACAAGGGACAGTGTGCAGCCTTGTGTATATGATGTGAACTTTTGTATATACTGATTATTTGATTTGATTTTCTCTTGCTATATCTGAATGTTTCAATATAACACTAGTTCGACTCATTTCCTTTTGTCCTCGCGTTCTTCCAGGGGGTGACAGGCTGTATCTGCATTGTTGTTGGATGTGTTAGTGTGTATGTTGTTGTGGGTGAGGGTGGTGGTGGGGAGTGGGGGTGTTTTGCGTGCTGCGTGTGTGTCACTCTCTTTTCCCTCCTCCCCTTCCCTGTGTGCTAGGTGCAGTACTCACCGTCGTCGCCGCCTCCACCTTCTTTCTACTTCCTGGTGTATTAGTAGATACCCCAACATGGGGAGGATCTGCAAATCGGCCCCATGGCGTCCTGGTTCTTCGTGGAGTGTCAAAAGCTGAGTGGTTCCCCTTCATTGTACAGTTTCTGACGTGCTTTTGATGTCATTGGTACCGCCCCGGAAAAGATGGTGGATTGGCCTCTCACAATAGTGTGGGCAGTACATTGTCTTCCCCCTGTCTGTTGGCGGTGACCGCCGCGGTGTTTGTTGCTTCCGCCGTGACGGTCAGAGTGTTAGAGTGGCTGTCTATGTTGGCGGTTTCCGCCGTGGTCGTGGTCTCCTTTTTTTTACCGCCGGCCTGTTGGCGGTGTAACTGCCTCTTTAACACCGACTGCCAGGGTTGTAATGAGGGCCATAGGGGGTCGTTAAGACATTGGCGGGCGGCGCCAATGCGGCCGCACTCCCGCGGCCCCCATTACGACATTCCCGCTGGGCCGGCGGGGATGAGGCCGCAACATAGGAGCCGGCTCCTAATGGAGCCGGCGGTGTTGCGGCCGTGCAACGGGTGCAGTAGCACCCGTCGCGCTTTTCACTGTCTGCTATGCAGACAGTGAAAAGCTGGCTGGGGCCCAGTTAGGGGGCCCCTGCACTGCCCATGCCAGTGGCATGGGCAGTGCAGGGGCCCCCATGGGCCCCAGGACACCCCTTACCACCAGCCTCTTCCTGGCGGTGCAAACCGCCAGAGACAGGCTGGCGGTAGGGGTGTCATAATCCCCAGGGCAGTGCTGCCCTGGTGGATTATCACCGCTGGGGCTAAAACGGCGGGAAACCGCCGGCCCCGGCAGGGGTCGTAATAAAGGCCTCCGTACCGCCAGCCTGTTGGCGGTACGGACGCTACATTACCCCTGGCGGTCTCTGACCGCCAGGGTCGTAATGACCCCCATAGTCTATTTGCAGGATCTCCAAGCTGCTCTGATTGGTTATGGGGCAGCCGCACAAACGATAGGGAAATTAAGCACTGCAGCTGGCCAACTAGAAGATCTGATAATGGAGAATGGCTTAATAATTGCTAACGGCAATACCTGTTCTGATAATCCACCACACCTGACCTTTAAGAGAAGAATTTTGAGTTCTTACATTGACTATCTCCTGGTCGACCTCGAAATATGGCCGCTCTTGACAGACATGGCAGTTATCCCTCGAACAGATAGCGATCATGAGGCCTTAAGTGCTGTATTCTCTCCTGCTATATTTACGAGATGTGATCTGTCAGCGGCAATCCATGCAAATCCCCTACAGACAATTAATAACAGGAGGAACGTGAAATGGGCAGAAGTCATGGATAATGCGGAAATTCAAACTAAAATATACAAACTATTTGTGGATAACCTAGTTGAAGTAACATCTTTAAGAGGGTATGGACCTGATATGGTTCTTGTGCATTGTCAGCTCATGGAACAGCTTAGGCCTCTGTTTACTAAAATTAGGAAAAGAGAAGCTTCCAACAAAGTTGCCCCAGGTTGGTTCACTAAGGACTGTCAGTTGGCCAACCTTGGTCTCCTAGACGATTTGAAGCAGTGATTCAAGCTAAAAATAACCATTGCTAGGAATAACTACAAGGCTATCCTAAAAAAGGCTAAACAGAACTGAGATGGGAAGAGCTTACCAATGCACTTGAGAGTAAGAATCGGAAGATGTTTTGGTCACTGGTGGCATCCAGCTCGAAATTAATAGATAACCACCTTGAAGCGGTAGTGCAACCATGAGCTTGGGTTGAGCACTTCAGATCCCTGTACAGTGAGGGGAGGGTGGAAAACGATGAAAGCATTAGGGAGGAAGTAACTGAGAGGGATTGCTTGATAGGCCTGGAGGCCTTTTCCAACCCTCCTGTTATGGATGCTAATGTAGAGACTGAGTGCCCATATTTCTGCCAGGCTGAAACCAGGGTAGCCCTGATGCAAATGAAGAAGGAGAAAGCCCCTGGCCCGGATGGTATTCCTGGCGATCTTTTCCTCTCACACCCAGATGTCTGGATGCCCTACCTGAATACATTGAGCAACGCTATAATGAAAGGCATGACCATTCCACCGACCAGGCTAGGAGCTTTAATCCTACCCATATTCAAAAAAGGAAGCAGGGATGTTCCCTCTAACTACCAACCCAGAAGCCTGTTGGACAATTCTCAAAAAATCTTTTGCAGACGGGTTCTGGCCAAACTGCAAGCATGGGTAATGGAAAATCATATCCTTGAGGATGCCCAAGCAGGATTCAGGTGCATGATCAGCACTGTTGATCAAGTCTTTCGTTTCAAGATGTTATGCTGGAAGTATGTCACCCTAAAGAGGGATCACCTGTATGTTGCCTTTATAGATATTAGGGCAGCCTTCGGCCTGTTACCTAGTGATAACTTGTGGGAAATACTTGCAGGATATAGGGTGCTGCTTGACCTACTACGTATCTTGAGAGCACTCCACATAAACACCTATGCCAAAGTGAGATGGAACACAGGGGGGATTTAAGAGACCCAATTCCAACTCGTCGAGAGGTAAAGCAAGGTTGCATACTGGGCTGACACTTTTCAGTCTCTGCATTAATTGGGCAGTTAAATGACTTTCACAATGTACGCATGATGTAGAACTGGACTTCTTCATGGCCTTTTGTAAGGCTAGGGGTCTGGAAATTAACCCAACAAAAACAAACGTATGGGGATAAACACCCACAAGATATTTAGAGTGAGAATGTTAATCAATGGATCCACAATTGAGCAAGTCAAACACTTTGACTACTTAGGGGTCCGAATGTCTGATTCAATGTCTTGCGGCCATCAGTTGGTGGAGAGAAAAAATCTCCTCATCAAGAAGGCTTACCCCATCAGCCGGAAACAGAAGGAAACGGGAAGTGGTACAGTGTCCCCGGTTCTCCAGATATACAAAGCTACTGCCCTCATGGCAGCCACTTAAGGGGCAGAGATTTGGGGTTTTACGGATGCTACTGTCCTTCTAACAGCTGAGAACTATTTTCTTAGGAACATGCTCAAGTTAGCTAAGGGCACGCCACTGGTGCCACTGAGGATGGACTTAGCACTAAACCCTGTAAATGTGGTGGTAGCTTTAAAACCCTTTTTGTATTGGGTGTGGCTGTGGAAATGCAGGGAACTAACACCGTATAGGGACTCCTTGATTGATCTAATTTGTAGTGACTCACGGGTACTTATGCCTTGGCTGAACTACATTAAGTCCCACTGTGAGAAGCTGAAAATGATTGACCTTTGGAAGTCTCCCACAGTGGTTACCAAGGATATAGCCCTGACATTAAAAATAGCTTATTGGAACTATTCCTTGGAACGGACATGGTTGAACAATGGTCATGAGAACCTGGCTGGGCAATTTTTAAACATTAAATGCTCCCCATCCCATGAAAATGTCCTGGATGAAATCCATCCGCCCTTTGCCAACCGCCTGTACCTACAGCTTAGGTTCAGGTCCCTACCACTAAGACATTTAACGGCTAAATGGGAGAAGCGTTCATCCTCTGTGTCTTGTAATTTCTGCCCTCAGCTAAAGGAAACTGAAGAACACTTTCTCTTTTTCTGCCCGCAATAGTCACACCCTTGTGGGATATGGACAATCCCTGTTTGTAAGCTCTTGGGTGCCAGACACTACTGAGAGGCCCTGAGAATCCTTAAATATGACTCAAAGGCGGTGATAGTCATTGCTATAACCAAATATCTGGAGCAAGCCTGGCGCATAAGACGGAGAGCCATGTCCTAATGGGTATTCTTGGACTAACAAAGCGCCCAGGCTGTCTAGCTATTGGACAGATACTTTTGAAGTTACATTTAATTACTCCATCTCCAATTTAAACCTGTTTCTCATATGCCATAAATGTACTTCAAGTTAAATTTGTACCTTGCACTTACACGATGCATATGTGTTTTAATTCTTTTACATGTGTAAATAATACATATTTTTATCTTTTCTTAAAGATCTGAATGCACTAGGTGATTGTATATACTCAATTTTATGATTGTATTTATGTATACTTTTATGGTTGTTTAACCAAAATAAAGTAAATGCTACTATTACTACTACAAATAATCTGCATCACACACTGGCCCTTGTGGTTAGTGAAGTTACTTGAGCATTAACCATGGACTAGATTGATATGCACACTGTAACCAGAATAAGGCTGACAGTTCTAAATCTGTGGGGCTTGTGATTGATGAAAATGGTAATATTGCACCTCACCCTTTTCATTTGTCAAGATAACCAACCCTAGCATGTCTGCTGATTCATAAGATTATTTCAATCAATAGGGAGTCAGCAATCAGATCCAACTCAAGTTATATTTGTGACTCCAGACCTCCCTATGCACATCCTGCAAAGGAAAAAGCTCCTGAATGCCTGGGGCATTGAGGTAACCACATATCAAAGAGATAGATATCCATACCCATTATTAGAGGAGTATAATCTTATAGATGCTCCCTCGTCTGTGCTACGAGTGGCAAATGGGAAATCCAATTCTGGAGAAGTCAACAAAGGAGAAGTCAATGAAGGAGCTGCAGTCCAGTCCAACTTGAGAGTCCAAAATTGGAAAGAGGAGGGGCAAAGGAAGATCCTAACAAGATGTGACCCCCCCAGGACAAGTGGAGCTGGTTACCCACAGTTCTATCATAGGAATGCCCCCCAAAATTTGAATAACAACTCAACAGACTCCACTCCCACAATGAGTATTGAGCATTTGTTCTTGGAATATAGGGGGCCTGCAGGACAAAATAGAGGATCCAGTAGTTCCTTAATTTCTAGGCTCATTTAATATCATAATGATCCAGGAATCCTGGGCACAAGTGTGTGTACCCTTAATTGTGTACGAAGAATTTATTAAGCCAGCAGGGAAAACCAGCATGTTCGGAAGGGCAAAAAGTGGCCTAGCGACTTACATTAGTACTAATATTTCTGTCAAGACCTCAGAACTCCATATAAAGGATCAGCCCTTCCTGTTGGTCTGACTGGATGATGGTTGGGCAAAGAACATAAGTAAACCCCTGATTTTAATTAATGTATATGTCAATCCAAAAAGAAAAGCTGTTGAAGCTATTAAGCTTTTAGACCATTTGCTTCATATAAAAAGCTTAATTAGTCCGGCATATTGGCTAGTCTCAGGTGACTTCAACCTCAACTTATTCCATCGCCCAAGCAAGAAACATGTTCAAACAGTGGTATTGGTGCCAAGCCAAAGCATGCCATTGCATGTAAAGAAAGATACAATTGGAGAGAAGTTAATAAAGACCTGTGAGTTAGCTGGCCTATTTACCCTGAATGGGCAGAATCAGGCTGATATTCTTCCTGCATAGACAAGAGCCTCAGGAAAGGTGAGCGAATTCAGAGTTCTAGATCATGTGGAAAGTGACAACAATCCCCAAATAATTAGGCTGGAGACAACAATGTGTAAGCAGGAGAAATCAACAGTCCTTAAGGGGGAGATCAGCACTGAAAACTTAAAGGGATTGAAGTGGAGGTCCCATTCAGTCAAAACTCAAGCAGAAGCAGCAGTGACCAGCTTGGAGGGCACGACCACTGGAAATCCAGATTTGACATCTGTATGGGAGTCTTTCACAAAATAATTTACAAGCCAAGGCCCTTCGAAGAGAATGAAGGCATCTTAATGGCATATCTATGCCGTGCTCAGTGCGCATGAGAAAACCAGGTGTGTAGGCTGCTAAGGCAACTGTGTAAATATCCAGAGGATGAAACATTATTAAACACCCTCCGAGAGCAAAGGAAGCATTTAAAAAATGAAATATGGTCTTTAAAAAAAATCCCAGCAGGAAACATTATGGGCCAAACTGCAGTATGCATCAGCATCCGCGGACTCAAAATGATTTTGGAAACTGGTTAACAACATTGAAAAAGGCCCAAGAGCTGCCCACAATGCAAACCTAAGTGAGAAAGCATGGGTTGGATACTTGAAATCACATTTTAAAGAAAGTTCCACAGTAGAAGTCTCTTCAATACCATGGAAGGGGGTTCTCAGGGATCTGAGGAACAGAATACTGTTGTATTTACATTATCAGAAATAATTAAGGTTATTGAGAAATCATATTCTGACTGCGCACCTGGCCCTAATGGGTTACCACAAGCACTGTTTAAACAGCTAACGATAAGATGGGCAACCTTCCTCGCAGCGATGTTTAATTACATCCTGTCAACTTGAATTGTTCCGTCTAGTTGGAAGGGATAAAAAAATACATCCTATCTATAAGGGAAGGAAGGCCGCCTTATATTACTGATTAATCGCCCTTTTGGACATGGACCTTAAATACTTCTCTGTACGTCTATTGCAGCATCTGGAGTCTTGGGCTGTAGATAATGGCAGACTTCCCATGAATCAAGCCAGCTTTATTAAGAATCAAGGCACATAAACCAATCTTCTGGCGTTGGGTTTGACAGTTAAAATAGCAAAGGCAACAGGGACTCCTCTCTATTTGTGCTTTGTTGATTTTAAAGCAGCCTTTGGGTTTGTCCCCCGTGGTAACCCGTGGGCAAAACTACAGTGATCGGGCTGCCCTCAACTATTTTGAATGCCATCAGACAGCTTTATTCTGACACTTGTGTAAAAATTAAGCTTGGTGAGGGCTCTCACTCATCTAGGGCAGTTAAACCAACATCTGGCTTAAATCAAGGCAGCGTTTTAGCACCACTTCTTTTCAACCTATATTTTGAAGACCTTTCTACGGTGATATACAGCCAGTCAGTTCATCCTCCGGCCTTTGGCGGTCACCAGCTATCCAACTTACTGTACAGAGATGACCTGCTGTTGCTTAGCAATTCTATAATAGGTTTATAGATACTGTTGAACAGCCTAGGAGGGTATACTAATATCAATGAGTTGGAAATAAATCAAAGTAAAACAAAAGTAATCGCCCTTAATCATAAACCCTCTAATCAGTGTAAGTGGCATGTAAATTGAAAGTTAATTGAGAAAGTGGCCACTTATACGTATTTAGGGGTCAAGATAGACTCAATAGGCACATATGCATGCCATGGGAAATGATAAAGGATAAAGCTCAAGCTCTCAATCATAACTTTGGAACTTTAGCAAGAACTATCCATGGGCATACTTTTAAGCCATTGCCAGCAGTTATGAGAGCTAAACTACTACCAATGCTCTCTTATGGTACAGAAATAATGAGGGGTGGAGAAAGTTCTCTTGGATAAATTAATGGTAAAATCATGGAAGCAAGATTTCCGGTTACCCAGGTTGACATCCTCTGCCCAGTCAGACTGGAATTCTCGATAGTAAGGCATCGCTAGCTAGACCTGCAGCATTTATAAGATGTTGTCATAAATTGCAGCATTCTTTGGAAGGGACGCTAGCTAATTTAGCATGGCTGGAAATTAATCTTGAGAGGGGCAATAGTATCTTGAACAAAGTATAGAACAGCTGAATCTGGGCAACTTATGGGACTGTACCTTGTCTGGTCCAGTATTTAGGAAAGCAGTTAACAAATCAATTACGCTCCAAAGCTGGTTAGAAGACATGGAGGAATTATCCTAGCTTTGAGATTGGTGGTTGGATTTAAAATCATATAAAGCATAAAAAGAATCACCTATTATGGCCGGTCCCTCTTCTTTGAAAATCAAGCAAAGTTTTTTAAGGCTAAGACTGGGAGACATTCCAACGTTAGACTTCCTACCTAAATGGAAGAAGGATATTCAGTGAGAAAATCAGGAATGTTGTTTATGTCATGTGGTTGTGGAACTGTTGGTATATGTGGTCTGTATCTGTCCAGCTCTGGTTAATCAGAGAAGAAAATTGTTGATAAAGGAATGTAATGCTTTAGGGATCAGAGTCTATAGACCAGCACTTATTGAAGCATTCAACCCATGAAATGACATTTTAAACATCAGGCTGGTCCAGTTCTTGGAAAACTTTACTTCACTTGTTACTTTAACTAGTTTGTAGTGATAAAGGAATCTTGGCCAGTAACAGGACATGCTGATAATGGGACTCTGTGCTTGTTTCCCAACAATTTTGATCCCTAGCTCCTCTGAGTCATGTTAAAGGGATTGGGATTATGTGGTGTATACCGTCCCCTGCAAACCATATCAGCTATGGAAAACATTAGTTTTGGGTATTTGAGTTGGTCCAGCATTGGGACTTGTTTATAAATACAAATTGGTCTGTTGCTAACTGCTCTGATAACTGCTTCCTATGTTGATGGAAGGAGAGGAACTTTCCCGATCTATTGTGTACACCACACTTGAAGTATGAGGCATTTCCGGCACATATTGTGTATTAGTGAAGGCATAACATGGAATTTTGAAGTTGGGTTAGTGCCTGGACAACAAGTCAAGGGTTAATTTGCTCATACTTTACTGCGTATGTACTTTTACAGTGTTCAGTCTGATTGTAATGCCCTTACGGTCTAACTTTGCCCAGGTTTTTTGACAGGATAGAAAATGAAGATGAGCTAGTCTTGGTATATTCAACTAAGGATTAATGATTCAAATTTGATTGGCATTTACCTATCATGCAGATAGAATGTTATGCACTTTTCACTTAACTTTGCACAATATTAACGTTGGCAATTTTAATACCAATTGTTTTGATACGTTGCTTCATAGGAACAATGTTTAATATGCTTCCTTGGCATAATATTTATATTATGATACACAGATGGTATGTTATGCACCTCCTGCTTAATTTTGCACATTATTAACGTTAGGACTTTTAATACCAATTATCTTGATACTTTGCTTCCTAGGACCAAGGACTAATATGCTCCCGTTGGCATAATATTTATACTACAACATTCGTGATAGAACCCTTTTAATGTGATTTTTATGGCTATGACCAAGGAATATTTAAAAAAGTTCACTGCTGGAATGATTTGCACAACAATTTTGGTGGATTACGAATGGCTGAGGGTGGGCTATTTTGTGCTATAACCTGTTTATACTCCTGTTAAGTATGATCTGCTGTTTGTTGAAAATGAAATTATGGGGTCAAATATTTTTATTGTATTGAACACAGTTTGAACTACTTTTATCATGGAACTGGAATGTTTTCTGCTTTTTAATAACTAATAAAATAATTATTACCTTACCCTCACTTCAACCAAGAGATGGAGTAATTCCCTTTGCAAGATGGACGAGAAACAGATTACCTTCCATATTAGTTGGGTTTGTAGGGGAAGAATTTTCTCCACAGGCAAAATGGTTTTCACCACAGTGAAAAACAGGGCAACTACGCAAAAGGTTGTTTTTGCCACACTGGAAGAAAGGGCAATTCCCCCTGTTCAAAATTCTTCACTATGTAGAATTCCTCACAGAGGGAGTAGATACCTGTGCGAGATTATCACATGACAATCCCAGTATTACGCCTGAGAACCTGATCCTGACACAGTTTTTCATACATACTACTGGTAATGTTTGTGAACAGAATAAAATGTAAAATTAAGTTCTGATGGAGATGTACATCTCTGTCTATATGTTTACAATCTTTCCTAAATAAAGCCCTCTGCGTGCATTAATACACATTGTGTAATCTCTAAGACCCAAGACACTAGGAGACACTCAGCTCCATTGTCACACAAAAAGTTTGCAGGCATTCAGCTACTCCTATATTCAGGATGAAGACAATCCATACAACTGTGAAAAAGTGGTAGGACTTTTTAATATTATATTTATATATGACACAGCAGTGGCACTGTCTGTTGGCTTTCTTGCATCTAAACATGCAGCAATATTGTATTAGTAGTTAGCAAAAATTGATTTGTATTCTGTTTTCTAAAAAATGTAAACAATATTTTGCAGGACATCCTAAGAAGGACAAGAGTGTTTTAAACATAGGCCCTCATTACAACCCTGGCGGTAAGTGCCGCCTACTGCCATGCTGACTGCCGCCAACATCCCGCTACGGGTAGTATGACCCACACAGAGAAATCTGTCACTATACAGACACACACACAAGTCCGCCAGACCAAAGGTCAGTGATAAACTGGTGGTACCAAAACCCACACCGTTACGCCAACAGAAATACACCCACAACATCATGACCCATGAATCACCGCAGCAGTCATTCAACCGCGGTAAACCATTGGCAGTACACACCGCTGCGCTCAAAATACACACACACATCAAAACAACACCACATTGGACAATTCAAAATACACACACCTGACACACATACACATAGCACACCCACACCAATATGAAACACACACCCACAATACTCACAACCCTTTACGACCCAAACATTTTGGCAACTGAGAGAGAGACAAGCCAGGAGCACCCACTGAATCTGAGCAACAAAACACCATCACCCATACACCATCCACGCACCTCACAGCACACACCCCAACACATTACCCCACACACCCTCACACATACCACTCACACTACACCCAAGGCACCTCAAAGACACCCCAGGTTTTCAGAGGAGGAGCTAAGGGTCATGGTGGAGGAAATTATCTGGGTAGAGCCAGAGCTATTCGGATCACAGGTGCAGCATACGTCCATTGCTAGGAAGATGGAGCTATGGAGGAGAGTCGTGGACAGGGTCAACACCTGGGACACTAGGTAGCTGTACAGAGGACTGGCGGTGGACCCCCACCTTCTCCCCCACAACTTACAGCATGGGAGGAGCAAGTCTTGGCGATCATGCATCCTGAGGGCCTGGCAGGAGTAGCAGGAAGCCTGGACTCTGGTAAGTCAAATCTTTACTACTTTATCCCCCACCCTACCTTCATGCCATCCCAGACAACAACCCCTACCCTCAACCCCATCACCCTGCCACCTCACATATACCCCACCATCACAACCCACCCATCCCAACACCAAGCCCTGCATGCAACACCAATCCATGGACACCCATCACAGACCTCCATGGACATCAATCGACAAAGCATGCACACTAGTGACAATCACTTACCCAAACCAAGCACAACTCACACAAGCCAAAGCTGCCTTGCTAATAACAATCATCGACGGAAACATATCCATGCACAAGATGAAACACGCAGTAACAATAACACTGCATTTACATCCCCACAGGACCCCCACTCAACATCACCGGAGGCCCACAGTGATGACAGCAGCTCTGCACACTTGGATCACGATGACCAACCTGGCCCATCAGGGACCTCTGGACAGTCGGTATCCCAGCCACAGTGCCATCCCACCACAGAGCCTCCCCCCTCAGGAAACACCAGCACAGCACCCACCCAGCGGGCCCATCCCTTGGTCCCCAGGACACGTCAATCAGCAGTGTGTTCACCACTACAGGGACCCCAGGCCAGCCCACAAACACAGGATGATCAGGGAACTGGGGCCAGTGGCAGCGGGCACACGGTTCAGGGACAGAGGCACAGGACAACAGGGAAGCTGGGAGGACTGCTGTGCAACAGGGGGAGGACAGGCCCAGGGAACCGACTCTCCATGAGGCACTCGCCAAAATCCTGGGAGCATACAAACCTTCCCAGGAGACCATGGGCCAGAAAGTGGCCAAGCTGCAGGAGACCCAGCAGCTGCGGGAGGGACAGTACCTGGGGATCAGGGAGGACCTGAGGGACAGCCACACCACCCCGGTCACAATTGCAGGGGTGCTGGCAGACATGGCCAACACCATGAGGGATGCAGTGGCACACCAAAGGGCCCCTGACACTAGCCAAACTGAAGAACAGCCCTCCACCTCCGCTGGTGCTAGTGGACGGAAGGCCTCCCCACAGGAACAACAGGCCACCAGCACCCTACCCCCTGCAGAAGGAGAACCACCATGGAAACGGCCCCTGTGATCTAGGCAGAAGCCAGAGAACATTGCCAAGACCCCTGCTAGGAAATAAGACTCTCCTGATTGTCAACCTCTGTCCCACTCTGTCACACCATCCACCTTGAACTGAAATTACTCCACTTCCTATGCCCCCTTGGACAATGCACCTGGGATACAAATAGAATGGACTCTACCCTGGACTTTCCTCCATCAGCAACCCAGCCCATGTCAATACCCCCTACACATACTAGCACATAAATAAACACCCTTGGAGCAAATTAAAGTATTGAGTCTGTGAATTCTATGACAAATGTGTAAGTTTCACAAACAGTAAACATTGCAATTCAAATGTACTGTAATATTTACATAGGTATGACTTGCAGTGGGCAGCAGTAAACACACCAGGAGCCAGAGTGGGACACAGAGATCTGAAAATAGAGATGCCAAAGGGTACAGTAAGTGGCCATAGAAATAGGGAATTCAGGCTGCCATGTTCAATGTCAAACACAAAACTGCAATGGAAGGTGAAGTTACAGTGTCTTACCTGTGTTTTACTGGAGGTACTGTCGAATTAGTGTACTTCTGTTGTCCACATCTTCTTCCTCTGCCTCCTCTTCATCACTGTCCACCACCCCCAGGCTCATCCTCCTGCAGAAAGGCACCTGGCGTCTCAAGGCCAGGTTGTACAACATGCAACATGCAACGATGATCTGGCACACCTTCTTGGGAGAGTAGGACAGGGATTCACCAGTCAGATGAAGGCACCGGAATCTGGACTTCAGGAGGCCAAAGGTTCTCTCAATGATCCTCCTTGTTCGCCCATGTGCCTCATTGTAACGTTCCTCTGCCCTTGTCCTGGCATTCATCACTGGGGTCAGTAGCCATTAGAGGTTGGGGTAACCAGAGTCACCTGCAAATATTTGAGGGATACCTGTTAGCCACACACTCACCCTTAGGGACAAACCCACACCCATATACCTATATCAACTGGGTGGGGACCATGAGCTCACCTATTAGCCACACCCTGTGTCTCTGGAGTTAAGACATCACATATGGAATGCTGCTATTCCTCATGATAAAGGCATCATGCATAGAGCCAGTATAGTTGGCATTGACATGGGAGATGTACTGGTCCGCCAAACACACCATGTGCACATTCAGAGAGTGAAAGCTTTTCCTATTTCTGAAAACTTGTTCATTTCTCCGAGGGGGGACAAATGTAATATGTGTACCATCAATGGCACCAATGATGTTGGGATATGTCCCAGTGCATAAAAGTCAGCCTTCACTGTGGCCAAATCCTCCACCTGGGGGAATACAATGTAGCTGCGCATGTGCTTCAGCAGGGCAGACAACACTCTGGTCAGAACATTTGAGAACATTGGCTGAGACATCCCTGATGCCATGGCCACTGTCGCTGGGAAGGAACCACTTGCCAGGAAATGGAGCACTGACAGGACCTGCACTAGAAGGGGGATACCTGTGGGCTGGCGGATAGCTGAAATCAGGTCTGGCTCCAATTGGGCACACAGTTCTTGGATTGTGGCCCTATCAAGTATGTAGGTCAGGATAATGTGCCTGTCCTCCATTGTCACCAGGTCCACCAGGGGTCTGTACAAGGGGGATGTCACCATCTCCTATTCATCCTCAGCGGTTGAACTCTAGGGTGACAACCGGTGAGCAGAGGGTCATACTCACACATATGTCAATATTAATATGCATTTCTTCATTTACAGAAACAGTATGTGAACTTGAGAGTCAGTTGATGTGCCAATGTCTGCTGTGACGCAGTTAGGTGCCATGGCCTGTGCCCCCATGAAATGGTGGCTGCCTGACCTGTGAGGAGAGACAAGTGGAAATTAGGTAATTCCGCTGGTGTTGTGCGCCATTACGGTCGGCGATTGATGACTGCCGCGGAACATCGTATTAGTTATCGTTGGGCCCTATGGGTTCCAGAGCCAAAGGCAATGTACGCCGGTGGTGACGGTACGCACCGCTGTGGAGGTGACCGCCATTTCCTATCTGTTCACTCACTTGCTACCTGACGTTCAACAGGAGAGGACCTACACAGCAAGTGCTGCTGTGACCTATGTCTGGAAGCGACAATGGCTCGAGTGTCTGGGGAAAGGGCCCCGCCCTCACTTTGGAGGAGTTGGAGAGACTAGTGGATGGGGTCCTACCCAGTACACTTTACTCAATGGTCCTCAAGACAAACAGGTGCGTACACTGTGAGCATGATGCATGTCCCATTAATGATTGGATTACTGTGTGTGTAAGCCCTGTGTAGAGGGGGTTCTGAGGGGTCCTAGGCAGAGTGCTACATGTATGGTGGGGAATGTATGTGCGTAAGGGGATGGGAGGGATATGGTGGGCCATGAGTATGACAGACCGGACGGTATGACTAATCCCTTTTCTGCTGTATTTTGTCTGCAGGTCAGCGCCCATCAGAAAAAGGGTATTTGGCGTGCCATCGCCAAGGAGGTGCGAACCCTGGGGGTCTTTGACAGGAAGAGCACCCACTGCCGCAAATGGTGGGAGGACCTGTGCCGCTGGGCAAGGAAGACAGCAGAGTCCCAGCTGGGGCTGGCCTCCCAACCAGGAAGGGGTGCCCGTCGTACCCTGACCCCCCTGATGTACCGCATCCTGACTGTGGCCTATTTAGAGTTGGATGTGCGCTCGAGGGCATCACAGCAGCCACAAGCGGGTGCATACAGAATCAGAATCATGACTTTGCGTGCGTTAAGGTTTTACCTGGGTGTGGGATGTGGGCTGTGGGTGCCCCTAGGCCAGGGCGAACATGGCATGGTATGTTCAATGATGGGCAAGATCAGATGCACTCCAACCCCAATATTGTTAGTGGGCATCTACCACTGAGCAGGGTCCTGTGAGTTTCAGGTGTGCAGCTGATGGCATTAGGCATTGTACGCCATGGGCTGGTGACTAGCATTGTAACTGGTAGTGCATGGCCTAGTGCACAGGGCTGTTCCCTGTGTGTTGTGTACACCAACGGTAGTGTTGTTGCTGGCATTGACCAAGTGTATCCTCTGTCTCTCTCCCCCTTCTTGTTTTGTCATCCTGTCCTTGTGTGCATTAGCATCATCTGGCGGAGGAGCAGAGACAACGGTGACCGAGGGAGCTGCATTTCACATAGGCCTGGAGGGCGAATACACTGACGGTGAGGGCACCAGTGGGACGGAGTGCGAGGGGAGCACCACGACGGAGACAGGAGGGAACACTAACGACAGTGACTCCTCCTTCAATGGAAGCTCCCTGGCGGTGGTGAACACCTCTGTTCCCATCCCAACAACAGGTACAGCTGCCACCCCCGTACCAGCACCGCCCTCCCAGCAGCCCCTCAGCATGTTTCCTGTGCCCGCTCACCCAGGAGGGTGGGCATCTCCTTCTCCGGAGGCACCTCACGCCCTTCCCCAGTCAGCCCTGCTGCCCTCAGTGAGGAGGCTATTGACCTCCTGAGACCCCTCTATGTTGGGCATTTAACCATACTGAATACCATCCAGGGTGTAGCAGGGCATTTGCAGCAAACAAATGCATACCTGGAGGGCATTCACTCTGGCGTGGCGGCCCAACAGAGAGCATTCCAGGCTCAGGCCTCCGCACTGTTGGCAGCCATTGTCCCTGTCTGTGCCATCTTCCGGCTGCGGTGCCCCCCCTCACCGTCCCCTTGAAATGCCTGTGTGTTTTCGACCTGCTGCCCCTGCAGTGTTCTCTCCAGCTCGGGCTCCATGGCTTCATGGTTCTTCCTTGAGTGTCAAGAGGTGAGTCGTTTCCCTTCTGTGTTCTGTTTCTGCCGTGCTTTTGATGGCGTTGGTACCGCCCCGGAAAAGCTGGCGGATGGGTGGGTTGTAATGCAGTGGGCGGTACATTGTCTTCCTCCTGGCTGTTGGCGGTTACTGCTGTGGTGTTTGTTGCTACCGCTTTGGTTGTCGGAATGTTAAAGTGGCCGTATCCGTTGGCGCTTTCCGCCATGGTCATGATTCCATTTTTGTTACAGCCGCTTTATCACCAACTGCCAGGGTTGTAATGAGGGCCATAGTGGCCATATGTCAAAATCTGTGGGAATTGCAGCCATTTCTTTGAGACTTGGAAGATGTATAAGATGTTGCAAGGAGCCAATGGGCTTCTCTAACAGCACTGTCTCATACTGAGCAATACAAAGTCAATTACAGGTTTGTGGTGCAGTAATAAATAATAAGATGGAGTCATCCACCATTGACACCTCATCGGTGAGTCTTACTAACATGACTACTCCAAATGTAGACTTCTTTGAATTTTCTGCAAAGTCAGCAGTGAGAATGCTAGTATCCACCATGTCATTCCACTAACCCTCACTATTTGCCAATGGTGAGAAAATAATTCACGACCTTTAAGGATTTTTAAGGTCTAGCTGTGGTTAAGAACACATTCAAACTCTTATGGTTAAATGCCTGAATTAATTAGGCAATATTAACCTCTGGTGGTACATCTGTGCTCCTATTGTGAATCCTTGCTACCTATCTCCACTGTCTAGTCAAATTTTGGGTCCCATTCAGTAGTAGATGTTAGATATTCAGGAGGTTGACCCTGGGAAGCAGTGTGGCTCCTGAAACAGAGATGGACATTTTAGGCTGTTCGGGAACTGCAGAACCGTCCACGATTAACCTCTTTGTACAGAGCTGTGTCAGTCAATAACAGCACTACTGTCATTAGTGCCACAACACTCCCTACCGATGGGCAGTCAGTAGATTGTCTATCTGTAACAAATAAGCAGATCAGGAGTTCATCCAGGTACCTGTTCTGGGACAACAGCGCTCTCTGTTACACCCCAAAGCACTCCAAAAATTCAAAAACCCTAAAAGGAAATACTATTTCACACTTTAACTGTGTTCAGTATCACAATTTAATTAGCACCGTTTTGAGAAGGCCAGTGCAGGAAATGCTAGAAAGGCCTGTGGCTTAAATTATGCATCTCTCTCTGAAACAAGAACCGTACTGGTGCTAAAATAAAGAGTAACAGCCAGCACTGAACACAATGCAGAATAATTGTGTGTGGGGTGAAATAGCAAACATAACACCTGAACATGTTTTCAATGCACCTGCACAGTTCAACATATTGTATGGTTATATTATCAAATCCATATTTAACATGAGGTCACTACTTCTTTATGTGATAGTTAGTCGACATCTTAAGAGATAGAAACAAAATTTACCTAATTAATTTAGAAAATAAACCAATTTGACGACGTACTCACCACTATTTGGTTGTACTCAGACACATCCTAATCATGTTAATAATAAAACTATACCAATTTGCCTTCCATTTCATGTAGCCCTGGTGTGTTGTTAATAAGACCACTTTTTTACTATACCATCTAGAGAAAATGTATACATATATAATTAATTGTCTTATTGTTGTTTCCAAGGTCGAGGCTACTGTAGAGGGTTTGAAAATAAACCTCTACATTGCTTTAAAGTTACCTAATGGCTTCAGGAAGGTTTCAGATCATTCCATGAAAATGAGCCAATTGTTTAAAGTCCTTTTAAGGTTGAGCGTTAGCGTTCGACGTGTTGTATACTTTTAAGCAAAGTGATTCAAGTGATTTAATTTGTTGGTTCCAGTGTCCTTTAAAATCCTCGCTTGCTAGTGGTCAGTTCTGCCTCTTTGTCCTGCCTTTTTCTCTTTGGGAGCAGTACCAAGTACTGTATAATTACACTATGGGGGTCATTACGACCCTAGCGGCCGGTGGAACACTGGTGGTAATACCGCCAACAGGCTGGCTGTGTTCTGCCAGTGTATTATGACCATGGCGCATTAGCCACGCCCATACTGCCGGCACTGCCACTATACCGCAAGGCTTCGGCCGGGCGGTCATAATACCCAGGGCAGCGCTGCCAGCCTTATGATTATGAGTTCCCAACCGCCAGCCTGTCCATGGCATTAAACACCGCCATGGATAGGCTGGTGGTAAGGGGGGCGGGGTAACCCCGGGGGCCCTGCACTGCCCATGCAGTTGGCATGGGCAGTGCAGGGGCTCCCAGGCACAGCCCTATCACGCATTTCACTACCTGAATTTCAGGCAGTGAAATGCGCGACGGGTGCTGCTGTACCCGCTGCACATTAACATTGCCGCCGGCTCTATTATGAGCCGGCTTCAATGTTGATGTGACTTTTCCGCTGGCCCAGCAGAAGAGTCATAATAGGGGGCCAGCCATACCGCCAGCACTGGCAGTATGTTGGCTCCCGTGGCTTCAGCGGTCTTTTTCAAAGGCCGCCGAAGTCGTAATGAGGGCCTATGTCCTGTTTATCTCTTCTGTAAGGGACTTTTTTTTTTAGTGTTTGCTTGTTTGTCTTACATTGTGGGTGTGTGTTCAGTACCTCCTCCCCATCAGCTCCCTCTGTAAACATAAACCAACAGCATTGGGGTGCTTTTCCAGGGCCAGATCGTCCTTGCTCTCTTTCTCTTATTTGATCAGGCTAGAAGGTTTCTTTTCTCCAGGAGCCTACATGCATGGGAGGGGAGCATTACAATGAAACTATTTCACGCTTCTGAAGGGGGAGAGTGGAGCGAGAACAGAAGCAGCCTGGCAAGTCACGGTGCTGCATTTAGCTTTTAAGTGTTAAAGACAGTGGCAATATCCACAGAGGGATCGGCTTATCTGTGAGTCAGAGCCCCTGAGCTCGTTCAGCCCCATTACTAGCTTGTAGTTGGGGGTTCCCTCTGACTTTACCAACAGCTGCATATCTTCCTGGTGCTTCCCATTTTCTAACTTTTATTTTTCCATATTTCTTCCAGTTTTAAAATGGTTCATCAATTCACACCAGTTAAATGGTAACAGCGCTAACTCCATCTGAGACATTGGAGTGATTTATCAGCAATCCTTATTGTACGAGACCCTATATAACAGATGCCCATCTTGCTCTCTTTGACAAGTAACACACCTGATTTGTATTTTGTGAGTGCCATTTTCCTGCGAGGTTTGTGCATGCATTTTTTTCTGAACAAAAACATATTTTTGTTTAAAAGAGAGCAGAGCATGGGGCACGTGTGTCCTCTTTCATCTTCAGCTATTAGATTGCATGTGGAAAAGAAATCAATCTATATAGTGTGTGCGACCCACCAGCATATTTGTGTTTTAACAAAAGCTGCTTCTCGGAAGCTTTGCTCCCTGTGAGTTGCCACGGTGAATATTTATTGCTCTCCTACAAAATATCAGTAGCCCAGAGTTCACATTTCTGGAATTCCTCCATTCCCAGACAGAAAGGGAAGGGGCGGTGGAGCGCATTAATCCAGCATTGTAGAGACTGATTTGGGACTGCTGAGACAGTGTGGTGGTTCTGGGTTTTGTGACAGTGACTACATTTACTTCAGTCAGTCACAGTGCTGACACTGCAAGTACAAATGAAAAACCTTTGCAGAAGGTTTTTTCCTTATACATACAGCAGAAACGAGAAAACACAGAAGGCCAAAATGTCTCCGCAAATGTCATAACCCACAAGTGATAACAATGAGCCTAGTTGAAAAAATATTTAACGCACCTCATAGAAACTTGTAATTCTCTGCAATGCAGTGACACTTGTACCAAATAATAATATATATAATAAAATAATGACAATGTTTACATTTTTTCAGCAGAAAGAGGAAGATGGTTAATTGAAGTGCTTTAGTTATTTGCAGGGCCACGGGAATTATGTACAGAGAGGACCAAAATATACGTCAGGGTTGACCAACTTAAGTGGCAAGAAAAGTTCATTTATGCATTTAGCTCCATACGAAATATGTTGTTTATGCTATATTGTGTCCATGCAAAATTCAGAATGTAGGAAAAACCACACAAAAAGTGAAACGTAGAATTATCCAACATAGAAGTAGGATCAACTAGGAATACAGTATTTAAAACAGGTCTGCGTTGCCAATTCAAGGGCTCTGTTTAATTAACATTATTTGATAGCAAATACCCACATACACTGTGAACTAAGTATATGCCCACGTCTACTACATGATAGGACTTTTCATAAGTGTTTTCAAGCTAAAAATATCTTTAACAATTAATCTGGCCTAAGGTTAACTATTAGCTGTCACAAACATATTATTAAGAACCATCACATTTTGGATGAAATCAGTCGGTAATTAATACAGCCAAAACCTTAAGATGCATTCATGAAAATGCCTCAGTATAGAATCATAACCTGGATTTACATAGAGGGTTATGTTCTATCACTACATAATTTAAGTTTTCCCTCCCCTGCTTTTTTGGCCCAAGTAATAGAATTCTTATTTTGTTTCTCATACACTAGCAAAAAAATAGCCATTATAACACTAGACTTTCCTTATTTATTAGAGGAACAATCTATTTTTTGGCCACTAGACAGCAGCAGAGGGTAACCTTGTGCACATTATGTAAGGCTGGCATCCATATCTATGTATAGAACGAGGTAGGCAGCAGGCTCTAATGGATTCACCGAGCTGCTGAACTACCAGCAAAGTAAGTAGATCGAATCAACATAATTGCTGCAAATTTTAGTTGGCAGAGACTCATTTATCTGACTTCATTATATTTTGTTTACTTTCTTCCCAAAACTAGAGCTTTTAACCTGATTAAATCTGGGCTACAAATCCTTAACTTTAAAATAGGACAAGGCCAACATGTTTTAAAAAGGACTTTAGACAATTGGCTCATTTTCATGGAACGATCTAAGACCTTCCTGAAGCCATTATGTAACTATAGAGCAATTTTCAGGTTTATTTTCAAACCCTATAGAGTAGCCTTGACCTTGGAAACAACAATAAGACAATTAATTATATATATATAATTTTTCTCTAGATGGTAAATTAAGAAAGTGGTATCATTAACAACATACCAGGGCTACATGAAATGGAAGGCAAAGTGGTATAGTTTTATTGTTAACACGACTAGGATGTGTCTGAGTACAATCAAATGGGATGAGTATGTCTTCAAATTGGTTTATTTTCTAAATTAAATAGGTACCTTTTGTTTCTATCTCTTAAGAGGTCGATTAACTATCACATAAAGACGTAGTGATCTCATGGTAAATATGAATTAATTTATTTGATTGTGGTTGAAAATGTGGATTGGCATTTGAAAAATTCAGCAGGCTCACAGTACCTATGGTTATAGGTGCTTATTTGAGACCTCCTGCTTTCACCCACAGTTTAGTTTCAGTTTTCATGTAAATAGCACCTCAACACTTATACTAACACATAATTCACTCACACTGCTCTGTTATACAGGAGCACCTCGATTACTTTACTTTAAATTGTGGAATGTAAGTTTCTAATAAATGTGATATATTACTCACAAACGTCATTGGTACAGAAAGTTCTTTATGGTACAACCACTGTAGTGGAGGTTAATTCATATCCTTCCCCCAGAGGGACCAAAACATTTTTCTGTTACATGAGTAAGATGATAAGGCAGGGAAAAAGATAATCAGCTACAAATATTTACTTCCTTATTTGTCTTTCTTCATTACTTTTATTTAAGGAAGTGTCTCCAAGTGCCCCATGTGGAAAAATAAAAACAGGTTCACCCGGCTATTTTAGTCCAATGAAAGGGAAAGCATGGCTAATGGGTGAAAAAAAGTGATTGCCTAATATTTCTGCCCCCCCCTAATTATACAGCCATTTTGCTTACCCCTCTGTGACGATCTCATTCATGCACTGAGGCAAGTTGTAACCTAGATTGGCATGTTTTGTCCATCGGGTAGCGAGAATGCCAACCTTAGATTCATCTTGCACCTTTTCAATACTTCTCGTTTATCCTGCTCTGGTTTGCTCTAAAAGGCTGACCCCAGCAGAAATAATATAGTACCCCATCAATCCATTCTCAAACTATTTGCCATAGAGAATATGGAGCTGCATTACTAACAGCCTTCTGTCAGTGGGAACCATTTGTATACATTTACTTCTTATACTTCTGAAAGGTTCACTTCAAATTTCACCAGCTAATCTATCTAAACTCATCCTTATCTTGTAAGCTACATCAGTAACATTCTTAGCAGCACTTGTTTCATGGAGGCACTTTAATAGTGTGAGGTATCTAGCTGAAGGACAAGTGTCCGCATACTTTCATTCAATCCACTATTTGTACCCTGTGTGCACTCTTGAGAATTTCCACGTAGCCCACCCTCGATGAACACATGCAGGGTGAATTATCTTCTAATGCACCTACTGACATAAAAACAGTTGTGCACTTTTAAGAATCAATCCTTGATTAAAAAAAGTCTCCAATCTCAATCAAATCTTGTGCAGTTGAGCAGATGGCTCGAGGGGAGCTTTCTTGGCGATCATAGTTTTAAAATTACCCCCAGAGCTGGCAGTGGTTAATTTATATAAAAAATAAATAGGTACTAGGCCCCTCGCCGGTGTGCCAGTGCAGTGTGCATTACACAAGGCCCCAGACAGTGCTGCTAGTGACAGCACCCTCACAATACTTACTGTCACCCTCCTACCAGAGAGAGAATTCAGACTATTCACTGATGACAAAGTTATAAGGATGGTTTGGGCAGCAGATATTCCTCATTTATGATGTAGATTGAATTAATAGGCAAATGTTGTTGTGCTTATTGCTAAATTAGGCAAACAGCACCACCATGTGGTAGACTGTCATAAGTGTTGGTGCTGAGCACCAGAAACCACCAGCTCAAATTAAGCACTGGGAACAGGATAGACATATCTAGAGAGCTCCCTTCTACAAATAACCTTTTGCAAGCAGTATAAATATACGAAAGAAAACACAACATCGAAGTGTCTGAGTGTAGCAAAAGTGTTTTTAGGGGACAAATATAGAAATACAGGAAGGGTGCTTTAGGATAAAAGGCCCAGAGCTGTACTAGTGACCCATTTTCAAAATGTTTTCTTTTGTCCATGCAGACCCCCTGTTTTGTTCTTAATTATTTTTTTAGGGCACCGTATTCCCCAGGTATCCTCCAACCTGAAAGTTTAGCTCTAACAAGTCTCAGCCTTGTTATATCTAGAAGACAAGGGAAATCTCAAAGTTGTCTTCTAGTGATCAGACCATTGTGGGGTTCAAAATATTCCCCCCATTAGCTGTTGGAAGCATTTGTTGAGTTTTGGTGGGAAATAATTGCAAAGATGATGGCTATAGGCCCCTCAGTGTAAATTAAGTTCAGTCAGCTTGGAAAAACAAGATTAATTCCTGATTATTTTTTAACCCCTTCCCCGCCAGGGACGTAATGGTTACGTCCATGGCAGCACCCGTGTGGCGCCATGGACGTAACCATTACGTCCTGAATGCTGCCCTCGGGAGAAGCGCTAGCGCTCCTCCCGAGGGCCGCCCCCCCACCCCCCTAGGTCAGGGCTGACAGGGGAATCCCTTCCCCTTCAACCCTTGACCCACCCCACCCCTCCTGTGACGTCAGCGCGCGAGTGCGCGCTGACAATCACACAACCTCCCCCATCGAGAGAAATGCTCAGCATTTCTCTTTCGATCACGTGGGGGAGGCCCGGATGGGCTTCAAAGGGAAGGAAATGTATTCCCTTCCCTTTGAAGTCTCTCCGAGGGTTTCAAAAGCCGGATTGCTTGCAATCCGGCTTTTGAAACCCCACTA
Organism: Pleurodeles waltl; assembly: GCF_031143425.1. NCBI lineage: Eukaryota > Metazoa > Chordata > Amphibia > Caudata > Salamandridae > Pleurodeles > Pleurodeles waltl. The sequence goes on from NC_090448.1 coordinate 206,785,438, forward strand.
GACACCAGGGATTTTTTTTTTTTTATATGTAATTGACAGAAGGGAGCGACCCCTTGGGCAAGGGTCGCTCCCAGGGGGTCATTTTTTTTTAAGGCCTTTTCTGCCCCAGGGGGGGCAGAAACCTCTAGACACCAGGGATACTTTTGTTTTTTTTGTTTTTTGATTTGTTTTCTTTTGTGTTTTAGGTGTGGGATGCGACCCCTTAGGCAAGGGTCGCTCCCATAGGGGGGAAATTATATTTAGGCCATTTCTGCCCCCTTTGGGGGCAGATTGGCTTATTTTTATGAGGCCAATCTGCCCCCAAGGGGGGCAGAAACCACTAGACACCAGGGAGTTTTTTTTGTTTGTTTGTTTTTCACGTAAGGGGAGCGACCCCTTAGGCAAGGGTCGTTCCCATGGGGGGCAAATTTATTTTAGGCCATTTCTGCCCCCCATGGGGGCAGATCAGCCTATTTTTATTAGGCCGATCTGCCCCCACGGGGGGCAGAAACCACTAGGCACCAGGGATTTTTGTTGTTGTTGTGTTTTACAGATGGGGAGCGTCCCCTTAGGCAAGGGTCGCTCCCCTGGGGGGCAAATTGTATTTAGACCATTTCTGCCCCCCTTGGGGGCAGATTGGCCGATTGTAGGTCAATCTGCCCCCAAGGGGGGCAGAAACCACTAGGCACCAGGGATCTTTTTTTTGCGCCGTCACGCAAGGGGAGCGACCTTGTAGGCAAGGGTCGCTCCCCGGGGGGCGGGGGGGTGAGGGGGGCAAATTTATTTTAGGCCATTTCTGCCCCCCCTGGGGGCAGATCGGCCTATTGGTATTAGGCCGATCTGCCCCCGGGGGGGCAGAAACCTTTAGGCGCCAGGGCAATTTTTTTTTTGTGTGGTTTTTTTTTTTGTTTGTTTGTTTTTTTAGAGATGGGGAGCGACGCATTAGGCAAGGGTCGCTCCCCTGGGGGGCAAATTGTATTTAGACCATTTCTGCCCCCCTTGGGGGCAGATTGGCCGATTGTAGGTCAATCTGCCCCCAAGGGGGGCAGAAACCACTAGGCACGAGGGATCTTTTTTTTGCGCCGTCACGCAAGGGGAGCGACCTTGCAGGCAAGGGTCGCTCCCCTGGGGGGTGGGGGGGCAAATTTATTTTAGGCCATTTCTGCCCCCCTGGGGGCAGATCGGCCTATTGGTATTAGGCCGATCTGCCCCCGGGGGGGCAGAAACCTTTAGGCGCCAGGGCAATTTTTTTTTTGTGTGTTTTTTTTTTTTGTTTGTTTGTTTTTTTAGAGATGGGGAGCGACGCATTAGGCAAGGGTCGCTCCCCTGGGGGGCAAATTGTATTTAGACCATTTCTGCCCCCCTTGGGGGCAGATTGGCCGATTGTAGGTCAATCTGCCCCCAAGGGGGGCAGAAACCACTAGGCACGAGGGATCTTTTTTTTGCGCCGTCACGCCGGGGGTGGGTGGGGGGGCAAATTTATTTTAGGCCATTTCTGCCCCCCTGGGGCAGATCGGCCTATTGGTATTAGGCCGATCTGCCCCCGGGGGGGGGCCGAAACCTTTAGGCGCCAGGGCAATTTTTTTTTTGTGGGTTTTTTTTTTTTGTTTGTTTGTTTTTTTAGAGATGGGGAGCAACGCATTAGGCAAGGGTCGCTCCCCTGGGGGGCAAATTGTATTTAGACCATTTCTGCCCCCCTTGGGGGCAGATTGGCCGATTGTAGGTCAATCTGCCCCCAAGGGGGGCAGAAACCACTAGGCACCAGGGATCTTTTTTTTGCGCCGTCACGCAAGGGGAGCGACCTTGCAGGCAAGGGTCGCTCCCTGGGAGGGGGGTGGGGGGGCAAATTTATTTTAGGACATTTCTGCCCCCCCTGGGGGCAGATCGGCCTATTGGTATTAGGCCGATCTGCCCACAGGGGGGGCAGAAACCTCTAGGCGCCTGGGCAAATAGTTTTTTGTGTTTTTTTTTTTGTTTGTTTGTTTTTTTAGAGATGGGGAGCGACGCATTAGGCAAGGGTCGCTCCCCTGGGGGGCAAATTGTATTTAGACCATTTCTGCCCCCCTTGGGGGCAGATTGGCCGATTGTAGGTCAATCTGCCCCCAAGGGGGGCAGAAACCACTAGGCACCAGGGATCTTTTTTTTGCGCCGTCACGCAAGGGGAGCGACCTTGCAGGCAAGGGTCGCTCCCCTGGTGGGTGGGGGGGCAAATTTATTTTAGGCCATTTCTGCCCCCCTGGGGGCAGATCGGCCTATTGGTATTAGGCCGATCTGCCCCCGGGGGGGCAGAAACCTTTAGGCGCCAGGGCAATTTTTTTTTTGTGTGGTTTTTTTTTTGTTTGTTTGTTTTTTTAGAGATGGGGAGCGACGCATTAGGCAAGGGTCGCTCCCCTGGGGGGCAAATTGTATTTAGACCATTTCTGCCCCCCTTGGGGGCAGATTGGCCGATTGTAGGTCAATCTGCCCCCAAGGGGGGCAGAAACCACTAGGCACGAGGGATCTTTTTTTTGCGCCGTCACGCAAGGGGAGCAACCTTGCAGGCAAGGGTCGCTCCCCGGGGGGGGTGGGGGGGCAAATTTCTTTTAGGCCATTTCTGCCCCCCTGGGGCAGATCGGCCTATTGGTATTAGGCCGATCTGCCCCCGGGGGAGGGCCGAAACCTTTAGGCGCCAGGGCAATTTTTTTTTTGTGGTTTTTTTTTTTTTGTTTGTTTGTTTTTTTAGAGATGGGGAGCAACGCATTAGGCAAGGGTCGCTCCCCTGGGGGGCAAATTGTATTTAGACCATTTCTGCCCCCCTTGGGGGCAGATTGGCCGATTGTAGGTCAATCTGCCCCCAAGGGGAGCAGAAACCACTAGGCACCAGGGATCTTTTTTTTGCGCCGTCACGCAAGGGGAGCGACCTTGCAGGCAAGGGTCGCTCCCTGGGAGGGGGGTGGGGGGGCAAATTTATTTTAGGCCATTTCTGCCCCCCTGAGGGCAGATCGGCCTATTGGTATTAGGCCGATCTGCCCCCGGGGGGGACAGAAACCTTTAGGCGCCAGGGCAATTCTTTTTTTGTGTGTTTTTTTTTTTGTTTGTTTGTTTTTTTAGAGATGGGGAGCGACGCATTAGGCAAGGGTCGCTCCCCTGGGGGGCAAATTGTATTTAGACCATTTCTGCCCCCCTTGGGGGCAGATTGGCCGATTGTAGGTCAATCTGCCCCCAAGGGGGGCAGAAACCACTAGGCACCAGGGATCTTTTTTTTGCGCCGTCACGCAATGGGGGCGACCTTGGAGGCAAGGGTCGCTCCCCGGGGGGCGTGGGGGGCAAATTTATTTTAGGCCATTTCTGCCCCCCTGGGGGCAGATCGGCCTATTGGTATTAGGCCGATCTGCCCCCGGGGGGGCAGAAACCTTTAGGCGCCAGGGCAATTTTTTTTTGTGTGGGTTTTTTTTTTGTTTGTTTGATTTTTTAGAGATGGGGAGCGACGCATTAGGCAAGGGTCGCTCCCCTGGGAGGCAAATTGTATTTAGACCATTTCTGCCCCCCTTGGGGGCAGATTGGCCGATTGTAGGTCAATCTGCCCCCAAGGGGGGCAGAAACCACTAGGCACCGTGGATTTTTTTTTTTGCACCAATGTCACGCAGGGGGAGCGACCCCATAGGCAAGGGTCGCTCCCGGGGGGGCGGGGGGTTGGGGGTTGGAGGACAAATTTATTTTAGGCCATTTCTGCCCCCCCTGGGCCCGGCTGAGCTAGAGGCCAAAATCCACAGGTAGGCACTGTTTTCTATGAAAAAATTTGATGTGTCCACGTTGTGTTTTGGGCCATTTCCTGTCGCGGGCGCTAGGCCTACCCACACCAGTGAGGTATCATTTTTATCGGGAGACTTGGGGGAACGCTAGGTGGAAGGAAATTTGTGGCTCCTCTCAGATTCCAGAACTTTCTGTCACTGAAATGTGAGGAAAACATGTTTTTTTAGCCAAAATTTTGAGGTTTGCAAAGGATTCTGGGTAACAGAACCTGGTCCGATCCCCACAAGTCACCCCATCTTGGATTCCCCTAGGTCTCTAGTTTTCAAAAATGCACAGGTTTGGTAGGTTTCCCTATGTGCCGGCTGAGCTAGAGGCCAAAATCTACAAGTAGGCACTTTGCAAAAAACAGCTCTGTTTTCTGTGATGTGTCCACGTTGTGTTTTGGGGCATATCCTGTCGCGGGCGCTTGGCCTACCCACACAAGTGAGGTATCATTTTTATCGGGAGACTTGGGGGAACGCTGGGTGAAAGGAAATTTTTGGCTCCTCTCAGATTCCAGAACTTTCTGCCACAGAAATGTGAGGAACATGTGTTTTTTTAGCCAAATTTTGAGGTTTGCACAGGATTCTGGGTAACAGAACCTGGTCCGAGCCCCGCAAGTCACCCCTCCTTGGATTCCCATAGGTCTCTAGTTTTCAGAAATGCACAGGTTTGGTAGGTTTCCCTAGGTGCCGGCTGAGCTAGAGGCCAAAATCTACAGGTAGGCACTTCGCAAAAAACACCTCTGTTTTCTTCCCAAAATTTGGATGTGTCCACGTTGCGCTTTGGGGCGTTTCCTGTCGCGGGCGCTAGGCCTACCCACACAAGTGAGGTATCATTTTTATCGGGAGACTTGGGGGAACGCTGTGTGGAAGGAAATTCGTGGCTCCTCTCAGATTCCAGAACTTTCTGACACAGAAATGTGAGGAACATGTGTTTTTTTAGCCAAATTTTGAGGTTTGCAAAGGATTCTGGGTAACAGAACCTGGTCCGAGCCCCGCAAGTCACCCCTCCTTGGATTCCCCTAGGTCTCTAGTTTTCAGAAATGCACAGGTTTGGTAGGTTTCCCTAGGTGCCGGCTGAGCTAGAGGCCAAAATCTACAGGTAGGCACTTTGCAAAAAACACCTCTGTTGTCTTCCAAAAATTTGGATGTGTCCACGTTGCGCTTTGGGGCGTTTCCTGTCGCGGGCGCTAGGCCTACCCACACAAGTGAGGTATCATTTTTATCGGGAGACTTGGGGGAACGCTGGGTGGAAGGAAATTTGTGGCTCCTCTCAGATTCCAGAACTTTCTGACACAGAAATGTGAGGAACATGTGTTTTTTTAGCCAAATTTTGAGGTTTGCAAAGGATTCTGGGTAACAGAACCTGGTCCGAGCCCCGCAAGTCACCCCTCCTTGGATTCCCCTAGGTCTCTAGTTTTCAGAAATGCACAGGTTTGGTAGGTTTCCCTAGGTGCCGGCTGAGCTAGAGGCCAAAATCTACAGGTAGGCACTTCGCAAAAAACACCTCTGTTGTCTTCCAAAAATTTTGATGTGTCCACGTTGCGCTTTGGGGCGTTTCCTGTCGCGGGCGCTAGGCCTACCCACACAAGTGAGGTATCATTTTTATCGGGAGACTTGGGGGAACGCTGGGTGAAAGGAAATTTTTTGCTCCTCTCAGATTCCAGAACTTTCTGCCACAGAAATGTGAGGAACATGTGTTTTTTTAGCCAAATGTTTGAGGTTTGCAAAGGATTCTGGGTAACAGAACCTGGTCCGAGCCCCGCAAGTCACCCCTCCTTGGATTTCCCTAGGTCTCTAGTTTTCAGAAATGCACAGGTTTGGTAGGTTTCCCTAGGTGCCGGCTGAGCTAGAGGCCAAAATCTACAGGTAGGCACTTCGCAAAAAACACCTCTGTTTTCTTCCAAAAATTTGGATGTGTCCACGTTGCGCTTTGGGGCGTTTCCTGTCGCGGGCGCTAGGCCTACCCACACAAGTGAGGTATCATTTTTATCGGGAGACTTGGGGGAACATAGATTAGCAAAACAAGTGTTATTGCCCCTTGTCTTTCTCTACATTTTTTCCTTCCAAATATAGGAGAGTGTCTAAAAAAGACATCTATTTGAGAAAAGCCCTGTAATTCACATGCTTGTATGGTCACCCCGGAATTCAGAGATGTGCAAATAACCACTGCTCCTCAACACCTTATCTTGTGCCCTTTTTGGAAATACAAAGGTTTTCTTGATAGCAATTTTTTACTCTTTATATTTCAGCAAATGAATTGCTGTATACCCGGTATAGAATGAAAACGCACGTCAGGGTGCAGCTCATTTATTGGCTCTGGGTTCCTCGGGTTCTTGATGAACCTACAAGCCCTATATATCCCCGCAACCAGAGGAGTCCAGCAGACGTAACGGTATATTGCTTTCGATAATCTGACATTGCAGGGAAAAGTTACAGAGTAAAACGTAGAGAAACATTTATGTTTTTTTCACCTAAATTTCAATATTTTTCTTTTTCAGTTGTTATTTTCTGTAGGAAACCCTTGTAGGATCTACACAAATGACCCCTTGCTGAATTCAGAATTTTGTCTACATTTCAGAAATGTTTAGGTTTCTGGGATCCAGCATTGGTTTCATGCCCATTTCTGTCACTGACTGGAAGGAGGCTGAAAGCACAAAAAATTGCAAAAATGGGGTATGTCCCAGAAAAATGCCAAAATTGTGTTGAAAAATTGGGTTTTCTGATTCAAGTCTGCCTGTTCCTGAAAGCTGGGAAGCTGCTGAGTTTAGCACCGCAAACCCTTTGTTGATGCCATTTTCAGGGGAAAAACCACAAGCCTTCTACTGCAGCCACTTTTTCCAATTTTTTTGAAAAAAACTAAATTTTCCCGGTATTTTGGCAAATTTCTTGGCCTCTTTCAGGGGAACCCACAAAGTCTGGGTACCTCCAGAATCCCTAGGATGTTGGAAAAAAAGGACGCAAATTTGGCTTGTTTAGCTTATGTGGACAAAAAGTTATGCGGGCCTAAGCGCAAACTGCCCCAAATAGGCAAAAAAAGGCCTGGCACAGGAGGGGGAAAAGGCCTGGCAGCGAAGGGGTTAAACTGAATGTATTCCATTAATGATTGTAAACATTGGAGCCAGTGCAGACAGAAGACTCATCACAATCACTTTTGATACACTTGTCATGAAGTTTGGCCTCATATAATTGTGAACATGTATGAATTGTGAACGTGACATGGGGGAAGGCCGCTTCCCACGTGGAAACAATGAGGGCAAACAATGCCTCACTTCAGAGCATGAAGAGAGCAGAAGGCTGGAGCATGTACCCACCTGGTGTCATATTGGCCTCTACCAGCAGTATACATCATCGGTACAGTACAGCCCCGGCCTTGGCATCCATACTCTCCAAGAAGAGAGGCCCTATTCACACTGATTGGTGGGAGTCTTTAACTTTGAAGATGCACTATCACTGATAATAGGTGGGATGAGTTGAGTCCCAGTTGCCAAGGACTGAGCATATTTTTGTGCAGTTTTTTATAGTCAGTACTCGGCCCACAGGCAAGAGAGCTCTTTACATGAAAATAAGGCACAGGGAGATTAAGTGATTAACCCATAATCAGGATTCAACCCTAGTTCACCAATACTGAAGTCAGCATTTAAGCCCCACTCACGGAACAGGAAGAGCTCCACTTGTACTAACCTTCATGGAACCTGCCTCTGAAACCGCACTGTAATTCAACAATGCACATTGAAGACTAAGCACAGTATGTGACTTTTGGCCACATATTGCACCCATTCTCTATTCCGGCCAGGAGAGCTGTAGAGGATCTTTTGCTCTGGACATCAGGTTTGGGAGATACATTGTAGCAGAATATTTTCACCAAAATATTGCCTAACACAAATATTGTTGGTAACAACATTGCCCTGTTGGAGTAAATTGTAGGAAATCGACACCCAATAGGATAATATACGTATTTTTTTGCAGCTTGGCTCAAAGCAATTAGAGCATTTTGCATAAGAACCAGAGTACATTAAACAAGGCCAGATTTTGTTTGGCACAGGAAGATTTAGAAAGTGATTTAGAGTTCAGGGGACAGGGAATTTATCACAAATGTGACAGATATCCCTTCTGCTTTTTTTCACGTACATTACATCCAGTAGCATAGCAAGGACGCCATGCAGGGGCGGCTCCTTCACAATGGTGAAAGAGCAACGCCCCCTGGCTAAGCCAGAAGATGAAAGATAAAACAATATTTAATTATCATTTTATCTCTCATCTGCTGGCTCAGCCAGCAGCGTGTTCAGGGTGGGGTGGGCTGGGTCATGGGAGGTGGGAGTGAGGAAGAGTGGAGTGCACTAAGGGGGTCATTATGACCCCGGCGGTCGGCGGTAGTATGGAGAAAAGTACTGCCAACAGGCTGGCGTTACTTTCCTCCATATTATGACATTGGCAGTTTACCTGAAGCCAAACCGCCAATATACCACACTGACCGCCACAGCAGTAACGACCGCCGGGCTGGAGACTTCAATCTCCAGCCCGGCTGCTGTCACTTGCCCACATGGGGAATTTTTACCCCGCCTACCACCATGGTTTTCGTGGCATCCTTACCACCACGAAAACCATGGCGGTAGGGACGATCAATGACAGGGAAGGAATCCCTTCCCTGTCACTAATAGGGGTCTTCCCCGCCCCCTCCCCAGGTTTTCCTCCCAACCCCCTTCAAGATCCCCCCTTCATACACGCCCCCCCTTTACGCACACACAAACGCATACACACACCCATTCCAACATTCATCCACACATGCATCCATCCATCCACCCACACATCCACCCACACTTACATACATACACGCAGACATGCATTCACACTACTCAACATACACACACTCACACCCCCAAACATGCAAACACATACAACACTCAACACACCCCGGCATACACGCACGCACAGGCATACACACACCCTCCCACACACACACAACACCCCCTACCCACCTCCCCTGTCGGAGCACCCACTTACCTGGATTCAGGTGGTCCTCCGGCAGGAAACGGGACAAGGCACTGCTGTCAGCAGCAGCATCCAGCAGCAGAACACAGCCAGCCCGTATTATTTCTCATAATATGGCTGACAGCGGACTACTGGCATGGCGCTGCTGCTGGCAGCAGCACCACCTTACCGCCATCTGTCGGCATGGCCACAGCCATCTCAGGCCAGCCAAACACACATGCGCACTTAGATTTCTCCATCACGGCTGTATATACAGCCAGGCCGGAGAAATTGCACAGACCCCATGGCTATGTCGAAGTGGCAGTCCGAGCTGCTTTCATGTTAGGTTTAGCATAAACGCAGTGCCCGGATTGCAGCCAAGCCTGTGCTGGTGTCAGGGAATGCTAGGACACCACAAGAAGACCAGTGGAGCCAAGCGGCAGGAAGTGGTGGCGGTGGGAAAAGGTACTTTGTTTTATTATTATATTTTTTTACTTGCAAATAAAAAAAAATATTATTAAAAAATTACCGTTTCCCGTACCCACGCCTCTTGCTGCATTTGTGCTAATGATATTCTAACATATGACCTTGGAGATACACTTTCTAGTGCATGCTGCCAACAACCATGCTTGTTTATTCACTAGCCCCAAAATCCACAGACCTCACTGTGCATGATCTTCAGTATTGTGAAATAGGGATCAGGTACAAGAAAGCACCCCCCCCCGTACTGAACCAGCAGTGGAAGGTCAGGATGTGAAGGGCCCCCATATCCATAGAATCAACTATATATGGACATAGGATGTGCTCAGGGGTTTGTTTGAGCATAATGCAGCAATTGTCCATGGCTTTGATTAAGCCTCTCTCAATAACAAAAAAGCTGCACATGGCCAAATGTCTAACCCTCCTTGATAGATATGCACAAAACATTAAGTAAAATAACTACAGTCATCAGCCTACTTGTATGAAAAGGTTGGTGCTGATCTATACAGCAGATACAAAGCAATAAGTACATCAAAGCTTGTTTGACCCCTTTTAGTTTTGCCCCACCTTGGTGGATATGTAGACACAATATGAAATATCAAAACTAGGACTGTTATTCTGTCTGTAGGACATTGAGCAGATTCGTCAAATGACAGCAAAGTTAACCAATGAAACTTTATTGAGAATGCTTTAGCTTTTACCATGACTCCCCCCTGTTGGAGAGGTGTGAAACTTAGGGGGTTATTCTAACTTTGGAGGAGGTGTTAATCTGTCCCAAAAGTGACGGAAAAGTGACGGATTTACCACCAGCCGTATTACGAGTCCATTATATCCTATGGAACTCGTAATACGGCTGGTGGTATATCCGTCACTTTACCGTCACTTTTGGGACGGATTAACACTCCTCCAAAGTTAGAATAACCCCCTTAATCTACCAGTAGTGAGTTAAACATTTTAGATTTTTCTGAAATCTAATGCAGGTTCATCACATGGCACCAAATTTATAAGCAAATCAAACATTCCTTTTACACAGTGGCTAGCTGAGAAGCATGGATGGTGTCTGGTCAGAGAGTGCTTCTTAGTACAAACACAACTACACCAATGATCCAAGACTGTCACTGGTGAGGGGAACATGGCAGTGAGCTAGGCATGCCAGCCGCAAGTCTCCACCCTCTGGGACGCCCGCTTGCTCACCTTGCTCACGTTTATGGAGGGGCTGCGCAGAAAGCCGCGTCCTCGGCGGATGGGATTCCCGGTACAGAAGGAGCCATCCACAAGGCCAGAAATCTTACCGCGCTCGCTGCCCTTATTGCCGCAGTGGTTTTAGGCAACCTGGCTGGTCTACTGGGGGAGAGGCACAGCGGGCAGGTTGCGTTTCCAGGGCGGCATGGGCAGGGTCAGCACAGGACCCTTGCTGACTCCGGTTCAGCTGGAAGGAAGATTGCCTGCTGAGCCTATTAGTGGAAGACAGGCTCCTCTGTTCTTATACCAGGATACCCAGGCTGAATATTCCTGCATGACCCCCAGATGACCATCGGGGCTTGGGGCTTGAGGCCAGGACATAGCAACAGGAGCAGAAACTCTGGCTATCAAAGCCCACCTCGGATCACCCTGTCGGTAATCACATTTTGTTGGGCAACGGGGACAGAGGTAAGCGCCTTGCTAAAGGTAAGCCCCCTAATTGACTATTAGCTCTGCCACAGCATGAGGAGCACAAGGGAGGGCCCCCCTCAAAGTAAGCATTTTTCATCTACAAAGATCAATAAGGAAAAAGGGGTCACAGTAAGACCCACGACTAGGAGAGTGAAGATAACCCCCTTGTTCAGATCTTTTTTCAAGCTACAAAACACCCAAGAGCGTATCAGGCCCCAAAACGTACAGGATATCTCAAACCCCAATTTAAATACGGAGTCTACCTCGACAGAAGCATCTTCAACACCACTGGACTTATTTCAGAGCTCTGTTACTCAGGAGATAGGACCCCCCTCAACAGGGTTGTCATATGTGGCAATAATGTGCAGAGTAGCAGGACTCATACCGACATCATACTACAGTCATTACTAGAAGATATGAGAGATAAGTTTGCAACATCAGAATCTAACCAAGCTAAAATTTAGGGGGTTTGTGACCGTCTTCATGTATAAATTACCAATCCAACGGAGAGACTAGGGGCTATGGAATCCTCCCTCTGTGCAATGCAGGATGAGGTGGAAGCTAATAAGCACAAAGTTCAAGCATTAAAGCGAAGCGAGAAAGACTTGAGAGATAAACTTGAATCCTTGGAAAAAAAACAGTAGGCGGAATAACCTCAGATTTCTGAAAATTCCTGAAGGATCAGAAGGGGACAACATCAAATACTTTGATATAACTTTAGTTAAAGAGCATATCCCCACGGTAGCCCTCATTGATCTAGCCTTGGAAATACAAAGAATCCATTGGGATCCCTTTAGGAGGAATTCCAACAGAGAGATATCTCTACGGTAACCCAAGATCGACAATGGGAGTTGGGGAAGCATATGCACGAGCTCAAATATTTGGGTGCCACTCCACAATTGAAATTCCCTTCTACCTTGAGAGTAATGTGGAGAAATAAAATGCACAACATTAGGCATCCCCAAGAAGGGGTGGCATTAAATGATCAGATAAAAGGGGTGAGCTAGCTGGCTCCAGAAAAGTGAGGCTCATGGGTAGGATGGATTACCCAGTATGGTTAAATGGAGGGTTCCCCTGGGAGGGCTGGGGAGGGAGTCTCAGGGGTTAGAGGGACAAAACGTAAAATGAAAAAGTTTTTATAGTTACATTTTCACAGCGAGTGGAGCATGTGGGGAAAAATAAAAAAAAGATCCCTCATGTTAAACATAATCTTTTTGGCGGACAGGAAGCAAATACTTGAAATAGGAATAGGATGAAGGGGTATTGGCTCGGTCTTAAACTTGAAATACTTACCTGGAATGTTAATGGCCTGAGGGTAGGCAGCAGGAGAAAGAGAATTTTAGAGTTCCTACGACTTTCAGATAATCTGATTATCTTCCTGCAAGAGACACATTTAAGGGACGCGGAGTGGGTGAACATTCTCAAAGATCAAAGATGAATTACCCAGTTTGCTTGTACTAATCAAACCTGTAATGTGAAAGGGGTGGCAATTATCGTTAAAAATGTGGTTCAAGGTCGCTTGACTGAGGTAAGGGCAGACCCTGGAGGGAGCTGGTTAATGGCGAATATGAGAGTAGAAGGGGTTGATTATACCCTGGTCTCTTACTGTGGTCCAAACACAGATGACTCAGGCCCACTTATGGAACTCTATAATCAGTTGTCAGAGGTTAGAAGCCTGATAATAGTAGGGGGCAACTTAAATTCCTTCTTAAATCCAGCCCTAGATAGGTCTACCGCTAGACCAACAGTCAGCACAACTAAGATGAGGAACTGACCATTTAATATAATGAAGAATAGTGGGGTTGATAGATCTCTGGTGAACTAGAGTGGGCCAAATTAAGGAGTTCACTTTTCAAAATAAAAAATGCAGGCCCTCATTATAACATAGGCAGTAAAAACCGCCTACCGCTGCGGCGACGGCCACCGAAAGACTGTCACAGCAGCTACCAGCCGTCTGCCAAATTATGACCACAGCTGGATTTCCGCCAGAAGGATGGCGGCAGTCCGGGTGTGGCAATGACGGCGGATGGAGGTAAAGTGGCCAGTAGACCACCGCCGGCCGTATTATGAGAATGAATATGACCTGGCGGTGTTCTGCTGACGGACGCTGCTGCTGGCAGCAGCTCCTCGTCCCTTCTCCTGCCGGGACCCCCTGGACACAGGTAAGTGAGTGCTCCGACAGGGGAGAGGGGTGGGGGGTGTTGTGTGTATGTGTGTGTATATGTCTGTGCATGCGTGTATGCGGGTGTGTGTTGCATGTTGTATGTGTGTGCATGTTTGGGGGTGTGAGTGCGTGGATGTTGACTAGTGTGAATGCATGTCTGCGTGTATATATGCAGGTGTGTGTGGATGTGTGTGTTATTGGATGTATGCATGCATGGATGAAAGTGGGAAACGGTGTGTGCATGCGTGTGTGAAGGGAGGGGCGTGTAAGAAGGGGGTCTGGAGAGGGAGGGGGTGGGGGGAACATGTGGAGGGGGAGGGGCTGGGTGAGACCCCTATCAGTGACAGGGAAGGGATTCCCTGTAACTGATAGTGCCTACTGCCATGGTTTTCGTAGCAATAAGGAAGCCACGAAAACCATGGCAATAGGCGGGGTCATAATCCGGCAGGCAAGCAAGTGACAGCCGCCGATATGGAGATTGATGTCTCCAGCCCGACGGCCATTACCGCTGTGGTGGTCGGTGTGGTACATTGGTGGTTTGGCTTCAGCCAAACCGCCAATGTCAAATTATGGACGAAAGTACCACCAGCCTGTTGGCAGTACTTTCCTCCATATTAGCGACGGCCGCCGGGGTCATAATCACCCCCATAGTCATGCTTCCAGGATCAACTTTTTTTGATAGATGCAAAGCTCCGAAAAAAGTTAGTAGGTGCCTCCCACCAGCCAAACCATCTTACAGATCTCTCAGCTGTTCAAGTCATGCTCTCATTAACTGGTTCCCACTTGCGTACCAGATGGACACTTGATAGGTTACTCCTGGGCAAGGAAGAGATCATAAGGCTGTTAGAAAGGGACTCAAAGGATTTCTTTGAAATTAGCAAAGGTTTGACCTCGATAAGCACAGTGTGGGAAGCATATAAGGCCTTTATTTGTGGGAAGCTGCTTAGTTATGCAGCTTTTAGAGCCAAAAGAACAAAAGCCACAGTGGGGACTCTGGAAGATAAGCTTTGTAAACTACAGGCTCACTTGGATATCTCAATGGACCCAACAGCACAACCTGATTTACAGAATCAAATTTGGGACACAAAAAATTCACTTGAGGTATTCCTGGACTCAATATTAAAGAGTAAATGGGAAACTAGTAAACTGGCGCATTTTGAGTACGGCGAAGGATGTGGGGGGCTACTAGCTTGGAAAACCAGGTCTGATAAATCCAGAAATACCATTAAGGAATTAAAGCTCGATGAGTCGGGTACCACATCTCTAGAAGATCGAGAGATTGAAGAGACTGAACAGAGTTTTTTTCAGAACTTTACAGAGAAGATACATTTGCCTCTGAGGAGGAAATTGAAAATTGGTTGAGAGTAGATACCCTCCCCAGGCTAGAGCAGAAGGAGAATCAGTGCCTTAATTAAAGGATTCAAATTTTGGAAGTAGACAGCATCATTGCTGGGCTAATAAACACGGAAGCACCGGGTCCCAGCTGAGTTATATGAAGTCTTGAGGAAGGAACTTAACCTACTTTTAACTCAGCTTATTTACGCGGTGTTCATTGACACCTCCCAAGTCCTCGCTTCTTGGAACGAGGCCACCATTATTCTAATATTAAAACCTCAAAAAGACACTAGGAGATGTGAGTCATATAGACTCATCTCATTGCTGAATAATGATTATAAAATTTTCACACAAGCCTTGCCTGGAGACTGGATAAAATGATTAGTGGCCTACTACACAATAATCAAAAAGTCTTTATGAGAGATAGGCACTCAGGAGAGTTGACTCATGACCTGGTTTCCTCAATTGACATTGCAACCACTACTAACGCTCCTCTCGCCATAATGACAATTGATGCAGCAAAGACGTTTGATAGAGTGAGCTGGCCATTTTTGCAGAGAGTAATGAAGCAAAATAATTTAGGAGACAATTTCCTTAAGGCTATTAGAGCAATCTACAAAACACCTATGGCCAGGATTCTTGTCAATGGCAATCTTTAGCAACACTCTCGAATTGAACGAATAACACAACAGGGATGTCCTCTTTCCCCACTTCTCTTTAATTTATATATCGAGCCGTTGGCCCAATAAAATAGACAAGATCAGAGAATATTACCCTTCCAGTATCAAAGCTGGGTTAAGAAGGAAGCCATGTATGCAGACGATCGTTTGATTTATTAACAGAACTTTCAAAGATCTAATCCAGCACTTTTAGAAATCACAGCAGGCTATTGGAGAATATCTGGCTATTTAGTTGATTCTGATAAATCAGAGCTAATGACCTGGAACGGCCCTCAAGATAATATTTTGGAGAAAGATTAAATTCAATATGTAGGGATAAAGGTGGTTAAGAACTTGGCTTAGAAGGCTTAGGTGAACTTTTTCAATCTTTTGAGGGAAACAAAGAGATCTCTCCAGCAATGGTCGCACCTACAACTTTCCATTTTAGGCAAAACAAATGTAACAAAAAATGGTGGCACTGCCTAAATTTACCTTTATCTTTAATACTGTGCCCCTATTTTTCAAAACTGACTGGTTACAGAAATTGCAGGGGGAAATGATCAGTTTTATTTGGTGGTATAAAAACCCAAAGATTGCTCTGAAGAAGCTGAGGAATACGAAACTAGAGGGAGGAATTGCACTCCCTGAGTTTCAGCTATATTATTGGGCCTTTCAACTGAAAAAACACCAGACTATTGTTGTCCAAAGAATATACAGGCACTCGATGGGGGCCTTTAACAGATGGTTTTTGAAGGCAGGTCATCCTAGATACTACAAAAAAGTAAAATTAAAAGTTCTTAACATGTCCTGTAGGATATGGTATCTAGTGAGAAGAAAATTGGGAATCCCGTACTACAGTGAGTTGGCCCCAATCTGAGACTCTCCCGCAATACCAGCATGTTTGCTGGATTCACTAACAATCCCATTAATAGAAGCGGGAATTTCGCAATGGGGACAACTAGTCATGGTGGGTTCGGTGATTTTGTGGGATTCCCTATCAGACGTGACAAATATTAGGTTATCTAGGTTCAAATATATACAAATCAAGAATTGATTACAAGGAGAACCCAAGGCGGGATATGCCATGGACTGAGAGAGTATAATAATGGATACTCGGAAAATAATGAAGGAAGTTTCAAAATGGTACTGATTACTAATACAAGCAGAAGATGCCTCTCTCCCATCACCGGTAGAGGTTTGGGAACCCTATCTTCCGGCCCTCGACCTCTCTCATCATTGGCAAGTATCAATGAGTACACTATGGTCCATGGTGAAATCTGCACCCCTAAGGAGGAATCATCTGTTCACTGTATACAGGGCCTACTGGACTCCAAGAAAGTTATCTAACATTGGACTTTATAGGAAGTACAACTGCCTGGAATGTGACTGGAAAGATGCGCTTGACATACACTTTTGGTGGAAGTGCCCAAATATTCATGCATTCTGGGGAAAAGTGGGTAAGATAATTTCAATCATTCTGAACAGACTGTTACAGGTAAGCCTGCCAATGATTGCATTTGGATTACAAGAGGGGTTTCGGAGGAGTCCACATGGCAAATTGGAGAAACTTCAGGCCCATCTCATTTTCTTCCTAGTATTAATAGCTTGTCTGGAGATTTGTATTAAGTGGATATCTAGATCTCCCCCTACTCATATTGATTAGCTGTTATCAGTGAAAATGATCGCTGACTTAGACTGCAGTAATGGTTCAGACAAATGCCGGGGAATGTGGGAACCCTTTCTAGACAATTAATTCTCCTATGCATAACACAACTACATTCCTGATATGTGAATAATGTAAGAGTCCAATGATTAAACAGTAAAACATAACAGAGAGAAGGTGAAGGTGAAGGATTGGTTCTTAACTTTCTCCATTCATGCCTTCTCTCCTCAGGTTGAAGGAGACTATCTCTCAGGTGTCTACTTTCTGGTCAGGGTCTGACCAGAGTGGGACACCATTTGGGCTTCTCCTGTCTTTTGTTATTAAATGAGCACCTAAGTAAAAAAAAAAAAAAAAAAAAGAGTGCCACTGGCAAATGCCACCAAAAATCACCATGGTGGCTTCCAGAATGGAAGGAGAATTGAATAGGAGAATCTGGCACTGCACTCAGTAAATTAATTTGGGTGTTACATTGTTGGGGCTACTCACAAACTGTATTTTGTAGTACTACAATAGTAATACAAAATGCTATTCACAAATCTACGAGTCTAAATCTCCAACTCCAACTCCCCAATTTTTTTAATGGGGTGATGTTCACTCTTGTAAGTTTACTATTTAGTAGTAATGCAGGAGGGATAAAGGGGAGTGGTGAAAAATAGGAGGGGTTTAGGGAAGAGTAAGGAGGGGTTTAAGGAGAGTTAGGGAGGGGTTTAAAAGAGATATGCACCCACCCACACCAGAGTAGGCCCTTTGCTATTCACAAACTGCACTTCTAAAGTTGCTACAGCCAAAAAAGGGACCCAAACCTTTTGTAAATTACTCCAGGTCAGAGCTGGAGTAACTCCAGCACCAAACATGGCCAGTCACTGGTACTGCAACACCTTCCCATTGAAAATAAAGAGGGTAGGGATGAAAAATGAAACCCCTTAGAGATAAAGGTAAATGAAATAGCATTTTTTACAATAGTTAAAAATATTAATAAATATAATTATGTTGAACATATCTAAAATGCAAACATATTTTTTTATTTAGTTATAAAACATTATAACAACCTTTTTTGAATGCATAAATTCATGTGAAATGAACTTTTATTGAAACATAAATGTATTACTTCAAATTATTTCTACACATATAACGTTGTTGATAGCATTTTGTAGTACTTTAGTAATACTATTGTCATTTCACTACAACACAAACCATTAGAGAAAAAAAACTAAGCTTGGATTCTGGAGCAGTGTGCTGCCTAGCATAAAGTGCTTTAATGCCTTGTATTGCAGTTGCATTTGATAGAGCTTACTGCCCTTAACAAAATATAACACTCAAGGCTCACACTAACACTAATACCTTAACACACAGCAGTTGAGCAATCAATTGTAGTTCATGCAGGCTGCTTTATAATATTTTTATACTGCGTGAAAGTCTTACACTTAAATAGGACAACATTACTGTGGGTCCTATTCATTGCTCAGTTGTGTACCAGTCAACATCATTAAACCACCCATCACCAACTAAACATGCATGGAATAACTGATGAGATCTGTCACATGCTGCTGGCCAACAGAGGACTTTAATTTAGCCAACCACTGCAGGTCCCGACAAGATACACATTACAAAAGCTTCCTGACACCTGAAAATGGCAATCCTTTATGAAATGATATTAACAAAGTTTATCACAGCTGATGTCTCCACCTTTTCCCCTTCCAATCTATACCTGCTCAGGGCCTTAAGCTTTAAACAAAGTATCTGAGTATGGACAACCTAGTGAAGAAACAGGCTAGGTGGACTGTGATCAAAACAAATGTCATAAAGGGACCTGCAGAACTGCTAAATGCTGCCAGTTTACTGAAAATCATAAACTGTGTATTTCTCTTGCACACCTCTTCATTCATCATAATGCTAAGCACTGTCCCCTATAACCACACGTTGGTGGTCATGTCACAGGACAGAGAAACACTTCTCACACCCTGAAAACAAATAAAACACACATCCAACCACATACCCTACACAGGGTAGCCTGTTACTCATGTAGACAAGTGCTTCAGCACCCCACATAGAAGTAGTAAGCACTATATAAATGTTGGAATACAATACAATACAATACAATACAATATGCAGTTTGTGAATATGCCCCTGTGTGTGTTTCATGTTGCATTTATTTATAAACATTTTTGTTGTAGGTGTGACTTTTGGACCTAGTTGCTGGGCATCATGAGTTCAATATAAATAAACAAACATACACTGTAGGGAGGATGAGCTTGACTGACAGGCTAAATGGCAGGTCCATGTACCACGCTACCCTTGTGGATGTAGGAAATGCAGACACGAAGTGGGAGGGGAGGATGGGGACAATTTGTAATACTGAAGGGGCTGAAAATGAAATTCATGCTAAGTCACAAATGAGTAGCACATCAGTGTTCTCACAATCATGGTGCTCTATGCACCTCAATCCAGGAAAAGACCATGTTCCTGCTAAAATGAAGAATTCATGAGGGGGAGATGGTGATCATATTTGACTTAAGTCAAGTCATGCGCTCTACCATGGTTATGTGTGGGGGGGAGGATGATGCTGAGACCACTAGGGCGTCCTTCAATTACTTTAGAAATGAAGTGTTGATTTTGGGGCTAGTGGCCCTCTGAATGGAATTAGACTAGTAAGAAAAGGGTTCCACCTTCTCCCACATTAACCTACTGTTTTCACAGATCAACCATGTTTTAAAATTCCACTGGATCCAGAGAGGCTAGTAGAGCCCCTTTAATCCCACTTCCAAGGGTCCAGGACTTGGGTGGCACTACTTGGGAGGATAGACGCACAGTAGACATTGTCCTGGGGCAGGAGCAAGGTTTCTGTAAGCCTGTTGTGAGACCAGCCAACTAGCCCTTTGAGGTACTGGGTTCAAGAGATGCAGGACCAGTCCTTGTCACCCAGGCTAGAGGGCAACAGGTCAGTAGGGCAGGAGTTTGTTCAGAGTAGCAATCCAGCAGCATGGCAGTCCTTGTAGCAGCCCAGCATTCCTTCTTCCTGGAAGAATATCTATAGGTCCAGAAGTGTACTGAAATGATGGTGTCTGAGGTCCAGTATGTATACCCAGTTGTAACTTTTTAAGTGGGAATGGAGCTTTTAGGTGGGTCCGTTTGATGTCCCCAGGCATTCTACCCCCCCTGCTCCAGACTAACTGTGGAAGTTATGAAGTCCTTCGTGTGAAGACAGGAGACAACCCATTCAGGTTTAAGTAGGGCTCGTCCAGCTCCTTCCTCCCATCCTGCCAGTGATGGCCCATCTAGGCGCAACTATTGTGTGTGGCTGTCTAGAAGGAATACACAAACTTCAGCTGTCAACTACATCCAGTCACGCGACCCAGGTATAGACTAAAGGCACTAAGTGGTTAAGGCAGGAAAATGCCAACTTTCTAAAAGTGGCATTCTCAAAATTGTAATTTAAAATGCAACTTGACCATAAGTTAGGTTTTTGAACTCCATTCCCAGAGACACCAAACATGAAGAGGTCACCTGTTTGCCTTTGGAAATTACATATATAACATGCATTATCGTAACTCCAATGTTAGTCAGTGGGAGAGGCAGGCCTTCCAGTAGTGGGAAATGTTTTTAAGAGTTTTTCACCACTAAGACATAAAAAACTTAAAAGTTAAAGTCCTACCTTTTAAATACACTGCACCCTGCCATCTGGCCTTACCCTTGGGAAGGTTTGGGCCTAGGAAAAGGTTTATCTTACCAGGTTGAAATGTCAATTTAAAATTGCACACTCAGGCTGCAATGGCAGGTCTGAGGCATGTTTAAAGGGCTCCTTAAGTGGGCGGCACAATCAATGCTGCAAGGCCACAAGTAGCATTTAATTTGCAATCCCTGAGCACATACAGGCCCTCATTACAACCTCAGCGGGCTTCTTAGAAGACCGCCGAGGCAGCGGGCGCCAGAATACCTCCAGTGCTGGCGGTAGTCCTGGCTCCCAATTTCGACTTTTCTGCTGAGCCAGCGGACGGCAGTAGCACCCGTCGGGCATTTCACTGCCTGAAATTCAGGCAGTGAAATGCGCGATGGGGCTATACCTGGGGGGCATGGGCAGTGCAGGGGCACCCATGGGCACCCCAAGTCGCCCTTACCGCCAGCCTTTCCATGGCGGTGTTTACCACCATGGCCAGGCTGGCAGTCCGGGACTCATAATCCCCAGGGCATCGATGCTTGCAATGCTGCCCTGGGGATTATGAATGGTGGTATAGTGCAGGGGCTGGCGGTATGGCTGTGGCTATAGCACCAAAGGTCATAATTGCTGGCGGAATGCTGCCAGCCTGTTGGCGGTGTTACCACCAGCATACCACTGGCCGCCAGGGTCGTAATGAGGCCCACAGTGCACTTTACTAGGGACATACAAATAAATGAAAGGTGCCAAATGAAGAAAGGCAATATTACCATGTTTTTAAGGAATGAGCACCTACACTTTAGCACTGGTCAGCAGGGGTACAATGCCCAGGGTCCTTAGAACAGTAAAAACAACATCAGCACAAAACAGAGGAGGTAGGTAAATTGTTTGGGGGGACACACCAAGGCTGACAGGTCTAACACATAGGAAATGTAAAACTGTAAGCATTCATTGTGGGTGATATTCTGTTCAAGACGCAATGCTGTACTCTTAATCCACAAGTACCTCTAACAATTTATATTGCATGCATCCTCTCTCATCTATGAGAATGTTTAGATTTGATGTACCATAAATAGTGTGGAAAACACTGATAGAATAAGTAGTATCATGTTAAATAGAACAAACTAAATCTGTATCCATATATTTTCATGCTGTGTCTACTTAAAATGTATTGTTTATTTGTTCACATTTTAAAGTGAAGAATGTAATTGTGCAACCAGCATATTTAAGAAGGGTGCGGTGGTATATTATTGGTTATTTAACCTAAAATATGTTCTTGGCATGCGCAACTTGATAATCTCATAATCTCTTTTTTGTTGTCTTTGGTTGCAAAATTGATTTAAAGACTACTCATTATACTGTTTCTATCTTAATAAATTTTACAGGCTTACTTTCTCAATTTATTTGAGATATTATTTTTTAGTAAACCCTATAACTTTTGATTGTTTACATTTCTTAACCTAATTTGCCAATTTCGCTGTCACCTGGAGTCTATTGCCTAGTTAGAACAGTAACCATAACTATGTGAAAGTATTTGTAAATTCTTTTATCATTGCTCCTATTTGCTATGGCCTACTACACAGATATTCAGTGCATATAAGTCGTTTTATTCTATATTGTTTTACAACAAACAACCTTGGTTACTTAATTATCTATGAATTTATTAGAGAAGACTGTAAAAGTGTTTAATTGGAATGCATGAGAATTTAATAACTGAGAAATTGGCTTGCTGGCTAAGGAGGGTATGAGCCCTTCTTAAGCAACATCCATAATCCCTGCCAGGGTGCCAGGGTACCAGGGTGCCAGGATACTAGGGTGCCAGGGTGAACCACGAAAGTCACTAAATTAACCTATGTTTAACCCTTTGGCATCATGTCACAGAAGGAGACAGGCTCAACGTAGAGGCAATGTGTAAAGTTTTTATACAGCACACAGACAGTAATAAAGTGAAAACACAACACAAGAAAGATCCAAAACTCATTGAAATAGATTACATTTAATAAATTATTTGATACCAAAGTGAAAAAAATCCAATTAGTACAACCCGACCTTTATCTGATTACAGTTTACCAGGTCAAGTCACAAGTTCACAGAGACCGCAATGAAGCACAGACCGGATACAGGACCGATCTCAGTCCACTGACAAACTACCTTGAGGCCTGGGTGTAGAAATGTGGGGTCCTTGCATCGAGCTGTGGGCTAACATTGAAGATTTGCTGACAAGGAGCTGCTAGGCGAGATCTGGCATCGAGCTGTGTTACGTAGTTGCGAAGCTGATAACTCTCTTGATGGGGGATTGCAATGCAAGGCCCTGCCTATTTGTGGAGGAAGAGGTCAGTGGCAGTCTATGTAGAAGAAGCC
Organism: Pleurodeles waltl; assembly: GCF_031143425.1. Lineage (NCBI taxonomy): Eukaryota > Metazoa > Chordata > Amphibia > Caudata > Salamandridae > Pleurodeles > Pleurodeles waltl. The sequence goes on from NC_090448.1 coordinate 206,808,128, forward strand.
TGTTCTGTCTGTGCTGATTTGATCGGTGCTTTGACTGACCCTTGAAGATTTCCAGGAGTCCTAGGTCCACACAGGAAGGCATTCAGCAGGAGAAGAGTTTTGGTGCAGCAACAGCAGGCCTTGGGCAGCAAATCTGTTCTTGGTAAGCACAATAGAGCTTGGGCAGCAGGGCAGACTTCACAGCAGAGCAGTCTTTCTTCCTGGCAGAGTCCACGGGTCCAGAAGTGATCTGAATAGTGGGTTTAAGATTCCAATATTTACACCTAGTATCCACTTTAATGTGGGAGAAGCTTCTGAAGTTTCCTCCTACAGAGCTATCGGGCATTTCCTGCCTTCCTGCCCTGGGGGCACAATAGGCTAGTCTGAAGTCCTTTATGCGTAAGCTGAGCCAGTGCCTTTAAAGCACAAGTGTGATAGGTGACAGCTCTGCTCCCCTACCAAGTCAGAGATTGTCTATCCTGCCAATACCCAGACCTCTATTGTTGGAGGAATGCGCAAAGGTGAACTGCCAACTACACCTAGTCATGTTACTCAGGTAACAGGCTACAGCCACTAAATGGTTAGGACAAGAAAATGCCAACTTTCCAAAAGCGACATTTGCAGAAATGTTACTTAAAGTCTGACTTTACCATTAAAGAGGATTTTAACAATTAAATTACAAGTCCTCAGATACCACCAATTACTTTTCTGCCTGCTTTCAATGAAAATATAGCATGTATTAAAAGTATTAAAGTGAACCAATTTTTTCCTATGTAGTGAAAAACTAATTTGAGAGTTTTTCGCTAGCAGGACTGGCAAAACCTAAAAGTATATGGCCATGTTTTTAATTACAATGCACCTTCACCCTATGGGCTGTCTAAGGCCTGCCTTACGGATGATGTATATGCAATACAAAGGGAGTTTTCTGCTTGGCAAGGGTGTTATGCTGCCAAGCAGAAATGGCAGTTTAAAACTGACCACAGGATGCAATGGCAGACCTGGGACAAGTCTTAAGGGGCTACTTCAGAGGGTGGCACAATAAGTGCTGCAGGCCAACTATTAGTATTTAATTTACAGGCCCTGGGGATATGGTATAGCACTTTACTAAGGACTTCTAAGTAAATTAAATATGCCAATGAGGTGTAAACTGATTTAACCATGTTTTGTTGACTAGGCACAAACACTTTAACATGATTAGCAGTCCTAAGGCCAGCAAAAACAAATTTAGCAGGGTGAAGGGAAAATGTTGATAGGCCTAACAATTGCCCTCTTCAGCTGAAGGTTGGGAGAACTACCCAACTACCTGGACGTTCTCAACACTATGGTTAAAGAACCTGGCAGACCACCAGCATTAGAGTGGCGTGATCCAGAACAGTATTTCATCATAGAGCTCATTCCATTTAGGCAGATGAACCACCTCAGTAGTTTTGGATTCTTACACCTCATTAGCACGGGCCAGGTGAGAGTGGTCTGTCTGAACTCGGAAGTGAGTCTTTAAAAAGTATGATCTCAGCTTCTTCAGTGCCCAGACCACACCAAAGTCTTCCCTTTCATTAGCCCTCCTCTTCTGTTCCCTTGGAAGTAACGTTCTATTGATGAAAGGCACTGGTTGGTTAAGGCCCTCCTTATTTAGCCCTGATAAAACTTCCCTATACCATGCTCAGAGGCATTAGTTTGTACAATGCATTCCTGGGAAAATTTAGGGGTCTTGAGTACAGGGGCTGTACACATGGCGTGTTCGAGGGTGTTGAAGGCTTGCTAACAGACCTCTGTTCAGATCACTTTCTTTGGCTGTTTCTTAGAAGTGAACTCAAGAGAGGGACAACAATGGTGCCATACCCCTTTACATACCTCCTATATTATACAGTGAGGTCTAGGAAGGTCGTCACATCTGTTTGGGTTTTGGGGGGCTCCCAGAGCAGCACAGTCTCTATTTTGGCCTTGCAGGGCTGCACCTTACCCTGTCCACAAAATGGTCCAAGTACACAACAGAATCCTGTCCAATCTGGCACATTCTGACCTTGATAGTCAGGCCTGCATGTCACAAAGCCTAAAGCACTTTTTGGAGGTGAAACAGGTGGTCCTCCCAGCTGCTTCTGCAGACAGCTATAACACCCAAATAAACAAGTCTGACAGGCTCCATCCTCGCTAGACTTTACAAAACTCTAGAAGGTAACAGGGGTATTCTTGAGTCCAAAGGGCATCACCTTAAACTGGAAGTGGCCCTCTGGAGTGAAGAATGCTGACCTTTCTTTGGCTCCTTCAATAGAGGCAATCTGCAAGTATCCTGAAGTGAGGTCAAAAGTAGAGGAGGACATAACTCATGTAATTCAGTGTAGCGTAATCACACGGAATTACCTAAACATCCTGAGAGATTATGCTTGAATTTTGTGAGAAGAGTATTTCTGCATTTAAAACTATTTTCATAGCACAAAATTTCTCTTGCGTCTAAAATGGATGCAAGGATGCTTTTTGTGCTATGGAAAAGCCCTAAATGCAGCAGAACAAAAATAGCAAGTGCTTGAAAGTGGGCTATTGGTAAGGGGAGGTAGGTACCCATGCTTAGCAATGGTCGACAATCCCCACAAGGTCCAGTCAAGGTCTCAATAAATGAATCCTTGCTCAACCCTTGGTAGCTCAGCCCACAAGCAGTTAGCCTTAACTTAGGAGACAGGTGTGTAAAGTATTTAATATCAACAAACAGTAAATAAGTAAAACACAACAGACCATACAAATAGACAATACTTGTATCTTTAAAATGACACCAAAATGACAAAAATCCAGTTTAGGGTAGTAGAGATATGAAGTTTTAAGATTGAAAGTAAAAGAAGAGCTTTGAAGCAAATAGCTCTCAAAGTGTTAGAAAAGGTCACATTAGACAGGGAAAAAGTCCAGAGTTCAGGCTACCCACAATGTAACACTGTTACACTTACTTTCAGAAGTGTTTCTTGATTAAGGAAAGTGGTTCACAGCACCAGTCAAGGGTTCAGAGGTTCATGTTTGCCTCTTGGGGTATGGGACTACAACTCTCACAATGCACCTCTTCAGCATTTGCTCTGGACTTCTCCAAACTTCTGGATATTTTTCCAGAAGTCCTTTTTTGGGTCCCTGAAGTGTCCACAAACTTGATCCAAGGTTCTAGAAGCTCTGAGTTGCTCCTTGGAAGTTTGGACTACAGTTCCCAGAATTTAACTGGTCAGAATCCTCAAAAGGCCACTGGACGATGGTCAGCAGAGCTCTTCTTGTAGGACTTGACGCAAAGGACTCTGGACAGTTTCTTTGTGCATGAAGCTTACAGGGAATCCACTCCTGTAGTTGCAGAAGCAAGGCAAAGTCCTTTTCTTGGTGAAGTCCAAAGTGTGCAGCTGATGCAGGCCTTGTGGGTGCAGATCTTTAGGTGCAGACCAGGAGTTTAGGAGGGCAGTTGTCTTCTCCAGTGTCTTCTTCCAGCAGGGATCTGAACTGTGGGACAGCTCTGCCATATATATCCTTGCTCCTTGGGGTGGAATGCAGAGAGGTGCATCTGTCCAATGGAGTGTAGGTCAACAAACTCTGGGGTGACCAATTTCTGTGAAGTGTGGCAAAAATACATCCCACAAAGCAACATTCTTTAAAACTCCAACATGGAGGAGATCTCTCCTTGAAGGTTATATCTGGCTAAGCCCACCCACTGGTGTGGTCAGGTTTCCCTAACACAACACCTCCAACCCCTCTCCTAATCAAATTAGTGGGGCTCCTATCTGGCTGGGGAAGCAGGAAATGGGGAGTCCAGTTTCTGTCCCAGGTGGCTTTCCTGTCTCTGAAAACCAGTTTGGCCACTCTCCCCCATCCTGCTCTGCCATCTGCTGAAGCAGCTCCCCATCCACCAGGTGCTTCCTTTATTTCAGCCCAGGCTACGTCACACCTCATTAAGGTAGCCTGGCTCAGGCTCCCGGAGGCTGACCAATCAGGAAAGGGGACAACAGGGCTGAATTTGGTAACTTTCAGAAAGAGTTCTAAAACTCTTTCCCTGGGTTAATTATATAAAATTCAACACTGGCAAGTTTTTGGATTTATTAAAACATTTAGGGCCATATTTACGAACACTTTTCCCCATAGACACAGAATGGGTAAAAACCTTTGATACATCTGGCCCTTAATTTGGTACCACACTTGCTATATTTAGCTCATCTTTATTAGAAATAAGACTTTATTATTTTAAAATATAGTCTCCCAATGTTATCCTATGGAGCCCGTTGACTACTATGGGGACAAACGTATTTGGCTGTTTTTCCATCACTAGGGCTTATAAAACATCTTATGTAAAGTCCCTGCTTATATTTACACTGCACCCAACCCTGAGGGCACTTAGGGCAGACCTTAGGGTGACTTATATGCAAAATTAAGGTAGTTTGAGGCTCTGGAATTACTTTTAATTCCAAAGTCAAATTGTGGGTTAATTTTAATTTAAAAGCAGCCAGCAAGGCAGGCCTGCCCTAACAATGACATCAGGGACCACAGTAGTGTACCCAGTGGTCCCTAAACCTGCATGACCTACGATGTGCTAAGGACTTATCGATAGGTTGTCCAAGGCAATCATAATCCTGCCTAATTTTCATATACCATTTTAAACAGAGCATTGACCCTGGGACTGGTTAGCAGTGCCCAGGGCACATCTAGAGTCAGAAAACACAAGTATCAGCTAAAGATGGGGACAAAAAGTGAGGGTGCTTCTGCCATCAGCCTAGGTTCCCCACACCAAGCACTCACTAAATTTGCTCTTGCATTAGGATTTTTTCCCCCAAATTACTCTTAGTTACTCGAAGAAGAGTAATCACATAATTCTTAGGAGTGGGCAGAAAATCGCAGAGTTTCACTACATTGAATTCTGCAAAGTTACATATAAACTCTGCAAGATCATGAGGAGTTCTGCCAATGGGCAGAAAATATGCTGCTCCTGCTGCAATTTAGTAATGGTCACATGAGTAGCTCTGAAAAATCAGCACAAATGACATCATGCACTGCACGAGAGCACACAACTATTCAAGTTGGTTTTGCTACTGCTCAAATATAACATCTACTTGTGTGGCAGAAAACATACATGAACAGCAGTCCTCTGACTGTGACCACTTATGACTACCCACAACAGCCCACATTAGAAAATCACACTAAGGGATGTCAAAACTTGCTTGTGGTCACCAGCTCACATTTTGTAGAGCCTCACAGGAGAAAAATTCTACCATGCAGCGATTGGTGGAATTTGGCTGGAACACTGCCTTAAAGAGTAATGTAGAATGGCGTAAATTCAGACAAATATGATGGTGGAGCAAAGCATTCCACCTACCCCTAATAATTGATTCCAAATGAAAGAGTAACACAGAATTACCAGAATTGCTCTAATTACTTTGGCATAATTGAAATTGTGTCCAGTGCTAACCAACGGTGCTCAGGGTATTCACAGCCCCAACCTGTGAATGAGTTTATCAGCTCCGGGGATGGGGTATGCATCAGTATTGGTGACTAAGTTGAGACCCCTGTAGTCCACAAAGAACCTGAGTTCTGGGGCAATGCCCGAGGGGCCCTTTTAGGAACCAGCACCCTGGGGCTGGACCAGGGATTACAGGAGTGCTCAATCACTCCCAACTCCATCATTTTGGAGACTTCATCTTTGATGCTTATCAGACAGACTGTCTCCAGTATATATTTTATAGGTACCCAGATGTGTAAGCCCTTGATTGACGGACAACAGGGAAGCTAACTGTCTCCACAAGTGGTGACAGACCCTCTGCCATTCTGGGATCAGGGTGGGAGAGAGGGTGACACTTCCACTGTCCCATCTTTCTCCTTGGATGGTAGGAGGTCAGGAAGAGGTTCACTATCCTTCTCCACTTCATCATCTGACCTCAGACTACTTGTAGTAGGGTTTAAGGTGATTGATAGGAAGTACACTTAGGTGGTTTCAGGGGGTCTTCAGGTCCACTAAGTAGATAGCCTGCCTCATCCTCCCCTTCACCTCATAGGTCCCAGTCCAGCAATCTTGAAGTGCTCTGGGATCCACTAGCTACATCACACACACTTTCTGGACATGTTGAAGCTCGACCGCAAGTGGCCTTCTGGTCAGACCAGAGTTTCATGACCTCCTAGCTAGCTTTGAAGTTCTCAGAAGCTTTTTTACAGAATGTTAGCATCTGGTTCCTAAAGGCTAGTATTTAACTAACCCAATCCTGGGGGCTTTCTTGTGTGTGTGCTTCCACCCTCTTAAGCAGACTGAGAGGTCCCCTAATATGTTGACAATAGAGGAGTCCAAATGGGCTGAATCCTAATCCTTTCTCTGGTACCTCCCTGTCGGCAAAGAACAGGCATAATAAGAGGATGTCACATTTCAGCCTCATGGGCTATGGCATGCCTATCATGGTTTTGTTGAACCTTTCATCAAGCTCATTGGTTTGAGGGTAATAGAGTGTGGAGAATGTATAGGTTACCCCGCGCTTTTCCTACATGGACTTTTTGTAGACTGAAATTAAGTTGGTGCCCTGTTAGATACTACTTCTTTGAAAAACCCCAATCGGGTGAAACTCTCTGTCAGGGCCCTAGCTAATGCAGGTGCAGTCACCTTCCTCAGAGGTATTGCCTCTGGTTATCAAGTGGCATGTTCCTCCAAAACCAGGATAAATATGTTGCCCAGGGCAGTTTTGGGGCCCAAGGTCAAACAATGTTGATGCACATCCTTTCAAAGGAGGTACCAAAGACGGACAAGGAATTCATGGAAACCTTCAGCTTTTCCCCTGCTTTCCCACTTGCCTGTCAGGTGTGACATGTCCTGCAGATTGTATCTGAGAATGCCTTCATACAAGGGGCCGATGAAAGTGGGAGACAAACCTTTTAAAGGTATTGTTCTGCTCCAGATGTCCTGCCAGGGGTATCCCATCAGCCAGTCCTAGTATGAATGCCTTGCAGCACAGGGGTACCACCAACATGTGCTGCCCCCTTCATAGTTACCTTATGCCTACTATATAGGAGGTCATTCTCCCAATACCTGAAGTGATTTCCAGAGGTATCGCCTGCTGCCTGGACTTTAGCTTGCCACCTTATGCCCTCTAGGGTTGTGCACTCCTTCTGTGCCTTGCAGAATTCTTCCCTAGTTGGGTCACACTCAGCTTTCCATCCAGTGATCTCAGGCTGGTCTCTTAGGAAGGCAATGTTCTCACCAGTGGGCTCTCGTGCAGCCTACTCCAGCACTCCATCGACGTGTACTGTGGGAGTTTCACGGGCTGGTTTCTGTAGGAAAGTACCATCTTGCCTGGCATGTTACTCCCATATTTCACTGTATATATGTTGTTTTAGTCTATGTGTCACTGGGACCCTGCCAGGCAGGGCCCCAGTGCTCATAAGTATGTGCCCTGTATGTGTTCCCTGTGTGATGCCTAACTGTCTCACTGAGGCTCTGCTAACCAGAACCTCAGTGGTTGTGCTCTCTCTGCTTTCCAAATTTGTCACTAACAGGCTAGTGACTAAACTTACCAATTCACATTGGCATACTGGTACACCCATATAATTCCCTAGTATATGGTACTGAGGTACCCAGGGTATTGGGGTTCCAGGATATCACTATGGGCTGCAGCATTTCTTTTGCCACCCATAGGGAGCTCTGACAATTCTTACACAGGCCTGCCACTGCAGCCTACGTGAAATAACCTCCACATTATTTCACAGCCATTTACCACAGCACTTCAGTAACTTATAAGTCACCTATATGTCTAACCTTCACCTGGTGAAGGTTGGGTGCAAAGTTACTTAGTGTGTGGGCACCCTAGCACTAGCCAAGGTGCCTCCACATTGTTCAGGGCAAATTCCCCTGACTTTGTGAGTGCGGGACACCATTACACGCGTGCACTGTACATAGGTCACTACCTATGTACAACAACACAATGGTAACTCCGAACATGGCCATGTAACATGTCTAAGATCATGGAATTGTCACCCCAATGCCAGGTGGCATTGGGGTGACAATTCCATGATCCCCCAGGTCTCTAGCACAGAACCCGGGTACTGGCAAACTGCCTTTCCGGGGTCTCCACTGCAGCTGCTGCTGCCAACCCCTCAGACAGGTTTCTGCCCTCCTGGGGTCCAGGCAGCCCTGGCCCAGGAAGGCAGAACAAAGGACTTCCTCTGAGAGAGGGTGTAACACCCTCTCCCTTTGGAAATAGGTGTGAGGGCTGGGGAGGAGTAGCCTCCCCCAGCCTCTGGAAATGCTTTGATGGGCACAGATGGTGCCCATCTCTGCATAAGCCAGTCTACCCCGGTTCAGGGATCCCCCAGCCCTGCTCTGGCATGAACCTGGACAAAGGAAAGGGGAGTGACCACTCCCCTGACCTGCACCTCCCAGGGGAGGTGCCCAGAGCTCCTCCAGTGTGTCCCAGACCTCTGCCATATTGGAAACAGAGGTGTTTGTGGCACACTGGACTGCTCTGAGTGGCCAGTGCCAGCAGGTGACGTCAGAGGCTCCTTCTGATAGGCTCTTACCTCTCTTGGTAGCCAATCCTCCTTCCTAGGTAGCCAAACCTCCTTTTCTGGCTATTTAGGTTCTCTGCTTTAGGGATCTCACTAGATAACGAATGCAAGAGCTCATCAGAGTTCCTCTGCATCTCCCTCTTCACCTTCAGCCAAAGGATCGAACGCTGACTGCTCAGGACGCCTGCAAAACCGCAACAAAGTAACAAGACAACTACTAGCAACCTTGTATCGCTTCATCCTGCTGGCTTTCTCGACTGTCTCCAGGTGGTGCATGCTCTGGGGGTAGCCTGCCTTCTCCCTGCACCAGGAGCTCTGAAGAAATCTCCTGTGGGTCGACGGAATCTTCCCCCTGCAACCGCAGGCACCAAAAGACTGCATCACTGGTCCTCTGGGTCCCCTCTCAGCATGACGAGCGTGGTCCCTGGAACTCAGCAACTCTGTCCAAGTGACTCCCACAGTCCAGTGACTCTTCAGTCCAAGTTTGGTGGAGGTAAGTCCTTGCCTCCCCACGCTGGACTGCATTGCTGGGTACCGCGTGATTTGCAGCTGCTCCGGCTCCTGTGCACTCTTCCAGGATTTCCTTTGTGCACAGCCAAGCCTGGGTCCCCGACACTCCTTCCTGCAGTGCACAACCTTCTGAGTTGTCCTCCGGTGTCGTGGGACTCCCTTTTGTGACTTTGTGTGGACTCAGGTTCACTCTTCTTCCAAGTGCCTGTTCAGGTACTTCTGCGGGTGCTGCCTGCTTCTGTGAGGGCTGCTTGAGTTGCTGGGTGCCCCCTCTGTCTCCTCCTCCAAGTGGCGATACCCTGGTCCTTCCTGGGCCACAGCAGCACCCAAAAACCTAGCAAGGCTTGTTTGCGGTCTTTCTGCGTGGGAACACCTCTGCAAGCTTCATCGCAAAGTGGGACATCCGTCTTCCAAAGGAGAAGTCCCTAGTCCATTTCCTTCTAGCAGAACTCCAAGCTTCTTCCACCTGGTGGCAGCTTCTGTGCACCCTCAGCTGGCATTTCCTGGGTTCCTGCCCACTCTCTACACTGTTGCGACTATTGGACTTAGTCCCCTTGTCTTAGAGGTACTCAGGTCCGGAAATCCACTGTTGTTGCATTGCTGGTGTTTGTTCTTCCTGCAGAATCCCCCTATCACGACTTCTGTGTTCTCTGGGGGTAGTAGGTGCACTTTACACCTACCTTTCAGGGTCTTGGGGTGGGCTATTTTTCTAACCCTCACTGTTTTCTTACAGTCCCAGCGATCCTCTACAAGCTCACATAGGTTTGGGGTCCATTCGTGGTTCGCATTCCACTTTTGGAGTATATGGTTTGTGTTGCCCCTATACCTATGTGATCCTATTGCAATCTACTGTAATTTTACACTGCTTGCATTACTTTTCTTGCTATTACCTGCATAATTTTGGGTTGTGTACATATATCTTGTGTATATAACTTATCCTCATACTGAGGGTACTCACTGAGATACTTTTGGAATATTGTCATAAAAATAAAGTACCTTTATTTTTAGTACTTCTGTGTATTGTGTTTTCTTATGATATTGTGCATATGACACCAGTGGTATAGTAGGAGCTTTACATGTCTCCTAGTTCAGCCTAAGCTGCTTTGCCATAGCTACCTTCTATCAGCCTAAGCTGCTAGTAACCTCTTCTACACTAATAAGGGATAACTGGCCCTGGCACAAGGTGTAAGTACCTTTGGTACCCACTACAAGCCAGGCCAGCCTCCTACAGTTTCCCAAACCCCCTGCCCTTCCCTTTCTTCCCAGCTGCCCAGGCCATTCTTCCAGGCTTCCTTGACTCCCCTTCTGGGCAGCAGCGGAATGTGTGATCATGCAGACCCACTCAGGTAGCCCCAACATTTCCAGATGTAACCTGAGCTCCATTTTCCTGGAGGCAGTGTGCTCTAGATCATTTCCTAACAAACAATCCACAGGCATGGCACTGCTCACAGCTACCCTATGAGAACCTGAGACCAACCCCCATTCAAAGGGAACCAGAGCCACTAGGTAGTGGTTCTCATGGTTGCCTGCTACTATAACCTGGTGGAATGTATTGGATTTTGCCTTCTCTAAGGACATCATATGGTACCTTACCATGGTTATGCTTGTTCCAGTGTCCCTCTGAGCCTCCACCTTCTGCCAATTGATGGTGACCCACTGCCTATACCTTGTTATATTGGATGGCATGTGGGCGTTGGGCACCATCTTTCTGTCCCCCATGGACTCCAAAGTAACCTCACCTGATTCCCCATACTGACTTTGGTGATCTCAAGAAATGGCTGGACCAGTTGGGATTATCTAATATGTAGAGTTCTGCTTCTGGTACCAGTCTCACCTAAGGAGAAAATTAAAGAGGTCTATTGCGCTGGGTTATGAGGACTGAATCCAATAATACAATTAGGGGCCGACTGACCCTTACATTTCCTAAGTTCAAGTCACACAGCTCCTATGACCCCTACTTAGATCCCATTGAAAGAAAGTTTACATACAGTTCAGATTTGGTACCTTACCCTTTAGTACATTCACAGCAAAATGGGCTGCTTTTACTATATCTTCTCCGGCCTTTCTAGTGTGTAAAACCTCTAAGGAAATCATTGAGCATTTCCTATTCTCCTGCCCTGCATATGCAGGGTTAAGGCAGCTATGGTTAAGACCAATTTTTTTATGGTTGGGCACAAGAAGTCCTACCAAAGCTATTGGTATTTTCAAAACTGACACTAATTTAATGCTTGTATGCGCAGTAGCTAAATTCTTGGGCAAGGCCTGGCTCAGGAGGTGCAAAGCTATTTCATTAGCTTCAAAGCATCAAACCCACATATAACTGTATCACACCCTAGGGCAGGACCTTATCCTGACATTGCATTTAAAACATCTATTGAAAAATTAGATGAACACTGTCAGTACACATAGCTGACCTTTTGAGGTTTTTGCAGAATTGGGAGTATGCTTTGTCCATGGCCTGTTTCTCTCTGCCCCTCAGCTGATAGCCGGTTATTGGATATATGTTTAATAGGGTTAAATTTTGCCTTTCAATATTGAAATATGTACCATCTTGCTATTTTATGAGTTGTTGGAATTGTACTTGATGTACAGCCCTTGGCCACTGGCAGCTTTAGCACATTATTTATGCACTTTACATTTAGCACTAGGCCAAGTCATGTACGCAGATCAAATGCATTTTTCCCTCGACAGAGATGCCTTGTCACTCAATCAGGACACTTGGTGGACACTTGTCATCTGGAAATATAAAGAATGGTCATCCATCACAGTCAATTTGAGCTCTAAATAGTCTCTTAGTGATTTGATTAGTATAACCCTTGCGGTCTTCATGGACGCTTTGCAATTCACAATTTTTGCACTTTATTTCCTTGCATGTGATACTATGTAGTAGAGTAGTATCATTATTGAATCTGGATACTGGCAATTGAGTATTGCTGGTGTCATTCGAAATTGCAATCGACGTCTATTTTTTAAGCTGAATGTTAAGTTTTTTTTTGTGCTCAAATTATTGCAACTTTTGTTAATGCTTTATTTCCTGTGTGAAAACGTTAATGGCTTAACAATTGCTGAAGTAAAGTTTGAAATTGCAAATTGCTAACATTCATAGCACTTAGGGACTAACTTATCAGTATTCTTGTGTACAACCCCATTTTTCTTGTGGTCAGTTCAGGGCTGTGTCCCTTTCCCCTGTGAATCACTTTGGGGGCCTTGAGAGAATTCCTTCATATTTCTATCTCCCCCCTCTTTCTTGTATTGGGACCCCTGACCATCCTTTTGAGAATCCCCCCAATTGCCTTCTTGTTCACTTTTATACTGAGCCAGAGGTCTGTCTCCTTAGCATGCTCCCTGGAGTCAGTAAGCTTACTATCCATTATGTGGTAGTGAGAATGGAGTCCGTCCCCACCTTGGGCATGTGTTTCCATAAGCGAGTCCCTCAATACTCTTCTGAGACCCTATACATCCTCAGAGCTACCTCAAAGACTAAAACCCATTTGTCTGTATTATCTCCCACCACATACCTGGGCACCCACCCCTCCAGTAGACACTTGGGTATGCTGACATAATTGTTGCTGGATTCTGCTTGCTTGAGGTTAGTTCCAACTCCTTCAGGCTCCTCTCATGAGCCCGTCTCTCTTCCTCCAGAGCCAGCCTCTTTTCCTCTAAACCCAGCTTCTCCTTCATTTGAAGGTTGGCCAGCTGCAACCTGAACTCCCTTTACGCCCCCTGTCTGGCAATTCCTCAGGGGACAGGCTGTGGGCGGACACACAACTCATTACTTCAACAGGGAGTTCCTCTCCTATAGACACGTTGCCATCCTCCTGTAGCTCAGGACTCATAGCTGGGCCCTCCTTCTCCACATCCAAGTCCAGTCCATTCTCCTCCAGATTGTCATCCTCTGCTCCTCTGGTGTAGACTACATCCTCTTGACCTCCTCCTATGCTCGGAAGTCTGTCTGGAGGTCTAACTTTGTAGCTGTATTGCCTGCACTCAGCTCCGTCTCCTTGCAGAGCCTCTGCAACTCAACCCTGCTGAGGTCATCGAAGTTGACCAGTTCCATCTCTACGGTAAATAAAAAGGGGTGAGGGAAACTTGGAAACATTTGGAAAAAGGAGAAAAGTGGCCAATCAGCAACTAAGGAGAATTTAAAATGAGGTCAAACTCTAATGTCAACTTATTTATGTGGAAATGTTGTGTTAGATAAACCACTATACGGCACTGAACAAACACAAGTACTGTTTTCCACCACCAATGTGAGAAATTGTGTTGTTGGTTGAGGGGGGTGTGAGACTTCTGAAACAACAATCACAATCCCAACTGGGTGAAGCACAAAAGTGACTAAATTAACTTGTGTTTAACCCTTTGTTAGCTTGGCACAAAAGCTTAATTTAGGACCAATGTGTAAAGTATTTGATAATTTACACAAATAGTAATAAAGTGAAAACACAACACAAGAAAAATCCCAAACCACTTTAGAAAAATTTATTACATTTTAATAAATGATCAGATACCAAAATAACAAAAATCAAGTCAGTAGAAGTGGACATGTGCAGTTTTAATGATTTTGGAAAAATCAAATGCTAAGAAACAAAAAACACCAACCGCAGCAGCGGAGTCGATCAGTCCATCAATGGAAGCTTATGCTGCGAGGCCCTGCGTTGTCATCGAGGATGTCACCGGTGGGAGCTTACTGACATATGTTGGTGCCAAAAATGAGATGCATCAGGCTGAGCTGGTGTCAGTGGTGAGGTGTGCCACGCTGGGTCCAGTTGCGTGGACTTTTGTCAATGTAAAAAAAAACTCAAATGTCCTTGTGACTTTGAACAGGGGGCCAGCAAATTGACTCTTGGAGATTCCCAGGGGCCTTGGGTCCAGACTGGCAGGCTGGTTTCAGCAGGGCAGCTCACAGCAGCAAAAAGCTCTGGATTCAGCAGGGCAGCTCCCAGCAGGCCTTAAGCAGCAAAGAAGTACACTGTGCCAAGAACAGCAAAAACAAATTCAGAAACTTAGGAAGGTTAAAACAAAACGTTTGGGGGAAGACCATTCTAAGCCTGACAGGCCTAACAATAAATCAATCAATCAATCAATCATAGTATTTATAAAGCGCGCTATGTACCCGTCAGGGTTTCGAGGCGCTGAGGGGGGGGGGGGGGGAAGCGCTGCTGGTTTAGCGGTCGAAGAGCCAGGTCTTGAGGAGCCTTCTGAATGCGAGGAGGTCCTGGGTCTGGCGAAGAGATGTGGGGAGAGAGTTCCAGGTCTTGGCGGCGAGGAAGGAGAAGGATCTGCCGCCGGATGTCTTGCGCTGGATTCGGGGTACGATGGCGAGAGCGAGGTTGGCGGATCGGAGTTGACGTGTTGGAGTGTAGAAGTTGAGTCTGGTGTTGAGGTAGGAGGGTCCGGTGTTGTGAAGTGCCTTGTGAGCGTGGGTCAGGAGTTTGAAGGTGATCCTCTTGTCTACCGGGAGCCAGTGGAGTTCCTTTAGGTGAGGGGAGATGTGACTTCGGCGGGGTATGTTGAGGATCAGTCGGGCGGAGGCATTTTGGATACGTTGGAGGCGTTTGATGTCTTTGGTTGGGATGCACAGTAAAACAAGAAAAATAAGAAAAAAAACAAGAAAAACATGGATTACCTAAAAGGAGGGGTGCAGAAACCACCTTTTAGCATGAAACCAACTTAGATCAAAAGGAATCAGTGAAATTAAAGAGACGCTGGGTTGGAAAGGAACTGCATTTATCATTTTATACACATTTAAGAGGATTGTCTATATAAGATCCTAGGAAATGGAAGAATGCTGCAGATTATAAATGACAAAGATGGTAGAATATGTTTGTTGTTAGTGAGGCTCAAATTGTAAGGAAAAAATGTTTACCTGTGTTAATATGTATCTTCAAAATGATTGATTCAAAAGTAAAACGTTATGCAATCACCAACATCCTAGAAGGGATAGGTTTCACTGAAATTATAATTGTTGGAGGCGATTTCTATTTACTCCCTGATCCACTACTCAACATAAGCCTGTTACACAAGATAATGGGCAAGAGAGACAGAAAAACATTGAGGCCCATATTTATACTTTTTTAGCATCACATTTGCGCCACTTTTTGACACCAAAATGGCGCAAACTTACAAAATACAATTGTATTTTGCAGATTTGCGACGTTTTTGCGTCAAAAAATGACGCAAATGTGGCGCTAAAAAAGTATAAATATGGCCTTGAATACGTTGTTGAAAGATCTGCACTTAATTTCTGTTATGAGAGTAGATAGTGCTTCAGGGAGAGAGTGCTATTTTCACTCTGCAGTTCATAACTCATTTTTATTAACAGATTAACTTGTATTACAGAATATTATATCTCTATATATTAGTAGTATACGTGCCCCTGATTGACATGGTCTCAGATATAGAGGGAAATAACTAGATGTAATACTATGCACTAGCATACTGATGATTCATTAGGTAAAATCTCTAGTGAAATAGATGATCTTCTAAGAATAAATGAGAATACAGTTCAAGATATAGGATTAGTTTGGCAAGGACCAATTCCTCATTCTGAGGGACATTAAGAGTATATCACTCAGTCTGAAGGAACAGTCATACAATAGACTTAAAACCAAAAAGGGGGTTGTAAATTCTAGACAAAATGTGCTGCAGCTTGGGATAGAGCTGTTGAGATTAAACGTTACAATGAAAAAAAGGACTAATAAAACATCTTCATTAAAAGCGAAAAAGGCATGATGAGTTCATTGCAAATTCTATTTAAAGCTATATGAGTAAAGTACAATAATTACAAAAAATCTGGAACCTTTTAGAAAGGATAACTATACTTTATGTATCCTCACTGGAAAGAGATTGAGCTAAATTACATATTGAAATAGGTGAAGATGAAGTTCATAAAGCAATGAAGGAAACTCTATCTATTGACACAAACCATGTCCTTGATGGGCTACGATTTGAGTAATATAAAGCCTTTGGGGGAAACCTTCTCTCATTTATGATCATAATGTACATCAAAGGAACCTAAGAAAAGAGTTGAAAGAATCACTCATAATGGTAATCCACACATGTGTGAGAAACCATGTTATACCCCCAAGTTATTGCCCAATACAATTATTGAAATGTGACGCCAGAGCCCATACAGACATTTGACCAAGCCTATGGAAGAACATATTAATAATAGGGTAAATAAACATCATTCAAGTTGTATTAAAAGGAAGGAAAGTGGCATGATAATCCCGTACTTTAAATGATCCTTCAGTAATGAGAACTTCAAATAAGAAAACACCAGGGTTAGTAATAAACCTTGATGGGGAGGAAGAGCTAGGGAAAGAAATTTGGGGATATTTGCTCTTGGCAAAGGATTGAATGAAGGTGGGTGAAGGACTGATCTCTGGTCTGTGTTGTTATACAGTAGATGAGGACAGAAATGTTATTTAATGGGACTGTGTCCGTTTAGTCGCCTTTAGAGAGGGGCGCAAAGCAGGGCTGTGCCTTCTTACTGCTTCCTTTTAGTACAGTAATTGCTATGCTAGCTGTTGCATTAAAAATGGAAGGAAAACATACTAGCTTAAATCTTTTCAAGAAAGAATGTGAAGTCAACCTATATTCTAATGATACGTTCTTAGTAGTGCAAGATTTGATTTGAGAGCTGATCAATGCGTTTATGCATTCAGTAAATTTTGAGGTCTCCAAGATATGTTGAACATATCCAAAATTAATGAGCATTAACAAGGAATTAGTCAAAATATTGCTAGCACCTATTTTGGGATGCAAGGTACTAGAGCCACGTTCGGCATGATCATAATTTTGAATACTTTTCTAGAGATTCAGCAAAATTATGCCAATTATGCACACGTGGGATCAGATTTACTAACACATTGTGCTGGGTTTGTTTTACAAAAGTGACACATCTAGACACTAAGGGCCTGATTTAGATATTGGCTGATGGGTTACTCTGTTGCTTAGGACATAACTCACATACCAATATCTAAATCAGGCCCTAATTGTTGTATTGTGATTTATTTTGCAGTGCAAAATAAATTTTGCCCTGGAAAGTATGCCCTAAATTAATGCAAAATATCACAATGCAGTACTTTGTGCTACTTTGCAACAAGTGAGTATACCATAGGTGGTACATGGTTTTTCGCATTCAACTAGCCACGCATTCTGACACAGATCCCTAATTACTAACATTGCTACACAGGGATTTGCATAAAATTATTATGCCTTCTTGAAGTAGGAGTACTGTTTTTAACTTTGCATGTGTGTTGTAAAGTACAGCACAAAAACAAGCTTGAAAAAATGTATTCCTATGCACAGTATTTTGCACTGGTTAGACATAGTATTGTGTACTGGAAGTGTGAACTTCCAGTACAATAATTGTGCTGCATGTCTCACACACACACACACACACACTTGAACTAAGTTTTAAGAGAGCGTGTAGAATAAGATAGCCAAAAGGCAGCAGCGTAGGGGTAGAGAGAAACAATGCCATATCTTAGTAGATATGACACTGGTCTGTTCTCTCTCTTTGATGCAACACAGTGCAGCAACTTTGGTTCCTGTACCGCCCTGCCTTGCTTTTTGTAGGAGGTAATGTACGATCAAATATTGTCACACGAATGGCCTTTTCCCAAAGGGTTTTCCTAAAATGATCCACCCTTAATTGGCGTTTTGAGGTGGCCCTTTTGTTATAAGTGAGGTAGCACTTTTATTTAACTGACAGCATTAGCTTCATTCTGTGAATAGTGTAAATAGGTTGCTAAAGCTATTGTGCAAATTGCCATTTACTATAAGAGAGGAGAAATAATAAACTTCCATCTGAATCACATCACTTAAAATGGCATTGCCCACCATTTATTTCTTAAGTAAACCTTAGACGCCGTCTCCTGCATAAATAAATGTGTCTATTTACTCTTCTAAAATCATTTGATAAACAATCACAGTTTGTGTACAAAAAAGGAGTAGCTTGAGGCAAGCACAACTGAACATAACAATCATTGTTATTTCCATATGAAACTAAAAGAGTTATGAAAATGTTGCAATTATAAAGGAACCTCAATCCCTTTCAAACATATTTATCTGAACAATTGACTGTTTCGCATTATAAAAACCACCACCGTGATTCTTAACATTTTGACTGCTGCGGGCCACCACAGATTCATTACCGGAATACGGGGACGCCTACTATATCCATATTGGAAGCTGGGAACCCCCGGCCTGAGCAATTTTTATGATTTGAAGCAATATAAAAATAAGTATGCATCAAACAACTCAAATATTTTGTTTATTTCACAATAAATATAGAAAAAAGTTTTCACATTTTCAGGTTTGTGTCTTTACATGTATCAATCAATCAATCCATCAGAATTTGTAATGCACAACACCGTCACCCTAGGGGTATCTGAGCGCTGTCTCTGTTGAAGAGCCAGGTCTTGAGTCTCTTTTTGATGCCTGCCAGTGAGGAAACTGTACGGAGCTGGAGGGAAGATCTTAGCAGCGATGTAGAAGAAGTAGAGTCCCCCCCTTTGGCCAAGACGGATGTGGAGAGTGTGTGCATGGGCGAGTGGAGAGGAGTGCAGGTATCTAGAGGGTTGCTGGAAGTTTAGTCAATCGTTAAGATAGGCAGGTCCTAGGTCATGGAGGGCTCTGTAGGCGTGCATGAGGATATTGAATTGGCATCTTTTCTGGATGTGGAGCCAGTGGAGGTCTCTCAGGTGGGGGGGTGATGTGAGTTCTTTTGGGGAGGTCTAGGATGTCTGGCTACAGCATTCTGTATGGTCTGTAGTCTTCTTAGGAGATGGGTGGAGATGTCAGCATAGAGGGCATTGCTGTGGTTGAGGCAGCTGGTGACGAGGGCCTGAGTGACGATATTTCTGGTGTTGGTTGGGATCCATATGAAGATTCTGTGGAGCATGCAGAGTGTGTGGAAGCAAGAGGAGGCAACTGCGTCAATTTAATGTTTCATGGTCAGTTGGCTGTCAAGGATGATGCGTGCATGGACGATCGGTGTGGGTATGGGTCCGAGTTCTGCAGGCCACCAGGTGTGGTCCCATGTGGGGGCGTTCTTCTCAAAGATCAGTACTTCTGTTTTGTAGGAGTTGAGCTGGAGGCAGTTGTGTCTCATCCATTCATTGCAGAAGTTGCTTTTGGCACTGGAGGGGTCCTCAGTGAATCAGAGGATCAGTTGAGTGTTGTTTGTACAGGAGAGTATGTTGAGTTTATGGAATCTGATGATGTCTGTGAGGGGGGTCAAGTAGGTGTTGAACAGGGTGAGGCGAGGGATGATCCTTGTGGTATGCCACATATGATATGTGCATCCTGTGAGAAAGGAGGTAATTCACTTCAGGGCATCTTGTTGTATGCCTATGTTGTAGAGTCTGTTGGTGAGGGTGTTGTGGGAGACTGTGTTGAATGCAGCAGAGAGGTCGAGAAGGATCAGGGCCACAGTTTCTCCATGGTCGAGGAGTGTTCTGATGTCTGTGGCGGCAAACAGTGCAGTCTCAGTGCTGTGGTTGGCACAGAATCCTGATTGTGAGGTGAGCTACTGATTGATGGCTTTCTCAAGTACTTTGACCTAGAAGGGGAGCAGGGAAACTGAATAATATTTTTTGAGATCACTGAGGTCGGCGGTGGCTTTCTTTAAGAGGGTTCTGACATCTGCTTGTTTCCATTTCGCCGGTAGCTGTGGAGATAGAGGTGTTGAGGATGCTGGTGAGTTGCTTGCTGATAGGCTGAGGTTGTAAAGGCGGTGGAGGCAGGAGTCAGTGGGTACCCCGGAGTGGATGGAGGCCATGAAGGCTGAGGTGGTCAGGGTGATGAGAGGATACCAGGTAGTAATGGTTTGGCTGGTGTCCGCTGGTTGGTTGAGGTCATTGGGGTTGAGGGTGGTGGGTTGAAGGTTGAAATTGTTGCAGATTTTGATGATCTTGCTCTGGAAGTAGTCTGAGATGGTGTGGCAGAGTTCTTGGGAGGGGTGGATGGTGCTCTCTATTGCTGTTGGGTTGGAGAATTCTTGGAAGAGTTCCTTAACGCGGTTGGCTGCGGAGTCGATGTGAGTGTTGATGGCTACTTTCTTGGCTTCTTTGATGAGCCAGTGATAGTTATTGAGTGCTGTTTTGTGAGCTGCTCTGTCAGCGGGGTACTTGTCGGCATGACATTGTTTCTCCAGTTGGTGGCATTTGTCCTTGGTGGTCCTGATTTCTGGGGTGTATCAGCTGTGGCATGTTTTGATTTTTTGTTGGATTGTGTGGGTTTCAGTGTGGCGACTCTATCGGCCCTGTTGGTGATCCAGAAGGTGAAGTTCTGGATTACCTGGTCAAGGTCTGTTGAGGTCTCGGGTTGGAAGGTGTTGCGGGTCTGCGACCATTGAGTTTTGTGACCTTGCTCCAGCTGCAGTGGTAGGAGATTTGGTACCTGGTGATGGAGTGTTGGGCGTGGGTAATGGTGAAGTGTACCATGGTGTGGTCAGTGCAGGGGAGTTCTGTGATGTGGCTGAAAATTATTCTGTTTCTGGAGGTGAAAATGGGGTTGAGTGTGTGTCCGGCTTCATGCGTGGGTTCAGTGACCAGTTGAGGTGTCCATTAGTCCGGAATTAGAATGTGCGACTGAGCCTTGTTCCTTAGTATCAGGGTGCTATTCACAGTGGGAAGAAGAAGCAGTCCATTCCAGAGGCTCTAGTTGGCCCATCTAGGGAGGGAAAATGAATGGGTTTTGGAGAAAAAGAAAGAAGCTCATGTTTTAATCCCAGGGTAACAATATTCTCCTCCTCATCTTTACCATAGGGATTAACAGCCCTCCCCCATTCTGTTCTCTGTTCCAGGTTGACTGGATGAATAGAATGGTGCTCAGCTGCATCTCCCAGTGGAGGAGCAGTGTACTTTTGGATTCAAAAGGATGCTAGTTTATATATATCCAAGTGTTTTTCTCCTCAGTGCACCACTCGCTTGGTGCACCCCTGGGTTTGATCAAATGTATGTTCTTGGTGGGGTTTAGGAATGTGAAGCTGTATGTCCTATTGGAGGGTGCTCATTCCTCTCTGACCTTTAGTGCAGCATAGTACAAGGCAGCACTACTGGCCAAGCTCTGGTTAATAGGGTCAACCTGTAGTATGGTGACCACTAAAACGTTTACTACACATAAGTTAATTGGAGGAATACACAAAAGGTGATGGGAAAGATGTTTGCAAATAGTCTAAGCACTGCCAATTGCTTGGTGTATCATTTCAAACCATTGTGTATTTTCCCAGGATGCCTTCTTAGGTTAGACTCAGCTATATGCAAATCAGCCTTGGCCCTCTCAAATAGGTACAGTCCAGTCTGAAATGCCAAGCCATTTCTTCTCTGAATCAGAATGCCATCAATCCTTGTGTCAGCCTATTTAGGCCTCTTCTATTGAGTGAAGCTAGGTTCCAGTGCCAGAGTGGGCATGGGACACACTTCTGGGCGTACACTTGGCCTCATAGGGCCTTACATCAATCACACAAAAGGTGATGAGAGGAATACTTTCAAATGGTGTAACCACTGGCAATTACTCAGGGCTGAATTCCAAATAGTTTTTAATTTTAGCGCAACACATAACTACTGCAGCAGTGAAAGATTCATACTGTGGTGCTTTTTGTGGCTCTTTGTAAATGTGAGGAAGATGTGTGCCACCCACAACTACTACCAAGCCTGCCAGAGGACTATGTAATACTAAGTCCAATAGTGTAAGCATTGTTATTAACCTAAATATCCAGCAGCGGTGGGAAGTGAGTCTAAAGGGGTACCTTTCAAATATCTGCATGAGTCTCCATGGTGAGGTGGTTCATTTCATTGTAAGGATTCTGAATGCAATGTAGCAGATTCTTTAAAAAACTGATGCAAGAAACTGCTTTACGTTAAAAATCTCTTTTGTCTACTATATCCTGAATTTAATGTTACCCAACTTTAATTGTATCAGCAGTGTGCCCACCTGTACAGGGACCACAGTTTACACCTCACCCCCAAGACAATTAGGGACCTGGGGTCAGTGGCAGTGGGCACACCGTTCAGTGGACAGAGGCACAGGGAAACTGTTACACTGGAAGGACTGCTGTGCACCAGGGGAGGACAGGGCCAGGGATCTAACTCTCCCGGGGGAACTCACTGATGTCCTGGGAGCTTACCAACAAACCCAGGACAAGATGGGCCAGATCCTTACCAACATGCAGGAGAACAAGTGGCTGCAGGAGGTACACCATCAGGAGATCAGGGGGATTTACAGGCCCTCAACACGACCCGGGGTCTCCATAGCAGGGGTGCTGGCAGATATGGCCAATATCATGAGGGAATGGACAGCACACTAGCGGGCCTCTACCACTAGCCAGTCTACTGACCAGCCCAACACTTCCGCTGCAGCTAGTGGGCAGAAGACCATGCCACAGGACCTACAGGCCACCAGCACACCTCCTCCAGCAGAAGGTGAACCACCCCGCAAACATTCCCTGCGACCCAGACAGAAGCCAGAGACACCTGCCAAGACCAAGACAACCGCCAGGAAATGAGACCCTCCTGAATGTCCCCCTTGTGTCCCACCTTGTCACCTTGTCCACTTTGAACTGCCCTTGCTACCCTTCCAATGGCCCCTTGGACATTGTGCCTGTGCTACAAACAGACTGCAAGAATACCCCAGACTTTCCTCTACCATCACCCCATTCGATTGTCCTTTTCCATCAATAATTTGTACTACAATAAACACCCTTGAACACAACCTAAGTGAAAGTGTTTTATGTGATATAAATGTGCATTTATGGAAACAGCCAAACCATGTGCAAATGATCTGAACACTGTGATAGCATACATTTTATGACCTGTACCTGTCTGTAGTCTTCACATCAATACACTGTTGTTGTATCACCAACATCTGCAAACTGAGAAGCCATAGGGGACAGAGATGCAAAGGAAGTGAATGCCCTCCTGCTACAGCCACACAGAAAACATCATTAATCCGAGGAATGGTCAGTTCCAATGCCTCACCTGTGTCATTGGAAGTATTGACGTATAACTGATGTTCTGTTGTCTACATCCTCATCCTCTGCCTCCTCATCCTCACTGTCCTCAGGGTCCACTGCCGCCACAGGGTCATGTTCAGTCTCCTTCTCCTGCAGATAAACAACGTAGTAATGAGGCCCTTTTAACTTGTGTAATCGCCTACAGTCCGAAGGGAAATAAAATCAGATCTATCATTAAAAGGAACTGGAGAATTGTGAAATACTTAGGTATTGAAAAACCTTTGTTCTCTTTCAGGAAAGCACAGCATTTGCGGGACCTTTGGGATAAAGCACCTTTTCCAATTAAGCGTAAAAAAGAATTGAGAGAGATGCTACAGCTTTCTCCTGTACAGGGTCATTATAGATGTAAGAATTGTGTTGCGTGTCAGTTTACACAGGACTCTAAAGAAATTGTGATTAATGGAATGATAAACCAACAAAGAGATTTTTCAAATTGTAATACCAAGAATGTAGTCTATTGTATTAAAAGCCCCATGTGATAAGATATACATTGGTCAGACATCGCAACCAGTAAAGACAAGAATTCTGCAAAACAGATCAAGGATAAAGTGCTTGACCCGTAGTGCACCATTAGTGGAACATTTTTGCAAACAAAACTACGAACCACATGTCATTCGGTGGTCTGTACTAATGGCGATACAATCAAAAGGAGACAGCCTTCCTGTAATGAGCAAAATATTGACAATGGAGGCAAGACTGATTGAAAAATACAAAACAGCCAGACATGGCTTAAATGATTTGGATGAACTTTGGTCTTTAATTTAATTTAATTTAATTTAATTCAATGTCCCTTTTGTTGATTACTGAGAAAGCATCTGCATTCAAAACATGATGTATAGAGAATAATACATATTTTGTATAGGTGCTTGCCTCAATACAAATTTGTGATGCCTGTTGACATCGTATGCTAAGCCGAAGCGGCTTCTGGTTTTTGCAGGCCATGCATTTTCGTGACTTGCTTCTTTAAGGAACCAAGGACACGACATTCCTTACGTATATCTTCTTTATTCCAGTCCAAATGTATACATCCAACCCTGGCAGATCTCAGCAGCAGACTGAGCCCACCTCACATTCTACTCAGCATTCCACAAGTTGCTAAGCACAAATATAATCTTAACTAACACCCACTATAATACAACATATCTCCCCCCTTACAATAACAAAAAATTAAGACACTATAAAAACTAACTAACCATAATCATTTCCGTAAAACTAAATACAAAATATATAATTAAACATAATTTCTTACTCAGTATGATAATCTTTCAAATATTCAGGTCTCTTTGTCACCCTTTGTGGCCATTTCCTAAGACACTTATCAGCATGACCATCACCCATCTGTTCCTGTTTCTCCCATTTCTCCATCTCCTTAGCACAACACTTAACTACATCCACCATGTTCCACTTCTTTCCATCACTCAACACCACACTGTACTTCCTTACTTTGACCACTTGTTTAGGTTCAGACCACTTAGACAAACCCTTTCTCGTGCCTTGCCACAACCTAGTACGCACCCAATCACCGAGAACTAAATTATATGCTTTAGATTTTTCCAGACATCTCTTGTCATATTTTCCTTGTTTTTTTTCCACGCGCGACAAGACACTTTTCACATTGCACATTTTCTTTCCTGCTCTACCCATCCATCCGGGGACGGCTTTCGTACAAGGCTTCCTACCCTTTAATAACACAAATGGAGTTTCTAAAGTCGTTGAATGTGGAGTAGTGCGATAGTTCCACAACATTTTTTTTATTTCAGATCTACAGTTAAAGTTATTCTGTAGTGAAAGTTGAATGTTATCACCTAAAACCCTATTAAATCTCTCAACCAATCCATTTTCTCTTGGATGTGCCACAGCTCTCCTAACATGCTTAACACCGCACTCCGCCAAATAATTTTCAAATTCTTGTGACGTAAATTGTGTGCCATTATCAGTCACAATCTCTTCTGGATAACTCTCCCTTTTCCAAATTTCTTCACAGAATTCAATCACTACATCAGACTTTGTGTTCCTCACCATACTAGCCTCTGGCCACTTTGAATGATAATCCATCATGACTAAAGCAAATTGTTTTGCTCCATTGCTAAATACAAGGGGCCCACACATATCCATTCCCACGTTTTGCCATGGTTTTTTAGGAAATGGTATTGGTACCACAGGTGTTTTTTCACACAGATGTGTTTTGTCACTGCAAGCACAACTCATGCAGTTTCTGACAAATCTTTCAACTTCCCTGTCCATACCCGGCCACCAAAAATCCCCCCTGGCTTTCTTTTTCATACCTGACATGCCTCCGTGCCCATCGTGCAATATTTCTAGTACTCTCTGTCTCAAATCATGAGGTACAATTAATTTGTCGCCTCTTCTAACCAGGTTATTCTGAATCGACAATTCCGACCATACATTCTTGTAATTCCTTACCGAATCTACATCATCACCTATATCAGACCAGCATCTGTTCAAATAACTTTTCACTGCTAGTAATTCCACATCTTCCAACTCTGCTTTCACCCGTTCTTCTTCATTTATAGCATTTATCTTCATGTCCTAAATATTCGCCACAATCCAGTCTTCCTCTTCCTCCACATACATACTTTCTAATGGCAATCTAGAGAGACAATCAGCATTGACATTCATTACACCAGGAACATATTTCACAGTGAACGTGTATTCTTGCAATCTATATAACCATTTTGCAATCCTTGAAGATGCACGACTCGCTCCTGAAGTAGTGAAAATGTCTACTAACGGTTTATGATCAGTATGCAACTCAAATTTCCTTCCTGAGACATAATTTTTAAAATGCTGTATGCCCCACCAACAAGCAAGAGCCTCTCTCTCTACAGCCGAGTACGTTGTTTCAGCTCCTTTAAGCGTACGTGAAGCAAAAGCTATCACACGCTCTTTACCGTCATGCACTTGCTTCAACACAGCACCTAGTCCATACATACTAGCATCAGTTGCTACAATCGTGTGGTAATGTGACACAAATGGATTTAATTCAACAGCATCAACAATGTTTTTTTTTAACTTGTCAAATGCTTGTTGACATTCTTCAGACCACACATACCTTTGATTTTTTTTCATCAATACCCTCAAGGGTTGTGCAATATCGGCAAAGTTCCTTACAAACTTAGCATAGTATTCAGCCAGTCCAAGGAAAGACCTTAGTTGATCTTTATTTGTCGGCCTAGGTGCTCTTTCAATTGCCTCCATTAAGCTGACCTTATGCTTAACACCATTCCCGGAAATCGTATGTCCCAGATATTCCACGCTCTGACGTGCAAATTTACATTTGTCCGGTTTGACTGTTAAACCAGCATCCTCTAAAACACGACATACCTTACCTAACACACAATCATTCTCATACATATTTTCTGCCCAAACCAATACGTCGTCCTGAAAGAACCTAACACATTTCATGTCTCCCAACAGATCTTGCATAACTCTCTGAAAAACTGCTGAGGCAGATGCAAGCCCAAATGGCATGCGTACAAACCTAAAAGCCCCTTCAGGTGTGACAAATGACGTGAGATGACGAGAATTAGGATGTAACATGATCTGGTGATACGCATTTGAAAGGTCCAATGTCGAATACACTTCACCGCCTTGAATTCCACACAACAATTCATTAATGTTCAGAATTGGATGTCTATCAATCCATATATTATCATTTAAATCTCTTAAATCCACACACATTCTTATTTTTCCATTCGGTTTGCGGGCCAAAACAACCGGGCTTAACCACTCCGATGCTTCTATTCTTTCAATCACACCTAAGTTTAACAAGGTTGATAACTCCTCTCTCAGTGCATCTCTCAGAACAACCGGCACACTCCTCACCTTGTGCACACTCGGAACCGCCCCATCCTTTAACACAATGGAGTGTTGACATTTTTTTAAGCATCCTGACTTACTACTAAAAAGATTTGGAAATCTCTTCCTCCACTTTTCGGTATCCTCTTGTATAACCGATATAACTTGTTCTTTACTGTTAGGGTCCAACACTACCTTTAAACTCCTCTGTTCAGTCCAGCCCAATAAACATCATCCACATTCCACTACATACACATCACAAACCACTTGTCTGTGATTAAACATCAAACTTCCTTGGAAATACCCCAAAACAGGAATTTTGTTACCTCCATAGCCCACCAAATCCACATTGGCATTAACCAATTCTTTACCACCCACTTTCTCCCATGCTGTTTTATCTATAAGAGTATATGGTGAACAGGAGTCAGCCCACATGCATACCATTACGCCATTTACACTGACTTCCCATTTGGGGGGTGAGTACTTACTCAGTTCCAATGCAGATATTTTTTTTTTTTCACACATAGACATAATATCAAGCATAAATTTTTCAATATGGTCATCTTTTGCCTCCTCACCACTGCTGGAACTTCCATGATCACCCCTTGTTTGTGTACCATCATATAGATAATTCACACTTCTCTTTTTATATAACCCTTTTTTCTGATTGCACATTTTTTTTAAATGTCCCCTCTTGTCGCATGTGAAACATTTGACATCTCTTGCAGGACAACTTGTTGAAGATGCCAAATGTCTTGTACTTCCACATTTATAACATTTCTTTTTTCATCCAACTTATTCAGATTTCTAGAAATCTTAACAGAATTTACAGCTTGTATTAATGCATTCTCATCATCTTTCATATTTAATTCTCTTACATACTTCGATGTGCTTTCTAACCGTTTTGCAACCCTTATTGTCTCATCCAAAGATGGATTCTTCAAATTTAATAACTTTTCCTGAATCTTCAAACACTTTGTACGATTAATTAACTGATCTCTGATGATTTCCTCATGCAAATCCCTAAATTTACATGTATTTGCTAATGTGCGTAATGCACTTACAAACTTATCCACAGATTCATGAGCAGCTTGAGTTCTAGAAAAAAAAAAACGATGTGGCTCAACAACAATGTTCAGTTTCCGACCAAAATGTTCCTCCAAAGATTCCAATGCCCTTGTATACACATCGTCTACATCACCGTTCTCATCCTCATCCGAACCCCTACCTTCGCTAGTTAACAAACTTGCAAAAGGTAATGTTTTCAAAATTTTCCTACCTTCCACCCCCAAGTTGTGTTTTAACAAAGCAAGCTTCCTCTTATCAGTAAAAATAGCCCCTCCTAAAGCTTCCAAATAAGTTTCAAAAGTCTCTCTCCAATCCTCCCACGACATGCTCGGTTCACCCGGTGTGCCCAAAAATATAGGTGGAGGTGCAATAGATTGCATTTTCTCTATATTATACAGTATATAATTATAATGTAAGTTAAATGTAATGTAAAGTACCTATAATGAATTTAATGTCTCTAAGATGTACACACAAAACAACAAACTAACATAAAAAATGTAGTCACCGTTGTCTTTCGATGAATCCACTTGGAACAATAACAAAATAAATGTCTAATAACACTCAAGTCTTGAAATCCAATGCGCGATCAGCATAAAATAATTTTAGACAATATCGCAAAACGATGCTCATTCCATTAAAACGAACGATCCATGTCTTTGTAAGAAAAACAAACCAATGGGTTTGTTTCTATGGGTGGTTTCCCTTGATTACTCACGCACAGCGTTGTGAAGCAGCCACATCAATCTGCACTCTCCTCGCGGACCAGTGAGTCAACATGCGAGGTAAGAGACACGTGACTTGTTAACGGCAGACGCGCGACTCGTTAACAGCAGACGCGCGAGAGCTTAATAACGGCAGAAGCGCGAGCTTACAAACCCCAAAAGTGAATATTTCTTCCTTCACAACTCTGCCGCGTTTTCAGTAAGTGATGAGGTTATCAAATATGGGTAATACAAACAGTCTCTTCCGCTCCTTAACAATGGTTGTCCACTGGGTAATACAAACCACTCCTCAACAACGGTTGTCCACTGCCTCCAATTTTCAGGACTTTGAAATGTTGAATCCTAATACCCCGCTGAAAATCTTCCATGAAGTGGCATTAAGAAGTCCAAAAACTACAGCTCACTCGTCTTCAATCAAAAAATAAATTTTGTTCTGCAAATAAACGGAAAAAACACAACATCCATCAAAACCAGATGCCTTGCCAGGGTTGATCCTATATACGACATCCCATCCTTGTCGCCACTAAAGGAACCAAGGACACGACATTCCTTACATATATCTTCTTTATTCCAGTCCAGATGTATACATCCAACCCTGGCAGATCTCAGCAGCAGACTGAGCCCACCTCACATTCTACTCAGCATTCCGCAAGTTGCTAAGCACAAATAGAATCTTAACTAACACCCACTATAATACAACACTTCTCTTGTCTTTCTTGTGTATGTACAATAACTTCAAAATTGTTGGTTGCTAGATATGTGAGATAAACCAGGATCGTTAATAATTTTCTGACCTTTTCTTGATATGAAGGTTTGTGCATCTGCTCATACCAAAGGTTCTCCCAAGCACCAGACCTAAGCAAATGGTCTCCCTTTAGAAAGGGCAGCCCTGTTCCGCACTTTCTTTTGAGTAATTATAGGCTCCATTCAGTTCCTCTTATTGTGTGTAGTCCTGGCAAATAGCCTAAGGAAGATCTTTTATGAATACGCTATCTTCCTTTTAATGGATTTCAGAGGTAGCTCTACGGGCTGGCTCCAATTTAAAATGGCGGCCACAGAAACGAAAATGTAGAGGGACACGCGCCCAGTACGTATCGCTTTCGGGTTATAAAGTGTCCTTTCCTTCCGCCCGTGTCACAGCGTTTTTTTACATTCTCAGGCTCATTAAAGGCTGTTAACACGCGTACAAGAATTGAGCATGCCAGCTGGACTTTAACAAAGATTCCTGTGCTGCACAGGGTGCCACAGACCAGTAAGTAACTGTTGGTGTCATTTACAAACAGCATTCTATCGCGGCATTCTATGCCGGTTTTTAATAGTGATTGTATGGATTTTTCTAGGGCTTTGGTTCAGAAAGACCGCACTTTAAATTTTGAAGAGCGTTAGAGACATCAGGGAACTCAGTCCCAGGTATCGGTTGACTAACTTGAATTCAGAGATCAGCTAACATATTGAAACAGGCATAAAGCTCACAATAGAAGCTTTACTTTGGCACCAATTAGGTTGGTGTCTATAGATTAGATTATTCATCACTATACTCAGTCATAGTTTGGACTCTTGCTCTGAGCAAGACTGCTGGTTTAAGGATGACAGTACTTTTGTTTGTAGGCGACTACGCCTTTCCTACAACAAATCGCGACTGTTGTCCCAACCTTACTGGGTCACTATCAGCACCTCACCAGAAACACAATAGTAAAAGGTGATTTATGGCAGCCGTTACGCATGGACTCGAGAATAAGACATCTCAGGGAGTGTTGTGTTTAAACGGAGATTACCTCTTTCTCACAGATATATCATTTCTCATACAAACACAGGCAATGACAAAGATGCAGTAGAGTTTCAATAGTTTTTATTTAACATAAATGCAATTTGCGATAAGTTGCATGGGCTGCAATGATTAGGATAATGAATAATGCAAGAAACAGAATTGTGAAGACGAGAGTCATTATTACAAAGACCCCCACCATCTTGCAATACGTAGAAAAGATATATGAGATGTAATATGCCCTAATACCCTAATGTGAAAGGCCTAACCTCCTATCTAAAGGAGAGCTGGGTTTGTTAATCCTAATCTGCCAAGGCCATGTCCATGGGAGGAGCCCCCAACCATCGTTACCTTGGAATGAGGTCTCTATCTCAGACTCCGCAGTGACACGAAGACTGGTTCAGCGTCAAGACGACTGCAGCATCGGTATCAGTGATGCTGGCAATGCCCTTGGTCGGAATCCCTCTGATTATCTGTCTAAAGTGTGATGTATTTATACAGATCTACAAGGACCCCTGACATAGGTGTGTTCCTAAACAATAGATAACAGACATTCTTGGGACGGCAATTAATATAAACAATCCCTCGAAAGTATAGAGAGGGAAAATCCCTAGGTGTGAACACCTACTGTTTGTTTGTCTTTGGTGCTTGATCTTAACACCTTGGCGAGGTGACACTGATAATGTTACCAATAACAAGTGGCCTATCTATAAACAAGGCAGCCATCTTAGAAGAAATAAATAATTAAATGGGCTAAGACAGAGCAAGCTAAGTAGGTTAAAAGTCACTAGGTGACGGGGGCACGAGTCTGCAAGCCAGAGCCTAAGCTAACTCCTGTTATCCCATTAAAATCAACTAGGATTCACTACACCCTCCCCATTGCCGTAACAGGTATGACAAAGGTACAGGAACCCAAATGCTAAAACTTGTTCTGAACTAAAAGCGAAAAAAAAAAAAAAAATTCTTTAGAATGTGTTAAAAACATATTAAAACAAATCTGCTAAAACACATACAGAGATGTTAATGTCAGCCACGACAAGCACAGCGTGCAAAAGCAAAGTCAATCTAAATGCATAATTTGGAATCGGGAATGGCAAGTCAATTCATCAAATTATTTGCTCTACGCATGATCTTGAAGAATGTCATCGAAGTCACCAACCAAGGACCTCAACAATGAGTCAACATCATCTGATGTTAAGTCGAGTGCTGGGCGGACAAACGGATCCACAGAGCAGTAGTGAGCCGTATTTCCTGGTGTATCGTTATCCGTTGCAGTGTCCTCGTCCATGATAGATCTCAAAATGGAAGGCTCATAGGTGGTCTCGCAGAGCAACCTCAGTCTCAAGGGGCATGACCGTGTATGAACCCTCATCGGGGACATCAGCAGTTCGTGGTCAACAGGAGATGTCGGTGCAACAGCAAGACAGACCATAGGCAGATGTTCAAAGAGACACCCTATGCAGCGGAAGACTGGTTGTACGCACCAGAGAAGGGGCCGAAATGACAATGACCAGTCATGCTCCAGTTTTACCAGCAAAGGTGCACCGAAGATCCGAACCATGCGATCACGGCACAGTGGAGTTGGTGGGAGCGGCTCAATTGCTCTGCGTTGCTGGAAAGAAACAACCACTGCAAATCAGAAGAAATAGCAGTAGTAGTCCGCCAATCAAAGCCAAAATAACTTGAAAGCCACCAAACACACTTGAAAAGAGAGAATGGATGGCTGATGGGATGACTCCGAAGACAGTCTGGAAGATGGACACGAAACCTGACCCGACAGCCTTAAAGAAATGAACAATCCCAGTGGTGCTCGAAGCATTGAATATTCTGGATACCAGTTCTCCAAAGTGTTTGGGGAAGTTGGTATTTAAAAGGGATTGTATCTCGGCTGATGATCTCGCAATCTGGAGAGCATACGTCTCCTTTGCGGATGTCAAGGCGACCTGTTTTTGAAACAATAGCGCCTTTAGCCTACTCAGCTTGTCATAGTTCACATTAATAGTATCTATGTGGGGCCACATGTCAGATACTTTTGTCTCTCGTGTGGGGGGAAACAAAACATGTCCACAACACGTAACGACCTTCGAGACTGAGATTGCGTAGGCAATGCCTGGTCGCATGCCACAACAACTTTGATTGTTCAGTACCACATAACTTCCATTGGAAAGTACTTGAAATACCGGGCGAATCAAGGGGACGGGAGTACCCTTCAGAAAACAGGCCAAATTTGCGACCCCCGCATTGCAAAGACCGTGAAGAGACACTTGATTGCATATCATAGAATGACAAACAGCAGTCTCACATTCGCTTCCGCTAAGAAAGACCTCCTTGTCGCCGTTCAGACTTCTATAGTCAAAGGGCAACACCCACTCTTCCTTAATAAAGCTATTTCCTAGTTGCTCATATCTTCCCACTGCAAGATGTTTCAAGCAGCTCGAGAAACGAAAGGTTGAAATCGGTATATTACTGATGCCATGTAAGAGCCAGATAGTTGAAGGACTCTCTGCTACCGTGAAGGGCAACTTATCTAACTTCTCTACTTGAAGCAGGGTGAAATTAGCCTCCCTTTTAGCCATTGTCGCTTGTTCCTTGGAAAAATCAAAAGCAGTGAAGAATTTATTCCCATTAACATACTTCCATGGAATGCGCCCACTTTTCAGTGTCTGTAATGTCCAACCTAGCTGCATGATGGAACGTAGCTGTGTTTGCCCATGATGTAACCGGGACAAGTCTGCCTGAGTGATATCAATAGCAGACAACACTATATTTGATAGTGAATAAATTCTGTTGGACAGTGTATTCATGCCTTGTCGACAACAGCTAATGTTTTTTCAACATTTTCTTTATCCAATTGCCTTAAACGCGCAGCAGCCTCAATCTGGGAATGTTTCTAAATTTCATTGTACATAGCATCTAAAAACCGTTTAGAGCACTGTTTCCTAGGACCCAGCAGAAAATCCTGCAAGTCTATATTTTCAGAAAGAGTGTTCAGGTATTTCTTAACTGCGGCTAACGTGTTTGTTTGTACCCATTGCTGGCACAGCTTACCCACACTGTATGTTGCAACTATACCTGTATGTTGACCCAATATAAAGCGGCGGTCTGGCCTGTTCATTGAAAAAAAACCTGAAGAGTTCAAAAAACGCGCTTGACACTCATTAGTGTCAGTGGGCGATATTAACCACCCGCTGGGACTGGAAAGTAAAGAATTATAGGTACCAGCCTTAACCATTGCATCTAGCCTTTCCTCTGTGATATTAATAAAGTGTTGCCAATCCTTAAACCTTGCCGGAGTAGGGATACTGGGCGTGTTCAGATCCTTAATTTTCGCTAACCCCAGACAGGATGTCTGCTGAATAGTGTCATTTAAGAAAATAATTTGCACAGGAATCAGGCATGCTCGAAATAAAGCCTCCCTGCCCTGTATTTCCCAATCTTGTGTTCCCCATACACTTTTCAAGTCAATAGTGCTCTTCCAGTATTCGTAACCCTCAATTGTGAGCCGGGAAACAAAGGGATCTGAATAAATCAGTTTTGTATCAGTTAGCAAAAGTTTCCTAATTTGTGCCGGAGGTATTTTAAAAAAATACGACTCTGCTTTTCTTGTATCATGCCCAGAAAAGTATGTAAATGTATCACTATAATACTTTGGAGTCCCCTCCAGTGGTGTAGAACAGTGTTCCCACTGTGTGTAGTTCAATACTAGCCTGTATCTAGTGGCAAGGTGTAGGTAATGATGTCCCCAATTGTTATAGCAGAACATTTCCCCATAATTCATTGTATAATCATATACATCATCACTTTCAAAAGCGGAATAGCCCTTCATTTCAGTTAGCATGGAATCAACTGTTTGGACATCCCAATCATCAGAGACAACATCAGATGTAATTACATCAGTCATTGAAATTTTGAACATGTATGGTATTTGAATAATTTCTGTAGGCCCGTATATATCGAATGGAACTTTGTCCCACACAATCCCATCAGTAATCGGTATTGCTGTAATATATACAGGGGACAAATCTCTTCGGACCTTATGTGAAGGATGATGTGGTGTTAAATCTTCATCAACAGGCTCCACAGAGGAGCGATCAGGAATATAGTGACCATTTATAAGCAAAAAGAAAACAGTCACAAAACCAATCCATAAAAATAATGCAAAAAATGGCAAACAGAACCACAAGTAGTTCCATGGGTATATCAAATAGTTCTTTTTAAGACATCGATACAGCTTACTACTTTTTGAGACATTGTCAATCACAGCAGTGGATGAATCTGCAGAAAAATCATCAATGTCAATTAAATAGCCAGAGGTAGTCTCTGCAAACACAGGAGCCGGTGTACTCTGGTCCACTGCACGTGGAGACTCTTGGTAGACAACGTCATACAGCTAAATCTTGAAGTCGGGTGGTCACTGAAGATGTGACTGGAACCAACAAGAGTTCATTTTCCGCCCTCCCCATGGTCGAGGAGGTGTCTGGAACAGCAGTTGACATTGTTGCATAGTCTGTAGTAGTGATGTTCATCCTACTATGTAGATGGATGTCCTGTTGGGTAGTGAGAGGGGATCGGGAACTACCCAAGGGACCTCCTGGTCTACTGTAAAGGATCGGCCACATGGTGTAGTTTGATGTCATCAATGGTGATGAATCTGTTTTACTTAGAACCAGACAGTGGTGGTAAGATGACAGTCCTGGTGCCTTGTATTCCCAAGACTGGTACAGGTGCTCTGTATGATGGACCGAACTCCTTCTTCACAGCAATCTTCACACGAACCAGATTCCCAATTTTAGGAATCCAGCCAGTTGAAGTTTTCGCCAAATCCCTTATTCCTAAAGTGGCAGCACTTGCAGATGATTTATCATCCCGAAATTGTTGAAGCTCCTGTAAAACAGTGAGACGTTCTTTTATGTCAAATGGTGTTTCTGCTGCCACCATACCAGGGGCATCAAGATCTGGACATACATAGGTATCTCAAAGAGCACCTCATATGGAGAGCGTCCCCCCAAGGACCGTCTTGGCAGATTATTCAGTGCTCTCTGGACCCCATATAGGTGGTGTAACCAACTGCGGCCTGAAACTAATACTCGAGCTGTGAAGGACTGCTTTAGATCACGATTCCGCCTCTCCACGACCAAATTTCCCTCGGGATGGTATGGTGAGGAGTAATGGAGTTCAACACCCATCGTCCCCATAGTGTCCCTGAATGCCTTAGAGGCAAATGCATGGCCCTGGACCGAATGGAATGCTGCAACCGCATATGTACCGATAAAGATGAGCAAATCTTTTATAACAGTCCAGGCGTCAGCTGACCGCTGTGGCCATACCCACAGTAATCTAGAACAGGAATCTACAGCTACTAAAATGTATTTGTATGCACCATCAGGCTGTAAGGGACCACAATGGTCTAGGTACACAAACTGTAGTGGCTTGTTGGACACTAAGAGGGATGTCTGCGGTGGGCGTTTGATATTAGAGCCCTTGATCTGCTGGCAAATGTCACAACAAAGGACATACTGCTTTGTTCGTCTGCATAGACCAGGCCACCAGAAGCGTTGCTGTAGGAGTGTTATCGTGGCCTGTATACCAGCATGTGCAGAAGCAACACCCTCATGCGCTGCTTTGATTAGATCTAATCTCTGGTCTTCATCGGGGATCACTTGATCTCCAACCCCAGGAATCGTTGTGTAAGCAACATTCTGTGCACTAATATGGTAAGTATAGTTTGTAGGGTATCCTTTTGGAAGGGGCTTGCCTGCAGCCAAAGCTTTAAAGGCAATCAATATTTCATAATCCATTCTCATTTGTGAACGAGTCACTGCAGCCACAGAAGCCGTAGCCACTGCTGTTTTGGCCGCTTCATCAGCCAGTGTATTACCGGGTACTCCTATACGTTGGTGTCCCAATGTATGGACTACATGGACACACGGTAGCTTAAGCTTAAGATCAGCCACCCTCCCCCACAATGTCTTATGTTTAATGGTGTTCCCTTTAGACTCTCTAAACCCGTTCAGTTTCCAATGATTGAGATATTCATTGTATGACTGGACGCAGTAATATGAGTCATAGACTATCAAAGTCTGGCATCCTGTCTCAGTATGTTGGAGCGCTAGAATAAGTGCTTTAAGCTCAGCCAACTGGGCTGTGCAGTCCCCTAAGGTCTGCGTGTAGGTATTGTGAGGGTGGAAAACTCCATCTTCCATCACTCCGCTCATGGCTGCGCAAGCTGGCGAGTATTGATGTTTAGTACCTACAGCCGGTTGCGCCGAACCATCAGTGTATATGACAGTATGGTAGCTGTCTAGTGGCAAGATATTTAGAGGAGCGGGGTACTCTTGTTCATACTGGAGGAATTCCTGTGTCTGAAGTTTTGGATCAAATATATAATCGACATCAGTGGCGGTCAGAGACGTTGCCCATCGAATCCAACGCGGATGTAATGCTTTAGCATTAGGAACGCTTGCTTTGGTGACAGCCTCTAAGGTCGGCACCGGGGAGACAACAGTAATACGTTTCCCCTGGGCAAGTGGCCTCTCTTTTATGACGGCCATCTGAACTGCTGTCCGAATCTTTTCTGTAGGTGCAAAACGCTGTTCAGCATTTGAGTATAAATGTGATTTATATGCTATGGGTACCGTGTCATCCTCAATAAAGGTGACATACGTAAATCCAATGGCACCAGCAATTATTCTGATGACCAAATTTGTTTTATTGTCACGTGTGTGTAAGTGTCTAGCTTCTAGCATGTCCTGTTGCATGTCCCTAAGAATGTGCGTGTGTTCAATTGTCCAGTGTCTGCTAGAAAAATTGGGCTGAACTAAGTCATAAAGTGGCTTGATGCGTACTGCATAATCTGGAATGTATGTTCTGCCAAAATTGAAGAAACCCAGTAATGACTGTAATTTCTTAATTGTGTTTGGAGGCTGCAGTTGAGCACTCTTCTCTAGAATGTGCGGGCCAGGCTCTTCCCCTCGTTTGATAGCTCATATCCCAGGAATAATACGCTAAGAAAGGCTATCTTGCTTTTCTTAAAATTGAATTTGTAACTGAGGTCTGCAAATCCCAAAATGATCCGATCAACCCTCGCAAGATGAATGTCGAGTACGTCGTCTGTGAGATATATGTCATCCAAATAGGACAATATTTCGGAATCAATATCATGTAATATTAATGTTACACAGGCAAAAAGTAGTCCTGGGCATTTTTATAGCCTTGAGGTAAACGACAAAAGCGTTTTTGAGAGCCAAATGAGAATGCACTCAGGTCCCGACTTTCATGTGCTAAATTCTGGCAGAAGAACCCTTTAGATATGTCTAATGTTGTTTTATATTTTTTACGCACTATATTGTTTATCAGTGCCGTGCTGTGTGAATTTTGTATAGCATTCGTGCGTGTATGACTATTTAAGTGTCTATAATCAACAACTATCCTATATGAATGGTCTGGCTTTGCAACGGGGAATAACGGATTATTCATTGCAGATGTACAGAGCTCAATTACTCCCTGGTACTCAGGTTGGGTGAGGATCTCCTTCACTGGAGCTTTTGCTTCATGTTTGACATGGTATTGTGGCTGCGGTTTTGGTGTAGACCTAATGGGAATAATATGACAAGGAGACTCCTTGTCCCAACCTACATGATTGCTATATAGCGCAGGTGCCTGCGCCAAAGCCCATTCCGCAGCATAGGCTTTTTTTGCTGCTTCCGGAACAAGATCGGAGAAAGAAGGCAAAATGACATCTTCCCCATGCGGGAGCTTGCGGACTTGTTCAGGTGGCCAGTCTCTTTCGGCCAATAGGATATCACTAGTAAATTCATCCCAAAATATCACACTAATAGTGCACTCCACGTCTCCCTCT
The DNA here is from genome assembly GCF_031143425.1 of Pleurodeles waltl. Taxonomy (NCBI): domain Eukaryota; kingdom Metazoa; phylum Chordata; class Amphibia; order Caudata; family Salamandridae; genus Pleurodeles; species Pleurodeles waltl. Next base: position 206,846,362 of record NC_090448.1, read on the forward strand.
ATCTGAATTTTTAAATCATAAACCCTATCGGGGGGAGAACGCGGCCATCCACTATTTCAACCGCGACGTAATCGCTAGTTGCTGTCGCATCCAGATGATCTTTCAGACTCTGGTGACATATCCTGACTTCTGCCGCGCTGTCTAACAGAGTCACTGCCCACGTCTTGTTCCTCAACAGTGTTCTCAATTTTACTGGCATTTTTAACTGTCAGTGCTGCCACCTTCTTCTTTTTAAACTGTGGCTTTTGCTGAGGAGTCTTTTCTTCTTTTTTAATGGTAGACTGTTGTGAGTCTTTCTTCTCTTTCACGTATTCCGGATGTCGATCTTGACGGCCCCCTCTCTTGCTACGTCTATCCGGTGCGTCCTGAAAGGAACGAGAGGGACGTGAATCAGTATATCTGTCTGGAGTTTTAATGTTCTCCGTATTTCTGAGATTATATCTCCTTTCGGAGTTCTCCGGGTGTGGAGAATCAGCTCTCTTATTTCTTCTTTCTTTGAAATCCTTTTGTTTGGCCCAGCGCTTCTTAGAGCCCTCTTGTGCCTGCTTTGTACCCTCCTTGTGGGCGGTACCTTGTAACTAAATTTTTTAGGTTTGGCTCCCAAACTATCTCGTCCTATACTAGTATAGGTATCAGAAATTATTTTCGGTAGCTGTCTCTCTTGTTCCTGGTGTGGAGTTTCCCGGAGACGCTGGTGAATTGCCAGTGCTACCACTTCCCCCTTAATATTACTGAGTATTATTGAGGATACGGTGTCAAAGTTATGCATTAATTTCATCCCCAAATCCAGGGATGGTGCACACTTCCGGTAAATTGCCAAGTGTCGGGGTACCATGTGTGGTAGTATATATGGCAGCAAAGACTGTACCCCATGTGGCACAGTCATCTACCGAGGGAACCATCCCAAAAGGCAAGCACATAGTGAGCAACCTATGTTTTTCCTGTGATCCCGAATGGGGAAACACAGCTTCCAGCTGATTCGTTTTCTGGGCAATCCAGAACGGTATTTTTTCCTGTTCCGTGGGCACTTTACCCATAATAGTATGCACTGTTTGCGGATTAATCCCAGTAGCCAATTGATAACCACCAGCTACTGGCGACGCTGGACGCGCTGGTGTTGTGTTCAATGTTCTCATTACGAACTGGACTAATCGTCTATATAATGCCACTAATTCATTATATAAAACTCGTAGATCTGCTATTGGCATATTCTGTATGCCTGGGTGAGGTGTGTATGTGGCAAACATAGGCCATGTAGGTCCATCATTACCTAAGGGACCTAACCTCACTCTTCGTAGTACATCTGGTAGGGTGCCTTCGAACCAGTTATGATGCTCATGGTAGGTGAGCGATATTTCATGATACTGGTATGCTTGGTACCGTAAAGGTACGTTTGCAACTTCATAAGTGTGGAATGTGTGCGTTCTTTGGTCAACCTCAGGAAAGGTGACCCAACAGTAAAATGTTTCTGTTTGGTATGCTTCATTAGCTTCTATTATCAGATTGACATCCCCGCCCTCATCTGTAAGGCCACGCATTAATAAATGTTGTGTTAGTGCTTGTCTAGCATTTTCAGGAATGTCAATGGCATAAGCCATATTTGTTTAGAAAAAACGGAACACCGAAATATGGGTAGTAAAGTCCTTTTATGAGTTCGAGCTCGAACAACCTACAGCTTAATCAGATATTACCTTTTCAGCTGAGGAGGTTTCTCCCAAAGACCACGGACGTCTCCGTATAATGGTACTTAGGGTACCTGTTGTCTGTGAGACAGTGATAGTCGGGGTATCCGTAAATTAGTGCCTAAACACCATCGTTGGTGGCGCCATGTCATAGTTTTGGACTCTTGCTCTGAGCAAGACTGCTGGTTTTATGGATGACAGTACTTTTGTTTGTAGGCGACTACGCCTTTCCTACAACAAGTCGCAACTGTTGTTCCAACCTTACCGGCTCACTAGCAGCACCTCACCAGAAACACAATAGTAAAAGGTGATTTATGGCAGCCGTTACGCATGGACTCGAGAATAAGACATCTCAGGGAGTGTCGTGGTTAAACGGAGATTACCCCTTTCTCACAGATATATCATGTCTCATACAAACACAGGCAATGACTAAGATGCAGTAGAGTTTCAATAGTTTTTATTTAACATAACTGCAATTTGCGATAAGTTGCATGGGCTGCAATGATTAGGAAAATGAATAATGCAAGAAACAGAATTGTGAAGACAAGAGTCATTAATACAAAGACCCCCACCATCTTGCAATACGTAGAAAAGATATATGGGATGTAATATGCCCTAATACCCTAATGTGAAAGGCCTAACCTCCTATCTAAAGGAGAGCTGAGTTTGTTAATCTTAATCTGCCAAGGCCATGTCCATGAGAGGAGCCCCCAACCCTTGTTACCTTGGAATGAGGTCTCTATCTCAGACTCCACAGGGACACGAAAACTGGGTCAGCGTCAAGACGACTGCAGCATCGGTATCAGTAATGGTGGCGATGCCCTTTGGTCGGAAACCCTCTGATTATCTGTCTAAAGTGTGATGTATTTATACAGATCTACAAGGACCCCTGACGTAGGTGTGTTCCTAAACAATACATAACAGACATGCTTGCGACGGCAATTAATATAAACAATCCCTCGAAAGTATAGAGAGGGAAAATCCCTAAGTGTGAACACCTACTGTTTGTTTGTCTTTGGTGCTTGATCTTGACGCCTTGGCAAGGTGACACTGATAATGTTACCCATAACAAGTGGCCTTTCTATAAACAACGCAGCCATCTTAGAAGAAATAAATAATTAAATGGGCTAAGACAGAGCAAGCTAAGTAGGTTTAAAGTCACTAGGTGACAGGGGCACGAGTCTGCAAGCCAGAGGCTAAGCTAACTCCTTTTTGTAGGAAAGTACCATCATGCCTGGCATGTTACCCCCATATTTCACTGTATATATGTTGTTTTAGTTGTATGTGTCACTGGGACCCTGCCAGCCAGGGCCCCAGTGCTCATAAGTGTGCCCTGTATGTGTTACCTGTGTTATGACTAACTGTCTCACTGAGGCTCTGCTAATCAGAACCTCAGTAGTTATGCTCTCTCATTTCTTTCAAATTGTCACTAACAGGCTAGTGACCAATTTTACCAATTTACATTGGCATACTGGAACACCCTTATAATTCCCTAGTATATGGTACTGAGGTACCCAGGGTATTGGGGTTCCAGGAGATCCCTATGGGCTGCAGCATTTCTTTTGCCACCCATAGGGAGCTCTGACAATTCTTACACAGGCCTGCCACTGCAGCCTGACTGAAATAACGTCCACGTTATTTCACAGCCATTTTACACTGCACTTAAGTAACTTATAAGTCACCTATATGTCTAACCTTTACCTGGTAAAGGTTGGGTGCTAAGTTACTTAGTGTGTGGGCATCCTGGCACTAGCCAAGGCGCCCCCACATTGTTCAGGGCCAATTCCCCGGACTTTGTGAGTGCGGGGACATCATTACATGCGTGCACTACATATAGGTCACTACCTATGTGTAGCTTCACAATGGTAACATGTCTAAGATCATGGAATTGCCCCCTCTATGCCATCCTGGCATTGTTGGTACAATCCCATGATCCCACGGGTCTGTAGCACAGACCCGGGTACTGCCAAACTGCCTTTTCAGGGGTTTCACTGCAGCTGCTGCCAACCCCTCAGACAGGTTTCTGCCCTCCTGGGGTCCAGCCAGGCTTGGCCCAGGAAGGCAGAACAAAGGACTTCCTCAGAGAGAGGGTGTTACACCCTCTCCCTTTGGAAAATGGTGTGAAGGCAGGGGAGGAGTAGCCTCCCCCAGCCTCTGGAAATGCTTTCATGGGCACACATGGTGCCCATTTCTGCATAAGCCAGTCTACACCGGTTCAGGGACCCCTCAGCCCTGCTCTGGCGCGAAACTGGACAAAGGAAAGGGGAGTGACCACTCCCCTGACCTGCACCTCCCCTGGGAGGTGCCCAGAGCTCCTCCAGTGTGCTCCAGACCTCTGCCATCTTGGAAACAGAGGTGCTGCTGGCACACTAGACTGCTCTGAGTGGCCAGTGCCAGCAGGTGACATCAGAGACTCCTTCTGATAGGCTCCTTCAGGTGTTGCTAGCCTATCCTCTCTCTCCTAGGTAGCCAAACCCTCTTTTCTGGCTATTTAGGGTCTCTGCTTTGGGGAATTCCTTAGATAACGAATGCAAGAGCTCATCAGAGTTCCTCTGCATCTCTCTCTTCAGCTTCTGCCAAGGAATCGACTGCTGACCGCGCTGGAAGCCTGCAAAACTGCAACAAAGTAGCGAAGACGATTACTGCAACTCTGTAACACTGATCCTGCTGCCTTCTCGACTGTTTTCCTGGTGGTGCATGCTGTGGGGGTAGTCTGCCTCCTCTCTGCACTAGAAGCTCCGAAGAAATCTCCCGTGGGTCGACGGAATCTTCCCCCTGCAACCGCAGGCACCAAAGAACTGCATCACCAGTACCCTGGGTCTTCTCTCAGCACAACGAGCGAGGTCCCTTGAATCCAGCAACTCTGTCCAAGTGACTCCCACAGTCCAGTGACTCTTCAGTCCAAGTTTGGTGGAGGTAAGTCCTTGCCTCCCCACGCCAGACTGCATTGCTGGGAACCGCGACTTTTGCAGCTACTCCGGCCTCTGTGCACTTCCGGTGGAAATCCTTTGTGCACAGCCAAGCCTGGGTCCACGGCACTCTAACCTGCATTGCACGACCTCCTGAGTTGTCCTCCGGTGACGTGGGACTCCTTTGTGTAACTTCGGGTGAGCACCATTTCACTCCTCTTCGTAGTGCCTGTTCTGGCACTTCTGTGGGTGCTGCCTGCTTCTAACAGGGCTCTTCGTCCTGCTGGGCACCCCTTCTGTCCCCTGACACAATTGGCGACATCCTGGTCCCTCCTGGGCCACAGCAGCATCCAAAAACCCTTACCACACAACTTGCAGCTAGCAAGGCTTGTTTGTGGTCTTTCTTCAAGAAAACACTTCTGCACAACTCTCCATGGCGTGGGGCCTCCATCCTCCAAAGGAGAAGTCTCTAGCCCTTGTTGTTCCTGCAGAATCTTCAGCTTCTACTGTCCAGTAGCAGCTTATTTGCACCCACAGCTGGCATTTCCTGGGCATCTGCCCATCTCCGACTTGCTTGTGACTTTTGGACTTGGTCCCCTTGTTCCACAGGTAACCTCATTTGGAAATCCATTGTTGTTGCATTGCTGATTTGTGTCTTTCCTGCAGAATTCCCCTATCACGACTTCTGTGCTCTTTGGGGAACTTTAGTGCACTTTGCACTCACTTTTCAGGGTCTTGGGGTGGGCTATTTTTCTAACCCTAACTGTTTTCTTACAGTCCCAGCGACCCTCTACAAGGTCACATAGGTTTGGGGTCCATTCGTGGTTCGCATTCCACTTTTGGAGTATATGGTTTGTGTTGCCCCTATCCCTATGTGTCCCCATTGCATTCTATTGTAACTATACATTGTTTGCACTGTTTTCTAATACTATACTGCATATTTTTGGTATTGTGTACATATATCTTGTGTATATTTGCTATCCTCATACTTAGGGTACTCACTGAGATACTTTTGGCATATTGTCATAAAAATAAAGTACCTTTATTTTTAGTATATCTGTGTATTGTGTTTTCTTATGATATTGTGCATATGACACTAGTGGTACTGTAGGAGCTTCACTCGTCTCCTAGTTCAGCCTAAGCTGCTCTGCTAAGCTACCATTATCTATCAGCCTAAGCTGCTAGACACCCTATACACTAATAAGGGATACCTGGGCCTGGTGCAAGCTGTAAGTACCCCTTGGTACTCACTACAAGCCAGTCCAGCCTCCTACACTTTTATCCCATTAAAACAAACTAGGATTCACTACAACTCTATTTTATTACTATATTTTGACATTAATTTGTTACAATGGGGCCTATTATAGTGATATGTATTCTTTGAGTATTACCACTACCAGATATTGTTCAACAGCACAAACGTTGTCAATACCACTTTTTTGAATTTTAGCATGCTTTTGGTGGCTGGGTTAAAAGGTTAAAAGATAGATCTTTATTATCAATTATTCTTATGGAGATTAATGTCCATTGCTTGTTTGTATTTTTATTCAATATGTGTTTGTATTCATATTCAATAGGCATTGTTGTCTCCAATTTGTGCTGATGAGGCCCAGAAGGGATGGGGCCGAAATGCGTCGACAATATGACTGTGTGAGGTTGCAATAAACTTCAAAGAACTAAGGACTATATCACACATTATCTCAAAACAAAAGGAAAAACGTCCACAGAGTGAGATATATGTCTTTAAAAGTGTAGCCATCACTGAATTGTGGATTTGTGTTTGATAGAGATGTATAACCACACTGTGAACAAAACAATTTTTGGAGAGCAATGATACAGTTTTTTATGGAGACCATTAAGATTGCAATTTAAGAATTTGTGTGCAATTCGTTATATATATTTTAGCTGTTGATTGGAGAGAATGTTTGTTTTCAATGTTTTCTCATTCTTTTGTGAGAATTAATATGAATAAATTCCGAACTTAAGTTTCACTACTAACGGGTGGATTAATAACCCTGTTTAGGATGAATTACTTTGTTATTTTTTCCTACTATTTTACCACATGCTCACATTTGCCTTTCGGTCTTACCCAGGTCTAGTAGTGTTGCGTGGGTAGACCTCTCTCTAATAAGATTCCTCCTGCAGATAAGGCAAATGTCGTCTGAGCATGCCACTACTATCTGACAGACCTTCTCGGGAGAGTAGCACAGGGACCTACTTGTCAGATGAAGGCATCAGAACCTGGCCTTCAGGAGGCCGAAGGTCCTTTCAATAATCCTCCTAGTTTGCCCATGTGCATCATTATAATGATTCTCAGCACCTGTCCTGGCATTCCTCACAGGGATCAGGAGCCACAATAGGTTTGGGTAGCCAGAGTCACCTGCAAGTATTGAGGGACAAACATTAGCCTTACACAATGGGATAGGGTCAACACCAGAAGGCATACACTGACATTTATTGGGTGGGGAGTCAGGCTCACCAATTAGTCACACCCTGTGCCTCTGTAGTTGTGCCATCACATTTGGGATGCTGCTACTCCTCAGGGTGAAGGCATCATGCACCGACCCAGGATACTTGGCAGTGACGTGAGAGATGTACTGGTCAGCAGGACACACAATTTGCACATTGAGTGAGTGGAAACTCTTCCGATTCCTTAACACTTGGCCATTCTGGTGGGGGGGGGGGGGCAAATGTAACATGTGTGCCGTCTATCCCCCCAGTAATGTTGGGTATTTGTCCCATTGCATAGAATACAGCCTTCACAGTGGCCAAATCTTCCACCTGGGGGAAAGCAATGTAGCTGCACGTGTGTTTCACCAGGGCAGACAAAACCCTTGCCAGCACGATTGAGAACATTGGCTGTGACATTCCTGCTGCCAAGCCCACTGTCACTTGGAAAGAGCCAGTTGCCAGGAAATGGAGCACAGATCAAACCTGGACAGGAGGGGGTATCCCAGTGGGATGACAGATATCAGATTTCAGATCAGGCTCCAACTGAGCACACAGCTCTGTGATTGTGGCCCTGTCCAGTCTATAAGTGAGTATTGTGTGCCTGTCTTCCAATTTAGCCAAGTCCACAAGGGATCTATACATGGCGTCTTGTCCCCTCCTCTGATTCCTCTGCAGTGTTTGGTATCTAAGGGACACAAGACTAAGTAGACTGTCTCAATTTGAACAATGAAATCACCACCTCAGTCTTCATAGAGCAGTAACGTAATGGGACATTGGTAATAGCAAAGTATGTGCTAACTATAGGTATGATGCAGTTTTCGATTATCTGACTATTGTCCACCACCATAAAATGGCGACCGCCTGTCCTGTATGTAGGGACAGGTGGAAGTGAGCTAACTCTGTCGGAGTTGCGCGTCATGGCGGAAGGCGGTCTTGCACCGCCGTGCTATTCCTCATTGGATACTATTGGGCTCTATGGAGATCAGTGGCCAATGGGGATCACCGGTGGTGGTGAAGGTGTACACCGGCAAGTACATGACTGGCATTTTCAGCCTATACTCTCACTTGTTTCCTGACTTTACACAAGACAACAGCTACACTGAGTGTGCTGCTGTGACCTGTGTCTGGATCCTGCCATGGCTCGTGTGACTGGGGAAAGGGCCCCTGCCTTCATTTCAGAGGAGTTGGAGTGCTTGGTGGATGGGGTCCTACCCCAGTATGGGCTGCTGTATGGGCCTCTCAACCAACAGGTGAGCAAACCTTGGGCACGAGGCATGTGACACCGTTGCATGGAGATGTGTGTGCAAGCATAATGTCATTTGGGGGGTTGTATATCTGGTGGCGATGTACATGGTGGATGCTGGGTGATGTGTGTGCCGATGGGGATGGAAGGGGATTTGTGGGCCATTTGTGTAATAGGCTGGATTGTCTGGTCAATGGTGTCCTCCTGTCTGTTTCCTCTGCAGGTCAGCACCCATCAGAAGAAGGGATTGTGGCTTGCCATCGCCAAGGACCTGCTGACCTTTGGGGTCTACAGCTAGCAGAGCACCAGCTGTAGGAAGATGTGAAAGGACCTGAGACCCTGGGCCCGGAAGGCCACGGAGGCCCAGCTGGGGATGGCCTTCTAACAAGGGTGGGGTGCCCATCGGAACCTGACCTCCCTGATGGCCCGCATACTGGTGGTGGCCTACCCAGAGCTGGATGGGCGCTTGAAGGCATCAGAGCAGCCACTAGGGGGTGAGTACAGTGTGAATTACAACAATGATTGGTAGGTGGCTTGGGAACCTGGTGGTGGGTGTCAGCTAGTGGGTGCCCCTTAATGCTGGCTCAGAGAACACAGCATGATCCAGCTCAAGGGTAATGGTTGTATTGTTCAATCTGGTAACCTAGCTAGGTTTCATTCCATGTCAGACAGGGCTTAGTGACTCCCAGGAGGGGTGCAATTGGCGGTGTTTTGCTATCATCTTGCTGTGGTACCTAGCAAATGTATTGCCAGTGCGATGCATGGTGCTCAATCCTGATCCATGTATGTGACGTTAATGTATGTGCCATCTGTGGTGTTGGTGCTGTAATTGACCCAGTGCTCCCTTTCTCTCACCCCCCATTTTTCTTCTGGCATCCTCTTCATGTGTGTATTAGCATCATCTGGTGGAGGAGCACAGACACCGGCGACAGAGGGAGCTGCATCCCACAGGACCCAGGAGGCAGAGTCCACCGATGCTTAGGGGACCAGTGGGTTGGAGTGCCAGGAGAGCACCATGGCGGAGACATGAGGTGACAACACTGATTCTGAAACACCCTCCGATGGAAGCTTCCTGGTGGTGGCAGACACCTCTGTAACCACCCCAGCTGCAGGTACAGCTGCCATCCCCTGTACCAGCACCGCCCCACCCAGTAGCCCCTCACCGAGTTGGACTAGCCCACTCACCCAGAAGGGTCAGCATCTCCTTCGCCCCAGGCATCTCAGGCCCTGCCGCAGTGAACCCTGCTGCCCTGAGAGCAGAGGTTATTGACCTCCTGAAATCCATCTCTGTAGGGCAGTCAACCATTGTGAATGCCATCCAGGAATTGGCATCCCATCTGCAGCAATGCAATGCATTCCTGGAGGGCATTCACGGTGTATTGGGGACCCAATAGAGATTGTTCCAGGCTCTGGCCTCCTCTCTGATGACAGCCATTGTCCCTGTTCCTACCGTCCCCCCTCCAACTACCACTTCCCAGTCCCAATCTCCTCGACCCCAACCTATCCCATGTACACATACAGGCAAGCATGCACACAAAACATCACACAAGAGTGGCACAGACAAACACAGGTGGCACACTTCAGGCCACATGCACTTACACAAACAACAGACAGTTGCACACACAACAACATCCACTGCCTCCACTGTCTCCCTCTCCTCCTCCTCATCCTCCCCTCTCACTGTCACATCCGCACTCACATGCAGTGCATCAACAGCCATCACCGCCATCACCACACCAAGCAGTCACACACCTTACTTGTAGACACCTCAACAACATCCATCCACGCGTCCCCTGTGTTCTCTCCCACCCTGTCTGTACCCCCCAGGAGACACAAATGCACACACTCAGACCCTCAACAGCCATCCACCTCACATCAGCACACTGCCCATGCTCCTGCACCCAAAGTCAGCAGACATACACCTCCAACAACCACTATCTCAACCTCCACTCCAATCCCTCCTCCCTCAAGCCCCACCATCCCTCAGAAGCTTTTCCTTGCCCAACTTGACCTCCTCCCTCCCCTCCCCCCGTCCTGCATGTAAGAGCAGGGTCACAACGACTCAGCCCAGCACCTCAGCCAAACAGGCCACGGGGGCAGTGGAGGCACCTCCTAGTCGTGGAGGCAGAAAAGGATCCCACTCCACCACCCAAGAGAGGGAAGGATCCCACTCCACCACCCTATAGAGGGAAGGATCCCACTCCACCACCCAAGAGAGGGAAGGATCCCACTCCACCACCCAAGAGAGGGAAGGATCCTACTCCAACACCTAAGAGAGGGAAGGATCCCATTATTCTACCCAGGAAAGGGAATGTTCCCACCCCACCAACTAAGAGAGACAAGAGAGCCCCTCCAACAGCAGTGGGCATGGAGCCCTCACCTCCAGCTGGGACACAGCAGCCCTCAGCCCCAGCTGGGACACAGCAGCCCTCACCTCCAGCTGGGACACAGCAGCCCTCACCTCCAGCTGGGACACAGCAACCGTCACCTCCAGCTGGGACACAGCAGCCCTCATCACCAGCAGAGGGCATGTAGACCACCCTTCAGGGACTGTTGTACACAGAGCCCCCTCCAAAACCTGTGGGCAAGATCCCCAACTCAGAGACTGTGACCTTGCACTCCCCAGCTATTTGTACTGGGCATGGAGCTCCCTCCAGAACCAGTGGGCAAATCCCCCAACTCAGAGACTGTGACCTTGCACTCCCCAGCAAATTGTAATGGGCTTGGATCCCCCTCCAGAACCAGTGAGCAAGTCTGCTAACTCAGAGACTGTGACCTTGCACTCCCCAGCTAATTGTAAGGGGCATAGAGCCCCCTCCAGGACCAGTGGGCAAGTCCCCCAAATCAGAGACTGTGACCTTGCGCTCCCAGCTAATTGTAATAGGCATAGAGCCCCCTCCAGAACCAGTGGGTAAGTCCCCTACTTCAGCTGAGGTGCACCCCACCCCCGCTTCCCCCTGAGGTGCCTGGCCATTCACAACATGATGCCCCTGTACAGTGTAGTGCGGTTTATGTCAGGGAACGAGTTGGGCCTTGGACTGTGCCCTGTGGTCATCTGGGCCTTTTGTACTTTGGACTGGGCATTGGCCCTTTCGGAACAGTGAATCAATTTTTTTTTGTCATATGGACAATATGGTGGCTGTTGGCATACAATTACAATATCAGTACTGCATAGCTGTTGTCCTTGCATTATTATGGGTCCTGTGACATAGTTTTTCCACTGCACTTTGTTGTGTGTATGGTGTGTGTGTGTGAATGGTGTGTGTTGTGCATGTGTGTCTCACTCTCCTTTTCCTCCCTCCCTCCCTTGTGTGCTAGGCAGCTGTACTCACCATCATTGTCTTCATCGGCTTTGGAGTTCCAGGTGCAGCAATGCGAAGACTGGTAGTTCCGGTTCCAGGGTGGCGTTGTTCTTCTGTCTCTGATGGTGAGTCTTTCGTCTTCTGTGTTCTGTTTCCGCCAGTCTTTTGAAGGCATTGGTACTGCCCTGGAAATCGTCCTGGTTTGCAACATCTTAATATGGTGGGCGGTACTTTGTCTTCCACCTGGCTGTTGATAGCTACTGCTGTGATCAGTGGTAACACCCTGGCGGTTGGAGTGGTACATTGGCTGTCTATGGGAGGTATCACTGTCATGGTCATAATTTGGCATTAATTACCTGCTAACCAGTGCTAAAGTGCATATGCTCTCTCCCTTAAAACATGGTGATATTGGTTAATACCCAATTGGCTTATTTAATTTACTTATAAGTCCCTAGTAAAGTGCACTGTATGTTCCCAGGGCCTGTAGATGAAATGCTACGAGTGGTCCTGCAGCATTGATTGTGCCATCCACGTACGTAGCCCCATAACCTTGTTTCAGGCCTGCCTGTGTGTGCAGTTTCACTGCCAATTCGACTTGGCATTTAAAAGTACCTGCCAAGCCTAAAACCCACATTTTTCTAGATATAAGTCACCCTTAAGGTAGGCCCTAGGTAACCCATAGGGCAGGGTGCACTGTAGACAAAAGGCAGGAAATGTACCTGTGTAGTTTACATGTCCTGGTAGTGTAAAACTCCTAACTTCGTTTTACACTGCTGTGAGGCCTGCTCCTTTCATAGGCTAACATTAGGTCTACCCTAATACACTGTTTGAGTGGTAGCTTCTGATCTGAAAGGAGTAACCAGGTCATATTTAGTATGGCCAGAATGGTGATACAAAATCCTGCTGACTCATGAAGCTGGATTTAATATTACTATTTTAGAAATGGCACTTTTAGAAAGTAGGCGTTTCTCTGTACTTAAATCCTTCTGTGCCTTACAATCCATGCCTGGCTGGCTAGGTTTTAGTTGACAGCCCCCTTGTGCATTCACACAGACAATCCCAAACACAAGATGCTCAGTCACACTTCCATACATCTGCATATTGAATGGGTCTTCCTGGGCTTGGAGGGTAGAGGGCCTGACGCTTACATGTCAAAGGACAGTAGCCTGTCCTCACACAAAGGACGGCCACACCCCCTACTGGGACCCTGGCAGACAGGATTGAACTGAAAGGGGACCTTGTGCACTTCTAAGCCACTCTTTGAAGTCTCCCCCACTTCAAAGGCACATTTTGTTTTTAAGCAGGGTCTCTGATCCTACCAACTCAGACACTTCCTGGAGAAGAAACCCTGAACCAGAACCTGCAATCTGCCAAGAACTGCCTGGCTGCCCAAAGGACTCACCTGGACTGTTTTTCTGAGAAGGACTGCTGCCTTGCTGTTGCCCTGCTGCCTTGCTGCTCTCTTGCTGTGCTGGGAATTGCTCTCCAAGGGCTTGAATAGAGATTGCCTCCTGTTCCCTGAAGTCTCAGGACCTAAAAGACTTCATCCGTGCAAAAGAACTCCTTGTGCCTGCAAGAAACAATGCACAGCCTGCATCGCAGTCAGAAAATCACAGCACGCTGAACCGGAACGATGCAGCCCAACTTTGCAAGGAGAAGATTGACGCAGCGCCAGCGTTGCATCCCGAAATTCAACACAGGGCCCACTGGATCGATGCAAAGCTGAGCCAGAACGACGCAGCCTGACTAACTCAGAGGAATCGACACAGCTCCTGCTTTGCAGCAGTAATTTCCACGCATCACCCACCGGATTGACGCAGCCCCTGTGACTTTGTTCTGCACACCCAGGATTTCTACGCATCGTCCCCAGGGCGTCCGAAAACCCCGCACCCCAAGAGGATCACAGTCTACGCGCCGGAAATCGACGCAAAGCCTGCCCTGCATGAAAACTCAATGACGCTTCGTCTTTGTGCACCAGAAAAATCAACTCACACCTCCCCGTTTTCCACACATCTCCTCCTCTGTGGTCCCTTGCAGAGAATTTGAACGCAAACCAGGTACTTTGTGCTTTCAAGAGACGTGTTACTTTTTAAGACTAAAGACACTTTAGATCATTTTTACAGTGATATCTCAACGTATACTTTTTGAATCTTGATCGTTTAGACCTGCATCTTACCAGATAAATATTATATATTTTTCTAAACACTGTGTGGTGTATTTTTGTGGTGTTCTACTGTGTTATTGCATGATTTATTGCATAAATACTTTACACATTGTCTTCTGAGCTAAGCCTGACTGCTCAGTGCCAAGCTACCAGAGGGTGGGCATAGGATAATTTGGATTGAGTGTAATTTACCCTGACTAGAGTGAGGTTCCTTGCTTGGACAGAGGATAACCTGACTGCCAACCAAAGACCCCATTTCTAACACTGGTGATCAGTGGTGAGGATAGGACTTGTATTTGTCCAGTTACATACAATAGCTAAGTGTACACTACCTACCCACAGTTGAGGTCAACTTGATTTTTCTGCAATTTCATTTTTCTGCCTGACATTTTTAACTAAAATCCTTATCAACATGTCTCTGGCTGAGTCTCAAGCAAGAGCTGAAGATTTTGACTTAGCCAAGCTGGAGACATACACTGTTAACCAGCTGAAAGGGTTCTGTAAAGAGATGGGAGTACCCACCAAAGGAGGAATACCAAAAGGCGCTGAGGTCCTGGGCAGAAGCCCTTTCTGATGAGAATGTTGAGGAGGAGGGTCCAGAGGATGGCCCCTCAGAGGATTTCTTGGCAGTAGTGGAGGATATTACCACTGTGATTGTGCCCACTGCCAAACCAGGGAGCAGTGTCTCTAGCCATGGCCTGACCGCAGAGGAAAGGAGGGAGGAGAGACAATTTCAATTACAAATGGCAAACTTAAACATTGAAACTCAACAAGAGAAGAGGAGGGCAGAGAGAGAAGCCAAACAGGATGAGAGAGCTGATAAACAAGCTGAGGCTGAAAGGGCTTTGGCTGAGAGGAAGATTCTTCTGGCTAATGAACTGAGTCTCAAAGAGCTGATATTAAGGCAAGACAGTCTGAGTCCAGCAGTGATGGTGGCAACATACATGCAGGACCTGTTGGGGAAAAGAAGGTTTGTATACCCAAGAGTGTAGTGCCGAATTATGTGGTGGAAGATGACATTGATAAGTGCTTGGCTGCTTATGAACTTGCACTCAGGGCTCATGGATTCTCTGAAGAGCAATGGGGGGTGGCCTTGTGGTTTTATGTACCAGTAGTGGGGATGGACACACTTCTTACACTAGACCCAAAAGATCAAAATGCATATGCACCCATGAGAGCCGCTTTGCTTGCCAAGTTTTGGCTGACTCTTGAGAAATACCGTCAGAGGTTCAGGGACAGCACCAACCTCTCCACACAAACTTGGGTAGACTGTTTTGATTTCTCCAATGAGGCTCTGAATGGATGGGTGTGGGGCAGTAAATGATTACACAGGATCATATGATTTGATTCTGAGAGATCCTCTGCTCAGTATTTCTTTTACAGAGTTGCGACAGCACTTAGTAGACAGTAAGCCGACTGATCCTAGGAAGCTTGCTGAGGAGGCGGACCTCTGGGGTAGCACCAGAGTGTCCGAAAAGGTACCTGGGGGGGACACCTACAAAGATGGTCAGGGTTCCCAACAGAAGAAGGAGGGGGGGCAAACTTAAACATAAGGAGTTCTCCAGAGGCCCCCAAAACAATTCCCAGGGGGGTGGTGGTACCCAATCCCAACCTGCGTTTGAGAAAAAGCCAGGATACTTTGACAAAAAGCAAGGGAAATGTATCCCCAAATGCTTAGAGTGCTTCAAGCATGGACACTCTAAGGGCGACTCCCAGTGTCCCAAGAGAGCACAGCCCCCCACTGGAGAGTAGACACCCGGGTTGGCTAGTATAGCGCTTGGGGGGGGGAGACATTCCCAGTTAGCTTTGGGGAGCAGATTGAGGTGTCACTAGTATTCCTGGGAGATAAGGAAATGGTGCCAAAAGCCCACATGCCTGCCAACACTTCCAAGTATAGGCAGTGGGTCACCCTTGATGTGAAAAGGGTGGAGGCTCTGCGTGACACAGGAGCCAGTATGACTACTGTCAACAGTCAGCTGGTGTCAGCAGAGCAAATCATCTCTAATACATTCCACCAGGTCATAGTCGCTGACAATCGCGAGAGTCACTTACCGGTGGCTCTGGTTCTCTTTGAATGGAGGGGGGTCTCTGGTACTCTAAAGGTAGCTGTGAGTCATGCCATGCCTGCAGATTGTCTGCTAGGCAATGATCTTGAGCATACTGCCTGGAAGGAGGTAGAGCTCAGATCCCACCTGGAGATGTTAGGTTTGCGTGAGTGGGTCTGCATGACCAGAAGGCCCATGGCTGCCCGGGAAGGGAGTCAAGGGTGTCTGGAGCCTGGAACAATGACCCAGACAACTGCACAGAGGAAGGGCAAGAGGCGCGGGAAACCCGCCCCAGATAGTCCTGCGGTGGTTGACGGGGTCCCAGAAGAGGAGGCCCCTGAGCCAACTGGAGAAGATATTGCCGACCTGGGTAACTTATCTGAGCTTGCTGACTGGCAAGTGGAGGGCGGGCCAACCAGGGAGGAACTCTACAAAGCTCAGACGGAGTGCCCCACTCTTGGGGTGTGAGGAAAGAGGCCTTAGCCCAAGCAGCAGGTGAAGCCTCTGGCGATCACCATATATACTGGGAGAATGATCTCCTCTACAGTCTAAGGCTCTGGCTATTGGGGCAGCACATGTGCTGGTGATCCCCGAGTGTCACCGGGCCTTCCTACTCATGACATCCCCCTGGCAGGACATTTGGGCCAAGACAAGACCTTTGCCAGGCATGTCACCCACTTCCATTGGCCTACAATTGGGGTAGCCACAGATAATTTCTGTAGGGCCTGCCCAACCTGCCAGGTCAGTGGGAAGACAGGGCAAAAGCTTAAGGCCCCCCTGATCCAACTCCCCATCGTTGGCACCCGCTTTGAAAGGGTAGGCATTGACGTAATTGGTCCCCAAAACCGCCCTAGGCAATAGGTTTATCTTGGTTTTGGTGGACCATGCCACCTGCTACCCAGAGGCAATCCCTCTGAGGACAGTGACTGCACCAGTGGTGACCAGAGCTCTGATGGGAATATTTACCTGTGTGGGGTTCCCAAAGGAGGTTTTGTCTGAAAGAGGCACAAACTTCACATCAGCGTACATGAAGTCCATGTGGGATGAGTGTGGGGTAACCTATCAGTTTACTACCCCTTACCATCCTCAATCCAATGGGCTTGTTGAGAGATTCAACAAGACCCCAAAAGGCATGATCACTGGCCTACCTGAGGCCATGAGGCGTAAGTGGGACGTCCTCTAAATAAATTCCTTCACAGGTTTCTTCACAGCTGTACGTTGGAGACTTGATGCAAATCTAAAGACTGCATGCCCACTCTGTCATACTGAAGGGACCTGATGTTGAGTATATGGGACCACTTTAGTTCTTCAAGAAAGGGGATACCCAAATATTTAAATTGTTTAACCTCGTTTATCAATGAAATACCAACCACATGTATTTTGACGTTGGCTTTTTTAGGGTCTTGAAACCATAGTGTAAGACTTGCTCATATTTACCTTTAGGTCAAACAAGTTCATAAAAGCGACAAACCCATCTAATGGAAACTGTGGCCTAGTTGCTGATCTGGTAATAAGAAGAGCATTGTCTGCATATCAGAGTACTGGCATAGCTTACTTACCAATTTGGGGCATATCCTTTCAACAACTCGTTAAACTGTCAACCAGGCCATTTATATAAAGTAAAATATGAAAATGGTCCTAAATACCTCCTTGCTGGACTCCTTGAAAAGATTTAATAGGTAAGGTGCGACCTGCGTCTTGGGAGTAGTGAACATTCACAAAGGTATCTCAATGCAAGTGGCAAAGAAGAGCAATCAACGCTTGTTGGACTCCCATGAACCTTACCAAGTCCCATGATTTGCTGTAGTTTACAGTGTCAAAGGCACAGGAGACGTCCATAAAAGCCGTGTGAATGGCCCCTCCGCTGGCCTTCACATACTTTTCAAACATCAGAGGCAAGTTAAGACACTGCTCCGCAATCCCCATACCCTGGCAGTAACCAAAATGAGCATCAAAGAAGATGTTATCCTTTCCTAAATCTGGACAATAAAACACCACCAAATATTTCAGAGGAGGTGTTGAATAAACATATAGGATGATAACAGGATAGCTGATTTCTATATCCCTATTTAGGGGCGAGCGCAAAGTGCTCTGTCCCCTGCAGTAATCTCTACTTTGGGCTTCTAACCACGCCCAGGTCACGTCAGTCACTTTCATTGGTTCGTGGGTTTGCCTTTTAAAATCCACTTGCTTTCATTCGTGAAAGGCATGCATACATCATGCCTTTTCCAGTGTTTAGCCCACCTACACAGAACCAGCAAACTAGTGAAAACATGCGAGGCTCAATGTTTTCAGCATGTTTTAAGAACTACTTCATCCTTTTATTTTCCACGTAGTGCGATCGAGCTGGGATTTACATAGACCGATCACGCTCTATTTTTCCGTTTTCAATTTCAGCGCAATCGCGCTGCATTTTACATAGCGCGGTCACGCTAAGTATTTTTCTCTTAATTTGTGTGGCAAGAAACGTACTATTAGGAGTTTACAACGCTAATAGCCCTAACTCAAGCAAATGCGACACCCGTTGCTTTGCAAATGCTTGTTAAAATTGGGGATGATGATTGCCTTTTTCCAGGAGTACAGGAGCAGGCCAGTTTATATGGTACAAAACACATTTGTTAGTAAAGGCCCTCGAAAGTCCATATTTGCTTTAAAGATGTCAGCTGGGACCCCATTGGCTCCAGGGGCTTTCATGGAAGCACACTTGTTAATGCCATCAGTCACCTCACTGAGGCTGAGTGACTGATTAGGAGCATAAGCAAATGCCATATCCACTACAACACCTCACCCTCATCCAGTAACATTTTTCCCAGAGCAGCATAACAAAGTCTGTTCTAAAGTGTTCCTCCAAAATATACAGACTAAGGTGACAGAGAGGATTTGGTTACTCGTAATTTGGGAAAAAAAGGCCTGTTCACAACTGCCAAAAAATCCAGGTGCCCCTTGATTTTCCTGTCACTATTAAATCCTCCTAAATCTTGTGTTTAATTTACTCCTTCATTGCTTCTAATTTGTTTTATAGGCCTGCCAGCCCTCCTCACAATCTACGGCAGACCTAGGTGAGGCTTTCAAAACTTTTTTTGGGAGATTTATGGATTGCTGAAAACTCAAGTGACTTTTTCCTTCCAGAAACGTTACTGAGAGAACTGCAGCTTGCAGAGAACACTGTTGCATGCCCGATCACTGACTCTTGCTGCTGCATCATATTTCTTGTACGGTTTCTGCTGCACTGATTGCCCATTAGAGAACGAATCTTGGTTTAGTCATGAATCATAGTCCACCATGTATTTTATGGCATTGTTCCTTCAGTTTTGACCTCTAAATTTCTCTTGCACACTCCTCAATGGTTCGAACTCAACTAGTCAGTGTCTGCTTGATATCCAGAAGGCTAGGACTGTATCTCATGGACATATAGACCATCATTACAACATTGGCGGTTACTGCCGCCTACCGCCACGGCGATGGCCGCCAACATACCGCCGAATGCTGGTGGACCACCGCCGATGATCATGAAGGCGGACGGCGGTAAGGTGGCACTGCTGACAACAGCACCGCTACCCCAGCAAAACAACACTGACCGTATCATGAGCAATGATACGGCCTGGCGGTGTTTTGCTGGTGGTCGCTGCTGCTGAAAGCAGCGCTGCTTACCGTCTCCTGCCAGAGGACCCCTTGCAAGCAGGTATGTCGGGTTCTCCGGCAGGAGAGAGGGGTGTTGTGTGTATGAGGGGGGGGGGGCATGTTTGGAATGCGTGCATGCGGGTGTGAGTCGCGTTGAATGCGTTTGGGAATGAGTGATTGTGAGTGTTGTGTGTTGCATGTGTGTGACAAGGTATGTCGGTGTGTGGTGCGGTGTGTGGGTATCTATGTGTGCATGCGTGGGTGGTGGTGGGTATGCATGTGTGCACGTGTGTATATGGGTGTTCGTGTGGGTGTGCATATGTGCAGGGGCAGGAGAGGGAGGGGGAGGGTAGGGGAGGCCTCAGGGGAGGGGGGCAGGGTAGACCCCTATCTGTGCCAGGGAAGGGATTCCCTGGCACTGATAGTGCCTATCGACATAGTTTTCGTTGTGGTAAGTTTGGCACAAAAACTATGGCGGTGGTCCGGGTCGTAATCCTGAGGGTGGGATTGTGACAACCACCGGGCTGGAGACTGAATTCTCCAGCACAGCAGCCGTTACCACCCTGGCGGTCGGTGTGTTAAAGTGGCGGTCTTTGATGACAGTGACCGCCAGGTACAAAATCCCATCTAATTCTCCAGCACAGCGGCCGTTACCACCCTGGCGGTCGGTGTGTTAAAGTGGCGGTCTTTGATGACAGTGACTGCCAGGTACAAAATCCCATCTTTTTACAGCTGGTCTGTTGGCGGTATTAATGCCGCTTTAACACAGACAGCCAGGGTTGTAATGTGGCCCATAATGCCTTTTCAGTGGCCACTGCCAGCAAAATGACTAAACTACTTCCTGAGCCTTGCTTGCTCCAATTTATTAATGTTTTCCAGACAAAAATTAAGCTTTAATTTTTATATCTGTTTCATGTAAGACATTTCTATTCTATTTTACGATTGCTCCATTGTTGTTGTGTTACCTTTTCCAGGGCCAAGAATATCCACTGTATGTGTGCTATTAAAATCTATAACATAACATAACTATTAGACCTGTCAGCTCCCGCAATGGCTTTCCCTGTCTTTTTTGCTTCTAAACTCCTATTTTTGAACCTGTGCCAAATTTAGTTTTTCCTGGCTTTAGGACTCTGGGCAATTTATCACTTCTGACCAGTGCTAAAGTGCAAGTTCTCCCTGTGTAAATTTTATTGGTGACTGGTTTATCCATAATTGGCGTATTTGATTAACTAGTATGTCACTGCAAAAGTCCACTATGTGTGCCCAGGCCTTGTAAATCAAATACTGATTGTGCCAGCCCCATAAGTAGCCCTGTGAACATGTCTCAGACCTGCCACAGCACTGTATGTGTTTGCAGTTTTAAACTGCCATTTCAGCCTGGCAAGTGCACTCACTTGCCAGGCCAAACCTTCTCTTTTACTACATGTAAGTACCCCCTAAAGTAGACCCAAGGAAGCCCCGTGAGCGGGGTGCGGTGTCATGTATTCAAAAGGTAGAACATGTATTCAAAAGGTGTGTTTTACATGTCCTGATAGTGAGTTACTGCTAAAAATGATTTTCACTATAGCAAGACCTATCTCTCCCACAGGATAACATGGGAATCACCTTGAAATATCTTTTAAGTATAGTTTCCCATTGGGAGTAGATGGGGATATGGAGTTTGGGGTCTCTGCCCTGAGAATTTAAAATACATCTTTTGATGAAGTTGGTTTTTGAACTGTGAGTTTGAAATGCCACTTTTAGAAAGCGGGCATTTTCTTGCTTAACCATTCTGTGCCTCTGCCTGTCTGCTGAATACACGCTTTGGCCAGGATGACAGTTGGGCTGTTTGTGTATTTACTCTAGACAGTCACACAAAGAGAGCTGAGGTGTCCCCTGCATATCCAGATGGCCCATCACCAGGCTGATGGGTCTTCCTGAGCTAGGGCGGTGTGAGGAGCTGACACTTGCACCGGGATAGGGCTGTGCCTGTCCTCAGACAAAGCAGTCTCCAACCCCCTGGAGTGTGTCTGGGGCCAGGGAAGGAAAAGGCAGGGTCTTGTGCACTACAAACTCTTATCTTTGAAGTTTTCCTACTTCAAAGACAGAAAAGGATAGAAGTACTGGACCTCTGACACAACATTGTTAGAATCTTTCTGGACTGAGGAAATTCTGCCAGGGAGAAGAGGTGGATGCTGTAGGAGGGACTACCACTTTGCCTGTTACTTTATTGTGCTGCCTGCTGCTTGCTGCTTCTGTCCTGGAAGTGCAAGGACTGAACTTGGCTTTCTACATCCTGCTTCCAAAGGTTCTCCAAGGGCTTGGACTGAGTTTGCCTCCTGTTAAGAAGTCTCAGGGACATCAAAGATTTCATCTACCACGGCCTGGGCTCTTCTGCTGAGAGTCCTAACTTGCCAAGCGGTTCCAACTCCAGTCCCTGGCCCCTTGGAAGTGCAAGCTGGTGATCTGAAGGAGAACATCCATGCATCAACTCAATGCGTTGAAAGAATTGACACAGCTCCTGAAGAACAGAGGCAGCGCCTGCCCCGCAGCTGGAAAATCAAAGCAGCAGGTGTCTCACGGCTGCAGAATCGGTGCAGCACCTGTTTGACTGCAGACCCATCAACACAGTGCATCTGGATTTTCCTTGCATTGTCCCTTGGTGCTATTGTTGCATTGACCCCGCACCGCAGTAAGGAATGAAGGCCGTGTGTCTGAAAATCAATGCAATGCCTTTCTTGAGAGGAAAGACTTGATGCCTCACCTCCCCTTCGCAGTAAGGAACCAACACATCGCTTTGCTTTTCTGGGGCCTCACCTCCCCTGTGGCCTGCATAATCTTTGTTTTTGACACATCCTAGGTACTTGGCACTAAAGAGGTACTTCCATTGATTCCTATAGATTAAGACTAGCTTAAACCTTTTAAAAGGAGATCATTTGACTTGTGCATGTTGGATTTTTGTCATTGATAATTTGACTTGTGTAAGTTAGATTTTTGTCATTTTTGTCCGGTTCTACTCAGATAAATATTGGCTATTTCTCTAAACCAGAGTGGATTTCTTTTTGTAGTATTTTCACTGTGTTACTGCATGTGTCTACAAATACATTACCCAGTGACTCTGAGATAAGCCAGACTGCTTGAGCCAAACTACCAAGTGAATAAGAGTGGGATTATTTTAGCTGCGTGACTCCCTCACCCTGAATAAAGTGAGGGTCCCTACTTGGACAAGGTGCAAACCAATGATAACTAGGGGCCCCACTTCTAACAATAGCATAACATGACATAACGTAACATATGATTGTCCCTAATGACATGTAAAAATGATTGTCCTCGTAAATTAGATCAGTATACGCTGATCAAACTTTTCTTAAAAAATGTTTTGTCCATTTGGAAACTCTTGCAAAATAGTTCTTGCTGGCAGGGGGTTAGCAAAAAATCAAAGGGGATGCCTTGTACATCTGGTAAGTTGCAATAGTTACAGAAGAATCCAGGCATTTTACTGGCAGCCTCTCCTCGCTGTAGGCGCCATCAAAATCTTCCTGACAGTAAGTGATTGTTCATAAAACTAATCTCCTATTGTTTACAAAATACATTCTAGGAATAATTTGTTTTTTCATTTCCCTTAAATCCTAGCCTAAGATTTAACCCGTTTGGTGCGGGCGTCGGCCACTGGCTGACTCCCACACTACCTCCCTGGTGCGGGTCACGACCAGTGGCCGACACCAGGGAGGGGGTTAAAAAACAGACCTGAGGATTTTTTTTTTCAACATAACCCCGGGAGACATGGAAGATATTAAGGGGGTCATCACAACATTTGCGGACGGCAAGCGCCGCCCGCCAAGTTGTAACCGCAGGGCGGCTGCCAATGCGGCCACACTCATGCGGTGCCCATTTTGACGCGCCCGATCGCACTTCCCCAGGGGGTGTATATTTTTTTTAAACAAAGAAATTGACAGGGGGTTGCCCGTGGGCAGGGCGACCCCGTCTGGGAGCAATCACTTTTTTCGTAGTTGTAAGGTTTCCCTGGGGGCCATTATGGCCCCCAAGGAAACCATTCAACTACTAAAAATATATACAGATCTATATATATGTGTATATATATATATATATATATATATATATATATATATATATATATATATCTATATGTAGATATATCTATCTATGAAGATAGATCTATCTAGTAGATGTATCTATGTAGATAGATATATCTATCTACATAGATAGGATAGATATATCTATATAGATGTATATATATATATATATATATATATATATATATATATATATATATATATATATATATATATATGTATATAGATCACTTTTGTCAATGCATGTGTAGTTTCCCTGGGGGCTACAATCGGCCCCCAGGAAAACCAACCCACATATAAAAGTGATCTATATATATATATATTTTTTTTTTTGCCACCAGTTGACTTGCTGTTGCAGCTTGCGTCTTCAAAGCAATGCACATACTTCAACTGATGCGTTTCAACTGTAGCTTTTAGGCAGCAATAAAAAAATCAAGTAATTCTTGTGATTATGTTTCTGCTACAAAAGGATCAGACTTTTGTCTAGTGGCAGTTTTGGTGCCATAAAGAATCACAGGAGGTTTATATGCCTACCTCAAAGCGCAAATCTGTAGTTTATGTAAATAGCTGAGTACATTAGTAAAGTCAGCCACTTCTGCACTATAATACAAATGAAATGTATGTGCGGGGTGGCTATGGAGAGATGAAGGGCACTTTTGCTGGGTGGTAGTGAGGGAATCCAAGGAGGAGGACATGGGAGTGGGAGCACCAGTAATGATTATTGGACTGGGCGCTAGAGGTGCTAAAGACTGTGACGATTGGAATGTGACAAGGTGTTTTTTGATTGTCTTGAAAGAACGTGCTGATTGAGGGAAGAAGCGAAGGTAAGGTGACCTTTACTGTTGCACGTATCACACACACAACAGCAATTTTGTGACTGTCCACGTAGGCTAGTGTTTTAGAGCAACAGTTTAGCCAGTAGCAGAGATGGCATTTTGTTGGATGTCTGCTTCTCACATCCTCACTCGGGTTATAGAGGACAGCTCTGACATAGGATCAGAGACTGAGACAGCAGATACTGAGACAGCATCTTAGGGATAGGACAATGGCGCAGACTGTGGGAGTGATTTTTCAGTCAAAGGAGTCCCATTCAATAACTCCTCTTCCAGTAATTATGAGGGAGGTGATGAGGATAGTCCTGCTGTCCCTTCGCAAGCACAGTCTATGCAATGGGATAATAGCAGGTTAGCCCAACCCAGAGAGCAGGTGAATGCAGCAGAAAGCACACACAGAGAGTGCTCTCTTGGGAGGTCCCCAATTTAGTTCAGCCCCAAATTTCACCACCCAAATCTTATTGTGGAGACATCAAAATTATATATCACAAAACAAACTGGTTTTGGTAGGCAGGCACTTGTTTGTTTTGGTCTTGGGCTCGGCGGCCATATAGGGAAACACACAAGTCACACAGACATTTCTGGAAACTAGACATCCGAGGGAGTCCACAGAGGTGTGACTTGTGTGGATTCCCCAAAGTTTTCTTACCCAGAATACCCTGCAAAGCTATAATGTTGAAACAAACCTCTATTTTTTCTCACATTTATGTCACACAAACTGCAGGAAAATGCTGGGATCCACAAAATTCCTATCACCTAGTGATTCCTCATTTGTCCTGATAAAAACATGACCCCACTTGAGTGCCTGTACATAGTGCTTGCGTCAGGAATGGATCACCCCAGGGTCAAGTTGCCTCACATAAGGACCAACATTGACCGTTGAGTGATCTATTACTGCTGCGGGCACTAGGCCTACCCACACAAGTGAGGTACCATTTTGATCTAGAGACTTGGGGGAATGGTGGGTGGAAGGAAATCTGTGGCTTCTCTCAGATTCCAGAACTTCCTATCACCGAAATGTGAGGACATTGTTTTTTGGCCAAATATTGAAGTTTGCAAAGGATTCTGGGTAACAGAACCTGGTAAGAGCCCCACAAGTCAACCCATCCTGGATTCCCCTAGGTGTCTAGTTTTAAAAAATGCACAGGTTTGGTAGGTTTCCCTGGATGCCGGCTGAGCTAGAGGCCAAAATCCACAGCTACGCACTTTGCAAAAAACAGGTCTGTTTTCTTTGGGAGCATGTGATGTGTCCACATTGTGTTTTAGGGCATTTCCTGTTGCGGACGCTAGGACTACCCACACAAGTGAGGTACCATTTTTATCGAGAGACTTAGGGGGACGCTGGGTGGAAGGAAATTTGTGGCTCCTCTCAGATTCCAGAACTTTCTGTCACCGAAATGTGAGGAAAAAGTGTTTTTTGGGCCAAATTTTGAGGTTTGCAAAGGATTCTGGGTAACAGAACCTGGTAAGAGCCCCACAAGTCACCCCATCTTGAATTCCCCTAGGTGTCTAGTTTAAACAAATGCGCAGGTTTGGTAGGTTTCCTTAGGTGCCGGCAGAGCTCGAGGCCAAAATCCACAGGTAGGCACTTTGCAAAAAACAGGTTTGTTTTCTTTGGGAAAATGTGATGTGTCCACGTTGTGTTTTGGGGCATTTCCTGTTGTGGGTGCTAGGCCTACCCACACAAGTGAGGTACCATTTTTATTTGGAGACTTGGGGGAACGCTGGGTGGAAGGAAATTTGTGGCTCTTCTCAGATTCCAGAACTTTCTGTCACCGAAATGTGAGGAAAAAGTGTTTTTTGGGCCAAATGTTGAGGTTTGCAAAGGATTCTGGGTAACAGAACCTGGTGAGAGCCCCACAAGTCACCCTATCTTGGATTCCCCTATGTGTCTAGTTTTCAAAAATGCACAGGTTTGGTAGGTTTCCCTAGGTGCTGGCTGAGCTAGAGGCCAAAATCTATAGTTAGGCACTTTGCAAAAAACACATCAGATTTCAATGTAAAAATGTGATGTGTCCATGTTGCGTTTCCTGTCGCAAACATTAGGCCTAACCACACAAGTGAGATACCATTTTTATTGGGAGACATGGGGGAACACAGAATAGTAAAACAAGTGTTATTGCCCCTTGTCTTTCTCTACATTTTTTCCTTCCAAATATAAGCCATGTGTGTAAAAAAAGACGTCTATTTGAGAAATGGCCTGTAATTCACATGCTAGTATGGGCACCCCAGAATTCAGAGATGTGCAAATAACCACTGCTTCTCAACACCTTATCTTATGCCAATTTTGTAAATACAAAGGTTTTCTTGATAACTATTTTTCACTCTTTATATTTCAGTAAATGAATTGCTATATACCCGGTATAGAATGAACACCCATTGAAAGGTGCAGCTCATTTATTGGCTCTGGTTACCTAGGGATCTTGATGAGCCTACAAGCCCTATATATCCCCACAACCAGAAGCGCCCAACAGATGTAACAGTATATTACTTTCAAAAATATGACATTGCAGGAAAAAGTTACAGAGTAAAACATGGAGAAAAATGGCTGTTTTTTCAGCTCAATTTCAATGTTTTTTTTTCAGCTGTTATTTTCTGTAGGAAACCCTTGTAGGTTCTACACAAATGACACCTTGCTGAATTCATAATTTTGTCTACTTTTCAGAAATGTTTAGCTTTCCTGGGTCCAGCATTGGTTTCACACCCATTCCTGTCACTAACTAGAAGGAGGCTGAAAGCACAAAAATTAGTACAAATGGGGTATGTCCCAGTAAAATGCCAAAATTGTGTTGAAAAATGTGGTTTTCTGATTCAAGTCTGCCTGTTCCTGACAGCTGGGAAGATGGTGATTGTAGCACCGCAAATCCTTTGTTGATGCCATTTTCAGTAAAAAAACTACAAGCCTTCTTTGCAGCCCTTTTTTCCATTATTCTTTTTTTTTTAAACGTAATTGTCGCTGTATTTTGGCTAATTTCTTGGTGTCCTCCAGGGGGTACCACAAACTCTGTATACCTTTAGAATCCCTAGGATGTTGGGAAAAAAGGACACAAACTTGGTGTGGATAGCTTATGTGGACAAAAAGTTATAAAGGCCTAAGCGCAAACTACTCCAAATAGCCAAAACAAAAGGCTCAGCACTGGGAGGCGGGGGGGGGGGGGGGAGAGAAAAAGGCCCAGCAGCCAAGAGGTTAAGCTCTAACGCATGATAAAATCACATTTTTTGCCTTTATTTAATATACCCAGTGAAGAAAAAGTATGTCACTCCTACCTCGGTTTATAATTGTAGTCTGTTCCAGTTGGGAGATTATGTTATGAAAAGAATTACTTTGAGGTCAAACATCATGAAGTCGATATCACTCTTGTTAATATGACAAAAAAATGCCAAGTGAATGTGTGAGATTTGTATACATTTTTAGACAGCAAGAATTACCAAATCTACACACTAAATGAAAATTTTCAAACCCGTTAGCATCTTGGCTGACATTGTTTTATGAATTAACTTAATTAATTGTACATATTTCAAACAGGGAAGAAAACCAAATCCACTATCCAAATGAAAATGTGCACAGCACCACATTATGCTCATAATTGTGTATGCAGAAAAACACATTTGATGTAGTGTATCAAAGTATAAGAAAAAGTAAATTAGAAATATCTAATTGTCCAACGAACTGTAAAGAGATTATAGTAATCTTACAATTTAAAAAATAAATAACGTAAAAAAACAACTGGATGGTTTTCCCCTTACTTTACCATATATTTCATACAACAAACATATGTATAAAAATGTATTCCTTGTGATAAAGGACCGAAGAGATATTAAATGTTTGCTACCTAGGCTTCCTTTTTGTCTGTGAGACATACCATTGAGGTGGGTTGTACATTGGCACGCATAAACACATTAATATAGAGGCACATCCATTGTATCCTAGAATACAGACATATTCCCATCATTCAACACTAAAGCCTAAACCTGGTAAACCCTGATAATATATTTGTTTAAATGTCTTTTATTTCATCCTTACGTATGTGCTGCATTCTGTAGCGCACATACTAAGATAGCCTTGCCTCAAAGGATAGATTATGTGCAGAAATCTACCCCTTCAGAGACAATAACTATCCTGAGCAGCACACACATACCATTGACCCATCCCAGAAGGCTGTCTGCGTTGACACTATGCAGGCACAAATGCAACAGCAGTGTGAGATAACACAACTACACCATGTTTTCAATATATGGGCCAGTTCTCTCCCTTTCACACAATACAGCATACCATTTACAGCTTCGGTGCTTTGTTGCATCAAACGTAAACCAATAAGTCAATAATATATACCTATGAAAAATAGTTAACCAAGAATGCTTTAGACATGGTAAAAAATAAAAACGGAAACATTATGATGTGAGCCAAAACTTCCACATCCCTGTGGATAGAAATGGCATGATTATACTTGGACAATGACTTTATTTCCACCCTTACCCTGAGTAGTTGATGATGCTTCTAGCAACCAAGCCTGTTGAAATCAGTGATGCCAATTTGTCTTCTTTTGCAGGCAAGTACTCCTGGAATTCTGGTCCTCCTCCTGTGGTCTTTCGCATTCCTGGCCAGTTTCTCTTTAGTCCCAAGCTTATCATTGCCATAATTTCTTGCATTCCGCTACAGTCCTTCGTGTTGCTGTGCATATAGTACATACTTCTTAGGTAAGGGTAATTTGGAGGTAAGAACTACAACTGTTTCTTGCTTTGTCACCTCAGTGATCAAATTCTGATTTTCCTCTTCTGTTTTAAGTCTAAGAAAATGTTATAATAGATTAACAAACAAGTAATCTCATTAACAATAAAAAGGATAGGACACATATTATATAAATGGCTATTTAACTATAGTGAAGTACTAAGAGAATAGAAGAGAAAGGAAAAGTTATTAAAAGGCAGCATGTATAGTGCATGTAGAAACTATAAATATGTGAAGCTACTAATATATCATTAAACACAATGTAAGCAACACATTGAAAATCTGTAAATCAAGACATAAACAGTGTTATAGGAACCCCAAAGCATGCTTAGTAACTTCTTCAATGGATGGATGGATAATGGCCACAAATGAGTCTATAAAACTTGTAATCGGTGACCAGAGGGTGTCTCTGTCTATAGCCAAAGACAGAGGATGGGCATATGCTTTAGCTAGTCAATTATTATAAAAATACCATAACACCATGCTTCAAATGTAATAGCTGTTGAGACTTTCCAGTTTTTGGTTATTCGTTCAAAAGCAACTACCAACAAAATAATAGTATTTGTAGGACATTGGGAGATGTCCCATTCATCTAATAAACTGCATACAAATATATTTTTATTTTGAAAAATGGTACATTGGTTTTAAAAATGGCATTAAGCTGGAACCACTCCTTCAACTAAAATGGATGAGTATAGGGCATGAGAAGAGAGTATGAAATAAATCAGGTAAAGACTCAAGAGGGACTACATATCCCAAGCTGCTTTGAGGCCCCAGGAGGCGGCCATTTTCACCTGTACCTGCACCCACTTGACACCAACGAGTGCTAAAAAGCGCGTGGGGGCACTTCGCTGCGCGGGACGCGCTAAAGACTCGAGAGGGACTACATATCCCAAGCTGCTTTGAGGCCCAGGAGGCGGCCATTTTCACCTGCACCCACTTGACACCAACGAGCGCTATAAAAGCGCTTGGGGGCACTTCACTACGCGGGACACGCTAAAGACTCGAGAGGGACTACATATCTCAAGCTGCTTTGAGGCCCCAGGAGGAGGCCATTTTCACCTGCACCCACTTGACACCAACAAGCGCTATAAAGCGCGTGGGGGCACTTCGCTGCGCGGGACGCACTAAAGACTCGAGAGGGACTACATATCCCAAGCTGCTTTGAGACCACAGGAGGCGGCCATTTTCACCTGTACCTGCACCCACTTGACACCAACGAGCGCTATAAAGCGCATGGGGGCACTTCGCTGCGCGGGACGCGCTAAAGACTTGAGAGGGACTACATATCTCAAGCTGCTTTGAGGCCACAGGAGGCGGCCATTTTCACCTGCACCTGCACCCACTTGACACCAATGAGCGCTATAAAAGTGCGTGGGGGCACTTCGCTGCGTGGGACGCGCTAAAGACTTGAGAGGGACTACATATGCCAAGCTGCTTTGAGGCCCCAGGAGGCGGCCATTTTCTACTGCACCCACTTGGCACCAACGAGCGCTATAAAAGCGTGTGGGGGC
Source organism: Pleurodeles waltl (assembly GCF_031143425.1). Classification (NCBI taxonomy): domain Eukaryota; kingdom Metazoa; phylum Chordata; class Amphibia; order Caudata; family Salamandridae; genus Pleurodeles; species Pleurodeles waltl. The sequence goes on from NC_090448.1 coordinate 206,876,928, forward strand.
ACTTCGCTGTGCGGGACGCACTAAAGACTCAAGAGGGACTACATATCCCAAGCTGCTTTGAGGCCACAGGAGGTGGCCATTTTCACCTGTACCTGCACCCACTTGACACCAACGAGCGCTATAAAAGCGCTTAGGGGCACTTCACTGCACGGGACGCGCTAAAGACTCGAGAGGGACTACATATCTCAAGCTGCTTTGAGGCCCCAGGAGGCGGCCATTTTCACCTGCACCCACTTGACACCAACGAGCGCTATAAAGCGCGTGAGGGCACTTCGCTGCGCGGGACGCGCTAAAGACTCAAGAGGGACTACATATCCTAAGCTGCTTTGAGGCCCCAGGAGGCGGCCATTTTCACCTGCACCCACTTGACACCAACGAGCGCTATAAAAGCGCGTGGGGGCACTTCGCTGCGTGGGACGCGCTAAAGACTTGAGAGGGACTACATATGCCACGCTGCTTTGAGGCCCCAGGAGGCAGCCATTTTCACCTGCACCCACTTGACATCAACGAGCGCTATAAAAGCGCGTGGGGACACTTCGCTGCGCGGGACGCACTAAAGACTCGAGAGGGACTACATATCCCAAGCTGCTTTGAGGCCACAGGAGGCGGCCATTTTCACCTGTACCTGCACCCACTTGACACCACCGAGCGCTATAAAGCGCGCGGGGGCACTTCGCTTGGCGGGCCCGTCCACGCCCATCGGAGCCCGGAAGAGACTGGGCTGGGCCACCCCCCTAACATTAGACCATTCAAGTAGGTATCATTGATCTTAGCTCTATGCGCAATTGCCAATACTGTGCCATCCCGTAGGTTGCATCATCATACTGATACTCTGTAGAACATTTTATCACCGATAACCATCCCAGATGGGTAAAAGGAAAGCAATAGAGGCCGGGGCAGGGGCTGTGCTAAAAGCTAAGCTAAAAAGACACAAGCATGCACTAAGCAACTGCGTTATGGACAGAATTGACTCTCTTTTGGGTGAATACAAGGGAATTCTAACTACTCCTCAGGGAAATAATTCTAACGGCACTGTGGGGGAGCACTCCCCAACCAATAGGAGGGCTGGCCCAAAGAAATTTGCTGAGATTTGTGTGAAACGTGGGCAACAAGATACAGCCACTACAGTGCAGGGAGAGGGCAGGAATGTTATCACCCACACTGCTCCATCTCTAGTGCAGGAGCTACCACTGGGCTCTAATGCTTTCATCCAGTGCAGCAACCGCTTCAATCCGTTAATTACCGCCCCGGAATCACATGATGACATCGACCCAGGTATCAGGGTGGATGGGCTAGCAGCGGCAAGCACACACTCAACTCACATAAACCCACAGCACATTCAATGCATGCAAGATTTAAAAAAAGGAAGTACTAGAACTTAATCTCATGGTTAACTCCTTAATTGCAATAGTAAAACAGTTAACTCTTGCAGATGGCACGGCCACCATGAACCTTACCCAAAACCCAACCCTACCAGGCACCATGACGAACCTGCCCATTCTTTCAGCACCCAGCTGTGATGGCCTCCTCCCAGTCGGTGCTGAGACCAAGAACTCACTCCAGCCTCCTTTGCACAACAGTTTAGGTGCAGGAAAAACACTAGACAACCATCACAAAATCCCCAAACTCATAAGCAATATTGCTCCAAGATACTCTGCACAGCCTGCCATTGATTGGTCTCAATCAGGTAGTGTAGTTCGAATGGTCAACGTTCCCAAGTTAAACGCATCAACACATAAGGAAGGGGCAGACTCCATTAAAAACAAAGCGATCCATTGGATTTGCCATGTAAGAGGCTGTCGCTCTGTAATACGCAAGGACATAATCAATGTAGCAAGATGGCCAGACCCGGGAACACACTTTCACATTTTAAAACTGACACTCAAGGACGGGACCATGGTGGACAATTTGGTTGCCCTAGATGCAAGAACAAGCCCACCAGCACATTCGTGCATCCAATTCAAATACCCTAGGCCACCTACGCACTATGGGGACTGCCCGAGCTACTGCCCAGCAAAAAGAAATTCTACCCTTGGCGAGAACGATTGACTTAAAGCTTCATCTAAAATCTATGCTGATAAACCAAGCAACCAACTAATATCAATCACCCCCAGGCCTGCTGCAATCCCTAACACTGCCAGTGCAAGTATTCTCTCTCCCATTCATGACATATTCCCTAAGACCTTTGACAGTTTACTGTGCAAATATGACAATACTGCAGCTTTCATCTTGCAGGAATATTGCCCACCAAATCAAGAACCGATAGCTAAGCCTGCAAACACTTCCCTCACCAGGGCCAGATCAGCTCCACTAGAGGAACATCACCACTCACCCCAGGTCTTACTGACCAACATTGGTATTGATCTACTTCTTCCCACTCAACCATACCTGCCAAATCAATCTCTGGCAGCTAATCATGTAAAAACCAGGCAACTAGACAGGATAGTTCAACCACTCACTGGAGTACGACTTGTCTCTTGGAACGTGGCAGGTTTGAAATCTATTCTCCCTCTTCCATCCTTCACCTCTTTTATTGATGAACATGACATTTGTCTTCTTCAAGAGACATGGTCAACCATTCCACTTTTTCGAACTGGCTATTCAAACTTCCACATCCTTGCCGTGCCCAGTACTAGAGGCAGGCCCTCAGGGGGCCTGACTATTTGGATCAGAACATCACTTAACTGTCATGTATTACAGCTACCCACCGATTCTCCCGACCTGTTAGGTCTTCGTCTATCATTCGGGCCTGACACTGTTGTGAATATTTTCAATATCTACACCCGAGGGGTAGGGGGGGGTCAAGTCTCCAAAACCCTTTGTGTCCTGGCAGCCCTTTTGCAAAACTGTCCCTGCCATCATAAAACCATTGTGGCAGGTGACCTCAATGTCATGTTCAAACCTCTAGACTGGGATGATCTCAGGTCCACAGACGAGGAGGATCGAGCTTGGTCTATCCCCGCCCTGTCCATTCCACCCATCAAAAGATGGACGCAGGTCGCAGTCCAAGTTAAGTCACTGACCATGGAATTCGGGCTCAGGGCGTTAAATGGCAGAACCAAATCAGACGCCAAAGGCCATCACACATTCAACAAAACCAACCACACCAGCAGAATCGACTACTGTCTATTCGACATAAGATTATGGCCCCTAGTCATCGATAGGACGATTGTTGAAAGAACTGAAAGTGATCATAATCCTCTCTCTGTTCACACGTTAGCTTTGGGCAACCTCTTGCCCACGATTAACTCCTCAGTAGCAGTACCAGAGGGTATTAGCCTGGTTACCGACAAACAACACCTAAAATGGGACAGGGTTGAGGCTCGGCCCGCACTGATCAACGCAGCAAATAACACCCTAAAGACTACATTAATGAACCTAGAGGTGGGTCCCGCAATCCCCTATAAGGAAATAAGCTTAATCCACACCTCATGCTTCAGGGAGGCTGTACTCCCATGACGATGATAGCCCCACTCCTGTTTGCATGAACCACTGCCTAAAACACTTCTTTAGCACCCACAACTAAAGTACCCCAGCTGTTCTCTCAAAGTGACATAACTTATTCCCTAGGCACCATAAAATGCGGCAGGGTCCCTGGCTCGGATGGCGTCCCAGCAGACCTGTTCTCAACCGACATAGCATCCTGGTCAAGATACCTCACCATCATAGCGAACGCAATAGCATCTGGGGCGCCTATCCCTGAGTCCTGGAAAGGGGCTATTGTTATCCAAATTTTTAAAAAGTGCGACAGATCACTCCCCTGCAACTATAGACCAATTAGTCTAATTGACTGTGTGCAAAAAGTCTTCTGCCACTGCCTCTTGGGAAAGATCGAAGACTGGTTGACTGTACATGATATCCTTAGTCCCCTCCAAGCCGGTGTCCGGAAGAAAATATCTACCACTGATCAAGCCCTCAGGTTCCTATTTTTATACTGGAAAACAGAGCCTTTATGTTGCTTTTGTGGATCTAAAGTCTGCTTTTGACCTAGTACCTTGCAACAAACTATGGGACACTCTCTCCCGAATGGGAATCCCGGAGCATATCCTAGCAATATTGATACGGCTCCACGAGGACAACTACGCACGAGTTAGGTGGGACAACAAGGGGCAACTAACTGATAGAATCCATGTATCAAGGGGTGTGCGGCAAGGGTGTGTCCTCGCCCCGACCCTCTTCTCTCTGTATATCAATGAAATCGTTCCCTTCCCTGCTTAGAGTGGAGGCTGACGCACCATCACTTGGCACACCAAAAATCCCTGTCTTGCTCTTTGCAGATGATACCCTCCTGATATCCAAGACCCCTAGTGGACTAAGGAAACTCCTCACGTGCTTTGAGAAATTTTGCTCAACGCGGGGACTTGAAATCAATGCCTCTAAAACAAAACTAATGACACTTAATCCCCATAGATCCTTTAGAGGGAAGTTTACACTAGAGGGCACCACACTTGAGAAGGTGGGCATTTTCAGCCACCTGGGTATAACATTGACTGACAATGGGAGTTATTCTAACTTTGGAGGAGTGTTAATCCGTCCCAAAAGTGACGGTAAAGTGACGGATATAGCACCAGCCGTATTACGAGTTCCATAGGATATAATGGACTCGTAATACGGCTGGTGGTAAATCCGTCACTTTTCCGTCACTTTTGGGACGGATTAACACCTCCTCCAAAGTTAGAATAACCCCCAATATGTCTTGGAAATCACACATAGGAAAGCAAGCCTTAAAACTAAAGCAAACAACAGGGGTACTGTCAAAAAACTTCCACCTCTCATACACAAAACCAAGCAATACAGGTATACGAAGCCCAGGCTGTGACTTCAGCACTTTACAGGGCTGAATTTTGGGGCTATGCTAAAATCCAAGACATAACCATCGCTGAGAACAACCTCCTGAGAAACCTTGTGTCCCTTCCGCCAAGCACTCCACTGTTCCCCCTTTTTAAGGATCTTGGCATAAAACGCATCGGTCATAAAGCCCGCCTACGCCCTCTGCTGTATTGGCGCCGTCTCTGGACTACCCCAGAGCTTGAAACCTTTACTGAAGCCCTGCAGGTTATTTTAAAAGCTGATCATCTTCACAGAATCCCCTGGCTACGATACATCAAGGGGTCACTTTACCCACTTGGGCTCAGTGAACTCTGGAATTCACCAACCACCTCCGTCTTTCCCTCGAAAATTGAACTAAAGAAACTATATTGGCAAATGGCAGATCATGAAGATATAGGGGCTGCACTTTACACCACATTATCTTGTGATTTTGTTAACCTAAAAGAGACATGCAAGTATGAGGCTTTCTGGGACATCATTACGGTCCCAATGGAAAGGAACCTGTACTTTCAGCTCCGCACTGGAACGCTACCATTAAGACTTTTCACCAGCTGCTGGTCACACAAAGAATCAACCGCCTGTCCATCCTGCAAAGCCCCTGTTGAGAATCTCCCTCATGTCCTTTTTGCCTGCCCCGCGTACACCGCCTCATGTAGGAAATGGCTGGCCCCGGCATGCAGACTGCTGGGAGTCCGCAGCTCTGAAATAGCCCTGCGAATCCTCAGATCAGACACTAGGCCAGCGCTAGTGATCGCCGTTGCCAAGTTCCCCGGTGCTAGCTGGTTTGTCAGAGGGAAATTTTTATCTGTTTAATTATCTGTTTAATGATTCCAACAAGACTGTCCCATCGCACTGTGTGTGTATTTTATCTTTATTCCATGTTTTTATCATTATATGTATCGTTATATTTATTACCTTGTGTATTTATTTGTATTTATTGCTGCTATGCGCTTTTATGGCTCTTGTCGCCGAAATAAGGTTTCTTTTACTTGACTTGAAATCAGGTAAGAGAGCTCTGGAGCACCAACAGTCAGGTGAAATGGTGAAATTGGTTAGATACAAGGCTGTCAAGACAAGTCTATTGTGGATAAAAAAAACATTTGGATACTATTTGCATCTCTAGATTAATTACTAATTTTTTTCAAAGTGAATTGCTGAAAGGTATTGACCATGAGACATTAAAATCTTTTTTCCCACTTGAGATTGATGTTAATCTTGGTACGCAAAACAGGGATTGTAGTGAGAGCTCTCTGAATAATTGAAGTTGAGGATGAGGCTGAGATGAGCAAGATGTGAATGGAATCCTTCAGGACTGCTGGTGGAGGGATAGTAAAATATGTGAAATGTTAGTTGCATATATTTTGGAGCATTATAATTTGATAGAATGATAGATTGAAGTGAGATTCGGCTTGTTGAAAGGGAAGAGCATTATCTTCCTCAACACGTTCTTTACCCATAAAAGTCCTTTGTGTTTCCAGGATTTTCAAAAGCAGTTTTGCCTTTAATTTTAATTCAATTTTAATTTATGTTTATACCACATGGAGAATTCTAAGATTTTTTTCTTTCATTGAAATTAGTATTTATGATAGGACAAAGTATTCCAAAAGAGGATTGAAGGATAGGATGGGAAATAAAGGAAGTATTTTGAATAAAAGTTAAAAATGTGTCCCATGAAAATGTGGTAATATAGGAAAGTTTCAGTCTCACCCACAAAGGAGGACAGTGTGCAATGTCTTTTGTACACAAAAATCTGGATTCATTTAGGAAGAAAGCAGTATGATAAAATAAAGAAGAATAGGGAAATTGACTCTCCCCTAATTCTTTAACTTTTTGAATTCTAAAGAGAGAGACATATGGAAAAAGTTGGTCAAGGTAGTGTACATAGATTTAAAACATTGACTTAGAATCTGTACAGGTACGTTAGTTAAGAAAGATTAGTAGGTACTAGCATTATTCTTATTGGATTTAACCTACTTTACTATGAAAAGAATAAAGGATGCCATCAAGATGTGAGAGATGAGATTTTTGTGATTACTAAGTTTAAATTGTGGGATATAGTATCTTTAATGGTGTTTGTAAACCATAATCCTAGACATTTAATTTTCTGAGGAGTCCAGGGAGAATTGGTACATGCAAAATCTTGTTTAAATGAAAAGTTTGTAATAAGGATAATGTCACATTTTTCAGAGTTGAGTTTACATTTGGAAACCCTAGTGAAGTTTCTCACTTCATTTAAGAACTCCAGTATGGAGGCAGTTTGACTAAGTACATACATCAAAGTGCTGCCTTCTTAAACAGACAATTTTACCTGTCTCTCACCATATTGAAAACCTCTGATATAAGTTTTGTCCAGTGGGCGTGGCCAAGATGGCAGCTGTAACAGACGCTTTGTGAAGAGCTTCTTGCCCAGCCTGACTAATATCCTTAAATAAGCATGCCCATCGAACCCTGACACACCTGCGACCAACTGCTCGACCTTCATCTGAGAAGGGTTGACCCTGCCGGGGGGAGTGGCATACCTGGGGCATTGCCGTACTGAAAGAGCGGCGGAGTTGCTGTACTGGTCGGCAAGGTGGGTCTACCACTTGGCTTGACAAGCAGCGACCAGGTGCCTGAATTGGTGTGGTCTGTGGGCTGACTGGGGAGAGGGGATGCCCGGCCCTCCACTGCTGCATTGTGTGAAAGCACCTTGGTCCCCGATGTGGGCTCCCATGTTGTGAGGGCCTGTGCCCAATTCGGGACTGAAGAGAAGGAGTGAGGTGCACGCAACCTTCCTTGGTTGCACAGCTGTGATGGCGCGTGCTGGCCTACGCCCGCACAAGGACCATGGGAACCTGGCTGGTTCATCTCACCCTGTGTGTTCTGGTAACAGTGCTGTGGTGACCCTGAGCTGTCCTGAGCTGCGGGGCTGCGTTGTGTGGCCAAATATTGAAGGAACTCAGAGCAAAGCTGAATTGTAACGCTGTGAGCTGCGGTGTGGCTGGTGAACGGTGCCGTGACTGGAGCTCTGAGATGTCTCTCAGAGAACTTTACTGTCCTTGATGAGGTAGTGTGTCTTGGCGGCCACTGCAGCAAGGGGATCGCAACATCGTCTGGCGGCCTTGATGTAAAACTGAGTCTGAATGCTCCCTGTTTACCTGGAGGCAATGCAGATACCATCTATGAACTGTGCCGTGCCTACAATCAAACATATTGAGAAGGCCATCACTACATCCACTCACAAGGCTTGAACACAGCGATGCCTTTGCTGCTGAGCAGGTGAGAGTCACCCCTGCTTATATGTACAGCTTCCTGGAAGGGTAGGGGGCCCCAATGACTGACACTAACTTTCTAGAGGAGCTGGGGTGCCCCCACATTAATTTCTAAAAGTCAAAGACCCCCGTTCTCCGCTGGGTAGATTGACACAGCACCTGGCTCACTGTTGCTTCTCCCTGCCCCCTCGGACCAGTGGTGTTGCTTGGGGGCCACACTTGTGTAGTCATTATGCTGTGTTCAATGTGGAACATACCCTGTTGGGGACTCTGCTAAGGTCTTGCTCTCCCTGATTCTAAGTGCCCTCCACCAGTATTAAAGGGATCTATTACCCTGCGTGCCTCCTGCATTTGCATGGAATATCACCTCCAAGCAAGATGGTGAAACATAAAACCACGTCCTCCCTTTCCGAACAGAAGGAGGCAAGACCTCAACCAGCATTCACAGACTGCACCATAAATGCCCTTCAGCAACTGGATGCTACCCTCCACATGCACTTCACGCAGTTTGAAAGGGTTTTGCAGGCTATATTAGACACCAAGACATCACTAGAAGGAAGAATTGACACAATGTCACAAGATATAAATCTCCTGCATGCTGGTCATCATAAATTGACCAACAGGGTAGCAGAAACTGAGTCATCCCTAGTAGCCCTGACCTACCATCCAGGAACTACAAGCACAGATGAACCAAATTAACACAGAAGTGGCATCTTTGCATCGCAGGGCACAGGATGCAGAGGGGCATTCAAGGCACAATAATATCCATTTCATGGGGTTCCCTGAATGAGCAAAAGACCCAAGCGCAGACCTTTTTCTTGAAAAATGTTTGATGGACACAGTGCTTCTTGATACAGTGCCTCTGGGCCCCCACAAACGCTTATTGCCCTCCTCCTTAACCATCGGGACCACAACTTGATTCTCCAGCGTTTTTGAGGCCAATGGCCTTTGGATGCCTCCATCACTTCCTTTCCTGACTTCACAGCAGAGGTTCAGTGGCTACAGAGCTTCTACACCAAAGTTAAACATCATCTCTGCTACCAAAAACATTAAATATGCTCTACTGTGCCCTGCAAAACTTTGATTGGTGAATGGCGAGAAGACGTATGTCTTTATCTCACTGGAGGAAGTCTGGGCATGACTCCATGCCAAGAGTATGGCCCAACCCTAGCCGGAAGACTCTGTGACAGGAGAGTGTCAGACTCCGCACTCTCACCACCGGCGATGCAATCTATCCAAAGCCAACCCACCAGCTCTCAGGCGGTAGAGGGATGGCCTAGGGCTTTACAGGAGACTTCCAAATGCATCACTAAGGGCCACATGTATGAATATTTGGAATTGCGATTTCCTAATTGTGATTCCATATGAATCGCAATTAGGGAATCGCAATTCCAAATGTTTGAAACTCCATTGAGTTTCTTTTGCGATTCCCAGTGGGTCGCAAATAGATCTGCCTCATTAATATTAATGAGGTAGGTTGCATACTGAATCGCAATAATACTGAATCGCAAAACCCAAATTGCAATTCAGTAACGAGTTACTGAATTGCAGTTTGGGCTTTGTACATCCCAAAAAGCATTTTTGTAGTCTCAAACGCTTTGTACATGTGGCCCATACTCTTTTTCAGTGTTCCGAGAAGAATACATATTGGTCTCCTGCTCTGATGTGGAGAGCTCCCATACCTCCTCTACAGACACCACCAAAGGTTCAGTGGTCACCCCACATTCAGCAGATGATCTCTGAGGTAAGTCCCTTTGACTAATCGCTCCTAGCTTGTAGACCACACAGCCCCGGCCACAGATGGTGTGGCATGCCTCACTGCTCAATGCACAAGGTGCTACTGGCTCTGGCCTCAATTACATTTTTAGGAGCTGTTACTGAGCCACAGTGAGCTGGACACTTGCACTAGGTTGATGCTAACCAGTGCTCTAGAAACTGAATCTAGACATCCATGCATGACTAGCTTCTGTAGATATGTCTCTGGCAGGCTAAACCACACTACACAAAATTAAATGATCTCTTCTGTTTGTGCTAAAAATCAAAGCAATCGATGTTGACACAACCCAGATTTTCCACACATCGGAAGATATACAGACCTGGCTCTATGCTAAGGACTTGGTTTGATCGCTGCCTGAGGACTCGAAGTTGAAAACTGGCTGCTACCCAAATCAAGATGATGCAAATCCAGCCCCCTCAAAGTGAAACCAATTGAAAATTAAGTGGTGGTGGTGTAGATCCAAACGGTGTTGGGCCCCTTCCTTTACAGCGTCAACTCCTCTGCTCTTTTTCCCCTTGAGCACCTATCGCAGTCAGTAGCGGACTCAAGTGTCTCACTCTTATCGGCTGCTAGAGCCCATTGAGGCCTGAAAGTCACCCACAATTGGCCGGTGGCTTGCGAGGTGGAGCCTCCTAACTACAGGATGGATGCCTTGGAGAGGTTGGTTCTTTCTTGGATTGATTACCCCTTTGAAGGTAAGCCAAATAAACGGGGGTGCTGGATATCACATCATTCGATCAAGGCTCCATTGAACATTCTGTGTGGACTCACTTAGCCTGTCCCTGACTGAGTATTCCGCATGGACATGTTTTTGTTGCAGGCATCTGTTATGTGCCAGTTACCCTGTTGAATGAGTTGTGGCATGGAGCCGGAAGGCACCCAGCCCTGGAGTAGGGAAATTGTCCACAAAATAGTTTGATCGTTCTTTATTGCCTGGCTGGTTGGACAAGTGGCCAAAATGATGGGAATTGTTCTAAAACCAATACACTTAAAAAATATTGCTGGCGCACCTATATTGTAAAAGGTGGCTGATGACTAACTTGTAGCCGTACCCAAACCCTATTTCAAATAAAATATCCTTATTAGACCACAATGTGTTCTTACTTTTTCATTCCTTTTTATTTTTTATATAAGTATTTCAAGAAATAAACAATGCAATCTCTGCAGTATATACTACCTATTCCTTTCACATATGATGAAACTTTGTTATCTATTACATTAAAAACATTCATATCAGCACTTAAAACTTCCTCCCTCATATGCACTCTAAAAAACTATCACTTTAAACTTTATCTGTTGACAAGGCGTTTCAGTGATTTTTCAGTTGATTCACTCCACCTTCTTCAGGACAAGTTCATTAGTATACAGATTCTTTCTTTCACAAGAATTAGGCCCTCATCATGACATTGGCGGTAAGCGATAAAGTGGCGGAACTATAGCCAACAGGCCGGCGGTAATTACTGCTAAATTATGACCATAGCGGTGATCCCTCCCATAGACAGCCAGTGTACCACAACATCCACCAGGGCGTTAACACCACGCACACCGGCAGTCGCCATCAACACCCAGGCAGAGGACAAAGTACTGCCCACCATATCATGACGCAGCACACCACCACGATTTTCAGGGTGGAACCAACGCCATCAAAAGCCTGGTGGAAGCAGAACACAGAAGACCAAAGGCTCTACAGAGACACAGAGAAGACCAACGCTGCCATGGAACTGGAACAGCAAGTCTTTCTGATGCTCTTCTACACTATGCTCCACTTGGAACACTAAAGTAGACGAAGACAATGACAGTGAGTACAGCCGCCTAGCACACAAGAGACGGAGGGAGGAAAAGGAGAGTGACACATACACGCACAACACACACCATTCACATACACACCATACACACAACGAGCTGCAGACGAAAAACAATGGCACACGACACACAGCAGAATAATGCATAGACAACAAGAAGGCAGTAATGAGAATGTGTTGAATGTGAAGAGCCACCAAATGAACCCATTGTATAAAAAAGAGATATGTACAAATGTCCACAAAGGGTCATTGCCCAGTACAAAGTACACAGGGCCCACATGGCCACAAGGCACAATCCAAGGCCCAACTTGTCTCCTGACACCTCAGCCGAAGTCGGGAACTTGCCCACTGCTTCTGGAGAGGGCTCCATGCCCATTTCTCTGTGCTGGGGAGTGCAAGGTCACAGTCTCTCAGGTGGGTGACTTGTCCACTGCTTCTGGAGGGGGCTCCAGGACCATTTCTCTGTGCGGAGGAGTGCAAGGTCCCAGTCTCTCAGGTGGGTGACTTGCCCACTGCTTCGGGGGGGGGGTGCTCCATGCCCATTTCTCAGTGCTGGGGAGTGCAAGGTCACAGTTTCTCAGGTGGGTGACTTGCCCTCTGCTTCTGGGGGCTTCCATGCCCATTTCTCTGTGCTGGGGAGTGCAAGGTCACAGTCTCTCAGGTGGGTGACTTTCCCACTGCTTCTGGAGGGTGCTCCTTGTACAGTAGTCCCGGGAGGGGGGCCTACATGCCCTCTGCTGGAGGTGAGGGCTGCACTGTCTCATCTGGAGGTGAGGGCTTCATTGTGTCAACAGGTGAAGGTGCCTCCTGGGCAGCCTCTGCTGGAGGTGTGAGCCGCACTTTCTCAGTTGGTGAAGGTGCAGCCTCTGCAGGAGGAGTGGGTTGCACTGCCTCAGCTGGAGGTGAGGGCTTCATGACCACTGGTGGTGTCATCCTGCCAGCCTCTGCTGGAGTCGAGGGCTTCTTCCCCTTCATGGCAGGAGGTGCGGCGTCCTTACCCTTCATGGCAGGCGTCGAGTGCTTCTTCCCCTTCATGGCAGGAGGTGCGGCCTACTCCCCCTTCATGGCAGGAGTTGACGGCTTCTTCCCCTTCATGGCAGTGGCTGTGGGATCCTTACCGTTCCTGGCTGGTGGAGTGGGATCCATCACTGGCTTGCCTCCACGACTAGGAGGTGCCTCCAGTGTCCACGTGGACTGTTTGGCTGAGGTTGTGGGCTGGGCTATTGGGACCCTGCTCTTACGGCCAGGACGGAGGGGAGGAGAAGGGAGGAGGTCAAGTTGGGCAAGGAAAAGCTTTTTAGGAACGATGGGGCAGGAAGAGTTAGCAGGAATGGGAGTGGAGGTTGAGGGAGTGGTTGTTAGAGGAGTACGTTTGCTGGACTTGGGTGCAGGTGCATGTGAAGTGTGCTGATGTGAGGTGGATGCCTGTTGGGTGTCTGTGTGCTTGCATTTGTGACTTTTGGGGGGACAGACAGGGTTGGAGAGGACACAGGGGATGCTTGCATGGATGTTGTGGAGGTGTCTGCTTGTGAGGTGTGTGTGCTGCTTGGTGTGGTCATGCTGGTGGTGGATGTTGAAGCAGTGCATGTAGGTGTGAGAGTGGACGAGACTGTGAGGGAGGTGGAGGAGGAGGGGGAGACAGTGGAGGCAGTGGATATGGTTGTGTCTGCAATTGTCTGGTGTTTGCGTGAGTGTTTGTGGGCTGAAGTGTGGTGCCTGTGTTTGGCTGTGCCACTCTTGTGTGTTGTCTTGTGTGCATGCTCATCTGTATGTGTGCATGGGATGTGTTGGGGTTGAGGAGACTGGGACTGGGAAGTGGTAGTTGGAGGGGAGACGGTAGGGACAGGGACAATGGCTTCCATCAGAGAGGAGGATAGAGCCTGAATCGATCTCTGTTGGGCCACTAATCCACTGTGGATGCCCTCCAGGAATGCATTGCTTTGCTGCATCTGGGATGGCAGCCCCTGGATGGCATTCATAATGGTTGAGTGCCCTACAGAGATGGATCTCAGGAGGTCAATAGCTCACTCGGGGCAGCAGGGCTCTCTGGGGCAGGGCCTGAGATGCCTGGGGTGGAGGAGATTCCCACCCTCCTGGGTGAGCGGGCACAGGCAACTCGCTGAGGGGCTACTGGGAGGGCGGTGCTGGTATGGGAGTGGTGGATGACCTGCAGCTGGGGTGGTCACAGAGGTGTCCACAACCACCAGGGAGCCATCTTGGAGGTATCTAAGTCAGTGTTGTCAACTCCTGTCTCCGCCCAGGTGCTCCCCTAGCCCTTCGTCCCACTGGTTCCCTTGGCGTCAGTGGACTCTGCCTCCTGGGACCTGTGGGATGCAGCTCTCTCTGTCGCGGGGGTCCCTGCTCCTCCGCCAGATGATGCTAATGCACACATGGATAGGATGACAGAAGATAAAAGGGGGGAGATAGAGAGAGGAAACACTGGGTCAATTACTGCACCAACACCACAGTTGGCATACACAGCACTGTCACACACAGGGACCAGAAATGAGCACTATGCATTGCACTGCCATTGATTTGGGTAGATGCCACAGCAAGATGAGGGCCAAACACCGCCAAATGCACACCTCCTGGGACCCACTAAGCCCTGTCTGACATGGAATGCAACCTAGCTAGGCTACCTTGTTTTCCCTTTCAACCATTGCCCTGGAGCTGGATCACACTGCAATGTCTGGCCTGGCATTAAGGGCACCCATTAACTGACACCTACCATTCCATGCCCCCCTACAATTTATTGTTGTAGTGGCCACTGTACTCACCCCCTTGTGGCTGCTGTGATGCCCTTAAGCGCCCATCTAGCTCTGGGCAGGCCACTGCCAGTATGCTGGCCATTGGGGGGGGGTCAGGTCTGATGGACAACCCTACTTCATTGAGAGACCATCCCCAGCTGGGAGTCCGTGGTCTTCCGTGCCCAGCATCTCAGGTCCTCCAACTGTTTCCAACAGTGAGTGCTCCGCCTACCATAGACACCAGGGTCCGCAAGTCCTTGGCGATGGCACACCATAATCCCTTCTTTTGATGGCCACTGACCTGCAGAGGTGATGCAGACGGGAGGACACCATTACACGTACAATCTAGCCTGTCACACATATGGCCCACAAATCCCTTTTCCATCACCATTGGCACACACATCGCCCAGCGTACACCAGGTACACCACCACATGACATCCCCCCGATGACACGATGCTTGCATACACATCTCCATGCATCCTTCCCACATGCATGGTGTCCAAGATGTACTCACCTGTTGGTCTGGAGGCCCATACAGCAGTCCGTACTGGGGTGGGACTCCATCCACCAATCGCTCCAACTCCCAAGTGAAGTCAGGGTCCCTTTCCCAGGTCAAACAGGCCATGGTAGGTTCCAGACACAGGTCACAGCAGCACACGCAGGGTAGGTGTTCTCCTGTTGACGGTCATGAAACAAGTGAGGAATCAGATAAAAAATGGCAGTCACATCCACGGGGTGTACACCGTCATGGCCGGCGCAGATCCTCATTGGCCACTGTTCTCCATTGAGCCCCATATTATCCAATGAGGAATTGCACGGTGGTGCAAGACCGCCTTCCGCCACGATGCCCAACGTCTGCGGAGTTACCTCACTTCCACCTGTCCCTACATACAGTACAGGCGGTCTCCATGTCATGGTAATAGACAACGATCAGATTAACCTTTACTGCGTCACTGCCTAGATTTGCACATACCTTGCCATTTGCACTCTCCCATCACATGAATGCAACATGTACACTGAGGTTGTGGTTCCATTGTTCAAATTGTGACAGCCTATTCACTCTTGTGTCCCTTAGATACCTGCCACTGTGGATGAATGGGAGGAGAAGACGAGCCCCCGTGTGGACTCGGCTACACTAGAGGACAGGCACATTGTACTGACTTATAGACTGGACAGGGCCACAATCACAGAGCTGTGTGCCCACTGATATCAGCTATCCGACATCCCACTGGGATCCCCTCTCTTGTGCAAGTGCTATCAGTGCTCCATTTCCTGGCAACTGGTTCTTTCCAAGTGACAGTGGTCTTGGCAGCTGCAATGTCACAGCCAATGTTTTCTATCGTGCTGGCAAGGGTCTGATTTGCCCTGGTGAAACACATGTGCTGCTATATAGTTTTCCCCCAAGTGGAAGATTTGGCCACTGTGAAGGCAGGATTCTAAGAATCGTAAGAGTTTCCACTCACTGAATGTGCAAATGGTGTGCCTGGCAGACCAGTACATCTGCCACTTCACTGCCAAGAATCCTGGGTCTGTGCATGACGCCTTTATCCTGAGGAATAGCAGCATCCCAAATGTGATGGCCCAACTACAGAGGCACAGGGTGTGGCTAATAGGTGAGCCAGAGCCCCCACTTACTGAATGTCATGGGATGCCTTTAGGTGTTCTCCCCATTGGATTGTGTAAGGATAAATGTTGTACCTCAATACTTGCAAGCGACCCAAACCTATTGTGGCTCCTGACCCATGTGAGGAATGCCAGGACAGGGGCTGAGGAACATTATAATGAGGCACATGGGTGAACCAGAAGAATAATCAAGCAGACCTTCGGCCTCCTGAAGGCCAGGTTCAGGTGCCTCCATCAGACAGGTGGATCCCTGTGCTAGTCACCCGGAAAGGTCTGCCAGATAGTAGTGGCATGCTGCATGTTGCACAACCTGGCCCTAAGACAACATGTGCCTTTTCTGCAGGAGGAGGAAACTGGAGATGTCCCTGTTGCAGCAATGGACCCTAAGGACAGTGAGGATGAGGAGGCAGAGAATGAGGATGAGGACAACAGAGCATCAGTTATACGACAATACTTCCAATGACACACAGGTGAGACAGTGGAACTGACCATTACTCTGACTATTGATTTATCTGTGTGGCTGTAGCATGATGGCATTCAGTTCCTTTGCATCTCGACTTACTGTCACCTATGGCTTCTCATTTTCCAGATGTTGGTGATATGACAACAATGTCCTGATGTGATCACTATAGACATTATGTGTATGCTATCACAATGTTCAGGTCTTTTGCACTCGATGTGACTGTTCCCACAAATGCACATTTTCAAATTGTGTTCAAGGGTGTTTATTGTAGTGCTACAAAATTGAGGGTAAAGTGCAATGGATTGGGGTGATGATGGATAAAAGTCCAGGGTATTGTTCCAGTCTGTTTGTAGCACAGATCCAGTGTCCAAGGGACCATAGAATGGGGAGCAAAGGCAGTTCAAAGTGGACAAGCTGACAGGGTGGGACACAAGGGGTACAAACAGGAGAGTCTCATTTCCTGGCAGTGGTCTTGGTCTTGGCAAGTGTCTCTGGCTTCTGTCTGGTTCACAGGGAACATTTGCGGGGTGGTTCACCTTCTGCAGGGGAGGGGTGCTGGTGGCCTGTGGGTCCTGTGGCGGGTCCTCCTGTCCACTAGCTGCAGCGGATGTTATGGGCTGGTTAATAGACTGGCTAGTGGTAGAGGCCCTCTGCTGTGCAGTCCGTTCCCGCATGAAGTCTGCCAGCACCTCTGCTATGGAGATCATGGTGGTGTTGAGGGCACTGATCTCCTGATGGTGTTCCTCCTGCAGCCGCTTATTCTCCTGCATGTTGTTCAGGATCTGGCCCATCATGTCCTGGGATTGTTGGTAGGCACCCAGCACATTAGTGAGTGCCTCCTGCAGAGTCCGTTCCCTGGGCCTGTCCTCCCCTTGGCCCACAGCGTTCCTCCCAGTGTCCCCGTTGCCCTGTGCCTCTATCCCCTAAATGGTGGGCCCACTGCCAATTACCCCAGGTCCCTGATTGTCTTGGGTATGAGGTGTGGACTGGGGTCCCTGTACAGGTGGGCACACTGCTGATGGACGTGTCAAGAGAACAGAGGTGTGGGGACACTGGGTGGGTGCTGTGGTGTTGGTAACTGATGGGGGAGGCTCTGTGGTGGACTGTGTGTGGGCTGGTGTGACTGACTCACCTGTGGTCCCTGATGGGCTAGGTTGTCGATCCAAATCCTGAAGTCCAGAGTTACTTTCATCACTGGGCGCATCTTCTGTTGGGGGACTGGATAGTCGTGGCACCTCCTCTCTGCTGAGATTGGCTGAGCCACCTGTGGGGATGTAAGTGATGTATTATGCTTCATGCCTGTGACATATTGTACATCCCTATCTTTCCCTCTGTCATTGCTGTTGCCCTGCCACCTTTGTTTGTATATGGTGGTGTACTGTGTGCTTTTTAGTTCTCCACGCTGTGCATGCTTTGGTGATGGGTGTCCATGCGGGGCTGGGAGGGCTGTCCATGCATTGGTATGGCATGCAGGGCTTGGCATTGGTGTTAGTCATATGTGTAGGTTCAGTGTGCGGGATGGAGTGGAGTGATGGGAGTGAGGGTGAGGTTGTGAGATGCCATGCATGTATGGGGGGGTGATAAGTGGTAAATGTTGACTTACCAGTGTCGAGTCCTCCGGGTACTCCAGTGAGTCCCACAGGATGCAGTAATGCCAAGACTTGCTCCTTTTATGCTGTGAGCTGTGGGGGAGGAGGTGGGGTCCACCACCAGTCCTCTGTATGGCGAACTGGTGCCTTGCTGCTACGGAACGTACCGTCCCCCGTAGGTCGTTCCACCTCTCCCTGATGTCGTCCCTTGTTCTTGGATGCTCTCCCATGGCGTTCACCATGTCCACGATTCTCCGCCATAGCTCCATCTTCCTTGCAATGGATAACTGCTGGACCTGTGCTCCAAACAGCTTGGCTCTACCCTGACTATTTCCTCCACCCTTACCCGCAACTTCTCATTAGTGAAACGGTGGTACCTTTGTGGGGCCATGAGTGTTGTGTGGTGTGTGTAAGTGTGTGGGTGTTGGGTAGTGAAATTGGGTGTGCGTAGTGGAGTGCAAGAGGGATGTATGAGTGTGTGTGTAGTTGTTGCAGTGAGCTTGATGTCTGGTTGCAATGATTTGTATTCGTAAAGGATTGTGGGTAATGTGGGTGTGTGTTTTATAGTGGTGTGAGTGGGTGGGTGTGGTGTGTGTATGGGTGTTAGGTGTGTGTTTTTTAATTGGACAATGTTGTGTAGTTTAATATTTGGGTGTCCATTCTGATGTCCGCAGTGGTGATTTGTGGGTCATGATGTGGTAGGTGTTGTTTTGTTGGCGTAACGGTATGGGTGTTGGTACCGACAGTTTACACTGACCTTTGGGCTGGCGGATTTGTGTATGTGGCTGTATTCTTTTGGTTTGGTGTGTGTGTGTCATAATAAGCTGAACGGATATTCGCCACCGCGGCGGTATGTTGGCGGCTGTCAGCGTGGCGGTAAGCGGTTTTTACCTCCAATGTCGAAATGACCACCTTAATTCTTTGACTTTCTGTTGGTAGCTCTTTATTATGGTGATTCTCGCTATTTTCTCATTCTTTTCATTCTTTCAACACAGTCGGAGTCTCTCACATGCTGTTATGTTGCTATATTGAGTAGCCCTTGAAAAACCAGGTCCAGTACTGTTGCGTAGGCTCTCATTATTTTAATGAGACTACTGGATTTCGAGTGGCAGAATCGCCTGCAGCTTGGGAGACTGAGTCTGACCCACTGCATGGGACACCTGTCGCTACAATCCAGGTTTTGCTCTGGCTCACTAGCAGTGCCTCATCTCTACCCAAGGGCAGGGATGACTGGGCAGCTGAGCGCATGACGTAATTGGTTTCTCAGGGAAGCCGTGGTCACTCAGGTCCCATCCGTTTCTCTCAGTTACATTAGTCTCATGTACACAATGACAAACAGAGGCAGTATATTTTTCAGTAAGTTTTAATGAAGCGGCTGCATCTTAGATAGCAAAGCGTGTGCCTCAATAACCAGGACAATACAGCATGTTAAGATTAAAATTGTGACAAGGAGAGTAAAGCATAGAAATAATGCTACCATGTTGTCACTGGAACCAATAGCCTAATTCCTACCTAGGATATAATCGAGCACATCGTGTTAAGATCTAATTCTGCCCTTCAGGTTCCCCTGGGAAGACATCATCCCTCATACCTGAGCAAAGGCCTGAAGTCTGCAAAGGCAGCTGTAGCAAAGCATTCAGCAATCAGCATACAGTCGTGGATCTCTGGCTGGAACTCCCTCTAACGTGTAAGGGACAAGGAAGTGTTTTTATAATAAAACAGCTGATGTTCTGAGAAACTGTCCCTACGTAAGGATGTGTGTTTTCTATGAATGTCAGAGACAAAACTTTATACCACGTTTACCGGCAACCTATCTTTCTGCAGCCTTGGAAGAAGCACAGAGTGAGCAAGAATGTCTTGTTTGAGAACCGAGTGCGGGCCTAGGCAAAAACAGTTAGATGGAAGGAAATAAAACAAGACCATAAAAGTGGCTACTGTAACAATAATAAAGTGAAGCCGAATAAAATATATCTAGGTTAAGGTGCACAGTGGCAGGCCTAATAATAACGTGCATGGAGCTATAACTAAAATGGCTACACAACAGTTCCACTTTCAGACTATCGCTCTTCCTTCTTCCAATTGGTCTACACAGAGTGTATTATGTCTTGTGGAAGCTCCACTTCTACCTGGATCTGTTGGATGGCATTTCTCCTCTCTATCCTCTTAACGATGATGGTAGGACTGTGGGATCACGGGTGGCTTAGATCTGCGGGATCTTGATGTGCATGCTTTGCAGTATGACTTAATTTTACTGCTTAAACTTGGAATATCCGTAGTATGGCGATGTCTACCAGAAGACACATGATATATGCCTACCTTCGACACAAGCATATTCATTTCGCCTATCTACAGGAGACTCATTTGACCACAGGAGAGCTAAATAAGGTGGCTAAGTGGTGGAGTGGACAGATACATGGCACCGGATTTTCAGCCTATGCCAGGGGAGTCCTTATCTAGGTCGTTCCAGAGGTGCCATGTGTCAAGACTAGAGTCCTGGCAGATAGGGAGGGGCGTTATGTGGTGCTAAGGGGTAACCTGTATGGGCGCCACTTCTCTATTGTGCCCATTTATGCACCCAATACCTCACAGGGCGTGCTCTTAGATACTCTCGCCCCAAGTATGTTGCTGCCTTCCCAGTCTCCAGGATTGTAGAAAGGGAACTTGAATTGCATGCAAGACACTGACTTGGACCAATCGATAACCCCACTCCCAGTCTTCAAGCAACAAAACATTCCTAACAATGGTCAAGCTTGTCCACTTTACATGATATCTGGCATTTGGGGCACCCTGGAGAGGAGGAGTGCTCTTATTATGCTTCGGAACATCAGATACACACTTGGTTACATTACCTTTTCTGCAACTCGTACTTCTGACCTCTTGTGTGTTCCGAGTGCTTCCAGGACCCTCTTAAATCACAATCCACTCGGAGTCACATTTCAATCGGAGGGACCAGGGTCTCTATACCAACATGTCTGCTTCGGATGGAGGCCTTGCTGGACACAACATACAGAAACACTGTACCTGCACAAAAATCCCAGTATTTCAAGGAGAACATGGAGTCTGTGGACTCCCAAGGATTTGAGTGGGATGCCCAGAAGGTAGTAATGAGGGGGCACTGCATTGCCATGACTTGGGGACTTAAATCAACTCTTATCCATAGTGTGACGATTTTGGACACCAGCCTGTGGGCTGAAAAGCTAGAGGTGGTGACACTGCCTGCCGCTGGGCCCCCTCTGATGGCATTGTGTTGCCAATATCAGGAGGAAATGAAGCGTCTCAGTGATCTTGATTATGCGTTCTATCTAGCCTGCCAGCATGCAGATGGCGATAAGCCGGGACGAACACTGGCTTGGTAGCAACAGACAGAGACCAGTAGAATGCAAACGGGCACCATACGTGATAGCGTTGGTTGCATAAGGAATATTCAGGTGGATATTAATGAAGTGTTTGCAGAGTATAATCAACAGCTATACTCTTCCCTACAGGGACCCTCCTTAGCGCAAGTGCGGGATTACTTATGAGCTTATGAGCAGTAGCACTCCACTAGCTTGACCCTGCTATAATTGTTGGACTTGGAGAAACCTCTTCAGATAGAGGAGATCAACCTGGCAATTTTCCAGATGGCACACAGTAAGACCCCGGCCAAGGATGGGTTTCTCATAGTGTATTATATGGCTTTTATGGAAACTGTCGCTCCTCATTTGCTGGAGGTCTACCGAGAAGCACATCACCAGGGCATTCTGCTGGGGTTACTGTAGGAAAGTACCATCTTGCCTGACATGTTACCCCATTTTTCACATTGTATGTATGTTTGTTTTTGCCTGTGTCACTGGGATCCTGCTGGCCAGGACACCAGTGCTCATAAGTTGTGCCCTGTATGTGTTCCCTGTGTGGTGCCTAACTGTATCACTGAGGCTGTGCTAACCAGAACCTCAGTATTTATGCTCTCTCTGCTTTTAAAATTGTCACTGCAGGCTAGTGACTAATTTTACCTATTCTGATTGGCACACTGGAACACCCTTATAATTCCCTAGTATATGGTACCTAGGTACCCAGGGTATTGGGGTTCCAGGAGATCCCTAGGGGCTGCAGCATTTCTTTTGCCACCCATGGGGAGCTCAGACAATTATTACACAGGACGGCCACTACAGCCTGAGTGAAATAATGTCCACGTTATTTTACAACCATTTTACACTGCAGTTAAGTAACTTATAAGTCACCTATATGTCTAAACTGCAGTTAGTGAAAGTTAGGTGCAAAGTTACTAAGTGTGAAGGTACCCTGGCGCTAGCAAAGGTGTCCACATGTAGTTCAGGGCAATTTCCCTGGACTTTGTGAGTGCAGGGACACCATTACACGTGTGAACTACATATAGGTCAATACCTATGTGTAGCGTCACAATGGTAACTTCGAACATGGCCATGTAACATGTCTAGAATCATGGAATTGTCCCCCCAATACCATTCTGGTATTGGGGGGACAATCCCATGCATCCCCGGGGCTCTGAAAGATGGTGTTACACCCTCTCCCTTTGGAAGTAGGTGTTAAGGGCCTGATAGGAGTAGCCTCTCCTGGCCTCTGGAAATGCTTTGAAGGGCACAGATGGTGCCCTCCTTGCATAAACCAGTCTACACCGGTTCAGGGATCCCCCAGCCCCTGCTCTGGCGCGAAACTGGACAAGGGAAAGGGGAGTGACCATTCCCCTGTCCATCACCACCCCAGGGGTGGTGCCAAGAGCTCCTCCAGTGTGTCCCAAACCTTTGCCATCTTGAATGAAGAGGTGTGAGGGCACAATGGAGACCTCTGAGTGGCCAGTGCCAGCAGGTGACGTCAGAGACCCCTCCTGATAGGCTCTTACCTGGTTAGGTAGCCAATCCTCCTCTGAGGGCTATTTAGGTTCTCTCCAGTGGGTTTCTCTTCAGATAATGAATGCAAGAGCTCACCAGAGTTCCTCTGCACTTCTCTCTTCGACTTCTGCCAAGGATCGACCGCTGACTGCTCCAGGACGCCTGCAAAACTGCAACAAAGTAGCAAGAAGACTACCAGCAACATTGTAGCGCCTAATCCTGCCAGCTTTCTCGACTGTGTCCTGGTGGTGCATGCTCTGAGGGCTGTCTGCCTTCACCCTGCACTGGAAGCCAAGAAGAAATCTCCTGTGGGTCGACAGAATCTTCCCCCTGCTAACGCAGGCACCAAACGTCTGCATCACCGGTCCTCTGGGTACCCCTTAATCATGACAAGAGTGGTCACTGGAACACAGGAGCTGGATCCAAGTGACCCCGACAGTCCAGTGGTCCTTCTGTCCAAATTTGGTGGAGGTAAGTCCTTGCCTCCCCACGCCAGACAGTAATCCTGTGTACTGAGTGATCTGTAGCTGCTAGGGCTTCTGTGCACTTTTGCAAGACTTCCTTCATGCACAGTACAGCCCAGGTCCCCAGCACTCTGTCCTGCATTGCCCAACTTGCTGAGTTGACCTCCGACTTCGTGGGACCCTCTTTTGTTGTGCTGAGATGACTGCCATGCTCAAATTTCCTGAATGCCTGTTATGATTTTTTTTTAGAATAATGTACTGGAGAAAAGAAAATGTAATCTCTGAAAGCTAAATTACAGAGCTTCCATGCATCTATCAGGAATCTATGGTCAATAATCAATCCTAACCACAGAACCCTGCCCTATTCGGCACTTGCTTGCCTTAATAGTGAGGCCTGCCTTTTGCAGGGCCTCCAACACTTTGCAGCGGTGCTGCAAATGTTCCTCCCATGTGGAACTGAAAACAGCAATGTCATCCAGGTAGGCGGCACTGAACTCATTCAGCCCAGCCAACACCTTGTTGACCAACCTCTAAAATGTGGCTGGGGCATTTTTCATCCCAAATGGCATCATCTTAAATTGAAAGTACCCATCTGGGGTAGAAAATGCAGTCCTCTCCTTAGCCCCCTCTGTCAAGGCAATCTGCCAATACCCAGACGTTAAATCAAACATGCTGAGGTATTTGGCAGCTCCCAACTGATCTATGAGCTCATCGGCTCGGGGGATGGGGAGCGCGCCAGTTTCTGTGACCGCATTGAGACCCCGGTATTCCACACAGACACTGGAGTTCTGGGGTGGCACCAGGAGCAGCAGCTTTTGGGACCAAAAGCACAGAGAAGGCCCAAGGACTGCTGGAATGCTCAGTAACCCCTAGGGTTTACATTTTAGGTACCTCCTCCTTAATGCTAGCCCAGACCTTGCCAGTCACCCTGTAAACCTTTTGTTTAATGGGTGTACTGTCCCTAGTGTCCACATCATGTGTGCACAAGTGTGTGACCCCTGAGAAGAAGGAGAACAGTGATACAAACTGTCCCAACACCTGGGGACAGGCCCACTGCTGCTCTGAAGTCAGGGAGGGGGTAGAGGTACACTCCCTCCACAGATCCATCTTTAGCTCCTGCAGACAGGAGGTCAGGAAGAGGCTCACACTCCTCCTCCACCTAGTCATCTGTTGCTAGGAGCATGGACGGTTCAGTCCGCTCAAAGGGTGGCTTGAGCCGGTTCACATGCAGGACCCTCAAAGGGTTCCTGGGAGTCTGTAAGTCGACCAGCTAGGTGACTTCACTCTTGCGCTCCACCACCTCAAATGGCCCAGTCCACTTGTCCTGGAGCACCCTAGGCTCCACTGCTGCCATCACCCACACTTTTTGACCAGTTTGGAACTCGACCAGAGTGGCATTCTGGTCATACCACTGTTTCATATCCTCCTGGCTTGCTTCTAGGTTCTCCTGTGCAAGACTCCTGAAGTGGGCTGACTGGTTTCTCAGAGCCAGCATGTAACTGAATACATCCTGGGGGGTTTACTGTGAGCTTTTTCCAAAGCCTCCTTCTCCAGACTTAACGGTCCCCTCACAGGATGGCCATGGATCAGCTCAAAGGGACTAAAGCCAAGTCCCTTTTGAGGCACCTCCCTGTAAGTGAACAGAAGGCATGGCAAGAGGACGTCCCACTTCTGCCTCAATGGCTCTGACAGGCCCATGATCATGCCTTTCAGAGTGCGGTTGAATCTCTCAACCATACCATTGCTTTGGGGGTGGTAAGGTGTGGTGAACTTGTAGGTTACCCCACACACCTTCCACAGAGACTTCATATATGTTGATATGAAGTTGGTACCCCTATCGGACACAACTTCCTTGGGCAACCCCATTTGGGTATAAACTCCCATTAAGGCACGGCCCACCACAGGGGCTGTGATTGATCTTAAATGAATGGTTTCTGGGTACCAGGTTGCATGGTCAAACAAGACCAGGATAAACCTGTTGCACATGGCTGTCTTGGGATCCAGAGGCCCCACAATGCCAATACCAACCCTTTCAAAGTGTGTACTAACAACAGTAAAAGGTTGGAGGGGAGGTTTACATTTCCCCCACTCTTGTCAAAGCCTGACAAGTTGGGCAAGACCTACAATGAGCATCAGAGTGTCTGCACATTTGGAGCCAATAGAAGTGGATGACAAGCCGCTCAAAGGTATTGTCCTGCCCCAAATGACCAGCTAAAGGCACATCATGAGCCAGACCCAGTAGGAAGGCTCTGAAGCACTGGGGTACCACCAGCACATGGGCTGACCCAGGCTCAGGAACCTTAGGCTCGCTGTATAGGAGGCCATCCGCCCAGGAAATCAAATGTGATCCAGGCTCCTTGCCAGACACCTGCTCTGCAGCCTGCTACCACAAACCCTACAGAGTAGGGCATGACCTCTGTGCCTCACAGAATGCTTCCCAGGTGGGCCCCCTTGGCCCAGGTGGACACATACCCACCCAGGCAGACCCAACATCTCCAAGTGTGACCTTTGTACCACCTCCTTCCAAGAGGAATCCTCCAGGTCATTGCTAACCAAACAATCTACAGGCGTGGTTGGACTCACAGCTACCATCAAGGAGCCTGAGACTCCCCCTATTCAAAGAGAACCTGCGTCACTCTGCACAGGCGTTCTGAGTTGTGAACCGCAACTACTTTGTGAAGTACCTGAGGATATATCTGCTCTTCAGACACCAAGTGACTCGTCAATGTAGTCACACTGGCTCTTGTGTCTCGCAGAGACTCCACCCTCTGTCCATTGATGGCCACCCACTGCCTGTACTTCTTAGTGTCCTCAGGCACTAGGGTTCCCTGGACCATCTCACTGTCCCCTAGTGAGACAAGGGTCATCTCAGCTGGCTTCCACCCACCTGGAACCAACTCCTCCCCAATAGCTACACCAGCCAAACCCTGGTACCGCACACCAGTACTACACACCAGTGGGGCATTGGGGTCCCCCTCACATGACCCACTCGGTCACATGCATAGCACTTATGTGGGGACCCCCTGCCATATGTTTCCCTTTGGAGAACCATGGCTTCTTCTCACTGGAGAGCTGGGAAGCCTTACCCTGGGAATCAGACTGGGGCCCTTTAGAGAACTTCCCCTGTTTACCCTTACCCCCCCTTTCTTCTGAGAGGGACCCTGCCCATCCTTGGCGTGGTCTCCCCCATACCTCTTGTGGACCCTGGTGCTCTCCCAGCAGTCCCTTCCTACGCAAGCTTCCTGGGGTCAGTCAGCTTGCTATCAATTAAGTGCTGACACAGCTCTGGAAAACATAAACTGTGCAAGTGCTCCCAAGCAATCAAATTGTAAAGCCCCTCATACGTTGTTACATTACTGCCCTTTACCCAACCATCCAGTGACCTGCAAAAAGAGTCAACACATTCCAACCATGCTTGGGATTCCTTCTTCTTATAGGACCTAAACTTGTCCTTATACTGATCAGGGGTGAGGCCATACGTAGTGATCAGGGCGTCCTTCATGATAGGGTAAGTGAGCCCCTGGGGATCCCCTAAGGATGTCAGAGTGTCCCTTCCCTCTACCTCAAGGTGCTTCCACAGACCCGCCCCCCAATGAGCTTCAGGACCAGATTTATATGGAGAGCAGACTCATACCCCTTAAACCACAACAGTATGTCATCATCCCTCTTTTAATCCTTCACAAGTTCCTTCGGAATGTGCACCCTCCTCTCAGGCTGCACTGTGAAATTGCTGCCACCACCTCTACTGGACTGGCTCCTCTGATCGAGCTCCCTCAAGCTAAGCTCATGAGCTAGCAGTATCTTCTTTTCCTCAATGTCCATCTTTCTCTCCTCCCTCTCCCTCCCCATCTTGAGCTTGAGCTTCTCCAGCTCCAATTGGTATTCCCTCTCTGTCTATCTGTCCTGTAATTCTTCAGGGGTCAAACCCTTAGATGAGACACTGCATCCTGCCCTGGAGGCCCTCCCCCGACAAAACAGGCCCACCCACAATACCATTGTGAATACTCTGCAGCTCCTCCTCCTCCTCCTCACCCTCATCCTCATCCTCTGCGTGCCCTCCAGCTCCCTTGGCTGCCACCCAGCCTCTCAGTGTCTTTTGCAGCTCCTCCTTCCTGGTGGAGCTCTTAATGGGGCAGGCAAGATCCTTATAGAACTGTCTCAATTTGGCCACTGTGTAACTCTCCAGTTTCCTTAAATCAAAAGCAGCTTCAGCTGATGCATCCTCAGGCTGAGACATGATGGAGAGTTAAAAGTGCAAGGTTCCAAAGGCAGAAAAACAAGTTCCCAAATGAAGGTCAAGAAAAGTCACTCAAGGGATCAGCAAACATGTGGAAGTAGAACCAAAAGAGTCCCAAAAGAGAAAAAGCAAAAATCACAAGACAAGTAGTTTGTGGTCACTTAGTGGTCTGCACTGAAAACAGTAGTGTACACTTAATCACTGTATGTCAAGTACAAATACAAGTCCAATCTCACCACTGCCACCAATGTTAGAAATTGTGGTCTTTGGTTGGCAGTCAGGTTTGCCCCTGTCCAAGCAAGGACATCACTCTAGTCAGGGTAAAGGAGAATCACCCTTAGTTAACACCCACTCACCCCTTGGTAGCTTGGCACAAGCAGGCAGGATTAACTTCACAGCCTAGTTGTAAAGTTTTGTACCAACACACACAGTAACTCAGTGAAAATACTACAATATGACACAACACAGGTTTAGAAAAATAGGAAATATTTATCTAAACAAAAGAAGACCAAAATGACAAAAATCCAACATACACAAGTCAAGTTGTTAATTTTAAATGCAATAGAGTCTTAAAAGCTTGAGAAAAAGTAAAAACACTGTTAGCGTTGAAAAGTACCTGGGTAGCGTCAAAATAACATGTACAGGCAAGGGTCAGTCGGAAAGGGTTAGCGATGCGTTGATTTCTCACCTGTAAGCGAGACCGTGTGTCATTCTCCTCCTCCGGTCTGGTTACGTGTGTAGCTTTTCCTCTCTGCAGGAGAGCGATGCGTTGTTTTTTCGTACCCAATGATGCTGTGTCGAAAATCCAGCAGCATGGTATCAGGAAAACCGCACTGTGTGGTTTGCGACGTTATCAGCCTCCGTCAGCGGGTGTTGCGCGCTGTTTCTCTAGCTGTGTGCGTCAATCTTCCAACCACGATGCAAGTTAAGAGTTGATTTCAGCCGTGAAGCCTGCAGCGCATCGTTTTTCAGCTACATCTCGGAAGGTGTGTCAAAATGATCCCCGCACGTCAGTCTGTGCATGGATTTTCAGTCCTGGTCTGCCAGCTTCACTTTCCAAGGGCCCAGGAACTGGTAAGGGCACCACTTGGCAGAATAGGAGTCTCAGCAGAGAGTCCAGGTGCTGGCAAGAGAAGTCTTTGATGGCCCTGAGACTTCAACAACAGGAGGCAAGCTCAGGACAAGCCCTTGGAGATTTCTTCACAGGCAGGGATGCATAAAAAAGTCTAGTCTTTGCCCCCTTGCACAGGCAGAAGCAGAAACTACAGTATAGCTCCACAAAGCACAGTCTCTGGCAGGGCAGCACTTCTCTGCATCTCTTCAGCCCTTCTCCAGGCAGAGGTTCCTCTTGATGTCCAAAAGTGATCTAATTTTCTTATACCCATTTTGGCCTTTGAAGTAGGCCTACTTCAAAGGAAAGTCTCTCTTGTTTGCGAAATCCTGCCTTGCCCAGGCCAGGCCCCAGACTCATACCAGGGGGTGGGAGACTGCATTGTGTCAGGGCAGGCATAGCTCTTTCGGGTATAAGTGACCACTCCTCTCCTCCCTCCTAGCACAGATGGCTCATCAGGACATGCAGGCTACACCCCAGCTCCCTTTGTGTCACTGTCTAGAGAGAGGTGCAAACAGCTCAACTGTCAAACTAACTGTAGGAGGCTGGCCTGGCTTATAGTGGGTAACTGATGGTACTTATGGTACTTACACCTTGTGCCGGGCCCAGTTATCCCTTATTAGTAGATTAGTAGTGTTCTAGCAGTTTAGGCTGATAGAGGTAGCTATAGCAGAGCAGCTTAGGCTGAACTAGGAGACATGCAAAGCTCTTACTTTACCACTTATATCACATAGGTACTATATTATAAGAAACACAATACTCAGAGTTACTAAAAATAAAGGTACTTTATTTTAGAGACATTGTGCCAAAAATATTCTCAGAGGATATACTCCCTTAGGAGGTAGTAAAATACACAAAATATATGCACAAACCAAAATCAGGTAAGTAAAACAGTCAGAAAGTAGTGCAAACACTGTAGAATACAATAGGATTCAATAGGCCTAGGGGCAACACAAACCATATACTGAGAAAGTGAAATGCGAACGACGACTGGACCCCTAGGCTAGTGCAGTGTGTAGAGGGTCACTGGGAATGTAAGAAAACACTAAGGGTGTCCAAGATACCTCACCCCAAGACCCTGAAAAATAAGAGTAGAGTGCTACTACTTCCCCAGAAACACACTAAACTTGTGATAGAGGATTCTGCAAAGACCACAACATACTTCAAAGCACTGAAGATGGATTCCTGGACCTGAGGACCTGCAAAGGAAGGGGACCAAGTCTAAGAGTCACGAAAGTGTCCAGGGGGCAAGAGCCCACTAAACTCCAGATGAAGGTGCAAAATGGCTGCCTCTGGGTGGAAGAAGCTGAAGATTCCACAACAACAAAAAGTGCTAGGAACTTCTCCTTTGTGCAGAAGATGTCCCACCGAGTGCTGGAGGATGCAGAGTTTTTTCCTTGGAGAAAGACTGCAAACAAGACTTGCTATCTGCAAAGGTTGCGGTTGAAAGAAAAGGGTGCTGCCCGGGCCCAGGAAGGACCAGGATGTCGCCACATGAGAGGATACAGAGGAGGCCCTCAGTAACACAGAGAGCCAATGCACAAGAAGGCAGCACCCACAAAAGTCCTTGAACACGGGTTCGAGAAGACTGAGCATGGTGGTCGTCTCAACACTACAAAAGAGGGTTTCATGAAACCGGACGCCAACTCAGGGAGTTGAGCAATGCAGGACGGAGTGCTAGGGACCTGGGCATGGCTGTGCATGAAGGATTCCTTGCAAAAGTGCACAGAAGTCCTACCAGCTGCATTTCACACGGTGCACAGGATTACTGTCTGGAGAGGGAAGGTAAGGACTTACCTCCTCCAAATTTGGACAGTTGGAACACTGGTCAGTCTGTGTCACTTGGGTCTACCACCTGTGTTCCAGTGGCACGCTCATCAGGATGAGAGGGGTCCCAGAGTACCGGTGACCCTGAAGTTTGGTGCCTGATGGAGCAGGGGGAAGATTCCGTCAACCCACTGGAGATTTCTTCGTGGCTTCCAGTGCAGGAGGAAGGCAGGCAGCCCCCAAAGCATGCACCACCAGGAAACAGTCGAGAAAGCTGGCAGGATTAGGAGCTACAATGTCGCTGGTAGTCTTCTTGCTACTTTGTTGCAGTTTTGCAGGCGTCTTGGAGCACTCAGCGGTCAATCCTTGGCAGACGTCGAACAGAGAGGTGCAGAAGAACTGTGGTGAATTCTTGCAAGCTGTTATCTGAGGAATAGTCCACAGGAGAGACCCTAAATAGCCTTCAGAGGAGGATTGGCGACCTAGTCAGGTAAGCACCTATCAGGAGGGGTCTCTGATATCACCTGCAGGCACTGGCCACTCAGAGGCCTTGAGAGTGCCCTCACACCTCTGGATCCAAGATGGCAGAGGTCTGGGACACACTGGGGTGCTGATGGACAGGGGAGTGGTCTCTCCCCTTTCCTTTGTCCAGTTTCGCACTTGTCTAACAGTTTTGAAAATCTATTTCCCATTTCTAACTCTATGGGCACTCTAGGTTCAGATCTTACACTGTTTTAATTAGGGTTGTTGAAAGTAGCTAATGAAGAACAGATCCATGTTGGAATCTCAAGATATCCTAAAATGACACATCGCTATAAAATCAATTTAAAGAAAGCCAATTTGCGTAGTAAGTATATATTTTGAAAACATATCATGCTGCTGGACCTCTGTCCCTGCATTTCTCCTTTCTTGTCAAATGTAATCTTCTGTGCTATTAGTCCGATTTTGTTAATCTATCCACACAGAATCCATGCAAGGTAGGGGCTCCAGCTGAGCACTGCTGAAATGCATGAAGTTGAGCTGCTGAGGGATGAGTGAATCCAATCACTTATGAAGACAGTGTTCACTGTGAAAGATCTCGGAAACTGATAAGTTGCTGTGACTTCCTCAGTATGAGCTATCTTTGTGTATTGCTGTTGGACTTTTTTCCTTTTACAGGGTCATCTCAAATCTTATTGCCTCCTGCCTCCAATTGTTCTGACCTGTTTTTGTTGGCTTTTGAACACTGAGCACTTTACCAATGCTAACCAGTGCTAAAGTGCATATGCTCTCTGTATAAAATCGTATTGTTGATTGGCTATCCATGATTGGCCTATTTGATTTACTAGTAAGTCCCTAGTAAAGTGCACTAGAGGTGACCAGGTCCTGTAAATCAAATGCTACTAGTGAGCCTGCAGCACTGGTTGTGCCACCCACATGAGTAGCCCTGTAATCATGTCTCACACAATGTCTGTGTGTGCAGGTTCGACTTGGCAAGTGTACCCACTTGCCAGGCCTAAACCTTCCCTTTTCTTACATGTAAGACACCCCTAAAATAGGCCATAGGTAGCCCCATGGGCAGGGTGCAGTGTATGGTTAAGGTAGGACATATATTAATATGTTTAATATGTCCTGACAGTGAAATACTGCCAAATGTGGTTTTCACTGTTGCAAGGCCTATCTCTCTCATAGGTTAACAAGGTGCTGGGGGACTAAGGCACCCTTTGATGCACCCTAAATAAATATTTGTGGACATGTGATGCACACACATGCCCTAGGGGCATGTGTGCGCTACATGCCATTTTTAAAAATGCTTTTATAATGCATTTTTTAAAATTGCACATGCTTATCATCAAATTGGATTTTGTGGTAATTGCATTTCCTAAAGGCCCAATTCGGATTTAGGAAATGCATGATACATGTGCTTTGGAAATCGCAAATAGGAATTCCCTATTTGTGATTTCCTATTCAGAGAATCGCAATTTGCTATTCCCTAAATGGAGTCATAATTTGAGGGAATCGCTATTTTAGCGATTCCATGAAATTGCACTGCAAATGCCTTTCATAAATCTTAAAAGGCATTTTTGCATTACCAAACGGTCGATTTTTGTGATTTGCACCATTTGCAAATGCAAAATTGTTTGATACATCTGGTCCATAGTAGATAAAAATATTGTGACTAATTTATCTATAATGCACACTTGATTTACCAATATATTTGTTGATGTTCTTTGTTTTCTTCTAATCATATATTATGTGAAATGTGGTCAGTACTAGTACAGATATGTGGAAATAACCATTTTTGTGTGATTTAACCCAAATTCAGGTCCTTTCTGATTAGCTATTTTTGGAACTCCATGCACTTTACCTCTGCTAAATAGGAGGAACGTGTTTGTGCTCCCTTTTTAAACATGTTGAATTTGGCTTGAATCTGATTGACACTCTAAAATTTCATGTAACCAATTACTATATGGTACAGCAATATTCCCCTGGCATGGAATGATACATGCCACTTGTGAACTGCAACATCTATTATGCTATCCACTACATTGGCAGTGAAAACCTGGCTTTAGTCCTACCCTATGTAGCCAGACCCCTGCTGCACAGACCTGTCAGAATCACCCCTTTGACAGGTAGGAAAACTACCTGATTTCAAATATGAAATAAGTCACCCCTAAGCACACCATGTTGTGCATAATAAGTAAGAGTGTTATTCAGTTGCCCACGATAGAGTCCTGGAACCTAAAGGGTAAAA
Source organism: Pleurodeles waltl (assembly GCF_031143425.1). Lineage (NCBI taxonomy): Eukaryota > Metazoa > Chordata > Amphibia > Caudata > Salamandridae > Pleurodeles > Pleurodeles waltl. The sequence goes on from NC_090448.1 coordinate 206,910,171, forward strand.
TCTTAGTATTAATGAGAAAACTGGGAGATTGTACTGAACACCTGCTAAAAATATTAATTGTGAAAGAATTGCTTGAAAAAACAGTGAGACACAGTGATGCATGGAGGGGCGATCCGTTAAATTATTTCTCCAAATTCATGGGATAAATTACTGTTAGTAGTCAGTTTGAGCATACTAAGCCCAACCATAAGAAAGTTCAGTTCTCCATCTTAAAGCTAAACAGCAAAATTAATAACTTGGTAAGACTGCAGCACCTGTGGGAGTCTAAGCACAGGGGTAGGAAAATAACTCTCCTAAAAAGAAGAAGAGCTCAGCGGAAGGTGGTTCTCTGGCAGAAGATGGCCGACCAGAAATGGGTCGCTTTGAGGGAAGGTGCTGTGTCTAGAAATTCTAGTACATTTTGGGCTATTATCTCTGACGGCTGCGGAAATCGCTAATCCCCTATGGATCCTCCGATAGCAGAGGAAGATTTGAGAGAGCAACTTCTCGCCCTCTATGCACAAAATGGGGAAATGAAGATAGGAGAAGTGGACTCCTCTCTAAGTAAGGATATAGATTTCGCCAACTGCGGCTCACCCTCTGTGCAAGAGACAGAGGAACTCATAGAGTCTATGCGGGCATCTGGCGCCATGGGCCCTGACGGGGTCCCGATGACAGTCATTAAAAATGAGAACCCCAACTTTGGGCAAGGATTCTCTATCCGGTCTTCTGTGCTTGCTATCTTCAAGGTAGTATTCCGAACTCTTGGACTGGGAGTGTTATAGTCCCTATATGAAAAGGTGCCTCACTCCATGCGGGAGATTCCACACAAGACAGGGATGAGCATATTTGAGGGTCACAGTTTTAGTTACTTTCTCATGACTCCTCTTTAGGAGACAAGACGCAAGATCCAGATGCCATGATCTTTAACCATTAGTCTTGTCTTTGCTCAGTTCGACTTTCTACATAAAAAGGCATCCAATGTCCCCTGTTCTTTTCATAATTCTCTGGCATCCTGAGATTGAGATGGCAGTGGTGGATGTCTTTGGGATCTGTAGTGAAAACTTAAGGCACTGCAGCCTGCTAGCCAGAGCGCAATTGTGTCTGGCTTGAGGAGTGTAGGAATGCCCTTGGGTAATGCAGCATGTTACTGCACCAACGTATGTTTCACTAGACTAGAGAGACCTCTAGAAACACGTTAGAGTGAGCTAACAAAGGCAATATAGATTCCTGTCCTAGGTTCATAAGCACATTGCTCACAACATAATTAACATATTTCAGGGCACTTCTTAGAACTCTGTTTTCTGTCACATTCTCATCTCAGAACAGTTTTCATTCCGTGCATTTGGAGAATATGCTTCCCAGTTAGTGCATCCTTAAGGTGCTTGCTCATTTATGGCTCAGAGATATTTTTTTTAATTTTTATTTGGCTGGTTATAGAGAAGAGATGTGACAGGGTAGACAGCGAGCCACTGGAGTACCAAAGCCCCCCCATCCCCCTGCAGCCCCTGCGGTGCAGGGAGGGGCCCAAAGTTCCAGGGGACCCCCTCAGGACAGTACACTGTGCACAGGCGGTGGGCACCTGGCCTGAGATCTCCTGGGTGGGGGAGGGGGGCCCGTTCATTTATTTTGCAAGGGGGACCCCTCAAGTTTTGTTACGCCACTGCAGCGAGATGCTTTAAGTATAGAAGCAAGCAGGTGTTTCTCGTCGAGCATAGTCACAATTTTACGTGGCTGAGGCAGTGTCTTGTAGACTTGCGCAAATAGAATATTACTCAACAGCAAATGACATGTTACAATACTCTCATTCATCACATAAACTATAGGAAGTAAAGCTATCATGTTATACAGAACTATAGAATGTATTCTTAACATTCATCTGTTTCTTGTAATTAGAGACTGTTTGCAGGTAGGGAGCATACTATGTCAGAAGTGAGCCATGAATAAAGGCATTCCATGCTAGAAAAGAATGAAGACGTTACCAAAACAAAAGGGGGAAATATGATCTGAACATGGCTGAAAGAAATAAACAGCAAGGGAGAGTTAGAGGTCTAGGTGCTTAATACGTGCATCTACAACTCCCTACAGTCTTGCGAATAAAATGTGCTTAGATAATAAAGAATGGAATCAAATGTCCATAAGAAAGTGTTGTCATGAAATACCTAGTTCGACCGGTTTGAATCTTAGTGCAACTAGTTTTGCAAGCATGAACTGCTTATAAGACAGCATTGGCAGGACAAAGAGTCTCAGCTGTAATAGAAAGGTATTGTCGTTCCCAGGGGTTTTGTTCTGACTGTTTACATGCGAACACATGCATTAGGATGCAAGCGCACCTATGGCCAGCAATCTTCAAATGGTTTTCTATTAAAAAATGCAGTCCAAAATATCTTCTGATGCACACGTATGCGTCACACAAGTTTGACATTTTGTTATTTTTAATTTACAGTTCTAAGATGGTGATGTCCATGTCAATATGGTAAATTAAAAAAGTATATAGAAAAGTCAAAGTAAATGCCAGTTCAAACAGTGGAAGAAATTGGCTTGGTGGCACATAGATGAGCTGTCATAAAATAATAATTAAAAAACTGAACGTGGGATGGGGAGCAGAGAAAGGGGCATAAAGGATGGAAGCGAATAGAGGGACAGCTGATGTGGTCGGAGGGAAGGAGAGCAGAGGAAAAAACTGGATGAGAGGGCAAATAAACACATGCCGTAAGAGTCCCTTCAAGTCAGCAGTGGGGGTACATCTCACCCCTTCTGCACACAGTGAGATTGAAATCCACTGGAGCATGACCAGCAAAAGAACTGCAAGGTAAGCTATAGAACCAAGAGCAGACAAGCGAGATATCCCACAACGCAATCCAGTCATGTGCAAGGGTGTGCCCTAAAGTGCGCTCTAAGGACCACATGCACAAAGTTTAGGAACTGTCAATTCTTAATTGTGATTCTTACCAAACCGCAATTTGGAAATCACAATTCCTAATATAAGAAAATGTACAACTTTAAGATAGCGATTCCTAATGGGTCGCAAAGTGACCTACATCAGGAATAATAATGAGGTAGGTCAAAATTTGCAGTCCATTTTGAATTGTAGCCATCACAGGGATGGTGGCCTGCTGAGGTCAGCAGACAACCATGTCTGTGATTGCTTTTTAATGAAGCATTTTTTTTAAGTGCAGCCTGTTTTCCAAGAAAGAAAACGGTTTGTGTTAAAAAAGAAAAAAAATATATACTTTTAAGTTTCTTTTTTTAAGAGTTGGCAGTGGTCCGTGGGACCACTTCCTGCTCCTAAAAGTATATATTTTTCCACACTCAAAGGGGAAGGGGTCCCATTGAAACCCCTTCTGGCTTGTGAATGGGTTACCACCTACTTCAAGGAGTCAGTAAAGTATTAATTAATGTCTTGCACTCAGAATTCGGTCTAAAAAATTAATACATCCCATTCAGATTTGCAATTTGGAAGAGACTCCAAAAACACCCCCTTCCAAATACTGAATCACAAACACACCTCTTTACTCAATAAAGGTAGTAAATCAGGGTCATAGCCAGGGGGTGCATTCGACGACCTTGCCAGCCAATATTAATGTTTGAAATCCCCCGAGCCCCATAACACAAATTACCAAGGCAGCTGGCAGTTTCTGAACAAAATGTTTACTTAAAGGAACTGTACTAATTTTTGAATGCATGGAATGTACCCGCAAAACCCAAGTGTCTCTTCACTAATGATTCTCCATTGGTGATCTTTTCACTGAACAATTACTCATTAAATTAATCGAACATTGACAGGACAATCGGTCAGCTTTTTTTTCTATAATGATCAATTTGTACTAGCATTTGTCATTGTTGTTGCTTTTTTTCTTTACCCAGAAAATATTTTTAAACTCTGCCTCCTATGCAACTCCAGTTTTGAGGGTATTCCAGGCCCAGTCCCACATTCGAAATGGCTTTTCTGCTTCCATTTATAGGAATACATCTTCAGCAACTTCTAGCATGCAAATTAGTCGGAAAAGGGTTCGCAAAGTTTCAAAAACATATGAGTTTAAAACATTCCAGAACATCCCGGACTTGTACGCCAACTCTCTGTTTTAGGATTTACTAAAGCACAATAATGTGCCATCCTGGAGTGCTATTGGGCAGCAGTAAATGGAATTATCGGTTCAAAATCACCATTTATGACTCCCTTTCACCCGTAAATAAAGCTATATTTATACGTACTTTGACCTAATATGCACCAATAACTTTTCGAATTCGGCTGATGGACTAGTATAAAGTGCTCAAATGATAACTTAACATTTATATTATTTTTAAGCAGAGTAAGAGCAGCCAAAGATTATATGGCTATTACTTCTCGTGCCCCGCCTGCGCTTTACATTCTTGAATACTAAATAGGCACGATCACGAACTGAATGGACGTATTTTCAGTTCCCCTGTCAACCTCTCACATAAGTTATGACAAGCAAAGGTTTCTAGTGGGAAAATATTGAACACATGTGCAGATTGGTTGATTTATTTAAAATAGCTTCGTGACCAATCCCATTTCTGATACATAAATGGCTAGCAATTCCTACCCAAACTCCACCAGACTTTCAGACGCAAACACCAGTCAAGAATACTCCAGACTCCCATATGGCATAGTCCCTTCATTAGCTTTTGAGGATGTGTCAGTTATTCAAGTCAGGTGCGACTTACATTGGACATCTTCCAGCCTACAGCCTTTTGTACTGTTGTGAAATATAGCACTGTGAGCTTAATGTATCTGATCCAGAGATCTTTAGTTTTCTTTTTTACAGAAACCAGGCGGCTTCGAGCCTGGTACACCAGTTTGTTGGTTGATGTACTTGCTGTAGAGGATCGCACATACTCTTAATTTCACCACTTCATATCAAATTTGAAGTGCCCCATACTGCCTTTTCATTTCACCAAAGGGCTACTCTACAGGGCTAACCATCTTCCAAGAATATGTTTATACCTAGACACACTGACAGTTCATCTACTCAGACCGAATATTGTGGGATCTGCAATGAGGGCATCCGAGGCTAAAAGTATAACCCCACTCCTCCCCAAGCCAATTTTGGCTCTGAGGATGCAAGCCACTAAATCCCTATCCCCTACATAGTGGCTGCCCTGGTGCCCACCCAGGGCACCCTACTTGCCTCGTGGGAGCCTCAATGTCCCTGCTGCCCCAGCCATTTCCCCGCCTCCTGCGGGAGCCGGCATTGCACCCGCCCACAAGGAGTAGCTTATAATACTGCTCCCTGTGACAGAAGCAATTTTTTAATCTGTTTTCCTGTCCTCTACACAGCGGTCGGGAAAACAGATGAAAAGGCTGCTGCCAGAAGGCAGGATACTTTTTCTTGCTCCCACCCTCCGGGAGCAGTCTTACTGTTTGATATCACAGCTGTCAAAACTCCAGCCAAGTGAGAGCAAGCAGGTATGTCCTGAGGGTGGGCACCTCGGGACATAGGGAGCTGACCCTGGAGGAAGCAACCTTCCTCATTTCCAAAGTGCACTGGCTGGTCCTGGGGTCCACTGGGCCGTAAGTGACCCTTTCCCTTTCTAGTGATGGGCCTGGAGCCAGGGAGGCGGCAGTCCCCAGTGCCCAAAAACACCCCTTCCCCCTTAATTGAATCAGCTGAGCCCTGGGAGTTGGTGGACTCCAGGGCTGAAATCATCCTGGGCCTTCACGCAAGCCCTTCTTCCCCATAATAATAATAAATCCACCCCCCCAGGGGCAAAAAAAAAAAGGCGTGTTGGAGACTGTGCTTGTATTTTGAAAAATGTTTTGCCTGGATTTGCAGGTTCATGCGTGGATTTTTGGCAAAGATTAAAACATTTTTAGGCCTCGGTGGGGTCTCTAGAACCCCAGTACCATGTCAAGGGATTTAGGGTATTCCTACCCTAGTTCCTCCTGTTTCTTTTTTTACTTTGTTCTTGGGGTTCGGCTGAGTACAAGTCCCAAGATGGCTGCCTACAGTGCCTGGTTGAAGTGTTGGCAGCCAATCAGATCTCAGCAGGAGATCTGTGAGATCCACAGAGATCTTTCTGGGCCAAGATCCATTCTGCCAAATTTGGTATAATTCCGTTCAGCTGTTCGGGCTTTTATCGTATCAAAAATCTCCATTGCAAATTCCACGGAAAACACATTTTTGGACCTATCCCTGTCCCCGCTTGAGGGATCACCCCAAAACTTTCCATGCAGAACTAGGCAAAAAAGAGCACTTCTTTGGGAACATGTTGTGAAGTTTATCAAATTGTGCTAAAATTATATGCACACCAAAAAACGCTTTTTGTATGGAAACTAGGTTCTAACTATAACTACCTACTGGCGTTCGCCAGACGGCAATATATATATGTGTATACACACACCACAGATTAAGGGAACAACTTCTAGCTCAGCAGAAAAATGTAGTGCCTCCTTAATGTCCTCCAAGCATACTTTTTTCCCAAAACAAAATGTATTGGATTTAATACACATACATGGCCTAAAAGTCCCAGGATGGCGTGATGCAGGATGGATACTTAACACCATGTAGGCAAGTAGGTAAGACAAATGAAAGAAGATTAAAGTAAAACAAACAACTTGCACAGACCAGCCACCCCACCCCAATTGTCTATACAACAGCCAATGACTCAGTCAGTCAGTCAAATAACTTTATTCGGCAATTGCCATAAAAGTACAGACCAAGACACATTTCCCAATCTATAAATAGTAAAATAAAACTTTAAAACCTTTACTGGAAGCACCAGATGAACATCCAATCTGAAGCCCCTTGACATACATAGATAAATATACTAGACATGATTAAAAATCACAAAGTCAGAAAAGTACAAATGTTAGCGTTAAAAAGATATACTATACGAACATAAAATATTTAAAAAGGAGTAGGCCTTTTCCTAATACGTAAAGAAGCTGTGACAAAGTCTAATACATGGTGACAAATTTGGATATTAGGCAATCTCTGAAGGTATAGCAGGGCTTCCTTATAATGAATAGGTCTAAAAAGACGTAACGTGGGTAAAATAAAGGCCCCTCTAGGTGCAGCATATAAAGGTCAAAAAAGAAAAAAATGCAAAGTGCTCTGGGTTGATTTGGAGTCACAGGGACAAAGCGGTAAATCCTTTTTCCAGAAACATGGTTCAGGGAAAGCTACTTTAAAATGAATTAGATTAAGTCTAAAAAGTGTTAAAAAGGAAATTATTTTAAAACTTGAAAACCAAGACAAATAGGGTTCAAGGCATGGAACAGTCACAATCCGAGAATAAGAATCGAAAGATTTCAATTTCAGGGAACTATAAAATCTCAGCTCTGATATGTGCTTGGAATAAGTAGACTTCAAAACAGACCTAGAGTTTGTGGTTAATAGATGGGGATCATCAAACATATATCTAAGCCCTAGGTTCTCAAAGGAGTTTTGCAGAAACATAAGCCAGGGAATCCTATTTGAGTGTTCCAATTGAAGACAATCAGTGATACAGTCTTGGACCAAACTTGCCGTAGGGTTTGACCAACATTTGATCCACAGCAGTAGGGGAGCCATAAAGACCCTGTCCTCCAAAAAGCACTGACCCAGTTCTTCATGGCAGATTATGTTTGCGGTGCATTTTGGAACCAACAATAATCTGCGCAGGAATTTATTTTCTACACTCTGAAGAGACGGTATTTTATTATAGCCCCAGACGCCTGCCCCATAAAGGACTGATGCAGTGCATTTGGAATTATAAAGAGTTTTCAACTGAGCAGGGGGTCTGTGACCTAGTTTATTTGAAAAGCGAAAAATTGCTTCATTGTTCCTTATCAGCTGTTGGAGCTTAAAATTAATGTGTGTCTTCCAGGACAAAGAAGAACTCATGTACATGCCTAGATAACAAAATTCTTTGACCTTATTAAGAGTGTGCCCTCCCATAGAAAATAGTTTAGACTTTGTATTGCGTGGGCCACAAGTCATAACAAAAGTCTTTGGGTAATTTACTTTCAGATCTAGATTCAGCATAAAATCGTAAAATACATCCAGTAGTCCCTGTAAACCGTTTGCAGTACGGGCAATTAAAACTGCATCGTCAGCGTATAATAAAACTGGAAGGTGTCTCTGACCCATCTTCGGTATGTCCTTTGCATGTTTTAAAAGTGAATCATAAAGCCCATTTATATAAATCAGAAAAAGAAAAGGGGCTAAGATACATCCCTGCCTTACGCCCCTAGTTGACGGGATGGGGGAGGTTCTCTGCCCATGTGAGCCGACCTGAACAGAAATTGTTAGGTCTGTGTGTAGGCGTTTAATAAGCTCCAATAGAGGCGGATCACAGCCTAAGGCTTCCAAAATTTGCCATAACTTTGACCTATTAACCATATCAAAGGCACTGGTTAGATCAATGAAAGCCATGTGAATAGACTCTTTTTTGACTGTCACATATTTGCTGAGTATCAGCTGCAAGTTTAAAACTTGCTCAACTGTGCCTACACCAGGTCTAAAACCAAATTGAATAGGGGATAAAATCTGGGCCTCGGACACCCAGTCTTCTAACCGGGACAAGATCACACTACCTAAAATCTTTGCCGTCGAATCAATAAGAGAGATTGGTCTGTAACAGGAAGGATTTTGTCTATTACCTTTTTTAAAGATAGGAACAATAATGGCTGATTTCCATGAAAGGGGCACGTTACTGTTTACCACACTATTCAAAACATTTGTAACTAGCGGACCCCAAAGATCAATTTCTGATTTAAAAAGATCAGCGGGAACCCCATCGGGGCCGGGAGCTTTTCCCTGCCTTGATCTATTAATAGCATTTTTGACCTCGTGGAGGTCAAAAATAATGTTTGGAGCCTTAGTTTTGGAATCTAAATTGAAAAGTGCAGAAGGATTTACATGCAAATTCTCATAGGTTCCTGAACAGAAGACTTTCCTAAAATGAGTTAACCAGACATCCTCAGTAATAAGACAGTCATCGGCCAAAGAGTGGTGACCAGAAAAGTATGAGTGATTAATCACTTTCCAAAATTTAGAAGTGTCCTTCTGCTCAGATGCAGCCAAAAGATCGCCCCAGGCCCTGGACCTAATTTCTGATTTCCGTTTGTCAATGGCAGCCTTATAATCAACTCTGGCTATTTTAACTAATTGACGGGAGAGAGGAACTGCTTTAAGTGCATCTTTGAGTTTTTTGTGGGCAGATGAACACGCGGAGTCGAACCATCTGTGGGCCGCCGGCCCCTTCGCAGGCCTGTCCACCGCCAAGGCGCGTGAAATGTCAGTGCTTAAAAATTCAAATTCACGCACTATGCGGTCAGAATCTAACTGCTGGGAGAGACACATCTGAATCGAGTCCGACCTACTTCTTACAATTTCCTGGTTAAAAAGTTTTGGATCTATTTTGTCCCATTTTAAACGTATGCCACGGTTTGGATTATAAACAGTAGCAGCGCTCAAGCTTTTATTATTGGGTGCCTGAATAATTTTTAGGTCCAATATAATACTAAGGGGGTTATGATCGCTCGCACAGTGGGGCGTAATCTTGAATTCTTGAATTACGTAAAAATCAGAGGAGCTGATAAGTATGAAATCGATAATACTCCCCCTCAAATTCCCTGTAAAGGTTGGTATATTGCAGGCGTCAGGGGCCAATTTCTCGGTAACATGGACCAAGTCAAATTTACAAGTAAAAAGGTTTAAGGCGTCTCCTTCAGATGTATGGTTAAAATGAAATACTGACTCTCTGCCCTCAGCAGGAAAGGCACACAGGTCCATGTGTTCTTTGCTGCACAGAGGAGTGTTGAAATCGCCCACCCATATAATAATTAGGTCACTGTTCTGCAAAGCATGTGAAGAATCTATAAAATCCGTTACCTCTTCCAAATGACCCATAAGGAGGCCCCGAGGGATATTGTTATAAAAGTTTAAAATAAGGATATCCTTTTGGCCACAAATAGAGACTAGGACAACCATAAAATAAAGGGAAGACCAGATTAAAGACACTTTTAAAAGCGGGAGATGTACGGAAACGAGAACTAAGAGGCCGCCACTAGCTCTCCCCATCTGGGAGGTTAATGCCGGCTGACACAAAGAGGTGAAACCGTTCAGGAGGAACGTATCTTTGGACCAGGTCTCCTGTAGACAGATTATATCGTAGGAGGAAATGAAGCTCTTCCAGTCCGAATTGTCAGATTTAGATCGCAGCCCTGCTATGTTCCAGCTAAGCAGAGTTAATGGTCTAGACACAGGACATGACATTAGAACTTTAGTATTTATAGGAGCTTTCAGGTCCAAATCAGGCTTTCCTGTGTCCCAGATACATTCAGCGTGGACATTCCCAGCCTTAGGTCTCTCCTTTTTAGAAGAACAGGGGTGGGTCACCGATAGTCAATCGTTCACGTCAAGGTGACTGAGAGTCGAGAACCGGTTGCTAGAGGGTACATTTACCTGTAAATGAAGCCTTTCAAAATCTGGTCTGCGAATACTAGAATTAGTGTCAATGCGGTTTGGTAGGAGCACAGGGTCGTAAAAATGATACAGGGGATGTATTTGAATCCTGTTAGTTGACATTTTACAGTAGTCCAAATTGGTCAAAAAATTGTCTACTGAACGAGGATTAGCAAAATTTAAAACAACATAGTCTCCCTCCTCCAATACTTTGGAGTGTCCTACCCTCCTCACTCTTCGGGCCATGAGAATCTTATCATTGTGAAAACAATTGGATTTGAAATTGAAGTTCAACCAGTGACCAGCTTTTCTAATTAGGGAGTGGGTATCTTCTTGTTTAGAGCACTCCAGAGGAGGAACATTTGAGAGAACCAGAACGTACGGGTTGCAGGCAGGTGGTAAATGTAAAAAGTCTGCATGGTTAGTAAGTTTAGTAGGATCTTTGTCATGCGTTCTAGAGGAATAAACTTCCCTTATCGGCCCTGATGCAGGGTTGTCAGCGAAAGGTCCTTGACCAGAGACGGTTCGTGGATCAGGCAAAAAATTACTTACTCCTTGGGGTACCAAAGTAGGGGGAGGAGTAGACTGATGTGCTGGTTCGGGGCTATGAAGTATTCCCGTGCATAAAGGACCTGGTTTTAAAAAACTAGATAAAAACCTGGTCACATCGTTACAAAAGCAATCGAGCTTCCTAGCGATCAAGGTGGAAATTTTTGCCTCAAGAGTTGCGCAAAAGGATTTGAGTGTCAAGTCAATAAAACTAGAAAGATCTTCAGGAGCATCCTTACTCGGAGGGCATTCGGGGAAGGAGACCAGGGGGATTGGGGGTTGGTCACTATGGGCCAGGGAGGTAGGTAGATTCTTATTGGAGCCCAGGGCCTTTTTTGTATTTTTGAGCTTTTTCCCGGCTCTTCTCTTCTTCAAAGGGGGAGAATCGGCCTGAGAGCAAGAGCTTTCAGGAGGAGGAATAGCTAAAAGGAGAGAAGAATTAATTTGGTCGGTAGTGGGGAGTATATCGGCGCCCAACTGGCTGGTATTCAGAGGCGAGATCAGTGATGAAGGACCAGTCCTTGGAAAAGTGGAAATATGGATGGTAGGTTACAAGGGGGGGTGTTGAACAGTACTTTGGACAGCCCCAATCCTTTCTTCTACATGTTCAAGTTCGGATTCAATGGCCCCCATCACAGAAGATAAATAACTAGTAATGGAGGACTGAAGGGAGCTGGACCCGGCTTCCCCCTTCTGAACATTAGACTTTCTTTTCCCCATATTTGGTAACAAACTCACACAGTATCTGAAACAGCACCCTGATGGAGATTCCACAGGCAGAAGAAGTAGACGTTAGGGGGGGGGCCCAGCCCGGCCTCTTCCGGTTGATGACGGGCGAAGGACGGGCCCGCCCTTGGCCCGGGCTTCGCCCGGGCGCCGCCCGCGCGCGTCCCACGGAGCGGGAGCGCTCACTGGTTTTTAAAGGGCTCCTGCCCTGATTGGAAAGGCAGCACACAGCTGCTGCCCACCTCCTCTGTCCCAAGAAAGTGTTCAGCGCGCGTCCCGCGGAGCGGGAGCGCTCACTGGTTTTTAAAGGGCTCCTGCCCTGATTGGAAAGGCAGCACACAGCTGCTGCCCGCCTCCTCTGTCCCAAGAAAGTGTTCAGCGCGCGTCCCGCGGAGCGGGAGCGCTCACTGGTTTTTAAAGGGCTCCTGCCCTGATTGGAAAGGCAGCACACAGCTGCTGCCCGCCTCCTCTGTCCCAAGAAAGTGTTCGGCGCGCGTCCCCAATGACTCAATACCTGTAGTCGGGCACCCTCTCCCATCATACAGGCGACAGCACCAAGGCCCATATTTATACTTTTTTTGCGCCGCATTTGCGACGCTTTTTGATGCAAAAGCATCGCAAACTTACAAAATACAATTGTATTTTGTAAGTTTGCACTGCCTTTGTGTCAAAAAATGACGCAAATGCAGTGCAAAAACAGTATAAATATGGGCCCAAATGTCCTTATTAGCCCCCGAATCTTGAGAGCACTTTGATTCCAGTACAATTCCCCTTTTTGCCAGATCTTATGTTTCTGAGGGCAACCCTTTGAGAGAAAAGGCCTCTTTTTGTCATGGTTAGACCCCCCCTTTTGCCTGGTATGTGATGTAGCCTCAAAGTTGTTAGTGCTCAGGGCCCCTGCTAACAGGTTCCCTGGGCCAGATGTATTTCCCTAAAACTGTTGTGATGCATTGGCCCAATTGACAACACTTTTAGCTGCCACTATAACTCCCTAGTAAATGGTATCTAGGTACCCAGGGCATGGAGTACTAAGGGTAGCCCCTGAGGGCAGCAGCACAGATTGTGCCATCATCTAGGGCCATGCATCGGAAGCACCGTGCACTGCCATTGCAGGCTGAGTGTTCTGATGAAATCCTAAAAGACAAACTCGACAGGGCACATAGCCTGTGTGCCCTATCCACCATACACTGCATGCACTAAAGGTAAGTCACCCCTCTGGCAGGCCTCCCAGCCCTAAGGCAGGGCGCATTAAGTGGTAGGTGTGGGCAAAGATGCATGAGCAATATGCCCCTACTGTGTCCTTGCCAAGCCTGGGACACTGTAAGTAAACAGGGGGCCATATTAATACATGTGCAGGACACTGGCCAATACAAGTTTCACAGCTCCATGATGGCTACTCTGAACCCTGTGTTGCTTGGTATCAAACAACTCAGGATGATAAATCCAAACTGGTACCAGTATTTGATGTATTACAAAATGTATTCAGGGGTCACCTTAGCACCCCTGCAAAACTAACTACCCTGACATGGTTGCTGGCCAGTCACAACCAGCCTGTCACCACCAGGCAAGAGTCTGAATCCCTCAGGTGAGAGACCGTGCTCTCTGGGATTCAGAACAAAGGAATGTGCTCTGCCCTGCTAGCGAGCTTCAAAGGTCTTACCGCCCTTGAAACTTGACCCCCGGCTTGCCGCTAGGAGCAGATGGCCGCTCCCATTGCAAATCCCCACTGTTTGCGGGAGTAACAGTGGGAAACCAGGCAAAAGACAGGAGGAGTAGTCAGTCCTAGCTTGCACCACCCCTAAAGTGTGTAAGGAAGTAACCTCTGCTCAAAGGAAGTGGTCACTTGGTAGGTGTAGCCATCCTAACGTAGCTGACCAATTGGTCTTTACTAGGTACCTCTTAAAATGCTCACTAAATAAAGTATTCAGTGGGCATCTCTAGAATAAGAAATCAGATTCTAAGGACAAAAGAAGACCAGCAACTAAGAAGATCCAAGGCTCGAGAACTGAAGTCCTGCTGCACCAAGAAAAGACGCCAAACCCTGGCTGCTACACCCAGGATTTGACAGTTGCCGCTGAGGGGTTGTTTGGATGTTGGATGGACTCTTCAAACTCCCAGAGGACCTCCACTCTTAAAAAATCACCAAAGATCTCCCTCCAGAGTGAAGCCATCACTTTGCAACTCCAAGGAACAGAAGACCTAGTGAAGGCCACTTCACTGACCAGTTGTTGACCAAGGAACTGGACACTGAAGCTGGGCCAGTATTCGCCTGTCATACTGTGAGGACAAAACCGACCAATGTGCCATGTTTGGTGGCACTTTGCCCTCCAGTGGCCAGACCATGCAATAGCCCCAAGTATTGGTCCTCTCACAATGGACTCCCAGAAAGACAGTCCATTCTGGACTGAAAAAGGACCAGGAAGTAGCCCCACTCAAAGGACTTCAGGAACAACCTGGATCTCCCACCAGAGTGCCACTGCAGACCTGTAAGCGACCCTCGTAGTGACCTATCTCCTGCTTCCAATGGCACCTTTGCACACAGCTCCATGCTCACCGATTCACTCCGCACCTGGCCGCCCTGTACCCTGCACCAAAAATCCAGCTGTGCCCTAAAGGTCCCAGACCCCTTGCGACCTTGAAACCCCAGGGTGCACCCAATGGACTTTCCTTTAAGTCCGCCTGTGCAATGCTTTTCCAAGTGATCCCCTGCAGTGGCTTGGCACCAGCTCCAACAAATTTGCAGCTGCTCCTGCCGGAACTGGGAGTCGCCTCAACTTCTCCAGCTGGCCCAGGGTGCCCATCGATGACCTTGACATACCGGCAAAAGGAGACATTGGAAAACACATTGGGCCTCATTACAACATTGGTGGACGGCTACCGCCGCCCGCCAAGCTGTAACCGCAGTGCGGCCGCCAATGCGGCCGCACTCATGCGGTGCCTATTTGGACATCCCTGCTGGGCCGGCGGGCGGAAACCAAGTTTCCGCCCACCGGCCCAGCTGGGATGTAGGCCGCAACATGGGAGCCAGCTCTAAATGGAGCCGGCGGTGTTGCGGCCGTGCGACGGGTGCAGTTTCACCCGTCGCGCTTGCAGACAGTGAAAAGCCGCATGGGGCTCTGTCAGGGGGCCCCTGCACTGCCCATGCCCAGGGGCCCCACAACTCCCCGTACCGCCAGCCTTTTCCTGGCGGTTCAGACCGCCAGAAAAAGGCTGGCAGTCGGGGACTCGTAATCCCCTGGGCTGCGCTGCAAGCAGCGCAGCCCTGGCGGATTAAATCCGCCGGGGCCATTGTGGAGGAAAACCGCCGGCCCCGGCCGGTCAAAATACACCGGGAGGCACTGCCAGCCTGTTGGCGGTGCTCCCGTCGTTTTGGCACTGTGGTTGTAATACCGCCAGGGTCATAATGACCACCATTGTCTGATTCACTGAGAATTTTCAAAGTATTTCCCCATTGATTCCTGTGGTGCATAATTACGCAGAGACTAACTTTATTAAAGCTTTAAAAATTCATAACTGTTGGACCTGGAACTTTTTGAAGGGTTATTCTCAAACTGTTTGCGTTCTTCCTCCTATTTTTCATGACCTGTTTTTGTTGGCTTTTGAACTCTGAGCACTTTACCGCTGCTAACCAGTGCTAAAGTGCATATGCTCTCTGTGTAAATTGTACTGTTAATTGGTTTATCCATGATTGGCATATTTGATTTACTAGTAAGTCCCTAGTAAAGTGCACTAGAGGTGCCCAGGGCCTGTAACTCAAATGCTACTAGTAGGTCTGCAGCACTGGTTGT
This sequence comes from Pleurodeles waltl, assembly GCF_031143425.1. Classification (NCBI taxonomy): domain Eukaryota; kingdom Metazoa; phylum Chordata; class Amphibia; order Caudata; family Salamandridae; genus Pleurodeles; species Pleurodeles waltl. The sequence goes on from NC_090448.1 coordinate 206,925,628, forward strand.
GCCACCCACATAGGTAGCCCTGTAATCATGTCTCAAACCTGCCACTGCAGTGTCTGTGTGTGCAGTTTTAAACTGTAAATTCGACTTGGCAAGTGTACCCACTTGCCAGGCCTAACCCTTCCCTTTTCCTACATGTAAGACACCCGTAAGTTAGGCCCTAGGGAGCCCCATGGGCAGGGTGCAGTGTATGGTTAAGGTAGGACATATGCTATGTTTTATATGTCCTGATAGTGAAATACTGCCAAATTCAGTTTTCTCTGTTGCAAGGCCTATCTCTCTCATAGGTTAACCTGAGGACTGCCTTTAAACATGATTAAAGCATAGACTCCCTTTGGGAGCAGATAGACATGTGGAGCTTGGGATCTCTGAACTCACAATTAAAAAATACATCTTTTAGTAAAATTTGTTTTGCAATTGTGTGTTTGAAAATGGCCCTTTTAGAAAGTGGGTATTTTCTTGCTTGTTCCATTTTTGTGACTCTGCCTGTTTGTGGATTCCATGTCTGGGTTAGTTTGACAGTTGGGCTGTTTGCACCTCTCTCCAGACAGTGACACAAAGGGGGCTGGGGTGTAGCCTGCATACTCTGATGAGCCTTCTGTGCTAGGAGGGAGGGGAGAAGTGATCACTCGCACCTGACAGGGCTGTGCCTGCCCTCACACAATGCAGACTCCAACTCCCTGGTGTGTGTCTGAGGCCTTGCCTGGGCAAGGCAGGATTTCACAAACAAGTGAGACATTCCTTTGAAGTAGGCCTACTTCAAAGGCCAAAATGGGTATGAGGAGAGGACCGAAAACCACAGACTTTAGAAACTTCTTGGGTAGATACTCTACCTCACAGACACTTCTGGACAAAAAACCTGCTGGTGAAGAATCCCTGAACCAGACCTGCCAAGAGGAACTGACTGGCTGCCCAATGGACTCTCCTGGTCTGCTTTTCTGAGAAGGACTGCTGCCTTGCTGTTGCCCTGCTTCCTTGCTGCTAACTGGCTGTGCTGAGAAGTGCTCTCCAAGGGCTTGGATAGAGCTTGCCTCCTGTTCCCTGAAGTCTCAGGACAAAAAAAACTTCACTCCTCAACTGGACTCCTTGTACAGCGATAATTCGACGCACAGCCTGCTGCGTGGTGAGAAATTCACTGCATGCGAGCTGGAACGACGGAGCGCAACACCTGTGATCACCTCCATGCACACCACCCATTTCAACAAGCACTGGCCCTGCTGATGCCGGGAACAGCATAGGAGTTGCCATTTTGTCAAATACACCGTTAAGCATTGCTACTAATTAAGCCGTGTAACACAGCCTTTGGGTTCATTTGTCACCTTCAAAAACACAGGACATACACAGTTTTACATGTCAACTGTCTAGTTCGTCCTCCAAACAGTCTTAGTCAGACCACTGATTATGTAACTTGTTAAATTGCTGGATCCTGATTCACCCTGCATCCTGTCAGCCTGACTGGCATCTGTCTATGCGTCACCCTAAAGTTTCCCTGTGGCTACATATGTACCACACTTGCGCCAGCAAACCTCTCATTCCTCAGTGGGTATTTGGGCATGTGCTTCATCAATGCATATTCAAATACATTGTATGGCATCATCTGCCTTTTAATTGTACCATATTTGTTAAATCCCCTGTGAATACCAAAATTCATGGCCCATCCCTTGTCTGGGTCTCATTTATGCATGAATGACAAAGTGTGACAGTGTCCCAGGGCCGTATGCAGGTACTGGGTACGGGGTCTTCAGCAGAACCAGCAACCTCTGATAATGTCCATGAAAAATCCACACATGTCAGGACCCTGACATTTCACACACAGAATTACATTGCTCATAACATTTTGATGGTCCATGTGTGGTGAATAGCTGCGAGAATAATCAGCACAGAGGCTATGATGTTCCCAGATTCAGTGGGAAATGCAGAGGCTAACCTGTGTACAAATGTTGTAATGACACCTGCCGGAACATGACACCTGAGACATTATCTCACTCAGCACACCAAGGTTGCCATGTTCACTGTCTCATTACACGTCTTCAGTGACAGGGTGGGACCATCCCCATGTAGGTTCTTATGTCCACATTCACTTTACTCACATTGATCAACAAAGGATACTCAGTAGATACTGGAATAGCTGCCACTGACTCATGATGAGACCTGGACCTAACTGTGACAAATTACACCCCTAAAAATATACAGGCTCAACATTGGACCACACACATGAACAAGACACCTCTGTGCAATTGATCACTGGAAATATGTGGGCACGTGCTGCCTCGTCTGCTGGTCCACCACAGCCACTGGAGAGTTGTGGCACAGTTATATGTCCTCAACTGTGGCGTCATATTACATTTGTGGTTCACCTTTGACTGTCTGGCCCAAATACATGGTACCCACTTCCTCCATGCATGTGTCTGACTCACTGTGGGATTCACCAACAAGTGCCTAGGAAGCTGTTACCACATTCATACAAGCATATGTTCAATAATGCATCATGTGATGCACACACACTTGGTCAACAAATACATTAGTTGCCACTGCACACACATTGAGCCATAGGCATTGAGGTATTGTACATATGTGCGTCACATTGCTATCCTCTCCTGATGCCAAACATGCCCAAATTGTGCAATACATATATGTAAGCCACACATATGGCCATCTAGTGCGTCAGCCAACCGTCGAAATACTGTTAAGGAAGTAGCGGGTCATGGTCCGCTGAGGTATGACGTCTCACATGTGAACCTACACCATTAACACCATAGTGGGTGCCATCAGCCTATCTCTGATGTGTCCCAAATGTAACATAACATAAAAACAGAAAAAATGCCCTAAACCAGTTCATGTACTGAAATGTTGACGTTGCTAGCGTTATGCGTCATTTTTCCCCCACAAATACTGTTTGTGCGTCATAATTTTTGACGCACAGGAGTGAAAAATAGGCCGCATCCAAATAATTTTACAGACTTTTTACTATTATTTGGATGTGGGCTAATTTTCAATCCTGTGCGTTAAAAAAATATGACACACTAACTGTATGCGTGAAAAAATATGACGCATAATGTGAAAAACGGCGGACATTTTATGCAGGAAGTGATGTCATAGGATATCCTGTTTACAGATCATGTACAGTGGGTGTACTTTCACTTTCACTTTGCAGTCTGTGAATCTTCTAGACTGTGTGGCTGTTTACTGAGTGGTGTCCAGTGATTTTGTGCTTTTGTGTCCTGTGTGCTGTCTCAATTGTCAATTTGTGAAATAAATATTGTTGGTGTATAGTGTCCTACTGTGTGTTGTTTACATTTGTCCAGTTTACTAGTGTTTTTGTTGTTTGTGGGAGTCTGTTGTGGGTAGTGCTAGTTTGGGGATAGTTGGGCTCTTTTAGTGCTTAAGTTTACTTTTCATCTGTTTTTGTCCCCTACTTTCCCCCTTTTCCCCTTTCTATTTCTTTAACCCCTATTCCCCTTCTCATTTGCATGATGTCTGGTAGGCCACGTCTTGGCAGGATGGGTGAAGAGGAGTTGGGGGGCTTCATATGGCTTGTGTGCCATTTCTTACCACTGATGATCGAGGCAGGGGACAGGGTGATACAGGGGTATCACCCTGAGGTGCGCAGAATCCGGTGGGGAAAGGTGCTGCATCCCCTGCAGCATGTGTATGCCAGCCAGAGGAGTGAACACCAGCTGAAGCACCTTTGGGCTGACCTCATCACCAGGGAGCAGGATCTCTTGAACCACCTGGGAATCGTGATTGGTGGCCTTGTTGGTGAGTACTAATCATGCAAATGTGCACAATTAAATGATCTGTAGTGACATCAGATGATTTGTACAATATCTGCCAGCTAACTTGCTGACTGTGTGTAATGCTGTGGAAACATACAGGGTACTTGATGCACTATGGGAAGGATCAGAATTGCTAGCTGTCAGGTAGCACGTGCTCTGCAAACTTACAGGATACTTTTCCATTAAGTAAATTGGTGCTGCCTTTGTGTCAGACAACCAAACAAAATAGGAGCCAATCATGTCTATATAGGCCACATTTGCCAGAGGAGTAAAGATGTACTAAAATATTGGCTAACTTTGTTGACACAATAGCTAGACTGACTTTAGAAACACTACATGATGCAGAAAATTAGTGCTGGCTTCACGTCAATTGATGATAGCAAAGTGGCCCAGACATATGTCTCATGTGAGTCTGGTGAATGTGGAAGGAAAGCGTTCACGGACGTTCTATGAATGTTAGGGATTATTGTGGTCCTTCATTTCTTTGGATACATGTCAGATCTGGATTTGAAAACATTGTGAAAAGGTGTAAGGTGCCCTCAGCTAACATCTTAGACTGATATTTGGAGTGAGTTGTGCCACATTCCAATTAGAGGTGACAGTCCAAAGGTATGCACATGGGTTCACATCTCCATGGTTGGTGCAAATCACCATTGCAGGGCCACATAAAATGAAGAAACTGTAACAACAGGAGGGCTTACAAAAGTCCCTGCCACTCTCTACATTGTTACTATGTGTATGAAATGTGTCATGGCCACATAGGCTTCTTGACTGGTAATGCAGTCCTCAAGTAACCAGGCCTTGGATGTCTCTCTTGGATGCACATGATGAGACGATTACACTCCATTATTTTTTCGGATCACTAATGACGGGGCATGTTTGCCACCACATGATAGTTAGGGCCTCTGAATGTGTGCAGATATGTGTATAACTGTCACAGGAGACCCATGCTATGTACATGTTGGCCATGATATATCAGATGCAGTATCATAATGTCAGAATGGCTGTCATTTCCTTATTCAGCTTACACATTGTATATGTCTTTGAAATTTTTGGTCAGTGCACAGATTTTGAGCACCTTTCTTCCTTCCATGCCTTACAGGTGGACCGGCACCCTACACTGTGGGAGAGGTGGCTACATTTGAGGACAGCGACCACTCCAGTAATTGTTGATATGTCTGTTATGTGTTGTGTTTGCTGGTTATGTGTGATGGACTCGTGTGTGTTGAACGCAGAGCAAGGTGTGATGCATTGGCCAATCATTTGTCTTGTTCCATGAGTGGGATTTCAGTTTCTCAAATGTTTTAAGTTGGCCAATGCTTATCCTATTGTATTATCTAGGGATTGTAGGTCATTCCTGTAGGCCCCACAATGAGTACTGGAGTGAGTCATGTGGATGACAGATTTAGTCAGCTTGTCAGTCCCACATTCTCCCAAATTGCTTTCCAACAGACTTCTGCTTCCCTATTTACCAAGGTACTTATTAAACTGTAGGTAGAACTTCCTAGCAGCATGTACTTCCACATGTTATGCTACATGTATGTGGAACTTGAGTGCAGTGGCCTAGGTGTGCATGCTAATCATGATCATGGGTGTTCTTGCAACTCTGTGTCTGGTGTAAGTCATGCCTTGCTGGAAGTATATGTTGTGTACCAAGCTGAGCATTTCCTGACATGTGTGGCGCTATGATTGGTCAAGGGTTTGCAGACTCCTAATTGTTGATAGACCTTACCTGTGGTGTGTGTGTAGAGCCAAACATGTATGGAGCTTTCTATACACTCCTCGGTGTCCATGTAGTTTGGAATTGTTTGTTGTTTCTCCACCCCACTCCTCAAACACAGGCATGGGTTTGTGAATAGGGTACCTAGGACTGATGCTACCAGTATGTTACACATACATGTGAATAGGTGACTGATCAGAACCTAGTATACACACTCAGGTATGGCACATGGGTACTATACTGGCAAGTCCTGTTACAACTTGCAGACCATGTGGCTTTAGTTTTTGCATTCTGTACACTGACATTTGTAGCCCAGGTATTGGCAGAGGATATGCAGCATGATTGTTAGCTGATAACTGGCAGAACTCAGATGACAAGTCAATGCCAGTTGTTACCCATCTTGTAGGTTTTGGATGTGCTATGTGTGATGTGACCTTTGCAGGCTGGCCTGCCATGTACTTACTCAGGGACATTCAATGATCTATATGGTGATATGAGCTGTTACAAGTACAGCAGATGTATTGTCTGATTGAATTCTTGTGCCATTTCACACAATGCAGTTCCTAATGTAAATTATTTGCATTTGTCTTCACAGCTGCAAACATGACTCCCGACCAGGTCCGTGAGTTCCAGCGGCGAGCCATGAGATACCAGCATATCCTGCTGGTAGAGTCAGGGTTCAGGAGGATGGCCCGTCGATACCACCATGAACGGGCCTCCGAGCATGGAGGGCCTTCCCACAGGGTGGCCCTACTTTGCCCACCACAGCCACCACCAGCACAACCACCACTTCAACCCAGGTGGCCCCACCCACAGCTGGGACTGTTGTCCCTACGTCTGCTGTACTTCCAGGCCCCAGCATTGCAACAGCTGCAGGACAGCCCACCTCCCCACGCGCACAGACCTCCTCCGCCGGTACCCAGACTGCCCCAGCTCCATCAGTTGACCCTGCAGCATTCCACGAAATGGAACGGAAGATGGACTGTGTCTTGAGAAAGATAAGCAATCTGAGCCGGGATGTTTGCCACATTAACAGGCGTGTGAAGTCTATAAAGAGGACCCTCCGGAGGGCCAACCTCTAGACTGTTGTGAAAATGGACATGATTCCCTCCCCTCCCTCCTCTTTCCTTGTTCTCATACTTAGTGGGCTTAGGGGGCTTAGGTGGTCATTACAACCCTGGCGGTCGGTGTTAAAGTGGCAGTAAGACTGCCAACAGGCCGGCGGTGAAAAATTTGCAATTACGACTGTAGCGGAAACTGCCAACAAAGACAACCACTTTAACACTCCGACCACCACGGCGGTACAAACAAACAGTGCGGCGGTCACCGCCAACAGACAGGCGGAGGACAAAGTGCCACCCACAGTATCAAAACCTACCAATCCACCACCTTTTCCGGGGCGGATTCACCGCGGATAAAAACACGGCGGAAACAGGATTCCGAAGGGAAAACGCTCACCTCTACACACCCCACGAGGAACTAGGACACCATGGACCCGGAACTCCAAATTCTCCCTGTGATAGTCTTCCTGCTCCTCTACCAGGAGCACGAACGCTGGCGGCGAAGACCACGGTAAGTACTGCACCTACGACACAGGGGGGAGGCAAAAAACAGGGACACACACACAAAACATGTAACACCCCTGCCCCCACCCTCACCCATTACAACACACACACTAATCCATATTGATACATCACAATTACACCCCCCCAACCCCCCCGGAAGAATGCAAAGACAATAGAAAATGAGTGTAACCATTGTAATATATTAAAATCAAGTACGTAAAAATATATATATATACACCATTAACAAAATATACACCAAGCATAGTAGTCCAGGTAGTGCTCCAATGAAGTCCATGTAACACTGGGCCCACACGGTATGGGCGAGGCCCACACAAGATCCCCGACCATGACGGAGAGAACACTGCAGGGGCATCAGAGAGCAACAAAACAGGCACCTCAGGGGGAGGGAAAGGGGGGGCACCTCAGCCGGTTGAGTGCACAACGCCACATCCACAAGAGGACCATATGCCCACTGTTCAATCCTGGGGAGTGCAAAGCCACAATCTCTCAAGTCTTTCCAGTGGGTGGGTTGCCCACTGCCATAGCCTGGGGAGTGCAAAGCCACAGTCTCTCAAGTCTCTACAGTGGGTGGGTTGCCCACTGTTCCATCCTGGGGAGAGCAAAGCCACAGTCTCTCAAGTGGATAACAGTCTCCACTGGTTCTGGAGGGGGCTTTGTGCCCAGAGTGCTTCATCCTGCTAAGGACAGAGGTAGTGGATGGATCTCTCCACTGGTTCTGGAGGGGGCTTTGTGCCCAGAGTGCTTCATCCTGCTAAGGACAGAGGTCGTGGATGGATCTCTCCACGGGTTCTGGAGGGGGCATGGTGCCCAGAGTGCTTCATTCTGCCTGTGACGGACTCAGCAGCGTCAGTGCCCTTGGCACTCATGGGCCAGCGTTCCTTGAGATGGCGGTGCCCTGTTCAGCGGTGCTTGAGACGGCGGTGCCCTGTTCAGCGGTGCTTGAGACGGCGGTGCCCTGTTCAGCGGTTCTTGAAGCGGCGGGCTCCTTTGCATTGACTCAGCTGCTGGAGGTCATTCATGGCCCAGCGGGGCTTGTGCTGGCAGTCCTCTCTAGCCCAGCGGGGCTTGTGCTGGCGGTCCTCTCTAGCCCAGCAGGGCTTGTGCTGGCGGTCCTCTCTGTCCCAGCGGGGATGACGGCTGTGGCCTCGTGGGCAGCAGGGCTGGTGGCGGTGGCCTCCTGGGCAGCTGGGCTGGTGCTGGCGGTGGCCTCCTGGGCAGCAGGGCTGGTGGCGGTGGCCTCCTGGGCAGCTGGGCTGGTGCTGCGGTGGCCTCCTGGGCAGCTGGGCTGGTGCTGGCGGTGGCCTCTGGGCAGCGGGGATGATGGCGGTCTTCTCCGCCGTGCTGCTCTTCCCAGACTTGCTGAGTTTCTTGTGCCCCTTCCCCACCTAGGAAGGTGTCGCAGCTGACTCCACACTCCCACCTGTACCCCTGGGAGCGGCTTTGGTGGCTGGAGTCTTCCCCCTCTCCAGCTGGGCACTGGCCAACTTCTGATGTTTCACAGGTGGGGGACTGTCTGTGCTGTTGGTCAGTGCCACACTGGCTGCCCTGGTGGCCGGTGCACTCCAGATTCCGGTGACTACAGGCACCACTGGTCCCGGAGATGTTGTGGCTGAGGTGCTAGTTTGGGACCTAGGAGATGGACGGGGTGGGGGAGGTGTGGAAAAGAGGTCAAGGTTGGACAGGAAAAGTTTTTGGGAGACACTGGGACGGGTAGCTGGAGCGGGTTTGGGAGTGGAGGAAGAGGTTGTGGTTGTAGGAGGTGTTCGTTTGCTGACTTTGGGTGAAGGTGAATGCGCTGGAGGCTGTCGTGAGGTGGATGGCTGTTGAGTGGGTGTGTGCCTTTGTTTGTGTATCTTGGGAGGGGACGTCACAGAGACACTGGGAGAGGACACAGGGGACGTGTGAATAGTAGTGGGGGTGGTGACTGTACATGAGTGGGGTGTGGTGGTGAGTGTGCTGGTGATGGTAGTAGTGGCTGTAGAGGTAGTGCATTCAGGTGTGAGTGTAGACAAGACTGGGAGGGAGGAGGGAGACGAGGAGGAAGGGGACACAGTGGAGGCAGTGGATGTTGGTGTGTCTGCATGTGTCTGATGCTTGCGTGAGTGCCTGTGGGATGTGTGGTGCTTATGTTTGCCTGAGCTTCCCTTGTGTGTTGACGTGTGTGCATGCTGGTCTAGAGGTGTGCTTGGGATAGGCTGGGGTACAGGGGATTGTGTCTGGGTGAAGGAAGTTGGAGGGGGGAGGCTAGAGACAGGGACAATGGCTGCCATCAGTGCTGAGGCCAGAGTCTGAAAAGCTCGCTGAAGGGCCGCCTGACCAGAATGAATGCCCTCCAGGAATGCATTTGTTTGTTACAATTGCCTTTCTACACCCTGGATGGCATTCAAAATGGTAGACTGCCCAACAGTGAGGGACCTGAGGAGGTCAATGGCCTCCTCACTGAGGGCAGCAGGGGTGACTGGGGCTGGGGCTGAGGTGCCTGGGGCGAAGGTGATGCCCACCCTCCCGGGTGAGCGGGCACGGGGCAAAGGCTGAGTGGCTGCTGGGAGGGCAGTGCTGGAAGGAGGGGTGGCGGCTGTACCTGTAGATGGGGGGGCACAGATGTTGCCGCCACCACAAGGGAGCTTCCATCAGAGGACGAGTCCGTGTAACTGGTCTCAGCTCCTGTCCCCGCCGTGGAGCTCCCCTTGCCCTCCGTCCCACCGGTGAAGTCCGATTCCGTAGTGTGGCCCTCCATGGCCATGTGGGATGCAGCCCCCTGGTGCTCCGGTGCCAATGCTCCTACGCCTGATGATGCTAATGCACACAAGAACAGGGAGACCACAAAAAGGGGGACGACGACAGAAGAAAGAAATGTTGAGTGCATGCATTACCGCTACCGTTGGCGGACACAACAGACACAGAAGCCTCCTGCACCACGCCGCGCTCTTGGGCTCCACTGTTCAATTCCTGGGAAATGGCCTACTAGGCTATGGACGACATCTGCACACAGGGGCATGACTAGGTGTAGTTGGAGGTGCGGTGGGGTGCCACAAGGCCTGCCTTACGGAGGGACCTTGCCTACAGAACTCGCCCTGGCCTAGGGAAACCCACATCCCACCTCCCCTACCCAGACACCTCCACTGCGCGCAAAATCAGCAGAATGAGAGTGTACTCACCCCCTTGTGGCAGCTGTGATGCCCTCAAGCTTCCATCCAACTCCGTGTACACCACTGCCAGGATCCTGAACATCAGGGGGGTCATGGTGCGACGGGCACCCCTCCCACGTTGGGAGGCCATCCGCAGCTGAGCCTCCGCCGTCTTCCTGCTCCAGCGGCGAATGTCCTCCCATCTTTTCCGGCAGTGGGTGCTCCGTCTGTGGTAGACCCCCAGGGTCCGGACGTCCTTGGCGATGGCACGCCAAATATATTTTTTCTGGTGGGCGCTGACCTACATGATTTGTACAGGGGGAAGAGAAACTTATTACCAACTGCACCGTCAAAGTGATTGGCCCCCATCCCTACCCTTGCCATGTGGCACATGCATTCACCGTCATTTCATGCACGCCGCACTCTCCCCCCTTCCTTCTTACATCCACCCCTCTCCACACAGGCATAGCCCATACAGCATGCTCCCAGTGTACTTACCTGCTTGTTTGGAGGACCGTAGAGTAGCGTGTACTGGGGGAGGACCCCATCCACAAGTTTCTCCAACTCCTCCGATATGAAGGCAGGGGCCCTTTCCCCAGACACTCGAGCCATTGTCTCTTCCAGACCGAGGTCACAGCAGCACTTGCAGTGTAGGTCCTCTCCTGTCGAAGATCAGGTATCAAGTGATTGAAGTGATAGAAAATGGCGGTCACGCCTGCGGCGATGTGTACCGTCACCGCCGGCATACATCGTCATTGGCTCTTGGGACCCATAGGTCCAATGTTAACCAATGCAGCATTGCGCCGCGGTCTTCGACCGCCTACCGCAACGGTGTACAACGCCAGCGCAGTTACCTCACATCCCATTGTCCCACTTTAGAGGTCAGGCAGCCGCCATTTCAGGGGCCCACAAAGCTTCATTTTCAACTGCGTCACACATATTTAGGCCTAGGCTCAACAAACATACAGGCCACTTTTTAGATTATGATTGGTGTTCTGTGTAAGCTGTGGGTACGTACCTCGGAGTTGTTTGACTCTGTACTCGCTCTTGTCCTTCATAGGCACCTTCAGCTGGGACATGTGAGGAGATGGCGGCATCCTCCGGTGTACCGACTGTTGGTGGACCTGCCGACAATGGAGGAAAGACATGTGATAATCACATACAGGCTTGACCGTGCCACAATCCAGGAAATGTGTACCCAGTTGGAGCCAAACCTGTCCGCCATCCCACAGGAATCCCCCCTCAAGTGCAGGTGCTGTCAGTGCTCCATTTCCTTGCAAGTGGGTCATTTCAAACAACAGTGGCCATAGCATCAGGGATGTCCCAGCCTATGTTTTCCAACGTGTTGTCCAGAGTGTTGTCTGCCCTGCTGAAACACAAGTGGAGCTACATCGTTTTCCCTCAGGTGGATGATTTACCTACAGTGAAAGGTGATTTCTATGCCCTGGGATATATCCCCAACATCATAGGTGCCATTGATGGGACACATGTGGATTTGGTAATCCCCCACAGGAGTGAACAGGTGTACAGAAACCGGAAGAGTTATCATTTGATGAATGTACAGATGGTATGTTTGGCTGACCAGTACATCTCCCATGTGAATGTCAAGTTCCCTGGCTCAGTGCATGACGCCTACATCCTGCGGAATAGCAGCATCCCTTATGTGATGGGTCAACTCCAGAGGCACCGTGACCTGGAAGCTAGTCAGTGGGAATGGTTGTCTGGGTCTGGGGATATCCCTCCAGGTTAGTGTGTGTCCAACAGTTGTCCCTCGCCAGTTGCAGGTGACTCTGGTTACCCCAACCTGTCATGGCTACTGACCCCAGTGAGGAATCCCAGGACAAGGGCAGAGGAACGCTACAATGAGGCCCATGGGCGAACTAGGAGGGTGATCGAGCGGACCTTCGGCCTCCTGAAGGCCAGGTTCAGGTGCCTCCATATGACAGGTGGATCCCTATTCTACTCACCAACGAAGGTGTGCCAGATCATCGTGGCCTGCTGTATGCTTCACAACTTGGCTTTGCGACGACAGGTGCCTTTTCTGCAGGAGGATGGTCCAGATGGCGGTGTTGTTGCAGCTGTGGAGCCTGTGGACAGTGAAGACGAGGAAGCAGAGGAAGAAGACATGGACAACAGGGACTCAGTCATCCAGCAATATTTCCAGTGAAACACAGGTAAGAATACAAAACCTGCCTACTACATGTACTTAAACACTACTACCTCTCTACTGTCTGTCGTTTTCACTGAGTTGTCACTTTCCCTTACGATTTCACAGATGTGGGTCCCACAGTGTGACATCTGCTTTGATTCCTCATGGACTAGAGCTGGGTGACATAGGTATGTTGACATTACAAATGAACGAGCTTTTTGCCACAGTAATTGCTAATACAGTATTCCGAAATCACAGACTGACTCCAGATTGTTTTGTGCTTTAAGGGTGTTTATTTTAGTGCTCAAAATTGGAGGAGGTAGCAAAAGGGTGAGGGGTGATGGCGGAGGAATGTCCATGGCAGAGTCCAGTCTATTAGTCTCACAGGTGCATTGCCCAAATGGGCATAGGAAGTGGATCTGGGGCAGTTTAAGGATGGACAGGGTAACAAAGTGGGACAGTAGGAAGACAATCAGGGTGGTCTCATTTCTTGGCGGTGGTCTTGGCATCGTTCTCTGTCTTTGTCCTGGATCTCAGGGACCGTTTGCGAGGTGGTTCTCCCTCTGCAGGGGGTGGGGTGCTGGTGTGGTGGTCCTGTAGCGGTGCCTCCTGTCCACTAGCTCCGCGGGGGTGGTGTGTAGTTCATCGTTTATGCTAGTGTCAGGGGCCCCTTGTAGTGCCACAGTGTCCCTCCTGGTGTTGAGTACTTCCTTCAGCACCCCTACGATGGTGCCCAGGGTGGAATTGATGGTTCTGAGTTCCTCCCTGAAGCCTAATTGCTGTTCCTCCTGCAGGTGCTGGGTCTCCTGAAACTTGGCCAGTACCGTTGCCATCGTCTCCTGGGAGTGGTAGTAGGCTCCCATGATGGAGGAGAGGGCCTCGTGGAGAGTGGGTTCCCTGGGCCTGTCCGCCCCCTGTCGCACAGCAGCCTTCCCAGTTCCCCTGTGTTCCTGTGCCTCCATCCCCTGGACCTTGTGCCCACTGCCACTGCCCCAGGTCCCTGTTGTTGTTGGGGTGGTGGGTTAGCCTGGGTTCCCTGTGGTGGTGGACACACTGCTGATTGACGTGTCCTGGGGACGGAGGTATGGGCCCGATGGGTGGGTGCTGTGCTGCTGTTTCCAGAGGGGGGAAGCTCTCTGGTGGCCTGTGACTGGGTGTGGGGAACCGACTATCCCGAGGTCCCCGATGGGCCGGGCTGGTCATCTAGATCCAGTTGGACAGAGGTGCTGTCATCACTGTGGGCCTCTTCTATTGGTGGTGTGGACATGTCTGGACCCTCCTGTCCGGTGACGTTGGGTAGGGGTCCTGCAGGGGTATAAAAATATATTTATTACATCTGTGTGTGCCATGGTATGCAATGGGTGGGTGACCGTGTACCCCAGTGCTTGCATTCCTGTGTGGGACCTTGTGTGATGATGGTTTAGGGGGGTGTATGGGTATGTGCAGTGACCATGCTTTGGTGATGGGTGTCCATGCTTTGTTGTTGCATGCAGGGCTTGGGGTTAGGATGTGTGGTTTGTGATGTTGGGACATTTGTGAGGAGTTAGAGTGATGGGGGTGAGGGTGAGGGTGGGGGTATGTGCTGGCATGCAGGAAGGGTGGGGGATGTAATAGTTAAGATTTGACTTACCAGATTCCATTCCTCCATCTACTCCTGCGAGGCCCTCAGGATGCAGGATCTCCAAGACCTGCTCCTCCCATGTTGTTAGTTGTGGGTGAGGAGGTGGGGGTCCCCCGCCAGTCCCCTGAACCGCTGAAGGTGATGTCTTGAGATCACGGAACGCACCTTCCTCCGTAGGTCATTCCACCTCTTCCTGATGTCCTCCCGATTTCTTGGGTGCTGTCCCACTGCGTTAACCCTGTCCACTATTCTTCGCCATAGCTCAATCTTCCTTGCAATTGAGGTGTGCTGCACCTATGATCCGAATAGCTATGGCTCTACCCGGACGATTTCCTCCATCTTGACCCTGAGCTCCTCTTCTGAGAACCTGGGGTGTCTTTGCCGTGCCATGGGGTGGTGTAGGTGATGTGTGGGGTGCTGAGTCGGGTGATAAGTTTGCTGATATGTAGTGGTGTGTAGTGTGAGGTGCGTGGAAGTTATGTGGGTGATGGTGTTGTGTGCCTGTGGATGATAGTATTGTTGATGGTGGTGTCTCTCTCTTGCCTTCGTTCGTGATTTTTGGTCGTAGGGGTTTGTGGGTGATGTGGGTGTGTGTTTTATATTGTATTTGGGGTGTGGGAGTGGTGTGTGTATGTGTATCAGGTGTGTGTATTTCGAATTTGTCCAATGTGGTAGTGTTTTGTAACAGTGTGTGTATTTTGAGCGCGGCGGTGTGTACCGCCAATGGAATACCGCGGTTGAAAGACCGCCGCGTGGATTCGTGTGTCGTGATAGTGTGGGCGTATTTTGTGACGGTGGAGGTTTTGTTTTTGCCAGTTTATCACTGACCTTTGGTGTGGCGGACTTGTGTGGGTGTCTGAATTTTTGTGGATTCTGTGCTGTGGGTCATAATGGCTGTGGCGGTTTTCCGTGGCGGTGTGTTGGCAGTCTTCTGCACGGCGGTATGCAGCTTTTACTGCCAATGTTGTAATGAGGGCCTTAGTGTTAGGTTACTATAGTCTGTTAGTTTAGTTAGTGTTAGTGGGTGTGGGGTGGGGGTTCTGATTCTTTCTATTTTTATTTATTAAGTGTGTGGGTGGGTGGAGGGCTATGTTGGGGTTCTTGGGTGTTTAATAAAAAAAATAAAAAAATATATATATTTGTTTAGGATAGTATAGTATATGTTTAAGTTAGTATGTGTTGTCTTCCATGTGTCCCGTCTCATAAGGGGGGTGTGCGGTTGATGTTTGGAACGTTTCGTTACATGTGATAAGTAAGTTTAGGTTAGGTTAATTAGGGACAGTTGTGGGTAATGAGTAGTCAGGGTTGATTAGGGTAGGTAAGACTTTTTCCTCAGTTTCCTCTTCTGTGATTAGCATTCAATAAATATATAGTTAACCCTTTACAGTATGTGTTAAATGCTACTTGATCATGGCCTTGGAATTAGTGTACATGAATGTTGTTCTATTACATTTGTGTCCTATGCTACAAACAAATCCCAACTGAGCTGTAAGATTGGCAGCTACCCCAGAGCTACCTTGCAAAGTTTCCACCATTCGTTGCAACCACCAATCACAGTTAATATGGATCCGAACGTGTTTCTGTCGATAAGTATGTTTTCTACGTCACAAACAGTGCTTCCAGACTTGGTATTGGGGGAACAGTTTTAGGTCTGACTGCAGTGTGACGTACAAGGACACCCTTATAAGAGGAGTTCTCATGAGCACTCTTGTATTCTTGTCATCATGACTCACATTGATCATTTGTGACACAGTTCAGCATGATTACCTATTTGGATGTAAACTCAGACAGCTTCAGTCATGCAGTTGTTATAGTGTTTGCTTAGATTTGTGTGCATTGTTATATGTGTTAGTATTGCATGGTGACAACATTTTGCTGCCACTATTTGATGACTTAGATATCCCTTGAGGAAGCATTATTCTGTCCAACACAGCATGATGGTGTATGGTTTCTAACTTCATCAGATATTACCCTCAGGAAGGGCAGAGTATGATGCAATCATGGCCACTGTGCAGATTTATCTGACTACATATTATCAGGACAGTTGTATTGACAAGCTGCGTAATTTGATAGTAGGCACATTTCAGTTATCTACTGCACAGTTGATATGTCACATTACCCAGAGACAGATTTGTTGTGTAAGTGCTATTTATTGAAAAGTGCTGTAGTGCTATATGTACATTTTCTATGATTGTGAGTCCATTATAGTGACATCTTACATTGTGATCCTACACAAGGGGTTAAGGAAATTATTTTGACATGCTAGGGTGATGATTCAGACAGTGCAGAGGGACAGGATTTGCCAATGAGTAAGAGAGAGACAATCACTGGGCAGGCTGACAAGATACACAGTGGTAAGCAGAACAGTCATTAAGTAGAGTTGTTGTGAGACTGGCATATTACAAAGCGCATGACCTTGGTAATAGTTGGCCATGTGGCAGGGACTAGTGCTTCCGGGTACTTTTCCTTGTGAATGTGATCTGTTCCATGTCTTCTTCTTCTGATGTGTGTGTTGCCTCCTCTGTCCTTGTTGGTGGTGGTTGTGAAGGGGCAACACACACCTCAGTGTTAGAAGACGTGGAGTCAGACATCCCGGTCGCTGCTACCTGTGAAGGTCTTAAGGGCAGTACTGCTGCAAGGAGGATCTGTTGATTCTTAAGAATAGCAGCCACATCACGATGGTAGGCAGCCAGGTCAGCCCTGAGGGGTTCAATGTTGCATTCGTGCACGCGTTGACAGGATTGCTGTTGTAGGTGTTGGGTCAACTGTATTACAGCTGTGCTGATTTCCTTCAGGCTTTTTTGCTGTTCCTGCAAGATAGATGTTAGCGCTTGTATAGTTGCTGCCTCATCTGCAGATGACATCATGCACGAGCGCACCCCCTCAAGGCTGGCTGCCATAGTTTGCATCCCTACCCGCACCTCCTTGGCCAGCTCCCGCTGTACTCTGACTACAGTTTTCTCAAAGCTGGTGCCTGTGTCGTCTGAGGCCTCAGCTGTATTGGAGCTGGCAGGTCTTACAATTGGGGTGGTGGGTGGGTCCTCTGTGATGGCTACTTGTTCTGTGCTCCTCCTTGTGACTGAAGGTGGGGTCTGGAGGGTTCCAAGGACCTCTTGGATGGTCTCCTGGGGAATGTTTGTCAGCTTATCATCCATGTCATCAGGGTATTCTGGGACAGGCATATCCGCAGGAGATCCATCTTCCTCTGCAATGAAATGGGGTACCGTTAGTGTGTATGTGTTGTGGCATTAGTGATGTGACATGCCTGCCTTGTGATGAATTCACATTGTGATTTTGTTTCGTGTTTATTGCTCCAGTCTTTCAGATGGGCATTCTCCCAGGCCTATGGCCCACCTGCATGTCACATGTATAATATTAAGTTATTGGTCTTCTCAGCATCATCTCCTCTAGTCTTGTTTTAGGCCAAATAGTGAATTGCCACCTTCTTGTCCTACTCAACCCTCCCCCTACTTCCATTCTCATGGTGAGGTCTTTCACTGGCTGTGGGTGTTCTGATGGCACTGGCAGCACACTTAATAATCTGGACCTGCCCCAGTCTCTGATCTTTCACATCCACTTACATGTAGTTGACATATAGCATATCCTATGCATAGCAATGTTATGGCACAATATGGATGTTGGCATTGGTAATGTGTACAGCTGATGTTGGGAATGTGTGGTACATTGTATTGCCCTGATAATCGTATCAGTGTCCTATTTCCTCCTCTGACTGTGCAGGTGTATTTCAGTGACCAGTTACATGTGTCCTCCCCCTCAACGCTGTTGTCTGAGCAGTATGCCATTTGGGATGTTACATTGTGACCCCGGCACAGGATGGACCCTGACATATGCAGCATGGGTATGTCCTTAGTGCTGTGTAGCTCCTATTGTTGTTGATATTGGCTGATGTTTGCGACAACTATGGGCATTGACATTTGACAGTACTGGGGCCTTTGTCTTTTTTCCGGGGATTACTGGAGCTGTCATCCTCAACCCTCTAATTTACGTGTGCATGATCCATGGGGAGGTTTCTGTCATTGGCTACTTGAGCTGCACACAGAGCGGAGGTGGTAGTGACAACTATTGTCGCAGTTACATTCTAGTTGTCGGTATGGCTAGAGGTTGTTAATAGGGCCCTAGTTAATGTAGGGGGTATGGTGGCTGACGTGTGCCGGGATGTCAGTTTGACGTTGTGCCCTTCCCTCCTGGCGTGGCTTTCCCTTTGCTCCATCGTTGGCATGGCAGCATGCCCCCATGGGACTATTGTTGGTGTAGTGTAATGGTGTGGCCCAGCTTCTGTCTGTGCAGGCCATGCCCCCATGCCCTCCCCCTCCTGGTAGTCTGCACTATCCTGTCCTTGAATCCCTGTGACGATCTCCTCAGGGATGACAGTGGCCACCATCTCCTCCATGTGGTCCAGGGCCTCCTGGTCTGCGGGACTCCCACCTCCAGTCTGCAGTGCTGCCTTCCTGTTCCTGGCCATCTTTTCCTTGGTCCTGCGCTTGCAGTCATGCCAGCATTTCTTGCACTCGATGATTGTTCTGCGTACTTCTGCCACACTGTTGATCTTGTCGACAATTTGTTGCCATATAGCCTCTCTCCTACTGATTGGCAACTTTGAGGTGACAAACAGTTGGTGCTGGTGTTCTGTCACCTCTTTAACCTGAATTTCCTGCTCCTCTGAACTGAAGCGACACTTTCTTTTCTTCTTAAAAGTGTCCTGGTTCTTTTGTGGGTCCTCCTCGCTGGTTCCTGGTCTGTTGTCATCTTCCTGGGGTCTGTAGAGGCATCTGTGATCCATTTTGGCTCTCCTCTGCTGAAATGACAGTGTTCGCGGGTTTTTTTGACGTCATTGCGTCAAAAAACACTGCATATCTGGTTTGCGGGGTCGTAAATCAACCCACAGTCATTTCCGCCGCGTTAACGTCGTTTTGCTTTACGATTTGACGCTGCGGTGTGCATAAAAAAAAGACTCACACCTGTGGTTTGCGCCGCCGTGCGTCAAAGTATAAATTTGACACCCGCACGCGCACCAAAATGGCGTTAGCCGGCGGTATTATTTTTTAAGCAAAACTGCACCGGCGCAGTTTTGCGTCAAAAAGTATAAATATGGCCCTAAATCTTATGAGCAGAAACTACTGCCACGCAGTCAGAGACAACGTAAGATAAAATTCTAAAGTTAAACTAGTCTTAATCAATACATGTGCTCTCACTGACTGTTGCATACTTTTACTCAACTCCCTCTCAGCCTTTCAGCCTTTTTATAATCATGAAAGAGTTTTTTGAGACTTCTTCCTTCACTATAGCACTTGGATTCCTAAAAATCTCTGGGCATCCCAGAGAATTTAGGGTGGTCTTAACGTGCGGGAGCCACAGGATGCAGTTTGCCCCTTCTAGGGACATTTCCATCACAGTGCACAATTATGAGGTGGGGGGGTTGGCGATCTCTTATGCTTTCAACCAAATGAAGCAATTGCTGCCACTTTAACCCTCTTTGGCCAATACAGGTAATATCCACATTAGGCAAACCCAGATCCCTGTTAATGTCACTCTTTCTAGCATACTCACTAGTCCAATATACATAGCTGTGACCTACAGTCCACATTCTAAATTTTTGGAAATGAACAAGCAGTAACAAACAAGAGAAGGCTGCAGCTGAATGGTTTAGTTTTCTAAATACGAGGTGGATAAAATGGAGTGAGCATTGGATTTTGTTTGGATATTGTATCTAGATTGGTACATAAAAATGGGTTGTGGTGTAAAATATTCAGTCAGATAATCACTGATTAGTTTGTATATTTTCATAAGTAAGTAATCCCCTTTTGGATATGTTTACATTCTGTAATAGTCAACCACACCTGCTACACCACACATTGAAGCTAGCCTGGTGCTAAAAAAAAAACTGTGAACATTTAAACTACTGCTACTGTACAGTACTGTGTTCTAAAGAAGGTTGCTATGGTAGCTGAGATGGAGAAGTAATGAGGGAAGGTGTATATTTTTTTAAATAGGAGATTTATTCATACAAAGAAATATAAGGAATAATTTTTCCAATTCACTCATATCACAGGATGTAAAATGTTGAGGCACTTGTGAAAAGAAACGCAATAGAAAATAAATTTGTATACTCCAGACTGGGGTCGCGACGGAGTTGCAATGTTACACGGGGGCACGCTGTAGGCCACGACGGAGACTCCTGGAACACACAGTAGCAGATTGGGCTTCTTAACACCATTCACATGTGACATAACTTAGAGAAAAGATGAAACACATGAAAGACGAAAGACATGTAGAGTGTGACAATGTAGTGATGCAATTTTATTACTACATTGATATGGTTATGATATAATATAATAATATATAATTGAGTAGTATATGATGAGAAGGTATACATTCAGATGCTTTTGTATTTTAGAAATCTATTCCTGTATTACGAGGCATACCAAAAATGTCAAAGAAAACATGAGAAAAAATGAGAGTGAGGAAATGATATTACCTATTTGCAAGTTAGGAAAAACAAGTACAACGTATGGGCAATGTTACTAAATAAAAAGAAGCTACTGATAACAAAACAAACATTTTTGAAAACTGTTTGTGGGAAACTGAAATGTTTGAAAAATTAAGAATACAAAAAGTACACTTTTAAATCAATCACAGAAAGTACAAACAGTTGTCAGGCTACAACCAAGAAGTCAAAGAAGAAAGCCAAAAGCTCAACCAAAAGGCAGGAACAGTTCAATGAAATTAGAGTGCAACTGTTTCGTGCCAGGGTAATTCACAACCTCATTAAACATGTGAAGAGATACAGAAGGAGAAGAGAAGCAGTGAAACAAAAAAAGTGTGTTTAAACTGTAGTTGATAAAGAGTTTGGATTGAAGAGGGAGCTTTTTATTGTGATTATTAATAGAATGAGAACATTGGATAAAATAGTGTTGGGTACGAAGAGATGCAGCCGAATAAAAGAATTGTTAATAAAACTAATCATTTGTCAAATATTTAGTGGAGAATGGAAACATATGTCAAGTACAAAGCCTCTCTTTAATGAAGAAGGCTGTTTCCAAGAAGCACATTAGTACATGCAGTTGATTCAACTGGTCGATATTATGAGGTTAAGGATGGGAGTCCTATTGAAAAAGAGATGATTGTTCATAGAAATATAGAAGAGGTGATAGAAGAAGAGGTTCAGGGAAGGCGTAGACAGGGCCCTGTTTACAAATGGAATTGTAGTAGTATTTGTAGCATTCATCACCAATCTATTGATTTATTAAATTTTTTACACAACTTTCCATGTAGAAATCTGTAGAGAAAAATGTCAATTTTGCAAGGATTAGATCAATGTAAGGTGAGAAAGCATACCAATTTACAAGGACATTCATTAGCATATGCATCCAAGAAAGTGTGCCAAAGCACTTGCATCACTTTAGAATGTTGGCAGGTCACCATTCAAAAATACAAAGTTTAGTTCAGAGACTTTTCTCTGTGAAAGCTCCACTGTTATGTTTAGGAGAGATGAATAGAGTACTTTTGCATGGTACCATACAAAAGGTAGAAAGAGTTTGTGAGGATATGCAGTTTCAGTTATTTAGTCCTGAAGAAGATTCTAGAGAGAATGAGGAATTAGTAGGTACAGGTGTTGAAGAAGAGTGCTCAGGTATTGCTACTGAGAATTTTGCACAAGAGATTATGAAGTTTAATACAACTTCTTCTGAAAAGCCAAACTATGGGGGTCATTCTGACCCTGGCGGTAAAATCCGCCAGGGCCAACGACGGCGGGAGCACCGCCAACAGGCTGGCGGTGCTCCCTTGGGCATTCTGACCGCGGCGGTACAGCCGCGGTCAGAAACGGAAAACCGGCAGTGTACCGCCGGTTTTCCGCTGCCCTGGGGAGTTCTACATGGCGGTGCAGCTTGCTGCGCCGCCATGGGGATTCCGACCCCCATACCGCCATCCTGTTCCTGGTGGTTTTGGCCGCCAGGCACAGGATGGCGGTATGGAGTGTAGTGGGGCTCCTGGAGGGCCCCTGCAGTGCCCATGCCAATGGCATGGGCACTGCAGGGGCCCCCGTAACAGGGCCCCACAAAGATTTTCAGTGTCTGCCATGCAGACACTGAAAATCGCGACGGGTGCAACTACACCCGTCGCACCCCTTCCACTCCGCCGGCTCCATTCGGAGCCGGCATCCTCATGGAAGGGTGTTTCCCGCTGGGCTGGCGGGCAGCCTTCTGGCGGTCGCCCGCCAGCCCAGCGGGAAACCCAGAATACCCGCGGCGGTCTTTTGACCGCGCAGCGGTATTCTGGCGCTTCCAGCCAGGCCGGCGGCTTCCGCCGCCGGCAGGGGTCAGAATGACCCCCTATGTCTGCATTTGCTGTAGACGCACTCACTATAAAAGTCAAATATGAATGCAGACATATTTTCCAAAATTGAAGGGGAAAACAGATAAAAGTGGCAAGAATGTGCTGCTTATTTATGTGCAGAGGTTATATGTGTGTACTGCTATAAGTTAGAAGACAAGAAAACACCAGCTAGAGTAGTGTATAATAGTTTAGAACTTGTGAGTATTGTAGCACAACTATGAGACTTAGGGCCAGATTTGCAAGGCCCTAGCACCTTGCTGCGCCATACTGGTGCAGTGAAATCTACAAGATTTCACTTTGCCATTTTTGGCATCATTTTTAACATCTGCTCAAAGCAGCCATTAGAGTGACGCACCCATTTTAAATAATGGGCCTCCTTGTACTGTGCTGCACTAGCGTCAACATTTTTGATGCTAGTGCAGCAAAGTGCCACAATAGCATCAAAAAGCTTGACACTATTGGCTTAACGTGCGCCATGGTGTGGCGTATTATAAATACGGCGCACCCATGGTGTCGTTAGGTGGGGCCTGGGTGACGCAGAAAACCTCACACATCAGCGTCATGCACCAGTTTTGTGTAAGCATGCCCCTCAAAGGTATATGAATCTATCATTATACAATCTGTATAGCCATTTCAAGCAATTATATGATTGGACCAAAAACCAGGTAAAATGCATCCAACAGAGTTATTGAAAGGCTTTAAAGAAAGGGTAGTGTATTTGCTATTAGACTTTAAAAAATATTTGAAACTGTAGACAAAGACAATGAAGAACCACTTACTATGCTGATAAATTTTGTACAGACTAAGAATTAAACAATTTGACAGGAGTTGGTTGATGTTAATAAAGTTAAACAAGCAACATTATACCTGGTACAAAATAATATTTATTACACAAATGTTAATGCTGAGCCTTATGTTCTCAGTGTTGATGATGTTGTCAGTTTGCTGCCAAGTGGAAAAATAGAAAAAATAGATCCAGCCCGATCAGAAAAAGCGTTATGAACACTACAGCATCCATCCATTACATTCCAAATAAGTCATTGGTGATGCTATAGACCTCTTCCAAATGAATCAAGCTAAAGGAGCTCCTATGGCTTTGTGAGAAAAGAGTTTAGAGGCTCAGTCTTCCCCATTTATTCCCCACTGGAGTAGGAGGTTGGTGTGAGAGGTTCATACAAATACCAACAGCTGAATACCGATCAAAACGAGTCTGTTCAGAGGATCCAAGATTCAGACAATGTATCCCATACATATTTCACCTTCTATTTGAGAGTGATTCATCTGGACTTTCGTATGCAGTGAAATATATTTTAAAAACAAGAGTTAATCTTCAAAAAATATCTGCACAAGAGTTTGTTAACAAAGTGCAAGAAAAGTGCAATACAACTTGATTCATTTAATAGCATGCCAACATGGCCCCAACAAATACTGATACCATCATCATGGAGAACTGAAGAGTATGCTGAGAAACCTAGGATCACCAACCTGTTTTTTTACATTGAGTAGCGCAGAGTATGCTTGGGATGATCTCATGTAGTTCTTGAGAGAAGCAAACTGTAATCTAAAAGATATCAATTTGAAGACAGCTACAGATCTATGCTCATTAGATCCTGCTAATGTTTGTGGTTGTTTCAACCACAGGCTCCAAGCTATGCTGGCTTTTATCTGCAACAGGAAACATCCTCCTCTTAGAGAAGCAAATCATTTGTTTTGGCAGATAGAGTACCAGGCAAGAGTTGCTCCTCACATTCACATGCAGCAGAAAGTGATGAGTCTTTGTTATCTTTTATAGAAAAGCATGTCACCTGTGCTATACCAAATCAGAGTTGTGAAAAAGGTCTCAGAGACTAGGTTTTGTATTTTCAAACACATAGATGTTGGAAGTACTGTCATTGTACATATAGGTAAAAAAAAATTTTGTATACAAGATGCCAATTAAGATTTCCAAGAATTGTCATTTCAAAAGGAATAGTGAACAGCTTCTTGTCTTCAGTGAGGCATACACTAAGATAGGAATCACCAAAAAACATATACAACTTAAAAAGAAGTGAAGATTTCAAATTTATTAATGACAACAATGCTGTGGTTTTTAAAATGTGGAATGCTAACATGGACATTCAATTTGTTGCAAACAACTCATCGCCGTTGCTTAGTATGTTACATTGTACATCACAAAATCTGAAAAAACTGGAATGAAGGAGATGTGGGAGGAGATTTCTTCAGAGAATACCCGTAGAAAGAAATAGTATTCTTACAGCTTGAAAATGCTTTCCCACAGAGCAATGGGATCCTATGAGGTATGTTGCAGATTGAGTCCAGCAAGTTTGTTTTAAAAATTAAAAGGAATTGTCTGAGTAAGTCTAGGTCTTTCTTCTACAGGAAACAGAGTATTGAAGTATTTCCCTGCAATTCAGTACCTGGCAGAAGATGACCCAGAATGAACAGATGTTGTAAAATAAAATATGTTGATATATACTATCCAAGAATAAATGCACATCTAGAAGACAAGTGCCTTTATGAAGCTCTTCTAAACCACAGATATAGAAGTAATGTACATGAAAACATAGAAGAAGGAAAATATGCAGTTAGTGGATGTGATGATTGCTCAGTGAAACATGAAAAACAAAACATAATTAACCATTGAAGACTTATCTGCCAAATGCCTGAGAAAAGATAATTTTTCTATTTAGGACTTCTTCAACTAATCAAACCTTTGCGTACTGAATTAGAATGAGAGTATTCAGTGTCCCATCTACAATAACTATTTGCAAATGTTAAATGATGAGATACAACAGGAAGAAATGATTGTTGTTGAGGTATCTAAGGACAGTTCTGACAGCAGCAATAGTTCAGCGCTTTCAAGTCTGGATCCTCTTGGCAAACCCATTATTGCAAATGAAGCTGCAATAGCTATGAATGAAGTGGAAACTGCCATG
Source organism: Pleurodeles waltl (assembly GCF_031143425.1). NCBI lineage: Eukaryota > Metazoa > Chordata > Amphibia > Caudata > Salamandridae > Pleurodeles > Pleurodeles waltl. The sequence continues at coordinate 206,950,896 of NC_090448.1, forward strand.
GAACAAGCTAGACAGAAATTAGCAGATCTGGAACAGTTAGTTGAACAACTCAACAATGAACAGAAAGAGATTTACACTGAAGTAAAAGATCAAATAGAACATGGATTACGACATGAGAAAAAGGAATGCTATTGCTCATCATTTGAGCCAATAATATAATACATTAGTGGCCAGGTTGGTACTGGAAAAAAGCTTTTTATCCAAAGTTGCCTCTACTTACCTACAGAAAACTACAGATTCAAACTCATCAAGTGTAGTGACAGCACTGAATGGATTAGCTGCACACAGTATCAAAGGAATAACTTTACATAGACTACCAGTTGAACATGAGAACATACTGGAATACCAGAAGTTATCTGGTGAAGTTTGTAATGAGGTAACAGGAACTTTGAAGAAAATGAAGCTTTTGATTATTGACGAGGTAAGCATTGTTTTAAATCTAATGCTTGTTTTTGACCACCTGCGAATGCAATAGATTTTAAAAACTGAATACGAAATCTTGTTTGGAGGAAAACATCTGATTGATTTTGGAGACCTACTACAACTTAACTCAACTGTAAAAGGACAACCTGTTTTCTAAACTCTTTCACATGAAGAGACTCTAAAGTCATTGGGAGGTATTAGCAATGTCAATATTTGGCAATATTTGCAATACAAGGAACTTGTGAAAAATATGCGTCAAGCTTCTGACATGGAGTATGGAAACATGTTAAAGGATATTAGAGTAGGAGTTCTGAAAGAGGAGGTAAAAATCAAGTTGGAAAGTTGACTTACTAGGAAACTCTTTTCCTCTAAGAAGACAGCAGCAGAGCTATTGTATATGTTTTGGAAAGAGAGAAAACATATTGTTTTGTTGAAGCCTATACTTCAAGAGTGTGCTGCATTTAATGATGAATTGCTGAAACCTGAGAAGGAAGACATTTTGGAGATTACTGCTATTGACAGAGTGAAACACCAAGGAGTACTGCTAAGTGAAACATCAGAAGATAAATTGAACTCTTAGGAGAAATCTATATCCAAGACTACAGGACTAAAGAAGTATGTATGTGTTTGTAGATCTGTAGTGTAATTTTAAGACATAATTTAAATGTAGAAGGTGGATTGGTATATGGTGCCATGGGTACAGTTGTTGATTTAATTAATTTTACTAACTGTGATCTTGTTGAATTCTTATCTACAAAGTTTGATCAGGTTGATAGTTTGAAGCAACTTGGATGATGTGTTGTACACTTTTTGCTTGTGAAAGGTGTGTCTGTCCAAAGAAAACAGTCTTGCGTATGCTTTAACGATCCACAAGCCTCAAGACATAAGTGTTGATGCTGCGTTTATTAATATTGGAATAAAAGTTTGGTGGTTTTAAAGAAGGAAGGTCATATGTGTCATTGTCACTAGTTCGAACGTTAGCTGTTTTTTTTTCTCATTGATTTTGACAAGAAGAAGCAGTGCAGATGCAAATTGCATGGGAGAGCACAACAGGTTAAGAAGTAAACATGCTCTTCATTTGGGACAGTATCCTGTTTATAAAAAAGAGTGTTATGTACTAAGTGGAAACTGACATAACAATCAAAGAAGATTATAGAAAAGACAGAAAGCAAAAGCAAACAAGAAGGTGTGAAGAAAAGAAAACTGGAAAACGATGGCGATATTATAGGTTACCAGTTGGAGAACACTAGTGGTGTTAACTACCACGCTAATGCTGTTCTCAATGTTCTCTTCCATTTACCACATGATGTAAATGCAATCTAAGACAAACCAAGGAACATATTTTGTACCAGGTATAATAATAAGCGACATGTTGTTAGCATTCATACTTACTTTCACTCTACTAATTGTAACTTAAGTAAATTTATTTAGAAATTGTATTGAGTGCAAATCACAGTAACACTTCTTTGGAGTAAAATACTGTGAAGTTACAACTCTGATGCATAGTATGTCTTATGCGGTTTTTACAAGTTCACTTGACTGCTTTACCCCCACTATTCAGTGATGAGCAGCTTTATACACTTCTTTTATAGTAGAAAAACTGTAGAAGCTAAGAACAGTGGGCAAGGGCACATAATATTTCTACATAGTATGTGTAATTGCCATATAAAAACAAAAGCTGCTTTAATAATATATTTGATATCACAGGTTAACAAGTTTTAATAAATATAATAATTATATCACACTTTAACTATTATTTGTCTTCTTTCTCTTTCAATACAGATCAAAAGACAATGTTTTTGCAATAATGCTGGTAAATGATTAGATGTTGCTTCATTAATACACATTTCATACATATACTTAGGCACCCAGCTCCCTTACAGACACTCAGGCACCCATTCACTCACCTACTCAGCCCCTCATGCACCCATTCACTCACCCATACAGCCACTTGTGCACCCTATTAGTCACCCATACAGCCATACTTGCACTCACTTACTCACCCATACAGCCAGTCATGTACCTATTCGCTCACCCATACAGGAACTCATGCACCCAGTCAGTCACCCATACAGCCACTCACACACCCAGTCACTCAGCCATAAAGGCAATCACACACCCAGTCAGTCACCCATACTGTCACTCATGTAGCCATTCACTTACCCATGCAGCCACACACAAACTCAGTCACTCACCAATACATCCAGTCATATGTACTTGCACACTCACCCATATAGTCACTCATGCACCCAGACTCTCATCCATACAGTCACTGATGCACCCATCCTCTTACCCATACAGCCACTTGCACACTGAGTCACTCACCCATACAGCCATTCTCACACGTAGGTTGGTGGGGACGGAGTTCCAGGTTTTGGTGGCGAGGTGGGTGAAGGACCTGCCACCGGACTTGGTGCGTTGAATGCGAGGGACTGTTCTGAGGGCGAGGGCGGCGGAGCGGAGCTGGCATGTCGGGATGTGGAAGATGAGTCGGTCGTTGAGGTAGGCCGGTCTGGTGTCGTGGAGGGCTTTGTGAGCGTGGATTAGGATTTGGAAGACGATCCTTTTGTTGATGGGTAGCCAGTGAAGGGTTCTGAGGTGGGCAGAGATGTGCTCGTGGCGAGGGAGGTTGAGGATGAGATGTGCTGAGGCATTCTGGATGCACTGGAGTTTTCTCTGGAGCTTGGCCATAGTTCCCGCATAGAGGGCGTTGCCTTAGTCCAGTCTGCTGCTGACAAGGGTGTGGGTGACCGTTCTTCTGGTTTCTACGGGAATCCACCTGATGCACCCGCTCACTCACACAGGCACTCACACACCCATACATCCAGTTGTACATCCAGTCACTCACCCATACAGTCACTTGTGCACCCATTCACACATCCATACAGCAACTCAAACATAGAAACACTCAACCATACAGTCACTCACACACCCAGTTGCTCACCCATGCAGTCACTCATGCACCCTGTCAGTCATCCATACATCCACTCATATATTCACTCACTCACACAGCCACTCATGTATCCATTCACTCAACCATACAACCACTCATGCACCCAGTTGCTCACACATGTAGGCAATAGTGCACTCATTCACTCACCCATACAGCCACACACACGAAGTCAGTCATGCAGTAAGTCACTCATTGATACATCCATTCATACACCCTACCACACACCCTACAGACACTCGTGCCCAGTCACTCACCTATACAGCCAGTCATGCACCCACTTACTAGCCCATACAGTTGGTCATGCACCCATTCAGTCATCCATACAGACACTCTTGTACCCAGTCACCCATACAGTCACTCACAAACCCAGTCACTCACTCATATAGGCAATCACTGACACAGTCAGCTACCCATACAGTCACTCATACACCCATTGACTCACAAATAGAGCCATTCATGCACCAAGTCACCCACCCATTCACCCACTCGCACAACTACTGACTCACACATAGACATTTATGCACCCATTCTTCTACTGATACAGCCACTCATGCACCCAATCACTCACCCATACAGTCAGTCATACACCCAGTGACTCACCCATACAGTAACTCATGCACCTTATCAGTTATCCATAAAGTCACTCATACATCCACTTACTCACTCAGTTAGAAAGCCACTCATGCACCCATGCACTCACCCATACAACCACTCATGACCCAGCTGCTCACACATATAGGGCCTGATTCTAACTTTGGAGGACGGTGTTAAACCGTCCCAAAAGTGGAGGATATACCACCTACCGTATTACGAGTTCCATAGGATATAATGGACTCGTAATACGGTAGGTGGTATATCCGCCACTTTTGGGACGGTTGAACACCGTCCTCCAAAGTTAGAATCAGGCCCATAGTCACTAATGTACCCTTTCACTCACCCATACATCTAGTCATGCACCCAGTTACGTCCATCCAGCCACTGAGACACCCAGTTACTTACATATACAGCAATCAGACACCTAGTCAGTCACCCATACACCACCTCATGCAGGCAGTCATTCATCCATACTTCAACTCATACATCCTATCAATAACCCATACAGGCACACATGCACCTATTCACTCACCTACATAGCCACTCCCACACTCAGTCAATCACTCATACAGCCACTCTCACCCAGACACTCACCCATACAGTCACTCATGCACCCAGACTCAACCATACAGTCAATCATGCACCCATCCTCTTACTCACACAGCTACTCATGCACCAAGTCACTCACATGTACAGCCACTCACACATTGAGTCTCTCACCCATCCAGTCATGCACCCTGACAGTTTTTCATAAGCCACTCATGCACCCACTCACTCTCTCACTCATAGAGACACTCACGCACCCAGTCAGTCACCCATACACCCATTCATGCACCCATTCAGTCACCCATGTATCCACTTGTACATCCAGTCACTCACCCATACACCCACTGACACATTCATTCACTCACCCATACAGCCACTCATGCACTCAGTGACTTGCCCATAGTCACTTATGCACCGATTCACTCACCCATACAGCCAATCATGCACCCTATCTGTCACCCATACAGCCACTCAACACATAGGGGGTCATTCTGACCTCGGCGGTAAAAGGCGCCTACCGCCGGTCAGAAATCCTCCATAATCCCGCCGCGGTCGCGGAAACCCGCCACGGTCATTCTGACCCGCAGAAGGCAAACCTCCGAAAATCCGACCGCCACAACAGACCGCCAGACCAGCGGTCGGCGGAAAGGTGGAGGTGACCAAACCTCCACCGCCACGCCAACAGAAATACGCCCATGCCATTACGACCCACGAATCCACGCGGCGGTCTTTCAAACGCGGTATTCCATTGGCGGGACACACCGGCGCGGTCAGAATACACACAAACGAACAAAACTCACCCACATTGGACGATTTGAATCCCACACACCTGATACACATACACACACCACTCCCACACACACAATACAATATAAAACACCCACCCACATCACCCACAAACCCCTACGCTTAAAAATTCGTAAACAAGGCAAGAGCGAGACACCAGCATCCAAAACATAACAGCCACAGCCACTCAACACCATCACCCACACACTATCCACACACAAAACAACACACACCACCACACTCAACTCACTTAAATACACATACTCCACCCCACACATCATACACACCACCCCATGGCACCCCAAAGACAACCCCGCTTCACAGACGAAGAACTCAGGGTTATGGTGGAGGAAATCGTTCGTGTAGAGCCCCAGCTGTTCGGCACACAGATACAATACACCAGCATTGCCCGGAGGACGGAGCTATGGCAGAGGATTGTCGACAGGGTGAACGCAGTGGGACAGCACCCCAGAAATCGGGAAGACATCAGGAAGCGATGGAACGACCTACGGGGGAAGGTGCGTTCCATGGTATCCAGGCACAACATCGCCGTGCAGAAGACTGGCGGAGGACCCCCACCTCAACCCCCACAATTCACATCATGGGAGGAGGAAGTCTTGAACATCCTGCATCCTGACGGCCTCGCAGGAGTCGGCGGAGGAATGGATACTGGTAAGTTGAAGCTTCAATACTGCTTCCCCCCCACCTGCATGCCAAATCAGACCCCAACCCTCACCCCCATCCTCGAACCCCACCCTCACCCCCACCCCCATCCTCACCCCCACCCTCACCCCCACCACCATCCTCACCCCCACCACCATCCTCACCCCCACCACCATCCTCACCCCCACCCCCAGCACACCTATTCCCCGCCAATGTCTCACCATCACAACCCACACATCCCAAAACCTAGGCCTGCATGCGTCCACTAAGCATGGACACCCATCACCAAAGCATGCCCAATGCATATACACATCCCCCCCACAAGCCACCCTCACCAAAGCCCCCACACACGAATGCCAGCACTTGGGGACACGGGAACCCACAGATACACCCATATGCCACACATTGAAACTATAACCATACCTCTATACCCCTGCAGGACCCGACCGTCAACACACCGCGGCGGAGGGGCCAGAATTATCCACACCCCCCACCCAAGAGGCCGTCAGCGATGACAGCAGCTCTGTCGATCTGGACACCGATGACCAGCCCGGACCATCGGGGACCTCTGGACAGTCGGTTCCCCTCACACAGGCACAGGCCACTATAGACCCTAACCCCTCTGGGAACACCAGCACAGCTCCCACCCAGCGGGCCCATGCCTCTGTCTCCAGGGCGCGTCAATCTGCGGTGTGTCTACCACTACAGGGCACCCAGGATAACCCACCACCCCAACAACAACAGGGACCTGGGGGCAGTGGTAGTGGGCACACCGGCCAGGGGGCAGAGGCCCAGGGAAACAGGGCAACTCTGCGGGCAGCTGTGCGACAGGGGGGGAGGAGAGGCCCAGGGAACCCACTCTCCACGAGGTCCTCACCACCATCATGGGAGCATACAACCGCTCCCAGGAGACGATGGCGACGGTACTGGCCCGGTTCCAGGAGATCCAGGTGCTGCAGGAGGAACACTATCGGGGGTACAGGGAGGACATCCGAGCCATCAACACCACCCTGGTTACCATGGTAGGGCTGCTGCAGGACCTCGTAAACAGCAGGGCGGACACTGAACAACACCCAAGGGCCCCTGCCACTAGCCTGGACCAAGAACAGCCATCCACCTCCGCCGGCGCTAGTGGACAGGAGGCCCCCGCACAGCAGCAGCCCACCAGACCCCCACCTCCTGCAGGAGAAGAACCACCCCGCAAGAGGGCCCTGAGATCTCGCAAGACAGAGTAGGATGTTAAGACCCCCGCCAGCAATGGATACCACCTGATGTCATCCCACTGTCCCACATTGTCACCCTGTCCATCCTCGAACTGCCCATGCTCCATCTCTCCACAGGCCTCTGGACAATGCACCTGTGTGACTGTTACTCTGGACTCTGCCATGGACATTCCTTCACCATAGCCCCCACCCACTTGAAACCACCCATCCCATTTTGAGCACTTCAATAAACACCTATTTTGCACCAAAATATCAGGAGTCTGGCTGTGATTTCAATAGATTGTAATTGACATGACAGTGCAAATATGTCCTTGTACATGGTGAAGTCAACAAACAGCTGCCACAAAGCTGTAGTCCATGGGGAAACAAAGCACAGGACTCGTAGTGGGGACCCCAGATCTGAAATAGGGAGGGAAAAGCCAAAACTCAGTCATCATACACTGGGGCAAATAGACAGGCAGCAGAGATGCTGCAGAGTAGTTAACATTTACTAAATTATCTTTGAAATGTTACCTGTGTCCTATTGGAAGTACTGTTCAATGATTCTGTCCCTGTTGTCTGTTTCAGCCCCGTCGTCTTCCTCCTCGTCACTCTCCTCAGGTTCCACCGCTGCCACAACACCACCGTCTCGACCATCCTCCTGCAGGAAAGGCACCTGGCGGCGCAAAGCCAGGTTGTGAAGCATGCAGCAGGCCACGATGATGTGACACACCTTCTTAGGTGAGTACATTAGGGATCCACCGGTCATATGCAGGCAGCGAAACCTGGCCTTTAGGAGGCCAAAGGTGCGTTCGATCACCCTCCTAGTACGCCCATGGGCCTCATTGTACCGTTCCTCTGCCCTGGTCCGGGGATTCCTCACTGGGGTCAGTAGCCACGACAGGTTGGGGTACCCAGAGTCCCCCACTAGCCATACACGGTGTCTCTGTAGCTGTTCCATCACGTAAGGGATGCTGCTATTCCTCAGGATGTAGGCGTCATGAACTGACCCTGGGAATTTGGCATTTACATGCGAGATGTACTGGTCAGCCAAACACACCACCTGGATGTTCATTGAATGGTAACTTTTTCTGTTCCTGTACACCTGCTCCCTGTCTCTTGGGGGAACCAAAGCCACATGGGTCCCATCAATGGCACCAATTACGTTGGGAATATGTCCAAGGGCGTAGAAATCACCCTTCACTGTAGCCAATTCGCCCACCTCAGGGAAAATGATGTAGTTCCTCACGGATTTCATCAGGGCAGACAACACTCTGGATAACACCTTTGAAAACATGGGCTGAGACATCCCGGAAGCAATTCCCACGGTTGTCTGAAATGACCCACTTGCCAAGAAATGGAGTACTGACATGACCTGCACCAGAGGGGGAATCCCTGTGGGTTGGCGGATGGGGGACATCAGGTCGGGCTCCAGCCGGGCACACAGTTCATGGATAGTGGCACGGTTAAGACGGTAGGTCAGGATAATGTGGCGTTCTTCCATTGTCGACAGGTCCACCAGCGGTCGGTACACGGGAGGATTCATCCGTCTCCTCGCCCAACCCAGCGGACGGTGCCTAGGAAGGACAACATGGAGCACACAGTCAGGCAACCCACAGGTACGTACTCACAGCTAGCACAGTATACGATTCTCTATGCAGTGAATGGCGTGTCTGAGTGGCTATGCAAGGCCTAGGCCTGTGTGACGCAGTTGAAATTGAGCCATGTGGGCCCTGGAAATGGCGGCTGCCTGACCTGTGAAGTGTGACAATGGGATGTGAGGTCAATGCGCTGGCGTGGCACACCGCGGCGGGCGGCGGGCGAAGACCGCGGCGCGAAGCCGCATTGGTTAACATTGAAGCCTATGGGTTTCAGGAGCCAATGGCGAAGGGCGCCGGCGGTGGCGGGACGCACCGCCGCGGTACGCACCGCCGCGGACGTGACCGCCATTTTCTATCTACTTATCCACTTGCGACTTGAACTTTCAAAGGAGAGGACCTATACTGCAAGTGTTGCTGTGACCTCGATCTGGAAGGGACAATGGCTGCTGCGACTGGAGAAAGGGCCCCTGCCTTCACTGGAGAGGAGAAACTTGTGGATGGGGTCCTCCCCCAGTATGCGCTACTCTACGGTCCTCCAGACCAACAAGTGAGTTTAATTCAATCTGGATTTGGGGCCACTGGCTGGCTTGGGGGCCTGGCGGGGATGGGGGGCATGTTGGGGCTGGCGGGGGGCCTGGCGGGGGGCCTGGCGGGGATGGGGGGCATGTTGGGGCTGGCGGGGGGCCTGGCGGGGGGCCTGGCGGGGATGGGGGGCATGTTGGGCCTGGCGGGGGGCCTGGCGGGGATGGGGGGCATGTTGGGGCTGGCGGGGGGCCTGGCGGGGGGCCTGGCGGGGATGGGGGGCATGTTGGGCCTGGCGGGGGGCCTGGCGGGGATGGGGGGCATGTTGGGGCTGGCGGGGGGCCTGGCGGGGGGCCTGGCGGGGATGGGGGGCATGTTGGGCCTGGCGGGGGGCCTGGCGGGGATGGGGGGCATGTTGGGGCTGGCGGGGGGCCTGGCGGGGGGCCTGGCGGGGATGGGGGGCATGTTGGGCCTGGCGGGGGTCTGGCGGGGATGGGGGGCATGTTGGGCATGGCGGGGGGCCTGGCGGGGGGCCTGGCGGGGATGGGGGGCGTTGGGCCTGGCGGGGGGCCTGGCGGGGATGGGGGGCATGTTGGGGCTGGCGGGGGGCCTGGCGGGGGGCCTGGCGGGGATGGGGGGCGTTGGGCCACTGGAAAGGAAAATGCTGAGTAACTTGAACGTGGTATTTCTCCCTCCCTGTACGTGTCACATAGGTCCGCGCCCATGAGAAGATCGGGATTTGGCGTGCCATCGCCAAGGAAGTCCGGGCCCTGGGGGTCCACCATCGACGGGGCACCCACTGCCGCAAGAGGTGGGAGGACATCCGCCGCGGGACCAAGAAGACCGCCGAGTCTCTGCTGGGGATGGCCTCCCAACGTAGGCGGGGTGCCTGCCGTCAACTGAGCCCCCTGATGTTCCGGATCCTGGCGGTGGCCTACCCTGATTTGGATGGGCGCGTGAGGGCAGCACAGCAGACACAAGGGGGTGAGTCCAAGCATTATCTACTCTGTTGTCGCGCAGTGGAGGTGTCTGGGTGGGGGAGGAGGGCTGTGGGTCCCCCTAGGCCAGGGCGATATCTGTAGGCTGGGCACCCCCGTAAGCCCCTGTGTCCCCAGCCACCCCCCTCAGTAGTTTGTCAGTACAGCCATCCCTGGGCCGTGTCATCCATGGGTGCAGTTGTCAACTCTAGGCGTGTAGGGCATGTTCCACGGAATGCGTAGCGGACCCCAAGTGCGCAACTTAGTGCAGGGGGCATCTGTGTCTGTCATGTCCGCTAACTGTACCGGAGATCCATGTACTCAATATCCCTTTATTTCTCTCTCCCCCCCCCTTTTTGTTTGTCTTTCTGTGCTTGTGTGCATCAGCATCATCAGGCGGAGGAGAAGTGGCATCGGGGCAGGAGGGAGCTGCATCTCACATGGCCCAGGAGGGCCATGCCACAGAGTCAGACTGGACCAGTGAGACGGAGGGCGAGGGGAGCTCCACGACGGGGACGACTGGAGCCTGCAGCGACACGGACACGTCCTCGGAAGGGGGCTCCCTTGCGGGGGTGGCACCATCCGTGCCCCCCGCCATTACAGGTACAGCCGCCACCCAGCGCACCATCTCCGCCCTCCCAGCAGCCCCTCCGCGTTCGCCCCGTGCCCGCTCTGCCAGGAAGCCGGGCATCTCCTTCGCCCCAGGCACCTCAGGCCCTGCCCCTGTTACCCCCGCTGCCCTCAGTGAGGAGGTCATTGACCTCCTCCGAACGCTCATTGTTGGGCAGACTACCCTTTTGAATGCCATCCAGGGGGTGGAGAGGGAGGTTCATCGCAGCAATGCGTACCTGGAGGGCATTCATTCGGGTCAGGCTGCCCATCAGCGATCGTTCCAGGCTCTGGCCTCAGCACTGACGGCAGCCATTGTCCCTGTCTCCTGCCTGCCTCTACTAACTCCCTCCTCCCAGTCTCCTGTTCCTCTGCCTGTCCCACCCACACCATCAGACCAGCCTGCACACACCTCAACACCCAAGAGAAGCTCATCCAAACATAAGCACCACAGATCACGCAGACATTCACACACGCAACATTCCGATGCAGACATGCCAACAGTCACTACCACCTCTGTGACCCCCACCTCCTCGTCTCCCTCCTCCCTCCCTGTGACGTCTACACTCACACCTCCATTCACCTCACCATCAGCCAGTGTTTCCATCACCAGCACACCCTCCAGTCCAGTCCGCACACGTGCAGTCACCACCCCCACTGCCATTTACACGTCCCCTGTGTCCTCTCCCACTGTGTCTGTCACCCCCTCTTCCACACCACACAAACGCAGACACCCACCCACCCAACAGCCATCCACCTCACGACAGCCTATCCCTCCTGCACCTGCACCCAAAGACAGCAAACGTGACTCACCTACAACCACATCCTCTCCCTCCACTCCCATTCCCACTGTACCTACCACTCTCCATTGTCCCAAGAAGCTCTTCCTCGCCACTACTAACTTCTTTCCTGACCCTGAGCCCCCCCCTCCTTCACGTCGGGGTAAGAAGAGCACCTCAGCCACCACCAGCCCTGCAGCCCCCTTGACAAGGGTGCAGGGGTATTGGAGCCCGCCAGCCCGCATGTCTGGATCTTCGCCCAGCAGCAAGGGGACAGCCAGCCCACCCCCTGGGAAGAGGAGCAGAAGGCGGAAGGGGCGCCACAGGAGCCCGCCTTCTACATCCCCCCCGGACACCACCCAGAGACAGTCACCAGCCACAGCTCCAAAGGGAGGAAAGGGCCACAGGCCGACGACTAAGGAGGGCAAGGGCAGCAAGTTGGAGAGGTCAGGCAGCAGGCCTGCTGCCCAGGAGGAGCCCACAACCCCCATAGCCGCTGCCCCGGGAGGAACCGGCACAGCTGCCCCGGGAGAGCCCACCAGCCCCATAGCCGCTGCCCAGGGAGGACCCAGGCCAGCTGGCCAGGAGGGCCCCACCACCCACAGCCCAGGTGGGCAGTGAAGGAGCACCATCCCCGCTGCCCAGGAGGGCACCACCAGGCATTTAGCAGTTGGCCATAGACCGTCCGCCGTCTCAAGAACCGCTGAACTGGGCCCTTCAAGGCAAGAACCGCTGAACTGGGCCCTTCAAGGCAAGAACCGCTGAACTGGGCCCCGCCGTCTCAAGAACCGCTGAACTGGGCCCTTCAAGGCAAGAACCGCTGAACTGGGCCCTTCAAGGCAAGAACCGCTGAACTGGGCCCTTCAAGGCAAGAACCGCTGAACTGGGCCCTTCAAGGCAAGAACCGCTGAACTGGGCCCTTCAAGGCAAGAACCGCTGAACTGGGCCCCGCCGTCTCAAGAACCGCTGAACTGGGCCCTTCAAGGCAAGAACCGCTGAACTGGGCCCTTCAAGGCAAGAACCGCTGAACTGGGCCCGCCGTCTCAAGAACCGCTGAACTGGGCCCTTCAAGGCAAGAACCGCTGAACTGGGCCCTTCAAGGCAAGAACCGCTGAACTGGGCCCCGCCGTCTCAAGAACCGCTGAACTGGGCCCTTCAAGGCAAGAACCGCTGAACTGGGCCCTTCAAGGCAAGAACCGCTGAACTGGGCCCCGCCGTCTCAAGAACCGCTGAACTGGGCCCCGCCGTCTCAAGAACCGCTGAACTGGGCCCTTCAGGGCAAGAACCGCTGGCCCTTTGGCAGACGTGGCAGGGCAGGATCTATCTCGGGCAGGGCTGCAGGATGTCCTCTGGCCAACTTGCCTCCTCCAGTGGCAGTGGGGTCTGTTATGGACTGTATGGACTGTGGCTTTGCTCTCCCCAGGATGGCCCAGTGGGCAGGCCACCCACTGTATGGACTGTATGGACTGTGGCTTTGCTCTCCCCAGGATGGCCCAGTGGGCAGGCCACCCACTGTATGGACTGTATGGACTGTGGCTTTGCTCTCCCCAGGATGGCCCAGTGGTCATGGAGTCCCCTCGTGGATCTGGCGTCGTGTACTCAAGTGGCTGAGGTGCCCCCCCTTCCCTTCCCCCTGAGGTGCCTGTCCTATTTTCTTTCTGATGCCCCTGCAGTGTTCTCTCCGTGGAGTTCGTGTCGTGGGACTGGGCCTTGCCCCTTTGCACAGGACCCCTGTGATCCACGGACAGTGGTTGGACTACATTTAGTAGCTGTATATATTTTGTACATAGTTTATTTATTTTTTGGGATTAATGGCGTACATATTTCAATATATCTGCCCGTTTATGATCTCTTCTTTTGGTCTTTGCATTATTTCGGAGGGGGGTGGTTTGTGGGTTGTGACAGTGATCTGTGGGAATGCATTGATGTGTGTGTTGTAGTGGGTGTGGGTGGGTGGGTGTGTGCCGGTAATCTTTTCCCTCCCCTGTGTCGTAGGTGCAGTACTCACCGATGTCTTCCGCGCCGCCGGGCGTGCTCCTGGTATATGAGGAGGAATAGGAGTGCGGGGATGACCTGTAACTCTGGCTCCATACTGCCGGAATCTCGCGTGGAGTGCGTAGAGGTGAGCGTTTTCCCGTTCGTAGTCTGTTTCCGCCGTGTTCTTATCGGCGGTGCTCCCGCCCCGGAAAAGGTGGCAGATTGGTGGGTCGTAATAGGGTGGGCGGTACTTTGTCTGCCGCCGGGCTGTTGGCGGGAACCGCCGCGCTGTTTGTTTGTACCGCTGTGGCGGTCGGAGTGTTAAGTTGGCGGGCTGTGTTGGCGGTTCCCGCCAGGGTCAGAATTGCATATTTTAGACCGCCGGCCTGTTGGCGGCTTAGCCGCCGCTTTATCACCGACCGCCAGGGTCAGAATGAGGGCCATAGTCACCCAATCAGTCAGTTCTCAAATCAGTGATGACATTTTTATTTTAAAATAAAAGATGTAGTCCTAAAAAGAACAATTTTGTGAAAGTTTTTTTTTGTGCTTTGTTACCTTTTTTTGTTTTTTTTTTACTTTTTTTTTTTCAAAAAAGAAACATTACTTGCAATTGCAAGTACAATTTTTATTCTCTAGAAAAGAAGACGAAAAAAAGATTTTCAACATTTGTGTATGTTGATTTTTTTTTTAGATTAGCAACAGCTTGTTCACTAACACACAATAATGGGAACGGCTGCAAGGGCAAGCTGGAAGGAGCGGAGACGTCTGTTGGATATGTAGAAGGTGAGGCGGTGATTGAGGTGTGCCGTTCTGTCAACATCAGGACAGTGCGCACTCTACGAGCGACAAAAATGCAAAAACTCAGACTTTCTGCAAGACCATGATTCATGCTTTGTGTTTCTATGCAGTTTGTTAACGTTTTGCATTGCAGACTGTAACCTTGAAAAACACTATTAATGATGTTTGCAATAACTGTTCAATTGCAAGGTATTGCTGCAGACTTATTGAGTGTGTTAGGGTGTGGTTCCTTTCTAGGACCTTCTGGAAGTTTTCTCTGCAGTATGCCTGGATGTGGTCTGTGGGCTGGGCCAGACTCTATATAAGGGAGCCAGCCCAGTTCCACGTGCTCACTATTCAGAGGTCCCGGTACAGAGCAGCAGCAAATACCTGAGCTCCTGCTCGGGAGGCCTACTTTGAAGTTCCAGGTCTGCACAGCATTATCTTGGTGATCCTAGAGCAGGGTGGTAATATGGTGGTCAGGTTGGGCCCCTGACCCCACTCTAAAAAGACTCTTGAATTCTTGGGCCTATTCTTGAAAACTTTCAGAGTACGCAAAGCATTGCTTTGATGTTAATCTTGGTGTTTGGATCGGCAAAGGTTTGCGCGATCGTTTCATGGCATGTGCATACTTTGTTCGAATCGGCTGAGCGCGCAATTCAATTTCTTGCATGACAACCCTGGTGCATAGATCAGCAAAGGTTTTGCGGGATCATTTCATGGCATTTGCATACTTTGTTCGAATCGGCTGAGGGCGCGATTCATTTCTTGCATGAAAACCCTGGTTCACGGATCGGCAAAGGCTTGAGCGATCATTTTATGGCATGTACATATTCTGGTAAGAATCGGCTGTGTGCGAGATTAATTTCTTGCATGACAAACTTGGCGTTCAGATCGGCAAATGGTTGTGCAATAATTTCAAGACATTTACATATTCCTGTTGGAATCAGCAGAGTGCACGATTCATTTCCCTCATGTAAAACTTGATTCCCAGATTAGAAACAGTGTGTACAATCAGTTCATGGCCATACAACAAAAGAACTCTGAAGTGTAATGTTATTTAATGTGCACACATTTCTTTTTACGAAAATGACAAAACCTAAATGTGACATTCTAGTACATATTAAGTTCCTAGCATAATTCCAATTGTTTTCGAGAGATGGTTTTCAGACAGCCATTAGTCCTCATTTTAAAAAAAGGCAGTGTTTGTTCTGAAGCTAAATTCTAGAAGGTTTTTGTATTTCTAGACATTATGTGACATGTTATGAAAAGCTTTTATGAAACTTTGCATTAATCATCTTTAGTGACAGTCAATGAGATTTTATTCTGATGTTGTGTTGTTTAACCTTTTGCTTCCTACAGGTCTCCTTCCCAGCTGTTTCCTACCTAATCCCCTTTTCCCCACTTGGACTCTTTTAGACTCTGTGACATTCTAATCAGAGTATTGGAGCTGTCTTGTGGTGGACATGTTGGGAACGTGTGCAGACCCCGAGGATCTGGTGACTCTGACACGTTCCTATGTTGTGTATTGCCTTGAACGTGTGGATAAGGAATTTGTATGCATCCAGGCTCCAGTTGCAGATACAGAAGACTGGTAGTGCCCTCCTCCTCCCTTCTAACTCACATCCTGGGAGAAGAAGGTCTTGGCCATCCTATATCCTGAGGGCTTGACAGAAACTCCTGGGGGAGTGGAGTCTGGCAAATAACAGCACAAAAATAGGTCACCAAAATGAATTATCATGCATGCTCACTGGTCATATTTTGCTGCATTCACTAACACCCCACTCACCAGCCCAGTGTCCAACTGCCAATAGAGCCCTGTCTGGCATCTCACATGTGAAGTACACTCACCTGGGGAATCAACACCTCTGCATATTGTGTGTAGTACTGGGGTTAACCGCACTACAAATCACAGGAGGCACTGATCTGCAATTCTAAAAACAAGATCAGTGTATCCTTCTCAAAATTACCTTGTTTGTCAGCTCCATAGCGAAGTGTGCTCACCTGAGAGGATGACATTTGTATAGTGCATGCGTAATACAGGTACTGACAGGACTGCTAAGGCCAGGAGGCACTGCTACTGTCACTCTTCTCTGCCACCACAGTGTTCTCTGCTCCAATGACCCTTGTCCCTGAACTCACCATTGAAGTGTGCTCATCTGATGGAATATCTGTATAGTGTGTGGGTAGTACAACACTGACAGGACTGTTATGGCCAGGAGGCACTGCTACTGTCGCTCCACTCAGACACCACAGTTTCTCTGCTTCCTTGACCCTTGTCCCTGAACTCACCATTAAAGTGTACTCACCTGAGAGGATGATATCTGTCTAATATATGGGTAGTACAGGCCCTGACAGGACTGCTATGACCAGGGGGCACTGCTACTGTCACTACAAACATTAGAACAGTGGCCCCTTCCCTGAAGACAACAGTATTTCAAATCTCATTTGATGTTTACTCCTTTGGGGACTCGACATCTGTCAGGTATTGTGAAGCAGTGAGAGTGACAGAACTGCAACTCACAGCAGGCACTGCTCCCGCAACTCAAAACACCAAACTGTGTCCTCCCCCAAAATACCCCTGTGTACCAAATCATCAATGAAGTATACTCACCTGGGAGGAAACCATCAGTATAGTGTGTGTAATATAGGGAGTAACATGGCTGTAGCTCACAGGAGATTCCCTTATTGTCACTCCAACCACCAGTCCAGTGTAGATTTGCCATAACACCATTCTTTGAGAATCTTCACACAAAGTGCACTCACCTGGAGGGATGACATATAAAAAGTGCATAAAGTACAGGGAGTGACATGACTGCCAAGACCAGGAGACTGTCTTCCCAACTCCAAACACAAGCCCAGTGTGCATCTGTCTAAATATCCTTGTTTGTTAACTTGCAATGATAATTTACTCACCTAGGAGGACAACTTATGTATGCAGTGTGTAGCACTAGGAGTAACATGACTATAAATCCCAGGAGGGCCAGTCCCTGTAACTCCAACAGGCCAGTGTACATATGCTATTGTACATCTGTTTGTGAACTCATAAATTACGTTTACCTACCTGGGAGGACCAAGATACATTTGTACTCTCTATGATGTGGCTAACATCTTAATCCATCTTCAGCGGCTAAGCCAAGATTAAAATACTGTGGACAGGAAGGACATCTCAACCTGTGTGAAAAAACAAGGACTAAAGGCCTCAAGATGCATCACCTGGATGGTATTGACAGCAGACACACTCACTGACCACATGGTGACATAAATCACATTTACAACAAAGTCCAGGGTCTGCCTGCATAACAGTCAACTAGGACTTAAAATGATCAAAACCGCATCCTGCCCAGACACTGTTTTGCCTGCACTGTTGGCAAGTTGTAAGTCTATGCCCATCTCCCCAAGTGTTAATTACCTCATACATTCTGTAACTGGTTGACGGAAATGGAATTGGTATCTCTCACAAATGTCAGGTCAATACAACGGATAGCATGTATACCAGTTACATAAGGGAAACCTGCTAATCCAATGTGTACACGGCCTTTGCTAAATGTCACTGTAAACTATTGTAGGTAGATAGCATAATACAACCTGTACCATTGTATCTCTCATATTAACAGGTTGAGCTGCCACTGGGAACACCGAGACCACTGAAGAAACTGCCACTACCCCTGAGGACGAAGCCCTCAGTGTGGACAAAAGTCGCCAACTAGATGTTGAGGACGGTACTGGCCAATCAGGGCAACCTGAGCCTCATTCGATGTGGTCACAATGAGTGAGCATCACAGTGACCACATCCAGCCCCCCCAACCCATTTGCATCAACATCGCAGACAGCCATTGGCCCCAACCTGTGTCCTGAGGACAGTGACAACCATCTTGTGCCCCCCAGTCCAGGATCATGAGTCACAGTAACACACCTCTGACAATAATGGTCCTGGAACCAGTGGTAGGGGCCAAGATGTGGCGTGGGTGCAGGCACGTGGGAGTAAGGTGCGTGGGAGGGATGTTGTGAATTATCGGCATGAGGCTACTGGGGATGGTCCTGGCCAGAACACCATCAGCCAAGTCTTAGGAGCCTATCAAGAATCCCAAGGCGTGATGGGCCAGGTACTTACCGAACTCAGGGAAATCAAGCAGCTGCAGAGGGACTTCCATTGTGAGTCACTGGAAAAGTGGGAGGCCACAACACCATCCTGGTGTCTGTATAAGGGATGCTCAGGGAGATAAGCAGCACCCCGGTCAGGAACCATGAGCAGCACCACACCCCTTCCTTTAGCCAAGCAACACTACCCCTTCTACATCTGTGCAGCCACTGGAAGGGAGGCCCTGTCAGGTGAAGGATATGCCTCAGACACGTCTGCCTCTGTAGCTACAGACACCCCTGCCCTGCAAGTGGGGACCTCCACCTAAGAATCCAGGAGCATTGGATGGCAAGACACCAACCACTGCCAGGAAATAACCTCTTCCTGAAGAAACTCCTTTTTGTGCCACTTGTTCACTCTGTTGTAAGGGGCTGGCCTGGTTTGTAGTGG
This sequence comes from Pleurodeles waltl, assembly GCF_031143425.1. Lineage (NCBI taxonomy): Eukaryota > Metazoa > Chordata > Amphibia > Caudata > Salamandridae > Pleurodeles > Pleurodeles waltl. The sequence goes on from NC_090448.1 coordinate 206,969,836, forward strand.
GTACCTGAGGTACTTACACCTCATACATAGTCCAGTTATCCCTTATTAGTGAAATTCAGTCAGTTTCTAGAAGCCAGGCTCTATAGGGGTAGTGTGGATGAGCAGCCAAGGCCTAACTAGAGACATGCAAAGCTCATGCAATACCACTGTAGTCACACAGTACTCTCATACATGAAAGAAAATACTCTGTGTTACAAAAATAAAGGTACTTTATTTTGGTGACACAAATGCCAAAAATACCTTAGAGACTATACTCCCTTAGGAGGTAAGTAATATACACAGTATAGACATTATAATGCATAAATAGCTGTAAAAATAGTTAGAAAACAGTGAAAATCACAATAGTTAGAAATGGGCCTAGGGGGAACACAAACTATATACTAAAATAGTGCAAAGTGAAAATCCTTTTCCCACCTAGGCAAGTGTAGTATGTAGAGGGGCACTGGGAGTGTAAGAAAACACCAAAGGTAAGTAACAGAATCCACCCTAGAACCCAGGAAAGCAGGAGTAAGTTACAGTAACTTTCCTAGAACACACAATAGCATGTGATAGAAGATTGTGCAAGAACCAGAAGAGACTGCAAGACATCAATGATGGATTCTTGGACCTGAAGACCTGTGGAAGAAGGGGACCAAGTCCAAGAAGCACTGAAGAGTTCACAGAGAACAGGAGCCCCTGCTAACGTGGATGAAGGTGCAAAAGAAGAATCACCGGAACAGTCAGTACTGCACCCAAGAAGATGGATGCGGGTTCCTGGTTGGTGCAGATGATGTCCCATGCTAGATGGATGATTGCAGTCCAGTTTGCATCACTGGATTCTGCCAACAAGCCTTGGCACACCCAAAGCTCACGGTTAGTGGAAAATGCCATTGCCCAGGACCAGGTGGGACCTGGTGGCCTCTACCCAGGAGGGGGAGACAGAGCGAGTGCTTAACAACTTAGAGAGCCCTCAGAAGACCAGACAGTGTGCACAGGAGTCCCACAGCATGGGGACAAAGAAGGTGCAAAAGGAGGCCCATGCAGCACTACACAAAGGAATTCAATGCTGCCGGAGAACCACGCAGGAGGCTGTGTGTCACAGGAAGGAGTGCTGGGGGCTGAAGCTGCACGGTTCATAAAGAACTTCATGGATGAATGCGGACAAGCCTTGGCAACTCCACACCACGTGGTGCATGGGGGTACTGTCTTGCATGGGGAGGCAAGCTCTTACCGCCCCCAAAGTTGGACCGCTGGACTTCAGGACCGTCGGGACCACTTCAGTCAACCACCCCTGTTGCTGGATCCATGCACTTCTTCAGGAGAGGGGACCCAAGTCACTGGTCGTCACTGCAGAGGGGTGCCTGCTGAAGCAGGGAAGTGACTCCTTCACTTCTGGGGAGATTCCTTCATTCTTCTGGAGCAGGCTGAAAACAGGCAGTCCTTGGAGGATGCACGACCTGGAAACAGTTGCAGCTGCTGGCAGGAACTGAAGATACAATGTTGCAGAAGTTGTCTTTTCTTCTTTGTTGCAGTTTGTAGAGTTCCTGGAGGGTTCCAGGTGCAGTTTCATCAGTAGAAGGTGAAGCAAAGGATGCAGAGGATTCGTGCTGAAGTTTTGCAATCTGAATCTGAGGAAACACCCAGAGGAGAGACCCTAAATAGCCCTCAAAGGGGGTCTGGTCAGCTACACAGGTAAGCACCTGTCAGGGGAGAGCTCTGACAACTCCTGCTGGCACTAGCCACTCACATGCTCCCAGAGTGCACTGACAACTTGGAATCCAAATTGGCAAAACCCAGGAACACTCTGAAGGAGCTCTGAGCACCACCCCTGGGATGGTGATGGACAGGGGAGTAGTCACTCCCCTTTCCTTTGTCCAGTTTCGTGCCAGAGAAGGGACTGGGGGTTCCTGAACCGGTGTAGACCAGATTATGCAAGGAGGGCACCATCTGTGCCCTTGAAAGTATTTCCAGAGGCTTTGGGAGGCTACCCCTCCCATGGCTGTAACACCTATTTTCCAAGGGGAATGGGTATAACACCCCTCTCCCAAAGGAAATTCTTTGCTCTGACGTCCTGGGCATGAGCTGCTCAAGCAACAGGAGGGCAGAAACCTGTCTGTGAGGTGGCAGCAGCTGGGGATGCCTGGAAAACCTCTGAAGGCTGTAGTGGCAGTACTGGGGGTCCTCTAAGGAGCCCCCAGAGTGCATGGAATCATACAGCCAATGCTTGCAAAAGCCTTGGGGTATGATTCCAACATGTTTGATACCAAACATGGCCGTATTCGAAGTTACCATTGTGAAGCTGTACATAGGTAGTGACATATGTCCAGTGCAGATGACGTGGGGGCACCTCTGCTAGTTCAGGGGTACCCTCACACACACGTACTCTGCATCCAGCCTTCAGGGTTGGAAGGCCTGGTATATGGGTGACTTATAAGTGACCTGGTGCAGTGTAAATGGCTGTGAGAGGGTGCATGCACCATTTCACACAGGCTGCAATGGCAGTCCTGTAGAAGCCTTTGCATGGGCTTCCTATGGGTTGCAAAAGAAATGCTGCAGGCCATAGGGATCCCCTGGAACCCCAATGCCCTGGGTAACTAAGTAACATATACTAGAGACTTTTAAGGGGTGACCAGTATGCTAATTTGGGATGAAATACTTGGTTACCAATATGTAGTGACAAACTTTAGAGGCGAGAGAGCTCCTGGTTAGCAGGATCCCAGTGATACAGTCACACACTGACATCAGGTAGAAATTGGGGGTAACATGCCAAAAAGACAGTACTTTCATACATCTGTTGATTGTTCTTCAGCCACCTTGCATTTTCTATGGTAGTAGGACAGTGGACATTGAACTTCAAATATTGTGGCATCAACTAATATGATTCCACCCACCATGACTGATCCCTTCTCTTTCCTCTTCTGTTACATTAGTTGTTTATTTCCTGCACCTATGTAAAAAAACTCACCAATCAGAAAAACATTGCCTGCTTGCTTCTGTTCCACATGTTGAAATGTTGAGATGTAAGCCCAGGTGATGAACATAAGGAAGCTGCAAGATGGTAATGGAAGGAGAGATATGTCACAGGTAGTGTCATGCTGAGGATTACTAGCAACTCAATGATACAAGTGTCTGGTCACACCAAACATTTTATTGCACTGTGTAGCACATAGGCTGTCAAAATGTCTCGACTGACACAGCCAACAATGACTGAACCATTTTGAGTCACGCAAGATATACCAAGGTACAGTCCCCCAGACCACAGAAGAAAGGGCTTTGTCAGGCTTAACCCGTAGATTAGGATAACATATTAGTGAATGTTGTTACCAGCTTGAGTCTTATCACATAACAAAACTAGGTCTGCCAACTTAACATTAGCCATGGCACAGACAGAGGTCAGTGCAACAGTCCCTGATCATAGGCCCATCCTATTACAATGACCAAGCATCTGGTGGTATGATACAAAACTATGTCAGTTTTGTGGCACAGGCACAGTAAACTGCAATGTGGAAACACATCTACAGCTACGAATAGGTCATACAGGATCATTGTCAAGACAATGTGAAGGGAGAATGCATGCACTGCACTTGATCAGAACATATTTCCAGGCCATATGATCACACGCATCACATGAGATAATTGGACCAACACACCATATCAAAACAGTGTATTGTGCACTTCAGATTTCCACCCACCGTCTAAACTGCTTTGACACAGGACTCATATATCATAAATCTGTGACCAGCATTACCTGGTTCAATCCATGTCCATTTCATATGTCACAACAGCATCAGATACCTGGCAATGTCACAACTCTGAAATACCCACACGAGAATGGCATGGCAAAGGTACCTGCTCAAAAACAATGGAAGGATTTTGTGCCTGAAAATTATGCCTATGTCCAAAAGCACATATCACACATCAGTAGGACCTCTCACATTGCAATGAGACAAAAAAATACAAAGCAGATAATCAAGGTAGTGAAATGTTCAAGTCTGACTTAGCAAGCAATCACTGCCCGTATACTGCAAAGCATAAGATCCCCTTTCTTTTTGGATAAACACCCTACTCCAAACATCCTGACAACTACAGTTCCTCATACAGTAACAGTATTAACATAATGTTACATACTTACACTCAGGGGAAGTAGTGATTGATGAGATCTGCCTGCAAGTTTTCACCTTCCTCTTTATCACTATCATCCTCACTTGTCATTTCAGGATTCTCACCCGGTGGCACTGCTAGCTTCCCCTCCTCTGGGATGTATGGGATATTCTTCCGCAGGGCAATGTTTTTGAGCATGAAGTAGGCCACAATGATCTTACACACTTTTTAAGGTGAGTAGAGGAGGGCTCTACCTGTCTTGTCCTGACACCTAAATCTGGCTTTCAGGAGCCGAAAAGCCCACTACATGACATGCTGTGTTCTTCCCTGGACATCATTGAAGGGACTTCCCCTGCAGCATCAACATCCATGGACGGTTTGGGTATGCAGAGTCCCCTGTTATGGAATGGGACATATGTGCAACTATGAGTGCCTCTCATCGGAATTGTTATAGCAGATATTGCAAACAAACAAACTTGACATATGCAACTTACCAACCAGCCAGGCCCTCTCTGGGTACATTTGTGATAGCTGGGGGATTGCGCTGTTCTGCATAATGAAGGCATCATGGACTGTACGCAGATAATGGGCACAGACCTGTGAAACTTAGAGATCCGCCAATCAAAAAACTTGGACAGTGATGGAATGGAAGTTCTTTCTGTTGCGGTACACTTTTTCATTGCCATGCTGTGGGAACAAAGCAACATGTGTACCATCAATGGCTCCCACAACATGAGGGATGTGTACCAAACCATAGCGGGTGACCTTCACAGGGGCTACATTTTCATGTTGAGAAAACTGGATATAGCTGTCCAGGTGTTTCAACATTGCTGAGAGTACATCCTTCAGAACAAGACTGAATATAGACTGGGACATCCCAGCAGAAAGGCCCACTGTATTTCAGAAGGACCCTGTGGCCAGGAAGTGTAATGTCTTAACTTGTGCAATGGGTGGTATGCAATTTGGATGACGAATGGCAGGCATCAGATCTAGCTTCAACTGATGACCTAGGTCCACGATTGTTTGCTGATTCATGTGATGGATCTGGATGATGTGGTATGTGTCCGTGCCCTTAAGGTCTGGCATTGGACGATAGACAGGAGGTTGTCTGATCCCCGACCTCCCTGGGTACCTATTTATGACAAGAAATTAGTTTTGCTATCATTCACTGTGTCCCTTGCAACATATGGGGTGCACGTCAATTACACATCACAACTGATGATCACACAGAAGTAACATGTTATACCCTTGCTTTGCCACACACGGGTACACATCATGCATCTGGTCATCATTGATTTGTTCATTAAAATTGCCACTCAGACTGTGACTTGATGCCCCAAGCTTTAAAATGACTTTTGTCGGGGGGGGAGAACTGTGCCCTAACCCAAATTGCCATATGTGCCTATCAATGTACAGTAATGGTGTCCAAGACCAGCACTTATCAATGGATAAAACAACAGTTTCGGGACTGTGACACATTTTGCAGAGCCATATAATGTATTTTAGGCCTCTAAAATGGAAGTTGCCTGACCTACTCTACTCCACATTAGGAACCACCTGTGACTGCCAGCGGAAGTCACCATGGCGATAGGAAGTAGCTACCGCAGCAGACACAGCCGTAGGCTAACATTGTTGCCAGTGGCGGTCTTGGGCCAATGGCTGTGTCCACCTATACTGACAGCCGCCTTTGTGGCGGACATGACTGCCATGTTTTGCAAAATCACTCATTTGACTCCTGACACTGCTGCCAGCAAGACTTCCAGTAGCTGAGCTACTGTGTTCTTCCTCTGGAAGCAATCATGCCATGTCCAGCAGGTCATAGGGTCCCTGCCTTCCGACCAGACGAGTTGGAGAACCTTGTGTCTGAGGTCCTATTCCTGTATGGACAGCTGTAGGAAAGTACTATCTTTCTTGGCATGTTACCCCCAATTTCTGCCTGTTCGTCAGTATGTTTTGCCTGTCTCACTGGGATCCTGGTGGTCAGGACCCCAGTGCTCATAGTTTGTGGCCTAATGTGTGTGTTGTCAGTAGTGCTTAACTGTGTCACTGAAGTTCTGCTAACCAGAACTTCAGTGCTTATGCTCTCGCTGCTTCCAAATTAGTCACTATAGTTTAGTGACTTCATATTCCAATTCCAATTGGCACACTGGACCCACTTTATAAGTCCCTAGTATTTGGTACCTAGGTACTAAGGGCATTGAGGTCCCAGGAGATCCCTATGTGCTGCAGCATTTCTTTTGCCACCCATAAGGACCTCAGACAAACCTTTCTTCAGGACTGCCACTGCAGCCTAAGTGAAATAGTGCACATACTATTTCACCGACATTTTCACTGCACATAAGTAACTTGTAAGTCACCTACATGGCTACCCTTCATTTACTGAAGGCTAGGTACAAAGTTACTAAGTGTCCAGGGCCAATTCCCTAGACTTCGTGAGTGCGGGGATACCATTACATGCGTACACTACATATAGGTCAACACCTATATGTAGCTTCACAATGGTAACTACGAATATGGCCATGTAGGGTGTCTAAGATCATGGAATTGTCCCGCCATTCCTAAATCTGGTGTTGGGGGGCAAATAACATGCATCTTGGGGGTTCCACCATGGACCCCCAGTACTGCCAAACCAGCTCTCTGAGGCTTGCACTGCAGCTACAGCTGCTGCCACCTCACAGACAGGGTTCTGCCCTCCTGGGGTCTGAGCAGCTCAGTCCAAGGAAGGCAGAACAAAGCATTTCCTTTGGGAGAAGGGTGTTACACTCTCTCCCTTTGGAAATAGGTGTTACAGGCTTGGGAGGGGTAGCCTCCCAGAGCCTCTGGAAATGCTTTGAAGGGCACAGATGGTGCCCTCCTTGCATAAGCCAGTCTACACCAGTTCATGGGCCCCCAGTTACTGCTTTGGCATGAAACTGGACAAAGGAAAGGGGATGTGACCACTCCCGTGTCCATCACCACTCCAGGGGTGGTGCCCAGAGCTCCTCCAGTGTGTCCCTGGCATTAGCCATCTTGTTTTCCAAGGTGTGGGGACACTCTGGTGATCTCTGAGTGGCCAGTGCCAGCAGGTGACATCGGATACCCCTCCTGATAGGTGCATACCTGGGTAGGTAGCCAATCCCCCTCTCAGGGCTATTTACGGTCTCTCCTGTGGGTTCCTCTTCAAATTCAGCTTGCAAGTTTCCTCCAGGAATCCTCTCCATCTGCTTCAGCTTCTGACCGTTGGATCACCCGCAGATTGCTCCAAGAACCTCTGTAACTGCAACAAAGTATCCAGAAAGGCTACTGTGACCTTGCAACCTCATCTCCAGCCAGCAACTGCAACAGCTTCCAGGGTGTGCATGCTCTGAGGACTCCCTGCCATCACCCTGCACCAGAAGAACCCAAGGAATCTCCTGTGGAGTGACAGAGTCACTTCCCTGCTCCTGCAGGCACCTTCCAAGATGACGACCGGTTCTCTGGGACTCCTTTCCTGAGCATGCTCCCTGGAACACAGGTGGTGGACCCATCTGACCCACACTTTCCCAAGGTCCATCTGTCCAAATTTCGAGGAGGTAAGAGCTTGCCTTCCCGGTTTGCGACAGTACCCCTGTGCACGGCGTCATCTCTAGCTCCTTGGGCTTCTGTGCACTTCTTCCAAGAATCCTTTGTGCACAGTGTAGCCCAGGTCCCCAGCACTCCATCCTGCAATGCAGAACTCCTTGAGTTGTTCTGCGGCAGCGTGGGACCTTCTTTGGTTGTGCTGCACAACTGCAATTTGCACCTCCTTTGTCCCCGTGTCCTGGGACTTCCGTGGGTGCTGCCTGGTCATCTGTGGGCTCTCTCCAGTGTTGGGAGCCCCCTCTGTCTCCTCAGTCTGAGTTGAGGCCCCCAGATCCCTCCTGGGTCCAGGCAGCATCATTTTGACGCAAACCGTGACCTTGCTTGAACCAAGGCTTGTTGTACGAATCCAGCAACGCAAACTGCCTGCATCCAACATCTCAACGTGGGACATCTCCTGCACCATGCAGGAACCTGCAGCTATCTTCTTTGATGCTCTTCAGCAGACTTCTTCTAACCGCAGAATCCTTCTTCTAGGTTGGCAGGGTCTCCTGTCCTTCCTGGAACCTTCTGCGACTTCTGGACTTGGTCTCCTTTCTTCACAGGTCGTGAGGTCCAGGAATCCACAATTTGTTGCTTGCAGTCTTGCTTGGTTCTTGCAATAACTCTTATCATGACTGTAGTGTGTCCTGAGAAAACTTGCAGTACTTTCTTCCTACTTTCCTGGGCTCTGGAATGGGGTATTTTACTTACCTTTTGTGTTTTCTTTCACTCCCAGCGCCCCTCTACACACTACACTTGCCTAGGGGGGAATTTGTTATTCTCATTACACTTTGTTAGTATATGGTTTGTGTTGCCCCTATGCCTATTGCATTCAATTGTATTTTCTACTATTTGTACTATTCTATGACTATTTACTTACCTGATTTTGGTCTCTTGTGTATATATTGTGTATAATGCTTACCTCCAGAAGGAGTATTGCCTCTAAGATATTTTTGGCCTTGTGTCACTGAAATAAAGTACCTTTATTTTTGGTAACACTGAGTATTGTCTTTTATTGTGTATAATTACTATGTAACTATAGTGGTATTGCAGGAGCTTTGCATGTCTCCTAGTTCAGTCTAAGCTGCTCTGCTACAGCTACCTCTAGACAGTCTAAGCTGCTAGAACACTGCCTACATTTCACTAATAAGGGATAACTGGACCTGGTATAAGGTGTAAGTACCGAGGGGACCCACTACAAGCCAGGCCAGCCTCCTAAAACAGCTCTGTGGTGCACCAGAGGAGCTGGTAAGTGCCTAATGCACACATTTATTTACTCTGTAATTCACCATATCTTTCCTCCTCACAGACTAGACTGCGCTTATGTTTGCCATCATGTAGATGCAGTCAGTGTGACATCAATGGACGAGTCAATGTGCATGTATTAGAAATGGGGTCTCTAGTTGGCAGAGGTATTCACCTTTGTCCAAATAGGGACCATAATCCTAGTCAGGGTAAGTCACACACAATCCTAATCTTGTTCCCACCCTCTGGTAGCTTGGCACTGAGCAGTCAGGCTTAATTTAGAAGGCAATGTGGAAAGTATATGTGCAATAAATCATACAGTAACACAGTGAAAACACTAAAATAATACACCACACATGTTTAGAAAAATATAAGATATTTATCTGGTTAAATTAAGTTCAAAACGATAAAGATTCAATAAACACAAGTTGAGATATCACTTTTGCAAAAATACAAAGAATCCTAAATCTTAGAAATCAACAGTTGTCTCTTGTTTGCACAAAGTACCTGGTATGCGTTAAAATTACCATGCACGGAGACTGCAGAGGAGGTGATGCGTGGAAAAATAAAGTGTGCATCAGATTTTCTGATACGGCACAGACGATGCATCATTTCTTTCCATGCTGCAAGTGACTTTGCGTTGATTTCTGGTGCACAGCATTGGTTCCTCACTGCGATGGGGGGATCTTTGGATGCCCAGGGGCAATGCTGGGAACATCCTGGGTGTGCGGAAAAAAAAGTCACAGGTGTTTTGTTAATCCAGTTGGCACTGCGTCAAATTTTCTGTTCATGCGGCAGGCGCTGTCTCGATTCTTCCCTCAGTAAGTTGGGCAGCATTGTTCCGGCTCAGCTGTGCATCGATCTAGTAGGGCCATGCATTGAATTTCTGCTTGCAACACAGGCACTGCGTCGATCTTCGCTCGGGAAGTCGGGCTGCGTCTTTCGGTTTGGCTGTGCGGTGATTTTCTCATCACAGGGCATGCTGTGCGTCGTTTCCAGCAGGTTGTGCGTCGATTTTCAGCGCACAAGGAGTTTGCTTGAAGAGATGAAGTCTTTTATGCCCTGGGACTGCAGAAAACAGGAGGCAAGCTCAGTCCAAGCCCTTGGAGAGCACTTTCCAGCAAAGTCAGAGGGCAGCAGGGCAGCTGGGCAACAGGAGGGCAGCAGTCCTTCACAGCAAAGCAGTCCAGATGAGTCCTTTGAGCAGCCAGGCTGTTCCTCTTGACAGTTTGCAGGTTCAGGTCCAGAAGTGTCTGATTTGGTGGGGCCAGGGACCTATTTGATATACCCAAAAATGCCTATGAAGTGGGGGATACTTCAAAGAGTGGTCTTGAAGTGCACAATGGCCCCTTTCAGTACAGGTCTGTCTGCCAGGGTCCCAGTATGGGGTTAGGCAGTCCGTTGTGTGAGGGCAGGTCACTAGCCTTTAAAATGTAAGTGTCAGGCCCTCCACCGTTCCAGCCCAGGAAGACTCATTCAGTATGCAGATGAGTGCAGGTGTGACTGAGTATCCTGTGTTTGTGGTTGTCTGGGTGAAATGCACAAGGGAGCTGTCAACCAGCCCAGCCCAGGCTGTAAGGCACAGATGGATTTTAAGTGCAGAGAAATGCTCACTTTCTAAAAGTGGCACTTCTAAAATAGTAATATAAAATCCAACCTCACCAATAAACAGGATTTTGTATTACCATTCTGGCCATATTAAATATGACCAGGTTACCCCTTTCTCATCAGAATCTATCACTCAGACAGTATATGAGGGAAGCCCTAATGTTATCCTATGAAAGGAGCAGGCCTCATAGTAGTGGAAATACATTTAGGAGTTTTCCACTACCAGGAAACACACATATACATGTCCTGTCTTTTACCTCCATAACACCCTGCCCTATGGGTTACCTAGGGCCTACCTTAGGGGTGACTTATAAGTAGAAAAAGGGGAGTTTAAGGCTTGGCAAGTACTTTTAAATGCCAAGTCGACGTGGCAGTGAAACTGCACACAGGCATTCAAATGGCAGGCCTGAGACATGGTTAAGGGGCTACTTATGTGGGTGGCACAACCAGTGCTGCAGGCCCCCAAGTAGCATTCAATATACAGGCCCTGGGTACATGTAGCGCACTTTACTAGGGACCTACAAGTAGATCACCTATGTCATCTGGGTATGAACCAATCTTACCATGTTTAAGGGAGAGAGCATATGCACTTTAGAACTGGTTAGCAGTTAGGAGTCCTAAAACCAGCAAAATAGTGTCAGACAAGTGGCGGGAGGCAGGCAAAAAGTTGGGGGATGACCACCCTAAGGCTGTCAGGTCTAACAGCATGTATCTGTTTTCAGTGCCAGGTGTTGAGTCCTAATACGTTGTTGTGTGTGTGTTTTTTAGAGTGTACCCTCAACCACCTTATGTTGGATGCATCTAACTGGGTGGGGTGACATTACAGCCAACCCCCTTACATCTCTTACCTCATGTATTTTGTCGATGTGAGACAAAATGTATTTGCACAACAGAATGAGCTGTGCATGCATGTTGTATGTGTCAGGTGTGTGTAAAGTGAGCTATGTGTATGTTGCCACAGAGATTCCAAAACACATCTGCAATTGGTAAGCTGTTGGTATGAAGGCATGTCCTGACTCACTCTGCACTCCAGGTTGTCACATACACTCCACATGATCTACTGTTAGGCATGTAAGTGATTGAAATGTAGTTTTATGCAGGTTTTGTCTGCTCAGCCTGCAGTGACCTAGGCCTGTAAAATATATCTCACTGTATGGGTATAAGTCTAGGCTGCTGTTTAGTATCTTTTGCTTTGCAACTGTGTCACTGTGCCCACTGCCTGCATCCAAGCAAATCCTGTAAAGTGTCCAAATCGAGGCTCCATGCTAATGTGCATTTTATTGAGGCTTCTTCCCCTGATGAGGATGTAAATGCTTTTTGGAGCGGTTATGATCTGTGACCAATCTGCATTTTGCATCATTGTCAATGTGTGTCTCTGACCTTTGGCAGGTCCCTCATTCACACAGCCCTGTAGTCACCTTCACACGGGTCAAATTTGTCCTGTGCAGGCTTATTGCATAAATGATAGTTCCACATTTCAGACAGTGTTTTGATTCCTGGGAACCCCAGACACATGACTCAGTAGCTTAGTCACATGGCAGAAACTGGAAAATGCATACCTTCATTTGTTGAATGCCATCTCTGTAGGATGGACACATATGTCCAAAAGCATGTTCTGTGGTACAGGTGTATGACAAAGAACCCCACCACCTGAGGTGGCATGCGACTGCATTTGTTAGGCCACATGCCCATACATGGACAGGGTAGACACTTTCTGCACCCACAATGCCATTACCCATTTCTAATGTTTGAGTTTGTACTCTGACAGTAGCCTGAAGGGACTGTATGCAGAGAATCATTCTCACGGAGGGAGAGTGTTTTAATGCATTTGTGCCTTAGGAGCCTACCTTTCAGAAGCCACAGGGGTGGGACGTGTCGCATAGTTTCTCTGATCTCAGTCAGATTGCTAGAGCATGTCCCACAAGATGTCAATTGACCTACCTACTCAGTGCAGGGCCTGAGCAGGGTGGTGGGTTGGTCTGCATCTTGAAAAGTGTTTGTAGTCATGTCCCTGTACTCAATGGCTAGTATGTGCCACATTGGGGCATTTTTGGCAAAACAGAATATTCCTAGGTTGTTGAACTTACATATATGTGACTCAGCCATTTTGGATGGGACTTGTGGACATACTGTGCCTGATTATGACCTTGGCGAAGGGGATTACCCCGTCACATATGTGATGGATATCCTGCGCGCTGTATTACAAGTTCCATTATATCCTATTGAACTTGCAATAAGGCAGACTGGATATCTGTCAAGTTTGTGACAGGGTAATCCTCTCTGCCAAGGTCATAGTTAAGCCCTACATCTTGTCTTGTCTTTTGCATCCATGCAGGTCAATGCAAGAAAGGGAAATTGAGACCCATCAGCAAGAAGGTGCGGACCCTTGGGTCCAAAGCCGGTGGAGTGCCCACTGTTGCAAAATGCAAGAGGACCTGAGGCACTGGGGCTGGAAGATCAAAGAGGCCCAGCTGGGGCTGTCCTCCCAATGTGAGCGGGGTGCCTGTTGGACTATGACCTCCCTAATGGCCTATATTCTGGTGGTGGCCATCCCAGAGCTTGATAGGCATTTGAGGGCAGCAGAGCAGCCACAAAGGGGTAAATACACATCAAATTCCGGCCTGTCCTAATGCCAGGTGATTGAGTGAGATACTGACTGCCCCACCGTAACAATTTGCGATGAGCCGTGTGTCATACAGTAGATGGGAAATTTTTGCATTGACATGGCATGTGTATCAAACTGGTGTGCTTTGTCCTTTAGAACTGGGACCTAGTACAAAACAGGGGTGAATCCTCAAACTACTTGCTCTGCAGGGACCACAAATGGCTGTTTACAGTAATCATTTATGTACAGTTTGTTGTTGTAGTGGGTGTAATTACTATCCAACAGATCACTACTCCTAAATGTTAGAGGTCACAGGTAAGCATGTTATAGATAACTGTCCTCTGCCATATGTCTGGATAGATGTGTATGTAGACATCTGCCACCCAGAAGCTAGTTCTCTTCAGTGTATGATGGGTGCTTCTACCTCACTGCAGTCTGTGATGTGTAGGTGTCCATTATACATGTGACATGGCTAACATGGCTAATTGTTTGCAGATGTAGCAAACTACCTTCTCTTGGTAAGTGGGGAATGTCCAGTGACATGAAATATGTCCCATGACTGTTGCCGACATTCCTTGTGCCTACATGTCGGCATGTGTCCCTTTCTCTTTAGGATATATTTTTAATCTGCTATTTCATGCATATTCTACCCATGCTGATGGGATCATGTCTGTATTCCCTCACATATATGTGCATGGAATAGTACAGTTACATTGGTGGTACATTTCATGGTGTGACACAGGACAGGATTGTGTCACCATTGTTTATTGTCAGACAGATAACTTCAAGCATCATAGTATGTCATTTAACATGTGGCACTGCAGTAGCAATGCATGACAGGTAGGCCCAGAGTGTTGTACCCTTTGTGTTTATCTATGCCCTTGAGGTGGAATCATGTGTAAAAGTGCACTGCACATGTGTAATGGTTAAGGATTGTACCCTAACTGTTGGCATGTATCATGGAGTGAGTTGCGGTGATGTTGATATAACATGTGTTTGGGTACATGCATTCATCCACAGAGAGACACCAGGGTTGGCATGTCCAAGATGTGGATAGTGATGTTGCTTCTCATTGGACAATAGGTTGAGGGCCTTCTATTAGTCATTGAAAGTTATTTTTCTCTCCAACATGCAAAGGACCAATGGTTACTACAGAAACACTCAGAGAATGTCATTGTAATGGGTGTCAGACATTAATGGTGACTATCTCTTTAGGATCATGCCAAAACTAGTCAGTAATCATGTGCAAATAAGTAAACATGTAAAACATTCACATCATGTTATGGTTGGATCATATGACATCAGTACACTTTAGGAAAAATATGCGGTTATTACATGTTTGCATTTGGTTACACTGCTTGCCTCCGTGTTTGCATTAGGAGATATGTGCGTTTTTTACCAAAAGGGAAGGCAAGGCAGTGTACCGACTTTCATTGCAGTTGCACGTGACAATAAATAACTTGCTTGATGACTTATCTCCAAAGACAGCTGCCGCATGAGCCACGTGTATGACTCATCGCACTGCAGCAAGAGTCCAACTATAAAAACCCATCCCAGTCGACAAACCTTGCTTCATGTTCCTTCTTCAAGGGTTTTCTCTCCTTACCGAGGTATTTGGATTCAATCATCGGAGCTGAAATCTTTACTTACCGGATGAAGTGTTCCAGACTTCAGCTGACCTTGACCCAGGGAATGAAACGATGCATGAAAGGAAAGAAGAAAAGCTTAAAAGGTAATACAAAAAAGATGCAGCGCTGCACAGCATTAGTTTACTAGGACAAGGCATTTAATTAGCAAAGGCACAAGAACTAAAAGAGATTGAATGCTGATAACAGACCTTAATTAAGATTACCCCTCAAGGAGGGTTTATAACAGTTCCTTAACCACTTGTGCAAAAAAGAAGAATTTATAGAACTTTTGCCTTTTATGAATATTGTGTTTAATTGTTTCATGTTGCTGTACTATTTCTATCTAAGATAAGTTTTGCATAACTTTGGATAAAATCAAGAAACAAGTTTACGGAAGTGAATTCATCTTCTTGCAGTTATAAAAAGACACAGAGGAAGCTGTATGTATGAGCATGTAATATGGCTTAATGTACCAAAAAAGTAGTAAAACATGTGAAGCCATGTATGATTTGTGAGTTGGCATTGAAATATTTTATTTAATATTGTCTTAGATGTCATCCATGATCTCAACCTCCAACACACCTATTGCCGGTGAGAATTAACCGTGAAGCTATCCACACTGCAGCCTTCCAATTGTACTCAGTTACATACATCTTTGTAGGGTTTTAGGGGGTTTTTAGAGTGATAAAGGCTGGGAGTGGTATTAGGGTGAATAATTCTTAACTAGACATAGAGCTAAGTCCCCTTTTGGTGATTTCCTCTAAAAGGTCGTTGATTGGAATTGAGCTGAGAGGACATCTTCCTGGAAAACCCTCCTCCCTCAATCTTACCTACCACTTGGGAGCACCCATCTAATTCTGAGGACTAGGTAGGGAGTTAGAAGGTGGGTCCCTATCATCTTTGCAATGTTTTTGGTGCTGCTCTTTTCTCCAGGTAAGAGCATATCATAATCACTGTCACTATCCTGGGGCTTGCTAAATCATTGTTTTACGAATTCTGGAGACATATCTCCCTGATATATTAAACCTGACGTCAATAGTGTTTCTTTCAATGCCATATGTGAGGCCTATCTGAGTAACATTGATACCACATCCTTGACTCATTTGGGACAGATGTCACTTGGTGAAATGTTCCCAGTGTGACATGGGTATTTCCATGTCACCTACTCGAGGATATTACACTTTTGTAGGCAAAATATCAGGATTTCATAGCATCATTGCTCATTGTTGGTACATTATGTATTTGCCAAATAGATGTGTGCATGACCCTGTGTATGACATGTGGGAATGGATTTGACAATGGGATACTCCTAATTGCCAAAAGTTAACTAAGGTCTGCTGCATGTGGCACAGCTTTGAGGCTGGAGAGGTCTCCTAGTTGTTGCATGGTTATTGTGGTTGCAAGACTTCAGCCATGTAATTGTAGTTGTCTGAGATCCCGATTTTCCTGTGTGCAAGTTTTCTAAATCCAGGTGGCATTCAAGCATATTTTATGGCACATGTATGTGCCACTTAGGTCTGATGGCTGCATACATATTTTATGGCACATGTATGTGCCACTTAGGTGTAAACTTTTGCGGGGGCCTACTTAACATAATGGTATTGTTTGTCAGAGTTGTTGTTCAAGTGTTATTATCTACACATTGTGACCTTATTTCTCTTTGTATTTGCAGTATCAGCACAGGGAAGCAAAAGAGGCGCGGTCGAGCCAAGTAGGGAAGCATGTGGCCATGGGACCTCAGGTCAAGACATAACTGACACATAAGGACCTAGTGGCCTGAAGGGCGAGGGGAGTGCTACGGGGAAGACCAGGACATCTTCATCCATCATTCCAGTGGCCACTCCCTAGTGGTGGCTGACCCATCGGGTCATCCCCTTATACCATCTTTGTCTGCCACCCCGTGTTCAATGACTAACCTCCCTTTTGCTCCCCACCCAGTTGACCATGCCCGCTCGCCAAAGAGGTTGAGTGGCTCCTTTACCACAGGTACCCCCGCCCCAGTGCCTGTTACCCCTGCTGTCTTAAATGAGGAGGCTATTGACCTTCTGAGGAGTAGCTCTGTGGGTCAGTCAGCCATTGTGAATGCCATCCAGGGATTGGCAAGCCAACTACAACAGACAAATGCATTCCTGAATAGCATTCATAGTACAATGGCTGGCCTACAGAGATCTTTTCAGGCTCTGGCCTCCTCATTGACATAAGCCAGTCACCCCCACCTTTCTTCCCCCGCAGACATCCACCTCAACATCCCAGAGTAGCTCACATAGATGCAAGCACCACAAAACACACCGACACACACACAAACAACAGCCACCTACAGACACAACAAAATGTACTGCTTCCCTAGACACTCCAACCATACCCAGCTTCATGGGCAGTACATCAGGCATATCCACAGGTACCACACCAACTGTCACAGACACAAGCAATACACCCATCAAACCCACAGATCTCACAACAGTGGACCCGCAGACATCCACCATAAGCACCACACCTGCAGACGCCACAACTACAGACACACATACATCTACCACATCCACCAAACCTGCAGTCACCACACCAACAGACACACACTCACCCACCACTGCATCCCCTAGCACCTCCCCCTCCTGTTCCTCAAGACAAACACATGCCCACACTCACCCACCCAAAAAACACCCACCACACACACATATCTCACAGCAGCAGGCACCCATGACATCCACACCAGGTATATCAGACAACCACTCCCTTAACCTCTAAATCCCAACCCCGTTCTGATGACTGTCCCCATGTGTCCAAAACAGTTTTTTTGTGTGACCTTAACCTTTGCCCTTTTACCCCCATCCCAGACGGACTCCACCTAGCTCCTAGGCTATCCCTTCCACCCCCAAGGCCTTCTCTGTCCCCCCTGCAAGCAGCCATACCCCCCCAGAAGAAGCCCACCTCTCACAAGAAGCCCACCCTTCCAAGCCCAAGACCACCACCCCTCCCAAATCCAATGCCATCCCCCCACCTCCACATAATCCCTGAGGTGCCTGACTGCCCCTTTGATGCCCCTTCCTGTGGAGGTTATCTGGCAGTTAGGAGTCAATTGAGGGCACAATGATGTGCCTGTGCAGAGACATTTGGACTGGCCAATGGCCTTGGACTTTAAACAAAGTTGTGTTTAATAAGCCCAAATAATTGGTTTGTTTTGGGTACACCTTGGCCCTGCAATCCCTTTTCTACCTTTATGTTGTTCCTGAGTGACCCTGGGTGTGTGCCTCCAGTTGTGTGTGTTTGAGCCTGCTTGCTGCCACATGTGCTTTTGTTTGCAGTATGTGAGGTTGGGGGCAGTGCTCGTGTCCATGAGACAAGTATATGTTGTGTGTACAGGTTTGTGTGTAAATGAAATGGTGGTGTCATGGCATTGTGTTCTGTTTGTTAAGGTAAGTATTTCTGATTATGTAGTGCAATGTGGGTTTGTATGGTTTTAGACTTGTCCCCCTGATATGGCTTATGTATCTATGTGATTTGTTTTATCTTGGGTATTGTTTGTGGAGTATGTTAAATTGTGCTAGCTGTGTTTGCATTAGCCTGTTCATGTGTCAATTTAGGTGGGTGTCCCAATGTGTGTCCCTTGCAGCTAGTCCTGTAGAGGTATGTCCCATGCAGTATGATTTGTATGTGCTTTGTTGACTTGCCCTTCCCCATTATGCAGATGTGCATGACATTTGTCTTTAGTATTGTTTGTCCCTGAGACCCATGTAAGGTCATTTCCTGAGCACGTGTTGTTTGAGGGGCCTGTTCAAAGCGACATATGTCCCAAAGCAGTCTACTTCCTTGGGTGTCCCAGATCTCACCATCCCAATTGCGTAGGTATGGTTTTCATGTTGTTCTTGGCCTATTTGTTTCTCTGTGTATTGTGCGTGCCATTGTGCTTCTATTGTGCTGTGATGTATGTGTCCACTGCATGGTTGTTTAGTGGTGGTGTTGTTTGTGTTCCATGCCACATCGATACATATATGTGTTATATGTACATACAGTCCCTGGCCAGTAGTGAATGTGGGTGTCTGAGCTGTATTTGTATATTTGCTGTAGGTGTGTTGTTGTTCATGTGTGTGGCAATGTTGTGTAGCCTTCAATATCCCCATGCCTGAGGTATGTGACCATGTGTAATTGTGTAGTGTTGCAGTGCAGTGTGAGTGTGCATATAGTGAATGCGTACGTGATGATGTACGTTTGTGAGTGTGTGTTGTTTGAGACATGTACCTGCTGCCTATGGCGTGCCCCCTATGATGTGTAAGCTGGCGCTACCAGCTGCTTTTCAGGTTAATGATGCAGGTAGGTGTGTGTACTTATGGTTGTTGGTGTCCATGGCGGCGTGGATTCTTTGTCTGTCAATAAACAGCAGCAGCAGCATGACGTTTGTGAATGGCTCCATGGTGGCACAGGATATGTAAGTCTGCCTGCAGGGCAGTGTCTCCCTTCATACTGTTTGTTTCACATGGTCACATTGGCGATGTGCAACCTTGTAATGAGTCTAGTGAAAACACAGGCTCTGCCGACCTGTTTGTGCCTTCTCGTGACCGTGGTGGTCATTGCTGCCTGGCGGTGCTGGTGGACAGCTGGCAGTCTTCTAGTTGTATGACTGCCAAACTCATAATACGGCAGTCCGACCACCATATCGACCGCGCTCAGACCGCTACCATGGCAGTCCATGGCAGTCCACAGACCACCAAACTCATAATCAGGCCCTTAATCCTGCTTCATATTCTGTACAAGAAACTTGACTCAGAGATGCTCAGCATTCTGATCAAGGCACATATTCTTACGGGTGATGACACTATGAGCAAACTTGGAACATAGCTTGGAGTTTTGACTGCTAAACCTCTGAAGTTTCTAATAGGATTAACTAAGACAAAAGAAGAATGTGCTGTTAAATACGTAGAAAAATTCCTTGTGCGTGTGTGGAAAATGATTTCTGATTGTCACACATTTGATGATCTTTGGTACAGTGAGTTCAAGAGATGAGTCCCGCTAAGTGACCTTCCACCGACATCATATTCTGTAAGCGGATACATTAAAAAAAAATACTGCTGTCAGTTCCAAACAATTGATATGCATCTTTTCTCCTCTTGTGACCAAACTTCTCCATTCCACCTTTTTTCCAAACAAGCTCCACAGCCTGATAAACTGGCATCTGTCTCCAGAACAAAGCTTGGTGCACAACCAAAAATCCCTCGACCAGTCCACAACCATGTTTCTCAACCACCACCACAACTCTTCATGTGCTTCCAGATTTAATGTCATCTTGTCTCCATACCACAAACCTTTTCCCAATGCCTCTTTCCTTATTCTTTGAAAAGCACGATAATGCAGTGGACCAGGAACAATTGCTTGAATCGATGAAGATAACAAACCTATCATCTTCGCTAAATCCCTTAAAGAAGTCAAATCTTTCTTTAAACATTTAGGGGGTTATTCTAACTTTGGAGGAGGTGTTAATCCGTCCCAAAAGTGACGGAAAAGGGACGGATTTACCACCAGCCGTATTACGAGTCCATTATATCCTATGGAACTCGTAATACGGCCGGTGGTATATCCGTCACTTTACCGTCACTTTTGGGACGGATTAACACTCCTCCAAAGTTAGAATAACCCCCTTAATATTTCTATTTGATTCATTTTTAATTTTCTTTCCGGTAATCAAAGTAACATCCTCACAGTGTCTCCCTCGAACCTCAAAAACTCCATCTTCTGTGCTGGAATCAGAATAGACTTCTCCAGGTTTATAATGAAACCCAACCTTTGCAACAAATCCTTCACTATCCTCAACTCTATCTTCAGTTGCTCTATATCTTGACACATGACCAAAGTGTTGTCTACATATACTATTAACCTGATGCCTCTTTCTCTTAAAAAAGCCATCACTACTCTCATCACCTTGGTGAAACACCATGCCGAAGATAAACCAAACGGAAGACATAGGAACTGATAAAGATTCCTCCTCCAGCGGAACTGCAGAAACCTCTGACTTTCCTCTCCCATTGGAATAGTGGAATAAGCGTCTTTTAAATCCAACTTTACTAACCAATCGTTCTTTTGTAACAAATCTCTTAAACAATGTATTCCTTCCATTTTGAAATGTCTTTAAATCAAGAACTTGTTCAGATCCTTTAGATTTATAATCGGCCTCCACCCTTTGTCCTATTTTGCACAAGAAAAATAGAGCTTATGTAACCTCTCATTCCTTTCTCTACCTGCTTTATTGCACCTTTCTGTAACAAAACCTTTATCTCTGCATCTATTATAGCGTCTTAATCCTCTGGCACAAAATTATCTCTATGTTCTTTCTCCTGCCAAGGATATTCTACAAAATCTATTTCGAAACCCTGGACAGTTTTCAAAACCCACGGATCCTTCGTAATTGTTTCCCAGGTTTTTACAATTTTGTTTTAACTGTCCTCCAACTTTTCAATGGGAAAATCCAGTTAAAATCTCCATACTCACTTTAAGATCCTTGCAAAATTTGTCCTTTCCTTGTACCTCTTGCTCTTCCACCACGACCACCTCTGCCTCTGCATGGAAGGAAACCTGACGAAGTCTGAAATCCTCTTCCATATCCTTTATATTGGTTGTTATATTGGGAACTTTGCATCTCCCGGCCAGTATAACGTCCCCCTCTACTGGCCCTTCCAAAAACCCCATTATTGAAAACTTTCCTCTTGTTATTCTGAGCTTTAGCCAATGCGGTGAAAGTAGATATATACTTCCTCAAACTCTTTACTAACCCTTCTCCGAAAAACAAACCTTTGGGTTGTTCACTAGATTCCCTGCCAGCCACATCACCCAATTTTGGACTGATCTTCAGCAGGGCAGCTTTCTTCCTTTCTGTTAATATTCCAGCATTTGCATTGCCCAACAACATAATTGCTCTCTGACACCATCCTTTCAGTAGCTCCAAATCAACTTCAGAATCATGAATATACACCTCGTCTGCCAGATCACAAATTCTTGCCAACAGGCCCAAAACATCCCATATGAAAAATAAAGCTAATTATCTCTGGATCTAAATTAGGTGTAACACACACCTTTCCCTCAATAACTGGCCCTTAACATTCTGCCCTCAAAACTCTCCTTACTTATTTCTCTAAAGGTCTCCTCAACCATTTTTAATACATTTACCAACATGTTCCACTGCCCCCCAATCGCTACTACGAGGATGTCTAATGTCAAAAGGAGAGAACATTTCCTCTCTCAAAGCGTTTCTTATCATTTCTTTTGAGGCAGAAATTTCAAAATCCTCATTCTCCACATTAAAATCCTCATCCTGTGTTATATCCAACACATACTCATCCAACTCATTATCCAAATCTGAAAAAGAAAATCTCTCTGAATTATTTTTGTCATTTTTATTCACGTCACTAAGGACACTCTCTCTATGTGTGCTTTGTAGGACACCTTTCTTCAAAAACATTGAAAAACCATGTTTTCCTTTTTCCTGAAAATCACTTTTCTCAATATGTTTTGTTTTCTTTAATCTTTGGCCACTTTCCTGTCTCACCTCATCATCTTCAGTTAAAGAGAAATATTCTTCATAAGATTCCAACTCTTTTATCTTTTTCTCTTTGAGTAATCCATCTAAAGTATCCTTTACTTGTGCTCTCAATTCATGTTGAATAATCTTTCTGATCAGTTCCTCATTAAGCTCCCCCCTAGAAATCTTCTAACTGCAACCTTGTTCCGATTCCATAACCAAAAGTACTCCAAAATACCAAAATTATTTTTAAAACTCCTAAGTAAAACTTTAGAAATACCTTAACCTTGTTATAGCCACCTAATATATATATTTATCTCCTCGACACTCAGTCAATAAACTGTCAAGCTTCTAATATCTAAACGATACAGAAAAACGTTTGTACGATGTACACTCAATTTAAAACGACTTATTTTAAACCAATTCAAAATGGCTGGTGATATCTCACGATATCTCGCCAGCACATAACGTCTCCAAATAATAAAGCTGAAACTGAGTAACAAAAAACCCCAATCCAATATGGCTGACAAGATCTTGTAATATGTCAGCAGCCAAAAACGTCTCCACATTGTTTGTTAAAGTAAAACAGCATAGAGACAAATCCAATATGACTACCGAGATCTCGCAACATCTCGGCAGCTAAAAACATCTCTACATCAAACAACAATCAAAACAACGAAGAGACGCATATGCCGGAACGTGAGGAAGAACCCGAGCGCTACTCTGCTAAGCCAGTAAATAAACACCACTAATGCGCTGACTGCGCTGCTAAACATTCAGAATCCTTAATAAACTGAACTAGTACAACAAGACAATCATATGATCATCTCTCCAAAACTAAAAATACACATAAAAATGGTTATCTTTGCTAAAATCCAATGCTAAATAAAAAATTTGAACACTTTAAAACTAACATTTCACCATAAAAAAAGAAACTTCTATAAATTGGGAGACATAAAAGAAATATACCAAATTCTTCAATATAAATATAGAAATATTCAAACTCTTATAATTTCAAAATAAGAAGGTATATCAAATAGTACTTATCTCAACAGGAGCATCATTTAAAAGAGGACTAGAGTTCTGGGAGTGGACTATTTAAGCATTAAGGAGTTCTATTTCTAGTTTGGAATTGTTTGATTGGAAGTTCTTTAAAGGTGCTGCAGGAGTAGCAATTAAAAGGTTGATGCATAATGGTAGCCTCTGGTCCTGTAATGAAATCCATGACGTTCACAATCAACTAAAAAACTTGAAGTAAGAAAGGAACCAGAACATGGGTGACAGCTTGAATCAATGGCATGTATTTAAAGCCAGTTTGAATTATGTTGGTTTTAGTCACAAAACATTGTCTACACATACGTTTAACATACTCAAAAAAAGACAAGTTTGCACATTAGTATGTTCCAGAACATCAGCATTTGCAAATGAGAAGGTTCATAAAAACCAGGGAAAGCCTCGCGTAGGTGTAGAGATCAGTGTCTGCCTCACAAAGATCTCTAAATACAGCAGGCTGTGTTCCTCAAGGACAGTCTCCACTACCTAGAAAAATGGAATGCAGCTGGTGAAAGTCCTCATAAATTTTGGAGTTTATTAATTCTTACCCCATCTTGGTTACTGAAATTTCAATTTAACTCGTCACTAATTTAAAATACCTTTACAGAGAACTTGGAGCATATCCATCAGGAAGATTTTGAAAAAATAATTGGTGAACAGTGTGTTTTAAACATTTTAGAACTGCAACACTGGTGAAATGTAAATAGAATACAGATGTCACTTAAGAGGGTAAGTTAGGAAGATCCCACAATGAAATTCACTATAAGGTAATGACAAAAGATTGATAGTTTTACTTCATCTAATCAAAAGCACCAGTCAAAATTGAATAGACTTATAGCAGAGTCCAAGATTGATATACACCCCTCTTAGTTACAGGTAGGTTGTGTGAAAGGTGTTGTACAAAAGGAGACCTTTATTAGACATCGACCAGCAAGATAGGTAGGCGTGTAAAGGATTGGTGACTGTGTCAATATGGGTCCATTTGAGGCCTGTGGCCTGCCTAAGGAAATTAGGTTAATCTTCAGTCAGAGGAGCCATAGATGGGTTGACAGCAGGACTGCCTCTAATTCTCTGAATGGTGGTTTCACAGTTTGCATCTAGGATCCTGCTCTGAAAACATCTGTCATCAATGGTGCTTGCATGGTACCTCCCATTTTGATGCTACAGAGGGGATATTCCTTACATAGAATGCTCAAGGTAACACCCTCAATGTAGTTAACATTGCTTGGTCAGCCAGGCACTTTTCTGAGTGATGAATGTAGAAAGCATGGAAGCCTTTCAAGTGCACTAGAAATGGAAAATAGTTACTTGAAAAGCGATTTTTCAGCATTACTACTGGTGCAGATACATTTCATGCTTCATGTTAAGAAACATTTAGGAGTCTCTTATATTTAAATGTACACTAGAAAGCAGAATCATGCCCTTAATAGAACTTGGACTGTTCAGCAAGCTGGTTAATCTTTCTGGCAACTGCACCAGCAAACATAGACATGGTTGATATGCATTTAAAAAGATGGTGTCAGTACTTCCCAAATAAAGAAGGCATCAGCACTTCTTACCAAAAGCATGTAGTAACAAAAAAAAGGGGTGCCATTGTTAAGCAATTTGCGAAACGCAATGTGGATTAAATATCAATGGTTAGACCTTTTTGGACTTTAAAGACCACAATGCTAGGTGATTTTTTGGGACCTTACACTAAGATCTCCTTAAGAAAATACAGTGCAAAATTAAGGATTGAAAACATATTGGGCCTGTAGGATTGGCACAAACATGATAACTTAATATATTCTACTTGAACTCTCCAATCACTTTTTTTTCCACATGTATCTAGCTCTGATTTTGCTAATTTAGGCTCTCTCTTTCTCTGTTCTCTCCTCGTCTCCTATTCTCTGACCCCACTTCCTCTCTAACCCATTTCCCCACTTTCCCTTTCTATATGGTGCTGCATGTATTTTCACATTTCTGTCTCTCTTTCTTTTTCCATTTGCTCTACTCTTTCTCTTAGTCTTCTCTCCTTTCCAAGAACCTCATGAAAGTTGCTGACTTAGGATCATGACTCAATGTCCTGTAATGTTGTGAAATATTTTCACACACCAAATTCTTGTTTTACGTACCATAGGTGAAACGTTAGAAGGGAGTTCCTCTAATGTCCACTGAATTATCAGCTCTCAATCATTATGTAACTGTATGGAGAAAGCTGTAATGTCCAAAATAATCCCAATTTAAATGTAGTGTAGGTATGTGCCCATACTCTCTGGACAAATCACATTTACTTAAAACTATGTATGTAGAGTAATTGTTTGTCGTCTGGAAAGCACTGCATAATGGGAAGCTAGTGTAGCTGGCAACATTACCTTCCCATAATAATAATAACAAAACTTAAAGAAAATCTAAATATGGTGGACTCCTACCATTTTAGACACATGCCATATAAACCTGACCTTACATTTACTCTGATGATTGCTCACGTTAAAAAGAAAAAATGGAAACAACTCTCAACACACATAAGAATGTGCATCATTGGGGCGTGGCTTCAGGCGTCAAGATAGCGGTCGCACTTTGAAAGTGCTCTGGACCCCTCCGTCATCCGCCTGACTTAATTGCCTTGCCGAGCCCTGTCCCATGCTTCCAATCACCCCCAGAGATGCGGGGATCGAGACTCTCCGAGGCGCTGTGGGTGCCATCGCGGCGGGGCACCTTTATGGCTGCTTAAAGAGAAGCCGACTTCGCGGCCAATATCGCGGCTGGGGCCTGCGGGGACTGGCAGAGGCCCTGCTGCGGTGCGCCCTCGGACGGGGCTCTGTGCAGGACAGGACCTGGTGGGACCCGTCCGGCCCGCTCCCTGAGTCGGGCGGAGGCCCTCTATCGTTGGCCCGGGCCGGCTGGGATGGAGTCCCGGGCCACAGAGGAGATGACCCTTGGAGTCGGGGCCTCCCCCTGGATCTCGAGTTGGGGGCGTGGCCCGACGATGCGCTGCCAGCGGCGGGTGTGCCCTGCCGGGGCAGACCTGTGAGGTGGAGTCCGACTTGAGGAGCGGGCAGTGGCGGCCCCCTCTCATGAAGGAGAGTTGCTGAGGAGCGCGGACTGAGGGGTCACCGGCTCCTGGATTGTGGCGTGAGCCGGCGGTCCAGGCCCGGGGGCAGGAGAGCAGTGGGCCCCACATGTAGTGGTGCGGTGGACTACCTTCAGAGGTGGAGTGACGAAGAGGAGGATACTGGTGGATCGCCCCGGCCCTGGGACGTGTGCGGGTCCGTTCCTGGGAGCCCGGCCTGGGACCCCGTGGGCCCCTTGCGGACGGGGCTGGGCGTTGGTGGCCCAGCCTGGGGAGCAGACATTGGGGACCAGGAGTGCAACCGGAGAAGCAGCAAACTTCGGACAGGTGAGGTGAGACTGGCGCTCCCCCACCCCATGTGACTGAATGACACAGAGAGGTGCGCACTGATTGATCAGGCCCGTTCTCTTGGCCATGATGTGGGCCGTGGCCCTGACCCGGAGGTGAGAGGATGACGCGTGCCCTTGTGGGGTTGTGTCCTGGGTCGAGGCCACAGAGGGTTAGGTGGCCGGCAGGTAGGGGTGACTCCCCAACGCGCCCTCTCCCCCTCGCGAACGACTAAACAGCTCCTTCCTTGGATGGAGAAAGACACCAATACCCCGGAGGGTAGTGGGTGATAGGCATCAAAGTCCCGTTGTACAACCCACTTGCCACAGTGGGCCCCCAGAGAAATATGGGGAAAGACAGAGCGACCAAACAGCCACCTACGTCCCAACAAAAGATCGACCAGTTCACTACGCAGGCGGCCTCCCGGGGTGACAGGGACGGCCCTGCTGGTGGCCCCGCGCCTGATGGGGTCAACCCTATCCTCCAAGCCATCCAGGCATCACAACTAGCTGTGGAGACCAAGATTGGGGAGGTAAAAGAAGACGTGGGCCTCATACGACAAGATCTCAGGAACGCGATGGGTCGTATCACAGCAGTGGGAACACGCGTCTCACAAACTCAGGACGATCTGGCTGAGCTCAGGACCAAAGTGGCCCAACTACAAATTTGTACCGGAGAATTACACTGGCGTGCTGAAGATGCAGAAAATCGTTCCAGGTGCAATAATTTGCAATTCATCAGTTTTCCAGAGGGAGTGGCGGAAGGGAAGACCTCCGATTTCCTGGAGCAGTGGATTAAGACCTGGATGCCGGATCAAGCTCTCTCGCGCTGGTTCACAAACAAACGAGCACATAGAGCCCTGGCCCTGCGGCCCCCCCCAGGCGGGCCCAGAGGACCTGTGATTGCACTCTTCCTCAACTTCAGAGACCGAGATAACATCCTCAAAGAAGCTAGAATAACCACTGACCTTTGCTGGGACAATCACAAAATTCTAATATTTCCTGACTACACCCGCGAAGTCCAAGCCTGGCGTCGATCATATGAACAAGTTGAACGAAAACTCCAGGCAATGCAGCTGTCGTACATGCTTCTCTTTCCGGCCCGACTAAAGGTCATTATGGCTGACAAAGCATATTTTTTTGAATCACCTGAGGAGGCTTGGGACTGGCTAACGGAGGAGGGCGTTGGACGTCGGAGGGGCCCCCCTGGCTCGGCCAGACCCTCCACTGGGGGTGCGCCTGGGTCCCAGCCGGACGCTCGTAGGAGCCGCAGGCGCACCAGGTCTCGTCGAGGGAGGAATAGAGACACTAACGATCCGCCTGGAGGTGACTGTGGGCCAGACTTGGGCCACAAACGGGTGTGGCCCCCATGGACGCTCCTGGGGCCTGCTCACCAGAACAATCGCTGGACAGCAAAAGACTAAGGGGGTGATTCTGAGCTTGGCGGGCGGCGGGAGCCGCCCGCCAAGCGGGAACCGCCAGAAGACCGTACCGCGGTCAAAAGACCGCGGCTGTCATTCTGGGTTTCCCACTGGGCTGGTGGGCGACCGCCAAAAGGCCGCCCGCCAGCCCAGCGGGAAACACCCTTCCACGAGGAAGCCGGCTCCGAATGGAGCCGGCGGAGTGGAAGGGGTGCGACGGGTGCAGTAGCACCCGTCGCGAATTTCAGTGTCTGCTAAGCAGACACTGAAATTCTAAATGTGGCCCTCTTACGGGGGCCCCTGCAGTGCCCATACCATTGGCATGGGCACTGCAGGGGCCCCCAGGGGCCCCACGACACCCCATACCGCCGCCGCCAGGAACAGGATGGCGGTATGGGGGTCGGAATCCCCATGGCGGCGCGGAGGATTCCCCTGGGCAGCGGAAAGCCGGCGGAAGACCGCCGACTTTCTGTTTCTGGCCGCGGCGGTACGAGGAGCACCGCCAGCCTGTTGGCGGTGCTCCCGCGGTCCCCAGCCCTGGCGGTTTTTACCGCCAGGGTCAGAATGACCGCCTAAGTCAGTCCCCAGTGCTTGGCTGACAACAACAATAACAATAAACTGGAGCCAAGAGGCTTCCTAGTGATTCATCAAGTGCCAGTGATGCTGGCAGGCGCTGACCGCGACGCATCCAAATATGCCACTTATTGCAGTGATCGCCAGTCACTACACGGGACTCTGCTCCTTCTGAGCAATTGTATATGATCCGCAAGAATGGAGGGGTCCATCACTTTATCTCAGTGACAGCCCATCTGGCCACGTCACCATGTTTGCATAGTTTGGCGACAGATGCTTCCCGGGTAGAAGTATGGGGTGGGGGGAATTGTGGGGAGTTAACCTAGTAATGGGATTTAGTGGTGTTGTTTTGATAAGTTTCCTTTTCTTCCATTTTCTTTGTGTTTATTTTGTTTTTGTTTGGCTGGGACGGCTACCTCGGAGCCCTTCGACGGACTCCCAATGTTGTATCACAGCGGCGCAATGGACTCAGGGCCCCCACTGACACAGATCATTCATGGAATGTGAACGGACTCTTGGACAAAATCAAGAGATCCGCTGTGTTTAGTACCCTCCCAGGTACGCTCCGCTTGTAGTTTTAATGCAAGAAACCCATCTACTTGGCACCAGCTGCCCCATGCTGGCGCGTGGGGGATACGACAGGGTCTTCCATGCAGACTTTTCACGGGGATCGAGGGGGATTGCCATTCTCCTCCATCGCTCGCCTCCAATGGTCGTTACATATACAAGATCTGACCCAAAGGGGAGATTTGTGGTGGTGACCGGATCCCTTCATGGGTTTCCAGTCAACCTAGTCTGCGCTTACGCCCCCCGGCTGGGTTTGATGCCTTCTTACTGGTACTCCGCCATGTAATGGCGGGCCTCCCCCAGGGATCCACACTATTGGGAGAGGACTTTAATTTGGTCCTGGAACCAGGCTTGGATGTCCCAGGGACGATTTCTACCTCTAGATCCGGAAGAGCGACGAACCTGACTTGGTGGGCGGAGAGCCTAGGTCTATGTGAGGTATGGAGAACTTGGCACCCGAGAATGCAACAGTATACACACACCTCAGCAGTTCACAAATCACACGCAAGAATAGACCTTGTGTTCATGCCCACACAGGATATTCCCAAGGTCACAGGGGCGGAGATACTGCCCTGAGGGGTCTCTGACCACTCGCCAATACGGATCAGGCTGGGCGGCTCTGACCCAACCCGACGCCCACTGTGGCGCTTAAACGCGTGGCACCTACAAGAGGACAGGTTTACCCGGGAAATTAGAGAACACCTAACCCAGTATTTTGAACTTAATGTGGGATTGGTGAGGTCGCACTCCGAGGTCACGCCAAGCACCTCGTTCGCGTTCGAGAGCAGCTGCGAGATGCACAAGTGACAGCATTCGAGGCCAAGGCACTGCGCCTTGGGCGGCGAGTTGGGGGAGACACATCAGCCTCTACCTTGAGGCAACTTGATGCGCTATACGGCGGCCCTATTCCAAGAGATACCCGGAGGTCACCGGAGTGGTTCTGCTGGGTTGGTGTGCTGCCCAGAGGGCAACCAGCTGGTGGGGCCATCTCACACAGCAGACCCCCTTGTGGCAGGGGAGACAGCTGTTGGAGGTCTCAACCTTAGAGGGATTCCTGAAGTGGAACATCATTGGGATATCTACCCTTGGGGACGTGTGGGGTGGGTCACACATGCGGTCCTTCGGAGAGATCCAAGAGGCCTACTCATTAAATCAAACCCAATTCCACAAGTATCTACAGCTCAGACATGCACTGCTGGTACAAGTTTGACCGGGAACTAGCCTCCCAGAATGTAGCCACATGGAAGCAAATATCTTGATGGGAGGCCTGGGTGGGAAGGGAGTCTCCCAAATTTACCGCTCTCTTGATGGTTTACGCAGGACATGGGAGAGATGAGTGGGCCCCATAGAGGAGGAGGACTGGAGGGACGTGTTAATGGCTCCCAGGACCCTGGCCATGTCATCCAAATTTCGAGTGTTCCAGGCCCTTTATCTGCACATGGCATACCTTACCCCGGAGAGACTTTTTAAAGCAGGTCTCCGACCATCCCCCGACTGCCCCCGTTGTTCTTCACTTAACGCCGACTTTTTCCACATGGTCTGGGCTTGCCCAGTCATAGCAACTTACTGGAGGACGGTCATGGGGGAGGTGTTGAGGGTTATGCAATCAAGGTTGGAGGTGGTTCCACTGCCGCTCCTCTTAGGGGCTTTGTGGGAGACGGGGCTGAGAAGGGCGGACCGTATCTTCTTAGGTGTGGTCTGCCTGGTGGCCGAAAGAGACATCATGGAGGAGTGGAAAACCAGAGCAGCACCCACAATTGCCAAATGGAGAAGGGGCGTAAACTGGTGCGTGCAATGTGAAAAACCGGTATATGAAGCCAGGGTATGCTTAAACAAGTACAGTAAGATATGGGGGAGGTGGGGAGATGTGTAGAGTTGGTGGCCTGTCAGGAGGCGGGGCCTTTTCACGGGCGCCAGCATATGCATGGACTTGGCAGTTGGACCACTCAGTTCACACGTCGCAGGGGCCCAGAGCCCACTTGACATGATACCAATGTTAAATGTTAGCTGGTTGTTGCTTTATCGGTCAGCCCCAGGTGGTGACAATGCACATGTATTCGATGATTGTAGAGCCCCTTGGGCCGATGCTACGTCACAGCCGTCCCTAGACATGTTACTGTGTCCTATTATTTACTTTGTGTTCGTTATTTTGTATTTTTTGTTCTAAGTTTCTCCTTTATCTCTTATCTTTGCAAAATCAGTAAAAATCTTTATAAAAAAAAAAAAGAATATGCATCATTATAAGATATATATTGTCCATCTTCCAAATTCCTGGCACCTTCTGAAAGGTGAAATATATGCTCACAATCACCTCTGCTGGCATCTCAACATACCTGTTATTTGTCAGAGCTACTGACCCTTTACCTATGTAATATCAGTACAAAAATGTATGTTACATTATTTCTGCTAATACCATGTATATCACATTGACACTTAAAAATCCATGATATATTGAAATTAAAGTAGGCATTGCATATGCATCTGATCTTGCATATGTCACAAAAGCATTTACGGGGGGATACTACAGTATGAATATGGAAAAGTGTCTATTATGCCTGCCATTACATGATAATATAACTCAAGGGTTCATTAGGCAAGAATGGAAGTGTCCTTAAATAATGAAGCCTAAAGCACATAGCAAAAAGTTAAAATTCTAAATCTCCTAGATGACCTTACACATCAAATAATATGATTATGGAACCCTACCTGTTAATGTGTATAAAACATATATGTTTGAACATTGAGGTGTTTGTAAACCATAAGAAAATACAACTTAGGCAGAAAATAAAATGTATTACAAAATGAGATGTTTTTTCTCAGTGAGTAATAATATAAATAGGAACAAATCCAAATGATAAATCATAAAAACAACTCTCAGACCAAACTCTTGCCACATGTTCCCATATAGAAATCTTGCCTTTAGACCCATGGACACACTAAAGATCTACTGAGAAAGGGGCATATGTTCTTCCATTAACAGAATGGAATCCAGGCACCTCTGGTTATCAATTAGGAGGAGGCATGTGCCTTTTTTCAATGGCTAGGGAGTAATAGGGTGTGGTTGGAGAAGGAGTAGGAAGGTTGGATGGAGTGAGTGCAGGAGGTGTATGGGAAGTAGATTCATAGGAGCAGTTGAAGTGGTGGTGGGTCACTGTTGTGTGAGTGAATGTGTGTCTGGAGTACTATAGCAAGGTGTGCTTGTGTGTTTCAGTGTGTGTCTGTTTACTTTGGGATTGTGATGAATGTTTTAGTATAGTGGAAATTTTGCATTGGGCATGTTTGGCTGATGCTGTTTGCTTGTCTGTGGGTTTGTCCTTTTGTGGTGTATATGGTGCTGATTTGTGTGCTTCTCTCTGGGCTAGTGTTTGGATGGTGTTTGTTTTCCTGTTGTTGTTTGTTTTCCTGTGGGTTTGTCTTTTAGTGGTGTATGTGTTGTTCATGTTAGGTGCTTGGTTATGGGTTTGTGTTTTGGGGGATATTAATTTTCCTGATGTTGTTTGCTTGCATGTTGGGGTGTCCTTTTGTGGCGTATGTATTGCTGGTATTGGGTGCTTGTCTGTTAGTTTGTATTTCTGTGGAACTGATCATTTATGTGATGCTGTGTGTTGTGATGAATGTGTCTTTTTGGATGATGTGGTGGGTGTGGTAGTTTCTGTGGGTACGGTGGTGGGCGGTGTTTGACCTGTCAGCCTTAGGGTGGTCTTCACCCGCAAACTTTTTGTCTTCTTCCTCCATTTTTCCTGATCTAGTTTATGCTGGCCCTAGGACTCTGTGCAACTTACCATTGCTACATATAGCATACCAGATGAGCTGCTATGCAATATGGATTTAAGTAAAAAATCACTATGACATAGGCAGCATTGTCCGCATTATAGCACTTTTTTTTTTACTTTAACCCATGTTGTACAGCAGCTCAACTGCTGTTCAACATGTAAAAAACATTGACAAAGCCAATAGATTTTACATAGTTGAAACCTATTTACTTTGGCAAAGCTTGTTCCTGAAATGCATCCGAGCATGAACTCTGTTTGCTTGTTCATCCATTAGTCTGAATTGAAACAGCTGCTCCACTAGGCAGTATTTTCTGCCTTTTTCCTCCCCTTGAGTGTGTGACAGTGTTGTGTTCTCTGCTACATTTAGCCAATTCTGAGATCATCCAAAAAATTCTGGCTGCACAAAAAATTGGACATATGAATAAGGTGAGTTAAAGAAACACGTTGTCTATGTTTGAAAGTTAAAGCCAAGACAGCGCAGATCACAGAAGACATATTCGACTCGTAGTGCCAAAAAACACTTATTCTGCATTGCAAATACAATACATAAAGCAAGTTGGTATTCTTATTCAATTGCAGCACTAGAAAACACCACCAGCACATTTTGTTATGATTACATGTCAGAAAAGTCATGTAATGTATATACTTTAGGTTAATACTAGGAACGGGAAATAGAGACCTCAATCAATCCTGGTTCTTTGGGGCCCTGAGGAGGAACTCTTAGATGGCACCAGCTTTAGCGCCTATAGGTAGATTGGTTTACACTGGGCACTACACAAAAATGCAGCCAAATACACTCTCGAAGCTGTAGTCAAGACTTGCTTCAACTAGACATATTGAACTCAAGTACTAGGCTATGATGATCAGTAAACGGAAAGACAAAAGCACATTTTGAGTTCCTTCTGTATTACCTGTGTACATGTTTAAAGAAAAGTGATTTCGGTTTCACTGACTCTCAGCACTTTTCACTGCGAGCACTTTGAAAATATCTTTCTGGTATGGGAGCCTTGGAGTACCTACGCACAGAAGAAATGTTACTAAATGGCAGCTTGTAAAATCTATTTTACCCCACCAGAGTAGCACAAATGCAAAGGGTGTACCATTGTGCCTGAAATATACAGAAATGTATGTGTGCAGAGAACTGCAGCGTGAGGCTCTGACAGTGTATCTCTCATGCAGTGCGGAGCAAAATACATACATATCACTCATTTTCATCAAGACGTGCAGCCGGTTTGCATGACAACATGCAGCATCACATCCACTTAAGGCTACACTTTCTAAGAAAGCTTCAATACAGATGATTAGGAGAGTGACACTGTAATGTGTACACCTTTGTCTCATACCCATCTAGTAGCTGAGGAGTTTGTACATCTGTTAACAGATGAGATTCAACATATGTTTTTTTTAAAGTACTGAGAGCTGCAGAAGGGCGTGGTCAAGAAAAGGTCAAGAAAATGAATAAAGTGCACTAGCATTGCCACAAGTGTAATCCGTAAGAGTCCAATGTGGACTGTTGGAAAATAGTATTAATTAAGCTTTCGGGAGGGTGGTTCAAGGAGAGCAGGAGGATGGAAGGGAGGGTTTTAAAAAAACAGGGAGAGTGATGAGGATTTACAAATAACAGAATTGGGGTTAGTTTTATAAAACAACTACGAATGAGAGGATGCTGGAGTAAAATAAATGAAAACAAAAAATGAATAGCTTCAGAAGACTGCAGTGGAAGGACACTGGCCACTGTTAGCAGAACTTGGTGGTTGAGGCTTCACTACAGGATAAAAGATGAAGGACTTGAAGCCCAGGAGGAAGACCGAGGCGAGGAAGAGGCTATGACCAATAGGAAGCAAGGAAATAAGAGTGACATGGAAGCCAGCCAATGGTGATTAAAGGTAGCAATGCTCGGGCTCTAAGCCCCTCATTACAATTTTGTTTTAAATATAAAAGATTTCTCAAGCACAGCGTAAAAACTGTGCAGGTGAAACCTAAAAGAGCAGGACACATTCTTTTAAATTTTACATGACCTAGTAGTGAAAAGCTCTTTAAATTAGTTTTTACTACTGTAAGGCCGATCTCTCCATTGGGATAACATTGGTTTGCCTTATTACATTTTATAAGTCTAATTTCCAAATGGGAAGAGATTTTCAGTTCATGTTTGGTGTCTCTGGAATCACAATTTAAATTATGGTGAAGTCGAATTTTATATTGTAATTCTGATAATGCCCCTTTTAAAAAGCTGGCACTTTCTTACCATAGCCATTCGGGGTCAGATGTATGACATTTTGTTTTAAAACTCGCAATATGCAATTTGTTTGTGAATCGCAAATTGAAAGTTGCAAAACAAAATATAGAACAGTGTAACCACACTGTTTGCGATTCCCTAATGGGTCGCAAGGGACCTACCTCATTAATATCCATGAGGAAGGTCGCAATTTGCCACCCATTTGGGAATGGCCACACTCACAGGGTTGGTGGCTTGCTGGGGTCAGCAGACCACGATGTCTGGGACTGCTTTTTAAATAAAGCATATTGTTTTAATGCAGCCCATTTTCCTTAAGGGGAATTGGGATGCATTTCAAAAATAAAAAGGTTTCTTTTTTATTTTTTCAGAGCAGTCAGTGGTCCGTGGGACCACTGCCTGCTCTGAAAAAACATTTTTGCTACCATTCACAAAGGGAAAGGGGTCCCTTAAGGGACCCCTTCTGGTTTGGGAATGGGTTACCACCAACTTGAAGTTGGTGGTAACTGCAAATGTTTTGCAACTGTATTCCTGGTCACACAATATTCTTACATCCCCCTGCAAGTAGCAATTAAGAAGGGCCACCCTTGGCATGCACCTGCCTGCGAGTCACAAACACATTTTGCGAGTAGGTAATAGGCTACCGACTTGCAAAAT
The DNA here is from genome assembly GCF_031143425.1 of Pleurodeles waltl. NCBI lineage: Eukaryota > Metazoa > Chordata > Amphibia > Caudata > Salamandridae > Pleurodeles > Pleurodeles waltl. Next base: position 207,005,737 of record NC_090448.1, read on the forward strand.
GGGGATGGTACATGACACATAAAAGCCTTTCTGCATCTGGCCCTTTGTTCCCTTTGCTTAAATGTCCATCGGAGGTCCATCAGTGGTAGGATGGAAGGGAGAAGCTGGGCACAGCCCCACTTGCCCAGCCCCGCTTACACCTCAAAACAAAGGGCAAATAGCCCCTGTGGTTAACCTGGAGCCAGGACAAGGAAGACAGGATGCCTGGGGATGTCAAAGCAAATCCTCTAGAAGCTTCTCCCCCACTTCAAAGGCCCAATTGGGTATAAATGCTGGACCACAGACAGCACCACTTTAACACTTCTGGACCTGTAGATACTCTGCCAGGAACAGTCCTCGTAGTTGACTCACACACCATCACGGTCAGCTTGAACTTTGTCTCGGTTGGTACGACCAGATACCCATTCGCTTTATGCTTTTTGGTGCTATTTCCCTTGGAAAATTTTAAATTCAATAACTCCTGTTCTACTAATTGGATTTTTGCAGTTTTGGTCTTATTTTATTTAATAAATTAAGGTCTATTTTACTAACATGATCCTTTTTGTGGGGTGTTTCACTGAATTAATGTTTGTAGTGCAGCACAAATACTTGACAAATTGACAATATACCCTCTAAGTTAAGCATGTCTGCCCTGTGCCAAGCTACCAAAGGGGTGAGTATGGGCAAATTTGGGGTTTGCTTGTGTCTTACCCTGAGAAGAATTTTAGTTGGAGCTTGACCAGGGCTCCATATCCAGTCCACCAACAACCCAATTTCTTACATGTGGTGGTAATATGTGTACTGGTTATTGTTGTAGTGATTGGTGAGTAGGTGGTTACAGGTGTGCCTCTGGTGGTGGGCATGATGGTGATGGTTGTGTTGGTGGCTGTGGAGGTGGTGGTGGTGTTGGGGTTTGGTGGGGGTGATGGCTGTTGGTTTGTGTTGGTGGTTGTGTTGCTGGTGGTGGTTGGAAGTGTGATGTGGTAGTGTCAGTGTCTGCATGTTTATGCTTGTGATCATGTTTATGATGATTTATAGGACTGTCTCTGTGGGTGACTTTGTGTTTTTGTTTGGCAGAGTGTGTTGATATCAGTGTAGATGTACTGGATGAAGGAAAAACAGAGGAGGCTAATGGTGGTATGGAGAGTGTAGAGGGGATCATGGTAGATGTGGGATCGATAACAGAAGGGCAGGGGTTGTTGGGCGGGAGGCAGCGAGGTCTGAAAAATGCTATGTCCGTTTGTATGGCACACACTGCCTAGTGGATGCTATCCTAGAGGGCCAGTAATTGAGTCAACTGTTGACTGACCCCCTGGATGGCAACCAACAGTGCATTCTGCCCAACTGAAATACTGCTCAACATGTACAGAGCCCCCCCACCAGACATCACTGTAGGAAGGGCTGGGGCAGGAACAAAAGTGCCTGGGGTGAAGGAGAAACAAGCCCTTTTAGGGGCTGTGTATTGGCCAACACATGAGGAAACAGTAGAGAATTTGTGGATCTTCCTGGTGGTGATAGGTATTGCTGTAGGTGCAGAGGATGTTGTTGGGTCCACCCCCACTTGGGGCTGTTTTGGCTTGGAGGTCTCTGAGTCCAAGGTGGTAGAGTCCTCTTCTCAATCCCCATCACACTCCATGTTATTGAACCTTACAGCTTCAGTTGTACCACCTTTGGACTCCCAGCAGGCACCTGCTTCCCCACCTTCCTGACTAGCTTCTCCCTCGCTTGTCATGGAGGTCAGTGTTATGTGAATAAAACTCATGATTAGTCTGCATGTAGTGGTTGTTAATTAGATCGCAACAGCAATCCAATCAAAAGAACATAGCAATCCTGCACCATGAGACTATAGCCCTCATTATGAACTTGGAGGTAATCACCGCTGACCGCCGTGGCAAGGGTGTACAGAAGACCGCTAGTGGCGGTAGACTGCACACCACCATATAATGATGCCAAAAAGTTAAACCTCCAAACATCCTGCAACCTCCACCCATCGCCAGGGCCGACAACGGCAGAAAAGCAGTACATCCCACCCCGCTACCACCATGCAGACAAATCCACCACCCACCAAATAATGATGCACAAATCAGAGTGGTGGATAGTGAATGCTGAACGATCATTGGCGGTACGGACTGCCACAGCCAGCAATGGGACCCACCAACAAGAACTGCACACATTTGCAAGACTGAAACCCTCACATCTGACACACATCCACAACAATATAAAACACTCACATACACACCTCACAATCCTTTGCATCACCAACAGCACAACAGATATTGACAACATAACACACATACACTGAACCCAGCATCACACAAGTCACACACACAAATACACCACCAAAACACATATATACCCCAAACACCATAACAAGCCACACACCCACAACCATACAACAGCACCCTCACCAATACACCCACAACACACACCATGGCACCCCCTAAGCACCCCTGCTTCACAGACTGGGAGTTAAGGGCCATGGTGGATGAAATACTCAGGGTAGAGCCACAACTATTCAGGACACAGGTGCAGCAGACACCGTGGCCAGGAAGATGGAGCTATGGCAGCGGGTAGTCAACAATGTCAACGCGGTGGGAAACCATCCACACCCAAGTGATGACCTCCGGAAGATGGAATGACCTGAGCGGGAAGGTTGGGTCAATGGCATCCAAGCACAACATCTGACTGGGAGGAGAAGGTCCTGGCTATCCTGCACCCGGAGGCCCTCACCAGACTCACTGGAGGACTGGACTCGGGTAAGTCAACTATAATACCTTAACAGTCACCCCACCTTTAATGCATGTATCACACCACCCCTCTCACTACACCAGGACCCCATCCCTACCCAGTCCGCAACACCCACATCCAAGTTTACTGCATGCCCACAATCCCACAAACAGACCTCCATCCAGCCCCCTGTGCACAGTCACCTACCCCTGCATGGATTGCACCTCCACCCCCCCCACATAAAATGCAACTAAATGTACAAGAAGGGACCTGGCTTGCCACAACAGGGGAATATAGCCATAAAATAGTGCACAGCAGTGCAGCAATTGCCGACAAAGTACCTGACACCCACCTGTCTATTCCCCCACACACAGGCACTACGCCCCATGCCACCTGGACGGAGACATCAAGGAGTGCCAGTGCTCCACTTGAAGACAGAGGCCCCACTCAGGAGAGTGCAGAGGGATGTCTGGAAATAGAGGAACTCCCTGGCCCATCACTCAGTCCTGGACTGTCATTCTCCAACAGCCCCACCCAGGATACCACTGACACCCCTACCATCCAGCCAGAATCATCAGCTCTGGCCAAACAACCCCACACCAGTGTCTCCGGGCCACAGACTGGCAGCCCACATGTACAGAGGCCAAAGTCTCCACCCACCAACAGTCAGGAAGGTGAAGGGCCAACTGCAATTGGGACTGCCAGACCTGTGCAGGGGACACAGGCACAGGGGGCTAGGGCCAGTGGGAGGGCATCAGTGGCCCAGGGGGTGGCCAAAGGATGCAGCAGCCCAGGAGGTGATTTCTGAGGTCCTGGGAGCGTACCACCATACCCAGGACAGGTTGGGGCAGATCCTGGCCACCCTGGAGCAGAATGAAAGGCTGCAGATAGCTTTCCACCAGGAGGCCATGGAGCAATGTAAACAGATCAATGTTACTATGGTATCCATTGCCGGGGTGCTGCAGCACCATTATCACAGCCCGTTGAGACCTCCACCCACCTGCAAGCCCCGACCACTAGCCAGGACACTGCCAGGTCATCTACATCTGCAGCAGCTACTGGACTAGTGGCACTGCCAGAGGATATATGCAGTGAATACATCAGCATCATTGAACAGTACCTTAGAGTAACTGGAAGGATTGGTGGATTAGCCGGGTCCTGGAGTTGAGATCTTCCCCCTCTTCTTCCTCACTATCACTCTAATCCCCTCTCTGAGGTTGCAGGGCTGGTTGGACAGCATCCTCCTCTTCCAGAAGTGGGATAGCTTTCCTCACAGCCATGCTGTGCAGCATGCAGCAGGCCACCACTATCTTACACAACTTGTCAGAGACATAGCACAGGGATCCCCCAGAGCGATGGAGGCAAAAAATCTATCCTTCAGGAGACCTATAGTGTGCTCAATCACCCTTCTAGTACGTCCATGGGCCTCATTATAATTACTCTCTGCATCTGTCCTGGGATTCCTCACAGGTGTCAGGAGCTATTGCAAGTTGGGGTAGCAAGAATCACCTGCAAAAATGGCTGAAAGAGGACTTTAACAAACTGCCTTTACTTGCATACACCCTTGCTGTCAACTATGTACTGATCCAGTGTCATACACACTCACTTATGAGCCAACCTCTGTCCCCTTGTAGTTGTTCCATCATGTGTGGCACACTGCTGTTTCTCAGGACAAATGAATCATGGACTGATCCTGGAAACCTGGCATTGACATGTGATATGTACTGATCAGCAGTACACACCAATTGTACATTCATGGAGTGATAGTTCATCCAATTCCATGATGTCATTGTATTTTTCAAAATGTGACACGTAGGTCACGCACACCAACGGAAAGTATGAGGTACACCGTCAGGCAAATGTGTGCTGAGTTAACTCCGTCATAATGGCATCACAGTGTGGACACACTTCCAAAGATGGGTACATGTGAAGATTATAGAATGATGTCAGCAAGCAATGAAGGGGAGAGAGATTAGGGCCTTGGATGAGGCCCCTGGCCAGGCAATGGAGATGTGGTGTTAGCAAAATGGCAGCCTCCTGCCATCCAGTTATGATAGAGTGGAAGTGACTTCATTCCGCTGGCGTTAGTCATTATGGCGGAAGGCGGTGTTCACCGCCGTGCAGCTGATCATTGGACTACATGGTTGTCAATGGGGAAGCTGGGCCAATCATGATCACCGCCGGCGTTGACAGAGCACACTGCCGCAATACCTATGCCATTTTGTCAAACCCTTGACACTTGACTCCTGATTCCCGTGAAGGGTAGTACTCCACTGCGTGTGCTGCTGTGTTCTGACTCTGGTCCCTGAGATGGCTCATGTTACAGGGGAACAGGCCCCGGCCTTCACCGCGGAGGAACTGGAGAAGCTATTGGATGGGGTCCTACCCCTGTATGCGAAGATTTATGGGCAACAAGAGGAGCGGGTGAGTTGGCATCCTTAGATGTGTGTGATTGTGGCAGATGCATATATGCATGTGGGTTCAATGTTTGACTGCCCAGTTGTAGATTGTCTGGCATGTTCTGCTTGTGAGTTGAAAATATGCCTGTCAACAACGGCCATTCCATATGGAACGACATGGCATTTGTATTTGGTGCACACATACTGATGTCTGTTTATCTTCTCTGTGTGTCCCATGCAGGTCAGCGCCCACCAAAAGAAAGGCCTGTGGCAAGCCAGCACCAAGGAGGTGCGGACCTTGGGGGTCTACAACGGGCAGAGCACCCACTGCAGGAAGTAGTGGGAGGACCTGAGGCGCTGGGCCAGGAAGACCGGAGAGGCCCAGCTGGGAAAGGCCTCCCAAAGAGGAAGGGGTGCCCGTCGGATCCTGACCCCCCTTTTGGCCTGCCTTCTGGCTGTGGTCTATCTGGATGGGCTCTTGAAGGCAGCATAGCAGCCACAAGGGGGTGAGTAGCAACACTGTTGTGATACCACTTTGATGGATGTATTTGGGTGCTGTGGTATGTATGCATTGTAGAGCCAGGCACTTGGACAGGTGTGTTCCTGCAGTCCTACCACGTCCAAGTACTTAGGATGGTGTAAGGGCTAGTTTTGGCAGTCTCTACAGGCCTATGAGGGTTCCCCTTTCTGTCATCTGGTATTCATTGGGGCCTTATGGCCTTGTAAGTGCATTGGTTGGGCATGGTCTCTCATGGGTGTACTCCACACAGTGTATCAGGTACTTGTTTCATGAGGGTTATGTGGATTATTCTGGGGTTATGCCCACTAGTCAGGGGCACATTCACTAGGTATGTTGTCTGCGCTGAGGGTGCGTGCGTGACCTGGATGGGAGTGTGTATGAGCCAAAATGTGCATCTATTCAGGATTTGACATAGTTCTCCCTTGTTTTGTTTCCACACCACTGGGCTCTTGTGTCCTTTGTGTACATTATCATCATCTGGTGATGGAGCTGAGGCACTGGCAAATGGAGATGCAGCAGCCCACAGTTCCAAGGAGGCAGAGTTGAGCGATGCCAAGGGGACCAGTGGGTTGGAGGGCGATGGGATTACTAAGGGGGAGGCAACTACCACTGGAGGTAGTGACTCTGATACCTCCTCCGATGGAAGCTCCCTGGTAGTGGCGGACCCTACTGGGCCTACCCATTCTTTGCCATCTTCCACCACCCCCATACCATCACCAACTTCTCAGTTGCTCCCCACCGAGTGGCCCCTGTCCGCTCACCTAGGAGGGTGGTCTTCTCCCTAGCCCCAGGCTCCTCATCCCCTGCCCCAGTCAGCCCTGCTGCCCTCACGGATGAGGCTATTGACCTCCTGAAAACCATCTCTGTACAACAGACAGCCATCACAAATGCCATCTAGGAGCTAGCATCCCAGATGCAGCAATTCATACCTGGAAGGCATTCACAGTGCCATGTCTGGCCTACAGAGGTCTTTTCAGGCCCTGGCCTCCTCTTTGATGGCAGCCAGTGTCCGGGTCTTTCTGTCGCCCCTCCCACCACCTCTACCCCTTCCAGCACCCCACTCCCTTCACCCCTCCCAAGCACTCATACAGACAGTCATGCACACAGATTAACACACAAGAAGCACACTGAAAAACACAAGCACCGCACTTCCCACCACAGGCATGAACACACACAACATACAAAAGCACACACAACAACATCCACTTCCCCCAGTGTGTCGACCTCCCCCACCACCTTATCTGTCACCTCACCATGCACACCCACTCGCACTGCACCCTCAGTCACTGCTGCTGCCCCCATTCATGCAGTAACCACAACATCTGACATCCAGACATGCACCCCAGGCATCACACCTGCACTCACCATGATTACATTGACAGACATTTGCAGCACACTCACCAGACCTGCAGACACACAGACAACATTGATGAACACTGGCAGCCTGCCTAGTTCCACTGTGTCCACCACTTCTTCTCCCAAAACACTCAAACATTCACACACATCCACACCACGCATATTGACCACACATTAGCATACTTTACAGGCACCTGCATCCACGTTCGGCACACCTACACCTTATACAAGCACTCCCTGAACCTCCTCTCCCAGACCTGCCTCCAAATCCACTCCAACTGGACCTAAGAAGCTTTTCCTATACCGTGTTGACCTGTTTGAACCCACTGGCTCACCCTGTCTTGTCCCTAAATGTGCCCATGTCCTTGCCCAGTCCACTCCTTCCTTGTACAAGTCTGTTCCAGTCCGCACTTCCCATTCACGAGCCCCTTCCCCAGGGAGGAAGAGGCCCCAGGTCCCTCTGCCACCCCGGTCCAAGCCCACTCCCCCTCCTTCCAAGGGCAAGCCTAAAACCCCCTCCACCTCCCAAACCTAAGCCCAACCTCCCTTCCAGATGTAAGCCCCCACCAGACACCCCCTGCCTCTATTCCCGGAGGTGCCTGGCTGCCCCATTGATGCCCCTTTCGAGTAAAGTACCCTTTGCACATGTGGGATTCAAGTTCAGCCTATATTGGCCCTTCTGGGATTTTCTAATGGACTGGCCAATGGCCTTATTTGGACATTACGTTTTTTCCATTTAAATAAATTTCAGTGCCCAGTAGTGCTGTTGTCACAATAAAGTGACGTTGTTGAGCGTTTCACTGTGGGGGTGTGGTGTGCACATGTGTGTACTTTGGTGCAGGTTTTTGTTGGTTTGTGTCTGGTAAGTACATTTTGTTATGGTATGTATGGCTAGGGATGTGGGAGGGGTAGAGAGTGCGTTGCAGGGTGGGTGGGTGTGTACCTGTGCCCTTTCTTCCCATGTGTACTAGGCCGCAGAACGTACTGTTGTCGTCTTCGTCATCGGTCACGTTCCTGGAGGAATATGGCAAGGAGCAGCACTGGGATTATTTCTAACTTTCGCTCCATGTCTGCGTCTGCGTTTTCTGTGCACCTCTGGTGAGTCTTTCCTTTTATATTGTTCGTTTCCACCACACTTTGCCTGGCGGTTGTTCCCGCCCCAGAACTGATGGTGGCCTGGTGTTTCATTATTTGGTGGGCGGGCAGGACCTTTCCGCCGGCCTGTGTGGCAGCCTCCTCCGTCCTCGTCTGGACTACAAAGATGGCTGTGTGTGGCTGGACGGCTACTTGTTTTTCATATGCTTCATTATTTGGCAGTCTGGACCGCCAGCCTGTTGGCAGTAGTAACCACCACCGGCGACGGGGAGGTATCTACCGCCATGTTCATAATGACCACCTATGTGTCAGTGGGCTGCATAACCACTGACTATTGATACGTGTCCTGTGATAATGTCTGTCAAACTGGAAAACATTCCTAAACATGTTCCATCACATAATGAGCATTGTTTCATCTGTGCAAGTGCATTCAGTACACATGTATGTTCACAATCCTTGATCATATGTTATAAATGCACCTACAAAACTTCAGATCCATGACACCTCAAATCACTTGCTATATATGTGTTTGAGCCAACATGTTCCTGACACTGTATTAAAAAAATATTACATAGGGCAGCTGCAAAAAAGATACAAAAGCTTGAGCTAATAGAATACCTACCATAAGCCTTACATAGTCAATTCCGACGGCAGACCATAATAAACATTCATGCATGTTGCTGCTCAATCACATTTGTGAATGATTGCAAGGTTTAGCTGGATGCAACATTCATTAAATCATCATATATAGTACAAGCTAAACAGAGGTGAGTCATATCCATTTGTTACCTGCAGGTCTTGTCCTATAAGAGCTGATAAACTGCAGTAGGAAATCTCAGATATCTTCATTCTATACATGAAGTAGGGATTCATGCTTTATGGATATGAGTCAAATGCACACTGGATGGGTATTTACTTAAACTGTAAATTTCACTATATGGTTCTCATGTATTAAGGAAACACATTTTGGCTCACCATATCAACTAAAGTGCAGAAACATATCTGTAGCAATAAACACACAAATAGTACAGAAAGCTTTGTTTCGGAATATGGCTTGCACACAATAGTTTTTGTAAATGCACATACAAAGAAGATAGGGATGTCATGCATTGCATCTCTTTGTCTATTCCAAATCTCCTGTGTAAACACCAAAGTCAGTATCATGACATCATTAATCATTTTGCTATCAGTATGAGCAATCAAATGTCTGTAAATAGTGAAATGCTATTTCTGTTAAATATGCCCTCATAGAGGATATGCAGCTAACATTAATCTCAAGCATACTAAAGTAAAAGACTACCAGGATATTGCACAACTTCTTATAACTCCCTATTGCATACTTACACATATGTCAAAATACAGCTTCATTTGGAAGTATATTATCATTAAGTAACAGACAGTTGTGTAGTGGAGAAGTGTGGCACAATGGTTAGAGCAACAGACCCTGATCCAGGGTTGTGGCCCAGGTCCAGTGTTCAATTTCCACCTTTGTGGGATGTGGGCTCAATTCCCTTGGACCAGATAATTCTTGCCTTAGTGCCTAACCTAATTAATGGGTTCTACTCTGTAACTCTGGGCAATAGCTTGCTTAGTCTCCACAACAGCCCTCACAGCACATGGATGCCTGGATTCACCCTGTGGTTGTCCAGGAGTGGGTGCCTCACAAGGAAAAGCTAGGAGGGGTTCCACAGTGGTATGCGTACAGCACCTTGAGACCCTAACGGGTGAGTAGTGTGCTATATAAGTGCAAAGTTTACAGTTTAATTATTATTTTGTGTCATTCAAATTATTTACTTTGATACACAAAATGTGTAACTAAAAATCATTATCTTATTATGCACATCAACTGTTATATGCGAAAAAGCAATTCATGGACATTTTCAAATACTTAGGTGGTTAATAACACAAAATGGAAATGCACAACATATATATGTTTATAGGTGCTGATAGAAATCCTATGTTGTTTAATATACACCCTAGTCTCACTTTTGTGTATGTTTGGTCCCTGTAAACAAACAACCCCCGAATGAGGCTCATCTTCTGCAAATGAGTGAATTTAGAAAAATAGCTAAATATATTCAACATGCTCACATAAAATAAAGTTATTGAAGCAAAAATATTTGTTACCTCTATGCTGCTCTTCCACAACACGTGCCTATGTATGTATTTCCCATACTACAGCAAGAGTTAAGTCAGACAACAGGTCATACTCTTAACAGCATACTTATCCCCTGGTTTCTGCTCTCTGGCCTTCAGTTCCCCATGAAGGTATGAATAGGCCACTAGCTGTATGCAGGCCATCAGGCAGTCAGAGTGTGCCACGCTGGCTTCCACCGGCTTCCTCTGCCCAGAGGGTTTGCCTAACTGCCACCATCTTGTTCCAATGCCGAAGGTCCTCCCCAACGTTGTGCAGACTATGGCGCCTATAGACCCCCAAGGTCTGCACTTTAGCAGCAATGGCCCTCCACATTTCCTTCTTCACATATAACGTGCACACAGTTATCCAATAAATAATTTTACTGCAGGTGTTACACTGACATTATCTATGATGTTATCAAAGATATCACAATAGCTGTAATTTATGCGGTAATTAGCATGTATGGCAAGGGTGTGAGTTATAGTCTCCTTAGGGCACGCGTTATTTCTAACTATAACTAGTGAATTTCTATGTTTTGGTGCATTTCAAATGTGAGCCTAACTATAACGTCCCTGTAACCTTTGGTTTTTGAATGAATTTCTCAGTTTTTTTAATCCTATTTCTTAACTAAAACGTCCCTGTAACCTCTGTTTTTTAAGTGATGTTCTATGCCTTTTAATGTAAAGTAGTTTTCATTACTTTACATTAAACCAACCTCTGCCACGCATGGTCTTTGGCAGTGTGTGCAGCAGCATTTGGTAGCAGGACCTAGCCTGCATTCAGACCCTGTGGCCAATGCCCCCTAACCACCCAACCCCACGCTGCACACGGCCCTTTGGCTGGGCGCATTGGGAGTTGGCTGTGACCTTTCTCTCTTGGTGTGAGAATAGGAGTGAGAGGGTGTCTCTGGGGGGTGAGAACGGCTGTGAGAGTGTCTGTCTGGGTGTGATAGTGAGTGCATCAGTGTTTTAATGGGTGCATCAGTTTCTGTGTGGATCTGTGAGTGGGTGCATAGGCGTTTCAGTGGGTCTGTGAGTGGGTGTTTGAGAGTCTGACTGGGTATGTGAGAGGGTGTGTGAGTGTCTGAGTGGGTCTGTGAGTGGGTGTGTAAGGGTCTGCGTGGGGCTGTGAGTGGGTGCACAAGGGTCTGAGTGGCTCTGTGAGAGGGTGCAGGAGTTTCTGAGTGGGTCTGTAAGTGGATCCATAAGGGTGTGAGTGGGTGTGTAAGTGGGTGAAGGGGATTGAAAAAGAGAAATTGAGAGAGAGAGAAAGAGAGTGAGAGGGAGAGAGATGGACTTTTTTAAGCTTTGGTGAATGATATACTTAGAATGAGATATTTCTTGACAAATTGGAAACAAAAATGTATTTGTCAATTAGAGAGTGAGAACGTCTTTCATTATGAACCTTAAACTTTTCAAGATTGAAAACAAATTTAAGTAGGAAAATGAAGACAGACACACCTGGACTAGAACCCTCAAACTTAAGTGTGAGAGTCTGTGACCTTAACCAGTATGCCACAGGTGAGCCCTTGTTAATGCATGTCATTACATGGAGAAACCATGGCAATGACTATCTCTCTCTCTCGCTCTCTTCCATCCCGTTATGGATGGAAGAGAGAAAGCGAGAGTGAAAGGACCACGAAGAGAGCCTCAAGGCTCCTGCAGTCCTAGCCGGATACCCACGTCCTGCGGGAGCCGGCATTGCTCCCACAAGCAAGGAGCTGCTTTTAATGCTGGTCCCTGCATGTGGAAGCAATGTTTTAATCTTTCTTCCCCACATCCATATTTGTATGCAGGGAAGACAGGCGAAAACTCTGCTTTCTGCAAGTGAGAGCTAGTTGGCAGCTCTCACTTGCATAAAGCGGACTTTGTTTTCTTTTGCTTGGTGGGAGGTGCAGAGCTCCCACCAAGCAAAAGTAAGCAGCTATGTCCTGAGGGTGGGCACCCCAGGGCATAGCAGGAGCTGGCCCTGGGGCTGGGGGTCCCCAAGGCTATCTGTGGCTCCTGGGGAGGGGGGCACATGGCCCCCCTCCAAATCTGCATTTAACCCCAGGGAGGAGGTGGTCCCCCAGGCTGCAGGGGACTGACACAGACTTCTGCCTCCTTTTTTCACATTTGTCCCTGGGAGGTGGTGGTCCCAGGGGTTGGGGGGCTGAGTGTCCCCCCTGCATTCGATTTATACTGAGTGCCCCGGGGAGATGGTTGTCCCTAGGGATGTGGGAGGGCAAAGAGGCCCCCTGTATTTATTTTGTAATAAGTGCGCCAGGGAGGTGTTGATCCCTGGGGCTGCGGGAGGCAGCCCCTCCCCCTTTAATTTGATTACCTCCCTGGGGGAGGTGGCGGTCGCTGAGGCTTCAGGGGGGGGGCTGGGTGCCACCTGCACACATAATTTGTTGTAGCCCTGGGGAGGTGGCTGTCGCAGCGGCAGCAGGGGGGAGGGGTACCACCTGCACACATAATGTTTGTAGCCCAAGGAAGGTGGCAGTTCCCAGGGCAGCAGGGGAAACCAGGTGGTACCCCACACACATAACTTTTGTAAGCCATGGGAGGTGGCAGTCCCCAGAGCAGTAGGGGAGGCAGATGGACCCCTGCATTAAAGCTTCAGTGAACCCGGGACCTGGCACAACTGGGGGCCGTTTATGAAACAAGCGCAGGAGCCCATGCTTGTTTTAATTTTCACCTTTCGCCAGATCTGCGGATCTGCTGCGAATCATGGCAACTTTAAAAACAATGCTTTTTAGCTCTAGGGGGGTCCCCTTGGGACCCCAGCACCAGAGCTAAGTGGTCACAGTGTCACTACCCTGGCTCCTTTGTTGTTGTTTTTTTACATCTTTTTTTCTGGGACTCAGTTGAAGCTAAGTCCCAAGGTGGCTGACAACACTTTGTTGTTGAAGTGTTGGCAGTCAATCAGATCTCAGCATGAGATCGGGAGGAGTTGCGATTCCTTCATGTCCCTATATGTACAAATTTGGATTTTCCTCAATTTCTCTGAAACTACTGAATGTATGTACTCAAAATAATGAAAAGGTCTCTTTCTGGACCAAGCGCCACCTTTCTGCCAAATATGGTCTAATTCCGTTCAGTGGTTCGGGCGCTATCAATGTTCAGAATCCCTGTAGAAAAATGAATGGGGAACACCCCCCTTCCCTTTTTTCTCAGTCCCCGCTTGACAGATCGCCCCGGAACTTTCTGGACAACAGCTCACATGAGAGGGTCATTTTTAGATAGATTGATAAATAGATAGATAGATAGATAGATAGATAGATAGATAGATAGATAGATAGATAGATAGATAGGTATAGCTATGGATATTTATATATATATATATATATATATTAATTCACTGAAAAAAAGAAAGGTTATAGGGACATTATAGTTAGGAAATAGAATTACAAAAACCTTAGAAATTCACTAACAATGAAAGGTTTCAGGGACATTATTGATGGGCTCAAATCAGATTTCACGTGCACAAAACCATAGAGAGTTAGCTGTTCAAGTTATTTCAAGTAACTGTGGGGGTGATTCAGACTATGGCGGACGGCGGAGGCCGTCCGCCATAGTACCGCCGCCAAATGACCGCACCGCGGTCAAAAGACCGCGGCGGCCATTCAGACATTTCCTCTGGGCCGGCGGGCGCTCTCCAAAAGAGCGCCCGCCGGCCCAGAGGAAATGCCCCTGCAACGAGGACGCCGGCTCAGAATTGAGCCGGCGTAGTTGCAGGGGTGCGACGGGTGCAGTTGCACCCGTCGCGTATTTCAGTGTCTGCAAGGCAGACACTGAAATACTTAGCGGGGCCCTCTTACGGGGGCCCCTGCCGTGCCCATGCCATTGGCATGGGCACGGCTGGGGCCCCCAGGGGCCCCGCGGCACCCCCTACCGCCATCCTGTTCATGGCGGGTTTCCCGCCATGAACAGGATGGCGGTAGGGGCTGTCAGAATCCTCATGGCGGCGGAGCGCGCTCCGCCGCCATGAAGGATTCCCCCGAGCAGCGGTAAGTCGGCGGGAGCCCGCCGACTTGCCGCTTCTGACCGCGGCTGAACCGCCACGGTCAGAATGCTCGTGGGAGCACCGCCAGCCTGTTGGCGGTGCTCCCGTGGTCGGTGGCCCTGGCGGCCACAGGCCGCCAGGGTCAGAATGACCCCCTGTGTCTTTTACCCTGAGGAAACTTTAACTTGCACGCTCGTCATGCACTGCTAATTACCCGAGACATTAGATCACTTGTGACATCTTCTTCAACATTATTGATAATATCACTCTAACATTTGCAGTAATGATATAATCTAATATAATCTATTGATGAGAAAACTGTCTATGGTGAGGGTGGAAGTTATAGTGATGTTAGGACATAGGGCCCCCCTCCTATGGATCATAGTAGCCCTGGGGACTATAACCTCCCTGGGGCTATGATTAAAAAATATGCGGCGGCATGTGACCCCACTGTACGCCAGGGATTATGATTTGGATTGCATTCCCCATGTAATAGGTACTGTTGATGGAACCCACATTGCCCTGGTGCCACCACACAATAGAAAACAGGTGTACTACAACAGGAAAAACTTTCATTCTATCATTGTTCGAATGGTGTGTTTACCTGATTTGTACATCTCTGTCATCTGTGCACGATTCCCTGAATCCACCCATGATGCTTTTGTACTCCGCAATTGCAGCGTTCATCAGCAAATGACACAATTTGGAAATGTGAGGCCCTGGCTTGGTGGTCAGTGTTATGATTCAATATATGTGTAAATGCCATTTGAAAGTTCATTAAACTGAGCTATATGTCTATACAGTAGATTGAATATGCTTTTATTTTTATGTATTTGAGAAGACTCTGCCTATCCTAGTAGCCCATGGTCGTTACCCCTAATGAGAAATCCAACAACACCAGGGAAGGTCTGCTTCAAGGAGGCATGTTAGAAATTGTCAACCTGTGAAGCAGGCTTTTCGGCTCCTGAAGGTAAGATTCTGTTGTCTAGATAACACTGGCGGAACTCTCCTCTACTCATTTGAGAAAGTGTGTAAGTTAATAATGCTATGTTGTATACTGCACAACATAGCCCTGTGGCAAAACATTATTTTCATTCAAGATGATGACTAGAATGAGGAGGCCCAGCGTAAGGGACAATAGGACCTGGATGCAGCTCGGAGAGGTCCATCCTGCCAGGATTAGAGGACAGGAGCTGTTCTCTGAACTACTTACATTTGAAAGGGTTGCCTCCAGCAAACTCACAGAGGAACTTGACACCAGCTTTTTGTCACCATAGTCCACCTGGAGCCTGAGCAGGGGAAGACAGGGGAAGGACGGAACTTTCCAGATTCAGATGTGGGGTTGGAAGATTCCCCCACTTCAGTGGGTGGTACCAAGTATAAATATTGGACTTCTTGAACCACTTATCAGTACACTCTCGGAGCTGTAGATGTTATATAGAAAGAACTGCCTTGTACCTCAGTTGACTGCCCTGTTGCTTGAGACCTGACTTGTTTCCCAAACGGTTGTCCTGGTGCTTGTGCCTATATTGTTCTACAGAGGACTGCCCTGCTGCTTGAGACCTGCCTTGCTCTCTGAAACGGAAGACTGGACCTCCTCCCTTCATCCCAGTCTAACCTGAGAGACTCAAAGGATCAGTTGGCTGACCTCCTGTTCTGAGTTATAGAGAGAAGCTCCAAAGGCCTCCCTGCAACCGACTAGCTCACCTGCTGCAACTGTCCCTGCCTTGACCTGCAACAGGACGTGCAACTGACCCCACCAGAACCCTGCTGCCTTTTCTGAAGTGAGTTCTTGAGCCTCAAGAGTTGTCACCCAAGGTCCTGGACCCTTTATTGGCATCAGTTAAGGCCCTCCTGTAAAAACCTGAAGCTTTGAACTCTGGGCCAAAACATGTTTAGAGGGGCACTGACATGGGTGTGTATAGTGGTGCTGGCAAACTAGTATCTTTCCCTGCCCAGACCATTGGGACATCAAGCACATTTGTTTCAAATTGTGTCATAGGTGCTTTTACCATCGTAATAGACAAATACACAAGCACTCTAGATATGGGTAGCAAAGGTATAGTTTAACTGACGTGGTCATAATACCCTATCTGTACCAGGTTCTGTGGACTAGGTGAAGAAGTTAAAACATTGTGAGAGACTGTTAATAAATATTTGATTACAACAGTTATGTCCTGACTTACCAATTTACCTTTACAGGGAAATGTTATATTGAGCTTCATGACATTTAGAATGTGTAGAGTATCTGCATAAAGTAATGGATCAGCTTTATAGAAGTTTGTGCATCTTCATGTTTAATACCAGGCCATTAAATGGATGTTTGGCAGATGAATTTCAGAACCAATAAACATTAGTTACCTTATTATGGCAATTCTTTTTTTTTTAAATCAAATGTTAGGTTACTTTTAATAGAAACATTACAGTTTAGTAAAGTAGCGTGGCCCTCACAGTTTGCTAACATTAATATATCTGTGCGATTTTTAACAATTGCTGTGCTCAATTCAGGACTTTCAAGTTACAAGACAAAATTGACAATGATTTCAAGGGGATTTACAATTTACAAATTAGCTACTGTGTACTGTAATGTGCTTTAACTTATCTGTCTCCATTTCAACTGGGATTCCTCCAAAGCCATCAGTGGGTAGGGTCCCACCCACCTTTTCCTTCCACAACAAGGGGTGCTTAGGCTTGGGAGAACCAGCACCAGTCTGCTGGGTTGCTAGGTGGGCTTTGGAGGCCAGCGATCCAACCCTCCCTCAGATCTAGCACTTCCTATTTTCCTCCTGTGACCATCTGGTGTTAGACAGCATTAACCCTTGAAACACTTCTGTCCCATATTTGCCTTTTATGAATAGAAATTGTAAGTTGGACAAGTGATCCAAACAAGTGGGGCTCTACCCTAATGATTTCATCCACCATAACTGTCAATTCTGTGCCTGTACATCTGGGTTTCTTCTTCCAGCCATGTTTGAAAATATGTAAAAATATGGTAATTTAAAAAAGAAAAGAATACATATGATGAAGGGAAAAATGTCAGAAAAATAACTAAAGGTCTGTCACCAAAATGACTATCTGCTGCTGGCTGCTTCTCAGTAAAGGCAATGGATGATGATAGTGTGCTCAACAGCTGTGATTACTAAGGACATTACTATTTGATGTGTAACTTTAGCATACATCATTCCGATGCAATGCTACATTGTGCAAATCCCATTCCGTGGCACATTTCCTCCAGTACCACACTGCTGCAAGCTATGTCTGCTGGGATTCATATGTACATTTGGCAGATGGAATCCCATCACATCAACGCTGACAAAGTGCTATCCGATGGCAGAGGATTGTTCGGCACATGCATTGTAGTCCTGCTAGGATGGTGGATCTCTCTCATACATGATGGAAGGTGGCTTTAACACACTATACATAAATCAGATGGAACGTACTCTGCAAGACCAGCGGGCGGAATTGAATCTCCATCAGGGAGGATGGACACCTGGACCACCAATATATAAATCAGGCACTAAGTTGTATTCTCACAGATCTTGGATACCAACAGAAACTGAAAGCCATCCTCACACCCTTAAGCTCCAAGATTGAGTAGACTATAAACCTATACCATGACATAGTAGTACTCATCATACGCAAAATGCAAAACATCCAAAATGCTGATGCAAGGCTTGTTCTCAGCCTTCACCCAAGAGAACACATAACTCCAGTTTTGCAATCCCACCACTGGCTATTAATAGCAAGAAGGGCAATGTTCAAGGCACTATGCATTGTCCACAGAACCTCCAAGGACACTGTACCTACAACCTAAATTCATGCAATACAAACAACATAGGGCACTGCACTCTAGGCTTCACCACTTTTCAGAATACCTCTTTACCATAGGACATCTGTAGGAGGCACTGCTTTCTCAATAATAGTTGCCAAGCTCTGAACCCCACTGCCAGTCAGCATTTGAGGCACCTAGGAGCATATACACTACAGAAGACAGTTGACAACAAGACTATTTCCAAAACAAGCACACCACCATACATTCCAGCAACAGAACTGGAAGGACAGTAACACCCTTAAGCTCAATCTTCAGCTTGCAGTCCACAGATTGGAAATAACCCAACTAGGAAACAACCTTTGATAGGCAAGTAGTTAAGGAGGCCAGATCTATGGTTCACCGGGGTATTATATTATTACTTATTCTCATATGTAAATATCTGGCCCACACTAATACTAATACCATAACTCAGCAGTCCGCAGCTGGAACTTACACCTCTTACATTCAAGTAAGACATATCTGCTACAAGGGTTGACCATCACTAGTACTGTGAACTGAATAAACTAACAATCAATAAATTAACAGGAATATAATTGGGGCGATCTCTCACACGTTGCAAGTCAATTGGAAGACTTTCATCTAGACTACGATTGCAGGTCCCAAATATCTCTGCACTATGGCTGCTTCTTTATATCTCACAATGACACTCAAATATGGGAAGATAGTAACAATGTACATACCAGCACATCTCTCCACTTCTCTCTCCCTCCAACTATGCCATCCCAGGCCCACAACTATACACAAAATGTCTGCTTGGACAACCCGGCGCAGTAGCCACCTAAGCAGTCTATAACAATAAGAAAAACCATAAAGTAATCTGCAGAGATGTTCAAAGCTATGTTGAACTATTTTGATACCAGTTGAATTGTGATCTTTCTTTTTTAAGTAAAATCCTGAATTCTTCACTTGCATGAGACGATCACTAAGCAGCATAGATCAGTGGTTCCCAACCTTTTGACTCCTGAGGACCCCCAATGAATCATTCCTGGAAGCCGGGGACCCCCAGCAATTGGTACGATTTAATTTTCAAACATTAAAACAGTAATTCACAAAAAAAATAAGAAGTACACACCAAACAAGTACTCAAATTACTAAAGATAAAATTCTATTATATTGAAAAAATATGCAAAAATCGAAACATTTTATTGGAAAGGTTGGTGCCTCATCTCGGCAACTACATTTTCAATGTTTGGTTTTATTTAGGAAAGGTACATTCTCAGGTCAGATTCTACATTTCCGGAGCGATTTCTGTTTTTATTTTTTAGGTATGCAAGAACTGAGAAAGCTTTTTCACATAAATACGTGAAGGGGAAAGGAAGTAAACCATAAGGGCCTCTCATCTCTCCCCAGCCTCTCTGTCACATGTACTTAATTTGTTTTATAGCACCTCTCATACCACTGCAGGGTGTAAGGGCACTTTACAGGGGACTGCAAGGTGTAGGATTCACATGTCATCCACACTGGTAGGCATTTTCTAAGAGTGCATGGTCCAGAGAAGCACAAACTTAGGATTCAGAACACAGCACAGTGATTAGTGATGAAGTTAGCACAGTGCTTAATTTGTAAATAAAAACGTGCTGGTGCCCAAAGCCCTCCTCTTAAACATGTGGCTGCTGCAATTAAATGTGGGCACACGAAACGCAGAGGCAGCAAAATCCTGAAGCCATCTCGGGACTCTTCAATCCATATAAAGCCACTCCCTGCCACTTCAGCTCACTCTAGCAGGTTTTCTACTTTCTCCCTTTGTGACGCTTTTTCATTTTTCCCTTCCTCCGTCTTATCATTATGTGTCTTTTGCTCCCAGTAAATGCTTGAGGCAGAAGAATAAGCTCCGGCCCTCAAAAATAAGTGCTGGTGCTCAGCACCAGAAACAACAAGCACAAATTAAGCACTGCGTTAGCAAAAGAATGTATTTCTACACAAGCAAATCTTTTTTTAGCAGCATAACGAAAATGAAAGACTAGGAAAAAAACAACTTTCTAATTTGTGCTATGCGGTTTGCATGCAGCTCTTAAATGGCAGGTCACAGCTCACTGTGCTAGATTACGATTATGAACTGCATAGTAACAAAATAATCTCTGTGACAAAAGCAGTAACCCACTGTGCCATGCATGTTTCTTTGCATGAAACACATTCTTTGCAGCAAGCACATTAACCATCTGCGCTACCTTTGAGTCAAAACTGCCACTGCACAAAACTCCCATCTCCCCCAGATACATTAATCACTTGAATTAGCTTGATGCTTTTACTTTTGCAGTACACGGAGCTGCGTTAAAAACTGCTCAACAAAGGCACGTGTTTGTCAGAGGCCCCAGCTGGAGAAGTGCCTTCCTCCCAGTCCAGGCCTGCGAACCCCCTGGAAATGTGTCACGGACCCCTGGGGGTCCACGGACCACAGGTTGGGAACCACTGGCATATATGAACGGTGTTCATGGCACATTTTAGGTATGTATTAAAAGAGGTCAATAGATCTTTTCAACCTAGCAAAGGAGTAAGAGAAGTTAACATCACAATCAATCAACATTTAAACTAACAGTATGACTAATTTGGCCACCCCAGGAAAACCCAAGTCAGAAATAAAGATGAAGGGCTTTATTACAAGTTATGCTGAGATTGAGATAAATGATTCTCAAAACAAAACTATAAATATACAGTATCACCATCGAATGGCCCAAATGGCAGAAGAAGTTTTGGCGCAACTACATCAAACAAACTAAACATTCAATAAGAACAATACAGAACAATAGGAGAAGAAACC
Source organism: Pleurodeles waltl (assembly GCF_031143425.1). Lineage (NCBI taxonomy): Eukaryota > Metazoa > Chordata > Amphibia > Caudata > Salamandridae > Pleurodeles > Pleurodeles waltl. The sequence continues at coordinate 207,026,527 of NC_090448.1, forward strand.
TGATGTTCAGAGAACATACGCTGACCAACTCCCCTAAACATAAGGGCACTCTAAAAATTAGCTAAGTTAGTTAGTCATGTAAGGGAAATACCGAAAAGTAACAAATCACTAATTGACATTTGATGGGCTACCAGATATGGGGACAAAAAGTAAAAAGGAAAAAAAGGACGAAAAGAATTACAAAAAACAATATCTCGGGCAAGATAAAGCTATTTAAAGTAGGCAAAAAGTAAATAAAAAAGGATTTCAGAAGCTTGGTCAAGAGTTTTCTCGTGGGTCAGGGGAAGTTTAAGTTCTCTCAGCAAGCATTGGGAAAGTGCTGGCAAGGGCAAAGAGGTCTGTATTTCTTAAGGTCCAAGGGATCTTTCCTGCTCAAAGTCCAAATGATAACTCCCACTTAACTTAAAGTCCAAATATTCTCTCTTCCTCCAGCTAACTGGAAAGAGTAAATTAAAGTTGAAAGAGAATGATGATGTGTCCATTGGTAACACCATATGGATTGGAGAATTTAATTGTCCAGTCATAGGACATCCTATGACAGGCATCTGCAGCATTAAGACAAGTTCCCAAGACTTTCATGGGAAGGCATCCGCCTTTGCTCTCCTGTACGACTTTGCAACAAATGATGAATTGGGCATGTCTTTGCATTCTCTGTTTCTCTGTGTACCACCCTCAAGGTTACTTTCTCAGGCTCTTTATGAGTAAAACAATAGCACACTTATTTTCAAACTAACATTTTATGGGTGGAGCATCTAAACATAAATGACATATTAACATAAAGAAAACAGCTTTCTTGTGTTCATGAGACTGAGGACTAGCAAATCAAAATGGCTAAACTAAAGCAGAATGGAATTAAAATGGCACATTTTATTCATGTTAGTCAAACCACATATAAACGTAATTACAATTGCATCACTAACAAATCTTGTCAATATTCATGTTATAGCAAATTGCAGAAGTAAAACAACTTTTTGATGCATGTCAGTAAGTATTGAGAGGGATATGGGCTTTCAGTGCACCGCTTTACAGTCAACTTGTTAGCAATTCACATAGAATAATGTCAATGTAGTCACATATAGATCATTATTGTAACATCAAAGGTGACAGCCAAATCTCAGCTGCACCCATTTCCCCTATGATGGTAAATCCAATCATCACATCAGAATACAATCGCTCATATAAATGAGACAGATACAAATCTATGAGGTCATACCAGGTAAGATCTTCAAGACGCGTCTAAGTGCTTAAAGTCACTGTAATAGATGTTTCTTCTATTCTCAAGTTCAAACTCTTCTTTTCTTTTCCTCTTCTCTGCTCTCTTCACTTTCATTCTTTTGTATAGGTTGAAAGAACCAAACACAACGAAGACACAACAGACTATTATCAGCATAGGTCACAGGATGTTGCCAATAATTCTGGTCTCTAGATTTCCAAATTGCTTCCTAGGTACCTGTTGCTTCTAACGCCTTTAAATCCTCTTTCAGGTAAGCCATATTTTAATGTATTTCTCAGCTCAACTGTTGTCTGATATCTGGTATAAAAGTGCAAAATGGCTGAACTTTCAGCTTCATGTAATCTCCACCCTCTTTAGCAAGAAGCATGTCTAAAGCAAGATGATTTTGCAGAACCATTGATCCTATGGCATCAATTTCAGTGTTAACTAACAAGTAGGCACCTGCTGTGACTGTAGACAACTTATCTATAATAATTGACAACTTCCTTATCTTTGGATCTTTCAGGATAACTCTAACAGATGGAATCAAAAATATATCCTACGATCTCTGAAGCACTGATATCTCTCTTTATTTGTGTATTTGGCTTCTCATCCCACACAGAATCATCAAGGTGTTCCATATGATAAATCTTTGAAAAACCATTCCTAAATAACATGTACCATACCATAATTTCTGCAAAATAAAATAAGTATTTCTTCCACAGATGAAATAAACTCCTGGAATTGCTGGATCCTGCCCATTCAACATAAATGTCCAACTACTCTGAAATTTGAATACATGTCTGAACTCCTGGTCCCTTTATATTTTGGATCAGTTTTTGACAAGGGTCTAAATAAACATAATTTTCCAACATGTTGCCAATCTAATGTCAATGTAGTTTGACATCCTGCTGCTAATTGGGCTTCTTCTTCCTTTCCTCAATTATGTGCAACAAATCCTCTCTCTGCCTTTGTTTTAATTGTTCTTCTTCTGTCTTCAACTTGTAAGAATACAGTTCAGATTATTCCTATGGGCATAAACTGTACCAAATTTCAAGGTAGGCTCAAAGAACCCTCCTACTGCCTCTATCCTTTTTCCTTTGGATCAATCAATCAATCAAACATTTTGTAGAGCGGATCCATGAGTTCTCTAATTGCAGACTGGTAATCAAAAATAAAATGTAAAAATAAAAAATTTAAAGTGAAAATTGTCTTTCAACAAAGTCTAAAATGTAGTTGCAAAAATCTTCTAACTTCTACAAGGCCCATCAAATGCCTATAACAAAAGTTAAAGTGTCTCTAATAAATGCACAATTCAAAATCACTAGTAATCACATCCAGTATATAGGCCCTCATTATGACGCCGCCAATGTCATTCTGCCATCAGGCCACATGGGCGGCCTGAACCTCGGCGGCCGTAATTTTAGTTCCCAGCTGGGCCGGCGGTGGAAACACTGTTTCCGGCCCAGCAGGGAACAGGGCCTTAACATTGCAGTCGACTCCTAATGGAGCTGGCGGCAATGTGGCAATGCAGCAGGTGCAACAGCACCCATTGCGCATTCCACTGCGGTAATTCAGGCAGTGAAATGCGCGATGGGGCTGTGCATGGGGGTCTCTGCACTGCCCATGCCAAGTGCATGGGCTGTGCAGGGGACCCCAGGCGCCCCCGAGTCCCCCATTCCTCCAGCCTTTCCATGGCAGTGTAAACCGCCATGGAAAGGCTGGCGGATGGGGACTCACAATGCCCCAGGCAGCGCTGCTTGTAGCGCTGCTTGTAGCGCTGCCCTGGTGGATTACAACTGCCGGGACCGCCAGGCTGCAGGCTGGTGCCAGCCTGGCAGTGTTGGCGGTAGGACTGTGGCAGCTCCGTCATGGTCATAATGTGGCAGTCGGATCGCCACAACCGCGGCAGTCTGACAGCCACCATGAACCCCTTAATGTCTGAGTCTGTCAAGTGGCAATTACATTTCAAAGTTCAGTTCTGCCACAAGAAAAAATTCAAGAATGTTCAACAAGATACGTATTGCTAAAACAAAGGGTTGTAAATCTCTTCTCCCTTTCATTTGCTGCGAAATATGCCAATTAAGGTTCTGTGTACTTTTGACATGGTACTCTCCTTTGTCATGATCTCTGAATTACTGGTTCTTCAAAAATCATTTTGACCAGATTCTTCAGTTTCCTCTGGAATCTTTGGGGGCACTTGCACTACAGGCACAGTCTGTTCACTTGCCCACTGATCTCCAGGAACACCTTTTTTTGCTACACACAAGGTCCTTCGTCAGTATTTGAGCTTTGCACGGACAACCATTTCTGCCTCAACACTTCTGTACCAACTGCTGCTGTTGACTCACTCAGACCCCCCAGATGAAAAATGTGCTGTTTCAGTAACTTGCTCATCCCCAACAACTTGACTATTCTGCTCCCTTTGTCCCACTATAACTGGTCCTCAGGGACAGTTGCTCTTTTGTCAAGGAGAACTGGAACTTTGTGAGTGTATGCCGCCTAAATCCAGTTAGGGAGACCAGCGCACTTTACAGCTGTCATTGTCACCAATATGATCTGGTAAAGGCCCCTTCCACCAAGGTTCCAAGCATGACTTCCTTACATGCTTCTTTACTAGGACCCAGTCACCTGGACACAGGTCATAGCACAGTACCTACTGCATCTGGACTGTATCTTCTCCAACCGGATGAGACACAGAACAAACCACATCAGGCAGTCCTTTGCAACAATTGTGTACCATATCATTTGTAATGTTCACAAGAGGATTTTCAGGCAAAGCTGGTAATCTCATGTTATGGCCCATGATTATTCCATGTGGTGATAATGCTGTTTTCCTGTCTGGAGTACTTCACAAACTTATCAACACAAGAGTCAATGAGTCAGGCCATTTCAATGAGATGGGAGCACAAACGTTTGCCAGTCTGGACCTCAGGGTTCCATATACTTGTTCCACCAATCCTGAAGCTTCCAGCCTGTCTCTGCAATGTAGTTTTTGCTAAACTTGTAATACAGCACTCAGTAATTTCAGAAGTTCAGTATTGAAGTGAGTCCCTTAGCCTACCTCTCGAGAAGTCAGGAAGCCGAATCTAGATATCAACTCCCTAAGCAAAAGTTTTGCCACTATGAAACTGTGATTTCTCCTTGTCCAGTAAGCCTCAAACCAATGGAAGAAAAAGCATACATTAACCAAGATGTATCTTAGTTCATTGCACACTGGTAAGTCAATAAAATCGAGCTGCATTCTGTTGAAAGGTCCTCCTGATCTTCCTAAGTAACTCAGTGTAACTGAAGTACATTTGCCTACATTCATTTGCTGAAACATGACAGACCTGTGACAAAGAGTTTCTGCCATTAATCTGAATCTGGGGTTAAACCATGTTTGCCGAAAGACTCTCACCATGGCATCACAACCAACATGAGGAGGACTGCGGGAATGGCTTGTTATAGGTGGTAACAAACTGTTAGGCATCATAGCTCTTCCATCACTCTGCTGTTCTTCCTCTGACACTTCTTCATGCAATCTTTTGATGTCCTCCCATGTGTCTGTAGCAGTCAACAAGAGACTGTAATTTGTCTCATCATTTCCCTCATTTGTAAATTCACCATTAACTGAAGTACAATTTATGGAACAATATCTTGCCACCTCATCTGCATAATTATTGCTGAGAGTCACATAATCAGTGGCAGAACACTGCAGGACTGCAATTTGCGCAGGCAACTGTATTGCATTTAACACATTTCTTACTTTTTCCCCATTTCAAAAGGGGAATCCAGAAGAGGTCATAAAACCTCTCTGGGACCATAGTTGTCCAAAATCATGAACAACACAAAATCCATTCTGACTATCGGTGAAAATTGTCACCTTCAGCTGTTCAGAAACACAGCAGGCTCTTTCAAGAGCAATTAGTTTAGCTACTTGGGCAGAACAAACTCCTTGAAGACAAGAAGCTCTGACCTCACCTGAGACAGTGCAAATAACATAAGCAGCTCACAGGGTTCTATCATGGTCTCTCAAATAGGAGCCATCAACAAATACCACATAATCAGACTTGGGAAGTGGAATATCTTTAATTTTAGGCTTAGCACATAGTTCAGTGACAATCAGACAGTCAAGCTCAGTTTCATCAACACAGTCAACATTTTTGTCATCAACAGGTAATAGCAACAGATTTGATGTATTCAAAGAAAAACATCTTTTCAGTGTAATGATGAGAGCAGTCAAAGTTGTCTGCTCATAATGCGTAAGTTTGGCACTGGTTAAATGTTGAGTTTTGGTACGAGTTAACAACATTTCCACAGAATGGGGAACAAAACCAGTCAAAGGATGACCCATAGCAATGCTTTCACACTGCACAATGCTGACACTAATGGCAGCAACAGCTTTAAGACAGCCAGTAAACGCTGAAGTCCCTGGATCAAGAGTAGTTGAGAAATATGTGACTGATCAGTTTGCATTTCTATGTAACCGAGCCAATACTGAGAGAATGCACCCCTCGCTCTTGCAGCAGTACTGAGTAAAACATTTGCTGTAATCAGGCATTCACAGAGCAGGGGCACAACAGAGATTTTCTCAGCTCTGTGAAGGCATGTATGCAATTGTCATCCAATGGTACCAGGTCAGAAACAACCTTGTTTCTCAGCCTCTGTAAAGTCTTGGCTAAAAGGGAAAAATTTGGAATCCACTGGTGACAGTGGCCAACTATTCCCAAGAACATACTAACTTCTCTGTGAGATTTTGGGAGGTTCGTTTTTAGAATTGCTGAGATTCTCTCTTGTGACACCTTCCTTTCACTTTTCTCAATGTGGTATCCTATGAACAAACCTTCTTTCTTACAGTACTGCAATTTAGTTGGGGAAACTGTATCCATTCTCGGTTAATTGGTTCAACAAGGCAATTGTAGCCCTTCTACAAGCGTCCTTAGTATTTGATGCCACTAACAGGACATCAATATGATGAATTGGGAGTGAACAATAGGCCATTTTAAGTAACTTCAGATTCTTTTTTAAGATCTGGTTGAAATTGATCAGACTCTCAGTATATCCTTGTGGGACTCATCACATGTTAAAACAGGACTACCAAACCAAAACGCTAAGAGAAACTGGTTCTCCTCAAGCAACAGTATGGAGAAAAATGTTTGGCACTGGTTAATCGCAGTGAATCACTCAACTTCATATGGAATATGAAATACAATCACTGCTGTATTTGGTACCAAGGGACAACAAGGAACAAACAACTTTTTCATTTACATTTCTAAGATCCTGGACTATGAGGTACTTTCCGCTGGGTTTTCACAATCCAATCACAGGAGAGCTACACGGACTTTCCATTATATCTTTCAAAATTCCCTCTTCTATCATGGGTTCGATCACTGGGTTAATTCCTGCAATTGTTTCAGGTGTCATGTTATATTGAGGGATTCCTAGATACACAGCATTTGGTTTCACAGTTATCCTGATAGCCTCAACACCTTTGATGATAGCTCCTTTCCTGAAAAGTGCAGGACTTCAAGTGACACAGTATCTTTCAAATCTGCGGGTAGGTCACAACACGTCAACATAGGAAAATACACTCAGGGTTTGATTTACAGTTTTAAATGCAACGTTCTCATCATGTGTATGAATGCCTATGCCTTTTGGGTACAACAGATGGAACACTTCAACTTGCATAGCAAGTTGCGTCCAAGCAAACTCACAGGACTTGAATCACACAATACAAACTGGTGTGCATCCTTAAAGGAGCCAGATTTTGCAGGGACAGTTTCAGTTACAAGGTTGGTCAATTGCTGATTTGCAACTCCTACAATTTGGATCTACTTTACAGAGAGGAGCAGGTTAGGAACCTCTGCTGTTCCCACAGTAGAGCGGGAAGCACCTGTGTCAACTAAAAAGAACACATGATGGACGTTCACATCACCATTAAAGTATGGATCATGCTCATCTAATTCTATGGATGCATTCATCCTCCCACCTCGGGCACCATTATTGAGACGTATCTGAGAAATTTCCATCATTCAAATCAATCAATGGGAATTAACTTGCCATCTGATTTGAATTTACATTTGTGACCTGGTTTACATTCTGTCAAGAAACAATTGAGTGTTGTTGGGGCATAAGAGCTTTTGGAACTTGCATTTGTTGTCTTTGGGACATATTTGCATTTTGCATTCAGGTCTCTGTACACTCTGCATTTGAACCTGATTACTTTCCTGCATTTGTACAAATCCACTATTCTGCATCTAATTATTATTCCCATTAAGGGGACACTCCCTCTTCCAATGGCGTAATTTGCTGCACATGTAACACAGATTTGTTCTCTTCGAAGGCATCACATCCACAACTAAATTTGTATCTGATGGAGTATCTCATTCTCTACCTAGCTGCCAAAAACCATTATTTCACATGCATATTGTGAGCTCCCTGTTGATACACTCTTTACATTCCACACGTATTCCCTGCAAACTGTGGATTCTGAGTTCTCTGTGTAGCCTTCAATTGCATCACCATTAGCTTTTCCTTCAACTTTTTCTGCTTTAAATCCAATTCATGGCTGCAATAATTAGCGGATCACAGGATCTCATCAATCGGTTTGTTCAGACAACAAATCAAATGGTGCTAAATCATGGTATTCAGGTCTGGCTTCATTCCCTGGACAAATATAAATACAGAATGACTCATATCTTTCTCTTCTATGGTCTCAGTACCACTGAAATGTTTGAAAGCCTACAACAATCTCTCATAAATAGAAATTATTGATTCCTTAGACTCCTGAGTTGTTCTATCAATTCACAACCAATCAATATATTTGAGGGACACCTTTTCTTTAAAAAATGCAATCATCTTCTCATACTTTTTCATGGCCTCTTCAGACAGCACATTTGTCACTAAGGGCCAGATGTATCAAGCTTTTTTGCATTCGCAAACGGTGCAAATGCCCGTTTGCGAATGCAAAAAGCCAGTTCAGAATGTATGAAAGACATTCTGAACGCAAGTTTAAGGAATTGCAAAAAAAGCGATTCCTTAAAATTGCAACCCTGTTTAGAGAGTCGCAAATTGCGACTCTCTAAATAAGAAATCGCAAATAAGGATTCCTTATTTGCGATTTCTTAGCACATGTATGAAGCCATTCCTAAATGCGATTTGGGCATTTAGCAATCGCTATTTATCACCAGGTTGAACCTGGTGGTAACCATGTGCAAAATTAAAAAATGCATTTTAAATGCATTTCTAAAATGTACATGTAAAGCACAGATACCCTATTGACATGTGTGCACCTATCATGTCCCCAAAAATAATTTTGGGGTGCAGCAGAGGGGGCCTTAGGCCCCCAGCACCCTGGGGTTTTGCATTTCCAAAATTGCGATTTCTGGTTAAGAAATTGCAATTTTGGAAATGCAAAAAATTTGCCGATATGGGCCAACAGGCCCATAGGTGCGAATGGGGACAGATTCTCTATTTGCGATTCGGTAATAGCATTTGCGATTTTTAAGAAATCGCTATTACCGAATCACAAAAATCATACATACCTTTTTGCATTTCTGAAATAGCGATTTCTTAAAAATTTCTATTTGAGAATCGCAAATCGGTTGTATGAGACATCTGGCCCTAGATCTCTTGGAGGTTCTCTGTTAGGCCAATCAATAGCAAATTTACATTCAGTCCATAAGTCACTCAGAACCACAATGTCAAACAATGTGTTCAAATCTTCCCACAGACATTTGGAAAATGTAATAAATCTTTCAGTTTGCCGACATCAGCAGTTTTTTCTCTTAATTTGGGGAAATCATTTGTGAATAACAGAATATCACTTTTACTCCAGCTTATATGAACAAATCCTCCTCCAGGAACTTGGAACTTCTCTCATTGGCAGCACCTTCATGTCTCCCTCACTCTGACCCGTTCCAGCCAGAGGCAGATCCGTTCAAACTTTCTTCTGATCTCCATCCTTTGTCCATTGTCCTTCCTACTTGTCTAAAGCACCTCATTTTTGAATGCAAGAAATGAATTCTCTAATATGCAATGTCATTGCCAGAGGTCTCATGTTCATGAAATCTTTGTCATTGAATCATAATCTGTAACTCCACTACAAGGGTTTTGATTTTTCTAAATCAACATCATATCTCTGGGCTAATTCAGCTAATATCGTCTAAGCTAATCCTTCACATTTTGTAATGTCTTTGCATACAAACCGCATTTCGTCTGCACACATCCAGTGGGCTTTCTCTTTCTGAGGTTTGTATTAGTCTTCCACTGCAACTTGTATTTCATGTTGCATTTGTAGCACTCAGTCTACTTAACCAATCATTTAATTCCTGGGCACTGCAACCTTATAAACTTACTGGAAGAGTTGATCATTTTTCTTCTGTAGAATAATTCAAATTTACCTGATCTGCAGTATTAGCAGTATTAGCAATATACATTTCTTCTTCTGAAGAGTTAACCGTTTCTGTGCCTTGGACGAGGTGACCTCATCCAAGGCTACAGTTCCCGTGTGCCTTGGATGAGGTCACCTCGTCCAAAGCATGGCAATTTGGGGGAGCGCTAGCGCGCCCCCCCTGCGTACCCCCCTCACCCCGAAGACGGGGATGGAAGGGGAAGACCTTCCCCTTCCACCCCCGAGACCCCCCCCCGCGTGAGCGCGCGCTTATTTGTCACAGGGGCCTCCCCCATTTCCAGCGCGATTGAAAGAGAAATGCTCAGCATTTCTCTTTCAATCACGTGGGGGAGGCCCGGAGGGGCTTCAAAGGGAAGGAAATGTATTTCCTTCCCTTTGAAGTCTCTCCCAGGGTTTCAAAAGCCGGATTGCTTGCAATCCGGCTTTTGAAGCCCCACTAGACACCAGGGTTTTTTTTTTTTTTTCAGAAAGTGACAAAAGGGTCGCTCCCAGGGGGGGCATTTTTTTGGGAAGGCCTTTTCTGCCACCCCTGGGGGGGCAGAAACCTCTAGGCACCAGGGATAATGTATTTTTTTTTTCTTTTTGTTATGTATTTTTTTTTTTTTTAGGTGGGGAGCGACCCCTTGGGCAAGGGTCGCTCCCCTAGGGGGCAAATTATATTTAGGCCATTTCTGCCCCCCATGGGGGCAGATTGGCCTATTTTGATGAGGCCAATCTGCCCCCAAGGGGGGCAGAAACCACTAGACACCAGGGAGTTTTTTTTCTTTACGTGAATTTCACGCAAGGGGAGCGACCCCTTAGGCAAGGGTCGCACCCTGGGGGGGGAAATTATTTTAGGCCATTTCTGTCCCCCTTGGGGGCAGATTGGCCGATTTTAGGTCAATCTGCCCCCTAGGGGGCAGAAACCACTAGGCACTGGGGATTTTTATTTTTGGCGCCAATGTCACGCAGGGGGAGCAACCACGTAGGCAAGGGTCGCTCCCGGGGGGGTGGGGGTTGGGGGGCAAATTTATTTTAGGCCATATCTGCCCCCAGGGGGGTCAGAAATCTCTGGGCGCCAGGGTAACATTTTTTGGGAGTTTTTTTTTCTTTCTTTGTTTGTTTTTTTAGAGATGGGGAGCGACCCATAAGGCAAGGGTCGCTGCCCTGGGGGGCAAATTGTACTTACGCCATTTCTGCCCCCCTTGGGGGCAGATTGGCTGATTTTATGTCAATCTGCCCCCAAGGGGGCAGAAACCACTAGGCACCGGGGATTTGTTTTTTGGCGCCAATGTCACGCAGGGGGAGTGACCCCGTAGGCAAGGGTCGCTCCCGGGCAGGGGCGGTTTGGGGGGGGTGGGTGTTCAAATTTATTTTAGGGGATTTCTGCCCCCCATGGGGCCAGCTGAGCTAGAGGCCAAAATCCACAGGTAGGCACTTTGCAAAAAACACCTCTGTTTTCTGTGAAAAAATATGTTGTGTCCACGTTGTGTTTTGTGCCATTTCCTTTCGTGGGCGCTAGGCCTACCCACAAAAATGAGGTATCATTTTTATCGGGAGACTTGGGGGAACATAGATTAGCAAAACAAGTGTTATTGCCCCTTGTCTTTCTCTACATTTTTTCCTTCCAAATATAGGAGAGTGTGTAAAAAAGAAATCTATTTGAGAAATGCCCTGTAATTCTCATGCTAGTATGGTCACCCCGGAATTCAGAGATGTGCAAATAACCACTGCTCCTCAACACCTTATCTTGGAACTACAAAGGTTTTCTTGATAGCAATTTTGTACCCTTTATATTTCAGCACATGAATTGCTGCATACCCGGAGAATGAAAACGCACTGCAGGGTGCAGCTCATTTATTGGCTCTGGGTACCTAGGGTTCTTGATGAACCTACAAGCCCTATATATCCCCACAACCAGAGGAGTCCAGCAGACGTAACAGTATATTGCTTTCGATAATCTGACATTGCAGGAAAAATTACAGAGTAAAACGTAGAGAAAAATTGATATTTTTTTCACCTCAATTTCAATATTTTTCTTTTTCAGTTGTTATTTTCCGTAGGGAACCCTTGTAGGATCTACACAAATGACCCCTTGCTGAATTCAGAATCTTGTCTACTTTTCAGAAATGTTTAGGTTTCTGGGATCCAGCATTGGTTTTATGCCCATTTCTGTCACTGACTGGAAGGAGGCTGAAAGCACAAAGAAATTTTAAAATGGGGTTTGTCCCAGTAAAATGCCAAATTTGTATAGAAAAATTGTGTTTTCTGATTCAAGTCTGCCTGTTCCTGAAAGCTGGGAAGCTGGTGAGTTTAGCACCGCAAACCCTTTGTTGATGCCATTTTCAGGGGAAAAACCATAAGCCTTCTTCTGCAGCCACTTTTTCCCATTTTTTTGAAAAAAACTAAATTTTCACTGTATTTTGGCTAATTTCTTGGCCTCCTTCATGGGAACCCACAAAGTCTGGGTACCTCTAGAATCCCTAGGATGGTGGAAAAAAGGACTCAAATTTGGCTTGGTTAGCTTATGTGGACCAAAAGTTATGAGGGCCTAAGCGCGAACTGCCCCAAATAGGCAAAAAAAGGCCTTGCACAGGAGGGGGAAAAGTCCTGGCAGCGAAGGGGTTAAAGGGTAATCTCCTATTAGGGGTACTACAACCAATGTTCATAATGGGTTTTGATTTGAGAACAAATTAAGGTGAGGATCTCTGAGGAAACCTTGCATCAGGAGTAAATCCTGTTTGATTCATCATTCGAGTTGTATCTGAAGAGCATTTAGGAGTCAATAGTAATGGTAGTGAACACATTCTATCTAATTCTGAACCACATGGGCTAACAAATCCCTGGGCATTTGTTGCCAAAGGAATAAGTGAAGCAACATTCATGACATTTTACATGTTTTGAACATTTGGAACATTCAATGCATGTGCATTATTTCGGGTCAAACATGGACCATAAAGAGGAACAACTGGACCTATGGTCACTGGAACTGTTAAGGCAGCTGTATTAGCAAAACTCATTACATTTGGTGGAACTGTCATCCCTAAACCTTGTCCTGCCAAATTCGCCCTGTCTGATTTGATTTGAAATTCTGTCCCATTTGATTCAAATTTGGACGCTGTACTGTCTGAATAGGTCTCTGTTCAATGGGTGCAGTAGGTATATCAAAAGTCACATCTCTCGATGTATCACCTGACACTCTGGTCTGCTCAAAATTGTATGGAGGCAGACAATTTAACAGTAACTGAATAATAAAATCTTCATCCAAATCACTCTGACACGTTCCAGCTTTTTATCTTTGTCTCTGTTGTCTGTTCTGCCTTTTCAGTCATTTTCTTTCCCTTTGGTTTAGTGCTTTGCCCTTCTCCACTTGTTAAGACAGGATACAATCACGTTCTCTCTCTGATATCTGCTCTCAAAGCTTTCTGTTGATTGACCCATCTCATCTCTGCAACTGTTCGTGTAGCTTTCTTTACTCTGCCCTCATATTTCTCTTTCTGTCTCTGATGCGCTATGTGTTCTCAAATATTATGTGCATGAAATTGTACAGTTCTTGGTGGTGGTTTCATCCCATGCAAAATTCTCATTAATTCTCAAATTTAATGTTCCACAGCAGGGGAATGCTAATGCACCTTCTTTCGCTGTAACATTATGCCATTGGTCAAGCCACAACATGCATGAAAACCTAAGTTGGACAATACATAATGGCCTGGAGTACCTTTAGGTAAAGTCCCTGTTCCCTGTCTTACCCAGATAAGTACATCACCTTTTACCAAACTTTTCAATGCTTTAAAGAACTTCATTTTTAAATAAATTTCTCTAATTCACAATTGACTTCTCATTCACAATTAGGAAGTAATTCTGTTCCCAAAATCCTCTTTTTAATGCTCACCACCAATAGCAGCACAACACTCTATGATGTAGTCCACCAATACCAGCGCATCTTCATAGCACCTGACTTGTACCAGCGTGGCACAGTGTGACGTCAATATCATTCTTGCAGAAGCTCACCCTCCTTTACAATTTCTCTCACAATCACTCTTCATGCAAACCTAGTGCAAAAAATGAAAGTAAAAACCAACAACCGCTGACTGCTCACTAAAGGATTGGGCAATCAAACATTTCAAAAGCAGTGCACAGCTATGGTTTCAGACTATGCTTTCACAAGTTTACTACGAATGAGACTCGTCCAGTGGATTTAGCTCAGATTGATAAAGTTCCTCCATGTGCACTCAGGATTCATTAATACCAACCTCTCACACTCACACAAAGAATACTACTGGTACTGTTGATGACATCCCACAACCAGCACATTACATTGCAGACAATAAATAAAGTAACCAAGTGTCTTCTACACTTGTGAGTTATCTCAGGATCTTAGGCCACAAAAGCCTCTTTAGCCAACCCAACTTCTTAGCAGAAAGTGCCACATTCGCCCCAAAATTAAAAAACCCTGCAAAACACTTCATAACATCACACTGCACCCCAATCCTTAACTAAAGCGATGCAACCACAAACCTATTAATACTCACACATCCGATGCAAAGGAACAATACTGAAACTCCATTAATCTTCTGAACGAACGATGGATCAGAATTTAGGCTCGCTTTGAACAATTTCATAATAGGACTCCCTAAGTGCCTAACACTATTCCTAGTTATTTTCACCCCCTAGTGGGAGAAACCACTGCTCTGTTACCAGATTTGGTGGACCATTTCAGGTATGGTCTAAATGAGGTTGACAAAACTTTTCACACTAGCCAAAGGGTAAGAGAAATTGACATCACAATCAATTGACATTAAACTTACAGTATGACCAATTTGGCCACACAAGGAAACCAAATTCAGAAATAAAGTTAAAGGGTTTTATTACGACCTTATGCTCAGATTGATGTAAATGCTTCTCAAAACCAAACTATAAAGATACAGTATCACTACAGGATGGCCCAAGTGCCGGAAAAAGTTTAGACAAATAAAAATATTCAATGAGAGCGATATATAACAATAGCAGAAGAACTTGATGTTCAGAGAACATACGCTGACCAACTCTCCTAAACATAAGGGTAGTTAAGAACCATCTAAATTCGTTAGTCAAATAAAGGAAAAATCCTAAAAGTAAGTAGTCACTAAGTGACATATGCTGGGCTACAAGACACAGGGACAAAAGTAAATAGGAAATAAAGAACAAAAAGAATTTGTAAAAACAACATCTGTGACAAAATGAAGCTAACTAAAGTTAGCAAAAAGTAACTAAAAAGGCAAGGTGTTAGCATTTAAGAAGAGTCTTCCCATGGGTCAGGGAAATTCTAAATTCTCTCAGCAAGCTTTGGGAAAGTGCGGGCAAGGGCTAAGAAGTCTGTACCTCTTAAAGTCCATTGGATCTCTCTTACTCCAGCTAACTGGAAGTGGTAAATTAAAGTCCAAAGCAAATGATGATTTGTTCATAGGTAATGACACATGGATCAGAAGATTTCATTGTTCAGTCATAGCACATCATGCAACAGGCATCTGCAACATCAAGACAAGTTCCCAAGACCTCATGGGAAGGCATCTATCTTTCCTTTCCTGTACAACTGTGCAACAAATAACAAATCAGGCATGTCTTCACATTCTCTGTTTCTCGGTGTACCATCCTCAAGGTTACTTTCTCAGGCTCTCTATGAGTAAAATAATAGCACATCTATTTCTAAACTGACATTTTATGTGAATGATGTCTGAAAGGAAATAGCACGTTAGCACAAAGAAAACAGCTTTCTCATGTTCATGAGGCTGAGGCCTAGCAAATCCATATGGCTAACCCAAAGCATAACAGAATTAAAATGGCACACCTTGATCATGTTGTTCGAACAATATGTAAATGTTGCAATTGCAATTGCATCATTAATAAATCTTGTCACTATTCTTGTTACAGTAAATATTAAAATGACTTGTTAATACACGTCAGTAACTATGGAGGGAAACTACAATTTTCAACATTAGCACACATTTAAAAAAAATTTATCAAGAAATTCATTATCGTTTTAATGAAAACTATTTCTTAACATCATAAGGAAACATATGAAATCAAGTTAAATGATTATTTCTTGATTGGCATTTTTATACAACAATCATTAAAATACTAATCAATAGTAAATGCACTTTGATATGGGGTTTCAGTGCAACACTTTACAGTCAACTTGTTATCAATTCACCCAGTACATTGTTAATCTGATCACATATAGATCATTATTGTGACGTCAAAGGTAACAGACGAATCTCAGCTGCACCAGTGTTATTCATTGCTTTGAAATGATACCTCTTTGAAAGAGGTTGGAAAGAAAAGGTGGGAAAGTCGGGAGGATATTCAGTAAAACTGGATACACCAGAACACGAGGGAACTAGTGGGACAGCAAGTGTCCATTTTCTATGGTCATATATCATCCTTGTTCTTTTTTCCCCTGACCTGGAGAGATTAGGGACTGCTGTAACCGTACCTGTACTGTGTCTCTTGTACTGTGTCTCTTGAGAAAAATAAAATACAATACAGGAATATTCCCCCAAAAAGAAATCTCTTTTAGTTTGAGTACCACTGCTGACAATGCTATTCGTGTTGTTATTTTTTATAATGTCTTTTTTCATTTATATAATTATAATGGCCATAAAGGCCAAGAGATTGTATGATAATGCATGCTGGGGAACAGTGGCTAAGCACCATCTGCTTTTCCTGCATTGTTCTCCTGCATCGTCTATTTGGGAGTACCACTACCATGCACACTTCTTTTCAGAGAGCAAGGACGGTTCACGTGGTCTGCATTTTTTTACTGTGAATAGGCCGCTGCCTTTTAGGGAGTACACTTTACGGGATAATCATCATGACACCAGTATTGTGCAAAAGGCCATTTATTAGGACAGGATTGCACAAAAAAACATTCCAGCATGTAACAAACAACATCTTAAACTCCTTAACATATCAATTGTATTTCTCCTTTGCCCGCCATCACCGTTTTTCCCTAACAATGCCTTACGCATTATTTTTGCCCTTCACCCTAGTCACTTCCTCCATCACCGTCGTCTTCCTCCCTTCCTTTCAAAACATCCTCCAACCACCACTTCATTTACCTGTACCAGTCAACCTACCCCCAGATCTTCTTTCACCTGAACTCCTTAATCCTCGTCCCAAGGGATGTATCTGCCGGCATCTGACTCCCTACCCCCACGTATTGCTACACAGA
Organism: Pleurodeles waltl; assembly: GCF_031143425.1. Taxonomy (NCBI): domain Eukaryota; kingdom Metazoa; phylum Chordata; class Amphibia; order Caudata; family Salamandridae; genus Pleurodeles; species Pleurodeles waltl. The sequence continues at coordinate 207,043,324 of NC_090448.1, forward strand.
AGGAAACCCGAAAGCGACGTTTTTCTGCCCCACCCTTGTAAGTAAAGGCTACTGCAACACAATCAATCCCAGCTGTTCTTTTCACACCACACCCACCCATTCCACAAGCTCCCCAGTTCATCTCTTAACTCCACTAGAAATTAGGCAAGTCCCAAATCAGAAAGGTGGAATCTCTCATCCTGGAAAAGCCACCCGTCTTCTTCATGAGTACCCCCGTGAGCCGTCACCTGGATACCATGTCCTGCACAGAAAACCCTCAGTGCCCTGTTAACCTTCTTACGGGTTTTGTCGATGGTGGCATGCTTGACTGTTCCCCTCCACCTTCTGCGTCACACAAATTCTGTCCATACCAAACATGTCCCAGATAGTTTACACTTGAGGATCTCCAAGTCCCACTGCATGTGTTGCCGTAACATCAAAACTGACAATTGCACCAAACCATTTTCCCCCAAATGGATCACCAACATATCTTGACAACTCCGTCTAGGCACCACGGACACCAAAAAAGGCAGTAGACCACCCCACCTCATGACCACTTTCCCCCACCATAATACCCCATGCAGCTTGCTGGCCTTGCCAAGATTGTGTCCATAAATGTGTTGTTCTGCATACTTCACCACTCATTGGATGAACGAGTGCCCCACTATTCAAGTTGCCGCCTTTTGGTGCAATGGGCCGCTCACACATCCTAGGAAAAAAGAAATAGATTAACCTCCAATCTGAACCCCCCCGACCTCCTTGATTTACATGCATACCGCTTACTGTACTTCGAACGCCACCTCCCAATCTTCCGTATCCTGTGTGATCTCCATCCTGATTACGCCGCCAATGTCACTCCCCCTATTAAAAAAGAATGAGTGCCAAACAACACAGGATCGTGACCTGCTGCAGCACAGGCAAAAGCTGAAAAATTGTGATTCTGCTGACATTCTTATGGCAAAAAATGCCTACGTGTATGCACCTGGCCTACTCCAGAAAAGCACGCCAGATCCACTTCTCCTCCCAGCTTGGTCTGTCTTATATTTTCTCAACCATATCCTCACCTGACTGGATTCCAATAGCACTTGATCCTGCCTAATGTGCCCTTCACCTCCCAACCCCAACACCTCAGACACTCCGAATGCTCCAAAAAACATCCAAATCACACACAGACAAAACACCGACAACCCAAAACTGTCGTAACAGCACCTCCCCAGTCAACCCAAAATGTCACCTAACAGTTCAATCGTGATGGCCTCCCGCAAACCTCTCTTTGCTTGCGCCCTCTCTCTAACCCAACTCTTCAGTACCCTACCCATCATTTCATGCCTTGCTGGGTCAAAAACCCACAGCAATGTTCCATAAAAAGACAGCCCAGCCAGTTTGCCAGCAATGGTTGTGGGAGACAGGCTCTTATCCATCAATTCCAAAACAAAAAGCATCACTGATCCTTCACTGTCGGCATACTCTCTCAGTGATTTCCTCCCTGCTCTCTCCTGGAACTTCTGAAATTCCGTCAAGGACAGCCAATAGATCCTCTTGGTGGTGTCTGCTAACAACCTCTCCACCAGCTTAAGAACTCTCAACCCTCCACCGGAGGGTTCCAAGGGGACCTCCATCTTGACTTCCTCCACTCCCGGAGCCAGGCTGTGAAAACAATGCCACTGTGAATGAGATAACGAATCATCGATAACATTATTCACTTCGGGCACATGTGTCACCCTAAAGACAATATTCGTTTGCAAACACAGCAGCATAAAGCACCTTAGCAGCCTCAAAACACGCTAATCTCTCACCCGCTGCCAGTTCACGAGCTCCACCACAGTCATGTTATTCACATGAAACATTATGGTTCTGTTGCGCAATTCTTCACCCCACACTGCCAATGCCACCAGAAGAGGAAAAAACTCAAAAAATGCAATGCTGTGCCCTTGTTGCAGCCATTGTTGTGGCCAACGCTTCGCACACCACCTGCCGTCCCAGAACAGGCCAAAGCCATACGTCACCGCCACGTCTGAAAAAAGCTGTACTTGCCACAAAATCTTCTCTTCTGAAATCAAATGGATGCACCAATAAAATCATAAAGAAAGGAGTGTCAGACCCCTAAATCTGCCCTCACTGCCATAGAAACTCTGATCCTGTAGTGCTGGAGCTTTGCCCTGGACATAGCCAAGTCCAATCACCTACAAAATGTCCAACCTCCCCGTACCACCCTGCAAGAAAAATTAAGGAAGCCCAACAATTTTTGTTTTGCACCTTCAGCAGCTCCAAATGCCTTTCACCCATCACCTCTTGAAGGAAAGCCTGAAACTCCTCCATTTTCTGCTTTGGCAAATGTGCAACCATACTGACCGAGTCAAGTTCAAGTCCCAAAAATACCAGGTTCTGGGGCCCTCTGTATTCTCAGGGATTAGGGGCACCCCAAAGGTATCTGCCATGCACTGAAACTGTTGCAAAGCCCTGCCAAAATCACCAGAACCTGGTTTCCCAACAAACAAGAAATCATCCAGGTAATGTGTGACCTCCTTGTGCCCACTTCCCTGCACAAAAACCCATTGCAAAAAGGAGGTGAAAGCCTCAAACAGGGCTCAGGAAATAGAACTATGCATGGACAGCACCTGTCCATGTAAATGGCTCCATCAAACTGCATCTCCAACAACGAGAAATCCCCAGGGTGTATAGGCAGCAAGCATACTTGATATTACATTTCACCAGTTGAGCCCCCTGCCCACACTGCCTGACCAGTCCCACAGCATCGTCAATGGAGGCATATACAACCCTCGTATCTCCACAGCTATGAAATCATTGACTGCTGCACCTTCGGGCCAAGAAAGGTGATTTATCAGCCTGTACTTCCCTGCCTGCTTCTTAGGTAGAACCCCTAATGGTGATATCATTAGGCCTGTTAGCGGCCAATCTCAAAAAGGGCCTACAATCCTCCCTTAATGAATTTCCTTGCTCAATTTTGCTTTTACCACCTCTGGAAAATCCTTAGCTGACCACAAATTGTCAGCCCACCTGCCACTCCTAGGTACTTGGTACCCCACTCGAAAACCTTTGTGAAAACCCCATTCCAACCTCACAGCCACCTCCGCATCAGGATTTTGGGCTAGCCATGGCCGCATAGCATCTAGTTCATTTGGCGTAAGAGCTCTTCGGACAAGCAGGGCCCTTCTGTCCTCTTCCCCTCCCTGACTTCAATTGCTCTGCTGGGCTGGCCATTGTAAAGCACTGTATGATAGGATGTCTGCCCCTGTACTTGGAGCACTCATGCTTGAACCTACAGGGATTCCTGTAGCAGAAACCTGTGTTAAAATTCCAGCAAGCCCTGATGTTTCCCCCACAGACACAGTCTTGGCTCCATTATTGGCTGTAGTGCCCACCCCTGACTGGGTGGGGCACAGCTGCAATGACTTGTATGTGATCCGCAAACCACTAGCTGTATGCATCGAAGCAGTAGATTGGGTGGACAACATCCACTGCATCAAAAGCTCAGCATCTACGTCCTCCCCATGGCTTGTCAGGGTTAACACTGACCGTCGCTCTGAGTTCCTCATCATAGTTAAGCCAGGCAAAACCTCCAAAATAGATTTTGGCCTTCCGAATGATGTCCATATACTTAAACAAGGCAATTACCCTGTCGAGTATTTGTCACAGTAGACGCTAGCATAGGTTAAAAACGCTGATGTCTAGTTGTCCATGGTAATGGAAATCCTAGATCTCCTGGCCATCTCCTACTCCTCTTCCTTCGACCCTTCCTTAGCCTGAATATCCCTATGAAGAAGCTTAAATACATCAACATATTTGACCTTCCATTTCCTTCCCTTTGTTTTATCAGAAAGATGGGACCCTAAAGGCATGGCCAGCCACATATAGAGCAAACGTTTTTTGTGCCCTGCTTCATCTTTGGCTTCTTCAACCTGGCCCGTTCCTGCCTTGGCCGCCTCACTTTGCACCTCTGTAATGCCCTCATCCTCTTTTTTGTCCGTCGTTCACCACTGTTCGCTCTCCTTAACACTCACTCCATCCCCCACACCCACCGACCTGCACGCCTTGCTGGGTGAACACTCCCTTTATGCATCCCACACTGCCCACCAATCCTTCTTACCTGTGGGCATGTCCACATCCAATCTTTGCCGCCTGGTAGCTGAGGCTATCAGCTTCTTCTGCCCTTGGGTGCCTCCTACCTCCGCACTTGACGCCTGCAAGAGACCAGCTCCTTACTCCTGTGAATCCCCTCTACACCCCGCCAGTCGCTTGGGACCAACCCTATGGTCCCCACGTACCTCACCCTCCTTTCTGTTGTCATTCTCGGCATCATAATCCAGCTCCAAAACATCCTCACAGTCATAAACATCACTGAATACTCACTTCTTCAGTTGTGATGCTGTGGGAGGACGCACAGACCCCTCCTGTGCTGTCCACTCCTTATGCAGCACAATACACATTTGATCCTGCGCTGAAGGGAGGGCCGCATGAAACCACCCTATTTCTTCAGCCCAACATCTTGGGGATGCCATGCTCTCCGTTGGTATCACCAACTGAATGCAGGCCTCAACTTCTGGTCTCGAACCACTGCCCATCTGGCCACTACAACCAGACACATCGCCGTCTAGACTGGAAATACAATCCAACCCAGTCCTTTCCACTTCTTCTACCTCTTCCATGTCAGCATGCACCCACTGCCAATGCCCCTTCAGGCCCTGGCCTACCAGCCCTTTCTGAATCCCACCCTTAACTGGATCCTTTTGGATTTCTTGAACTGCCTTGCCTGGTCCATCCCTTGTTCCCAAGCCCTGCACAGGCTTTCCCATAAAGCCTCAGTCTCCTCCACCGTCTGGAGCTGTTCTCTGCTCCTGGCCTTGAGGTCCACAAACTGCCTGTCATACTGTTCACTCCCCAGGCCAGCCCTGCCCCCACAAACCTGGGACTCCAGCCCCTCTCCACACCCACTCCCACGGGGTGCAACTGCACATGCTGCAACGCCCAAGTTCTTTTGGGCCGGGGTAAAAGATAGCACTTCATCCCCCTGCCTGGCACCACCACTACTGTTGCCTGCCTGTTTCCTCTTGCCCACAATGCACTGCACCTGTGCCCTGCCTCCCTTCTGACTACTGCCCACCTTGGCCACACTCAGGTCCAGGGAGCCTTCCCAACTTGCACCCCCTATCAAACCCCTAGCCCCCCCTGACTCCCCTTGACCCCCACCCACCTCAGCTCCCTCTCTAGGACCTCCCCCTCGGGACCTCGCAAACATCCTGACTGGCCCCAATCCCTGCACAATCTGGGGCCACCTTGAGGCTCTTAGGCCTCCCTACTATTTTGCCCCCCCCCATGAAAGCTCCCCTCACTTCTTCCCCTTCCCTTTTCACACAGATTTGCCTTTGGGGTGAGCTGTATGCCATTACAGCAGCAGCCACACCCTTTGCCTTTGCCCGGGTCGGTATTTCCAGACCGACCCAGGCTTCCTGCAATACACCTGGCCGCAACAGGTCTGTGCGCCTGGCAGCCCCCAAAGTCAGCGATGCGGGCTGCACTATTTTACTGTTGGGCCATGTTGCCACCCTGGCTCGCGTTACATGGGCCTCGTCCCCCTTGCAACTCAATGCATTAACCCCATTGGAAGCATGCTAGCCTTCCCTAAATTCACGGAGCACCGCAGCAAGTGCTCTTTTCACTTTCATCAGGAGCTGTAAAAGGTTGTAATTTCCTTTCCCTGCTCATTTTACCCCCAATCCACCTCATGTGACTTCCCTCCCCCACCAACTAATCAATTCTGCACCGCCATGTCTCCACCCACAAAATCACCCAGGAGAAAAATAGTTTGTGACTAGCTGTCCCCGGGACCCTCAATTCTCCTTACCCTGATTATCTTTGCAGGTTTCTATTTGGTTTCCTGTAACTAAACAAACTGGTAATTTCAACTTCTTCTACATAATATCAGCAGTGGGCTCTTCCTGCTATCTGTTCATTGCATGTGCGTCTCCTTTAGTGAATGTTGTGAAAAACCGACAATAGTGCTTGTTAATTGATCTAAATATTTTCTGTTGATGTATGGGGTTTAGCTGCACCCTCTAGAGGCCCGAGACCCGGCTTAAATAACTGCGATGGCTATGTTAAAAACTACTTTAAATGATTTTAGAATTTCAGATTGTATGAGATTGGGCAACGTTTCCAAAATACCCTAGCTCAATTAAGTTATATCATACTGTACCAAAATCGATAAACAAACTTAGTTTATGACTCTGGATCAGCAAGTAATACTTTTAAAGATATAGTAAAGCCCCTTTTTATCATTTATGTAAATATGAAGGAGATCGCACAGCCTGTATGAAGCGTGTTAGACTTTATTTTTTTTTATCAATTTCAGATCATACACACCTATATGTTTTGCACGTTGAAAATCCCCAGAGATAGCTATTGACTTGTTTCAGGTTAGGCACTGTTCGCTTTGTGGTGTGATTTACAAAGGCTGAACTGTGGATAAATATTCTTCCATGCTGTCCACGGGATGCTTTTCAGCCCAATCAACAAAACACTTTATACTATTTTGTAAACTGTATAGAGAGTGCAGGAAGCGTGGCATGATGCCGCTGTTCTACGTTGGAACTTTAAGCAGTACAGACCTGTTTTTAGGGTCGAGCGAGCTAGTGCTCTGGCCCCTGTTGTAATCTCTCTGTGGGCTTTTAACCACGCCCATGTCACACCCATCAGTTTCATTGGTTTGTGGGCTTGCCATTTAAAATTAGCTTGATTTCATTTATAAAAGGCATGCCTTTTCCAGTGTTTAGCCCTCCTCAACAGCACCAGTAAACTAGTGAAAACATATGAGGCTCCCCACATGGCTACTGGACTCTTTTGTTTTTATTTCCTACGCAGCGTGATCTCTCTGGGCAGTAGTTGAGTGCTTTGCATGACAACAACCCTGTTACATGAAAAAATTCATAACTGCTGATACGTTTGATTGCAAGCGAACTTCTGTTTTCTTTTGTGTGCTTCTTCACACTCATGCTCATGACATAGCACTTTAAACTGTCTCTCTTTTCATTTTTAATTTATGTGGCAAGAAAAGTCTGGTTAGGACTTTACAACACTAATAGCTCTGAGTCGCACAAATGCGAAACCCATTGCATTGCAAGTGCTTGTTTGATATTTTCAGCTGCTGACATCCAGTATGGTAGCATGTGTATGACACGTTTTGTTTAGAGAGCAGTTAATGATCCGAGGACTCTGTCCTTTGGAAGCTCACTAATTGGTGTCTAGTATTTTGCTTGTTATTGAATTGACATAATGCACATTCCTATTGGGTCATGTAAAGATGTGTGTTTTATGGATAATATTTTAAACTGTATATTCATCTGGCATAAATTTTAGTAATGATTTTAGGACAGTGTTTTAATGTTATAATGTTGTCCTACCATAACTGTATAAAGATTTACTGAATTGGAAGAATGTGATGGTCACCTTAAAATTTTGTAGCTTTTTAATATTACTTGTAGGGCATTACCAAAGCCAATTGAATCAGTCCTTCATCTTTGGCAAATGCGAGAGTGAAGGCTTTAACAATCCTTGTTTGAGCAGCCTTTTTCAGCTGTTCGACGTCCTTGAAGGTTGCTTTAATTTTTCATTGTAAATAATGAGTTTATTTTCAGTGCTGCACGACTAAGCATGATAGTTATAAGTAAAGAGATGAAACTTTTCAAGTTTTCAGGAGCAGCTCCTCAGGGTCCCTTCTAAGGCTTCGAGGACCTCAAAGACTGAACTTAAAGACCAGGTCCCACTAAGCAGAGGCCACCTGCAAAGTCCAATCAAGGCATGTTGGTACTGGTCAACTGGTCACTTCAGGAAAAAGAACTCTTGCAGCTTGTTGTGTCCCTGTAGCCATACTGGAGATCAGATGATTGACCATTGCAGTCCAGGTCTTTGTCCTGGGTACAAGAGGCAGCAGGTTCTGTCCTTCAGGGCTCCTTCTAGGTTACAGCAAACAAGGTCCAGTCCTTTTTGATCTTCCACAAGTCAAATGTTCTGAGAAGGGTGCCTTGGTGTGCGATATGAATGTGTAGCACCAGCTAGTGTGTCAGGTGATTCCTGGCTCCCCCTAAACAATAGGGTAAAAGTTCCCAGGAGTGGCCCTACCTATTTTTGTAGAGGTTCCTGTTTGTTGTACTGCAGACAATCTAACGGTGCGCCTTACTCCTAAAATCTAAGTTAGAGAAACACGTCTTTCCTTGTGCAGAGTGGGTGTGTCCACCCCGAGGTTTGGCCATGGAAATGAGCATGCCCCTCCTCTGTGGTCACTCAAAACTAAATCTGGTGTGGCCCCCCCTTCCACTGGGTTTGGTGTCAGTCTGGTTGTGGGGACAAAGTACTGCTTTATCCAGGACTCATTTTACAATTCACTTGTGAAAAGAGAGGCCGGTTTACATGCTAAAAAAGTTCCTGGGTTCACCCTAACTGGTTTCCCTGCACGAAGAAATAAAACAGCAACATTAGTTGAAATTATTTATAGTGTGAAATGTGCGCTAGTGCCAATTTTGCACCCAATGGCGTATTTAATCAAAAGCAATGCAAATAACAGGTGCTCGGGTTCTGTTCCAGTGCATTTGCAGCATTTCTTTATCTCACATTGTGCATTGACAGCAAAATTGTATCATAAAGGATGTAGAATTACATGAAGTGGCATAATGGTGTAATTCTTGGAATGTGGCATCACAAGCGAAATACAAAATTCCTGAAATTATGCAAACTTTGCCGCCATAATTTAAATGTCATCCAGGCTGCCTGGTTTTCTCACCTCATTAGGGACAAGCACTGGCAGACCAACTTTCAGCAGGCTAATGTTGATTAGCCCACTGGAAGTTCAAGGTGTACTTCTGTGCCACATGCTATAGCTAATTAGGGTTAAGCCCATGTTGGTATGTTTATAGGGGGAGTGCAGGCATTTTACTCCTCATTGGCAAGCGTAAAGTGGACAAAGTTCTAAATTAAGCAAAACTTATAGAGCAAAAATTGGGGAGAATTAACACAAAAGATGGTAATTTACAACAGCCAGCAATGTGCCTCGACCTCCACACTGCTCCACCGTATAGTCCACATAGGCACATGTGGTCCACCAGTGAAAAAAAACACTTATTTTGTACAGTGGAACAATTCATCACGTACACCAGTACAGCTCTGCAAGATTCAGTTCTGAGTTAGTTGATGCTCAACCTGAGAAAATTGTAGGGAAAGTTACAATCATTCTGGCAATGGGTGAAAGTGTTTAGAATACCTAGACCAAAAAACAAAAGTACACAAAGGAATTAATAATGGCTTTGAAGTTGTGGTCACTATTAGAACCCAGGACCAAAATGTGCCTTGAACCCTTTCAAATATATCTTTCATTATCTCATTTATGTCCCTAAATATAGCAGAAGAAGTTCACAATGTTGTTAAATTTGAAACATTTTATACAGAATCACAAATCCAGAATCCTTTGCAAAGGACTATATCAAGGCAGAGACATTATAAAGGGGCATCTTGTCTACCATTCAACAAAGCACTAAGTGTAAGTCAGTTGTTGTGCAATCTCTTGTGAGAAGCCTCTAGAATGTTTGGTGATCAGTGCTAATTTATAATTCAATTGGTTCATGATTGAGTGAAATTGTGTACTCTCTGTGGTCATATTGAACCCAAAACTATATAAACCACAGCATGATGTACCATGCCTTGGTAGGCAATTATGGTCTGGAACTTACAAGAGGTGCGCAAGATCTGCATAATTTACTTTCAAGTAATAATGTACAATTTTGGCAAAATGAAACAAAATTACACGCAATTATGGAAATGCAAATTCTTTACTTCCAGTTGTATTGTAGTGGAAATGCATCCTCAATTTCATTTTTGACACAATGACAAATTTTGTTTTAAAAGATAGAGGAAAAAAAACAACAGCACTACAAATTCAAGCCACTCACGTTCTGTTGTTCCAATCAACTTGCAGTAAATCTTTACCCTAAACAGCGTATTGTCTGTAAGCTTTTACCTGCGAATGATGCATAATTATACAACGTTTCTTAATTGCATAATTTCAGAAATTTCACATAACCAGCGTAACATGAAATTGTAAGACTAGAGCTTGATACTTGGGAATCGTTGTTGTAGCCACGGATCCTGGTAACGGCCATCAGAAGATCATTTTTCTCAGCATTGTTGCCTTTTTATCATGAGGTGTTTCTTCTGGATACATCGCAGGTGTCCACTGTTTTGAAACCTTTAAAAAGAAAAGAAAGAAAGACAGAAAGCCAGCTAATATGTGAAAATGTATCTCTGGTATACAAGCAAGTATGCTACAAAGACATGGGTATGTGGAGTTGATAAATAACATAAGGTATCACTGGAACCAGCAGTAATTCAGTAGGAGAGTGTACTAGTGACAACAGGTGAATATGTAATAAAGATTGTTTCTTCTTCATGTATATGCATTATAATCCTCATTTTGGAGCACTGCCTGATAAACAGCAGGCTATGCAGTCTACAAGTTTGCTGTCCTGTCCATAGATGCAGAAACTAGTACACAATGCGCCTGAGTCATAAAGGTAAACTTAGACCAAAAGTCCAAATTTAGACCTTAAGCCTAGACTTTTCATCTAAGTTTAGACTATGGCCCTCATTCTGACCCTGGCGGTTCTCTACCGCCAGGGCCAACGGGGGCGGGAGCACCGCCGACAGGCCGGCGGTGCTCCCTTGGTCATTCTGACCGCGGCGCTTTGGCCGCGGTCAGAACGGGAAAACCGGCGGTCTCCCGCCGGTTTTCCACTGCCCCTTAGAATCCTCCAAGGCGGCGCAGCTCGCTGCGCCGCCGAGGGGATTCTGACCCCCCCTACCGCCATCCTGTTCATGGCGGGAAAGCCGCCATGAACAGGATGGCGGTAGGGGGGGTCGCGGGGCCCCTGGGGGCCCCTGCCGTGCCCATGCCCATGGCATGGGCACGGCAGGGGCCCCCTAACAGGGCCCAACTAGGCTTTTCAGTGTCTTCCTTGTGGAAGGCGCTTTCCCGCTGGGCCAGCGGGCGATCTGAATCAGATCGCCCGCCGGCCCAGCGGGAAAGTCAGAATACCCCTCGCGGTCTATTGACCGCGGGGCGGTATTCAGGCGGCTTCCGACGGGCGGGCGGCAACTGCCGCCCGCCTAGGTCGGAATGACCACCTATGAGTAATGTTATACTTTAGGTCTAAACTTAGACTTTTGGTCTAAGTTTACCTTTGTGAATTGAGCCCAATGTCTTTACTTCTTCCACGCACAGGCAGAGGTTTTCTAAGGGAAAAGAAGGCATGTCATCACTCAAGCTAGATCAGTTTATCAACAAGGTTAGTGCCCTCAAACCCCTATTGCTAAAATACACCTAGCTCTTGGGTTATGACAGAATGACTATCCCATGTATACAGTCTAGTTTGAGCACTGGATACCAGTAGGCCTACAACAGTACTGGAAACGATAATGGTGTTACAGAAGGAAGTTAGTGCTTTACAAGTAGTCTATAGAGACGTGGTGAGTATCACAGGGAAAGCTAAGTGCTAACCAGAACAAGCGCCAATTCCTATTAAAGTAAATGGACTCTACTGCCACATATTTATGGTTTCAGAGCTCTGTCTCGCTATCCTGAATAACTACCTCAATGAAATTGAGTACAACAACGCCACAGCAGGCAGCAAGAAATTCAGCCTCTGAGTTCCCAGTTATACAACCACCCATAGTGGTATTGGCTTTCCCAGATTGTTGTTAGCTTCCCCAGAGTGCCTTTGGAGTCCTAAAAAGATTGCGATGTTTCTAAATCAACGTAATGTATATTCACTATGTGATCTGCTGCCTTTGTTGATGATTAGACCAAGCTGACATCTGTTTTGTCATACTTATGAGGGAATGCAGTAAATTGTTCAGTACCTGTGATTGAATGTGACATCCCTATACTGTATAGGAAGAAACTGAGAAACTATTTGATTAAAAAATGCAGGCACTATATCAAGATAAGGATTTACTAGCCTTCAATCAAGGATTGCAGAATGTGTTGCCCTCTGTCACCAAGTTCATTAGGTCGGTTATTGAAACCAAGTTGCTTGAAAATAAATGTTGCTTCTTTAAAGATTCAGGGAGTGTCCTGTAAGATGGTTTAGTGCAGGATGTGAATCTTTCTGACTCTTGTGAGAAGTTAATTAAATTAGTCATACTTTTGGATCAGCATTTGTCCAAGCAAAAAGTGGACAAAGCTAAGGTTTATGCTATGGTGGTCATTAGGAGACACACAAATTAGCCACCAAAGAGAATGACAAACATTCAAATGTTTCCAAACCAATGGACGGGAATGAAATCAAAGGCCCTCTTTCTACTTCGGAACACGGAAATAGACAAAAGTTAAAATGACAATGTACTGTGGCTGAGAAGGACATTTTGTAAAGTCAAAGGTCAAGGTGGTAGAATGTTTGGAAAATCACAGGCAGTCTTGGAGATGGAGGCTGAGGAGAGAGTAGAGACAGAAAACTCGAGCTCTCAGTGAATCGAGAGATTATTTGCTGAGAAAAACTTTGCAGAACTTCTCTTCTTTAAAAGCCAATATACAGTAGTATATGGCAGAGCATTTGGCTGACTAGAACTGTCCGAGTTAGGAGGCTAGACATTGTGGCTCTAGTAAATTAGTAGACTCAGGAGCTATTGGAAATGTTATTGAATTCATTTAAGTATTAAGAAAAGTAACCTGTAAACTGTAGGGGCAGTCAATGCCTTCTGGGCCCTTTTATAACAACACCTATCCTTTAACAATATAAACAGTGAGGCTGCTGTCATAAAGTTTAACTCCTTATACTCCCCCAGTTTAAACTTATTTATGGAAACTATGACTAACATTACATGCTCTCCGGATCCTCTGGACTGCTTAATCTGTACAAATAAATCTAAGTATTGTTTGCTTCATTGTTACCAACAGCATACAGAACATACAACAACAAAATTGGGAGGCTGTCTTACTAATCATTTATTTCTAATGTAGTATAGACCTAGTATTTGCTGTGTCTCTACCTCACCAACCTTTTAATCAGAACACCAGAATGAGCTTGACAAAGAGAAAGCTAGCATCCTCCTTCTGCATTGCAACTATGAACTACGAGGGTATTTGTCTTGAGCCGGAAGCTCCTTTTTCTTGTAGAAGGATTTATGTGATAACCTTAGGAGGTACTTAGATGAAAACTTAGCATCTGGGTGTTATTGACTGTCACATTCACTTGTGTCTTCCCCTCTCTTCATTGTGCCCAAGAAGGGGACAGTTGTGTCCTAGCTTTGATGCATCAATTAAATCACAGTTAGGAAAATGTACCTCTTACCTTTAAGCCTAGTGTTATTGGACCACGTCTAATGGGAAGTAATTTTCATCAAGTTAGAGATATGTGCACATACCATCTTGTCAGAATCAAAAAAGGGTGATAAAAATGAGACCATTTCCAATAATGAATTTTGGTCTTTTGGAGTACCAGGTCATGCCCTTTTAATGCTGCAATGCCTTAGTGGCATGCAAAATGTTTTGCAATATTATCTGGACATTTTCTGTGTGGTCAGTACGCGGTGGAACAAATAACTCATGTAAAAGCCACACTTTAACAATCACAAGACGATTGACTCTTTGACAAATGTCTGTTTCATGGAGAATATGTTAGATTTTTGGGCTATATCATTGACAAATCTGATCTACCATTTGATGTAACAAAAGTGTCTGTCATTACTCAACGGTCTGTACCAAGTACTGTGTGGACTTTACACAGCTGATAGCATGTTCGTGCCTTGCCAAACTCTATATTCATTTAATCCAGTACTTTTCATCCCATTTTGGTCAGTACTTCGACCTCCTATGTAAGATAGCAGTCTTTTAATGATCTGAAAAAAGTCTGCCTAAACCCTCAGAGGCCTGCCCACTTCATGAGTCCTTTTTTATCACTTGAACCCAGGATTACTAGAGCAACCTCAAGGGCTAGTTGACTGGTGTCCTTATCAGGATCGCAGGTACAGAAAAGACACCAACTATCTGGGCCTGCAACTGGACCCAGCCTAAGTGAGTCCTGAATGCTCAAGTGGTCCCGCTCCAGTTCTGGACCATTGATTGTGATGTTCAGGGTGTACAGATAGCCAAAATGCAAAACTAGGGACTTCGAAAATTAAATCAACCCTTTGTCTATTCGCCCAAGGTGCATCACTGGTTGGACTGACTTCTGGTAGCTTCCACTACAGTCTTCTCTGGAAAAGCAAATCCTTTTACAGCGGTCCTTCGCCAAATGGGTTTTGGGGCTTGTTGGCTATAGCCCCCAGCTTTATCTTGGTGGAGACTTTCGACTTCCAAAAAAAGAGACCTAATTATGAGTGCAGGTGCTATTTATCATTCCTGATAAATGATACCACAGAGTGCATTATTTATCGGGTGCAATAAATAGCACCTATTATGAGTTTGTAGGTATGAAATGCAGATTTGATGTTTAACATACCAAAATCTGCATGGTACAGTAAATAATGTACATATCTCCCCTGTTAAATTTCAGCGGTTTAACAATGCTTAAGGTTTTTCATGTATCCGATAATTATCAGATACTGTAAATACCTTTTCACCTGTAATTCATCCCAATGAGTAAACAGGGGTTTTTGCACGGGCCAGAATTAACGACTCACTTGTAAAAAGGCTGCTAGTCTGAACATAGAAATCTGCACCACAGCTTCATCCAGCAGCTCCCCAATGATGACGCCTGCTCCTCGGACATCAACTGCAGTCTTTCCCCACTGAACATTACCTTCTCAGTGACTTTTCTTTGGAATGTCTTTTAAGTCCAAAGTTAAGCACCAACCGGGCCTAATCCAAATCTTGTATCCGACTTGTGCTCCATCAAAGTCAGACATATTTTTCAACTTTGACCTTGTCTCTCTTGCCTAGATACTTATATCTCTTAGGTGCTGGATTTTACTTTAAACTTTAGAAATTCATAACTACGGTTCTACTGATGGGGTTTGTGCTGTTATGCCGTCAAATTATTTAATAAGATGTACTCTATTTTTCTAAGTTGGTGTGGGATTTTTCTTGTGTTGGGTTTTCACTTTATATTATTTGTGTGTTGCAAAAATGTTTTTCACATTGCCTGCAAATTGAATCTAGCTTCTTTGGTGCCAATATACCAAGGGTGAAGCACAGGTTAATCTCGGACATTTTGGGGTTCACTTTTACAGGGATTGTGGCTGTTGCGTGAACAGGGGTTCCTGCCATTCAACCAGCAATCCAGTTTCTCACAGTCATCTTCGTTCAGACCTTCAAATGGGTCCGCACCATTTGGAAGAAGCAAAATGAACTATCAAAAAGCAAGTTGATAGGAAAGTATCAAAGCACCCCAGTACAAAGTACGATGTCAAAGTTGGTTGGCTACAAAAGATTTATATTCACAAGATCCGCAAAAATTGAAACCCAAGTATATTGGCCTTTTCAGGGTTGAGAAACTGACTAGTCTGAAGACTCATTATTAGAGGTATCCCCATTCTCTTCAAAAATCTGGTGCTACACATTTCATTGCTCAAGTTATGACATCCTTGCATGCATCTCCCTCCACTACCATCACCAGTTAGTATTAATGATGGAAAAAAATAGGAAATTCTGAGTATCTTTGACTTCAAAATTGCTCAGGGCCAAACATACTATTGGCTAGACCATAAGGGTTTTGTACTGAAGGAGAATTCCTGGGAACCAGCCTTACATCTCTACTAGACAAAACTCTTATAAGAATCTCATACCCAGCACTCACAAGAAAATGGTTTTCTGTGATAGAGATGACGATCTTTCAAGTGTGGGGTATTGTCATGTCTACCAGCCAATCCTCAGGACATCAAGGTTTAGAACATTCCCCCCATAGTTAATAGGCTTAGTGGGTGAAGGTATAGAGTCAAAAGGTTTGTTGCCACTGGTCCTCTTTCTTTTGTCACCCTGCAGATTGTGTTAATGAGGGTAAAGCATTAGGCGCAATTTAACAGCTGAACAATACCTTGTGAGAAGCTTCTGTATTGCTTAGTGAACAATTTACAAACACAATTAAATTGAATCATGGTTGACTGAGAATTCTTTACTGTTGGCAGCCATCTTGGACCGAAACTATAAAACCCACACCTTGTTGCACCATGCCTTGTTCGGCAATTGTCACCTAGAGCTTACCTTTTAGAGTTCAATATTTTAGCCGCAGATCTCTGTTTATGACCATTGGAAGACCCTTCTTTTCTTCAGGAGGTACATCTTCTGGCAAGATAGCAGGAGTCTGCAGCCCAAAACCAATAAGAAAAAACAGACAGGGACATATAAGTACTTGATATGAAAAAGTGCAACTCAGATATGTAAGTAGGCATCCTACAAATTTGTTTAAGAATATTTTAGTCTCTTGGAGAAAACCACTTTCAAAATGTGTAAAAAGTGGATTATAAGTTGGGGAGGATGTGAGTTCAGCATAAATAATATAATTGCTATAAAAGTTTCAGTAATTTAAATTTCAGCTCAACCACTGGTAGCCATGGCACAGAGCAGACAGGCGTAACTTAAGAAAATGTGTAAAGTATTTAGAAGAACCCTAAGCAGTTACAAAATTAAAAGGAAAAAAGAATACTATAACTACACCACTTCAATTAATAACAATAGAGAATAACTAAATGACACAAAATGACACCAAAGTGAAAATAACTGTGAAGGGAACCAGAATTATGATGATTTTTTCAAGTTTTAAATAAAAATATTAGCAAAAAAGGTTGAGTGCTAGGGTGGTGGGCCGAGTCCTAGGCTCATTTTGAGGATGACCCTGATGGAGTGTGCATTGGATGCACCAATCAGGTTTGATCTGGCCACCGTTTTTACCATTGCATTTAATTTTGAAAAGTGATAGCGTTCTGTGGGGCAAGGTAGCAGGCTATATCCAAGAAAGGCTCCATGACTTTGAACAGCTTTTAGATGAGGTCCAGGTGAAACCGTGGTTTGGGCAAGAAAAACTCCTGGCACGAAAATTCTAAATTCATGCCCAAGTAAATTCTTTAGCAGGCCAGATACTTTAGGCTCAAACTTGACAGGTCTAGGCCAAGGTTAATGCCCTTGAACCCCGTTCTTGCAAAATACATCAAAACTTTGGGTTCTGGCATAGGCAATCTTGTGTCTTGTTGGGTTCTCTAACTCTCACATTAGATTGCACCCAGTATTCGCTCTTCATGCACATTTGTTGTTTTCTTGGATTCCGTTTTAGTGCCATGTGCCCCCATTGCACATGTGCTGCGTTGGTTCTCTTAGCTGTAGCTCTGCTGCAAGTTCTTCAGACGCTCTCAATGAATCAATCTGCATGCCATCTGCAGGACCAGAAATCCCTAGGTTCTGGTGAAGATAAGTGACTCATCAACATTTGTTAATGGAGTATCTATTCTATTGTATTCACAGTGATGATAAGCAGGTCACCCATTTTACTGACTTGTTGTGTTCAGCTTTAGATGTTTCCCCCTACTCCTCCTAACTTCCCTACTTATGCTTGACTTGTTACCCTGCATCCTTGAGACAGTTTTCTTACAGCAATGTATTCTTACTAATGCTCGCAATGTTAAGGATTCTCAGAAGTGATAGGTCTGCAGTTGGAAGACTTTATTAATATTGGTGGTTGTGAGTTCTAGAATGCATGGTCATGATTCACATGCCTCTCTAAATAACCCCTTTGGAATGATGCTGAGAGAGATATGTCTTATCTAATTGACAGAGAAAAGGTTTTATCTCCAGCTATTTGGTAGATATCACAGCATGAGCACACTAACTCCCTGGGACCGGCACTCTTCCGATAATGCTGGGAAGAATTCTGGCCATCAAAACAGGGATGGATGTTCAACCAGCTCAAACATATACAGATACAATCAGTAGAAACAAATGTAACTAAGAATGGATGGATTATTGCAGTAATTAAAATAACTAAATAATTAGTTCTACAACTAATACAAACAATCTAGACCTTTCAATCACTGCAGTGGTCAAACAAACTATTTGCCAACACCATTGAGTTATCAAGTTCTATATAAAATTACGTCACCGTTCCTGAGGAGAATTCAACTATTGATTCCCAAACGAAGAAGGAAAGTACTGGACAACCTAGTATTATTGAGATACTATATGTACTGCCGTCATTGATGGCATACGTACATGCACTAATGCATGCAATGACTGAATCAGTAGCTAGCCTATCATATTAGGGAAGATTAACACAGCAAATTTAAATAATGGCATGGTCTGCATGTAGAACCAAAAACAATAGCCATTAACTCTAAAAACTGTGAGGCTTTGTTGTTCATGATTAAGCGGGATAAGAGATATTAATACACCTTACTACCAAGGTTGCCTGGAGATAGAAGAAATAGTAAAAGAAGATGTTTCAGCACTACAGCAGTAGGTGCATCTACTTACTTTAATACTTTATGTGATCACATAAGTATGGATCATAAAAGTCACATCATAAAATACAAAAGATAAATACATAAAAGTATAAAAAATATATAATAACACAATAGATCACCTATCAGAACTAATATCTAACATCTAAAAAAACAAATCCCAAACCCCAAGGCAATAAAACCACAAAATCCAGAATAATTCCTTCTTAAAACACCTAGTTTAAAAACGTGTTGATTTACAAATACATACAGTTGTCTTTAAAAAGGATCCAACCGCGTTGCACACCAGGGGCCCCTCAAGTTGTTGTAAAAATAACAACGCAGATCTACATCTCTTGAAATACAAGGTCCGTAGTAGGGGGATTAAATATTGTTTTGTAGGTGAAGCATGCAATTTACAAAAAAGGACAAAGTGCAAATGGGATCGGAGGGTGTTTCCTCACAGGAGCATAAAAGAATATCTCTCGGGGCAAATTGCCCAAAGGGAAACATAGCTGCCATCTAATAAAACTGATCTGGAACTGTGTAAGGAAAACCCATTCCCTGGAGTTCCAAACCATTCAAAAATATGGGGCAACAGTACCAACTGTTTGGACAAGACAAAAGACCCTCATGTTGGTTTCATATACTCCACCATCTCCTTTTGGTCCCTTATAAAGGCCAAAAAACAGTCCTTCAACCAGCCCTTCTCCTTCTTAGAAATACTATCTGGGTAGTCAAAGATGTGGGGGCAACCTAGGGCATGGGTCGTAGACCATATATATTTAATCCAAGGGATTTGTATTCTCTGATCGCACGAGAGGCAATCCATGATGATGTTCAGATTAACAACGCCTCTTCATTAAGCCTTATGGAGCATCATAACATTATTGGAGCAAGGCTGATAATCTCCTCAATGTATTCCAGGCCAAGCTCCTGGTGAACTATGTAATGTGGAGTAGAAGGGGGAAAACCCAGCAACCTACGACAAACCCCTATTTTCTTCCACGTGGCCCTTTGTAATATTTTTGTAACCCCACATTCCAGCACCATGGAGCAAGGACAGGAAACATTTTCTCCTATACATTTCTATGATAGATCCAAAGGGCTTTCCTCCAAGGTTACTTGACAGGGCAAAAATTGACCCCACTGAGCGAGCAAACTGAACAATCCGGATTGCTAGGCACAGGGACCAAGAACACTCATTATCAAACACAACCCCCAGGTATGGGTACAGTGAAACTCTGGCAATATATTGCCTGTTGATGCAAATGGGACGCAAATCTAACTTCTCCATGAAGTTGGCAAAGGACTAATAATTTGAGGCTGTTGGCAGTCCTAGCCACTAGCACAGCATTGTCTGCATAGAGCAGCTTTTGCATTGGCTTCCCACTCACAATAGTAACATCAGCAGCTCACACTGTACCTAGAGCAGACCCAAGTTTATTTATAAATAACAGAAAAGGGATAGGTACAAGCATGCATCTGGCCGCACACAACGCCAATTACAAAAAGACTGGGTGCACTCGTTATTACCCCTAAATTTAACAGCAGATTTTAAGTCCCAATGAAGAAGGCCTAGGAATGCGACAAGGTCAACTTCTCCCCCAACCCCCAACATCTATTAACATGGCCCATAATTTAGATCGATTACCACAATCAAAGACGCTAGACAGATCCATTAATGCCAACTGAATGGAGGCATTCTAGGTCACCTTATATTTTGTAACCAAAAAATGAAGATTAAGGCACTGTTCCATTGTTCCTAAGCCTTTTTGGACCGTATACTGTGCTGGAGAAATAATAATATTAGATTTAGTCTAGTCCAGTAACTGATCCAAAACTACTCGCCCAATCAACTTTGTTACAGAACAGAGGGGTGAAATAGGACGGTAGCACCCAGGACCATCATGCCTGCCTTTCTTAAAAACTGGAAAAATCACTGACTCTCGCCACAGCTCAGGGATGCCAGCCTTACATGCAGAGTTAAATACATTTGCCATTAGGGGGGACCACAATTCTGGGTTGGCCTTAAATAAATCAATAGGATCCAGCCCGGGAGCCTTATTTGCAGGACTGTTATGATTGGCAATGAGAACATTCTCCTCCGAAAATTTAATACCCAATGGCAGAGCAACTTCACAGGACCCAGCCACCTCCTGGTTGGGCCCACACAAATAGATGTTACTAAAGTGCTCCAACCAAGACTCAGAACTGATATAGGTAGTTACCACATTAGGGACCCCCCCTCCCCTTAACGGTAGCTGCCCTAACCTGTTATCAAAACCCTTTGATGCCCTTCAGGCTACAACTTCCACCAGGTTGTCTCATTTGTCTTCCCGTAGTTCAACCTTCCTTTTTTTGATCGCAAGTTTGTAATGGTTCCTGCAAGCTCCAATATGCCCGATCTCTTCAGCTGGCCTTCAAGGAACAATACAACTGGTCCCTGGCAACCCTACTTACCCTATCAAACCGAGATTTCCTCTTTTCCCCTTATAGCACACATAGGTTTGGATAATACACCTTTGGCATATTCTGTAAAAGTTTTAAAGTTCTCAAATACCACAGAGGACTCCATGGCCTCAAAACACCCCGCAACACCAGTGGCACATTCTCTTATCAGGTTAGTTAAAAGATTTCCCATATTTATTGAGTGCCAAGTCAAGTGCAGACCCCCATCTCTAACGGTCATTGAAAGTTGGCTGCATTTGGCCTCAACCCCACTGCTGCCAATATTAACCGTTTGTGCAAGGTGGGTGTGATCACTATGTAGAGAGGGAATTATCCCCCCATCAAAGAGTATATAATTTAAATTCCTAGGGTAAAAAATATAGCCTATAAATGATCCCCCCACTCTCCCCATAAATGTAGGAATAGCCGATTGTTGTTGCATTGAAGAAATCAGATCATAAATCAACCACCTCGGGTATAGGAATCATCCCCTGGCATCCAAAAGATTACCATAGCCAGGGACATCCATGTCAGAGTAACAACCCCCAAAGTAAGAAGCCAAGGGCAGATTTTCACCTAATTTGGCATTGAAATTACCAGCTAAAATCAAACTTAAAAGGCCCCAAAGTATCTGCATGTTTTATAACCAAATCCTCAATTAGCTAACATAGGCCCTCTTTATCACATTGGTGGTAAGTCCTGCTTACCGCCATGCCGACTGCCACCAACATACCGCAACCGCAGCGTTATACGGCTACCCACATTATGACCCACACATAGAAATCCGTCACTATACAGACACACACACAAGTCCGCCAGCCCAAAGGTCAGTGATAAAATGGCGTTACCAAAACCCACACCATTACGCCAACAGAACTACGCCCACAGCATTATGACCCACAAATCACTGTGGCGGACATTCAACCGCGGTAAACCATTGGCGGTACATACCACCACGCTCAAAATACACACACACATACAAAACAACACTACATTGCACAATTCAAACTACACATACCTAACACCCATACACACACCACACCCACACCAATATAAAACACACACTACCCACAACCCTTTACGACTCCAAAACAATTTACAACTGAGAGAGAGAGACACCAGGAAAACCCACAGAACCAGAGCCACAGAACACCATCACCCATACACCATCCACGCACCTCACAGCACACACCCCAAAACATGACCCCACACACCCTCACACACACCACTCACACTACACCCATGGCACCACAACGACACCACAGGTTCTCTGAGGAGGAGCTAAGGGTCATGGTGGAAGAAATAATCCGGGTAGAGCCACAGCTATTTGGATCACAGGTGCTGCAGACATCCATTGCTAGGAAGATGGAGCTATAGCGGAGAATCGTGGACAGAGGCAATGCCGTGGGACAGCACCCAAGAACAAGGGATGACATCAGGAAGAGGTGGGACGACGTACGGGGGAAGTTGCATTCCGTGGTTGCAAAACACCAGATAGCTGGACAGGGGACTGGCGGTGGACCCCCATCTCCTCGCCCACAACTAACAACATGGAAGAAGCAAGCCTTGACAATACTGCATCCTGAGGGCCTGGCAGGAGTAGTAGGAGGACTGGACTCTGGTAAGTCAACTCTCTCACTCCCCCTACCTGAATGCCATCACAAACCCCCATCCCTACCCTCACTACCATAACTCCGCCACCTCATATACACCCCACCATCACAACCCAATCATTCCAATGCCAAGCCCTGCATGCCCCAACAATGCATGGACACCCATCACAGATTGCATGGACAACCATCACCACTGCATGCACACTAGAGACAATGACCTAGCCCACCAAATACCAACTCTCACTAAGGCAAATCTGCCATGGTAATATCAACCATAGAGGGCAACATACCCATGCACAAGATGACACATGCAGAAACTATAACACTGCATTTACATCCTCACAGGTCCCCCACACAACGTCACCGGAGAGGAGTTGCCAGCAACATCCAGTCCCCCCACAGAAGAGGCCCACAGTGATGACAGCAGCTCTGCACGCATGGATCAGGATGACCGACCTGACCCATCAGGGACCTCTGGACAGTCGGTCAGCCAGCCACAGTCCCATACCACCACAGTGTCTCCCCCTCAGGAAACACCAGCACAGCACCCACCCAGCGGGCCCATACCTCTGTCTCCAGGACACGTCAATCAACAGTGTGTCCACCACTACAGGGACCCCAGGACATCCCACAAACACAGGACGATCAGGGACCTGGGGTCAGTGGCAGTGGGCACACGGTTCAGGGGACAGAGGCACAGGACAACAGGGAAGTTGGGAGGACCACTGTGAGACAGGGGTAGGACAGACCCAGGGAACCAACCCTCCACGAGGCACTCACCAACATCCTGGGAGCATGCCACCATTCCCAGGAGATGATGGGCCAGATACTGGCCAAGTTGCAGGAGACCCAGAGGCTGCAGGAGGGACAATACCTGGGAATAAGGGAGGAGCTGAGGGACATCCATACCACCCTGGTCACCATTGAAGGGGTGCTGGCTGACATGGCCAACACCATGAGGCAGGCAGTGGCACACCAACGGGCCCCTGACAATAGCCACACCGATGAACAGCCCTCCACCTCCACCAACGCTAGTGGACAGGATTCCCCGCCTCAGGAACAACAGGCCACCAACACCCCCCCCCCCCACAGAAGGAGAACCACTATGCAAACGGTCCCTGCGATCCAGGCAGAAGCCAGAGAACATTGCCAATACCCCCTGCCAGGAAATAAGACTGTCCTGATTGTCACCCTTGTGTCCCACTCTGTTACCCTCTCCACCTTGAACTTCCATTGCTCCCCTTCCTATGCCCCCTTGGACAATGCACCTGTGATAAAAATAGACTGAACTCTATCCTGGACTTTTCTGCATCATTGTGACAGCCCATTGCACATCCCCATTTATTTCTCAGCACTAAAATGGAGTTTGTCAAATGATTTAAGAATGTATTTGTTTAACAATCTGTAGACATTGCAATTAGATTGTACAGTTCTGTATACATAGGTATGACCTGTAATGTGCTGCAGTCAATACACCAGGAGCCAGAGTAGGGCAAAAAGATCTGGGAATAGACATGTCAAAGGGTACAGTAAGTGGCCATAGTAGTGGGAGCAGAAGCCTGCCCATAGAAAAATCACTACACAAAACTGCAATGAAAGGTGAAGTTACAGTGTCTTACCTGTGTGTGTCACTGGAAGTACTGACCTATGATAGTTGTTCTGTTGTCCACATTCTCATTCTCTGTGTCGAGATGGGGCCACTAACCTGAAAAGCATGATATCTGCAGGGGCGATGGTATGCCCCGACCCCCTGGAACACCTCTCAGCACTTACTGGTGGACATAGAGACCCCGGCAGGAGTCCCAAAAGGAAAGGGGAAGTGGAAAAGAAAGAGACAAAACAATGCCACGTCTTGCTGGTCCAGCCAGGCACCCTGTATCTTCGGGAGCATGTCGTTGTTGACAGAGTGATAGTAGAGTTAGTGCACTCAACTTCCTTGAAACCGAATCTCTCTTTCTGATATAGGCACGGGAGTGGTAGAAGAACACCGGAATGCTCCAGCACTTTTCATGGATAATAATAACTGTTGGCACAATTACTAACACTGCATTACCAAAAACCCAAACTGAGTACCATAACAATAAGTACTGTGACACTAGGGCTGGCTTCACAGAGATTCACTGTTGCACACTACAATTAGAACTGTGGTTGCACTTATCATGCACAAGAAAGACAAACAAGGGCATTAATTACATCACGTAGAACTTTCCCGCATGCATAGGGTTAAACTAAAAGGAACAATAACAATCCAAGAAATACAAATGTCCACTCTGGGTTTAAACAGTTAGGGTGGCACAGTTTGGTTTGGTTTCACTGTGTGTGTGAAAAATCCTTCATAAGCAAATCCCTCAAACCTGAAACACAGGCATGAATGACACAATTTAAATCCAAGAGTTATGCTACTAGAGAAAGAAAAGTCACATAAATGCTCTTTTAAAATTGCTCTGTCACTTTTTGTAGTACTTGAGCTCAAGTAGATTTCCTGAAGCACATTTATGCAAGTAACTACAATAATAATGTAGAATGTTCAGGAATGCATTTGTCTCTTCAAGATAAGCACTCTGCCAAAATACGAGGTCTGAAATGCACCAGCTGTTCTATGAAAGTGCAGCGCTCAAAGAACAAACTCCCTGGAGAATACTAGTAACTTAGCTGCAGTCTTTTCCAGAGTGCTGGAGGTATGCCTGGTGTCAGCTGGTACAGGGACGAAGAAAAGATTTGCCTCAAAAGTCCTGAAAGGACTACCAAATCAGATGCTGAGATCAGGAAGCAAAACAAAGCCAAGCAGGGAGGCATGCTTCACTCTGCTATTTATAGCCAATCAGGAAAGCAGTTGAATTTCCACGTGGATGAGTCACCATACCCAATTAGAAGCACATGTCTACACCATACCCAATTAGAAGCACATGTCTACACCTGCTTACATTAGCAAACAAGCATTGGTAAAACAAGCATTGATAGAACCAATTGTGTAACACAGCACGTTATGTTTACTTCAGGAGGCCAAAGGTGTGCTCAATAATTATTCTTGTACGCCCATTTGCCTCATTGTAACGTTCCTCTGCCCGTGTCCTAGCATTCCTCACTAGTGTCAGTAGCCATGAGAGGTTGGGGTTACCAGAGTCACCAGCAAATATCGAGGGATACCTGTTAGCCACACACTCACCCTTAGGGCCAACCCCACACCCATATACCAACAGACACTGGGTGGGGACAATGGGCTTACCTATTAGCCACACCTGCTGCCTCTGGAGTTGAGCCATTCCATATGGGATGCTGCTATTCCACAGGATAAAGGCATCATGCACAGACCCAGGATACTTTGCATTCACATGGGAGATGTACTGGTCCACAAGGCACACTATCTGCACATTCATAGAATGAAAGCTCTTTCGATTTCTGAATACCTGTTCATTTCTCGGAGGGGTTACAAAGGCAATATGTGTACCATCAATTGCCCCAGTGATGTCTGGGATATGTCCCATTGTATAGAAGTCAGCCTTCACTGTGGCCAAATCCTCCACCTGGGGGAAAACGATGTAGCTGCGCATATGTTTCATCAGGGCAGACAACACTTTTGTCAGCACTATTGAGAACATTGGCTGTGACATCCCTGCTGCCATGGCCACTGTCACCTGGAAGGAGCCACTTGCCAATAAATGTAGCACTAATAGGACTTGCACAAGAGGGGGTATCCCAGTGGGCTGACGGATAACTGAGATCAGGTCTGGCTCCAATTGGGCACACAGCTCTTGGATTGTGGCCCTATCAAATCTGTAGGTGAGGATAATGTGCCTGTCCTCCATTGTTGCCAAGTCCACCAGGGGCCTGTACACAGGGGGATGTCTCCATCTCCTAATCATCCTCAGCGGTTGTAATCTGTGGGGCAAAACGGTGAGCAGCTGGTCATTTTCAAACATATCCTCAGAGTAAAATGTATTGTATGTTGTGACAGGAACAGCACGTTTACGTGTAGTCCCTAAATGTGCTTATGTCTGCTGTGACGCAGTTATGTGCCATGGCCTGCACCCCCTGAAATGGCGGACGCCTGTCCTGTGTGGAGGGACAGGTGGAAATTAGGTAATTCCGCTGATGCTGTGCACCGTTGCAGGAGGAGGTGGAGAACCGCCGTGTAACTCCTCATTGGTTATTTTTGGGCCCTATGGGTTCCAGTAGCCAATGGTGATGTACGCCGGAGGTGATGGTACGCACCGCCGCGGACCGGACCGACATTTTCTATCCGTTCACTCACTTGCTACCTGACCTTCAACGGGAGAGGACATACACTGCAAGTGCTGCTGTGTCTGGAAGTGAAAATGGCTCATGTGTCTGGGGAAAGGGCCCCTGCCTTCACTTCGGAGGAATTGGAGAGACTGGTGGATGAGGTCCTACCCCAGTACACTTTACTCTATGGTCCTCTAGACAAACAGGTGAGTACACTGTGAGCATGATGCGTGGGCCATGAATGAATGGAGTGCTGTGTGTGTTAGCCACAAGTGGGGCGGGCTGAGGTGTACTGGGCAGAGTGCTGCATGTATGGTGGTCAATGTCTGTGCATAAGGGTGTTGGAGGGACATGGTGGGCCATGAGTATGACAGTCCGAACGGTATGACTAATCCCTTTTCTGCTGTATTTTTCCTGCAGGTCAGCGCCCATCAGAAAAAGAGTATTTGGCGTGCCATCGCCAAGGAGGTGCAGACCCTGGGGGTCTTTGACACGCAGAGCGCCCACTGCCGCAAACGGTGGGAGAACCTGACCCGCTGGGCAAGGAAGACGGAGGAGGCCCAGCTGGGGCTGGAATCCCAACGAGGAAGGGGTGCCCATCGTACCCTGAGTCCCCTGATGTCCTGCATCCTGGCGGTGGCCTATCCAGAGCTGGATGGGTGCTTAAAGGCATCACAGCAGCCACAAGGGGGTGAGTACAAATTCAGAATCATGACTTTGCGCGTGTTAAGATTTTACCTGGGTGGGGATGTGGACTGTGGGTGCCCCTAGGCCAGGGCGAACATGGCAGGGTGGGTCCCTTGTTGGGCAGGCTCTGAAGCACTCCAACCCCAATGGTGTTAGAGGACATCTACTACTGGTCTGCGCCCTGTTGGTTTCAGGTGTGCAGCTGATGGCGTTATGCTATGTACCCCATGGGCTGGCAACTATATTTGTAACTGGTAGTGCATGGCCTAGTGCATAGGGCTGCTCCCTGTGTTGTGTACGCCAACGGTAGTGGTGTTGCTGGCATTGACCAAGAGTATCCTCTGTCTCTCCCCCCCTTTTTGTTTTGTCACCCTGTCCTTGTGTGCACTAGCATCATCTGGCGGAGGAGCAGAGGCACCGGTGACATGGGCCTGGAGGGCGAATCCACCGACGGTGAGGGCACCAGTGGGACGGAAGGCGAGGGGAGCACCATGACGGAGACAGGAGGGGACACTACAGACAGCGACTCCTCCTCCGATGGAAGCTCCGTGGTGGTGGCACCTCTGTGCCCACCCCAACAACAGCCGCCAGCCCCCCTACCAGCACCGCCCTCCCAGCAGCCCCTCAGCGTGTTTCCCGTGTCCGCTCACCCAGGAGGGTGGGCATCTCCTTCGCCCCAGGCACCTCAGGCCCTGCCCCAGTCAGCCCTGCTGCCCGGATGTGAGGAGGCTATTGACCTCCTGAGATCCCTCACTGTTGGGCAGTCAATCATTCTGAATGCCATCCAGGGTGTCGAGAGGCATTTGCAACAAATAAATGCATACCTGGAGGGCATTCACTCTGGTGTGGCCGCCCAACAGAGAGCATTTCAGGCTCTGGCCTCCACAATGATGGCAGCCATTGTCCCTGTCTCCAGCCTCACGCCTCCAACTTCCTATACCCAGTCCCAATCCCTTCAACCCCAGACTATCCCAAGCACACCTTCAGACCAGCATTCACCCAAATCAACACACAGAAGTGGCTCAGGCAAACACAAGCACCACACTTCATCTCACAGGCACTCACACAAGACCCATCCCCATGCATACACACCAACATCCACTGCCTCCACTGTGGCCCCCTCCTCCTCCTTATCCACCTCCCTCCCAGTAGCGTCTCCACTCACACCTGCATGCACTACATCCTCATCCACTACCTCCAACACCAGCATGCCCATCACTACACACCCCTCACTGGCAGTCACCACCCTCACATCCATGCACACATCCCCTGTGTCCTCTCCCACTGTGTCTGTGACCCCTCCTCCCAAAGTACACAAACGCAAGCACACACCCACCCAACAGCCATCCACCTCACAACAGCATCCAGCTCACGCACCTGCACCCCAACACAGCAGACTGACACCTCCTACAATCACTCCCTCTTCCTCCACTCCCAAACCTTCACCCTCTTCCCACCCCAATGTCCCTAAGAAGCTTTTCGTAGCCAACATTGACCTATTCCCTACCCCTCACCCCCCGTCCTTCACCTCGGGCCAGGGTGGCTAGAACCCAGCCCAGCACCTCAGCCACCAAGTCCAGGCCCGCTGTGGTTTTTGCAGGTGTCAGAGGCTCTAAAGGAGCACCCGCCAGCCCAGCCAGTCTTCCACCAACCCCTGCCGAGGCCAAGAAGGTCCACCACCTGACAAGCTCAAGAAGGGGACAGCATCCAGCAAGGAGAAGGAGCCACAACCACCCAGCAAGGCAACATCAAAGACTCCAGCTGCCAGACCCAAGGTCACACCACCATCTGCCAAGGGCAGGAAGGGGCACAAAACACCAGCCAAGGCACTTCAAGCGTCCGAGCCTGCAGGTGAAGGCCTGGTGGCAACCAGCGCAACCGCCAGCACCGCCACCTGCACTGCGGCCAGCACCGCCACCTGTACCGTCGCAAGCACCGCCACCTGCACCGCCACCTGCACCGCCACCTGCACCACCGCAAGCACCACTACTGTCAGCAGCAGCAGCCCCAGTGGGCAGACATCCAATGCTGCAGGAGAAAGGCTGGAACCTCCACCCACCACTGGCAGCACCGCCACCTGCACCGCGGCCAGCACCGCCACCTGTACCGCAGCAAGCCTCGCCGCAAGCACCACCACCTGCACCGCTGACAGTAGCACCACTGCCAGCAGCAGCAGCCCTAGTGGGCAGTTGTCCAAGGCTGCAGGAGAAGGGCTGGAGCCTTCCCCCTCCACTGGCAGCACCTGCACCGCGGGCAGCACCGTCACCTGCACTGCCTCAAGCCCCACCACAAGCACCACTACCTGCACTGCTACCTGCACCGCTGACAGTTGCACCACTGCTAGCAGCAGCAGCCCCAGGGGCAGCCATCTGCGGCTGCAGGAGAAGGGCTGGAGCCTCCCCCGCCACTGGCAGCACCGGCACTACCAGCACTGTGCAGCCGTAGCCACCAGCGGATGGAATCTAGCCCTGCCTCCATGAAGTATCATGCATCCTGGTCACTGCAAATCTCGTGGCTCTGACACCCAGGTGAGGGACTGTGATCTGACACCCCTGAAGTGCTGCATCACTGGGCCCAAAGCCCCCTCCAGAACCAGTGTAAGAAGGCATCCGCTCACCCTATCCTTGGCAGGATGAAGCACACTTGGCACAAGGCCCTCTCCAGAACCAGTGGAAGAAGGCATCCACTCACCCTATCCTTGGCAGGATGAAGAACACTAGGCACAAGGCCCCCTCCAGAACCAGTGGAAGAAGTCATCCACTCACCCTATCCTTGGCAGGATGAAGAACACTAGGCACAAGGCCCCCTTCAGAACCAGTGGAAGAAGGCATCCACTCACCCTATCCTTGGCAGGATGAAGAACACTAGGCACAAGGCCCCCTTCAGAACCAGTGGAAGAAGTCACCCACTAGAGAGACTGTGGCTTTGCACTCCCCAGGAGCAAGCAGTGGGCTAACCACCCACAAGAGGGACTGTGGCTTTGCACTCCCCAGGGCCAAGCAGTGGGCAAACCACCCACTAGAGAGACTGTGGCTTTGCACTCCCCAGGACCAAGCAGTAGGCAAACCACCCATTTGAAAGACTGTGGCTTTGCACTCCCCAGGACCAAGCAGTGGGCATGTAGCCCCCTCCAGGAGCAGTGGCGTAGAACCATCTTCCAGCTGAGGTGCCCCCCCTTCCCCTTCCCCCTGAGGTGCCTGTGTATTTTCGACCTGATGCCCTTGCAGAGTTCTCTCCGTTTTGTGGCAGGAGTCAAGTGTGGGCTTGGCCTATGTGTTATGGCCCAGTAGGCCACAGATTATTTTTGTGTGGACATTGTCCCTCATTTTGGATATATTGTATATATTGTACATACTGTTTATTTATTCATGAATGTATTTCTCTAAATTTCTAATATTACACTAATTTGACTCCATTCCTTTTGTCCTTGCGTTATTCCAGAGGGTTACGGGGTGTATATGTAATGTTGTTGCATGTGTTTTGTGTGTATGGTGTTGGGGGTGAGGGTGGGGGTGGAGGTGCTGCGTGTTGCTTGTGTGTGTCACTCTCTTTTTCCTCCCCCCCTCCCCTGTGTGCTGGGTGCATTGCTCACCGTGGTCATCATGGCCGGCATTGGTACTCCTGGTATATGAGCAGATACACCAGCATGGGAAGGACCTGCAGCTCGGGCTCCATGGCATCCTGGTTCTTCCTTGAGTGTCGAGAGGTGAGTCGTTTCCCTTCAGAACACTGTTGCCACTGTGCTTTTGATGGCGTTGGGACCCCCTCGGAAAGGGTGGCGGATAGGCCTGTTGTAATACAGTGGGCGGAACCTTGTCTTCCGCCTGACTGTTGGTGGTTACCGCTGTGGTGTTTGTTGCTACCGCCGTGGCGGTCGGAGTGTTAAAGTGGCTGTCTGTGTTGGCGGTTTCCTCCGTAGTCATGATTCCATTTTTTTTACCGCCGGCCTGATGGCGGTGTATCCACCGCTTTAACATCGACCACCAGGGTTGTAATGAGGGCCAAAGTGTCTTAAGTCTTAAAGTCCAACAAAGTCCTTTTCAAGCACAAAGCACCTGGTTCGCGTGAAAAATCTCCACAAAGGGCCACAGAGGAGGAGAAGCGTGGAAACAAAGGGGTGTGTGTCGATGTCTCGGGCCGCACACGGCGATGCATTGTTTAGTTTCCTCGCAGGGACGGCTCTGCGTCGATTTCTGGCGCTCGGTCATGGATCCTCTTTGGGTAGCGGGGTTGTCAGACGCCCCAGGGTCTGTGCTTGGAATCCTGGGCTTGTGGAGCGAAGTCACAAGCGCTGCATCATTCCGGTGGGCGTTGCGTGGAAGTTTCTTCTGCAGCAGGCGCTGCATCGATTTCCCCTCTGGAAGTTGGGCTGCGTCATCCCAGGTCGGCTGTGCGTTGATCCGGTGGGGTGTGCATCGAAGTTCAGGTCGCAACGCAGGCGCCGCGTCGATCTTCTCCTTGCAAAGTCGCACTACGTCGTTCTGGTTTGGTGTGCAGTGAATTTCTCAATGCGGGGCAGGCTGTGCATCGGTTTGAGCAAGCTGTGCCTCTAGTTTTTGCCACACAAGGAGTCCAGTTGCAAGAGAGAAGTCTTTTTGGTCCTGAGACTTCAGGGACGAGGAGGCAAGCTCTATCCAAGCCCTTGGAGAGCACTTCTTCACCACAGCCAGAGAGCAGCAAGGCAGCAGGGCAACAGCAAGGCAGCAGTCCTTCACAGAAAGCAGTCAGGTGAGTCCTTTGGGCAGCCAGGCAGTTCTTCTTGGCAGGATGCAGGTTCTGGTTCCAGTTATCTTCTCCAGGAAGTGTCTGAGTTGGCAGGGGCAGAGGCCCTGTTTATATACCCAAATGTGCCTTTGAAGTGGGGGAGAGCTGAAATAGTGGCTTAGAAGTGCACCAGGTCCCCTTTCCGTTCGATCCTGTCTGCCAGGGTCCCACTAGGGGGTGTGGCAGTCCTTTGTGTGAGTGCAGGCCCTCCACCCTCCCAGCCCAGGAAGACCCATTCAAAATGCAGATATATGCAAGTGAGGCTGAGTATCCTGTGTTTGAGGTGTGTCTGAGTGAATGCAAAAGGAGTTGTCAACTAAACCCAGCCAGACGTGGATTGTAAGGCACAGAAAGATTTAAGTGCAGAGAAATGCTCACTATCTAAAAGTGGCATTTCTAAAATAGTAATATTAAATCCAACTTCACCAGTCAGCAGGATGTTATGTTATGTTATACTAAATATGACCTTCCTACTCCTTTCAGATCAGCAACTACCACTCAAACAATGTATGAGGGCAGACCCAATGTTAGCCTATGAAGCGAGCAGGCCTCACAGCAGTGTAAAAACGACTTTGGGAGTTTTACACTACCAGGACATATAAACTACATAGGTACATGTCCTGCCTTTTGCCGCCACAGCACCCTGCCCTATAAGTTACCTAGGGCATACCTTAGGGGTGTCTTATATGTAGAAAAAGGGGATTTTTGGGCTTGGCAAGTACTTTTAAATGCCAAGTCAAATTGGCAGTGAAACTGCACACACAGGCCTTGCAAGGGCAGGCCTGAGACAAGCTTAAGTGGGTGGCACAATCAGTGCTGCAGGCCCACTAGTAGCATTTAATCTACAGGCCCTGGGCACTTATAGTACACTCTACTAGGGACTTATAAGTGAATGAAATAGTCCAATTGGGTATGAGTCAATGTCACCATGTTTTAAGGAGAGAGCATGTGCACTGTAGCACTGATTAGCAGTGATAAAGTGCACAGAGTCCTAAAGCTAGCAAAAATGAGGTCAGAAAATGAGAAGGAGGAAGGCGAAAAATCTGGGTTTAACCCTGCAGAAAGGCCGTTTCCAACAAAGCCTTACAAAACTAAAAGTCCTCATTAATACATATATCTTCCTAGACC
Organism: Pleurodeles waltl; assembly: GCF_031143425.1. Taxonomy (NCBI): domain Eukaryota; kingdom Metazoa; phylum Chordata; class Amphibia; order Caudata; family Salamandridae; genus Pleurodeles; species Pleurodeles waltl. Next base: position 207,076,596 of record NC_090448.1, read on the forward strand.
CTGCCCCACCCTCTAAAAACTTACCTCTCATCAATACCCCTTTCCCATCCCCACCTTGACCCGATCAATCCATTACCCATCTGTCCTGCCTTCCACCTTCTGCAGTTACCCTTGCCTTTCCTCCCTTTTGTTCCTTGTCAAAACTCCCTGACCTCTCATCTTTTTGAATCCATCCCCTTCCCCCCCAAAGCCTGTCTGTGAAAAAACCTGCCACACAGGAAAACGCACCTGGCATTTTCATCCCCACCTGAAAAAACAACTATGTAAACCTTTAACAATCCCATAACTTCTCACCTAGCAGGTCTGCAATCAAGATCCAATAAAAAATGTTCATTACCCAAAAAAAACAAATGCAGCCCGTCCTGCATAAAAAGCTCAGCGTTTGTAAAAACAATTTCCTTATGCTGCAAAACTGAAAACCCTTGTGAATGACAACAATTTCTCATCTCCCTATGAACTTTTGTACGTTGTTTCTGAATAATTTTGAATGAATTTGCTCCTCTCCAGACACACCTTGGTAGCAAACTGGTCCAAACGATCTGTGTCCCTGCCCATTTTTGTTTTATTCTCACTAAATCCATCTTCATAGCTTCCAAAAGACCAATACCTGATAATGCCAGTAAATCGTTCTCACCCAAATGAACTGTCAATAAATCGGGACAAATACATTGAGATAATCTTTTAGAAAGAACATGAAAGAGCTCACCCCACCTCATACCGCTTTTACCCACCCAAATAATCTTAATCTTAGCTCTATCCAGACCCAATTGTCTCCCAAAATGTTGTGAAGAAGCCTGCTTCTCGGCCCAATGCATGAATGAATGCCCCACTATCCAAACTGAACAAGCTCTGTTCGGGCCAGCCACACAGCCTGAAAAAAGAAAAATGGGGAGAACGGGGAGAACGTGGAGGGGTATGGGAGGCAGAAAAAAACAAAAAATATTTACCTTTAATATTCAAACCCTAAATATAATCAAGTCAACGTGCTCCCACTTGATTAATTCTAACATAACTTTGAAAACATTGAGACCTCCAATGCCTCAAATCCATAACCACCTTATTTGACTTCCCCAATAATTTAGCTTCTGCAGCAGCTCCAATCCTAAAAGAATGCTTGCCGTAAAATTGTGGCGCCATCCCCAACCTTCTGATTGCCATCTTTAAAACTGAAAGCAACTGATGAGACTTGGAACCATCTTGATGAACAAATACAAACCTGGAATCTGCCTGCAAAATCCTGGCAAAACAAACCCAACATTGAACCGGACATACACGAGACCCCTTACTTTTCAATACCACCTCTTGACCCATTCCCAACTGATCCATCTTAGATGACCGTAACCATAAATAAATATCCCAGTCTCTTACCTGTACATCCAAATACAATATGCCTTCCTTACCTTTTACTCCCAACAACTCAGAAACTCTGAAAGCTGCATGAAAAAGCCATGACATACAAAGTGACATAAAAAAAAACTTCCTATGCAGAAAAACAAACATCCTTTAAAACTACAAATAAGGTCTTCAACAGCTGCGAAGTTATAGGGTGTCTACGATCACCTCTTGTGCCACCTGTCCTAGCCCACCCAGCGAGGATCCTCCTACCAATTTCTCCCTCTACCGGATCATATCCCCAAAAATACTCACCATAAAAAGAAATACCAGACTACGTTCTCGATATAGTAACTGTTGACAACTCCATTTCGATCTGTTGCATAATAAACTGCAATGCACCTTCCCGCCGTTCTCTACACACAGCCACCCTACCCTCCCTCCTAACAGCACCTGAATTTAGGAATTCTGACCAAGCCTGGTCATAGCTCCTTTTTGTAGATGAAGCTATAGACTGTTGAACCAGTTCCAGCATCCTCACTCTCCTATCTCCCACAACTCCCTAGGGACTGCTGTCTTCTGTGCATCTGCTCCCGGTGCCAGCCCATGAAATCTCTGCCACTGAAAACGAGATAGTGCATCAGCAATGTCATTATTAACACCTGGTACATACTTAGCCTTAAACATTATGTTAAATTCCAAACAATTCAGTAAAAACAGTCTTAAAAGCTTCAACACTTTTTCATCCTTTGCTTTTTGAGAATTCACTAAATTAACCACTGTCCGGTTATCAACGTTATGAACCACATTCCTATTAGCAAAAGTGGGCCCCCATAGTGACAATGTAACAACTAACTGAAAAACTTCCAAAAAAAGCAATAATATGTCTAGTTGTCCTCCAAACCGCCTGCCAACTCTCAGCAGCCCAATGCCCATCCCAGAAAATACCAAAATCATGAGCTCCAGAAGCATCAGAAATAATTTGGATTTGCCAAACCCAATCATCCTCATCCATCAACAAAGTAACTCCATTAAGATTTCGTAAAAAAGCAATCCACATCCTCAAATCGGCCTTAACACTTGCACAAAGCCGTACATGATGATGAGGCAAAACTGCACCTCGCAGCGCAAAACCCAATCTCCTACAAAAAGCCCTGCCAACTTTCACCACCTTACATGCAAAATTCAAACAACCAAGCAAACTTTGCACCTGTCTCAACTCCACCTTAGGTCTTTGCATTGCCTCCACCAGCATAGTAACTAGCTTCCACACTTTATCCTTGGGTAACCATACTTCGATTTTTGTGGAGTCCAACTCAATGCCTAGAAAATTCAAACAAGTTGAGCGCCCTTCTGTTTTTTCCAGGGCCAATGGAACCTCCATGTGAAACAGAACCTCTTCAAATTATGACAAAGCCTTGATACATTCACCTGAATTAGGTTTACCAACTAAAGAGAAATCATCCAGATAATGTATTATAAATTTATAACCACACCTAAACTGGAAAAACCACTATTAAAAAGTGCTAAACATTTCAAACAATGAACAGGAGACAGAGCAACCCATAGGCAACATCTTATCCACGTAGATTGCGTCATCAAACTGCATGCCCAACAAAGATAAATCCTACGGGTACACTGGAAGGAGTCTAAAAGCCGACTGAATGTCAGATTTTGCCATTTCAGCACCCTTACCGCATCTTTTTACCAGGGAGATCGCTTCATCAACTGAAGCATAATGCACAACGGAGTCTTCTTGTTCAATGAAATCATTAATGGAAGCCCCCACCGGTCATGACAAGTGATAAATCAACCGAAACTCACCTTGCTGTTTCTTAGGCCCAACTCCCAAAGGAGAAATAGTCAGATTAGGCAATGGTCAACAATGGAAGGGGCCCACAATTCTGCCCAATTCTAATTCTTTCCTTAACTTAGCCCTCACTACCTTTGGATACTCTCTTGCAGACTTCAAATTAATAACCCATCTTCGTAACCTTGGACCTTGATAAATTTAAAACCTTCCGGGAAACCCCACAACAAAATTTTGACTTCAGCCACTTGGGGATAAAATTGCAACCAATATCGCAAAATTTCTAATTTAATAGGCGTAGGGCCCCATACCTGTCACTTGTTGCAAATGTCTGCTGCCCCTCTCACCTCCTCTACCATGTGTACCCTGCCATCCCCAATGCAACCCTCCGAAGCACTGGAATGCAGGATGTCTACCTCCACAACTGGAGGAGTCATGTCTAAATTTACATTGCTGTCTTGAAAACACATTCCGCTATTGAACGACCAGCATGACCCATTCTGAGGCAGTTGTCCTCTCGTCGCATATCCCACCCCATATTTGGTGGGATGCCCCTGAAAGGGCTTATATTGTAAGGGTAATCCACTTGCTGTGTGTGTTGTTGGAGCGTTTCTTGCAGTTCTAAGCCACTGCATCCATAATTCATTATCAATTTCTCCCCATACCTTCTCCAGATAAATGGCCTTCGTAGCCCTAAACTCCTCGTCATATCTGAACCAACCAAAACCACCATAGTCCATTTGAGCCCGTCGTACGATATCCATGTACTTGAATAGTGCTACACACCTTTTTGGATAACGCTCGCAATACACACTGGAGTATATCAAAAAAGCTGAAGTCCAATTCTCAATAGTAGTAGGTACTCTAGGCCTACGTACCAGTTCCCATTCCTCTTCCTTGGAACCCTCTTTGACCTGAAGTTCCCTGTGAAGGAGCTTGAAAATATCAATAAATTCACTTTTCCGTATTTTGTCCTTCAAATTCTGATTGAGATGCGCCCTTAAAGGCATTGACACTCCCATGTATGATAATGTTTTGTTTTTTATACTACCCCCAGACACTCCACTAGCAGCAACGTTATCAGAGACCTGACCGTCACCTACCTGACTCAATTCCGACTTACCTGAAGTCTCCTCCGAACCACTACCCACCTGAGTTGAAACACCGATGACGCCCTGCTTATTATCACATACCACTGTTTTAATTTCCATATCCTTACTCGAAATTTTCTTCCTACCCTCAACAACCCCGACATTTAACAATCCGCCCCTCTCTGACTGTGATCTATATTCCTCACCTCTAGGTAAGTTTTCAGCAGTAAACATCTGACGATCTCCTCCGACCTGACAATCGCTCCGGGCTGCCCTATGGGTTGTTTCCTGTTAAACAACCAGCTTGCCTCCCTTCTGCACTGGCCTCCATTGTCCCATTTCAACCTCCTCCACTGCTTCCTCATTCTCGTAGTCAAAAACTTCCTCCTCAATATCTTGCTCCAGCTCAACAAACCAGCGCCCCGGCTAGTGGACGGCTCTCCTTGCACCACTGGATAGACTTCTTGGATGCCAAAACCAGGACCGAAAGCGTCCCCCGATGTACGGGCGTGCCGCTCCGGGTCTCATCCTCTATTCCAACTGATGTCCTGAGGGTGCCCTGACCCTCACCAGCAATCTTTTACTACATGCTGGCCGCCCAAGCCGCCTTGTCGAAAACTGCTCCTCACGCTCACCCAAAGCATGAGTGCCGTCACACCCACACTGTTACACCCCTGTCCCTGGCTGCCAAAAATCCAACCTAACTTGCTCCATGCCTGCCTTACCATTACCACTTGCCTCACCACAAATCGTACCCCTCATCACCACTCCACTGCTGTCCATAAACTCAACCTGTTCCCCTGCCTTAAAAATAGTCTGATTCTAAACCTCCCATTCTTGCACCTTATGCAGCATGGGACTCACCAACCGCGGAATAAACTGTATCAACCTACCATCCTGCATGGCTAAAGGCCTATCTGACAGGCCAACGCCCAAATTCAAACGTATTTGCTTTTCTTGCCCATCACCTTCCTCATCCAAAATAGCAATCACTGATTCCTGAGTTCCTGCAGTGGGCGCCACCATCTTTTCATCACCACCTAGCTGCCTTTCCTCTAAAGCTCTCTCCCCTCGCTTGCCCCTTGTTACCGAGAGGAGTAGAGCTTGTTTTCTGACTCGCTTCGACATGTGCGTACCAGAACGCGCATGCGCGCTACCTGCCCACACCACCAAGCGGCCCTCCTCCGCCACCGCACTCTGCAACACAGTTCCCAAGCCTGGGGGGCCACATGCTGGCGAAAAGAAGCCCCTGAGCCCCTCGCGAACCTCGCACCACTCCTCACAGCCTGCAGACTATTCGCCGGTAAGGCCATTAAACCCTCCGATACTGAAACACTATTGCGTTCTGGAGATACTCTTATTTTACACCCAGAAATACTTTTTTGGACTAAATTTCTTTGCTTTGGCTGACAGTCAGGTTACCCCCTGTTCGAACAAGGACCCTCACTCTAGTCAGGGTAAAAGAGAATCACCCTCAGCTAACCCCTGCTTACTCCCTTGGTAGCTTGGCAGAGTAGTAGACTTAACTTCAGAGTGCTAGGTGTAAAGTATTTGTACCAACACACACAGTAACTTAATGAAAACACTACAAAATAACAAAAATATTTATCTAAACAAAACAAAACCAAAACGACAAAAATCCGACATACACAAGTCAAGTTATGAATTTTTAAAGATTAAATTAAAAAATAGCGCTTAGAAACACAAAATGCTTTGATGAGGTGTTAACACGGCATCGTGACGGAGCCGTTCCCAACAATCCGACATCAGCAGCGCCGGACACGGAGTCGCGTAGACCCCCAAATACAGTACCTTTGGTGAAGAGTGAAAACAAGTCGATGCGCGAAGTCAGGGATCGCGGCGTCTGTGCAAAACGTTGAATCCGCGCACTTCGAGCAGTGTTGGTCAAGACGTGGTGCGGCGACTTCCATGGAGTCACGGACTTCACCAGGGCTGCAGCGGCGTTGGGCCTGCGAAGGTCGTAGCGTTCCAGCGAAGATCACAGAGTTGGTGCAGGCGGCGTCACCGGATTCAGCAACGGCGTCGGTCCGAAGTCGTCTGAAGTCGATTTCCTTGGATTTCCACCAGCTTTCCTTCCAAAGGCCCAGGGACTGGATAGGGCACCACTTGTCAGAGCAGGAGTCTCTCCAGAGACTCCAGGTGCTGGCAGAGAGAAGTCTTTGCTGTCCCTGAGACTTCAAACAACAGGAGGCAAGCTCTAAATCAAGCCCTTGGAGATTTCTTCACAAGATGGAAGGCACACAAAGTCCAGTCTTTGCCCTCTTACTCTGGCAAAAGCAGCAACTGCAGGATAGCTCCACAAAGCACAGTCACGGGCAGGGTACCCTTCTTATACCCAATTTCTACTTTGAAGTAGGCCTACTTCAAAGTAAAGTCTCCTTTGAATGTGTAATCCTTCCTTGCCCAGGCCAGGCCCCAGACACTCACCAGGGGGTCGGAGATGGCATTGTGTGAGGACAGGCACAGCCCTTTCAGGTGTAAGTGACCACTCCTCCCCTCCCTGCTAGCACAGATGGCTCATCAGGAAATGCAGACTACACCCCAGCTCCCTTTGAGTCACTGTCTATTGTGAGGTGCAACCAGACCAACTGTCAAACTGACCCAGACAGGAAATCCACAAACAGGCAGAGTCACAGAAATGGTATAAGCAAGAAAATGCTCACTTTCTAAAAGTGGCATTTTCAAACACACAATCTTAAAATCAAATTTACTAAAAGATGTATTTTTAAATAGTGAGCTCAGAGACCCCAAACTCCACATGTCCATCCGCTCCCAAAGGGAATCTACAATTTAATCGGATTTAAAGGTAGCCCCCATGTAAACCTATGAGAGGGAAGGCCTTGCAACAGTGAAAAACGAATTTAGCAATATTTCACTGTCAGGAGATATAAAACACATTACTATATGTCCTACCTTAACCATACACTGCACCCTGCCCTTGGGGCTACATAGGGCCTACCTTAGGGGTGTCTGACATGCAAGAAAAGGGAAGGTTTAGGCCTGGGAAGTGGGTACACTTTCCAAGTCGAATTTACAGTTAAAACTGCACACACAGACACTGCAATGCCAGGTCTGAGACATGATTACAGAGCTACTAAGGTGGGTGGCACAACCAGTGCTGTAGGCTCACTAGTAGCATTTGATTTACAGGCCCTGGCACCTCCAGTGCACTTTACTAGGGACTTACTAGTAAATCAAATATGCCAATCATGGATAAACCAATTAGCAATATAATTTACAAAGAGAGCATATGCACTTTAGCACTGGTTAGCAGTGGTAAAGTGCTCTTAGTTCAAAAACCAACAGGAATAGGTCAGAAAAAAATAGGAGGCAGGAGGCAAAAAGATTGGGGATGACCCTGCATAAGCAAAAAAGTCTAACGGGGGTGTGTCAGTGACGCGCAAGCTATTACCGCTGCTACCACGTCCTCAGAAGACACTCTTTTCGGCCTGCGCAAGCCCACCCACGCCTTCTCCAATACCCCATACTGTAACAAATCCTCCCTTCATCCTGCAACACCTTTAAAGCCTGCACTACTTTATTAGCCTTATCCATAATTCCAACACCACTAAACAAACAACTACCTACCCCCACTAAACTTACAGTTCTAAGGCCTGCCTTCCAAAATTAAACAAGACGCCTTCTGGGTGTGACAAAGCGGCCAAAGAGGCCGCCCACACCCTACCCCTAATATATAAACCCCACCCTTACACCTGCTCTTCCGGTAACCTATACCAATCCCCTGCTGACCCCGTGGTGGATTCTACCACTGACGCCCGATTTGCCCGGGGGGAGACCGGGCAAGCCCTCGCTCCCCCCAAACCCCCATTTTGTAATTTTATTATGAGTTGTTATGTCTGTTTTATGAACTGCTTGTGCATGGATACTTTAAACATTGCACTTACTGTTGGTGTTGTACTAAACTGGGTTTTCCGAGTGTGTTACATGACCTTTTTTTGAATTCGGCGAAATGGGATGTTTTCTGTACGTCTATCCCAATGATTGCATTTCTTGTTGATTAATTTTTAACACATGTACTTCGATTTGTTTTAGAATTGTCTTTTTCTGTATACATTTTTGTGATTTTCATGTGAAAAATAGAATACAGTTGTTTTACTACTAATAATTACGCCACTGTGAGGGGGTGTAAACATATCTATAGGGTAAAATCAGATTTCACAATCCTACAGGAGATGTACAGTGTTCGTGTCACCCTAAGCTCAAACTGCCATTGCAATGTGTAGAACAGGTTTTATTCGGCGATATGAACAGTCCAGTAAACCTAGCATGGATATATAGAATTGCAGCTCTTTTACAGCGTGTTCGTGTTTTTCATCAATGAGTTGTCTCCTGGTTTTAAGCTGCTAATGTTGCCCAACGTGGGGTGAATAACTGCCCATGATCTTTGCAGTTTTTTGCAGTAATATTAGTGGCCGCCATGTTATTAACTTTGGAAAATATCTGTTCTTCGGTATATTGTGGCGCTATTTGTGATGGTGTTACCCTATCGCGTGTTTGCCTATTTGACCGTGCGCAGGTGCGCGTGTGTTTGTGTGTGGGCGTGTGTGTGCGTGTGTGTGTGCCCAGCCTTCCGTAATTAAAGGTTAGATTGCTTTCAAAGTGTTTTTTTTTTTTTTTTTTTAATGCAGGAACATGTACGTTCGTATAACACTCATGGTGATCTAAGTGGTCTTTGAGTAAGAATACCTTAACCAACAATTGGCAAATGGACTAAGAATACAGTTTACTGTCTGTATGCAGCCTGCACTTGGGTTTGAATCCCAGCAGGTTCTATCGAGCAGTCTTAATTCTTCCAAAATTGATGAAATGAGCAGCTCTGGGTTGGTAACAACATCACATACTTATTAAGAGTCAAACAAAATAAAGCATTTGGGGTCTGACACAACTTCTAATATTGTTATTCGGTGTATTCTTCCATATTCTTTCAGAATGTTGCCGCTAGGTGAAATACATACCTAGAAATCGATTTAATTCGGTTGAATCATTGCTATACATGATTTGCTTTAAAGCCATACTACATATATATGTTAGACTAGCATTTTCTTTTAAATGTAATTCACTTTGCCTTTAAGGACACAGGAAGCATCCCTGTCTTAACCATTAACTTTCGTGGTTAATTTTAAAACCTGTTTTATGACTGGCTTGGTTGACATCTGCCATGTGAAATATTTCCCCTGCGTAGCTAATATAAGCATTTTTAAGTTGATTGCCCAGATCCTGGAGGAAACTACATGTGTAAAAGCTAATCTTAGTTTTATGCCTTTGATCTCTTTTTGTGAGGGCAGTTCTCAGATTAAAAACCAGAAACAAAAGTGTCAGGTTCATCGCGCACCTGCCATTTTCAGCAATCTCCGATGCGAGAACGTTTCGAATTGAACAACTCAAAACTCTATGTAGCAAATTAAACTATGTTCACAGTCACATGACTGAAACTAAATTTATAGTGACACCTGTTACCTGTTATTTTCAGAGGTTAGAAATACAGCTGAGGTGGTTTGAAGTCCTATACCTAAAAATAATTGATCGGGTTATGGAACGTAAGCTCTGTATCGTTGGCATTGATGTATTTCTTCATTCTCCTTATAAAATGTTTACATAGCAGGCTAGCAGACTTTAATTTGCAAGTTCAATCATCAGGTTTTTTGAGGCATCTCAAAAAGTTTGACTTCTGGGTGCAAATACTGAGGTGCTGAGCAATTTTAGGGCGCTTTTCTGGCTAGTGGTGTCACCTATGACAACTGTCACAAAAGGTTAAAAGAGTACGGAAATTACCGATTGTAAGAATGACACAGGGGTGCCCTTGGGAGGAGGGATTGGAGAAGTTGTGTGCATGAATACACTGTGGTTCACAGATTGTATAGTAGTGTAGGTATGCACGTATGTATGTATGTACACAGTGGCAGTTGGTGACTGCAAAAAGTGGTGGGGCGTAAGTCCGTACACGAGACTACACCCTTCATGCAAGCATAGTAAATGGGACCAATCATTTCACAGCTTGCTTTTTATGCCCCGTTACGACAGCTGCAATTTGCCTTTTATCCTCCCGATCTTAATAAAGTTAGAACTACTGCATCTGTCTATCTTTCAGACCTGGCGAGAGGCAAAGAGTGTGAATCCCATAGTTCCTTCAAACACTGATCAACATTACCAGGCTTTGTGCCACCAACCCAGTTCATATCGCCTATACCCATTGTTGATGCACATTTCCTTGCGCACGTTCAAGAATTCTCTCACCTTGTCCAAGTTTCTTCCTTTACTTATTGACTCACATTCACACACCTACAATATGCTTCACACTGCATCTCACCGATCTCAAATGCCCAGTCACCCATAGTTTTCCACCCATCTAGGAGCCCTTTACAAACAGCACTACTGGACAGGGCTGTCAACACTGAATGATGAACACACCTGAAAGGACTGTATACCGACCCTTTCAAACCTGCCCATCTGGCACTGGTGGAGTTCTTGACAGGCTAGTCCAAAACTGCAATGAGTGACTCGCCTATTTCCACAAACACACACATTTTCCCCATAAAAACACAAGACTACACTAGTGGCTTTGCTAATGCTGGTTTTATTTCCCTTCCAGACTACATTTGTTTAATGTGACAATGAAATTTGTAGGTGTGCCACTGCCACATTAACCCCTTCGCTGCCATGCCTTTTCCCCCTCAGGTGCCAAGCCTTTTTTTTGGCTCTTTGGGGCAGTTCGCGCTTAGGCCCTCATAACTTTTTGTCCACATAAGCTACCCACGCCAAATTTGCGTCCTTTTTTTCCAACATCCTAGGGATTCTAGAGGTACCCAGACTTTGTGGGTTCCCCTGAAGGAGGCCAAGAAATTAGCCAAAATACAGTGAAAATTTAGTTTTTTTTAAAAAAAATGGGAAAAAAGGGCTGCAGAAGAAGGCTTGTTGTTTTTTTTCCCTGAAAATGGCGTCAACAAAGGGTTTGCAGTGCTAAAATCACCAGCTTTCAGGAACAGGCAGACTTGAATCAGAAAACCCCAATTTTCAACACAATTTTGGCATTTTACTGGGACATACCGCATTTTATGATTTTTTGTGCTTTCAGACTCTTTCCAGTCAGTGACAGAAATGGGCATGAAACCAATGCTGGATCCCAGAAACCTAAACATGTCTGAAAATTAGACACAATTCTGAATTCAGCAATGGGTAATTTGTTTAGATCCGACAATGGTTTCCTACAGAAAATCACAACTGAAATGAAAAAATATAGAAATCGAGGTGAAAAAAACAGAAATTTTTCTCAACGTTTTACTCTGTAACTTTTCCTGCGATGTCAGATTTTTGAAAGCAATATACCGTTACGTCTGCTGGACTCTTCTGGTTGCGGGGATATATAGGGCTTGTAGGTTCATCAAGAACCCTAGGTACCCAGAGCCAATAAATGAGCTGCATCCTGCAGTGGGTTGTCATTCTATGCCGGGTATACAGCAATTCATTTGCTGAAATATAAAGAGTCAAAAATAGGTATCAAGAAAACCTTTGTATTTCCAAAATGGGCAAAAGATAAGGTGTTGAGGAGCAGTGGTTATTTGCACATCTCTGAATTCTGGGGTGCCCATACTAGCATGTGAATACAGGGCATTTCTCAAATAGACGTCTTTTTTACACACTGTCTTATATTTGGAAGGAAAAAATGTAGAGAAAGACAAGGGGCAATAACACTTGTTTTGCTATTCTATGTTCCCCCAAGTCTCCCGATAAAAATGGTACCTCACTTGTGTGGGTAGGCCTAGTCCCCATGACAGGAAATGCCCCCAAACACAACGTGGACACATCACATTTTTCAACAGAAAATAGTTTTTTTTGCAAAGTGCCTACCTGTGGATTTTGGCCTCTAGCTCAGCCGGCACCTAGGGAAACCTACAAAACCTGTGCATTTTTTAAAACTAGAGACCTAGGGGAACCCAAGACGGGGTGACTTGTGGGGCTCTCACCAGATTCTGTTACCCAGAATCCATTGCAAACCTCAAAATGTGGCTAAAAAAACACTTTTTCCTCACATTTTGGTGACAGAACGTTCTGGAATCTGAGAGGAGCCACAAATTTCCTTCCACTCAGCGTCCCCCCAAGTCTCCCGATAAGATTGGTACCTCACTTCTGTGGGTAGGCCTAGTGCCCGCGACAGGAAATGCCCCAAAACACAAAGTGGACACGTCACATTTTCTCAAAGAAAACAGAGGTGTTTTTTGCAAAGTGCCTACCTGTGGATTTTGGCCTCTAGCTCAGCCGGCAAAAATGATACCTCACTTGTGTTGGTGGGCCAGGCGCCTGCAACTTAATAAGGCCAAAAACTTGTAGAGATAGAGTGGATAGCACAGCGAGTTGATAAGGACATATTCTTCTTTTATACATCTTTAGGCTGACTCTGCTTTGGGGACCCACACAAGTGAGGTATCATTTTACTTGGGAGACTGAGGGGAATGCTGGGGAGTAGGAATTCTGTGCTGAAGCGGTGATCCTACTAAGAAAAGTCAGGAAAATATGCTTTTTTTAGCAAATTGTGAGGTTTGCAGAGGAGTCTGGCTAAGAAAATGCTGGGGGATCCACGCAAGCCACACTTCCCTGGACTCCTTGGAGTGTCTACTTTAAAAAAATGTCTGGGTTTGTTAGGTTTCCCTAGATGAAGGCCGCACCCACGACCAAAAACTTAGGTGCCCCCTCCCCTCCAAACACAGGTAGTTTTGCAACATATCATTTTGATGTGTCCACGTACTAAAATTGTGAAAAGAAACGCACTTAGGTTATGTAAAAAAGAGCCCTCACCCACAAACCAAGTCGGTGGCATGCTTCATCATCAGGGTCCCACCTGAGACACCTAGTGTGTCACAAGTGTGCTGCGATGCCTGATTGCAGAGGAGCAGGTTTTGTCATTTGTACCACACATACTGGTTGGAATTGGCATGAGGGTGAGTGATGGTTCAATAGATCAAATTTCATTAACAAGAGATTTCACAAAAGTGAAATGCACTGTTAATAACTGAAAAGCCAAAAAACTGAATCAATGACTCACAGCTCGGGAGCTGTAAAGATGCGTCAAGGCACCAACCATTTTACAGTCCATTCACACACCTTTTATACATGACATGCACAAAACCATTCATGCCGCCAGCCACAGGCCCAGCAAATTACAACACTCGCATCGACAGACAGCGCCACTTAAGGGCCCATCACTTACATACATCCACATACCTGATACAGCAGTCACACTAGCTGATGGGAGTGTGTGGACTGATGTTTTTCTGGCACCGCCAGCCAAGCGCCACCCCACGCACACCGCCAGCCAAGCACCATCCCACACACACCGCCAGCCAAGCGCCACCCCACACACACCGCCATGCATACTGCCAGCCAAGCGCCACCCCATGCACACCGCCAGCCAAGTGCCACCCCACGCACACTGCCAGCCAAGTGCCACCCTACACACACCGCCAGCCGAGCGCCACCCTACGCACACCACCATCACTTTTTTTCCATTTATAAACAACAAAGAAACCAGTAACTAATTATATAATATAAGTACAAAACTACAAACACAAAAGCTCTAACTAAATACATGACAGTAATGCCAACCGTGAAACTGAATATACGTAAATATAAAATAGGCAGTTTACGCTCGCGGTATTTCCTCAAAATTTTTCTTTGTGTGGTCATTTCTGAAACAGCCGGGCACACACAGCCCAGGCTTTGAAGGGCAATCGGGGCAGTACATCCGGCTCTCCCTCCGGATACCTCTTCAAACACATACTCTCTACTTTCTTTGTGGGTAAGTCTTTCTTGGGAGTGGGAGGAATGTGATCTGGAAAGTGGCTATCTTTCAATCTAGCTACATCCTCCACCACTGCTACTCTAGGAACTCTTGCCTGTTCCACCACAATAAGGCTCTCTATCACCCACTCCTGAAATTTAACAAATGTCATCCTTGACTCAGGTGAACAATCCTTGAACATAATAAAGGCATTAAAAGTTGTGAGATGTAATAAATGTAGGGTCAACTTTTTATACCACACGTAAGACTTACGAAGAGCAGTATAAGGTTCCAACCTCTGATCTACTCTATCAACACCACCCATGTGCCTATTGTAGTCCAAAATGCACACAGATTTGCGCGCTTCGGCAACCTGGCCCCAAATAGTCACAGGGAAAGTACTCTCATCATGGATGGTAGATAGCATGTACTCATCCCTCCTGTCTGAAAATTTAAGAGCTAGCAGCTCATTATTCCGCAAGGCACTGCACTGTCCCGTCTCAAGTTTTTTACAGACAAGCTCCCTTGGATAGCTTTTCCGGTTAGAACAGATTGTGCCACAAGCAACAGTGTCCACTCTAAACAACTCCTTAAACAACTGCACTCCAGTGTAGAAATTATCTACGTACAAATAGTGACCTTTGTTAAACAGTTGTCTACCAAGTTTCCACACAATTTTTTTGCTAACTCCAAAAGTGGCCGGACAACCAGGAGGGTCAATACTGGAATCCCTACCAGTGTAGACCCGGAAATTATACACGTATCCTGTACTGCTTTCTGACAGCATATACAATTTAATCCCATACCATGCCCTCTTACTAGGAATGTACTGCTTAAAAACTAAACGCCCTTTGAAAAGGACCAAAGACTCGTCCACACTTATCTCTTTGCCTGGAACATAGACCTCTGAAAACTGATCTACAAAATTATCAAGGACAAGCCTAATCTTAAAAAGACGGTCACAATCAGGGTGATCTCGTGGCAAGGCGAAAGCATTGTCTACAAAATGCAGCATACGAAGAAGAAGCAAATAGCTATTACGAGTCATAGTTGCAGGAAATATAGCTGTTGCTATCAAGGGACTAGTAGACCAATAAGAAGCCAGTGACGGCTTCCTTATCATCCCCATCAAAAAAGTCAAACCTAAAAACTTTTTCATCTCTTCCAGATATGTGGGAACCCTCTGAGTAGCTCTAGACTGAGGCCTAAGTCTGGCAGCGTTTTCCCTCAAATATCGCTTTGCATACACATTAGTCTGCTCCACAATCTCTTCCAAAAATACATCGTCCATAAACAAGTGAAAGAAATTGACAGGCAAAAAGTTTTCCGTATTGACTCTACACCCTGGGAGACCAGTAAATGCCGGTAACTGTGGCTGCTCCATGTTTGGGGCAATCCAGGTGTCAGGTCTTCTAATGGGAAACCCTTCAGCCCCAGACTGCTGCACTCTTGGCACATCAATGTCCTCCTCTAAAAAAGGCCCTTCATCTGCACTAAGAGTGGCTTCCTCATCAGAAGAATCCTCTCCGACAGAAAACTCACTGCCAGAATCTCTCACTTCCTCCTCTAAAACAGGCCCTTCATCTGCACTAAGAGTGACTTCCTCATCAGAAGAATCCTCTCGGACAGAGAACTCACTGCCAGAATCTCTCACTTCTCCTCTGCCTCAGATGCATAGTCAGTCTCGTAATCATGGTCTGAAGATGACTTAAAAAGCATACCAACAACCTGCTGAGCAGTCACTCTGCGGCTAGCCATGATCTTCACTAACAACAAATGGATTGCCAACAACCATCAGCACTAAAATAAGTAACAAACAAAGTGTAGCTTTATCACAATGAGTTATGTACTAAAAACCTATACCACTCACTTGCCTGAAAAAGCTACTCACCAGCAACTACTCTGCACAGACACAGCAATCACCAATGATATCCCACTGAAAAGAAAAAAGAAAAAAGAAAATTAGACATATGACAACACAAATGTGCTCAAATCTAAGGACAATTTCACACACAATACTACATTTAGTACACCACCTACAAACATGTCATTCATACATGTCAACAATACTCCTTTGGAGTAAATTGCTTTCACTTACCTAAAACATGCAACTATGCAAACCGCAGGACAACTACTGCCAAAACCGCAAGGATCCACAGCAAAGGAAGCAAAAGCTTTGAACTAGAATAAAAAGAAGAAATAAACTGTTATAATCACAAATACAAATACTTTGCCAGTTGACCAACACCCCGCCACCAAGAGCTTAGAAATTGTCCCTGGTGCCTAAGTGGCTTCTGCCCCCCTGGGGGGCAGATGGGCCTAAAAAAAAAATAGGACGATCTGCCCCCAAGGGGGGCAGAAATGGCCAACAGCTCTGTGCCCTGTTTGGGGGGGTGACCCTTGCCAAGGGCAGCAAACGGAGGTGCCCTAGCACAAAACAAACTAAGGGAACCAAAAAAAAAAATCTCCGACATCTTGGCGCCTTCTGCCCTCCTTGGGGCCTAAAAGAAAATAGGCTGATCTGCCTCCAAGGTGGGCAGAAATGGTCATCAGTAATGTGTCCCCTTTGGAGGGTGACCATGACAAAGGTGCCGCCCCCCACACAAAACACACACACACAGGATCCCTGGTGCCTAAGTGGATTCTGCCCCCCCTTGGGGGCAGATTGGTGTAAAACATTTTTGGCCGATCTGCCCCCAAGGGGGGCAGAAATGGCCAACAGCTCTGTGCCCCATTTAGGGGGGTGACCCTGGCCAAAGGGGGCAAAAGGGGGCACCCTCAGCACAAAACAAAAAGGGGAACAAAAAAAAATCCCTGGCGTATTGGTGGTTTCTGCCCTCCTTGGGGGCAGATGGGCCTACGAAAATAGGCCCATCTGCCCCCATGGGGGGCAGAAAGGGCCAATATGAAATTTCCCCCCTTTGCGGGGATGACCCTTGCCCAAGGGGTGCCCCCAAACACACAAAACACACACACACATACCACACAATCCCTGGCACCTAGTGGGTTTTGACCCCCCGTGGGCCAGATCGGCCAAAAACATGGACGATCTAGCCGCAGGGGGGCCGAAACATATAAAAAATTATTGCCCCCGGGGCAGCGACCCTTGCCTAGGGGGTCGCTGCCCATAAACATAAGGAAAATAAAATCCCTGGTGATCCAGTGGTTTTCGACCCCCCCCCGGGGGCAGATCGGCCGAAAAATGGCCTATCTGCCCCCAAGGGGGACCGAAATAGGATTATTTTATGGCCCCCTAGCGGAGCGACCCTTGCCCAAGGGGTCACTCCCCAAAAACATAAGGAAAATGAAATCCCTGGTGGTCTAGTGGTTTTCGGCCACCCCTGGGGGCAGATCGGCCGAATAAACAGCCGATCGGCACCCAGGGAGGCAGAATTAAGATTATTTATGTCCCCCAAGGGGAGGGACCTTTGCCCAAAGGGTCGCTCCCCAAAAACATAACAAAAATAAATTCCCTGGTGTCTAGTGGTTTTCAGACCCCCCCCCCCCCACTGTGGGCAGATCGGCCGAAAAATCGGCCTATCTGCCCCCAGGGAGGCCGAAATAGGATTAAAAAATAGCCCCCAATGAGAGAGCCCCTTGCCCAAGGGGTCGCTCCCAAAAAACATAAGGAAAATGAAATCCTTGGTAGTCTAGTGGTTTTCGATCCCCTCTGGGGGCAGATTGGTTGACAAAATGGGCAATCTGCCCCTAAGGGGGCCGAAATAGGATTATTTATGCCCCCAAGGGGAGGGGCCCTTTCCCAAGGGGTCGCACCCCAAAACCATAGCGAAAATAAATTCCCTGGTGTCTAGTGATTTTCAGACCACCCCTGGGGGCAGATCAGCCGACAAATCGGACGATCTGACCCCAGGGGGGGGCGAAGTATGATAAAAAATAGCCCCCAATGGGGAGCGACCCTTGCCCAAGGGGTCGCTCCCAATAATAAAGCTAAAAATAAATCCCTGGTGCCTAGTGGGGATTCCTGCTCCACGATCGCGTGCCCCGCTGCGATCGTGGAGCAGGAATCCACTGAAAACAGGCACAGGGGGAAAAACCCTTTCCTTTCCCCCGTGTTTGTTTCCCCCCCCCCAAAAAGGGAAGGACTCACCTCGTTGTGGTCCTTTCCCTCGATGCACTGGATGCAAATGGCTTCCAGCGCGTCCTCGCAAACAATTGATGACGTCGGCGCGCTGTGAGCGCGCTGACTTCATCAGATTGTCAAGGGGGGGGTCGGTGGGGGAAGGGGTAGGGATTCCCCTTCCATCCCCGACTGGGGGGTGTGGGTGGGGGCCCCACGGAGAGCGCTAGAGCCCCCCCCATGGGCCAGGTGAAGGGCGAGGTGATCTCGTCCCAGGCACACGGGAAACGTGTGCTGGGACAAGATCACCTCATACAAGGCACCCAGGGGGTTAAATAACTATAATCTGCAGGGGAAAAACGAGCATCAGCAGCTATAACTATTAAGCACTTAACACGGACCACATTGCAGTGGGAGTGAGAATATACATTTGATAGGAAAATGGAAGAGAACAGATTTACACTTTTTTACATGTCGCCACTGACACGTTCCAATTTACTTTAACTTTCTGCCTATGCTCTGTGTATTAATTGAAGCTCTGAATGAGTTTCTCCTGAGCTGTTGCATACACTAAAGAAAATGTAAACGTGACCTTAAAATAAAAAAATAGCAACTGCTCATGTAAAAACTGGTAATGATGATGGGGAACTGCTTACATTACTTAGCTATAATATCATCAAATACATTTTTCTTCCTCAACCCATTCCTCATGATCCTTGGTCCTGTGTGCCTGGCTTTGATGCTGGTCTATTATGGTATCTCGGAAGTCAGCTCAGTAGGACTCCAGTTAGATGGGGTCCTTTACAACCAGCCATGTAGTAAATTAGTTTATGTTTATGTTTCTTCTTTTAGGTAGAGTGTGAGGTGCCTGAATTGGTGCTGTGAGATTACCAGTAAGTGATAAGAGCAACACTGTTGCACTGAGAATTCTAACATTTGATATACGTGTGTGTGTGGGTGGGTGAGTGTGCGTGTGTGTGTGGGCATGTATAGCCCACATTGTGGGGACCAGTTCCATCCTCCTAACGTGTAAACACTGTCAGTTCCAGACAAACACTATCCTTGTGAGGACCGGTCCCCATAGTGTGTTTAGGTAGTTTTGAGCAAGTGCATCTTTAAACAAAAAATGCAGTTATATTTGCCTTGGTCGGCTATATAACTTTCCCTACTATCAAAGTTTGCTTGGAGTTAAAATAGTAAATACACACTTGATACTTTCCTGAAATGCATCCAGGGCATGATGCAGCTGAAGGTAACAGAAGGTATCGGGAATACAGTAAGACGTGCAATGAGAACGTGCCAATTCACTTGCAGACCTGAGGCCTGACATTACATTTTAAGTATGTCCACAACTCTTGGTAGTGAGGAGACTGGGACCTGTGTATAGAGCAGTATTCATCTGCATAAAACGATATTCTGTCCTCATGTCCCAGGCCCCATTCCACTGAGATGGACATCCACAGGGACCCACTCTGCCAGGGGTTCTATTGTACGTGCAATTAGTAAGGTGAGGGAGGGCATTCTTGCCTTGTACCCCTATCTATTGGTAAAGGAACTGATAAGACACCATTAACCCTCACCTGAGCCCATGGCTGCGTATAGTGGCTTAATAAAGCTGAAAGCAGGGCCCAACATTCAACTAGATAACACCTAATACATAAAGGGCCAGTGGACCATGTCAAATACCTTTTTTAAGTCCAGGGAAAGTGGTGGCACTGAACATCGCAGGTCCAGCGCCCTGGCGAGGATTACGTGTAGACTGTGCCAGGTGCCTTTATGTGGTATAAAGACATTCTGGTCCTCATTAATGACTGATTGTATTACTTTATGCAGTCTAAGGGCCAACATTTTTCATAAGCCCTTAGCCTTTATATTAATTAAGTATATGAGCTGGTAGGAGGTACTAAGTTCTGCAGAATTAGCTGGTTTAAGTAAAACTGTTATGACTGCAACTCATAGATCAAAAGACAGCTGTGAGTGCTCATTTGCCTTATTAAACATCGAAGCTACATGTGGTGCCAGTAAGGTGGTGTTTTGTTTTTTAAAACTCAGGTGGTAGGTCATTGGGGACTTGGGGCTCTCCTGGTGGCATTGTTGCTAAAGCTTCCCGAATCTCCTACTCCACCATCGGGCAATCCAGTTCTGTCTTGCTATCCAAGGTCATTGTTCGAAATGTTCAAAGACCGGGGGATGTCCTTGTCACTGCAACTCTTAGGATAATAAACTGACTATACAATAATGGGGAGAACAAGAACCAATATACATCATTGGTTTACATGTGCAAAACAACATGTGTGTTTGCCAGTCGCAAAAAATAAATTGTATCAAACTAAATGTGTTCAAGTTTCTCACAAATACCATATATCCTTGTACACAACTCTGCTTGCATTTATTTTTGTTTGTAGTGCAAAATTGTAAAATACATATATAGAGAAAATGAACAAAATTAATATTTACAAACAAATTGACATATAGTCACAAAAAATATTTATACACTATGTGGTCACTTCTTCCCTGTCACAGCAACAACATTTAGGTTTGTGTACAAGAATATTTGTTTTTTGGAGTTACTTTAATACATTTAGGCCCATATTAATAAGCGACCTGTGCCACCGGTGCATCACTTTTAGTGATGCAGCCGTGTTGCGGCTGTACACCCATATCTACATGGCCACACAAATCCACTTTGCATGTCTTTACATGGCCTTGTAGAAATGGAGTAATGCTTCACAGGGCAAGTTGCTGTGTTGCCTTACTTTGTGTCAGGGAGGCATTTTCATAAATGTTCCCAAGCAAGATCCATGGATTTTGACGCTTTCCCAGATTTACAGGGTTCGTAAACCTGGGAATGTGTCAAAAGCCTACACCTCCTTAGGGGAGGCCAAAGAGTAACACAACTGAGAGAGGTATCTCTATTTCTCCCAGTTTTTTCCTCTTTCTATGTGTGCTGCATTCTGCCACCCACATAGAAGGAGGAAATTGCCTCCATTGATTGGTGTTTGTGTAACAAGGTGTCCCTTCCTGTACAGAAAACAATCATCCCCACATGGTGCAAGGGTGCCTGCATTGGCGCATGGTGGCAATTTGTGTGCTAGCGAAGGTGGAGAGGATAGAAATGATCTTTATCTTGTAGATACTGCACATTTCTGCCCCGTTCCCAGTGGTGCAGGGTGGCACAGCAAAGCAGTTGCTGCACTGCCCTGCAGCATGGTCCTTGTAAATGTGGCCCTTAGTTTGATGTAGTGTATTTTTGAGACTAGCGAACAAGTACTTGGTGTTTATCACAAGTAACCAATGATATACATTGTTTCCTGCACTCCCCATTATTTTATGGTCAGTTTGTCAGCAAAGGTTAACAAGCATAAAAGAAGGTCCCTAATAATGGGTTATTTACCCCATCCCAAGCTGGTCAACTATATTTGTGCAGCTCTCTAAAGAAAGTGGCAAAAGTTTCTGCTGGGCAGGAATATGTGAATTGTAGAGTGATCCTGTGCTGTATGCGCCAGGTATCAGTTAGCCCTGTCATCAAAATCCACTGCTGGAAGTGGGGTATGTGGTAGGATGTGCTTGATCTCTTGGTGTCATGATGTGTCAACTACATCAATAAAATGCCCACCTATTATTTTTATTCCCATGGTGGCGTTGAACATGAGCTGAGTCAAAGCAGACAGTGTAGTCTTAAGCAACATTGGGAGGTGAATACCCACTTAGGATGAACCACGGGTTCCTTGCCAGGAGTATCCTAGCCATAATGCATTTCCCTTGTTCATCTGTAAAAACTGTGGAAATGTCCTATGCAACAGGATGCCAGGCTCCTCAACCCCCTAGTGTATCCATGTCAACCCAAGAATCCGCAATGTGTGCCCAGTTAGTGAGTGTCCTACAAGATCAGGCATGATGCCTTGCATATAGCATAATCACCCCATGTTTGATTTTATTGTTCTGGTCATTCACATTCCAGTACATTATTCCAAACTCCCTCTTATGTGCCTCTAGGGGGCTCTCAGCCATCTCAGACAGCATGTACTAGATGACCTCTAATTTTTGCTGTTCAGTGAACAAAGGAACAACAACAGAAAGCATGCAAACCAAAACCAACCCATAACCCCAACCCCCTACCCCATATTTCGACCCACAAAACATCTTTTGGCCCCCAAATACGCAAACCATCCCATAAACTAGAGAAACAAAAGAAAAATTAGGCAAAAAACTTATCTCAGAAGGGACCATGCTGTGGAGCCCAGTCAGAGCATATCACAAGATCCCCGATGGCCCAAGTAAATTGGTAGGCACCTCAGTCTGATACAAAAATACTCTCCATATATGTCCACTGAAGCCAGCCCAAGCCTCATCAATACCCGTGCACACTATTCCTCAAAGGAAGCCAGTGTGCCCCCTGCAAACTGTACTAGAAGTGTCCCTAGTGTTGTTGCTGGGATCAAGTTATGATTCCTCGACTGAGCCTTGGACCCCAGGCCCCTCTTACTCCCTGGGTACAAAATCTGACTCCGAGCAGCCCAGGGCACGTCCCCCCACAGCCTGTGAGTGATCCACCTTTCTATACTTTCTGGGGTGTGATTGGCAGCATGTGTGTCATCGCTGCTTATTCAGGGCCTGGGATTCTGGTGCAACAGTCCCAGAAATCCCAGGCAGCTTCTCCACCCACACCCAGTCCTTTTCTTGTGTTTCAAAGAAGTGTGTTGTATCATTGAACAAGACTTTCAATTTAGCTGGAAACAACCTGCAGAGCAGGCCCATAGCTCTCAATTTTACCTTCACCTAATCAAAAGATTGCTGTTGTCACAGCACAAATTAAGTACAGTCAGAGAAAATCTGAATGGTGGTAGATTCATGTTTAAGCTTGCCTATCAATTGTGCAGTATGCAGTACAGTGTTGGGGTCTCTATGGTTAAAAAAACAAGCAATTATTGTGTGTGACGCTGTCCCAGGCGGAGGACACAGACCTATGGCCTTGTGTGCCCTTTCAATTATGCATCTGGGAGATGCTGCTTTAGCCATTGCTCCAGGATTTGAGTTGGATCATCCCCTTCTGTTCCCTTGGGTAACCCCAGAACCCTGGAGTTATTGTGACTAGAGCCCCCCTCTGCACACTGAACTTGCATGCACGTTTCGGAATTAGCCTTTCTGAGTTTGTGGAGGTCTGTACACATTAGGGTAGAGATGCAGCCTTCCACCTCAGTGACTTGATCTACCACTTGGCCTAGATCCTGTCACAGTAACCACTACCAACTGAGCCAGTCTGAAGCTTTAGGGCATGTCTGGTGACTGTTTTCACTTGTAGGGTGATTTCAGTTGAGTTCTTTGCACCCAGCTCCTCCTCCAGGCCATTGTTGAGCCCCCTTCACCCTGCATCAAGTTTAAGGTACCCAGTAGAGCTTTGGTTAATTTGTCCAATTTAGCTTGTTTGGATGGGCCATGGTGTTGAAAAGTGGATTATTGGTAAGGGCAGGTAAGTACCTTCAATTAGCAATGAGCCACAACCCCCAACTAGGTCCAGTCAGGTCTCAATAAATAATCCCAGCTCAACCCTTTGTAGCTTGGCAAAGAACAGTTAGGCTTAACTTAGGAGAAAGCTGTGTAAAGCATTAAAAAAATCACAAGACAGTAAATAAGTAAAATACAAAACACAATAAAAATCCAACTCCAATTTACAGAAATAGGTTATATTTTTATCTTTAAATTTACACTAAAACAAAAAAAAGGAACCAGAGATATAACTTTTTGAAGAATAACTGTTTTTTTAGCACATAGAAACTAAAAGTGCCAATCTGGACATCTGGTCGCACTCGACTGGGGCAAAGTCACAATTTGAGGCCAGTCCCGATGAAGCTATGCTCGGTTACAGTGAGCGTGAGCACTCGGTCAAAATTTAACCTTCTGACTTAGGTGGTCATTACAACCCTGGCAGACGGTGTTAAAACGGCGGTAAGACCGCCAACAGGCCGGCGGTAAAAAAATTGGAATTACGACCGTGGCGGAAACCGCCAACAAACACAGCCACTTTAACACTCCGACCGCCATGGCGGTACAAACAAACAGCGTGGCAGTCACCGCCAACAGACAGGCGGAAGACAAAGTACCGCCCACAGTATCACAACAGGCCAATCCGCCACCTTTTCCGGGGCGGATTCACCGCGGACAAAAACACAGCAGAAACAGGACTTCGAAGGGAAAACGCTCACCTCTACACACCCCACGAGGAATCCGGATGCCATGGAACCAGAGCTGCAGATCCTGCCAGCCCTTATCTTCTTGCTTCTCTACCAGGAGCACGAACGCCGGCGGCGAAGACAACGGTGAGTACTGCACCTACGACACAGGGGGGGAGGGAAAAAACAGGGACACACACACGCAACACGCAACACCCCCACCCCCACCCTCACCCACTACAACAAACACACCAATACAGCATGATACATTACAGTTACACCCTCCAACCCCCTTGGAAGAATGCAAAGACAAAAGGAAATGAGTGTAACCATTGTAATATATTAAAATCAAGTACGCAAAAATATATATATACACTATAAACAAAATATACACCAAGCTTAGTAGTCCAGGTAGTGCTCCAACGAAGTCCGTGGAACACTGGGCCCACACGGTATGGGCGAGGCCCACACAAGATCCCCGACCATGATGGAGAGAACACTGCAGGGGCATCAGAGATCAATAAAACAGGCACCTCAGGGGGAGGGAAGGGGGGGCAGCTCAGCCGGTTGAGTGCACAATGCCAAATCCACGAGAGGGCCACATGCCTACTGTTCTATCCTGGGGAGTGCAAAACCACAGTCTCTCAAGTCTCTCCAGTGGGTGGGTTGCCCACTGCTCCATCCTGGGGAGTGCAAAGCCACAGTCTCTCAAGTCTATACAGCGGGTGGGTTGCCCACTGTTCCATCCTGGGGAGTGCAAAGCCACAGTCTCTCAAGTGGATAACAGTCTCCACTGGATCTGGAGGGGGCATGGTGCCCAGAGTGCTTCATCCTGCTAAGGACAGAGGTAGTGGATGACAGTCTCCACTGATTCTGGAGGGGGCATGGTGCCCAGAGTGCTTCATCCTGCTAAGGACAGAGGTAGTGGATGACAGTCTCCACTGGTTCTGAAGGGGACTCTGTGCCCTCGTGACTCAGTAGCGTCAGTGCCCTTGGTGCTCATGGGCCAGCAGTGCTTGTGGCGGTGGTGCCCTGTTCAGCTGTGCTTGTAGCGGTGGTGCCCTGTTCAGTGGTGCTTGTAGCGGTGTTGTCCTGTTCAGCGGTGCTTGTAGCGGTGGTGCCCTGTTCAGCGGTGTTTGTGGCGGTGGTGCCCTGTTCAGCGGTGCTTGTGGCGGCGGTGCCCTGTTCAGCAGTGCTTGAGGCGACGGTGCCCTGTTCAGCGGTGCTTGAGGCAGAGGTGCCCTGTTCAGCAGTGCTTGTGGTGGCGGGCTCCTTTGCAGTGACTCAGATGCTAACGGTCCTCTCTAGCTTAGCGGGGCTTGTGTTGGCGGTCCTCTCTAGCCCAGCGGGGCTTGTGCTGGCGGTCCTCTTTAGCCCAGCGGGTTTTGTGCTGTTCTCTCTGGCCCAGCGGGGCTTGTGCTGGTGGTCCTCTCTAGCTCAGCGGGGCTTGTGCTGGTGGTCCTCTCTAGCTCAGCCAGGCTTGTGCTGGCGGTCCTCTCTAGCCCAGCGGGGCTTGTGCTGGCGGTCCTCTCTAGCCCAGCGGGGCTTGTGCTGGCGGTGGCCTCCTGGGCAGCGAGGATGATGGCGGTGGATCCTGGGCAGGAGGGATGATGGCGGTGGCCTCCTGGGCAGCGGGGATGATGGAGGTGGCCTCCTGGGCAGCAGGGATGATGGCAGTGGCCTCTTGGGCAGCAGAGCAGGTGCTGGCAGTGGCCTCCTGGGCAGCAGGGCAGATGCTGGCGGTGGCCTCCTGGACAGCGGGGATGATGGCGGTCTTGTCCGCCGTGCTGCTCTTCCCAGACTTGCCGAGTTTCTAGTGGCCCTTCCCCACCTTGGAAGGTGTCGCAGCTGACATCACACTCCCACGGGACCCCTGGGAGCGGTTTTGGTGGCTGGAGTCTTCCCCCTCTCCCGCCGGGCACTGGCCAATTTTTGATGCTTGACAGGTGGGGACTGTCAGTGCTGTGGCTCCGTGCCACACTGGCTGCCCTGGTGTCCGGTGCACTCCAGATTCCGGTGACTGCAGGCACCACTGGTCCCGGAGATGTTGTGGCTGAGGTGCTAGGTTGGGACCTGGAGAGTCGGGCCCTAGGAGACGGACGGGGTGGGGGAGGTGTGGGAAAGAGGTCAAGGTTGGACAGGGAAAGTTTTTGGGAGACACTGGGACGGGTAGCTGGAGGGGGTTTGGAGGTGGAGGAAGAGGTTGTGGTTGTAGGAGGTGTTCGTTTGGTGACTTTGGGTGAAGGTGCATGCGCTGGAGGCTGTCGTGAGGTGGATGGCTGTTGGGTGGGTGTGTGCCTGTGTTTGTGTATCTTGGGAGGTGGCGTCACAGACACACTGGTAGAGGACACAGGGGACGTGTGAATGGTAGTGGGGGTGGTGACAGCCCGTGAGCGGGGTGTGATGGTGTGTGTGCTGTTGATGGCAGTATTGGCTGTAGATGTAGTGCATGCAGGTGTGAGTGTAGATGAGACTGGGAGGGAGGAGGGAGACGATGAGGAGGGGGACACAGTGGAGGCAGTGGATGTTGGTGTGTCTGCATGTGTGTGATGCTTGCGTGAGTGCCTGTGGGATGTGTGGTGCTTATGTTTGCCTGAGCTTCCCTTGTGTGTTGACGTGTGTGCATGCTGGTCTTAAGGTGTGCTTGGGATAGGCTGGGGTAAAGGGGATTGGGTCTGGGTGGAGGAAGTTGGAGGGGGGAGGCTAGAGACGGGGACAATGGCTGCCATCAGTGCAGAGGCCAGAGTCTGAAAAGCTCGCTGTAGGGCCACCTGACCAGAATGAATGCCCTCCAGGAATGCATAGGTTTGTTGCAACTGCCTTTCTACACCCTGGATGGCATTCAAAATGGTAGACTGCCCAACAGTGAGGGACCTGAGGAGGTCAATGGCCTCCTCACTGAGAGCGGCAGGGGTAACCTCCTGGGTGAGCGGGCACGGGGCAAAGGCTGAGGGGCTGCTGGGAGGGCGGTGCTGGTAGGCGGGGTGGCGGCTGTACCTGTAGATGCGGGGGCACAGGTGCTGCCACCACCACGAGGGAGCTCCCATCAGAGGACGAGTCCGTGTCACTGGTGTCAGCTTCTGTCCCCGCTGTGGAGCTCCCCTCGCCCTCCTTCCCACTGGTGAACTCCGAGTCCATAGTGTCACCCTCCAGGGCCATGTGGGAAGCAGCTCTCTCCTGCTCCGGTGCCACTGCTCCTCCGCCTGATGATGCTAATGCACACAAGAACAGGGAGACCACAAAAGGGGGGGGGATGACAGAAGAAAGCCATGTTGAGTGCATGCAGTACCGCTACCGTTGGCGGACACGACAGACACAGAAGCCCCCTGCACTATGCCGCGCTCTTGGGCTCCACTGTTCAATCCCTGGGACATGGCCTACAAGGCTATGGACGACATCTGCACACATGGATGACACAGGGGCATGACTAGGTGTACTTGCCACTCTACAGGGGTGGGGTGGGGTGCCACATGGCCTGCCTTACGGAGGGACCTTGCCTACTAAACTCACCATGGCCTAGGGAAACCCCCAGCCCACCTCCCCCACCCAGACCCCTCCACTGCATGCAAAATCACCCACTTGTGACTGCTGTGATGCCCTCAAGCGCCCATCCAACTCCGGGTACGCCACCGCCAGGATCCGGAACATCAGGGGGGATCATGGTGCGACAGGCACCCCTCCCACGTTGGGAGGCCATCCCCAGCTGAGCCTCAGCCGTCTTCTTGCTCCAGCGGCAAATGTCCTCCCATATTTTTCGGCAGTGGGTGCTCCGTCTGTGGTAGAACCCCAGGGTCCGAACGTCCTTGGCGATGGCACGCCAAATATCTTTTTTATGGTCGGCGCTGACCTACATGAATTGTACAGCGGGAAGAGGAATTTTATTACCAACTGCACCGTCACAGTCATTGGCCCCGATCCCTACCCTTGCCATGTGGCACATGCATTTATCGTCGTTTCATGCACGCTTCAATCTCCCCCCCATCTTTCATCCTCCACACAGGCATAGCCCATACAGCATGCTCGCAGTGTACTTACCTGTTTGTCTGGAGTACCGTAGAGTAGCGTGTATGGGGGGAGGGCCCTTTCCCCAGACACTCAAGCCATTGTCTCTTCTCATTTGTCTCTTCCACACCGAGGTCACAGCAGCACTTGCAGTGTAGGTCCTCTCCTGTCGAAGATCAGGTATCGAGTGATTGAACAGATAGAAAATGGCGGTCACGTCTGCGGCGGTGCGTACCATCACCGTCACCGTCGGCGTACATCGTCATTGGCTCCTGGGACCCATAGGGTCCAATGTTAACCAATGCAGCATTGCGACGCGGTCTTCGACCTCCTACCGCAACGGTGTACAACGCCAGCACAGTTACCTCACTTCCCATTGTCCCACTTTAGAGGTCAGGCAGCCGCCATTTCAGGGGCCCACATGGCTTAATTTTTAACTGCATCACACATACCTAGGCCTAGACTCAACACACATACAGGCCACTTTGCGGATTAGGATTTGTGTTCTGTGTAAGCTGTGGGTACGTACCTCTGAGTTGGTTGACTCTGTTCTCGCTGTTGTCCTTCATAGGTACCGTCCGCTGGGACATGTGAGGAGATGGCGGCATCCTCCAGTGTACAGACCGCTGGTGGACCTGTCGACAATGGAGGAAAGACATGTGATCATCACCTACAGGCTTGACCGTGCCACAATCCATAAACTGTGTACCCAGCTGGAGCCAGACCTGATGTCAGCTATCCGCCATCCCACTGGAATCCCCCCTCAAGTGCAGGTGCTGTCAGTACTCCATTTCCTTGCAAGTGGGTCATTTCAAACAACAATGGCGATAGTATCAGGGATGTCCCAGCCTATGTTTTCCAACGGGTTGTCCAGAGTGTTGTCTGCCATGCTGAAACACATGCAGAGCTACATCGTTTTCCCTCAGGTGGAGGATTTGCCGACAGTGAAAGCAGATTTCTATGCCCTGGGACATATCCCCAACATCATAGGTGCCATTGATGGGACACATGTGGCTTTGGTCCTCCCCGCAGGAGTGAACAGGTTTACAGAAACCGGAAGAGTTATCATTCGATGAATGTGCAGATGGTGTGTTTGTCAGACCAGTACATCTCCCATGTGAATGCCAAGTTCACTGGCTCAGTGCATGATGCCTACATCCTGCGGAATAGCAGCATCCCTTATGTGATGGGTCAACTCCAGAGGCACCGTGTGTGGCTATTAGGTGTGCACCTGGAAGCAAGACAGTGGGAATGGTTGTCTGCATCTGGGGATATCCATACAGGTTAGTGTGTGTCTAACAGTTGTCCCTCGCCATTTGCAGGTGACTCTGGTTACCCCAACCTGTCATGGCTACTGACACAAGTGAGGAATCCCAGGACAAGGGCAGAGGAACGCTACAATGAGGCCCATGGGTGAACTCGACGGATTATAGAACGGACCTTCGGCCTCCTGAAGGCCAGGTTCGGGTGCCTCCATATGACAGGTGGATCCCTATTCTACTCACCAAAAAAGGTGTGTCAGATCATCGTGGCCTGCTGTATGCTTCACAACTTAGCTTTGCGGCGGCAGGTGCCTTTTCTGCAGGAGGATGGTCCAGATGGCGGTGTTGTTGCAGCTGTGGGGCCTGTGGACAGTGAAGACGAGGAAGCAGAAGAAGAGGACATGGACAACAGGAACTCGCTGATCCTGCAATATTTCCAGTGAGACACAGGTAAGAGTACAGACCTGCCTACTACATGTACTTTAACACTACTACCTCTCTACTGTCTGTCGTTTTCACCCAGTGTATGGTCACTGAGATGTCACTTTCCCTTACGATTTCACAGATGTGGGTCCCACTGTGTGACATCTGCTATGTTTCCTCATAGACTAGAGCTGTGTGACATAGATATGTTGACATTACAATTGAAAGAGCATTTTGTCACTGTAATTGCTAATACACAATTTCGAACTCACAGACTGACTCCAGATTGTTTTGTGCTTCAAGGGTGTTTATTTAAGTGCTAAATATTGGAGGGTGTTGTGAAATTGTCAGGAGTGATGGTGGAGGAATGTCCGTGGCAGAATCCAGTCTATTACTCTCACAGGTGCATTGCCCAAATGGGCATAGGAAGTGGAGCTGTGGTAGTTTGAGGATGGACAGGGTGACAAAGTGGGACAGAAAGATGACATTCAGGGTGGTCTCATTTCTTGGTGGGGGTCTTGGCATCGTTTTCTGTCTTTGTCCTAGATCTCAGGGACCGTTTGCGGGGTGGTTCTCTCTCTGCAGGGGATGGGGTGCTGGTGTGGTGGTGGTCCTGTGGCGGGGTCGTCCTGTCCAATAGCGCCGGCGGAGGTGCTGGGCATTTCATTGTCTATGCTAGTGTCAGGTGCCACAGTGTCCCTCCTGGTGTTGAGTACTTCCTTCAGCACCCCTACGATGGTGCCCAGGGTGCCATTGATGTATTTGAGTTCCTCCCTGAAGCCCAAATACTGTTCCTCCTGCAGGCGCTGGGTCTCCTGAAACTTGGCCAGTACCGTTGCCATCATCTCCTGGGAGTGGTGGTAGGCTCCCATGATGGAGGAGAGGGCCTCATGGAGAGTGGGTTCCCTTGGCCTGTCCTCCCCCTGTCGCACAGCAGCCCTCCCAGTTCCCCTGTGTTCCTGGGCCTCCGTCCCCTGGACCGTGTGCCCACTACCACTGCCCCCAGGTGCCTGTTGTTGTTGGGGTGGTGGGTTAGCCTGGGTTCCCTGTAGTGGTGGACACACTGCTGCTTGACGTGTCCTGGGGACAGAGTTATGGGCCTGCTGGGTGGGTACTGTGCTGGTGTTTCCAGAGGGAGGAAGGTCTGTATTGGCCTGTGACTTTGTGATGAGAACCGACTGTCCAGAGGTCCCCGATGGGCCGTGCTGGTCATCTAGATCCAGTTGGACAGAGGTGCTGTCATCACTGTGGGCCTCTTCTGTTGGTGGTGTGGACATGTTTGGACCCTCCTGTCCAGTCACGTTGGGTAGGGGTCATACAGGGGTGTAAAAGGATGTTTATGACATCTGTGTGTGGCATGGTGTACAATGGATGGGTGACCGTGTACCCCAGTGCTTGCATTTCTGTGTGGGACCTTGTGTGATGATGGTTTAGTGGGGTGTATGGGTATGTGCAG
Source organism: Pleurodeles waltl (assembly GCF_031143425.1). NCBI lineage: Eukaryota > Metazoa > Chordata > Amphibia > Caudata > Salamandridae > Pleurodeles > Pleurodeles waltl. Next base: position 207,108,034 of record NC_090448.1, read on the forward strand.
TGGCCATGCTTTGGTGATGGGTGTCCATGCTTTGGTGTTGCATGCAGGGCTTGGTGTTGGGATGGGTGGTTTGTGATATTGGGACATTTGTGAGGAGTTGGAGTGATGGGGGTGAGGGTGGGGGTATGTGATGGCATGCAGGTAGGGTGGGGGATGTAATAGTAAAGATTTGACTTACCAGAGTCCATTCCTCCATCTACTCCTGCGAGGCGCTCAGGATGCAGAATCGGCAAGACCTGCTCCTCCCATGTTGTTAGTTGTGGGGGAGGAGGTGGGGGTCCGCCGCCAGTCCGCTGAACCGCAAGGTGGTGTCTTGAGACCACGGAACGCACCTCCCCCCGTAGGTCGTTCCACCTCTTCCTGATGTCATCCCGATTTCTTGGGTGCTGTCCCACTGCGTTGACCCTGTCCACTATTCTTCGCCATAGCTCCATCTTCCTAGCTATGGAGGTGTGCTGCACCTGTGCTCCGAATAGCTGTGGCTCTACCCGGACGATTTCCTCCACCATGACCCAGAGCTCCTCCTCAGAGAACCTGGGGTGTCTTTGCCATGCCATGGGGTGGTGTGGGTGATGTGTGGGGTGGTGTGTGTGGTGAGAATGTGCTGATATGAAGTGGTGTGTTGTGTGAGGTGCGTGGAAGTTATGTGGGTGATGGTCTGGTGTGCCTGTGGATGCTTGGTAGTAGTTTGTAGTGTCTCTCTCTGGCCTTCTTTCGGTATTTTTGTCGTAGGGGTTTTTTGGTGATGTGGGTGGGTGTTTTATATTGTATTGGGTGTGTGGGAGTGGTGTGTGTATGTGTATCAGGTATGTGTATTTTGAATTGTCCAATGTGGCTGTGTTTTGTATATGTGTGTGTATTTTGAGCGCAGTGGTGTGTACCGCCAATTGAATACCCCAGTTGAAAGACTGCCGCATGGATTCGTGTGTCATGATAGTGTGGGCGTATTTCTGTTGGCGTGGCGGTGGAGGATTTGTTTTCGCCAGTTTATCACTGACCTTTGGTGTGGCGGACTTGTGTGGGTGACTAAATTTTGACGGATTCCGTGCTGTGGATCATATTAGCTCTGGCGGATTTCCGTGGCTGCGGCGATGTGTTGGCAGTCTTCTGCATGGCGGTAAGCGGCTTTTACCGCCAATGTTGTAATGACTCCTTTAGTCTTTTTCTTGAAGATTTTATTCACCGGGACAAACTCACAAGTCGGATCCGACCTCCCTGGAGCCCTCTTCGTATACACATCGCAGTGAAGAATTCTACCTTCAAACTTAGAGGAGTTTTTGTGAGGAAAATCTTTGTTCAGGACGAACTTGAAATTGAGGCCGAACCCTCTGGCGCCCTCTTTGGATATACTGCGTGGGAAGCCTCAGTCAACGTTTGAAGTTTGGACTTAGAAACGGTTTTGGAGCTTTTTCTCTCTAATGTTGGATGACCCTCCACAGCAAGCTGATTTTGAGTCAACATCGTAGGATTGCCTTTCCACAAGCCCCCAGTGAGATCCTGGCAGTCTGGGGCTCCAGAGCTTTTCAGTGGGACGAACCTGCAAGTCAGACTGGGTTGCGGTCGACACAAGCCAGCTTGACTCACAACATCGGGTCGGTCCACTTATGGAGCTTTTTCTCAAGCGTGCCCTGAACTTCTCCAAACCTCTGGATCTTCTTCTAAAAGGTCTTTAAAGGTCCTTTTAGGAGTCCATAATTCACCCCAAGGTTCCAGATTCTCAGAGTTGCCACTTGAGGGTTAGGACTCCAACTCCCAGAATGCATCTGGCTCAAATCCAAAAATGACCACTGGCCAGGTGGTCAGTTTCTTCAGGGCCTGATGCAGGGGAATCTGGTTAGCTATTTTCTACCTGTAGCAAATAGGTGAGTCCCTTCTTGAAGCAGTCAAACACAGGCAAAGTTATTTAAGTGGTGAGGCCCAAGTGTGTAGCTGGTGCAAACCTTCAGAGTGCAGTGTCCAGGTGTAGGTCAAGGGTCCAGCAGAGCAGTCCATCTTCTTCTTTGTATTGTTCCTTGTAGGGATCTGAGGTAGGGCACAGCTCTGCCAATGTTATCCTTGCTCCTGGGGTGGAAACAGGGGGGCCTCTTGACCAATCATGTGCAATCCACCACCCTCTTGAATGAACACTTCCTGGGAAGTGTGGCACAAATCAATCCCAGGGAGCAACATTCTCTCAAAATCCAAGATGGCAAAAATTCAATCTAAGAGGTTAGGTCTGGCTGAGCCCATCCACTGGCATGGCTAAGTTTCCCTTAACACACCCCTTTTCAGCCCTCTCGTAACCTAATAAGAGAGCACCTGGCTGTTTGGCTTTAAAGGAAATGGGGGTGGCCCACATACTTGTAGGAAAGTACCCTCTTTTTGGCATGTTACCCCCAATTTCTACCTGATGTCAGTGAGTTTTTGACTGTGTCACTGGGATCCTGCTAGTCAGGTCCCCAGTGTTTATGGTTTATGGCCTGCTTGTCAGTGTGTTTCACTGTTTTCTAAATTGTCACTGGAGTCCTGCTCATCAGAACTCCAGTGCTCATGCGCTCTCTCCTTCTAAATTTGGCACTACAGTTTAGTGACTCCTTATTTCACTCCAAATTGGCACACTGGACACCCCTTATAAGTCCCTAGTATATGGTACATAGGTACCCAGGGCATTGGGGTTCCAGGGAATCCTTATAGGCTGCAGCAGTTCTTTTGCCACCCATAAGGAGACCATACAAAGGCATCTTCAGGGCTGTCATTGCAGCCTGTATGAAGTCGTGCTTGCACGATTTCACAGCCATTTTCACCGCACCAGGTTACTTATAAGTCACCTATGTGTCAGGTCTTCCAACCCTGAAGGCTGGGTGCAAAGTACCTGTGTGTGAGGGCACCCCTGCACTAGCAGAGGTGCCCCCACGTCGTCCAGGCCCATTTTCCCAGACTTTGTGACTGCGGGGACGCCATTATAAGTGTGAACTACATATAGATCAATACATGTATGTAGCTTCACAATGGCAACTCCGAAAATAGCCATGTAAGGTGTCTAACAACTGGGAATTGTACCCCAATACTTATTCCAGTATTGGTTGCACAATCCCATGCACTCTGGGAGCTCCACCATTGGCCCCCAGTACTGCCATTCAAGTCTTCTGAGGTTTTCACTGCAGCCCCAGCTGCTGCCACCTCACAGACAGGCTTCTGCCCTCCTAGGGCTTGAGAAGCTCAATCCCAGGAAGGCAGAACAATGCATTTCCTTTAGGAGAGGGGTGTTACACCCTCTCCCTTCAGAAATAGGTGTTACAGGCATGGGAGGGGTATCTTCCCAGAGCCTCTGGAAATGCTTTGAAGGGCATAGATGGTGTCCTCCTTGCATAATCCAGTTTACACCGGTTCAGGGACCCCCAGTCCCTGCTCTGGTGTGAAACTGGACAAAGGAAAGGGGAGGGACCACCCAGGGGTGCTGCCCAAAGATCCTCCAGAATGTCCCTGGCTTTTGCCATTTTGGATTCCAAGGTGGTGTGGCACTCTGGGAGCATCTGAGTGGCCAGTGCCAGCAGATGACGTCAGAGACCCCTCCTGATAGGTGCTTACCTGGTTAGGTGACCAATCCCCCTCTCAGGGCTATTAAGGGTTTCTCCTCTGGGTGTTTCTTCAGATTCGGATTGCAAGACTCCAGCAGGAATCCTCTGCATCCTTTACTTCATCTTCTACTGACGGATCAATCGCTGACTGCTCCAGGAACTCTACAAAACTACAACAAAGAAGAAAAGACGATTTCTGCAACATTGTATCTTCAGCTCATGCCAGCAATTGCAACAGTTTCCAGGTTGTACATTCTCCGAGGGTCACCTGCCCTCAGTCTGCACCAGAAGAACCAAAAGAATTTCCAGTGGAGTGACGGAGTCAGTTTACCTGCTTCTGCAGGCAACTCTCTGCAGTGATGACCAGTGGCTTGGACCTCCTCTCCAGATGACAGGCGTGGATCCAGCAACATGGGTGGGGGACTAAAGTAACTCCGGCAGTCCCTCTGTCAGGTTGTCCAACTTTGGTGGAGGTAAAGGCTTGCCTCCCCACGCAAGACAGTACCCCCATGACCCCGTGACTTGTAGTTGCTAAGTCTTGTGTGTGACCTTCCAAGAAGTTCTTCATGGACAGCACAGCTTAGGCTCCCAGAACTCCATCCTGTGACGCACAGCTTTGTGAGTGGTTCTCCGGCGGTGTGGGAATCCTTTGTGTTGTGCTGCATGGGCTTCCATTTGCATCTTCTTTGTCCCCATGCTATGGAACTCCTGTGCACACTGCCTGGTTTTCTCAGGGCTCTCTGAGTTGCTAAGAGCCCACTCTATCTCCCCCTCCTTTGTAGAGGCCACCAGGTCCCTCCTGGTCCCAGGCGCCATCATTTTCTGCTAACCGCAAGCTTTGCATGTGCCAAGGCTTGTTGGCGGAATCCAGCAATGCAATCCAGATTGCATTCATCCATCCGGTGTGGAACATCTTCTCCACCAACCAGGAACCTGCATCTCTCTTCTTTGGTGCAATACTGACATTGTCTTCTCACTGGTGGTTCCACTTTTGCACCTTCATTCGGGTTAGCAGTGGCTCCTGTTCTTCCTGGACTCTTCAGTGCTTCTTGGACTTGGTCTCCTTCTTCCACAGGTCTTCAGGTTCAGGAATCCATCGCTGGTGTCTTGTAGTCTCTTCTGCTTCTTGTGTTATCTTCTATCACAACATCTAGTGTGTTTAAGGAAACTTGCTGTGTTTTACTCCTGCTTTCCTGGGCTCTGGGGTGGGATACATTACTTATCTTTGGTGTTTTATTACACTCCCAGCACCCCTCTACACACTACACTTGCCTAGGTGGGAAAATGACTTTCGTATTCCACTATTTTAGCATATGGTTTGTGTTCCCCCTAGGCCCATTGCAACCTATTGTGATTTTCACTATTTGCACTGTATTCCTACTGTTTACTTACCTGTTTCTGATTACTAGTGTATATATTGTGTTATTTACTTACCTCCTAAGGGAGTGCAGCCTACAAAGTATTTTTGGCATGTGTGACTAAAATAAAGTACCTTTATTTTTGAAACACTGAGTACTGTCTTTCATGTGTGTGAGTACTGTGTGACTACAGTGGTATTGCAAGAGCTTTGCATCTCTCCTAGTTCAGCCTTAACTGCCCTGCCAACAGCCACCTCTAGACAGCCTGGTCTCTAGACACTAACTACATTTCACTAATAAGGGAATACTGGACCTGGTATAAGGTATACATACCTTTGGTACCGACTACAAACCAGGCCAGCCTTCTACAATACTTGCTCAAAAGTCCTTCCCTCCTTTGAAGTACAGTTTGGTTGCTCTCTCCCTAGCCTGTTTCACCATCTGCTAAGGCAGTTCTTCTTCACCAGGCACTTCCTTTATGTTGAGGCCAGGCCTGGCCAATCAGAGAAGGACACTACACAGCTGAACTTGACAACTTTTAGGTAACGTTCTAAAACTCTTTCCCCGAGTTATTTATATCAAATTCAACAATGACAAGTTGTTGGATTTCTTATAATAAAATAAGTTTGATACCATACTTGAAATATTGAGCTCCTTTTGAGACTTTATTAATTAAAAATAAAGTCTCCCATGTTAGTCTATGGACCCCATTCACTACAATGGGAGGAACAAATTTAGCTATTTTTCTCTTACCTGGGCTTACAAAACATATTCTATAAAGCCTCTGCTTTACACTGCTCCCATCCCTGGCAGCACGAAGGGCACACCGTAGGGGTGATTTATAACGTAAAAATAAGGTAGTTTAAGACTTTGAGAGTACTTTTAATTTCAAAGTCATTTTTGGGAATAACTTTAACTTAAAAGCAGCTAGCAAGGCAGGGCTGCTTTTAAAATGACCCTGGGCACCACAGCAGTGCACCAATGGGTGCACTGCCAATGCTGTGGTCTGTAAACATATATGCCTTACCATATACTAATGACTTACAGGTAGGTTGATACAGTCAATTATAATTAGGCTAATTTGCATAATCATTTTAATCACAGCACAGGCTCTCGGACTAGTTAGCAGTGCCCAGGGCACCATCAGAGTCAGAAAAACACCAGCATAAGTGACAAATGGGGGAAAAAAGTTAGGGGTCTTCTGCAATCAGCCCATATTTCCCACACGTGGGTTTATCCTTCATCATTCGATAGGGAGGGGTTTCAAGCAAGGAGAATTGAAATCCCCAAGGCCCGTCAGTACTGTCTTCTTGCGGCATGTGCAGCCTTCAGTCACCACTGAGAGTCTAGTCATGTCTTTTGACAAGTGCTCTGGATGTTTCACAGGATGTCCAATCCTGGGGGCAACCACTTCTGCTCTCCCCACCCCTGAGGAACTCCAGTTGAGATTGCGGCAACAGGAGGAGGTATCACCCTGCCATCCACCCGCAACTCTGTTAAATGTCAGAAAGAAAGAAAGGGGAGGAAGAAATGGGAGGCCCCCAGCTGTATGGCTTGCCAGCCTTGAATCTGGGCAGCACACACATCCCCATCTGCTGCACCAGGCCCTGGCCCCACTCCGGTCTCAGAGAATACAAAGTCACCTCACCCCGCTGTGAGACCCTGGGGCCTGGACTTTGGGTGATATTTATGATCAAGCTACAGCAGATGTATAAATTGTGTTTTTTTCATGTTTCACATGATTTTCGTCCATTAGTGTGAGATATTAACAGTTCATAATCATTGACTATATATCGGAACAGTTATTTGTCATAACTGTGAGTATTTGGAAATTGAAATTGCCCTTATTTACAGCTTATTACCCTTGATGAGCATTATGCTTATTCACCTGTGGTTTATACATTCTAAAGCTTTATGTTAATGCTGGGTTAGTGACAATTTTACAAATATTTGAGTTTGCTGGGCTTACTATTAGGTGAATGTGTGTATTATTCTAAAATAACATAAAACATAACAATAAGACCCACCAATCATAATCATGGACTTGGGTGTCTCAATTTTGTTAACTTCTAGCACCGTCCTTCCATCATAATGTGCTGTCTCTTATAAAGACAGATGTACACTTGAGAAACTGTTTTTAAAATGCACATTCCCTTGAATACTATTTCAGTAAAGGGCAAGATGTATTTACATTTATTCAGTTTATCAGAATTTGAACTAAGTATGCAAACACTGTTATAAGTGCAATTAACTGATAAAACAAATATATGTATTATAAAATCCAAACAACTAGCTGTGAACACCTTGCATCCCACTGACTTCAGTTGGAGATAGCCAGGTGTAATAATTGCTACTCTTAATTTGCTCTTCGGTACATCTGGTATTGCCTTTTCTGCCCCAGGTCTCAGGGGCTGTAAAGCAAGCAGCAGGGATTCAGAGAAACCTGTTCACATTGTGTACTTTCACTCCGTGCTTTTTCCCTAACCTCCATAAGCAATAGAATGCTTAGTGTGAACTATGGCTGGGTCAGTGGTCAACAGTGTAATCCCTGTAGAGGTTACAGAGTATGTAATGTCCCCTTGACAGCGCCAGGTTTTGAGGTGAATTGACTACTGCAGCCTGCATGTTGTGAAGTGATATCACCCAAAACTTCTTCATATGTTCAAAGAACCCAACACATTGGGAAAAAGCAGTAAAGTGATTCAGTTTTATCGGAAAGTTTTTGAAGGCCCTTAAAATATGTTACTAGTGCATAACAAAGGAACAAAAGCATTTCTTAGTAAATAAAACATATATAGGAAAAGGTTACAAATTTAATTGGAAACATGTTACATAATGACCAACAGGGCTATATGTTAGGGAAATGTCTCTACGAATTGACACACTTATTTATTGGTGCAATTGATATTGCTTCAACATTTAAAACACATCTAAAAGTAGTAGCAGTGGACGCTACAAAAGCTTTTGATAGGGCAAGTTAGGAATACCTAAGACTAATATTGGGTTATAACAATTTAGGGGGGAAGTTTGGTAGGGTAATACAACAGATATATAAAAATCCAACTGCAAGAATTTTGGTGAATGGTAGCCTCACATCAGAATTTAAGATCACAAGCGGTACTAGACAGGGATGCCCACTGTCACCATTACTTCTTAACTTACTTATGGATCCTCTGGCAAATAAACTGAGGAAGGATCCCATGATCAGACCATTTAATTTTGATAAACGGTAGACAAAAGTGGAACTTTATGTGGATAATCTCTTAATATTTGCAAATGATCTAAAAGGGGCTTTGCCAGGACTAGACAGAGTGATGCAGGATTGCAGGAGACTTTTGGGATATCAGGTGAACACAGCAAAAACAGGGTTAATGACATGGAACTGTCCCACAAATAATAAGCAAGAGATACTTGTGAGTTAAGTTCATGCAAGAGGTAGTTGAGATCCCTGAAATAATCTTAAATAAACAATGTTGGAAACAATTCAACTTTTGAGGAGTTGGGCTCAACTGTCATTAACACTACTGAGTATAACAAACCTAATAAGGATGGTTATTTTGCTGAAGGTTACATTTTTATTCAATGCTGTACCTCTTCCAAGAATTGTTTGACAAACTATGCAGGAGGATCTTCAGTTTTGGTTGAGCTGAAAAAGGGGGGTTATCCTGAAAAAAGCTACAAAGGAAGAAGGCTAAAAGAGGTCTTTAGTTACCCGATGTTAGACCTGACATCATTGATATTGATGTGGTTTCGCCTGATGTATTGCCTTCAAACCTCCTGTTAGTGCTGACTTCGTTTCTGCTGGCTTTAGGACTTTGGGCACTTTACTACTGCTAACCAGTGCTAAAGTGCACGTGCTCTCTGCTTAAAACATGGTAACATTGGCTTATCCATAATTGGCATATTCAATTTACTTATGAGTCCCAGTAAAGTGCACCACCTGTGCCCAGGGCCTGTAAATAAAATACTGCTGGTGGGTCTGCAGCACTGACTGTGCCATCCACTTCAGTAGGCCTTCAAACATGCCTCAGGCCTGCCATTGCAGAATCTATGTGTGCAGTTTCAAACTGCCATGTCGAACTGGCAAGTTAAGTTTAGTATGTCTGGAATCACAATTTAAAATCAAAACTTATTGTGAAGTTGGATTTTAAACTGTAATTCTGAAAATGCCACTTTTAGAAAGTTGGCATTTTCTTACTTTACCCATCTGGTGCCTTCTGCTTGTCTGTAAATACATGTCTGGGTTGGGTGACAGCTGGGTTTTGTGCATTCCCTCCAGACCATCACACACAAAGGGAGCTAAGAGATGGGCCATCCACAGCCTGATGAGCCATCATGGGCAGTATGGGTGGGAGACATTGACACATACAGCTGAATGAGCCATGTCCTGTCCCCACACAAAGGGCTGCATACCTCCCTGTAGGGAGTCTGGAGACAGGGCAGAAAATGCAGTGATCCTGTGCACGTCAAAGCCCTCTCTTTGAAGTCTCCCTCATTTCAAAGGTACAGCTGGTTATAGGTACACTTCTTGACCTGTAGACACTCTGGGGGTCATTCTAAGTCTGGCGGGCGGCGGAGGCCGCCCGCCAGACTTCCCCCACCAAAATACCGCTCCGCGGTCGAAAGACCGCTGAGGGTATTTTGGGATTTGCCCTGGGCTGGCGGGCGACCGCCAAAAGGCCGCCCGCCAGCCCAGGCCAAATCAACCTTCCCACGAGGACGCCGGCTCAGAATTGAGCCGGCGGAGTGGGAAGGTGTGACGGGTGCAGTGGCACCCGTCGCGTATTTCAGTGTCTGCAAAGCAGACACTGAAATACAAAGTGGGGCCCTCTTACGGGGGCCCCTGCAGTGCCCATGCCATTGGCATGGGCACTGCAGGGGCCCCCAGGGGCCCCGTGGCACCCCCTACCACCATCCTGTTCCTGGCGGGAGACCCGCCAGGAACAGGATGGCGGTAGGGGGTGTCAGAATCCCCATGGCGGCGGAGCGCGCTCCCCGCCATGGAGGATTCTCAAGGGCAGCGGAAAACCGGCGGGAGACCGCCGGTTTTCCGAATCTGACCGCGGCCAAACTGCCGCGGTCAGAATGCCCTGCGGGGCACCGCCGGCCTGTCGGCAGTGCTCCCGCCGACCCTGGCCCCGGCGGTCTCAGACCGCCGGGGTCAGAATCAGGGCCTCTGTCACGAAAAAAGACTGTTGTGCTGCTGAAAAGACTGTCACTCTGCTGGACTCCTGTCCTGCTGTGCTACCTCCTGTTTCCTGGAGTCTCTGGGACAAAAAAGATTTCCAACTCACCTCCTACAGCATGTGGACTCTGCAAACTGTGAGTCTTGCCCTTCCAGGTGGTGTCAATCCAGTCTTGGTGTCTTGGAAGTGGGTGTGAAGTACTGCTCCAATCAGAAGCAATTCATTGCTGCTGATGTGCAGATTAGAACCAGTGCATTGTCTGAGTTGCATGGATCGGAACCAGTGCATTGGCCGCCTTTGGAACCATCACATCTTGCACTCAACGCATTGCTGCTGCTGAAGAAGAACATTGATGCATCTTCACTACTGGGTGGGAAGTACTGACGCATTGCTTTCCCTGTGGGGATCACACTGATGCATCACTTCAGCCTGCTCCCCACATCTTCAACCTTTACTTTTGTTCAGCGGGCCTCACTGGATCCCTGTAGCCATCCTGCAATCCATCGCAATGCACCTGAACTTTTGACTTTGTTCCAGTCTAGCACTACCAGCTATTCTTGATTGGTGTTTCTTGTTTCTAAGTGCTATTTCACAGTTTATTCTTTAAACACTCATATCTCATGTTCTACACTTTTGATTTTTGTCATTTTGGTCTTGTTTTATTAATTAATTTAACTCCTATTTTTCTAACCAACTGTGGTATCTTTTTGTGTTGTGTTTTCACTGTTTTACTGTTGAAGTGTTACACAAATGCTTTTCACATTGCCTCTTAAGTTAAGCCTGACTGCTCTGTAAGCTACCAGAGGGTGAGTACAGGTTAGCTTAGGGATTTCATCTTACTTACCCTGACTAGGATTGTGGTTCCTGCTTGGAAAGGGTGCATACCTCTGCCAATCAGAAACCCAATTTTGAACACCTTACTTCCAATATTATGCATGGGCCACGCAGCTAACAAACTGTGGAATCAGTGGGGGAATGGATGGACCTGCGGGGCTCTGAATTGGCTTTGATATTCATAGTAATGGTGATGGATATGAAAGGGGGTACCTCACATTTTCTCTATAAGTTTGGAGGTAATGGATTTTTTAAGAAGGTCAGCCTGAAGATTGTGCTGGAGGCATCCAGGATATGGGCACAGATCAGGGAAAGCACTGGCTTATCATCCAATAACGACTATGCCTCCATATGGGAATCGCCGTGTACTCCAGAGTGTTTAGAGATAAGTTGACCAAATGTATGAAGTTGTGTGGACTATAAAGCTGAGGGAGGGTTTTCTGGCAGGGACAATTGATGTCCTGGGTATTGTGGGTTATGCCAAATGGGGAAGGCGTCTAGTGGTACAAATGCCATCCACTGAAGAGTTAGTTTGAGGCAATGGAAGAGAAGGGGCCCTCAACGAACGAGCTAGAATGGTCAACACTAAACCTGGTGGACAGGGAATTTAAGTTATCAGTGGAGCTATGGAAGAGTGCTTCAGGAGCCCAAGATTGTAGGAAAGTACCATCTTGCCTGGCATGTTGCCCCCATATTTCACTGTATATATGTTGTTTTAGTCTATGTGTCACTGGAACCCTGCAAGGCAGGGCCCCAGTGCTCGTAAGTATGTGCCCTGTATGTGTTCCCTGTGTGATGCCTAACTGTCTCACTGACGCTCTGCTAACCAGAACCTCAGTGGTTATGCTCTCTCTGCTTTCCAAATTTGTCACTAACAGGCTAGTGACTACATTTACCAATTCACATTGGCATACTGGTACACCCATATAATTCCTAGTATATGGTACTGAGGTACCCAGGGTATTGGGGTTCCAGGAGATCCCTATGGGCTGCAGCCTTTCTTTTGCCATCAATAGGGAGCTCTGACAATTCTTACACAGGCATGCCAGTGCAGCCTGAGTGAAATAATGTCCACGTTATTTCACAGCCATTTACCACTGCACATAAGTAACTTATAAGTCACCTATATGTCTAACCTTCACCTGGTGAAGGTTGGGTGCAAAGTTACTTAGTGTGTGGGTACCCTGGCACTAGCCAAGGTGCCCCCACATCGTTCAGGGCAAATTCCCCGGACTTTGTGAGTGCGGGGACACCACTACACGAGTGCACTGTACATAGGTCACTACCTATGTACAGCGTCACAATGATAACTCCGAACATGGCCATGTAACATGTCTAAGATCATGGAATTGTCACCCCAATGCCATTCTGGCATTGGGGGAACAATTCCATGATCCCCCGGGTCTCTAGCACAGATTCCGGGTACTGCCAAACTGCCTTTCCGGGGTCTCCACTGCAGCTGCTGCTGCTGCCAACCCCTCAGACAGGTTTCTGCCCTCCTGGGGTCCAGGCAGCCCTGGCCCCGGAAGGCAGAATTAAGGATTTCCTCTGAGAGAGGGTGTAACACCCTCTCCCTTTGGAAATAGGTGTGAAGGCTGGGGAGGAGTAGCCTCCCCCAGCCTCTGGAAATGCTTTGATGGGCACAGATGGTGCCCATCTCTGCATCAGCCAGTCTACACCGGTTTAGGGATCCCCCAGCCCTGCTCTGGAGCGAAACTGGACAAAGGAAAGGGGAGTGACCACTCCCCTGACCTGCACCTCCCAGGGGAGGTGCCCAGAGCTCCTCCAGTGTGTCCCAGACATCTGCCATCTTGGAAACAGAGGCGTCTGTGGCACACTGGACTGCTCTGAGTGGCCAGTGCCAGCAGGTGATGTCAGAGGCTCCTTCTGATAGGCTCTTACCTCTCTTGGTAGCCAAACATCCTTCCTAGGTAGCCAAACCTCCTTTTCTGGCTATTTAGGGTCTCTGCTTTGGGGATCTCACCAGATAACGAATGCAAGAGCTCATCAGAGTTCCTCTGCATCTCCCTCTTCACCTTCTACCAAAGGATCGACCATTGACTGCTCAGGACGCCTGCAAAACCGCAACAAAGTGGCAAGATGACTACTAGCAACCTTGTATCACTTCATCCTGCCGGCTTTCTCGACTGTTTCCAGGTGGGCATGCTCTGGAGGTAGCCTGCCTCCTTTTTTCACCAGGAGCTCTGAAGAATTCTCCCGTGGGTCGACGGAATCTCCCCCCTGCAACCGCAGGCAACAAAAGACTCCATCACCGGTCCTCTGGGTCCCCTCTCAGCACGACGAGCACGACGAGCATGGTCCCTGGAACTCAGCAACTCTGTCCAAGTGACTCCCACAGTCCAGTGACTCTTCAGTCCAAGTTTGGTGGAGGTAAGTCCTTGCCTCCCCACGCTAGACTCCGGTTCACTCTTCTTCCAAGTGCCTGTTCAGGTACTTCTGTGGGTGCTGCCTGCTTCTGTGAAGGCTCCCTGACTTGCTGGGAACCCCCTCTGTCTCCTCATCCAAGTGGCGACATCCTGGTCCCTCCTGGGCCACAGCAGCATCCAAAAACCCTAACCGCGACCCTTACAGCTAGCAAGGCTTGTTTGCGGTCTTTCTGCATGGGAACACCTCTGCAAGCTTCTTCACGACATGGGACATCCATCCTCCAAAGGGGAAGTTCCTAGTCCTCTTCTTTCTTGCAGAACTCCAAGCTTCTTCCAACAGGTGGCAGCTTCCTTGCACCCTCAGCTGGCATTTCCTGGGCTCCTGCCCACTCTCGACACTGTCCCGACTATTGGACTTGGTCCCCTTGTCTTACAGGTACTCAGGTCCGGAAATCTACTGTTGTTGCATTGCTGGTGTTTGTTCTTCCTGCAGAATCCCCCTATCACGACTTCTGTGCTCTCTGGGGGTAGTAGGTGCAATTTACACCTACCTTTCAGGGTCTTGGGGTGGGCTATTTTTCTAACCCCCACTGCTTTATTACAGTCCCAGCGACCCTCTACAAGCTCAAATAGGTTTGGGGTCCATTCGTGGTTCGCATTCCACTTTTGGAGTATATGGTTTGTGTTGCCCCTATACCTATGTGCTCCTATTGCAATCTATTGTAACTTTACACTGCTTGCATTACTTTTTCTTGCTATTACCTGCATAATGTTGGTTTGTGTACATATATCTTGTGTATATAACTTATCATCATACTGAGGGTACTCACTGAGATACTTTTGGCATATTGTCATAAAAATAAAGTACCTTTATTTTTAGTACTTCTGTGTATTGTGTTTTCTTATGATGTTGTGCATATGACACCAGTGGTATTGTAGGAGCTTTACATGTCTCCTAGTTCAGCCTAAGATGCTTTGCCATAGCTACCTTCTATCAGCCTAAGCTGCTAGAAACACCTCTTCTACACTAATAAGGGATAACTGGACCTGGCACAAGGTGTAAGTACCTCTGGTACCCACAACAAGCCAAGCCAGCCTCCTACAAAGATACAGTCTATAATCCAAGTATCAATGACTACACTTTATGGTACAGTCAGATCTGCTTTTTTTTTTAAACAAAATGAAAACATTTCTTCACTCTACACAGGGCATACAGGACCACATATAGGATGGAAAAGATGGACTCTTCTATATATGTAAAGTGTGGCACTGAAAAAGCAGACTATGGGGGTCATTCCGACCTTGGCGGGCGGCTACTGCTGCCCGCCAGGTGGTAACCGCCGTGCGGCCCCCATTATGACATTCCCGCTGGACCGGCGGGCGCAAACCAAGTTTGCGCCCGTCGGCCCAGCAGGAATGAGCCCGCAACATAGGAGCTGGCTCCTAATGGAGCCGGCGGTGTTGCGGCCGTGCGACGGGTGCAGTTGCACCCGTCGCGCTTTTTACTGTCTGCTATGCAGAAAGAGACAAAAAAAGGTTGGAGGAATTCATCTATTTATCTTTAGTTTTACCAGAGGCATCCTTTCCTGTCGGGCCATATATTCAGCTTATCAACACAAGTGGGGTTATGGTGGTCATTATGAACATGGCGGTAGACACCGCTCCGCTGGTGGTGGTTGTAACTACTGCCAACAGGCTGGCCGTTCGGACCGCCAAATAATGAAGCATATGAAAAACAAGTAGCGGTCCATCCATATACCGTTATCTTTGTAGTCCTGACGAGGACGGAGGAGGCCGCCGACAGGCCGGCGGAATGGTCCTACCCATCCACCAAATAATGAAACACCAGACCGCCATCAGTTCCGAGGACGGGAACAACTGCCAGGCAAAGTGTGGCATAAACGTACAATATAAAAGGAAACACTCACCGGAGGCACACAGACAACGCTGACGCAGACATGGAGCTAGAGTTGGAAATAATTCCGGTGCTTCTCCTTGCCATATTCGTCCAGGACCGTGACCGACGATGAAGACGATGATGGTAAGTACAGCAGCCTAGTACACATGGCAAGAAAGGGCACAGTTACACACCCACCCCACCCACCCTGCAACACACTCCCAACCCCTCCCACATCCCAAGCCATACATACCATAACAAAATATACTTACCAGACACAAGCCAACAAAGACCTGCACCAAAGTACACAGATGTGCACACCACACCCTCACAGTGAAACGCTCAACGTCACTATATTGTGCCAACAGCACTACTGGGCACTGAAATGTATTTACATGGAAAAAACGTAATGGCCAAATAAGGCCATTGGCCAGTCCATTAGAAAATCCCAGAAGGGCCAATATAGGCCGAACTTGACTCTGAAAGGGGCATCAATTGGGCAGCCAGGCACCTCAGGGAACAGGGGCAGGGGGTGTGTAGGAAAGTACCATCTTGTCTGGCATGTTACCCCCATTTTTCACTGTATATATGTTGTTTTAGTTGTATGTGTCACTGGGACCCTGTCACCTAGGGCCCCAGTGCTCATAAGTGTGCCTGAATGTGTTACCTGTGTAGTGACTAACTGTCTCACTGAGGCTCTGCTAATCAGAACCTCAGTGGTTATGCTCTCTCATTTCTTTCAAATTGTCACTAACAGGCTAGTGACCAATTTTACCAATTTACATTGGCTTACTGGAACACCCTTATAATTCCCTAGTATATGGTACTGAGGTACCCAGGGTATTGGGGTTCCAGGAGATCCCTATGGGCTGCAGCATTTATTTTGCCACCATAGGGAGCTCTGACAATTCTTACACAGGCCTGCCACTGCAGCCTGAGTGAAATAACGTCCACGTTATTTCACAGCCATTTTACACTGCACTTAAGTAACTTATAAGTCACCTATATGTCTAACCTTTACCTGGTAAAGGTTGGGTGCTAAGTTACTTAGTGTGAGGGCACCCTGGCACTAGCCAAGGTGCCCCCACATTGTTCAGGGCCAATTCCCCGGACTTTGTGAGTGCGGGGACACCATTACACGCGTGCACTACATATAGGTCACTACCTATATGTAGCTTCACAATGGTAACTCCGAATATGGCCATGTAATATGTCTATGATCATGGAATTGCCCCCTCTATACCATCCTGGCATAGTTGGCACAATCCCATGATCCCAGTGGTCTGTAGCACAGACCCTGGTACTGCCAAACTGCCTTTCCCGGGGTTTCACTGCAGCTGCTGCTGCTGCCAACCCCTCAGACAGGCATCTGCCCTCCTGGGGTCCAGCCAGGCCTGGCCCAGGATGGCAGAACAAAGGACGTCCTCTGAGAGAGGGTGTTACACCCTCTCCCTTTGGAAAATGGTGTGAAGGCAGGGGAGGAGTAGCCTCCCCCAGCCTCTGGAAATGCTTTCATGGGCACATTTGGTGCCCATTTCTGCATAAGCCAGTCTACACCGGTTCAGGGACCCCTTAGCCCTGCTCTGGCGCGAAACTGGACAAAGGAAAGGGGAGTGACCACTCCCCTGACCTGTACCTCCCCTGGGAGGTGCCCAGAGCTCCTCCAGTGTGCTCCAGACCTCTGCCATCTTGGAAACAGAGGTGCTGCTGGCACACTGGACTGCTCTGAGTGGCCAGTGCCACCAGGTGACGTCAGAGACTCCTTGTGATAGGCTCCTTCAGGTGTTGCTGGCCTATCCTCTCTCCTAGGTAGCCAAACCCTCTTTTCTGGCTATTTAGGGTCTCTGTCTCTTGGGATTCCTTAGATAACGAATGCAAGAGCTCATCCGAGTTCCTCTGCATCTCTCTCTTCACCTTCTGCCAAGGAATCGACTGCTGACCGAGCTGGAAGCCTGCAAAACTGCAACATAGTAGCAAAGACGACTACTGCAACTCTGTAACGCTGATCCTGCCGCCTTCTCAACTGTTTTCCTGTTGGTGCATGCTGCGGGGGTAGTCTGCCTCCTCTCTGCACTAGAAGCTCCAAAGAAATCTCCCGTGGGTCGACGGAATCGTCCCCCTGCAACCGCAGGCACCAAAGAACTGCATCACCGGTACCTTGGGTCTCCTCTCAGCACGACGAGCGAGGTCCCTTGAATCCAGCAACTCTGTCCAAGTGACTCCCACAGTCCAGTGACTCTTCAGTCCAAGTTTGGTGGAGGTAAGTCCTTGCCTCCCCACGCCAGACTGCATTGTTGGAAACCGCAACTTTTGCAGCTACTCCGGCCTCCGTGCACTTCCGGCGGAAATCCTTTGTGCACAGTCCAGCCTGGGTCCACGGCACTCTAACCTGCATTGCACGACCTCCTAAGTTGTTCTCCGGTGACGTGGGACTCCTTTGTGCGACTTCGGGTGAGCACCGTTTCACGCATCCTCATAGTGCCTGTTTCTGGCACTTCTCCGGGTGCTACCTGCTGCTGAGAGGGCTCATTTTCTTGCTCGATGTCCCCTCTCTCTCCTGACGCAATTTGCGATATCCTGGTCCCTCCTGGGCCATAGAAGCATCCAAAAACGCTTACTGCACGATTTGCAGCTAGCAAGGTTTGTTGGCAGTCTTTCGGCGGCAAAACACTTCTGCACAACTCTCCACGGCGTGAGGGGTCCGTCCTCCAAAGGGGAAGTCTCTAGCCCTTGTTGTTCTTGCAGAAACCTACGCTTCTACTGTCTAGTAGCAGCTCCTTTGCACCTACAGCTGGCATTTCCTGGGCATCTGCCCATCTCCGACTTGCTTGTGACTTTTGGACTTGGTCCCCTTGTTCCACAGGTACCCTCGACTGGAAATCCATCATTGTTGCATTGCTGGTTTGTGTCTTTCCTGCAGAATTCCCCTATCACGACTTCTATGTCCTTTGGGGAACTTTAGTGCACTTTGCACTCACTTTTCAGGGTCTTGGGGTGGGCTATTTTTCTAACCCTCACTATTTTCTAATAGTCCCAGCAACCCTCTACAAGGTCACATAGGTTTGGGGTCCATTCGTGGTTCGCATTCCACTTTTGGAGTATATGGTTTGTGTTGCCCCTATCCCTATGTGTCTCCATTGCATCCTATTGTAACTATACATTGTTTGCACTGTTTTCTAAGACTATTACTGCATATTTTGGTATTGTGTATATATATCTTGTGTATATTTCCTATCCTCTCACTGAGGGTACACTCTGAGATACTTTGGCATATTGTCATAAAAATAAAGTACCTTTATTTTTAGTATAACTGTGTATTGTGTTTTCTTATGATATTGTGCATATGACACTAAGTGGTACTGTAGGAGCTTCACTCGTCTCCTAGTTCAGCCTAAGCTGCTCTGCTAAGCTACCATTATCTATCAGCCTATGCTGCTAGACACCCTATACACTAATAAGGGATAACTGGGCCTGGTGCAAGGTGCAAGTACCCCTAGGTACTCACTACAAGCCAATCCAGCCTCCTACAGGGTGGCAGGGTGCAGACTTACATCTGGAAGGGGGGCTTGGGCGTAGGTTTGGGAGGTGGAGGGATTACACTTGGAAGGAGCGAGAGTGATCTTGGACTGGGGGGGGCAGAGGGACCTGGGGCAACACGGGCCTCTTCCTCCCTGGGGAAGGGCTCGGGAATGGGAAGGGTGGACTTGGCGGACTTGGACGAGGAAGGAGTGGACTGGGCAAGGGCATGGACACGTTTAGGGACAAGACGGGGTGGGCCAGTGGGTTCAAACAGGTGAACACGGGATAGGAAAAGCTTCTTGGGTGCAGTTGGAGTGGATTTGGAGGCAGGTCTGGGAGTGGAGGTTAAGGGAGTGCTTGTATAAGGTGTAGGTGTGCTGGACGTGGATGCAGGTGCCTGTAAAGTATGCTTATGTATGGTGGATATGTGTGGAGTGGATGTGTGTGAATTTTGGAGTGTTTTGGGAGGAGGAGGGTGTACACAGTGGGACAAGACAGGCTGCCAGTGTACATGGATGTTGTCTGTGTGTCTGCAGGTCTTGTAGAGTGTGCCCCCAAGTGTGTGTCAATGTAGTCGTGGTGCGTGCAGTTGTGGTGCCTGGGGTGCATGTCTGGATGTCAGATGTTGTGGCTACTGCATGAATGGGGGCAGCAGCAGTGACTGGGGGTGCAGTGGGTGTGCATGTTGAGGTGACAGACAGGGTGGTGGGGGAGGTCAACACACTGGGGGAAGTGGATGTTGTTGTGTGTGCTTTTGTATGTTGAGTGTGCATACCTGTGGTGGGAAGAAAGGTGCTTGTGTTTTTCAATGCACTTCTTGTGTGTTGATCTGTGTGCATGGCTGCCTGTATATGTGCTTGGGATGGGTGAAGGGAGTGGGGTGCTGGAAGGGGTAAAGGTGGTGGGAGGGGGGTTGGAAAGACCAGGGACACTGGCTGCCGTCAAAGAGGATGACAGAGTGTGAAAAGATCTCTGTAGGCAAGACATGACACATTGAATGCCTTCCAGGTTTGCATTGCATTGCTACATCTCAGATGCTAGCCCCTGGATGGCATTCACAATGGTTGTCTGCCCTACAGAGATGGTTCTCAGGAGTTCTGAGGGCAGCAGGGCTGACTGGGGCAGGGGATGAGGTGCCTGGGGTGAAGGACACCCTCACCCTCCTGGGTGAGCGGGCACGGGCAACTAGGTGGGGAGCAACTGGGAGGACAGTGATGGTATGGGGGTGGTGGTAGATGGCAAAGAATGGGTGAGCCCAGTAGGGTCCGCCACTACCTGGGAGCTACCATCGAAGGAGGTATCAGATTCACTACCTACAGTGGTAGTTGCCTCCCCCGTCGTACTCCCCTCGCCTTACAACCCACTGATCCCCTTGGCATCACTCGACTCTGCCTTCTTGGAACTGTGGGCTGCTGCATCCCCACTCGCCGGTGCCTCAGGGCCCTCGCCAGATGATGCTAATGTGCACAAAGGACAAAAGAGCACAGGGGTGGAGAAATAAAACAAGGGAGAACTCTGTCAAATCCTGAATATATGTACATTTTGGCTCACACACACTCCCATCCAGGTCACGAATGTACCCTCAGCACAGACAACATACGTAATGAATGTGCCCCTGACTAGTGGGCATGACTCCAGAATACTGTGTGGAGTACACCCATGAGAGACCATGCCCAGCCAATGCACTTACAAGTCCATAAGGCCACAATGAATACCAGATGACAGAAAGGGGAAACCTCATAGGCCTATAGAGACTGCCAAAACTAGCCCTTACACCATCCCAAGGACTTGGAGGGGATAGGACTGTAGGAACACACCTGTCCAAGTGCCTGGCACTACAATGCATACATACCACGGCACCCAAATACATCCATCAAAGCGGTATCACAACAGTGTTGCTAAACACCCGCTTATGGCTGCTATGCTGCCTTCAAGCGCCCATCCAGATCCAGATAGGTCAACGCCCGAATGCAGGCTATTAAGGGGGTCAGGGTCCGACCGGCACCCCTTCCTCATTGGGAATCCTTCCCCAGCTGGGCCGTCCTGGTCTTCCAGGCCCAGCGCATCAGGTCCTCCCACCGCTTCCTGCAGTGGGTGCTCTGCCGTTTGTAGACCCCCAGGGTCTGCACCTCCTTGGCGATGGCTTGCCACAGGTCTTTCTTTTGATGGGCACTGACCTGCATGGGACAGACAGAGCAAATTAACAGACGTCAGTATGTGTGTACCGAATGCCATGTCATTCCATATGGAACGGCCATTGTTGACAGGCATGTTTTCAACTCACAGGCAGAACGTGCCAGATAATCTACAAATGGGCAGTCACACATTGAACCCACATGCATAAAGGCATCCGCCACAATCACACACATCTAAGGATGACAGATATCAACTCACCTGCTCCTATGGTCACCCGGCTTCTCCAGCTCCTCCGCGGTGAAGGCTGGGGCATGTTCCCCTGTAACACGCACCATCTCAGGAACCAGAGTCAGGACACAGCAGCACGTGCAGTGGAGTACTACCCTTCACGGGAATCATGAGTCAAGTGTCTAGGGTTTGACAAAATGGCATAGATACCACGGCGGTGTCCTCCGTCAATGCCGGTGGCGATCATGATTGGCCCAGCTTTCCCATTGACAATCATGTTATCCAATGATCAGGTGCACTGCGGTGAACAACGCCTTCCGCCATGACGACTAACGCCAGCGGAATGAAGTGACTTCCACTCTATCACAACTGGATGTCAGGAGGCTGCATTTTGCTACCACGGCGTCTCCATAGCCTGGCCAAGGGCCTCATCCAGGGCCCCAATCTCTCTCCCCTTCATCGCTTGCTGACATCATTCTATAATCCTCACATGTACCCATCTTTGGAAGTGTGTCCACACTGTGATGCCATTATGACAGTTGACTCAGCACACACTTGCCTCATACTTTCCATTCATGTGTGTGACCTACGTGTTGCATTTTGGAAAATACAGTGACATCATAGGATGCATGTGTAAGTTGACACTCAGAATATGTTCTTTCCTTTCCCATAGGTACAGACCCATGTGGCGAGGGAGGGCCCCACCTGTATACAGACCCCTGGTAGATCTGGAAACTATGAAGGAACGTCACATCATTATCACATACAGACTGAAAAGAGCTACAATCCATGACCTCTGTGCATTAATGGATCCTGTTCCAAAACCGGAAAATCAAAATCAGCATGCCATCCCTACAGCTGTACAAGTGCTATCTGTGCTCCATTTTTTGGCTACAGGCTCATTTCAGGTGACAGTGGGCATGGTTGCAGGGGTCTCACAGCCAACGCTCAGCCACATTCTGTCCAAATTCCTAGATGCGTACGTTCAACACTTGCAAACATATGTCCAGTTTTCCCAAAGGGCTGAACTTCCCGCCATCAAATCTGGATTTTATGCCTTTGCTAATATCCCCCATGTGATATGTGCCATTGATGGAACCCACATAGCTCTTATACCCCCAAGAGTGAATGAACAGGTGTATAGGAATCAGAAGAACAATCACTTCATGAATGTACAATTGGTGTGTACTGCTGATCAGTACATATCACGTCAATGACAGGTTCCCAGGATCAGTCCATGATTAGTTTGTCCTGAGAAACAGCAGTATGCCACACATGATGGAACAACTACAAGGGGACAGAGGCTGGCTCATAGTTGAGTGTGTATGACACTAGCTGACAGCCAGGCTGTATGCAAGTAAAGCAGTTTGTTAAAGTCCTTTTTCACCCACTTTTTCAGGTGATTCTTGCTACCCCAACTTGCAATGGCTCCTGACACCTGTGAGGAATCCCAGGACAGATGCAGAGAGGAATTATAATGAGGCCTATGGATGTACTAGAAGGGTGAGTGAGAGCACTATAGGTCTCCTGAAGTCTTGATTTCGTTGCTTCAATCTCTTTGGGGGATCCCTGTGCTATGTCCCTGACAAGGTGTGTAAGATAGTGGTGGCCTGCTGCATGTTCCACAACCTGGCTGTGGGGAAAGCTATCCCATTTCTGGAAGAGGAGGGTGCTGTCCAACCAACCCTGCAACCTCAGAGAGGGGATGAGAGTGATGGTGAGGAAGAAGAGGGGGAAGATCTCAACTCCAGGACCCAGCTAATCCGCCTATACTTTCTGATGTAGTCACTGCATAGTTTCAGTCTGACTCATGTAATAAGTACGGTGGTGTCTATTGTCAGTGATAATGCTAAATGATAACTGAAGTGACATGTGTCAGGAAACCCAATATTATGTGCAGTGTGGCATACTTCAGGCACTACAGTCAATTGATACCCCTCCTGCAGAAAGGTGTGAATATGATAGTAACTGGCTAATGCATACACACTCACAATTCATATCTCATATTGCCGAGGGGCATACGATTTGAGGGCATAGTTGTATTTATGGAATGGAAAAATATATATATGTGTTGGGACAGCGAAAGGGAGTGGGCATATGGTGCAAATACATACTGAGGTACATATGCTTGACTGTTGGTAGCACTGGGTTTTGGTCCATGTGGCCATTGGAAGTTGGTATGATGGGAGTGGCATGCCAACAAGGTAGTTCAGTGGCACACAAGGGAGTCAGTTCAGGGCAGAGTTACTTCCTGGCGCTGGGCTTGGTCTTGGCTGGCATTTCAGTGGCATACCTGGGTCTGAGGCACATTTGCGAAGGTGCAGCTGGGCTGGGTAGGGGTGCTGGTTTCCTGTGTGTCCTCAGGCAGTGCCACTAGTCCAGTAGCTGCTGCAGACGTAGATGGCAGGTCAGTGTCCTGGCTAGTGGTCAGGGCTTGCAGGTGGGTGGAAGTCTCAGACTGGCTGTGGTACTAGTGCTGCAGCACCCCTGCAATAGAGGCCATGATGGCATTGAGCTGTTTCCATTGCTCCATGGCCTCCTGGTGGTTTGCTATCTGCAGCCTTTGATTCTGCTACAGGGTGGCCAGGATCTGACCCATCCTGTCCTGGGTATGGTGGTATGCATCCAGGACCTCAGAAATCATCTGCTGGGCTGCTGCATCCATCCTTTGGCCACCTCCCTAGGCCACTGATGCCCTCCCACTGATCCTAGCCTCCTGTGTCCCCTGCACAGGTCTGGCAGTTCCACTTGCAGTTGGCCCTTCATCATCCTGCTTGTTGGTGGGTGGAGACTCTGGCCTCTGTACATGTGGGCTGCCAGTCCATGGCTGGGAGACACTGGTGTGGGGTCGTTTCGCCAGAGCTAATGATGGTGGCTGGGCGGTAGGGGTGTCAGTGGTATCCTGGGTGGGGCTGCTGGAGGGTGACAGTCCAATGACTGTGTGATGGGCCAGGGAGTCCCTCTATTTCCAGACATCCCTCTGCACTCTCCAGAGTGGGGCCTCTGTCTTCAGGTGGAGCGCTGGCACTCCTTGACCTCTCTGTCCGGGTGGCATGAGTGGTGGTGCCTGTGTGGGGGAATAGACAGGTGGGTGTCCCTTTGTGTATATTTAGTTGCATTTTATGTGGGGGGTTGAGGTGCATTGTGTGTGCTGTAGTGCCACTGGGAATCCATGCAGGGGTAGGTGATTGTGCACAGGGGGCTGGATGGAAGTCTGTTTGTGGGATTGTTGGCATGCAGGGAATATGGATGTGGGTGTTGTGGACTGGGTAGGAGATGGGGTCCTGGTGGTAGTGAGAGGGGTGGGGTGGTACATGCATTATAGGTGGGGTAACTGTTAAGGTATTATAGTTGACATACCCGAGTCCAGTCCTCCAGTGAGTCCGATGAGGTCCTCTGGGTGCAGGATAGCCAGGACCTTCTCCTCCCAGTTGAGGCATTTGGGGGGAGTAGGTGGAGGACCACCACCAGTCTTCTGTAGGGCGATGTTGTGCCTGGATGCCATTGACCAAACCTTCCTGTGCAGGTCATTCCATCTCTTCCACATGTCATCCCTTGTCCGTGGATGGTTTCCCACTGCGTTGACCTTGTTGACTTTCCACTGCTATAGCTCTGTCTTCCTGGCCACGGGTGTCAGCTGCACCTGTTCCCCGAATAGTTGTGGCTCGACCCTGAGTATTTTGTTCATCATGGTCCATAGCTCCCTGACTGTGAAGCAGGGGTGCTTAGGGGTTGCCGTGGTGTGTGTTGTGAGTGGTGTGTTGTTGGTGTATCGTGGGTGTATTGGTGAGGGTGATGTTGTGTAGTAGTGTGTGTGTGGCTTGGTTGTGATGGTGTTTGGGGTATGTATTTTTTTTGGTGGTGTATTTGTGCATGTGACTTGTGTGATGTTGGGTTCAGTGTATGTGTGCTGTGTTGTCAATATCTGTTGTGCTATTGGCGATGCAAAGGATTGTGCGGTGTGTATGTGAGGGTTTTATAGTGTTGTGGATGTGTGTCAGGTGTGTGGGTTTCAGACTTGCAAATGTGTGCATTTGTTGTTGGTGGGTCCCATTGCTGGCTGTGGCAGTCCGTGCCGCCAATTGTCGTTCGGCATTCACTATTCACCAGGCTGATTTGTGCATCATTATTTGGTGGGCAGAGGATTTGTCTGCATGGCGGTGGCAGGGTGGGGTGTACTGCCTCTCCGCCGTCGTAGGCCCTGGCAGTGGGTGGAGGTTGCAAGATTTTTGGAAGTTTAACTTTTTGGCATCATTATTCGGCGGTGTGCATTTTACTGCCACTGGTGGTCTTCTGTTCACTGTTGTCATGGCGGTCGGCGGTGATTACCGCCAAGTTCATAATGAGGGCCTATGTATGTACTTTTATTATCAAATTTGAGATTTTAGCAGGAAACATTAGAGGAAGTAGCCCCAATAGACCTATTTCGTTTGAGATGGCTCCTTTCAGGGTTCTAATTTACTTATTTAACCTCACTACAGTGCCCTGTCACACCTACAACAATTGTCAATTATAGTACCACAGCGCTCATTTCAGTCAGTTCAAATTAAATTGTAGAAATTGTTCCCATAAAGTTGAGCAGACAATAGTTCTAACATCAAGGTTTGTTGAATAGCAGGTCCATCCTTGTTACACTTCAGAAAACGTTACATCATGTAGACAGCCTGCAGACAGCAACATGTGTTTTTCACAAAAAGTGACTTTTTCAAGGCTGAAAACATATGAATGAGATACGTACAACACAAGGATAGGGCTAATCTTCATACGCATATATATCCAGGCCCTGGACTGGATTGCCTCCTTCCTCTCCAACCGCTCTCAGAGAGTCTACCTCCCACCTTTTCGCTCAGACCCCACCGAGATCATCTGCGGCGTCCCACAAGGCTCCTCGCTCAGCCCGATACTCTTCAATGTCTACAAGAGCCCCCTCGCCGACATCGTATGCAAGCACAGCATCATCATCACCTCCTACGCCGACGACACTCAACTGATACTCTCCCTCACCAAGGACCCCACCAGCGCAAAGACCAACCTGCAAGATGGTATGAAGGACGTCGCAGATTGGATGAGACTCAGCCGTCTGAAACTGAACTCAGACAAAACGGAAGTCCTCATCCTCGGTAACACCCCGACCGCCTGGGCCGACTCCTGGTGGCCCACGGCCCTTGGCACCGCACCGACTCCCTCAGACCACGCACGCAACCTCGGCTTCATCTTGGACCCACTTCTCACCATGATCAAACAAGTCAACGCCGTGTCCTCCTTATGCTTCCTCACCCTCCGCATGCTCCGGAAGATCTTCCGCAGGATCCCCGCCGACACCAGAAAGACCGTGACCCACGCCCTCGTCACGAGCCGCCTGAACTACGGCAACACCCTTTATGCTGGGACCACCGCAAAACTCCAGAAACGTCTGCAACAAATTCAAAATGCCTCCGCCCGCCTCATCCTCGACATACCCCGCAACAGCCACTTCTCCGTCCACCTGAGACACCTGCACTGGCTTCCGTCAGCAAAAGGATCACCTTCTGACTCCTCACCCACGCACACAAAGCCCTCCACAACTAGGGACCAGAATACCTCAACCGCCGCCTCAGCTTCTACGCTCCCACCCGTCTTCTCTGCTCCACCAGCCTTGCTCTTGCCGCAGTCCCTCGCATCCACCGCTCCACGGCGGGTGGGAGGTCCTTCTCCTACCTGGCGACCAAGACTTGGAACACCCTCCCCACCATCCTCAGGACCACCCAGTACCACTCCGCATTCCGGAGACTCCTCAAGACCTGGCTCTTCGAGCAGCAGTAACCCTTCCCCCCTAGCGCCTTTAGACCCGCACGGGTGAGTAACGCACTTTATAAATGTTAATGATTTGATTTGATATATAAACATGAGAAAACTCCTATTGCCAACACAGGACAAAAAAGGGAAAGTCAAATTGTATCCAGAAAGAGTGCTCCACATAGTGAACGGTGTAGAAGAAGGACAAGGTTCATAAAAAGAAGCATACCCAGTAAAAATATAACACTGAATATTGCAAAAGTGCTTTAACTCAGTGTAAAGTCATCTTAAACCAATAAATGCTCCCAAGAAACCTAGAATTAAAGAAATTGTTCTATAATACAAGACTTGCCTACAGAACCACATTGTATAGTCAAAGCGAGCAGTTATAAAATGATCCTTCAGTTGTGTGAGTCAAACGATTATGTATTTTGTACTGTTAGGAAAAAAGGGAGAAACACACTTCAAACTATTTTGTATTTAACTAATCCCACAGGTGGTATGTAAGGTTAATTGAGGTACACTAACCTGTATAAATATAAGCCAAAGTGCTCTCTAACCTAGTTTCTGCCCGCCGGCCCAGCAGGGATCTCCGCCACAACACAGGAGCCGGCACAAAATGTGGTGCATAGCAGACAGTGAAAAGCTGCACGGGGCCCTGCCAGTGGCATGGGCAGTGCAGGGGCCCCCAGGGGCCCCATGACTCCCCGTACGCCAGCCTTTTCCTGGCAGTTCAAACCGCCAGGAAAAGGCTGGCGGTAGGGGGACTCGTAATCGCCTGGGCAGCGCTGCCCTGGCGGATTACAAGCGCCGGGGCCATTGTGGCAGGAAACCGCTGGCCCGAGTGGTGCGACCGCGGCACTTCCGCCACGGTCGTAATGCCCTGGAAAGCACCACCAGCCTGTTGGCGGTGCTTCCTCCGGAACAGCCCTGGCGGTCTTGGACTGCCAGGGTTGTATGAGGGCCTATGTGTCTTGGGAGGAGGTGGGATAGAGGTGCTGGGAGATGCTGTGGTGGATGTGCTGCATGTAGGCATATCTGTGGGTGTGGTGTCTGCAGATGTGGTGACTGGGGTAGATAGCTGCAGGTCTGCTATTGTGGTGATTGTGGGTAGGATAGGAGTTGTGGCTGTATTGGTGAATGTTGGTTTGGAGTCTGTGGTGGTCATTACAACCCTGGCGGACGGTGTTAAAGCAGCGGTAAGACCGCCAACAGGCCGGTGGAAAAAAAATGCAATTACGACCGTGGCGGAAACCGCCAACAAAGACAGCCACTTTAACACTCCGACCGCCACGGCGGTACAAGCAAACAACA
The DNA here is from genome assembly GCF_031143425.1 of Pleurodeles waltl. Lineage (NCBI taxonomy): Eukaryota > Metazoa > Chordata > Amphibia > Caudata > Salamandridae > Pleurodeles > Pleurodeles waltl. Next base: position 207,136,225 of record NC_090448.1, read on the forward strand.
TGGCCGTCACCGCCAACAGACAGGCGGAGGACAATGTACCGCCCACAGTATCACACCCTACCAATCCGCCACCTTTTCCGGGGCAGATTCACCGTGAACAAAAAAACGGCGGAAACAGGACTTCGAAGGGAAAACGCTCACCTCTACACATCCCACGAGGAACCAGGACGCCCTGGAACCAGAGCTGCACATTTTCCCTACCCTTATCTTCTTGCTCCTCTACCAGGAGCACGAACGCCGGCGGTGAAGACCACGGTGAGTACTGCACCTACGACACAGGGGAGGGGGGAGGGGAAAAAACAGACTCACACACGCAACACGCAACACCCCCACCCCCACCCTAACCCACTACAACACACACACTAATACAGCATGATACATTACAGTTACACCCCCAAACCCTCCCGAAGAATACAAAGACAAAAAGAAATGAGTGTAACCATTGTAATGTATTAAAATCCAGTACGCAAAAATATATATACACTATTAACAAATATATACACCAAGAATAGTAGTACAGGTATAGCTCCATTGAAGTCTGTCGCTCCCCCTGCCGCTGCAGCTCCTCCAGCTCCTCCAGCCCAGGTTCCTGAGACCTCCTAGCAAGCCCAGCTACCTCGCAGTAAGTACCCCCCCCACCGCCCAGCCCCTCGCCCTGCCCCGCGCTACTCACCTCCTCTCCTGCTTCTTTTCTTCTCCTCTGTTCTTCCTCTGCGCTCTTCTTCTGTAGTCTTCTTCTGTACTCTTCTTTCTCTCCTGCTCCCCGTCTTCTGTCTTCATCTGTGTGCTTCTCTCTCTCTCCTTTGCACTGCGACCTGCGTGTGACTCTTCTTCTCTGTCCCTCTTCTTGGCTCTTCCCTCTGCTGCTCGTCGCTCCTCTTCTTCTTCACCTTCTTCTGTATTCTTCTGTCTTCTGCGCTCCTCTTCTTCACCTTCTTCTGTATTCTTCTGTCTTCTGCGCTCCTCTTCTTCTTTACCTTCTTCTGTGGTCTTCTGTTTTCTGTTCTTCGGTTCCTCTTCTTCTTTACCTTCTTCTGTGGTCTTCTGTCTTCTGTTCTTCGGCTCCTCTTCGGCTCCTCTTCTTCTTTTACCTGCTCCCTAGTTCTTCCCGCGCCTGTCCTCCTGCTCCTGTCTCGTCTCTCTCCCTCACTCGCCTCCCCCTCTGTAACACCCCTATCTACCTACCTCTCTATCTGTCCCCCTCACTTGCCACCTCCTCCTATCTACCTATCTACCTATCTACCTATCTCTCTATCTTTCCCCCTCACTCGCCTCCCCCTCTGTAACACCCCTATCTACCTATCTACCTATCTCTCTATCTGTCCCCCTCACTCGCCACCTCCTCCTATCTACCTATCTTTCTACCTCTCACCCTCACCCACCTCCACCTCTACAACCCCCCTCCCCTATCTTCCCAACCTTCCTCCTAACTCTCTTTCTAAACTCACCCCCCTCCACCCTTAAGCCCCTTCCCCATCTCTTCTCCCCTCTACCTGTCCCCCCTCCCTCCGCTTTCCCGCCGCCACCTCCTGCACGCCCCCACCCCCCCAGCTCCCATTCGTCGCCCCACTCCCGTCCCCCGCCCCCAGCTGACCCCTCCCCCCCTCCTCCCTCTTATGGCGGCCGCTGCGCGACAGAGCTAGCGACCCTTGACCCAAGGGTAGGTCGCTCCCCCTGCCACTGCAGCTCCTCCAGCTCCTCCAGCCCAGGTTCCTGAGACCTCCTAGCAAGCCCAGCTACCTCGCAGTAAGTACCCCCCCCCACCGCCCAGCCCCTCGCCATGCCCCGCGCTACTCACCTCCTCTCCTGCTTATTTTCTTCTTCTCTGTTCTTTCTCTGCGCTCTTCTTCTGTAGTCTTCTTCTGTACTCTTCTTTCTCTCCTGCTCCCCGTCTTCTGTATTCATCTGTGTGCTTCTCTCTCTCTCCTTTGCACCGCGACCTGCGTGTGTCTTTTTCTTCTCTGACCCTCTTCTTGGCTCTTCCCTCTGCTGCTCGTCGCTCCTCTTCTTCTTCACCTTCTTCTGTATTCTTCTGTCTTCTGCGCTCCTCTTCTTCACCTTCTTCTGTATTCTTCTGTCTTCTGCACTCCTCTACTTCTTTACCTTCTTCTGTGGTCTTCTGTTCTTCGGCTCCTCTTCTTCTTTACCTTCTTCTGTGGTCTTCTGTCTTCTGTTCTTTGGCTCCTCTTCTTCTTTACCTTCTTCTGTGGTCTTCTGTTTTCTGTTCTTCAGCTCCTCTTCTTCTTTACCTTCTTCTGTGGTCTTCTGTCTTCTGTTCTTCGGCTCTTCCTCGGCTCCTCTTCTTCTTTTACCTGCTCCCTGGTTCTTCCCGCGCCTGTCCTCCTGCTCCTGTCTCGTCTCTCTCCCTCACTCGCCTCCCCCTCTGTATCACCCCTATCTACCTATCTACTTATCTCTCTATCTGTCCCTCTCACTCGCCACCTCCTCCTATCTACCTATCTACCTATCGCTCTATCTTTCCCCCTCACTCGCCTCCCCCTCTGTAACACCTCTATCTACCTATCTACCTATCTCTCTATCTGTCCCCCTCACTCGCCACCTCCTCCTATCTACCTATCTACCTATCTCTCTACCTTTCACCCTCACCCACCTCCACCTCTACAACCCCCCCTCCCCTATCTTCCCAACCTTCCTCCTAACTCTCTTCCTAAACTCTTCCTAAACTCACCCCGCCACCCTTAGCCCCCCTCCCCATCTCTTCTCCCCTCTACCTGTCCCCCTCCCTCCGCTTTCCCGCCGCCACCTCCTGCATGCCCCGCCCCCCCAGCTCCCATTTGTCGCCCCACGCCCGTCCCCCGCCCCCAGCTGACCCCTCCTCCCTCTTATGGCGGCCGCTGCGCAACACAGCTAGCGACCCTTGACCCAAGGGTAGGTCGCTCCCCCTGCCGCTGCAGCTCCTCCAGCTCCTCCAGCCCAGGTTCCTGAAATCTCCTAGCAAGCCCAGCTACCTCGCAGTAAGCACCCCCCCACCGCCCAGCCCCTCGCCCTGCCCCACGCTACTCACCTCATCTCTTGCTTCTTTTCTTCTTCTCTGTTCTTCCTCTGCGCTCTTCTTCTGTAGTCTTCTTCTGTACTCTTCTTTCTCGCCTGCTCCCTGTCTTCTGTCTTCATCTGTGTGCTTCTCTCTCTCTCCTTTGCACCGCGACCTGCGTGTGCCTCTTCTTCTCTGTCCCTCTTCTTGGCTCTTCCCTCTGCTGCTCGTTGCTCCTCTTCTTCTTCACCTTCCTCTGTATTCTTCTGTCTTCTGCGCTCCTCTTCTTCACCTTCTTCTGTATTCTTCTGTTTTCTGCGCTCCTCTTCTTCTTTACCTTCTTCTGTGGTCTTCTGTTTTCTGTTCTTCGGCTCCTCTTCTTCTTTACCTTCTTCTGTGGTCTTCTGTCTTCTGTTCTTCGGCTCCTCTTCTTCTTTACCTTCTTCTGTGGTCTTCTGTCTTCTGTTCTTCGGCTCCTCTTCTTCTTTACCTTCTTTTGTGTTCTTCTGTCTTCTGTTCTTCGGCTCCTCTTCGGCTCCTCTTCTTCTTTTACCTGCTCCCTGGTTCTTCCCGCGCCTGTCCTCCTGCTCCTGTCTCGTCTCTCTCCCTCACTCGCCTCCCCCTCTGTAACACCCCTATCTACCTATCTACCTATCTCTCTATCTGTCCCCCTCACTCGCCACCTCCTCCTATCTACCTATCTACTTATCTCTCTACCTCTCACCCTCACCCACCTCCACCTCTACAACCCCCCTCCCCTATCTTCCCAACCTTCCTCCTAACTCTCTTCCTAAACTCACCCCCCACCACCCTTAAGCCCCTTCCCCATCTCTTCTCCCCTCTACCTGTCCCCCCTCCCTCCGCTTTCCCGCCGCCACCTCCTGCACGCCCCCACCCCCCCAGCTCCCATTCGTCGCCCCACTCCCGTCCCCCGCCCCCAGCTGACCCCTCCCCCCTCCTCCCTCTTATGGCGGCCGCTGCGCGACAGAGCTAGCGACCCTTGACCCAAGGGTAGGTTGCTCCCCCTGCCGCTGCAGCTCCTCCAGCTCCTCCAGCCCAAGTTCCTGAGACCTCCTAGCAAGCCCAGCTACCTCGCAGTAAGTACCCCCCCCACCGCCCAGCCCATCGCCCTGCCCGCGCTACTCACCTCCTCTCCTGCTTCTTTTCTTCTTCTCTGTTCTCCCTCTGCGCTCTTCTTCTGCAGTCTTCTTCTGTACTCTTCTTTCTCTCCTGCTCCCCGTCTTCTGTCTTCATCTGTGTGCTTCTCTCTCTCTCCTTTGCACCGCGACCTGCGTGTGCCTCTTCTTCTCTGACCCTCTTCTTGGCTCTTCCCTCTGCTGCTCGTCGCTCCTCTTCTTCTTCACCTTCTTCTGTATTCTTCTGTCTTCTGCGCTCCTCTTCTTCACCTTCTTCTGTATTCTTCTGTCTTCTGCGCTCCTCTTCTTCTTTACCTTCTTCTGTGGTCTTCTGTTTTCTGTTCTTCGGCTCCTCTTCTTCTTTACCTTCTTCTGTGGTATTCTGTCTTCTGTTCTTTGGCTCCTCTTCTTCTTTACCTTCTTCTGTGGTCTTCTGTTTTCTGTTCTTCGGCTCCTCTTCTTCTTTACCTTCTTCTGTGGTCTTCTGTCTTCTGTTCTTCGGCTCTTCTTCGGCTCCTCTTCTTCTTTTACCTGCTCCCACGTTCTTCCCGCGCCTGTCCTCCTGCTCCTGTCTCGTCTCTCTCCCTCACTCGACTCCCCCTCTGTAACACCCCTATCTACCTATCTACTTATCTCACTATCTGTCCCCCTCACTCGCCACCTCCTCCTATCTACCTATCTACCTATCGTTCTATCTTTCCCCCTCACTCGCCTCCCCTTCTTTAACACCTCTATCCACCTATCTACCTATCTCTCTATCTGTCCCCCTCACTCGCCACCTCCTCCTATCTACCTATCTACCTATCTCTCTACCTCTCACCCTCACCCACCTCCACCTCTACAACCCCCCCTCCCCTATCTTCCCAACCTTCCTCCTAACTCTCTTCCTAAACTCTTCCTAAACTCACCCGCCACCCTTAGCCCCCCTCCCCATCTCTTCTCCCCTCTACCTGTCCCCCCTCCCTCCACTTTCCCGCCGCCACCTCCTGCAAGCCCGCCCCCCCAGCTCCCATTTGTCGCCCCACTCCCATCCCCCGCCCCCAGCTGACCCCTCCTCCCTCTTATGGCGGCCGCTGTGCAACAGAGCTAGCGACCCTTGACCCAAGGGTAGGTCGCTCCCCCTGCCGCTGCAGCTCCTCCAGCTCCTCCAGCCCAGGTTCCTGAGACCTCCTAGCAAGCCCAGCTACCTTGCAGTAAGTACCCCCCCACCGCCCAGCCCCTCGCCCTGCCCCACGCTACTCACCTCATCTCTTGCTTCTTTTCTTCTTCTCTGTTCTTCCTCTGCGCTCTTCTTCTGTAGTCTTCTTCTGTACTCTTCTTTCTCGCCTGCTCCCTGTCTTCTGTCTTCATCTGTGTGCTTCTCTCTCTCTCCTTTGCACCGCGACCTGCGTGTGCCTCTTCTTCTCTGTCCCTCTTCTTGGCTCTTCCCTCTGCTGCTCGTTGCTCCTCTTCTTCTTCACCTTCTTCTGTATTCTTCTGTCTTCTGCGCTCCTCTTCTTCACCTTCTTCTGTATTCTTCTGTCTTCTGCGCTCCTCTTCTTCTTTACCTTCTTCTGTGGTCTTCTGTTTTCTGTTCTTCGGCTCCTCTTCTTCTTTACCTTCTTCTGTGGTCTTCTGTCTTCTGTTCTTCGGCTCCTCTTCTTCTTTACCTTCTTCTGTGGTCTTCTGTCTTCTGTTCTTCGGCTCCTCTTCTTCTTTACCTTCTTTTGTGGTCTTCTGTCTTCTGTTCTTCGGCTCCTCTTCGGCTCCTCTTCTTCTTTTACCTGCTCCCTGGTTCTTCCCGCGCCTGTCCTCCTGCTCCTGTCTCGTCTCTCTCCCTCACTCGCCTCCCCCTCTGTAACACCCCTATCTACCTATCTACTTATCTCTCCATCTGTCCCTCTCACTCGCCACCTCCTCCTATCTACCTATCTACCTATCTCTCTATCTGTCCTCCTCACTCGCCACCTCCTCCTATCTACCTATCTATCTATCTCTCTACCTCTCACCCTCACCCACCTCCACCTCTACAACCCCCCCTCCCCTATCTTCCCAACCTTCCTCCTAACTCTCTTCCTAAACTCTTCCTAAACTCACCCCCCACCACCCTTAACCCCCATCTCTTCTCCCCTCTACCTGTCCCCGTCCCGCCGCTTTCCCGCCGCCACCTCCTGCACGCCCCCGCCCCCCCAGCTCCCATTTGTCGCCCCACTCCCGTCCCCCAACCCCAGCTGACCCCTCCCCCCCTCCTCCCTTTTATGGCGGCCGCTGCGTGTCCGTGCAGCGGGTGCGCCGCTGGCGTGCTGAAGGAACGCCAAAGGCAAGCCCGTCTTCGCCCGTCGGCGCCTGGCCCGCGCCCAGCGCCACGACCCCTGGTCCTCAGCACTCCCAAACCCCGCTGCACCGCTACGACCCCACCACCCTCCACGCCCTCAACCCAGGGCCTTCCAGCACCTGCTTCCAAGCCAACCCGAAACGTACCCATGGACCTTTCACATGTCACACCTGCAAACGTATCTTCCACCACGAAACTACCACGACCACCAGCCCACGCGCCATCAACCACCTCAAATGCATCCTGGTCAACACCTGATCCGTCCACAAGCACGCTGTTGAACTCTGGGACCTCCTGGACTCCACAGCACCAGACGTCGCCTTCATCACGGAGACCTGGATGAACACCTCTTCGGCCCCCGACATCGCCATAGCCATCCCCGAAGGCTACAAGATTTCCAGGAAAGACCGCACCAACCAAGTAGGAGGAGGAATCGCCATTGTCTTCAAAGACTCCATCAGCGTCACCACCTCCACCAAAGACACCCCCCTCGCCGCCGAGCACCTGCACTTCCAGATCCGCACTGACCCCAGGACCACCCTCAGAGGATCACTCATCTACCGCCCCCCCGGACTGCGCGCCCTCTTCAGCGACTCCATCACCGACTTCATCTCCCCGCACGCCCTCGCCTCGCCAGACTACATACTCCTCGGCGACCTCAACTTCCATCTAGAACAGAACAACGACCCCAACACCACCGCCCTGCTCGACAACCTCACCAACCTCGGCCTCAAGCAACTGGTGAACACCCCCACCCACATCACCGGACACACGCTTGACCCCATCTTCTCCGCCAGCAAACACGTTTCCTTCAGCAACGCCTCCGCTCTACACTGGACCGACCACAGCTGTATCCACTTCATCTTCCGACGCGAGACCCGCCACCTCCGCACTCAACCCATCCCTCGTCGACAGTGGAACAAAATCCCCGAAGAACAGCTTTTCTCCACGCTCATCGACAACCAACCTACCTTCACCGCCGACCCTAACGACGCAGCCCTCAGCCTCACGAACTGGATCACCAACTGCGCAGACAACCTTGCTCCCCTCAGACGCCTTCCAAGACAGGCCAACACCAAAAAACCTCTCTGGTTCTCTGACACCCTTAAGGAATCAAAGAAAACCTGTCGCACCCTCGAGAAAGCCTGGCGTAAGGACCACACCGCTGACAACATGACCGCCCTCAAGAACGCTACCCGCGAACACCACCACCTGATCCACGCAGCCAAAAGGAATTTCTTCACTGATAGACTGGACAAAAACAGCCACAACAGCAGAGAACTCTTCAGCATCGTAAAAGAGTTCTCCAACCCCAACGCCATCACGCCCTCACAAGACCTGTGCAACTCCCTCGCCACCTTCTTCCATCGTAAGATTACCGACCTTCACAACAGCTTCGGACACCAGACCTAGCCGACCAACACTGAACCCACACCCCCAGCCATCACCCCCAGCCATCACCCTCAACACCTGGACCCACATCAACACAGAAGAAACCAAAACCACCATGAACTCAATCCACTCCGGCACCCCCTCGGACCCCTGCCCACACTTCATCTTCAATAAAGCCGACGACATCATCGCCCCGCATGTCCAGACCATCATCAACTCCTCTTTTTCGTCTGCTACCTTCCCCGAATGCTGGAAACACGCCGAAGTCAACGCCCTACTAAAGAAACCTACCGCTGACCCAAGCGACCTGAAGAACTTCCGCCCCATCTCGCTCCTCCCCTTCCCTGCCAAAGTCATAGAGAAGACCGTCAACAAGCAGCGTACCAACTTCCTTGAAGACAACAACCTTCTCGACCCCTCACAATCCGGATTCCGAGCCAACCTCATCTCAGTCACAGACGACATCAGAACGCTGATGGACAACAATGAAACAGTCGCCCTCATCCTCCTCGACCTCTCGGCTGCCTTCGACACCGTCTGTCACCGCACCCTAATGACCCGCCTCCGCTCTACCGGGATCCAAGGCCAGGCCCTGGACTGGATCGCCTCCTTCCTCTCAACCGCTCTCAAAGAGTCTACCTCCCACCTTTTCGCTCAGACCCCACCGAGATCATCTGCGGCATCCCTCAAGGCTCCTCGCTCAGCCCGACACTCTTCATTGTCTACATGAGCCCCCTCGCCAACATCGTACGCAAGCACAGCATCATCATCACCTCCTACGCCGACGACACTCAACTTATACTCTCCCTCACCAAGGACCCCACCAGCGCAAAGACCAACCTGCAAGATGGTATGAAGGACGTCGCAGATTGGATGAGGCTCAGCCGTCTGAAACTGAACTCAGACAAAACGGAAGTCCTCATCCTCGGCAACACCCCGACCGCATGGGACGACTCCTGGTGGCCCACGGCCCTTGGCACCGCACCGACCCCCTCAGACCACGCTCGCAACCTCGGCTTCATCTTGGACCCTCTTCTCACCATGACCAAACAAGTCAACGCCGTGTCCTCCTCCTGCTTCCTCACCCTCTGCATGCTCCGTAAGATCTTCCACTGGATCCCCGCCGACACCAGAAAGACAGTGACCCACGCCCTCGTCACTAGCCGCCTGGACTACGGCAACACCCTTTATGCTGGGACCACCGCAAAACTCCAGAAACGTCTGCAACGTATTCAAAACGCCTCCGCCCGCCTCATCCTCGACATACCCCGCAACAGCCACATCTCCGCCCACCTGAGACACCTGCATTGGCTCCCCGTCAGCAAAAGGATCACCTTCCGACTTCTCACCCACGCACACAGCGCCCTCCACAACAAGGGACCAGAATACCTCAACCGACGCCTCAGCTTCTACGCCCCCACCCGTCTTCTCCGCTCCATCAGCCTCGCTCTAGCCGCCGTCCCTCGCATCCTTCGCTCCACAGCGGGTGGGAGGTCCTTCTCCTACCTGGCAGCCAAGACTTGGAACACCCTCCCCACCAGCATCAGGACCACCCAGGACCACTCCGTATTCCGGAGACTCCTCAAGACCTGGCTCTTCGAGCAGCAGTAACCCCTTCCCCCCAGCGCCTTGAGACCCGCACTGGTGAGTAGTGCGCTTTATAAATGTTAATGATTGATTGATTGAAGTCTGTGGAACACTGGCCCCACATAGCATGGCGGAGGCCCACACTCAATACCCGAACGTGACGGAGAGAACACTGCAGGGGCATCAGATAGCAATAAAACATGCACCTCAGGGGGGAGGAAAAGGGGGGGGTACCTCAGCCGGTTGAGTGCACAACGCCAAATCCACGAGGGGGCCCCATGCCCACTGTTCAATCCTGGGGAGTGCAAAGCCACAGTCTCTCAAGTCTCTACAGTGGGTGGTTTGCCCACTGTTCAATCCTGGGGAGTGCAAAGCCACAGTCTCTCAAGTCTCTACAGTTGGTGGTTTGCCCACTCTTCAATCCTGGGGAGTGCATAGCCACAGTCTCTCAAGTGGAAAACAGTCTCCACTGGTTCTGGAAGGGGTTTTGTGCCCAGAATGCTTCATCCTGCCAAGGACAGAGGTAGTGGATGCCTTTCTCCACTATTTCTGGACGGGGCTTTGTGCTCAGAGTGCTTCATCCTGCCAAGGACTGAGGTAGTGGATGTAAATCTCTACTGGTTCTGGAGGGGGCTTTGTGCCCAGAGTGCTTCATCCTGCCATGGACAGAGGTAGTGGATGCCTTTCTCCACTGGTTCTGGAGGGGGCTTTGTGCCCAGAGTGCTTCATCCTGCCAAGGACATAGGTAGTGTATGCCTTTCTCCACTGGTTCTGGAGGGGGCTTTGTGCCCAGAGTGCTTCATCCTGCCAAGGACAGAGGTAGAGGATGCCTTTCTCCACTGGTTCTGGAGGGGGCTATGTGCCCAGAGTGCTTCATCCTGCCAAGGACAGAGGTAGTGGATACCTTTCTCCACTGGTTCTGGAGGGGGCTTTGTGCCCAGATTGCTTTATCCTGCTTGTGGCGGACACAGTAGCGTCAGTGCCCTTGGCGCTCATGGGCCAGCGGTGCTTCTGGCGGCTGTGTCCTTGGCAGCGGTGCTTGTGGCAGCGGTGTCCTGTTCAGCGGTGCTTGTGGCGGCGGTGTCCTGTTCAGCGGTGCTTATGGCCGCGGTGTCGTGTTCAGCGGTGCTTGTTGCGGCGGGGTCCTTGGCAGCGACTCAGCTGCTGGCGGTCCTATCTGGCCCAGCGGGGCTGGTGCTGCCGGTCCTTTCTGGCCCAGCGGGGCTGGTGGTCCTTTCTGGCCCAGCAGAGCTGGTGCTGGCGGTCCTTTCTGGCCCAGGGGAGCTGGTGCTGGCAGTCCTGTCTGGCCCAGTGGGGCTGGTGCTGGTGGTCCTTTCTAGCCCAGCGGGGCTGGTGGTCCTTTCTGGCCCAGGGGGGCTGGTGCAGGCGGACCTTTCCGGCCCAGCAGAGCTGGTGCTGGCGGTCCTTTCTGGCCCAGCGGGGCTGATGGCGGTGGCATCCTGGGCAGCCGGGCTGATGGTGGTGGCCTCCTGGGCAACGGGCTGATGGTGGTGGCCTCCTGGGCAGCGGGGCTGATAGCGGTGGCCTCCTGAGCAGCGGGGATGATGGCGGTGGCCTCCTGGGCAGCGGGGATGATGGCGGTGGCCTCTTGGGCAGCGGGGCTGATGGGGACTTCTCCGCCGTGCTGCCCTTCCCAGACTTGGTGAGTTTCTTGTGCCCCTTCCCCACCTTGGAAGGTGTCGCAGCTGACTCCACACTCTCACCTGTGCCCCTGGGAGCAGCTTTGGTGGCTGGAGTCTTCCCCCTCTACCGCCGGGCACTGGCCAACTTTTGATGCTTGACAGGTGGGGGACTGTCCGTGCTTGGGCTCCTTGCCACACTGGCTGCCCTGCTGCCTGGTGCACTCCAGAATCCGGTGACTACTGGCACCACTCGTCCCAGAGATGTTGTGGCTGAGGTGCTAGGTTGGGACCTGGAGAGTCGGGCCCTAAGAGACTGACAGGGTGGGGGAGGTGAGGGAAAGAGGTGAAGGGTGGACAGGAAAAGTTTCTTGGGAACACTGGGACGGGTGGCTGGAGGGGGTTTGGGAGTGGAGGAAGAGGTTATGGTTGTAGGAGGTGTTCGTTTGGTGACTTTGGATGAAGGTGCATGCGCTGGAGGCTGTCATGAGGTGGATGGCTGATGGGTGGATGTGTGCCTACATTTGTGTATCTTGGGAGGTGGCGTCACAGACACACTGGGAGAGGACACAGGGGAAGTGTGAATGGTAGTGTGGGTGGTGACTGCACGTGAGCGGGGTGTGGTGGTGTGTGTGCTGGTGATGGAAGTAGTGGCTGTAGATGTAGTGCATGCAGGCGTGAGTGGAGACGAGACTGGGAGGGAGGAGGGAGATGAGGACGAGGGGGACACAGTGGAGGCTGGTGTGTCTGCATGTGTGTGATGCTTGCGTGAGTGCCTGTGGGATGTGTGGTGCTTATGTTTGCCAGAGCTTCCCTTGTGTGTTGACGTGTTTGCATTCTGGTCTGATGGTGTGCTTGGGGTAGGCTGAGGTACAGGGGTGTGGGTCTGGGTGGAGAAAGTTGGAGGGGGGAGGCTAGAGACAGGGACAATAGCTGCCATCAGTGCTGATTCCAGAGTCTGAAAAGCTCGCTGAAGTGCTGCCTGACCAGAATGAATGCCCTCCAGGAATGCATTTGTTTGTTGCAACTGCCTCTCTATACCCTGGATGGCATTCAAAATGGTAGACTGCCAACAGTGAGGGACCTGAGGAGGTCAATGGCCTCCTCACTGAGGGCAGCAGGGGTGACTGGGGCAGGGCCTGAGGTGCCTGGGGCGAAGGTGATGCCCACCCTCCTGGGTGAGCGGGCACAGGGCAAAGGCTGAGGGGCTGCTGGGAGGGCGGTGCTGGTGGGGGGGTGGTGGCTGTACCTGTAGATGCAGGGGGCACAGATGTGGCCACCACCACAAGGGAGCTCCAATCAGAGGACGAGTCTGTATCACTGGTCTCAGCTCCTGTCCCTGCTGTGGAGCTCCCCTCACCCTCCGTCCCACTGGTGAATTCCGAGTCCGTAGTCTTGCCCTCCAGGGCCATGTGGGATAAAGCTCCCTCCTGCTCCGGTGCCACTGCTCCTCCGCCTGATGATGCTAATGCACACAAGAACAGGGAGACCACAAAAAGGGGGGGACGACAGAAGAAAGACGTGTTGAGTGCATGCATTCCCACTACCGTTGGTGGACACGACAGACACAGAAGCCCCCTGCACCAAGCTGCGCACTTGGGGTCCACTGTTCAATCCCTGGGACATGGCCTACAAGGCTATGGCCGACATCTGCATACATGGATGTCACAGGAGCCTGACTAGGTGTAGTTGGCACTGTACACAGGTGGGGTGGGGTGCCACAGGGTCTGCCAGAAGAAGGGGTCCTAACTAGCACACTCGCCCTGGCCTAGGGAAACCCACAGCCCACCTCCCCCACCCAGACACCTCCACTGCACGCTTAATCAGCTGAATGACAGTGTACGCTGCTTTGATGCCCTCAAGCGCCCATCCAACTCCAGGTACGCCACCGCCAGGATCCTGAACATCAGGGGGTCATGGTGCGACAGGCACTCCTCCCACGTTGGGAGGCCATCCACAGCTGGGCCTCCGCCGTCTTCTTGCTCCAGCGGCGAATGTCCTCCCATCTCTTACAGCAGTGGGTGCTCCGTCTGCGATAGACCCCAGGGTCCGGACGTCCTTGGCGATGGCACGCCAAACATCCTTCTTCTGGTGGGCACTGATCTACAGGAATTATACAGTGGAAAAAGAAAAGTTATTACCAACTGTACCGTCACAGTCATTGGCCCCATCCCAACCCTTGCCATGTGGCACATGCACTCACCGTCGTTTCATGCACTACTCAATCCCCCCCCCATCTTTCATCCACCCCACTCCACACAGGCATAGCCCATACAGCATGCTCCCAGTGTACTTACCTGTTTGTCTGGAGGACCGTAGAGTAGCGTGTACTGGGGGAGGACCCCATCCACGAGTTTCTCTAACTCCTCCGATGTGAAGGCAGGGGCCCTTTCCCCAGACGCACGAGCCATTGTCTCTTCCAGACTGAGGTCACAGCAGCACTTGCAGTGTCGGTCCTCTCCTGTCGAAGATCAGGTATCGAGTGTTTAAACAGATAGAAAATGACGGTCACGTCCGCGGCGGTGTGTACCGTCACCGCCGGCGTACATCGCCATTGGCTCCTGGGACCCATAGGGTCCAATGTTAACCAATGCAGAATTGCGCCGCCGTCTTCGACCGCCTACCGCGAAGGTGTACAACACCAGCGCAGTTACCTCACATCCCATTGTCCCACTTTATGGGTCAGGCAGCCGCCATTTCAGGGGCCCACATGGCTTAATTTTTAACTGTGTCACACATACCTAGGCCTTGCCCCAACACTCATACATGCAAATTTCGGATTATGAATCATGTTCTGTGTAAGCTGTGGGTACGTACCTCTGAGTTGGTTGACTCTGTGCTCACTGTTGTCCTTCATAGGCACCGTCCGCGGGGACATGTGAGGAGATGGCGGCATCATCCGGTGTACAGACCGCTGGTGGACCTGTCGACAATGGAGGAAAGACATGTGATCATCACCTACAGACTTGATCGTGCCACAATCCTGGAACTGTGGGCCGGTTGGACCCAGACCTGATGTCAGCTATCCGCCATCCCACAGGAATCCCCCCTCTAGTGCAGGTGCTGTCAGTACTCCATTTCCTTGCAAGTGGGTCATTTCAAACAACAGTGGCCATAGCATCAGGGATGTCCCAGCCTATGTTTTCCAACGTGTTGTCCAAAGTGTTGTCTGCCCTGCTGAAACACATGCAGAGGTACATTGTTTTCCCTCAGGTGGAGGATTTGCCTACAGTGAAAGGTGATTTCTATGCCCTTGGACATATCCCCAACATCATAGGTGCCACTGATGGGACACATGTGGCTTTGGTACTCCCCGCAGGAGTGAACAGGTGTGCTGAGACCGGAAGAGTTGTCATTCGATGAATGTGCAGATGCTGTGTTTGGCCGAACAGTATATCTCCCATGTTAATGGCAAATTCCCTGGCTCAGTGCATGACGCTTACATCCTGTGGAATAGCAGCATCCCTTATGTGATGGGGCAACTCAAGAGGCACCGTGTGTGGCTATTAGGTGAGCACCTGGAAGCAAGTCAGTGGGAATGGTTGTCTGGGTCAGGGGATATCCCTACAGGTTAGTGTGTGTCTAACAGTTGTCCCTCACCATTTGCAGGTGACTCTGGTTACCCCAACCTGTCATGGCTACTGACCCCAGTGAGGAATCCCAGGACAATGGCAGAGGAACGCTACAATGAGGCCCATGGAAGAACTCAGAGGATTATAGAGTGGACCTTCGGCCTCCTGAAGGCCAGGTTCAGATGCCTCCATATGACAGGTGGATCCCTATTTTACTCACCAAAGAAGGTGTGCCAGATCATTGTGGCCTGCTGTATGCTTCACAACTTAGCTTTGCGACGACAGGTGCCTTTTCTGCAGGAGGATGGTCCACATGGAGGTGTTGTGGCAGCTGTGGAGCCTGTGGACAGTGAAGACGAGGAAGCAGAAGAAGAGGACATCGACAACAGGAACTCAGTGATCCTGCAATACTTCCAGTGAGACCCAGGTAAGAAAACAAACCTGCCTACTACATGTACTTTAACACTACTACCTCTCTACTGTCTGTCGTTTTCACCCAGTCACTGAGTTGTCACTTTCCCTTACGATTTCACAGATGTGGGTCCACTGTGTGACATCTGCCTTGTTTCCTCATGGACTAGAGCTGTGTGACATAGGTATGTTGACATTACAATTGAGAGAGCATTTTGTCACTGTAATTGCTAATACACTATTTCAAAATCACAGACAGACTCCAGATTGTTTTGTGCTTTAAGGGTGTTTACTTAAGTGCTCAATATTGGAGGGTGCTGTAAAATGGTGAAGGGTGATGGTGGAGGAACGTCCATGGCAGAGTCCAGTCTATTAGTCTCACAGGTGCATTCCACAAATGGGCATGGGAAGTGGAGCTGGGGCAGTTTGAGGATGGACAGGGTGACAAGGTGGGACAGAAGGATGACAATCAGGGTGGTCTCATTTCTTGGCGGGGGACTTGGCATTGTTTTCTGTCTTTGTCTTGGATCTCAGGGACCTTTTGCGGTGGTGGTTCTCGCTCTGCAGGGGGTGGGGTGCTGGTGTGGTGGTCCTGTGGCGGTGCCTCCTGTCCACTAGCGCCGGTGGAGGTGGTGGGCAGTTCATCGTCCAGGCTAGTGTCATTGGCCCCTTGTTGTGCCACAGTGTCCTTCCTGTTTTTGAGGACTTCCTTCAGCACCCCTACGACGGTGCCCAGGGTGGAATTGATGGATCTGAGTTCCTCCCTGACGCCCAAATACTGTTCCTCCTGCAGCCGCTGGGTCTCCTGAAACTTGGCCAGTACCGTTGCCATCGTCTCCTGGGAATGGTGGTAGGCTCCCATAATGTTGGAGAGGGCCTCGTGGAGAGTGGGTTCCCTGGGCCTGTCCTCCCCCTGTCGCACAGCAGCCCTCCCAGTTCCCGTGTGTTCCTGGGCCTCTGTCCCCTGGACCATGTGCCCACTGCCACTGCCCCCAGGTCCCTGTTGTTGTTGGGGTCGTGGGTTATCCTGGGTTCCCTTTAGTGGTGGACACACTGCTGATTGACGTGTCCTGGGGACGGAGGTATGGGCCCGGTGCTGGTGTTTCCAGAGGGGGGAAGCTCTGTGGTGGCCTGTGCCCGTGTGAGGGGAACCGACTGTCCTGAGGTCCCAGGTGTGCCGGGCTGGTCATCTAGATCCAGTTGGACAGAGCTGCTGTCATCACTGTGGGCCTCTTCTGTTGGTGGTGTGGACATGTGTGGACCCTCCTGTCCGGTGATGTTGGGTAGGGGTCCTGCAGGGGTATTAAAGAGTGTGCCATGGTGTACAATGGGTGGGTGACTGTGTACCCCAGTGCTTGCATTCCTGTGTGGGACCTTGTGTGATGGTGGTTTAGTGGGGTGTATGGGTATGTGCAGTGGCCATGCTTTGGTGATGGGTGTCCATGCTTTGTTGTTGCATGCAGGGCTTGGTGTTGGGATGTGTGGTTTGTGATATTGGGACATTTGTGAGGAGTTGGAGTGATGGGGGTGAGGGCGAGGGTGGGGGTATGTGATGGCATGCAGGTAGGGTGGGGGATGTAATAGTAAAGTTTTGACTGACCAGAGTCCATTCCTCCATCTACTCCTGCGAGGCCCTCAGGATGCAGAATCGCCAAGACTTGCTCCTCCCATGTTGTTAGTTGTGGGGGAGAAGGTGGGGGTCCGTCACCAGTCCGCTGAACCGCAGGGTGGTGTCTTGAGACCACGGAACGCACCTTTACCCATAGGTCGTTCCACCTCTTCCTGATGTCATCCCTATTTCTTGGGCGCTGTCGCACAGCATTAACCCTGTCCACTATTCTTTGCCATAGCTCCATCTTCCTAGCTATGGAGGTGTGCTGCACCTGTGATCCAAATAGCTGTGGCTCTACCCGGATGATTTCCTCCACCATGACCCTGAGGTCCACCTCAGAGAACCTGGGGTGTCTTTGCCATGCCATGGGGTGGTGTGGGTGATGTGTGGGGTGGTGTGTGTAGTGATAAGTGGGGTGATATTTAGTGGTGTGTTGTGTGAGCTGCGTGGAAGTTATGTGGGTGATGGTGTTGTGTGCCTGTGGATGCTTGGTAGTAGTTTGTAGTGTCTCTCTCTGGCCTTCTTTCATTATTTTGGTCGTAGGGGTTTGTGGGTGATGTGGGTGTGAGTTTTATATTGTATTGGGTGTGTGGGAGTGGAGTGTGTATGTGTATCAGGTGTGTGTATTTCGAATTTTCCAATGTGGCAGTGTTTTGTCAATGTGTGTGTATTTTGAGCGTGGCGTTGTTTACCGCCAATGGAATACCGGGGTTGAAAGACCGCCGCGTGGATTCATGGGTCGTGATAGTGTGGGTGTATTTCTGTTGGCGTGACGGTGGAGGTTTTCTTTTCGCCAGTTTATCACTGACCTTTGGTGTGGCGGACTTGTGTGGGTTTCTGAATTTTGGCGTATTCCGAGCAGTGGGTCGTAATAGCTGTGGCGGAATTCCGCTGCCGTGGTGGTATGTTGGCGGTCTTCTGCACGGCGGTAAGCGGCTTTTACTGCCAATGTTGTAATGACCCCCTGTAGGTGTGTCTGGTGTAGTGTGAAGGTGGGTGGTGGGGGAGTCATTGCAGGTAGTGAGTGTTGGTGTGTCTGCAGGTGGGTGTTGTTTGTGTACATGCCGATGGTGGGTCTTGTGGGGCTTGTGTCTGTCTGTGGTACCCTTGGATGTTGCTTGTCTCTGTGTGCTTTGGCTGGGATGGGGAAGAGGGATATGGGATTGGGAAGAGGAAGGTGGAGGGGGACGATAGGCAAAGGGTGACTGGCTGCCATCAGTGTGGAGGCCAAAGCCTGTAAGGATCTCTGCTGGACTTGAGTTGCCAGTCCCTGGATGGCACTGACAATGGTTGACTGGCCCGATCGCCCTCAGGAGGTCAATAGCCTTCTCTCTGAGGGCAGCAGGGATGACAGGGGCAGAGGTGCCTGCAGCGAGGGAGGCGCCCACCCTCCTGGTTGAGCGCGCATGGACAACTGGGTGGGAAGTTACAGTGAGGGCAGTGGTAATAAGGGGGTGGCGGACAAAGATGGTGATGGGGTCATCCCAGAGGGGTCTGCCACCGCCAGGGAGTGTCCACTTTTGAAGGATTATGAAGATGATGATGTGTATCCTATCTCCCCTGTAACAGTCCCCTTGCCCTCCGGGTCACTGGGTTCCTCGCTGTTGGTGGTATCAGCACTCTGGGTCCTGTGGCCAGCAGCATCCCCACTCACCTGTGCCCCATCTCTTTAGCTTGCCGATGCTGATGCACACAAATAGAGAGAAAGGGAGGGAGAGGTAGAGAGGGAGAGAGGGAGAGAGAGTGTCATCACATTCTTCACATACACACATTACAACATGGACAACTGTAGGTATACATCTCCTGGATAGGCTATGTCATTTAGTAACCCACATAACCTACATCATGTCACAACATGTTACTCCTATCTTCCCCTTTATGTCTTCCCTCTCACCCACATCACAATCCAATTAAGGTAGCACGACTGGAGCATTCCAAGAAATCACCTGTAAATCTATGATAGCATGCTCATCATGCCCTTGGTGAAGCAGAAAATCTTTCCTAATCTGTATCATAACTCTCCATACTCCTATAGCCTTTAGGAAAAGCAGTTGACTGATCACAATATAACATCCATGTTTCTGAATCTACACCTGACCAGCCCATCTCCATAAGTAATGTCCCATGATAGTGAAGAAAACTCAATTCACAGACCACACAGCACCTGCCATTCTAATCACCTGCCTGGCTGAAACCTCTGTACATATAATCCCTAATGCATACAATCATTGATGTAGCCACAACATGAGGCACTCCCATACAGGTGACACCTCATGTGTCGAATACAAGTCTGGAGAACAGCCATGTCACTATATGTACCAAATCCCAGAGGAACATCTGCAGACACTGAACACAGATATACCACATCACTTCATACATGCATGTGCAGCTACAGTGGGCTACATAGCACACATGTGACATCCACTGACAATCACTTAGTGCAGTGTAACAGCTAGCCTTGGTATACATCATCAGGCACCTAACATTCCACCTTACATGTTGTTACAGTTCCACCACTTGAATACATGAGTAAAGCAACACCACTCACACCTTTCCTGACACGTGATTACCTGTACCTAAGTCCAGACAACACACATATTCCACTGAAAAAAGATGTACACATTATGTACACATGGAACTAAATGACTGTCATTGCACTGACAACATATCTCACACCAACACCTGCATCAGAAAGAGTAGTACAGCTAAACTATTAAAGATTGAAAATATAACTCATTCAATAACAATTCCTACCCACACTGCCCACATGAGCTAGGCATTGACCCACTCTATTACATGTGACCCCACATAATGATTGAGATATTATGTAGGCAGATAGTAGCATATGTTGAACTGTTATTGGTAGGACATTGGCACACATAGCATGGACATTGCATATTGTCAAAGGGTAGCTCTGCCTCGCCACTTACCTCCTCAAGAACAAAGCCATTGGGATAAATGCGATTTGCCCACATGTCAATGGCATGGCAATGCATGAAAAGGACAGACAGACAAAATCAGACACCCAAAGTAGAATAGCCTTCCCTTACTACCTTCAAATACCCATTACTATGAAGATAATGGGACAATAGGGATAAATCTACAGACCCATATGTACTGTCCTATACTGGCCATATCTGTGGAATGATTGAGATGCCTGCCTCACATGGTGTCAATATCTGTACCAGTACAAATGTTACCGAGGCACTGTACAAAAAATGTAAGGCACCCAGTTGCAAATACAGGTGAACAAGATAGATGGGAGTGCTAAGACACCTTAGAGCAGTGGTCTTCAAACTTTTTAATGCTGCGCCCCCCCAGTTGAAAAATAAAAAGCATTGGGCCCCCCCTCAGAATTTTTCACACTCTTTTTAGAAAGATGGCAATGTTTAAATATGTCTAAACCTATTTAAACATTGCAGTTAAGTACTGTTACCTTTTTAAAACTGCAATAACATGCTTCTGCTTAAAACAAAGGCCTGTTATCTGTATAATATTTCTTTTGGCCAGAGTTTGGCACCACCCCTGGGATCACTTGAGGCCCCCCTAGGGGGGCCCGCCCCCCAGTTTGAAGACCTCTGCCTTAGAGGTACTAAAGCACATATGCTGAAAGATGGACCAGAACATACTCTATGGATAGGATGAAACAGGATCCATAAAAATGGCTGGGTGGAGTCACACATGTGGCATTGTCATTTGAGCATCTCTACATACAGTCATAGTTATGTCTTGACACTATTGATCTAAATGTACACATAGCAAAACATGAATGGAAGATTTACATACAATAGTCATGCAATGTGGGTACTATGTATTCCTAATAATCTACATGAATATAGCACCTACAACATTGTCACAGCTGATACAGAGTGACTGAAAATGCCATACAACCATAGCCAAGTAGAAGGATGCAGTCAGTACTTACCCCCTTGTGGCTTCTGTGCTGCCCTCAAACACCCGTTCATCTCAGGGTAGGCCACCGTCAAAATGTGGGAAATTGGATGGGATCAGGGGCCAATGGGCACCCCTCCCTCATTGGGAGGACATCCCCATCTTGGCCTCTGTGGTCTTCCAGACCCACCGTTTAAAGTCCTCCCACCACTTGGGACAATGGGTGCTCCACCGGCTCTGGACCCCATGGTCTGTGCTTGCTTGGCGACGGCATGCCAGATCCCCTACTTCTGATGGGCGTTCACCTGCATGGATAAGACAGACAAAAGGAGAAAGTCATGTATACATGCACCATACCAATAGGAGTGGTCAGTACAAATCTGTTGTTGCAAGTAGCAACACATGCCCCTCCTCTCTGCTCTCACGCCTTCACAATATGATATCTGCATGCATCCACACCTTCATCAGTTCACATGCCCGAATAAACGTCACACACAAGACCTATCACACATGGCTGAACCATTGAACTCACCTGCTCCTCTAGTGCCGCATATAGTTGTTCATACAGGGGTAGGACGTCCTCAACTAGTTTATCTAACTCTTCAGGGGTAAAGGCAGGGTACCTATCACCTGCAGAATGTGGCATGATGGCTCCCAGAGGCAGTACACAGCAACTCACGTCAAAGAGGTCTTGCTAGCAACAGTGTCAGGAATCAAGTGAGCAAAACTGCCGAAAATGGCGGTCACGCTGCCACACACAGGACCGTCACCGCTGGCGGTCATGCCCATTGGCCCCAGCCCGCCAAAGGCAACAGTGTTAACCAATGACAAGTTGCATGGCGGTTGCGACCACCTACCACCATGACGACTTCCGCCAGTGGACATAGGTCACTTCCACCTGTCCACTACAGTAGGTCCGGCCCCTGTCATTTTGGGCACATGTAATTGATGGATGTGCTAAATAATCTGCGTCAGTCACTTTCTCCCCCTATTTTCAGGGTAACTGTATGTTGGGCCATCATGGTTGTGCAACATATTGTGACAATCTGTACACAACAACGTGTTCAGGCTGTCTACGTGTTGAGAACAAAGTAAAGTGACTCTGAGGTACATAGGCCAAGGCTAGGTATAGGTACATACCAAAATATATGTGTGGTGAGTCCATGACAGCAACATCACCACACATGTGCAATTTCTTATGTTTCATATGTACATTCAATTTACATGTAAGCCAATGTGCAGTGAGGGTGAGTTAGGTGCAAGTCCAGGGTCTGGATTTTACAGGCCAGCAGTCCTACGCCACCTCTACAGATTTAGGTGTCAGGTCATATACAAGTGCTGGTGATGTGTGCATACTGCATAACTTGTTGTACATTATGTCCTCTCAATATAGTTATCCTGCCATGAGGAGAGTGCGACAACCACCAGTGTACCATTCACTAGTTGTTTTGGTAACCTCGGAGAACAGGCATGTCATCCAGACATATCGACTGAATCATCATACCATCATGGATCTATGGACACAGTTGAAGCCAAATCTGATGCCATCCATTCGCAATCCCTATTGCATACCTCCCATCGTGCACGTATTGTCAGTGCTACAGTTCCTTGCCACAGGGTTATTTCGGAATACTGTCACCTTAACATCAGGGACGTCTAGGCCCACATTCAATATGGTGTTAAAAGATGTACTGTGTGCATTGTTGAAACACCTAGACAGCTCCATCAGGATCCCCCAAAGAGCATATTTGTTGTTTGTGAAGGCAGACGTTTATGAGATGGGACACATTCCTCATGTGGTAGGAGCCATTGATGGCACCCATGTAGCCCTCACCCTCCCAGTGCCAATGAACAGGTGTATAGGAACAGGAAGAACTACCACTCAATCAACGTACAGGTGGTGTGTCTGGCAGATCAGATCATCCTACAAGTCACAGCCAGGCTTCCTGTATCAGTGCGTGATTCCTACATAATGCGGAACAGCAATGTCCCACATCTGATGGCACATCTACAAACAGAGAGGGCCTGGCTGGTTGGTAAGTATGGATGGTATCGTGTGTTTCAGTGTTATGTCACCTGTGATCACATCATCGCCTGTCGCTGAAGCTATTTATGTTTTGTTCTACCATTTTGTTTACATGTGACTCTGGCTATCAAAATCTTCCTTGGCTGTTGACATCAGTGAGTTACCCAGTCACACCAGTGGAACTCTGTTTCAATGAGGAAACACAGGAGGACAAGGAGTGTAATTGAGTGAACATTCGGGCTCCTGAAGGCAAGATTACAGTGCCTGGACCTATTTGGAGGTGTCCTCCTCTACTCGCCTAAGAAGGTATGCCAAATAATCGTTGCCTGCTGCATGCTTCACAATCTAGCCCTGAGATGTGAGATACCATTGACAGCAGATGAGGGGGAGGCAGCAGGACCAGTGGCCCGTAATGCTGATATGGCAAGTGATGGAGTGTCAGAGGAAGAAGGAGCAGCTGACTCTGGGACACAACTCATCAATCAGTACTTCCACTGACATCCAGGTATGTGGATTCGACCTTTACAAGTGTTGAATGTGTACATTTAGATGTTAATGCCTGCCATACCACCTCCTGAATAGATTCATCAGTGGTGGTGTAATGAGCTCCAATGCCTACATGTGAGTTGTCAAAGCAGACTGATAGATCTTAAGGTTTACAGTAATCTAGGGTCAGCTCAAACTTCTATAGCTACATCTGATCCTAAAATTCACTTTTGGAATAGACTAAGAAGTATTGAGCTATGTTTCTTGCATTCTCCTATCAGCTTTTCCTTCCACTCACTGCAATTGAATTTTCCTGTTTGCCTCTGCAACCTATTGCTTGAGGTACTAATTGTAAGTAGCCAATGGTAGTAGATAACAGACATGAGAGTTGTTAATGATAGATAGTAGGTAAATTGGATATAGTTACAGTTGGATGAAACCACGTTTGCACTCCTTTCAGACATGTGGAAATGTGACAGCTATTACCAGTGGGGTTGGGAGGATGTGAAATTGTATTTTTCTTGTCAGTTGAAGTATGTGGCACTTGTGTGAAGAATGGAACATGGTCTCTGGCTACACAGTGGTTGGAGTAGTTTGTGATTACCATGGGACCTAGCTGTGTTTGTATTCTGACGTTGCTGTCCAAGCTGCAGATAACTGTATAGTGACAAAGCAAGAAGAACATTACTCCAGGTATAGGCCCTTTGTTTGTGTATGGTTACTGTACTGGGTCCTCAGTGATGCCATATGTGTGTTCCATGGGATATGTGATCATGTAGCTATGTTATGTGTATGTGAAGAGTATGTACCTGGTGACGTATAGGTCCCTTCTGGCTGCCCCTGCTTTTTAGTTGGGTTACCATGGCCATGATTTCTGTTACCAGTATTTGTGCATTGTGTGCCACCATGCCTTCCATCCTGATAGTACTCTTTGTCATGCTCTATTTTCAGAATGGAATATTGACTATACTATGGTGTTGGCCTGGATTGCAACCTCTCTGACACCTGCCCTCTGACATATCTGTTGTAATGTGTCTCATGCTGTGGGAACCTCCGTCTGATGACCATAACACTGGCTGTTCGATGCAGGGGGCATGACCTCACCACAGTTTGCAAGCATGGCAATTGTTGATCTATTATTAAAGAAACATATACAGTAGCTGTGCTCAATTGTGATTTATTGTGCATATCATGATGAATAAGGTCAAAATCAAAGTGGTTCAAAGAGAAAAGGGGTGATGAGTTAGGTCATGGTAGATGAATTCATCAGAGCAGCAGCTACACCACTTGGTTACACAAGTCCAGTGTCCTTGTACCATGGGAAAATCGAGTCATGTCTCAGAACAGTCTACAGGGTGTCTCAGTGGCACAAAAGGGTGACATATCAGGAGAGGATCACTTCCTGGCAGTGGGTTTGGTCTTGGCATCTACTCCAGCAGGATGTGGGGGGGCTCTTCAGCTACAGAGGGAGGGGTGTCTGAGGCCTGTGGTACCCTTGGCAGGGCCTCCATTCCACTAGCTGCAGCAGATGTACATGGGGCAGATGTTAGGTTGCTAGTGGAAGGGGCCTGATGGTGTGTTGAAGGATCAATGATGGTGGGATTGATGTCCCTCAGCATATTTGCAATGGTAGCCATGGTGGCATTATGTGCCTGTCACTTCTGCACAACCTCTTGGTGGTATTCACTCTGCAGCGTTTGATTCTCCTCCAACATGGTGATAATTTGGCACATCCTGACCTGGGAACTTTGGCATGCTCCCAGGACTTGGGAGATGGTTTCCTGGTCAGTGGAGTCCCTTTGAGGCCCCACCCTCTGGCCCACAGCATCCCTCTCACGCACCCTAGCCACAGCTGCCTGTGCCCCTGACATGGTGTGCCTACTCCCAGTGGTAGCAGGGCCATCATTGTCAGGTATGTCAAGGTTTGACTCAGGTTCCTATACTCTGGGGCACACAATAGATTGGACAGGCCACGGGATACAGGTTGGAGGGCGAATGGTTGCTTGTGATGTGGTTTCACCAGGAGTGGGTGGTGTTGATGTAGGCAGGGTAAGGCAGGGAGTTGACTGACCAGGTATCCCAAATGGGACAGGTTGAGCATCATCGTCCTGACATTCAGGCATGTTGTCCTCACTGGGGCCTTCATCCTGAGGGGGACTGGCAGTGTCTTGGTATCCTCTTCATGGTGGCAATGGCTGGGTTACCTGTGGAGGGAGGGAGACACAGAGCTCAGGCTGGAATGTGTGTTTGATTACCTCTTAATGAGATGCATGACAGTGGCGCTACATGATTACCTACAATGTCATTGACAGATGTTGCACAGCATACCTTTAGTTGTACATACTACTCTGTGACTTGATTGCCACACTCTATGTTGGGAGCTATCATACAGGGTTGGCACTGCAGATGGGTTCTGTTATTGTCTGATCATTGACATGACTGGTCACCTATGTTACATACTGATTTGTAAGAGTTGCTAGTCACAAATTATAGCTGTACAATGCACAATTGTGTCCTAATGGGAACACAGTTTGTGAGTATGCAAGGATAATAGTCCTGTATCTAGAAGCGATGCATGTGCATCGACTCAGCCATCTTACTTTCCAACCCAGGTCAGTCTATTTCTGGCTTGGGATATCTGATGTGTGGCCATTAGGAATGGTCACTCAGCTGTAGCAATATGTTGCCGTGTATGCTATTGTGAATGTGCCATTGTATTTCTGTCATTGCCATGCACTGGGAATCTCTAGGTCAATCTAGAGGGTGTAGCTAGTGCTTAGTTGAACATTCATGAAATGTGATGTGTTGTGCACATTCAAGGTGTTCAAAAAGTAGTGTTAGTGCATTCTGGGAGTCATAGTGACTAGATTTTCCAGTTGTTTACGTGCCATTGCCAAGGGCTGTGAGGCAATTAGGCTGGCTGGAGTGGTGGCATGCAAGAGAGGAATTAGGTGAATAGGTGGGCGGTGCAGTGGGGAATTTAGTTGATTAGGGAGTAATTGGGTGGTGAGGAGGCATGCAGGACAATACATTTGTGTGACATGACAGTTTTGGGTACTTACCAGACTCCAGTTCCCCAGGTATTCCAGTCAGGCCCTCAGGATGCAGTATGTCCAAGACCTTCTCCACCCAAGATGTGAACTTTGGGGGAGGAGGTGGCGGCCCACCGCCAGTCTTGTGCATGATGATTTGGTGGCGTGATGCCATGGAACGCATCTTCCCCCGTACTTCGTTCCACCTCTTCCTGATGTCATCCCTTGTGCATGGATGGCTGCCTACTGAGTTGACCCTGTTGACTATCCTTTGTCACAACTCCATTTTCCTGGCAATTGATGTTTGTTGGACCTGTGCTCCAAACAGTTGTAGTTCTACCCTGACAATTTCATCCATCATGACCTTCAGCTCCTCATCAGTGAAACATGGGTGTTTTTGTGGGGACATGGTGGTGTTGCTATTGACTCTGTGTGGGGATGTTATGAGTGTTAGGGTCAGTGTCGGATAATTGGTGAGGTGTGGGTGCTACATTGTGGGGTGTGACAGTTTTCGAGATTTGTGTGTCCTTGTGATGTGTGTAATGTGTTTGTTGTGCTGACGTAGTGCGTGTGCTGAGTGTGATATTTATGTACGCCTATAGTGAGAAGGTGCTATTTCAATTCTTTTCTCCTACTCTGTGGATGTGTGAATGGCATTTTTATTGCAAAGATTTGTGGGTTGTATAGGGGTGTGTTACAAAGTGCAGTGAGTAGGTGTGTCAGGTGTGTGGATGTGTGACAGGTGTGGGGTATTCAGACTATTCAATGTGGTGTGCTGCCTGATGTGGAGAAGTGTGGCTCAATGGTTAGAGCGGCAGACCCTGAAGCAAAGATCTGGCTCAAGACCAGGGTTCAAGTCCCGCTTTGGCAGGTCTTGGGCTCAATTCCCCTTGACCAGATAATTCTCGCCTCGGTGCCTAATCTAATTCATGGGTCCCACTCTGCAACTCTGGGCAATAGCTTGCTTAATCTCCACAACGGCCCCAACAGTGCTTGGATGCCTGGCTTCACCCTGGGGGTGCTCAGGAGTGGGTGCCTCACAGGGAAAAGCCAGGAGGGGTTCCATAGCAGTATGAGTACAGCGCCTTGAGACCCTAACGGGTGAGTAGTGCGCTATACAAGTGCTAATTTACATTTTTTACATGTGAGTTTTGACCGTGGCGGTCCGCACCACCAATGGTTTACCGCCATGGAAGAACTACTTTGCTAATTTGTGGATTGTAATCTGGTGGGTGGATTTTTGTTGGGCTGGCAGTGCTGGTTGTTGAACTTCCTCTTTCCCGCCCTCCAGTGTCCTGCCGGCCTCTGATTTTTGGCTGTTTTTTAGCGGTATTCAATGTGTGACTTTTAATATGGCAGTCAGATGACCGCCAGCATGGCGGTCTTTTGGTGGCCGCCACTGCAACGGTCTTCCGAAAAGCCTGCCAAAGTAATAATGAGGTCCTATATCTATATACTATAAAATGGATAGTGGGCAATCCGAGTAATTTGAAATTATCTTGTAAATAGTGGATTCGCAGTTTCTGTTAGATAAACCCTGATAAGCTTGATCCTGCAAACAGGAAAGTTAAAATTGAAAATAAGTACAAATACAATTTTGATAAGTACAGTCAATAAAAATGGGATGCCCATGATAGAGGTATAAAAAGTTACCTTAGGTATCACAAAATACCTGCGTCCACATCCAAAGTAAACGCCAGATGCGAGATGCCACAGAGCCTTTCATTAAATGTGCGTTTAGTGAAAAGAAATGGAAAGCGGGCTGCAAATTATCAACAGGGGCCAAATTGTATTGGTGGTTAACTCTATAGGTGCATGTGTCGGCCAATGGCCGACACTCGCACACCCTCCCTGGTGCAGGCCACAACATTTGCTCGACACCAGAGAGGGTTTTTTAGAAATGTAAAGTGCTCTGGAGACACAGAAGAGCGATCACCCCACCAGAGGTTACAAATATTACAATATACAATATAAAAAGAATTGACTGGGCGTGTTTACCCTTTTGAAAATAGGTCAAAGCCACCCCACCCCCTGGGGGCATTTTTGTTAAAGAAAAAAAGTAGAAGGACCAATTCCCTGTCTTTCATGCTCCACAAATTGACATAAAGTCATACGCGGCACTCACAGGAATCTTGGAATTTCTTGTTTATTCTATAATCAATTAACCCAACACCTATACATTTATATATATATATATATATATATATATATATATGTAGATACACACTGGAAGATGAAGATCACAAGAAAACAATAGAAACTGGATCCCAAAGGATGCAATGAGTCACAAGAAAATGTAATATCCAAGAAAGAAGTGAATCAACCAGATGATCTCACCAAAGAACAAAAAAGAAATTCAACTACATTGTTTCAGCTTCCGCCTTCCTCAGATAGTACAAGATGGTTTGCTCAGTGGCTGCACAGCTGAGACTGCTGGATTTTCAAAAAGCATCATGAGTGAAGTTTCCAATTGGAATGTGAAATCAATGCAATCCTGAGAACTCTTCAGATATGCAGAAATCAAGTGGTATTGTCAGTGATGTTCAGTCCATCTGGATGCAGTGATTTTAAATGGTACATCCAGAAATGTTCTCTGATGTCCAGTAGCTCTTCCTTTAAAACATGTTCCACAGGGAAAATGTTCAAATCTGATAGTAAATGGTCCACAAGGTTAAAATGATTGGGTACCGGCTGGTCAAGTTTCTTGTTAATTGTTGCTGATTTGTGGTTCCTTTTTACATCTAAGACAGCATCTTACGTGTCGCTCAACAAGCATTGTTTCTGTGATTCAGTGCCAACGTCAAAGCTGTAAAAAACAATATGTAGAGAGAAAGAGAGACTCTATTAAGGAAGAGAAATCTCTTTCTCTCACGTGCATATATATATATATATATATACATATATATATATATATATGTGTGTGTGTGTGTGTGTGTGTATAGCAACATCAGTTTTGTCAATGCATGTCTGGTTTCCCTGGGGGCTGATTGCAGCCCCCAGGGAATCAACACACACACATAAAAGTGAAGTACAGAAAGAGAGAGACACTCTCGACATATATATATATAGTAGCGAATATACTGGTTGTCTCGTAGCATGCGTCTTCAAAGCAACGCACATACTCCAACCCCATATAAGGACTACTATTGACTGTTGTGTGATCCATTCCTGTCACGGGCACTAAGCCCAGACGCAGCAGTGGGGTAGCATTTTTATCACGACAAGTTGGGGAATCCTGGATGGCAAGCAGTTTGTAGATCCCTGTATATTCCTGTAGTTTACGTCACAGAAATGCAAGGAAAAACATTGCTTTTCTTCAATGTTTTACTGATGCAGGGCATTCTGGGGAAAAAAAAGTTTTGGGAAACCTCATAAGCGATACCTCCCTGGACTCCCTTTGATGTCAACTTGCCAGAAATGTCTGCATTTGATAGGTTTCCCTAAATGGTTCCTGAACCCACAACTAATTAGTACACTCACCTTAGTTATCATTATTTCCACAATACATTATAGGACCTTCACAATCATGGACACTAGGCCTAACCAGACAAGTGGTGTTTCATTTTTATCAGGAGATCTCGGGAAATGCTGGGTGGGAGGAGGTTTGTGGCTCACCTCAGATTCCAGAACTTTGCATCGCTGAAACATGAGGAAAATGTGTTTTTTTAGGTTTGCTAAGGTTCCTTGGTAACAAAACCAGGTGAGAGCCACACAAGTCACCCCATTCCTGATTCCTTAGGTATCTAGTTTTTAAAAATGTATAGGTTTGCTAGGTTTCCCTTGGTGCCGGCTGAGATAGAGGCCAAAACCTATAGCTAGGCACTTTGCAAAAAACATGTCTGTTTTCATTGGGAGAATGTAATGTAGGCCTACCCGCACAAATGAGGTACCATTTTTATCAGGAGACTGAGAAGAACACAGAATAGAAGAACAGGTGTTATTGCCCATTGTCTTTCTCTACATTTGTGCCTTTCAAATGTAAGACAGTGTATAAGAAAGAAGTCATTTTGAGAAACGGCCTGTAATTCACATGCTAGTATGGGTACCCCTAAGTTCAAAGATGTGCAAATGTCCACTGCTTCTAAACTCCATATCTTGTGCCCATTTTGGAAATACATAGGTTTCCTTGATACCTGTTTTTCACTCTTTATATTTCACCAAATGAATTGCTGTATACCCAGTATACAATGAAAACCCATTGCAAGGTGCAGCTCATTTATTGGCTCTGGATACCTTGGGTTCTTGGTGAACCTACAAGCCCTATATTTCTCCACAACCAGAAGAGTACAGCAGATGTAATGGTATATTGTTTTAAAAAGTCTGCCATAGTTAGAAAAAGTTACATAAGAAAACATTGACAGAAATGGGTGTTTTTTTCAATTTCAATATTTTTTTTATTTCAACTGTTACTTTCTATAGGAAAACCTTTGAAGGATCTACACAAATGACCCCTTGCAAAATGTTTACTTTTATCTTGTTTTCAAAAATGTTTAGCTGTCCAGGATCCACCAGTGGTTTCACACCGATTTGTGTCACAAAACTGGAAAGAGGCTGAAAGCACAAAAAATAGTTCCCTGATAAAATGCCAAAACTGTGTTGAAAAATTTGATTTTCTAATTCAAGTCCACCTGTTTCTGAAAGCTGGGAAGATGATGATTTTAGCACCACAAACCCTTTGTTGATCCCATTAGCAGGGAAAATACAGATGCTTTCTTCATGAGCACTCCCCACCCCCCTCCGAAAAAAAATGTTTTAGCTGTATTTTGGCTAATTTCTCAGTCTCCTCCAGGGGAATCCACAAAATCTGGGTAGCTTTAGAAACCTCAGGATGTTGAAAAAAAAGGATGCAATTTGGCTTGGATAGCCTATATGAACAACAAGTTATGAGGCGAAGCACAAACTACCCCAAATAGCCAAAAAAGGGCTCAGCTCTGGGGGTGGAAAGGCCCAGCAGCTAAGGGGATGCAAGGCCCATATCTTCATGTCTGTTAATCCTTACGGAATAATAATTAACCTCAGTATCTAAAGGCACTGTTATACATGGTATAATGTACTTCGGCTAACCTTGCATACCACCTATGGGATTAGTTAAATACAAAATTGTTTAAAGTGTGATTCTACCTTTTTCCTTAACAATACAAAATACATAGGCCCTCATTATGACAATGGCGATAAATACTGCATACCAACACGGCGATAGCCGCCAAAAGACCGTCGCCATGGCTACCATCTGTCCGCTATAATATGACCACAGCTGGATTTCTGTCACAAGAAGGTCAGAAACCTGGCTGTGGCCATACTGGCGGATGGCGGTGACGTGGCGGAGCGACCGCCAGCAACACCACGGCAGTAGAAAAATAATGCGGCCTGGAGATGTTCTTCTGGCGGGCGCTGCTGGCGATAGCAGCACCCCGTCTCGTCCCCTGCCAGAAGCACCCCCCTGGATCCAGGTAAGTTGGGTTTTGAATATGGGATGGGGTGGGGGCATTGTGTGTGTGTGTGTGTGGGGGGTGTGCATGTATGTGTGAGTGTGTGCATGAATGCAAGTGTGTGTTTAGTGTTGTTTGCTTGCATGTATAAATGTGTGTGAGTGCGTGTATGTATGGAAATGTGAATGCGTGTCTGCATGTATGTTTTGATGTGTGTGCAGATGTGGCGTGAAATAATGAACGTGTTACGACTCTGTCGTCCATTACTAGGTGGCACTGCAAGGGGACTGTCGGAAGCCTGGAAATCTCCTTGAACACTTTTCTAGAGTCCCTTGCTACCTCCCGTCTGTTTCTCTTTTCGCCATGGTATACTTTTGTAGTATTACATTTGCTCATGGGACTGCAAATCCCATAATGCACAGCCTGGTAGTCAGGAAAGCCTGGATTCTATTTCCCATTGTTTTCTATGGGAGAAGTCCAGTTGCTCCTTTTGACCGGATCCTCTCCTCCAGGACATGCGAGTGTCTGAAACTACACACACCTGAGACCACTCCTGTGCAGCCCAGTCATGTATTCCAACCGGGGTTTTCTGCAGCTTGGAACTGCTTATAAGCAGCCATTTCCTCAAGATCCCCGTTGTGTATTGGAATTCGATTCCTTTGTGTTACAGACCCCTTATCGGGTGGTGTTCTAGTCTTGTTCCTGTTCTGTTCCAGCTTGAACATGTTCCCTGTTCCTCTGCCCTGCTCCTGATTGTTCCAGCCAGAGTCTGCACCCCATCTCTTAGCCTTGTACCTGTTTGTTTCCTCCAGAGACTGGTCCCTGTTTCTCTGTCCTGCTCCTGCCTTGTTACAGCCTGAACCTGCTCTCTGTTTCCCTGTCCTGTTTACTGCTTATTCCTACTCCCTGTATTCCAGCCCTGTCCTTGCCTGTTCCAGCCAGACCCTGCTCTCTGTTTCCGAGTCCTGTCACTGTTTGTTCTAGCCAGAAGTTTGCACCCTGTTTTCCAGTCCTAGTCCCGCCTTTGCTTCAGCCTCAGTCTGTTCCCAATTCTTGCCTCTTAGTTTTTTTCCTTCTGTTTCCGTTTCCTCTCGGTGTTTGTGTCTGGTAAGTGTTCTATCAGTCTTCACCAGTGTATAAGTGTCCTCCTTTGTACTGGGGTTGGCTCCTGGTTTACAGAAGCCAAATTCCAGCCCCCATCCTTGTCTAGTGTTATATGTTGTCTTTCGTGCCTAACAGTGACACTGTGCTATTGCTGTTTTTACAGGAATCGCCACTGTGTTTCCAGCTGGAACCACAAGAGCGTGTTTTGTGCATGAAAGTACTATCCTTGTTTGTGCTCTAGGGTCCAGAGACAGAATCACTTCTGCTACCTCCTTTCTATGGGGCTGGCAGGGTGACTATCTGTAAGAGCAAACTGCACAGAGGCATTGACATTCCCTGTCAATGTGGAAGGTTCTGCGCCCTATTCTGTGTGCAATCCCAGCATGTTTGTCCATTAGTAATCCGTTTCCCGTTTCTTCACACAACGGTTGCACTGCTTTTACTTTTCTGTTTCCTGTGCCTGTCCATAGCTGTCCTTTCCTGTGTATGCCTCTAGCTGCTCTTTTGCCCCAGTACACTACCTCTTTAGGATATTCAGTGACCTCAAGGGACGTCCCAACCAGAGTCCTGATCAGACCCGCCCAAATCCGTGACTTAATGCACAACCCAAAAATTTCAAGCTCCCCAGGCAGCAAAGGCACACACAGACCTAAAATGTTTTGCTGTCATGTTAAGACACCCCTTTCTAAACCTATACATTCTCTGAAGACCTCTAAAAAAGGCTTTAGTTTAAAGGATAGACTTATTAAAGAAAATCAAAGATTGCAAATTCAGTACTACATTGCGTGGCTTGCTGATCCATCAATGTTCAACTATTATCATATCTGTGATTATGACCCCCAATCCCTGTCTGTAGAAGAATTACAAAGAAGTAATGAGTTTTTGGAGATTCTGTTACCTCAAACAGGGAAGAATGTTCCTAAATGTGAAAGTGCTTTTGCTACCTCTGCACAAGACACTTACTCTCAAGAAAAACTGGTTAATTCCTCGCCTCATGCTAGTGCATCCCAAGTTCACTTCCAGGACTCTGCTATAACAAAGAACCCTGATACTATCCAAGAAGCCACACTAGGGATTCCATTGTTTTCTGATGCGTGCTTCAGCCCATCTAGGTCAGTTTCTCAGAATTCAAAGTGCAGTGCTGACTCTTATAAAGACCTACCAGTCCCTCAAATCCTTCAAGTCAGCAGGCTAGACCCTGTATCTGAGGGCTCAGTAAAGACTGTGGTATTCCTTAGTTCAACACAAATGGCTTCTGCTTTTCCCAAATTGGATGACAGTACATCAGTCTCAATTCTTAAGTGCCGTGCTGACTCTTGTAAAGGCCTACCAGTCCCTCAGAACTTTCAAGTCAGCAGGACAGACTCTATATCAAAGGGATCAGTAAAGACTGTGGGATTCCTTAGCTCAACTTAAGAGGCTTGTGCTCTTCCCAAACTTGATGATAATACACCAGTCTCAATCCCCAAAAGCTCTGCTAAACCCTTTTCTATTGTGAGTGGGTGTGATAACAATGTAGACATATACACACTAAAAGAGCAGTTTTGGCAGATTAAAAGGCAGATATTGGACTTCTATGATGAATATGTTGTAACATACACACAAAATCTTGCATGTGGGCTCTTTTCATCAATGCACATTTCACTGTTGCCGGAACAAGACATTTTGTTTATCTGTAAGGTAGAAGAAGCAACATAGCAGCTGATGGAAACTACTGCAAGGCAATTTGAAAACCCGAAAAAAGAAAATGATCACCAGCTTTGGCTTAAAGAACAGCATGCTACTTCATGTGCCCCTCCAACGACTACTATAGAGCAGATTTTCCCTGCTATTAATGAATGTCAAACAACTGCTCCAGTTATAAATATATCATCCTCTTTTTCAGACTCTCTCTCAGCTTGTAATTCTCCAGAGAATGTTCCGGTACAGTTGACTGAATCTCTGACATCTCTGAGAGATTTCACACATTTTGATTCAAAGGATGGATCAGAGTCTTCAGAAGGTACTGTCTCAGCCCCTCTATCAGAACAAATAAAGCCAAAGGAAGAAGAGAGTTCTGATGCAGACTCCAAAAGCTGCACCTTAAGAAACCAAGAAATTACTTTACTGGAGATTAAGGGCAAGTTGTGCAACAGTGTTGAAGAATCTGAATCTAGTGATGACATTGGTTCCTGCCAGGCGGTGAACAAACCTGCAGATAGTGCTGTTCAAATGACATACACACCAGAATTTTCAGATTGTGGGGACACTGCTGCCCTTTCAAACGCTATCATAGAATTTTCAGATAATGAAGAGACAGTTCCTGTTTCAAGTGAATTAATGGATTTTTCTGACCGTGACGAAATACCCGCAGTTACTAAGAATGTAATGGACTTCTCAGAAAGTCTAAAAATCTCAACTGTGTCAAACCAAACTGTGGAGATTTCAGACAAGGAAGAAAGCCAGCAATCTAAAACTAAACAGCATACCGTAGGAAATGAGAGCCTTCTCCTAGAACTGGACACAGTTGCAGCCTCAACTACTGACCCTGACTTGCTGTTCCCTGCCACTGTGTATCCTGTTTCCAGCTCAACGGCTAGTGAAGAACGGATATTTGATCTAACGATATCTGATATTGATGTAAAACCAGCCACACTAATGCCACCTGTAGTGTCTCTGAAATTAAAGACTCCTGAAAACCAGCAATCTGAAACCAAAGCTCAAGTACTGAAAGATGTAATATCTCCCACTAAAATTAAAGACTTCAATTTGAATCTTGCATTTGAAGATCTGATGAAAAGTAATGTTCCTTGTGTTTTATTACAAGAAACCATCATCAACTCGAAGGCAAGAGCTGAACATTTGGATAACAATGTAAGGGAGATTTCTGAAGAGACTCCAGTTCTATTTCTTTTTAAAGAAAACATTTCTGATACCACGAATACACCACAGTGCACTTGCAATAAAGAAATCTCAATCTTGTCTGACCATCACCCTAAAGAATTAGCTTGTGGCACTTCTACATCTTCAGATGTTAATCAAGTTTCTAAAGACTTAAAAACTCTTGTTGATCCTGTAATTGATACTCCGAAGTCATCCAAAACTAAAGAACATTCTGACTTTTTCATGTATACCTTGAGAACACCAGTTACCCATGTCTCCCAAGTCTCTATGCTTTGCAAGCCTCAGACCACAACCAATGCAAATACTGCTGCAGAAACAGACATATCCTGATTGTCGGAAGGTGTTACAGACCTGACAGTTACAAATACGCCAATTATCTCCTCCAAAGAAGAAAGTACTGAACAGGAAACTAATGTCCTAAAGAATACCACCCATAATGCCATTCCAGATCTCCTTGCTCCTGAATCCACTTCACCAGAAACCTACTCCATGCACTCATCCCATATCAATCGAACAATAAAGAGGAAAGACATTGGAGCCCATATGGGTATTCATACATGCTTTGCTCATTGGATGAGTGACCTGTGGCAGGACTGTAAACTTATCAACCAAGGCTGGTGTTGGATTTTCTTGCTGTGGCTTTTCCTCTTCAACTGTTTTCAACCAAAGGATAGCCTTCTCTTCCTAAGCAGACTGTTGGGAGGGGGTATACTGTTACAACTCTGTCATCCCATTTCTAGGGGGTGCTGTAAGGGGACTGTCGGAAACCTGGAAATCTCCTTGAACACTTATCTAGAGGCCCTTGCTGCCTCCAGTTTGTTTCTCTTTTCGCCATGGTATACTTTTGTAGTATTACATTTGCATTTGCTTCATGGGACTGCAAATCCCATAATGCACAGCCTGGTAGTCAGGAAAGCCTGGATTCTGTTTCCCATTGTTTTCAATTGGAGAAGTCCAGTTGCTCCTTTTTACCCGATCTTCTCCTCCAGGACTTGCAAGTGTCTGAGACCTCTCCTGTGCAGCCCAGTCATGTGATTCCACCTGGGGTTTTCTGCAGCTTGGAACTGCTTATAAGCAGCCATTTCCTCAAGATCCCCGTTGTGCATTGGAGTTCGATTCCTTTGTGTTACAGACTCCTTATCGGATGGTGCTCCAGTCTTGTTTCTGTTCTGTTCCAGCTTGAACCTGTTTATTGTTTTTTTTCCCTGCTCCTGATTGTTCCACCCAGAGTCTGCTCACTGTCTCTTAGCCTTGTACCTGTTTGTTTCCTCCAGGGCCTGCTCCCTGTTTCTCTGTCCTGCTCCTGCCTTGTTACAGCCTGACCCTGCTCTCTGTTTCCCAGTCCTGTTTACTGCTTATACCTACTCCCTGTATTCCAGCCCTGTCCTTGCCTGTTCCAGCCAGAGCCTGCTCTCTGTTTCCCAGTTCTGTCTCTGTTTGTTCCAGCCAGAAGTTTGCACCCTGTTTTCCAGTCCTAGTCCCGCCTTTGCTTCAGCCTGAGTCTGTTCCTAGTTCTTGCCTCTGCCTCTTAGATTGTTTCCTTCTGTTTCCGTTTCCTCTCGGTATTTGTGTCTGGTAAGTGTTCTATCAGTCTTCACCAGTGTATAAGTGTCCTCCTTTGTACTGGGGTGGCTCCTGGTTTCCAGGAGGCAATGCCAGCCCCATCCTTGTCCAGTGTTATACGTTGTCTTTCGTGCCTAACAGTGACACTGTGCTATTGCTGTTTTTACAGGAATCGCCACTGAGTTTTCAGCTGCACCCACAAGAGCATGTCTTGTGTATGTAAGTACTATCCTTATTTGTGCTCTAGGGTCCAGAGACAGAATCACCTCTGCTGCCTCCTTTCTATGGGGCTGGCAGGGTGACTATCTGTAAGAGCAAACTGCACAGAGGCATTGACATTCCCTGTCACTGTGGGAGGTTCTGCGCCCTACTCTGTGTACAACCCCAGCGTGTTTGTCCATTAGTAATCCGTTTCCTGTTTGTTCCCACAAGGTTTGCTCTGCTTTTACTTTTCTGTTTCCTGTGCCTGTCCATAGCTGTCCTTTCCTGTGTATGCCTTTAGTTGCCCTTCTTCCCCAGTACACTACCTCTTTAGGATATTCGGTGGCCTCAAGGGGTGTCCCAACCAGACACCTAATCAGACCTGTCCAAAACCGTAACAGAATGCATGTGTGCATGTATGTGTGGATGAGTGCGTGTCTGCATGTGTGTGAATGGGTGAGGCAGGGATGTAATGGGGGGGCTGGGGGAGTGTCTGGGGAGGTTTGGGGGGAGGGGGACCTACCGCCATGGTTTTCGTGGCATTACGAACGCCACAAAAACCATGGTGGTAGGCAGGGTCATGATACCGCCGGCGGCACAATGGCAGCCAGCGGGTTGGAGATGCTTATCTCCAGCCCGGTGGCTGCTACTGCCATGGAGGTCGGAGTGGTAGATTGGCTTCAGCCAACCTGCCAATGTCATAATGTGGCAGAAGTACCGCCAGCCTGTTGGCGGTACTACTGCCACATTAGCTCTGACCACCGGGGTCATAATGACCCCCACAATCTTTTGATCCTCACAACTGAAGGATCATTTGATAATTGCTCGTTTTCACCATATGGTGTGGTTCTGGAGGCAAGTCTTGTATTATAGAACAATTTCTTTAAGTCTAGGTTTCTTGGGAGCTTTTATTATTTTGAGATGACTTTTCACTTAGTTCACTTGAAAGGTGTGATTTTTAAAGCACTCTTGCACTATTCAGTGTTATATTTTTACTGAGATTGCTTCTTTTCACAAACCTTTTAATTCTTCTACACAGTTCACCATGTGGAGCACTCTTTCTGGATACAATTTCACTCCCGCTTTTTTGTCCCAAGAGGTTAGGCAATAACGGTTTCCTTATGTGTATATATGTATATGAAGAGTATCCCTGTCCTTTTGTTTTGCTCATACCTCATTCATATGATTTCAACCGTGAAAAAGGTTTGTGACGAAACACATGTTGGCTGTCTACATGATGTAAAGCAGTGTACCAAGGATTGACCTACTATTAAAACAACATTGATGTTAAAACTATTGTCTGCTCAACTTCATGGGAACAGTTGAATCTGAACTGTCTGAAATGAGTGCTGTGGTACTATTTCTGAGGATTTAATTCAATAACTTTGGACTCACTGTAATTGGTATCTGGGGTAGTAGGATACCTGTTATCACTTCAGCACCAATCTCTGCACTAAGTGTGGTTGTTTGTACTTTGTCCGCTTACATAATCTGGTTCAGGAGGTGCGGTCTGAATTCTACTACTACCCGCAACTTTGACACCTACAAAGATTGGCCTGCTGCTTGGGTTATTCCCTGCACTGATACTCAACCAAGGCTGGCGTGCAAGACACACAGCCTCACACCATGGTGAAAAGGGGAGTGTGCACTGTCTAGAATGGGATGTGAACTGGAGGTTTATCCTTCCAGAACAAATTCTTATGGGCTCAATTTACAAAGGTGTCAATTTACTCATGTGTAAGTTTATTACTACACCGAGGTGTTTTTTGCTATTACTATTTTTCATTTATACCTATGTGTAAACTTACATGTGAAGCCTCCTACTAAGCATATTGCAACTGTAAGGTTATCTCTAGTAAATGTAATGCTTTATTTAAATGTCATCTACTAGATGGCCATGTCTGCTACAGGTTAGAAACCTCTGCATGTAGGGTAGAACCCTTGCACGGAGATGGTGAACTGCTTATTGGAGATGGAGACTTCTGAATAAAAAGGAATAAGCAGATAATATTCATGTGGCCCAAATCACATAAACAAGGCATCTATTCAATTAGGACACATAAATACCACATGCACCCATCACTATGACTTTCTCCTCTTCAACTACATGACTGTGCAGCCACCACGAACCCTCACCTCCCTCCAGGATGAAGACAACGGCTTTGAAGAGGAAGCAGAATGCTGCTGATCATGATAAAGCCATTGTAGGGAAATTTGTAGTTAAACTCTATAAACACCCACATGGGCTGCCTCCATTTAGCCACGTGGGCAGTAAAGCACAGAACACCGCCTTATGGCAGGGAGAGACAGACTGTCATTCTATTGGGGGAGGATGAATGGACTACTGAGGACATAAAGAAAAATGGCAGGATAAGGAGAGATAGGTAAGAGAAATGTTCTCAAAGATTCAGCTGACTAAAGTTCTTGCAAGATGCCCACTTGGGTCCCATCTAGATCTTACCCATTGGAGATGGCTCTCTTTTCAACAATGCTGCCTCTCCTACTAAATGTGCTGTTTTTTCCTGGCAGTTCTTATGTTACCCCTGGAAAAGGGGTAAGCACTGAGCCTCTTCTCTGTCCCTAAAGTGTATTGTATAACCACTCAACAAACTCTGCCCTTCCCCCAAACCTACACTGATTTGCACAAATCACATACATCTCAAACACACTCTCTGGCCCTCATTACAACCCTGGCGGTCGGTGATAAAGCTGCAGTAATAGCGCCAACAGTCTGGCAGTAAATACCACCAAATTATGACCATAGGGGAAACAGTTCAGACAGACAGCCACTTTACCACACCAACTGCCAGGGCGGAAGCCACAGGCACCACGGCGGCAACTGCCTACAGCCAGGCGGAAGCCAATGTTCCGCTCTCTGTATTAAGACACAGAAAACCACCACCTCTTCCAGGGCGGTACCAACAACATCAAAAGCCTGGCAGAAACAGATCTTAGAAGTCAAAGGACTCACCTGTGGAGACTCAGGGAAGAACCATGACGCCATGGAGCCCGAGCTGTGCATATTTCCAATGCTCTTTCTACGTCCTGCTCCACCACGAATACCAACAACGGCGAAGACGACCACTGTGAGTACAGCCACCTAGCACACAGGGGAGGGGGGAGGAAAAAGAAAGTGACACACACATGCAACATACATACACACACCCACCCCCAACACCATACACTCAAGGACAACACCAATAGATCAAAGTGAGTGTAATAAGATAAATATAGTAGCAATATGTGCATCCAAATCAAAAAGTATATACATATGTACAAACGAAGGGACACTGCCCAGTCCTCAGTGTTTCGTGAGCCACAGGGCCACATTACAAAGTCCAAGGCCCCACTTGACTCCTGCAACAACACAGAGAGAACACTGCAGGGGCATCAGTTCGAAAATAGGCAGGCACCTCAGGGGGCCGGGGGGCACCTCAGGTGGCAGATGACAGAAGACCAATGGTCCTGGAGAGGGCAACATGCCCTGTGCTTCGTCCTGGGAAGTGCGAGGCCACAGTCTCTCAAGTGGGTGACTCGCCCACTGGCTCTGGAGGGGGCAACATGCCCTGTGCTTGGTCCTGGGGAGTGCAAGGCCACAGTCTCTCAAGTAGGCGACTTGCCCACATACTCTGGAGGGGACAACATGCACTGTG
This sequence comes from Pleurodeles waltl, assembly GCF_031143425.1. Classification (NCBI taxonomy): domain Eukaryota; kingdom Metazoa; phylum Chordata; class Amphibia; order Caudata; family Salamandridae; genus Pleurodeles; species Pleurodeles waltl. The sequence continues at coordinate 207,177,149 of NC_090448.1, forward strand.
CGCTGTCCTGGGGAGTACAAGGCCACAGTCTCTCAAGTGGTTGACTTGCCCACATGCTCTGGAGAGGGCATTGTGCCCTGTGATCTTCATCCTGGGGAGCATGGGGTGAGTGGGTGTCATACCCACTGGTTCTGAAGGGGGCATTGTGCCCTGTGAAGCAGATCTTGGGGAGTGCAGGGTCACAGTCTCTCAGCTGGGTGTCTGACCCACTGGATTTGCAGGGGGCAGGCTGCACAACAGCCTATGGAGACAGGACTACACACCTGTCTGCCGGTGGTGCTTCTGCTGCTGGTGGTAGTTGTGGGGGGAGGCTCCAGCCCATCCCCTGTAGCCTTGGACGGCTGCCCCCTGGTGGTGCTGCTGCTGGTGACAAAGCTGGTGGTGGTAGTGGGGGGAGGATCCTGCCCATCCCCTGCAACCTAGGATGGCTGCCCACTGGTGGTGGTGGTGCTGGTGGAACTGGGGGTGCTGCTGCTGGTGGTGGGGGGGAAGCTCCTGCCCATCCCCTGCAGCCTCGGACGGCTGCACCACCATGGTTGATGGTGTGGGCTCTGACCGAGTCCCAGCACAAGGCACCTTGTACTTACTGCCTGCTGGTGCAGGCCCCTTGCCCTTCCTGCCAGCAGCTGAGGATGGCTCCTTGCTCCATTTGGCAGCAGCTGGGGATGGCTCCTTGCTCCTTTTGGCAGCAGCTGGGGATGGCTCGTTGTACCGTTTGACAGTAGCTGGGGGTTGCTCCTTGCCCTTCCTTGCAGCAGCTGGGGGGTGTCTCCTTGCCCTTCCTTGAAGCAGCAAGGGGTGTCTCTATGCCCTTCCTTGCAGCAGCTGGGGGTGTCTTCTTGCCCTTCCTTGCAGCACTTGGGACAGGCAACCTTCCCATGTGGTTGCCTGGTGCCTGGGATCCTTTCCCACCTGGGGTTGTTTTGACCACCCTGGCCTGACGTGATGGACAGGGGGGAGGAGAGGGAGGGAAGAGGTCAACGGAGGAGAGGAAACGCTTCTCAGGGACATTGGGGCGGGAAGAGGGAGAAGGGTTGGGAGTGGAGGAAGAGGGAGTAGTTGTAGGAGGTGTCTGACCGCTGTATTTGGGTGCAGGTGCATGGGCTGGATACTGTTGGAGATGAATGGCTGTTGGGTGTCTGAGTGCTTTTGTTTGTGTACTTTGGAAGGAGGGGGCACAGACACAGGGGAGAGGACACAGGGGACGTGTGCATGGATGTGGGGGTGGTAACTACCAGTGAGGTGTGTGATCTGATAGGTGTGCTGGTGATGGTGGTAGTGGATGAGGATGTAGTGCATGCAGGTGTGAGTGTAGACGCAACTGGGAGGGAGATGGAGGACGATGAGGAGGGGGACACAGTGGAGGCGGTATATATTGGCATGTCTGCATCTGGATGGTGTTTGTGTGAGTGCTTGTGGGATGAAGTGTGGTGCTTGTGTTTTCATGTGCCACTCTTGTGTGTTGTCCTGTGTGCATGCTCATCTGCCTGTGTGCTTGTGATAGGTTGGGGTTGAGGGGAATGGGACTGAGAAGAGGAAGTTGGAGGGGGGAGGGTGGAACAGGTACAATGGCTGCCATCAGAGAGGAGGCCAGAGCCTGATTGATCTCTGTTGGGCCCCCAAGCCAGTGTGAATGCCCTCCAGAAATGCATTGGACTTTTGCATTTGGGCTGCCAGCCCCTGGATGGCATTCACAATGGTTGACTGCCCAACAGAGATGGATCTCAGGAGGTTAATAGCCTTCTCACTCCGGCAAGCAGGGCTAACTGGGGCAGAGCCTGAGGTGCCTGGGGCGTAGGAGATGCCCACCCTCCTGGCTGAGCAGGCAAGGGAAACTCACTGAGGGGCTGCTGGGAGGGTGGTGCTGGTATGGAGGTGGCGGCTGTACCTGTAGCTGGGGTGGGCACAGAGGAGGTGTCCGCCACCACCAGGGAGCTTCCATCGGAGGAGGTATCAGTGTCCGAACTGTCCCCTCCAGTCTCCACCGCAGTGCTCCCCTCGCCCTCCATCCCACTGGTGCCCTCACTGTCGGTGGACTCTGCCTCCTGGATCCTGTGGGTTGCAGCTCCCTCAGTCACCGGTGCCCCTGCTCCTCCGCACAATGCTGCTAATGCACATAAGGACAGGGTCACAAAACAAAAAGGGGGGAGCGACAAAGAATACACTTGGTCAGTGGCTGCACCAACACAACTGTTGGCGCACACAACACACCCACACACAGGGAACCTTCCTTCACACTAGGCAATGCACTACCAGAAACAATGCTAGTCACCAGGGCATGGGGAGGGACACATACCGCCAACTGCAGCATATGTGGGACCCACACACCCCTGCCCAGTAGTGGATGCCTACTAGCTAGGTTGGAGGAATTCACATCAGAACCCTGCCCGAAATGGGACCTACTCTGCAATGCCAGGCCTGGCATAGGGGGACCCACAGGCACACATCCCCAACCCGGATTCCACCCCACCAGATGTAAGAAGAAATGATGGGCACTGTACTCACCCCCTTGTTGCTGCTGTGATGCCCCCAAGTGCCCATCCAGATCCTGATAGGTCACTGCCATTATGCAGGCCATCAGGGGGGTCCGGGTTCGATGGGCACTCCTTCCTCATTGGGAGGCCATCCCCAGCTGCGCCTCCGCCGTCTTCCGTGCCCAGCGTTTCAGGTCCTCCCACTGTTTCCAACAGTGGATACTCCGCCTGCCTTAGACCGCCAGGGTCTGCACATCCTTGGCAATGGCACGCTATATACCCTTATTTTGATTGGTGCTGACCTGCAGAGGAAATACACACAGGAAAAGGTATTAGTCAGACCGTCCTGCCTGTTACACTCATGGCCCACCATATCCCTTCCCATCCCCTTACCCACAGACATGGCCTTGCATACATGATGCATGCTGCCCAGGGCCCATCCACCACCCCCCCCACACGAGGCCTTCACTCGCACCACTCCATGCATTGATGCCCCATGCATCGTGCTCACAGTGTACTCGCATGTTGGTCTGGAGGCCCATGCAGCAGTCGGTACTGGGGTAGGACCCCAACCACCAGTCTCTCCAACTCCGCCGAGGTGAAGGCACGGGCCCTTTCCCCAGTCACAGAAGCCATGATAGGTCCAGACACAGGTCAAAGCAGCACATGCATTGTAGGTCCTCTTCTGCTTAAGTCAGGTAGCAAGTGAGTGAACAGATAGAAAATGGAGGTGACGTCCGTGGCGGTGCATACCATCACCGCCGGCGTACATCACCATTGGCCTCTATACCCCATAGGGGCCAATATTATCCAATGAGGAGTTGCACGGCGGTTCCCGACCGCCTCCCGCAACAGCGCACAACATCAGCGGAATTACCTCACTTCCATTTGTCCCTTCATACAGGACAGCCGGACACCATTTGGGGGGGGGGGCAGGCCATGGGTCCTAACTGCATCACAGTTCACTATTGTACATTCAGGACATATGCCACCAATAAATTGTAAAACTCACATTATGCATTGAACTGTAGTGGTTAAAATGTACAGGTTATGACAGGCTCCTCACTCTTTTGCCCCATAGATTGCAACCACTGCAGATGAATAGGAGATGGAGACATCCCCCGTGTACAGACCCCTGGTGGACTTGGCAACAATGGAGGACAGGCACATCATCCTCAACAGGAGACTTGACAGGGCCACAATCACAGAGCTGTGTGGCCAAATGGAACCTGACCTGGTATCTGCTATCCGTCACCCCACTGGGATCCCCCTCTTGTGCAAGTACTATCAGTGCTTCATTTCTTGGCAACTGATTCTTTCCACGTGACAGTGGGCTTGGCAGCAGGAATGTCACAGCCAATGTTCTCAATAGTGCTGACTAGAGTGTTGGCTGCCCTGATAAAACACATGAGCAGCTACAACGTTTTCCCCCAGGTCAAGGATTTGGCCACAGTGAAGGCTGACTTCTATGTAATGGGACATATCCCCAACATTATTAGGGTTATTGATGGAACACATATTGCATTTACCCCTCCACCCCCTGGCAAAATGAACATGTCTTCAGAAATCGAAAAAGTTTTCACTCTATGAATGTGCAGATGGTGTGCCTGGCGGACCAGTACGTATCCCATGTCAATGCTAAGTATCCTGGGTCTGTGTATGATGCATTTATCCTGAGGAATAGCAGCATCCCAAATGTGATGGCCCAACTGCAGAGGCAGGGCGTGGCTAATAGGTGAGCCCTGGCTCCCACCCAGTGGATGTTGGTGTATGGGTATGGTATGGGCCATAAGGGTTAGTGTGTGGCTAACCGTTGTCCCTCGATATTTGCAGGCGACTCTGGTTACCCCAACCTCTCTACTGACCCCTATGAGGAATCCCAGGACAAGGGCTGAGGAACGTTACAATGAGGAACATGGGCGAACAAGAAGGATAATTGAACGTACATTTGGCCTCCTGAAGGACAGGTTTTGGTGCCTCCATCTAACAGGAGGATCCCTGTGCTTCTCACCCAAGGAGGTCTGCTAGATCATCGTGCACAACCTTGCCTTGAGACGCCATTTGCCTTTTCTACAGGAGGAGGAGGCTAAGATGGCCGTGTAGCAGCAGTGGTCCCTGTGGACAGTGAAGATGAGGAGGCAGAGAATGAAGATGAGGACAACAGAAGTGCAGTGATTCGTCAATACTTCCAATGACACATAGGTAAGACAGTGTTACTTCACATTTCATTGACTGTTTTATGTTTGACATTGTCATCGGCAGGCTGCAAATTCCTACTTCTATGCCCACTCACTTATACTTTGGCATCTCTTTTTGTAGATGTTGGTGCCCCACTGTCGCTCATGGTGTGATCACTACAGCCAACTACAGGTCTTTCCTTTGTAAACATTACTGTACAGTTGAATTACAATGTTTAAACCTTGTTAAACGAATACATAAATCATTTGACATACTACATACTTGTATTTCTTCAAAGTGTGTTTATTGCAGTGCTGTGATGAAAAGGGGAAGTTCAGTGGGCTGGGGGGATGATGGAGGAAAGTCCAGGTGAGAGTCCAGTCTATGTGTAGCACAGGTGTATTGTCCAAGGGGGCATAGGAAGGGGAGCAATGGCAGTTCAAGGTGGACAGGGTGACAGAATGGGACACAAAGGTGACAATCAGGTTAGTCTTATTTCCTGGCGGGGTCTTGGCAATTATCTCTGGCTTCTGCCTGGATCATAGAGAACATTTGCGGGGTGGTTCTCCTTCTGCAGGGGTAGGGGTGCTGGTGGCCTGTTGGTCCTGTGGCGGGGCCTCCTGTCCACTAGCGGCATTTGAGGTGGAGGGCTGTTCATTAGTCTGGCTAGTGGCAGGGGCCCGCTGGTGTTCCACTGCCTCTCTCATACTGTTGGCCATGTCTGCCAGCACTCCTGCAATGGTGACCAGGGTGGTGTTAATGGATGTCAAGCTCTCCCTGATCCCCAGGTACTGTCCCTCCTGCAGCCACATGTTCTCCTGCAACTTGTCCAGGATCTGGCCCAGCATATCCTGGGTATGTTGGTATGCTCCCAGGATCGCGGTGAGTGCCTCCTTGAGAATTTATTCCCTGGGCCTGTCCTCGCCCTGGCGCACAGCAGTCCTCCCAACTTCCCTGTTTTCTTGTGCCTCTGTCACCTGAACCGTGTGCACACTGCCACTGACCCCAGGTCCCTGATTGTCCTGATTTTGTGGGATGCCTGGGGTCCCTGTAGTGGTGGACACACTGCTGATTGATGTGTCCTGAGGACAGAGGTATGGGCATGCTGGGTGGGTGATGTGGTGGTGTATTCTAAGTGGGGAGGTTAGACTGTGTCTGGGTAACTGACTGTCTGGAGATCCCTGATGGGCCAGGTTTGCTATCCAGATCTAGGTGACCAGAGCTGCTGTCATCACTGTGGGCCTCTTCTGTGGGGGGGACCGGAAATTGCTGGCACCTCTTCTCCGGTGACATTGGCTGGGATACCTGTGGGGATGTAAATGTAGTGTTATTGTTTCTGTGTGTGACATATTGTGCGTCTGTGGGTTGCCCTCTATGGTTGTTATTGCCCTGGCAGCTTTGCCTTGTGTGAGTTGTTATTTGGTGGGCTAGCTGATTATCTCTAGTGTGCATGCTTTAGTGATAGTTGTCCATGTAGGTCTGTGAGTGGTGTCCATGCATTGGTGGTGCAAGCAGGGCTTGGCATTGGGATGGGTGGGTTGTGATGATGGGGTGTATGGGAGGTGGTGGAGTGATGGGAGTGAGGGTAAGGGAAGGGGTATGTGATGGTATACAGGTAGTGGGGTGATAGTAGTATAGAGTTGACTTACTAGAGTCCAGTCCTCCTGCTACTCCTAGTGTGAGTGGTGTAGGTGAGGGTGTATAGGGTGATGTGTTGGGGTGTGTGTTGTGGGGTGCATTTGTGGTGTACAAGTGATGGTGGTATGTGGCTCTGTTTGTGTGGGTGCTCTTGCTGTCTCTCTCTGTTGGCAATTGTTTGTGGTCGTAATGGGTTGTGGGTAATGTAGGTGTGTGTTTTACAGTGGTGTGGGTGTGGTGTGTGTATGTGTGTCAGGTGTGTGTAATTTGGATTGTCTAGTGTGGTGTTGTTTTGTATGTGTGTGTGTATTTTGAGTGCGGCGGTATGTACCGCCAATGGTTTAGCGCCATTGAATGTCCGCCTTTGTGATTCGTAGGTCATAATGTGTTGGGCGTTGTTCTGTTGGCGTAACGGTGTGGGTTTCGATACCGCCAGTTTATCACTGACCTTTGGGCTGGCGGACTTGTGTGTGTGGCTGTATAGTGACGGATTGGTGTGTGTGTGTCATAATTTGGTGAATGGATATCCACTGCATCGGCGGTATGTTGGAGGCAGTCAGGATGGTGGTAAGTGGGATTTACCGCCAATGTCATTATGAGGGCCTACCTCACTAAATAATTTGATGTGTATATTTATTTCATTTTATAATTTCTTCCTCTCATTCCATCAGTAATCTGAGTAAACTGGTTGCCACAACTTGGGCTAATTTTGCGGGGCAACACACAGGGTCACCTCTAAACTCAACCTGACAAGACACATTGGTATATTCTAATGCTGCCAATGCTAATAAAAAAACTGTAGAGGATTCTCATTACTTTGGTGCACTCTAAAAATGTTTTAAATTAGTGTTTGATTTGGACAAATAACTACTTAACTAAAACCTGGATATTCATTTTCCTAACAATAATATTCTCGTACATTTTTATAAACATGTTATGGCTGTTTGTTGTTGTCCTACACACAATCTGCAATTTCCTCTACGTTATGCTCATAGTGCTGCAACAAAACCCATACTGACTACTCAGTGCAATTGGCGGTAGATACAGGCAAGTATAAAACGTAATCTTTAGGATTTGGATTTATCCTATCTCTCTGCTTGTAACTGACAGGATGAGTGCATGTATAGTGCCCAACATTCCTATATCCACCTGTGTCCATATTTAATGTAATAATCAGTTATGATATGCCTTATCAAATGTATTTATCATTATAGTTTGAAATGTAATGAAACCACAAGAATATTGAAATTAGCCTTTTAGTTAATGTGCATTCGAAAGGCTGTGTGTGTCATGCTTTGTACCAAACCCATCATCACACCATCATCATACATGACTTGGGATAGGGTAGTCTTCTTCTTGTCTCTCTTTTCTATCAGCTAGAGTTAAACAGCAACCCTTGGTATCCACATTCCAACCAACACCAGAGCTCACATCAGGTAAGATGTTAGCAGCAACTACTGGGCCCTTTACCATCTAGTGATCAGGTAAATTTGAGAATATGTGATCATTGTTTCTACAGCTCATTATTTTCCTTTCACAGTATCCTCTGAATGGTATTACAATTTTGGTATTTAAGGAACATATATTGCATTATGGTTTATTACTTATGTTGCATGCGTTTATCTCTACTTTGGCATCATTTGTGTGTAAGACCACTTAAAATACTTTGAATCTAAAAATGTCTTTAATATATCATTTTATTCTCCCAGGTGCTGGATTATCAACTCCAACTTTTAAGGCACTGGTTTAGCAGCTCACAACAAAGGGGCCATGCAGAAAGAAAACGTCTATGGCAGGAATTGACATTGTATATCTATAATAATTGTATGCGAGGGTCAACATCTACCTTCATATGTTTATTTCAGTAATCATTTTACCAACTTCAAGAATAATTTATTTCTAAAATGTTATTTTAAGGTAGTCTAAAGAAGTATTTTCTAACAAAATGTTATTTTAAGTATTTCAAATATTTCTACCTTCTTGCAGGTACTGGGAACACTACTAGGTGCAGCGCTCCCCTAACGCCACCATGTGTGCACCATACTTAATATATGGAGCACCATGGCAGTAGTTAGGGAACTAGTGTCAGAATTGCTTTGCAGGATTAGTGTAAAAATAAATGACGCTAATACTTCAAAGCACCCAGAGGACAATCTTTTAGATTTCTTTGTACCATTTTTTCGGTTCCACTAATGGGGGAACCCCCTCATGCATACATTATACCTGGTGCATGCGTAATGTAGCGCAAAGGGTTAAAAAGTGGCACAGTGCATGCATTGCAATACATTGTAAATATGGCGCAGCGTTTTTCGCCATCCAGAGCCACAATGGTGTTAAAAAAATGATGTTAATGTGTTGTTAGAATGATGCTAGGCCCCTCTAAATCTGGACCTGAGTCTGATGATTATGCAGAACCATCTACAAGCGGAGGATGGCAGGCAATCTAGATAGAAAACCCAAGAGGTACCTTTGTAGAGTATCCTACACATTCCTTCCATGCAGGTGCTTCTCTCATCTTCTCTCAGTCATCTGAGGAAGAGGACACCAAGACGACAACCCTATCTGTGGTGGGCAACCTGCTGACCAAGGGCCTGATTTAGAGTTTGGGGGATGAGTTACTCTGTCACAAATGGGACAGATATCCTATCCACCGTCTTACAATGTCCATAGGATATAACGGAATCGTAACACGGAGGACGGGATATCTGTCAAGTGTGTAAAGGAGTAACACCATCCACCAAGCTCTAAATCAGGCCTCAAGTCAAATGGCCGCATAAATTGTAGGGATTGATGAGGTTGATGTAGCAAAATCTTGCCCTTTGTGAGGATAATTGTTTTCAAAAGCAGTTCACTGAGTGGAGTGATAAAGATTCAATGGGGGCTACTCTCCCATTGATTGTGGACTACCTTAAAGGACTCTCTCAGATGACTGACAAGCAGACAATGGATAACATTGTGAAATATCACCACAATATAGCAATGGTGCAACATGAACATCATTGTAGTTTGATTAAAAAGGGTGCAAAGCAACATGCCATAACCTTGAAGATGTTAGTGGCACTAACAAAAATGCTAATGCCAATCTATAGGACCAACGCATGCCTACAATTATTAAGAGGGACCACAACCTATGGGGCCTACAACACCCGCAACCCTGTTGTCAATCCCCTTACAATACCTTCACCTCCACCACATCCATCACCATTACCTCCACTACCGCTACATCATCTAGCACTGACTCAACCACCAAAAGCTCCGTTTACAAAAGGACTATCACAAATAGACTCATAGTAAGACTTTGTATCCAGCATTGGATAGGCAGAGTCACAGAATAATTCCCCAATAGTAATTTTACATTTTTAAACATTTTCTACCCTACTTACAACACACACATCAAAACACCTTTAAAAGCAGCATTTGTATGTTCTATTCTCACAAATACCTCTTTTTAATTGTCATCTGTGACCAATTTTGAATTTAAAACTTAGCGAAAACTAAATTATAATTGATTATTTGCTGACATTCTATATTGATGATGTAACTCTTTGTGAAGTGAATGCAAAGAACAAGAATTTAACATTTTTTGTGTTCTTATTTTTTTATTCATTAAAGCATATATATGGTAGAATTAAAAATAAATAATAGACAGTCATTGGGATTAGGCAAAAGGAAAATAAAAAGTGTCTTTTTTCTCAGTGGAAATTTAAGCTTGAAGGGGCAAAAAAAAACATGTTGGGAAATGTTAAGGACGGGGTCATCCTTTTTGCTCTGATCACAACCATGCTTTGACTGATGCTGGTAGTCACTGACTCTGAAAGTGCCCTGGGCTCTGCTAACCAGGAGCAAGGACCAGTGTTCTGTCCTCTAAATGTATATGGCCCTATAACGGTATACGGCAAATGGTGCCTTATTGTCAAAGACTACCTACCTATAAGTCTCTGGTATAGGGTAGGGTATGAAGGTTTCAAGACCCCCCCAGTGGACCTAATGCATTTAAGAGTGAACTGCTGTGGTGTCTGGTATTATTTTAAAACCAGGTCTGCTGTGCAGTCTGGTTTAAAAAAGAGCTATGGCCAAATTCAACTTTGGAATTAAAAGTGCTTCTAGCATCTAACACTACCTTTTCATTACCTATACATAACCCTTAATGTCTGCCCTAGGTGCCATAAGGGCAGGGACCATTGTTACAAAAAGCAAGGGAAATGTAAAAGATGTTTTATAAGCCCTGTTAAGGAAGAACAGCCAAAGACATGTCCCCTATTGTAGTGCTGCTAGTACCATAGGCTACCATGAGGAAGGCTTTATTAAATGTGTTAAAATGTATCTTTGATTTGGAGCTAGCTAGCAGTACCATTCACACTATCAAATTATTGGTCACATTGAATTCAACAACTTGCAAAGGTTGGATTTAATATACCTACTAAAGGAAAATAGTTTTAAAATTTACTTTCCTGAAGCTGCTCACTGAGGAGGTGTGAAGAGGCCTGGGGCTGCAACAGTACAGCCATTTGGTGGTAGGAAATTTGCTTCCTAGAGACACCAAGGAGAGGAAGGGGCTGGGGAGATAAGCTGGACTTCAAAGGCAGAATAAATGAGTCACAGGATTCAAGGTCAGCCCCCACTTAACTGATCCCCAGCCAGATGCAAGCAACCCCCCAAATTTGATTAGGAGAGGGGCTGAAAGGGAAATGTAGCCAGTAGTAAGACACACTTTTGGGTTGGGATACACAGATGCACACACCAAGGAGAGATTTTCTCAATTTAGATTTTTGGAAGAATATTGCATTCTTTGCCAGATTTCTGCCACACTTCACAGGACGTGGTCATAGCAGAGAGGGATATCCTTACCCCTGCTGGTTAGGGTGCTCCTCAACCTGCCAGCCCAGAACAGGGAGTAAATATGTGAGATCTGCAGGAGTTCCTATGAACACTGCCTGGACCAAAAGAAGAAGAGGAAGGACTGCCCTGCTGAACCCTTGGACTGCACCATTGAAGGCCTGCCCTCTGAAAGACTGTACCTGCTGCACTCACAAGACTCCGCCAAGAAAGAACTGTGCCTGACTCAAAAAGAAATGAGTGGACTCCATGATCAGCAACGGAAACAAAACTGCTCAAATAAGTCACTGGCAAAGCCAAACAGAAGAAATCCCCAGCTGACTATTGGCAATTGGAATTTTCCTGGACTGTGTAGATGCCTTGTGGGAAATTGAGCCCCAGCCCCCATTCAGATTCTCTGAGCCCTTTGCCTGAGCTGGTGGACACTTATTTTCACCATAGAAACTCAGAAAAAAACAGATTGCAATGTTTGGAAACTTTTCTGCAAAGTTTTGCAGAAAAGCTCCAGAAGGAGACCAGCTCGATGTCGAGAGCCAAGCTCCCGTTGTCGAATTGGGACAGCACTGGTCTGGCCCACTGGCAGCTCCTCACCGTCGATGTCAAGGACAAAGATTTCCAAAGGCTCACGAGATATCGCGCTACAGCAGACCACCAACATCGAATCAGACTCCAGACCCAAGGAACCTGTGGGCTCGTTGTCAAAAAAGACTAAAGGGCTCTTTACGACTTTGGCAGTCAGAATGAGTCAACTGTCAAAGCCGCGGGGAGGAGGCTGCTGTCATACCATACCATGGGCATTGGCTGTGCAGGGGCCCCCATGCGGTCCCCAGCACTGTCTTTTGACCAGTGTTTTTCATGACAGCGACCTCACCATGAAAAGGCTAGCGTAAAGTGGACTTGTGCTGAACTCAGCACCACCGTGGGTGAGAACGACTCTGACCGCCGCCACCTCGATGGGATCCATGATCCTCGTGGTGGCGGCGGTCCACTGGCGGTCTGACTGCCAGGGCTGTAATCTGGTGGTCGGACCACCAGGAATGCGGTAGTCAGACTATAATGGTGGCCTAAGTGTGAAGGTAAGCCTTTGACCGGGACTTAGCCCTCAGCCTATCCAACCCACACTCCATTGCGGTCTGCCTATAACTTTGACTTTGTCCCAGTTGACTGCGACCAGATAACTGAGAGTGGTGCTTTAAGCTGTTTGGCATTGCAATGCACATTTGTTTATGTAATCTTTACAAATTCATATCTATGGTTCCCTACATTGTATTTTTGTATTTTTATGTCATTGCAAAGACAAAATATTCTCTAATTTTAAGATTGGTGTTGGAATATTATTGTATTGTGTTTTATAGTTATTTGCTGTTTTGGTGGTATTATATGCTTTATACATACCTGCCTCCTACATTAAGCCTAACTGCTTGTTTGCAAAGCTACCAAGAGTTGAGCAAGGATTAATTTACTGTGACGTGACTGGACCTATTAGTGATTGTGGTATTTTTACCTGTGGAGGGTGAGCACCTCCACCTACTAATATTCCACTGCCCTACAAGGTCTATGTACAAAAGTGCACAAAATAGAAACATATACGGAGCAAACTGTGTCCAACATAATCCATAAAATATAGTCCAAAGTCCTAAAACAAATATCAAATCATCCAAAAAACTTTGAAGGAATCTTAACTTAGTTGATTTTCAATTCTTCCCCCGGGATGATGGAATCTTCTCCTATTGTCCCTCAGCCATATTGGCGGTGTAGAATACAAATAAGCAGCAAAACGGAGGATGGTTTGGTGATGCGATATTGGCCCAAAATGACTAGAAGATGGTTGACTTCCAGTTCCTGTAAGCAACTTCCTCTTTGTCATGGTTGGCAGAAATATCCACCTGCAAGTGTGACAGAGACTTCTGCATACAGGCAGAGGGGGGTTTGCATGCTGAAGCGATCAAACCTCCATGGGGAAAAACCTACAATATGGGGGGAACACAATTATAGTGAGTGCTTTTTTACTTGCTATATGTATGTAATTAAGGTGCCCACAATATCAGAGTGATTTCATGCTTGATTCTGACCTTTTGTGAGTAAAATAGTGTTGTCTCAGGATTGTATATGTGAATACTGTACTAATCCATAACATTTCATTGACTAGATACTTTCCAGTTCAATAAATGCAGCAACCAAATTAGCAGTTCTGTTGCTAAATATATTTTCCATTTGAGGCTGCACCTGTAAATACTGACCTCAGTTCTTTTCCCAACCTTAACAACCCGGATGTGACTCTAGACCATGGGTAATGTCTACATAGATGCCATGACAAGTGGGGATGTTTTGCAGCACTCCACAGACTACTAATATTGTGCACTCAGCATTTGAAGATTACAGAAGTAACCAACCTTTTAGGTCAAGGCACCTTCATTGTAACTTAAGACTACCAAAAATGTGTTCAATGATGGTGCATGTACGTGTCTAAACCATATCGTATCTCTTTTAAGACAGTGTGGTTTGACACCTGAAGGTAAGGAGGAGATGAAGAGAGAGAGCATACCCAGCTCCCCATGTGGCTGTGAAAATCATGTGTATCTAATGTGTAGTAGTGAGTAAAGAGTATGTTTGTATGAACCCCCAAAAGCGTACACATCCCCAGTCAGAGATGTTGTTACTTGCCTATTAGCCACATCCATCCATCAAAATCTCCAGCAAACCAGAGTGCAAGATGTGCCTGGCAAAAAATGCAGCTATCATGTGTGCTTCCAGGAAAGGATACACATTGAAGCAGCACCTAGCATCATAGACAGTTTGCACATCAATGGCATACCAGCAGTGTCTGTTGCAAAAGAGGCAGCTGAATTACCACATGGGTGCAGTCAATGGCAACTATGACATAATGGAAGCGGGCAAAAATGTAAACTTTCCTTGCCACCCATTGACTTTTCGCCAGTGAAAGTGGCATGGCAATAAACTGGTGTACTCCTCTTTACTGCGCCTAAGTGCCCAATGCAAGCATCAACATTGGCTTGCCTATAAGATGCCTATGTTGTAAGAAATGACTCTCTGGGAAAGACCCAGTAGCATGAAAATACACTGCTAGCAATATTTTAACAATATTCTGCCAAAGTAGTGTTTCAAAAATATCATGAGACACCAATATTGTGTCACAAAATATCATGATGTCAAATATATTGGGACAGACCACAGAAAATAATAATATTGGGCCACATGTATCAATGATAAGAACTGTGATTTCCAAATTGTGATTCTTACTGAAATGCAGCTTGGAAATTGAAAATTCCTAATGTCCCACAGTTTTGTTTTTTAAATAGCAATTTCTAGTGGGACATAAATCGACCTTCCTTATGAATATTAACAAAGTAGGTTACAAAATGCGACCCACTAGGAATAGCAACCATCACAGGGTTGGAAGCCTGCTGGGGTCAGCAGACCACTGTGTCTGTGATTGCTTTATAATAAAGCAACTGTTACTTCTAATGCAGCCCGTATTCCTGAAAAGGAAAGAGGGATGTGTTTCAAAAAAGAAAATGAAACTTTTTTGTTTCATTTTTTAGAGTAGGTACTGGCCCGTGGGAAATGTTTTTTTATATATTATAACTGAATAGTGTAAAAAAAAAACTGCTGCATGCCAAATAAAGATTTTCTGCTTTTTCCCTTTTTCCACTATTGTTATTTTGTGCCTCCATTATTTTTATGGGAGTGTGTTGTTGTACCTGTGAGTGGCAATGTGTGATGCTTGGCACACTTCAAGGCTTATCTGGAGTACATATGAACATTTTTTCTCACTTTTCTCACCTTTCTTGCTATCACCTGGAGACCTGCTCTGGATGGGTGGGCCACCTGGACACAGGCTGTGAGTGTTGGGTGCAGATTGGGCAGGACTCGCGGATCCAGGGCAGTTCTGGAGTCATTGTTGGAGTTTCTTGAGGACAGGGCAGATGTCCTCTGGAGTTCTTGGTCCTCTGCTGGGCAGGTAATCTTCTGGGGGTAGTTGAGGTTGCTGGTCCTGCAGGATGTGTCACCTTTTTGGTGCAGGAGTCTGTGAAGCTGCAGACAGGCCAGTAGGGCTGGGGCCAAGTCAGTTGATGTCTGGAGTCTTCTCTGCTGAAGTCAGCTTAGAAGTCCTTCTTCTTGCTTCTTTCTTCTTTTCTTCTTGAGGTCACCAGGAATCTGGTGAGCTATGTTCAGGGGTGCCCTTAAATCCTAGATTTAAGGACGTTACAGGGGTTAGAGGGCAGTAGCCAATATCTACTGTCCTTTAGGGTGACTACATTCCTATCCTTATTGGTCCCTGTCCTCCAAACCAAGATGGAGAATTCTGTAGGGAGGAGGTCACTCCAGATCTAGACACCTTAGGGGTGGTCCTAGCTAGAGTGGTCACTTCGCCCAGTTTTTCCTAATTTTCCTGCCAGACTTGCCACCAAAATTGGGGCCTCGTCTGGGGGACAGTCATCTCCACTAGCTGGAGTGCCCTGGGGTACTGTAACAGGAGGCCTGAGCCTTTGAGATTCACTGCCAATTGTTGCAGTTCCTGCAGGGGGAGGTATGAAGCACCTCCACCCAGAGCAGGCTCTGTTTCTGACCCCAGAGAGCACAAAGGCTCTCACCCCATGGGGTCAGAAACTTGTCTTTTAGTAGCAGGCTGGCAGAGGCTGGTCAACCTTACACTAAAGGGTTGGTTAAACTACAGGGGATGCCCTCTGGGTGCATTGTACAATATATCCAACACTGGCAATACTGTGGGTTACTGTGCAGAGAAGTTTGATACCATATTTCCCAGCCTTCAGTAGAGCAATCGTGGAGCAGTGGAGTCCGCAATGACAAACTCCCAGCCCATGTACTTAATATGGCCACACTATACTTACAATGTCTAAAAATGGTCTTAGACACTGTAGGGGCATATTGCTGATGCAGCTATGGCCCACCTGCGGTATAGAGCACCCTGCCTTAGGGCTGTAAGGGCTTCTAGAGGGGTGACTTACCTATGCCACAGGCAGTGAGAGGGATGCCATGTCGACTTTACCTTTTTTTTTCACACCAGCACACACACTCTGCAATGGCAGTGTGCATGTGCTCAGTGAGGGGGTCCCTCAGGGTGGCACAATACATGCTGCAGCCCTTAGGGACCCTCCCTGGTCACAGATCCTTTAGTAACACTGGTACCTTTTATAAGGGACTTAGCTGTGGGCCAAGGGTATGCCAATTGTGGGAACAATGGTATAGTTTAGGGAAAGAACACTGGTGCTGGGCCCTGGTGAGCAGGATCCCAGCACACTCTTGACAGCATTAATATCATGCAAGAAATGTGTGGGGGGGGAGAAACAATGCCAAAAGGGGCACTTTCCCACACAATGCCCTCCCGAACAAAAAAGGCTGAAACTAACCTTTCCCGAGAGAGTCTTCATTGTCTAAGTGGAAGAACCTGGAAAGTCTATTTGCATTCTGATGGGCAGTCCCTGGTCTATGTTCCACTGAAAATTCCATTCCCTGTAGGGAGACGGGTCACCTCAAAAGTTTAGGGTTCTCACCTTTCATTTGCATTAGTCATCTGAGAGGTCTGTGGTTGGTTTGAATAGTAAAGTGAGTACCAAACAAGTATGGTCCTTTTTCAGGAACCAAACCATAGGAAAGGCTACCATGTCAATGGCACTCCAACTCTGTTCCCTGGAGTGTAACCTCCTGTTAATGAAAGCAACGGGCTGGTATGGCCATCATCATTGGTCTGAGGCAGGGCTTCTCCTATCCCATGTTCAGAGGCATCTCTCTACACAATTACCTGCTTAAAGTAGTCTGGAACTTTGCGAACTAGTGCTGAGAACATTGCCTCCTTCAGGGTGTCAAAGGCCTTTTGACAGTCAAGAGTCCAGTTTACCATTTTGGGCATCTTTTTAGAGGTCAGTTCTGTGAGGGGGGTCACAATGGACCCATACTCCTTCACAATCCTCCTGTAATAACCAGTCAAGACAAGGAATTCCCTGACTTGAGTCTGGGTTTTTGGAGCTTCCCAGTCCAGAATTGTCTAGATCTTAGGTTGCACTTGGCCTCCACCTACAAGGTGGCCCGAGTATACAACAGTGCACTGCCCTATCTGGCATTTTGATGCCTTGATAGTGAGTAGTGAGGCCTGCTGATTGCAGAGCCTGCAAGACCTTTTCCAGGTGGATCTGGTGAACCTGCCAGGAAGAGTTAAAGGCAGCAATATCATCTAGATATGCTGCACTAAATGACTCCAATCCAGCAAGGACTTGATTCACCAACCTTTGGAAGGTGGCAGGGGTATAACAGTGTACTGATAACGCTCATCGGGTGTAGAGAAGCAGTCTTTTCCTTTGCTCCTGGTGCCATGCACATTTGCCAGTACCCTGCAGTTAAGTCAAAGGTACTGAGGAGTGTTGCTGTACCTAACTTATCTATCAGCTCATCTGCTCTTGGAATAGGGTGAACACCTGTCTTAAGGACAGAGGTGAGACCTCTGTAGTCCTCACAGAACCTCATCTCTTCCTTTCCATCCCTGGAATGAGTTTTGGGGACCAAGACCACTGGGCTAGCCCAGGGACTGTCAGAGGATTCAATGACCCCTAACTCCAGCATCTTGTTGACTTCAACTTTGATGCTCTCCTTTACTTGTTAAGACTGCCAATAGATTTTATTTTTGACAGGAAAGCTGTCTCCTGTGTGGCAGCATGGTTACACAGCTATGTCTTTCCAGAGGTTAAGGAGAAGAGCTCAGCATACTGCTGCAGGATGTGCCTGCAGTCAGCCTGCTGTTGGGCAGAGAGGGTGTCTGAGTAGGAAACTCCATCAACTGACCCAACTTTAGGGTTGTGTATAAGAAGGTCAGGGAGAGGTTAGATCTCTGCTTCCTGATCCTCACCAGTAACCATCAGCATGGTTAAATCAGCCCTTTCAAAGTACAGTTTAAGGCGGTTTACATGCATCACCCTTTTGGGGGTCCTGCTAGTGCCCAGGTCTACCAAGTAGGTGACCTCACTCTTCTTTTCCAGGATGTGGTAAGGGCCACTCCATTTGTCCTGGAGTGCCCTAGGAGCCACAGGCTCTAGAACCCATACCTTCTGCCATGGTTGGAACTCCACCAGTGCAGCCTTTTGATCATACCACTACTTTTGGAGCTGTGGTCTGGCCTCAAGGTTTTTGGTTGCCTTTTCCATGTACTCAGTCATCCTAGAGTGGAATCCAAGAACGTAGTCCACCACATCTTGCTTAGGCTTGTGGAGAGGTCTCTCCCAACACTTCTTCACAAGTGCATGTGGTCCCCTGATAGGGTGGCCAAACAGAAGTTCAAAAAGGGAAAACTCTACTCCTTTCTGAGGCACCTCTCTGTAGATGAAAAGCAAGCATGGCAGAAGGACATCTCATTTCCTTTTGAGTTTTTCAGGGAGCAGCATGATCATGCCCTTCGATGTCTTGTTGAACCTTTCAACAAGTCCATTGGTTTGTGAATGGTTTGGGATGGTGAACTTATAAGTCACCCCACACTCATTCCACATGTGTTTTAGGTAAGCTGACATGAAGTTGGCACCTCTGTCAAAAACCACCTCCTTAGGAAACCCTACCCTGGTAAAGATACCAATAAGGGGTTTGGCTACTGCAGAAGCTGTACTAGACTTAATGGGGATTGCTTCCGGATACCTGGTCGATGATCCACTACTATCATTATATACTGGTTTCTTGAGGCTGTGGGTGGTCCAGGTAGACCGACTCTGTCCACACCAACTCTTTCAAAGGGAAACCCAACCACTGGTAGTGGAATTAGGGTGACCTTTGGGAGGACTCCTGCCTTACCATTGGCTTGACAGGTGACATAGAAGCTGCAAAACTCCTTCATCTTTTGAGACATGTTGGGCCAGTAGAAATTGCTGAGAAGTCTATTCCATGTTTTAGTTTGGCCCAGATGCCCAGCTTGGGGGACGTCATGTACTAAAGTGAGGATGAATTCCCTGAACTGCTGATGCACTACCACTCTCCTGGTTGCACCAGGTTTGGGGTATCTGGCCTCAGTGTAAAGGAGTTCTTCCTCCCAGCAGATCCAGTGTGAGCCACTGACATCCTCCTTTTCCTGTGCAACTGCTTACTGCCTCAGTCCTTCAAGAGTGGGGCAGGCTCTTTGTCCCTGGCACAGCTAGTCCCTAGAGGCCCCCCTGGGCCCAAGACCTTTATCCGATAAGGATCACGTTCCATGGCCTCAGTTCCCTCAGAGGATGTTAGGACATTTTCCTGAGAAGAGGAGTCTTGTGTGTGTTGCTGTACAGAAACTGGCCCCCAGTCTTCTTGCCCTTTCTCTTGGAAGGTTGGGCCATTATTCCGGGCTCCAACACTTCTTTTTCAGCCTGTGCTCGACTTTGTGCTCTAGTTTTCACATACACCACCTCAGGGTTTCTCAGCATGGATGCATGGGTTTTGAGATATACCTCAGCCCAAGCTGAGGACTCCAGGTCATTCCCTAGTAGGCATTACAATGGGATTGCAGAAGAGACTACTACCTGTTTCAGGCCAGTAACCCTTCCCCATTCTAAGTTTACCATAGCCATGGGATAGACCTTAGTCACATTGTCAGCACTAGTAACTGGATATGAGTGTCCGTCCAGCCAAGCACTCTTTTTGGGGAAATCAGTTTTTCTGTCACCATTTTGACACTGGCACCTGTATCCCTCAGGGCTTCTACCTCACTCCGATTAAACAAGGGATGCTGTCTGAATTTGTTCATATTAGGGGGCCAGACAGCAAGCATGCCAACATCTACCCCACCCTCAGAAACTAAAGTAGCTTCACTGTGAACCTTGATTTGCTCTGGGCGCACTGGTAATCACACCTGGAGACTGGCTATACCACTTCTACCTGGTGCAGTGCTAGGGGGATTCTTTTGGGGACAGGCCAAGCCTCCAGTTTGGTGTCCATGCTGTTTACAGTTTAAACACCAGGCTTTTTTGGATCAATGTTTTTACCCTTGCAACCATATGAAGATTTTGAAGAGGCTCAGGGCACACCCTCCTGAACAGGTTTTTGAGGCCCTTGAGAAGTCTCTTTATTTTTATCCTTAGGTGTCTTGCCACCCTTCCCTTGGGGAGGCTTTGTAACCCCCTTTTTTGGTCACCCCAGTGGAAGTCTTGGTTACCATGACCTTGACCCAGTGGTCTGCCTTCTTTCCCAATTCTTGGGGAGAAATTGGACCTAGGTCTACCAGATATTGATGCAACTTGCAATTAAAGCAGTTATTTAAAAGACATTCTTTCACAAATAGATGATAAATCCCACTATAGTCATGCACTCCACTGCCAGTTTTCCAACCATCTAGTGTTTTCACTGAGTAGTCTACAAAATCAACCCAGGACTGGCTTGAGGTTTTGTGGGCTCCCCTGAACCTAATTCTATACTACTCAGTGGTGAATCCAAAGCCCTTAATCAAGGTAGCCTGCATGTTGTAATAGGATTCACCATCTGCTCCAGTGAGTGTGAGGAGCCTATTACTATACCTACCAGTGAACAGTTCCCAAAGGAGAGCTCCCCAGTGGGACTTGTTCAATCTTTTTTTTCCACAAGCTCTCTCAAAGACTGTGAACCATTTGGTGATGTCATCATCTTCCTCATACTTGGTGACAATCCATTTGGAGATTTTAGGGGTGTCAGAGTGTTCTCTGTCCCTAATTATTAAGTTGCTGCCACAATTAATGGGTGTTAATCCCATTTCTGATCTCTCCCTTTCTATAGCCAGGAGCTGTCTCTCCAAAGCTACTCATTTGACCATCCTTTATAAAAGGAGATCCTCTTCAATGAGGCTGCCCTCAATGTTCCCAGAGGAGCTGGACTCCCCTGTGGGAGACCCAGATCCTGTGAGTACTATCCTTGGGGTCAGGGTCATTTGGACCCTGTCCTGCCTATTTAGGTTAGGAGGGGGAGTTCATCCTCTTAGTCCCTAGCTTTTTCCCCATCTGAGGGGAGGTCTTTCTCCTCAGTAGGGTGTTCCTTGGCATACTCTGCCAAGAGCTCCTGGATCTTAGTCTTGGTAGGGTTAGAACCAGTTTTGATTTGTTTTAGTCGGCAGAAGGACCTTAACTCTCTCTTCCCAAGATGGAGGTAAGGGGTGAGGTTGAGCTCCACAACCATGTCCTCTGAGCTGCTCATTTTGTTACTAAAGTTGGGAATTAATTTTAGGAAATAAGAACTGCTTCATACTACTTACCCCTAACTTTGGTAACTTTAAAATCTAAAAAGAATGATAAGGGGACTTAACCAAGGCCCTAGTAGGACTTCTAGAAATTTAGAAAAATAGTCAGTTCAAAATTCAACTGAATCTAAAGGCAATTTTGGAACTTAATTCTGTGATCAGATATTGATTGAGTAGTCAAGCAAATGCAGTCATAGACTCCACCACTAATCCACCAATGTAGGAAGCTGGTTCTGTATATAATACCTCAAAATGAGATATAGTGTGCACACAGTCCAGGGGTTCCCCAGAGGTTTAAGAGAGGCCAAAGTAGATAATACTAATGTTCACTTTTGTGGTACTGTTGGCGAGCGGTTAGGCTTATCAGAGGGAAGTGGAAAGCATTTGTTGTACACACACAGTCAAGAAATGAGTCACACACTTAGGCCCATATTTATACTTTTTTAGCGCCGCATTTGCACCACTTTTCGATGCAAAAGTGGCACAAACTTACAAAATACAACTATATTTTGTAAGTTTGCGCCACTTTTGCATAAAAAATTTTACGCAAATGAAGTGCTAAAAAAGTATAAATATGGGCCTTAATGACTAAGTCCAGGCCAATTTTTTTAGTATAGTAAAAATTAATTTTGTTACTTTATTACTTGAACCAGAAGAACTTTGTTGCGGGTAAGTACACTTGTAAGTAGATATTAAGCATATGTATCAAATGTACTTTAGCAGATAAAACAGTTTACAAGTAAGTAGCAATTTTCTATTTAAAAGGTGAAAGTGTAATTTTTCATAGCAGTCAATAGACTCCTGGGGGGGAAAGTGTTAGCACAGAAAACAGGTTAGTACACGACTTACGATTTCACTCTTTGGAGGTTAAGATGTCCAGAGGTCGAAGTTTAGGTTGACCCCAACAGTGCACCACCAGCAACACAGGGCCGGTTGGTTGCAGCGGTCAAAGTTGGCGTTGGGTTAGCAATGGAATCCCATGAGGACTGGAGGCGCTTGAAAAAGATCTGCTTGCAGGTAAGTATCCACGTCTTCGGAGAGCAGACATGGGGAGTTTAAGTGAGCACCAAGGGGCCACAGGTAGGCACCAATCACACACCCTCAGTGGCATAGGGGCAGTCGGGTTCCGGGTGCAAATACAAGGCTGGGCGCCCAATGCTTTTCAATAGAGGGTCCGGGGGTCACTGAAGATTCTGCAGGTTGAGTTCAGGGGGTCGTTTCCAGAAAACAAAGGCTGGACAAGGAGGAGAGATGCCTGCTGAACATTGCTGGACCGTTGGTTGGGTCCCCAAAGCTTGGGGATTGCAGGTGCAGGGGCACCTTTAGGTGTCAGGAATCTTTGTCCGATCTGGTCGCGGTCAGGTTTTGGGTTTCAGGCTGCAGACGTCATTGTATTGGCCAGGAGGAATCAACCCAGGGTAGACAAAAGGTCAGAATCACCCAGGGAACCTGCTCTGGATGGATGTACCACCTGAACACGGGCCATTGTCATTGGGTGCAGAGTGGGCAGGACTCGCAGATCTGGGGTGGTTCTGGAGTACTTTTTAGAGTTTCTTGTGGACAGGGCTGCTGTCCTCTGGAGTTCTTGGTCTTCTGCTTGGCAGGCAGTCCACTGGTGGTTTGTAGAGGTTGCTGGATCGCCCTTTTGGCGCAGGAGTCTGTGTAGCTGCAGACAGGCCGGTAGAGCTGGGGCCAAGTCAGTTGGTGTCTGGAATCTTCTCTGCTGGGGTCAGCTTAGCAGTCCCTCTTCTTGCTTCTTTCTTCTTTTCTTCTTGAGGTCTCTAGTAATCTAGAGAGCCAGGTTCAGGGGTGCCCTTAAATCCTATGTTTAGTGGCTTTACTTTACAGGGGTCAGAGGGCAGTAGCTAATGGCTACTGTCCCTGAGGGTGGTCACACCCTTTCTGTGCCCACTCCCTTTAGTGAGGGGGGCACATTCCTAACCCTATTGATCCCTGTCCTCCAAACCAAGATGGACACCTGAGGGGTGGTCCTAGCTGGAGTGGTCACTCTTCCCGGTTTTTCCTAAATTTCCCACCAGACTCGCCGCCAAAAATGGGGCTTCATCCGGGGGTGGGCGTCTCTACCAACTGGAGTGTGCTGGGGTGCTGTAACAAGAGGCCTGAGTCTTTGAGGTTCACCGCCAAGCGTTGCAGTTCCTGCAGGGGGAGGTGTAAAGCATCTCCACCCAGAGCTGGCTTTGTTTCTGACCCCTGAGAGCACAAAGG
This sequence comes from Pleurodeles waltl, assembly GCF_031143425.1. NCBI lineage: Eukaryota > Metazoa > Chordata > Amphibia > Caudata > Salamandridae > Pleurodeles > Pleurodeles waltl. The sequence continues at coordinate 207,200,693 of NC_090448.1, forward strand.
CTCTCACCCCATGGGGTCAGAAACTTGTCTTTTGGTGGCAGGCTGGCACAGACTGGCCAGCCTTACACAGAAGAGTTGGTGAAAGTACAAGGGGCATCTCTAAGATGCCCTCTGGGTGCATTGTACAACAAATCCAACACTGGCATTAGTGTGGGCTTACTGTGCTGAGAAGTTGGATACCAAACTTCCCAGCCTTCAATGAAACCATCATGGAGATGTGGAGTTTGTAATGATAAACTCCCAGCTCATGTACTTAATATGGCCACACTGCACTTACCATATCTAAGAATGGTCTTAGACACTGTAGGGGCATATTGCTCATGCAGCTATGCCCTCACCTGTGGTATAGTGCACCCTGCCTTAGGGCAGTAAGGCCTGCTAGAGGGGTGACTTTCCTATGCCACAGGCAGTGGTTTGTGGGCATGTCACCCTGAGAGGGATGCCATGTCGACTTTACTTTATTCTCCGTACCAGCACACACACTTTGCAAAGGTAGCATGTATGTGCTGAGTCAGGGGTCTCTCAGGTTGGCGCAATACATGCTGCAGCCCTTAAGGACTCTCCCTGGTCATGGAGCCCTTGATACCAGTGGTACATTTTACAAGAGACTTAGTTGTGGGCCAGGGGTGTGCCAATTGTGGGAACAATGGTACAGTTTAGGGAAAGAACACTGGTGCTGGGACCTGGTTAGCAGGATCCAAGCACACTCTCAGTCAAGTCAGCATCAATATCGGGCAAAATGTGAAGGGTAACTATGCCAACAAGGGCACTTTTATGCACCATTGACAGCACTGGGAGAATGCTTCAAGTGGGAAAAGGTGGATTTCCAAACTGGGTTGATTGTAATGGGCATTGGGGAGCCTTTAGCCTTTGGGCCCAGTGAAGATTTTTACCTTTGGACTTGGATTAAGCTGCAAGCTGTAGCCAAAGAGGGCTCAACAAGACTGGATACCATCACTCGGAGGGCAAGCCGAAAATTATTTGCTGCTACAGAGAAGAACACAGAGGGAGCTACTGTGAAGTCAGAATGACCAGCAATGCACATTGGAAGGATCGGCTGGCAGGGACCTCCCAACAAATGTATCCAGCCTCCTGGAGCTACAACCTGCAGCTTCATCCTGCTGGAGATTTTCAGCTTCAAAAAAGTGACCAAGTGCGAAGGTAAAAATCTTCACTGAGACTCTGTCCAGCAGCTCCCAACAATGACGCCTCCTACATGGATACCATCTACTGATTTGCCCCACTGAACTCTACCTCCTCAGGAACTTTTCTTCAGAAGTTTTTCTAAGTCTGAATGCAAGCCATCACCGGGACCAATCCATCTTGTGTGTCCGACAAGTGTTGAATTGCGGTTGGTTTTTGATTTTGCTTCCGTCTCATGCAGTTGGCTGTTTTGCACTGAAACCTTTAAACATTCATAACTCTTGTTCTCCTGTTTGGATTTATTTTCTTGTGGTGTCCTTTTATTCATTACAACTTATTCTAGTTTTTTGGATTAGTTTATGTTGTGTTTTCACTTTGTTACTGTCTGTGTGCTGCAAAAATACTTTACACATTGTTGCTAAGTTAAGCCTAGTTAGGTTACCAGGAATACCCCTGAAAACATTTTAACCATTTTGAAATGAAGTAATGTTTGTGTTTGTAATAAATTGAGTCCATATCCAGAAATACCCTTAAAATTCTAAGCCTCAGTTGAAATTTGTTCATTAACTTGGAATGGGTTTACTGACTGCACAACATCGTCAGCATTAGTGCTGATTTTAATTTCTACCCTGTTCAGTACTACCTACTGGTGGAATACATGAATTCTTACTAGGTTGCCTTCGGTAAGGCTCAATGTACAGGGCAAACAATAGAAAAGATGGTAGGCAATGCTGTGTATCACTACATATTCTAAATTAGAAAAGCTATGCCGATCTAAAACCAGTCTAGTAATTGGGTTATGGTAGAGGATTTGCACAAAATTCATAAATGTATCACTGGTAACCATAATAGTCATGCTTGACCAAAGATATACCCAAGAAACCTGATCAAATGTCTTTTTGGTATCTAGGAGGATCATACCAACCTGTCTCGAAATTGTGTTAGCTATGTCAAATGAAGTGATAGCAGCGTTGATATGGTAAGTGGCATCTCTATTGGGGATAAAACAATGGTGTGGTCATACCAGAACTATGCGCAGTAAGCAGGGTGGCCAGTATTTTGCCATATATTTTAGCATCTGAATGTATTAAAGAAATAGGTTCAAAAAAAGGATTGTTTGCAAAGCAATGGTTTTATAGTTCCAGGAAACTGGAGTGTCCCCACCTTGAGCATCAATAACAACAAACAGCTTAAGCACAGGTGCAAGTAAGTCTGTGAATGTTTTGTAATACTCAGGTGGTATAGAGTCATTGCCACCGCCTCCCTTTATGGGAGAGACGGTATAGCCACCACCAAGTATAGCAAAGTGATATTGTCATTAAGAGCCTGCAGCTGATATTCACCTATTTCGGCGACGGGTAACTATTATATAGCTCATGGTAAAAATCCCCACATTGGTCAAGTATAACTTGCGAGTCAGCTTGCTGTTTCCCCTCTTAATCCTCAATATACTTTAACTGCATTGTGTGCCTCATTTCCTAAATTTTGTATGCTAAAACTCTTCTAATTTTATCACGTATTCATATTGAGACACCATATTGGCCTTATATGCTGTATCGACCTTCTCCCTTTAAACTCGATCATCATCACTAGGATATCTCACCAATTTGTGGTGTACCTTTTGCTCGTAAGGGTCTTTGACCGAAAAAGCCTAAGCTTGATTCCATTCCCATTTGTGTAATTGTAAGTGTAATTGATGTTTCTACATTGCTGAAGCTTGTTTTGCTTTAGAATGAAGTGCATAGTTGCCCTCTTTATATAGGCCTTTGAAGTGTGACAGACCACATTAGGAGCCCAGGAACCTCCATTAACCACTATAAATTCTGGTAATAAGCTAGTCATTCTATTGTAGTCTAGGTTTGCTACTAGTGACCTTGGAAAAGATAATCTGTGCTCATCCTTGTGGAAATCCGATACTTGAAGATTTTAATATATAGGAATATGATCTGAAGTGATCTTAGGACAAACTTCAATTTTTGAGACATGAATCGAGCCCTGCGAAATAAACAAAATATCAATCCTAGAATAGTGTCTATGTGGTTCAGAGTAATAGGAATACACGGAGATATCCAGGCTAAGTGTCCTTCCTGTGTCAACAAAACCATTAACTTTAGCTCTTTAATAATATGCTTAATTTTGATAATATGAGGGTTTGCAGACTGATTTGTTGCATCTATGTTATCATACAACTGAAAATGCCTAATATTATCAAGACCCCAGAATAGTATACCAGCTCAAAGTTTTGCATATCAAACATTTTGAAGTCATCAGTATTTGAGCCATACAGCGTGTGTATGGGCTATATTCTATGTTGAACTTTGCCCTGGGTGATTGCCGAACTACCCTGCTGGTTAGGTAGCATTTTGAGGTTTTTAAATTCAAAATGTGGAGAGCTTAGAATGGCCACCCCACAAACTGAAACCTGTTGAGCAGTACATATAATTATATTATAGCCCAGTTGCTTTAGTGGTGCCAGATATGTTGATGCTAGATGAGTCTCAGTGAGACCCAATACCAATGGCTTATATATTTATACTTCTTCCCTGTCTAATTGCCGGTTTTGGGGGTGATTTAGACAAGCCACATTCAAACACATTAGTTTAAGCTAATACAGTGTATGTTGGTTTGTTCCTCCCCTTCTACACTTGCCTTTCTTCAAATCAGTCCAGCAGATTGAAAACATACCAAGTTTAGCCATACCGAGTTTTTAATCTGAATACCCCTAGAAGCCCACCCTTGTGCGAGAAAGAAAAGCTTCACACAAACATAACCCACAGACTCATACCACCCTGCCCCCACTTGCTTGGGAAAAAAATCAATCCACTCCATCGTGGGTAGCACTCGATGGCAGCCCTCAGTGCATCTTCCCTCCTCCCCAGCTCGACAAACAAGGTATACCTATATATACGTGAGAATATGGACAGTTCTTCTAAACCTGATATAATACCCACATAATGTACATCACTGGATCTTAATAGAACCTGAATCCAACCTATTAAACATTGGGCATCAGATATCAAAATCTAATTCTTCCATCGGAAAAGACAAAAAAGACGTATAGCAAAGACTCTTAATTTAATGTCAGCAGCACCACTAGTCAGCTCAGCTCTATCAGGTGGCCCATTCTGCACGTCCTGCTTTTGACATTGCCAAAGGAGCAGGATGATGAAGTATACCACTAATAGTGGGTGAGGGCATTTTTATGCCTCAAGAAGGGATTCCTTAGATGGTATCTATTTTCAAACTCCATCTCATCAACGCTTAGGTATGTATGGTATTTACATATTGGAAAGGTTGATTGATGAGTAAATACCTTTTGCTTCCTTGTGTGTTAATTGCAGAAGAATAGTCACAGCACATCATTCCTTGAAGCACATTATGTTTCATCACTATTCTGAAATTTTAAGTGAGCAGGCTCCTGGATAATTACTTGAAACACAGCCACATTCAGAGAGTCAATCATTTGTCGCAGCTTCTACCCGTGATCCATCACTAGCTTGCAGAAATCAAAGAGCACAGGAAATTACACTGAGCCTACAATCAACACTGTAGATGGCATAGCTTTTAAATAGATTGACTGATGAAAAAAAAGTCCCAAATGTAAATCAAAATAGAGCCGGCCCAGTTCTGTTGGCATTTGGTTTGACATCAATGAAGGAGATAGGGAGCTGGTGTGCATGCTGAATCTGACAGTCCAGGTCCCAGTCCAAAAGGTATGGAAAAGCAAGTTGAAACAGCTGAATAATGTACTGCACAGGGTCATCTCCTTCTTTCCCCTCCGAGATCCCAGGACCCTGACATTGTTCTGCTGTTGGTGCTTTTCCAAGTCCTCCAGTTATGGATTGAATCAATGAGAGCTGGCCTTCATGCTCTCTACTTGCACTTGATTTCAGTGTGAAAACTTCTTCCGAATAAGGCACTCTCTGTTGAATTTCGAGGACCTTAATAACTAGTGAGAAAACTTTTTCAGCCATATCTGATGAATCTTTCTGTAGCCAAAGGTTATCAGCCCTAACCTCTGAGTAATGCTTCGAGGTTTCAGAGCAATGGGTTTGAATGAGTGGGTAATAGTGCAAGATAAGGCTCTGAGTTATCACTAGTATAATTAGTAAAATGTTCTGACTCTCCCACTGAAGTATGAGGTTGATATTCACAGTTGTTGAGGTTATCAATCCAAAGGCTCATGAGGAATGGTTGGCTCCAAGCACGCCTGTACTGCATGCTACTTTGGTCAATACTTGTCTAACAGTCAACATCCTGTCTGGAAGATTGAGCACGGATAATTGAATCCCTACCAGCCATGGAGATACTCTTCCACTTTGATATTTCACATGTACACAATTTGGGCTGCCCTTGTAGCTCGGGACAAGCTTTCATAATGCATGGGCCATTAGTTGAGCACCTTTCTTTTTTGGCATTGTAATGACCCACTGCAGTATTGAACTCTCCTTGGGGAGGCCATTCTACACAGTAAGACCTCCTCAAGCTGAGGACCTAACAGGAAGATCTAGGTAGTCAGATAGAGGTGCAACTGCATTCTGCCCACAATGCACGCTTTACCGACATTACCTAAAGTTCAAGGAATTCAAAGCATCTCTTGGGATCTGACCCTAATCTCTGGGTCCTGTAATCATATCAGAGAGCTGAGTGATGGAATTCCTTTCCTCAACCTCCTGGAAAGGGGCAGTTTTAAGGGGAGAGGCCACATTTTCCAAACAATAAGTCCCAGCAGGTGCTCACTGGGATATCCAGGTTACATGTCCTCCATGTCTCACCTAAAGCATGAGCCCAAGCTGGGTCTTTAATAGAATGTCTAATTTTGATAATATGAAAATTGGTTTCTTGCACCTAGTTTATAGTTCATAATACGATTGAAATCTCTTAATATTATCATGTCCCCGGACCAGTGTGCTGCTTTTGTGACATGTTGATCAGGACGCTCTAATAGTGACACCAAAGTCTGAGTAAAATCAATAGGTTGGACAGCAGCAGTCCCATCATTGAGCACCAGTTAGTTAGCAATCACTGTAGCGACTCAAGGAGCAATATTAAAAGCTTGATTCAGCTCTTCACCGTGAGAAGCATTCCAGCCATGCAGTGAGGCAATTCGATTGAGCAGTGCAGCAGCATGCTCTGAGAGAGCAAGTGGAGATGCTTGTCTGTGTGGCTCAGTATCGCTGCCACCGACGGCTTTCAACAGTAACTCGGCTACCAGCCGAGTGGCATTGGGGGAGAGAACTGACTCTGGTCCAGCGCCCATACCAGCAAATGATTCAACATGAATTGTGAGGAGTTTCAGCACTGTTCAACCAATTTGTGATTAAGCTGGTCACTGCTTCGAGCATCCTCACAAACCTGCAGAGTTGGATCCAGTCGCAATGCTGGTCAGTATCTGGCATCCCCCACACCTGCCTTCACTGGAGCTATTCCAGAAACTCAAGCAAAGTGTGTGAGAACGGTTCTCCAGGGCACAGATTTGCGAGCTAGTGAGGATTGGCAGTACAGTAGCTTCATCTGTCCCTTCCTCACAGATCTACATAGGGCAGGAGGCAGTGACTTCATTTGAGTGGAGGGAGCAAAGGAGAAGGTATGCACTCACAGAAGCCTCAACCTGCCGCCATCTTTTTTCCTCGCACCATGCCTTGCACAGTGGACCTTTCAAGTGAAAAATGCTTTGAGAGGACCACTTGGGTGCAAATAGTTTGTACTACTCTACACCTAAAAGTCAGTGATTTATGACAGTTCTCACATACCTGTAGGTTCTAAAGGACCTCCTAAGTGTGCAGGGCATAGTCTTAAGTCATGCTCTGTCATCATGTTTGCATAATCTACTATGCATAGTATTACAGCATGGGCAGTGGGTGCAGGTTTTCAAATATGGCTTTCAGCAAAGCCCCTTCACAAAGCATCTATAGCATTAGAGCACAGCAGCACACCCAGTGCAGGATCTGGCATGTGACAAAGCTCTGCACGGTCTCCTCATGTCCCTGGAACCATCTGCACATTTCCATTGATTTTGAACACTTAACCCAGGGCACGCGAGGTAACAACTGGCCATGCTGTGCAATCAGTTTCCCTGCTATAGAACATGCTATGCATAACCTCCAACCTTCTGCCATGTACTGCATGCCCAGGATGCAGACTGTGGCCTTTCATTTAATAACACAGTCCACTCAATCCCCAGATCTCAGAGCCTCCAGCATTCAGTCGTTGGTCATGACCCTCATGCTTTGTGTGCAAGATATGGCCCTTTTAGGTGTCCAGGCCAGTGATCGTCTTTTCAAGATAGCAAAAAATACCCCCATTCTGGAATGTGTTGCAGTCATTTAAAGATGAATACCAAGTGAATATCCAGGTTTCCGAACGGCATGTCACGGCATGCAAACTCTGCTATGAAATCCTTTATGTTTTTTTCCAATTTGGGGATGCAATTTTTGTTTTTGAGGCCCCCTCATCTTACCCTCGGCCACAGTATTTTCATCATGATCCCCAAGTGCACCGTTTTTTACCAGAAGTAGGATTCTCTAAGCAATCATCTTCACGTGAAGCAAAAGATGAGTTCAATAACATTTTAACATAGCTGTGCCTATTAGATTGCAGTGGACCACAGACTAGTTAAGAGAAGCAGACCCCCAAAATGGGTGACAACAAAACTTGCTGCCCGAGCCAATCATATTTGTTTAAAATTGGAACTGCACAGGTTTACAACTGTAATTATCTATATTCCTCAAACCAGTTACCCTTTTGAGAATAAAAAAAACGCACACAACGTGACCTGAGTAATGCTTGCAAATAGTCTAACTACTGGTAATCACTCGGGGTAGCATTCAAGCCCATAATTTTTTTGCCCACCAAATCACATTAGATTAGACCCAGCCATATGCGAATCAGCCTTAGTCCTGTTTAAATAGAAACAGTCCAGCCTAGACTGTCAGGCCAGTCCTTCTCCAAACCCAGTCAAAAGCAACGCCTGACCAGTTTCGGACAATTTGGCCTCTTTAGTCACTGACGCTCGATTCCCCTGCCTGGGTCCAAATAGGCCCTGGCTAGGCAGTTTAGACTGGACTGTTTCTACTGGATCAGGACCAAGGCTGACATCTGTAGGGTTGTGTCCAGTATAAGGCTATCTTCCAGAATTCTTTCCCAAGAGGGAGTTTTTTTTAATGTTCCTGTCTATGGAGAAGGAGGTTCCTTCCTGTGACATTTTTTCGTAGGGTGGTACGCATTCAACATGTTTTTAGTGAAGTTGTCTGAATCATTTTTATCATTTGATTGTCTTTGTTTATTTTGCGGTTGGTACACAATTTAATAGTTGCACTATGTATTTTGAAAATACTTTTCTGTGGAGCATTTCTAAATGTTTATCAGTGCTACATTTATAGAGCAAACGATTGAGATGTATGTCATTTACATACATTTTCAAGACATCTCTCTTTCACAGAGTCAGCTGCAGTAGACAGTATAATCTATTGTTATCAGTAATATTTTCTTCTCCAAACCATTGTAACACTCTGTCACCAGAAGGTTGACATCCACTCAGACACACAAAAATCAGCCCACCATCATGGAACGGGGATTCATGCAGCCTGAGTGCTCCAGTTTGTTTGTGAAAAATACAATTTCCTGGTGCAACATAAAATTCCCCTCTTGACTTGAGCTCCTCAGCAAATCATCTATTTGTTCAGTCACATTTGGGGTGTGACAGGGTAACTGTTGTCTAACCTTTTGTTGTCAACAGAAAAAGATGTTCAAGAATCACCAATGAAACAGGGACTTTAGCTCCGCCAAGGTGTTGAGCTATGCAAACATATGATGGGTTCACACTTATGTGATTCAACTTACCAAAAGGTTCTATCACAGTTTTGACAAATTTCAATTGAGTTTTAGGTCTATAATAAATAATGTTTGTGTTAGAACCTTGATAGAAGGGCCTATTGGTAACTTCAATCATTAATATTCAACCTCAACAGGAAAAATGAAGTTCCCGCCCCCACTAGACCTAAGAGGTTGGATCTTGGAAGTAAGTATGAATTAATCAACAAATTATTATTACAAATATGATGCAAGACGTTAGGATGGACTGCAGAGATCCGGGCTACGCTTCTTTTCCCAACAAGGAAAAGCTGTACTTTATATCCAGGATCTTGATGTGAATAACATGCAAAGGCTGTTTTCACCTGGTATAAATAACATGCAAACACCATGGAAATGAATAAAAAGGAGTTTGACAACATCAATATTTGTTCAACACTGGATTTCTTTGTGATGCACTTGGAAGATATATAAATAATTAAATAAGTTAATACTATCAGGGGATTTAGTACCCCTCAACGTTTGGAAAACTTGACAACCAACAAAAATAATTTATAATGGATTGACGCCATCATCAAAGCCAAAAATATATTTTTCCTAAATATGCCATGAATTATGCAAATTTAATTATGAAACCCACTACCCTACACAAATCACAGTGACACAATATGTATATACACAGGTTAAAGAACCTTACCTGTAACATGCACCAGGATCATTTGAGACTGACTACTTTGAAGGCACAGGAACTTACAGTATTATTTAAGTTTGTACAGACAAGTAACGTAAATGTGCCAATTTCGTATAAGCTAATTTTACCATGGTTTAACGAGATGAGTACAGGCACTTTACACTTGTTAGCAGGGGTAAAGTGCACAGAGTCCCTCCGCCAACAAAAACGAGTTCACTAAAGTGAGGAACTGAAAGAAAAGGGGGGGAATACTGTGCCAAGGATGCCAGGTCTAACAAGGTATATCCTGGGTTCAGTGTGACTGCTTCATATGAGTTGGGTGTTCAGTCCCACTGCCTATGCTTGTGTAGCAGATCAATGCTTGTTCAGTTCAAGTTCTATTTTCATCCTTCACACCCATCCTCATGTGTACAGACCATTGCATACTTAACCATATATGCCTCTGCCATTGTCATCTCATTCAAATCCAGCATCTTACACAGATGAAGACTTAAGTGAAAGTTGTGGTTGTGCACTATCCTTACTCATTGGTCCAGGCAGGTCAACCCAAATGATTTGTTGGCACATGAATGCTCGTGCCACATCAGTCTATATTCAATCTGTATAACCAACAGCTTCAATTAATACCAGTGGATGCCCTCCCCGATTGAATGAGTGAGTCTTCTCATGATGTGTAGGAAGGCTATCCTGCTGTGGTTTCGCTGAGTTCAGACGTTGGGCAACATCTTGTCAGACATGGATTTTTTGCACTTGCTTTTGTTCTTTTTCCTACTGGCAGAGATAGGACACTTGTATTGTATTGTATTGTAATCGTATTTATATAGCGCTTACTACCTCTGACGAGGCGTTGAAGCGCTTTTCGATGAGTAGCACGCTACTCCGGAACCCAACAAGAATTAGTGATGGATTAGTATCGTTTAATAATGAGAACAGTTTTAGTATTATTATGAGTTAATTTGAGCCGCGGATATGAGAGTTTGTTAGTTAGATTGACTGGAGTAATGGAGGGGTGGAGGAGAAAAGAAATCAAGAAGTGTTAATTGGGAGTATATCCTTCATTTACTCAACCCAAAGGCTTGGGATGAATAAGGGGGGCGGAGGGGGAAGAGTATGTGGAAGGGTTAGGGAGAGCATAGTAGCAGGGTGAGATGAATGCAGGAGAATTTAGTAGGGTTGTGTGGGAGGTCACAGAGGTAGAGTGAGGTTTGGTGAGTTAGATGTGGAGGTGGAGGGAAGAGCTTAGGCAGAGATATTTAGGAGATGAAAGTGGTAGAAGGGATTTGGGATGAGTCAGAGTGAGAATGGAGGATAGTTTGATAGAGACATGACATAAGAGTGATGAGTAGATAAGTGTGATAAGATGAGAGCAGGAATTCATAGATATCTAGTATAACAACCCAAAAACCAGGAGCCATGCAATGATCCACGAACATGGCAAGCACAGAAAAAACATATACACATACATACACACATATATACAGTATATATATATATATATATATATATATATATATACACACACACACACACACACATGAATACACACATATGCACATACAATACATAATTAGAATCATGGGTAAAAAAATACTTAGTCAGACAGGTTTAAAGAGTGTGTGTGTATTTTATTGTTATGACAGTAGCAATACATATTTTCCAAAGAAACTATAAATAAATAGAAATATACATATAATCTAAAAAAAATATGTATCCACATAGGCATATGCAGTTCATAGTTGTTTGAAAAAGGTGGTTATGAAGGAAAGAGCCCACTCTTGAGTAGTTTTCTGAAGACAAGAAAGTTATCTGTGGCTCTTATAGTTGGGGGTAATGAATTCCATAGTTTGGCTGCTTGGACGGAGAAGGATGTACCACCTACAGTCTTTTGATGCTACCAGAAGCACAATTCCCAGCTGTGTTTACATCCAGCTTATTCAATTGGCCATAACTGCCTTATGGACTTTGGTGCTATTACCTGTTTATGCTGGGCACTGTGTTGTGGCATGTCACTGCTGCTGTGGTTGGCAATGTTTGTTGTTCTAGTAGTCTGCTCTATGCAACTGGTGTACTGTTTTGTGGGATCTCAATGTGCCCTGATGGCAAAGCATTATGATTTGTCACCAGTGCTGCAGAAGCAAAGTGGTACCTATGTATATGCTTGTATGAGTGTGTTTTGTGAGTGTTTGTGTGTATATTAAACATACACTGTGGGGACAAGAAATAAAGAGTGTGAGAGAGAGAGAGAGAGAGAGAGAGAAGGTGACTGAGCAGTAGAGAAAGAGAGAGTGCCATAAAAGCTGTGGTTTTGCTCCCCTTCTCCATTACTTGTATTTGGCTTGGTGCTCGTGCCTCTTTCCCTATCTCCCTTCCTGCATCTAAGGATACGTCTAGTGTGTGGGGTCCATTTTCCAGGTGGTTGCAAGTTTTTGTGAACTGTAAAGAGACACAAATGCATGCTATGCTATTCATGCAATTGCTGGTGCATTAATCTTGATTATATACTAGCAGGGCATGCTTTCTTAATCCTGCCTTTTACTGGAGTATGGAGAATGTTGTACATTTACTGCAGCAATCTCGAACTTGGTCCCTGAATGCTGTAATCTTAGGGTTTATGTTTCATCCTAGACTCGAAAACTTGCGGCTGGTATTTTTCCTACATGGAGGAAAGATTCTCACAAGAAATGACTGGTGCAATGACGCTGGACGTACAAAAAATGTGATTGAAGGTGCGCTGAATGCCAGCCATTTGATGTTTCTCATTTGACCATCAATTTGTGTCTCCGTGTGTGGACAGGCTTTTCCCACTACTCTGAGTGACAACGACTGTACACTTCACTCAGTGGCCTGGTTGGCTACTTTTTCGTTTGCAAGATCACTATGTTTTCAGGTATGTATTTTGGGGTTATTTGCATCAAGTTTCATGTGTTTGCGGGGTGGATCTCCATCTGCAGGGGGTGGGGTGCTGGTGTCGTGTTCCTGTGGCGGTGCCTAATGTCCACTAGCGCCGGCGGAGGTGGAGGGCTGTTCATCGTCCAGGCTAGTGTTAGGGACCCCTTGTTGTGCAACAGTGTCCCTCCTGGTGTTGACAAGGTCTCGCAGCACTCCTGCAATGGTGACCAGGGTGTTGTTAATGGACTTCCGGTCCTCCCTGATCCGGAGATAGTGATCCTCCTGCAGTCACTGGGTCTCCTGAAACTTGGCCAGTACCGTTGCAATCGTCTACTGGGAATGATGGTAAGCACCCATAATGTTGGAGAGGGCCTCGTGGAGAGTGGGTTCTCTGAGCCTGTCACACAGCAGTCCTCCCAGCTTCCCTGTTTTCTTGAGACTCTGTCCCCTGAACCGTGTGCCCACTGCCCCCAGGTCCCTGATTTTCTTGGGGTGGTGGGTTTTCCTGGGTTCCCTGTGGTGGTGGACACACTGCTGATTGACGTGTCCTGGGGACAGAGGGATGGGCCCGCGGGTGGGTTCTGTGGTGGTGTTTCCTGAGGGGGGAGGCTCTGTGGTGGCTTGTGCAAGTGTCAGGTGAACCGACTGTCCAGAGGTCCCTGATGGGCCGGGCTGGTCATCTTGATCCAGTTGTGCAGAGCTGCTGTCATCACTGTGGGTCTGTTTCGTGGGGGGACTGGATATGTCTGGTACCTCCTGTCCGGTGACGTTGGGTAGGGGTCATGCAGGGGTGTAAAGGCATGATTATTGCATCTGTGTGTGCCATTGTGTGCAGTGGGTGAGTGACCCTGTACTCCAGTGCTTGCATTCTTTGATTGGTCCTTGTGTGATATTTGGTTTGAGGTCTGTGTGGGTATCTGTAGTGGACATGCTTTGGTGATCGGTGTCCATGCTTTGGTGTTGCATGCAGGGCTTGGTATTCGGATGAGTGGGTTGTGCACCCCCTCCCTTCCTATGGCGGCCGCTGCGCGGCAGAGACAGCGACCCTTGACACTCGGGTAGGTTGCATCCCCACCGCTGCAGCTCCGCCTGCCCAGGTACCTGCCAGGTAGCTTCTGCCTTCCTGCATTTACTTTCCTCCTTTGTCGGTCCTTCCTTTGTCTCACTGTTTGTACTTGTCTTCTGTTTGTATCATTTCTCTGTCTGTCTGTCTTTGTCTACACTTGGATCTTTGTCTGTTTTTGGCTCTTTGTCTACACTTGGCTCTTTGTCTATTTTTTTGGCTCTTCGTCTGCTTTTGGCTCTTTTGCCTGTTTCCGTTTCTCTGTTCCCGCCTAGCGCTTCCCGTGTTTCCCGCCGCCGCCACCCTTGCGGCCCGCCCCCCCTGCTCCCATTTGCTCTCCCTCCCGCCCGCCTCCCGCCTCCCAGCTGATCCCTCTTCCCCCCCTCCCTTCTTATGGCGGCTGCTGTGCGGCTGCGCCACTGGCGTGCCAAAGTCCCGCCCGTCTGCGCCCGTCTGCGCCTGGACCGCGCTCAGCGACAGAACCCCTGGCCCCCACCGCACTCAAAGCACCCGACTTAGATACGACACCAACTCCCTCTACGCACTCAACACCGGTCGAACAGCCTCCTGCTACCAAGCCAACCCCAAACGAACCCATGGACCCTTCACCTGCCAAGCCTGCAAATACACATTCCACCGTACCTGCAGACCCCCCACCGGCCCTCGCAACAACAACCACCTCAAGTGCATCCCCCTCAACACACGCTCCGTCCACAAGCACGCCATCGAACTTTGGGACCTCCAGGACACAACAGCACCAGACGTCGCCTTCATCACAGAAACCTGGATGAACGCCTCTTCGGCTCCAGACATCGCCATAGCCATCCCTGACGGCTACAGGATCGCCCGGAAGGACCGCGTCAACCAAACAAGAGGAGGAATCGCCATCATCTACAGGAACACCCTCAACATCACGACCACCACCGAAGACACCCCCCTCGCCGCCGAACACATACACTTCCAGGTCCACACCGACCCCAAAACAACCCTCAGAGGAACACTCGTCTACAGACCCCCGGGCCCACTCACCCAATTCAGCGAGACCATCACAGACTTCATCAGCCCGCACGCCCTAGCCTCACCTGACTACTCCTCGGGGACCTGAACTTCCACCTGGAGAAAAACAACGACAACAACACCACCACCCTGCTCGACAACCTTGCCAACCCCGGACTCAAGCAACTGGTAAGCAACCCCACCCACACCGCCAGTCACACGCTCAACCCCATCTTCTCCGCCAGCAACCACATCTCCTTCAGCCACTCCTCCGAACTACACTGGACCGACCACAGATGCATCCACTTCACCTTCAAATGAGAGACTCACCACCTCCGCACAAAGCAAATCCCCCGCAGACCCTGGAGCAAAATCTCCACAGAGCAGCTCCTCTCTACACTGAACCAAAACCCGCCGGCCATCGTCACCGACGCCAACAACGCAGCCCACAGCCTCACACAGTGGATCACCAACTGTGCCGAAAACCTCGCACCACTCAAAAAACCACCCTAGCGGATCCAGCATCCGGAAACCCCCATGGTTCACGGACGCCCTCAAAGAATCCAAGATATCCTGCCGCACCCTCGAAAAAACCTGGCGCAGGGAACGCCCCACAGAAAACATGACAGCCCTCAAGATCGCCATCTGTAAACACCACCAGCTGATCCGCTCCACCAAAAGAACATCATTCAAAGAGCGACTAGACAACAACACCCACAACAGCAAAGAACTCTTCAACATCCTCAAAGAGCTCTCCAATCCCAACGCCAGCTCCAACATCATCACACCATCACAAGAACTCTGCAACTCCCTCGCTACATTCTTCCACCGTAAGATCGTAGACCTACACGACAGCTTTGGACTCCAGACCCCACCCCACACCACCGAACCTACAGCTCCAACCACCACTACTCTCAACGCCTGGACCTCCATCAGCTCAGAAGAGACCAGAAGCATCATGAACACCATCCACTCCGGCTCCCCCTCGGACCCTTGTCCCCATCACATTTTCAACAAAGCCGACTCCGTCATCGCCCCCCATCTCCAGAACATCATCAACAGATCGTTCTCTTCAGCCACCTTCCCCGAGAGCTGGAAACACGCGGAAGTCAACGCCCTCCTGAAAAAAAACACGGCTGACCCCAATGACCTGAAGAACTTACGCCCCATCTCTCTTCTCCCCTTCCCGGCCAAGGTCATTGAGAAGACCGTCAACAAGCAGCTGACCGCTTTTCTTGAAGCTAACAACTCGCTCGACTCTTCCCAATCTGGATTTCGGGCCAACCACAGCACAGAAACCGCCCTCATCGCAGTCACCAACGACATCAGAACCCTGATGGACAACGGAGAAACATCCTCCCTCATCCTCCTGGACCTCTCAGCTGCCTTCGACACCGTGTGCCATCGCACCCTAACAACCCGCCTCCGCACCACTGGTATCCTAGGACAGGCCCTTGACTGGATCACCTCGTTCTCGGACCCTGGAACAATGGGCAAAGCTTCCATGGGCAAGAAAAAAGGCACAGGGTCTGGCTTGCCAGCCCCAAAAAGTACTGAGGTTCAGGAGGAATCCAATCCAAAGGGGGAGGATCTGACCTCTAACGGGAAGGACTCCCTCCCCTGCAAGCTCTGCCTGACTTGGCAGAATTGCAAGGGGCAGGTGAGCCCACCAGAGAAGAGTTGTGCCAGGGACAGAAAGTATCCCACTCTTAAGGGTCTGAGGCACACTACCTCCAGTCAAGAACAAGGGGAAGTCAGGGGGTCCCACAAGGGCTATTGGGAAGAAGGAGATCCTACACTGAGGTAAGGAACCCCAAACCAGGGGCAACCAGGAGAATGTTTCTAATCCAAGACACTCCCTTAGCAGGGCATTTGGGGCAGACCAAGATCTGGAACAGGTTGGTCAACCATTTTAACTGGCACCATATGTCAAGTAAAGTAAAGGAGTTCTGCAGCCTCTGTGTCATCTGTCAGGCCAGTGACCAGACAAGGGACAAGCCAAAGGCTCCCTTTCTCTCAGTAACTGCCAATGGTTGGGGCTCCCTTTGAAATGGTAGGGATTGACATTGTTGGTCCTGTAGACCCACCAACTGCCTCAGGTAACATATAACTTTGGAGGTAGTGAACCATGTCACCAGTTGTCCAAATGCAATACCCCTCAGGACTGTCACTGCTCCCCAGTGGTTAGGGTCCTGCTTGGTGTGTTCACCAGAGTAGGATTCCCAAAGGAGGTGGTCTCAGATGTTATGTCTCTCTATCTGAAAGTAACGTGGGATGAGCGTGTTTTTACCTATAAGTTCACCACCCCTGTCATCCCCAGACCAATGGTATTGTAGAGAGATTTAACAAGACCCTGAAGGGCATGAACATGCATTTGTCTGACAAACTCAGGAGGAGATGGGATGTTCTCCTCCCATGCATGCTGTTTGCATACAGGGAGGTGCCTCAAAAGGGAGTTGGATTCAGCCCCTTTGAATTTCTCTTTGGGCACTCTGTAAGAGGCCCATTGTGTTTGGTGAGAGAGTCTTGGGAGAAGCCTCTCAAG
Source organism: Pleurodeles waltl (assembly GCF_031143425.1). Taxonomy (NCBI): domain Eukaryota; kingdom Metazoa; phylum Chordata; class Amphibia; order Caudata; family Salamandridae; genus Pleurodeles; species Pleurodeles waltl. The sequence continues at coordinate 207,217,832 of NC_090448.1, forward strand.
GAGTCCAAGCAGATTGTGCTTGATTGTGTGCTGGGCATGGCTGAGTACATAAAGAAGGCAAGCAGCAAACTGTAGGCCAGCCAAGAGCTCATGACGCTCTGGCATGACCAGAAGGCTACCATGCCTGATTATCACCCAGATCAGATGGTGTGGGTTTTGGAGCCTCTGGCTCCTAGGGCACTCCAGGCTTACCTGTCAAAAATAAGTTGTACATGTTGTCAGACCAGGTAAAAGCCAGCATCAAAGCTGAGATAGCTAAGAAGAGTTAAAAGTAATTGAGCGCTCTGATAGTCCCTGGGCCAGTGCAGTGGTGCTGGTACCCAAACCTAATCCCCTAGGTGGGAAGAAAGAAGTAAGATTCTGTGTAGACCACAGAGGTTTCAATGCAGCCACTAAGATTGACACTTACCCCATACCTAGAGCTGATGTGCTCATTTATAGGTTGGGGGCTGCTAAGTTCTTGGGTGCATTTGACTTGACCCTAGGATACTGGCAGATTGCCTTAAGCCCTCGAGATAAGGAGAGGTCAGCATTCCCCCTCCCCCACAGGTCATTTTCAGTTCAAGGTGATGTCCTTTGATTTGAAAAATGCCCCTGTCACCTTCCAAAAGTTGGTCAACAGAGTCTTGTCTGGGTGGGAATCTTTTAGTGCATCTTATCTGGATGATATAGCTGTATTAATTTCCACATGGGAGGATTACCTGGTCCACCTGAGGCAAGTGCATCAGGCCGTGCTCCAGGCAGGCCTGACTATTAAGGCAAGCAAATGCCAGATAGGGCAGAGTTCAGTGGTGTACCTGGGCCACCTTGTAGGTGGAGGCCATGTGCAAGCTCTCCATCCAAGATCCAAACCATCCAGGATTGAGAAGCTCCTAAAACCCAGACTCAGGCCAGGACCTTTCTTGGTCTGAGTATTACACAAGGTTTGTTCAGAATTATGGGACTATTGTGGCCCCTCAAACAGAACTCAGCTCAAAGAAGCCGCCCAAAAAGGTCATTTGGACCCCAGGGTGTCAGAAAGCCTTTGACAGTCTGAAGGAGGCTATGTGTTCAGCACCAGTGTTACTGGCCCCTGACTATAGCAAAGAGTTCATAGTGCAAACAGATGCTTCAGAGACAGGGATTGGGACAGTGTTAACACAAGTCAGTGAAGAGGGCCAGGGTCAGCCAGTTGCCTTCATCAGTAGGCGACTACTCCCTAGAGAGCTAGGATGGAGTGCCATTGAGAGGGAGGCCTTTGCTGTGGGCCCTGGAGAAATTGAGGCCATACCTGTTTGGCACTCACTTTCGTGTTCAAACTGACCACAGACCTCTCAGATGGCTCATGCAGATGAGGGGGGGGGAATCCAAAACTGTCTAGGTGGTCTATTTCCCTACAGGGGATGGACTTCACAGTGGAGCATAGACCATGGAGTGCCCATGCCAACACAGATGGCCTTTCCAGGTTTTTTCATTTAGCTGTTGTGGACTTCCAGGGTGTATGTTAGTAACCATCACCTTTCACCTGGGGTGTGGAATGTAGAAAAGTTCTCTTTTTTGTCTGGTCATATCCAAACTTTTTGGATAGATACTAGTGGTTGCTGACTCTTGGGTGTGCCCTGGATACTGCTAACCAGTGCCAGGGCCAGTTGTCTGTGTAAATTGAGCTAATTATAATTTGCTCTATCAATCTACGTATAAGTCCCTCATATATTGTAGGGCATGTACGTTTAGGGACCCCAGCATAGGCATAGGTGCACTGCTGAGATGCCCAGTGTCATTGTAAAGGCAGGCCTGCCTTGCTGGCTGCTTTTAACTTAAAGTTACCTTCAAATTTGACTTTGGAATTAAAACTACTTCCTGAAAGGTATGCCCTGTGTGTCCCCAGGGTTGGGTGCAGTGTAACTATAAGCAGGGACCTTATAAATGATGTTTTATAAGCCCTGGTGAGAGAAAAATAGCCGAATGTGTTTTTCCCTCATTGTAGTGAATGGGCTCCATAGGCTAACATTGGGAGACTTTATTTTTAATTAATCGTCTCAAAAGTATCTAACTATTTCAAGTAAGGTATCAAACTGACTTTTGTAATAAATCCAATAACTTGCCAGTATTGAATTTAATATAACAAATTCAGGGAAAGAGTTTTAGAGCTCTACCTGACCCTTGCCAACTTCAGCCCTGTAGTGCCCTTCTCTGATTGGCCAGCCTCTGGCAGCCTGGTCATGCTGCCATGATGAGGTGTGAAGTGGCCTGGGCGGATGACCAGGGAAGTGCATGAAGGAGGAGATCTGCCTCAGCAGATGGTGAAACAGGATGGGGGTAGAGCAGCCAAACTGGACTTCAAAGGAGGGTAGAACATTTGGGGCAGCTCTGGACCTCCCCCATTCCCTGCAAACCCAGACAGCCAGGTGCCCCCCAGTTAGATTTAAAAAGGGCTAGAAAGGGGTGTGTTAAGGGAACTTAGCCACACTAGTGGGTGGACTCAGCCAGATCTAATCTCAAAGATTGAATTTGTGCCATTTTGGACTTTTGAGGAATGTTGCTCCATGGGATTGTTTTTTGCCACACTTCCCAGGGAGTGGTCATCAAAGATGGTGATGGCCTGCACATGATTGATCAAGAGCCATTCCCCTCCTTTCCACCCCAGGAAGAAGGATAAATATGGCAGAGCTGCACCCACACCTCAGATCCGTACAAGGAACAATACAAGAAGAAGAATGACTTCCCTGCTGGACCCCTGACCTGCACCTGGACACTGCACTCTGAAGGACTGCACATCTGCACACTTGGGCTTCACCACTAAATGGACTTTGCCTGTCTTCAACTGTTTCAAGAAGAGACTCCCTGTTTGCTAGAGGTAGGAAATATCTGACGAGAGTCCCCTGCATCAAAGCTTGAAGAAACTGACCAGCTGACCTCTGTCCAGTGGTTATTTTTGTGTTTGAGACAGGTGCATTCTAGGAGCTGGAGTCCTAACACTCAAGGAGCACCTCAGAGCTTCTCGAACCTTGGGGGTAGTTGTGGACTCCTAAAGGACCTTCAAATAACTTCTGGAAGAAGATCCAGAAGTTTGGAGACGATTGGAGAACTTTCAGAAACTAGCTCCATAAAGGGACTGTCCCGACATCGTGAGTCAAGATGGCTTACTACAACCATGACCTAGCCTGACTTGCAAGTTCATCCCGCTAAAAATGTCCAGAGCCCCAGACTTCCAGGATTTCACTGGGGTCTCCTGGAAAGGTAATCCAAAAACATCAACTCGAAATCTGCTCGCTGTGGAGGGTCATCCAACGTCAGAGATAAAAAGCTCCAGAAAAGTGACAAAGTCTGAATGACAAAAGTTGACTGAGGTTAACCGCGCAGCCTATTTGAGGAGAGCTCCAGGTACATCAGATCCAATTTCAAGTTCAGCCTGGCTGAAGATTTCTGTCCTGAAAAATCGACTAAGTCCATAGTTAGAAGTCGTCACCAAGGTCTCCTGCGACGCATTTCTGAAGAGGGCTCCAGGGAGGTTGGATCCAATCTGCGTCTTCTTCCCAGTGAGAAATTTGTCCTGAAAAAAAAAAAGAAGTCAGAATGTAAAACTTTGACCGAGGCCTCCCGCTCACTGTAGCTGAGCAAGGCTCCATTGCGGTCAGCCTCAAATTTTGACTTTGCTCCGGTCGAGTGTGAGCAGATGTCCAGACTGGTGCTTTTAGGTTCTATGCAATAAAAAAAAGTATTGTTTAAAAATTCATATCTCCGGTTCTCCTTATCTGATTTTAATTTTATGGCAAGACCGGAGGCTCATATTATGCTTCTCTAACTTGCTTTATTTTCAACAGCAGCAGTCAAGAAACTACAATTCCCATGAGGCTAAGGGTAACAGTAAGCCAATGGGAATAGAAAACGTATTGTGTAAAGCACCGATAGGAACTAGGCACATAATATAATCACCATACTGGCCTGTGACCAGCCCTCTTTCTTGCTCCTCGCAGTCAAGATAAGTGTTGCGTCATGAATTTTTCTTATATCATATACATTATCAATGGTGTTATTATTGTTATTGTTTATACGCCGTATTCCGCTTTATTGCACAAACTTTTATTACTGTCTCTCTTGCCGAACTATTCCTTCTATATTCGGAGCTCCTCCCCTACCTCGCACCTCCTGGAATGCTGCTCGCCCTCTCTCCTTAGCCCAACGGTCTGAACGGTCGCAACGTCCGTTTACCGCGTCCAACCCGTTCCTCGCTGTCTCCTGATTCTGCTGCTCTTCTGCCTTGCTGGCATGCACTAATCCGCTTCCAGTGCCTTCCGATGGTCAAAGCCTCTGTTTCTTGAACCCCTCCTTCCTCCGACTCCGGTCACGCCCTGAGGGGCGTGTTCTTACATTCCCCACCATCTTTTTCTCCCAGAATTAACCCTTTCCTGTCCTGACATAATTTTCAGCTTGTTTTTTCTCTCATAATGAATAACATTAATTCTCCTGGGCACTCAAATTATGATGATGTTTCATTTAACCAAGATTTTGGTAATTTTATCAATGAAGCTGTGTCTAAAGCCATTTCTGTTACTATGGGAAAAATGACCAAAAACATTGAATCCTCTATTCAAAGTATGGTCTCCAAATCCTTACTGGCCCATTCTGCGGGGGATAGCAGAAAACGTAAATTTAAGGATTTGTCAACCCAAATAACCCCTCTGAAAGTCACCACTGCTTTGACTGGTGAAGTTTCTTCACCCCAGGTTGAGGACGAGTCTCCTCCCAAGCCTCCTTTTAAGGAGGGGAATTCATAGGTATCTCAAAAAAAGTTTACTTCCAAATCTAAGCACACTTTGAGCGTGCCAAAAAAGATTGTAATTTCACATATTTCTGATACGGATGATGATATGGGTGACATAGAGGATATGGATGATTCTTCAGATATATGGGGGTCCCAATCCCAGTCCTCCCCTCCTCCAAAAAAACCTAAATTTGACCTTTCCTCTTCGAACCCTTTCGCAGCCAAAGTGATCTTAGACTCAGACGGTAGTCCCATGTTTGATCCCTCACTCCTTCATCATCCCAACTCCACAGAATGGTTCCCTTCTTCCCATGTAGGAGACTACATTGCATCAAGACTAAGACTTCCCCTAGACAAAAACACGAGGGCCAAATTAAGATCTGAATTCCCTAGTCCTTCCCTTTGTTCCAACATTACCTCTACCCCTTCCATAGATCAACCTCTACTTACATTCTTCTCAAAATTCAGCAAGGATCCCCATAAAGGAGTCGACAAAGCCTGGTCGAATTGTCACGATAAACTCTTAGACCTGGTAGGCCCGTTGGCACGTATTTTTGATATGGCAGAATCGGCCAGAACGGAAAACTCAGACATTGATCCTATGGAACTTTACCTATGAATTCAGAAAGCCTTCTGTCTCCTAGGCAATGCAAATGCCGCCATTACTCATGAAAGGAGAAAAGGCCTATTGCTCAAATTGGACCCCAAACTGGCTAATCTGGCTTCAATGGATCCAGGTATCAAGGCGGACGGACTCCTTTTCGGAGATTCGTACATCAAAGACCTAGGCAAATTCGTCTCTACCTTTGCCTCCATTGATAAAGCCCAGCAAGCCATCAAAAAAGTTTTTACCCAACGGGTTTTTGCGAGGGCCGGTACAGGCAGGAGCAGCTCTACCGGCTGTTCCTTTCGGTCACAAGGACTCAGAGGCTCCTTCAACTCCTCATATGGAACACAATCTTTCAAGCCCCAGTTCTACCCCCAACGAGGCAGAGGATACCGGGGCCGAGGTCAGAGTGGATTCAGAAACAACAACCCTCAAGGAAAGCCTCATTTCTGGCCTTCCTCCAGTAGGGGGAAGCCTTCGCTTGTTTGCAGCAAAATGGCACACCATAACAACAGATCCATGGGTTCTCAATGCAATTCAAGGTTATTCAATAGAACTCTATTCAACCCCTCAGCAGATATATCCCCCCTCCTCTATGTTTTTCTGCAGAAATGTCTTCTCTCATCTCACAAGAGATTCATTCCCTTCTTTCCAAACAAGCCATCCAACTTTCCCTACCGGATCCCTCAGGCTTCCTAAGTACTCTCTTTCTAGTTCAAAAGAAAAACAACAAATTAAGACCGGTCATCAACCTCATATCCTTCAATCGCTTTGTTTACAGACACTTCAAAATGGAAACCATAGTCCATTTCAGAGATATTCTCCTTCCTTCCGATTACATGGTTCGCCTGGACCTTCTAAACCCATATCTCTCCATTCCTATCCACATGGATCACAGAAAATTCCTCCAATTTCAGTGGCTCAGACAAACTTACCAGTTTTCTTCCCTTCCATCAGCACCGGTAACGGCTCATCTCAGGTCCTTATGCATCAGGCTTCTCATCTATCTGGACGACATCCTCCTTATGCATCAGAACCGTCTATCTCTCCAGTCTCATCTCCAAACCACGTGTTCTCTCCTGTCCCAACTAGGCTTCCTCGTCAACAAGGACAAATCTGTTACAGTCCCTTCCCAAAAAATAGAATTCTTGGGTTTCGTAACAGACTCTTCTTCCGCTACCCTTCATCTCCCTCAACAAAAAGTCAAATCTATAAAACCAGAAATTCTAAAGATTTTTCACAGCTCCCAGATTTCTCTCAGATCCCTAGCCAGAATAGTGGGTCTCCTTTCCTCCTCAATTCAGGCCATCTTTCCCAGTCCCCTTCACTATCGGGCTCTTCAAAGATTAAAAATTTGTTATCTCAGGAAAGGCCTTTCCTACTCGGAAATAATCTTTCTCGATCAGGAGTCACGTTCAGAACTTCAATGGTGGATAGACAATTTAGATGCCTGGAACGGCCAAACTATCTTTGCATCAGCCCTGGATCTTGTGTTAGAATCAGACGCAAGCCTAACGGGTTGGGGTGCCCGTTGTGGTCCAATCTCGACTGGAGGTTCCTGGTCTTTAGAGGAGTCCAAATTGCGTTTAAATTATTTAGAGATGCTTGCGGGCTCCTTTGCAATCAAAAGCCAAGCAAAAAACAAGGTTCAATGCACCATCCTCCTCCGTATGGACAATGTATCAGCTGTCCGCTACATAAACCACTTAGGGGATACCAGGTCAAAGCCCCTAGCGGATTTAGCAAAAAGCCTATGGGAGTATTGCCTTCACAACCAAATCTCTCTCACTGCAGAATATCTTCCAGGCTCCCTCAACAAGACCGCAGACTGGCATTTTCGCTTTCTCAGAGACTCCAGCGACTGGAAACTCCACTCCTCATTGTTCCAATCTCTTCTCCACAAGTGGGGACCTTTCACGATAGATCTGTTTGCCTCCTGTGTGAACACCCAATTACCCCTGTTTTTCAGCTGGAGACCAAACCCGTCAGCACTAGCCTCAGATGCTTTCCTACAAGATTGGTCCTCTTCTCTCAATTACGCCTTCCCTCTGTTTATCATGATTACTCATGTCCTTGCTCAAGTCAGACCTCAGAAAGCAACACTAATAATTGTGGTTCTCTTTTGGCAATCCCAAGTTTGGTTCCCACCTCTCTTGGAACTAGCGATCGACTACCTGGTCCTCCTTCTGTCTTTTCCTTCCTTGCTTCGGAACACTCTGGGTCATCTGCACCCCCTTTTTACTCAACAACTTTCTCACTCTTTCAGGCTGGAAAGTATCGGGTCTTCCCGATCTTCCATTCTTATTTCGGCAGAAGCTTCAGACTTTATTAACAAAGCCTGGGCTCCGGGCACCAGGAAAGCTTACAGTTCCGCCTCTCTCTGGACAAGCTGGTGTGTAGGAAGGGACCTCAATCCCTTTTCAGCCGATATAATCTTCATTATCAATTTTCCAGCCACCCAAGCTAGTGGAGGTAAGTCATACAGAACAATCAACTGTATAGATCAGCTATAAAATAATAAAAATAATAATAATAATAATAATAATAATAATAATAATAATAATAATAATAATAATAAATAAAATTAAGACTTTCCTTCATAAATTACTAGGAAAATCTCCACTGTTTTGGTGTCAAATTAAAGATAAAAATATTTTCTATATTTATAAATTGGTTTCGGATTTTTAAACTGTTTCCTGTGTTTAATTTAATTATTCTTTTGTGATACTTGAACGATTTACACACTTTGGCACTCATTATGACATTGCAGTACATCTCACTTACCGCCATGCTGACTGACGCCAACATACTGCTGCGGGGATCCGTTCACCATATTATGACATACACCAATCCGTCACTATTCAGCCACATACACAAGTCCACCACACCAAAGGTCAGTGATAAGCAGTATCCAAACCCACACCGTTACGCCAACAGAACTACGCCCATCTCATTATGATGCACAAATCACCACGGCGGACATTCAATGGCGGTAAACCATTGTTGGTACATACCGCTACGCTCAAAATGCACACACACATACAAAACAACACTACATTGGTCAATTTGAATAAGATACACCTGACACCCATACACACACCACACCCACACATCCACATCACTATGCAACACACACCCACCTTACCCACAACCCTTTACGAATACAAAGCATTGCCAGCAGAGAGACACCACGACCACAGACACAACCAGAGCCACACAACGCCATCACCAATTCACCACCCACGCGTCCCACATTACACATCCCAACACATCACCCTACACACCCTCACCCACACACCTCACACAACACCCATGGCCCCACAAAGACACCCCCGAATCTCAGAGGAGGAGCTAAGGGTCATGGTGGAGGAAATTATCAGGGTAGAGCCACAGTTATTTGGAGCATAGGTGCAGCAGATATCCATTGCAAGGAAGATGGAGCTATGTCGGAGGATTGTGGACAGGGTCAACGCCTTGGGAGAGCACCCAAGAACAAGGGACTACATCCGGAAGAGGTGGAAGACCTATGAGGAAGGTACGTTCCATTGCAGCAAGACACCAACTCGCTGTACAGAGGACTGGCGGTGGACCCCCACCTCCTCCCCCACATCTAACAGCATGGGAGGAGCAAGTCTTGGCAATCATGCATCCTGAGGGCTTGGCCAGAGTAGCAGGAGGACGGTACTCGGGTAAGTCAACTCACTATTGCCATCATCCCCCTACCTGCATGCCATCACATACCCTCACTCTCACTCCCATCACTCCAACACCTCCCACACACCCCATCACATAACACTCATCCCAATGCCATACCAATGCATGGACACCAATCACAGACTTGCATGAACACCTATCACCAAAGCATGCACACTGGAGAGAATCAGCTAGTCCACCACATACCAACTTACATAAGTGAAAGTTGCCAGGGCTAATACAACCAATAGGGCAACCCACGGATGCACAATATGTCACACACAGAAACAATAACACTGCATTTACATCCCGCAGGTACCCCAGTCAATGTCAGCGGCGAAGAGGTGCCAGCACAATCCAGGCCCCTAACAGAAGAGGCCCACAGTGATGACAGCAACTCTGGTCGCCTGGATCTGGATGACCAACCTGGCCCATCAGGGACCTCTGGACAGTCGGTTATCCAGGCACAGTCAGTCCTCACTGTCCACAGGTTCCACTGCTGCCACACGGCCGTCTCCATCCTCCTCCTCCTGCAGAAAAGGCACATGGCGTCTCAGGGCTGGCTTGTGCAACATGCAGCATGCCACGATTATCTGGCAGACCTTCTTTGGTGAGTAGCACATGGATCCACCTGTTAGATGGAGGCACCGAAACCTGGCCTTCAGGAGGGCAAAGGTACGTTTGATAATCCTTCTTGTTCACCCATATGCCTCATTGTAACATTCTTCTGCCCTTGTCCTGGGATTCCTCACAGGGGTAAGTCACCTGCAAATATCGAGGGACAACAGTTAGCCACACACTATCCCATATGGCCCACACCATACCCATACACCAACATCTACTGGGTGGGAACCTGGGCTCATCTATTAGCCACACCCTGTGCCTCTGTAGTTGGGCCATCACATTTGGGATGCTGCTATTCCTCAGGATAAAGGCATCATGCACCAACCCAGTATACTTTGCATTGACATGCACACCATCTGGACATTAATTGAGTGAAAACTCTTTCAATTTCTGAAAACCTGTTCATTTTGCCGAGGGGGACAAATGCAATATGTGTTCCATCAATTGCCCCAATGATGTTGGGGATATGTCCCATTGCATAGAAGTCACCTTTCACTGTGGCCAAATCCTCCACCTGGGGAAAACAATGTAGCTGCACATGTGTTTAATCAGGGCAGACAACACTCTGGTCAGCAGTATTGAGAACATTGGCTGTGACATTCCTGCTGCCAAGCCCACTGTCACTTGGAAAGAACCTGTTGCCAGGAAATGGAGCACAGATAGGACTTGCACAAGAGGGGGGATCCCAGTGGGGTGACGGATTGCAGATTTTAGGTCAGACTCCAATTGGGCACACAGCTCGTGATTGTGGCCATGTCAAGTCTATAGGTGAGGATACTGTGCCAGTCCTCCATTGTTGCAAAGTCCACCAGGGGTCTGTGCATGGGGGTATGTTTCCATCTCCTGTTGCCATCGCCAAGGACGTGCGAACCCTGAGGAACTACAGCAGGCAGAGCAACCATTGTCGGAAACAGTGGGAGGATCTGAGACGCTGGGCATGGAAGACGGCAGAGGCCCAGCTGGGGATGGTCTCCCAACGAGGAAGGGGTGCCCGTCGAACCCTGTCCCCCCTGATGGCCCGCATACTGGCGGTGGCCTATCCGGAGCTGGATGGGCGCTTGAGGGCATCACAGCAGCCACAAGAGGGTGAGTGCAGTGCCATTCATTACAACATACGCATGGTAGGGGGTACCTGGGTGGGGGTTATGTGTCAGTGGTTGCCCCTAGGCCAGGCCTGACATTGCAGAGTAGGTCCCATGTTGGGCAGGGTTCTGAAATGATAATCCTGCTACCTAGCTTGATGGCATCCACTACTGGTCAGGGCTGTGTGGGTCCCAGGTGTGCTGCATTAGCGGTATGTCCCCCTCACCATGCCCTGGTGGCTAGCATTATTACTGGTAGTGCATCGCATTGTGCGTAGGGCTGTTCCCTGTGTGTGACAGTGGTGTGTACGCCAACGGTGGTGTTGGTGCAGCCACTGACCCAGTGTATCCTTTGTCTCTTCCCCCCCTTTAAGTTTTGTCATCCTGTCCTAATGTGCATTAGCGTCATCTGGCGGCGGAGAAGAGGCACTGGAGACAGAGGGAGCTGCATTCCACACGACCCAGGAGGCAGAGTTCACTAGCGCTGAGGGCACCAGTGGGACAGAGGGTGAGGGAAGCACCATGGCGGAGACTGGAGGCGACAGTTCAGACACAGATACCTCCTCCGATGGAAGCTCCATGGTGGTGGCGGACACATCAGTGACCACCCCAGCTACAGGTACCATTGCCTCCCCCGTACCAGCACTGCCTTCCCAGCAGCTTCTCATCGTGTTGCCCTTGCCCACTCACCCAGGAGGGTGGGCATCTCCTTCGCCTCAGCACCTCAGGCCCTGCCCCAGTTAGCCCTGCTGCCCTGAGTGAGGAGGCTATTGACCTTGTGCCATCCAGGGGCTAGCAGCCCAAATGCAACAGATGCAGCATTCCTGGACGGCATTCACACTGGCTTGGCGGCCCAACAGAGATCAATCCAGGCTTTGGCCTCCTCTCTGATGGCAGCCATTGTCCCTGTTTCCACCCTCCCCCCTCCAACTTCCTCTTCCCAATCCCATTCCCCTCACAAGAGTGGCACAGGGAAACACAAGCACCACACATCATCCCACAGGCACTCACACAAACACCATCCAGATGCAGACATACCAACATCCACAATTTCTGTGTCCCCCTCCTCCTCCACCTCCCTCCCAATTCAGTCTACACTCACGCCTGCATGCGCTACACCATCATCCACTACCAGCATCATCACACACACCTCACTGGCAGACACCTCTACAACAGCCATGCACACGTCCCTATGTCCTCTCCCACTGTGTCTGTCAGTGTATGACACCCACTCACCCCATCCTCCCAGGAACAGAAGCACAGGGCACGATGCCCCCTCCAGAACCACTGGGTATGACACCCACTCACCCCATCCTCCCCAGGATCAGAAGCACAGGGCACAATGCCCCCTCCAAAACCAGATGGCAAGTCACCCACTTGGGAGACTGTGGCCTTGCACTCCCCAAGACCAAGCACAGGGCATGTTGCCCCCTCCAGGACCACAGGGCATGTTGCCCCCTCCAGGACCAGTGGTGTTGTTCCATCTGCTGGCTGAGGTGACCCCCCTGTTCCCCATCCACCTGAGGTGTCAGCCTATTTTCCAACTGATGCCCCTGTAGTGTTCTCTCTGTGTTGCTGCAGGTGACAAGTGGGGCCTTAGACTTTGGCCTGTGGCCCATGCACATTGAGGACTGGGCAGTGTCCCTCGAACTGTACATATGTATTGTTAGAAATGGGGTTTTTGGGTGGCAGTCAGGTTACCCTCTGTCCAAGCAAGAACCCTCACTCTAGTCAGGGTAAGTCACACACAATCCAAAATTAGCCTGTGCCCACCCTCTGGTAGCTTGACACGAGCAGTCAGGCTTAACTTAGAAGGCAATGAGTAAAGTATTTATGCAATAAATCATACAATACCACCATATAGCACCACAAAAATACACCTCACAGTGTTTAGAAAAATATATAATATTTATCAGAACAATTGTAGGTCAAAACGAATAAAGTTGCAAGGTGAATTTGTAGAGATATCACTGAAAAGTGATATAAAGTGTCTTAAGTCTTTAAAAAGCAAACAAAGTCTCTTTCAAGCACAAAGTATCTGGTTTGGAGTGGAAAATCTCCTCAGAGGGCCGCAGAAGAAGAGATACGTGGAAAAATGGTGTGTGCGTCGATTTCTCCCCAGCACACACGGACTTGCATCGTTATTTTTCACACGGGGAAGTCGTGCGCCGTCGTCTCTTTCTGTGGATCGCAGGGATTACCAGATGTCCCGGGTCTGTGCGTGGATTCTCCTGCTTGTTTTCCAGCTGCGTGTCGTTCTGCGGGCTGTGCGGGCTGTGCGTCGAAGTTTCGCTCTCACGGCAGGCATCGCTTCGATTTCTCCTCTGGAGGTCGGGTGGCTTTGTCCTTGCAAGGCCATGCGTCAAAGTTCCGGTCGTCCCAAAGGCGGTGCGTCGATCAGAGTCGATGTGTGGCGTTTTTCTCGCCAAGGAACAAGCTGTGCGTAGAAAATTTTGGTGCACGGAGTGTCCAAGTGAAAAAGAGAAGTCTTTTTGGTCCTGAGACTTCAGGGAACAGGAGGCAAGCTCTATCCAAGCCCTTGGAGAGCGCTTTCACAGCCAGACAAGAGTTCAGCAAGGCAGCAGGCCAACAGCAAGGCAGCAGTCCTTTGTAGAAAGCAGACAGTTGAGTCCTTTGAGCAGCCAGGCAGTTCTTCTTGGCAGGATGTAGTTTCTGGTTCAGGTTTCTTCTCCAGCAAGTGTCTGATGAGGTAGGGCAGAGGCCCTGTTTTATACCCAAATGTGCCTTTGATGTGGGGGAGACTTCCAAGAGTGGCTAAGAAGTGCACCAGGTCCCCTTTGAGTTCAATCCTGTCTGCCAGTGTCCCAGTACGGGTTGTGGCAGTCCTTTGTGTGAGAGCAGGCCCTCCACCCTCCCAGCCCAGGAAGACCCTTTCAAAATTCAGATGTATGCAAGTGAGGCTGAGTACCCTGTGTTTGGGGTGTGTCTGAGTGAATGCACAAGGAGCTGTCAACCAAGCCCAGCCAGAAGTGGATTGTAAGGCACAGAAAGTTTTAAGTGCAAAGAAGTGATCACTTTCTAAAAGTGGCATTTCTAGAATAGTAATATTAAATCTGACTGCACCAGTCAGCAGGATTTTGTATTACCATTCTGGCCATACTAAATATGACCTTCCTGCTCCTTTCAGATCAACAGCTGCCACTTCAACAATGTATGAGGGCAGCCCCAATGTTAGCCTATGAAGGGAGCAGGCCTCACAGTAGTGTAAAAACGAATTTAGAAGTTTTACACTACCAGGACATATAACTACACAGGTACATGTCCTGCCTTTTACCCACACAGCACCCTGCTCTAGGGGTTACCTAGGGCACACATTAGGGGTGACTTATTTGTAGAAAAAGGGGAGTTCTAGGCTTGGCAAGTACTTTTAAATGCCAAGTCGAAGTGTCAGTGAAACTGTACACACAGGCCTTGCAATGGCAAGCCTGAGACAAGGTTAAGGGGGCTACTTAAGTGGGTGGCACAACCAGTGCTGCAGGCCCACTAGTAGCATTTAATCTACAGGCCCTAGGCACATATAGTGCACATTACTAGGGACTTATAAGTAAATTAAATAGTCCAATCAGGCATGATCCAAAGTTACCATGTTTAAAAAGGGAGAGAGCATATGCACTTTAGCACTGGTTAGCAGTGGTAAAGAGCGCAGAGTCCAAAAGCCAGCAAAACAGGGTCTAGAAAGTGGAGGGAGGCAGCCAAAAAAGTTAGGGGTGACCACCCTAAGGCATGTCAGGTCTAACATGTATATACTGTTAGATTGAATTTTCGTGTTTCTACTGTATTATTACACTCACTTTCATCAATTCATGTTGTCTTTGGATTCTTCCTGAGGGGTACGGGGTCAATATGTTTTATTACTGCAGTTGTATGAGTGTATGGTGTTGGGGGTGCGGGTGGGGGTGTGTGTTCTGTGTGTGTGTGTGTCACTCTCTTTATCCTCCCACCCTCCCCTGTGTGTTAGGTGGCTGTACTCACTGTGGTCGTCTTCGCCGTCGTTGGTGTTCGTGGTGGAGCAGGACGTGGAAAATCATTGGGAAGATCTGAAGTTCAGGCTCCATGGCAGCGTGGTTGTTCCCTGTGTCTCCAAAGGTGAGTCCTTCCACTTCTGAGCTCTGTTTCTGCCAGGCTTTTGATGTCGTTGGTACCACCCCAGAAAAGGTGGTGGATTTGTGTCTCTTAATAAGGTGGCTGGTACATTGGCTTACGCCTGGCTGTAGGCGGCTACCGCTGTGGTGGCTGTTGTTTCCGACCTGGGGGTCAGTGTGGTAAAGTGGCTGTAGTTACCGCCAGCCTGTTGGAGGTATTACTGCCACTTTATCTCCGACCGCCAGGGTTGTAATGAGGGCCTTTGTCTCCTAAGTTAAGCCTTGTCCCTCTTTGCCAAGCTACCAAGGGTTGAGCAGGGGTTAATTTATTGAGACCAGACTGGACCTACTGCGGGTTAGTTGCCTATTGCTAAGTGTGGGTACTTACCTGACCTTACCAATAAGCCACTTTCCAACAAATACAAATATGCAGATGCTGAATGTAAACTATAAACTCCAGATAGGTTTACCATATGGCCATATCTCAAAAGTAAGGAATAAAAATAGCTTCTGGAGGGAGCAGCAGTGGGAGTTGGCCGAAATAGTGCCTGAATGGTGTCGGTAGCAGTTGACAGACACTGAGGAAAGATGTTTTGGCTCAAGTAGCTAATTAAGGATTCTGCAAAGAAGATTAACAGAGAGGTGCACAAATGGTAAATATTGGGTGGCTACCAAGCCCTTTTTTAAAACAAAAGAGTATCGCAGTGCAACACAACACAACGCATGCACTCGTAGGTTCAACCCTAAAAAGATCCAGGAGCCATATTGAAATGGGAGCTTACAATAGGTCACTGGAAGAAAACCACCATATTGCATAGCTTACTTAAAAGTCTGTTCCCAGCTCCAACATGGAGAAATTGAGTGCCACAGCTATTCCCTTTATCGCGTGCAATTGATGCTTGACCATGCTTGACCATCCCAGGGCCGAAACACACCACTGTGCTGAGACCAGGTTTAAACATCTGATAGTGGACGCCAGCTGCTGTGTACCAAGTTTCAGCATCTAAGGCTGGACCATCCTCTCTCCATGCAACCGCAGAGTCCTACCCAGCTGTTGGTATACTGGCAAACCACCTCTGCATCACTTTGGACCAGGACACCAGAAACAAGGGGATAGAAACCAAGGAGTGCCTTTTAAGCCCCCTGAAAGCCAGTGAATCCTTCTCTTCTCTGATTCACCTTGCCTAAAACCCTGTGCTGCTCTTCTTGTCTCAAGTTCACCTCTTGTCTCCTATGATCCATCATTCACCTGCTCAGCTCCACCTCACCTCTTCCCTAGTTCAATTGGTGCCTACCATAATTCACTTTTTGCTTTGCTTGTTTCACATCTTTCTCTCCTGACCTGGTTATCTTTCACTTTCAATGAATTTACCTCATATATCGCCTTGTTAGACTCCTCCGTTCTGCTGTTTACCCTTCTCCCTTGATTGACATACCCTAGCCTTTGTTTCACCTATGCTCTCTTGTAGCCCATCCTCTATCACAGCTGCAACCACCCCCTCCCCACTATTTCCAATTTTCTGTTCCTGACCCACTTCCCCTAGAGTTCATATCCCCTTCCCCAACTGCTCTTCCACTTTCCACTAGGTTCCCACTCCTTTTGTCTTATTTATGTCTTCTTATTCATGTTTTTGCCTAGCTGTACTTCTCTCAGAAGTGCTATATCTGGTAAACAAATATATATAAATGCATTATCGTTATGCTGGAAACACATAGCTGACATGTTGAAACAGTGGTGTGATTGCTGCATGTTCATACAAGACAAAACAATCTGACAGGTTTACATCATACACACATTTTATCTATTTTCACATCTATAGCCCATTCGTTAGAAAGTGGGTTTCTGGTTGGCAGAGGCATGCACCCTGTCCAAGTAGGGACTACAATCCTAGGTAGGATAAGCAACCACACATTCTAAATTAACCTGTGCTCACTCTCCTGTAGCTTGGCACAGAGCATGCAGTCAATTTATAAGGCAACTTGTATAGTATTTGTGCAATAAATCATATAGTAACACAGTATAAACACCACAAAAAGTACTCCACACAAGTTTAGGAAAATAGATAATATTTAGCTGAATAAAATAAGACCAAAGCAAGAATCCAATATCCGTAAGTCAATATATGACTTTTTAGAGGTTTAAATAAGTCTTAGTCCATAGGAATGAATGGATGTATCATTTTAGCACAAAGTATCTGAAATGCATCAAAAATAATGATGCAGAGGGCGGCAGAGTAGGTGATGCATCGGAAAGTAAAGTGATAGGTTGATTATTCTGGTACGGCGCAGGTGATGCCTCGATTCTTTCCTCGCAGGCAAAGTGATGCGTTGATTTCTGGGTCGGCAGCCTTGGCTCCTTACAGCGGGCGGGGATATTTTGACGCCTAGGGACAATGCGTGGAAAATCCAAAATGCGGTGGGAGGATGAAACAGGTGCTGTATCGCTCTGGTAGGTGATGCAGTGATTTTTCAGCCTGGAGATAGGCGCTGTGTCGAATCTACAGGTGATGCATTGATTTTTGCAGGTGTTTTTCTCTCTCTGGTGAAGTGTTTGATGGCCCTGAGACTTCTTTAACAGAACGAAAGCTCAGTACAGGCCTTTGGAGATCACTTGTGGGGGAAGGCAAAGTCCTTCCAGCAGAGTCAGGGAGCAGCAGACAGCAGGGCAACAAGCAATAGAGCAGTCCTTCCAGAAAAGCAGTCCAGATGAGGATTTTTGGCAGCACAGCAGTCCCTCTGACAGAGTCCAGTTGTAAGTTCAGAGGTATCTGATTTTAGGGGGTCACAGACACAGTATATATACCCAAATGTGCCTTTGAAGTGTGGGAATCGTCAAAGAGTGGTTTTGAAGTGCACCAGTTCCCCTTTCAACCCACTATTAAGTGTAAGTGAGAGCCCTCTCCACACTTCCTGCCCAGGAAGACCCATCAATATGGAGATGAATGCAGATGCAGCTGAGTGTCTGTTGTTTATGGCCGTCTGGGTAGAATGCAAATGGGGAGCTGTCAACCAGCACAGACCAGATGGAGTTTGGAAACAGGCTGTAAGGCACAGAAAGCAGTAAGTGCAGAGGAATGTCTCTTTCTAAAAGTAGCATTTCTAAAACAGTAATGTTATATCCAACTTCAACAGTAAGCAGGATTTCTCACTACCATTTCAACCATACCAAACATGACAATGACACTGCTCTCAAATGAGAAATTACCATTTAAAGGTATGTAAAGGAATTTCCAATACTGGACTGTGAAAGGAGCAGGCTTCACAGTAGTGCAAAAACGACTTTGGGTGTTTTTCACTAAAAGGACATTGTAAAACTTACAAGTACGTCATGCCTTTTACTTACATAACACCCTGCTCTATGGGTTACCTAGAGCCTACCTTAGGGGTGGCCTATATGTAGTAAAGGTGGAGTTTAAGGCTTGGAAAGTAGTTTTTAATGCCAAGTCGAAGTGGCAGTGAAACTGCACACACATCCCTTGCAATGGCAGGCCTGCGACATGGTTGAGGGGCTACTTATGTGTGTGGCACAATCAGTGCTACAGGCCCTCTGGTAGCATTTAATTTACAGGCCCTGGACACATGTAGTGCACTTTATTAGGGACTTATAAGTAAAGTAAATATGCCAATTGGGTATGAGCCAATGTTACTGTGTTTAGGGGAGAGAGCACAAGCACTTTAGCATTGGTCAGCAGTGGTAAAGTACACAGATTCCTAAAACCAGCAAAAATTAAAATAGAAAAATGGTGGGAGGAAGGCAAAAAGTTGGGGGAAAACCGCCCCAAGGCTGTCAGATCTAACACCAGTTGTGTCCAGGATATGAGGTGAAGGTCGGGGAGCTGGGTGAGGGACTGGGGATGGGGGAGAAGACAGTAGTGATGTTAAATGTTCAATGTCAACAGAGGCCACATCTAAACCCTAGGAGAGAGGTGTTTTGCATTGGACAAGGTATATCACAGGTAAAGGGCACACGTAATTAAAAAGAGCAAAATCCTGAAAGTATGCAAGTTGATTTATGCACTCCCTTGCTTGAACCCTTCTCAGCATTGGCCCATCTACCATCTACTCTGGTTCACTTCCTCTCCCTCCTGATTTACACTGGTTCAAGTCCTGTATGACCTTTCTTCACCTTCTCTGCCCTGAGTTCACTTCCCCTCTTTTGTGTTCACTTCATATGTGCCTGATCCACTTGTCACTCATGCTAGCTCTTTCTCACTCCCAGGTTTGAAGCACCTCTCTCATGAATTTTCCATTCTGTCACATGATCCACAAGCTATGTACACTGGTTTACATGCTCTCTCTCTGGGTACGCACTCCTCTCCAAACATTTACTTCTGGGCACTCATACTCTGTTCCCTGTTTCATCACTGCTATCACTGGGTACACCTGTTCACTGACATGGTTCACCTGTCCTCTCCCCTGACCGGCATTTGAATTCCCATTGTTCACACACTCTCTGTTCTAGTTTATCTCCCCAGTTTTCATATCCTCTCTCCCCTGGTTCAGCTACCTCTCTCCTTTACTTCACCTTCCACCACACTGGTTCACTGCCAATCACAACTTTTATTCCCTGTTCTCTCTTCTAGCCAACCCTTCTCCATCTCATCTTATCCTTGTTTCATTCATCCAATCCACTTGTTTACTTTTCTACCCTGTTAGCTGGCGTTCCGCATTCCCCAGCTCACCACCATTGCCACCTCCTACATCCAGCCTTTACTGCATGAGCAGTCCTCTGCTCCCACAGAAATTGATTTCCCTAATGTAGGAGGCTGGCCTGGTTTGTAGTGGGTACCAATGGTACTTACACCTTATACCAGGTCCAGTTATCCCTTATTAGTAGAGTGTAGTAGTGCTCTAGCAGCTTAGATTGATAAAGGTAGCTATAGCAGATCAGCCAAGGCTGAACTAGGAGACATGCAAAGCTCATGCAATACCACTATTATCATATAGGTACTATATTATAAGAAAGAGAATACTCATAGTTACTAAAAATAAAGGTACTTTATTTTAGTGACAATGTGCCAAAAATATCTCAGTGGACATACTCGCTTAGGAGGTAAGTAACATACACAAAATATACACAAAGAACCAAATCAGGTAAGTAAAACAGTTAGAAAGTAGTGCAAACACTGTAAAACACAATAGGATGCAATAGGCCTAGGGGCAACACAAACCATATACTAAGAAAGTGGAATGCGAACCGCAAATGGAACCCTAGTCTAGTGTAATGTGTAGAGGGTCACTGGGAGTGTAAGAAAACACTAAGGGTGTCCAAGATACCCCACCCCAAGACCCTAAAAAGTAGGAGTAAATGCTACTACTATCCCCCGAAACACACTAAACTCGTGATAGAGGATTCTGCAAAGATCACAACAGACTGTAAAGCACTGAAGACGGATTCCTGGACCTGAGAACCTGTAAAGAAAGGGGACCAAGTCCAAGAGTCGCTAAAGTGTCCGGGGGGGCAGGAGCCCACTAAACCCCCAGCCGAAGGTGCAAAATTACCGCCTCCGGTTGGAAGAAGAGGCTGGTTTTGCACCAACGAAAGGAGGTAGGAGGTTCTGCTTTGTGCAGAAGATGTCCCACGGCGTGCTGGTGGATGCAGAGTTGTTTCCTCTGCAAAATACCTCAAACAAACCTTGCTACCTGCAAGAGTCACGGTTAAAGAAAAGGGTGCTGCCCGGGCCCAGGAAGGACCAGGATGTCGCCACTCAGGAGAGGAGACAGAGGGGGTCCTCAGCATTGCAGAGAGCCCATTGGAAGGAGGGAAGCACCCACAGGAGTCCTTGAACACGGGTTCAAGAACACTGAACATGGCAGTCATCTCAACACTGCAAAGAGAGGTCCCACGACACCGGAGGTCAACTCAGGGAGCTGGGCATCGCAGGACAGAGTGTTGCGGACCTAGGCTCAGCTGTGCATGAAGGATTTCTTGGAACTGTGCACAGAAGCCCTTGTAGCTGCAGATCACACAGTGCACAGGATTACTGTCTTTGGAGGGGAGGCAAGGACTTACCTCCTCCAAATTCAGACAGTTGGACTACAGGACAGTCTGGGCCACTTGGGTCCACCACCTGTGTTCCAGGGGCCATGCTCGTCAGGATGAGGGGACCCAGAGTAACGGTGAGGCTCTAGTTTGGTGCCTGCTGAAGCAGGGGGAGGATTCCGTCGACCCAAAGGAGATTTCTTTGTGGCTTCCAGTGCAGGGTGAAGGCAGGCAGCACCCAGAGCATGCACCACCAGGAAACAGTTGAGAAAGCTGGCTGGATTAGGCGCTACAATGTTGCTGGTAGTCCTATTGCTACTTTGTTGCAGTTTTGCTGGTGTCCTGGAGCAGTCAGCGGTCGATCCTTGGCAGAAGTCGAAGAGAGAAGTGCAGAGGAGTCCTGATGGTTTCTTGCAAGTCCTAATCTGAAGAGAAGCCCAAAAGAGAGACCCTAAATAGCCCTGAGAAGGGGATCGGCTACCTAACCAGGTATGCACCTATCAGGAGGGGTCTCTGACGTCACCTGCTGGCACTGGCCACTCAGAGGTCTCCAGAGTGTCCCCACACCTCTGACAACAAGATGGCAGAGGTCTGGGACACACTGGAGGAGCTCTGGGTACCACCCCTGGGGTGGTGATGGACAGAGGAGTGGTCACTCCCCTTTCCTTTGTCCAGTTTTGTGCCAGAGAAAGGAACTGAGGTGCCCTAAACTGGTGTAGACTGGCTGGTGCAAGGAGGGCACCATCTGTGCCCTTCAAAGCATTTCCAGAGGCTGGGGGAGGCTGCCCCTCCCCAGCATGTAACACCTATTTCCAAAGGGAGAGGGTGTAACACCCTGCTCTCAGAGGAAATGCTTTGTTCTGCCTTCCTGGGAATGAGCCTCTCAGACCCCAGGAGGGCAGGACCCTGTCTGTGGGGTGGCAGCAACTGTAGTTGCAGAGAAAACCCCAGAGAGCTGGTTTGGCAGTACTGGGGGTCAATGGTGGAGCCCCCATGGTGCATGGGATTGGCGCCCCAATACCAGATTTGGAATGATCTTAGACACCTTACATGGCCATATTTGGGGTTACCATTGCGAAGCTACATATAGGTATTGACCTATATGTAGTGCACGCGTAAAATGGCATCCCCGCACTCATGAAGTCTGGGGAATTGGCCCAAAACAATGTGGGGGCACCTTTGCTAGTGCAAAGGTGCCCTCACACTTAGTAACTTTGCACCCAGCCAGAGCTGGACATATAGGTGACTTATAAGTTACTTAAGTGCAGTGTAAAATGGATGTGAAATAGTGTGTGCACTATTTCACGCAGGCTGTAGTGGCAGTCCTGTGAAGGATTTGTCTGAGCTCCATAAGGGTGGCAAAAGCAATGCTACAGCCCATAAGGATCTCTTGGAACCCCAATGCCCTGGGTACCTAGGTACCATATACTAGGGACTTTTAAGGGTGTCCCCACACCTCTGGAAACAAGATGGCAGAGGTCTGAGACACACTGGAGGAGCTCTGGGCACCACCCCTGGGGTGGTGATGGACAGAGGAGTGGTCACTCCCCTTTCCTTTGTCCAGTTGTGTGTCAGAGAAGGGAACTGAGGTTCCCTAAACTGGTGTAGACTGGCTGGTGCAAGGAGGGTACCATCTGTGCCCTTCAAAGCATTTCCAGAGGCTGGGGGAGGCTACCCCTCCGCAGCATGTAACACCTATTTCCAAAGGGAGAGGGTGTAACACCCTGCTCTCAGAGGAAATGATTTGTTCTGCCTTCCTGGGAATGAGCTGCTCAGACCCCAGGAGGGCAGGACCCTGTCCGTTGGGTGGCAGCAACTGTAGCTGCAGAGAAAACCCCAGAGAGCTGGTTTGGCAGTACTGGGCGTCCATGGTGGAGCCCCCATGGTGCATGGGATTGTCCCCCCAATACCAGATTTGGAATGGGGGACAATTCCATGATCTTAGACACCTTACGTGGCCATATTTGGGGTTACCATTGTGAAGCTACATATAGGTATTGACCTATATGTAGTGCACGTGTAAAATGGCATCCCCGCACTCACGAAGTCTGGGGAATTGGCCCTAAACAACGTGGGGGCACCTTTGCTAGTGCAAAGGTGCCCTCACACTTAGTAACTTTGCACACAGCCAGAGCTGGACATATAGGTGACTTATAAGTTACTTAAGTGCAGTGTAAAATGGCTGTGAAATAGTGTGTTTACTATTTCAAACAGGCTGTAGTGGCAGTCCTGTGAAGGATTTGTCTGAGCTCCTTATGGGTGGCAAAAGCAATGCTGCAGCCCATAAGGATCTCTTGGAACCCCAATGCCCTGGGTACCTAGGTACCACATACTAGGGACTTATAAGGGGGTTCCAATGTGCCAATTAGAATTGGTAAATAAAGTCATTAGCCTACAGTGACAAAGTTAAAGGCAGAGAGAGCATAAGCACTGAGGTTCTGATTAGTAGAGCCTCAGTGACACAGTGAGGCACTACCCAGGGATACACATAAGGTCACAAACTATGAGCACTGGGGTCCTGGCTAGCAGGATCCAAGTGACACAGTCAAAACACACTGACATACACTCACAAACAGGCCATAAGTGGGGGTAACCATGCTAGAAAGAGGCTACTTTCTCACACTTAGCCAGCCAGAATATATCCCCAATAAGGCCACCCCTATCCCAGCATGCCATAGAACAGAAAGTCCCACCTAACCACATCCTGCCATGTCCAAGCATAAAAAAAACAAAATGTATGTTGGGACCGGGAGGGGGGGATTCAGGACTGAGATGAGGAAGACCTGTAGTCGGAGTAATGAAGTTTACTGGTAAGTAACCATGCATTTCTTCTGGCTGACTTCCTCTCTCCCTATGTTTTGACTTTCTCTTTTCATGATTCTAGCCAAACCTGCCTTAGATTAGGGGGGAAACACAGTGTTCCCTGTATTACGATCCAAGAGGAAATGACCACGGAACACTTGGTCAAGAAACAAAAAGATGTTTATCTCTGGCTTGATTAATTATTTCCAGACATCTATTCATTGAAAGCATTGGTCAAGATCTTAAAAGGGTGCTTATCATGGCTAATGGCCTCTAGTAAAGTTTAAATAAGATTTCAATTGAAAGCCATCTCTCGGTTTCTAATAAGCATTGACACCAAAATAATAAACTCTAAAAAAGCAGTCTGAATATACATGATATTACCCCCTATTTTGTGAAAAAATATACTCGCATTTTCCTAAAGGCAAAAAAAATATATATAAATATTCTTTTCAAATATGTGTATTAGACATTGAGTTAATTTTAGTTGTTGTTTAGGGTCGAGCCAGATGGAGCATCGGCTAGAGCACTGGTTGGCGCATGCGTCTTGCTCACGGGACATTTATGTTAACAAAAAAGGACTTGAAGCCCGCCTGTTGATTGCCTCTTGTTGGCTTGTCTGGTACTCTTCTTTTCAGCCTCGTAATTCATCACTGCAGGAGTGGCATCATTTCTATTCCTCTCTGTGGTGCAACAGAAGGCATGTGACTGGTAAAAATGCACCCAGCAGGACAAAGAAAATTGCAAAGTTTTATTTTCTATAGTTCACTTTCTTTTTCCGTTTGCCAAGTCTTCTTTTCTCACATTGCACTCATGTTTCATTTTGTTTTTGCTTGTGTAGACTGTTCTTGAATTATGGTGATTATCTTGTTCTAAATTTTGCAAAGCAACATTATTTCTTTGTTATGTGTAATTTCCAGAATATGTTTTAACATATAATTGTGCAGTACACCCCTTATCCACCGCACTCCAATCAATGCTAATCCACTCCATCTCACCCCACATCAATCCACCCCACTCAATCCAGTTCACCTCAGACCAATCCAATCCACCCTACTCAAATCCACCCAACTCCAATACAAACCACTCACTCCAATCCAGTCCCATCCTCCCTACCCACCCCATTTCGATCTGCACCACTCCAATCCAAACAATTGTCCTCACTCCTATCTGCCCCACTACAATCTGCCCCACTCCAACCCAAAACAGTATGTCCCACTCCAATCTGACCCACTCCAATCTGCCCCACTCCACAACAATCTGAGCTACTCCAAACCAATTTGCCCCACTCCAATCTAAAACAATCTGTGCCACTCCATTCCAACACAATCTGACCTACTCCAATCCAAAACAATCTGCACCACTCTAAAACAATTTGCCCCACTCAAATCTGCCCTAATCCACTGCAAAACAATCTGCCCCACTCCAATCCAAAACAATCTGCCCCACTTCAAAACAATCTGCACCACTCTGATCTGCCCCACTCCAACCCAAAAACAATCTACCCTACTCCAATCTGCCCCACTCCAATTCAAACAATCTGTCCCACTCCAGTCCAAAATAATCTGCCCCATCCAATCCAAAACAATCTACCCACTCCAATCCAAAATATTCTGCCCCGTTCAGTCGGCCCTATTCCAATTCAACAACAATCTATTACACTCAAAGCCAAAGCAATCTGCTCCACTCTAATCTGCCACACCCAATATAAAACAATCTGCACCACTCCAAGCTGTCTGACTTCAATCTAAATCAATCTGCCCCACTCCAATCCAAAAATATCACCCTAATCCAATCCAAAACTATCTGCCCCACTCCAAAACAATCTTCCCCACTCTAATCCAAAACAATCGGCCCCACTTCAGTCTGCCCCACTCCAATCTGCCCCACTCCAATCCAAACTAATCGGTCCCACGACAATCCAAGACAATCTGCCCCACTCCAATCCAGAACAATCTGCCCCTCTCCAGTGTGCCCCACTCCAATCCAAAACAATCTGCCCCACTCTAATCCAAAACTATCTGCTCCACTCCAGTCTGTCCACTCCAATCTGCCCCAGACCAACCCAAAACAATCTGCCCTACTCCAAACCAAAACAATTGGCCCCACTCCAATCTGCCCCATTACAATCCAAAACAATTGGCCCCACTCCAATCTGCCTCATTAAATTATGCCCCACTCCAAACCAAAACAATTTGTACCACTCCAAATCAAAGCAAGCTGCCTCTATCCAATCTACCCCACTCCAATCCAAAACAATCTGCCCACTCCAATCTAAAACAATCTGCCCTTCTCCAATCTGCCCCGAGCAATCCAAAACAATCAGCCCCACTTCAATCTGCCAGTCTCCAAACCAAAGCAATCTGCCCCACTAGAATCCAAAACAATATGCCCTGCTTCAATCCAAAACAATCTGCCCCACTCCAATACAAAACAATCTTCCCCACTCCAATACAAAACCATCTGCCCCACTTCATTCTGCCCCACTCCAATCCAAAACAACCTGTCCCACACCAATCTACCCCACGCCAATACAAAACCATCTACCCCATGCCAATCTGCCCCACACCAATCCAAAACAATCCATCCCACTCTAATATGCCCCACTCCATTCCAAAACAATCCACCCCACTTCAGTCTTCCCCACTCTAATCCATCCCTCCACCCCAACCCAATTCACCCACTCAACTTCATTCCACAACACTCTGATCCAAATCACTTCAACCCAATCCATCACACTTCCGTCTAATCCACCCACCCAACCCACTAAAGTCCATCCAATCCAACACATCTTACTCCATTCCACTCCAGTCCAATCCAGTCTGACTTAATACACCCCACTCTAACCCACCCCACTCCAAGCCACCTAAATCCACCCCGCTCCAATCCAATCCACCCACTCCACTCCTATCTAATCCACCATAGTCCACCCCATTCAAATTCAGTCCACTCAAATCCAATCCACTCCATCCCATTCCAATTCACCCCAATCAAATCCACCCCAATTAAATTCACCCCAAACAACTCCAAAAATACCCCCACTCTAATCCCATCCACCCCACTCCAATCCACCCCACCCCAATAAAATTCACCTCAATCCAATCCACACCTTCCCAATCCACTCCATCCCACCACAATCCAATGCACCCTACCCCAATCCAATCCATCACAATCTGATTGCCTCCAATCCTCCCCACTCAATCCAATCCCACCTCACTCCATCCCAATCCACCCCACTGCACTCCAGTCCTCTTCAATCCAACACACCCCAATCAATCTCCCCCATTTCATTCCACCATACTCCAATGTAGTCCACCCCATGCAAACCACCAAACTCAGATCCACCCCACTCCAATCCACCTCACTCTACTCCAATCCACCCCACTCCAGTTCAGTCAACTCCACTCAATACAATACATCCAGCTGACCCCACTCCAAATCAATCTACCCCACTCCAATCCACCCTATTCCAGTCCACTATACCCCACTTCAGGCAAATCCACCTCTCTCCAATCCAATCCTCCCCCTCCAGTCTAATCCAATCCACCCTACCCCACTCAAGTCTAGTTCACCCCACTCCAAACCACCCAACTCTAATCCAATCCACCCAATCCAATCCACTCCAACTCAGTCCTTTCACTCCAATCCAATCCACCCACTCCAATCCAATCTTATCCACCCCATGCCAATCCACCACACTCTAGTCCAGCCAAAGACAATCCTCTTCCCCATTTCAATCTACCCCACTCAAATCCAAACCACCCCTTTCATTCTACCCACTCCAATCCAACCCACTCAGTCCACCCACCTCTACCCCAATCCAATCCACCCCACCTAACTCCAATCCACCCTACTACCTCAATTCACTCCAACCCACTCCACCCTACTCCACTATACGTCACTTCACTCTATGTTACTGCAGTCTATGACACTTTGCCACTGAACCACTGAACTCTACTCCCCTCTCCTCAGCTCTAAGACACTCAACTCCCCTACTCCACTCTACAACACTCCACCAGCAAACAGACTAGCAAATACACTATACAACACTCTGCTCTGCGACACTCCATGCCACCAACATTTAGCCATGCTGAACAACAATCATACTGGAGTACAACGTGACAAAAACACATTGCCAAAGCCAATAGCTCTTGTATCGGCAAGACTGATTGGCTTTGCCAATGCTTCTTTTATAGTTTTCATGTAATCAGGCAAGGACTTCAAAGCACTAATGAAAACGTATGATCACAAACATCTAAATCGCTAGAAAAACGGCACTTCTGTCAAACGTCCTTTAATATAAAAATAAAAGTATATGAGTAGATAAGTCACCAATATATTAAAGTCACGAATCCTAAATATAATGGGACAAACCAGGATAGGGTTGTTACAGTTTCCTGTTATAAAGTGACAGCACTGCAAACAGCGTATACTAATTTGTTCCCCAGGAGTGTCTTACCTGTTTTTGAGACTCGTTTCCTGCTTTCAAAGTTGGAAGAAGGGGAGCTAAACCTTCAAAACTGGTTTGTAGAAATTGTAGAACATTTATCGAATATTGATTTATGCACAGTTCATGGTTAAAGTGGACACAGTCATTCCTAGGTCTTTTCCAAGTCTCCTCGGACTTATCGGTCAGGATAACCCGTAGACAATGAACAGCACTAGGCCACTCACACCCTTACAATAAAAAATTTGATAAACCTGACTCTGAAACCTGGTGTACAAGTGTGCATGCGTAAAACCTTACTAAATGCCATTTGCAAGTGTTCTTTTTAATTCAGGGGGATTTTTGTTCTCATGGAGAAACCCCTTCTATGTTCTTTCCAATTGTGGCAGTGTTCCCTCACGGTTCCACGCTGAATAGGCATTTACTCCTGCCCGCGGCAGAAGTAAATATAAACCCATATCTGAGGTGGGAATGAGCTCTGTAAAGAGTGTACATGCCCACAATCTCCTGAGTTTTCAACTAAGTTCCACTGCATCCTGCTCTGGAAAGGCCATTCTTCCGCATCTGGAAGCCAATGTATTTTACTCCAAGCATAATATTACACGATACTAGTGTAATATCATGCCCGCGTAACTTGATTTCGGTTACAATTTCTACTTTTGTGATTTGCAAAAAGAAACCTTCTCGCCCAAATAAAGCCACGGGTCCGCCTCAGTTAAGCAAGGGCACGCAAATAGCTTCGCCTATGTATGTAGGTCGAGAAGTTGAGACGTGAGACGGCTCGTCTGCTCTGGAGCGTGTATGTCGCTGTGCTCCTCCTACGCTGCGCCTGCTATTCAGCCTCTTGGAGCTGTGGGGCGAAGCGCTGCCGACCCATCCCTCTCCCCTTATTGAATTCCAAAGCTCTAAGGGTAGGAAGACTACTAGCTAGCTAGATATAAGAATAGTGAAAGGTTTCAGTTAAGATGTTTGCATAATATCGTTGGATAATAAGTCAAAGGACACATAGACTCTCGTGTAACACTTAGGCACCGGGCTGTAACCACAGTCTGCTGCGTAGTCTGCAAAGCATTGTGCAACGCTCGTTTCCTTATTGAGACATCGCTCCAGGAACCTGTTGCGATTAAGCGGGTGGAGCCAATTACAGGTGTGCAGTTAGAACATATAATTCAGGTTTTGCAGGCTGTCACCGTCGGCCCGGCCCTTCATCTCCTTGGCAACAGAATGACCCATTGCACCCGTACGTAGACTGTGCATATTCTATAGCAGGCACGGCAGCCGCTGAGCGGTGAGCTAA
Organism: Pleurodeles waltl; assembly: GCF_031143425.1. NCBI lineage: Eukaryota > Metazoa > Chordata > Amphibia > Caudata > Salamandridae > Pleurodeles > Pleurodeles waltl. The sequence continues at coordinate 207,247,214 of NC_090448.1, forward strand.
CGTGGGGCACGTCTGTACACCCCTCTCTTAGACTGGTTTATCCCGTGTCGCGCGGAAACAAGAGCACTCCAAGGTAAGTTTAGTTAGCTGAAACCTATTACTTGACAGCATCAGTAAACGATCGCAACTTTTCCAAAACTCTGTTATCGTACAGCATAACCAACAGGAAAGTTCCGATAACTGCTGGTCTATGGCAAAGGCATGCGGTTTCTGGTTAAAGCGTCAGTGGGTAAAAATGTTCTGACTTCAGGACACAGTTTATTTATGAATGTCAAGGTCACATTTGTTGATGGTGCCTATGGCTAATAGTAACATACGTCGGTCGTTATTTTTTTGGAGGGGTGGAGATGGTGAAACCCCTGTAGTTTTTCTGCAAGCCGTGTCTTTCTTAATTCTAACTACATTTTCTAGCCTGCATAAACAAACGTTATATTAGTGAACTTACATTTTCGTGGCCGTTTATGTATTTTTTTTTTCCTTTTCGCTTTTTTTATCACTCTGGTATAATCCCCGAGTAAGAATAGTTTCATACTGGTTCTTCTGTGGCATGAGAGGGCTACTGTAGTAATAGGTGCATTTAACAGTTTATTTCCAGTGTTATGAATGTAATACGATCCAATGTTTCAGTCAAGGAGCTTTAGTGACACCATGTGAAATGACACCGAAGACTAAATGCGTTGTATATGCTCCTCGAAAATAAGACTGCGTTGTTTTTTATCTCCTGTTTCTCCATAAAAAATAATCTTTCCACACAATTTGTTCCTCCATGTCACATAAACCCAGTAGACCGGACAAATATAAAGCTCAGCAGAATGATTTGGTGACCATCATTAAGTGATGAAATTCATGTTATATTGGGAACTGTGAAATACCAATGCATTTTTGCAACAAAAGCACCCAAATCTGTATTATGTAGTGAATGTGTCTGAAATTTGCAAATTTATGAATATTGTGGCAAATTATGTGGGAAATACAGTAAATCCATAATGAGGCCTCTGAGCTCATCGTGTATTATGCCACCAGAACACTCCATGGCAATACTGGACCAAATCATCACGCGCGGGCGCGCACACACACACACACACACACACACACTCTCTCTCTCTCTCTCTCTCTCTCTCTCTCTTTCTATTACTGTCTCTCTCATAGGTCTGCATAATAGTTTTGGCCCTGTTTGATGAATCTTCACAAAACCTTCCAAAAGAAAGTTAATTCACCGTAGCTCCTTCCTGGAAAGTTTCGGGGTGATCATCAAGTGGGAGACAAGACAAAAAGGAGCTCCCAAATCACAAAATCCCCATGCATTTTCCATAGACTTCTTTAAGATAGGCTACAGCAAAAATGGCTAGATGCTATTACACCATATTTGGCAGGAATGTAGATTTTGGTCCACAGATAGTGCTTTTTGTGATTTGGTGTAAATACGTTTTGGTGTAAATACATAGTTTTTGAGAAATTAAGGGTAAAAAATAATTGTACATATGGCTGATTGGGCTTGCAAGACTCTTGAGACATTCTTGCAGGAGCGCCAGTTAAAAAAATGGATTGTCCTGATTGGCCCAGGGAGCTTTATTTCCCTTGGGCTATCTTGCTCTTGCAGGAGTCAGGATCCCACAAGAGCGAGCACTCTGATTAGCTACCAACAACATCAGAAAAATGTTACTGGCAGCCATCACAGGACTAGGGGACTCAGTCTCCTGTCCTGAAAGTAATCAATAAAGTAGTAGGCGGTGGCAGGGTAGGGATACCTAGACCACTTAGGCCTTGGGGCTCCCCCATAGCCCAAAAGGGCAATATGGTGGATGCCCTGGACAGGCACTAGGACATCTACCTTTAACAGTGCCACTCCCAGGTGATGTCGTCCCTGGGACCGAAATCATCGCAGGCAGAGGGCCGTGTCCCTCCCCTAAACATAACATTGGAACCAGGGGATAGGGTCACCGGAGCCAACATTGGTCCAGGGACAGGGGTCAAGTGCCCCCTCCCCATAAACATAACAGTGGGTCCTGGGTCCCAGGGCCAAAAGCGGCCTGAGGAACGAAGTTCCCGTGCCCTTCTCTCCTTGAAAATAATGCCAGGTTCCAGGGTATAGGGTCCCGAGGGCCGAAATCATCTGAGGGATGAGAAACTCATGCTCACCTGCCCCTTACAATTTATGGAATCCTCAGAGCCAAAATTGGCAGAGCAGGGCATCCACACATGCCCCCTCCCCTTTATTTAAAAGAATGCCCCCTCCCCTTTATATAAATATGTGGCCCCAGGGGATGGGGATCCCAGGGCCCATAATGGCTTGGCGAGAAGGTCTGCGTCGCTCATCTCACTTTTATTTTAATTAAGAAACAAACAGCCATGAAGGATGGGGTCCCTGAGGGCCAAGCCCTGTGGTCAAACCCCCACTGTGCAAGGCCTAAGGTTGGCTGTATTGGGGTGTCGGCTGCAAGGCCTGGCCGCATTTATGTATGGCAATTCAGTATTACACTACGTTTTAAAAAACCCTAGAACTTCACTTAAAAAAGCAAAGGCTAAAGTAACGTTATAGTTAGATGTGATAAAAATATTTTTTATTTTATCTTAGAAATTCACTAAAAATTCTGAAGGTTAAAATAACGTTATAATTAGGTGAATATGCACTGTTTATGACCTCACATATTGCTTCACTCCTGACGTTCTATAACATCATTTATGACATCACTGATGACATCTCAAGTGACATCATTGATGACATCAAGGATGACATCAGTGAAGACATCATTTAAAGAGTGTCATATTTTGATTTGTAGTTTGCATAGTGGCGCCTAACTACCATAGTACTTCTTTACATGTTTTTTAGAGCCTGTGTCCAGCTAAAGGGTGTGAGTGAATACAAAACACATGTGCTCCTAATACATCATAGTTGTGTACAGGTATTGAACATGTTACAAATGTTTATAGGTGACAGTTGAGAACTTGTGTTTAGTATGTTCCACACAAGATCTTAGGCTCTGTAAAAAATGTTTGCAACAGGGCAAAGATTCAACATATAACATACTAAGTGTTGTAAGCAACCTTTAATTATTAGACAGATCTGTCTTAGCATGACTCTTTCAATGTAACATTGAAAGCTGTGTGCACAAAGTATTCAGCTATGTACATGTGCATGTTTTGCATTCTGAAAATGGTGTATCTGTAAAGTTTGTCTGACAGTACGAAGGCTGCAGGATGAATGATCTTTAGCACCTTCAAACCTGGATTATTGTAAGCGAATCATGCCTTTCTTGCTGTGTTGCTGATTGCATTTCTCTCTTTTCAATTACTTAAAAGGGAAACAATGTGATGAGTAGCAGCAAAGGAAGGAGGACCCATGTTTTGAGCCAGCAGGGCTGGCCTGGATATAGTAAATGGAATAGATTCATCACCTGTATTATTAGGCTGAACGACTAATCTTGGGCAGGGCTGAATTAAGATGTTCTACCACATTCCTAAGAAGTTATTTAACACACAGTTACCCAATATTAGCACATATAAAGTCAGAGCCAGATATGGCAATGCACGTCAGACAGACGGTATTAATGCATTTCACCATGTGAGGAGGAGGAGGTGGAGCCATAGAGGGGCTGGACCTCGTACTCATAGCTCCCTAAGAGGCACTCTGCCCTCCACCAAGCCTAACACCCTCCCTCACCCCAAATAAACAAAGGGTCGCTGATGCTGTTGCTTATGTCCTTGTGGGTTTTCACACCTCCTAATGGACATTGGCTGCTTACAGACACACAGAAAAAGTGTTGGAAATCCGCTATATTTAGAGGTTTCCAGCTCACCTTAGCTGCCACCATGTGATTTCAGCTCATCGGGAGACCATGTGAAGGGAGCTGAAATTGTGTGACACACTGTGGCTCCATGTGAGTTGGCAAGCCTGGTCAGAGATGACCGAATTAAAGGGTTACAAGATAATTCAGAAGAGAAATCTCACTATAAATAACTAAATATATGATTAATTTATCACAATAGATGCGCCTATACACGTTCATGTTTGTCAGAGATGCTACAGAAATAAGAAATATGCTAAAAAAACAGTATTTATTCACATTCATGTAATTGACAGCAGAACTGTGACAGACACTGTTGGCCACATGCCAAGCATATTCTTAAAATGCACTTTTAATAACAATGTGCATGCAAAGTCCATCAGCCAATGGCTTCAGGTGAGACTCATGTTATTATTATTTCTGTATAATGATGAATGTATTATTTATTTACTAAAGCACGTGTGAAATAAGCCTGGTATGCACACTTCAGTGTCTAATGGAGATCCAAAAATGGGATGCAAAAAGGCAATTGTTTTAGGGGTTCGCCTAGGGGCAGATGAAATCCCTCCAGACAGATCCAAAAGTCAAGAAGACCCATGGAAATGAATCAGTGACGGCATCCTTTTGTTTCAATGGGACATGTCAGAGAGTTAATTCAGAAAACCAAACTGTGGTTGCCTTAATTTACAGAGATTCATACCAGTAAGAAAACTGCACATCATGTAAAGGTTAAGTTTTCAAAATGCCTCTGGAACCTACTGTATTTTATCTGATTCTGTCCAACAAAAATCTCTCTATCCCCCATGAGGCTAAGCTCTGTATGAAGACTGCCTCGATCCTCATTTATTTGGCTGCTCTGCATGTGCTGCTCGTCATGTGTTAGAGTACAATGACCATGTTGCTATACAGCAGGATTTAGCCAGACTAAGACATTGAACAGCCACATTTATATTTGTCCTGGCCAATGTGCCCAACAGGAGCCATTCTTAAAAATCTTCTAACTTTTTAGATTCACTTACCAAAAAATGTTTCAAGGCTAAAAGCATTACAAATTAGATCTTTAAGGCCATCATGTCACTTCTCCAGCCTCTCCTCACTCAGTTGTCATCTTGTTCCCACGCACTGCATACTACCATTAACATCTCCACAGTGAAAATCAGGCAAACATGGAATCACTTTTGGTTGTATCATGAATTGGAACAACTTTAAACCTAGGTATCCAAATCACTTTCAGACATCCTCATGGCTGATAAGAGCCTCCAGAACATTTGATGGAAATGTGATGCTTATTTGGGACCTGTAAGGCTCTGACACTCAAGTTTGTGCCATGTTCTTTTGTAGGGAAGACTTTAATTATTAAGACATTGACTGGGTGATGTTGGATGCATCTCTGTGGTGCCTGTGCACTAATGGGTGCAGCTGATGTCCTCTGGAGACTGCCAGAGGGATATTGTGGGCTGCTTGTTTGTTGACTAGGTATAGGTTGAGACAATGAAGTGTACAGAAATTCTAAAAGAAAATGAGATCCAGCTATTCAGAATGGAAAGTGAGAATTGTGCATTAAAGAATATATGCAAATAGTGATACTCTCTTCCTAGTTTTGGCTTCCAAATGCCAAACATGACGACAAAGTGGTCTCTTCCATTGATTCGTTACTTGCATGTCACTGGTCATTTTGTGTGTCCTCTAAAGGTAAAGTCTTGATCTGGTAACCTATTAGAGAACATTGTGGAGAAAGAGGACATCCTATGACAGTATTGACTTTACGTGGGAGGTTTTTAATATAAGATAGCCCTTTCCTATTCTCTTTCTTCCACGCTTTAACTTTAATCTTTCCTATAACAAGAGACATCATTGTGATACCTAATTTATAAAGGTGATTGATAAACTTACTAGTTGGAATTAAGTAATCTGGGTGAACTAGGCAAGTTGAATTACTGGACTAAGGGGCGGATTACGAGTCTGGCAGTCACAAGACCACCAGACTTGCGGTGGTGGTCATATTGCCATGGCTGTGGTGGTCCAACCACCACATTATGAGGTTGGTGTGCAGATCCAGCAACCTACCACCGTCCCCGCCTGGATCCAAGATCCCGACTGGCTGATGGGGTCCTGGTTGTAATCAGCCAGGGCAGCACTGAACTCAGCGATGCCCTGCTGATTAACATTGTTCTCTGCCAGCCATTTCATGGCGGTTTCACCACCATGAAAAGACTGTCAGAGAACAAGTGCAAAGGGCCACAGGGCCTTTGGCAAGGGCAGTGCAGGGGTCCCCTTGCACAGCAGCCTTGAAATGTGCACTGTCTGCTGTTCAGGCAGCTCACGGTTCAAGGGTGCTGGTGCACCCTGAATGCTGCTGGCTCAGTTATGAGCCGGGAACACTACTGCCACACCTTCCCACTGGGCTGACCGGCAGCCCAGAGGGAAATATGTAATGGGGCTGGTGGAAAGACCGCCAGCACCACAGTGGTCTCCTCGTTGGGAGTTTGGCAGACGGATGTTTCCGCCCACCAAACTCCTAATGACCCCCTAAGTTTTTAGGTCAAGCAGTTACTGATTATGCTAAATTTAACCAAGGTTAGGTAAAATTTTCTTCACAAACTGGACTTTGTAGTACTACACAACATACTGCAAAATAGTACAAAATGCTATTCCAAAACCTTTGTGCAGAGTTTACACCTCCGCCTTTCCTATCTTTTTCTGCCCGAATGTGGTGTCTCTGCATGTAAATGTGGGAGGGACAGAGAGAAGCGACTCAATAATTAGAAATACTTACTACTAAAGAAGAGGAGAAAAGGGAGGAGTGAGGAGGAGTTAATAGAGAGTAAAGTAGGGGTTTAGGGAGAAAACGACTACCCATCCACAAACGAGTGAATCCATTCCTAATCTCAAATTGCACTTCTAAAGTTACTACAGCCAAAAAGGGACCCAAAATGATATCAATGTAGTTAAGTCCAGCACCACACATGGCCAGCCACTGGTACTGCTACACTGTCCTATAGAAGTCAATGGAGTAACGGCCTTAAAATAAATCCCTATAGAAAATAATGTTACATTAAAAGAAATTAATTTCAATAGTTAAAATTATAAATAAATTTAATGTTAATTTGAAAATAGTACATTGTTGATTTCTTTATAAAATATTTTCATAACATTGCATTAAAAACTATGTGTAAAATACATAATAAATGCATCTATTCATCACTTTTAATGAATGCATAATAAACAAACAATTACTTTACATTAGAAACTATTTAATATTATAGTCTTACATTGGAAGAATTTATTTTATTGTAATTAAATATACCTTAAACAATTACATTTTTAATCCAAAATTTAGTTGATAGTGCTGTAGCTTTCTCTTTTGTTCTACATTAAAAAAATATATAACAAAATCATTAATATTATAAGTAAAATATATATTTACAAATATTTTCAAAGTTGAGTAAACTTTTTCACAATTCCCTATACTTTACCATGGGAAGATTCCTCAGTGGGAGTGGTTATCTCTGTATGGTAAAGTATACAGAAAGGTTCCCTGTTCCTTACCGTGGAATATCATTCTTTTTATGCTGATTTCCACATGTTTTCCCCTAATCTTTTACACACACATAATCTAGTGTGAAAACAAAAACTTGGAATATTGACAGCCCAGTAACTCCCATTAGAATTTACAGAACACTTATCATGAGGTCCCAAGTCTTCTGCAATAAAAACAAATGGACATTTTTTCCCCAGGGCAAGTCTTCCATTGGTGTCAGTAAAAATGATGGCATTTCTGACCCCCAACTAGGCACAGGCATATGCCTCCAAAAAAGAAGGTGCAGCGTTAATTGCTTGATGACAGTAAGTTCAAAACCTTCATTGGAAACAACAGCTGAATTTGTAGCAGAGGCTTATGAGGAAAGTTTATTTAGAACTTAGCCCCCCTCCCCACAAAAAATAAAAACAAACCACATTTAGGAACTGAGTGGCAAATTAATTAAGGGGGCTTGGGTGGGATTTTGGATAAAACAACCTAATGAGAGCCATGCACGTCACCCCACCTTGGATTCCCCTAGGTGTCTAGTTTACAAGTTTGCTAGGTTTCCCAAAGAACCAGCTGAGCAGCTGAGCTAGGGCCCAAAAACCACGGCTACCCATTTTGCAACAAACAGGTCAGTTTTGCATAAAAAGGAATAATGAATACATCTTGTGTTTTGGGCTGTTTCCTGTCGCAAGCACTAGGCCTACCCATGAAAGCGAGGTCCCATTTTTATTGGAGGGCTTCGGAGAATTCTGGGTGGAAGGAAGTGCCTAGCTGTGTGCAGATTCTAGAACTTTCCAGTACAGAAATGTGAGGAAAATGTTCTTTTACACAAAGTTTGAGATGTGCAAGGTGTTCTGGGTAGAACAACCGGGTAAGAGCCATGCAAGTCACCCACCCTAGCTTTCTCTATGTGTCTAGTTTTAAAAAATGTCCAGTTTTTCTAGGTTTCCCCTGGTGCCAGCTGTGCTAGGGCCCAAAAGCCACAGCCACCCACTTTGCAAAAAAAGTTCAGTTTTGTGTGGACAAATTTGGTGTAACCTTGTTGCATTTTGGGCCATTTCCTGTCGTGGGGACATGGCCTACCCACACAAGTAAGGTCCCAGTTTTATTGGGAGACTTAGGAGAGCACAGAATAGTAGAACAAGTGTTAGATAGAAGTCATTTTGAGAAATACCCTCTAATTACCATGCTGTTATGGGCACCCACAAATTTGGAGATTTGCAAATGACCCCTGCTTTTAAACTCTATATCTTTTGCCCATTTCAGAAATACATAGGTTTCCTTGACACCTATGTTTCACTATTTATATTTTACCATATGAATTGCTCTGTGAAAAGCATTGCAAGGTGCAGCTCAGTTATTGGCTTTGGGTACCTTGAATACTTGGAAAACCCACATACCCTATACAGTATATCCCCTGTTAGAAATGGGGTCTCTAGTTGGCAGATGTACACACCCTTTTCCAAGTAGGGACCACAATCCTAGTCAGGGTATGTCACACACAATCCAAATTATCCTGTGCCCACCCTCAGCTAGCTTGACACTGAGCAGGCAGGCTTATTTGAGAAGGCATTTGTGTAAAGTATTTGCACAATAAATCATGCAATAACACAGTGAAAACACCACGAAAAGACACCATACAGGTTTAGAAAAATATAAAATATTTATCTGTGTAAATTAAAGTACAAGTTGAAATATCACTTTTGCAATGATAAGAAGAGTCTTAAGTCTTTAAAAAGCAACAAATGTCTCTTGTGTGCACAAAGTACCTTGTATGCACACAGACGATGCGTCGATTCTTTTACATGCAGCAAGGACTTTGCATCTAAGTCCGATACGAAGGCTTGAATCCTCTTTGCAATGCAGGGTCTTTTGACGCCTAGGGACGATGTGTGGAAATCCTGGGTGTGCTGGATGAAGTCACAGGTGCTGAGTTGATCCGGTGGGCAATGTGTTGGGGTTTCTGTCATATGGCAGGTGCTGCAACGATTCCTCACACATGAAGTCGGTCTGCATCGTTCTTGCTTGGCGATGCGTCGATCCCAGTGGGCTGTGCGTCGAATTTCAGTCACAAGTCTGAAGCTGCGTCGATCTCCATCCAGAGAGGTGGGCTGTGTCGGCGATGCAGTGATTCTTTCCCCACTAGGCAGGCTGTGCATCGACTTTCACCGCACAAGAAGTTCCTTGGAAGAGTAGAAGTCTTTTTGGCCTGGAGACTTCAGGAAACAGTAGGCAAGCTCAATCCAAGCCCTTGGAGAGCAATTCTTAGCAGAGTCAGAGGCAAACTAGACAGCAGGCCAACAGCAAGGCAGCAGTCCTTCCCAGCAAAGAAGTCTAAGTGAGTCTTTTGGGAAGCCAGGCAGCTCCTCTTGGCAGGTTGCAGAATCTGGTTCAGAGTGTCTGTCCCTGGTAGTGTCTGAGTTGGTAGGGTCAGGGACCGAGTTTATATACCCAAAAGTGCTTTTGAAGTGGGGGAGACTTCAAAGAGTGGTTTTGAAGTACATTAGGCCCCCTTTCAGTACAGGTCTGTCTGCCAGAGTCCCAGTAGGGAGTGTGGCCATCCTTTGTGTGCGGGCAGGCCACTAGCCTTTGAAATGTAAGTGTCAAGCCCCCCACCCTTCCAGCCCAGGAAGACCCATTCAGTATGCAGATGTGTTCAACTGTGACTGAGCATCCTGTGTTTCTGGTTGTCTGGGGGAAATGTAGAAGGGAGCTGTCACCCAGCCCAGCCCAGACGTGGATTGGAGACAGGCTGTAAGACACAGATGGATTTTAAGTACAGAGAAATGCTCACTTTCTAAAAGTGGCATTTCTAAAATAGTAATGTGAAATCCAACCTCACCAGTCAGCAGGATTTTGTATTTTTATTCTGACCATGCTAAATATGACCTGTCTACCCCTTTCTGATCAGAGTCTACCACTCAAACAGTATATGAGGGTAGCCCTAATGTTAGCCCATGAAAGGAGCAGGCCTCACAGCAGTGGAAAACGAATATAGCAGTTTTCCACTACCAGGACATATGAAACACACAGGTATATGTCCTGCCTTTTACCTACATAACACCCTGCCCTGTGGGTTATCCCTACCTGAGGGGTGACTTATATGTTGAAAAAGGGGAGTTTCAAGCTTGGCAAGTACTTTTAAATATCCGCGATGCCGGTGGAGCGTCGATTTCTGCCACAAAGCTGGCGGTGTGTCATTTTTTTCAGCCGCATCTCGGAAGGTGCGTCAAATTCTTCCCTGCACAGCGGTCTGTGCGTGGATTTTCAGTCTTGGTCTGCCAGCTTCACCTTCCAAGTCCCTAGGAACTAGATAAGGCAACACTTGGCAGGGGACGAGTCTCAGCAGAGAGTCTAGGTGCTGGCAGAAGAAGTCTTTGACGTCTCTGAGACTTCAACAACAGGAGGCAAGCTCAGGACAAGCCCTTGACAATTTCTTCACAAGCAGGAAGGCACACAAATTCCAGTCTTTTTCATCTTGCACAGGCAGAAGCAGCAACTGCAGGCTAGCTCCACAAACCACAGTCTCAGGCAGGGCAGCACTTCTCCTCAGCTCTTCAGCTCTCCTCCAGGCAAAGGTCCCTCTTGATGTCCAGAAGTGATCTAAAGTCTGTGGTTTTGGGTGCCCTTCTTATACCCATTTTGCCCTTTGAAGTAGGCTTACTTCAAAGGAAAGTCTCTCTTGTTTGTGAAATCCTGCCTTGCCCATGCCAGGCCCCAGACACACACTCAGGGGTTGGAGACTGCATTGTGTGAGGGCAGGCACAGCCCTTTCAGGTGTAAGTGATCACTCCTCGCCTCCCTCCAAGCACAGATGGCTCCTCAGGATATGCAGGCTACACCCCAGCTCCCTTTGTGTCACTGTCTATAGAGAGGTGCAAACAGCTCAACCGTCAAACTGAGCCAGACAGGGAATCCACAAACAGGCAGAGACACAGAAGGGTTTAAGCAACAAAATGCCCACTTTCCAATCTTAAAATCAACTTTACTAAAATATGTATTTTTAAATTTTGAGCTCAGAGACCCCATACTCCACATGTCTATCTGCTCCCAAAGGGAATCTATGCGTTAATCACATTTAAAGGTAGCCCCCATGTTAACCTATGAGAAAGGTAGGCCTTGTAACAGTGAAAAACGAATTTGGCAGTATTTCACTGTCAGCACATATAAAACAAACTAGCAGGTCTGAGCCATGTTTACAGGGCTACTAATGTGGGTGGCACAACCCGTGCTGCAGGCCCACTGGTAGCATTTGATTTACAGGCCCTGGGCACCTCTAGTGCACTGTACTAGGGACGTACCAGTAAATCAAATATGCCAATCATGGAAAGCCAATTAAATACACATTTTATACAGGAGCACTTCACTTTTGCACTGGATAGCAGTGGTAAAGTGCCCAGAGTAACAAAAGCAGCAAAAACAGTGTTGAGCACACATCAACAACCTGGGAAACAGAGGCAAAAAATTAGCTGAAACCACGCCAAGGATGAAAAGTCTAGCAGTTACCATGTTTTAAGGGAGCGATCATGTGCACTTTAGCACTGGTTAGCAGTGGTAAAGTGCAGAGAGTACTAAAACCAGCAAAAACAGTGTCAAAAAAGTGGAGGGAGGCAGGCAAAAAGTTGGGAGTGACCACCGTACAGTTGTCAGGTATAACATCCCCACAAGCAGGAGGTATTCCTGCTAATTATCTGTACTTTTTTATTTCAACGCTTGGTTTATTTGGTGTACGCCTAGAAGAATCTACATAAATGAGCCCCTGCTGAATTTAGAATGTTGCCTAGTTTTCAGAAATGTATATCTTTCTCAGATCCATCATGGGTTTCACATCTGTTTCCACCACAAATTGGAAAAAGGTTGAAAGCACAAAATAGGAAAAACAGAATATCTCCCAGTAAAGTGCCAAAAATGTATTAGAAATGTTCTTTTTTTTTAATCAAGTCTGCCTGTTCCTGAAAGCTGAGAGAATGATGATTTTAGCACCTCAAACGTTTGCTGATGCCATTTGCAGGAAAAAAAAAAAACAGGCGCTTTATTCTGTGCACTTTGTTTTGCATTTTTTCACCAAAAAATAAAATCTAGCTATATTTGACTAATTTCTCAGTCCCCTTCAGGGCAACCCACAAACCCTGAGTACCTTAAGAATCCCTAGGATGTTTGAAAAGAAGGATGTGAAGTGAATTTGGCGTGGATAGCTTATGTGAACAAAACTTTATGGGGTCCTAAGCGTGAACTACCACATCTAGGCAATAAAAGGCTTAGCACTTGAGAGAAAAGGCCTAGCATTGAAGGGGTTAAAACCATAACACAGACATTGCTTATCAATAATTAGAAATGTGATGGACACATTTTAGCAGCTAAGGGGCATATTATAAGCCCCTAGTCCCACCTTGTACCATATTAGTGTCATTTAAAAAAAATGCTAATGTGGCCCAACAAGGCCATAATCCCACCGCCTAATTTACAAAGTGGTGCAATGCATGCATTGCGCCACTTTGTAACCCTTTGCGCTACATTATGCCCGCACCAGGCATAATGTATGCAAAGAGGGCGTTCCCCTGTTAGGGAGGGGGGGAATGGCACAAGGAAATCTAAGAGATTTCCTTGCGTCATTTTGTACGGCACATTTAACGCTTGCTCAGAGCAGGCATAAAAGGGGGCTTACAATATTTATAATGGGCCCCTATATACTCTGCAGGAGTAGTACCAATATTTTGGTGCTACTCCTGCAGAGTAAATCAATACCGTCATGAAAAATTACACTATTGCCCCCTACCCTGCTCCATGGTGCGCTGTATATTAAATACACCGCACACATGGTGGAGGTAAGGGGGCGCTAAGCAAACACTCTCTAGTGAAAGACCTTCAGTCTGAAGCATGTTAAACTTAGTGGCTTCAGGTAGCAATAAGATTAAGGGGGCATATTTAATAAACTTTCATGTAAATCAGGGCAGCAAGCAAAGTTGCTGTGCTACGATGTGTGAAAGAGAGGGGGCAGAAATGCTTCATATTCTCAAAGATATGGAGCATTCCTGCTCTCTCCTTGCACTGCTGCATTTCAGGTAGTCTAGTACCAATGCAGGCACCCTTGAACCGTGGTGAAAGGGTGCCTGAGTGGCAAAAGGAATTGTTTTGTCCAGGAAGGCAAACCTTCCTGCACAAAAACAATCTCTCTGCATTTCCCTCTTTGTATTTGAGCAGCAGGTTGCAGTACACATAGAAAGAGGAATTAATGAGGAGAAAAAAAGGTTTTCTCTTCGTTAGACCATTCTTTCAGGCAATTACAGGTATACAAACCTTTGTAAATCTAGAGTTGCATGAAATCCATGGGTGGATGCATGGGAACACCCATGTTCCACCCATGGAATGCCTCCCAGAATGAAATGTAATGTAATGCAGTGCAAGCCACTGTATTGCATTACATTTTTTCAAAGCCACGCATGGCTGTGCAAATTGCCAGTTGATTGGATTTGTAAATATCTACTAGAATTTGCATCATAGATGCACCACAAACGTGGTGCAACCATGACACAAAATGTTAGTACATATGGCCCTAAGGGACGTATTTACAAGCCCCGGTGGGGCAGCGCAGTGCAGCAAGTGTCTTTGCTGCGCTGCCCTGCACCACTAGGAAAGAAAATAAATGCACTGTATCTACAAGATATGGCACATTTCTTTCCTCTCACTCGGCCCTGGTGCAAAATGGGCTGCCTAGCACTGACCCAGGCACCCTTGCACCTTGGTTCAAGAATGTCTGCTTCTCAGACAGGATAGTTTTTGTGTCGGAAGGAACACCATCCTGCACAAAAACAAGCCATGGAGGCTTTTCCACTTTCTCAGTGTGCTGGAAAATACAGCACACAGAGAAAGAGAGAAAAATGCAGAAAAAAATATATTTTGTCTTGTTGCATTTTCCGTGAGGAGGCATAAGATTTTGAAGCATTCCCAGGTTCACAGATTCCTGTGATTCTGGGAATGCGTCAAAAGTCATGACTGTTGTGTGGGAAAACCCATTGCAACGCACATGGAGCACCTCTCTGAATCAGTATAATGCAATGCAGCAACTTGTGCTTTGTTGCCTAACATCATATCTACAAGGCCATGAAAAGCCACGCAAAGTGGCTTTTGGTGGTCTTGTAGATATAGGCCTGTACAGTGCACAGATGTTGCGTTACAAAAAGTGAGGCACAGGCAGCGCATAGGGCTTGTAACTGAGCCCCTACTAGACTATAAAAGTTATCCATTGCCTATAAGCAATTTTAATTTAATTCATCTAAATTTTCATTGTACTGCTTATCACGATTCATACACAATTATATAGCCTTGTAGTTGCAAAATACAAGTTCATTATGCTAGCCATGATGCACAAACATTAGAAAACCTAAAAGGATCACAAGACTCCATCCAAGCTAAATGTTCGGAAATCGTCGGGGGGGTTTTACTGCAAAGCTTCAAAATACACATGCCAGTTTTGAAAACTTCGAATACGGAAGTAGAACTCAATCAAAGCAGTAGTTTAGAGCTGAGCTAAAGCTGCAAAGTCGATTTCCTCAAAAAAGCTACTTGCTTCCTAAGCAATGGTGCCAAGGGAGTAGTCAGAAAATGAAAATATCCATACTTTGAAATTTCACTAATGATACGGCACGAGGAAAGCAAGTAAGCCCTACCTTTCTGAGAATAAGACTCTTTAACCTTAAATCATCTCATCTCTGCTTCCATCGTTCCTTTCATTATTCACAGCTTCCCTTTAAATTCCATCCGTTTTCATTCATTAGTCCTATCACCTATGCATATTTACATCTTTCTATTTTCCATTGTCCATCTAAGGACCTATCTTTTCACATATAGAGCTATCCAGCCTTCCTCTTTTCACTCTTCTGTCCATCCTTCCATTTGGCTATCCATCTCTTCATCAACCATTTCCCTCTTTCTTTCATTCTTTCTCCTAGTGATATTTTCACCCTTCTATTCAGAATTCAACCATCCCTTCTTCCACTCACTCTTCAGTTTTTTTTTTCATCCACCCTTCCTTCCACAAGGGCTTTTCTGTTTCATTCCTTCCGCCTTTTATTATTGTCACCCTTTCTTCCTTCTCCCCTTCCTCCTATCTAGTTTCCATTTACAACAATTCTTTCTTTCATTGCATTATTTTCTTTACTTGCCTTTCTCTCTCCCACAGCTGCTATTTGCTATTCTCTGTGTTGTGTTTTTTTCTTTGCCCTGACTTGACTTACAGAGCTACACTTCACTTCACTCCACCTCTCAGCCATGCCCTGTTAAGGCTTTAGTGCATTTTATGAGCTTTTGTCGGCCGCTGTACAGACTGAAGAGGCCAATGTAAAACTCATCAACTTTTAGTGGCCTTTTTAAATTGCTAGCGCAGGGGATTCGAGACATCGCTGGTCAACTCAGTATTTTGAACAGTGACAACAACAAGGACTCCATCTTATAGCCCATGTGTGGATTCCCAAAATGTTTTGAGGGGTAAGAGCAATGTTTACCAGTTATATTAGTTTCACCCGTGGCTGCATTTAAGCACCACCATCTAGATTTATGGTGGTGAAATACATCACATACTATACTGCCAAACAAGCAGTAAAGTCCATATATGCATGTAGCAGGCAATAATGGAGGGCTGAGATACGCATGAGAGGACTATTGTGATGAAGATCACGGTTATGTAATCAGGGGTAGGTTACCATTTCATTCATGCTCCCTGAAGAGAGGGAAAGTTAGGGGAATATGCATGGGAAGCATTATTTCCCTTAAAATGAAGTGAAAGGTATTTTTTATGCCTCATTTGACTGACTTACGTCGTTTGAGGAATTCCTTGCGACCACCATTTTGTTTTTTATTTGTCACCTCACAATATTGTTTTTTGCTTTATTCATCACAACCTGAGAGTTTCTTTTTGCACTTTTTGGTTTAAAAGTTTATATTTATTCTCTCTGTTTATTGTATCTTGCTTTTTGGAGGGTTTGATCCAGTTTATTGTGTATTTCAGACTACTCTCTTTTCTGAGGTGAACCTCACTTCATTAACTATATGTTTTACTATATATTGGTGCTGAATTATATGTCTTTGCTTATGGGCAGATCTAGGAACTTTCAATTGACTAACAACAAAGTACAGACCAATACATGTTCTGAAAATATTCCTTTGTCAAACTCACTTGCTCCTTTGTCAAATATGGAGAATGCTGGGACTACTACTCTCAATGCTACATTCTCAACACCTGTTTCTGCTTCTACTGTTATTAATGAAGTATCGTCCAAGCTTCTGGGTAACTGTTCGATGTCCACGAATAAGAGAGCTAAAAAGGATCCTCCATCTCCTATTAAAGTTGTAGATACCACATCTGTGGAGTTACTTCTTGGGGAAATAAGGGCGCTTAAACCATATATGGAAGATACAAGTAAACAATTATAAATATTAGACGACAACTGGTTTCTTGTGGAGAACAGAGCCTCTCATGTGGGTGGAAGGAAGAGTGGAAGTGCTTGAGGATTCAGTTGCATCTATCCAATCTCGTCAATCTGAAGTTACTATGATGACAAAGCACACAGAGGATATAGAAAATCGGACCTGAAGAAATAATCTACGTATTTATGGTTTGCCTGAAGGAATTAAAGGTTCAGACTCTTTATCTTTCTTGCAATCATTTCTGCCCAAAATTCTAGACCTGCCTACTTCTCCTGCTTTAAATGTACCTAGAGCACATAGACTTGGTCATTCTTCACATTTGGCTACGACATCAAAGAAACCAAGATGAATGATACTTTATTTTTTAGAATATGTAGAACTGCTAAAAGTTCTCAGAGCAGCAAGAGCTAAAGGTCAGATCACATAGTCAGGTTCTAAACTATTTTGTGCTCAGGATTATGCTAAGTCAAGGGCGGACAAACAAAAGAAATTCCTGGATATGCGTCCAGCATTGATGTCGCTTAATGCTCGATATAGTCTCTTCCATCCGTGCTTGTTCAAGGTGACTTACAATAATAAGACCACAACATATGAAGATCCAATATTACTTCAGCGATTTATTGATTCTTGTAGAAGTGAAACAATGGATACTTCCAAAATATCAGAGACTTGACTGATGTATTGATTTTTGTTTTTTGTTTTTGCTCTTATTTAATATATTTTCTCACTACTGATTCATGTAATATCGAAGGGATTTGACTGTTTCCTATGTTCCTCTCTTTTTAGATTTTCATTCATTAATGCACCCGTCTTTTGTGGTAGCAACCTGGGTGGCGGGGTCTCTCTTCCCTTCCGTATCTGCAGTCATGGAGTGAAGGTTGCGTCGTCTTCCCTTTGTGGTTTCACCACCCTCACGTTGTTTTTGTCTTATAGGTATGTTTTTATTCCTTGCTTTGTGTTTTTTCTGTAGTTTTAATGTTTCCTTCTCTAGTATATTCTGTTCGTTTTCTTTAACTTCATCTCCTCTGCTTTTACTATTTTTTCCTCCTTTTATTATTCCTGTTTTCTCATGTTCATAGTTCTATTTTTCTCTTTCTGTCCGTCAAATTCTTTCTTTTGGTTCAATTTCTCCATACTAATAATTGGTTTGTATGCATTATTTCATGGTTATTTTTCTTATTCTTTATATTAGATGACAATTAGATTTCTTTTATAGAAGGTTAAATGTTTGGGATTCCCAATAAAGCTTCAGAACACATATTTTAAAATTGAGAGCTGATATTGCCTTGTTGCAAGAGACTGTTATTATAGGTGATGAGGTGGCCAAACTTAAAAGACAATGGGTAGGCCATGTTTTGCTTCCCCAGGTAAAAGAAATGGAGTTACTATACTGTGCCATAAAGCTTTGAATATTTCAGATTTTTCTCAAGATTTTGATGAGCAAGGTAGATGGGTTATAGTTTCAATGAATATTAATAAAGTACCTTTACCTATATTTAATGTTTATGTTCTAACCCAACCAGATAAATCTTTTTGGAATGTAATATTAACTAAGTTAATGACTCTTTCGGATAAATATTTCATTTTTGGAGGAGATTGTAATATGGTTATGGATCCTTTTCTTGACTGTAAATCCAATTCTAGATTTGTAGCATTCACCATATTTTCACAGTTTACCTCCATAATTAAACAGAGAGCATTGACGGATGTTTGGAGATTGTGTAACCCCACATTACAGGAATTTTCCTTTTTTCCCCCAGTACATTCTTCCCAATCGAGAATTGATTATTTATTTGTCTCACAGCATTTCATACAACACGTTTTGAGTTCGGAAATAGGTTCCATATTAATCTCGAATCATGCTCCAGTGAGTATGTATCTTGATCTTATCGCACATATTCAGCCAAGTAATAGAGGGAGATTTAATAATTAATTACTTCTCAATACTAATTTTATTCAGCTTTTAGAAAATGATACTCCTCAGATATACGGGATGTATTCAAGGCGGCCTCTAGGGATTTTATTATTTTTTATGTTGCCAACAAAAGAAAAATGGCTAGTAAAAATGACTTTGTTTAATGGATCATATCAAATAACTAGAAAACCTATACTACTCTTCCAAATCTACAAGTTGTCTTAATGAATTACTTTAATCTAACTCAAAAAACTCAACTGATATTGCTATTCTTTTCTTCTTAAGTCCTGTGCTAGATAATACGGGGGGAAAAATAGATCAGGAAAACCTCTAGCAAATTACCTTAAAATCAAAAAAGATAGAACAAAGTTAGAATCTATTTATACTTTCTCCAACTTTTCATTACGTAAGAACGAAGGAATTTTGGATGAATTTGTTCATTTATTCACACAATTGTATACTCCTGATTCTGTTCCCACTCAGGATCTCATTTATCAATACTTGTCTACCATTAATCCACCTGTACTTCCCTCTATTAGTTCCAAGATTATTTGAACTTTTTACCTATTTTGTTAATGCAAAATCCTCTGGAGGGTCTTTCAAGAGTCCTTAATAGTTCTTATACCAAAAGATAACAAAGATCTAAAGCTTTGTAAGAATTATAGACCTATATCTCCAGTAAATGTGGATTATAAAAGTTTTGCTAAAATTATTGCTATGCATTTGGAATTGATTCTCACTAAGTCAATTGCTAAAGAGCAGTCAGGCTTTATTGAAGGACACTTACCATTGAATAGCACACGCTTATTTTTTAAATATTTTAAGAAAGCCTGTGACGTACAAGGACTCTTTATCTTCAATTGCTCTAGATGCTGAAAAAGCTTTTGATCGTGGTAATTGGTTCTTTGTTTTTTCAACGCTTTCATGGTTTGGAGCTAAATTAATAAATCTTATCTTATTATTGTATTCTTCTCCTAAAGCCGCTATTTTTCTAAAGGTCTCATCTCTCTCTTGTTCTCACTCCATAGAGGAGTTTGTCAGGGATGTCCGTTGTCACCGCTTTTGTTTGTTCTTGCCTTGGAACCCTTTTTATTGAAACTTAGAGCTAATCTAAATTTACATGGTTTCCAATATGGGGAAAGACAGATAACATTTTCGGCTTATGCTGATGACATATTACTTTTTATATCAAATCCGAAATCTTCACTTCCTTCCTTTCTATTCGAAGTACACAATTTTGCTTCTATTTCAGGGTATTAGTTAAATAAAGAGAAGTGTGAAATACTTTCCTTAAATAAATTCTGCTTTCCTGAAGATTTTAAATCTTAAAATTTTCACTGGAACAAGGATCAAATTAAACATCAAGGTCTGTGGTTTAAACCTTCTTTTAAAGATACAGTTTCTTGTAATTTTTTGCAATTATTTTCTGTTGTTGATTCTCTTATGTCTAAATGGAACCCTTTATGTTTATCCTGGTCGGGTAGATTAGATTCTCTTAAAATGATGTTACTTCCTGTAATCCTCTTTTATTTATCAAACATTCCAATTAATATCCCCTGTTTTTATTTTAAGAAGCTGAACACTAGTTTAATTAAATTTGTATGGAATATTAAGAGACCCAGAATGTCCCTCCAAAAGTTAATGAGACCTAAATGCAGCGGTGGGCTAACTTTCTGAATCCCTGCTCTTATCATATAGCTTTTTCTCTCAAGAAAGCTTCTTGTTTATTGAAGGGAGATGATTCTGCTTTTTTACCTTTATGGGTTGAAGTTGAAAAGTAATTTGTTGTTCCCTTTACATTTCTGGAGGTATTAACTCTGTCAAATAAGCCAACATCTATCTCCCTCCCGATTTTGAACAACTCATGTAGAATTCTGCAGCCTATTTTTGCTTCATACAATAAAGACAAAGTGCAGTTTCTTAATTCGTCAATTTGGTACAATAAGCTCATTAAGCTGAATGATAGCACCATCTACTGGAAATCATGACATTTGAAGGGGTTAAGATGGGAGCATCAATTATTTTAAAATATTTCCCCTCTTTCTTTTGTACAGGCACAACTTATTTTTTCCTTTCCAACCTCTTTTAATAAAAAAAATATGACGCTCTAATACATGTTGTAAATAGTTCACATCAATCTTTTCCATTTCAGCAAGCTCCTTTGGCCCGTCCTTATCCAACTAAGAATCTGTTATTAAAGTCTGCATCAGCTTCTTGTCTTTATCAAACTATTACAGAGATAGACCTAAATTAGCCTTATTTATGGAATAAAGTGTGGATTAAAATACGTAAATCCTTCTTTATGGAATAAAGTTTGGATTAAAAAACGCAAGTCCTCTAGAACAGCTAATGCAATTCAAAGGCTATTTTTTATATATAATAGGTTATTAATTACACCTTCTTCTTTACACAAAGTGAATTCTAACCTATTGTCCTCTTGTTGGTCCTTTAATAAGCCAGTTTCGGGTCTTAAACTCATGCTTTTTGAGTGTCCATATACATTTAAATTTTGGGTTAAAGTATGGAGTCAAATTAATACTATTTTGAAAACTCAAAATACCTTAAGCTTTGCAAATATATTTTTAGGTACCCTTGCCGCTGACTGGTTTCTTCTTCCGCAAAATTCTATTGTAATCTTGGATTTATTGTTGGCCGTTGCTTTTCAACAAATTACAAAAAATTGGAAGAACTCGTCTCAATTATCCTTTCAGGCTTGGTGGTATGGTGTATGTTATAATCACAGGCTGGATAGAGCTTACGTTTCCCCTGTATCCCTTGCTATTAAAAGGGACATGTTATGGTTACCTATTTCAAATTACCTAAACTCTGGCTTATTTATCGTGCAGTCATTTCCCCAGAAATGAGGAGGTTTCTAAACCACCATGAATTGTGTTTCTTTCCCTTTTTTATTGTACTTACTTACATTTTCTATAACTCTCTCTCCTAATACATTTAATAGATGCAAATATACTTATATTTTAAAGTATTAATATATTTAGTGTGCTCTTCAATTAAGCGTTTCTCATGAAATTGAACTGCTATTGTATTATTCCATTCCTGTCATCAAATGTATTTATCTTTTGAATATTGTGTTAATTTTCAATAAACTTTCTCTTTAAACTTAAAAAAAATGTAAAAGAGCTTACTGGGTTATACAATAAATGCAAATACCTGCATGCAACCTGTACGCCCTGAGTTTGGACCCTCCTAATCTTTCATTCAATTAAGTTTGTATTGCGATATTATTACTATGATTACACATGCATCCATGTATGGACATGCAGTATATCAGAATCCATAGTAGGTCAGGCCCGATATATCAGAAGTAAAATGCCTCAACCACTACTGTTGGGCTAAGTAGCCCCTGCGTGCCCTGTGGCCCTCTGAAAATGGTTCTGACATCTATATTATATTATTCACCATTCAGTCCACCATTTGCAGATACCTAATACCTATGATGGAGGAGAATGTTTACAGTCACAGAAGTTCCTAAAAAGGTATTAGTTTCTCTGATCTTTTCTGAACAGAGAGAAAAGCTGTGTCGGTATCTGCAGCCACTATAGTCAATCAGAGTGATTAAGAAAAACCTGTGCAGTACAGTTGTCTGCAATAGCAGAGATATCTAACGGTTAGTGAAATGCTGCAGTAGAGTGAAGTAGAGGGGAATGAGGAACAAAACTATTCATAATTTGTATGAGAGACAGAGTGATTACAATACATTGCCTGACCGTCGTTAAGGGTAAAGGGATAGACAATTAAGCGATCTGGAGCTTGTCCCAGCTTAGTAGAAGAAAGTGTAATGCCTTTCCTTAGGGCCCTGATGTAGTCATCAGTTATTGGGGAATATCTGTGTGGTCTGAAAACCTGGATAGCCAAGTTACTTTGCCTATGCAATTGATTGTCTCAAGACCTGACAGTATGATGCAGTAATTAACACTCTACAGTATCAATGCCCAGTCAGTGCTTTATTTCAGAGATTAAGGGCTCCATTAAATAGGTAAGCAGATAGTCAATAGTTAAGTTATAACTAAGATATATACAAAAAACCTAGATCCCCTCATTTATTAATACTCAGCCAAATTAAATACACATGTTTTTTTGTTAATTGGGTCTGCGAAGGGCATATAATATAATGTGTATTAAGGGTGGTGATTGGAAAGTGGCATTCAAAACTTGCTGTGATCACTATGAATATTTAGTCATGACATTTGGTTTGTGGAATGTCCCACAGCTTTGCAACACCTTATAAATTTTATTTTCCTAGACAATTTGGATATGTTTATGATTGCGTATTTTAATGGTTTACTGATATTGTTAGAAATTAGGTTTCTCGTTGGCTCGGGTATGCACCTAGACCAGGCAGAACCGACACACTCAAGTCAGGGCGAGGGAGTAACACACCGAAAGTAAGCCCTGCTCACCCCCTTGGTAGCTTGGCACGTGCAGTCAGGCCTATCCCAGAGGCAATGTGTAAAGTGAATGCACAACACACACAATACATGTGTTGTGCTGGCCCCACCGCAAAGGAAACACAACACCAAGTTATATAAAAAATAAACTGTATTGTACACAACATCATTAGACCAAGCACAACATGTCAGTAATACCCTGCTACCCAAGCAGGTGTCAGAACATTACACAGTACTATTACTCTGCAAAAGTCAGCAATAATCCCATAAAACACATCGGTTACTTGTTATTCTGTCACATAAGCATTAGTCAGGCAAACATTGCTAAAATGCACATATCATGGTAAAACACATATCCACATAAATGGCAATAAAAGGAGCATCAGAAAACACATGGAAAGTCATGAAAACATATCATCGTAAATCCACATGTCACCTACACGGTCAAACAGCATCAGGAAGGTCTGTAGGCTCAATCATATTGTGCAAAAATAACATTAGCGCTGCACATATTAGGGAAAACACATATTACCACCAAGGTCAAAACAGGATCCTGAAATGTATATTAAGCCTCCCTCTGCGCAAAATGTCATTGGAACAACGGGAATGCCCAGAACCATCAAACATTCCCTACTTTGCATGTGCCACATCCCTGAGGACGCCAGCTCTCCTTTAGCTCACAGCAGGGTTTGGGGTCACAAAACCAGCTTTGCGGGAACGGGGCCTTCATGGAGGTCTCCCTCGCACCCAGCAAGCCGTACAATCACAGGCAAGGGGGCCTGCGTGCACCCCCTGCTACCCACTGGGGAGACCTCTTCCCACACAAAAATGGTGCCAAAAGGGGGCGAAACAGTCCTAATGGCCCCCAGAGGCCACAACCGGCTCTCGTGAGGGCAGGAAGGATCAATTAACGTTTTGGAGGATTTGCAATTCTGTTGCAGCGACCAGGGAAGAGGGACTTACCGTTGCCTCCCTGCGTCCTGCTCCTCGGTGTCCCTTTCTCACCTGGGGGCACCACGCACACCCTTTCTGCTGGGCGGATGAGGCTTCCTTGCTGCCCGGTAAAAGGAGAGAGGCTTTTGCAGCTTCTTGCAACTCAGGGTACCAATCGTCTCCCCCAAGAGCACTACGCTGGCATTGCAGTCCTGGGGTGGCCCAGGGGGCAGGAGGGACCTCTGATGGGGGGCACCGATGGGGGGAGGCACTTCAATGAATTCTGGGCAATAGTTGGTGCCTGCCTGTGCCTGCTTAAACAAATAAAACAAAGCGCTCCTTTCTGGCTATGCTCAAACACAGGAGCATTCCAATCTAGCGCTGTCCTCGCACTTGAAGATATAAGATGACAGGGGAGCAAGGGCCTCAGCACCCAGCCACTGGAGACAGTAAAAGGGAGCACAGGGCAGTAAGGGCCGAACAAAGGCCAGCGCAAGGGGTTGCAATCAGTGGCAGGTCATCCTAGTGACCCAGCAGGTCACAGGTCAGCACAACAGTAGCAGTCCAAGGTGGGCCCTGGTGAGTACATACATCAGCATTCTGTGTCTAGTTCAGTTGTTCATAAATGTCTCTCTTAAACATGGGGAAATCCCCTGCAGTTATACTCAGTTGTGTACAACTTTTACAAAGAGGGGAGAGAAGAGGTTCCAACCAGTTCCAACTTGTTCTAGGAGTGTCCCCTGTCTCCTCTAACAGAGGCTCCAGACATGAGTTGGGGGTAAACAAGCCCTTTGTGTGAGGCCAGGGCACAGCCTTTAGAAGTGCAGGTATGCCCTGCCTCTACTTCACTCAGCCCAGGAAGACAATTCAATATGGAGATGCATCTCTGTGTCACCTCCACCCTCCCGGTGTACAGGCTGTCTGAAAAGTATGCACAAAGCCCAACTGTCTCTCTGCCCCAGACATGGATTGGAGTCAAGCAGCAAAACACCAGAGTCATAAGCACAGAGAAATGCTCACTTTCTTGAAGTACAAAAGGATGATAGACGACGTGATCACCCTTCATCAGCCAGGCTAGCTTGAACCCATTGGCACAATGAGCAAGGTACCCACGTCTTGGCATACCTTTCCCACTTAGGGCAACTTTAGCAACACAAGGGGATGGTGGACGGAGTGCTGAAACTTTTCAGATACTCACCCCCCAGTCACAGAGCTGGGTTTAATCCATTGTTCTTTGGCTCACCATGCCACCCCAGTCCCGTGCCTGCTATGGCAGCAGATTCAAGCTAATCTGACTGATGAAGGGTGATACCTTGAAACTGGTCCTAGGATGCTTGTTTCTGGTCCAGGGAGGACCTGGCCTAGCAGTTCCGGGCTTAACTGTTTCCATGGGGAACAGGGTCAAGACCGATTTGCATATGTCTGGGTTCAAACTGGACTGGCAAGGCAAGCAAAAAAAGTGATGGATTAAACCCGGATCTGTGACTGAATGTTTGATTTGTTCTGCATTCTGTCCATCTTCTGTAGTTTTTGCATTTGTCACCCTAAGTGAGAAGGAACAGAGTCAAGACCAATTTGCATATGGCTGGGTCCAAAGTGGAAGGTCATGGCAAGCAAAAACACTGATGGATTAAACGCAGATCTGTGACTGGGGCTGAATGCTTGACTTGTTATGCATTCCGTCCATCATCTGTTGATTTTCTTTTCACCTTCTAGAAGTGGCATTTCTATCATGGTAATGAAACATCCACCTATACCATTAAGCAGCATTTCTAACTTCCATTACAACAATACCAAACATGCCTACAATACCCCTCATAGATTAGACAATAGCCCCTAGACTTAAGGCAGTGCATTTCCAATGTAATCCTATGAGCAAGGCAGCACTCACAGCAGTGAGAAACCAAATAGGCTGTTTGTCACTACTAGGAAAGGCCACACAACCAGGCATATATCCAGCCTTATACATACAAAGCACCCTGCCCATAGGGCTAGCTAGGGCCTACCTTAGGGGGTGACTTACATGTAGTGAAAGGGGAGTTCCAGACCTGGCAAGTAAATTTAGATGCCAGGTCTGTCCCTGTGGCAGTAAACTGCACATGCATGCCCTGCGCTAGCAGGCCTGAGACTATTTGAAAGGCTACTTCTGTGTGTGGCGCAAGCTGTGCTGCAAGCCCACTCTCAGCATTTAATTTACAGGCCCTGGGTATAGGGATACCACTTTACAAGGGACTTACAGGTAAATTAAATGTGCCAATTAGGTGTAAGCCAATCATACCAACTTTAGAAGGGAGAGCACCTGCACTTTAGCACTGATCAGCAGTGATAAAATGCTCAGCGTCCTAGTGAAAACAACAAGAGGTCAGAAAAATTAGGAGGAGGGAGGCAAATGTGGGGATGACCTTGCAAAAAGGGCCAGTCCAACAGATATACTCTAAAAATATAGAGTTACACCTAATGCATGTGCAAGAAGTACTTAGCAGGCCATAAAACATTGCTTATGGGTGCAGCTAGAAAAGTGTGAATTTGGAGTATCTCAAGTGACCTTCCTTGATTTTTAAATATTAGGAAAAGGAATAAGCAATGATATGGACTAAGCCAAGACTTTGTCAGATTGGCCAACACACACACCAGTCAAAAAACGCAAATTGGTAGGGCATTTTAGCCAAGACTAGGTTGATATGTTGTATGTGGGATTTTATGTACTTCTTCTTTAATGTTCTACTAAATATTAAGGGAGCAGTGATTTAGATGCTATGGGGCCTAATCACAAACTCCATTTTTTAGTACTGAGTACTAGTACAGCTGTACTACTCACATACTGTGAACAAATGTTCACAAATCTATGTGCAGAGACCTCTGCCTCTCCTATATTTTCTGTGCAGAAATCTATTTCCAGCAGTGTGGTGGTGAGCTCAGTGTATGGAGGTACAAGTTTTTTGTAGTAACTGATGGTGGGTCATACAAAAGTAATAGACCTAAGTTTTGAGATTGAAAAATTGAGCTTTGTTGCTCAACCAAAATATACTCCTAGTTTACTAGCAAAAGGGGCAGGGCACACAAATCCATGTAGTTGCCGTTTCTGTAGTATGATGTACCTCTTGCAGTACTGCATGCTGTAGTAATATTTTGTACTTTACTGTACTGATATGAGTGCATGTGGCACTGCATACATACTTAAACGGATCCGGGTTTTAGCAATTGCACATTAAGAAAACATCTGTGTTTCTTCATATTGAAAGTAAATGATTTTCAGTTTAGTCCTGTGCCTAATTTTATTCCTTTGGCATAAATCAGTGTGTATTCCAGTATATGTGCTATCCAGTATATGTGCTATATGTGTACACAGAGAAGGCCACCCTTCCATAACATGCGTAGAACTTGTAGTTATTGCAACCATTATGCATGTATTTTGAGGTCACCAATCTCTAGTTTACTTCCAGTCACTTTTCCAATTTGTTAAACTTGTAGCCCACCAAAGGCAAATCCTGCTCCACAAGACAAACACAAAATATGATGATCCACCACAACCTTTACGTGCTTATTGTAGCAGAACCACGCATTAAATGAATAATGTGGCATCTTTTTTAATCACACAATGAAAATTCTAATATTTTTCTTTTTTTCAACAATATTTTTACAGACTTACAACGCGATAAATATGCATAACTGAAATTTGAATAATGAAAAAAGGCTTTTGTGGCTGTGCAATCTCTAAAACTTGTAACAGGACAAAAAAGCGTACCATTGCATTTGAATATTAAGGCTGCTGTTTAGGAAATTACAGATCCCAAATCTATTTTCTTCAGCACCCCGGACCTTATGCGAGCTGGGTGTAATGAAATGTACAGTCTGTTTAACTTTGATGTCATGCAGGCATGCATGAGTTCACATCTATATAATTGAATATGGGCGTGCTCGTGGTGATCAACGACCTGTGCGTCGGGAACCTGATTCGTTGGTTACGGTCAGAAGACACAGGATGAGGTCACTACGTTGTGGGCTCCTTGATGTAAGAAATAAACTTTAGCCTAAAGATGAACCTTTTCCTGCTCTGGAGTCCTGTTTAATCACTTATGATATCTGGCTACGAGCTGCACAAGACATTTATTTCTCCAGGAGCCCACCAGCTTTCTTTTAGTGGATCTTGGCTGCATTTCCTCACAATAGTTGGTTCATTCCTCATCGCTGGAGACTTGCGATCACTGAATGAGGTGAAATTATTCTGCTGTTTTGAAACAAGTGCCTCCTCACTTCCTTGCGCTTCCTCACGCTGCCGCACATTTGCTGTCTTGCTGTAAGCCATCCCTTATTTTAAGCATGGTGGCCGTATTGGATTGAGGAGAATTCGTTTTTGGAGCGATTTAAGAGGATTATTCACATCTGTCATTTGCTTTCTTTGTATTTATGCATTAATCGTCTGATGTTTTGATGATTAGTGTTCCAGCCATCTTACTTTGGGTTCAACTGTGAAAAGAAATGTTCAGGTCAGAATTTAAGGCAATTTAACAACAGTTGATAAAACATTTCTAATTTTCCTTAAAAGGCACTACAGTCCTGGTAGGTGGTAATTCAGTTGTTATAATAAATATTTGTAAATATTTTTTCATGGCTGTTCCTCTGCAAGTTGTTCAGCTTCCATCATTTTTACCAGTACCTGAATACTTACATCAGAGATCAGTTTGTGTGCAGTTGCTACTCTAAGAAAATGCAAGAGAGAATATTAAGCTGCAGGGATCCTTCTCTGTCTGAAGTAATTGATATGGTAAAAGGAATTGAAAGCGCAATTGTGTCATCTAAATTTATTTAATCTGTGTCACCTAGTAACTGTGTGGTTAATTCCATCCAAGGTTCTGATTCAATTAATGCGCTAGCATTAAAAATAAGGTTACCAAACCTGTTTATAAAAAGTCCACCTTAGCATGCTTCAGATGTGGTTCCACTTCACTTGTAGGAAATAGCCCTAAATGTCCTGCTTTAGGCAAAAAATTCATTAAATGTCACAAATTAGGTCATTTCCAATCTGTGTGTAGAGGTAAAAGTGTACTACAGGTTAGTAATCTTCAAATGCAGAATAATTTTGTCCCTCTGCAGAATGATTTTGATAAAATGGTTTTAACTGTGGAGTCTGCAGATTCTATTCAACCAGGTTTCATATATAAACGTCATTTTTGTCAAGTGATCATTGCTAATTGCTACACATTGAAAATGATGGCTGATTCTGGTGCACCTGTTTCTATTATCCCAGATCAACTTTATTACGCTAAATGGTCTGAAAAGTTTCACTTGTATAAAACTGATATTTCTCCCAAAGCATACGGGGACAATGATAATTATATGTTAGGATTTTTCATTGAAATGTTGTCATATTTGGGCAGACAAATTACTTCCAAAATCTATGTTGCTGTCAAAGGCAAAAATATTTTGGGCAGGCAAGACTTAGCAAACATGGGTTTGAAGCTTGTTCCTGGTTCTGACAATCCTGTACAAGTCAATGACATTCAAATTTCTTACATATATGACACTATTGACTTTCAAGCTGTTTTTAATTAAAAAATTGGAAAAATAGACAAGTTTGAGCACGCAATAAGATTGAAGTAGAATGCTTTTCCTATTGCACATAAAATCAGAGCTACTCTGTTAAGTGTGAGAGGATTTTAAAAACAAATTAGATAATTAAATCCTTGAAGGTGTAATTACTACCACTGATGCGTCTGAATGGGTCAGTCCCATTGTTGTAGTGCGCAAAAAGGATGGTGACATTCATTTATGTGCTGGTCTGAGATCTCTTTATAGGAATATTATAGCTGATTGTCACCCTCTGCCAAAGATTCAAGATCTTCTTGCAAATATTGGTACTGCAAAATTGTTTAGCTTAATGGATCTAAAATCTGCATATCCCCAAATTCCTTTAGCACCAGAGTCAACTGATCTCACTACATTTATGACTCCATTTGGAGCATATACGTTTTTGAGATTGTCTTTCGGTCTGGCTTCTGCTGTCAGCGTCTTTCAAAAACCTATGGATCACATTTTGAAAGGAATTGATGGTGTGCAGGCTTACCAAGATGATCTGCTTATTTTTTCAAAGTCTGTTTCTGAACATCTAGTTATATTAAGAAAGGTTTTGAATGTGTTTAAAAAAGCTGGCATCACTTTAGGTCTTAAATAGTGTACATTTCTAACAAATTAGTTGGATTGTCTAGGTCATTTTATTTCTTCTGAAGGCATTAAACCTAGGTTGTCACTGACTCAAGCCATCACTGATGTTACCCCATCAAAAGATAAAGAAACACTTAGGTCATTTCTGGACATGACAGAGTATTATTCTTGTTTTGTTCCGGGTTATGCTCAAGTAGTGCAATCCCTGCGGTCTTTGCTCAAAAAGGGCATATCTTTTGTTTGGGACAGTTCTTGCGTTAAAGCTTTACAATTATGTCAAACAGTTGATTATAAAGGCACCAGTTCTATCGTCATTTGTTTCAAGTTATAAATGTAGTATCCCGGTTGATGCTAGCCATCAAGGGTTGGGTGCTGTCCTTTGTCAGTGGGTTTCTGGGCAGGAACCTACTATCTGATTTGCTTCCAGGAGTCTAAAGCAGACAGAGGCCCTCATTCTGACCCTGGCGGTCGGCGGAGAGACGGCGGTCGGACCGCGAACAGACCGGCGGTATTAAAAATGGCATTCTGACCGCGGCGGTCCCCGCCGCGACCGACCGCTACTTCTCCACTCCGACCGCCACGGCGGTCATGACCGCGGGGCTGGAGTTTGCGCACTCCGGCCCGGCGGTCGTCCCAAGACCGCCAAGGGTATTATGACCCTGCCTACCGCCGCGGTTTCTTGCGGGCGGGAACCGCCGTGCGAACCATGGCGGTAAGCACTATCGGGGTCAGGGAATTCCTTCCCTGGCACTGATAGGGGTCTCCCCCACCCCCCACTACCCACCCGAGTCCTCCCCCCACACCCTCCACCCCCCTGCCACCCCCCAGAGGTGGTACGAACCCCCTCCCCACCCCCACCCCGACATGCACATACATGTACCCCGACATGCACACACCCCCAACATGCACATATACACACCCCCTACACACACATACACAACGGGGACACATACCCGCACACATACATGCCGACATGCCCACCTGCCGAACAGCACACATTACCCATAGACACAGCAGCACCCCCCGCCCGCATACACGCACTCACACACCCCCTCTACACACTCACACGCACACCCCATGCACGCACACATCACACAACACCCCCCCACCCCCTCCCCTCACGGACGATCAACTTACCTTGTGCGTTGGTTCTCCGGGAGGCGACGGGAGCCATAGGGACGTGACCGCCAACAGAAGACCGCCAACAGAAGACCGCCACACAGAAATGTGGGTCGTAATTCTGTGGGCGGTGTTCTGCTGGCGTGGCGGTGGAGGTTGACCAGTCTCCACTTTCCCGCCGACCGCCAGTGTGGCTGCTGGCGGTTTTCCAGCGGAACGCTCCCAGCGGTCAGAATGCGCACAGCGGCACACCGCCGCGGTCGGCGGTCTTCACCGCGGCGGTAACTCAGCGGTCTTGCGAAAAGACCGCCAAGGTCAGAATGAGGGCCAGAGTCTCATTGTAGTACAATCGAGAAAGAAGTTCCTGTGTGTTTTTGGGCTGTTGAAAAGTTCAAAACATTTATATGGGGTACTCAATTTGAACTTTTTACAGATCATAAACCGTTATTACATTTGTTGAATGGAAATGGAACAGGCAAAGCATCTTCGAGATTGGTTAGGTTGCTTTCTCGCCTACAAGAGTTCAATTTTGTAATTAAATATATTTCTGGAGGTCGAAATGTCAGGGCAGACTGTCTGTCCAGGATGCCACTACAAATTGTCAGTCTAGATGATGAAAATGAAGAGATAGAATGTGTTGTGGCAACGATTGAGGATGTTTTGGACTCTGTGGGTGGTTTTCAATATAAAGACTGGGTGGATGCATCTCAAAGATGTAGTTTGTATATGTAGATGTAGATTGACCCCTGACCTGCTTTAAGGCCAGGCTCGACTCCTCACGTCTGGTGGATCCTTCATTCTGCCCCGTGTCCCTGGCCCCGTCCCTGCTGCCTCGCTGCAGTTTACAGCAAGAGCTTCCAGCATTTTCTGCACTCGCTCTACATTTCGTTCCATATATATCAAATTTCGTTTTTACATGTGATTTCGTTTAAATCTGTGGCATTTGTGTGCCCCACTTTGTTTTTCGCGCTGCTCCTGCTGCCTTGTTTTTCACTCCGGCTCTTGCCGGTTCCCCGGCCCTGCTGCTGCATCCCCTGCGGCACCGCCCCCCTCGTGCTCCCATTGGTTCCACCCCCTCCCTCCTCCCAGCTGCTCCTCCCTCCCACCTCCCCCTTCTTAATGGCGGCTGTTGGTGCGCCAGAGGCAAGCCCGTCCGTGCCTGGACCGTGCCTAGCGCCAGGACCCCTGGTCCCCATGACCACCACGGGCAGCAACACCATTACACCGCCAGCACCCTCCACGCACTCAACACCGGACGATCACACGCCTACTTCCTGGCCTCCTCTGTCCACACCCAGGGACCATTCACCTGCCGGAACTGCAGCCTCACCAGCCTCGAAATCACCACACCTCCGGCTGAACCGGACAGCAACTACCTCCGATGCATCCTACTAAACACCCGCTCCGCACACAAACATGCCATCGAATTCTGGGACCTGCTCGACTCCTCTACCCCGGACGTCACCTTCCTGACAGAGACCTGGATGAACGCCACCCCGGCCCCAGACATCGCTATAGTCATTCCGGATGACTACAAGATCACCCGCAGAGATCGCACCAACGGAACTGGAGGCAGAATTGCCATCGTCCACAAAAACACCATCGCGGTTACAACCTGCACCGAAGACACCCTCAGCACAGCTGAACACCTGCACTTCCAGATCCACACCAACCCCAACACCACCCTCAGAGGAACCCTCATCTACAGGCCCCCTGGACCACAGCATCAGTTCTGTGACTCCATCGCTGACCTCGTCAGCAGGCACGCCCTAGCCTCCACCGACTATGTCCTCCTCAGCGATCTGAACTTCCACCTAGAGAATAACAACAGCCCCAACTCCACCACCCTGATCGACAACCTCGCCACCCTGGGATTCATACAACTCGTCACAACTCCAACACACTCCGCCGGCCACACGCTGGACCCCGTCTTCTCTGCTAGCCCCCACGTTGCCTTCAGCCACACCACCAAACTCCCATGGACCGACCACCGCTGCGTCCACTTCACCTCCGGAAAACCACCATGCACCACCGCACCCAACAGATCCCCGCCGCAACGGGAGTAAAATCAACCAGGACCAGCTGAACACTAGCCTTGCCCAAAAACCACCAAACGAACCCACCAATCCCAACCTCGCTGCCTTCAACCTCTGGCGCTGGATCGACGACTGCGCCAACATACTTGCCCCGCTCAACAAACCTTCCAACAGAGCTGCCAACAAGAGAGGCAGCTGGTTCACCCCGGACCTTCAAGCCTCAAAGCAAACCTTCCGGAAACTGGAAAGAAAGTGGCTCTTCGAACAGACACCGGACAACCATGCCGCCTTCAAGAATGCCATCCGCAATCACCATCAACTCATCAGATCTGCCAAAAAAATCTCCTTTGAAGACCGCCTGGACAACAACGCACACAACAGCAAGGAGCTCTACAACATTGTAAAGGAACTCTCCAACCCCAGCTCCAGCACAAACGACATCCCACCTTCACAAGACCTGTGCAACTCCCTCATCACTTTCTTCCACCACAAGATCACAGACATACATGACAGCTTCAACAGCCAGACCACCCTGCCAATCACCAACGCCCCAGACTATCCACCCACCCTCAACTACGACCCTCTGCTCGCCTGGGCCAACATGAACGAAGACGACACAATCAAAACCATGAGCACTATCCACTCTGGATCTCCATCAGACCTATGCCCGCACCACATCTTTAACAAAGCAAGCGCCACCATTGCACCCCACCTCTCCAAAGTCATCAACATCTCCTTCAAGACTGCGACCTACCCCGAAAGCTGGAAGCATGCTGAAATCAAACACCTACTCAAGAAACCCCTGGCAGACCCGAGACTGTGGCTCTCATCCTCCTGGACCTCTCGGCCGCCATCGACACCGTCTGCCACCGCATTCTACGCACACACTTCCACAACCCAGGGATCTGAGACAAAGCCCTAGAGTGGATCACCTCCTTCCTTTCCGGCAGAACCCGGAGTGTCCACCTCCACCCTTTCCGCTCCGAAGCCTCCAAGATCATCTGCGGCATTCCCCAAGGATAGTCCCTCAGCCCTACACTGTTCAATGTCTACACGGTCCCGTTCGCCCACGTCACCCGACTACACAACCTCAACATCATCTCCTACGCCGACGACACCCAACTGATCCTCTCCCTCACCAAGGACCCCCTCACCGCCAAATCCAACCTCCACAATGGAATGAAGGCTATCGCCGAATGGATGAGGAACAACAAACTGAAGTTGAACTCAGATAGGACATAGGTCCTCATCCTTGGCACCAAACCCTCAGCCTGGGACGACTCCTGGTGGCCGACCACTCTAGGAGCACCCCCAACACACACTAACCAAGCACGCAACCAGTGCATCATCCTTGACTCAACACTCTCCATGACCAAGCGAGTCAGCGCTGTCTCCTCATCCTGCTTCAGCACCCTCCACATGCTCCGCAAGACCTACAGATGGATCCCCACAGATATAAGAAGAACAGTCACCCAAGCCCTCGTCAGCAGCAAACTTGACTATCGAAACGCCCTCTACGCAGGAGCCCCGGCCAAACTCCTCAAACTACTGCAAGGCATAGAAAACGCCTCTGCACACCTGATCCTCGATGCCCACCGCCCCAGCCACATCACTCCCCTTCTGAGAAACCTACACTGGCCCCCCTGTCAACAAAAGGATAACCTTGAAGCTCCTCACCCGCGCACACAAGGCGCACCACAACACCAGCCCAGCCTACCTCAACAGACGACTCAACTTTTACACCACTTCCCGCCAACTCCGCTCAGCCGACCTCGCCCTCGCTACCGCATCCGAAGAGCGACTACCGGAGGCAGATCCTTCTCCCACCTCACTGCCAAGACCTCAAACAACCTTCCCCTGCCCCTACGACAGACTGAAGACCGGCTAGCTTTCAGAAAGCGTCTCAAGACCTGTCTATTTGAGCAGTAGCAGCACCCCCCCACCCTCAGCGCCTTGAGACCCTCCTGGGTGGTAGCGCGCTTTACAAATGCACTGATTGATTGATTGATTTTGCTAAAAGCAATGGTTTAGGTAAGAGAAGGGTGGCCAAAAGAACGCTCTCTGCCTGATTCTTTAAAATCATTTGCTCAAATTTCAGCAGAACTTTCATTAGTTGAAGGAGTTTTGATGCATGCTGATCATTGTATTCCACCTGTATCTTTACGCAGTAGATTAATTGAGTCTGCACATCAAGGACTTTTAGGTATCGGAGGTACTTCTAGAATTTTAAAAGAATATTTTTGGTGGCATTCAATGGATAAGAATGTTTCTCAATGGATTGACAAATGTGAAACATGCTTGTTATCTGATAAACATTAGAAAATTTCACAGACACCGTTACATTGTGTCCCTGTCCCTGTTGAGTCTTGGAACAAGATTGCATTGGATATTGCTGGTCTTTTTGATTTGTTACCCCCTGAACAAAGATTTCTAATGGTAATAGTTGACTACTGTTCGAAATGGATTTACTTTGAGTTTAGAGCATCTGTTATAAAGTTTTAACACAGGATTTTTAATATTGAAGGAGCACCAAAAGAATTGGTAACGGATAATGGTTCACATTTCACTTTGACTCAATTGAAAACCTTTTAGATTCACATCACATAAAACATCTCAAGGTTGCACTGTATTCCCCGTCTTCAAATGGTCTGGTAGAAAGAATGAACAGATTTTTGAAGGAGGGGATACAAACTGCACTGGCTGATATTACTTCGATGAAAACTTTTTTGAATACAAAAGTTTGGTCTTTTCTGATCACCCCGCACAGCACAACAGGGGTTTCTTCGTTTCATCTGTGATGAAAAAGAGACCCTAGGACTGTAGTTTGTCCTGATTGGATTAAAGACTTAGCAGGGCAACCAAAATGTTATTCATGCTGAGACTCAAATAAAATGAGAATTAACTCAATGATTAAACAAAATTTGCAGAAAACTCATTTTGATACTACACATCATGTAAAAGAACAGAATTTCTTAGTTGGTGATTGGGTTTTAATCAAAAGTCCGGTCAGAGTTAGAAAAGGTTGATCTATTTATTCTTCACCAGTTCGCAAATTGAAAGTATCTAAAGGTTCTTTGGTATTGGACAAAAAGGGGTGGTGGAGTAGAAGATGTGTAGTTAAACTTTCTAATTAACAGGCACAAAAGATTTTGGATAGCAAAAACATCCAAGAAGATGGTTTACAAGATACCTCTCATTTGTTTGTTAATCATAAGCAAAATATTGATGTAGTCAGTGATTCGGAAATTATTCATTCGTAGGAACATGGCAATGAAATTTTAGATCCAATCTTAAGTGCATCAGGAGATGATCCATCTGTTGCAGGCATGTCACGTGTTGCTGACGAAAGTCTTCACTCTCACGATAAAGTTTGCAGGACATCACGTAATGTTTCTGTACCTTATAAGTATAAGGATTTCTTTCTCTTTTAATTTGTTATCAAATAGAATGTTTTATTTGCAAAAGAGAAAGAAGCTGTAATGAAAAGTCTGTTTAACTTTGATTTCATGCAGGCGTGCACAAATTCACATGTATATATTTGAATATGGGCTTGCTTGTGGTGATCAACGACCTGTGCGTTCGGAACGTGATTCGTTGGTTACAGTTAGAAATAAACTTTAGCCTGAAGATTAACCTTTTCCTGCTCTGGAGTCCTGTTTAATCACTCATTTCACTGGGTTAGCTCTCTATGATATCCATAGACAGATGTTCTGAAAAAAAGCCATAGTGATGTGTAGATTAGGTATGAGGAGAATTTTTTCTTAGCTTTGGTTATGATGCCAGCTCTCGTTAGTTGCCGGTGGAAATGCAGCAAATATAGCCTGCAGCGCTCTGATTTACTAATAAATATGTAAGACACAGGGACCGTTTGTTCATATGTTTCACAGAGCACCCTGTTTCAAATCAAGTATTCAAGGAAACACTTACTCCAGTCTTACGCAGAATTTTAACCTACTAACTACAATGATTTTTAAGAGTTGGAAAAGCTTAGAGGAAAACTGAACAAATAAAAAAGTTTGAAGAATTATCAGAGGAATCATATTAGGTGTAGAAGGATTGGAGCTAATTTTTTTCACATTTTTTTGTCAGATTGAATCACCACATTTCAGCTTGGCACCTCCCATTAGCCTCCAATAGGAAGTGACTGTGTGCTGCTGGTATGTCACCCCTTTGATCTTGAATCAATAACAATTTTTTCATGCCACTTTTGTCCATTATTTAAGGTTGAAAGGCCCATTGGCAGCCAATTATGCACAAATGTTGGGGTTTTACCGAACTCTGGATGCATAGAAATTGGATCCACTTATTTGAAGCTAAATCCTACATCATTGTGTTTAGTAACAAAATATATATTGTTGAATTCCATGTAGTGGGAAGGACACCCGGATGTGTAAAACACGTTTTGTCCTTTCTTTTCTGGGAAACATTTCTGCTATGGAATAAACCCTTTCACATGCCTGACGAAATCTGATGATGATCCGGTCCCCTTCCCATCCTGTAAGGGAAGTTACTTCAGCCCTCGGCCGCAGTACCTTTCCAATCATTTACATGTTGAGGGAGAGTCAGATTTTATTGTGTAAATGTTCACAAAAGTACGTTTGAGGCCACTGATAGTACTATAAGGCAAACCACACCTTGTGATACCCACTTATCATCTCTTGTGTGGGATTTACTAGAGTTTCAGCCAGGCATAAATAGAGGATTTTTTTACAGTCGATAATTCCTCTGTGAATAAGGCCCAAAATGTCATAAACACAGTTGCTTTTTAATGATTGTGTCTAGGCCACAAAGGCTTCTTCAACACAGTCTACCACTAACTCATATTCAAAATATTACATGTTTTAGTCAATAAGTAAAGAGGATCCTTGTTCCTCAAGTCTTTCACAGTTCCTTACAGGGAATTTCGGCCTGGACCTCATCATATGGACTGCTCTACATCTGTTCCTTGAACTGGCGCATCAAACGTTGCACAGGTGTCTAAAGCCCTAACTCTAACTTGGTAAGTTCCTTCTCCTTCCGTGAGCCACAAATAGTATGTCCATCATACTGTGGTATTGGATCTATAAAATATCATACAAATTCACTACTGTTGGCCAGGTTGTGGAAGTCTTTTTCTTTTCTATAGCATATAATTCTTTCTTATTCTATTCAATGTTCTCCAGTAAACGAGAAGCACTGGTGTAATTATCCACATCTCTAACAGGTTATGTTAACCTTCCAGAAATGCAAAACCATTGTAAATACACAAAACATGTACCAAATTTTGGGTGAATGCAAATGTATGTTCCCTCCTCTGACGCTCCCCTGTAAATGTTTATTTTGCCCCCATATGTGGAAACTAGTCATGCAAAAAATAATGCATGCATAAGTTGCAGAGAATACATATACAAATACAGATTCATGCTTAAGCGTCTGTCAGACCACTGTATACACGCAACTTAATTATCCAGGCATATGTGACATGAGAACCTCAAAAATATTGCAAAATACATCATGCCTGGATTATACATGCATGTATTTGTACATTATCACAGTAAGTGGGAGTTTGGAAAACTAAAGGATTCTGCAAACTGCTGAGTGCCCAATTATGCACTCCATGTCGGCCTTATAAGACTGTTATCATCGGTAAGCTAGTAATTAACCATAGGTTTTTCCACAATGTCAATAACCTACCTTAAGTATAAAAGTCAGACCATTTGGGTCTGATTTTAGACAGTGCATATGCTGTCTCCTGCGAGACCTTTTGTTTTTTAACGGAGGGCTTACAGATCTCTTGTCTTCATTGTCACTGTTTTTTCTTGCTTTTTTTTGGCCAGCTGCCCTAGGCTTCATTCCTCTTCATGTTTGTCCCTCCCCTGTAGCACCATGCATAATTTATACCCTTTCACTGCTCATTGTTTTATGTGCTCTTTTTTGTTCTTTGTGTTTAAGTACTGTATGAGAGTGTGTGTTTTTCAGCTATCTCACTCATGTATTTCTCTCCCTCCATATTCCTCTAGCCTGTGGACCCTCCACTGTCCATCTGCCTGCCACCAGTCCCAACTCCCATCCTTTTTTGTCCATGTTCTTTTTCCCAGTCCCTCACTCCAACTGTCCATTGCCCGTCTGGTTACCATCAGCCTGTTCTGAGTACTTCCAGTGCCTCCCTCCATTGTCAGTTTTGCCCTCTTCTGCTATCCCTCTGTTCCCCCACTTTCTTCCTTTCATTGTCTGTGTTGACTCCCCCACCTTCCCTCCCTCTGTTGTTACTGTTGTCCAGCCAACCATGTCTCTGGGGTCTATGTTGGGAACCCCATTCACACTCTCTCCATTGTCTATGTTCCCACCAAAACCACCCTCCATCCATTATCTGTGTTGCCCCCCTTTGTTTTCTGCAGTATGATGCATACACTCCTGGCTGTATAATAGCCCTGATTTTTCCCAACCCACCTAGCAATAAAAGAAATGCTATGACGCACTACCTATTGATTGTGCAGCAGCACTTTTTCACACTCCCTTCTTTTTATGTGTTTTCCCTCCTATGTGCCCTTCAACCTTGCTGCCTTCCACTTGGCCCTCCATCCCTCCTTCCAGCAATTAAAAAAAACACATTAGTGCTGCCGGTGCTGACTGCATCATAGCATTTTTTTAAAAACTTTTAGCCATGCTACAACATGGCAAAAAAAATAGACAAAGATAATACCTCTAGTAGGTGAGACCTATTGGCTTTGCCAATGCTTGTTTCACTAATGGTGCCAACCTTTAATCCTTAGCAATGGTTCCATGGTACTTGAATATACCAAACTAATTCTGTGAAGCTGTTCAACTTGTTTCACGAGATCCCTTTCCTAGAACATTGCCTGCTCTCTTGGGTCAGTGCAAAGCTACTGGATGACTTTAAAGGAGTGAGTGAGTGCTTTGTTATTTAGTGACATGCTTACGTCATCTTCTTCGTAAACATTCCTTTAAAGGTGTGGACCGCATTTGTGGGTTCATTATGAAGTATGATTGGAGCACTAGTCTGGTTGTGACATGAGACTGCACCGCTTTTCTCTAGTCAAAGACTAGACCCATAGTTTCCTTAAAATGTAGGGCCTGATTTAGATATTGACGGATGAGTTAATCCATCACAACGGTGACGGATATCCCATCCGCCAATATCTAAACCCCATAGGATATAATTGGATTTAGATGTTGCTGGACGGGATATCCATCACAATTGTGATGGAGTAACTAATCTGCCAGTATCTCAATCAGGCTCCTAATGTTGAATTAATCTAAATAAATTCACTTGAGCAACTATGTAAAATATACATGAAAAATAAATCATAGACTCAGAGGAAAAGTTATTGCAAGTTTTACATTTCATTGATTTTTTTTTTGATTTTTTTTATTAGATAATAAAATAAGATGCACCAAAGGAAAATGTACTTGTTCACATCTTTTGTAGATCCACCACTGTGTGTCAACAGTTAACTTTTATAAGCTATAAAAGTGATTCTAGCTTTTTTAATGTCTGTGGGGCAAAATCCCTGATTTAAAAAATTAAGAATTGTATTAATTTGTTTTATAAAGCATTTAATATAGTGCTTAATTTGTAAAACAAAACAAAAAATAATAAGTTCCAGGACCCTTCTTAGGAGGCCACTGCAACTTGCATCACTCATTGTCCCTGTCAGCTCTGCCACTGCCGGTACCAATACGGCAGCTAACTATCACACCTTTTTCAAGTGTGACAGTTCAGACTTCCCTGGGCCATCTAAAGCTATAAGATTAGTCTATGGTAGAAGTGGAAAAGTTTTATTAATCACATTCAGTTTCAAGAAGAAGGCTTTAGACAGAGCACAAGTTAGTTAAGAACAGCTTAATATTCACTAAGAATCTCTACCACCTAAAAGCTTTTATTTTTTGGGTAATGGCCTATAAAAGAGAGGCATAAGTGAGATCACCAAACCTTCATCTTGTCACTAAAGGTGTAAATTCTTTGTTTCCTGCATTCATCTGTGGCATATTTGAAGCATGTTTTGAGAATGGCTGTTGGAATTTGCCCTTTTTGCAGGGTCATCCCCCAATCTTTTTTCCTCCTCCCTCTTATTTTTTCTGACCTATTTTTGTTGGCTTTAGAAATCTGAGCACTTTGCCACTGCTAACCATGGCTAAAGTGCATATGCTCTCTGTGTAAATTGTATTGTTGATTGGTTTCTCTGTGATTGGCATATTTGATTTATTAGTAAATTCCTAGTAAAGTGCACTAGAGGTGCCCAGGGCCTGAAAATCAAATGCTACTAGTGGGCCTGCAGCACTGGTTATGCCACCCATATTAGTAGCCCTGTAATCATGTCTCAGACCTGCCACTGCAGTGTCTGTGTGTGCAGTTTTAAACTGCCAATTCGACTTGGCAAGTGTACCCACTTGCCAGGCTTAAACCTTCCCTTTTCTTGCATGTAAGGCACCCCTAAGGTAGGCCCTAGGTAGCCCCAAAGGCAGGATGCAGTGTATGGTTAAGATAGGACATGTAGTAATGTGTTTTATATGTCCTAACAGTGAAATACTGCTAAGTTTGGTTTTCACTGTTGCAATGCCCATCCCACTCATAGGTTAACATGGGGGATACCTTCAAATCTGATTAAAGTGTAGATTCCCTTTGGGAGCAGATAGACAGGTGTAATTTGGGGTCTCTGAGCTCACAATTTAAAAATACATCTTTTAGTAAAGTTGATTTTAAGATCGTGTGTTTGAAAATGCCACTTTTAGAAAGTAAGCAT
Organism: Pleurodeles waltl; assembly: GCF_031143425.1. Taxonomy (NCBI): domain Eukaryota; kingdom Metazoa; phylum Chordata; class Amphibia; order Caudata; family Salamandridae; genus Pleurodeles; species Pleurodeles waltl. Next base: position 207,289,269 of record NC_090448.1, read on the forward strand.
TTTCCTGCTGAAACCAGTTCCCTGACTCTGCCTGCTTGTGGATTCCCTGTCTGGGTCAGTTTGACAGTTGGGCTGGTTGCACCTCTCACTAGACAGTGACACAAAGGGAGCTGGGGTGTAGCCTGCATTTCCTGATGAGCCATCTGTGCTAGGAGAAAGGGGGGTAGTGGTCACGCACACCAGAAAGGGCTGTGGCTGTCCTCACACAATGCAGTCTCCAACCCCCTGATGTGTGTGTGGGGCCTGGCCTGGGCAAGGCAGGATTTCACAAACAAGATAGACTTTCCTTTGAAGTAAGCCTACTTCAAAGGGCAAACTGGGTATAAGAAGGGCACCCACAAACACAGACTTTAGAACACGTCTGGAAACCAAGAGGAACCTCTGCCTGGAGAAGAGCTGAAGAGCTGAGGAAGAAGAGCTGCCCTGCCTGTGACTGTGCTTTGTGGAGCTATCCTGCAGTTGCTGCTTCTGCGTGTGCTAGAGGACATAGACTGGACTTCCTTCTTGTGAAGAACTCTCCAAGGGCTTGATTTAGAGCTTGTCTCCTGTTGTTTGAAGTCTCAGGGACAGCAAAGACTTCTCTCTGCCAGCACCTGGAGCCTCTGCTGAGACTCCTACTCTGCCCAGTGGTGCCCATCCAGTTCCTGGGACCCTGAAAGGAGAAGCTGGCAGCCCAAGAGTGGGAAATCCACGCACCGACTGCCGTGCGGGTAAAAGATCGACCCAGCTCCAGTCTGCAGCTGAAAAAGTGATGTGCCGCCCTCTTTGCGGGTGAAAATCGAAGCTCGCCTGCAACGCGACCGGAAGATCGACGCCCGTGGCTGGAGAAACGATGTGCAGCATCGCTGACAGAGGCTAGTGAGATCGCAACCCACGCTGCGTGGTTTTCAGATCATCGTGCGGCATGATTTCCGACGCAATCATCGCTGGGCATGTAAAAATGATGCAAAGCCTGCCCGGACCTGAGACTGCAGTTCAAATCGGCACATCGCACTCCTGCTGAGAGAGGAAATGGCACACGCCGACTCGACTGAAGAAGAAACAACGCACAGTCTCACTCGCGAGTGAAATCCACTCACTGCAAGCCCTTTTTGATACACACTCGCCCGTGCGGGGTTATTTTTGACGCACCCAGGTACATTTCCACGCTAACAGTGATAGCGTTGCGTTTAAATTTACCTGAAGACTCTTTTTGGTTTTTAATTCATAGCTTGACTTGTGTATTGTGGATTTTTGTCATTTTGGTCTTGTTTTGTTTAGATAAATATTCTCTATTTTTCTAAACCTGTGTTGTGTCATTTTGTAGTGTTTTCATTAAGTTACTGTGTTAGTTGGTGCAAATACTTTACACTTAGCACTCTGAAGTTAAGTCTTCTGCTCTTGCCAAGCTACAAAGAGGGTGAACGGGAGTTAGCGGAGGGTGATTCTCTTTTACCCCGACTAGAGTTAGGGTCCTTGCTTTAACAGGGGGTAACCTGACTGCCAGCCAAAGACCCCATTTCTAACAGTGGCCATGCCATACATTATAAATACAATCTATGACACCAGTATGTGGTTAACATTAAAAGAAAAAATACATAGTATGGTACATATTGCAATAGAAACAGGCTAAAAAAGTGGCAAACCATCAAGGATCATACAGATTCAGTGAGTTTCCCATTGTAAAGAAAAAATGTAAAGTGGTCATCTCTTAGCTGAAGAACAAAGCCAGGAGAAAATTACATTTGACTGCCAAATAGGCTTAGGTTATCTATGAAAAGTAATTAATCGAAATTATGATCTACTATTGACACGTCTAACTAAAGCGTACCTTGACATGGAATTTATCATCTCTGTGAGGGTTATCTTTAAATGTGTTCAATTCAGGCTAAGCCCAAATCCATGGTAGCCCACAATAAATCTCTACCACTGTTTTGTTTTTAGCCATTTCAGGATTCTAGTTAGGGAAGGTTGGGATAAGGTCAAAAAGTTGGCAATGCCACTTGCCGATTAATGCTTTCTGAAAAAATGAATCACCATGAATAAGGTCTGAAGAATAGCAAACATTCTTAGGGAAAAATTTAAACTGATCAGGTTTTGCGATGTAAAGCTGATCACAGAGGCAGTGGCTATTTTCCATATTTCCTAACTCTCTATGATACATGAAACAGTCTGGACCACAAGCTTTTATTGGATGCCTGGAACAGTCGACCTGGTTTAAAGGCACGTATTAACAGAACTGCCAACTTTTCCTTTCAGACCAGAGTCAGTGGAACAGAAGTGGATAGGCCACATTATAATCTTAAAGAGAGATGTCCAACATTTGACCATATTGTCAATATTCTTCTCCTACATACATTATTTCTATTTAAAATCATGATATAAAAGTGTATCTGCTCTATACCCTGAAAGGCTTCCGAGGAACAGAAACGCCTGAAGATACATTGGACACCCCTTTTGTTTGTTTTTATTGGAATCAATAAATTAACAACCTATTCTCATATTTGAATATTAATTTAAAGATTGCTATCTTACCTCATGATTATTATTTTAGAAACTCAAAATCAAGCCCTGCTTTTTGAGACAGTTTGTCCTTTTTTTATATTTTGAATACATTTATTCATTCAAACATGGTTTGTGACCTCTAAGTTATCCCACACTTTGCCATTTTGTACTGCACCATTCCTCAATGGACAGAGATACTCAAAGTTATGTATCCTGGATACATTTATCCATCAGTGACAAAGTTCTGGAGATTGTCTGTTTTTCCAACTTTGTGTGATAAATGTACAGACCACTAACACTACTATGAACACAATTCTGTATGTGCCCTGAATTAATCCAACTAGGTGATGTGAACTCCCCAACGGACTGATTATCAGACTCAGTTTCACTTAAACTTCATCAAGGAGCTAACGGCCCTCACAATTTTCCTCCAGTAGCACCCTTGATATCGATTCTTGTTTTGTGGCTACCTTTGTCACCACTGTTCTTCAACATTTACTTGAGACCGCCAGCCCAGGTATACTAATAGCTGAAATTCAAAATGGATGCAGGCGACACTCAGCTTCAAATCTGACTGGGTAGCCATCAGGGGTGTCGAATTTAATAAAATATCTACTTGTCCATGGACCAGGTTGCTTCTTAAATCTACTTTTCCTATACAAAATTCTACTTGTCCCTTTGGTGCCATTTAGTGTGGAGACACATTGTGGAAGCAAATTCATTAAGCAAGAGCTCTGATAATAGTTTCTCTGATTATGCTAGGGCTATTACTATAGTAGGGCTTGAATACTTGCAATTTCAATCCCTGCTGTAGCAATTTCCTTATTTTGCCACCTTTCTGCAGATCTACATTCTGGGTCTGGAGGAAGCAGTAAGCAATAGTTCCAGGGCTGGAAGGCCTTTGAGTCTACAAACCTACTAACTTGCATGTTTTAAGGTTTTTCACCAGCTTTTCTCTAATCTTTTCCTATGATGAGAAAGATTGGAAATGTACTTCTGACACTGGCAGAAGTATAAGTTCTTCCAGGGCTGGGATAAAAGTGGTTGGAGGGAAAGTGAAGTTGGAAACGCTCAATAGATTTTCACATGAGCAAATCTACACATGCATATTTTCTTGTGCTAAAATACAGTTCATAGATATTTTCTAGGAGTACAATTTCCTGGTCTACTTTTGTAGGTTCTTGTGAATTCATGAAAGCCACTAACTAATCCAAAGACATATACCATTGGTGCACTTTTGTGAACTTCTTTAGGAATTGGGTCCCTAATTAGGCCTGGCATTAACAAAGACATTTTGTTTTTATTAAACTTCTATTTCTTTCTCTATCAGTTGGCTTTAATGTGAGTGATCACATTCTGCTCTTCCACAGGGAGCGTATTGGCAACCAAAGTAGTTTTGTTCAGTGCCAGGAACTACTGAGGCAATCAGTGGCATAACGAAAGTGGAGAGTGCCACTGTGAAAAGAATACTGAGGGCCCCCTCCCCTTCAGACTCACTCAGGGCAGGTGCTGTGCTGAGGGGCCCCCCTAGAGAGAGACTGTGGGGCCTTTGTTATGCTACAGGTGGCAATGTGTGCTTCTGAAGACCAAAAACTTTTTTTTCTTTTTGCCAGTATTTGTTACAATGATGAGGGCCTGGCAGCTCCCACAACAATAAAGTGATACAAAAACCATATCAAAACAAGACATGCATTGACATAACCAAAAGACTCACAAAAAGTGTTGGATTGGTTGGCTGTGCCAGTGCTTGTCTATTTTCATGCTTCCCATAATCTTGTTGAAAATGGTTACACTGATTTTCCGTTAGGAATACTTTTTAGAAATACTAGCATGCATCAACACATTTTACTAAATGATGCTTCAAAGAAATAGCACCTAACATTTCACAGTAGCGAAAGGTTTTTTTACTACTTGCATTTTTTTCTGAACATTTATTTTAAAGCAAAGAATCATTACTCTTGCTTACAAGCTTCTGCAAACATTTGCATCTTATCAAAGAGCATTCTGGGAGCATTATACTTAGCCTCATATTGGTAAACTTTTCAAACGCATTTAAACGTTTTTTTTTTTTTTTACTGGAACCACTATCAGTAGTGCACTGTGACCTTAAAACATATATTTACAGTGCTCACCCTAATAATGAAGGCTTTTCATTCATGAACGATAAATACAAGTTTGAACAGTATTAACATATAGACCTGTATTACCTCAGCTGGGGCTGGTTCCATTTTCTGTAAACCAGCACCCAAAGGGTTTAGGCTTACTTGTCTCAAGGACAAAATAAACATGAAAACCTGTTGCCCTTGACCCAAAACAATAGGAATTCTACATCCTATAGCAGTTGCAGAACATCATAAAGTACTTAAGACACAGAGTCCACCAAAAGTAGGCATGTCACTATACCGGTACTTGGTCATCTGTTCTCAGAAAGTGGATTATTAATTTATAGAGTGGTTTTGCCATTATAAATGTAGTAAAAACATCCTAGTTAGGCTTATACCACATTTTATGAATATCTGTCCTCCAACCATGATAGCTGTGGCACACAAAATAAACTTCCCCAGCGAAATGTGTTTTCAAACAGTACCAACATTTCTAATGTCACTAAAACAATACAATTACATCCCCAAATTAATTTAGTAAACCAGAGAAAAAACGAATGAGCACAATTACACCTATTTGGGAAAGGTAAACAAGAAATGTGAATGCTAAAAAAATGAAAGCATGAATCACATAGAACAGGTAAATCACCAATGTAAAATATCAGTTTGCTATTGTCAAGGATGTAGTTGTGATTTCAGGACAAATGTGATCGAGTGGAGGTCTGGTAAGCTAAGTGGGTCACACTGCTTAAAATATTTACCTCGGGACTTGGTTTACTCTTTGGAGCTCAAACACTTACAGAAAGGCAGGATTCAAATCTGAAGCTGGCAGTGTCGCTCACAATTTCATACATCATCATCAAGCTCCTGCTAAAGGCATTGGTTTGGCACCAAAAGCTCTGAATGTGACAAAGCTAGATTTTATAGCCATTGAATTATCTTTGCCATTGGGTTACATTTGCCACTTTACCCAACTCCAAAGTTTTATATTTGGGCTTAGTCCTTTTTGCGGTTCTCAAAATCCACAAGCAGGGAAAGGATGGAAGTTGTAGTCGGGCAGGACTCCATCAGGTTGAATACCTTTACAGAGACACAGCCAAATTCAACCACCGCAAATAGTTCTGAGTTGGATGAACCTAGTTTTCTTGCCCTCTGATGGTACTCCTTCCCTGGGGATGCCTCTATCTGGTGTCCTCATTGATCAGTTGTGCCATCTTGGAGACTGGAGTCCTTTTGCTTTTTGTGCCTCTGGAAGTAAAAAGAGGAGATCAACAACGTAACCATCGGAAGGCTGTTTCAGTCTGTGGGTTCCAAAAGGAGTCTGGAATCCTTAAATCATATTCTATCAGTTATGCAGAATCTTCTTCTTTAAGGATGTTTTCTTCACACGTCCAGGAGTGTTCTGAATGATGTGTGGTGGTGATGGGGAGCTTTCAGTTTTATCATATGCAATAGCCAGTGAGTGGAAAGTTCCCTCTATCCAGTACTACCTACTTTCTCATAATTCCCCACCTCCTTTTACAGCACTTCCTCATTTAGCTTACTGCAAACCTTCCCACGAAACATAAAACAAGATGGATTCCACCACAGTGCACCTGGATGTACTCTTGCCTTGCCCTGGCTATTCCTCTATTTATGTGACGTGTTACCCTATATGTCATGGTTAGAATTGTATTTCAACCAGATTGACATAGGGATCAGATAGCATGGAATGGTCCTGGAAATGAATGATGGCAGTTGATGCCAGTCCTGCTTGCAATGTCCAAGTTAAATGTAGAGCTGTTAAGGGTGTCCGTCATTTTGACAATGGTTCCTGTTTCCTCCCAAATGACTAATCACTGTTTATTGATGATATGTGCACAACATCCCTGGATTTCCAAACTCAGAGTTCAAGTTATTGTCTTGCAAGAGCAGAGTCATTAACAGCCAACTAAGGATGTGTTGAGCCTCTGGAGTGTGACTGAGAGGTAAACTGGGCCTAAAAGAGTTTCCTCTAAGTTCAAACAAAGTACCTTTTCTGAAAGTTTCTTTTCCACCAAAGGTATCAAGAATCTAGGGGCATAAATTTACAAAGAATGCAAACAATTAAAGTAAATGTCGCTACACCTGTATTTGGTCATCCATTCTCAGAAAATGGATTATTGATTTGTGGAGTGGTTGCTATCACCAATTTAGTGAAAACATCCTGGTTAGACTAATACCAAGTATTTAGAGAATCTGCACTCCACCCCTGATATCTGTGGCACACAAAAGCAAGTAAAGTTGCTGTGAAGCATTGCTTGAATGGGAAAGAACAGGGTTGCATCACACCTGCTTAGAAGTGGTGCAGTTCTGATCTCTCCTGCACTGGTGCTCTTGTGGCTGCCACGTGGCAATGCAGGTACCCTTGCACCATAGAGCAAGTGCGTCCGCCTTCCCCTCAACATGGTTTTTGTGCAGGAAGGGGTTCTTTTCTGCACAGAAAATATACGTTAAGGCTGTTTTCTTTTTTTGTAGGTGTGCTGTAGGGAAAGGAGTTTGGTGCAAATCCATGCTTACAGTTCCTTGTCGGGGGGTTTTCTGCCAATGCCAATGGGTGGTTGCATGGAAACGCCCATGCATCATCCATGGAAAGCCTCCTTGAAGCAAAGTGATGCAAGGCAGGGTGCTGCCTTGCCTTACTTTGGGTTACAAATCAACACAATTGTGATTTGCGTTAGTTTGTAAATACCAGTAGAAGATGATTTCGGTGGATAGAAAAGCACATCTGAAATCCCACAGGGGAGGATTCTGCCATTGTTGCTGCCTCCCCGCCGGGTACGTTACGAGTTTCCCACTGGGTCAGCGGGTAGAAAACTCAGTTTCCACCCACTGGCTCAGCGGGAAACGGCCTACAGCATTGTCTTTGGCTTACAATCAAGCTGGCAGCAATGCTGTAGGTTGCAAAGCAGACAGTAAACATTGTGATGGTGCTGGCTAGGGGGGCGACTGCACTGCCCATGGCAGAGGAAACTTTGCAACACCTCTGTAATAAAGGATCTCCCATCAGAAGGAAAATCTAGAAATTTGAACCACATGTGAACAGACTGTTTTAGTTCACTGGGCTCTAGAGGCGATAAAACAAGAATAGACAATTATGTTTATCTGTCTCCCACCTCCATACTCTGGAATCTTTATGACTTTCAGAATTAGAACTCCTGAGAGAAGGAAGTCCCTGTTGTGAGAAATCTTGGTCTAGAGGCCCCAAGGCAATCAAAGGTTAGTGACCTCAATTCTATAATTTGGGGTCTTTCATTGTTGGTGTCCAGGGCACATATACTGAGGACCTTCAAACTGTGAACAAAGTATCTCTTTTAGCTTTAAAAATCAAAAATAAAGAGCTTGAATACGACGTTGGCGGATGGGATACTCCATCACAAATAGATATAATAGAACCTGTACTATGGCGAACGGGATATCTGTCACATTTGTGATAGAGTATCCCATCCACCAAGGTTGTTATCAGGCCCAAAGTCTTCTCCTGCCTCAAATCATGTATTTCAGGCAAATGCTAACAAATTCAGCTGGGCAATTTGTGCACTCTAGTTGTCGTAGTTGGACTCTTATTACAAGATGAGACTGCTGGTTTGGGGATGACAGCACTTTTGTTTGTAGGCGACTGGGCCACTCCTACAACAAGTCACAACTGTCGGCCTAACCCTCCCCGCTCACAAGCAGTACCTCACCAAAAACCCAGACAGTAAAAGGTGATTTCTGGCAGCCTTACGCATTGGCTATAGGGTGCAACATCTCAGGTAAGTCGTGTTGGAACGGAAGTTATCCTTTTCTCACTTTAGCAATAAGTTTACGTCACACACAGGCAATGAAGGAGATGCAGGAGAGTTTTCAATATATTTATTGAAAAGACTGCAATCTACAGTAAAATGCATGAGCTGCAATGATTAGGATAATGCATAATAAAAGAAGCATGATTGTAAAGATGAGAGCTGTGAATACAAAGGCTCCCATCATCTTGCAATAGAGATGATATGGAAAATCCATAGCATAGAGAACCTAATCCTTAACTTAATGAGAGCTAGGTGTGATAAACCTAATCTTCCAGTACCATGTCCATAAGAAGTGCCCACCAACCCTTGTTACCTCGGAATGAGGTCTAGGTCAGACTCCCTGGGGACACAAAGGCTGAACTGCAGTGAGGTGATGTGCAGCATAGATGGCATCTGGAAGGAATCTCTCTGATAACCTTGTCAGTGTGAGATCTATTTATACAAATCATGTAGGACCCCTGACACAGGTATGATCCCAAACAGGAGATAAGCGGGCAGGCTTGTGGCAACAATTATGTAAACACTTCTCACCAAATGTACATTATGTTCCTGTCACACATAACTGGGAAAGGGTAATGATGTAAATGCCTGCATACATCACTTGACTATGATGCTGATAGTGATGTCTTCACATAGTGTCACTGATAGCCCAAATCAAAACATGTCTCTAACTGTAAACAATAGCAGCCATGTTAAAAAAAGTAATAAAATAAATGAGCTAAGACAGAGCAAGCTAAGTAAGTTAAAAGTCACTAGGTGATGGGGCACAGACCTGCAAGCCAAAGGGCTAAGCTAATCTCCTGCTACCCGATAAAAACTATTATTGATTCAACACATTGTCACACCACTTTTATGTGACATTCACCAGAGGGTGTCCAGATCTCTCCATTACTATTCAGCCTCTTGCCTGCCTACTTAAACAATTATGGGTTAAAACATACCTTTATACTGATGACACCCAAATTGTTATCAGTCTAAAAGAAGGTCAGGCGAACCTGGCTTCTGGTTTTCTGGCCTTACTTGATAGCATGTAGAGGCACACAAATATTTTTTAAATTAAATCAGTCTACATCAGAAATTCTTCTTGCTTTAAATCTTTTATCTTGTGGGATTCCACCCAATGGCCTATAGTTAGGAACCTGTCCCACCCCAGCTTCATGTGTTGAAAACCTAGGGGTACATCTTGACTTGGATCTCAACCTTGAAAAACACATACATAACATCACAAATTATGTTTATTGCATATTTCTGCTCTCAGATCAATCATGCCATTTTTTTCTCTGCCTCACAAAATCAGCTTGGCCAATGCATTTGTCCAGTCCCGTTTGAACTACAGAATCTCTACCTATTTGGGCCTCCCACCAGAATACTCTCATTGGTGCAATACTCTCATTGGTGCAATACTCTCATTGCTGTAATACTCTCATTGGACTATCTCTTTCAATTTCACTGACTCTCTGTCAGACAGCACAATATCCTTAAATCCACTTGTTTCATGTTTATAGTCCTCCAGAGGTCTGTCCCTAAATCCCTAGTCAACAAATTCAAAATCTATGCCTCCTTTGCTCTTCCAAGACTAATTTTGAAATGCCCTACTTTGAATATGAAAAATAAGGTGACAGAACCTTCAGAATATAGAAAACAAAGCTGTGCAACAACATACCCACATAAACAGATCCCTGCTACCTCTATTAATGTTCTTGGAGGCAATAAAAACCTAGGTATTTACTTAAACCAAATTACATTGCACGGTGGCCTACCCTAGCAAGCTATTTAGCACCAACTGACTCGGTCTGGAGTGTTATCTGTCCTTTACAAAAAATGCATAAATAGACATACAAATGGACTGTCTTCATGAGTATGTTTGATTCACTGTTTAAGAATACACCACATCAATATGTAGGCAACTGAAAGATTTAATAATGGTAATTTTAGAAAGTTCAGTGAACACTGAGGCACGAAGAAAGCCACAGTTGGCTCGTTCACGCCAAAAAATGACGATGACCCTGTGATAGCTAAGGTTTATGGTAACACCAACACATCATCACTGGAATGTGCTGTGATTCAGTTGGAAGAATGGCACTGTTTTAGGAGAAGGTAACTCTGCTGGCCTGGATAGATTTTACTTTATTGTGCACTTAGAATAAATACATCTCATCGACTTTGTTGTCAGAATGGATTACTTCATTTTGGCGCCAATCAAGGAACCACTGGGAAAACAGAAGAAGTGGATACTGTTACAAGCAGAAGAAGATTTAAGCTCTAAAACAGCACTTTGATAATTACTTGGAAAGACAGTGACTTTTACCTTTTTAAACATATATTTGAAGATTCCCCTTATTTCTTATCGGATTTGTTGTATTTTCCGGCTCAAGCACAACTTCAAAAGGTCTCGAGCAAAACTTGAAGAAAATTTCACAGCGCTCTCTCACAAGACAATTCCCTAGAGACATCCATCTAGAATATCTCGATTTTTGCTGGGATGTCAATGTGCGTCAACAGTTCCGATCAGCAGAGTTGCATAGCAACACAGCAACATGTCCGATCAGTTGGGACTAGGACGTCAACATACATCAACACGTATGATCAGTGGAGTTGCATAGGAATGCAGCAACACGTCCAATCAACGGAGTTGTGTTAGCCCTCCAAACTTAAAACCAGCAAGATTTTTCTACAGACCCTACAAACAATAAATAAGAGGAAGTGTGCTCGCTGATGCGCCCAGCGTTTAACTTTAAAAAACAAATAAACAACAGGAAGAAAAGTGTGCTCATCGCTGATGTACACATCATAGTACTATTAAACAAACATTAAACAAGAACAATAACGTTACCATTAGTAAGGCAACAGTTGAGAACAAAGGGAATGCTCACCACTGATGTGTACAGCATTTTACTTAGGGTGTTTGACAGTAACAGAAAACAAAGTAAGTGCCCATAGCTGATGTGCTCAACGTCTTATGTCTTTCCTGTGGTATATCAACATAGTTCCTTTGGTATATCGAAACAAGACTGCTTATTATATTGAAGTGAAACTGAGGTGACACACACACACACCAGAGACCACTGATTTGCCAGAGTGGCTTTAGAGAAACACTCTCAAACGCCAATATGCAGTGTATTATTGTACAGTATTATAATTACCTTGTTGTGCAGAATGTACCGGTAGCACCTTTCTTTCTGGTTTCCCCGGGGCAATCCTCCAGTACCTTGGCAAAAAAGGAAGAAGGTTTTCAACCAATACGCCAGGGTGTGTGGGACCTCTCTCAGTGCAGAAAGAAAGACTTCACTTCTTATGAATTGCCTAGGTACGGAATTCCAAGAAGTATTTGAAAATCTTCCAGATTTGTCTAACAACAATGCAGCAGTTCTAAAAGAATATGAAATATGCATAAATTAGATTTACATTATTTACCTCAAGTCAGTACAGTGTTAGAAAGGCATCAATTTGGCAAAAGACTGCAACATTAAGGTGAATCAGTTGAACAATACATAACCAAGTTACGATGACATGCCTCGACTTGTACATTTGGTAATTCTTATGAAGAACGCTTAACAGATCAATCTTTGTTAGGGTGTGTGCTCGAGAAAGCCAAAGAGAATATGTGGCAAAAAGATAACCCATCATTAGACGAAGTAATTGCAATTGCAAAAAACAACAAACACTCAAAAAAGTGTGTCAAAGTTCTTCGAACGGATAGCATGATTTTGGAGAAGAAAGGTAAAGATGAAAAAGTAGAGGTAAAACAAATTATGAGTGAGGCTGCAGTAAATTACAATGCAAAAGTTAGAATAACCATGCAACCTAGAAAAAAGTTTACAGGAAAATGTTTTAGATATAGGAATTCTGTTCATATGGCCAATGATAAAAAATGTCCAGGTTGGAAGGTAGTCTGTAATAGCTGTGGAAAGAAAGGCCATTGTTCTAAGTGTTGTGAACTTCAAGACTCCAAGCGCAAATGCCGCCAAGCTGAGAAAATATGGAGACTAGAACCCTACTCAACCAACTTCTCCACCCTCAAAACCACCATTCGCACCCATCACCAACTCATACGCACCGCCAAAAGAGATCACTACAAGACACGCCTTGACAACAACTCCCAAAACAGCAAAGAACTCTTCACCATCATCAATGAACTTGCCAAACCCAAAGCCAGCAACATAGACCCCTCTCACACACACAGCCCCTATGTGACACCCTTTCCAACCACTTCCTCCACAAAATCCTGGACATCCACAACAGCTTCATATCACACACACCCACCACACATACCCCTCACTCACCCAACTCAACCCCCACCCAAGACCCCCCACCACACTATCCACATGGACCCCTACCACACACGAAGAAACCGAAAAAACCATGAACTCCATCCCCTCCGGTTCCCCCTCCGACCTCTGTCCACACCGCATCTACAACAAAGCTAGCCCTACCATCACCCCCATACTCTACAACATAATCAACTCCTCTTTCGACTCCGCCACCTACCGAGACCCCTGGAAGAACGCGGAAATCACTGCTCTCCTAAAAAAAACAAGCTGACCCGGAGATCCTGTCCAACTATCGCCCCATCTCCCTCCTCAGTTTCCCCGCCAAGGTTGCAGAGAAATTAGTCAACACCCGCCTATCCCACTTCCTCGAAGCAACCAACACCCTTGACCCCTCACAATCTGGGTTCCGCAAGAACCACAGCACAGAAACCGCCCTCATCGCACGCACTGACGACATCAGGACCAAAGTCGACAAAGGCGAGACCTTCGCACTCATCCTCCTAGACCTCTCCGCAGCTTTTGACACCGTCTGCCACCACACACTTCGCACACGCCTCCACAATATAGGAATCCACCACAAAGCCTTAGACTGGCTCACTTCATTCCTCACCGACCGAACCCAGAGAGTCCGCCTTCCACACTTCGACTCCAACACTACCAAGATCACCTGCGGAGTCCCCCAAGGGTCCTCCCTCAGCCCCACATTCTTCAACATCTACATGATCCCCCTAGCCAACATTCTCCGAGCACACAGAATCACTATCCTCTCCTATGCACCCAACTCATCCTCTCCCTCACCTGCAACCCCACCACCGCCAAAACCAACCTACACGCCACTCTCCTAGACACCGCCAACTGGATGACCACTAACTACCTCAAGCTCAACTCAAACAAAACCGAAATCATCATCTTCGGCCCCAACAAAACCACATGGGACGACTCCTGGTGGCCCACCACCTAGGTCCCGCACCCACCCCCGCAACCCACGCATGCAACCTTGGCATCATCCTCGACCCCTCCCTCTCCATGACACAGCAAATCAATGCTCTAACCTCCTCCTGCTTCCACACACTCCGCACTCTAAAAAAATCCTTCAAATGGATCCCCCCAGAAACCAGAAAGACAGTCACCCACGCACTCATCAGCAGCAGACTGGACTACGCCAACACCCTCTATGCCGGCACCACACTCAAACTCAAACGCAAACTCGATGAATCCAGAACACAGCTGTGCGCCTCGTCCTTGGCCTCCCCCGCCATGAACGAATCTCACCACACCTCAAATCCCTTCACTGGCTCCCCATAGACAAGAGAATCACATTCCAGATCCTCATCCACGCACACAAATCCCTCCACAACACCGGCCCAACCTACCTCAATGAAAGGGTAAACTTCCACACTCCCACATGCAACCTCCGATCAGCTGACCTCGCCCTAGCCACAGTCCCCCGCATCCAGCACACCACCACAGGAGGCAGGTCCTTCTCCTACCTCACCCCCAAAACCTGGAACTCCCTCCCCACCGGCCTTCGCAAAACCAAAGACCTGCTGGTCTTCAGAAAGAACCTCAAGAATTGGCTGTTCGACCAGTGACCCTCCCTGGTCCCCCCCTCCCCAGTTTACCCCCCTCCCCAGAGCCCTGAGACCCTCACGGGTGAGTAGTGCGCTCTACAGATTTCTTTGATTGATTGATTGATTGATTGATTGATTGAGAAAGGTTCCAATGGCAGTAAAGGAGAAGATGAAGGAAGAAATTGACAAATTAATTGAAAATGGCATCATTGAAGAAGTTGAGGCCACTGAATGGGTAGCTCCGGTGGTGATGGCACATAAAGTCAATGGTGATGTAAGATGGTGCGTTGATCTCAGAGAACAATGGTGATACAAGATTGTGCATTGATCTCAGAGAACTGGATAATGCTGTAGTTGTAGATCATTATCCTCTTCCCATCACTGATGAGATGTTATCTTCTCTTGATGGTGCTAAACATTTTTCATCTCTTGGCCTGACGTCCTCCTACCATCAGATCATGTTGCATCCACCATCCCAACATCTCACAATGTTTATTACGTCTTTTGGTTCATACACATTTCTCAGAATGCCGTTGGCTTGCCTCTGTATTTCAGAGAGCAATGGAGAAAGTATTAAAAGGCATAAATGGAGTAAAAATATATCAAGATGATTTCCTGGTGTTTGGGGGTGATTCGAATAGACATGATCAAAGATTGATGGAGGTTTTGGAGAGATTACAAGAGAGTGGCCTAACATTAAAATCCGATAAATGCAAAATTGATGTTTATAATATTGAGTACTTAGGTCATGAAATTTCAGAAAAGGGAATTCGACCAAGAGCTGAGTTAGTAAATACCATTAAAAGTCTTCAGGATCCTCAGAATAAAGAAGAACTGTTAACATTTTTGGGAATGGCAGAATTCTACAATAAATTAGTTCTGAGGCTTCAGGAAAGAGCAGGAAACATGAAAAGCTTGTTTTGTAAGGGAAGAAATTTGATTGGCTGCTGATTGTCAAAGTGAATTTCAAGACATTAAAGAAAGCCTGGAGAATGCATCAGAATTAGGAAGTTATAACTCCAAAGATGAAACCATCATAATGACGGATGCCAGCTCTAAGAGTATGGGGCAGTTTTGTTACAAAAATCATATGGAAAGAGTAGGACTATATTATTCATTTCAAGAGGTCTTAGAGGAGCAGAGTGTAACTACTCTGTTGTGGAGAAAGAAGCTCTAGGTGTATACTGGGCAGTGAGACAATTAAGGAAGTTTTTGTGGGGGCATAGGTTTAAAATAGTAACTGACTCCTCGCCTCTCACAGATGTGTTTATGAAGAAAGGAAGTGACATGGTCTTTCTGATCCAGAAATGGGTGGTAGCTTTATAGGAATTTGAATTTGGAGTATCCTAAATGCCAGGTGTATTGAATGTACAGGTGGATTGTCTTTCACGATTGTATGATGATCATAAAGATGAGGACATAGAAGAAGGAAATTATTTTGCTGGTTAAGAGTTTGATGAAGAAGTAAAAGGATGCTTGGCAACAAATGCAGTGATCCATGAATTGGAGTGGAAAATGAGCTGTTAACTGATGAAACCCTACAAAATGTTATAAAGATGACACAATTTGAGTGGTGCACAAAGCAGGAATGTGATGACAATTTAGTAGCATATTGGCAGGTGAGGAACAAATTAGCCATAGTGGATGGTGTCTTAGTAAGGGGTAGCAAGTTAGTTCCTCCGTTTGTCATGAGAAACAAATTAATTAATCAGGCTCATGCTAGTCATACGGGTATCTCTAAGACAAAAGAGAGAGTAAGAGCTAGTTATTGGGGGCCTGCAATTAATGTGATGGTGGAGAGGAAAGTCAAAATTGTTAAGAATGTGTGTTTTCTGATAAAGTGTTAAAGTGTAGCACATAACCAATGGTCATAAGAGAAAAGGCCTTGGGTCCATGGGTTGACATAGCTCTGGATACACTTGGTCCAATTAGATTAAAATCACATGATTAGTATGTCCTTATTTGCATTGACATGTATTCAAGTTGGCCAGAAATTAAGGTGATTAATTCTGTAAAATCTAAAGATGTTATTTGGTTCCTTGAAGGACTCTTTGGGAGAGAGAGTTTCCCCTCTTCTAGTCTCACTGATAATGTTGTCCAACTAACTTCAGAGTCGGTAGAGCTGTTTTTGAGAGAGGTATTAAACACAACAAGCATTTGCAAAGCAATAGGTCTCGCGTTCGCTCGAGTTAGAGCTATTAGCATGTAAATTGCTAACAAGACTTTTCTTGCCACATAAACTGAAAATGAAAAGTAAAACAGTTTCACATAAGCTAGCCGATGGCCGACATAAGCACTAAGCAGATACACAAAAGGAAACAGAAGTTCCCTCGCAGTCAAGCATATCGGCAAAAGTTCAATTATCCATGTAACCAGCAAAAATGCACATTCATGTAACCAGCAAAAGAGCAATTATCCATGTAACAGGGTCGATGTCATGCAAAGCACCCAACTACTGCCCAGAGAGATCACGCGGCCTCTGAATAAAAAGAAAAAGTAGTCCAGAAAACATATGGAAAACATGGAGCCTTGTATGTTTTCAGTAGTTGGCCGGCTCCAGGAGGACTAAACACCAAAAAAGGCATGACATATGCATGCCTTTCACTAATGAAATCAAGCACATTTTTTAAGGCAAATCCACAAACCAACCAAACGGATGGGCGTGCAGTAGGCTTGGTTAAAAGCCCACAGAGAGATTACGATGGGGACAGAGCTCTTTGCGCACTCAACCCTAAAAAGGCAGCGCTATATAATCCAGACTCTAATGGAGTTGTTGAGCAATTTATCATAGCACTCAAAGAATACCTACAATTGTCTCAAATGCAAGGTGTGAGATGGGAGGATGAAATGCAGAACAAAGTGCGCAACACAACACTCTACTACTGGTGTTTCACCATTTCAGTTTTTTAAAGGTAGGTTGCCTAATTCCGAAATTGCTCCTAGATGGGTACAGGATAAAAGGAAAGAGATAAATGATCAATTAGGTGATGTATTGGGCTGGACAGAAAGAGAAAGGAAGCAGAAGGATAAGAGGAAGACAAATGATGATGTTTTCAAAGCAGTAAAAGATACATCTGTGGAAGTGGGTGATTGGATTAAAATCAAATCCCCTGGAAAAGAGGGAATGTTGTCAAAATACAAGGGACCCTTTAGGGTCATAAAATTATTTAAAAATGCAATAAGAACAAGTGATCACAGGATTTGGAATCTTAATAGAGTAGCGAAATGTAATCCTGTTGAACATAGCTCAGAGCGAAAGTCTGAAGGTCATTCTGAAATGGACTCTAAACACAAGCTCAATTTGAGACCAAGGCAGAAAATAATGAAGCCAGCTCGGTTTAAAGATTATGTGTAAAATAAGTGTTCTTAGCATTTTAGTAAGTTACATATTTTTGTGTCAAGGCTTTTGTTGTAGTTAGTCTAGAATAATTTAAATTAAAGTATAGTCTCCCTCTTTAGTATTGTTTGTAGTTATAATAATATAGAAGTGTAATGTTAGGTGAGGGAGGTGATGTAATAACTAAGGTTTATGGCAACCATTACAGAGTTCTGTTTCTATGGAGCAAGAGTTCCAAGTGATGATGTGGTGATAGAACATCAACACATCATCACTGGAATGTGCTGTGAGTCAGTTGGAAGACTGACACCATCTTAAGAGGATGTAACTCTGCTGGCTCGGATAGATCTCACTTTATTGTACACTTAGAAAAAATACTTCTCATCTACATTGCTGTCGGGTGAATTACTTCATCTGAAAGATATAATGGTAATTTTAAAAAGGTCAGTGAACACTGAGGAACTAAGAAAGCCACAGTTGGCTCATCCATGCAAAAAAATGACAATGACCCACTCTCAAAGGTTTGACTTTATCACCTTATTGGGGTTTATGTGATACAGCAGAAAAACGAAACTCAGTGCTCCATAAGGAACTGATTGACAGTGACATAAATCATAAATATTCTTTGCCAGACCTGCATCTGAACTCTTGAGTCAGACACCTTCCCCAACATTCTTCTAGGTATGATCACCACGTTCCTTTGCTGGGCCCCCTCTTTTATAACCTACAGTGGTGTATAGTTGAGGGTAATCTTGCAAAGTGATGGTTAACTATACTTTTATTTGACCAACTGTGAACTCTCATCACTTCAAAATTAGTGATCCACATGAAAGTAGAAGAGTAATACAATTGGAGGGAACTACGAGACGTGAATGAATCAGAACATTCTCCCAATCTCCTCAGTGTCATCCGGTAGTGGTGCATGGAGGCAGCGAGACAGTAGGTTTTAATTTTAAATGGAAGGAGAGAACATGTTCTCAGCTCCTGGATAAATTAGCTTGCAGTTTCCATCCCTGTGCATATATCTTATCAGACTAACGTTAATATAAATCAAAGCTGGCATCTCTGAACGAATTCATATTACTAATGTGCTGTTTAACATGCCCATTTGGAAACTAAATGAAAAAGGAAAGGTTGTGCAATGACTTAAGATGCTCAGCAGTTCAGGCTCCATATAGAAGGACAAATGTGGTACAGTCTAAGAAAATTTCAAAGATGTACATGTATTTTGGAATACACTATTCATAACAAAATGTAAAAACTATAAACGTATCTCCTATGCAAAAATAATGCATTTGTATTGAGATGACACTTTAGTCATATTCATCACTAAAGTGATAAATATATAGCCTCAGCAGTCTAAAATATTCTAAAATTGTACTTGAAATGTTGCACAGTGCAATTTCAGCACAACGTAACATGCATCAACTCTCTTGTGACAGTCAGCATCAACATTGTATTGTTACCACAGTTATTAGTTGTCTTCCTCAGGACAGATAATATGAAATGAATACTTAGACAAATATAGATAGATAGATAGATAGTTAGTTAGATAGATAGATAGATAGATAGATAGATAGATAGATAGATAGATAGATAGATAGATAGATAGATAGATAGATAGATACATAGAACTGATCATATCCCTGCTGTAACTGTAAGTAAGATAAGGCACTTTCAGATGATATTCAAAGTTTGAATATCCTATGTTGGGGAGAGCGAAAATCAAGTTCCTTATCTGTGCAACAGGCCAAGGATACAAGAAATTCAAATTGATTGTAGAACACGGCATGAACGGCAAATTCACCAAAATGCCGGATGTCACATCACATGCCCTTTAAACTTCGATTTCACTTACACTCAAATGCCTACACATACACACACATTTACACTTACACACACATCCACGCTTTCATATACTCTCCCTCTCAGGTAAACACATACTAACCTGCAAGCATGCACAAAACATACATTTAAAAGCATTTTTTTGTTTCCTTAACTGCCAGAGAAGGATATATTCCAGCTAATTGAACATCATTTTTTATTACTCTAATAGCGAATAATGAAACATTATTCACTACATCTTTTTTTAGTACTCTAATAGTGAATAATGAAGCACTATTCACTATCAGTGTAATAACAAATGAGAGAAAACAATGTGGTGCCCCAGGCGACAGCCATAAGGACAAGCTGCCTATCAGGGGTGGCTCCACCTCTATGGTGGAGGAGCATCACCCCTCGACCAGCTGCAAACCTTTAAAAATAAAACAATAATAAATTATGTTTGTTATAGTTTTATTTTTAAATGGGTGGGGCAATGGGGGTTACAAGCACTGAGGGGAGTGTTCTCTACATTTGTTTCTGGCCGGCCATCTCGGGCTGGCCAAAGGGCTCTCCCCAACCCAGCAATGTGTTGCCCGGTTGGAGGGAGCAAGCCCAGTCTGCATTGGAGCACCCAGCCTGGGCAGCACAGCCAATCATATTGTTGCTTTGAGCAGTATCATGATTGGCCACAGGGCAGGCTGGGTGCCTGGAGTGAGGCGGAGAGCGGCGGTGGGTCGAAAAGGTCCAGGTAAGTTTTTTTTTTCTTCGTTTTTTTTAAAAAAAAAATGTATTCCCTCCACCCGCCACTTTTCCCAGTTGCCAGCCTCAACTGCTGCCTATGTGTTCTCAGCTCAGATTTTGCCACCTCTGAGGCCAGGGGTCACAAAATCAGTGCCAGGGGTCACAATGGGCAAACCAGGGGTCACAGATGTAACACATGGTGACCCCAATCTTTGTCAATAAGTATGTCCTCACCAATAAAACGCACTACCTGAGGGGAAGAATTACAATCTAGCTAAGTAACTCAGTTCAACTCTATAGCCCTCCTTACAAGTGGCCCCCGAGGTGATGCGATAATTATTGCATCTTTCAAAATCATATAACAAAGGCACTGGAATGTTAAAGGCACAGTAATTATTACAAGTTATAAGTTGTGCCTTTAAAATGGGACCTATCATGTGGGTTTTGGTGTTTTGTTCTCCAAAATCCACATGTACTGGTATTTATTTAGCATGTTTCCTCTGTAACTTACAGCAGATTTGATCTGGTGAAATTTATCAGGGGGAAAATTTCATGGAATACAGTACTTACCAGTGTTGCGTAGGTTCTCATTATCCTAATGAGGCTATTGGATTTGCGTGGCAGAATCACCTGAATTGTACTGTACTGAGTACAATCCACACCACTTGACACCTGCCGGCCTAATCCGGGTCTTCCCCCTAACTAGCAGCGCCTCAACTCTGCCCCAGAGCAGAGATGATTGTGCCAAGCGGGCGCATGACAAGAAAAACTCCTCAGGGGACTCATGATCAATCAGATTTCACCCCTTTCTCTTAGTTACATTAGCCTCACACAGGCAAAGTCAAACTGAGGCAGGATATAGTTCAATAAGGGTTTATTGATGTATCTGCTTCTTAGATAAAATAGCATGTATTGCAATAACTAGGATGATACATCAATATAGGCAAAAGTGTGACAGGGAGAGTGAAACACAAAACACTGTCACTAGGAGTGATATATATCTTTCCTACCTAAGCTGTGTTAGAGCACAGAGTGATAAGCCCTAATCCGCCCTTCAGGTTTCCCCCCTGGGAAGACATTATCCCCCATACCTGAGCAAGGAACCCTGTTGTCTTGCCATGGAGGCTAGGGATTCAGTAGTCTAAACAAGCAGCTGTCTCACTGCAGCCTGGAGGAAATCACAAAGTGAAATACTAAGAGCGTGATGCATTCCTAGGCAAAAGGACAATTAGATAGAGAAAATAAAACACCACCACAAATGTGGCTAATGTTAGAAGAACAAAGTGATGCTATGGTGAATAAAATGTGACTGGGCTAAAGTGCACAATAATGTGTATAGAATAACCCTTGTCTCCAAAAAGGGAAACATTGCTTTTCAAAAAAACAAAAATCCAACATTTGTCACTGTAGGAGACAGTGGGCTCTTTAAAAAAATATATATGTTTCTGAATTGGAACTTAGAATGCATGGATTGTGATCTGCTGTCTCTTGCTGACTGTGCTGAGGTAGCTCTTCTCCCATAGGAGCCGTGATGTATGCATGCAACACCTTCACCAGGTGCGGCCAAGGTGATGAATACAATGAGTGAACTGCTCGGGGTTCAGTCCTCTGCTGGCTATTGGTGTGGTGCCCCACGTTGTGTGAGTGAGAGCTGAGTGGGCCCACCACATGGGCCGAGAAGCCACTGTACACCACTGGGGATGGGCAAGAGCCCCATGTCACAATAGCACATTGGATGACGAGAACAGAGGAGCACTTACAGACCAAAGAATCCAAAACACCGCCGCTAGGCTCATCCTGGACATCCCTCACTGCAGCCACTACATTCCTCTCTGGTCCAAGCACCTGAGATACCCCCACTGGCTCCTGATTGAATAGAAAATCACCTTCAAGCTCCTCACGCATGCCTACAAGGCCCTCCACAAAATCTGACCTGCATACCTCAACCACTGCCTTGCCTTCCACACACCCACCAGACAACTCTGTTCTGCTCACCAGGGCCTAGCCATCATCCTACAGATCCGCAAGTGCACAGCTGGAGGAAGATCCTTCTTCTACTTCGTCACGAAGACCTGGAACTCTCTTCCTCTTCATCTCAGGCAATATCCCTCGCTGCCTCAATTCATGAAGGACCTGAAGACCTGGCTCTTCAACTGAACTAGAAATCCAGCAATTCAACTGAGCTGCAGGCCCCCACCACCAACCCCTCCAAGTGCTTTGAGACATGAACAGTTGTTTAGTCACGCTTTAGAAGAACCCTGATTTATTGACTATGTGGGTGGTGCCAGTACATGGCCAACCTGGCAACCAGCTGATTGAAGCACAGCAGCAGTGCTACTTTGCACTGTGCAGGCCCTGCTGCAGCAAGGGTACCATAAGGAGGCTCTGGCCGCATCATCAGGGAAGCCACAATGGGAGCAGTGTTCAGCAGAGGTGTGCAATTAAGTGGAAAAAATATGTTAACAGTGAAACTCAAGGTCTAAATATTTATTACAGGGCCATGGATGCTGAAAGGGGCCCCTAGTCAAGTTGCACATTGACAAGGCAATCCAAGCAACAGCTCTCCAACATCGGAGTGTACCATTTCATCTGCATGGCCAGGTCAAAGCCAAGCGGGGAAAACTCAATTGAAGGGATGTAATCGAAAAGGTATCATGATCTACCCTGTGGGTGTTGCCCCTTGTGATAATAGAAAAACCCAAACAGGCAAGTGGGTTTGGTCTGTGCATAGACATGAGATATGAAACTGCCTCACAAGGGCACAGGCAAGGAGTGCTGCATCACCCTATAATGGATCATATAATAGCAGATTTAAATGGGGCCAATTGGTTTTCACACTAGACTTGAACGCTGGATGTTACCAGTTGGTCCTGCATCCACGCAATTGATACATAACAACTTTTTCCAAGCACATGGGTCACAGAAGGTACAAGGGACTGAACTTTGGACTATCCTTAGCTGCTGAGGTGTTCCAGAATGCAATAAGAGAGACACTTTTGGGCCTTGAAGGCGTGCTTAATATCAGCAATGATATTCTCATTTGTTCTACCACTCTGGCTGAGCAAAACTGCTGCCTCAAAGCCATGCTTCAGAGACTCAAGGACAGAGGTCTCATGTTGCATAAAGACCAGCGCTTGTTCTTCGAGTCTAAGATTGAGTTCTTCAGGTTTGTATTCTCAAGGGAGAGGTTACAGGTAGGCTGCAACAATCAAGGAGGCCCCAGCACAGAAAATAGCAAGAGGTGTGCAGTTTCTTGGGCATGTTGTCCTGTTGTGCCTGTTTCCTGGCCAATGTGGCCACCTTGTCAACCCTTACTATGGCTAGAAAGATATGGACTTGGGGCCTAAAAAACAGGATGCACTGGATAAAATAAAGGGAGCCTTACTAGCAGATGCCATGCTGACATACATCAACCCAGACAGAGGAGACTGCATTGATGGGGGGATGCAATTTCTACGGGCCGTGCTGAACACAGGAGCAAGAACCAGTTGTGTGGGCCATATTGGCATTCACAAGCAGAGTCCTTATGGCCACTGGGGTGGAGTATGTGCCAATTAAAAGAGTGCCCAGGCAATGTAATGGTATGTCATCATTTTCACCTTTATGTGTATGGACGTGGCTTCAAAGTGGTAACCAAGTCACTTCTGAGCTTGTTTCCAAGGAATGGCTCCTCATCCTCCCTCTTGAATTGAGAGATGGACTGGGAAGTTGATGCCATAATGTTTCAGTGTTGTGTATCAACAGGGGGCCAGGAATCCAGTGGACTTCCTATCCCAGCGCTCCCATGATCAGGATGACAGCCCTGCCCTTGATAGTGGAGAAGATGAGGAATTTGTCCAGATGGTGTTACAGACCACCTGCCCGAGGGCAATGACAGTTGAAGATATCCGGCTAGATACACTGGAGGATGATGGCTTAAGGAGAGTGGCAGGGGCTATCGTCAATGATGCATGGAAGTAATTCCTCCAATATGCAAACCAATGGCATCTGGAGTAAAAGACCCGCCTGTCACATCTGTGGAGAATCAGAGGGCATCATCATGTGAGGGCATGATCTTGTCATTCCCAGAGCCCTGGAAAAACATGTGATTGTGTTGGCACGTGAGAGATATCAAGGTGCAGAAAGGCTCAAATCGAACTTGAGAGGGAAGATCTGGTTCCCGGGCACAGACTCCAAAGTTGAAGAGATAATACGCCAGTGACCTACGTGTCAGATAAGGGGGTGCCCCAGGTCGCTGGTGCCCATGGTGACGGAAGAACTAACATTGACTACATGGGAGAAGGTCAGCATAGACTTTGGGAGTTACCCAAACAGGAGAGTTGCCATGGTTATGGTCGATGACCAGTTGAAGAACCTGTAGTGAAGCTCGTAGTGATGGTGTAAGCTAACATCAACCTACTACTGGAGAAAACACTGGCAACCTATGGTTTATGAGGAATCATTCAGACTGAAAATGGGCCTTCATTTCAGGGGTTGGAGTTTTGCAAGAACCTGGTGGCGCTGGGGATATGACATCAGAAGATAATGTAGCAGTGGGCCCAGGCCAACAGCACTGTTGAAAGATTTATGAGATCTCTGAACAAGGCATTACGAGTGTCTGTGGTTTGCAACTGGAGATGTTAGATGAAGCGGGTGCCCAATTGAGGAGGAGAAGAATGAATGATAGGGGGAGAGCCAGGCTTCAAGAGAAGTGACTATGCTGCTGGCAGTCGGCAGTCAAGTGCTTTTAAGAAATCCCCACCCATGGTGGAAATTTTGGACGCTGTTCAAGAGTGAAGCGTGGATGGTGATGGCTGTAAAGGGGATTATGGTGATGACACAAAGGGGAGGTGAGATAACTACAAGGAACACTTAGGGCCTCATTATGAGTTTGGCAGGCAGCGGAGGCCACCCTCCAAGCTCTTTGGGCCGGAAGACTGCCACTCCGGTTCTCCACATGCTGGCCCTATTACGAGTTTCCCACTGGGCCAGCGGGAAACTCACCACAACATTGACGCCGGCTCCTAACCGATGTTGCAGTATGTCGGGTGCGACAGCCAAGTGCATGAGGCCCCCGGTACCCTGTCTCCACCCACTTTTGGATGGCTGTTGAACCTCCATGCAAAAGCTGGTGAACATGGGGGTCGTAATCCCCAGGGCAGCGCTGCTAGGATTAAGACTGTTGGCACCGCCGGACCTGCCAGGCCGGCTGTCAGCCTAAAAGTAGCATAGCTGGCAGTCCGACCGTGGCTCTTACGTGTGTTTAAATATTGGTGGTCTGACCACCATGGGTGAGTGTGGCAGTCTTAAGACCACCGCACTTGTAATGAGGGCCTTAGTGATTCAGGAGGCCCATGACTCTGTATGGAGAAGAGTATGGAAAAGATTGTGCAGCAGGGGAGAATGATGTAATCCTGCGGTGAGCTGAGAGTGCAATGGCTAGTAGCTCATAAACGTCCTAGTCAAGGGACCAACAAAGAGTGGTAATGGACAAAAACGGAGTGAAACCTGCGGCATCGGAATCAGAAGAGCCAGCTGTCTTGTAGAGCATGAGATATGAACTGAGGGCCAACCTGGCACCAAGGCTTTGAGAGTTTGTGTGTGCCACAGTGGACACCTTCCCTGATATCTAAGGTTGGATGGGTGTCCTGAGCTAGCTTGGCTCCAGTAGGAGCTGTGACATCTGCATGCAACACCTCAGCTAGATTCCCACTAAGTGATAAATAAAATGGGTGAACTGGTCAGATTTCAGTCCCATACTGACTATCGGTGTGGTGTCCCTCATTGTGTGAGTGAGTGATGACTGGGTCACCCACATGGGACGAGAAGCCACTGTACACTGCTAGGGTCAGGAGAGGGCCCTACAGCACAATAACACACTGACCACCATTTATGCATTCATAGCCAATGGCAGAGGGTTACAAATAGCAACCTTCCCAATTAATTCATTAAGCAGGTACTTTTGTGATAGTCTGTGAATGGGCAATTTGCAAGAAATCTCTTCCTACCTACGTCACAATACAAACTGCAAATTCACAAAGTAGTCAGCGTGGAAGGTGCAAACCCTGAGTTATGAACAGGAATTAGTTCATCAGATTCACAGATCCTTTATTTGCTTTGTAACTTAAGGAAATGTTCTTCCTCAGTGGATGTTTAACTATTTAAACCAATAGCATCCATAATGTTTAGGCAACTTTTTTTTAAATTATTTTTATTCATTCGGTCTAGAAATTTAGACCATTAAAATACAAAAAAAAACCATTCTTACATAGTAAAGTATTGCATAGTCAAATTTGCACCATTTGAACATAGGTAATACTATTGAAACATAAAACCTGCAATCATATAAATATCGACAATGTGCTACTTGGCACTAAAACTTTAAGCATACTTAAAAACAATAAAAACTGTATAATAAATACTTGGATATTAAGTTTTTGTAACAAATATCATAACAATTCGACTAAAAGAACATCTCTATAAACTTGTAAGGTCTCATCTTTTCCTATACGGGGATACAGGTTCGTAACAAAGAGATTCCTGAAAAAACCTCATAAAAGTTAGATAGAGTTCACTTCAATGACATAGTACCTATTGTATCTGAAGATTTAAAAGTTAAACATCAAAAATATAAATTTCATGTAAAAACCACCTTCTATATGCGAAAAAACTGATTCAGGAACCCATGGCTGATATGTACCTACGACGAATAGACAGGCTTCAGTTAAGTATTTGGAGACTGAGCTAACTACCAGTGTAGAAGTATCGTATCTGCATATTCTGGTAGCGTTAGCTCGGTCCTGCAATAATAAGTTTTTACAAAGGGGGATAATCCACCTCCTTCTAGGGCTCTTGTAAAGGGGTCAGAAAAACAGCATGTGCTCAGTTGTTTCCTTGCAATGGTGGCAAAATATACATCTGTCAATCAGAGAAATATTTGATGACCAACAAGCCGTGAAGCTATTAATCTGCAGGATGCCATATCTTAGCTGGAGAAATAGAGTACGAGCATATGCAGGTATAGGGAGATCCATGAAGCTCTCGGACCGGGGTTCGTGTTTGAGCTGGAGGAATTCTGATGTTACCCTGCCCGCCCTATTGCGGTGCAGTAAATCCTCATTGGTTTTCTCCCAATACCTTTTTTTGACAAGTTGTCTTGCATTAGAGGGGATCAACTCAGGGTGTTTCCAATAGAGGGGAAAACCTAGGTTGTCCCAGGCAGCTTTCATCTCCTTCAGCCATGGGATTTTCTTCGGACCTTGGGGCGATGCTAAGAGTTCTCTTATCGCCACCCTGAATGGTTCAATTTCGGTAGTTTTCCATAAGCGAATCCAGTAGGAAAGGGGTCTCAGGGGTGCTGTGTTTTTAATGCTATTTAATCCTAAATCAAGCCTGAGAGGGGTCATTGGTGTGCCTTTTCCTAACCTGGAAACCTGTCTAAGGAAATGATTTAAAGGGTCCAATTTTCTATGTGAGCCCCAAAGTTCCGCTCCATACAAGGCAGCCGCACGGATTTGTACATTATAAATCTCAGCAATTATATTCAGGGGGGGACTCGATGCCTTTCTAGCTCTACGAGCTAGTGCCCCACTTCTTTGGCTTATGATAAGTGCTCCTTTGTCAATAGCTGCCTCCCAGCTACCTGTATTAGAGAGCCTGATACCTAGATAGTCAAATTCTTCCACTTTTTCCAACGGAATTGAGTTAATTACTATTCTTGCACTGGATTTTTTCCTTGAGGTGCTGAAAATCATAAATTTTGTTTTCTTAATGTTGACATCCAGCCCATAGTCTCTGCAAAAATCGCAGAATTGGTTGACCAAATTTTGGATTCCTATTGGTGATTTAGCTAGAAGAATAGTATTGTCTGCATAAAGCAGACATGGAGTTTTCTTTCCAGCCAGTTTGGGCGAGTCATTAATACAATTTTCTAGGTAGTGGATGCAGTTGTTAATATAAAGCAAAAAAAGAGTGGGGGCCAGAACACAGCCCTGTCTAACACCTCTTTTAATAGCTACACGGTCTGTCAGTTCACCATCCTTACCGCACCTGATTTGTGCATAAGTATTATCATGTAATCTAACAATGAGTTTCAAAAGACCAGATGGGACCCCCATGTTTGAAAGAGTTAACCAAAGCATATTCCTGGGGATCAGATCAAAAGCGGCTCTGAGGTCGATAAAAATCACATACAAATTCCCCCTCCCCCCGGTCCACATTCTTCCATTTGATTGCCAGGAATCTTAGGGTTTGGTCTATAGTGCTAACTGCGGGTCTAAACCCCGCTTGTAAATCAGATAAAACTTCAGACTCCGAGATCCATTCATCTAAGTGGGACAAAAGCTGTTTTGCATAGATCTTTTGGGAGTTGTCAAGTAAACATATCGGTCGATAATTAGCAGGATTATTGGGGCAGCCTTTCTTGAAAATGGGAACTATCTCAGCCCCATTCCAAGAAGATGGAGCAGGAGCTCCCGCTGCAACTGCATCGCAGGTTAAATTGAGATAAGGTGCCCAAATATCAGGTCTTGCCTTATATAGATCGCCCGGGATCTTATCAGGGCCGGGGGCCTTTCCCCATTTAAATGAATCAATTGCAGCTCTAGTTTCATCAAGAGTAAATTTGATCGGGGAGGCTCCTTGAGTTATTGGAACGTCGCGGGTCCTAACAGATACTTCAGGTGGACCATCATATAATTGGCCGAAATGCTCCGCCCATACTGCAGAAAGAATAGTAGAGCCGGGTAAAGAGGCTGGATCGCTACAGTCATCTGCTATCAATTTCTAAAACTTGGAAGTGTCATTTGTTTTGGCAGTCTCCAAAATAGCTGCCCATCTAGCCTCTTCCCAGGTTCTGCGCGCCTTAAGACATTCCTGTTTATAGTCCTTTCTAGCTTTTCTTATGAGTTCTGCATGATCTTCTTTTAATGATCTCAATAAGTTGAGCTGAGCTTCTCTACATGAGTTACTAAACCACCGTGCACAGCCCTTTTTCTTGGGATTGCTAATAATCTCTTTTGTAAAGAGAAGCTTTAAACAATCAAACAGTTCAGTGTGGGCTAATAATATCCCCTCAACATCATCGTCCTCATTATAAGGAATCATATGTTGCATTTGATCAGCTAATAAGTTATATATTAATGAGAGTTGTTCGGGGGATGAAACAACAGAGTCCCATTTTACATTACGTCTGTTATTTGATAAGACGAGCTGTTGTACATATGCCTTAGAGTGGGGAGATTCAAGCGAGGAGAAAAGGCCTCTGGTCGTTAAAATCAATGGATCATGGTCACTCTCGTCGTGCTCATGTACCCTCATGTCAAACATGTAACCCCACAATCGAATGTCAAGGAGTATGTAGTCAATCTGGCTCCTGTGCACTCCACGCCTAAAGGTGGGGTGCAAGTTAATATCAGAGAGAGAGCGACCATTACAAGCTCGAAGACCGTGTGTTAAAGTAATATCAGCCACTAGATGCGCTGTTTTGTTCAGTCTCGGTTTTTTGTATGCAGTTAACTGGTGGATGCCCCAATAGGCATCCTCTTCTTTGTATAGCTCTTGGACCAGGGTATTGGGCTCAAATGAAACATTAAAGTCCCCTGCAATCAGAATAAAATGGGATGAAATATTGTTGTGGAGAAGGGTGTCCAATGAAGTAAGAGCATCAGAGTCGTAAAGGCTGCCTACACTTCAATTGTAGATATTGATTATTAATAGGGATCTATCCTCAAGATTAGAAACTAGTAAAGCCTGTAGATCAGGGCAGCCCGTATCTATGGCTTCGACCTTACAGCTGAGGGAACTGCTTAGCCATATTAATAGCCCTCCCGAAGGTCTCCCAGTGGGCGTCTTACGTGCTGCCACCCAATAGCTTTTAAAACCTGATCTGTATTTGTGTCCCAGTTCCCAAGTTTCTTTAAATAGACAGATCTGATGTTCGTCAATGAATTGGCCCCATCCAGGACTTTGCAGTTTGCTCTCCAAGCCAGCTATATTCCAGCTAAGAACTGTGATCAGGAAATTTGTTTTAACGTGACTGGCTTCTCTCTGGGAATGTACCCTAAGAGGGGAGGTATAATCAGCAACCTTACTGTTCCCCCAAAACATGTGATAACCCTTTTTTCTGTTACCCTGTGAATTGATCGCCCCATTGCGTACTAAGCCAGACAAATTCATATCTGTTGCATTGATAGGGGGGATATGCCCCAGGTTGTTAGTGGCAATTGTCATGAGTGGGTCTCCCTCCTCAATGGTTGGGGGTATGGTACTCTCAGGGGTTCCCAGATTGACTTGGTCTATCAAGGGCAGTGGTGGAGATGGCGTAGAGGTACTGGGGGCAAGGTAAGCAGTGTGCTCAGTTTCGTAGCTATACATAACCGCTCCACTTGATCCGTCAGTTAGTCAATCTATCTCAGAGAGACGGGTCAGAGAGCATCGCGGGTCAATTTCAGGATTTGACTGTGGCTGGGAGCCGGGGGGAACTCTGTGCACCAAAGACAGCTTGCTATATGCAGAAGTCGAGGGTGATGGATAAAACACTTGTAATCTGCTTAAGGAAACAGCCCCTGGTAAAGCATAGGGTCTATTTGCATTTGTAAAGAGCAGTTGAACAAGACCAGGCAACTTTATTTAAGCCAATATTGTTGTGCCTGCTAAGCCAGTAGTCAATAAGTCATATGGCTATTGGCCGGTGTTGGCTAAGTGGATAAAAAGGGCTGCGCACAAATACAGAGCTATTCGCCTCTAAAATATTTGGAGGTTGCCGTGGTGCAGCTGTTAAATCCATTATAAAGCTTTATAATCACACAGAAATAATGTTAGCTGCAGGGTTTTGTAAGAGCAATGCAGTTTTTAGAGCAGATATATTTCCTACAGTGTGTACAGTACAGCTTATTACGCTAAGCACAAAGAAGACTTACTGCAAATTGCTGCCATTTAATATGGACACATATGCATTTACGAAATGAACTAAACTACCTAAAGCCTGCTTTACTTTCAGTGGTGCTTAGGCAGACTCATTTATCATAGTAATGTTCCAAGCGTGCTTTCCACGTTGGAAGACTGGGAACAAAATGGCCATGATGCGCTGGAAGAAGCAAAGCTGTTTATCAACAGGCTGATTCAGCTCTGTAATCTCAAAATAATTAATTGATGTCATTTGCCTTGAATACCTAAACAAGATAATTATGTAAATTTGTGAAAGCATTTGCATATATTAAAGGACAGGAAATATGGAGTTGTACTAAACCGTGTGGGAAGAGGACAGAGGGGGAGCATGCAGGAGATCCCCAGCTTCCACTCTCAGCAGTCCTAGAAGAGAGCGGTGGGGGTCAAGCACCTATTGACTGACAAACGAAAACACACAGTTGCAGCAGGTAGAGTGGTTCTAGGGCCCGGGGGAGTAGGGTCCCACTCTACCATAATTATGGTTCTTTCTTAATACCAGTCCAGCATTTATGCGGCCTAGTTGGTCCCTTTGAATGAGTACATAAGTACTCTTGCTACATCACTGCTAAGTGAGCTTAAATTGATGCTACAACTATTTTGGATATATTAATTAATTTTTACATTTTAATATAGCATTCACATTGCATGAGAGCATGAGAGTGCTGTCCAACTGAGGTACAAAATCACAAGAGTAATATAGCGAGTCACCCATGAGTTACCTATGGCTTGAGTTTCCTCCAAAGTGAGGACAAATTGCTAGTAGATAAAGCAAAGAGGAGGATGTAGCAACCATTAATTGAAGAGGATTCAAAGAGCAAGTCCTGTTCATTGGAGATACAGAATGGATGAACAATAGGTGGAGACAAGAAGAGGTATGAAGGAAAAATGGAGTTATAAAAAGGTAAAAGTTGTGGAGAAGTAGCCAAGAGAATAAGGTGATGTTCATAAAAAGGAGTAAATGGAACCTGATTGAACCGGGTTGAAAAAGTTTTTAGGTAAGAAGAAGTTTAAGATAAGCGGTAATGTGTAGAACATGGAATGCTGTATTAAGGCCTGTTTCATAATATGACCTTACCTGCCCTTTCTAAAATATTTACCTTCTTCACTTGTCAAGTTGAGAGTATCTGCTCTTTTTTCTGACTTATGTGATATTTCCTGACCCTTTGTTCTGATGAGTGCTGTGGTTTGCAAATTTGAAAACTCACCAATAGGCACCCTTTATTGAACTGTTGCAATTTTAAAAACATCTAATGTTTTACACTTTGCTCGATGCAAACATCTTCCCATTCCCACTAAACTGCTGCAAATTCCCAGTCCTCCAATTCATGTTGCACTAGAATTTGGACAAATGCCATGACATTTTAAGGAGAGTTTATCAAGTTCAATGATGTTCAAAAAGGAAAATGTATTTTTAGAAATTCGGTTTTGAGTACTTCTGTAAAAAACTATGTTTTTTAAATCTCATTTTTAACAGAGTCTAATGAACATTTGTGTTGGAAATGGCCTCTCTACAGGGTCACCCCCAAACTGTTTGCCTTCCTCCTCTTCTTTTTCTGACCTAATTTTTGCTTGTTTTAGGACTGTACACTTTGCCACTGCTAACCAGTGCTAAAGTGCATATGCTGTCTCCCTTAAAACATGGTAACATTGGTTCATTCCCAATTGGCATATTTGATTTACTTGTAAGTCCCTAGTAAAGTGTACTACATGTGTCCAGGGCCTGTAAATTGAATGCTACTAGCGGGCATGCAGCACTGGTTGTGCCACCCACATAAGTAGCCCCTTAACCTTGTCTCAGGTCTGCTATTGGAAGGCCTGTGTGTGCGGTTTTACTGCCACTTCGACTTGGCATTTAAAAGTACTTACCAAGCCTCAAACTCCCCTTTTTCTACATATAAGTCACTACAAAGTTAGGCCCTAGATAACCCATAGGGCAGGGTGCTAGGTAGGTATAAGGCAGGACATGTACATGTGTGTTTTATATGTCCTGGTAGTGGAAAACTCCTAAATTGGTGTTCCACTACTGTGAGCCCTGCTCCTTTTAAGGATAGCATTAGGGCTACCTTCGTATACTGCTTGAGTGGTAGATTCTGATCAGAAAGGGGTAACCATGTCATATTTAATATGGCCAGAATACTGGACTTTGCTTTCTGAAATTCTGCTTGTGAAGTTTCTCCAAGGGCTTGGACTGAGCTTGTCCCCTGATCTGAAGTCTCAGGGACTCAACATACGGCCTCACTTATAAGTAAGGAATCGATGCATCGCTTGCTTTTCTGATGCACCGTCATCGTCACCCTTGTGGCTTTATTTTTTACACATACCAGGGACTTTTAGCTAAAACAACACACCCATTGATTTCTTTGGATTAAGACTCTTTTTATTTTAAAAATTCCTATCTTTGTTTCTATATTTTGGATTTTTGTTGTTTTGGTCTTGTTAATTTAGATAAATATTGGCTATTTTACTAAACTGGTGTAGAGTCCTTTTGTGTGTGTTTTGTACAAATACTTTACACATTGCCTCTGAGATAAGCCTGACTGCTAGTGCCAGGCTTCCAAAGAGGTGAGCAGGGGTTATCTGAGCTGTGTATCTCTACTACCCCGAGGGTCCCTGCTTGGACAGAGTGCAAACTGGCTTCCAACCAGCGACCCCATTTGTAACAACCTTGATTTCACAATCTTTCAAATTTGTCATGCATTTCCTACACTTCATCAGGAGTGATTTGATATTCTAACATTGGTTAAATAAGTAAATTGTAAACTGCTTGTTGTTAGGTAAAAAAATTCATTGCTACAACTGTGAACTACTTAGTTTTAATACTAGGTCTCAATTTACCACCTGCTCTACTAGGGTCGGAAATGTGTGTGCAAGGGCACCTGTGGGAGGGGTGGATCTGGTTGATGGGGCTTGTGCAGGGATTGGGAAGAATGTTCCTGACATAGGAGAGCAGTTCCTGATCACGCAGTGCTTTGGCTGAGGGTCATATTGGGCACAAGGAAATGGTTTCGGATTCAATGCAGCCCACTCCTAAAGCTATTGTACAGGACTCTTCCCCAGCCAGTAAACTGGTAAATCAGGTGTGGGCACAGCAGCTATCTCATAATTGTCCTGAGCGGAATCCCACTGTGTGATTCAACTTCGCACGACTTGTAATTGGGCCCCTTGTGTTTACAGTCCGCTATATCTAAATGTATTAGTAGAACCATTAAAATCAATGTTGAGAGGACGGGCGGTTCAATTCATAATTGAACTGCAGAAATGGAGTCCGGTCTGGTAAAAACACATGAGACAAATTGTGACAAAGTCCAGTAATAACGTAGAAGGCATTTGAGAAGCTTCATTGGCAGTATTTTAGAAAAATGTGCCAGGTGTGTTTTTTTTTCATGGAAGCCGGAGGTTGTTATTCTTGTCAGGTTAGGGCGCACCTTGACATTTGTAGCACAGAGGTACACCCAGTTCTCTGCACTCTAGTGGCTACAGCGTTGTTGCCAGCCGGCAAGCCTGTATATTTCTGAGAGCTACGAATGAAAGAATGCCTGTCACTCTACACAATGCCCTATCCCTGAAGTGGAAAAAACAGGCGCGGTGGAGCGAGATGGCGCACATTTGCGTAAGGACGTGTATCCTGCCCTGCTGCTAACACACTGGTTAGCTATAATGCTGATAAGGAGTGCAGTTCACCTTAGACTGCGGTGGAGGGGGGTAGCGCAGTGAGGGCGATACAAAGGTGAATGTGGGGGTTTGTGACAGTGCTGAAAAAGTTACCTCAATTTTCCATTACAAACCAAAGCCACACTTTACCAATGCCTCCTGTTAAGACGCACTTTATTTATCTCCCTAGGGACCCTTTTAAAAAAATTAGAGGCGCTTATTAAATTCAATAGTTTTTGGCCTTGATCGGAATCAAGGTACATTGAGTCGTTTTTGGACGCTACCGATTCCTTTAACTTTTTGGGAAGAGTTTTTTTTTTTTACTTTTAATGTCTTAGTCTGAATTATTTTTTTTTGCACTTAGACCTGTTGGTATCGGACAGCATGAACCCTAAACCAGAAACAGACAACTCGCTCTAAGAATAGTTAGTCATAAAGCGAGCAGAGTAGTGTTTTCCTGAGTTTGGTGATTTCATTATACTGGAAAAAATTGCATACTGGCTCAGAAATCCAATAAACAGAAGTGCCCTTTCGAGCTCCATCTGACCAACTTTTTGATCACAACTTTTGATTTCGAGCTCCATCTCAGCCAAGTTCCTGGAAATTTGACTGGATGCATCCAGGAACCTACCACTGTCTGAGAGACTATGCTATTACTACATCTCTGATTGTAACGGTAAACTTTTTCTATTCACTAAACCGTCAATGCCTATCTGATAATGTGCACTCACGAAATAGTTTAACTTCATCCGTGGTTCCACCAAAAGAAAGCAAAACGCAATTTAGATTTTCCGAAATTACCATACCTTCTTACATATTATCTTTGATTCCCATTTCCCTCTGTGGTAAATACTGCATAATTCACTAGATCCAAAAGCGTTATATTTAGTTTTAGACCTGGGGTAGCCAGGATGTTTCATTGTGAGCAATGCAGGGGGAGGGGTGAACACCTTTCAGCCATTTATTTTTTTGGGTCAACCACTGCAGGGCTGGCTTTAGCGTTGGTCGGCCCCAGTGCTACAATCTTTTTTGGCACCCCCGCCCAATGACCTACTTCTCCACATATTCCCTCCCTGCTACCCTCCAGTAGTACCCCTCCTCTCTCCATTCTCCCTCTCTCACATGTATTTCTTTTGTTTTAGATTGCTACTCATACCAGCACTTTACATCTCAGACATATTATACAGGGACAGTGAATCATACATGTGTGCATTTGCCAATACCAAATTTATATAAGGCAATGAGGATTACAAGGTGTAAGAATCACATGGCACCCATACTAGTAAGAAGTATATTTTACAAGTGTTTGGTCTGGAGAAGCAGAAACTCAGGATTTATAACATACCGCAGTGGTTGGAGTTGGCCCCTTTTTGTCAACTTTAGAAATATACAGTTAAAGACTGGGGGAAAATAAAACCTAACTGTAACCTATACTATGCAGTTTGCTTGCAGCTCTTTGTGATAATGCACTGTGCTGTTAGAATTGTAACGTATGAACTGCAAGTAATAAAAGGATCTCTATGATAAAATACTCTGAGTTATCCACATAAAATACAGTTCTGTGATCTGCATGGTGCACGTTCTTAGCAACCTTCTGAACTACTTTATGAGTCAAACTGCCACTGGACAAAACTCGATCTCTCTCCAGCAGGAACATCAATTACCAGAGTTATATTGCCATTCTTAATGTTGCCTGAAAACTGCTGGCCACACAAGGAACTCTGCTTGCAGATGTTTTTAAACTCATATGTTATTTCTAAACAGCACCCCAAGGTCCGCCCTGAGCCACTGCTTGTTTATGGTGCCCTTCACATTTCCAGAGAGCCTAAAGGAGTATTGCAAAGGTTTACATTTTACAGCAGTGAGTGATGAAGGCAAAGTTCGTCTCAATGATCCCAGCAGTAGCATGGTTGACAAATGTTTGATTTTCGCCGGTACACAAGAACAAGAAGTGACTGTGACTTTGAAAATGGATGATTTATGCTAGCTTGACAATCTGTTCCAATGCTGAAGTGATAGACACTCTGCATGCACAACATGAAGTGTTGGCTCGTAATGCCAGCACTAAAGGGATCCTAAACTCTGTTCCAGGCATCCTGGTGAAACTGATAATCTTAGTGCTGGTGAGAGAGGTGTCCTCATTTCCCATGAGTCACTTTAGGATGACAGTGACAGTGACTCTGTTCCTCGCAGTTGTTCCAAGGAGGGCTAATTTAGAGGCAGACAAATATAACATTGTCTAATTGTATTGTCCCTCAAGATTTCACTTCTAGAACTCTGAAGGAAGGGCCATGAAGGTAGAGGCACACCATGATACTCCACCATGCTGAACACAAGATGGTGTCTGGATATACTCACCTGCCATATGAAATCGGGGGGGATTCACCACATAATGTGGAGCAGGATTCAATGACAAAGCAACAAGAAAGAAGCAAGTGCTTACAGTCATGGAACCTCAGAGAAAGCTGCCCACATTCAACACAAATCAGAGTTGGGTGGAGTGGAGTGCAAAAGAGGGGGACATTGCCGCCCCATATGAAAGTTAGAGGCAAAGGTCAGGGAACACTGATGTGATGAGCCCTTGTGCCCACACTTTGATCTTGACCTGCTGTTCCTCAAAGGCTCCTCATAACTAATACATGGGATTTCCATCTCCAATTCTGCCCCTTGTTTCTGGCTGGCCCATAGCTTTTGACACATGTCCAGCCTGTTAAATAACTTTTTGGTTGGTGTGGGTAAGTATTGCACTTGCTGTCCTATCCAGGTGACCACAGCTAAAGAATCACTTGTGTGCACGTTCATCATATCTTAGATCTTAAATAGGAGGCAGCACTTTTTTGGCACACTCTAGACCAGTGATGTAGGTGAGCAAAAGAGTATAGACATGAGAGCCCAAGTGAGT
This sequence comes from Pleurodeles waltl, assembly GCF_031143425.1. Classification (NCBI taxonomy): domain Eukaryota; kingdom Metazoa; phylum Chordata; class Amphibia; order Caudata; family Salamandridae; genus Pleurodeles; species Pleurodeles waltl. The sequence continues at coordinate 207,326,884 of NC_090448.1, forward strand.
AGTGAAGGAAGATTCATTTTCAAACTTGGGGGGCATACTCCCTGATATGGTACATATGAGCTCAAAAGCTTGGGCTAGACATGCACATTAAAATGTTCTAATGGCTGAGATATCTATAGGACTGACTGAGCCATTACCCTTACATTTTGAACAATGGACCAAAAGGAACTTTGGGTCAGCCCCCTTAATCCATTTGTTTGCTTTATGTCAGCCCCCCACAGTAATTGCTTGTTTAAAATCTGTCATTTCAGATAACCCATAGAAGTATTTTGCAGGTTTAGACTTGGGTGATTAGTATAGAAGAAGTTGCTTTCATATATGAATCCTTTTTTATGTTAATCTTCTCTTCTGAGCTGTGTAAAGTGCCACCATTAGGACATTGCTCCGCTATGCGGCTTTCTGTGCTCCTCCATGTTTGAGCTCTGCTGCTCCCAGGCAGGCAATGAATGAAGAAATTCATGGGTCAATTAATGGGAGGAGGATGTGGAGAGTCCTGGTGATGAGGAGAGCCCCTGAGAGACATCATGAGTTTGTGGAAAATCCCATGGCTATTCAAGAAACCTTTCACTGAGTGGCAGGTGCCTAGATGCTCTTACGTGGAAAACAAAAAGTTAATTATATAGCCAATAAAATGTTATGCTCATATGTCAGTGTTTGGTGGTAGCACTGTAAATGTTATTTTTAGCCTTGTGCCACAAGATCTGCACTAGCTGCAGAGTGGGGGCAGGTGCAGGCCACAATCACCAGTACTATTAAAATCAGCATATGCAGAGATGGCACAATGAGCACTGACCTACTGGAGCCCCTGAAGGATTTACTGGAAGCCCCACAGTTCAGGGAACTGTGCCCCCTCCCTAAACACAACACTGGTCACCTCTGGCCAGACTTCTTCTCAATTTCTGTTAAACAGAATGGGACATACCACACCTCTCCACCATGCTAGCAGTGTCAGAGCTGACTTGAATTAAGCAGCATCATCTCTGTTCCACAATGATAGATTGTTAGAAATTGGGTCTCTAGTTGGCAGAACCATGGACCTTGTCCAAGTAGGGACCACCAGTGTAGCCAGGGTAAGTCAGATACACACCCTATATTAACCTGTGCTCACTGTCTGGTATATTGTATGTGTAAAGTATGTAAATGCCCCTGTCCATAATCATTTTAAGATCCTCTTTGGCCCTCAGAAGAGCAGTTTCTGTGCTGTAACCCTTGCGGAAACCAGTCTGTGTAGAATGAAGAATGTTATTGGTTTCCAGGTATTCTGTAATTTGCCTATTTATAATTTTCTCTAGAGTTGTACTAGGAAGTAGAGAAACAGATATGTAGTTTCCTATCATCTCAGGGTCTAAGTCACGTTTTTTCAGCAGGTGACGGATGATGGCATGTTTCCATTACTTAAACACTGATGGTACTATCACCAGAGTAACAGAAATAGTAGCAGTAAGAACTCACCACTTGAGTACCCCGGGCGTACAGCTGCAAGTCCCCTCTCTGTGAATGCACTCTTTTCAACTCTACAGGTCTCCAAGGATCTGGATCCATCAGTCTATCAGTTCATATCTCACTGCCAGTATCATAGCTGAAATTGGTAAAAAGTCTTCAAGGGAGGGTGGGTTACCTAGTATTTGGTGGAACACCTCCATGCCCTTGTTATCAGCAGTAAGTGGCTCAAAGGTGGAGCAGAGAGGCCCCCCTCAGCTCATGGACCCAGCAGGATGGTCACAGATGTGAGGTGAGCCACTCTGACATCAAGTAAGGAATTTAGGAGATGGAGCTTCGCAGCTGTGCAGCCATCTTGGTTGCCGGCATGGCTACTCCCCTTCTTTTAGGGTAATGCTGACAGGTATAATGATCTACAGAGATTTGAAGATTGTACTTCAGATTAAAACAGTTTTTTTAGCACATGGTAAATATTTCACAAAATAGACAAAATAATGCTGTCATAATCTTCAGCGGATTCATAAATATCTTAGAACTGTTGCAGTTCTTGGACCACTATTGAAAAACTGAAGTGGCTGCACTTCATACACAAGGGAGGGAGAGGCAGATCAATATGTGGCAAAACAATGGTCAGAAGGCGCGTTTTGTAAACAGGTGAGATTTTCTGGTTGAGATATGGTATGCTTGTCATATATCTAGGTGATTGTTCTCAGGGTCGAGCCATCGAGGCTCTCTTTTGTACAGTAAATGGCTTGAAGCCTGCCTGTCACTTACTATTTGAGGGCTTCTCGTTAGTATTCTTTACAGCTCCTTAACTAGCCAGGTCAGATGTAGCAGAATATCCAGTCACTTCTGTGGAGAACCGACCAAGCACAGATTAATTCTGTGCCCGTCTGCTGCTCCTGACATAATTGAGGTACTATTTCTTGCCCACTCCCGCTGCCTGATCCTCCCTTAGTTTATTTATTTCCAGTTTTAGTAGCGAGCTTTGTTCGCGTGCACACCATCAGTGAATTTTGCAGGCAAGCCTTGGTTTCATTTTCTATTTTTTAACATTTCTCCCTCATAATTTGTCTGACTGTGGTGTCCTCTTTTATCTTAAGTCGGTTGTCTCTCCTGTTTCTCGATCCGGCTCTCTAACTTTTCTCCCTGGCTCAACTTTTTTTCAAACTGCCTTATAACCCTTTTCTTTCTCCTTTCTCTCTTTTGTACTTTGCTCTTCAAATTCTTGTGAGTAAGTGTGCCATACACACCTGAGCCCTTACAGCCTCTTTGCCTCTCCCTACTTTATCAGTGTCTCTATAATGTCTGTCCAGTTTCTGTTCAAACTGTTAGGTTTTCCCCTCTAGTTCACTGCCTCTCATCTCCGTATTTCCATCCCTAGGAACAGAAAGAGTTAAAGGGGGACTTTTTTAGCAAGCCAACTATTATGCAACAATAAATCAAAATTGTTGCAACTTTGTTGCTTTCTTCCAAGGACAATGCACACAGCAGAATTCAGCTAGACAGCAACAAATACGGTTTATTATTGTTTGCAGTCACTGCAAAGGTGTACGAGGGCCACGCTCCAGCCCTCTTTCATACCCATGGCCCACGATTAAATCAAAGACATTGGGGAACAAAACAATTCCAAGAATAAGCAACACACTTAACATAATTCTCATTACTTGCGATACTCAGTGTTTAATTTGTAACAAAATATGTGCCTGGGCCCTCGTCAGGAGGCCACTGCAACTTTAATCACCCATTGTCCTTGCCAGTGCTGCCAGCGACATTACCTACATAACTTCTAGCATAACACTCCTTCACAAGTGATAATTTAAACTATTCCAGGCTTCCAAAGGTATATGAATGGCTTGGGTGACAAGAATTATTTGTTTTTAATGTATATTCAATTAATAAATAGTTGTTCCTCTGCTCATCTCTAAGTTACAGTGCCACAGTGTGACAGGCTATCGTAAGTGCTGGTGTTCACAATTAAGTGCAGGTTCTGAGCACCGAAAACCACTGGTTCAAATTAAGCACTGGGGATACCTGGTTCACATAACCATCTATATCAAAAGCAGCTTTTTTATAACGATAAATACGCCCAATCAAGGTAAAGCATCTGGAGCTACTAATAAATGTTAGCGTTGCGCACACCTTGTCATCATTACAACAATCAACACCCAAGACAGTAGTGACTGCATAAGATGGAGTTATTAACTGTTATGTCTAAAGCTATATAAACATAGAATTGTCTCTACATGACTACAAGACTGTGTTTTAGAAATACAAACATTTAGGGCCTGATTCTAACTTTGGAGGACGGTGTTAAACCGTCCCAAAAGTGGCGGATATACCACCTACCGTATTACGAGTTCCATAGGATATAATGGACTCATAATACGGTAGGTGGTATATCCGCCACTTTTGGGACGGTTTAACACCGTCCTCCAAAGTTAGAATCAGGCCCTTAGGGCCTGATTCTAACTTTGGAGGACGGTGTTAAACCGTCCCAAAAGTGGCGGATATACCACCTACCGTATTACGAGTTCCATAGGATATAATGGACTCGTAATACGGTAGGTGGTATATCCGCCACTTTTGGGACGGTTTAACACCATCCTCCAAAGTTAGAATCAGGCCCTTAGTCTTCAAAAGTCAGTTTGATGAATGCAGTCCTGCTTTTCTGTTAAACCCATGGGCCCTCATTCTGACCTTGGCGGGCGGCGGAGGCCGCCCGCCAAAGTCCCGCCGTCAGGTTACCGTTCCGCGGTCGAAAGACCGCGGCGGTTATTCTGACTTTCCCGCTGGGCTGGCGGGCGGTCGCCTTCAGACCGCCAGCCAGCCCAGCGGGAAAGAGGCTTCCACGATGAAGCCGGCTCGGAATCGAGCCGGCGGAGTGGAAGCTGTGCGACGGGTGCAGTTGCACCCGTCGCGTATTTCACTGTCTGCGCAGCAGACAGTGAAATACATGTAGGGGCCCTCTTACGGGGGCCCCTGCAATGCCCATGCCAGTGGCATGGGCACTGCAGGGGCCCCCAGGGGCCCCGCGACCCCCCCTACCGCCATCCGGATCTCGGCGGTCCGACCGCCGGGATCTGGATGGCGGTAGGGGGGGTCAGAATCCCCGCGGCGGTGCAGCAAGCTGCGCCGCCGCGGAGGATTCAATGGGGCCGCGGTACACAGGCGGGACCCCGCCAGTGGTGCCGGTCCGACCGCGGCTTTACCGCCGCGGTCGGAATCCCCATTGGAGCACCGCCGGCCTGTCGGCGGTGCTCCCGCGGTCCTCCGCCCTGGCGGTCAAAGACCGCCAGGGTCAGAATGACCACCATACTTCTAGTTTGGTTAAAAATCATAACCCTTAGTTGTGCTCCAAAAGAACAAACAAAAAAAATATATATATATATATATATATATATATATATATACACCCTTTTTCCTCTATATTATAGTGTTTATTTTTGAAAAATAAGTGGTCCCTAAACATCAGCTTGTAATTCTTTCACTCCAGCTCCTTCACTACCCACTTTCACTCCAGCTCCTTCGGTTGCACACTGTAGTGACTCTATCATTGCATGATTTTCTTCGTGGCCTAATGTTCACACACACACAAATTATGGGGGTCATTCCGACCTTGGCGGGCGGCTACCGCCGCCCGCCAGGCGGAAACCGCCATGCGGCCGCCAATGCGGCTGCACTCACGCGGCCCCCATTCCGACATTCCCGCTGGGCCGGCGGGAATGAGGCCGCAACACAGGAGCTGGCTCCTAATGGAGCCGGCGGTGTTGCGGCCGTGCGACGGGTGCAGTTGCACCCGTCGTGCTTTTCACTGTCTGCTATGCAGACAGTGAAAAGCTGGCCGGGGCCCTGTTAGGGGGCCCCTGCACTGCCCATGCCAGTGGCATGGGCAGTGCAGGGGCCCCCAGGGGCCCCAGGACACCCCTTACAGCCAGCCTCTTCCTGGCGGTGCAAACCACCAGAAACAGGCTGGCGGTAAGGGGGTCATAATCCCCATTGCAGCGCTGCCCTGGTGGATTATCACCGCTGGGGCATAAACGGCGGGAAACCGCCGGCCCCGGCGGTGCGACCGTGGCGGTACCGCCGCGGTCAGTATAGGGAAGAAAGCACCGCCAGCCTGTTGGCGGTGCTTTCGTCATTTTTGCCCTGGCGGTCTCGGACCGCCAGGGTCAGAATGACCCCCTACGACTGGTAAAGTTGGACCTGCAACATGACCAGTCTCCATGTGCCTCTCCTAGATTGAGCATGTACAGAATTGGGATAAGGCCCCAATAAAGCGATATAGGAGTTGGGCCAACAGCTAGAATAAAACACGCATTGGTAAAGCTAAAAGGTCTTGCCTATTCATGATCTACAAGCTTTGTCAGTGCGTTTTTAGCCATGCTGTGCAATATGGTTAAATGTGACTTTAAACAAAATCACTATGACACTTTCAATGCTGGCCACTTCATAGCACTTTTTTAACCCTTTTTACTTTCAACCATGTTGCACAGCCTCTGTGCTGCTGTACAGCACGGCTAGGAAAAAAACACTGAGAAAGTCAGTAGATCGTGAGTAAGGAGACCTAATGGCTATGCCAATGCTTGTTTCTTATGTGGGCAAACTTTATGCCAGTAATGGCTCCAGATTTCTTCTAACTCAAGTACACACCTTTAGGGACCCAAGACTACAGTCTGTGTCCCTGGAAAGTGCACCACCAGCGCAGGTGACAGGATGCTATTTTTTAATCCTGAGCATGGGAAGAATTTTTTTTTCCTGTTAATCAGAATTGACCATAATGGCTACTGACCCGCTCGTCCAAAAGTTCCATTCTTATGTCATGTCCAGTCCCTGCTCTGATATCTATGTGAACATGACAAGTGTGTGTGTTGTGTATGATGCTGGCTAGCAGGACTCAGTGTATATTTTAAGTGCATCTGTGCTATAAAACAGTGGAATCCATAATGGATAGCCCTTGGCTTTGACATAGCATAAGTTTTAGGTGTTGAAAGAGCCACTGCAGACAGTCGGAGGGCACTGAGTGAATTTCTGAACTGGGTGGTGTAGCCCCACACACTAAAGTTTAGAGGGATGGAGACTGGACTATACTTAAAATAGTAAAAAAATCAAGGGATTGTTGATTAAGTCCTCCCAGAGCACTTCCATTTGGATGATGGCAGGGAAATAAAGTTTCTAAGAAGGACTTGAGACTTTTGACTTTTCTTAAGTGACCCACCCATATAGACAGATGACAGTTAGGTGCGGAACTTCACATGCATAGTGCTTGTGTTATTTGTACTTTTTCTTGGATCTGGCATCATCAGTACCTGGTGTGAGAGCCATCACCTTAAACAATTAATTATTTGCATATGTAATATGATTAGGAACCACACAAAACTTGTTACTGAACAGTAGACTGTGAATCCACCTCACTCACCTGGAAATTATAAAAGTGGAAGCACCGGCTCTTGTCCAAGCTGTTTCAGGGACCAAGGGTGGGAATATTTTCCAGTGGAGAGTAAGACCACAGATAAAACGAAGTGCTACTGTAAAGCAGGGCTGGTATCACTAATAGCCAGTCTCCCAGAGCACGAAGATGTCACCTGAAACTGTACACCGAATATTAAACTGACCTTTCCAGCTTCTGGCTGTTCGGGATAGCTAGTGCGTGAGTTATGTTTTTTTGGTCCTGGCACACCCCACAGGACCACAAAAAACGGCCTTACACTGGCCGTTTTAAGCCGGCCCACCTGGAAGTGCCTGATTGTCAAATTGCCTGAAAGGCCAGACCAAAAAAATGCAAGTCTTAAATGTGGTCGACAACATCCTATCATCCATATTGGGTGCAAGTACACGTTCTGTGCTAAAAAAAAAAAAAAAAAAAAAAAGGAAAAAACTCAAGTTTTTGTTCTAGTCATTCGTGATTTTTTTGGTCCGGGTGAAATTTCAGTTACAGTGACATAATTCATGTAAACTCTGGAAATTCGTGTTACCTTTCTTAAGCAAAACTCCATCAATTATCTACAATGCATAAATATACCGTGGCATAATTATTGTGCAGACATCCGGAACAATGTGAGTTATCAGAACACGAGCGGCCATTTTTCATAGCACTCTTGTTTTTCGTGCATTTATTAAGTGTAAAATGCATCTTTGCACCCATAATAATATAGTATTGAATGCTCCTTTTACATTTAGTGTAATTACATTGAGGTTAGCACAGTTTTCCCAACATTTAATATAATTACTCTAAAGCAAATTACGTGAATTTCGCGCACTCTTAGTGTTCCCTTGCTCAAGCACTAACATTTTACCATGAATTGGGTGTCATTGCACAACATAGTGTAAGGGCATAATTTGGGGAATTTTCCGCCACATGTGTAGTGCAGAATTGCGGAAGATTATGCTGGCACAGTGGAAATTTAGTCTACAAATTAAGGCAGCTAAAAAAACTAAAGAGAAAGGCCTAATCTATAGCTGGGTGTAAGAGCGGTGAGACTTTATAGGGTATGAACTCCCTCATTCATCAAGAAGTCAGTTACTGTAATTTCAGTTGTTTACCATCTCTATTTGTCTAAAATAACAGACCGTATTTAAGGGTACATTCTTTTTCTTACTAATTACAGGGTGTTGAGATAGATTTGTGCGTTCTGACCTCCGAGACGTGTTTCAATGCACGTATCTAGAACGTAGGGTAAACTAAAGAGCAAATATTTACATTTCCGCAAGGACCAGAGATAGATTGTGTAGGGTGTGAAATTCCTCAGTTATTAAAGATGAGTCAGTACATGCAGTTCCAGCTATTTACCTTATGAATTTCAGTTTTGCATCCTCTATCTTCGCCGGTACAGGGTGTTGAAGAGACAGATCTACGAGTTTTGGCCTGAGTCCCGACTTCAGGCATGTGACTAGGGAAAGATAAAACGAACAGGCGAAAGTGAGAACAAATAAGTAGGAGAAAGGGAAACAAGTATTTTTAAATAGTGAGACTTGAGACTTCTTTTAGTGTGAGTGTGAAGATGTGCCGAGTGTGTAGTTTTACAGGTTGTTGTGCTTGCCCGTTGAATTCTAATGCGGTGTATTGGTAAAAATGGACATCCTGGGTGATCGATTACAATATGTGCTCTGGAAAAATGATTAATGTTTTACAAAGCCAATAAAAATAAATTTATAAAGTGGGTCATATTTGCATCTGCATTTCGTCACATTGTGTAAGTCGGAGCACACATTATTATCTGGGTGCGCCTCAGCTAAAAACACCAGTGATAGTTGCACATAGGAAGCCCTATATAAATAAATGGACATTTAAATTACTTGTTGGCATTCTTAATAGAGAGGTCAAGGACTGAGCAGTAATGGAGTCTGATCTCCCCCTTCATCGTTGTACACAGGCTCAGTGCAAATTCGGACAAAACAGTACATTTCTGCTGGGCCAGAATACTTTTAAAGTGGCAGTACAAGTACATGGAGCAGGATGGCTGTGCATTTAATGCACAGTAAGAGCACTATACAGCAAGCCACCTATACTTCTCAAGGAAAAAAAGCAAGCCGCTCACAGGAGGGCTGCTGGTCTTTCATCGGGGCAATCGAGGCACACATTTTTAGGGACGCTGCAGCCCTTTCATTGACACCGTAGCATCACTTTTGACAGCCACAGCTGAATGCTCGAGAACTGAATGGGCATAGTTTGGATTCCCCTACACCCTTGAAATAAGGACAGTTGCACACAGATGGGCACTGCCAGAGTGTGCACTACTGCGCTGGGCTTCTCGTCATTTTGCTATAATTCCAGGACATGCCCCGACCTCTGGCATACCAGAAAGCACCTGCCACTGCACAGGGATATTGTGTAGCCCTGAGCCTTGGCCTTACTTTGCTCTGTTGTGCCAACTATGCCGGCGCAGTCTGGAAGCACGTGAAGCTCTCAGCTGGACTTGAGATGCTAGGTAGCTATAGAGAACCTCTGGGTGAGGTGCTAACACAATACTCCTGGCTTACCTGCCTGTCCAGTGTGCTTCACAACACATCTCTATCAAGAAAAACCATCAAGGAGCCAGCAGGGCCTGAGAAGTGTAGATGACAAGGCAGGTATATCTTAAATTTGCTGACACTACTTCAACAGCACAGGCTTTTCCCGGGACACAAGTCTTGTGGGAAACATTGCTTGGTGGGTCAATGTGCCTGCTGAGAAAATCTGTATGTAGTCTTCTGAAACTTAGGATGCAATCCTTTGATATTGTTTCAGTAGATAATTGTGCTTTTGCCCCAGGGATCAGCAGATAATCATCATATCCAGCAGATCTGTTTTATGTTTCCACATGTCAACAGGGCTGCAGTATTTTCAACAGCACAGTATCGGTACTTTATAACAGCATTTACGCGGAATGCTCTTTATTTGGGACCACATATGTTTCCTGTACCTCTTCAATGCATTCAAACCGAACCATTCTCAGCATGGCAGCGTTATTTTAATGGTGCACTACTGATATTTCTCAACAGGACTTCTATACCCGGAATCGTTGAAAATTAAAATTTGGCAGGAGAACAGCAATATTTTAACAAAATCAAAGAGCATTTGTCAAAAAAAGCTGGTAGACTTTCAACTGAACAGTGCAAGTACTACCAAGAACCGAATTATGTTGTCTTATCAGAAAGTAGAACGAGTACTGATTTTTCTCAGCAGGACTGGTTTCATGTAATATTTAAGTGCCAGTACTTCTTATGTGTAGGGGCTTCCATACTTTAAATAGGCAGGTCTTAGCAATTCTGAGGAGTGATGCTATTCCTTAAAGTGGTCTGTAGTCTGGATTCAATTGGCCTATTATTCCTACACCTTTAAAGTATCTCTGCAAGCAAGTAGACATAACCTGATGAAGTAATCTGTGACAACAGCGTTAATCGCTCACAGGAATCATAAGATAACCAATTTACCCTAAATATATAGTTAATGGCATAAGAGTGGTTTAATATTTCTAAAGTCAATAGACTAGTAATGAACTGACAAACAATAAATCAACAGGCACGAAAAAAGATCCCCTCTAAATGTATTCATCAGCATTTGGAATGGTGGATCCCAATTTTGTTTTCAACATTCACACCGTTTACGGTAGCCCATGAATTCAAAACAATTGTATAATTGTTCAGATGCACGAGAAAAGGGGACACACATGACCCATGGTCCTGCCTGCCAATTAGCATCCTGCATTTAGAGTAGGAGTTGTTTATCAAATCCATCTCCGAAGCTGTATGAAGAAGAAAACATCCTGAACCTAGTATAACCATGGGCTAGTATAAGGTAGCTTCCCAAAATGGTTGTAATCTTGCATCTTGTTGAGGAAATAATAATATTTCAGCCTTTCAGCATTTACACCTGAACCTTTAATAACACCAGTCAATCTTTCTGAACCTTTAATACCATCACTAAATCTTTCTAGCGCCCAGGTACCCTAAAAAACAGTTCTGGAAGAAAACATTGTTGAACAAAGTCACAATAGATGCAACAAAAGAAATATGTAAATGTCTGGTATTCTGGAAATTTCCCAACCTCTTTATCGATCTATGTGACTAAATGCTGCTAAATCAAGTAGGCCTATGCTGTGCTTTACAAGAATGCAAGAAGAATTATGAACTTCAAGCAAATTCTCTCTTGAAAGATGTCTTCTAATATGATGCTATCCAAGAAAATAGGGAGGTGGCTTTTTTTATGATCACAGTCATGTAACTAAGGGAACCAAAAAAACTTAGAAACATTAAGAACAATAGATGTACATGGCCCATCGAGATCAATGGATCTCTTGAGGCTATATCCCAATTTTGGATCCATAATCTTGGCGTGCAATTATTTTTGGATCCAAAACTTTAGATTTGCACCTATTTTGGATCCTCTAATTTCAGATAAAAAGTTTTGCGTTTGGTGTGCGAGTTATGATTTGCATGGCTTTTGTGTGAGTTATGTTTTGTTGTCTTAACAATACCTTATGAATTTCAGTGATTTTTTTGGTTTCATTTTTTTATTTTGTAGCTGTAACTGTATTTAAACTTTTGTAACTGCATTTCTAAGATTTTTCTAAGATGTATATATATTTTGGAACTATAACTGTATTTTAACTTTTGTAAGTGAATTTCCAAGATTTCTCTAAGATTTGATATGTCTATTTTATAACCAGTTTCTCACCCAACAAAACATGACCAGTGGCTGCTCCCTTTGGACAACCCTCATTATGCTCAGCCTTTAGACATGCATAACTATGGTTCAGCCAGACCCTGTGCACAGTCCTCAGCATGAGGGCAAATCCTTCAGCACATGGAGGTTAGCAGTGCACAGTGGGCATTGGCCGTGGGCAGCCTGGCCCTGCATCATACTTGCTGTGTGCTGCTAATCTCAACTGCAGATCACCTACACCTGTGCACCTCAGGGCTTGACCGCAGGGTCCTATTGAGCTGTGGGCAGTCAACCACTGCTATTCCTTGCCCTAGGCCCCATGCAACAGGAGCTGTAAAGCAGCCAAGTCCTGCCCCTAACTTGCAGTGTGTGGCACACACACACATGTGGCCATTGGCTAAGCACAGCAGCAGAGCACTTATTATAATTTCCCATTTTTGGCAGGATTTGCGAATCCTCCAAGGGCCCTGTGACAGAGTCCAAGACTGGTGAATCCACACATACGTAGTGAATCTCATACAAAATGTAATGCTTCTGACCTCACAGTATTGTCAACAATGAATAATAACACCTAAAAAAAAATCCAATTAAATAAAAAATACTCAAATAAATACTACCCCATTCATGATCATCTCTTTCAAAGTGAGAAAGGTAATGTGACATGTAATCTCATCTGTAAGATTATTTACGTCATTTGTAATTAGATCTGCCACAACATGAGATACGTATGAGCATTTCATTTTGTGCACAAGTTATCATTTGTATGGTTGTTTACAAGTTTTGATTGTGGTCCATAACTTGCGTATGTTAGTAATATTTTTATTTTCATTCATAACCATAAAAGCCTTTAGCTTTGTTTTTTAAGTGAAATTCCTAGTCTTTTTAAATCTATCTATCTATCTATCTATCTATCTATCTATCTATCTATCTATCTATCTATCTATCTATCTATCTATCTATCTGCTCACTTAAAAAAACTAAGGTTACAGGGATGTTATAGGCAGGCTCACATTTTAAACATACAAAACCATTGAAATTCACTTGTTATGGTTATCTCAGGTTACTATAACTTGTTCCCTAAGGTAACTTTAACCTGCACCCTCCCCATGCACAGTTTATTTCATGAAAAATGTCACTGAAAATATTACATTGATATTATCAATGATGTTCTCAAAGATGTCATGAATGCTGCAAGTTCTAGGGTAATTAGCATAGCATGATGAGGGCGCGAGTTATAGTTGCCATAGAGCACACGTTATAGTTACTTGGAATAACTCTAACTATAATAGGCAAATTTCAGTGGTTTTGTTCATTTAAAATGTGAGCCTAACTATAACGTCCCTGTAACCCCTAGTTTTTCAGTGAATTTAAATGGTTTTTTAACATCAAGTAATTTAAATTACTATACAATAATTTAACCACAGCCGCACACAACCTTTGGTAGTGCCCAGTGGGGGTAGGCAGCAGGGCCTGGCCTGTGGCCAGTCCCCACTGCCTACCCCCTATGATCACCCACCCCGCGTTGCATGCAGTGGGGGTTTGGCCACATGATGCACGGCCTTTAGCCATACATTACATGGGGTTGGGTCTCAGCAGCAGTTGACAAGAAAGAACCCACTCGTCACAGTCACTACATGAGCTATTGTGCTAAAAAAAGGCAAGGATGCAAACACCTCCATCAAGGATTACAGATAGCTTTTCAAGATGGAAATGCAGAGAAAATGTACTTGCTTTGCCTGGGCCATGCCCAAAGGTAGGCTGAATAGTACTTTACAGAAGTGGAGCTTCAACGTGAGCACCTGCTTTGTTTGTATCTGTACGTGCTTGCCACTGATGTTGAAATTCTGTAAAATGATCATCGTGCCAGAATAAATCCTGCCATGTGTATTTATCCAACAAGAGGCCACTGTTTTGTGAAAAATGTCTACCCAACTGGAATACTTTCTAGTGGGTTTTATTTTTATTTTGGGGGACTGTGGGTGGAGCGTTAAGGCCCCCATGGTCTCATCCAGTTCCCGACTCCTGCAGGTGCCGGCATTGCTCCCACAAGCAGGGAACTGCTTTAAATTGCAGCTCCCTGCTTGCAGGAGCAATGTTTCAGCATTTTCCCTGCACGCATTTTTATGTGAAGGGAAAGAGATGAAGACTTCTTTGACAGCTCCTGCTTGTAGAAAGCAAGTTATGTTTGCTTTTGCTTGGTGGGAGTTGTCAGCAAAACCAAACTGCTACCCCTTCAAAGGTGGGCACCTCAGGAGGTAGCAGGGTCTGGCCCTTGGGGGTGGAGGTCTCAGGACCATCTATGGCTCAATGATGTGGGCCACGGGGCCCCCCTTCATTGTTTAATTTAGACCCAAGGAGGTGGTGGTCTTCGGGGCAGAGGGTCTGCAACAGACCCCCTTCATTATTTTATGTCTGCCGTCAAGAGGTGGGTGTGCCTGGCCTGCAGAGGGGCATGGCCCCCTATGATTTATATAAATTGCCCCTGGGAGGTGGCAGACCCGGGCCAGCCGGGGGGCCGTGTAGGCTTCCCCACATTCATTCAGGATCCTTTTCCTCAGGGAGACGGAGGTCCCCTGGGCATAAGCAGGCCCAGTCAGTCCATTCACATTCATATTTTTCAGTACCCTGTGGATGTGGCAGTCCTTGGGGCAGTGGGGTGGCTGCCTGGCCCCCCGCATTCATTTACATGCTTTAGCCCTGGGGGGGGCAGGAGATCGTGGGCCATCTGGGTGTCGTGCAGGCACCCCCACATACTAAATTAGCAGTGCACTGGGGAGGTGGCAGTCCCCAGGGCTTTGATAAGCCCTTGGAGGTGGGTCCCATGGACCCCCTCCTATTTTTTGGCAATACCTCTGGGACCTGGCCCACCCAAGGGGAAAAATAAAAGCAAACACGGGAGACTGTGCTTGCTTTCAAAATAAAAAAAATTGCAGTGAAATTCAAGAGTCTTAAAGTGGCTGCCAACACTTCCAGCCAATCAGATATCTGTACAGGATCGTTGGTATTTGCAAAGGTGTCATGCCTCTATATATACACATTTGGATTTCTTTTCATTTCTCCTAAAATACTGAATGAGTTTACACCAAATAAGAAAAAGTCTAATTTGCAGACCAGGAGCTATCTTTCTGCCAAATTTGGTGTTATTCTCTCTAGCGGTTCGGGCTGCAGGCGTGTGTAAAGGGTCTATGGGAATTAACATCGGAAACTCACTTTTTTGACTCCACTTTTTTCTCTGCCCCACTTGACAGATCATTCCAACACTTCCCATGCACAATAAGATTCTTCAAACAATGCCAAAAATACAGGCAAGCCAAAAAACGCTTTTTCAATGACGCCCTAACTATAACTACCTACTGACGACCAGCAGTAGGCAATATCTATATATATCTATACCTATGTATCTGTATCTATATATACCTACTTATCTATATATCCCTATCTCCATCTCTCTCTCTCTCTCTCTCTCTCTATCTCTCTCTCTCTATATATATATATATATATATATATACATATATATATATATATATATATAGATATATATTGCAGCGCTCTGTGCTCTGTGTCCTAATAGACCACAAGAACAGCACTCCGGGCAGTTGAGCAATATTATCACAGTTTATTTAGTCTGCGTGCTAGGTGTGTTTTTTCCCAATATCTTCAGAATTTATTTGCTCGACATGCTAGTAGGTTTAAAGCACCAATGCGTTTTGGCTTCTACGGCCTTGAGCACAACGCCGACATGCAGTGTGCACCATTTCTTGTAAACAAAAATAGAAACAACACAAACAATGGACTAATTTAACCAAATCCTATAATATTCAGAAGAGACAAAAACACAAATAATTATTAAACTTCCCATTCCATAATGTAGAATAATAGCTCTTTTGCAAATGATATCGATGATATTGTCACCATTGGTCTCCGCCAATGATCAAACTCCTCCAATCAAAAAAGATATTTGTTGTAACCACTGCACGTACTAAAAACACACAATTAAAAACAAGACATTCTTGGGGAAATTCAGATGTGTGATTTTTTACACTTGAAGTCACAGAGACATATAAATCTCTTCATCAGTATTCAGCCCATTTGGTTCCATAGTGTCCACTCTAAGGATGTACTTGAATTCTAATTATCGCAAACATTTCTCTGTATCACCTCCTCCAGGGGATTTTCTAACACAGTCAGTGACACTAAGAGTCATACAACCTGGATCACTGCTATAGTACTAAAATAAATGTCTGGCTACTGGATAAGACTCATACTTATTCCTTATAGCCCCTAGGTGTTGTAGAATTATCTTGTGCACCTGCAATATCGTGCCACCTATGTACTTTATATGACAAGTGCACTCTAATAGATACACAGCATACTCAGTTTCACAATTTAGAGCTTTCTTGATGTATATCTTCTCTCATATTATTACTATTTGTGTTGCATTCTTCCCATGCTGACAAGCTTTACACTTACCACATCTCATAAAGCCATTAGTCGACTTCAAACACTGCGTCTTTTTGTACAGACATAGGGGGTGATTCTAACATTGGCGGGCGGCGGAGGCCGCCCGCCAATGTTCCCCCGTCAAAATACCGCTCCGCGGTCGCAAGACCGCTGAGGGTATTTTGAGGTTTGCCCTGGGCTGGCGGGCGGCCGCCAAAAGGCCGCCCGCCAGCCCAGGGCAAATCTACCTTCCCACGAGGACGCCGGCTCAGAATTGAGCCGGCGTAGTGGGAAGGTGCGACGGGTGCAGTTGCACCCGTCGCGTATTTCAGTGTCTGCTTTGCAGACACTGAAATACTTTGTGGGGCCCTCTTACGGGGGCCCCTGCAGTGCCCATGCCATTGGCATGGGCACTGCAGGGGCCCACAGGGGCCCCGCGGCACCCCCTACCGCCATCCTGTTCCTGGCAGGAGACCCGCCAGGAACAGGATGGCGGTAGGGGGTGTCAGAATCCCCATGGCGGCGGAGCGCGCTCTGCCGCCATGGAGGATTCTGGAGGGCAGTGGTAAACCGGCGGGAGACCGCCGGTTTACCCTTTCTGGCCGCGGCTGAACCGCCGCGGTCAGAATGCCCTTGGGAGCACCGCCAGCCTGTTGGCGGTGCTCCCGTGGTCGGTGACCCTGGCGGTCACCGGCCGCCAGGGTCAGAATGACCCCCATAATTTTATACCAACTTGTCCTTCATAGAGCATGTCTTCCTGTATGTAATCATGGGCTTGGCACCCTCATCCTTTCCAATTACTGGATCTTGCCTAATGATGGCCCAAAGCTTTTAGAATAAATGCCAACCCCTGCTATGTTGTATCCTGAAATATGTGATGAATCTGCAGGGGTCATCGGTCTCATGCTGTCTTGCCTTATGGTCAAACAATAACTTATCTTTCATATCTGGCTGCACTACTTGAAACTTCCTTTTAAGTTTCCTTACTATATATCGTCTGGCTCACTGTCTACCAATTGCATCTTATTACACCTTTTAAAGGGCTGCACTGGAACTGGAAATTCTTTTGAGCCTAAGTATCTTCCCAAATAGTATTCTATTTTTTAATGGCTCAGGGTGTGAACTGGTGACATGCAAGGTAGAATTCCCCACATTGTCCTTCCTCTAAATCATTGTAGTGATCTGAGAATTTTCCACCCCAAACCTCACATCAAGGAAATCAACACTCAAATCACGTATATGGCTAGTAAATCTCAAAATTATTGACAGTAATTTGATCTGCAAATATCTGCTGATTCTTTGTTCCCTTTCCACAATATAAATAGATCTTCAATGAACCTGTCCCAAACCACAATGTGAGAATACCAGTGCTCCAGTTCTGCACCATGTAGTACCTGCTTCTCCCACCAGCCCATAAGCAAAATTTCATAGCTGGTGGCCAAGCAGATACTTATCGCTCTCTCCTGCATCTGTTGCAGCAATTTATCATTCATCATAGAATAAAATAAATGCATTAAAAACATCATTGTATCATGTTCAACAACATCTCATTGTGATTATAAAAACTGATTGGCCTAGATCTTTAAAAATGCCTTACTGTCCTAAGGCCATCCTCGTGTCTAATACTAGTGTACAATAATGTTACATCCAAGCACATCATTAAGATTAAGTAATTATCTTCCCACTCAATATCAAACTTTTGTCTTAGAAAATCGAGATATCTTGTATATATGATGACAGGTTCTAGACTAGTGGCGGTAAAATATATTTGATAAATTTAGATACATTTTTTATAGACTATTAATAGCAGATATGGAAGGCCTGCCGGGGGACACTCCTTAATTTTGTATATTATGGGTATCAAAGATAATATTGGTATTCTGGGCTTAATTATTCTTAAGAAATTATATTCATCAAGATTGTTCATTTCTTTAAATCATAATAAAACTAATTTCACCTTCTCATACTTTGTTTGTGAAATCTTTTGATAACATTTTCCGTCCAATTGAGCATATGCTTCTTTCAAATAGATGTCTCTGGGCCACAGTACTACATTAAACCCCTTATCAGAGTTTCTCACAACACAATCAATGTTTTTTGCCCATTTATCCATCACATTTTTATATTTCACTGTTCTTGGTGTAGATGCCTGCTTCTTGACACTCACTTGCTGTCTCAGTGTTTTAAACTCCTGACGCATGTCTACAGTACACTATCTATATTGTCTTGTGGCATTTTTGAAACAACCTGTAATGTAGAGTTATCATAATCCTTCTTATCTCACTGAAACGTATATGCTTTCTTACCTTTGATAGATTCTTTATATTTCAACTCCTTCATCTCCCATTATACCTTGGTCTCTTAAAATATCTGAAACTGACATTTGTGGCATTACACCCTCTGCACTCCATTCCAATTTGGCAAGCTTTTTAATCAACTTGGCATCAGAAGCCAACAAATTGCTCTCAACCGATTGAGAGATTCTCCTATCCTTTCCACTCTTATATTCGGTCTTGAAATACTTTTTAAGTTTAAGTTTCCTAGAGAATATATACAAGTCTATCCTGCTCTGTACATAATTGAATGAGGCACCGGACAAAAGGATAATCCTAATGAAATATCTCTAAATCATCATCAGATAATGGGGTACTGGTTAAATTAATTACCATTTTGGCTTTCTTAACTTCTTGGAGAAACTCCTCATCGTCATTCCGGCAGGATTGTCTCCTCCTCTTCCCCTGCCCCCCTTTTGCTGCCTCTTCCTTTTTATTGTTGCTTTGGCTGATGGTTTGACTGACGACCTAATCTTTAAAAAAAATTCATCTTAAACTGTGGTAAATAGTCCTGTAGGTGCTGCGTTTCCTTCCCTGTCAGATCGTGGCCCAGTATCCAAACTCGAATCACATAGTGATAAATCCTGTCTAACTTGAGTCACTTCTCTCGTGAACTGTCTCCTGATATTGTCAAAAAGCTTTGAGAAGGTATAAATGTGCTCATTATCATAATCCTTCTTATCTAGCTGAAATGTATAGGCCTTCTTACTTTTGATAGATTCTTCATAATTCGCCAGTCTCTTTCTCATTTCTCCTTAGAATTTCTCCACCATATCCTTGTCAGTCTGCCTTAATATTTGTTCATTAATCTGTTTAATCTGGACCAGCAATGCATCACGGTCCAATAGTACATATTTCACAAGGAGACCCATCATCTTTTTTTTAGCTTTCTGCATTTAATTCTGCCCATTCTTTAATTAATGGGTGGGGGTTCTTGTATGTGGGTGTGATCATAATGCTGAGGCCCCTGAGGATCCTACCCACTTCCATATATCTTGTCAGAGATTGGATCTCCCACCACTTGGAGATGTCCTGCTGTGTCAATCTCTCTAATCTATGCAATAAATTTGACAAGTCCATGGTATCTGTCTTGCTGGTGCCAGGTTGAGCCAAGACATCACCAGTTCTGTCAGTGAGCTTATCACAAAAAAATATCTGCTGCTGCATACAGCCTTGTCTCTATTTCTTCCTCAGCCATCGTATGCTTTCCTTCTGCCAATTGCCAATTTCTTTTGCTCCAGTTATACTGCCCCTAGGTGGAAACAAATTTCCTGTGGCTGGCTCCGGCTTCGTAAAAATGTGCACACCGCTGTTAATAGGATTGGAGCAACCACCAGGGAGTCCTCCGACTTCCCTGTTGCCTCACCTACCTGTTCAGCAGTTGTCAATACATTACTGGGGGCTTGTTGACATGTAATGATCCTCCTGTGTTGTGTATATTTAGCATGTAGCCTAAACTCTGGGGGTAGTTTTAGAAACGCTCACGCCAGAGTGTAATAAAACACTGCAGCACTCTTGTGTCCTAATAGACTTCAAGAATGGCACTCCAAGTAGCTGACCAATATCTTCACAATTTATTTACTCGGCATGCTGGCATGTATAAAAGCGCCAGCACTTTTTGGCTTCTACAACCTTGATCACGACAACATATATATATATATATATATATATATATATATATATATATCTTACTGGCTGTCACCACTAGGTATTTATAGTTGGGTCTGCTTTTCCATAAAAAGCCCTTTTTTTTGGTTTGCTAATAACTTTGACCCATTTGATGAATCTTCACAAAACTTTCCAAAAACCAACCTCACACAAGTTGACACACGCCAGCTCCTTCCTGGAAGGTTTCAAGGTGATCTATCAAGTGGGGGCCGAGAATAAAGGTGTTTTTACAAAAAAGCAAAATCCCCATGCATTTTCCATATACTACTTTAAGATGGGCTGCTGCAAAAACTGCTGAGCAGATTTAAACCAAATTTGGCAGGAAGCTAGATTGTGCTCCACAGATTGTGTTCTGTGTGACTTGGTATAAATCTGTTCAGTAGTTTTTGGACATTAAGGCTAAACAACATTGTCTTATCCAGGTGGCTGGTTGACACCTGTTCGGTATAAGTCAATAAGGATGCTCAATGAAGGACCACACGCCAATTATGAATACAATTTAGCTTTACTATAATTTCACGTAAATGCAGGCATTTAGCACATTAACAATAGTCGAATAAGAATAGCAATGAAAAGCATCTATTCATATATATGTACACTACAGATAGTATCTATGTATACGAATGAGCAAAGAGTTCATTGACAGAGTAAGAATAGCAAATTAAAAAAAGCATCTATATATATGTATATATATATAAGTACACTACAAAGAGCATCTATGTATACATCTGAGTAAAGAGTTCATTGACAGATATAAACTTGGAATAACTGTATACCAACATGTGATACACTACGATGTTCAGGGAGAAGAATGTTAACGAGTTGAATACTTCAGATAAGCTTTGATTTACTGCAGGCTAAAATGGATATTTCAATTACTGTGGCAGACTCACACTACAGTGTTCAGTAAGGCAGGAAAAAAACTATAAACGAGCTGAATTTTTCAGATTATAAACACAGTGCAAGTATAATAATCAATCATAATAATAGAGCAGAGAAACAAAAAGCCTTTCATCCCTGGGTGGAACTCAACTTAGTCCACGAATGCTGGGAAGCCCTCTACCGCCCGCTTGGACCTCTCTCCCCCTCGAGCGTCACGGTTTTGGAACAGCAAAACAGGGAGGCAGCTCTGGGTCTGAAGATGACAGTTTCATAACTCCATCTGCGAGCTTCAAAATTCCCTCACCCACCTTTCAGTGTTTAAATAACCTGAAGCTTGGATTCTACCCCCTTCCAGTATTTTCTAGCTATGTTATCAGTATATGTCTCTTGGCTGCCTTGCCATTCCCTGGCCATTGTTTTCATTCCATCTTTTACTGTGGTCTCGTTCTCAAGGTTGAGACTGACTCTCCTTTACAGCCTGTTTCTCACACATGCAGCTGCGAATAAGTTTATCTACGAAATGTCAAAAGAAAACAAGCTTGTTCTGGCTTCGGCAGGCATCACGATCATCTACACTGTTCAAGCTAATTAGCCCTTTGCGTTACAATGTCTTCGCACCTTTCCCTACACTGATCAAACATATAGATATCTGCACAATTAGTCTCCAGAAATGCTCTTACTGGCCAATTTAAAGGGACTAGTCAATCCTGATTGGTTGATGATAACCTGAACAGTGTGTTTTGGCAGCCATTACAAGACTCACTGAATTGGTTTCTGTGTCTCGAAAATGAATTAAGAAATACGTAAGTGGGCAGGGTGAGTACACCCAGACCTCAAAGGGCTTGTGTGTGGGGCCCACTGGGAGCCCCCTTTATTGACTGGCCACATTGTGGACAACATGCTTTGGCAGCCATTACAGAACTATGGAACTTGTGCCCTCATTACAACTCTGGCAGTTAGTGCCGCCTACCACCATGCTGACTTCTATGGGTATTATGACCCACACAGAGAAATCTGCCACTATACAGACACCCACACAAGTCTGCCAGACCAAAGGTCAGTGATAAACTGGCAGTACCAAAACCTACACCGTTAAGTCAACAGAAATACACCCACAGCATCATGACCCAAGAATTACCAGAGTTTCTCACACGGTACAGACCGCCACGCTCAAAATACACACACACATACAAAACAACACCACATTGGACGATTCAAAATTCACACACCTGACACACCCACACCAATATAAAACACACACCCACATTTCCCACAACCCTTTATGACCCAAACATTTTGGCAAGTGAGAGAGGGACAAGCCAGGAGCACCCACTGAATCAGAGCCACAAAACACCATCACCCATACACCATCCACGCACCTCACAGCACACACCCCAACACATCACCCCACACACCCTCACACATACCACTTACACTACACCCATGGCACCACAAAGACACCCCAGGTTCTCAGAGGAGGAGCTAAGGGTCATGGTGGAGGAAATCATCAGGGTAGAGCCACAGCTATTCGGATCACAGGTGCAGCAGACGTCCATTGCTAGGAAGATGGGCTATGGCGGAGAGTCGTGGACAGGGTCAACGCCGTGGGACAGCACCCCAGAACAAGGGATGACATCAGGAAGAGGTGGAACGACCTACGGGGGAAGGTGCGTTCCGTGGTAGCAAGACACCAGGTAGCTGTACAGAGGACTGGCGGTGGACCCCAACCTCCTACCCCACAACTAACAACATGGGAGTAGAAAGTCTTTGCGATCATGCATCCTGAGGGCCTCGCAGGAGCAGCAGGAAGACTGGACTCAGGTAAGTCAAATCTTTACTACTTTATCCCCTACCCTACCTGCATGCATCACATACCCCTGGCCTTACCCTCACTCCCATCATTCCATCACCACACATATACCCCACCATCGCAACCCACCCATCCCAATAACAAGCCCTGCATGCAACACCAAAGCATGGACCCCATCACAGACCTGCATGGACACCCATCACCAAAGCATGCACACTAGTGACAATCACTTAGCCAAACCAAGCACAACTCAGACAAGCCAAAGCTGCCTTGCTAATAACAACCATAGAGGGAAACATATCCATGCACAAGATGGCACATGCCGATACAATAACACTGCATTTACATTTCCACAGGACCCCCACTCAACGTCACTGGAGAGGAGGTACCAGGCACATCCAACCCCGCCGCCTCCGAAGACGCCCACAGAGATGACAGCAGCTCTGCACGCCTGGGTCACGATAACCAACCTGGCCCATCAGGGACCTCTGGACAGTCGGTCACCCAGCTACAGTCCCAACCCACCACAGAGCCTCCCCCCTCAGGAAACACCAGCACAGCACCCACCCAGCGGGCCCATCCCTTTGTCCCCAGGACATGTCAATCAGCAGTGTGTCTACCGCTCCAGGGACCCCAGGCCACCCCACAAACACAGGATGGTCAGGGACCTGGGGTCAGTGGCAGTGGGCACACGGTTAAGGGGCCAGAGGCACAGGACAACAGGGAAGCTGGGAGGACTGATGTGTGATGGGGAGGACAGGCCCAGGGAACCGACTCTCCACGAGGCACTCACCAACATCCTGGGAGCCTACCACCATTCCCAGGAGACCATGGGCCAGATAGTGGCCAAGCTGCAGGAGACCCAGCGGCTGCAGGAGGGAGAGTACCTGGGGATCAGGGAGGACCTGAGGGACATCCATACCCCCCTGGTCACCATTGCAGGGGTGCTGGCAGACATGGCCAACACCATGAGGGATGCAGTGGCACACCAAAGGGCCCCTGACACCAGCCAAACCGAACAGCCCTCCACCTTTGCTGGCGCTAGTGGACAGGAGGCCCCACCACAGGAACAACAGGCCACTAGCACCCCTCCCCCTGCAGAAGGAGAAACACCCCGCAAACGGTCCCTGCGATCCAGTCAGAAACCAGACAACATTGCCAAGACCCCTGCCAGGAGATAAGACTCTCCTGATTGTCACCCTCTGTCCCACTCTGTCACCCTGTCCATCTTGAACTGCCATTGCTCCACTTCCTATGCCCCCTTGGACAATGCACTTGGGATACAAATAGAATGGACTCTACCCTGGACTTCCCTCTATCAGCAACCCAGCCCATTTCAATACCCCCTACACTTATTAGCACATAAATAAACACCCTTGGAACAAATTAAAGTATTGAGTCTTTGAATTCTATGACAAATGTATTACCTTCACAAACGGTAAACATTGCAAATCAAATGTACTGTAATATTCACATAGCTATGACCTGCAGTGGGCAGCAGTAAACACACCAGGAGCCAGAGTGGGGCACAGAGATCTGAAAATAGAGATGCCAAAGGGTACAGTAAGTGGCCATAGAAATAGGGAAATCAGGCTGCCATGTTCAATGTCAAACACAAAACTGCAATGGAAGGTGAAGTTACAGTGTCTTACCTGTGTGTCACTGGAAGTACTGTTGAATGAGTGTACTTCTGTTGTCCACACCTTCTTCCTCTGCCTCCTCTCTGTCACTGTCCACAGGCTCCACTGCTGCCACACGACCATCCCCAGGCTCACCCTCCCGCAGAAAAGGCACTTGGCGTCTCAAGGCCAGGTTGTGCAACATGCAACGATGATCTGGCACACCTTCTTGGGTGAGTAGTACAGGGATCCATCTGTCAGATGGAGGCACCGGAATCTTGCCTTCAGGAGGCCAAAGGTTCTCTCAATGACCCTCCTTGTTCGCCCATGTGCCTCATTGTACGTTCCTCTGCCCTTGTCCTGGCATTCCTCAGTTGGGTCAGTAGTCATGAGAGCTTGGGGTAACCAGAGTCACCTGCAAATATTCGAGGGATACCTGTTAGCCACACACTCACCCTCAGGGCCAAACCCACACCCACATACCTACATCAACCGGGTGGGGACCATGAGCTCACCTATTAGCCACAACCTGTGCCTCTGGAGTTGAGACATCACATATGGTATACTGCTATTCCTCACGAGAAAGGCATTATGCACAGAGCCAGGATACTTGGCATTGACATGGGGGATGTACTGGTCCGCCAAAGACACCATCTGCACATTCAGAGAGTGAAAGAGTTTCCTATTTCTGAACACTTGTTCATTTCTCGGGAGGGGGGACAAATGCAATATGTGTACCATTAATGGCACCAATGATGTTAGGGATATGTCCCAGTGCATAAAAGTCAGCCTTTAATGTGGCCAAATCCTCCACCTGCGGGAATACGATGTAGATGCGCATGTGTTTCAGCAGGGCAGACTACACTCTGGCCTGCACATTTGAGAACATTGGCTGAGACAACCCTGATGCCATGGCCACTGTCGCTTGGCAGGAACCACTTGCCAGGAAATGGAGCGCTTACAGGACCTGCACTAGAAGGGGGATACCTGTGGGCTGGCAGATAGCTGAAATCAGGTCTGGCTCCAATTGGCACACAGCTCTTGGATTGTGGCCCTATCAAGTCTGTAGGTCAGGATAATGTGCCTGTCCTCCACTGTCGCCAGGTCCACCAGGAGTGTGTACATGGGGGGATTCATCCTCAGCGTTTGTACTGTAGGGTGAAAAACAGTGAGCAGAGGGTCATATTCACACATATGTCAATATTAATATGCATTTCTTCATTTACAGAAACAGTATGTGAACTCGAGAGTTAGTTGAAATGCCAATGTCTGCTGTGAAGTTAGGTGCCATGGCCTGTACCCCCTTGAAATGGCGGCTGTCTGACCTGTGAGGAGGGACAAGTGGAAATGAGGTAATTCCACTGGCGTTGTGCACCATTGCGGTCGGCAGTCGATGACCGCCGCGCAACATCGCATTGGTTATCATTGGGCCCTATAGGTTCCAGGAGCCAATGGCGATGTACGCCAGCAGTGACAGTACGCACTGCCGCGGACGTGATCGCCATTTTCTATCTGTTCACTTACTTGCTACCTGACTTTCAACAGGAGAGGACCTACACTGCAAGTGCTGCTGTGACCTGTGTCTGGAAGTGACAATGGCTTGAGTGTCTGGGGAAAGGGCCCCCGCCTTCACTTCAGAGGAGTTGGAGGGCTAGTGGATGGAGCCCTACCCCAGTACACTTTACTCTATGGTCCTCTAGACAAACAGGTGAGTACACTGTGAGCATGATGCGTGGCCCATGAATGTATGGATTGCTGTGTGTGTAAGCCCCGTGTAGGGGGGGTCTGAGGGACCTGGGCAGAGTGCTGCATGTATGGTGGGGAATGTATGTGCGTAAGGGGATGGGAGAGATATGGTGGGCAATGAGTAAGAAAGTCCGGACGG
This sequence comes from Pleurodeles waltl, assembly GCF_031143425.1. Classification (NCBI taxonomy): domain Eukaryota; kingdom Metazoa; phylum Chordata; class Amphibia; order Caudata; family Salamandridae; genus Pleurodeles; species Pleurodeles waltl. The sequence continues at coordinate 207,353,105 of NC_090448.1, forward strand.
GATTACTAATCCCTTTTCTGCTGTATTTTTTCTGCAGGTCAGCGCCCATCAGAAAAAGGGTATTTGGTGTGCCGTCGCCAAGGAGATGCGGACCCTGGGGATCTTTGACAGGCGGAGCAACCACTGCCGCAAACGGTGGGAGAACCTGCGCCACTGGGCAAGGAAGATGGCGGAGGCCCAGCTGGGGCTGGCCTTCCAGCGAGGAAGGGGTGCCCGTCGTACCCTGACCCTCCTCATGTTCCGCATCCTGGCGATGGCCTATCCGGAGTTGGATGGGCGCTTGAAGGCATCACAGCAGCCACAAGGGGCTGAGTTCAGAATCTGAATCATGACTTTGCACGCGTTAAGGTTTTACCTGGGTGTGGGATGTGGGCTGTGGGTGCCCCTAGGCCAAGGCGAACATGGCAGGGTATGTTCAGTGATGGGCAAGATCATATGCACTCCAACCCCAATAGTGTTAGTGGGCATCTACTACTGGGCAGGGTCCTGTGGGTTTCAGGTGTGCAACTAATGGCGTGAGGTATTGTACCCCATGGGCTGGTGACTAGCACTGTAACTGGTAGTGCATGGCCTAGTGCATAGGTCTGATCCCTGTGTGTTGTGTACGCCAATGGTAGTGTTGTTGCTGGCATTGACCAAGTGTATCCTCTGTCTCTCCCCCTCCCTTCTTGTTTTGTCACCCTGTCCTTATATGCATTAGCACCATCTGGCTGAGGAGCAGAGGCACCAACGATGGAAGGAGCTGCATCCCACATGGGCCTGGAGGCTGAATCCACTGACGATGAGGGCACCAGTGGGACGGAGGGTGAGGGGAGCACCACGGAGGAGACAGGAGGGGACACTAAAGACAGCGACTCCTCCCCGATAGAAGCTGGCGGTGGCGGACACCTATGTGCCCACCCCAACAATAGGTACAGCCGCCACCCCCGTACCAGATTCGCCCTCCCAGCAGCCCCTCAGCATGTTTTCCGTGCCTGCTCACCCAGGAGGGTAGGCATCTCCTTCGCCCAGGTACCTCAGGCCCTGCCCCAGTCAGCCCAGCTGCCCTCAGTGAGGAGGCTGTTGACCTCCTGAGATCCCTCTCTGTTGGGCAGTCAACCATACTGAATGCCATCCAGGGTGTAGCAGGGCATTTGCAACAAACAAATGCATACCTGGAGGGCATTCACTCTGGCGTGGTCTCCGCACTGATGGCAGCCATTGTCCCTGTCTCCAGCCTCCCCCTCCAAATTCCTCTACCTATTCCCAATCCCCTCAACCCCAGCCTATCCCAAGCACATCTTCAGACCAGCAATCACCCGAATCAACACACAGAAGTGGCTCAGGCAAACACAAGCACCACACTTCATCTCACAGGCACTCACACAAGCACCATCCCCATGCCGACACAACAACGTCCACTGCTTCCACTGTGTCCCCTTTCTTCTCCTCTTCTACCCCCTCCCAGTAGCGTCTCCACTCACACCTGCATGCACTACATCCTCATCCACTACCCCCATCACCAGCATGCCTATCACTACACGTCCCTCACTGGCAGTCACCACCCCCACATCCATTCACACGTCCCCTGTGTCCTCTCCCACTGTGTCTGTGACCCCTCCTCCCAAAGTACACAAACACAAGCACACACACACCCAACAGCCATCCACCTCACAACAGCATCCAGCCCATGCACCTGCACCCAAACACAGCAGACTGACACCTCCTACGACTACTCCCTCTTCCCCCACTACCAAAACCTTCACTCTCTTCCCGCCCCAGTGTCCCTAAGAAGCTTTTCCTTGCCACCATTGAACTGTTCAGTACCCCTCCTCCCCCTGTCCTTCACCTCGGGCCAGGGGTGCCAGAACCCAGCCCGGCACCTCAGCCACCCAGTCCATGGCCACTGTGGTTTCTGCAGCTGTGAGAGGCTCCAAGGAGGCACTCATCAGCCCAGTAAATGTGTGCCAGCAACACCTGCTAAGGCCAAGAAGGGTCCGCCACCTGGCAAGGGCAAGAAGGGGACAGCAGCCAGCAAGGGGAAGGAGGCACAACCAGCCAGCCAAGTCAAAGACTCAAGCTTGCAGAAGCAAGGGGGCACCACCATCTGCCAAGAGCAGGAAGGGGCACAGAACACCAGCCATGGTACTTCAGCCGTCCGAGGCTGCAGGTGAAGGCCTGGAGGCTACCACGACAGCTGCCAGCACTGCCACCTGCACCACGGACAGCACCGCCACCTGCACCGCAGCAAGCACCGCCACCTGCCCCACCACCAGAAGCACCACTGCCAGCAGCAGCAGCCCCAGTGGGCAGCCGTCCGAGGCTGCAGGTGAAGGCCTGGAGGCTTCCACCACCATTTCCTGCACCGTCACCTGCAGCGCAACTGGCATACACTGAGCAGCCTTCACCGCCGGAGAGCAGTGTGTAGTGGTGACTACATGGGCTGCAGTGCGTCCTGGCCCCTGCTAAAGCTGTTGTTGTGACACCCAGGTGAGAGACTGTGACCTTGCACTCCAAAACATCTGCATCACAGGGTGCAATGCCCCCCTTCAGAACCAGTGGAAGAAGGCATCCACTCTGCCCCTCCTTGCCAGGATGAAGCAGACTGGGCACAAGGACCCCTCCAGAACCAGTGGACAAAGGCATCCACTCAGCCCCTCCTTGCCAGGATGAGGCAGACTGGGATCAAGGTCCCCTCCAGAAACAGAGGAAGAAGGCATCCACTCAGCCCTCATTGCCAGGATGAAGCAGACTGGGCACAAGGCCCCCTTCAGAACCAGTGGAAGAAGGCATCCATTCCAGAGACTGTGGCCTTGCACTCACCAGGACCAAGCAGTGGGCAAACCACCCACTTGAAAGACTGTGGCCCTGCACTCCCCAGGACCAAGTGGTGGGCAAACCACCCACTTGAGAGACTGTCAGTCATGAATTATTTTATTTGGCTTAAACCTTAAAAGTATAAAAATAATAAAATATACAAAATTCGATATAAAAACCTACACATAAGCACACAATTATACAAAATAATTTAAAAAGGATTCCCTATTGCATAGTACATTCACACACATAATTCATAATTCTAAATCTTGCTAACAAACTCTACATACATAATTCTTTAAGTTATTTTAACCTTCGACCAATTTCATTTCCTAGTAGTTCTTTAAAAATACTGCATGGTAAACAAATCATTCCACATACAATTCTAACGGACTCAAATCTTTATAATGACATAAAGTGCAATTTCCAATTTAAAGTGCTCTACATTTTAAATCTGGCTGCTTTATAACGAGGCAAAATTTCCATATTTCCATCAACCAATTTAAAAACAATCTATTTGTGCCATTTCAAATTCTTAGTTCGTCTTTCCTCCCTACGGTATCCCCGGCACTGTAAGTTCAGTTAAGACCCCTCTTAGAAATTGGCCTAGTGCACAAGTTACATTCAAAAAGCTCATGTCTATCAATAGTCTAAGCACTTGATCCCAGTTAATAATTTTACATTCCTTAAAAACTGGTTATAAAAACTTCTTACGTACCTCTAAAAACCAATAGCAATCCAAAAGTAGGTGTTGCATGCTGAATTTGTGTTGTAAGCCACATGTGCATGTACCCTGAGTATCCTTAAGAAAAGATTTTGCTTTAGGGTCCATATAGCCTAGATTCAGCCCAATTCTGAATTTTAACACTGCGTCCGTTAATCTTTGGTTAGGTGGGGCCTTTATATAGGGAATGTTTTCCGGGTTCCTCCATCCCCCTACCATAGCCTGAGTTGATAATTTACACTCTAAATACTTCAGATCTATTTGAGAGACTGGCTTTGCACTCCCCAGGACCAAGCAGTGGGCAAACCACCCACTTGAGAGACTATGGCTTTGCACTCCCCAGGACCAAGCAGTGGGCATGGAGCCCACTCCAGGAGCAGTGGCGTTGTCCCATCTTCCGGCTGAGGTGCCCCACATTCCCTGTCTCCCTGAGGTGCCTGTGTGTTTTCAACCTGATGCCCCTGCAGTGTTCTCTCCGTATTGAGGCAGGAGCCAAGTGTGGCCTTGGCCTATGTGTTTTGGCCCAGTCGGCCACGGACAATTTTGAGTAGGCATTGCCACTCCTTTTGTATATATTGTATATTTTGTACATACTGTTTTTTTCTTTATGAATGTATTTCTTAAAATTACTAATATTACACTCATTTTACTCCATTCCTTTTGTTCTTGCTTTATTCCAGAGGGTTATGGGGTGTATATGTAATGTTGCATGTGTTTGTGTGTATTGTGTTGGGGGTGAGGGTGGTGGTGGGGGTGTTGCGGGCTGTGTGTGTGTGTCATTCTCTTTTTCCTCCCCCCTCCCCTGTGTGCTAGGTGCAGTACTCACCGTGGTCATCGTCGCCCGCGTTCATGTTCCTGGTGTCGAGAAGATACACCAGCATGGGGAACACACCTGCAGCTCGGGCTCCATGGCATCCAGGTTCTTCCTTGAGTGTCGAGAGGTGAGTCGTTTCCCTTCAGTGTTCTGTTTCCGCCTTGCTTTTGATGGCATTGGCACTGCCCTAGAAAAGCTGGCGGATGGGTGGGTTGTAATGCAGTGGGCGGTACATTGTCTTCCGCCTGGCTGTTGGCGGTTACCGCTGCAGTGTTTGTTGCCACCGCTGTGGTGGTCAGAGTGTTAAAGTGGCTGTATCTGTTGACGGTTTACGCCGTGGTCATGATTCCCTTTTTTTTACCACCGGCCTCTTGGCTGTATTACCGCCGCTTTATCACCAACCTCCAGGGTTGTAATGAGGGCCTCTGTCTCCATTGAAAATTTAGAACACATAAAGGGTGATAATAGATTTTAGTTACAACCAAAATAATTTGCTAGTGGTACAATGCTAATTTTAGGAATTGGGGCCATAACTACTGCAAAGCGTGTCAGGTAGCACACAGTGCCTAATCAAAGGTGAGAGGGATGGCACAGCCCTAACAACTTTAAACTGATAAGGGGGGACCATCCTGGGGCTGAGAGGACCCATTACCCATAAAAAAGACTCCCTGAACCTCCACCAGACAGGGTGGACCAAGTGATGGCAGTAATTCAAAGCTCCTGGAAATCTGTGGAAATTACCCAGTTGTGAAACTGAGCTTTCTGTGTAACCGTAAAACTATGGATTGGGTTGGTGAAGGAGAGAAAACATTAGCCGTGCTGTGGCCACCGACGACTGATAACCAACAAGCCCATCAATCTGTACAGAAACATGCATGCACACTAGAGGAGAGGGCAGAAGATGCCGAGGGGTGCTCTCGTAGGAGCAATAGCCAAATCCCGGTCGTGCCAGAGGGAGTGGAGGGCTAGGGCCCTAGTCCTATCTGGAGACTTGGCTTTGCTCCTTCGCCTTTGCCTCGTATCTCCATTCTTTCTACAAAGTCCCTGCCACCAAACCTCCAGCACTGGAGCATATCATTGAGACCCCAGATGGGCTCCGAGTGCCGCAGCCAATGTTGCAATAGAGGCCATTCCCATGACGTAAACAGTGGCCCGCAAATTCTCTCCTCCAGAGGAGATTCTGATACCTCTCCTGCCTCCACCCAGACCTCACCATCCCTTTTACTAGTGACCTCTCAGATGGCGGAAATCATTATTTGAATGCTCTTTTTGCTGCCTAATTGGAAACAACCAAGCTCTTGCATCCAAAATCTAGGGTTAAATTCTCACTTTTCCCCCTATGCATGGAGTCTCAGAATATTGTGCCTATGCGACCGCTCTTCCCCCTCTATCCCTCTCCCTTCTCTATTCCTTACCCAGACAAATCTAGGAATAGATGACGGCTTTCTCTCCCCACTGAACAAGTTTGCCTCCCCCAACCTTTCACACCACTGCTATTCCACTCTAGTACAAGCACGGGTAGGCACAACATAACCAGGTTGCGCTTTCCTTGGCTCAAATATATGCCTTACAGCCCGCCGGCTTACCCAAACATTCACCACAAGCCATGTTTCCAACCCTCTCCCTTAGATGACAACCTTGGAGATATGACACCCCCTTCTTCACGTTTGGTTGACCGGGCTCAGACCAATGAAGATGCCAACAAATAGGGTGGATCCACTCTAGCACCTTTTCTGACACACCGTGAGGCCACCACCTCACTCACCCAGATGGTTTCTCCTTGTGTCAAGTTTGATTGTGCCACCAGTTGCAGTAGGCTCTGCAAGTTTTTGTACCAACCAGTTATTACCCATACAAGCCTTCTTATCACACGAAGCATGGAGACAGCACGGAGACAGCACAGAGACAGCATGGAGACAGACATGCAGTGGAACACATGTAGTACAGGGAGATGGGTGCAGACACATGGAGGTACTTACGAACACACCTCAGGTTCATGGGGATAAGTTACCCTCATTATACATGTAATAACTCCGCTCAATACCACTAGGTTCTTCACTCTTAATGTCACGGGGATGTACACTGCACGGAAGCACTACTCAATATACTCCTGTATTAAAAGGCAACAGGTGCAAATAGTCTTCCTTCAAGAGACTCGCACTATGGCAGGGGAACTGTTACACCTTCAGAAACGATGATAGGGGTCTGTATGTACTACCACTTACTCAGCATATGAGAGGAGGACCCTAGTATGTATTTGCCCGGGTGTTCCCTTTCAGGTACTTGATGCAACCAATGACAAGGAGGGCCGCTTTTTACTACTTAAGGGATGGCTAGAAGGCATCCACATTCTCATAGGGAGCACATACGCCCAAACTCCGATCAGGAGACATTTGGACAGCACTAATAGCAAACTCAAATGCCTTGGATATTAGGAGGCATCTATAACTGTGCAGTCGACTTGTGCTTGGACCACTTCCACCTGCTGCTGCTATGCACCTTCCCCTTTGTACAGGTGAAATGCTTTGCAGGGTGGGTAAGACGTTGGACACTGGCAGACATGTGGGGGGTCCACATCCCAACTCAAGAGTCTATACATTCCACTCAGCACTACATGACTTGTACATGTTTTTAGACCATAAACTGTACTCACTCTCTCTACTGTCATTGGTCAATAGTGTGGACTACCCTTGCTGCATGGTCTCTGACCAGGATGCCCATGTGATAGATGTGGGTGTCCTTCATCTCCGAAATCCTACTTGATGCTTTCCCCAAGACTGACTAGATGACCATGTCTTCCAAAACACCTAGGAACCTCACATACAAAGACAATTGAATGGAAAACCTTCAAGGTGGTCATCCAGGGCATTTGTACCCATGAAATCTTAGGGCTCTGTAGGACACTTGACAAGGAAGTAGCAGAAGTGGAAAAGCACCTACCATCACTGGAGTCAAAGGCAGAGCAGGATGCCAACCAGCGTGCCACATTGGATGAGGCAAAGTGCCATCATACAGCTCTTTCTGGAGCACCTACTGTGTGTTAATCTCATTGCTTAAGTGGCTAAGACCCACAGAGAGGGAGATACATTCAGCTGTCACCTCAATTGGTTGATCTGTCAGGAGCTATGAGAGACTCCCATCCTGGAGCTAACTTCCCCCACTGGTGCACCACTGCATGTGCAAAAAGACATTCTCCAGGATTTTTACAGGTACATCTCTGGAGTTTATAGGGTGCCCCGCCAGGAACTGGACAGTGTGGATAAGTCGCCCCTATCACATCTCTCCCTCCCCAGATCATTGCAGACCAAAGGCCTTGACGCTCTTATCACAGAGACAGATGTCAAACAGGTGATTTGAGACCTTGACAGGAATAAGCCCCTAGGTCTGGATGGTCTTCCCATATAGTACATCTGCAGTTTTACTGGCAGCCTAACACCTCGATTAGTGGCAATGTATAACAACACCCTAAAGTCATGGGAGCTGCCACTCTCCCTGTGGGAATCTTTGTTGGTGTCCATTACGAAGCTGGGCCGAGTCCTCATATTGATCTATTGCCATACTATGAACCGACTATAAAATATTGGGCAAACTTTTATCCAGCAGATATGCACAGGTCCTTCCAGAATTCATCCATCTAGTCAAATTAGGTTTGTCCCTGGGTGCAGTAGCTCACAAAACCTTAGGCATCTGTTTCACATTCAGGAACATATACAGGACTATTTCCATATGCAGCATGCCTGGTACTTGGCATGGAAAAAGTGTTTTACGTTCTAGAATGGGAGTACCTATTCCAGGTTCTTGTGCAGATGGGTGTCACATTCATCTACGTTCTCGGTGTGATGTGGCATCTGACAGGGGCACACCCTCTCAGCCCTGCAATTTGTGATGGCATTGGAGCCACTTGCCATTAGACTATGGATGAATTGCCAATGCTGTGGTATACCCCTTGTGGACAGAACATACGCAGTGTCAGTGTATGCCAATGACCTACTATTGTACCTCTGAGATGTACGAACAGATTGATACCCCATTTTGTATGTGTTCAAGCTGTTTGCCAGGGACACAGCTTTGAGGCCAATTGGGGAAAGTCCTCTGTTTTTCCTCTACAGTCCACCTGACCCCACAAGAGATATACCTGGGAGGGACACTGTTTTGCTGTCAGAATACTGCAGTCTGATATCTATGGGTTTATCTATATCACTTCTCAACTGACCTCTTTATGGGCAACATGAAGCCCTCACTAATTGCACTGAATTCACAGGTGCAATTCTGGAATAGGTTGCCACTGACCACCATGGGGAAGATTGCTTTTTCAAAGATGGTGATCTTACCCAAGCTTCTGTACTACTTCACAAAACTACGCATAGACCCCCCACCCCCAGGGGCTTCTGTCAGTTCGACACACACTGCTGATAGTTGACGACATATAGCTCTGAAAAACATGCAGTTACCTACTGGTGGGGTGATTTGGGTGCTTCATTGTTTGAAGCCTGCTACCTAGCGGCCCAGCTGCAATGGGTTGCCAGTGGCTGGCAAGCAAACACCTAGAGGAAACATATCACAGCCTCTGATGGCTGCCATTTTCCGCAGCATCCTGCTCCCTAAACTTCCTCCCCAACCCCTGCGATCCCTGCAGATGCAGGTGGTACACAAATATATCACCAGACTGCAAACCATAATGAGGCAGAATATGCTCTGTGATCCCCGTTGCTAGGCTTTTCACAATACCCTGGGACATATTCTGTAGCAGAACTGCACAGTGGCAAGATCGGTCACTGACCACAGCCGGTGACCTTTTCGCAGACAGTCACTTCTTCCCTTTACACATCTACAAACAGACTATGAACCCCCCTCCATAGGGACAATGCCTCGCCTGCCATCAACTGTATATTAAGTGTTGTACTCTGTGGTCCATAAGGGATGAGGAGCCTCCGACTCATGCTGTCCTCCAGGCACTCATCCCCATGGGTGGAGGGCTGTCATCTAATCACATGGTTCGACAGAGCACTACAAAGCCATACAAGTGCTCCCCTAGAGCCCTTGCACACAAAGTGGGAGGACGACATGGGAAGGGTGCTAAATGACACTGAGTGGGAATGTTCTCTCCCTTTTCCTTAATGTCTATCCAGAAATGTCAGAATTAAGAATATACAATTTTGCATACTAAACTGCGCATACTTGCCCACCATACAGCAAAACCGTTATTTTCTCCACAGCAGAACTTTGATGCCCCTGTTGTAATTCAGAGGATTCAGATTTTCACCACATGTTTTGGTTCTGACCAGCCCTTGCAGCCTACTGGCAGGTGGTGCATGAGGCACTGTGGGAGGTCATAGAACTCTCAGACATAGACACCTGCAAGGTTTGCACCTTAGACATCTTCAGGCACAAGAAGATGTACACTGTGAGTTCTTGCTTTGTGAAGTTTGCCCTCTTACTTGGTAAACAAACACTTACCCTCCAGTGAAGAGCTCCAGCTGCCCCCCACTGGTGGTGGCATGGCAGGGAAGGAGAAGCCCTGCAATTCAAAGAGGCTCGCCACCTGCAATTCGAGTCCTTGCCCCTGAACTCTCATTCCAACCCTGTTTGGCTGTTATTCTGTCACTGCCCTTCCTACCCACCCTGCACAGTTAGCTTAGTACCCATACCCACCTCCTCACTGCCCTTTGTTGTCTGAGTTTATGCACTTGCCTGTTTTCTCCTGCCATGCATGGTCCGATGGGCTGCCATTGTCTTCCAATGCCTGTTTGCATGCCCTTGCTCCCTCCCTTTTGTCCACACTGTTCTATGGACTGCAACTGCCCCTCTTGTCTACCCTAAGTATTCAATGCCTGCACAGCATAGTCAGATGGCTGCCGCCTATCCCTGCCTTCTACACCCTGCCCTCCATGGGTGCGCTAGGTCTGGGGGCATGGACAATATAAGGTGGGGGACTCACAGGGCCCCCTTCCAGGGGCCTATGTTTGCCTCCAGGACCGTCACCTCCTTGGGCTAAAATGCTAATCATATGCGGGGGCCGTGCACCCCCCTGCAGCCTCAGGGACCACCAACTCGCCAGGACTAAAATGAATAAATGAGGTGAGTCTGTGTTGGACTGCCTGCCCTGTGGACCGCTACCTTCCTAGGGCTTTCATGAAATGCAGAGGGGCTGTGCAGCCCTCCCGCAGCCCCGGGGCCTGCTCCCTCCTCGGGGTTACAGTAAAAGAGTGATGGGGGTCCATTTCGACCCCTGATCCCTGGGGACCACCATCTTCCCTGTGCAATGCTCATTGGCATGACCCCCCCCATCACGGAGCCATTGACGGCTCCGAGGACCGCTATCCCCACAGGGCCGGCTCCTGCTATGCCCCAGGGTGCCCACCCCTGGGAAAGAGCTGTTGGCTTTTGCTTGGTGCAAGCTGACTGTCCCCACAAAGCAAAATCAAACAAAGTCTGCTTTCTGACAGTGAGAGCTGTCAAACAGCTCCTGCTGTCAGAAAGCACAGTTTTCATCTGTTTACCTGCACACACATATTCAAGCAGGGAAACAGATGAATATATTGCTATTTAAAGCATCTCCCTGCTTGTGGTAGCAATGCCAGATCCCAGGGGATGTGAGGAGCCAGCTAGGACCATGGGGGTCTTGAGGCTCCCCGCGGTCCTGTCACTCTCTTTCTCTCAATCCCAAATTGGGTTGGAAAAGAGAGAGAGAAAGATTGTCATTGATATGGTTGCTCCATACAGTGACTTACAAAGAGTAATACTAGCAAGATGTTTGGTACGAATGTTATAGTTACGCTTTGATGCAGAGGAGAACAGAGTCACTTTTGGCATAAAGGTCGGGATCTTGTGTTGTCACTCAGGAGACTGAAGGTTCAAATGCATTCTTCTTTTCAATGTGTCCAGAAAAAATCTCATTCTAAGTATATCATCCATCACAGTCTAAAATACTCTCTCTCCCTCTCCCTCTCTTTCTCTCTCTCTTTCAATCTGTTTCTCCCACACAGACCCTTGAGTACCCACTCACAGTCTGACTCTAACTCTCACACACCCACTCACAGACCCACTCAGATCCTCATGCACCCACTCACAGCTGCACTCAGACCCCCACATACCTAGTCACAGAACCACTCAGACTCTCACACACCCACTCACAGACCCACTGAATCCCTAATGCACCCACTCATAGATCCAGACAGACACTGATGCACCCACTCACAGACCCACTAAGACAATGGCATATCAAAGGTCACCACAGCAACTGCGGTACAGGGTGTCCCTGAGCTCCAGGGAGCCCCCTCAGCACAGCACATTGGGCCGAGAGATCCTGAGTGAGCCCGGAGAGAGGCCCCTCGATGTTCTTTGCATGGGGGCTCCCTCCAGATTTGTTACACTACTGAACTAAGACACTGATGCACCCACTCTCACACTCAGACAGACACTCCCACTGCCATTCTCACACCCGGAGACACCCTGTCACACCTATTCTCACACCCAGAGAGGCAGGTTGTGGCCAACTTCCACTGCGCATGCCCAAAAGCTGTGTGGAGCGTGGCGTTGGGTGTTTATTGGGGTTGGCTGCATAATCTGGCCACAGGCCAGACCCTGCAGCCAACCACCACTGCACATGGCCAAAGGTCATGCACAGCATGGGGTTGGGTTGCAATAGGGATTTGCCGCAGGCCTTATGGCAGTGGTTGGATTAACATATGGTAGTGAAAATTAATTTACATTTAAAAATGCATCGAAATTCACTGAAAAAAACAATGGTTACAAGGACAATATAGTTAGGAAATTGAATAAAAAAAAAAACATAGAAATTAACTGAAAAAAACAAAGGTTACAGGGACATTATATTTAGGCTCACATTTTAAACGTACAAAACCATAGCAATTAACCTGTTATAGTTAGAGCTCTCTCAAGTAACTATAACTTGTGCCCTAAGTTAACTATAACTCGTGCCCCCAACATGTAGTTTTTTTGTCAAACATTTTACACCACAAATATTACATTGATATTATCAATGATTTCATCAGCAAATGCCATAAGCAGAGGGGCCATCCTAAATTTGTCAGGATTTCATCTATACCCCAGTATGTAAGGATGGTCCAGTGGGCAGTTTCCAATGTCAGAGCAATGTGAAGGCCCCTGCCTGATTTAAGCAGGAAAGTAAGCATGTTGGGAAATCACTGGATTGTGTAAGTGGGAAATAGAGGCAATTGCATGTTGAAAAATGCACCTGTGTCATTCAGAACGGCATCCCAGAATTGTGCAAGCTTGGGACATTCCCACAGTAGATGGAGTAATGTCCCTGGGAACCCACAGTGCCGCTAACATTCTGCGCAGCGCAGGGTTGCCATTATGGAAACAAGGAGGTATGAGATACCATTAGGCGATGATCTTGGTGGCAGTGTCAATACTAGCAATGCTGTGTGCTGTGTGGCCTACTCTATAGTACACCTTCTCCCATTCTTTGGGAGTCAGCTGCCTGCCCCGATTGAGCTCCCAACGTTTCTGCCCTGGAGACCTAGGTGATAGAGAGGCCTGTACTTAGATGCTATACAATTCTGCGATCAGGTTTTTATCTAAAGTTTTCATTATCAGCCACTTCTCAAATGTTGTTACGGGCCATTGTGCTCCGGCTCGGTTGGGTGCGAAAGTTGGTGTTTCACTTGTATGTAATGTAGTCTCTCCTCTCATGGAGTGTGAAAGCCTTGCATATCTGTTCAAAGGAGAAAGGGCCATCATCATTGAAGAAGTGGCTGACAGAGCGAAAGCTGACATGCTGCCATTGTTAGAACACGGCCTGGTCTAGACTCCACGTGAAGTCTGCATTACCCACTATTGGCATCAAAGGGGAGGGGAATGTAGAAAGACCCTTGTGTATTGCTAATCTGTTCCAGACCCTTAAGGCAGATCTGGTAACCGGAGAGGAATAAAGGCCCCAAGTTTGTTGCAATGGAGGTAGACACTGGACCTTCCACAAATGAGCTCCTGCACCTCCTTGGTCCATGAAGAGCCAATGTTTCTCGGAATCTTCCAGCAACCATTCCACCATATAGCGGAGTTGCGCAGCCCAGTAATATTGTAAGATGTTCAGGAGCCCGAGGCCCCCCTCAGATGGGGGCTGGTAGCTCTATTCCAAACTCATGCGCTGATGTCATTAGGCCCAGATGATGCGGTTCATCGTTGTTTGCAAAGACTGGATCGTCCCTGGGGGAGATTCGGTCGGAAGTGTCTGAAAGAGGAAAAGGATTCCCTAGAGGGCAGTCATCTTTAATGCTGACACCTTGCCAAGCAGGGATAGATAGTATAACTGCCATTGGGCCAGATCTCCTTTAACTTAACTCGAAGGAAGGTCTGGTGTTTCAGGGCTGCTGTTTCTGCCACTGTTGAGGCCAACAGTATACCCAAAAATGGGATAGGTGTTGATGTCCATTGTATCAGGTATCAACAGGTTAGCAATGCCTCTGTATCCAGAGGTACTGAAAGTTTTAGAGCTTGAGATTTGTGGATGTTTATCCAAAAGCAAGAAACTACTCCAAACACCTCCACCTCTTCCAAAAATGCCAGAAGGACACTTAGAAGGTTATCCAGTGCTACAACAACATCATCGATCTAGATACAGATTGTGTGTTCTTCCCCCCCAAAATGAACTCTGGTAATACTCCAGTCGTTCTGCACTCTTTGGGTGAATGGCTCCAAGTGTAGCGCAAACAGCAAGGGTGGTAACGGGTATTCTTGCCATGTTCCCCTGCGAATAGGGAATGGAGCCGAGGTCTTACCATCAACTCAAACAGTCACCCTTTGATGGCCATAATTGCTCAAGATCCAAGTGCAAAACTGCACCCCACAGTTGAAGTAAGTGTTGCTGCCAATTATGGCCAGTGGACGTGGTCAAATGTCTTCTCAGCATCTATGGCCAGAAGCCTTTTTTCCCTTTGGGAATGCTTGACCATGTCGATCAGATAAAGAATCCTTTTGATGTTGTCACTACATTGGCGGTGCATGATAAATTCCACCTGGTCTGGAGCTATCAGGCCTGGCATTAGTGGATTCAGTTGAGCCTCTAATATACTAATAAATAGCCTAGCATCCACGTTGAAGAGGGAAATGGAATTATAAGTCCTACATTGGTTATGTCCTTCCTGGACTTGGGGATGACAACTATAGATGTTTCTGTCACCGAGGGCAGCACTGTGGAAGGGCCAGTGACCGAGCTGAAAAGCTGGGTCAGTATCAGGGCAAGCATAGTAAAAAAGGTCTTGCAGAATAGCTCCAAGTAACCATCTGATCTTAGCGATTTGAGGGGATTTGGATGGGCAAAGGCAAAAATAACTTCCTCAATTTAGATCGGGCGATCCACCTCAGACACCTGGTCTCCTGTCAGATGGGTTGTGAAAGACACCTGAAGGTAAAGGTCTGGGTTTTCTTGTCATAGAGATTGCTCTGAGTATACGTCCTTATAGAATTTGTGGAACCGGGAGGCAATGGGACCATCTCCCTTGATCTCCGCACCATCTTCCTCCAGTAAGGGCTCAACTCCTGCAGTCTGCCATTGTGCTTACAGTCTATTAGCTAGTAACCGCCAGCATCTGTTCCCCTCCACATAAAAGGAGTGTCTGAGATGGAGTAGGGAATATTCAGCCTTATCGAAATCTAGCCCCGCAAGTTGTTTTCTGGTCGACTCTAGCTGCTGCCAGACCCAAGGGGCGCCTCTGTAATCATGTATGTGTTCTAGTTCTCGTACCTGCTGTTGTAATTGCTCCTGTTTGTCCAGTGCAGCTTATTATCAACTGCCGAGATTGCAACAAACACTCCCCAAATAACTGCCACAAAAGTGAGACTGATGGGTCAGCTGTGTCATTTATGGTAAAGTAGTGAGTGATTGCCAGTGTAACCTGCTTCGACCACCTCAGGCATGTGTAAGAAGGTTTCCTTCAATCGCCATGGCTGGTAGTACGAGGTCTAGAGACACCGCGGCATGGCTGGGAGATGAGTGTGGTTCAATTTCTATGGAGGTAAAAAGGGCCTTAGTCCCTAAGAAACGGTCCAATCAGACATAAGTCTTGTGGGCGTGGGAATAAACGGCCAGATGTATCATTCTTCACAATAGCAATTACCTAATTGCGATTTTTAGCGAATCACAATTAAGTAATCACTATTGGAATGTATGAAACTCCAGGAGTTTCATACTGCGATTCGCAAGGGCTTTCAAATGGACCTACCTCATTCATATTCATGAGGTAGGTCACAATTTGCGAGCCATTGCGAATGGCTACAATCATAGGGATGGTGGCCTGCTGGGCTCAGCAGACCACCATGTCTGTGATTGCTTTTCAATAAAGCAATCTTTTCGTAAATGCAGCCCATTTTCCTTAAAGGAAAATGGGATGCGTTTAAAAATGTAAAATGAAAAGTTGTCTTTTCAGTTTTTAAGAGTAGGCAGTGATCCCACGGACCACTACCTGATCTTAAAAAATGTTTTTGCATGCATTCACAAAGGGGAAGGGGTCCCTTAGGGACCCCTTCCCCTTTGTGAATGGGTTCAAAACAATCATACATACCTCTGCGATTCGGTATTAGGAAGGGACGCTCTTGACACGCCCCTTCCTAATACTGAATCAGTATGTAGTCTCAAATCCATTTTGTGATATGGTAACAAGTTACCGAATCGCAAACTGGACTTGTTACATACCAAAATTCATTTTTTCGATCGCTATTGCAAACATATTTGATACATGTGGCCCAAAATGTGTAGTCTTGAGTCTGGGGATGGTGTGCTCTCCACAAGTCCTGCAATCTCATCTCTCAAAGCCACTGAGCACCTTTTAGGGATAACTCCCTGGCTCCCCGGTGTCTGTGGGAAGAACGGTCCAGGTCATTGTGAAATACCAGATAAGGTTCTCCCCAATCAGTATCAGCCTATCCTGTAGTGTCATGATCTCCATCACTGCTCTGCAGAGGAATCATTCCTGCCTATCATCTGTGGGATATAAAGAGCCTAGAATGAAGGAATAATCAGCCCCTAATTTCTGTAAATTTAGCACCCACTTTCCCTCGAATGGAACAGGAGACCAAAATGACCACCCCAGCCGTCTAGTTTGCTGCTGAAGAAACAATTTTTGAGGAAAAGCCTGTGACTTAAGTCTTTTGGCATTCACTCGAGACCAAGGGCCAGATGTTCCAAACTTTTTGCACATCGCAAACAGCGAATTTCACTGTTTGCGACGTGCGAAAAGCACATCACGATGCCCAAGGTGTTCCCCTTCCTAATTGCGAGTCGCAGCGCGATGCTGTATTGTTTTGTGACCGCGAATGCGGTCGCAAAGCAATCGCAGTTACCACCAGTGTCACACTGGTGGTAACCCATTCGCAAAAGGGAAGGGGTCCCCATGGGACCCCTCCCCCTTAGTGAATGGGCTGAAAAACATTTTTTCAGAGCATGCAGTGGTCCTATGAACCACTGCCTGCTCTAAAAAATTGAAAAAACAAAAACGTTTCATTTTTTAGTTTTGTAATGCATCTTGTTTTCCTTTAAGGAAAACGGGCTGCATTACAAAAAAAAACTGCTTTATTTAAAAGCAGTCACAGACATGGTGGTCTGCTGTCTCCAGCAGGACGCCATCCCTGTGAGTGCTGCCACTCGCAAGGGGGTCGCAAATTGCGACCACCTCATTAATATTAATGAGGTGGGCCTTTGCAACCCCCTTGCAAGTCGCAGATGGTGTCAGGGACACCATCCTACATTCTGGATTGCGACTCGCAAATTGCGAGTCGGTCTGACTCGCAATTTGCGAGTCGCAATCCAGATTTTTACTACATCTGGCCCTAAATGAGCTTCTTGCAGGAGGCTTATATTAGACCCTTGTTTTTAGAACTTACAGCCTTATGGTGGTCATTTTTGCCTGCCTCCTTCCACTTTTCTGACACTGTTTTTGCTGGTTTTAGGACTCTGCGCACTTTACCATTGCTAACCAGTCCTAAAGTGCATATGCTCTCTCCCTTAAACATGTAACATTGGTTCATCCCCAGTTGGCATATTTGATTTACTTATAAGTCCCTAGTAAAGTGCACTACATGTGCCCAGGACCTGTAAATGTAATGCTACTAGTGGGCCTGCAGCACTGATTATGCACCCCACTTAAGTAGCCTCTTAACCATGTCTCGGGCCTGCCATTGCAAGGCCTGTGTGTGCAGTTTCAGTGGCAAAGCGACTTGGATTTTAAAAGTACTTGCCAAGCCTTAAACTCCCCTTTTTCTATATAAGTCACTCCTAAGGTAGGCCCTAGGTAAGCCATAGGAAAGGATGCTAAGTAGGTAAAAGGCAGGACATGTACATATGTGTTTTATATATCCCGATAGTGGAAGACTCCTAAACTTGTTTTCCACTACTGTGAGGCATGCTCCTTTCACACAATAGCATTGGGACTGCACTCGTATACATTTTGAGTGGTAGATGCTGATCTGAAAGGGGAATCCAGGTCATATTTAGTATGGTCAGAATGGTAATAGAAAATCCTGCTTATAGGTGAGGTTAGTATAGTAGTAGTAGAGGTGAATATCTGCATACTGAATGGGCCTTCATGGGCTGGAAGGGTGGAGGACCTAGCACTTACATTTGAAAGGCCAGTGGCCTCCCCTCACACAAATAACCGATAATCCTCCACTGGGACCTTGGCAGACAGGACTGGGCTGAAAGGGAACTTGTGCACTTCAAAACCACTCTTTGAAGCATCCCCCAATTCAAGGCATTTTTGGGTATATAAATTGGGTCTCCTACCCCACCAACTCAGACACGTCTTGATCTACACCTGAACTCTGCCAGAGGAGCTGCCTGGCTGCCCAAGGGAGTCATCTGGACTGCTTTGCTAAGAAGTACTGCAGCCCTGCTGTTGCCCTGCTGGCCTCTGACTTTGCTGGAAGGACTCTGCCTTCCCCCAGAAGTGCTCTCCAAGGGCTTGGAGTGAGCTTGCCTCTTGTTTCTGAAGTCTCAGGGCCAACAAAGTCTTCACCTCTTCAAGAAATTCCTTGTGAGACACAAGACCTGCTGCAATCAATGCAAAGCCTGCATTGCAACTGAGAAATCGCAGCACAGCCGACTGGAATGACGCAGCCCCAACTTCCCGACTGGAAATTTGATGCAGCGCCTATCTTGCAACGGAAACCACCTACCGGATTGATGCAGCGCCTGTGCCTTCTTCCAGCGCATCACGGATTTTCAACACATCATCCCTGGGCATAAAAATATCCCCGCATCACAGTAAGGAACTAAGACTGTGGCCCTCATTACGACTTCAGCGGTCTTAAAAAAAGACCACCGCAGGCGCCACATTACCGCCAGTGCTGGCAGTATGCGTGGCACCCTATTTTGACATTTCTGCTGGGCCAGCGGAAGGAAACAGTGTTTCCGTTCACTTGGCTCAGAGGAAAAGTCACATCAACATTGAAGCCGGCTCATAATAGAGCCGGCGGCAATGTTGATGTGCAGCGGGTGCAGCAGCACCCGTCGCACAATTCACTGCCCGAAATTCGGGCAGTGAAATGCGCGATGGGGCTGTGCCTGGGGGCCCCTGCGCTGCCCATGCCAAGTGAATGGGCAGTGCAGGGGCCCCCAGGGGTACCTCGAATCCCTCTTACCACTAGCCTTTCCATGGTGGTGTTTACCGCCATGGACAGGCTGGTGGTTGGGGACTCATAATCCCCAGGGCAGCACTGCCCTGGGGATTATGACCGCCTGGTGGAAGCCTGGCGGCATAGTGGAGAGGCTGGCGGTATGGCTGTGCCTAATGTGCCACAGTCATAATACACTGGCGGAACACCGCCAGCCTGTTGGCGGTGTTACCGCCAGTGTTCCGACGGCCACCAGGGTCATAATGCCCCCTGTGTGTTGAAAAGACAAAACCCATTGCAGCGCTGGAAAAAATGATGCATCGTCTGTGCCAAGTCGGAACATCTGATGCAGCACCTTATTTTTCCATGCATCTCCTCCTCTGCGGTCTCCGTGCGCTGATATTTTTGATGCATACCAGGTACTGTGTGTAACAAACAGACAACTGTTTATTTTTAAGGATTGAGACTTTTAAATATTTTAAATGTGATATTTAAACTTGTGCTTTTTGGATCTTTGTCCTTTTTACCTTATTTTTTTAGAGAAATATTATCTATTTTTATAAACCTGTGTGGTGTATTTGTGTGGTGTTTTCACTGTGTTACTGTATGATTTATGACACAAATACTTTACACATTGCCTTCTAAGTTAAGTCTGACTGCTCAGTGCCAAGCTACCAGAGGGTGGGCACAGAATAATTTGGATTGCGTTGTGACTTACCCTGACTAGGATTGTGGTCCCTACTTGTACAAAGGTGTATACCTCTGCCAACTAGAGACCCCATTTCTAGCACTGCCTGTTCTAGGTATGATGTAATGGCTCAACGTTTGGTTGGGTTATTGAGACCTTTCACATTGAGTGTGGTAACCCTTAGCTTGTTGTGTGGTGTGTGAGTGAGTAGTAGCCGTTCTAGTGGCCCCCATCTAAATTCCAATCCTCTTTTCTTTGGTGGATGCCAGCCCTCTGCACAACTCCGCTTTGGTGGAAATCTATAGCATGTTGCACCCCTATGAAATGTGAGTATCCCCTTCAAAACATCAACATGAACAATAACAAAAACAGTGTCCCTGGTAAATCAAGACTGGTGACCGAAGCCAGCGATATTCCAGTGGAGTCTCTGTGATAGGGGTCTATGGCGAGTTTACCTCCTGGTCTGCGTCATCTCAGCCCCTCTGCCTCGGTAGACCCCCCTCCCCAGACTCAGCAAAGGTGATGAGTGAGAGCCCACATTAAACTTCAGGTTGTCTCTTGTTCACCGGAGTCATTGGTCAGAGTCTCTATAACCACTTGTCTCTCCTGTGCCACAGTTATACAGGGTCAGGTCGTTGACCTCTGACATGGGTCGGGCCTCTCTGCCATCTGGAGCGTTTTGTGGATTTCTGTCCCCTGGGGCCAGTATTGGCATTGACATCAGTGTCATCCTGGATCTTCAACACTTTGCTGTCTTCCATCAAGGATCGAAGCAGTTAAAGTTAAAGTTTCTCATCCCAGTGAGAGATAATGTGGAACTGATGACCCGAGGAGTAGAGGATACCTTTATCCCAGAGATAGGTGGTCACTGGGCCAAATTTCTGCCTTTTTTGAAGTGTTAGTGCTAAATGATTTTGGTGGCGCATCAATGTGTGACTTCTGAACATTAGGGGATGCAACTCTCTTACCTCATGTAGAATCTGCTCTTTAAACGGAAAATTATGGACACACACCAGGATGTCAGCAAGGTGTGAGGTCTCTGGGCATGGAGGGCCGACTCCACGCACCCTATCTAGCTTTATGTTCATTTCCAGAGTAGTTACCCAGATTTGGGCAAAGAGGGCTCTCACATATGGTCCAATGTCGTCTCCCTCTGCAGAGGTTAGGGCCCCTCTTATTCATATATTGTTGTGTCTTGACCTGTTTTCTAGGTCTTCCATGAGTGCGTGTAGGTCAACCTGCTGGTCCCTGAAGCAAATGACCTCCTGCTGGAGTTGCTCAATCTCTTCATCCTGGTTCCTGCAGACTGTTTTTAGATCTGGGGCGAAATATTGTTTAACTGTTTGAAGATCGTGCCTGAGAGATGTGAACAGGGCCTCTAGAAAGAAGAGAGTCACTGGGTCCTCTGTCCCCCTCCAGGTGCAGGTCCAGGCTGACAGAGGGGAGCCAATCTCCAGACAACCTCCATGCTGGCTTTGGGAGCAGGTCCTTAAGGGAGAGGTATTTTTTGGTATGTGCCACCATATTTAGTCTCAATGACAAAATCCCCTACCACAGAAAAAATTACAGCTCATGGACAATCCTGGGCCCCCAAAGATGCGCTGGCCCCTTGTTGGTGGAGGTGTGTGGTTTAGAAGCTGAGGGAATGGCACAGGTGTGGCTACAGGACCAGGGCCCACCAACCCTCAGTGTAGTCTTTCGCACTTTCTCTGAGTCCCCTCCCCGTTGCTGCAGGCCACCTCACTGCACCTTTTCTGTTGCATGTAATCTCCCTCACAGAGGTTAGGGCCCCTCTTATTCATATAATGTTGTATCTTGACCTGTTTTCTAGGTCTTCCATGTGTGCTTGTAGGTCAACCTGCTGGTCTCTGAAGCAAAAGTCTTCCTGCTGGAGTTGCTCAATCCCTTCATCCTGGCTGAGCTTGTTATCCCCCAAGGTAGAAATTCTATCCTCCATCTCAGCCAGGACCCTGCGGACTGTTTTTAGATCTGAGGAGAAATCTTTTTTAACTGTTTGAACATCATACCTGAGATATGTGAACAGGGCCTCTAGAAAGAAGAGAGTCACTGGGCCCTCTGTCTCCTCTCCCTCGAGCTGCAGGTCCTGGCTGGCAGAGGGAGCCAATCTCCAGCCAACCTTCCCTGCTGGCTTTGGGAGCATGTCCTTAAGGGAGAGGTCTTTTTTGGTACGTGCCACCATATTTAGTCTCAATGACAAAATCCCCTACCACGGACAACAAAATCACAGCTCATGGACAATCCGGGCCTCCAAAGATGTGCTGGCCCCTTGTTGGTGGGGGTGTGTGGTTCAGAACCTGCAGGACTGGCTACAGGCCCAACAAACCTCAGTGTAGGCTTTCACACTTTCTCTGGACCCCCTCCCCGTTGCTGCAGGCCACCTCACTGCACCCTTTCTGTTGCTTCTCTGGATGGCACTCACAGATCGTGCAGCAGGCCCCAACTTTGCTCCTCCTCAGACTGTCCAGTATCTCCCTCCGCCGCTGAGGATGGGGCCAGTCCTACCCTTCAGCACGTGGGCCCACACCTAAGCACTGGATGCCTTCTTGTCTCTGCCAGGGAGATCACCATCTCATGTAGAGCATGGAGGCCTACCTGTCCACTTCCTAGAGTGTAGCACGTTTCAACAAACTAGGCCGATAGGTTTGGGGTCGCAGTGGTTTCCAGCTTGGGACAGAGGTGCAGGTAGAATGTGCGTTCTGGGGTGTGGTCACTCACGAGTCCCAGGCACGCCAGGCTCCTTGGCACAAGAGAGGTACTATGCTCCAGTGAGTATGCGAAGATCATGGGGCAGCTATTGCCAGCCTCCTCTAAATCACAGTCTGCCCCATATGGACCTGGCTATGAGTCTCTATGCTGCAAGAGGCTTATGGCAGACAGGGAGACTCAGCGTCCCTATTTCCAACTCCTCATGTAGGTGGGTGCTCCAAACTTAAGGACGCAGGGCTAACGAAGCAGCCTATTTTCTGCAGCAGCAAGCTAAGTAGGCATCAGTAGGCAGCTGGAGCAAAGCGCTTTGGGCCTGCAACTCCTGCCCACTCAAGGACTCTCCGCTCTCAGTTCGCACCTGGGAAACCAGATGAAACAGTTACAGGTGTGCTCGAGGGACCTCCTTGGCTATAGCCTACTGCTGTGGGTTCATTTGAAACCCTGGCTTCGGCACATGTATTTCAGCTTAGGCCTGCGGCCTGTGCCCTTTTACCTAGTTACATGCTATGTTTTCATGTATTCATTTGAATTCATTTCAGCATGGCCTGCTTTTAGCTGGGATGTTTTACTTTTCTAATCAGCTGTTATTCTCTGAAAGTGTTGTTCTTTCAGTGCATTACATTTCACCGCATACCTCTGCTCAAGCTGCTCAAGGATGTACATGATAATCTATTTACTATTTTCTGCTACAAGAGTGTGCAGCCAGACTCAACACTTAGTCACGTGATCATGTCATGCCTGTTTCTCAAAACGCAACATTTGTTATAAAAACATCCCACAGACCAATGAAGGTAAGAGAGGTAATTCCAGCTGGAGTTTCCATCCTATGCTGTATTCATTGCCACGTTGCTGACTTCAGAACTGTCTCTGCAACCAACTGAGGGGATGACAGACAGACCCCTGTTTTCAGGTATGGGGAGGGTGTTCATTCCATGGACTAAGTACAGACAGAAAAGGGCTATCACTGCTATATTCTCATGCAGACGCTAGAAAGTGTAGGTAGGAATTCTTAGGCACAGTTTTATTCCAATATGTTGGGATTGTTTATTTGCTTTTCACTCATGGTCACAATTTGGACTCTGCTATGTTTCATCTTACTAATAAATGCAGCTCATATATTTTATCGTAGATTGCAGTCTTTTCAATAAACGCATTGAAAATGTTCCTGCATCTCTTTGTCTGCCTATGTGTGTGTGATAACAAGAAAAAGGGGCAGGATCTGCCTCCGATGACTTCCCTGAGGAGTCAGTGTCATGTATCAGGCTGCCACAAATCACCTTTACTTTTCAGGTTTGGCTGAGGTGCTGCTATCTAGCCGAAAGGGTTAGGTTTACAGCTACCAGACGGTGTGGGATTGACTCAGTCCCCTACATATGGTGGTGAATCCGCCCGAAACCAGGAGTCTTATCTCCATGGTAAGAGTCATACAACATGGAGCCACCCATGTTGGAAAGGTACTAATTTTACAGGTCTTCTGAGTATCTCTTTCTCACACATTCTAAAGGTACCCTAATTACCTTATAAGGGGACGTCAGTAGTGTTAGGGAAAAATCCTCCTCATCTAAATAGGGAGTACCTATCTCAGGCTGTAGGTTGTTCAAGTTTGAACCGCAAAAGGAGGCTTCCGTTGGTGTTCCCAACTCTGATTTCTGTCTTTTGATATGGCAAACCACAAACAGTAAAAATCCCAGAAAACTGTAGACAGCAAGTCACACAGTTTCTCTTAGCTAATGGACTAACCAATGAGGGTGGGGAAGTTACATTTGTGGTTGAGGCACACAGGGCATACAGAACAGAAATATTCTACTCATGGGTCAACTTTCCTGAAGTTAATGCAGACTCAAATGCATTTCACACATACAGAATAGCGAACATACCACAACAATACAGAGCATTCCAATAATTAGAGATACCCCTAACTTACCAAGAACACCATGATTGGTTTACTGGCTCCCTCCCACATGTAATACAACCTGTTAGATTAGATCCCTTAAGTAATGATGGACCTACATGGCCAACATTGGCTACATATACACCTCATCCCAATGTACAAGGTATACAGCAGCTGAATATACATATTATGCAATGAGTGTGTAGCAATCTATAGAAGCTTGATACAATTTGTAATGCAGATCTTAAACCTCCCCCATCCTCACCCCAACGAGGGCTGCTCCAGCTTTAAATCAATTGGCCATTACAGCGATAAATCCACCAACTGTCCTTTCAATAATGGGAAAAGCACCCACTGAGAGGGAGAAGATTCTGTTTAGGGACTGTGCGGTGCCCTGCCGCTGCCCAGAAAGTTTGTAGGAGCCACAGGTCTAGTCCCATCAGCGGCTCAGCCAATGTCACTTTGGTCTGGCAGGGGCAGCCCATTAGTGTCAGCCTTGAGTAGCCATGCAGTCATAACGCCACAGCACCAGGTGAGTCCCTCCTAGGGCCACCAGAAGATGGGCAACTGGTGGAGATCCCCGGCCCTGTTGAAACCTCAGCTTGGTTGTGGGTGGTGGGAGGCTCTATTATAGCATGGATCATCTCTGTGGTAGTGCAGCCATTGCCATCTTGCTGCTCATGGGGCAGTGCAGCCGCAGCTTCGATTCAGCTGTGATGGGGCCATCACCATCAGTCCCAGCAGGGCCCCTGATGCTCGGGAGGTTCCCGATCATGGGGGGACATTGCGGGGCTCTTCTTGGCTGTAGGCACGGGGATTGAACAGGGTCTGCCAGCAGATGGATCGGAGGGACGAGGAGACGCATCCTATCCATGAGCCATCTTGGTAACGCCCCCATTTAAAGGTGGGCCATGGTGCAGATCGTTGCACAGCGCCCTATATATAATACTGCCACAGAAGTGTC
The DNA here is from genome assembly GCF_031143425.1 of Pleurodeles waltl. Classification (NCBI taxonomy): domain Eukaryota; kingdom Metazoa; phylum Chordata; class Amphibia; order Caudata; family Salamandridae; genus Pleurodeles; species Pleurodeles waltl. Next base: position 207,378,301 of record NC_090448.1, read on the forward strand.
ATGAAATATACAACAATAAAGAAGAGAAAAATGTTTAATAGTAAAAGAAAATGTATCATTAGGATGCATGTTCCCTTTGATTGTGTTTCAGACACTACAGTGAGGCAAAAGAAAGTTTTTAATTGTTACAAAAGGGAAAACATAAACAGCCGAATTACGTGCATCGCACTGGTGTCTGAGAGATTTTGTAGCTGGAAATTGGAAATTTTGACATCAGCGTTACCATTGGCTGTGCAATGCAAATCGCTATTTCAGTCAGTTGTTTCAGGCTTCTTTTACTGATGGTTAAGTTCAAATGTAATTTTACACATTTCAGTTAGTGAAAATGCTGATACAAAATTCACGGTCACCAGTGTACATTTGCTCTGTCACTGGTGTAGTGCATATAATCAGTCCATAAGTGTTTAGGGTTCGGAGAAACCAGAATGGGGGCATTAGGGTTACTATGCTTTGCTTTCCGCCTTCAAATTTTCCAAAAATATCGACGAGTAGAACATAAAGTAGTGCAAATACAGTGGATCTTAAGGATTGTTCCGGTCCTGGGCAAGACGTCTTGTGCAGATCCCTGTTCGAAACAAGTTTGAATTCACTATCCATATTCACCTCTTTCAAGCTCTCACGATCATCCCAAACAATGGTGAATTATATGTAAACTATTCAGATTCCAGGGAACCCCAAACTCTTGAAAGCATAAGCTGCTAATCATCAGTCAGCCAGAGCACCAAAAGAAATATTGAACAAGCAGTGAGTAGGTCCTTTCTTTTTGAAGTAGGATCTTTATTTTTTGTTACCATGCGCCAACAATATTTTATATGGATTTTAGTGTGTAGGAAAGCTTTGGTAAGGGTTCGTTGGTGGGTGTTCAGTTGTCCACTAACGTCTCCTGCCCTGCCCTCCCCACTGACGGGCGTTTTAGAGTTCAAATACCGAGTAAATTAATTTGCTTTAGAGAAATTAGTTTTACATGCATTTCTGAAGGAAATCTCATGAAGATGTTTTGTTTTTTAATGGTCAGTCATGCAACTCTGCTCGTCCCCAGGTGGCTGAGGAAACATCTTCACTTCCAAAATTGTCTGCCCTAGACATTTGACTTTGCTTCACTGTAGTTAATTTCCGTATCGTAGTACGCTTCACCAAAAAGAGAAAATCGACTCAAACCAAGATCTCACTTTCAGAGTCTAGACAATTGCTGTGGTCATTTATACATGATACAAATGTGATTACTTCATAAAACTGTTATCCATTTACCACTCTGCATACAAATGTTGATACTCATCTAAACCTATATTCACTTTATTTCACAAATACAAAAAGTCCACCATGCCTGAATCTGTACATATGACATTCAGATTTGATCAATAAGTGCACTGCCCTGAATTTTTTGTTCTGCATTGTATTCCCTCGGTTGCGTGAGATTAAGGATTAATGAGTATACTATTAAATAGGTGTCAAAAAACAGGCCACTCTTTTCTCCCTCAAAGCAGTGTAAACAGTCAAGATGACATAAATGTTTTGTGCAAAATTAAAATTGTGGTATTGTATTTGGTGGTCAAGTGTGTGTGTGTGTTTCTGTGTGTGTGTCTGTGAAATTTACCCCTGTTCCTGCAATAACATTTTAAAGAGTTTCCTTGCCTGATTATACGGGGCTTCCTTCATAATTCTGCAGATTAACTACCAAAAAGCTGGTGGAGCAGAGATACTTTCTGCACCTCTCAACCACGGCAGGCTTTCTGAATCTCGACATCTTGCACCTATTCTGCGGACATTTTTATCCTGAACATCTCTTGCATCATGCAAGAGAGCTGCTGCAAGGAAAATAATAGTAGTGATAAATCCACTATGGGACTCCAGCATGATGGACCTGTTATCGCTTATGTTTCTGTTTTTCAAACACACTTGCCCATTTTGAGAAACAAATGTAGCCAAGGTTCATTTTGTATTGTGAATTTTCCTCCCAGCGGCCAACGCCACCATGATTGACATTTTAGACATGGGCAGATGGGACGTGGCACCGACAGTATTCGATAAGCGGCGTTAATTAGGGTGGCTGCTGTAATACTATTCATACAAGTACCCTTCTGCCTCAAGACCGTTCTCAGTCTCAGAGCTTGTGGCAGCCATTTAGAGAGGGTAGATGAATCCCGTCTTCATCAGTACACTCAGACACACGAGGGTAGCTGAGAGGAGAGCATGTCTTGCAGCTGCCATAGGTCGAGCAAAGCAGCACGCAAGCACTGCTTTTCCGACTTGTTGGTATGTATCTGGACTTTGAACCACACACTCCGCATGCCCATCACTGTCACTTGTTCATGAGCTTGCCTTTCAAAAATCCTTTGTTATCATTGGTAAATGCTTTAAGTTTATCCCTTCTTGGGGCACTTTTGTTATCGCCTTGGGGAACAACTCTGTTGCATAAATAATTGCGATAACTTTGACTGCGAGCAACTTTCATTTTCCTTTTGTGTCTCTCCTTCGTGCTGACATGGCTGTTGTGGCGCTTTGAATCGGCTCTCTTATGTCAACTGTTTTACTTCGTATTTTCAGTTTGTGTGGCAAGAAAGGTCCAGTTAGGAATTTACAACGCTAACAGCTCTAACTTGAGAAATCGCGAGACCCAGTACATTGCAAATGCTTGTTAAATATCCGATTCCCTACTCCACTCAGATCCGTAGTCCTTTCCTATATATCAGATGGCAAATAACGCAGCGTTAAAGCAGTCAAATGCAGTGAAAGTAGCCAATGTCAGCCGTGACCCAAGTTTCGATAACTAGTTAAACCCTTAGAACAAGCATGTCAGAGTTTGATGTTTCACACTCCTAAAAGACTGGGATCCAGATGGTGTTACAGGATATTTGTCTCATGCATTTGACCATACTTTCTTAGCCAGTCACACAATGCTCACCTAGAAAGAGTTTTTTTTTTCATGAAGCAGTTTAAGTTACAGAACACATTTCTTGGCAGCTAGATTATGTGAACAGCTTAGTGGGACAGCCCATTCTAGATTCTGCTTCCCTCCTTAACTCCCCCCACCTTTGGATAAATGAAGTTACATGTTTTAACGTAGTTCAAGCTGGGAATCCTGCTTTTTTACCAACAACAGCAGGTGTGAAATCAAAACACAAATTAAAAGTTTTTTCACTTCATTCTGAATAGCTTAGCAAACGTGGCCTCTGCGGGGTAAGCCTCTGGATTCGCTGCATGTGCAGAGAAAGTAAAACACCAGCCGCAGCAGGACACCAGCTACAAACTCAGTGCAATTAGTATTTCAAGTCTGTAGTCGAAGCGGTCACCACGGCTGCAGATTTTCCGCTATATAGATATAGCGTGTTTTTAAGGATGGTACATAAAGAACTGTTTTCACTGAAGCCTCTGGTGCAACTACTGCTCAGGACTTTAATTAAGGTACAGAACGGCACCTCTCATCCGGTTTGGCTTAGCTGGTGCCCTGTGAGACCGAATAGTAAACAATGAAAAGTAATTGAGATTTTCCTAGCCTTGGTGTCAGAAAGACTAGTTTTTATGTTGTTAGTTTTTATGATGGCTATCAGGGGGCTCGTTATGTGATTGGTTAGCCCCATTGTGATGTATTCTTGTAGTTTTTTTCCCAGGGTTTCTGGGATAAGTAGTTCTTGGCTGCTATTTAATAAAGTGAGAAAAGTAAAGCATAATATCAGCCTCCGGTCTTGTAATAAAATCGGGAGCTTAGTTAGCTAAATATCCAAGGCACTGGAGGGTACAATATTCACAAATCCATTTTGAGGTCTGGTCAAGCACACCCAGTCACACAGCACCATGCGGACAGACAGGCATGCTCTACCTAACATACTCACCCACACACATGTTCATAGACACACCATCACCACCAAATACACACAAAATCTACACTACACATGCTAAAAAAATGACACACTTATTCAAAGACGTACATAACACTGACATTCCTTGGACACTCCTGTGGAACATCACGCAAGCAGCAGGTTTCGCAGGTAGTCTACAGTAAGGAGGTACCACAGGGCACCAAAATTGTTCCGTACCTGGTAAAAGTGGGAATGGTAGATAGACCATCCATTTTCGTAACTCCTCTCATTTGATAGCTGTCCTTGATAGACAGTAGCATTGGTTCAATATGGAGAGGCAGATATAGCTGAAGCTCTTATTGGATGGCTGCTTCCTCTTGTCAGGCTCCAATCATCCGCTGTAGATAGGAGATAGAGCCTTACGAGGACATTGTCTGCACATACTATTCTCTTTGAAAAGTTAAGCCCAATGTCTCACTTTCATTAAGTACACACTTCATGTATGGGATATTATGGGCTGCAATTCTACCTGAAACCTCACACATTCACAGTGTGCAGCTGAAAGCCAGTAAGCATGCTGAAGGCTTTAACATGGCTCAGGCCGTGACTTTGGTTACTGCACAGTGGTAAAAATGGCGAGACCCGTTTCCCAGCACTAGAGTGGACCAGCTGTCTATGTTGATCCCATTTTTCCTAAAGATCAAGGGCCTGATTATGATTGTGACAGTGCAACAGTCGGACACCCATTATGATGGTTGATAGGCCGCCGCCAATTCCTCAGAGCCACTGCTGCAGCCAGGGCCGGCTTTAGGGCTGGTGGCGCCCTGTGCAATGGTCTTTTTTGGCACCCCCCATCCCATGACCACCTTCTCGGATTCTCTCACTACCACACAGCAAATGTTCCCCTCATTTCTCCATAGCCCCCCTTTCACATATTCATTTGTTTTAAAATGCTGGCTTTACTAATCCACTCAGCTATCCACATAAAATATAGTTGTGTTGTTTGCAGCAGGCACGTATCACAAGAGGTTTCTTGATATTTTAATTGCTTCCTGAAGGCTGGACGCACAAGGAACTTTTCAGCAGGTGCTTTTAAATCGCAAGGTTCGAAGTTATTGCTAAAGACTGCGCACCACTGAGGTCAGCACCACTCGCACCACCCTAAAGCTGGCCCTGGGTGCAGCAGCTCTACTGACATTTTGGTCTTAGCTGGGTTTACGGTTCTCTCTTGTTATGTTCATCATCGCAACTCCACTGAAGTCAATGATTTTGGCATTGATTTTGGCAAAACCGGTGCCATGTTTTTTGCACCTCAGCACACATGTTGTGCTTCGAATTAAAAAATCGAAACTGGAGTTTGTTTCAGAGTTTACCTTGGGTATCATTGTTAGAACGATGGAAAACACACATCCAGTTCCCTTGTATTCTCTCTGTTTTCTCTTTTTTCTTAATTCCTGGGGCATTCGTGTGGTCAGGTTACACACCTTTCCCTAATGGGTGTGACCTTGTATGTGTGCCACTTCTTAACTATCTTCACCCTTCCTCACACACACTGTTCTCCACAGATCTCTTAACTCTCCACCTCCTGTTGAGTAGTTCTTGAATTCCAATATGGGAGTCCTTGCACAGAATCTGCTACAGTAAATGAACCCCGTATAGCTAAAGATGGTGGATAGCATTGAAAGCTAAGCGGGGATGATGTATTGCCTTGAGCATTTTTATCTACCTTGGAAGCTTCTGTGTGTTTAAGAATGGAATGTAGATCAATAAATACTTTAGTCCAGTCTATATTTATATATACTTAGTTAAAATATTTTCATTTTACTTCTTCGTTGACAAAGGGTCAAAATGTGCTATAAACATACTTGCATTTTATAAATATAATAGTCATATTTCCTCCTTGATGACTTGCTAATAGACGTAACCTTTGTTTTTCTCTTGCAGACTTCACCTGGGGTCTTTAAACAGGTTCCTCAGTGATGAGGGCAACAGGTAAGAAAACATGATTACCTTATGACCTAGTAATAGGCCCGACATACAACAGAAAATTGCTCTTTAGTGACTTTTGTTTTTGTGTATGTGTGGCATTCTGGGGGGGAGTTTGCTTGGATGGTAGAATGAGCTGGTGGCTTGGTAAATTGTTTCATTTGTGCATGTAATCATCCATGCACCAATTCATCCAACTATTGTCTCATTCTGGTGTTCATGCACTTGCCTATTCAAAATTTCACACAAACACACAAATTATATAAGTAGCATTTCCAGGTGAATACTTGACCCATTGGCTTAGTCACTGCTGCCTCACTTTCAGGCTTTGCTGATAATGTGTAAAACAGTGCGATATATTGTTTCAATACATTGATAACTGTACTTCAGTATGCAAGATGTTTATATTTTTAATATTTTTGAAAATGAAGTAGGAAGTCAATATGTGCATCTCATTAGTATTGTGATTTTCAAATTGATTAAATTGGCTGCAGATAGCTGACCATTTCACAGTGTGATACCTATACAGGTCCCATGTGTCCTTTTCACTATGCTTCTATAATAGTATTTCTTGCGAGGTGTACTTCTATCTCGACTTCTATCTCGACTGCCTGTGAGGGAAAACGTGACTATTCATTAGCACCTGCTGGATGATTTCTGTTTCTATAGTAAAGTAGAAAAGATCTGCTCTGAGTTAGCAGGTCAGATAGCTGAAAAAACGAATGCATCCATTTCTCGAATATTCTCTGGGGGTCAGAGGTTTGAATGTGAGCAGGTCCACTCAGGTACACGTCTTTTGCGGTACATAAAATATACATAATTAAGTTGGATAACGATTAACACCTATTACCTTCACAAGAGACCAGCCAGTTGATGGCCTGTGCTACATAACTTTATATACTGTTATTATTGTCAGGTGTTGTTCTGAATGCAGATAGGCTTTCTGTTGCTGAGTCGTAAACAATGGACAGAAAGATTATGAGTTATGATTTTTCGAAGAAAAGGCGAAACACTTTGATGTAAAATACTGGGGATCTCAAATGCTGTGAGCTTGGAGGGTGAGGGGGTATCGGGCGTTATCCTGGTGGATTTGTGCCTGCATGGTGGAAATCTGTATACTTTCAGAGGCACCACCACTGCTTCGGCTCCTCTGAAGGCACTTAAAGTTTGCTTAGCAGCTGCCACGTTTAGGTGACCGCTCACCAAACCTTTTTTACAAAAACAAATTACCCTAAAGGGAGTCTGTTTTTGAAAAAAAAAAGAAATGCTTTGACACCTTTGAGGGTTTCTCCCAGGATGTGTGAATCATTTTCGAAATAGCCACTTAGAGACAGCAGATCATTAATTACTAGCTCATAAAAATAAGTCCACTGAGGGCCAGCAGAAAATAACCTAACACAGTTCAGTTTTTAGAAAAAAATGTTAGTGTCCAAAAACAGTTTACCTCAATTACAACAGCAAATGTCTGTGGTGAGAAACACATATATTATTTCAGAACTGATTTTCCATATGTTCCTAAGTTGTCAGGAAGTCTCCTCGTGAGTGGTTATGGCCATGAATTCAAGTTAAAGAGTGTTTTTTTCACCCCTAGACGTGAAGGCCCCAGCCAGAAGTCTTGTTGCAGTTTCGAAGAAAACTGGACACCTTCCTGCCATCAGTCTTAACCATAGGCAGCTTTAAACGTACCAAGCCATAGGGGGACATTCCAGGCTTGGCTGGCGGCAGGAGCCGCCTGCCAAGCGGGAACCGCCAGAAGACCGTACCGCGGTCAAAAGACCGCGGCGGTCATTCTGGGTTTCCCACTGGGCTGGCGGGCGACCGCCAAAAGGCCGCCCGCCAGCCCAGTGGGAAACACCCTTCTACGAGGAAGCCGGCTCCGAATGGAGCCGGCGGAGTGGAAGGTGTGCGACGGGTGCAGTAGCACCCGTCGCGAATTTCAGTGTCTGCTAAGCAGACACTGAAATTCAAAGTGGGGCCCTCTTACGGCCCCACGACACCCCTCACCGCCATCCTGTTCCTGGCGGTCAAAACCGGTGAGGGGGTCGGAATCCCCCATGGCGGCGCAGCAAGCTGCGCCGCCATGGAGGATTCCCCTGGGCAGCGGAAAGTTGGCGGTACACCGCCGACTTTCCGTTTCTGGCCGCGGCTGTACCGCCGCGGTCAGAATGCCCAAAGGAGCACCGCCAGCCTGTTGGCGGTGCTCCCGCGGACCCCGGCCCTGGCGGTATTTACCGCCAGGGTCGGAATCACCCCCATAGACTGGAATGGTATATACTCAGAACAATTGTTCACCTGGAATTCGTTCACCCACTTCCATCGGTAGGCGGAGAAATCAACTCTGTGCATACATTTACTTTCATAAAGTAATTGATAACTCTAGCCTTAGAGTTGATTTGATTAAGATACAAGAAAATCACTTGTAGTGTAGTTACTCGCTGATCACATAACATATGCACATTTAGAACATGAAAAACTTAATAAACAGTCATGACGGTGCAAGTACACTGTGTCAAAATGTGAAAAAAAACATAGAAGTGATTAGAGAGGGATTTCGATATACAGGCAACAACCTTCAATATGTGCTTTCAATTACACACCTGTGATAATGAGTATAATGGCGGTTCCTTTTAGACCAGCAGTGATTAATGTGCTTCAATGTCTATGGCGTTTCAGACTCTTTTGAAATGTCAAGTTCTCTTCAGGGCGAATAGATGACAGGGACACCTGAATGAAGGAAGGCCATAGGGAAGCCAACTGGATCGATTAATCCCGAATGAAGAAAGGCCATAGGGATGTAAATGGGTCAATAATACCAAAACGTATGAGAATTCCAATTCCACCTATAGGTGAATTACATGGAGTGCACAGAGTGCAAAGACTGCAAAACAGGAAGAACAGGGGTGGTCTCTGCCATACAGAGTGGATTAGTGCCAGCGAGCCAGTAATAAATCCACACTCACATTGGATGAAACGTCCAAAGCAGGATATTGGAGACCGCTCAACATCACTTTCCCCGCTGATGAATCATTTGTCTTGTGCATAGATAGGAATAGGAGTTAGGCTCAGCCACTCTCTCCAGCAACAATAGAATCACAGTTGGTCATATGATATCACTTCCAAGGTGTCTTTCTTGTACTTGATTCTTCTGTGCACTTTGGGCGGCCAACTCCTCTATGTAGTAATGCACTGACTTCCAGCTGAGGTGAACCAAATGACATAGAGGTAATTCAGCAGTGGTTCTCAGAGGGACTTGAACAAATCTATAGTAAATTCCCACATTGTGCCCTCCCCAACTTAGAAGCAACTCTTCTGAGATATTGCTAAAACAAATCCAGGCAGTACTATTCTATTATGGAACTGCCTGAGCTTCCCTTGTGCATGTTTATTAAAATTGGGTTCCTCCTTCCCCTAACAGTACAAAACCTATCCAAACTTTTCCTGTCTCACAGTTGCTTCCCTGGATGACGGGAATCAGCCATGCTGTGGAAGGACCAGCTTCAAAGGCCACAATATGGGCCTCAGTACGAGTCTGATGGTCAACAGACCGCCAGACATGGTGGCAGTCATGACCCCCACCGGTTTGGCAGTCTGACTGCCAAATTAAGAGTTTGGTGGTCAGACAGTCAAACAACCACTGTCTCTGCCAGGTACGATGGGCTGACAGCACTGTAAGTTGGAATCAGCCAGAGCAAAGTTGAACTCAGTGCCTCCCTGCTGATTACAACCTGTTTCTTCACCAGCCTTTTCATGGCAGTTTCACTGCCATGAAAAGGCTGTCAGAGAACAGATGAAGGGGGCTGAAAGGGGGCCCTGCACTGCCCATCCCTATGCCATGGGCAGTTCAGGGAGTCCCCCTGTCCAGCATCTTCGTGATGGGCACTGTCTGCTGTGCAGACAGTGTGCCTGATGAGGGTGCTGATGCCCCCTGCGGGCCGCGACATTGCCGCCAGCTCGATTACAAGCCAGTGACAATGCTGCCACCACTTTCCCGCTGGGCTGATGGGGAGAAACCTTGGTTTCCACCTGTCAGTCCAGCCAAAAAGTCTGATTGGGGCCAGTGGGGAGGTCGGTAGTAAGGTGGCAACCACCCCTTCAGAAGTTCGGCAGACAGGTCAGCCCGCCCACCAAACTCGTAATCGGCCCTAGAATCTCAGTTTGTTCTAGGAAGACTCTGATGAACGTTATTTCCTCCTACCCCTGGGTCACTACAATAGGACATTTTTACCAGAGTCACTGAAGAAAAGGATAAATCCTGTTCATGAGCTGTCATGGCTCAGGCACAAACAGAGATCTATTTAAAAAAAAACATATTTGTGGCATTTGTATAAAAACTCTAAGCTTACTACTGAGTTGGGAGGGTTATTCAGAATTTGGTAGACAAGGCACTTCACCCCAAACACAGCAGAGTACTGTATCCACAGAAATGAGAGGTCGCAAACTCTATTTAGAGTCAGGCAAACCATCATTTTCCCAACGTCGGAGCCCACACATGCTCCATTAATAGCATCCTTAAACAGATGGCGCAGTTAACATCGGGCTATTGGTGTATAAACCTATCAGTCCTTTTTAAGGCGGATGTTGTGACATATTGTTTTCTGATTATTACTTTTAGGTATGGCCTGGTAGTCCAAAACAGACAAAATGACCCCAAACCCTGTGAGAAATCTTCAAGGGTGTCAAAGCCATTTATTTTTATTTTTTTTAAAAACAAACTCCCTTTAGGGCAATTTGTTTTTGAAAAAAAAAAAAAAAAAATGCTGCTTAGTCACCTACAAATGATGACTGCTAGGTAAACTTGAAGTGCCTCTGTAGGCTTAGAAAATCTCTGCCATACATATGGAGATCTCTAAGTATGGCAGGCAATAATCCACAAGGAGGGCAAAGGTTATAAACTACGCTTCTCCCCCGGCCCCCGGCTCACAGCAGGATGCCCACATAACTCTAAACAATCTAGTATGTTTTGAATACTAAGCAAAATATACAAACTATTGTGCCAATGGATTTTCTATGTGATACTTTTATATGTAATGCAGAACTGCAAAAAATAGCATGACATTTTAGCCTGTGCAGTGTCATTTTAGAAATCTGTTGCTGTAGTGACATTGCAAGTTACCCACTTAGCATGTCTCACTTCTAAACATTATTGTGACTATTCACAATGGTAACTTACACTTGTGAGTAATTTACAGGTGTAATTTATTCGTTCACTTTTGAGCATCCTTACTACTTTCACTACTGGTACAATCCAAATGTAAGGTTACTCAAAATTGTAGACTTACACTTCTTCACCCACTAAAAGAGGGGATGGGGCCAAATTAAGGAGTGTACGTGATTACTGTAAAAAAGAAACAGTAGTAAGCTCAGCATCACAAATGGCCCACTACTGGTACTGCAACACCCTCCTCAAAAATAGTTGAGGTAGGGACTTAAAAATAAATGCATTGGAAATAATGTTAAATTAAAATACCTTATTTAAAATAGTTAAAAATATAAATAAATATAATTGAATGTTGAAAAAAGACATAAACCTAGTATGCATTTATTATTTAATTATCATGTATTTTAATTATCTTTTCAGGATTTAAAAATGAATGTAATATTATTTTCATAAAAATATACATAAATTACTTTTAATTAATTCTGTATATCACCTTTAATAATTATTGATGCATACCCAAATACAGCTTTTTTTACTTTCAGTGTGAATTTATTTTGTATAATTTAAACTATTAAATTAAACTATTAAACTACTAAATTTAAACAAATAAAGAGAGATAGATAGATAGATAGATATATAGATAGATAGATCGATAACCTTAAATTAATATTGAAAATACGAATATTTTTGCTTATGTATTATAAAGTTTAATGAACTTTATTAATTGCCCCTATACTTTACTATTGGCCCTGCTCTCCATCCACCCAGTACAGGACAGTCTCCACCCAAACTCTAGAGTCCTCATATGGTATACCAAAGGGAAATTTAAAAAAACAGGTTTATTTAACTCAAAGCTAATTACTAAAAATATTTTTTATGTAAAATATATAGTAAATTAATATATTAAATTAATTTGATATTTTATATATTTATGTGAATGTAGAACACAATACAAAAATCTACAACATTGTTTATTTATTTTGAATTAAATGTTTAATTAATTGAAATAACTTTAATTAAATAACTAAACAATTTCTGAGATGTATATTAACAAAATAAATGCCCATATTAAGTAAAATAAGATTTGTTTGTTTTGCATTAATACATATTAAAAGTGGTTATAGAATTCAATACATTAAATTTAGTTATGTAATAGTTAAAGTTCATGTTTCATAAATTTATAAATTCATAAAATTTGTTAAAATATTTTATACTTTCTAACATTCTTTTTAGTGAACAAACATGCAAAGGTATAATAACACATAAGTTGGCAATCTCTAGGTCCAGTACATCCGCATACATTACAATTGGGGATATATCAGTTACATACATTCAAAATAAAGCAAAACATACACCCGCCCTCCCCCTATAAGTCCTCGGGGGGACAAGTTGGCAGACCCGGGCATTTACACAGGCCTCCACCAGCTGCTGGCTGGACTCAACCACTGTCTCTATATTCACTCCACTACCCCTACACTTCGGAAGATTTTTGGGGACATCCCTGGGCCTTGTTTAATATCTGTTTTCCCTGCATTTGCCAGTTCATATTTTGGGACCATTGGGTCACATCCAGGGTCGTCCCACTGTCCCTCAACTGTACACCATCTGTCTTAGCCACCATCAGTGAAACATTGCAAAAGAGCAGCATATATATAGTGGGTTTGGTCACTCAAAATCCCCAGGAGAACCAACTTCACGGGATGTCCTGTGACATGGCATAGTAGATGTCCTATCTTAGACCAAAGTGGCTGTATCAAAGGGCACTCCCAAATGGCGTGGATCAGGGTTCCTACCTTTGACAACCACAAGTGGGCCATGACTGTTGGAAATGAGTGACCCATAAATCTGCAAGATGGAATGTTTTTTGAGTAGTATTCCAAGAGTTGAAACTCCAGTGGGGAGTTGTCCTATATGGACTCCAGTAGGGGCCATATTTGCCAGCACATGCTTAAGCTGCATATACTGGTAACGCAGGCTATCAGCCGGCTCATTCTGCGGTCGTAACTCATCAAAATACAGCAGACCCACAGGGCCCCACACATCCCCAAGTTTGAAATGCCAAGGAGGTCCAATTTTTAAATTCAAGACCTAACCTACCTTGTGGTTTAATCAGGTCTGTTAGCAAGGCTGAGTTCCATAGTGGTACCTCCAACGTGAGTCACTCCTGCCAGGCCTGCGCCAGAGTGGCTTCCCGCCAAAATTCTAATGACCAGGTCAATGAAGGTCAGTCGCCAACACTCTCTCCCACCGTACAGCTCTTAGGGTATTGCCTCATGCCCGTAACCCTCCTATCATCCACAAACAATCACTGATTGTGAGAAATTGTGGTGACCGATAGTAAATTTATGTTAGATAAGGCTATGCCCCCACCACCTAAAGACCTTGTCAATATTTGTAGGGTGATCCTAGGGGCCCCCCAAACCCACAATTTTGGCTGGAAGTTATTTTTTATAAACTGCCACCCGTCCCATCAATGACAGTGGCAATCTTCTCCAAGGAGCAACCTCTAACTTCTAGTCTTATTGGATTTCCTCTAGGTTGTGCCAGTTGAACACTGAGTGGTCCCTAGTGGTATACATCTCCAAGTACTTACAGCTTTCCATCTTCCATTGCAAATGACTACCCCAGAGCACTGGGGGCTTCCACAGTGTAGGTGGGAATGCTATGGACCTATGGCAATTTATGTAGACTCCTGTATAATGGCCCAATATAGTATGTATTTCTAATAGGAATTGAGTGATTCGACTGTGTTGCATAAAGATGGAGATCGTCTGCATATAAGGAGATGATATCCTCTCAATCTAATTCAAATTTGATCATGCACAACTAGGTTTCACACCCTACCCAGTTGCCTAGTGGTTCCACTGTCAGGGCTTACAACAAGAGGGAGAGTGGGAAGCCCTGATGGATTCTGCATCCCAGTACAAACTCCTCAGATACTATGCCATTTTTCTGGACTCTTGCTCTGGGGATCCGTGTATAGTAATTGGACAAATGCTCAGAATTCCAAGCCAATCCCCATCTCTCTCAAAACTGCCTGGATGAATGGCTATCACAGAGAGTTACATGCCTTCTCCACATCAAAAGCCAGCACAACTACTGGCTTGTGGAAGGTGGCCGCCCACACCAGGACCCCAAGTAAGCATCTAAGCATCTGCCTCGTCAATCTGTTGGGCATGAATCCCAACTGGTCCACATGATTGAGTTTATCAATTATTTGGTACAATTGGTTGGCCATCACTTTGACCAGTGTTTTAGCTTCAGTGTTAAGGAAGGTAAAGGAGGTGCAGCAGGCACACTCCTCAAGGGTGCCTGCCATGTTTATGAATGAGGATAATGGCCGTTCTAAGGTCTATGGGCAGCATCACCTCGTCTCTAGCCTCATAGACCATCAGTAAAAGATGCTCTTCGACCTAACCTAAACATTTGAAGAATTCTGCTGGCAAACCATTGGAGCCCAGAGTTTTCCTGAAATGCATTTGATTAATGGTGTCCTGGAATTCAGACACCTTAATCTTTCAGTATATCAAGGCAGCATCCTCTGTTGATAGGAATGGAGTAGGGAGAACCTGCACAAATGCTTCCTTCTCCTCTGAGGAGCAGTGGAGTTTAGGCTTAGACGAATACCCATGTAATGCCCATCCCTAAGTCCACCCAAGCCAGCGTATCTGTCCTGAGGCATCTGACCCATCTTTGTCCCTCCTCTCTATGTACCAGCCAGGCCAGCAACATGCCCGCCTTGTTGCCTACCTTATCTAGCCTATGTTATCTCCCTCGAAGAGCTTCTGCATTTTGTTCACAACCACCTGCTATCTTCCTCTTTCTTATGGAGCAGGTCACCTCTTGTTGGACCAAGTGGGATTCCAAATCCTGCGCTACATTTTCACTTTTGTTTAGGACACCTCTGATGATAGCTTCAAGGTGTCCCCTGATGACCACCTCGTAGGCTTCCCAGAGGGTCACACCCAAGGCCACTGACTCTGCATTGTCACTAAAGTAGTAGTCCATAACCTAACACATCTGAGCCCTTGTGTCTCAGATGCAGAGGACCCATGTATCCAGTCTCCATTCGGGATGGCCCAGGATGTATGTGGAGTATAATGTTGTTAGTAGTGGGGAGTGATCGGCTATCCCCTGTTGAAGGAAACGTGTGCCACCTTATCATGTCCCTGCAGCTATGAGGCAAAGAAGTAATCAAGCCTGGAGAAGTACTATTTTCTAAACATCGTATAATAGTACTCACTATCAGTAGGGTGAGCATTACACCAGAGAGGCACTAGCACAAAAGCTGTCAAGAATTCTTGTAGGTGTCTGTTGTCAATGGCTGAGTGCTTGGCTGTCATGAATCTGTCCAGGTCATGGTGAAGCTCAAAATTAACATACTCTCCAATGATCAGGAGCCCTGCATGGGCCAGTGTGATCCATGTCCCCAGTCTCTCTAACAAAACAGACTACAATCCCAGTGGAAAGTACAGTGACACCACTACAATCTTGTCCCCATTCCATTCTAACAAAACTTCTGCATAGCACCCCTCCCTATTCATCCAAACCTGTGTAACAGTCAGTGAGAGTGATCTGTGTGCTAGGATTCCTACCCCACGTAATCCTGACATAAACCCCAAATGGACCAGGATATTGAACGGACTTCTGCCTATAAAGAAACAGTAATTCCCCACCTTATGTGTCTCTTGTAACAGGACCAGATCAGCATTCGGTTGAGCAAGGTTTCCCATCATTGCCTCACTTTTCAATTGTGGCCAGGCCATTCACATTCCACTTTATGATCTTAAAGCCCTCTCCCTTCTGGCCAGCCATCAGCAAGAGTCAAGTAAGCAATGTGCATTTTCTAGATCCTAAGGTATCCCCATTTTATAAAATCCTTTGCCATGTCCAGTACTTAATTTGAGACCGTGGTTGCCAGTAGGAGGCCCCAGCATCTGTTTTTGGGGATCGGCATATATTTCTGCTTAATCGTTGAGATTTTGCATGTTTTGTGTTTTCACTTTACTACTGTGTACTTCAACAATACTTTACACTTTGCCTCTAAGTTAAGCCTGACTGCTTTCTGGCAAGCTAGCAGAGGGTTAAGCACAGGTTAATTTAATGATGTTTGTGGTTCACCCTGACAAGGATTGTGGTTGTTGCCAGAGTGGGGCTTTCACCCTCCTCAACCAATAACCCAATTTCTTACATTAATGTTCAGTTTTGTAAGACATTTCTTATATATAATCTGACAACAGATTCAACTTTTATAAATTACCTAAATTGGCTTTTTTTCTTTTTCAAGTTCAATTTCTAACTCACATCTACTCCACCTGTGATACTTGCTTGAGAAGTTGGAGCTGGAGTTTAACATTGTTGACAGTCTCAAATTGGCAGAATTGAGGAAGTTTTGCAGGGAGACATGGCTAACCCTGGAGAAGGGGGCCACAAAATTTCAACAGGCCTCAGACTGTCAGGGTCCTAGGGCCTCATTATGAGTGTGGCAATCTTACTACCACCACACTCGTGGTGGCGGTCTGGACCACTGCCTATGCGGTAGTCCGACCACCACATAACAACCCTGGCGGTCCAACCACCTGGGAACTTCCAGCTCCACCAGGATCTTGGATCCCGGCGGTCTGGCGGCGGTTGAGATCCTAATCCACCAGGGCAGCGTTGCATGCAGCACTGCTCTGCATATTACGACCTCGTTCTCTGCCAGCCTTTTCATGGTGGTAACACCCCACTGTGCACTGCGCAGGCACTTGGCATTGGCAGTGCAGGGGCCCCCTGGTCCAGCACCATTGCAATGCTCACTGTCTGCTTTGCAGACAATGAACATGGTGCTGGTGCTGGTGCACCCTGCTGGCTACAGCATTGCCGCCGGCTCAGCTACCAGCCGGAGACAGTGCTGTAGCCTGTTTCCCACTAGGCTGGTAGGCAGAAACCGGGGTTCATATTTGCTATTGTAAATATTGAAATAATTATTTAAATTATAGAAAGGTATCAAATTTAGATGTAATAATGTAACATGTAATTTCTTTTTCACAAAAAATGTATTTAATATTTGTAAAGTAAATTTTTATTTGGTAAAATATTTATAATGATTCTTGTTAATGTTGAAAATTATAATTTCATTGTAAATAAAATGTTGGATTTTTTTGCTATGTATATTTAATAAAGGTGTTGCCTAAATCAATTATGAAAATAGAATAAACATGAATTATTTATAATGTGTAAACTAATGTTTGTGAGTATATTTATATGTTATAGGCTTATTAAAAATTATTGCACAATATTTGATTAAATAATTTTTTATTGTTTATCATTGGAATAAGTTCTGTTTTTGGGAAATATATTCTCAAATCTATTAGTTTTAATGTAACAAACACAATTTTTTATATTTAATTTGAAAAGTAGTAAAAAAAAATTGTCTTTTATGATTTTCATTTTTAGATTGTGATTTTGTATGTTGTGTTTCATATGTTAAGAATAATAATAAATATTAATAAAATATATGACAGTTTAATAATAATTTACATATTTTATATGTTAAGGTTTAATTCCAAATAAATTAAATATATATACATTTTTAGCTTAAGTTGCTGTGGGCATTATTACGACATTGGCGCAGACGGGCGATTGCACTACAGGCGGGCCAACAGCCACATTACGACCCTGGCAATCAGACTTCCAGGGGACCTCCGTTCCCGCCAGGCACATGGTTCTTCAGGGCTGACAGCGGTTGGAGCCGTTGTCAACCATGGCAGCACTGAGTTCAGTGCCACTGCGGTGATCACAATTCCAGTTCCCGCCAGCCTTTTCATGGCAGGTACACTGCCATGAAAATGCTGACATAAACAGTGCAATGGGCGTGGGCAGTGCAGGGGCCCCCCTGCCCAGTACCCTCATAATGCACACTGTCTGCTTTGCAGATGGTGTGCATTCCAAGGATGCTGTAGTTTCTATGATAGTAGCCTTGGCTCTGTTAAAGGAGGCGAGACCAATACAGTAGCACTGTTCCCGCCAGGGTGACCTGCAGAAATGTCGTAACATAATTTTCCCGCTGGTCAGTCCGATGGGAACATCATATTACGATGGGGGGTAGGCAGCTGGGTTCACGCCTCATCCCTGTGGGTTTGGCAGTCAGCTCATCCAACTACCAAACTCGTAATGAGCTGCAGTGTCTTTGAATCAATTTCAATTATATATTATAGATCAAATATTGTGTGTGAGTATGGATTATTGTTTTTGGATAATACATATTAATGTCTAGCAACTTGCCAAAAATGCTCATGGAACTAGTAAATATCACCCCTATGGTGACCAACACCTTCACCAAAGTGGGTTAGTTGTAAGTGGGAATAGTGAATGTCACTTAATTAGTATTTAACACCTTCCCCACATTAGTTTAGATTGGAATTGGAATAGTAAATGCCACCCCTTTAGTGTCTATCATCTTCCCCAAACTGCTTTACTTTGGAGTGGGAATAGTGCATGTCATTCCTTTTGTATCTAATACCTTCTTCAAAATTATTTATGTTGGAGTGTAAATATTTAATTACTCCATTTACTTGTTAAATACCTTAAATTGTATTTCAGTGCAGTATCATTTAATTAGTAATGTTGGATACATTCAAAACACTGTTGTTACTTGTATATTTATGATAAATTATACTGTTATATAAATCTTTCCTAGAATTAAGACATGTAACATATTTTTCAGTTTGTATTCATTTTTTAAAAGTTTATTTAATGTGTATTGTTACATTTTTTAACATATATATATTTGAAGTTTAAACATTTATAGATAAATAAACTATTTATTGTAAAATGTTATTATTAAATAAACAATGTAAATTATATTTAACTCCTTCGCTGCCAGGCCTTTTCCCCCTCCTGTCCTAGGCCTTTTTTTGCCTATTTGGGGCAGTTCGCGCTTAGGCCCTCATAACTTTTTGTCCACATAAGCTAACCAAGCCAAATTTGCGTCCTTTTTTTCCAACATCCTAGGGATACTAGAGGTACCCAGACTTTGTGGGTTCCCTTGAAGGAGGCCAAGAAATTGGCCAAAATACAGTGAAAATTTCGTTTTTTTTAAAAAAAATGGAAAAAGTGGCTGCAGAAGAAGGCTTGTGGATTTCCCCCTGAAAACGGCATCAACAAAGGGTTTGTAGTGCTAAACTCAGCAGCTTCCTAGCTTTCAGGGACAGGCAGACTTGAATCAGAAAACCCAATTTTTCAACACAATTTTGGCATTTTACTGGGGCATACCCCATTTTTGCAATTTTTTGTGCTTTCAGCCTCCTTTCAGTCAGTGACAGGAATGGGCATAAAACCAATGCTGGATCCCAGAAACCTAACCATTTCTGAAAAGTAGAGAAAATTCTGAATTCAGCAAGGGGTCATTTGTGTAGATCCTACAAGGGTTTCCTACAGAAAATAACCGCTGAAAAAGAAAAATATTGAAATTGAGGTGAAAAAAACATCAATTTTTCTCTACGTTTTACTCTGTAACTTTTCCCTGCAATGTCAGATTATGGAAAGCAATATACCGTTACGTCTGGTGGACTCCTCTGGTTGCGGGGATATATAGGGCTTGTAGGTTCATCAAGAACCCGAGGAACCCAGAGCCAATAAATGAGCTGCACCCTGCAGTGCGTTTTCATTCTATACCGGGTATACAGCAATTCATTTGCTGAAATATAAAGAGTAAAAACTTGCTATCAAGAAAACCTTTGCATTTCCAAAAAGGGCACAAGATAAGGTGTTGAGGAGCAGTGGTTATTTGCACATCTCTGAATTCCGGGGTGACCATATAGGGAATGTGAATTGTAGGGAATTTCTCAAATAGATGTCTTTTTTTACACACTCTCCTATATTTGGAAGGAAAAAATGTAGAGAAAGACAAGGGGCAATAGCACTTGTTTTGCTAATCTACGTTCCCCCAAGTCTCCCGATAAAAATGATATCTCACTTGTGTGGGTAGGCCTAGCGCCGGCGACAGGAAACACCCCAAAGCGCAACGTGGACACATCCTAAATTTTGGAAAATAACAGAGGTGTTTTTTGCGAAGTGCCTACCTGTAGATTTTGGCCTCTAGCTCAGCCGGCACCTAGGGAAACCTACCAAACCTGTGCATTTCTGAAAACTAGAGACTTAGGGGAATCCAAGGAGGGGTGACTTGCGGGGCTCGGACCAGGTTCTGTTACCCAGAATCCTTTGCAAACCTCAAAATTTGGCTAAAAAAACACATGTTCCTCACATTTCTGTGGCAGAAAGTTCTGGAATCTGAGAGGAGCTACAAATTTCCTTCCACCCAGTGTTCCCCCAAGTCTCCCGATAAAAATGATACCTCACTTGCGTGGGTAGGCCTAGCTCCGGCGACAGGAAACACCCCAAAGCGCAATGTGGACACATCCTAAATTTTGGAAAAAAAAAAGAGGTGTTTTTTGCGAAGTGCCTACTTGTAGATTTTGGCCTCTAGCTCAGCCGGCACCTAGGGAAACCTACCAAACCTGTGCATTTCTGAAAACTAGAGACCTAGGGGAATCCAAGGAGGGGTGACTTGCGGGGCTCGGACCAGGTTCTGTTACACAGAATCCTTTGCAAACCTCAAAATATGGCTAAAAAAACACATGTTCCTCCCATTTCTGTGGCAGAAAGTTCTGGAATCTGAAAGGAGCTACAAATTTCCTTCCACCCAGCGTTCCCCCAAGTCTCCCGATAAAAATGATACCTCACTTGCGTGGGTAGGCCTAGCGCCGGCGACAGGAAACACCCCAAAGCGCAACGTGGACACATCCTAAATTTTGGAAAAAAACAGAGGTGTTTTTTGCGAAGTGCCTACCTGTAGATTTTGGCCTCTAGCTCAGCCGACATCTAGGGAAACCTACCAAACCTGTGCATTTCTGAAAACTAGAGACCTAGGGGAATCCAAGGAGGGGTGACTTGCGGGGCTCGGACCAGGTTCTGTTACCCAGAATCCTTTGCAAACCTCAAAATTTGGCTAAAAAAACACATGTTCCTCACATTTCTGTGGCAGAAAGTTCTGGAATCTGAGAGGAGCTACAAATTTCCTTCCACCCAGCGTTCCCCCAAGTCTCCCGATAAAAATGATACCTCACTTGCGTGGGTAGACCTAGCGCCGGCGACAGGAAACACCCCAAAGCGCAACGTGGACACATCCTAAATTTTGGAAAAAAACAGAGGTGTTTTTTGCGAAGTGCCTACCTGTAGATTTTGGCCTGTAGCTCAGCCGGCACCTAGGGAAACCTACCAAACCTGTGCATTTCTGAAAACTAGAGACCTAGGGGAATCCAAGGAGGGGTGACTTGCGGGGCTCGGACCAGGTTCTGTTACCCAGAATCCTTTGCAAACCTCAAAATTTGGCTAAAAAAACACATGTTCCTCACATTTCTGTGGCAGAAAGTTATGGAATCTGAGAGGAGCTACAAATTTCCTTCCACCCAGCGTTCCCCCAAGTCTCCCGATAAAAATGATACCTCACTTGCGTGGGTAGGCCTAGCGCCGGCGACAGGAAACACCCCAAAGCGCAACGTGGACACATCCTAAATTTTGGAAAAAAACAGAGATGTTTTTTGCGAAGTGCCTACCTGTAGATTTTGGCCTGTAGCTCAGCCGGCACCTAGGGAAACCTACCAAACCTGTGCATTTCTGAAAACTAGAGACCTAGGGGAATCCAAGGAGGGGTGACTTGCGGGGCTCGGACCAGGTTCTGTTACCCAGAATCCTTTGCAAACCTCAAAATTTGGCTAAAAAAACACATGTTCCTCACATTTCTGTGGCAGAAAGTTCTGGAATCTGAGAGGAGCTACAAATTTCCTTCCGCCCAGCGTTCCCCCAAGTCTCCCGATAAAAATGATACCTCACTTGCGTGGGTAGGCCTAGCGCCGGCGACAGGAAACACCCCAAAGCGCAACGTGGACACATCCTAAATTTTGGAAAAAAACAGAGGTGTTTTTTGCGAAGTGCCTACCTGTAGATTTTGGCCTCTAGCTCAGCCAGCACCTAGGGAAACCTACCAAACCTGTGCATTTCTGAAAACTAGAGACCTAGGGGAATCCAAGGAGGGGTGACTTGCGGGGCTCGGACCAGGTTCTGTTACCCAGAATCCTTTGCAAACCTCAAAATTTGGCTAAAAAAACACATGTTCCTCACATTTCTGTGGCAGAAAGTTCTGGAATCTGAGAAGAGCTACAAATTTCCTTCCACCCAGCGTTCCCCCAAGTCTCCCGATAAAAGATACCTCACTTGTGTGGGTAGGCCTAGCGCCGGCGACAGGAAACACCCCAAAGCGCAACGTGGACACATCCTAAATTTTGGAAAAAAACAGAGGTGTTTTTTGCGAAGTGCCTACCTGTAGATTTTGGCCTGTAGCTCAGCCGGCACCTAGGGAAACCTACCATACCTGTGCATTTCTGAAAACTAGAGACCTAGGGGAATCCAAGGAGGGGTGACTTGCGGGGCTCGGACCAGGTTCTGTTACCCAGAATCCTTTGCAAACCTCAAAATTTGGCTAAAAAAACACATGTTCCTCACATTTCTGTGGCAGAAAGTTCTAGAATCTGAGAGGAGCTACAAATTTCCTTCCACCCAGCGATCCCCCAAGTCTCCCGATAAAAATGATACCTCACTTGCGTGGGTAGGCCTAGCGCCGGCGACAGGAAACACCCCAAAGCGCAACGTGGACACATCCTAAATTTTGGGAAAAAACAGAGGTGTTTTTTGCGAAGTGCCTACCTGTAGATTTTGGCCTCTAGCTCAGCCGGCACCTAGGGAAACCTACCAAACCTGTGCATTTCTGAAAACTAGAGACCTAGGGGAATCCAAGGAGGGGTGACTTGCGGGGCTCGGACCAGGTTCTGTTACCCAGAATCCTTTGCAAACCTCAAAATTTGGCTAAAAAAACACATGTTCCTCACATTTCTGTTGCAGAAAGTTCTGGAATCTGAGAGGAGCTACAAATTTCCTTCCACCCAGCGTTCCCCCAAGTCTCCTGATAAAAATGATACCTCACTTGCGTGGGTAGGCCTAGCGCCGGCGACAGGAAACACCCTAAAGCGCAACGTGGACACATCCTACATTTTGGGAAAAAACAGAGGTGTTTTTTGCGAAGTGCCTACCTGTAGATTTTGGCCTCTAGCTCAGCCGGCACCTAGGGAAACCTACCAAACCTGTGCAATTCTGAAAACTAGAGACCTAGGGGAATCCAAGGAGGGGTGACTTGCGGGGCTCGGACCAGGTTCTGTTACCCAGAATCCTTTGCAAACCTCAAAATTTGGCTAAAAAAAACACATGTTCCTCACATTTCTGTGGCAGAAAGTTCTGGAATCTGAGAGGGGCTACAAATTTCCTTCTACCCAGCGTTCCCCCAAGTCTCCCGATAAAAATGATACCTCACTTGCGTGGGTAGGCCTAGCGCCGGCGACAGGAAACACCCCAAAGCGCAACGTGGACACATCCTAAATTTTGGAAAAAAACAGAGGTGTTTTTTGCGAAGTGCCTACCTGTAGATTTTGGCCTCTAGCTCAGCCGGCACCTAGGGAAACCTACCAAACCTGTGCAATTCTGAAAACTAGAGACCTAGGGGAATCCAAGGAGGGGTGACTTGCGGGGCTCGGACCAGGTTCTGTTACCCAGAATCCTTTGCAAACCTCAAAATTTGGCTAAAAAAACACATGTTCCTCACATTTCTGTGGCAGAAAGTTCTGGAATCTGAGAGGAGCTACAAATCTCCTTCCACCCAGCGTTCCCCCAAGTCTCCCGATAAAAATGATACCTCACTTGCGTGGGTAGGCCTAGCGCCTGCGACAGGAAACACCCCAAAGCGCAACGTGGACACATCCAAAATTTTGGGAGAAAACAGTGCCTACCTGTGGATTTTGGCCTGTAGCTCACCCGGCACCTGGGGAAACCTACCAAACCTGTGCATTTCTGAAAACTAGAGACCTAGGGGAATCCAAGGAGGGGTGACTTGCGGGGCTCGGACCAGGTTCTGTTACCCAGAATCCTTAGCAAACCTCAAAATTTGGCTAAAAAAACACATGTTCCTCACATTTCTGTGGCAGAAAGTTCTGGAATCTGATAGGAGCCACAAATTTCCTTCCACCCAGCGTTCCCCCAAGTCTCCCGATAAAAATGATACCTCACTTGTGTGGGTGGGCCAGGTGCCTGCAGCAGAATAAGGCCCAAAATCTGAAGGGATAGAAGGGATAGCACAGCAAGTTTATAAGGGCATATTCTTTTAAACATCTTTAGACGGACTCTGCTTTGGGGACCCACATAAGTGAGGTGTCATTTTACTTGGGAGACTGAGGGGAAAACTGGGGAGTAGGAATTTTGTGCTGGAGCGGTGATCCCACTAAGAAAAATCAGGAAAATATTCTTTTTTATGCAAATTTTGAGGTTTACAGAGGAGTCTGGGTAAGAAAATGTTGGGGGAGCCACACAAGCCACACCTCCCTAGACTCCTTGGGGTGCCTAGTTTTAAAATGTTTCTTGGTTTTGTAGGTTTCCCTACATGACGGCCGCACCCAGGACCAAAAACATAGGTGGGCCCTCCCCCCCAAACACAGGTATTTTTGGAATATATCACTTTGATGTGTGCACATACGTCCGTGATGTGCCAAACACTAAAATTGTGAAAAGAAACACACTTAGGTTATGTGAAGAAGACCCCTCACCCACCAACCAAGTTGGTGGCATGCTTCATCATCGGGGTCCCACCCGAGGCACCTAGCGTGTCTCAAGTGTGCTGCGACGCCTGATTACAGCGGAGCAGGTTTTGTCATTTGTACCACACATACTGGTTGGATTTGGCACGAGGGTGAGTGATGGTTCAGTAGATCAAATTTTATTAACAAGAGATTTCACAAAAGTGAAATGCACTGGTAATAACTGAAAGGCCAAAAAACTGAACCAATGACTCACAGCTCGTGAGCTGTAAAGTCACGACAAGGCACCAACCGCTTTACAGTCCATTCACACACCTTTCATACATGACGTGCACTAGACCATTCACGCCGCCAGCCACGGGCCCAGCACATTACAAGACTCGCATCCACAGACAGCGCCAGTCAAGGGCCCATCACTTTCATACGCCCACATGCCTGATACAGCAATCACACCAGCTGATGAGTGTGTGGACTGGCGTTTGGCCGGCACTGCCAGCCAAGCGCCACCCCACCCACACCACCAGCCAAGCGCCACCCCACACACACCGCCAGCCCAGCGCCACCCCACACACACCGCCAGCCAAGCGCCACCCCACACACACCGCCAGCCAAGCGCCACCCCACACACACCGCCAGCCAAGCGCCACCCCACCCACGCCGCCAGCCAAGCGCCACTCTACACATGCCATCCCCTTTTTTTTGTTTTTAAACAACAAAGAAACCACTAATCATAAATTAGTACAAAACTACAAACACAAAAGCTCTAACTGAATACATGACTAATGCCAACCGTGAAACCGAACATATAAAAATATAAAACACCAGTTTACGCTCACGGAATTTCCCAATAATTCTTCTGTGTGTGGTAGCTCCTGAAACAGCCACCCACACACAGCCCAGGCTTTGAAGGACAATCAGGGCAGTACATCCTAGTCTCCTTCCTGATACCTCTTCGAGCACAGACTCTACATCTCTTAGCAGGAAAGTTTTTTTTGGCCGTGGGAGGAATGTGCTCAGCAAAGTGAC
Source organism: Pleurodeles waltl (assembly GCF_031143425.1). Taxonomy (NCBI): domain Eukaryota; kingdom Metazoa; phylum Chordata; class Amphibia; order Caudata; family Salamandridae; genus Pleurodeles; species Pleurodeles waltl. The sequence goes on from NC_090448.1 coordinate 207,403,947, forward strand.
GATCTTTCAATCTAGCCACATCCTCCACCACTGCTTCTCTAGGAACTCTTACCTGTTCCAGCACAACAAGGCTAGCTATGATAGACTCCTGAAATTTCACAAATGTCATCCTTGACTCTGGAGAACTATCCTTAAACACAACAAAAGCATTAAAAGTTGCCAAGTGGAACAAGTGAAGCGCTAATTTCTTATACCACACATAAGACTTACGAGCAGCAGTGTAAGGTTCTAACCTCTGATCTACTCTATCAACACCACCCTTGTGCTTATTATAGTCTAAGATGCACACAGGTTTGCGCACTTCGGCAACCTGACCCCAAACAGCCACAGGTGAAGTACTCTCATCATGGATGGTGCTTAGCATGTATACATCCCTCTTGTCTACAAATTTCAGAGCTAGCAGCTCATCATTCCGCAAGGCACTGCACTGTCCCTTCTCAAGTTTTTTACAGACAAGCTCTTTTGGATAGCCTTTCCGATTAGAGCGGATTGTGCCACAAGCAACAGTGTCCACTCTGAACAACTCCTTGAACAACCGAACTCCAGTGTAGAAGTTATCTACATATAAATGGTGACCTTTGTTAAACAGTCGTCTACCAAGTTCCCACACAATTTTCTCACTAACTCCAAAAGTGGGAGGACAACCAGGGGGGTCAATATTGGAATCCCTACCAGTGTAGACCCGGAAATTATAAACATATCCTGTACTACTTTCTGACAGCATATACAATTTAATTCCATACCGTGCCCTCTTGCTAGGAATGTACTGCCTAAAAACCAAACGACCCTTGAACAGGACCAAAGACTCATCTACAGATATTTCTTTCCCTGGAACATAGATCTCTGAAAACCGATCTACCAAATGATCAAGGACAGGTCTAATCTTAAAAAGACGGTCAGAATCAGGATGATCTCGTGGCAAGGCTAAAGCATTATCTACAAAATGCAACATCCGAAGAAGAAGCTCATACCGGTTACGACTCATGATGGCAGATAATATAGCAGTTGCCATCAAGGGACTAGTAGACCAATATGAAGACAGCGACGGCTTCCTTATCAGCCCCATCAAAAAAGTTAAACCCAAGAACTTTTTCAACTCTTCCAGATTTGTGGGAATCCACCGGCTAGCTCTAGAGTGTGGCCTAAGTCTGGCAGCGTTGTCCCTCAAAAACTGCTCTGCATACAAATTAGTCTGCTCAACAATCTCTTCCAAAAATATATCGTCCATAAACAACTCAAAAAAGTTGACGGGCAAAAAGTTTTCCGTATTAACTCGACACCCTGGAAAACCAGTAACCGCAGGCAACTGTGGCTGCTCCATGTTTGGTGCAACCCATGCGTCAGGTCTTCCAATGGGAAGCCTTTCAGCCGCTGGCTCCTGCACCATTGGCACATCACTGTCCTCCTCTAAAACAGGCCCTTCATCAGCACTGAGAGTGGCTTCATCATCAGATGATTCATCTCTGACAGAAAATTCACTTCCAGAATCCTGCACTTCCTCCTCTGCCTCAGATGCAGAGTCAGTCTCATATTCATGGTCAGAAGATGACTCAAAAAGCACACTAACAACCTGCTGAGCAGTCATCCTACGGCTGGCCATGATCCTTCCTACAAAAATTAACTGGACAAATACACCACCAACAACCAGCACTGTGTAAGATAAGTAACAAAGTATAGGTTTATCACTAAGAATTATAAACTCAAAAACTACACTGCTCCCTTGCCTGAAAAAGCTTGACTCACCAGCAACTACTCTGCACAGCCACAGCAATCACCAACGATATCCCACTAAAAAGAGAAAAAAAAAAGCAAATTAGACATAAGACAACACAATAATCATTGTGCATAACTCTAAGGACAATTTCACACACAATCCTGCATTCAGTACACCACCTACAAACGTGTCATTCATGCATTGCAACAATGCTCACTTGGAGTAAATTTATTTACTTACCTAAAACATGCAACTACGCAAACCGCAGGACAACTACTGCCAAAACTGCAACAAGCCACAGCAAAGTCAGCAAAAGCTTTGAACTAGAACAAAAAGGAGAAAAACTGTTATTATCATAAAAGCAAATACTTTGCCAGTTGACAAACACTCCGCCATTAACCATTTTTTCATTTTCCCTTGTGTCTAGTCTTCTCTGCTTGGGGGAAGATGGGCCTAAAAAAAATAGGCCAATCTACCCCCAAGGGGAGGGGGCAGAAATCGCCCAGATTACATTGCACCCTTTGGGGGGGGCGACCCTTGCCCAAGGGGCCACACCCCCACACAAAGCACATACACACACACATATAGTATCCCTGCGCTATGGGGATTCTGCCCCCCTTGGGGACAGAAAGGCCTAAAAAATAGGCATATCTGCCCCCAAGGGGGGCAGAACTGCCCAAAAATACATGTGAGCCCCTGGGGGCGACCCTTGCCCAAGGGGCCGCCCCCCAACACAAAAAATAAAAACCAACAATAAAATCCCTGCTGTCTAGTGGCTTTCTGCCCGGCGTAAAAATAGGGCCAATCTGCCCCCAAGGGGGGGCAGAAACGACGATAAATACATTGCGCCCCCGGGGGGAGCGACCCTTGCCCAAGGGGCCACCCCCCAACACAAAGCACACATACAAACATATCCTTCTGGCGCTATTGGGATTCTGCCCCCCTTGGGGGCAGAAAGGCCTAAATAAAATAGGCCTCTCTGCCCCCAAGGGGGGCAGAACTGCCCAAAAATACATGTGGGCCCCTGGGGGCGACCCTTGCCCAAGGGGCCGCCCCCCAACACAAAAAATAAAAACCAACAATAAAATCCCTGGTGTCTAGTGGCTTTCTGCCCCCCTTGGGGGCAGATCGGCCTAAAAATAGGGCCAATCTGCCCCCAAGGGGGGCAGAAACGACAATAAATACATTGCGCCCCTGGGGGGAGCGACCCTTGCCCAAGGGGCCACCCCCCAACACAAAGCACACATACACACATACTATTTCTGGCGCTATTGGGATTCTGCCCCCCTTGGGGGCAGAAAGGCCTAAAAAAAATAGGCCTCTCTGCCCCCAAGGGGGGCAGAACTGCCCAAAAATACATGAGGGCCCCTGGGGGCGACCCTTGCCCAAGGGGCCGCCCCCCAACACAAAAAATAAAAATCGACAATAAAATCCCTGGTGTCTAGTGGCTTTCTGCCCCCCTTGGGGGCAGATCGGCCTAAAAATAGGGCCAATCTGCCCCTAGGGGGGGCAGAAACGACGTAAAATACATTTGCCCCCAAAGGGGAGCGACCCTTGCCCAAGGGGTCGCTCCCCCACACCAATAAACACACACACATAACGAAATCCCTGGTGTCTAGTGGCTTTCTGCCCCCCTTGGGGGCAGATCGGCCTAAAAATAGGGCCAATCTGCCCCCAGGGGGGGCAGAAACGACGTAAAAAAAATTTGCCCTCAAAGGGGAGCGACCCTTGCCCAAGGGGTCGCTCCCCCACACCAATAAACACACATACACACACACACATAACGAGATCCCTGGTGTCTAGTGGGCATTCCTGCTGCCCGATCGCATCGCGATCGGGCAGCAGGAATGCTCAGAGACTTTGAGGGAAAGGAAAACCCTTTCCTTTCCCTCGATGCCTCTCTCAGAGCACCCCCACCCCGCAGGAAGGTGAAATACTTACCTTCTTCCTTGACGCGCTGGAAGCAAATGGCTTCCAGCGCGTCATTCCCCCTTTCCATGAAATCAGCGCGCGATCGCGCGCTGACGTCATGGGGAGGGGGGGGGGTGGGCGTGAAAGGGGAAGGGATTCCCCTTTCAGCCCTGGCCTGGGGGTGTTGGGGGGCGGCCCTCGGGGGAAGCGCTAGCGCTTCCCCCGACTGCCAGTCCCAGGACGTAATGGTTACGTCCATGGCGCCACACGGGCGCTGCCATGGACGTAACCATTACGTCCCTGGCGGGGAAGGGGTTAAATAGTATTTCATGGTGTACATTTCCCAGGTTTATTTCTAGTGTTGAACACCTATTAAATTGTTTCATATACATATTTTTAACATAATTTTAGCATACATTTGTCACTAAATCTTAAATAATTGTAAATTTTTTGACCATTATTTAATTTATACTTTTTAAACTTTTTACATGGTTTAATGTTTGTTTTTTATAGCTTTTAATACATTTGTTCAACATGTTTTTTACATATGTTCCCATTTATTTCTTTGGGGAGATAGTTGTTTTTGAATTTCATTTTGTGACCATTTTTTACCAGGGTTTTTGAGGGTGTGGGATGTAGGGAGGAGGACTAGAGGTTAAGTATAGTGTTGTTTGTGGGTTTTTTGTATCATTAGTTGTATTAACTGTAGTGTTTTTACTTAGGTGTTGGTTTGGTTTTTCATACACTATTTTAGTAATGTATTGATATGTTTTGTTATTCTGTTTATGTTACTTGCTTTTTTATAATTATGTATAATGTATACTTTTCGGAATGTAATCTTTCATGCGGGTGGGTTTTCTATTTTACTTTGCAGGTTTTTCCCTACAAATGTGTCCTATGGGTATTTGGACCCAGCACGTTTTTAAAGAAAATCTTGTTTGGTTTACAGTAAACCAATATTTTTTTTACTTTGATTTCCTTTTTTCGGGTTTCCATGAGTTTTTCTTTACTTAAATACTTTTTGGTTTTATTATGATTCCTAGAATATTTTGGATCAATGGTAACCTTGCTCATTCTGTAATGTGTGTAAAAATGTATGGACTGTAGGTTGGGTTCTGTGTTGTGTGGATTGGAAGGCATTGTGCCATCCTTCAACTGCGTTGTATGGTTTGGCTTCCTGTGTCAAGGTGCTGTCATGCACACTCCATCGTGGTGTGGTGTTTGGAATTTGGGTCAGCACCTGTGTCTGGAGCGATAAAGTCTGCCAACCCAAGTATCTTTATAATAATTAATTAAGGGCCTTAGTTTGTGTTTGTTTTGTTGGTAAAAAGAGATTTCTTATAATAAATTGTAGTGGTTAGCTACTTCGCTGACAGGGACATAGGCTAGAGCCATATTTTGTTTAAGCAAATTGACAGTTTATAACATATTATATACTTAGTGCACAGTGTTGGAGGCGTCTCCATATTCTTTGATTGTGATGGTAGTAACAGCCTTATATGGTTGTGTGGGGCTAAATTTGTAACATGGTTTGAAATATGGCGTGCTCAAAGTTTATGATAATTTTTTTGTGGGTAGCAGTTAATTGTTTATGTTCAGTGTGACTTAAGAGTTTGTGGTAAGTGTTAGTTTGATTTTTGGTGGTAAGGCATATATAAAAGGGATATTTGTGTTTTGACATTCACCATGTATGGCGTACATCTGAGTGAATGATTTGGGACACATTTTGAAGGTTCTGTCCATTATCCAGCTTTGACAATGGCTAGTTTTAATATGTAAACTGCTGTAGAAAATATAAGGAGTTGCCTATCATTGTTTAGGTTGTCATAAAACAGGAAGAATTCCTCATTATGTGTAGTTTTTCAGTGCTCAGGTATTTCAATATCTTGGTATCATCTAGTGGAGGAGAAGCATCTCTGGTCGCTTTTTTGTAGTTCTTGTAATTAAGGGCCATATTATGAGTTTACAACTCACATCATGGAAAGAGAAACTTGGCCATCCTGCATCCGGAGGAATTGACAAAAATACCTGGGGGAGTGGAGTATGGTAAGTCAATACACTAAAAATGTCACCAAAATGTATTGGCATGCATGCTCATTGCTCACCCTTTGCCACCCTCACTGTTGCACCACCCAACAGTCCAGTGTCCACCTGTCCAAGACCCCTGTCTGACCGCTGACAAGTGAATTAGACCCACCTGGGGAACCTACATCTCTGTATAGTGGGTGTAGAATGGGGATTGACAGCACTACAAATCCCAGCAAGCACTGTCCCAACATTACGAAAACCATAAACAGTGTAGCATACTCAAAATTGGCATTTATTACAAATTCCACACTGGAGTGTACTGACCTAAGAGGATGGCATCTGTATCGTCTGTGAGTAGGACAGGCACTGACAGCAATGCTAACGCCAGAAGGCCCTCCTATTTTCACTCCACTGAGCCACCACACTGTCCTCTGCTCCAATGACCCTCCTCCCTCTACTCAACCAGTGAACTGTATTCACCTGAGGGGATGGCATCTGTACAGTCTATGGGTAGGACAGGCCTTGAGAGCAATGCTAAGACTAAGAGGCACTGCTACTCTAACTCCACTCAGCCACCACACTGCCCTTTGCCATTATGACTCTTCTCCCTCTATTCAACCATATTCAACCAGTAAACTGTACTCACTTGAGGGGATGGCATTTGTACAGTGTGTGGGTAGGACCAGCACTGACAGCAATGCTAAGGCCAAGAGGCACTTCTACTCACTCCACTCAGCCAACACACTGTCCTCTGCCACTATGACCCTTTTCCCTCTACTCAACCAGTACACTTTACTCACCTGAGAGGATAACCCATGTATAATGTGTACATATCTCGAAGTAACATGACTGTATATCCAAGGAGGGCCTGTCCATGTAACTCCAAGAACCAGGCCAGTCCATAGAACAATGTGCATCTGCATGTGAACTCACAGGTAAAGTTTTACCACCTGGGGTAGGGTGCGTAGGAGGGATGGTGTGGGCCAGCGGCATGTGGCTGATGGGGATTGTACTGGTCAGGATACCATCGCCCAAGTCTTGGAAGAATACCAACAATCCCAGGATGTGATGGGCCAGGTACTTGCCGAAGTCAGGGAGATCAAGGAGCTACAGATGGACATGGACTCCTTAATGGGGGTCCTGAGAGACATCAACACCACCCTGAGCAGGGACAGTCAACAACACCAGACCCCTTCAATTGGCCAGTCAAGTCCAGCCTCTACTACATCTGTGGCAGCCACTGGAAGGAAGGCCCTGCCAGGGGAAAGACCTGCCTCAGACACACTGGCCTCTGTAGCTGAAGAACCCTCCCACAAGCAGAGACATACATCCAAGCATCCAGGAGGTGCAGATGGCAAGACACAAACCACTGCCAGCAAGTGAGCCCTACCTGATGAAACTCCTTTGTGTGCCTCTAATTCACTCGGTTGACTGTTCTCCAACCACTTACCATTTTCCATGCTAGTAGAACACTGAACTCTGCACTCCAAACGTTGTGGTATCTACTTTAATGATTACAACCACCATGACTGAGGCAGTCATTATGAACATAGGCGGTGTAAACCATGGCTGTCTGGACTGCCATATTATGTTCATGGTGGGACCGACACAGGCAGAATTCCGGAAGGCTACCGCCACCAGGCGCTGCCTGCCGGATAACGTACCTGTGTCCACAAACCTTTCCCTGGCGGTTTCCCCTGTCAGGAAAAGGCTGGCAGAACGGGGTCCTGGGTCCCTCCTGGGGACCCCTGCACTGCCCATGCACTTGGCCCCGTGCACAGCCCCGTCACTCATGTCACTGCCCGATTTACGGGTAGTGATATGTGCGACGGGTGCTACTGCACCCGTCGCACTGCTACATTGACGACGGCTCCATGTGGAGCCGTCAGCAATGTCCAGGCCCAGCATTCCGCTGGGCTGGCTGGCAGAAACACTGTTTCAGCCCGCTGGCCTATCAGAATGTTGTTTACAAGGCCGGCGGGGTCCTCAACGGGCTGGCGGTCTGTGTTTAGACCGTCAGCCTATACATGGCGGGAAATCCCACCGTGTTTATAATGAGGGCCTTAATCTTTCAAGGTCAATTTTTTTGGGGGAGTGTAACCTTAATTTCCTGTGCACATGTAAATAAACATGCCTTACACTAAAACAGTGCCTACTAGTAATTTGTCTTCATTTTGAGATGTTGAATGTGAAATCCATGTGATGCAAAGAAAAAATACATAAGATGGGAATGGATGGAGGGAAATGGCACAGGTAGTGGCATGCATAGTTTTACTACCAACACAATGACAGAAGTACCTAGTCACACCAAAGATTTTATTGCACTGTATAGCACATAGGCTGCCAAAATGTAATGACTGTCCTAGCCAAGAATGGCAGAACTATGTTGAGTCAGGCTAGATATATCAAGGTTCCGACGTCCCCCAGACCACAGAACAAAGAGCAATTTCAGACCTCATCCAGTAGAATAGGCTTTGACAGAAACAGATTTGTAGATGTTGTCATTAGTTTGAGGCTCATCACATACCAAAACAAGGTCTACCAACTTGGCATATGCCATGACACAGACAGTGGGCAGTATAACAGCCCCTATTCATAGGTCCATCCCATTACAATGAATAAGCATCTGGTGGTATGACACCAACCTATGTCAGTGTTCTGGCACAGGTGCTGTGGCCTGCAATGAGGAAACGCTTCGACAGCTACTTACAGGTCATAGTGGATCATTGCCAACATAATGTGAAGGGAGAATGCATGGCTTGCTCTGGATGACAACCAGTGGCGGCTGGCAGCTTTAGGAGGGAGGGGGGCATGCAGGGCACACACACACACACTCATTCTTTCACACACAGACATGCACGCACGCACATCCATTAACAACACTCATACCATTCAAACTTGTACGCACGCACCAAACATTCATTTAAAACATCACACACACTCATTCTTTCACACAAGCACGCATGCACATCCATTAACAACATTCATATCATTCAAACATGCACGCATGCACCAAACATTCATTTTAAAAGATCGCACACACTCATTCTTTCATACACAAATGCACGCACATCCATTAACAACACTCATAACACTTGATCATGCATGCGCGCACCAAACGTTCAATTTAAAACATCACACACATACACACACACACCCACTTACCTTCAGCCTCGAGGTCCCAGGAGGGTTGGGAATGCTGCCTTCCCTCATTGGCTGACCTGAGGTCAGCCAATGAGGGAAGGCATCAGTCCCAGCCTCGTCACAGAGTGGGATGGGGTCAGTGAGACTACTGACCCCACTCTGTGACGAAATGTCACTGATTGACACTCGCCCTGGGCGCATCAGGGCTTAAACCTGATCACCCAGGGCGAGTGTCAGTGGGTGAAGCTTTCCTCATCACCCAGGGGAGGGCCTCAAGGCACCTTTGCTGAGCCGAGGAGGTCACGCCCATCGGAGCTGTGACCTCCTCAGCCCAGCAAAGTTCAGCTCAGGCAGCCAGGAGTCTGCGCAAATCGCACATAGCTCACTCCTGGCTGTCTGAGCTGAAAATGAAGAGTGTCTGTCAGGCTGGCCTTTGTTCATCCTGACAGACACTCTTCATGAGAGGCAAAAGGTGGGAGGGCTTGGCCCCTCCACCCTATAGGATGGGCCGCCACTGATGACAACATGTATCAAAGTCATATGATCACACACATGGGGCATTTGAATTAACACACCACATCAAACAAGTGTATAGAGCACTTCAGATTTCCTCCCACCCCCTGTCATTGTTGCTTTTGGCAAAGGACTCATGTACCCCAAGTTCCTTGATCAATCCATAACCACTTCATAAGTCAGGACAGCTACATGCCAATGTCACAACTCTGAAATGCCCACATGAGGATGGCATGGTGAAGAGCCCTGAATAAAACACAATGCAAGGAGTTCTTGCAGGAAAAACACATACATATGAGCATAACCTTACATCAGAGTTCTGTAGATCCATACACATCTCCAGGAGACTGACAGAAACAAGGAAGATAATGATGGTATTAGCTTTTTTCAGTCAGAATTTGCTATTATACATTGGCTGTACACTGCATGGCATGAGATCCCCTGCCCTTTGTGAAAAACATGTCCTACTCAACACATCCTGTCAACTACAGTTTCACATAGAATCCCAGGATTCACAAATTATCACACATGTACGCTCAAGTAAAGTATTATTGATTGATGAGATCTGCCCACAACTCTTCACCTTCCTCCTCATCACTGTCATCCTCATTTGGCATTCCAGGATTCTCACCCGGTGACACTCCTAGCTCCCCCTCATCTGGTAAATATGGGATGTTCCTCTTCAAGGCAAGGTTGTGGAGCATGCAGCAGGCAAATGATCATACATACTTTTTTGGGTGAGTAGAGGAGGGCTCCACCAGTCTTGTCTATGCTCCTAAATTTGGCTTTCGGTAGCCCAAAGCCTACTCCACTGCATGCCGTGTTCTTCCATGGGCATCGTTGAAGCAGGCTTCCCCTGGCGTAGTTGGGTTCCTCACAAGTGTCAACAACCATGGACGGTTTGGATATGCAGAGTCCCCTGAAGTGGAAGGGGACATATGTGCAACAATCAGTCCCTCTCATTGTTTCTTCTGCAGTACACATTTGATATAAACATTCTCTCTGGGTACAGTCATGACATCAGCTGTGGAACTGCGCTGTTCCGCATGATGAAGACATCATGGACTGAACCTGGATAACAGGCACAGAGCTGTGAAATGTAGAGGTCTGTGAAACAAACAACTAGGACATTGATGACATGGAAGTTCTTCCTGTTCCAATAGACTTGTTCATTGCCATGTGGTGGAATCAAGGCAACATACGTACCATCAATGGCTCCCACAACATGTGGGATGTGTGCCAAACCATAGAAGTCAGCCTTCACATGGACGAAATCCTCACGCTGAGGAACCGGATATAGCTGTCCAGGTGTTTCCACATTGCTGAGACTACATCCTTCAACTCAAGACTAAACATAGGCTGGGACATCCCAGCAGATAGGGCCTCTGTATTTTGGAAGGACCTTGTGGCCAGGAAGTGCAACACCACCATAATGTGTACAATGGGTAGTATGCTATTTGGATGAGAAATGGCAGGCAGTAGATCTGTCTCCAACTGATGACAGAGACCCACAGTTGTTTGCCTGTTCAAACAATACTTCTGGATGATGTACCTGTCTTCCATGGCCTGAAGGTCTGGTAGTGGACGGTAGACAGAAGGATGTCTGATCCTTCCCCTCCCTGAGTACCTATGTAGGACAAGAAATGAGTATAGCCATCATCCAATTAATTTCTTGCAACATACATAATGCATGTTATTGATATACTGTGACAAGGCATGCCATGAGCAGATGACATGATGCTCAGTGCATGTTACCACTGTCAATTCCACAGAAGTAACATGCGTTCCCATTGCTTCACCGCAAATGTGTACACATTATCTACCTGGACAGCTAAGATTTTTAACATTAAAGATGCTACTTGGAATGTGACATAAGTTTTCCAATTTAAAATGACTAGGGTGGGTGTCTGTGGGCAAAATAAACTTGCAAAATGTGCCTGGAAATGTACAAAAATGCTGTGAAAGTAGGAAAACAACCATGACAGGACAAGACCAGCACTTATCAGTTGCCCAGACCATTTTGCAGACTTGTGACACATTTTTATTTGCCAAATACAACCGAAAATGCTCTTAAAAAGGCAGGTGCCTAACCTACTCTGGCAGAAGTCGTCATGGCAGTAGGCAGTTGCTGCAGCGGCGGACGAAGCCATAGACTAACATTGTTGCCAGTGGGAGTCTTGGGCCGATGGCTGTATCCGCCGGCGGTGACGGCTGTGTGTGTGGCAGGCGTGACCACCATGTTATGAATAATCCTTCACTTGACTACTGACATGGCTGCCAGCCAGACATCCATAAGCTGAGCTGCTGTGAACTGCCTCTGGTAGCAATCATGCCATGTCCAGATGGTGACTGGGCCCCTGCCTTCTCTCTGGATGAGCTGGAGAAGCTGGTGTAGGAGGTCCTACCCCTATATGAACAGCTCTATGGTGCACCAGAGGAACATGTAGGTCCCTCATGTTCACTTTTTCACAGGACATCACAATTTTTACCTCCTTACAGGCTAGATTGTACCCATGTGTGCCAAAATGTGCAGTAAAGGGCATGGAGCTGCAGCCGCTGTGATTTAGGAAGCCACAGAGTTTTGTCCCATAACTTTTGAAAACTCTGTCAGGATGCCAGGGCATATCCCACAAGATGTCAGTTGACCAAGCTAGTTAGTGGAGGGTGGTGGTTTGGTCTGCAGATTGGGAAATGTGTGTGGTCGTGTCCATGTTCTCAGTGACTGTTCCCATGCAACACCCATTAATTTTGATGCATCCCCAGATCTACAAGGATATGTAAACCCGAAACCTCTGGATGCGCAAAAACCTTATGCTTTCCCAGCGGAGGCATAACTAGGAGAAATATCTTTATTTATCCTCTTTTTCACCTCTTTCTATTTGCATAGAAAGAGGATAAAGCCTCCCAGAATTGTTTTTGTGCAGGAAGGTGCCTCTTCTTTAGGATACTCGTAAAATTCTCAATGAGTCAGTTTGCCTGGGGCCACTAAGGTGCACTCTTTTGATGCTTTATATTCCGGTGCTCCAGGAATTCTTTGAATTCTCAACTGTTGAAAGGCGGGCAATTATCAGACTTCAAAATGGCTGCAACGCCCAGTGTCACAAAGATGCCATCTTCTCTTTTAATGGCTCATTCGTGAGTTGTGGATGAGAGATCTTCAACTAATGAAAAACATGAGTATTCATCCACAGTCACTATAAGGTGATGTCCATTATCGAGTGGACCAAAACATTTGATGGCTTTTTTCTCTGCAGGCTTAGGGAGTTCTGGCATATTAAGAGTATGTTGAATAACATTTGAAAAAAGCATTTGCATAGATGAGAGGCCTTGAGTTCTTTTTGAACTCTCTCATCTAAATACGGAAACCAAACTCGGTTTCAGAGAGCTCTTTTTGTGGCATGATACCACAATTTCGTTTGTGAGGCACTTCAATTTTTTTCTGTCACAGACTCTCTAGAATCAGAATTCTTCACTCTTGCAGTATAACTCCCTCCTGAGATATGGACAGTTCATATTTGACATTTCTGTATTTTTTTATATTTACCATGACTGGTGAGAGGTCGAGTGTGTCAGTTCCATGACTGATGTGTAATTCACTCTTTTAACTTCAATATGTCACTATTATGGCTTGAGGCAGTGATAATCTAGGCTAACAAGATTACAGCTAGCGTATTTGATTTTAACAATGTAATTAATTTAGGCTTCCGCTGACTTGGATAGAGTACCTTGACCTTGTTTAGGCACTTTCGAAAAGTAGTCAGCAAGGTTTTGATCCTACCCAGATGAACCACAATGGTATAATTGTACTCTTGCAATTGTAGTCCCCATCATTCAGTGTGAGAAGGCATATTGGCTTTGGTATTGCCAAAGATAGTCAGTAAAGTTTGACGATCAGTTACCAGCATAAAAGGCTTTCCATACAGGAATACATGGAAATGTTCACAAACCCATACCACAGCTAAACTTTCTTTCTCAGGTTGCGAGTAAGCACGTTCTGTTTGGGACAAACATCTACTAGCATATGCCACAATATGCCTTTGAGCATTTGGGTGTCCACTGTTCTGTGCAAGGATAGTGCCTAACCCAACTGGCCTAGCATCAACAACAACATCTGTATGAAGCTTAGGATCGAAGCATGCCATTACAGCAGCATTTTCAATGGCTTGTTTGATTCTCCAGAAACTTCTCTCAAATTCTTGTAACCATTGAAATGAAATATTTTTCTTTGTCAACTCTCTTATTGGAGCACTTACAGTGGCAAAGGCTTGTATGTATCTTGAACAGTAACTGGCCATGCCAAGAAATGAACATAACATAGAAACATCTTTTGGGGGATCAACATCTGACAGTGCTTGTACTTATGCAGGATCGGGTGTCATACCCCCATCAGAAAAAATAAAGATGAAGAATTTTAGGTCTGTGTTGTGGAACTCACAATTTTTTGCATTCAAAATCAAGCCTGCATCGGTAAGTAAACAACATACTTGTGAGAGAGTTCTATCATGCTCCTGTCTAACTCTGAAAACTGATATCATCTGTATAATTTAAGGCATTCACAACAGGCTGTATGATAAGTTGAATGATGTTTTGGAAATGTTCTGCAGCAGATGACACACCATAACTAATGCCCTGATTTAGATATTGGCAGACAGGTTGCTGCATTACAACGGTGACGGATATCCCATTCATCGAAATCCAAATACCATTATTTTCTACCAGATTCCATATAGCTCACCAGCTATCCATCACCGTTTTGACGGAGTAACCCATCTGCTAATATCTAAATCAGGCCCAAAGTCTTTTGTATTGACTCAGAGCAAAATGTGTAGAAAAGGTTGTAATGTACCTTCCACTATTTTTGTGTTCCAGCTGATTATAACTGTTAGAAATGGGGTCTTTGGTTGGCAGTCAGGTTACCCCCTGTCCAAGCAAGGACCCTCACTCTAGTCGGGGTAAGTCACACACACTCCAAACTATCCTGTGGCCACCCTCTGGTAGCTTGGCACTGAGCAGTCAGGCTTAACTTAGAAGGCAATATGTAAAGTATTTGTGCAATAAATCATGCAATAACACAGTGCAAGCACCACAAAAATACACCACACAGGTTTAGAAAAAAATAGAATATTTATCTGAGTAGATTAAGGTCAAAACAATCAAGATTTGATAAATACAAGTTGAAATATCACTTTTGTAATGATAGAGTCTTTAGTTCTTAAGAAGTAATAAGTGTCCCTTGCAAGTACAAAGTACCTGGTTTGCATCCAAATTATCCGCACGGGACTGCAGAGAAGGAGATGCGTGAAAAACGGGAAGGTTTGTGACGGTTTCTCCGGGCGCAAACAGACTATGCATTGGTGCTTTTCCATGCAGCAAGGGTTTTGCATCGATTTTGGGCTCGCAGGCTTGGATCCTCTTAAGGTTGAGGGGGATTTGGACGCCCCTGGGATGATGCAGAGAAATCCTGGACGTGCAGGACAAATGTCGATCCGGTGGGTGATGCGGGGAAACTTCTGTTGCACAGAAGGCGCTGCTTCGATTCCTCTCGCAGGAAGTCAGGTTTGGCGATGCGTTGATCAGGTGGGTCGTGCTTCGAAGTTCCGGTCCCAGCGCTGGCGCTGCATCAATCTCCACTCGGGGAGCCGGGCTGCTTCATCCCAGTTAGGCGATGCAGTGATTTTCTAACCGCAGGGAAATCACCGCAGGGCAGACTGTGCATCGATTTGGGGAGACTGTGCTTTGATTTTTGCCTTCTTTGCAGAGATTAAGGCCCTCATTCTGACCCTGGCGGTTTGAAACTGCCAGGGCAGAGGGCCCGGAAGCACCGCCAACAGGCTGGCGGTGCTTCATGGGCAATTCTGACCGCGGCGGTAAAGCCACGGTCAGAAAAGGGCCGGTTTACCCCTGGCCCAGGGAATCCTCCATCACCGCCATGGGGATTCCGACCCCCTTCCCGCCAGCCTGTTCCTGGCGGTATACACCGCCAGGAAGAGGCTGGCGGGAACGGGTGTCATGGGGCCCCCTAACAGGGCCCCATAATGATTTTCAGTGTCTGCTATGCAGACACTGAAAATCACGACAGGTGCAACTGCACCCATTGCACCCCTGCAAATCCGCCAGCTCCATTCGGAGCCAGCTTCCTCTTTGCAGGGGCTTTCCCGCTGGGCGATCTTCTTGAGATCGCCCGCCGGCCCAGCGGGAAAGTTAGAATCACTGCGGCGGTCATTTGACCGCGGTGCGGTGTTTGGGCGGTTTCCGCCCGGTGGGCGGCGCCCGCCGCCCGCCGGGGTCGGAATGACCCCCTAAGTCTTTTTGGCCATGAGACTTCAGGAAACAGGAGGCAAGCTCAATCCAAGCCCTTGGAGAGCATTTCTCAGCAGAGCCAGAGGGCAGCAACGCAGATGCGAAACAGCGAGGCAGGAGTCCTTTACAGCAAAGCAGTCAGGTGAGTCCATTGGGCAGCCAGGCAGCTTCCCTTAGCAGTTTGCAGGTTCTTGTTCAGAGTTTCTTTCCCAGGAGGTATCTTGTCAAGAGGTGTCTGAGTTGGTAGGGTCAGGGACCAAGTTTACATACCCAAATATGCCTTTGAAGTGGGGGAGACTTGAAAGAGTGGCTTATAAGTACACAGGGTCCCTTTTCAGTTCCATCCTGTATGCCAGGGTCCCAGTAGGGTGTTTGGCAGTCAATTGTGTGAGGGCAGGCCACTGTCTTTTAACATGTAGGTGTCAGAACCTCAACCCTCCCAGCCCAGGAAGACCTATTCAGTTTGCAGATGTGTGGAGGTGTGACTGAGCATCCTGTGTTTGGGGTTGTCTGAGTGAAATGCACACGGGAGTTGTCAACTTAACCCAGCCAGACGTGGATTGTAAGGCACAGAAGGATTTAGGTGCAGAGAAATGCTCACTTTCTAAAAGTGACATTTCTAAAACAGTGATATTGAATTCAACTTCACCAGTCAGCAGGAGTTTGTATTACTATTCTGGCCATACTAAATATGACCTTGTTACTCTTTTCAGATCAGAATCTACCACTCAAACAGTATATAAGGGTAGCCCTAATGCTAGCATGTGAAAGGAGCAGGCCTCACAGCAGTGTAAGATGACGTTTAGGAGTTTTACACTACCAGGACATATAAACTACACAGGTACATGTCCTGCCTTTTACCTACACAACACAGTTACCTAGGGCCTACCTTAGGGGGTGACTTAAATGTAGAAAAAGGGGAGTTTAAGGCTTGACAAGTACTTTTAAATGCCAAGTCAAAATAGCAGTGAACCTGCACACACATGCCTTGAAATAGCAAGCCTGAGGCATGGTTAAGGGGCTACTTATGTGGGTGGCGCAATCAGTGCTGCTGGCCCACTAGTAGCATTTAATCTACAGGCCCTGGGCACATGTAGTGCACTTTACTGGGGACTTACAAGTAAATTAAATAAGCCAATTGGGTATGAGCCAATGTCACCATGTTTTAAGGGAGAGAGCATATGCACTTTAGCACTGGTTAACAGTGGTAAAGTGCGCAGAGTCCTAAAACCAGCAAAAACAGTGTTGAAAAGTGAAGGGAGGCAGACAAAAGTTAGGGGTGATCACCCTAAGACTGTCAGGTCTAACAATAACCTTTATTTAAATCAAGGCAAGAGAAGACCTTTGCATCATTTCATTATGTTATCATGTCAGCAATGTGTGAACCTTGATGTCATCCTTGTTCAACTGCCTTGTTTGCCTGACGCA
This sequence comes from Pleurodeles waltl, assembly GCF_031143425.1. Taxonomy (NCBI): domain Eukaryota; kingdom Metazoa; phylum Chordata; class Amphibia; order Caudata; family Salamandridae; genus Pleurodeles; species Pleurodeles waltl. Next base: position 207,420,985 of record NC_090448.1, read on the forward strand.
TGTCAACGCATATACACACAGCTCCTCCACTGTCCTTCTGAGCACTACCACTATGGGAGAAACCCATGGCACTGGACCAATAGAACGCTCAATAGTGTCATGCTTGAGTCACTATTCAAGTTCTTTTTCAACAGCTTCTTGTAAATGAAAAGCAATTTGCTATGTCTCTGAGCAATCGCATGGACATCCTCATTAATATGCAGCTGTACTTTCATAGTCTTAAACTTTCCTAAGCCATCAGTGGCTGAGTTGACAGGCACATGATGCTGTACCTTGAAGCACATGGATGGGTGCTTGCATCTTTCTTTTCTTGTGTTTACCACTACAAATGAACCTTGACATTTTATGGGCATCGATGCAGCCCATATATACACTTTGGTTTTCGATGGTGTAAAGCAGATGAAATTGAGATAGTTCAATATATTTCTTTTCAGGCATTATGTTTTTTGATGCACCACTGTTGACAATGAAAGGTATTGAAGAACCATTTATTTTCAATGTAATCTTTGGACAGTGTTTGTATGATTTTGGTGTTTGTCAACTTTTCTTTGACTGACATTTTTTCTTCACATGTGACCAGTAGAATATGCACACGTTTCTCTGAGGTAAACATTGACATGGCACAACCGTCTTCCTCACTTTCACTTGATATTGAGGTGGAAATACTGTTTGGCGATGATTTAGATGATGATCAACTTTGTTCAGTGTTCATTTGCCTTAAATGTTACTGCTTGGCCTTGTGGTCGTACGTCAAGTGTTGCTTCTGGAACATATTGTATTGGACATTTGCACTACCTATGCGTATTGGTTGTTGGGGCTACAGTTCCTAGAATGAACCTGGTCAGAATCCCCAAATAGCCACTGGACACTGGTCAGCTGGGCTCTTCTTGCAGGACTTGATGCAGGGGACTCTGGTCAACTCCTTTATACTTGTGGCTTACAGGGTGACCACTCCTGGAGTTGCAGAAGCAAGGCAAAGTCACTTTCTGAGTGAAGCCCAAAGTGTGCAACTGGTGCAGTCTTTCTGGGTGAAGTCCTTCAGGTGCAGACTGTCAGGATACTTCAATTCGATTTCCTCAGAAGCAGAAGATAACTCCTCAGTCCCGACCCGAGCTACTCACAACGAATATTAATCCTTCGTGCTGAGTACACCGGAGGGGGAAAGGGGAATGGGATAGTAGAGAGACTGCCACAGAGATGATGAACGCCAGTACTCAGTCTGCCTCTTCACATCTAAGATTGGATACAGCACCTGCAAGAGTCACAGTCGCAATTACTAGGGACATACAACATCAGTTTTTCACTTTCTACTCTCAACACTTAATTCTCTTTAATTCTATTATTTCTTCACTCACCCTGAGTTCTCTGTAGCCTTGCTTCTCTCTATAAATGATCTTATTACTGATTCTGGAAGAACTTCTCAATATTTGTTAGAGATTGGTTTTATGTTGCTAAATATATATATATAGTTGGTGATAATGCGTTCTTCAAATCAGCTGATGTTATTTAATTTCTTCTGTCTTATTGTGACTTCTGTCAATACTTGTATTTGTAAATGCTTGATTATTAAAGTTCGTTTCTCCTTTCTTACTTTGACATTTGTTGATAACTTGTATTTGTAAATGCTTGTTTATTACAGTTAGTTTCTCCTTCCTTACTTCGACATCTGTCGATAACTTGTAGTTGTAAATGCTTGTTTATTTAAGTTTGTTTCTCTTTTAAACTCTATTTTGGTTTATTACCATTGAATTTGTAAATGCTTATTTGTTAACAGTTTGTTTCTCCTTTAAACTTGGCCTTTGTTTATAACCTTGACATTTGTAGATACTTGCTCTTTTAAAGTTCGTTTTTTCTTTGACTTTAATATCTTAACCCCTTCGCTGCCAGGCCTTTTCCCCCTCCTGTGCCAGGCCCTTTTTTGCCTATTTGGGGCAGTTCGCGCTTAGGCCCTCATAACTTTTTGTCCACATAAGCTAACCAAGCCAAATTTGCGTCCTTTTTTTCCAACATCCTAGGGATTCTAAAGGTACCCAGACTTTGTGGGTTCCCCTGAAGGAGGCCAAGAAATTGGCCAAAATACAGTGAAAATTTCGTTTTTTTCAAAAAAATTGGAAAAAGGGGCTGCAGAAGAAGGCTTGTGGTTTTTCCCCTGAAAATGGCATCAACAAAGGGTCTGCGGTGCTAAACTCAGCAGCTTCCCAGCTTTCAGGAACAGGCAGACTTGAATCCGAAAACCCAATTTTTCAACACAATTTTGGCATTTTACTGGGGCATACCCCATTTGTGCAATTTTTTGTGCTTTCAGCCTCCTTCCAGTCAGTGACAGGAATGGTCATGAAACCAATGCTGGATCCCAGAAACCTAAACATTTCTGAAAAGTAGACAAAATTCTGAATTCAGCAAGGGGTCATTTGTGTAGATCCTACAAGGGTTTCCTACAGAAAATAACAGCTGAAAAAGAAAAATATTGAAATTGAGGTGAAAAAACCATCAATTTTTCTCTACGTTTTACTCTGTAACTTTTCCCTGCAATGTCAGATTATCGAAAGCAATATACCGTTACGTCTGCTGGACTCCTCTGGTTGCGGGGATATATAGGGTTTGTAGGTTCATCAAGAACCCGAGGAACCCAGAGCCAATAAATGAGCTGCACCCTGCAGTGCGTTTTCATTCTATACCGGGTATACAGCAATTCATTTGCTGAAATATAAGGAGTAAAAAATTGCTATCAAGAAAACCTTTGCATTTCCAAAAAGGGCACAAGATAAGGTGTTGAGGAGCAGTGGTTATTTGCACATCTCTGAATTCCGGGGTGACCATAGTAGCACGTGAATTACAGGGAATTTCTCAAATAGATGTCTTTTTTACACACACTCCTATATTTGGAAGGAAAAAATTTAGAGAAAGACAAGGGGCAATAGTACTTGTTTTGCTAATCTATGTTCCCCCAAGTCTCCCGATAAAAATGGTACCTCACTTGTGTGGGTAGGCCTAGCACCCGCGACAGGATATGCCCCAAAACACAACGTGGACACATCACAGAAAACAGAGCTGTTTTTAGCAAAGTGACTACCTGTAGATTTTGGCCTCTAGCTCAGCCGCCACCTAGGGAAACCTACCAAACCTGTGCATTTCTGAAAACTAGAGACCTAGGGGAATCCAAGGAGGGGTGACTTGTGTGGCTCGGACCAGGTTCTGTTACCCAGAATCCTTTGCAAACCTCAAAATTTGGCTAAAAAAACACATGTTCCTCTCATTTCTGTGGCAGAAAGTTCTGGAATCTGAGAGGAGCCACAAATTTCCTTCCACCCAGCGTTCCCCCATGTCTCCCGATAAAAATGATACCTCACTTGTGTGGGTAGGCCTAGCACCCGCGACAGGATATGCCCCAAAACACAACGTGGACACATCACAGAAAACAGAGCTGTTTTTAGCAAAGTGACTACCTGTAGATTTTGGCCTCTAGCTCAGCCGCCACGTAGGGAAACCTACCAAACCTGTACATTTCTGAAAACTAGAGACCTAGGGGAATCCAAGGAGGGGTGACTTGTGTGGCTCGGACCAGGTTCTGTTACCCAGAATCCTTTGCAAACCTCAAAATTTGGCTAAAAAAACACATGTTCCTCACATTTCTGTGGCAGAAAGTTCTGGAATCTGAGAGGAGCCACAAATTTCTTTCCACCCAGCGTTCCCCCACGTCTCCCGATAAAAATGATACCTCACTTGTGTGGGTAGGCCTAGCGCCCGCGACAGGATATGCCCCAAAACACAACGTGGACATATCACAGAAAACAGAGCTGTTTTTAGCAAAGTGACTACCTGTAGATTTTGGCCTCTAGCTCAGCCGCCACCTAGGGAAACCTACCAAAACTGTGCATTTCTGAAAACTAGAGACCTAGGGGAATCCAAGGAGGGGTGACTTGCGGGGCTCGGACCAGGTTCTGTTACCCAGAATCCTTTGCAAACCTCAAAATTTGGCTAAAAAAACACATGTTCCTCACATTTCTGTGGCAGAAAGTTCTGGAATCTGAGAGGAGCCACAAATTTCCTTCCACCCAGCGTTCCCCCACGTCTCCCGATAAAAATGATACCTCACTTGTGTGGGTAGGCCTAGCGCCCGCGACAGGATATGCCCCAAAACACAACGTGGACATATCACAGAAAACAGAGCTGTTTTTAGCAAAGTGACTACCTGTAGATTTTGGCCTCTAGCTCAGCCGCCACCTAGGGAAACCTACCAAACCTGTGCATTTCTGAAAACTAGAGACCTAGGGGAATCCAAGGAGGGGTGACTTGCGGGGCTCGGACCAGGTTCTGTTACCCAGAATCCTTTGCAAATCTCAACATTTGGCTAAAAAAACACATGTTCCTCACATTTCTGTGGCAGAAAGCTCTGGAATCTGAGAGGAGCCACAAATTTCCTTCCACCCAGCGTTCCCCCACGTCTCCCGATAAAAATGATACCTCACTTGTGTGGGTAGGCCTAGCGCCCGCGACAGGATATGCCCCAAAACACAACGTGGACATATCACAGAAAACAGAGCTGTTTTTAGCAAAGTGACTACCTGTAGATTTTGGCCTCTAGCTCAGCCGCCACCTAGGGAAACCTATCAAACCTGTGCATTTCTGAAAACTAGAGACCTAGGGGAATCCAAGGAGGGGTGACTTGCGGGGCTCGGACCAGGATCTGTTACCCAGAATCCTTTGCAAACCTCAAAATTTGGCTAAAAAAACACATGTTCCTCACATTTCTGTGGCAGAAAGTTCTGGAATCTGAGAGGAGCCACAAATTTCCTTCCACCCAGCGTTCCCCCACGTCTCCCGATAAAAATGATACCTCACTTGTGTGGGTAGGCCTAGCGCCCGCGACAGGATATGCCCCAAAACACAACGTGGACATATCACAGAAAACAGAGCTGTTTTTAGCAAAGTGACTACCTGTAGATTTTGGCCTCTAGTTCAGCCGCCACCTAGGGAAACCTACCAAACCTGTGCATTTCTGAAAACCAGAGACCTAGGGGAATCCAAGGAGGGGTGACTTGCGGGGCTCGGACCAGGTTCTGTTACCCAGAATCCTTTGCAAATCTCAAAATTTGGCTAAAAAAACACATGTTCCTCACATTTCTGTGGCAGAAAGTTCTGGAATCTGAGAGGAGCCACAAATTTCCTTCCACCCAGCATTCCCCCACGTCTCCCGATAAAAATGATACCTCACTTGTGTGGGTAGGCCTAGCGCCCGCGACAGGATATGCCCCAAAACACAACGTGGACACATCACAGAAAACAGAGCTGTTTTTAGCAAAGTGACTACCTGGAGATTTTGGCCTCTAGCTCAGCCGCCACCTAGGGAAACCTACCAAACCTGTACATTTCTGAAAACTAGAGACCTAGGGGAATCCAAGGAGGGGTGACTTGTGTGGCTCGGACCAGGTTCTGTTACCCAGAATCCTTTGCAAACCTCAAAATTTGGCTAAAAAAACACATGTCCCTCACATTTCTGTGGCAGAAAGTTCTGGAATCTGAGAGGAGCTACAAATTTCCTTCCACCCAGCGTTCCCCCAAGTCTCCCGATAAAAATGATACCTCACTTGCGTGGGTAGGCCTAGCGCCGGCGACAGGAAACACCCCAAAGCGCAACGTGGACACATCCTAAATTTTGGAAAAAAACAGAGGTGTTTTTTGCGAAGTGCCTACCTGTAGATTTTGGCCTCTAGCTCAGCCGGCACCTAGGGAAACCTACCAAACCTGTGCATTTCTGAAAACTAGAGACCTAGGGGAATCCAAGGAGGGGTGACTTGCGGGGCTCGGACCAGGTTCTGTTTCCCAGAATCCTTTGCAAACCTCAAAATTTGGCTAAAAATACACATGTTACTCACATTTCTGTGGCAGAAAGTTCTGGAATCTGAGAGGAGCCACAAATTTCCTTCTACCCAGCGTTCCCCCAAGTCTCCCGATAAAAATGATACCTCACTTGCGTGGGTAGGCCTAGCGCCGGCGACAGGAAACACCCCAAAGCGCAAAGTGGACACATCCTAAATTTTGGAAAAAAACAGAGGTGTTTTTTGCGAAGTGCCTACCTGTAGATTTTGGCCTCTAGCTCAGCCGGCACCTAGGGAAACCTACCAAAACTGTACATTTCTGAAAACTAGAGACCTAGGGGAATCCAAGGAGGGGTGACTTGCGGGGCTCGGACCAGGTTCTGTTACCCAGAATCCTTTGCAAACCTCAAAATTTGGCTAAAAATACACATGTTACTCACATTTCTGTGGCAGAAAGTTCTAGAATCTGAGAGGAGCCACAAATTTCCTTCTACCCAGCGTTCCCCCAAGTCTCCCGATAAAAATGATACCTCACTTGTGTGGGTAGGACTAGCGCCCACGAAAGGAAAGGGCCCAAAACACAACGTGGACACATCACATTTTTTTATAAAAAGCAGTGCCTACCTGTGGATTTTGGCCTGTAGCTCAGCCGACACCTGAGGAAACCTAGCAAACCAGTGCATTTTTGAAAACTAGAAACCCAGGGGAATCCAAGATGGGGTGACTTGCGGGGCTCTGACCAGGTTATGTTACCCAGAATCCTTTGCAAACATCAAAATTTGGCCCAAAAAACACTTTTTCCTCTCATTTCGGTGACAGAAAGTTCTGGAATCTGAGAGGAGCCACAAATTTCCTTCCACCCAGCGTTCCCCTAAGTCTCTCGATAAAAATGGTACATCACTTCTGTGGGTAGGCCTAGCGCCCACAAAAGGAAATGGCCCAAAACACAACGTGGACACAACATATTTTTTCGCAGAAAACAGAGGTGTTTTTTGCAAGGTGCCTACCTGTGGTGTTTGGCCTGTAGCTCAGCCGGCCCCAGGGGGGGGGGGCAGAAATGCCCTAAAATAAATTTGCCCCCCCAACCCCCACCCTCCCCCGCCGGGAGCGACCCTTGCCTACGGGGTCGCTCCCCCTGCGTGACATTGGCACCAAAAAACAAATCCCCGGTGCCTAGTGGTTTCTGCCCCCTTGGGGGCAGGTTGACCTAAACTCAGCCAATCTGCCCCCAAGGGGGGCAGAAATGGCCTAAATACAATTTGTCCCCCAGGGGAGCGACTTTTGCCTGATGGGTCGCTCCCCATCTCTAAAAAAAAAAAAACAAAGAAAAAAAAAAAGAAAAAAAAGAAAAATTCCCCTGGCGCCTAGAGGTTTCTGCCCCCCCCCCCCCGGGGGCAGTTCGGCATAATAATAGGCCGATCTGTCCCCCGGGGGGGCAGAAATGGCCTAAAATAAATTTGCCCCCCCATCCCCCACCCCCCCCCGGGAGCGACCCTTGCCTACGGGGTCGCTCCCCCTGCGTGACATTGGCGCCAAAAAACAAATCCCCGGTGCCTAGTGATTTCTGCCCCCTTGGGGGCAGATTGACCTAAAATTGGCCAATCTGCCCCAGGGGGGCAGAAATGGTCTAAATACAATTTGCCCCCCCAGGGGAGCGACCCTTGCCTGATGGGTCGCTCCCCATCTCTAAAAAAAGAAACAACAAAAAAAAAAAAACACAAAAAAAAAATTGCCCTGGCGCCTAGAGTGTTCTGCCCCCTCCGGGGGCAGTTCGGCCTAATAATAGGCCGATCTGTCCCCCGGGGGGGCAGAAATGGCCTAAAATAAATTTGCCCCCCCAACCCCCACCCCCCCCCCGGGAGCGACCCTTGCCTACGGGGTCGCTCCCCCTGCGTGACATTGGCGCCAAAAAACAAATCCCCGGTGCCTAGTGGTTTCCCCCAAGGGGGGCAGAAATGGCCAAAATATAATTTTCCCCCAAGGGGAACGACCCTTGCCTAAGGGGTCGCTCCCCACCTCAATAAAAAAAAAATGAAACAAAAAAAACAAAAAAAAAAAAAAATGGTCCCTGGTGCCTAGAGGTATCTGCCCCCAGGGGGGGCAGAAAAGGCCTTTTCAAAAAAATGCCCCCCCTGGGAGCGACCCTTGCCCAAGGGGTCGCTCCCTTTTGTCAATTTCTACGAAAAAAAAAAAAATCCCTGGTGTCTAGTGGGGTTTCAAAAACCGGATTGCAAGCAATCCGGCTTTTGAAACCCTCGGAGGGACTTCAAAGGGAAGGAAATACTTTTCCTTCCCTTTGAAGCCCCTCCGGGCCTCCCAAGTGATTGAAAAAGAAATGCTTTTGCATTTCTTTTTCAATCGCGCTGGAAGCAGAGCTTCCAGCGCGACGAGGGAGGCCCCTGTGACACATCAGCGCGCGCGCTGACGTCACAGGGGGGGGTGGGGGGGGTGGGGGGGTCAGGGGTGGAAGGGGAAGGTCTTCCCCTTCCATCCCCGACTTGGGGGGGAAGGGGGGTGCACGGGGGGCGCGCTAGCGCGCCCCCAAGTTCCCCTGTGCCATGGACGAGATGATCTCGTCCAAGGCACAGGGGAACTGTAGCCTTGGACGAGATCATCTCGTCCAAGGCACAGAAGAGGTTAAACAAGAACCTTGTAAACATAAGGTTAATTCATACATTAACTCTGTAGCCTTGCCGACTTCCACAGGAACGGTCTACTATCAAACTCTTCGAATAAACCTTGACAATATTTATCCGTTTTCTGTAATATAATCTTCAAATGTAATTTTACCTCACAGGAGTTTCTGTTCTGAAGCGCGCTCTCTCTCCACACAGCTGATTCCTGTCAGACCTCAGTTGAAGTGCAAGGCTTCCAGCTGGAGAGCTCGTAACCTAGCAACCAACCGATTGCAAGACTAGAACTGTAACTAACCTTCAGGACTCACAGCGGCCATCTTGGATCTTCTCTTCTTGATTCTTCCTTTGAAATAAGCGCAAAATTACTCTGCAAACCTTCTTCCATTTTGGGCTTTGCTGTCTCCACTGAGGATATCTCCTTGCTTTTCTCATGCACTTCTTTGATTTGACTTGGCAAGTTTGTGTGGTCATGACAGTACTCCCACTCAAGGAACAGTTCTCCAATTTAGGTTTGCTTGAGTAGGTTCTATGAAAGTTTCTCACTAATCTTGAAGCATGTACATACTCGTGCGGCTCCCAGGATCGTTCCTCTGGACCATAACCTTTCCAATCAATTACATAATAAAGCTGGCCATTGCGGATTTTGGAATCTAAGATTTGATTGACCTCATACTCTTCTGCAGAGCTAATCTGGATAGGAATTGGAGGGGAGTTTTGACGTAAATTTGGAGGACTGTTCTTTAACAAGGAGAAATGGAAAACAGGATGTATCTTTAGATGAGCTGGCAACTGCAATTTAACTGCCACTGGATTGATCATCTTGTCAACTTTGAATGGGCCTATAAATATTGGCTGAAATTTGCGATTTCCTTTGAGACGTAAGTGACGTGTGGATAACCAAACTTTGTCTCCTTTTGAATAAATGGGGCTCTCTCTTCTTTTTCTATCAGCCTGAGTCTTATATGAGTCTTTTGCTTGAATGATGTTTTTTCTAGCCCTAACTAACGTGGTCTGCAAATCCCTCACCATCTCTTCTACTGCAGGCACTGAATCATCTTCTTTACCCAACATTACATTAGGATGTCTACCATGGTTCAGATAAAAGGGGGTGAACCCAGTGGTGGAATGAACAGCATTATTGTAAGCAAATTCAGCTGCCCACATCAACTCGGGCCATTCCTTCTTTTTATCGAATAAATTGAGTCTTAAATACTGTTCTAACTCTTGATTCACTCTCTCTGTTTGCCCATCGGTTTCAGGATGGTAACTGGTAGAGTAACGAGAATCAATTCCTAATCTTTTACTAAAGGCCTTCCAAAAGCGAGAAACAAATTGGGACCCCCTGTCTGAAACTAGAATTTTTGGGATACCATGGGCGCGTACTATGTGTTGTGTAAACAACTGTGCAACCTGTGGGGCTCTAGGGATTTCTTTCAAAGGAATGAAATGCGCCATCTTAGTGAAAGTGTCTACAAAAACTAGGATAGTGTTAAAACCTTGACTACTAGGGAGGTCCACTATAAGATCCATAGTAACAGTATGCCAGGCCTGGGGTGCAGTGGGCAAATGTCTTAACAGACCTTGTGAAGCTGTTCTATTTGATTTCCCTCTTTGACATTTGTCACAAGTTGACACATATTGTCTTATCTGAGTTTTCATTTTTGGCCACCAAAATTCTCGTTGTATTAGATTTTGAGTCTTTTGAATTCCTTTGTGTCCAGCCAGTTGATCGTCATGATAAGCCTGAAGAATTTTTTCTTGCAGCTCCACAGTCGGAACATACAGTGCACCTTTAAAGTATGGCAAACCTTTTTTGATTTCTCTTCCTTGGCCTTCTTTGGACCACTTCAGCATTCCTTCGAATGTTAAGTTTTCTTGAATTTTTTTGGTTAAATTTTCATACAATATGGCAGATATGAACTTCTCTTGTGGAATAATCAATTATTTTTCTGGAGGCTCTTTAACTGCACCGGTATCAATTCGAGATAGAGCATCCGCCTTCCCATTTACTTTTCCTGGTCTGAAAGTGAGAACAAAATCAAAGTCTGCAAAATATAGGGACCAACGCAGTTGTCTAGCTGTTAGAGTTCGAGCTGATTTTAAAAACTGTAAATTTCGGTGGTCCGTGTAAACGGTCACTTTATGCTTAGCTCCCAAAATGTAATGCCTCCACTCACGAAAAGTTTCTTTGACTGCCAATAGCTCCTTATCCGCAATTGAATAATTTATCTCTGGTGGTGTTAATTTTCAAGAGAAATAGGCCACTGGATGTAATTGACCTGTATCTTTATGACGCTGGGAAAGGATACCTCCTATGGCAACATCTGAAGCATCTGCCTCCACATAATATGGCTCATCTGGATTGGGGTGGGGCAAGATTGGAGCTGAGACGAAGGAATTCTTCAAAAAATTAAAAGCATTTTCAGCTTCTTTTGTCCACTCAAACTTCACTCCTTTCTTCAACAATCGAGTAATGGGTGTAACTGTTTGAGAAAAATTGGATATGAATCTTCAATAAAAATTAGCGAACCCCAAGAAACTCTGGATCTCTTTGACATTGCAAGGAGAAGGCCAAGGTTGCACTGTCTTTATCTTGGCAGGATCCATACTAACTCCTTCTGGTGACAAAATTAATCCTAAGAACTGAACTCGTTCCACATGAAATGCACACTTCTCCAATTTTACATAGAGATGGTTTTCTTGCAACCTTGTGAGGATGGATCGAACATGGGAAATGTGCTCCTGTAGATTGTCGGAAAAGATTAAAATGTCATCTATATAAACCACGGCAATCCGGTCGAGGAATTCTCGTAATATATCATTAACGAAATGCTGGAAGGCAGCGGGAGCATTGCATAACCCATAAGGCATCACTTGATATATTCAAATAATCCGTATCGAGTCCGAAAAGCGGTTTTCCATTCATCCCCTGAAGCCACTCGATTCAAATGATATGCTCCTCGCAGGTCCAATTTGGTGTAGATTCTAGCATTCTTTACTTGATCTAATAAAACTGACACTAAATGCAGTGGGTATCGATTCTTGATGGTAACCTGATTGAGGGCTCGATAATCAATGCAAGTTCGAAGACTCCCATCCTTCTTTGGTATGAAAAATAGTGGGGATGACACTGGAGATTCAGAAGGACGAATAAAACCATTAGCAAGATATTGATCCAAATACTCCTTTAAATGTTGATTCTCTGCTTCGGTCAATGCGTATATTCTGCTACATGGCAATATCGCACCTGGCTCCAGTTCAATTTTGCAGTCGTAGGGTCGATGTGGTGGCAATTTCTCAGCCTCCTTTTCATCAAAAACGGCGACTAAATCCTCATATTCTTTTGGGATTTCTGCTGTCTTTAGTGCACAGATCATTGAAGAGTGTGATGATAAACAGGCCGCTTGGGACTTGGTGGACACTTCCACTCCATCATGAAAGCAATTCTCTTTGCAGTAAGAGGAATTCATCTTGATCGTTCTTTTGCTCCAATCAATTTGTGGATTATGTTCTGTAAGCCAGGGCAGACCCAAAATGAGTTGAAATTGTGGAGCATCTATCAAATTAAAGATTATCTGCTCCTGATGTCCACCAAAACCTTGCATCTGAATTGGTTCGGTCTCATGGGAAATGGGTCCTGAAGAAAGATTGGTTCCATCCACAGCTCTTACTACTTCCAAAGTAAATTTCTTGAAAAATCGAATACCCATTTTACGAGCGTATTTGATATCACAGAAGTTGCCCGTGGCTCCAGAGTCTATCATAACTGAGATCCCTTGAATTTCCTTCTCAAGGGTCTTAACTGATACTGTTTGTACCAAATGTGGTGCTGCGGTTTGTAAGGTATTCGCTACTCGTTGATCTAAAGGAGTTGTCTTGGGTTCTGCTTTCATCAGGGCAACTCCCTCTACTGATGAAGCTGGCCTTTTCCCGACTGAAGAGCTTTGGGTTTCTTGGGACAGTTTTTAACAAAATGCCCAGATGCACTGCAATATAAACATAGTTGATTCACTCTTCTTTTCTCTTTTTCTTCCTTAGATAAAGGACCTCGGATGGAACCAATTTGCATTGGTTCTTCTATCGTTATCCCTTCTCCGGCTCTCGTATGATCATTTCTTACACAATCAATTCTCAGGGGAAATGGTCGATGCTCTCTTCTCTTTTCTGCTCTTCGTTCAGTTAACCGGTGGTCAATCTGTAACACAAGATCAATTAACTCCGAAATTTCGGTGGGTCTATTTGGAACTTGTGCTAAGGCATCTTTCAATTCATCTCTCAGTCCACGATAAAATATGGCGGCTCTTTTTGACTCCGGCCAGGCAGTCTCTACAATGAGTTTATTGAAATGAGCCAGATAGGCTACTAGATCTTTATTACCTTGCCTGATTTCCAGTAGTTCATTGTCAGTGGCTTGAGCTGCAGTTCGCTGATCAAATATTCTTAAGAACTCTTCCTTGAAATTTTGGAAATTATATAAAACAGGATCATTTCTGGAAATTATTGGCATGGACCAAGCGGCCGCATCTCCTGTCAGATAAGACAATATAAATGCCACTTTGGACTGGTCTTCGGAAAAAATGACTGGTCTACATAAAAAATGCAATGAGCATTGGGTCAGAAAAATCTGCGCCTTATTTGGATCCCCACCGAAGCGCTCGGGTTGAGCCAAAGGAATAATAGGGGAAACCGCATGAATTACTTGAGTGGATATACCTGCAGACTGTGAAGGGCTAGGGATTTGTGAAAACACAGATTCATTTGATTTAGCGGTGTTCCCTAACTCATTTATTCACTGTTTTATTTGGACTGTTTCTTCTATTGTGTTATTTAATTGTTTCTGTAACCCTTCCAAAACGGTGGCTAATGCTTTTATATCAATTCCTTCTGCCATTCTGCTCAGGAGGAAATCTGTTTTCTTTCCCCCTAAAATTAGGGTGATGGCACTTCAATCTGTCAGGATACTTCAATTCGATTTCCTCAGAAGCAGAAGATAACCCCTCAGTCCTGACCCGAGCTACTCACAGCGAATATTAATCCTTTGTGCTGAGTACCCCAGAGGGGGAAAGGGGAATGGGATGGTAGAGAGACTGCCACAGAGATCATGAACGCCAGTACTCAGTCTGCCTCTTCACATCTAAGATTGGATACAGCACCTGCAAGAGTCACAGTCGCAATTACTAGGGACATACAACATCAGTTTTTCACTTTCTGCTCTCAACACTTAATTCTCTTTAATTCTATTATTTCTTCACTCACCCTGAGTTCTCTGTAGCCTTGCTTCTCTCTATAAATGATCTTATTACTGATTCTGGAAGAACTTCTCAACCTTTGTTAGAGATTGGTTTTATGTTGCTAAATATATATATATAGTTGGTGATAATGCGTTCTTCAAATCAGCTGATGTTATTTAATTTCTCCTGTCTTATTGTGACTTCTGTCAATACTTGTATTTGTAAATGCTTGTTTATTAAAGTTTGTTTCTCCTTTCTTACTTCGACATTTGTTGATAACTTGTATTTGTAAATGCTTGTTTATTACAGTTAGTTTCTCCTTCCTTACTTCGACATCTGTCGATAACTTGTAGTTGTAAATGCTTGTTTATTTAAGTTTGTTTCTCTTTTAAACTCTATTTTGGTTTATTACCATTGAATTTGTAAATGCTTATTTGTTAACAGTTCGTTTCTCCTTTAAACTTGGCCTTTGTTTATAACCTTGACATTTGTAGATACTTGCTCTTTTAAAGTTTGTTTTTTCTTTGAATTTAATATCTTAAACAAGAACCTTGTAAACATAAGGTTAATTCATACATTAACTCTGTAGCCTTGCCGACTTCCACGGGAACGGTCTACTATCAAACTCTTCGAATAAACCTTGACAATATTTATCCGTTTTCTGTAATATAATCTTCAAATGTAATTTTACCTCACAGGAGTTTCTGTTCTGAAGCGCGCTCTCTCTCCACACAGCTGATTCCTGTCAGACCTCAGTTGAAGTGCAAGGCTTCCAGCTGGAGAGCTTGTAACCTAGCAACCAACTGATTGCAAGACTAGAACTGTAACTAACCTTCAGGACTCACAGCGGCCATCTTGGATCTTCTCTTCTTGATTCTTCCTTTGAAATAAGTGCAAAATTACTCTGCAAACCTTCTTCCAGTTTGGGCTTTGCTGTCTCCACTGAGGATATCTCTTTGCTTTTCTCATGCACTTCTTTGATTTGACTTGGCAAGTTTGTGTGGTCTTGACACAGACCAGGGGTTCAGTAGGGAAGTCCTTCTTCTTCATTATCTTCTTCCAGCAGGGATCTCAATTGTTGGGAAGCTCTGCCATATTTGTCCTTGCTCCTGGGTTGCTAAAGATGGGGGGTGCCACTGACCATTGGGGTTCAGGGTACCACCCTCTGAGGTGACCACTTCCTGTGAAGTGTGGTAAAAATGAATCCCAGTGTTGTGTAGCCATTTTAGTTATAGCTCCAGACATGTTATTTTATCATACTAGGCTGGCTGCTGTGCACTCTAACCTAGATATATTTTATTTGGCTTTGTTTTATTATTCCTATAATAGCTAGTTTTGCAGTCTTGTTTTATTTTTCTCTATCTAGGTGTTTTTGCCTAGGGCAGCACTAAGTTCTCAAACAAGACATTCTTCCTCACTTTGCTTCTTTCAAGGCTGTAGTAAGATAGGTTGCCGGTGAACGTGGTATAAATTTTGTCTCTGACATTCATAGAAAAACACACATCCTTATGTAGGGACATTTTCTCAGAACATCAGCTGTTTTATTATAAAAATGCTTCCCTGTCCCTTACACGTTAGAGGGAGATTCCAGCCAGAGAACCACAACTGTATGCTGATTGCTGAATGCTTTGCTACAGCTGCTTCTGCAGACTTCAGGCCTTTGCTCAGGTATGGGGGATGATGTCTTCCCAGGGGAACCTGAAGGGTAGAATTAGAGCTTAACACACTGTGCTCTATTATAGCCTAGGTAGGAATTAGTCTATTGACTCTAGTGACAACATGGTAGCGTTATTTCTATGCTTTACTCTCCTTGTCACCATTTTAATCTTGTCATGCTGTATCGTCCTGGTCATTGCAGCACATGCTTTGCTATCTAAGATGCAGCTGCTTTATTAAAATGTTATTGAAACATATTCTGCCTCTGTTTATCATTGTGCATCTGAGACTAATGTAACTGAGAGAAACGGAGGACACCTGAGTGACCACGGTTTCCCTGAAAAATCAATTATGTCCTGCGCTCGGCTGCCCAATCATCCCTGCCCTTGGGTAGAGTTGATGCACTGCTAGTTAACCGGAGCAACACCCAGATTGGGGTGACAGGTGTCATCTCTAGTGGGTCAGACTCAGTGTCCCACACCGCTGGCAATTTTGCCACTCAAAATCCAGTAGTCTCATTAAAATAATGAGAGCCTACGCGACACCAGAAAGCAACATTCTTTAAAAATACGACATGGAGGAAATCTCTCCTTGAAGGTTATACTGGTGTGGTCATGTTTTCCTAACACACCCCTTCCAGCCCCTCTCCTAATCTAATTATTGGGGCTCCCATCTGGCTGGTGGAACAGGAAATGGGGGTGGTCCAGTATCTGTCCCAGGTGGCTTTATCGCCTTTTAAAACCACTTTGGCCACTCTTTACGATCCTGCTCTGCCATCTTCTGTAGCTGTTCTCCCCCCACCAGATGCTCCCTTTTTTTTATCCCAAGCCACTTCACACCTCATTAAGGAAGCTTGGCTCACGCTGCCAGAGACTGACCAATCAAGAAAGGGCACTAAAGGGCTTATTTTGGTGTCTGTGATAGTTACAATAAGTCCAACCTATGCAAGTGGTGGGATTCATTCTGACTTTTATTTTGATGCTAAACTTGACAGATTTAGCTCTTGTCTAGTGAAAATTAGACTTTATAAATTTTAAATAAGACTTTGAAAGTACTTTTAATTCCAAAGTAAAATTTGGGGTTAACTTTAACTTAAAAGCAGCCAGAAAGACCCACTTGCCTTTAAAATGACACTGGACACCACAGCAGTGCACCTATAGATGCACTAAGTATACTGGGGTCCCTAAACCTATATACCCTACCATATACCAGGGGCTTATAGGTAGGTTGCCTGGGCCAATTATAATTATGCCTAATTTGCATATTACATTTTAATCAGAGCACAGGCCCTGGGACTGGTTAGCACTGCCCAGGGCACCATCAGAGTCAGAAAACACCAGTTCTAGTTACAAATTGGGACAAAAAGGGTGGGGGCTTCTGCAATCAGCCCAGATTTCTCACAGACACCTTCCTGCACAAATATATCCTCAGAGGCATTTTCCTCTTTCTACGTGTGCACAGGAATTAACGAGGATGAATAAAGATATTTCTCCTCGTTACACCTCTGTTTCAAAGGAGTAGCATTTTCAAATATTCCCTGGTTTATTATTCTTAGTAAATCTGGGAATGCCCGAAAATCCATGGGTGGATTCATGGGAATGCCCATACACTCCACCCATGGAACACCTTACCAATGCAGAGTAATGCAAGGCAGCGACTTGCTCTTCCTTGCATTACTTTCGATTTACAAAGCCATGCAAATCCATGTACCGTGGCTTAGTAAATCCGAGTTAAGGGCTTGTGTTGCCCTGCGTCATTTTAAATGATGTAAGAGCAATGGAAACCCTTAGTAAATCTGGGGATGGGTTTGTTGTTCTTTACGTTTTACCCAGATTAGCCTTAATTACTCAAAATAGGGTAATCTCATAATTTCGGTAATTTTGCATCACAGCAGTAATGTAAATTACAAAAATTATTCAAATTACTCTGACATTATTAAAATATCAACCACCCCTAATTTTTACCAAATGTAAGTCCCGTTGTGCGTGACATAACAGTTTTCCGTAAATTGTTGGGTATTTTTTTTTTTTTTTTCTAATTTGATATTGTTTGAAGCAGCTTGAAATATTTTAAACGCATTTTTATGGGAAAATGCCTGCTACTTTAGGCTATGCCTATGAGGAATCAAGCCGAAGTTTTGCCATCTAAACTGTCGGTTGTCCAAGCAAGATTCATGTCATTAAGTTGGTGGGGTATACTTTCCTAAATAAGTAAATGAAAATCCGATAATTATACTATTTCAACTTCACCACACACCCTGTTGTCTGATGAAAAATGTATGCTACGTTAAAAGAATATCATCTAGATAGTGAGTCTTTAAGACAGGAACAGTGTGTTCAGTCCTGATAGCTCGATCTATCCCCAGCACATCACGCTTCAGCTTTAGTCTGGCAGTCTACGAGAGATAACATTAAAAACACAGAGACCTTGCAGTTAAGTAAACCGGAAAATAAGCTATTTATTTCCAAAAGCAATGGACCATAGGTTACTTTGAGGTGTTCCATTTTACTGTAGGCAACTAAAAATTATTATCTTCAGATATATTTCGCACGCTTCTTACTGTTCTTAAGTGGAAAACATATTTCATTCTCATATCTAAAACAAAAAATCGTTGCAGCAGATCTAATGTAGCGACCAAGAC
This sequence comes from Pleurodeles waltl, assembly GCF_031143425.1. Lineage (NCBI taxonomy): Eukaryota > Metazoa > Chordata > Amphibia > Caudata > Salamandridae > Pleurodeles > Pleurodeles waltl. Next base: position 207,438,968 of record NC_090448.1, read on the forward strand.
ACTCACCTGGAAAATGCTTTAAAAAAAGGCAAGAGCACTGGAAACTACATCTGTGTCCTGCCAGCTCCAAATCAAATCAGACACGGAACATTACTTCAGAATTCGGTTACAAAGGTTTTCCAAAAGGTCTGGTTTGTTTTGCTGAGATTTATTAAAGTTTGATGTACATCCATTGCTGGAAAACTCGCCTTTGAGACAACAGCAAGCGTCCAGCTGTCATAAACACGTTTCTTACAAGGCTATGACACGTCGACGCTGTTCTTCTGCTCAGCCTGAGACGCGTCTGGTGAAAGAATCCTAAGAAAACCTCACTGCGGTGCAGGAAACCATACAGATAAGAGTGCAATGATTTTGTTGACTGTGATAAACGCGTCTGCACACAGAACGTGTGATTATGTTAATTGTCGCATCTTGGAAATGCCAGGGGAGTTTAAGAAATGTGATGCGCAGTTTATAAGGATGGTTAATTACCCACTGCGCCAAAATCACATAAAGAAAAGTAATAGTGGTAAATGATAACTAGGGCACATCTTGAAAATAGGCCCCCGGGCAAGTTGTTAATGCTATAATAGTGAAGTTTATAATAAAGACTTGTGTAATGAAACCGTGTCATTGTAAAGCGCAGCACGCCAGAGCAGTCCCGAATGGAGGAGGCAGGGTAAGAGAATCTAGTCACAACTGGGACAAAGTGATTAAAGCAGAGGTCAGCATTCACCACAGAGTTACGTATACGCCTGCTTTCATCAGGAAAGTATGGAAGCAGCATGGAAGTTCAAGGCGTTTAGGAAACAAGCTTATATATAAATGGTTATTTGGCGAGATGACTTACAAGGACAAGCCTGAAAATGGAACCATGAAGTTTTATATGACTGAATCTCGAAAACTCTAGAAAATAATCATTGACAAAGCCAATAGGTCCAGTTTTGTTATGGTGTGCGCACAGAGAGTAACATACATACATCCTTGTACAGAACACAACACAGGCATGGCCGATGTGGATTCTAACAACGCACATTAAAGTACTAGTGATGAGAGGGAAGTCACACGATCCCACAATACACGCCACACATACTGTTATATAGCCACGTGTACACTTTTATATCGCATATATAGGAATAAATAGAGGCGCGCATACAGCATACACGCACATGCAGCACATGTAGACATAGAAGGCCAGGCGACCAAGAAGCATCAGAAGGAGTCGTAAGGTGAATTCCTGAATCACCTGCGTAAAACCAAGTTTGAGAGGGCTTGTTAAATTAATTTATTACTCCTGGAAACATTAGTTAGTGGTGTTGGTGGCTAAATGAATTTATTAGCAACGTGAAGCTACGGGGAAGAGAACTTGGGAACAGTACTGATTTATTAGTGGTAGACCATAAGAGTCATTCAGAAGTAAGGCAATGAACCATGGAGCTTATTTACAAGCCCTGTGTGCTGCATTAGAGCATCACTTTTTTGAGGCTCCAGTGGCGCATATTGCAAGGCCATATCTGCAGGGCCACATAAACCACCCTGCATGGCTTTTCGTGGCCTTGCAGCTATGGAGCGAGGCAACGTACCACAAGTAGCTGGGTTGCCTCACTCTGTTATAGAGAGGAATGCCACGGGCGTTATGGTGGGTGCTCCCACTGAACACCCATGGCATTTGACACATTCCCAGATTTACAACATGCTGTAAACCTGGCAATACATCAAAAGCCTACACCTCCCCAAGGGAGGTGTAAGGGAGGCACAATGAGGAGAAATACCTTTGTTTTGCCTTGTTTTTTACCTCTTACTAAAGGTGCTGCATTGTGCAGCACACATAGTAGGAGGAAATCACCTCTATTGATTTTTTTTGTGCAGGAAAGTGTCCCTTTCTGCACCAAAACAATCATACCTACAACTCAGACACCCCTATGCCATGTGCAAGGGTGCCTGCATTGCTGCATGACAGCCAATTATGCACCAGCGCAGTGGGAGAGGACAGGAATGTGCCGTATTTTATACATACAGCACATTCCAGCCCTTTTCTTTTGATGCAGGGCAGCACAGCAAGAAGACTTACTCCGCTGCCCTGTGCCAACAAATTGTAAATATGCCCCATGTCTTCTACAACCAGATGCATAAGCAAAATGTACAGGGGAGAGGCTCATGCTTATTGTTATTGATGGTAACATGCATGTCTGATTTGGGCTCAGTTATTTGTAAGTTGAATGTGTTGCTACAAATCACACTCGTTACAGTTTTGCTAGAAAACTGCTGTTCTGGCTTACTTTAGTATTCACAAACAGACCACATTTTATGATAGCTAAAGAAGATAAGGCACCAGTCCTTCTACACATATCTATGTGTAGCCAAGGTATAGTCATAATGCAATGACTATGATGGTTATTTCACTTACAGCAGCAATATCTGTGTGTAAATTGCAGGGGTCCAATTTAAGTAGTCATAAATAAACTCAGAGTGTAAAACACCTTCATAAAACACCTTCTAAAACGTGACCTCTGTCTAACCCACAGAGAACGTGTAATGTATCATATTAAGATTTGTTTTGAAATTAATGGTCTCCTGGCAGGGATATATGTGTAACTTGTAGGGCTCATTTTCCAATTCAGGCAAAAGAGCTCAGTGGATCATGTTCCACCAATTTTCCATTATTCCAAGATTTTAACCTTGAGTACCAACATGCTGGGCGTTAATTTAACACTCAATATTAGTATGAATGCACATATATGTATACATATCTTCATTACATAGTGAATACAATGCATTCATAGCCATGATATTTTTGTGCTATTTTAACGAGGGTCGGATTTATCTTGCTGCCCCCTGTTCTTTGGCTGTCATCACACACATTTTTCAAGCATTTTCTCGGGCAGCCGTTTGCCATTTGCAGAGTCTGGTAAAACAGCATGTTTTATCTCTTTCCTGAGTTCTAAAATGATAGGGCAGTATGTATCCCAGGGCCTGATTTAGAGCTTGGCAGAAAGGGTTTCAAATTTGAGTAACGAAGAACAAAAAAGACACAATAATGACCCAGTGGGAGAAAATGACCTGGGTGTGGATGTCAATAAATTTATTGTTTTTGAAAAAAAACAAAATTCCAATTTGAAAATTTGTTTTTGAAAAATAGAAAATGTTAAAAGCTTGGTGGATGGCTGTCAGAGCAGATGGCCGCAACCCACAAACCTTTTGCACCTTTAAGAGAACAGCCATGACAGCGGTTCCTTTCAATGTGCCAAGATGACCACTGGGCAGGCGGTCATCTCTTAACTTGGCATATGGTAGGCTTAAAGGGTACAGAGTTGACGTCCTCCGCCACCCTCATGAAACGTAGTCTGTCTACCAAAGCTTAAATCAGGCCCTTAGTACCCTGTAGGTATTGACTGTGATCTGCTGAGCTCTTTTTGAACTCCGACGCCTGTCCCCATCCCATTTACTCCGACAAAAGAGACTGATAAGTGTTCAAGTGAAACATTTTGAGCCTGGTGCACTGGTGTGAAGGAGGCAGATCCCACCATACAGGATGCACGTGTGCTGGCGAACTGAATACCTTTAGTTCACTGGGGTGCCAGGGAGTACAATGAGAGTTGCAAACGTGTGCCATTTATGGGAAAGAATCTGTCATTCCCTTTCTCTCACTTTTCATTTACTTTCCTAACTTTCATCATCCATTGATGCTCATTTGATGCACCTGACCTTCCTGCTCCTGAAATCTGCCTCTGAGTCACTCACAGAGCTCTCTGTGGACCGGCCTGAGCCTGGACCAGTAACAGCGGCTGGCTGAATGATGGGGTCATGGTCGTTACTCTGATCACCCTCCTCTCCTTTACATATTGACATTTGTTGTGAAACAAGTGAGAGAGTGATTACACGACTGAGCAGAGTCACTGCCATTAATATGTTTTCTATTAAATGGGCAGTGAAGAACCAGCAGGATTTCAAATTAAAAGTTTGAAGCAGGGGGCAACGCTCAGGCACGCCATCATCTAACACGTTTGCATTCCACTAAGACTGCCTCTGACCTCCCTACTGTGCACTGACATGTGGCTCTCAGTACCGTGCTCACAAGTCCCAACACACGCGGCTACAAGTACTGTGCATTTTGTAAGCACAAAAAGCTGTTATTGCCCAAAAGGCTAATCAGCTGAGTCTTACAACACTACTGCATGACGCAGATAAAAGTTAGTGGAAACCACGTCCACTATGGACTGAACTGGCTGCTGCACCAAGCACTGTCAAAATCAATCCGTCGGGTGTTGTCTGACAGCCTTTTGACATTTTCAATGCTTGTTCTGTCATACGTTTTTCAAAAACATTGCTGCTGGAACTGGCAGGCCCCCTCTAATATTAAATACGATGGAAAGCAGTTTTAGGCTGAAAAGCATAAATTGCAATATTAGTGGCTGGTACTGAAGGGAACTTCACTTTTGTGTGTGGATCTGATCCACGTTAAAGAGTCGAATGACTTCACTCACAGTGACATTAGACAATAGCTAACGTGGTTTAACCCATTGCACCATGCTGTATGCTTTAATGGGATTGAAGTAAAATGAGAATGACACAAGAGATAAATGGATGAAGAGGGCTGGATATAAGTAAATAAATATACTATTTTTCTAAATTTAAAAGCTCTTGGCTAATGCCTGACCTGAAGAGAAAAACAATGTTCTGAATAGGACAGTTAGAAATGCCTGTGTATAACACTCCATAAATGATTAGATATTCCAATACAGCTCTTCAATTCTATGTATTCCTTATTTATAGCGTATCAATGATCGAATGTCACTTAGTAAATATATGCAGACATTTTAACAGAAAGGTGGTAAATAATGAGCAAAATATAGCAGGAAAGTAGATAAGTGCTGAGAATATCATTCTATGTAAGATAAGCAACCCAAATTCTACATGCACATGACTTACGATTACAAAGGACTGTAGTTAAAAATGCCATTTCAGGTCTTTAAGTTCATTGATGTTTGAACCTCAGATGTCAATACTTGAACGAGGTCATCATCGGGACGTTTTTTTGTAGGAGCTTTAAAAACTGCACTATTCATCGGTCCACCTATAATGTTGGTGTAATGGGGCGTTAGTAATGAACACATACAATTTGAAAAAAAGTGAGACAGTGCTCCGTCTACACTTGTTTGAGTTTGGAGACGGCAGGGAAAAACAGGTCAATGCGAATCATGGAAGCAGGGAACGAAATCAACTTGCACCGCTTTTTCAAGAATGGATAAGGAAAACCTTGTATTGTAGTGCAATGGACAATTGGATGCTGTTATGAATGAGAGTTGCAATCAACCAATGAATAATGAATATGAGATGCTGAATTTGCGTCTGACGCAACAACCTGTGACTGAAAAGAGTGAGCCTTTTGCCCTTCTCTGTATGGATTATATCAGCTGTTCTTGACATCTTAAACTGTCACTAGCCAGACCTTTAAAAAGGGTAAACAAAGGGAGTGGCAGAAGAGAATATTTCAGACACTTGAAATATTTTATTGCGGGCTGTGGTGCTGAGGAGGTTGTCTGCTCACTGCTAAAGTCCCTTATCTCATAAACCTCTAAGTAAAATTGAAGCCGGGGAAATACAACACTTTTATTCTGCAATTGGGTTCCTAGTTGGCAGAGGTAGGCACCCTGTCCAAGTAGAGACCACAGTCCTAATCAGGGTAAGTAAGGTACACTCTGTAAATTAACCTGTGCTCTGGTAGTTTGGCATATAGCAGTCACACTTAACTTAAGAGGCAATGTATAAAGTATTTTTTTAATACTTTAAAAACAGTGACACCGTAAAAACACCACAAAAAGACCCAATACCAGTTTAGAAAAATAGGGAATATTTAGCGGAGTAAAACAAAAACAAAACAACAAAAATCCAATCAATAGAAGTCGAGATATGAACTTCTAAATATTATATGTGAAAACAGTGCTTGGAAGACTATAGCGGTTAAAAGGTCAAAAGGGACCGGTGCAAAGTCAAAGTCCAGGTCGACCGCAATGGAGAGTAGGCCGGCTACACAGGGTCCACTGAACATTACCTTTGTTTGGAGTAATGCGTTGACGACAGGAAGACAATGCATCAAAATTTCTGCCGCACTTGGACAATGTGTTGTCATCAAGCTCTTATGGAAGTGAATGTGATACAACGTTGGTGGGCTGCGCAGTACGCCGGTGGTGGGTCCTGCAGTGGTGAAGCTGCTGTGTCAACAACGGGGATGTGATCCGAGGATTTTCCTGCTGCACCTGGGATGATGTGTCGAACCTTGTGGTTGTAGGGATGCTGCGTTGTATCCGTGAAGCAGCACATAATTGTTTTCTGCAACACTCAGGGAGATGTGTCACTTTTTGCAAGGTTCAGCTGCAAAACCCACTGCTGAGGGCCAGGAATGGAGGAGGCACCTCAGGCAAGGGTAAGACTCACAGTTGACCAAGTCCAGCAGCACCAGGAGAGTTACAAGCAGTCTTTGATGTCCCTGAGACTGCAGAAGAACAGGAGGCAAGCCAGCAAACCCTTGAAGATCCTCTGGTCAGCAAGATGGCTCCAGTCCTTGCCCTTAGCAGGGCAGGGACCAGCAGGGCATCTCAGCAATGCAGAGAAGCAGTTCCCTAGAACAGCCAGTCCAGGCAGAGTGGCAACCCTTACAACAAAGCAGTCTATACTCCAGCAGACTTCTTCCGTAAACCAGGAGTGATCTGAATTCAGTGGGTCAGAGGCCCAGTACTTATACCCAAAAGTGCCTTTGATGTGGAGGGTGACTTCAAAGGATCTTTCTGAAGCACATAGGACCCCCTTTCAGCCCAGCCCTGGCTTCAGACTATCAGTGGGGGGTAATCAGCCACTTTGTGTGAGCTCAGACCACTACTTTTTGAAGTGTAAGTGTGAGACCTTCCAAACCTCCTCCCCAGGAAGGCCACTAAATAGGCAAATGAATGAAGAAGCAGTTGAATGTCCTGTGTTGTGGGTGTCTGAAGGGAATACACAAATGCAGCTGTCACCCAGCCGAAGCCTGACATGCATTGGAGATAGGCTGTGGGCACACAGGGCAGGGAGTACAGACAAATGCCAACTTTCTAAAAGGGACATTTCTAAAATGGTAATTATCAATCCGATTTTACCACTAAAGAGGATTTATCATTACCATTCCAGTGATACCAAACACGATGCAGATGCTCCTCTCTGATAAAGAATTACAGCTTACAAGTATTTTAAGGAATTCCCAATGCTGACCTAAGAGAGGAGCAGGCTCACAATAATGATAAATGACTTTGGGAGTTTTCATTACCAGGACATGTAAAACTTAAAAGTACATGTCCTGCCTTTTGACTACATGGCACCCTGCCCTATGGGCTAACTGGAACCTACCTTAGGGTTCACTTACATGTAAGAAAAGGGGAGTTTAAGGCTTGGCAAGAGGTTATAAATGGCAAGTCGAAGTGGCAGTAATCTATACATACAGGCTCTGCAGTGGCAGGCCTGAGACATATTTACATGGCTACCTAAGTGGGTGGCACAATCAGTGCTGCAGGCCCCCTAGTAGCTTTTATTATTACTGGAAATGGGTATGTGGTATAGCACCTTAAAGGGACTTACAAATAAACTAAATATGCCAGTTGTGGCTGCATCAGTGTTACAATGTTTAGGGGAGAAGCACATGCACTTTATAACAGGTTAGCAGTGGTAAAGTGCTCAGAGTCCTAAGGCCAACAAAAAGATACAGCAACAACACAGAAGACCATCATAAGTATACCAGGTCTAACATTATGGTTTTCTTTTATTTTAATTCACATGAAGGCTTTTATGTTTTATTTGTGTTTTCTGCTTTATGGAGTATCACTTCTGCCATTTCAGACTGCTCAGGTAAACCTCCATAGAATTATTGCATGACTGAAAAGCATGCTTCAGAAACTAAATTAATTTATGAATGAGGGACCAGGCTCCTGGATTTGCCATGAGCTTCCCTTTTTTCACTAATTGTCCTGGCAGATTTCAGCAAATTTGGATTCTGTTTTCAGAGAGGGTCAACTAAAAACAGTGGGAGGCACTTTCTTATGTTTTTCAAAGCAGGATGAGTAAGCACATGTGTGAGAGGATGGTTCTGACTATCTGATCCGTCCCGATTTTTTGCTTTTTGATCTCCTGATTTCAACCTTTTACTGGGAGGAAGCCTCATAGTTGGGGACTCACCCACAGTAAACTCATGGTAAAATGGTCTGCGCATGTTTACCGCCGATGCCATCTTGCTAAGGAATGGCTGCCTTGGCACCACAAGAGTAGGAGGCCCAGGGCTGGTTGCACGTGATCATGTGTGCACAAACATGTGCACCTGCATGAGGGCTGCAGGGGGGAGGATTCCTGGTGTGCGCAGCCCAACAAATGCGCTTAGGTACCCTGGCACAGAAGGAACTATACAGAGTGGGTGGTGACCTGGAGTAGGCCTCATGAGATGGGTGTACACATGTGAGGGATAGTCAGTGTGCTTACTGTCTTTTCACTGCAGGGACACACAATTAAATGTCAATGGGAAAGGATGGCCTAGTGTACAACTCCAGTCCCCTAGGGTCCACAGAGACCAGAGTCGCACCAATGTACACTGAAACCTGTATGAAAAGAATAATGCAGTATGTTACAAAGGCATAGTTGCACAACTTATGGTTCATTCAGGAATGCCATCTTTCTCTGACTTCGCTCAGAATTAGGGTCAATTACTGCTGTGTCCAGCAGGCTGAGCGGGGCCTTGCATCAATCAGTCAGCTGTCTTCCCATGCCAGGAAATGGGCGGTGAGGCCCTGGAAGGTATGTCAGGGGGGAGGAGCTAACACTTTCAGAGCACATGTAGCACTAACTCCTGGATGACGCCATTATCAGCTATCCCAGAGGACTGTGCAGGAAGGGGGGGAAAGGGGCAAGGACGTAATGTGGCACCTCTGGATTGGTCAGAGGTACAGGCCTGCTGGACACTTCCACCCCCACTTAAAAGGTCTTGCACAACACAAAGGAGGGTCTCTCTCTTTGCTGTGCTTCACAGCAGGACCCTGGGACAGAAGACAGGTGATATGGACAATTGGAAAGAACAACCCACTGGAGCAGGGAATCTGCCACTGAACGACTTCAGACCCAGCGAGGCGCATGCCACGGCCAGTTAAGCTGGTCCCCTTAACCCCTGAGGACTATTTGGGGAAAGACTGGGCTGGCGCAAGGACAGCATGCTACCCAGATGAAAAGGAAGGCATCAGATGAAAGGCTGGCGCAGGGATTCAGTGGGCCTGACCCCCTACAATTTGGGAATGTTTCAGGCCAGGAGGCCTAATGAAATAGCTTCTGGTGGCAAGGGCTCACCACCAGGACCGAAGTGACACCAAGATCGTCGAAATCGGCCACTCAGGCCAAATATATCATCAAGAGAAGGGGGGGCCCATGAAGAAGCAAACCTGGGGAGCACCATCACGCTCCCAGCAAAGTTGTGGGCAGGGTCGCAACCCCTAAAGATGCTGGACGGGGCCCTGGACCCCATTCCAGGGCCCCACAATGAAGTGAAGCCGGGGGACGCTGTCACACCCTTGAGAAGATGCCCGGCGGCAGAGGGTGGGGCCGGTGGCCAAAGCAAGGCCGGGGAGTGCCAAAGATGAAGTCAGGGTTGCCGTCGCGCCGACTGTGAAGATGTCCAGAGGGGCCCCTGACCCCATCCCAGCGCCCCGATGGTGCAGAAGAGGAGGGGGGAGTGCTGCCGCACTCCCTCAAGTAGCCTGCCTGGCCGCAGCAGCTGTACCCATCTGTCCGCAGGAGTAGGCAGACACCATATAGCAGGATGGCTGGTCGGCAGGATAAGCCAGGGGTGGGCTCCCTGTGTGGGACCACTTACCTCATTTTGGGGGGTGTCTGGGTGAGACTGGGCACCCCCCAGGTGATGAAGAGCGACTCCGGAGGCATTGCGGCTCTCCCTGGCGCAGCGGGAGAGATGCTCATCACCTATGCACCCCACCCCACAATGCCTTGCGGGCACAATGATTTGTTTTGGCTCCTTGCCAGCTTGTGGTTGCCCTGAGAAGATGGGGCCACCACTAACAGAATGCCCATGGCCAGGGGGAATTGCAGGAGCAGTGCAGCCTCCCCCCAATGCAAAGTTGGTGTCCCCACCCTAGGGTGGTTGGGATAGGAGAATTATAACCCCCCCAAGGGTTCCAAAGCATTGTGAAGCACATGTTTGTTGGAACTTTTGTTGCGTAGTATTGAGTAGTATGTAGGTAATAAATGTGCTTTTACTTTATCAAAAGCAAAAGCACAGACTGAACAATCATTTATTGAGTGTTATTCTTGTGTGCTCGTGAATGGTGATTACTAGCCCACCTCCTTTGAGTAAGCATTGAACTGCTCTGCAACGCTACCCTATTAGAGCCAAGCGCTACAATGGGTGTTCGGTTCCCAGTGGTGGTCCAATGTGGACCCATTACTTGTGCAGGCTACACAAGTAATGACCAGCCTTCCAACAACCTGTTATCACAAAGCAATTCAATTAACAGGTATGATACTTGGTTTTAAAAATGTATTTTATGTATTTCCTTAGTAACTCCTTGTCTGTGTTTCTGTGTTAATAAGTGGCACAGTCATTATGTGCCCTTCGTTTGATGTAAATTTGTAATCCCTTTTCAGTTTTTTCTCCAATGTCACAGTTTTAGATTGCAAAATCTGGCCACCCTATTTATGGGGTTAATGATGTGATATTTGCTATGATCCATGCAAAGGAATAACTCTGCAGTGCAGGGGGAATCCACCATTCAGAGGGCCTGTATTCAAATTAAAGTCTGTAGATACCTTTGAGATAGGGGAGACTGAAGCCCCCACATTAAATTATACAGGGAGGGGGATTGTTTTTGTTTTATACCACAGGGTCCATTTTACACATCTGTGCTGAATGCTCAGAATCAATTGAACAGAAGCTAGAAGTGCTTGTCTGTTTTTTCAAGGACCCACATTGTGACCAGCTTTATTATTTGATTGGTCATCAGTCTTTCTGTATTCTACTCATTATACACACAAACACTGACACACACACACACATATATATATATATATATATATATATATATATATATATATATATACAGATATATATATACATATATATATATATATATATATAAAACATATATGTAAAAATATATGTACGTAGTAGGATGATGTATATACATAATATATATATATATATATATATATTCATATATATGTATATATGTATACTGTATATATATATACACATATATACATATCTATCTATCTATCTATCTATCTATCTATCTATATATATATATATATATATATACATATATAGTATGATGTAGATATATATATATGTGTGTATATATGTATATATATATATATCTACATCATCCTATATATGTGTATATATATATATATATATGTGTATATATATATATATATACACAAATCCTACTAGCAGTCGCCAGTAAGGAGTTGTAGTTAGGGCCAGGTTTCCATAGGAAAAGCGTTTCTTTTTTTGCCCATAACTTTGGCACCATTTGACTAATCTTCATGATTTTTTTTTAATTAATATGCCACTCACTTCAGCTGCTGTCTTGAACGTTTTAGAGTGATACATCAAGTGTGGGTCCCAAAAAGCATTTTCCCCATGCAATTTTCCAGAGGGTCTTTAGACACAAATACAGCCCGAACCATTAAACGGAATGACACCAAATTTGACAGAAAGCTAGGTCTTGTTGCACAGGTTGTCATTTTTATTATTTGATGTAAATGCATTGAGTAGTTTTTGAGACATTAGAGAAAAAATCAGTATAGATATCTGGACAGTTGATGTTGAGATATGGTCTGTTTGGACAATTTAAAGGAGGCTAGTCAATCTTGATTGGTTGATGACACCCTGAACAATATGTTTTGGCAGCCATTACAAGACTCAGGGACTTGGTCCCTATGTCCTGAAAATGAATAAAAAATATGTAAGTGGGCAGGATGGATAGACCGAGACCGAAAAAGGGTATATATAGGGGATCCCAAATGGACCCCCACACCTTTATTGTATGGCCATAACATGGACAACATACTGTGTCAGCACTTACAAGGCTCTGAAGCATAGTCCCTATTGAAATGCATTGTTGTGAACAGAAGGTTCTGAGGGGAACGTTGTGGTATCCTCACTTCTATACAATGTCTTTTCTCCCTGTTATATGTCCCCTGCTGCTCAGACAGTGTGACTTTGAGGTAATAGAATGCTGCTGTGTGAATTGTTTGCGTAAGGTCAGTTAGAATGTGTGGGCTGAGCCATAAGGATGCTCCTCCCGGTGGAGCTTTTCCGCTACCTTCATAACATCTTCTACCTGTAACTTGAGACTCATACCTTGTGAATAAATCTGATCTTGTTTCGCCTACACTACTGTTATCCCTCCATCATCATTTATCACAATAGCGACAAGCTGAAAAAGTACCAAGCATGAAGACTACAGCATTTCTGCAGGAACATGAGAGGAGAGGAGATTAAAACCGAAGATTACCTGAAACTATACAATAGACCTAATACTAAAATGGAACTTATGCTAGTGCAACCTGAACGAATTGAATTGCCCTAAAGGCCCCACTGATGTCTTTAACAGCTGAGAGCCTGCAGTTTGGGGCATTCTTGCTTCTTTTCATCAATTTCAACCCGAGCTTTCTGACATCTTTATCAAAGCAGGAGATGGACAGCCTTTCTGACAGCCTGCAGTCTACTCAAGTCACAAGTGCGTGTCTACTTGCCTGATTTGACCCGTTTCTACTGAATGCTGTATTTACACTTACGGGTTGGCAAGCACCAAAGAATTGGCTTGCTGAAGTTTATTTGAACACAGTTCAACCCCAAAGCCATATGCAGCACTGCTGATTAATCACCCAGCAGTGTTCCCAGTCAATTTCTTAAAGACTTTACTTTGATTCATTCTGGGTGATAGCTGAACCTTCAGCAAGGGAGCGGTTGATCTTTTTTACTTGTGCCTATTCTCACTGTTCAGACCCCTACTTCTTTGTTTACTTCATCCCTTGCTGTGCTATGCTCACCAACAGTAATAAAGGAATTCAGTACCTCCACAACATATCACTGAAAATGAAGTAGGATTATTTTCTCCACCATTCCCAACATCAAAAAAGGACTGTCAATCTCTATAGTTCAAAACAAATCTTTATTATTCCAGTTGTTCTGTGATTCTCTGAGGTGTCTCCAGGTATTTTACGTTTCAAAACATTTTCGGGTCATAGATCACTCATCAGGAGCTTTTATCATTATTTCTGGATATGGTTCTTTATTTTCTGTCTATTGGCTCACACTGTGCTTAATTGTCTGCCCTTTTGTATGATCTATGGTGGTCTGCATTTACTGTGTATTGCCTTTTGTGACTTTGTGTGTGATAATTTTATTTAGCTGTGGACTGAGTTCACCATTTTAACTTGGCAACTATGTACTCTAAGGAGTAAACCCCGTGTGCTGTTTGTGTGTGAGGCAGTATACTGTGTGAGTGTTGCACCTTATGCCTATGATACTTACAGTGGGGCTTATGTTTTTTTGCCCATATGTTTTTTACTTTCACTTGATCTTGCAGTTTCTTGTGATGGGGCACGGATCCTGCAAACTAAACCGTACTTACATTCATGTTGCTGGTGATGGGCAGTTGCATTGCACCCAAAGCATCATTGCTTTTACTTGTACTGGGACACACCAGACATTACCTACTGTTACTGGTGATGGGGCACCTGTGTTGCACCCAAACTATAGTAATTGTTACATGTTGTGGGGCATAGTAAATGCACCAAGACATTACTGATTGTTACTGGTGATGGGGCACATGCGGTGCACCCATACCATATTTTTTGTTGCATGTGTTGGGGCATAGTATTTGCTCCCGGACATTGCTTTGTGATGGGATAGTTAGATGCACCCCAAAAAATAATTATATTGCTACGACTTACTGTTGCTGGTGATGGGCATTTGCATTTCACGCAAACTATACTTGCTTTTATTTGTACTGGGTTACACCAGACTTTACGTACTGTTACTGGTGATGGGGCACCTGAGTTGCAGCCGAACCACACTAATTGTTACAATGTCTTGGGGCATAGGATATGCACCCAGATGTTGCTTACTGTTGCTGGTGATGGGCCATGTGTGTTGCGCCCATACCATACTTTCTGTTGTGTGTGGGGGGGGCATAGTATTTGCAACCAGACGTTTCTTTGAAATGGGCCTGTAAGTTGCAACCCAAATAATACTTACATTTCTACTACTTACTATTGCTGGTGATGGGTGCATTTTCTTTACGCTCAAACCTTTTTTTGGGGGCATATGTGTTGCACCCTCAGAGGAATGTTTTTGCACTTTATCGAATCTACCTATGTAGCTGGTTGATGGGCTGGTGTATTGCACCCACAGGGGCAAATGTATTGCACACTTGTGCTATATTACAGAGTCTATGGGCCTCATTGTGAACCTGCCGGTCACTAGACCGCCAGTTTCGCAGATAGCGCTCCGAGTGCCTCATTTTAACCCTGGTGGTCAGACCGCAAGGGAACTGCCAGCTCTGCCAGGATTGGAGATCTCAGTGGTCTGAAGGTGGTGGCTGTCCTAATCTGCCAGGACAGCACTGCAAACAGCGCTGCCCTGGGGATTACGACCCCCTTCTCCGCCAGCGGTTTTATGGTGGTACCACAGCAGAGAATGGGTGCAGTGGGCCACAGGAGGGTTCCTGCACTGCCCATGCACTTGGCTTGGGCAGTACAGGAGCCCTCCTGGCCAGCACCCTCGCAATGTTCACTGTCTGCTTTGCAGACAGTGAACATTGTGAGAGTGCTGGTGCACCCTGCAGGCTACAGCATTGTTTCCGGCTTGATTATGAGCTGAAGACAATGCTGTAGCCTGTTTCCCACTAGGCCTGCAGGTGGAAATTTAGGTTCACTAGGTCACATAGGCGGCAGCCACCCTGTCAGGAGTTTGGCGGACGGAGTTTTCTATCTGCCAATCTCGAAATCAGGCCCTATGTTTCTAGTTTGAGGTGGCACTAACTTTGCACCTCAATATTTTATTTTCTGCTCAGGAGGGAGAGTGTGAGTGGTTCTCCCATGTGATTTGTTCCCCTGTCCTTAGTATTTCTGTTTAGGTCTGTCAGTCTATGTGATTGTTATTTCTGATCTCGTGTTTAATTATTTCCTTCTCTGATCCATTTATTTTATGTATTGTGTGATTGAATTTGTACTTCCATCATTTGTCTTCTTTTTTATGAGATTTAGTAGTCCTCCTTATCTGCATTATTATTTCATATTGTTTCTGTAAAGAAGGGAGGTGTGTGGTATCCTCATTTCTATGCCATGCATTTTCTCCCTAGTTATATTTCCCCTGCTGCTCAGCCAGTGTAACTGTGAGGTAATAGGATGCTGCTATGTGCATTGTATGAATGAGCTCAGTTGGAATGTGTGCTCTGAGTGGCAAGGATGCTGTTCCCTGGGGGGTCTTTCTGCTACCTTCATAACATCTTCTACCTGCAACCTGAGACTCCTACCACGTGAATGAATCTTATCCTATTTCACCTACACTGTTGTTACACTGCATCATCATTTACCACAAACATATAAAGGGTGATAACAGATTTTGGTCACAAAATAAATCACTTGTTGATGGTACATACTCATTTTAGCAGTTGTGGTGTTTTCTGAGGTGACTTTACCATGTGAAAAGAGGTTATGGAAGGTGCTCCGGAAGCTAAAAGGCGATCATATTTTATTTAAATTCAAACTATCTTTCTCAGCCATATGAGAATGAAGTCTCACATTCTGAGTAAGGCGTACTTCCAACAGGAGCAGTCTCTCAGTTGTTTCCCTTGTGTTCTGCTGCAGCTTCACAGAATGTTCTAAAGCATAATTAGAGTGCTAACAGTCTTACTTATGACAAAAGTCTGGCACACATGAAGCCATCTTGATTGAATAAAACTGTTAAAAGTTCAAACATTAATTTATAAACTAACAAAATGAAGGGCCCATTTTGTCATAGAAATTATGGTTAGTGCTGTAGCCCTGGTAATCTGCAGCTAAGATGGCCACCAGAGAAAAAAGAGCCCAAATGTAGCACAAATATCACCCAAATGTAGCCGAAGTATTGCCCAGGGACAGAATGAGCAAAACACCACATTTTTTATTTTGTTGCAGTTTTATATAGTGCAGACTTGACCCAAAGGTATTGGAGTGATTTTCATGAGCATCCGTTACATTACACAGTGACACATTCATTTTGATTTAGGCATGGGGAGATTGAGGGCCTGATTTAGATCTCGGTCGATGGAATACTCCATCACAAACATAACGGATATCCCATCCGATGTATTAAGATCTCCACAGGATATAATGGGATCATAAAACATCAGAAGGAATATCCATCATGTTTGTGAAGGAGTAGTCCCCTCCACCAAGATCTAAATCAGGCAGTGACTCACAATCACAGGATGTTGAGCTAGCACCAAAACTCAAACCTGGTTCCCCAGTTACAAAGTCTGCAGCTCTGGCTGTAACGCCATATGCTCTTCCCTAAGTGTAGCATATAATCAAGAAATCAACTGGATTAAAAAACAAAGATAGAAAATAATTTAAAGGTGCTTTGTCACTGTTTCAGAACTCAGAAAATATGTTCTCATTTTAGTTTTTTAGAGCACTAACCATATTTTGTTATGGGAATAAGACCCTCCCATTTTTATTACTTCTAAAGGAAATGCTCTAGGTATTACAGTTTTGAGTACACCAAGATGACGTCAGGGGTGCCATACTTTTGTAATAAATATAGAATGTTAGCAGTCTAGTTGTTCATTAGAATACCTTGGGGAGGCAGATGTCAGGGGCTCGGACTTGGATAATTGAGCGTAGAGAGGAAATGGGACAAGTTAACTATGCTGGACAGATTGTAGGGGCAGTAACAGAATAAGGGACGATGGAGGGCTGGGGAAAGAGGGGCAGGGCCAATAAACCAACCATTCAGGACAGATAAGAAAGACTTTAGCAATATAACAGACTATAGAAGACAGAAGCAAGAGGTAGTAGCAGTACAACCATGCTTGCCAACAAACCTGATTCAGGTAGGAGACTCCTGATGTTTTTAAGCCTAAAGGGGCTTTATTTTATCTGTCTCCTGACTAACATCTACTCTTTATTATTGTAAATCAATGAGGAAAATCAACTCACCACATTTATGCTTTCAAATTCTCGCTCTTACCAAGTTTAAAATGATGGCAAGTATGGTACATTGCATCAGGGAGGGCAGGAGGAATGGGGCAGGGGTATGGACTTGGATAACAGTGGACAGGAGGCAAAGGCACCAAACTGACCTTATAGGGCAGGCGTCAGGAGTAGCAGCAGCACAATACCCGAGACAGGGCAAGCATAACAGCAGTGCAGCACAATGGACCGTGAAAAGCAATGGGAAGGTGACAGGGCCATGCACATGGACAGCAAAGAGCAGAAGGGAAAGAGGAAAGGGTAGCAAGCTCACCATACCTGATGGAAAACTGAGATTAGGGGGAAGGGGGAAGTGCAGGAGCAGCAAGCTTACCATGAGGGTAGGGAGGATGGGCATTGGAAGCCCAACACACCAAGGAGGGCAACAGTGAGACTATAATGGCAACACACAGATAATGCAAAGAAGGTGGAAGGGAGTCATTGGCAGCAAGCTGACCACACTGGGCAGGTGGGAGTGGCTGTGGCAGCACAGTAGACCCTGCAAGGCATGTGGGAGGGTTAGTGACAGCACAAAAGCCATGGTGGGCAAGAGAGAAGGGGCTGGGACATCATAAAGGACCATGGAGAACAGAAGGGAGGGGTAGGGGCTGGACACGGACAAGCGAGGGCAGGGTAAGGGGCTTCACAACAGTCCATGCAGGTCAGGCAGGAGGAGCAGCTGCAGCACAACAGAGCATGAAGGGTAGAAGGGAGAGGGCAGCAAAGTGGACCACTGATGACAGGAGAAAAGGTTACATGGATGTTATAGTTAGGAATTAGCATTTAAAAGTTCCCAAAAAACAATTTTACAGGGATGATATAGTTAGGTTCAGATTTTAGACACACAAAACCATAGAAATTAATCTGTTACAAGTAGAGTTATTTCAAGTAACTATAACTCGTGCCCTAAGGTAACTATAATTTGTGCCCTCGTCATCCACTGTTAATTACCCCAGAAATTATATCACTCATGACATCTTCTATGGCATCGTTGATATTATCACTGCAACATTTGCAATAAAGTTATTGATGAGAAAACTGTGCATGGTGGGGCTGTGAGTTACAGTTACCTAGTCCACTGCATGGACAATACACATCTGTTGAGTGTGTATACATATTTAATTGTATATGTATGTATGTGGTGATGCTATTGTATCAGATAATCTAAGATAAAGTGGCAATGCAGGATTGATCATGGAGTTAACCTTGTATATGAGCCAATCTATCCCAACAGATGATAGTCAATTAAATAAATATTGAAATAAGAAGGGACATGAGCCTTCTAAAAGTTCAAAACAATGAAGGTTTATTAAATAACGAAATGCAGTACAGAAGTCAAACATTATAATCAAAAATATGGCATGAAGTCAACCCTCAAAGATAAAATGATGATGCAGGTCTGCTCGCATACAGTCAGGGGAAACCAAATGTGGCTCACCTCCAAAAACATCCTCTTTTATAGAAAAAAAAACAGCGAAAATTGCATTGTCACCACAAGGTGATCAGACATCATTACAGAAATTGACAAATCAACACACAATGTGCTACAGCATCATCTAACAGTATGTCAACTCAGTGTCCTAATATGAGTATCATAACACCCCTTTTGTCGTGGTGTCATTGGGTGTGTCACTACAAATCTGATTACACTCAAAAGATTGGCAATCCTATAATGAATAGACTCACAGTAACATAGGCAGTAAGAGCCTTGAATGTTGCAAAGGCTTCCTTCTGAGTTCCTCAAGAACAGCATGTCAACACAAAGCATTATAATAATGCACATTTTGTTAATTTAAGTGAAAAGAGAATTGCAAACACACATCATGGCTGCCTTAGGAATCAAAATGGAGCATTGGTTTAGTTTGGGTGTAGTTGGGTCAATTACAGGAAAAATATAGTTTTGCATGGTACAATGTTTTCGTTTTAGTGTAAAAATGCTCATAACATTAAGCACACACATTTAATAAATCAAAATCAACTCTTACATATATATATATGTACTCATTCTTAATGCAACATTTGTGATTGTATGTTCATGTTTGGTCAGAGCTAGATACAAACATTATGATTTCTTTTAAACTTTTGAGAGCTTATTCTTAAATGTTATGTCACATCTCAAGGCACGGTAGCTTTTGTGCTAGTAAACATTATTGCGTTACCAAGCTACCAGTGGTACTGAGACCTGAAGTACTGATATTTTTCTATTATTTGGTGCCCAGTACTTGCTGCACATTATATTTCTGATTTACTTAAATTCCCTGTTGTTCTCTGAACTATTCATGGACCAATCTAATGGTATCCCCTTCAAACAATTAAAGAACATAAGTACTATTAATTGTTCTTCAAAAAGTCCATTTAAATCTGTAGAATGGGCCAGACTTCAAGTGCAAAGCTGAAAAGTGTGATTAATGACCCCTGTCACCTGTTGAAACAATTTATAATTCTGTGCGGAAGTAAATTCTTAATGAAGCGATGAGACTTTGATCTTTTATGCATGCCACAAATAAAAAACTAGAACCGATCAATGATAATTGGATGGCCATGGAAAAACAGATTGTGGCTGTTGAACAAAGAATGACTGACATAACAAATTCAACTTGTGGGGTGCCACAGGGTTCATCTTTTAGTCCTATGTTGTTTAATCTGTACCGACAACCACTGGTGGAGATTATAACTCCCTTCAGGATTTCTATAGTCTCCTACACTGATGACACCCAGCTGTTTTTCTAGCTCACTCCTGACTTGGATCCCTCAGCTTCCATTTTGGAACTGTGTCTGGAGCAACTAGCCGGCTTGATGAATAAATCCTGTATTAAGCTTAACGGAGCTGTGAGAAAATGGGTTGTTGGTTGACTGCGTTGTGATCTCTGGTCAAGCAACAGCCACAACCCCTTGCAGGGTGAACCACAAAAAGTCACTAAATGAACCTGTGCTTAACCCTGGGTAGCTAGGCACAAACAGCAGTCAGGCTAAACTTAGAGGCAATGTGTTAAGTATTTATGCAGTACACAGACAGCAACAAAGTGAAAACACAACACAATAAAAATCCCAAACCAGTTTAAAAATTAGAGATCATTTGACACTAAAACCATGATAATCTAATTAGGAGAACCAGAAAATGGCCACCTGGGCACGTTTAGCAACATAACCGAGGGTCCAGGAGTGGAGGGAGACATCTTGTGGGTGCAAGACTCTCTCAGGCTGGGTCCAGGTGCAGGTTTAGCATGGTGGGAGCCTGTTATATCCCTGTGGCGCAAAACAGGAGACCAACTGATTTAGCCCTTGGAGTCATTTCTGGAGTCCTGGGTGTATGTGATAATGCAGGGCTGGTCTCTGAAGGCCCCAAGCAGGATCCAGGCAGCAAAGCAGTCCTTCCATGTACAGAAGCAGTTTGGTAGAGTGCACAGCAGTCCTCAGAGAGTCCTTCCACCGGTCCAGTAGTGAACTGAGGAGCAGGTCTGAGATCGCTCTTTTTATACCCTGGTGCCCTGCTCCTAGAAGTTAGGAGACATTTCCAGAAGGGTACCCTGAAGTTGCAGGAATTTCCTTTCTCCCCTGCCATGGCTCCTGGCTGGCTGCACTGACAATACAGAGTTGTTAAGCCTATTTTGTAGTGGCAGAGCCCAGCCTATTTAGTTGCAAGTGGGGCTATGCTTAGCTCCACCCCCATCGGGTCAGTTAAAGGCCCATTCAGGCTCTGCTAAAACCCCTATGGTGTGAATATCTGTGGTGAATTCACAAAGTCCCCAATGTTAATACACCCAATTGTGATCTAAGGCAGGTTACAGGCACAGAGGGCTAAGGGCAGGAAAATGCCAACTTTTTAAAAGTGGCCTTTTCAAACTTGTGATAATAAATCTGACTTTACCATTAAAGAGGGTTTATCATTACAAGTTTATAGGCACCAAACATGACATATCTATTACCTTTGTTTTAGGAATTACAACTTATTAATTTTAGTAGAGAGTCCCTAATGTTATCCTAAAGGAGGTGGGAGGGGTAGTCCTCAGTAGTGAGAATACTAATTTGGGGGGTTTTCACTAGTAGGAGATGTAAAACTAAAACATACATGTCTCACCTTTTAATTACACAGTCCCCTGTCCTTTGAGCTACTTAGGGCCTACCTTAGGGTGACATATGTAATAAAAGGGGAGTTCAAGGCTTGGCAACGGGTTTTAAATGCCAAGTCGACACAGCAGTGGGACACTGCCTTCAGGCTGAAATGGCAGGCCTGGGACAAGTTTTAAGGTGCCACTTAAGTGGGTGGCACAATAAGTGCTGCAGGCCCACTGGTAGCATTTGATTTACAGGCCCTGTGCATATGGTATACCACTCTACAAGGGACTTACATGTAAATTAAATATGCCAATCAGGTATATGCAAATCAAATCATGTTTAGGAGAGGGAGCACATGCACTTTAGCACTGGTTAGCAGTGGTAAAGTGCACAAAGTCCTAAGGCCAGCAGAGCAAATATCCAGACAAAATGGATTGGGGGAAGACCACCATAAGGCTGATAGGTGTAACAGGAGCTAAAACGGAACTTATGATTCTCAGGCATTGTCCTTCTCCTCAACATGCCATGTGTTGGCCAGTATGTGTTGGGCCCTTGCCTGCCCCCAAAATAGCAATAAAAAGCCTGGGAGTATGGCTGGACAAAATCATTTCTATGGAAACCCAAGCACCAAACTATCAGCCAGCTGGTTCAGAATCCTGGGGAGGGTACGCAATGTTCTGGCTTTGCTCCCTTTGCTCCCCCAGCCCGTGAGAAGAATGATAGTCCATGCATTGATTCTATCTCACCTGGACTAAGGTAACCCACTCTACCTAGGTACTCAAATGGCAGTTATTCGGAAACTACAAGTTGTGCATAATGCTGCTGCCTCACTTTGTTAGCGATCCCCAGGTTTGAGTCAGCCAATCAAGGTCACGGGTGACCTCCACTTGCTCGCAGTTGCTCAAAGAACTGAATTCAAAGCCCTTTGTACTGCACATAGAGTCCTTCATGCATCTGGGCCACCTATTTTATGTCAGCTCATTCACCCTCATGGTTTTTCAACATTAATGTGGCTAAACTCTGGAATTCCCACCACCTGGCCATTCAATCCATGGACAATGAGCTTCTCTCTTGAAAACTCTTCAAACTTGGCTTTTTATGAACTCATTTTCCAGGTGGTACCTCTTTTCAACTAGCGCTGGGATGCCTACGGGTCAGAATACCCTTTTTAAATTCTATAGTATAGTAGTATAAATATCATTACATTGACTAAGCAGGTTGAAGAAACTCAAAATCAAAATAGGCTAAATAATCCTAGATTTTATGGTCCTTGAGAGGGTGCCAAGAGGGATAATATTCTTACCTTCCTAAAGTCATGTATCCACGGTCTAGGCATATTTTTTCACAGGTATATCCCTTTGTTAAAGGCAAAAAGCTCATCATTTTAGTAAGAAACTTCTGCCACATAGCAAAGGAGGGAAACTTGGAGGAATCATTATGTTATTGCTGGAGTAAAAAGAACTCATGCGAGTTGTCCAAGCCACAAATGTTGAAAAATCAGCTAAACTAGTTAAGTAATCAGCTATTCTTATATCAAGATTTAGTAGATCTTGCTATGAGGCTCACTTTAAAAGAAATAAACATAAGATACAGATATGTTCACCTTACCTCCTTAAATCATCCCTAATGGCAAATCTTACCCATTTAATGACTGTGGGGGTGATTCTGATTCTGGCGGGCAGCGGAGGCCGCCCGCCAGAATTCCGCCCCCATTATACCGCTCCGCGGTCAGAAGACCGCGGAGGGTATTATGAGTTTTTCCCTGGGCTGGCGGGCGGTCTCCAAAAGACCGCCCGCCAGCCCAGGGAAAAACTCCCTTCCCACGAGGATGCCGGCTCAGAAACGAGCCGGCGGAGTGGGAAGGTGCGACGGGTGCAGTGGCACCCGTCGCGTATTTCAGTGTCTGCAAGGCAGACACTGAAATACTTTGCGGGGCCCTCTTACGGGGGCCCCTGCCGTGCCCATGCCATTGGCATGGGCACGGCAGGGGCCCCCAGGGGCCCCGCGACCCCCCCCCTACCTCCATCCTGTTCATGGCGGCTTTCCGGCCATGAACAGGATGGCGGTAGGGGGGGTCAGAATCCTCATGGCTGCGGAGCGCGCTCCGCAGCCATGGAGGATTCAAACGAGCAGCGGAAAGTCAGCGGGAGACCGCTGACTTTCCGCTTCTGACCGCGGCTGAACCGCCGCGGTCAGAATGCTCGTTGGAGCACCGCCAGCCTGTTGGCGGTGCTCCCGTGGTCGGTGGCCCAGGCGGCCACCGGCCGCCAGGGTCAGAATGACCCCCTGTGATAGACTTAAAGCCTATCTCAGAAAGTGTAGAGTGAAATAAATGGATATATCACAGACTAATGTTAAGTAACTCAAGTAAACAATTTCTGGTATCTTAATGATTATGTTAACATTGTTGTTTGTGGGATGGCTGTCTTCATGACATCCACACTCTTGCATCACACTCTTGAACTGCCTTTCTGTCCCTTTTGTGCTTATTATATCTATTTTCGTTTCCTTTTATCTTTACTTAGTGTTTTTATTTATTTTTCCCTTCATATTTCAGGTTCTCTCAAAATGACTATTGGCTTTTGGGTTGGTATTTTCGTACACACACACACACAAATATATATATTTTGCCAGTATTTTCATTGTGTCAATGAACTGCATGTAAGAGGCTTGTACAACCCCATCAAAAATCTACGCATTTAAACTCATCTATTGAGAAGTAATTCAACGGTAGTGCTACTCCAATAAACTCACTGCAGTGATATTGAGTCTCTTAAACAATAAATGCAATAGGTATGCAATGTTTTTTATTCACAAGCTATTAGTCAAACGTAGTATGGAGCTTTTATGACACATATCCATACATTTTTCGGTAGTATCACAGCAGCATTATGATGAAGGAAGTTAGTCCCAATTAGATGCCATTGCCAATTCCGTTTACTTAATAATCGTAAATATATATGCACAATGCACAATGATCCAGCTTTTCAAAATATAATTCAATTGAAAGTTATATTGATTGACAATGAAATCTTTATTCTGACATGTGTTTCCAAGGATAGTTTTTTCCCAGAAAATCATATAAAGCTTTTGAAAGTACAAGCAACACTAGATTTCTTACTGCTGGGATAATTTTAAATTCCAATCCAGACTCCAGGGCATACATTGTCTTTCTCATCCTCATCCTCATCTATGTATTTATTAAAGAATTGACTATAGGCCTGATATAGAGCTTGGCAGAGGGGATTACTCCATCATAAATGTGACGGATATCCTGTCTGCCATATTACAGTCCCATAATGGCCTATGGAGATCGTAATATGGCAGACATGATATCCATAGCATTTGTGACATAGTAACCCATTCACGAAGCTCTAAATCAGGCCCTTTGTCTTTACTAGTAAATCTATTACTGCTTATAGAATTGAATCACAAATAGGGTACATCTTTATGTACATTTCATGCTCCTGCAATAACTTCTGTTCATCATATCTTCATAGGGAAGTCCTAATGGTAGATAGTGTTTTCAATAATTATTATTTGATCATTTATTTTAAAAGAACTCCTCAGTGCTTACACGAGAATATTTTCTCATTAGTAAATTAAGACACTTTTTGTATAATCAGGATGCTCATAAAACTGCATGAAGAGCGGTGCATATTTAATATTTGCAAATGAGCACTACTTTACATTTCTCTTAGCTATTCCTGTTAAATCAAATGAAACATTTAGACTATTTATATCTTTGCCTCAAGATTCTCTGATATGCTTTCTGACATTGAGGCAGTAAAGCTTGAGCTCAACAAAATCACTGTTTTAGAAGCCAAGAAATGCTCTTTAAAAATTAAAGAAATATATTTAGAAGGCTAAAATAAGAATTGAAAAGTATTAACAAATTGCTTTAAAATTTAAAAAAGAGAGTAACCCTTACAGAAAGGATAAAACATGCCAATGTCTCATTTCAGTATGCCAAAGCTCCAGGTCATGGTGGCCTGTCAATAAATTTAAACTCCCAGCTTTTTATTTTAAAATCTCCTAAGCTACCTATCTTGCTGAATCTTTTATATATGATGGAACTAAAAACTGCTCTTTTTTTGGAAGCTGCCATTACACTTATTCCTAAACTGAATAAAGATAACCATTACTGTAAGAATGTTGTACCACTATCTTTGAAAAATTGTGATTGTAAAATGTTTGCCGAAGTATTAACCTCTAGTGTAGAGTCATTTATTGTGTCTTCTATCAATCTCAATCAATCAGGATTGATTGGGGGCTGATTGTACTCAGACAATACTAGAGTTTAGTTAGTTGTTATATTGAAAATATCTTCATTAAAACAATCCTAGCCTTCATCACTTGATGCTGAAAAGGCATTTTTTCTGATTAATTGTTTCTGATAACATTTTCATAGATCACATTCTACCCTACGTTTCTTAATATGATATATATTATTTACACTTTCAGTTACAACATGGTACTAGGTAACCTTATCTACTTTGGCAAATGTCTTGAATATTTCCCAAATTCTATTAGAAATAATCTTTATATTATGGGCTGATTGCAAACATGACTATATAAAACTCTGTGCCTATGCACAAGATATTATATTAGATGTGTCAGATCCTGATTCGTCCTTACAAGTGTCTTTCTATGCTAAGTGTGAGAAATTGCATCTTTTTATGTGGTCATCCCCCTTTTTTGTGGACTGATGCTGCTGGCTTTTAACTCCAGCCTGCTATCCAGTGAACCATGTATTATGTGCCCTGACCACTAAAACATGGTAATATTTGGCTAACAACTAACTGGTATATTCACTTTCCCAGTAGGTCCATTGTACATGCTGAAGGAAATACACCATTGTCATGGAAAGTTGGATGTCACCAATGGATTGCAGTGCATGTTGTGCCGTCCACTAGGCTGACAAAGAAAACATCGTTTGAGGGCTACCTTTGTGGCTTGACCTGTAGCAATCAAGCCTACAGGCGGACATGTCAAAATAACCCAAAGTAAACCTTTTTGACAAGAACGAGACAGACTTTTAAGTGTTAAATCAGTCACTCCTAAGTAGGCCCTGTAGCTCACAAGGAGAGGTGCATAGTATTTAAAAGTGGTACATGCAAAAACTTAATGTTGGCACGTATTTAAAGTAACTAGCCTCCTAGGGATATTTTGACTGAAAAGTGTTGTAGTTGTCCTATGAGAAATAAACAGTTTAGTATAGCTGCCGAGGAGTGAACAGCTGATGTCCCCAAAAATATCCCTGGCTAGCATACAAGCTTCCTCCAGGGGCAGAAAAATTGTACCATATTAGATTTGCCTCAAAATAATGCACTGTCGGGTAGTTTGTCATAAAACACACAGAGTGTGCAGCAAAAGTGGGAAGTTTTGTCCTTGGAAATGTTTCCATTAATGGTTAAGCAGTGTCCAGAAGTTACCCCATCTACTAGCCTGTAAATTCTACACCTCACTCACAACTCATCAGAACACTTTCTGGGTTTGTGGAAGAACAGAAGATAGCTACACCTGCTGTTTTTGACTTGTGCTGAGACTTGAAGGGCTGGACTTGCTGCCACTTGTAACAGTACTTAGATGTAGACTCCAAGGGTCAGTTGGATTACCTTATTTGTGGCCACAAGGACACAGCATGCTGCAAAGGGCGTTTTTGCTGAAGTGCCCAGCTGATCAGTAGCTTCAGGAACTTTAATGGACCTTGCAGTTGGCTTCTGCTGGAGTGGGTCCTGGCCACCAGTCCTCTTCCCAAGGTCCTATGAGCCTTATAAGCGACAAAAAGGAGATGTTTCCGAACTCTGATAAGTTGAAACTTAGAACATTTTGGATTTCCAGTCCCTCCGGGAATATAATATTATATATATATATATATTTAATTATATTTTAACCAAAAATTATGTTACATTATTGTTTACATTCAAATGGGTATTAAAACAAGTTAAAAGAAAATAATACAGGTTTTATTTTTAGATATTGTTCAACATTAAATTACATTTTTAACATTATTTGCTATCAGATTTTATTTTAAGTCTCTACCACCATTATTTTTCATAGGAGCATATTGAAGTAAGAGTGGCTGGCCATGTGTGGTGCTGAATCTACATTTACTGCTGTTTGGGCCCTTTTTGGTGGTAGTAACTTTAGAAGTGTAGTTTGTGAATAGCAATGTGTCTATTCATTTATGGATGGGTGCAAGGCCCCCTTAAACCCTCCAATAACACCACCTAAACCCCTCCCTACTGTTTTCATAACCCTTCACATTTAGCAGTAAGCATGCCCCTTTTTTCAGGCACTCCTGAAGAACCTCCCACATTTAATACTATGCACTGAACTTACATGAGTAAGGATTTCCCCGTAGAAAAGGTAGGAGGGCTGGTGGTGAAGGTTTACACTGGTTGGATTGTAAATGGCATTTTGTAGTAAGTAAGTAGTACTACTGTAGTGATACAGTAACTAGCCCCTCCCCCCGAGTCACAAGGTTTGATTCCTTACAACCTGGACTAAGAACTCAGCTAATGTGATAAACTGAATCAGAAGCTCAGTAGGACTACAAGCATTACATTACCCAACGAACACTAAGAAGTGCTTCCTGGTATTAAGCAGCACCATAGGATGTGTCAGGGATGATTAGTGGATATCCTAAAGGAATGACACTCTGAAGTCACCAGGAAACCAAATATGAGTTTAAAATGCAGCAAGAAAGCAAGGAAGACTAGTCTATGATTATTCTACTTGGGTTTTGTTGTTTTGGTATGTCACTAAAGTATTATTTCTTTTTCCTTTTGTTTCCTCCATTTTTGTCTGTTTGGATTATTGGCGCTGGGTTTAGAAGCATGTTTTAGGTCTCATCTAAATATTTTATATACTTTTTAGATTCTGGGAATATTAAAAGCATATATGAACTTTTGGCAGTGTTTAATTCTTTTATTGAATAGTGAAATAGTTGGCTTATGAAAATCATGAGCAGTATGCACTATTACATTTACCCACAGAACGGATCAAACCATTAGTTACATCAGTACCTTGTTTTAACAAGTCTGCGTTGAATGCAGGTCCACTAAAAACACCCCAGGTTCTGAACATTCAATGCAAGGTGTAGCGACAGGTACCTGTAAAAAGAGTGCTGTCACCATGCACATGAAATAGTGGTGAGCACATCACAAGACTCTCCACATACCAACAAAATACACACCAAGATGTCTCATATTTATGTGTGATACCTTCAACTCAGCCAGGCTTTTTACACAGATGCGCTTTACAGCTTCTAGTTTTTGAGCTCATAGTTACATTGTTAACAGCAACATTTCAAGTTCCTGATTACAATGTGAAATCTGCTTAAAAAACAGGACTGACTTAAAGTGAGGACACTAAGCAGCTATGAATGTCCATCAGCAGCACCACCTTAATGTAGTCATACAAAGAGAGCCCAAAAATACACAGCAAGCATGCTTCTCCTCTAATTAACTATGTGCTTTATAACAATAACAACATAAAATGAACATGCTTTGTAAACACTGAAATTTAAAATGTGTTGTCTATTTTTAGGGTTAGGCAGCTGAATAAACTCTGATAAACACTAATTTTAAAAGGTTTGGAAAACACTAAGAAAATGCCAGTGAAATCCACCAATATTAAACACTGAAAACAAGACAGCCTACATGTTTCTGATTGGTTGATTTCGATACTTACAGTGCTGATGTGAGAGGTCTGGTTTTTATTTGACTTTCAGCATTCCAAGGGAGAACATTGCTTTCTGTGCTATCTTCAGCCAACCCTTTAGTGATTTCTTATTTTTTTATTTTTTCTGTTTAGTGAGGACACATCAGCCACTCTCTTGTAAGGGAATTTGCTCCCTCCATCCCATCATCTTACCCTGCCTCTCAGCGACAACTCCCTGCTCTTTTTGTTCTTTTTTTTATTTCTACGAGGACCCAGAAGCTATATATTGCAACCAGGCAACATTCTTTGTGGCATTTGATTTCCCTTCCACCATTCATGCCATTAACATCCACGTGCCTCTTGCCACCCATTCTCTTATGGTTTTGTGTCTTTTTTTAAATTTGCTAGGGGCCAGCAACTAGAATCTGTTATCAGGTTGCTCACTTGTCTGCCATTGGGCAATATCCACCACATACTTGTTTTAGTTTCCGAGTTGTCCAGCTGCCATATTGTAACAGTAAATGAATACTAAAGTAAAAAGATGACCCCTACATTGGCATGTGCCCAGAGGGTGTCCATCTTTGAATGATATTTATTTTGCTTCAAGGGAACTCGTTTCAAGATGCCCACCATGTATGGACACAAAACCATGGTACCCATCATGAAAGGATTTTTCCTGACGCATATGAAATATTCCACAGCAATGGACACCAAGCATACACAGTGGCAATCTTTGCATGATTTTTATTTTGCTTTAACATAAATCCTTTCAGTATCACAGCCAAAACAAAAGGGCTGACCTGTTGGCTTTGCCAATGCTTTTTAAACATATGAGGGAAAAGTTTGTTTAATAGAGAAATCCTGATATATTTAGACATAATATACTTTTCCTTTATGTTGGTAGTTTGCATGATCTTTGCTGGGTCTGTAGGAGGTCTCCTATAAATCACCAGAATTTCTTTGGTGGATGCTAAAAGGGGTCTACTTGGTATGTGTACTTTATCTATCACTGTGGCCTATGCATTCATCAGTTCTTTTCCTCAGTTGGCTATCAGGATTCAGTACTCTCTACAGATGATCTGGAGTGGTGTGAAGCAATCACTCCCTCTGAGTGGCCTGACATAGGGAGTGAGGGTGCTGATGTGTCAGGGTCACTATTTACAATTCATCTTCTGTTCATTGACCTGTCCATACTCCACTCACTTACAAACCATGTTCTCCCATAGTAGTCTGTTCTCTACCTACACCAAGCCATCTCCCTCTGCACTGTACTCTCAAGTGGTCCCTGCACTCTTGCCATGTGCTCTTCTTTGGAGCTCTTGACCTGCACACTACTGCTGCATTTGATGTTTGGCCCTTATGCTGTGCCCTGCAACCCTAACGTCCCTTTTGCATTTCCTCTTAAGTATGTTCTACATTTGCCTACATCCATGCACTTCTTTTCTCCTGCACCCTCTTTCTCGGTCATCCTCTTGCACTATGCTCAATGCTTCCCTTTTAATGCTTTCCCTGGAAAATGAATATGCACTCCTCCTGCACTCTGCTATGTGGCCTGCACTACTCTTTGAACATAACTTGTACTGCACTCTCTAGTGCTGTTCTTCCTTTGTACCATTCACAGCTCTCCACTTCAGGCTTTGCTTCTATTTCACTGTGCAGTACCCTACTATCTTCTCGCACCTTACACTTTGTACCTACAGTTCCTTGTGCTGCACCCCGTATGTGCTGCACTTTCCATATGTTACAATTTCCTACACAATGGTTTGTCACTTTACTCTGTACTGATGTTTCTATTACTGATGCTCTATTGATTCCCTTTCTTGACCAAGTACTTTATTTTGTTGGTAATCCAGAAGCTCTCATGTGGGTCAGTAGTGAGTCCAATTTTGGCTGTATCTCTTATGTGGACTAAAGATGGTCTATAATGTATATGTAAAATTTCTCCTATAACATGCCCCTCCTGCTCCTATGTTCTTCTTCTCATTCCTAACAAATACAGATTGTCCTCTATGTTCAACCTTGAATAAAATTCTCTGATAGAGATTCTCAGATGCTCCCTGTTAGAACTGGGGTTTCTGGTTGTCAGAGTATGAACCCTGTACAAGCAGGAACCACCATGCTAGGGAGGGTAAGCTAGATACACACTTACACACTTAGAGATAACCTGTACTCACCCTCTGGTAGCTTGGAACAGAGCAGCCAGTCTTATCTATAGAGGGAACGTGTAAAGTATTTGTGCAACACACACACAGTAACACAATTCCCCACACAAGATTTGAACAATATATTATATTATTATGAGTAAAACAAGACTAAAATGACAAAACCCAATAGGTAGAACAGGAGTAATTAATTTTGAAAGAATAAACCAAAAAGTAGTACTTAGAATCCAAAAGCACTTATGGGTTACTAGAGGTCGCTCTAGACCGGAGTAATTTTGAAAGTTCAGGCGATGGACAGCAGGCCGGCTACAGGACCTGTGCAGTGCCCACTGAAAAAGTACCTTGGATGGAAGAATCATCTATGTCGAGGACTCGAAGCACAGAGCAGAGGTGGAAATGCGTCACTGTAGATCGTGAAGATGTAGGCAATGCATCAGTTCCAAGCTGCATAGTACTGAGGAAGTGTTGAAGTTAAGCAGCGATGGTGATGCGTCAACGTCGAGCTGCCCAGAGTAGAATATGAGGTTGGAATCTGGGGATGATGCTTTGTGATGTCAACGATGCAGTGTCCATGGCTCGAACAGCAGCAGGGATGCGTCAGTGTTGAGTCGAAATGCACTGGTTCCAGTCAGCCCAATGTCGTTGATGCGTTGATTTTCTTGGGTTGCAGCACAGATTCTCACTTCTAAGTGCCCAGGACTGTATTGGCACCACTTAGCAGAGCAAGACTCACAGCAAACAGAGTCAAGGTGCTGGTTGCAGGTTGCAGACAGTCTTTGATGTCCCGGAGGCTGCAGAAGAACAGGGCAAGCCAAAAAGCCCTTGGAGTCACTCAGGGTTCAGGTGAGATGGGTTCAGTCTTTGCCCTCAACAGGGCAGAGATCAGTAGGCAGTAGGGGAGCTCATCAAAGCAGAAAGCAGCCCTTCCAGGGCAGCAGTCCAGCAAAAGGGCAGTCCCTGTAACACAGTAGTCCTTACTCCTGTCAGAGATCTTCACAGGTCCAGCAGTTTAATGATTTGGTAGTGTCAGAGGCACAGTACTCCTACCCGGTTGTGCCTCTGAAGTGAGCGTGACTTTAAAACAGGTCCTAGAAACACACAGGTCCTCCTTTCTTCTCAGCCTTGGCTCCAGAGTATCAGCAGGAGGTAATCAGCTGGTTGTGTGGGACAGAGGACACTGCCTACCCAGGTGTGTCACCTCTTTCTCCCTCTTCCTGCCCAGGAAGAACTATCAGAATGCAGATGAATGCAGATGAGTTCCCCATCACACTCACTCTTACTGTGTTTGTGGCTGTCTAGAGGGAATGCACAAAGTGTAGCTGTCACCCACCCCAGACTTGTATTGGAGACAGGTTGCAGGCACTGAGAGCTGTAAAAGCAGAGACATTTCCACTTTGTAAAATTAGCATCATTTACCCTAATTCCGAACTCCACTACTCCTAGCCCTACCATACAGTACACTTCCAAATAAAGACTTGGGTCCAGTCAGGTACATTTACTCAACCTTACGCTCAGCCATGGGTAGGTGTGGCTGTAAGCAGTAAGGCTTATCAAAGGAACAATGTGTAAAGCACTTAACAACACCAAACAACAGAAAAAGAAAGTCACACAACACAGAAGAAACAAGACACCAGGTTAGAAAAATAGATTAGACTTTTTGGTCTTAGAGACCTTGATCATCAAAATCCATTGGAAGGTTCCGTAGATAAAGATTTTTAAAGAAAAAAAATAACTTTAACATCATCCACAAACAAGCAGTGGTCAACAAAAACTTTGTAAACTTTTAAAAAGTTTGGAAATTTAGTTCAGCAACTCCAGCCAGAGATAGGCAACTAAGTCTGGCAGAACAGATGTCCACGGGGCCAGAGAGGATACTATGCACAGTTACCTGGCCACCAGAGGGTTTTTATAGTAAGATCCAAACTTTACAGGATGACCTCCATTGACGATAATGAAGTGGTCCTGATGCTGAGGGATGCATGCTCCAAAATGCTCAAAGATGCTCTGAATGCTGTGCAGTCCACGGGTGTGAAGTCTGGTCAACTTCTCGGTTCACAGGTGAGAGGGGGTGACTCTGACCAAGGAGTTTGTGGTCCCACAAAGTCCTATTTGCAGGGCTCCAAGAGCTGCTGCTGCAGACCGTGTACTTTTACAACACAGCGGTCACAGTGCAAATCCAGTCACAACCAACACTCACTAATCCAGCAGACAGCAGGGCACCTTTTGGCTATCTCCAAATTGTCCTTGAGGGTGCCCGGTGTTTGGTAGCAGCAAGACTTCTGCTGTGGCTACCAGAGAGGAGACTTGGGATCCTGCATCTTTAATGTCCTCAGTGTTGTTCTGGGGGGCCAGACCACTGACCTTTGGAGTCACTACTTTGGTCTTGGGCTGGGGATCAGTGTTTCCCCAAGCTAGGCAGGCAAAACATGGTCCAAACTCTACTAGTCCAAAGTACAGCAGGTGCAGTCGCTCTGGCATAGCAGCCTCTCTTTGTGCTCTTCCCACGCGTGCAGAGTGGTCTTCTTCTCATCCTCTTTCCAGACCCAGTGAGTACTGGGGGCCACATATTTATCCCAGGAAAGTGCCCTGAGGGGGACCACTAGGTCACTAGCATATGGGTTTCTGGGTCCCCTCCTACCTAATGATGAAGTTCCTGTGATGTGCAACATCGGGCTATCACAGAATGCCACATTCTAGCCCCTTCCAAGATGGCATGACCCTTTGTCAGTTGTGTGGAGCAAGGTATCCCACCCTAGAGGTGTGGCTACCAGGGGATAACAAGCCCACATTAAAAACAGTTTGGGAAGAGTTTCCCACTTCTGGCCATCTCCATACTGCCTGCAAGGACAAAAGGCATCCTCTTCAGGGATGTTGGGGCAGGCAGCCCATCAAAGGTAGCTTCTTCTTTGAAGCACACCTCTGGGCTAAACCCCTAAGTGGTCATCCTGTCAGAGAATGTGACTCCTCACTGCTGTGGCACTATCTTTGTCCTTGAGCCTGGAAGTCATTCATACATCTCCCCAGATGGGCAGAAAGCTGTCTGTGCGAGAGTACCTTTGTGAGGCTGCTGGAGGAGCAGAATACAGAGTGGTCACTTTTCCAAAAGTA
The DNA here is from genome assembly GCF_031143425.1 of Pleurodeles waltl. Lineage (NCBI taxonomy): Eukaryota > Metazoa > Chordata > Amphibia > Caudata > Salamandridae > Pleurodeles > Pleurodeles waltl. The sequence goes on from NC_090448.1 coordinate 207,473,203, forward strand.
TCTGACTAATAATAGTGACATGAATTGACTTAAACATCAGATTGTAATTAATGTCACAATTCATTTCATACTTCACATGACCCAATTTGGTAACCTCAGTCAAGCATTAGTCAGGTGAGGACGCCACCCCAGTCGCCCTTTGTTAGCCAATGGAGCTACCAACCTTACCCACAGCAAAACAACAGTTTGGAAGTGTTGCTGTCAAGACATATCGAAGTATGCATGTCTCACTTAACAAAATACAGCTCCCTACCATAGGGATCTCTAGGCCTTCCTTAGGGGAGACTTGTATATCATGTTAAGGGGCAGGGTGCCATTAGTTTGAATGGCAAAGTCAAACTGAGAATGGACATACTATCCTTCTAGTCTATAGTGGGAGGCTAGAAGCCATTTTGTACCTTGTCCCATGAAGAGTGGCACGGACAGTGCTGCAGCCCTGAGTGGACACTCTGCCTTACATGTCCTGGGTACCACATACCAGGGACCTATAAGTAAGGCAAGCCTTGCCAATTGGGTGAATCCAATTCGACGTATGTGTTACATTGTTCTTCCTGGGCACCATCTGCTGCTCTTCCTCTGCGTTGTGCAGAGCAGCTCCCGAACTTCTGAATGTTTCACTCCCATTGCACACTGAGTTTGACATGGGCTTTTTATTTGCCTCCCATGTGTGATTTGTTTTTCTCCTTCTGTTTTCAAAAATTACTTCACTGAATAAATTATAAGTACTTTGTCTGACCTCTATGGGACTTTAAATGGTTGCCTGTCATCCAGTCGTCTTAATTATTTGTCCTAACAGAGACCCATGCACAGCAAATGAAGCACTGTATTTCATGTTGGGAGACATGATATTCAAAATTTCCTCCAGAGATGCAACTTGAAATGAGGAGATAGGTACACTGCCAAAAAAGAGAAAACTTTAAGTGTGCATCTTGAACCACATGAGCAGCAGGCATAGTATTCCTCACTCTCCTATTCTAGCAATAGTGCAGGACAGCATTAAAGCAAACATCAGGAGTTGTAGATTTCAAATTAGATATTACTTTTAGAATCTGAGTGTATGGATTGTAGGTTTATAGGTTTTTTGTGTACTGTGCTCATTATATCTAGAAAGAAAGAAATATTGTCCACCCTGCCCAAAAGTGAGCTTTACATAAAAAATCATTTTTTTACAAAGACTGCATAACAATGAATAGGAGCAAGATGTACGAAATCATTGTACAGCTCCAAACTCTGCCTTTCACTAAATATTAGTGTTTAGGAGCTCAAAATATATTTTACAGTGTACTAAAGCACTTTTGCGATTAAGAAAAGCCTTCCCGATCACAAATGGGCTTTTGAGATTCGTTCCAAATCGCCATTAGGAGAGGGTATGAAAGGGGAGGCCACTCCTATTTGTGAAGTGTAAAGTGATGCAACAGTGACCACAATTGTAGCTGCAAACACTTGAAAAGTTACGAGTATCTCAAAAGAATTGTACTGCTTCCTTCCTATTGAGCATCCTTGGGGAGGCCACTGAGCATTCTGCGGGCTATGGGATAAGTGCATGCCTCCCAAATGTCTTCCGAAATGGAAATACGTTTTAAAGCATCACTTTAAGATGCATGGCCTGCCTTCAAATAAAGACGTTTCTGTTTGGAAATGGTGTTACAGGGATGGGTGTGTTCTATCCTTGCAGACCATCACTCGTGTTCATAGCCAATTCCACTGGATCACAAATAGCAACCTGCCTAATTAATATTCATAGGCAGGTCTTTCTGTGCCACCCTGTTACTGGAAATGTGAAATGACTACTTATAAGTCAACAGGCCACATAACAAAATGACAGTCAGATCAATAAAAGTGTGCAGTTTGGACCCATTTAGACCTGCCTGTTATTTCTGGCCTTTCGTATGGTAGTGTTGTCACAGTGTTGCTGTACGCCATGGTTTTCACCTGATTTTTCATTAAATGTTCTTTATTTTCTTTTTTAGGTCTTTTGCGCCTTGCAGTGGTTCTGATCACATTATTTACAACATGGATGCTCACGCGTACATATTTTGAAACATATCTGAAATCGGACCAACTCAAACACGTTTTCGGTAAGATTAGTTTGAGTAAATATAACACCTGTGTTAATCTGAAGTTTGAATGGTATTTTTGGGGCTGATTTAAAATTTGACAGGAGGCCTGTTTCTTCACTAGGGCAACAGAGTTTCCTCTCCACCTACAACTAAATGGGGCCCTTTGTGATCGATAAATGTTACAACAACATCAAGCACTACAAATGTTGCCACATCCAGCATGTGGTTGGGTGTTCATCACCCGGTGCGCACAGCTTTTGACTATGCATGCTGTGAGTTTGGTCACAGTGCTTGGACGGCCCTGCAACCAACCCCCCATTGCAGCACACAGCTGATTGTGTCATGTAACAATATAAAGGGTGTCAGTTTAATTAAGGCAAACCTACTGGCTTTATCAAAGGTGGGCCTATTAGTTTATCAAGGAATTAGCACATCAAAATATATAAAGCAGACATATTGGCATTGTCAAAAAGCCAAATAAATATTTCATAAATTCATGGATTGAAAAGTTTAAGAATGGTCTTTGTCTCATTTTATTTTGAAAAAAACGTGTTTAACCCCTTGGGTGCCATGGACGTAATGGTTACGTCCCGTGGTGCAGCGCTGAGGGCTGGGCCCCCGCCTCCCTGTAGCAGGGCTGGATCACAAAATGAGGTATCATTTTTACCGGGAGACTGGGTGGAACTTTGGGTGGTAGGAAATTTGTCTTGGTGTGGTGATTCCACACAAAAATGTGGGAAAAATTTGACTTTTTTGTCAATTGGAATTTTGCTGAGGATTCTAGGTAAGAAAACACTGGGGGATCCACGCAAGTCACACCTCCCTGGACTCCCTCAGGTGTCTAGTTTTCAGACATGTTTAGTTTTGGTAGGTTTCCCTATATGGCTGCTGAGCCCAGGACCAAAAACGCTGGTGCCTCCCTCTCCGCAAAAACAGGTAGTTTTGTATTCGATCATTTTGATGTGTCCACATAGTGTTTTGGGGCATTTCCTTTGACGGGCACTAGGCCTACCCACACAAGTGAGGTACCTTTTTGATCTGGAGACTTGGGAGAATGCTGGGTGGATGGAAATTTGTGGCACTTCACAGATTCCAGAACTTTTTGTCACCAAAATGTGAGGAAAAAGTGTTTTTTTGGCCACATTTTGAGGTTTGCAAAGGATTCTGGACAACAGAACCTAGTGAGAGCCCCACAAGTCACCCCATCCTGGATTCCCTTAGGTGTCTAGTTTTAAAAAATTAACAGTTTTGGTAGGTTTCCTTAGGTGCCGGCTGAGCTAGAGGCCAAAATCCACAGCTAGACACTTTGCAAAAAACAGCTCTGTTTTCTTTGGGAAAATGTGAAGTGTCCACATTGTGTTTGGGGGCATTTCCTGTCTCAGGCAATAGGCTTACCCACACAAGTGAGGTACCATATTTATCGGGGGACTTGGGGGAACAATGGGTGGAAGGACATTTGGGGCTTCTCTCAGGTTCCAGAACTTTCTGTCACTGAAATGTGAGGAAAAAGTGTTTTTTGGCCACATTGTGAGGCTTGCAAAGGATTCTGGGTAACAGAGCCTGATGAGAGCCCCACAAGTCACCCCATCCTGGATTCCCCTGGGTGCCTAGTTTAAAAAAATACACAGGTTTGATAGGTTTCCCTAGGTGCCGGCTGAGCTAGAGGCCAAAATCCACAGCTAGGCACTTTGCAAAAAACACATCAGATTCCAATGTAAAAATGTGATGTATCCATGTTGCATTAGGCCTACCCATGCAAGTGAGGTACCATTTTTATTGGGAGACTTGGAAGAACACAGAATCGAGGACAAGTGTTATTGCCCCTTTTCTTTCTCTACATTTTTGCCTTCCTAATGTAAAACAGTGTGTAAAAAAGACGTCTATTTAAGAAATGCACGTTAATTCACATGCTATTATGGGGACCCTGGTATTCAGAGATGTGCAAATAACCACTGCTTCTAAACACCTTATCTTGTGCCCATATTGGAAATACAAAGGTTTCCTTGATACCTATTTTTCACTCTTTATATTTCAGCAAATGAATTGCTGTATACCCAGTATAGAATGAAAACCCCTTGCAAGGTGCAGCTAATTTATTGGCTCTGGGTACCTAGGGTTCTTGATGAACCCACAAGCCCTATACATATCATTGCAATCAGAAGAGTCCAGCAGACGTAACAGTATATTGCTTTAAAAAATCTGGCATTGCAGGAAAAAGTTTCAGAGTAAAACGTGGAGAAAAATGGCTGTTTCGTTCACCTCAATTTCAATTTCAATTTCAATATTTTTATTTTATTTTAACTGTTATTTTCTGTAGGAAAGCCCTGTAGGATCTACACAAATGACCCCTTGCTGAATTTAGAAGTTTGTCTACGTTTCAGAAGTGTTTAGCTTTCTGCGATTCAGCATTGGTTTTACACCCAGTTCTGTCACTAACTGGAAGGAGACTAAAAGCACAAAAATAGGAAAAATGGGGTATGTCCCAGTAAAATGCAAAAATTATATTGAAAAACGTGATTCAAGTCTGCCTTTTTCTGAAAACTGGGAAGATGGTGATTAGAGCACCACAAACTCTTTGTTGATGCCATTTTCAGGGAAAAAAACACAAGCCTTCATCTGCAGCCCGTATTTTGGCTAATTTCTTGGTCTCCTCTAGTGGAACCCACAAACTCTGGGTACGTCTAGAATACCCAGGATGTTGGAAAAAAGGACGCAAATTTGGTGTGGATAGCTTATGTGGACAAAAAGTTATAAGGGCCTAAGCACGAACTGCCCCAAATAGCCAAAAAAAGGCCTAGCACCTGAGGGGGAAAAGGCCTGGCAGCGAAGGGGTTCATAAAAAAAAAGATTTACAAAAAAATAGTGTTTGAGTCTTTTTTTTTTAAATTCAAGCTACAAAGTGCAACCATAAAACAAGGAGGATCTGCACTCTAGCTGAAGTGGGTAACGCTCCAGCATAGAGTGCTTTAAAAAAATATAGTAAGCTCTCCCTGGGTCATGGAGCCTGCGGGTCATGGGGAGCGAGTTGGCCCTCCTCTGCAAGCCACCTTTGAGCCCTGGGGACCCCAACCCTTGGGAAGAATATAAATTAAAGGGGATGGGGCATGTGGCTTTTCTCCTTCAAGCAACTATTGACCACAGAGACCTCTTACACAGAGCTGAATATAAATTAAAGGGGAGGGGGCATGTGCCACTATTGTACCCCGCGGACCCTATCCCCTTGGATTAATTTAAAAAAAGGGGAAAGGGCCCACAGCCTTTCTCCCCAAGCCGCTGTTGCCCCCTCGGGACCTCGTCCCCCAGGAACACATGTCTCAATAAAAGAAAGGGAAGCCAAGTGCCATCCTCCTGCAGGTATCCATGACAGAGACATTATTCCCCCAGGAAGCAATACTTGACAGTGTCCCAGGGTGCTAAACCCCCAGGACACAGTGGGTTCCTTTCTGGGAGAGTGTGGGCATACACTGCCGCACTTTCCTGGGCAGGGAACTCAGATTTGCTCCCAACCAGTGGTAAATGTAAAGAAAATGCTGCTTCTACACTGGTGGGATCAAACGAAAGGTGTCAGCTACTGCCATCACCCAGTTCAGTGCATTCCCCGATGACCCCCAACATTGTGGGGGCACTGGGGCATCCACCTATAAAAAAAGAAGTGGCTGACTCCTGCAAGGTCAGCCAGTTGGGGCCCTGGGGGCCAGTGTAACTGAGGTGGCCCAGGTGGGCACCCAGGCTTCCAGTTAATAAAACATATGCTGACTCCTGCCGGCTACACTAGTCGTGCTGGTTGGGAAGCTGTCCGGGGCCTGGAGGTCCCTGTGCCTCAAACAAAATAAAAGGAGAGTGTGTCCCAATTGGGTACCTGGAAATCTACTAAAATTAAAAAGAAGAAAAAATGGATAGCAAACGAGTGGCAGTAGACATTCTTTTATTATTTACTGCTCTGTAAAGGAGCTCTCCATAATGTCCTGCTAGGCGGGACATCATAAAGCAGTATTTTAATGTTTTGGAGACTGCAAGGGGTGTAGCAGCTCCCCATTAACATTAAAAATGTCAGTCTCCTTAGTCATTAAATCCATGACCCAAAGAGAACTTACCATATTTTTTTAATCCACTCCTAGTTGGAGCACTAAGCTCTTCAGCACCAGTTTAGGGCCTTAGCTTGATTTTATGATTGCAGTTTGTGGGCTGAAAAATGTAAAAAGAAAGACTAAAATATATGTTGGTTTTATTAAAGAAAAAACAATATGTCTCTGAGTCTTTCAACACATATTTCAGCCTCTGTAATGTATTAATAAAAACTATGTTAAAAGAAATACTCGCAGACGTGTTTTATTTTCTGAAAACTGTATTACACTTTTTTCATAATAATCACAATTACTAAACATTCTATTGTATGAATTACTGAAAAATACATTAGATTAAAAATGTTGATGATTTTTGGAGGCAGATGATAGTTCTGCTTCATGTATGTTGACATGCTTACCCCCTGAGAAAGTCAATAGGCTCACATTTTACACTTTGGTGCTGTGGCTATTTGCCAAATTTAGTACGTCTGCCTGAGTGCGGCCAGGACCTGCAAGACCTACATCACGCTGTGCATCCAAGAAAACTATGTGTGACGTGGGATTGGCTGCTGTAGGAGGCTGGCCTGGCTTGTAGTGGGTACCAAGGGGTACTTACACCTTGCACCAGGTCCAGGTATCCCTTATTAGTGTAGAGGGGTGTCTAGCAGCTTAGGCTGATAGAAAAGGTAGCTTAGCAGAGCAGCTTAGGCTGAACTAGGAGACGAGTGAAGCTCCTACAGTACCACTAGTGTCATATGCACAATATCATAAGAAAACACAATACACAGATATACTAAAAATAAAGGTACTTTATTTTTATGACAATATGCCAAAGTATCTCAGGGAGTACCCTCAGTATGAGGATAGCAAATATACACAAGATATATGTACACAATACCAAAATTATGCAGTAATAGCAATAGAAAGCAATGCAAGCAATGTACAATCACAATAGATTGCAATGAGGGCACATAGGGATAGGGGCAACACAAACCATATACTCTAGAAGTGGAATGCGAACCACGAATGGACCCCAAACCTATGTGACCTTGTAGAGGGTCGCTGGGACTGTAAGAAAACAGTGAGGGTTAGAAAAATAGCCCACCCAAAGACCCTGAAAAGTGGGTACAAAGTGCACCTAAGTTCCCCAGAGAGCACAGAAGTCGTGATAGGGGAATTCTGCAAGGAAGACCAACACCAGCAATGCAACAACGATGGATTTCCTGACGAGAGTACCTGTGGAACAAGGGGACCAAGTCCAAGAGTCACGATCAAGTCGGGAGTGGGCAGATGCCCAGGAAATGCCAGCTGTGGGTGCAAAGAAGCTGCCACCGGATGGTAGAAGCTGTGGATTCTGCAAGAACGACAAGGGCTAGAAACTTCCCCTTTGGAGGATGGATGTCCCACGTCGTGAAGAAGCTTGCAGAGGTATTTCCGTGCAGAAAGACCGCAAACAAGCCTTGCTAGCTGCAAGAGTTGCGGTTAGGGTTTTTGGATGCTGCTGTGGCCCAGGACGGACCAGGATGTCACCAGTTGCCTGAGGAGACAGAGGGGGCGCCCAGCAAGACAAGGAGCCCACTCAGAAGCAAGCAGTACCCGCAGAAGTGTCAGAACAGGCACTACGAAGTGGAGTGAACCGGAGCTCACCCAAAGTCACAAAAGAAGTTCCCACAACGCCAAAGGACAACTCAGGAGGTCGTGCACTGCAGGTTAGAGTGCCGGGGACCCAGGCTTGGCTGTGCACAAAGGAAATCCTGGAAGAGTGCACAGGAGCCGGAGCAGCTGCAAATCACGTGGTACCCAGCAATGCAGTCTAGCGTGGGGAGGCAAGGACTTACCTCCACCAAACTTGGACTGAAGAGTCACTGGACTGTGGGAGTTACTTGGACAGAGTTGCTGAGTTCAAGGGACCTCGCTCGTCGTGCTGAGAGGAGACCCAGAGGACCGGTGATGCAGTTCTTTGGTGCCTGCGGTTGCAGGGGGAAGATTCCGTTGACCCACAGGAGATTTCTTCGGAGCTTCTAGTGCAGAGAGGAGGCAGACTACCCCCACAGCATGCACCACCAGGAAAACGGTTGAGAAGGCGGCAGGATCAGCGTTACAAGGTCGCAGTAGTCGTCTTTGCTACTTTGTTGCAGTTTTGCAGGCTTCCAGCGCAGTCAGCAGTCGATTCCTTGGCAGAAGGTGAAGAGAGAGATGCAGAGGAACTCTGATGAGCTCTTGCATTCGTTATCTAAAGAATTCCCCAAAGCAGAGACCCTAAATAGCCAGAAAAGGAGGTTTGGCTACTTAGGAGAGAGGATAGGCTAGCAACACCTGGAGGAGCCTATCAGAAGGAGTCTCCGACGTCACCTGCTGGCCCTGGCCACTCAGAGCAGTCCAGTGTGCCAGCACCACCTCTGTTTCCAAGATGGCAGAGGTCTGGAGCACACTGGAGGAGCTCTGGGCACCTCCCAGGGGAGGTGCAGGTCAGGGGAGTGGTCACTCCCCTTTCCTTTGTCCAGTTTCGCGCCAGAGCAGGGCTGGGGGATCCCTGAACTGGTGTAGACTGGCTTATGCAGAAATGGGCACCATCTGTGCCCATGAAAGCATTTCCAGAGGCTGGGGGAGGCTACTCCTCCCCAGCCCTGACACCTTTTTCCAAACTCCTTTGTTCTGCTTTCCTGGGCCAAGCCTGGCTGGACCCCAGGAGGGCAGAAACCTGTCTGAGGGGTTGGCAGCAGCAGCAGCTGCAGTGAAACCCCAGGAAAGGTAGTTTGGCAGTACCCGGGTCTGTGCTAGAGATCTCTGGGATCATGGGATTGCCAGGATGGCATTGGGGGGGCAATTCCATGATCTTAGACATGTTACATGGCCATATTCGGAGTTACCATTGTGGAGCTATACATAGGTAGTGACCTATGTATAGTGCACGCGTGTAATGGTGTCCCCGCACTCACAAATTTCGGGGAATTTGCCCTGAACAATGTGGGGGCACCTTGGCTAGTGCCAGGGTGCCCACACACTAAGTAACTTAGCATCCAACCTTTACCAGGTAAAGGTTAGACATATAGGTGACTTATAAGTTACTTAAGTGCAGTGGTAAATGGCTGTGAAATAACGTGGATGTTATTTCACTCAGGCTGCAGTGGCAGGCCTGTGTAAGAATTGTCAGAGCTCCCTATGGGTGGCACAAGAAATGCTGCAGCCCATAGGGATCTCCTGGAACCCCAATACCCTGGGTACCTCAGTACCATATACTAGGGAATTATAAGGGTGTTCCAGTATGCCAATGTAAATTGGTAAAATTGGTCACTAGCCTCTTAATGACAATTTGGAAAGAAATGAGAGAGCATAACCACTGAGGTTCTGGTTAGCAGAGCCTCAGTGAGACAGTTAGTCATAACACAGGTAACACATACAGGGCACACTTATGAGCACTGGGGCCCTGGCTGGCAGGGTCCCAGTGACACATACAACTAAAACAACATACATACAGTGAAATATGGGGGTAACATGCCAGGCAAGATGGTACTTTCCTACAGCTGCTTTCACAGATTTTGATGCAGGGCCAAAGGTCATGCACGGCATGGGGTTGCTTGCCTTTGAGGGGTCAGACACAGGACGGCAGGCCCTGCGGTCAACACCACACCAAGCACGGCCTTCTGCCATGCATGGCAGGGGTTTAGCTGGATCTGGGGGGTTTGTGGCTGCCGACCCCACACCGTGCACCGCCAAAGGCCATGCACGGTGGTCGGTTGGCTTTACATATGGTACGAAGATATTAGTTTACATTACAAAACAATAGCCTTAGACATTTACTGAAGAAAAGAAAGCTTAAAGCAATGTTATAGTTTAGTGAAAATATCAGTGAAAATATAACGTTTTGTCAACTCCACTCTCAAAACCAATAAGAAGAGCATATCCATGGGCTGTATAATTTGTTCTAATGGTAAGTAATTTACAGAAGAGTAGTGGAACTGTGTCGTAATTTCAGTCTCTGTAGTGTTAAGTGCGTGAGACCATCCTCAGGACTAATTGCATTTGTGAAATCTGAGATTTCATAAGACCTCTCTTAATGAAAACAAAACCAAGAATTAAAAGTACACCTGTATGTATAAGTAATAAAGGGTGAGATAGTGAGCACTGCAATTGAGAAGTCACACATCTCTCACTGCAATTGTATGGTGCATGCTTAAAAACCATGTCGAAAATGTGTGAAAGATATTAAAATGCACTGAAACAATAAAACGATGTTTAGGGACATGTGATTCCCCATGGGTGTAGAGAAATTGACCAGACTTGATCTAGAGAAGTGATAGAAATGGGTAAAATATTATGAAAAAGGATGCTTCACAAGGGCAGTGCAGGACCAGAAATATAGTAAAATCAGATAAATGGCACATAAGTACTCACTAATTAACACTTGTTAAATATACCAAACAATGGCAGAGTCCTAAGTTGAAATTTGGCCAGACCTGTGAAGCAAAAAGTGTGGAAATTCATTAAAAAGTGGCACAATCAACTGTGGGCTCTGTTTCAAAATGGAACGTATCTGCACTGCACTGCACTCACCTTTAGTATGATGTGGAAGAACTAGCACCAGTGGCCAACAGTGAATCAAGTACACCAGTTCTCCTTCCTTGAAGTTGGAGTGGGGATGGAGCGCCAGCTTTGCGTCTATTTTTAAAGGTCAATATGACACTCACATTGCATACTTCCTGATTGCAACACTAAAACGTTGCTGAGCATAATAGTCATATTAAATGGGTCCTAATTTAAGGAAAACTGGTAAATCACTCAACTATCTTCACATTAGTATGAGGAAATTGATGTGGTGAGAAAAACAAATTCTCTGATGCAGTTCTTGGACCAAGTTTTCAACAATGGATGATACAATATGTAGAGTAGCAATCAGAATCCCAAATTGAATGGTGGCCATCCTAAAAGTACTTCATATGAGTGAATGTTAAAACTAATAGCTATATTGGAAGGCTAAATCAGAAGCAGTCAATTTGTAAACGAAATTTCAGATTCGGTTCTTGTCAAAATAAATCACAGCCAAAATACTTTGTATGAATTAATGTAGAGCCAACATAACTTTAGTTGGAGTAAAGTCAAAGTAGAATTACATTGAAAACACTGTGCGGTAAACAGTAGATTATGGTCATGGAAAGAACATGTATATATCTCAGTGGACTGAACTTGGTGAATTGATTCCAATGATATGTAGAAAACATGTGGCTAAATTCATGGCACAGTGGTGGCTATGCTAGAGTTAACCAGCATGGTTTAATATAATGGGTCATTGATATTCAGATGTCATTTGATCACCGTTTGAATGCATCGAGGTGAATGGGCACCAAAATGACATTTGTATTTGGACAGTAATTAATGTGTGAAATACTTGGATAACCGACCATGCTATACAACAGAGGCAGGCCTTTTGGTAACAATGGACATGCAAAGCCTCTACACCAGTTACTTATATACTTCTACAATGTCTACTTACTTGCAGAGCAATCAATATTATACACAGCAATTTTGTATGTTACTGAGACAGTATTTCTAAATGTAAGGTGCCAAAAGTCCAAAGTTGTAAAGTCTGCAGTGAGATATATGATGCACTGTGGAAGAGAAATCAACTACTTTCCTAATCCTCTTTTCATGTTACATGAAGGTTAGCATTGCTGGGAGTAAGGGCCTCATAACATGGTAAAATTGAAATTCTGATGGTATAACCTGTGAACATCCATCCACCATAAGTATTTATCCAATAATACAGAATAAATTTGTGAACCTGGAAAATGTAAGTAACAACAGGAAAGACTAATTTTTACATCTGATCTACAGGCTTTTTTATATTTCTTACCAGCTTTGTGTGATCATAATATAATAAATAGAAGATATAGGTATAGATGTGTTTTGGGTCTTCCTTCTTCATCCATTAGTCTGTTCAACTGTCATTGACAATTTGCTTCTACTCTTCACTGCATATTGCAGGGATACTGCAGGGATCAATGGGTCAGTCCAATTCAGCCATTGGCCCTTTTGCACTGTGACTGATGGCATTTTTCCTGCTCACATGAGCACGTCTACCTAAAAAGAAGAGCACCTCAGTGTCATGAGAGGGAGATTCATACTTTACATTAGTTAGGGCCTAACTATGAGTAGGGCAGTCCGACCGCCACATCTTGGTGGCCCGACTGCCAGATTAGGATCCTGGTGGTCAGACTGACAGGAGACTGCCGTCAGGATCATGGATCTCGATGGGTTGGTGGCAGTGCAAGTCATGGTGAAGCACGGTAGAGCCAATGTCAGCACCGCCGTGCTGATCACAACTTGCCTTTCTGCCAGCCTTTTCATGGTGGGGTCACCGCCATGAAAAGGCTGTTGGAAAGGCAGGAACAGGGCCACGGGGGGCTCATGAACTGCCCATGACCATGTTGTGGACAGTGTAGGGGCACACCAAGGCAGACAGTGCGCATTCCAAGTGTGCTGCTGGTGCAGACAGTGGAGCGGCATTGGCCTTGCCTCTATTGAGGGCCAAAACCAATACCGCCGCACACTCTGCGCCAGCTGGCCTGGCAGGACCTCAATATACTGCAGTGGGGAGGCCGCCTCTCCACTGTTGTATTGGCTGTCCAGTGGTCAGACTGCCAATTTCATAATGAGGCCCTAAGTCTTTTTTCTTTCAAGTCTGTTTTGTTTTTAGTCATCATTTGGTTTTAAACTAATGGCCCAATTCACAAAAAAAGTAATAAACCTGTACCTGTAGATTTATGTCTAAATGTAGATGCTGATTTACTAATTATTGGATTTCAGAAATAGTCTCAGAAGTGTGCTTGGAAAGTTATGTGAGGCACAGTTTCTAGACATAATTCTTTGAATGTCATGTGACTACTTCCAAGGGCTTCTAATCCCATTTCATAGTGGGAAAGTCCTTATTAGGATTTTTTTTTCTCCAAGAGGAACGCATTTTGCCCCTGATGGAAAAGCCCTTCCCCAAAGCTCCCACTAACCGCGAGTGTGATTATTTGCCCTTCCCATCCTGGAAGTAGAGTTGCTCCACTGCTAAGCCAGAGTAAATCTCCGACCTTGGATAGGATGGAAAGGGGTCTGGTTGCAGTTTGGGAATACAAACAAACAGATATGCTTGTGTGTGTTTCAAAACTTCCAAGGCAAAACAAATCTTGGGATGGCCACACTCATGTGAGCAAGACTACCCATGTAAATGCCTGCTCAGAATCCCTTTGTGAATGACTTTTTGACATCAAGAAGTCAAATTTGTTCTTAAACTTACATTTAAAGTGGAATTTAGCTCTGTGAATCAGGCTGTACATCTTTAGGTTACAATAATTTGAAGTCAATTGTATACCTTTTCTTTGTGCCAATAAAAATCCTATACTGTTGTGAATTAAAACTAAAAATAGTTTCCATGCCTGTTCTAAGTATGTACATCTGTCTCCTAGGAAGCATTTGATCCGTTCCAGTAAATTTATGTTAGCTTGGCGCAAAAGCAGTCAGAATTAACCTAGATACAAAGTGAAAAGTACTTATGCAGAACTTCAAACAGTAATAAAGTGAAAATACTACATAAGCCCTGCATCAACTTAGAAGAAATAGAGTTAAATTTATTAAATTATTCGAGACCAAAATGACAAAAATCCAATGTGTAGAACTGGAAATATGAAATTCTAAATATTTCAAGTAAGTAAAGTGCCTAATAGCACAAATCCAGTTGCCTTGGGGGGGCCTGTGAAGAGAAGGGAGAGCATTGTGGACGTTCGGTGATGTAGTGCGGAGAGCAGGGTGGGTGTAGTGAATGGATGCCACTGTAGTGCAGGGATACTGTCGGACTTCACGGACAATCATTGGTGATGCTTCGCCTTGGCGGTCACTGCGGGCTGTCGAGGATGTAGTGCGAAGTGCAGATCTCCTGCTGCTGTGCATCACTTCTTGTTGCTATGGCGTGAAGCGTCAGGTTCACCTGAGCTTCCCATTGGTGGCAGTGGGTCGGCAACATCTTAGTGCAAATAGGCCTGCTTGTGGTACCAAAAAAAAGCAAAAACTTCAGAATTTCTCATTTTCTTGAGGAGAGAGCTCAACTGACACCACACCAAGAGTCCAGAACCTGAAGGGCACCTCTTGGGGACCAGGAACTTACTCCAGTAGAGGGCAGCCTGGATCAGGCAGGTTGGGTGAGCAGATGCAGGAAGACCTATGGAGCTGGTTATGTCTCTGTAGCACAAACAGGAGGTCAGTCAGCTTTCCCTTGGAGTTACTTCAGCCTTGGATGAGAAGTGCAGTTACAGTCTTCCTTCTCAGCAAGCAGGGCAGCAGGCAGCAGAGCAGCAGAATAACGAGGCAGCAGAATAACGAGGTAGCAGAGTGGCAGTCCTTCTTGCAGCAAAACAGCAGAGCAGTCCTTCTGTAGTATCCACAGGTCCAGAAGTGTACCAAAGAGTTAGGTTTCAGGGTCCATTAATTATACTTGGCGCCCACTTTGAAGTAGGAGAAGATTCTGGAGGTTTCCACCACCAGAGGTGCTTACTTGGAATGTCCTACCTCCCTGTCCTGACGCCGGCTTTTCTGGGATCGCGGAATACTAGTGTCAAACCCTTTATGTGTGTGCTCTGGAAGAGCTTTTGTGATGTACACGTCAGAGATGGCCCATCCTGCCAATACCTATTCTTCTTTTCCTCACTGTCTGTAATAAATGTACACAGGAAACAGGCTGCAGGCACCAAATGATTATGACAAGAAAATGCCAATTTTCTAAAAGTGGCATTTTCATTATTGTAACCTAAAAATCAACTTTACCATTAACAACCGTTTTTAATTACACTTCTTTGGCCACCAAAACCAATGTTCCTACTTGTTCCTAATTGAAAGTTATCACTCAATAAATGTAATAAGTTAACCCAATGTTATCCTATGGGAGAGGCAGGCATGCAGTACCAACAATCAAAGTTAAGACTTTTTCACTCTCAGGACATGTAAAAGGTAAAAGTGCATGTCCAAAATTGTAAATACAAGACACTCTGCCCTATGGCCTGTTTATGGCACACTCTAGACGTAAATATCAGTAAGGAAGGGTTATGCCTCGCAAAAGGTTTATTTTGTCTTGTTGAAATGACAGTTTAAAACTGCACACACAGACTGCAATGCCAGGTCTGAGACATGTTTAAAAGGGCTAAATAAGTGCTTGGCACAATTGGTACTGCAGGCCCACTAGTAGTATTTAATTTACAGGCCCTGAGTACAAGTAGTACCCCTTTACTAGGGATGTACAAGTAAATTAAATGTGCCAATTGGGTGTAAGCCAATGACTCCATGTTTAAAGGCAAGAGCACACACACTTTAGTACTGATTAGCAGTGGTAAAATGCACAGTGTCCTAAGGTCAACATAAACGTGATCAGCAAAAATGGAGGAGTATGACAAACAGTTGGGGGAAAGACCACCCAAAGTCTGACAGGTCTAACACATTCAGTTCCCATGGTTAAGTGGTGGTATGTTTTCGTTTTTCTTTTCATTTTTGAGGCATATGCTTGTAATAAAAAATATATATTGCAACTGCCTGCCGAGACCAGACCTATTGTATTTTCCAGGGCCCACTATACTCATGATGACATGTTTTAGCTAAGTGACAATATAATACAACATAAAGTTCTGGATATCAATTCAGACATTGATAGGAAGGAGTAATAAAGAGTAATATATTAAGTTAAGGGCAGTTTGTGAACTTTTTTCCTAGAACTATAAAGAAATGAAGCAGAAGAGAATTCCTTAGCCAAAGAATACTGTTACCAATGTTACGATTTGGAGCTTCTTTCTTCCAAGGTAGAAAATGTATAGAAAATCTCAAGACCTCGAGAGAGATTATAAAGGTCTAACTATGTAAAAATATTTGTATGGAAAAAAATATTATTGGGTATACATATTGATAATAAAATGGAAATGTAGCAACCTCTGAAAAAAACCTCTGCATAAGTCAAATCTTGCTGGTTTAAGAGAGACATATTATATTGGAATAATGTTCAACACATATGAGTAAAAATGCTTTACTGTAATTATCTGAGTGGAGTAAAATGAAAATGCTTGTCCGCATGAGTAATTAATTTCTCGCAATAGATTTCCTTTGTTATTTTAATTTAAGTATTTAAAATGGATGTAAAATCCTATTTCTTTCCTAAATTTGTACAGTTTTCTATAGTGCCAGTTTTGAAATTATAAAAAAATGCAGCTCCTATTTAACAAATGTTGTTTTTATCCACCTAGATTTTGCACCAAAAGAAATTGCTGGTGAGTATAGAATTTATAATAACATTTATTCACCTATTTTGGATTATACTGAAGTGACTCGTGTAATATGACTAGGGAATCCCACACACATCAATAATGTTGTCATGTTTAGTAAGCATCAAATCTTTAATGAAAGAATACTCCCAGCTTTTTCGATTATTGATGCAAATGGAAGTGCAAGGTTTTTTCAGGGTGAACAATTGCATTCGACACACAAAGGAGGGTAGGTTGCAAATAGGGTGGGTGAAAGCTTCTGCTCTGCTGGCAGAGTTATGTAGTTTTGTTCACTCCACACTCCGCTTGGAGAGCTGAGTTCCAGCAAAACTCCACCAACCGCCACAAGTTTTTTCTTGTGCGCGGCCCTCCAACATTAAGTTGGCGATTGAGAATTTGCATCCCTGGCATGATATTCGAGCAGTAGAATGCCTCCCAGCTAGATTTCTCAGCAGGTTGCGAAGATTCACTGTGAAAATCGACTTGACTGGCAGAAAAAAGTAGTACCAGCTGGTGCGCCACATGGTGCCATTTGTGCTGATTTTACAGTGCTCCTGGCACTAAAAATCAGCATGAGCAGGACAGCGTGCCACCCACTTGTGGAACTCTGTGAAAACGTGCTGACTTTTTACAAAACTCTGCAAAATTCCTCAGAGTGAAACTATTAGAAATGGGGTTTCTGGTTGGCTATGGTATGCACCTAAGCCAGGCAAAACTCACCCACTCTAGTCAGGGCAAGGGAGTTACACTTCCAAGATGACCCCTGCTCACCCCCTTGGTAGCTTGGCACGAGCAGTCAGGCCTATCCCATGGACAATGTGTAAAGCGTTTGCACAACGCATACAACACACGTGACACACTATCCCCACCACAAAGGTAACACAACACCAAGTTCTATAAAAATAATCTGTATTGAACACAACATTATTAGACCAAACACAACATGTTAGTAATACCCTGCTACTCAAGCAGTTGTCAGAACGTTACACAATACTGTTACCTTGCAGAAACCAGCAGTAGTCACATATAACACATAAGTTACTTATTATTCTGCAACACAATCAGTAGTTAGGAAACATTACTACACAATACGCTTATCATGACAGTATCATAAGTGCCCATACTAAGAACATTAGAAAAAATATGGCAAGTTATGAAAACATATTAGCACATCATGCCTATAAAAGGAACATTGGCAAATATATGGCACATCATAAAGAAAACATGTTAACAAACAAGTCCCAGTGTGCCCCTACATGGAACATCCGAAAAGAATATGTCTATAAAAGTACCTTTTTTTAATGATGAGGGCACATTCAGGGCCACAATGTAACTGGGGCCCCTTGTGCTCCTCTGTGCTAAATGGGGGCCGATTTTATGATGGGGAAGGGGGCGGCGCACACCCCCTAAAGTTTTTCCATTGGGGCCCTTCCTATGGCCTGTGCTCAAATCCAGGTGCCTGTAGATTCTGTGGGCCTCCTCCCGGGCATGACTGGCCCACCCGGGGGGGGGGGTCACCTCCCGGCAACAAAGGTTCGAGCAGTGCGGGGGGCCTCTGATGAGGCTTCCTCCCACCCGCGACCTCTGGCAACAGCAATAGGGGCCTGGTGGGGCAGGGAGCATCCAAATAGGCTTCCTTCCCTGCCAGTCTTGGGGAGCAGAAATGAGGGCCCGGTGGGGTGGGGAGCCTCGGATGAGGCCTCCTTCCCGCCCTTCTCCACAAAGGGCTGACTCGCCCACACCCAACCTGGTGCGCGAGTCAGCTGCAGCCCGCCCAGGCCACAGCGGTGAACAGGCACCAAAGTGGATGGCTGCTATGCCCCGGGGGTGCTCCTTGGAGCATGCTTCGCCCCGGGGGGCACGCTAGGAGCACACACACGCCTGATCTCACTCTATGGTGCCCCCGAGCGCACCCGGGCAGCGCGTCTCTGATGCGCTCAGACCATTAGATCCCCCGGTCGCGGTGGTGATTTCCAACACAGCAACACGCTTACGAAGGGCTTGGGGGAAACAATAAAAGTGTTCCATGAGGCGCTATTGATTTAAAAGACAAGGCGCTCTCGGGGCACTTCAGGACCAGCAAATAAGGCATTCTCCAGGCACGGTAACCATCCCATAAGCAAGGTGAAGGCAGGGCTCCTCATGCGCTGTAAACTAGCAGTTGCAAGTGTCAGGGGCCACAGCACCCAGCCCCTGGATACACAACAAAATGGATCACAGGTCGGCAGGGCCCACCAACAAGCCAGCACAAGATTTATGCAGACAGTTGGCAGTTCCTCCTAGAGACCCAGCAGGTCACAGGTCAGCACAGCAGCAGCAGTCCAAGTCAGTTCCTGGTGAGTCCCTCCAGCAGCATTCTGTGTCCAGTTACAAGCAGGTTTAAGTCCCAAAGTGTTACCAAATTGTGGGGGAAAATCCCCTTTACGTATAATCTGTTTTGCAGTGGGTTAACAAAGAAGAGGAGAGGAGGTTCCAACCAGTTATAAGTGGTTCTGGGAGTGCCCCCTCTCTCCTCCAACAAAGGCTCCAAATACTAGTTGGGGGTCAACAACCCTTTTGTGTGAGGCCAGGACACAGCCTTTATAGACGCATGTGTGCCCCGCCTGCCCCTTCTCTCAACCCAGGAAGACCATTCAAAATGCAGATGCACCTCTGTGACACCTCCACCCTCCCTGTGTACAGGCCATCTGAAAAGTATGCACAAAGCTCAACTGTCACTCTGCCCAGACATGGATTGGAGTCAAGCTGCCAAACATCAGAGTCCTAAGCACAGAGAAATGCTCACTTTCTAGAAGTGGCATTTCTGTAATGATTATAAAAAATCCACCTACACCAGTATGCAGCATTTCTCACTACCATTACAACCATACCAAACATGCCTTCGCTACCCATCACAAATCAGACAATACCCCCTAAACATAAGGCAGGGCATTGCCAATGCAATCCTTTGAGAGGGCAGCACTCACAGCAGCGAGAAACCGAATAGGCTGTTTGTCACTACCAGGACAGGCCACACAACCAGGCACATGTCCTGCCTTCTACATATATAGCACCCAGCCCATAGGGCTATCTAGGGCCTGCCTTAGGGGTGACTCACATGTAGTAAAAGGGGAGTTCTGGGCCTGGCAAGTAAATTTAGATGCCAGGTCCCTGTGGCAGTAAACTGGCACATAGGCCCTACGCTAGCAGGTGTGAGACAAGTTTGAAAGACTACATCTGTGAGTGGCATAAGCAGTGCTGCAGGCCCACTTGTAGCATTTAATTTACAGGCCTTGGGTATAGAGATACCACTATACAAGGGACTTACAGGTAAACTAAATATACCAATTAGGTATAAGCCAATCATACCAACTTTAGAAGGGGGAGCACCTGCACTTTAGCACTGATCAGCAGTGGTAAAGTGCTCAGAGTCCTAGAGCCAACAGCAACAGGTCATACAAAGGAGGAAGGAGGCATAAAGTCAGGGGATGAACCCACAAAAAGGGCCAGGTCCAATAGAAACTCTGCAAGTTCTGCCTAGGGATAGTCACAAATATCACTTCCAATCTCTTTTGGTAGCATTTCTAGACAGAGACCCACCTTATACAAATCATTTCTGACCCTTCTTCTCATAGGGACTGTCCATCCCAAGCTGCCAGAAGGGGCTACCTGCAGAAGGGTACTGAAGGAACCCAAACCAATCATGGACTGTAGGAGGCTGGCCTGGTGTACCTATGGTACTTACACCTTATACCAGGTATCCCTTATTAGTGTAGTGTAGTCAGTGTTTAGAAGTCAGGCTTTCTAGAGGTGGCTGTGTGTGTGAAAGTAGCCTCTTTCTAGCATGGTTACCCCCATTTTTGGCCTGTTTGTCAGTGTGTTTGACTGCGTCACTGGGATCCTGCTAACCAGGACCCCCGTGCTTATGCTCTCTCCCCTTTAAATTTGGTTGGTGGATACTGCTAACACAGTATTACACTCACAAGTGGCATACTGGTGCCCCCTTGTAAGTTCCTCGTATATAGTACCTAGGTACCCAGGACATTGGGGTTCCAGGGGATACCTATGGGTTGCAGCATTACTTTTGCCACCTTAAAGAGCCTATGCAAATGTTTCTACATGACTGCCATTGCAGCCTGTGTGAAATGTTGCATGCACCATTTCACAGCCATTTACACTGCACCAGGTCATCTATAAGTTACCCATATACCAGGCCTTTCAACCCTGAAAGGTGGGTGTAGAGTACATATGTGTGAGGGCACCCCTGCACTAGCAGAAGTGCCCCCACGTCATCCAGGACTATTTTCCAGGACTTTGTTTCACACATTCACTGGACATAGGTCAATACCTATGTCCAGCTTCACAATGTTAACTCCAAATATGGCCATGTAAGGTGTCTAACATCTTGGAATTATACCCTAATGCTGATTCTAACATTGGTTGTATAATTCCATGCACTCTGGGGGCTCCAGAGTGCACCCCCAGTACTGATGTACCAGCCTCCTGAGGTTTTCCGGCAGCCTGAGTTGCTGGCACCTCACTGACGGGTTTCTGCCCTCCTGTTGCTCAAGCAGCTCGAGTCCAGGAAGTTACATCCTCTCCATTTGGAAATAAGTGTTACAGGCATGGAGGGCTAGCCTCCCAGAGCTTCTGGAAATGCTTTGAAGGGCACAGATGGTGCCCTCCGTGCATAATACAGTCTACATCAGTTCAGGAACCCCCAGTCTCTGCTCTGGGATGAAAATGGACAAGGGAAAGGGGAGTGACCACTCCCCTGTCCTTCACCACCCCACAGGTGGCACCCAGAGCTCCTCCAGCGTGTCCCTGGGTTTTGCCATCTTGGATTCCAAGGTGGTGGGGCCCTCTGCCAGCAGGTGATGTCAGAGCTCTCCCCTGATAGATGCTTACCTGTGTAGCTGACCAATCCCCCTTTCAGGGCTATTTAGGGTTTCTCCTCTGGGTGTTTCCTCAGATTCGGATTGCAAGACTCCGGCAGGAATTCTCTGCATCCTTTACTTCACCTTCTACCGACGAAACTGCATCTGGACCCTCCAGGAACTCTACAAACTGCAACAAAGAAGCAAAGGTGACTTCTGCAACATTGTATCTTCAGCTCCTGCCAGCAGGTGCAACTGTTTCCAGGTCATGCATCCTCCGTGGATTTCCTGTCTTCAGCCTTCACCAGAAGAACAAAGGAATCTCCCTTGAAGTGAAGGAGTCACTTACCTGCTTCACTCTGCAGCGACCACCAGTGGTATGGGTCCCAACTCCTGATGAAGTGTGTGGATCCAGCAACAAGGGTGGTGGACTGACATGGTCCCAATGGTCTTAAGGTCCAGCTGTCCAACTTTGGTGGAGGTAAGAGCTTGCCTCTCCAGACAAGAGAGTTCGCCCATGCACCGCGTGTTTTGCAGTTGCCAAGGTTTGTGTGTAACTTTCCACAAAGTTATTCAGGCACAGTACAGCTCTGGCCCCCAGCACGCCTTCCTTGCGATGCACAGCTTCCTGAGTGGTTCTCTGGCAATGTGGGATCCCTTTGTATCATGCTGCGAGGGCCTCCATTTGCACCTTCATTGTCCCCGTGCTGTGGAACTCCTGTGTGTGCTGCTTGGTCTTCTGAGGACTCTCTGAGTTGCTGAGAGCCCCCTTTGTCTCCCCCTCCTGGGTAGAGGCCACCAAGTCCCTCCTGGTCCCGGTCAGCACCATTTTCCGCCAACCGCAAGCTTTGCTTGTGCCAAGGCTTGTTGACGGAATCCAACGATGCCAGCCAGACTGCTGTCATCCATCTGGCGAGGGACATTATCTTCACCAACCAGGAACCCGCATCCATCTTCTTGGGTGCAGAACTGACTGTTCTTCTTCACCCGTTGTTCTTTTGCACCTTCTTCCGGGTTAGCAGGGTCTCATGTTTTTCATGGACACTCAGTGCTTCTTGGACTCAATCCCCTTCTTTCACA
Source organism: Pleurodeles waltl (assembly GCF_031143425.1). Lineage (NCBI taxonomy): Eukaryota > Metazoa > Chordata > Amphibia > Caudata > Salamandridae > Pleurodeles > Pleurodeles waltl. Next base: position 207,495,543 of record NC_090448.1, read on the forward strand.
GGTCTTCAGGTCCAGAAATCCATCATTGGTGTCTTGCAGTCTCTTCTGGTTCTTGCATAATCTTCTATCATGTGTTCTTGTGTGTTCTAGGAAAGTTACTGTGATTTACTCCTGCTTTCCTGGGCTCTGGGGTGGGTTCTATCACTTTCCTTTGGTGTTTTCTTACACTCCCAGCACCCCTATACACAATACACTTGCCTAGGTGGGAAACCGACATTTGCATTCCACTATTTTAGTATATGGTTTGTGTTCCCCCTAGGCCCATTGCTGTCAGAGTCACCAGATCCTCGGGGTCTGCGCACGTTTCCAACATGTCCACCACAAGACAGCTCCAATACTCTGATTAGAATGTCACAGAGACTAAGAGAGTCCAAGTGGGGAAAAGGGGATTAGATAGGGAACAGCTGGGAAGGAGACCTGTAGGAAACAAAAGGTTAAACACAGAGTATCAAGATTATGTCACATTAAACTTTTACTAGACTATGATTCTAAGCATTGTCATACTGTAACTATGGATAACTTAAGCATGGACTAAATAACTAGGCCTCAAGACGTCTGGTTACCTGGGAAGAAATTAAGAATGATTAATACAACTTCTCAATGAATCTCTTAATGAAATGTTACACATTGACTAGAAACATAAGCACCCTCTAGAATTATGCCTTCAGAATCAAACATAGTCTTTTTGCATGAGGACAAGGAAATAATCTGAACGTTTTCTGGAACACCATAGGAGTTGTATTAAGGGGGTTATTATGCACATATAATGTAACATCTAGAATTCTAACACTTAGGGGGTCATTCTGACCCTGGCGGTCCGAGACCGCCAGGGCTAGTATGACTGAAAGCACCGCCAACAGGCTGGCGGTGCTTATTTCCCCTTTCTGACCGCAGCAGCAGCGCTGCCCTGGGGATTATGACCCCCTTACCCCCAGCCTGTTTCTGGCGGTTTTCACCGCCAGGAAGAGGCTGGCGGTAAGGGGTGTCCAGGGGCCCCTGGACAGTGGCATGGGCAGTGCAGGGGCCCCCTAACAGGGCCCCGGCCAGCTTTTCACTGTCTGCCTAGCAGACTGTGAAAAGCGCGACGGGTGCAACTGCACCCGTCGCACGGCCGCAACACCGCCGCCTCCATTCGGAGCCGGCTTCTGTGTTGCGGCCTCATTCCCGCTGGGCCGGCGGGCGCAAACTTGGTTTGCGTCCGCCGGCCCAGCGGGAATGGCGGAATGGGGGCTGCGTGAGTGCGGCCGCATCGGCGGCCGCGTGGCGGTTTCTGCCTGGCGGGCGGCGGTAGCCGCCCGCCAAGGTCGGAATGACCCCCTAAGTTTTTTAAATGCAGAAACATGAATTGCGCACACTGCAAGCGATCTGAAACATCAAGTTTAATTGCGGGAAATGAATCGCGCATTATGCCGATTCCAACGTCACCTTGTAAGTGCCACGAAATGGTTGTGCAACAATGAATATCATGAGTTCAGCACAAGAAATGAATCGCGCGTCTTGCCAATTTGAATGCCACCATGTAAATGCCATGAAATGGTAGCGCACAATGAATATCATGAGTTAAGCTCAAGAAAAGAATTGCTCATTTTGCCGATTCGAATGCCACCATGTAAATGCCATGAAATGGTAGCGTACAATGAATTTCATGAGTTTAGCTCAAGAAATGAATCGCGCGTCTTGCTGATTCGAATGCTACCATGTAATGCCATGAAATGGTAGCGTACTTATGAATATCAAGAGTTACACACAAGAAATTAATTGTGAATCTTGCTAATTCGAATGCCACCATGTGAATGCCAAGAAATGGTAGCGCAACAATGAATATCATGAGTTCAGCACAAGAAATGAATTGCGCGTCTTGCCGATTTGAATGCCACCATGTAAATGCTATGAAATGGTAGCGCACAATGAATATCATGAGTTAAGCACTAGAAATGAATCGCGCGTCTTGCCGATTCGAATGCCACCCTATAAATGCCATGAAATGGTAGCGTACAATGAATATCATGAGTTAAGCACAAGAAATGAATCGCGCTTCTTGCCGATTCGAATGCCACCATGTAAATGTCATGAAATGGTAGCGTACAATGAATACAAGAAATGAATCGCGCGTCATGCCAATTCGAATGCCACCATGTAAATGCCATGAAATGGTAGCGTACAATGAATATCAAGACTTACACACAAGAAATGAATCACACGTCTTGCTGATTCGAATGCCACCATGTGAATGCCAAGAAATGGTAGCGCACACTGAATATCAAGAGTTACACTCAAGAAATGAATCACGCGTCTTGCCAATTCGGGTATCAACATGCAAATGCCAGAAAAAACCAAGCACACATTCACATGCACAAGATAAAATCTTTCATCATGAAAATTAGGCCCAAGAACGCGAACATCTTCGAGAACAGGATCGGGGGCTCAACCCGACCTCCGTCTTACCGCCCTGATCAAGGATCACCAACACAATGAAGGGCATGGCCTGGAAGATCAAAGTAGGCCTCCGGAACAGGAGCTCAGGAAGTTGCATCTGCTCTGCACCGGGACCTCTGAATAGTGAGCACTTGGAGCTGGGCTGGCTCCCTTATATAGAGTCTTGGCCCAGCCCACAAACCACACCCAGTCATGCTGCAGAGGAAGCTTCTAGAAGGCCCTGGAAAATTTTCAGTCTTGGCCTGCCAGCTTCACCTTTCAAGGGCCTAGGAACTGGATAGGGCACCGCTTGGCAGGGCAGGAATCCCAGCAGAGAATCCAGGTGCTGGCAGGGCAAGTCTCTGATGGCCCTGAGATTTCAACAATAGGAGAGAAGTTCAGTTTCAAGCCCTTGGAGATTTCTTCACACGCAGGAATGCACAACAACGTCTAGTCTTTTCCCCCTTTCACTGGCAGAAGCAGCAACTGCAGGATAGCTCCACAAAGCACAGTCACAGGCAGGGCAGCACTTCTCCTCAGCTCTTCAACTCTTCTTCTTGGTAGAGGTTCCTCTTGATTTCCAGAAGTGATCTAATTTCCAGGGGTGCTGGTGCCCTGCTTACACCCATTTCTGCCTTTAAATTAGGCCTACCTCAAAGAGAAGTCTCTGTTGTTTTCGAGATCCTGCCTTGCCCAGGCCAGGCCCCAGACACACACCAGGGAGTTGGAGATGACATTGTGTGAGGGCAGGCACAGCCCTTTCAGGTGTAAGTGACCACTCCTCCCCTCCCATCAGCCCAGATGGCTCATCAGGAAATGCAGGCTACACCCCAGCTCCCTTTGTGTCACTGTCTAGAGGAGAGGTGCAAACAGCCTAACTGTCAAACAAGCAGAGTCCCGGAATGGTTTACGCAAGAAAATGCCTACTTTCTAAAAGTGGCATTTTCTAACACACAATCCAAAAACCAACTTCACTAAAAGATGTATTTTTAGATTGTGAGCTCAAAGACCCCAAACTCCACATGTCTATCTGCTCTCAAAGGGAATCTACACTTTAATCATATTTAAAGGCAGCCCCCATGTTAACCTATGAGAAAGATAGGCCTTGCAACAGTGAAATCCAAATTTGGCAGTATTTTACTGTCAGGACATATAAAACACATTAGTATATGTCCTACCTTAAACATACACTGCACCCTGCCCATCGGGCTTCCTAGGGCCTACCTTAGGGGTGTCTTACATGTAAGAAAAGGGAAGGTTTAGGCCTGGCAAGTAAGTGCCCTTGCCAAGTCAAATTGGCAGTTTGAAACTGCACACACAGACACTACAGTGGCAGGTCTGAGCAATGTTAACAGGGCTACTAATGTGGGTGGGACAACCAGTGCTGCAGGCCCACTAGTGGCATTTGATTTATAGGCCCTGGGCACCTCTAGTGCACTGTGCTAGGGGCTTACCAGTAAATCAAATATGCCAATCATGGAAGCCAATTACATACACATTTTATTTAGGAGCACTTGCACTTTAGCACTGGATAGCAGTGGTAAAGTGCCCAGAGTAACAAAAACAGCAAACACAGAGTCCATCCAGCATTCATCAACAACCTGGGAAACAGAGGCAAAAGGTTAGGGGAGACCATGCCAAGGATGTTAAGTCTAACAGGGGCACCTCTGCTAGTGCTGTGGTGCCCTCACAAACAGGTATGTTGCACCCTGCCCTCTGGTATAGAAGGCCTGCCATAGGGGTTACTTATAGGTGACCTGGTGAAGTGAAAAATGGCAGTGAAAGGGTGCTTGCACCTTCTCATGCAGGTTGCACTGATAGTCCTGTAGAAGCCTTTGTATGGGCTCCCTATGGGTGGCACAATATATGCTGCATCCCATATGGATCCCCTGGAACCCCAACACCCAGGGTACCTAGGTAACATATAATAGGGACTTATAATGGGGCGCCAGTGTGCCAATTGTGGGTGAAATACAGAGTTTTTGGAGAGAGAGCATAATTACTGAGGTCCTGGTTAGCAGTACCCCAGTGAACACAGTCAAGCACACTGATATCAGCAGAAAAAGGGGGTAACCATGCCAAGAAAGAGGGACTTGTTAGGCTTTGTCAGTAGGGCATAACTTGGAGCCTGTAGCACAGCGAGCAAGTGGCCCGTCAAGGCATACCTGTAGGAGGCTGGCCTGGTTTGTAGTGGGTACCTTGGGTACTTACACCTTATACCAGTCCCAGTCCCAGTTATCCCTTATTAGTGAAGTAGTAGTGTTCTATCAGTTTAGGCTGATAGAGGTAGCTATAGCAGAGCAGCTTAGGCTGAACTAGGAGACATTCAAGGCTCATGCAATACCACTTATAGTTACACAGTACTTATACACAAGTAAAGACAATACTAAGGGGGTTATTCTAACTTTGGAGGAGGTGTTAATCCATCCCAAAAGTGACGGAAAAGTGACGGATTTACCACCAGCCGTATTACGAGTCCATTATATCCTATGGAACTCGTAATACGGCTGGTGGTATATCCGTCACTTTACCGTCACTTTTGGGACAGATTAACACTCCTCCAAAGTTAGAATAACCCCCAAAGTGTTACCAAAAATAAATGTAGCTTATTTGGGTGACAGAGTACCAAAAATATCTTAGAGGCAATACTCCTTCTGGAGATAAGTATTATACACAGTATATATATTAGACACCAAAATAAGGCAAGTAATTAGACATAGGATAGTGCAAACAATAGGAAATGCTATAGAATGCAATGGGAGAAAATAGGTATAGGGGCAACACAAACTATATACCAAGAAAGTGGAATGAGAATCACAAATTCCCTCCTAGACAAGTGTAGTGTGTGCAGACTCGCTGGGAGAGTAAGAATACAGTAAAGGTAAGTAAATTACCCCACCCCCAGAGCGCGGAAAAGCAGGAGTGAAGCACTGCAAGTTTCCTTAGGACACACTACACCTCGTGATATGGATTATTGCAATAACCAACCAAGTCTGCAAACAACAACTGCTGGATTCCTGGACCTGAAGACCTGCAAAAGAAAGGGACCAAGTCCAGAAGTCGAAAGAAGTTCTTGGAAGGACAGGAGCCCCTGCCAACCCAGAAGAGGGTGCAAAAGAAGAGTCCCCATTTCGACGAAGACTGCAGTAATGCACCCTAGGAAGATGCCAGTGGGTTCCTGTGTGATGCAAAAGATGTCCCATGACGTGAAGATGGATGAAGACAGGATTTGATGTTGGAAGTCACTAACAAGCCTTGGTTACGACAAATGTGAGTTTTGTGTCAAAATGGTGCTGGCTGGACCTAGGAGGGACCTGGGGGCCTCAACTCTGTGTGAGGAGGAATAGGGGGCACTCAGCACTTTAGAGAGCCCTCAGGATGCCAGACGGCACCCACGGGAGTCCCAGGGACAAAGGAGGTGCAAAACGCGGTTGGTGCAGCACTACAAAGAAGGGTCCCACACCACCGGAGGTCAACTCAGTGAGTTGAGCATCGTAGGATAGAGTGCGGGGGACCTGGGCCAGGCTGTGCACAAAAGAATTTTGCAAATAGTGCACAGAGGCTTCAGAAGAAGATGTGGTGCACAGGGCTACTGTCGCTCTCAAGGAAGGCAAGACCTTACCTCCTCCAAATTGCATCCGCAGGACTTCTGGACAGTCTGTGTTGATGGGGTCCACCCTCTGTGTTTTTAGGAGCATGCTCGTCGCAGTGAGAGGAGTCCAGGAGTACCAGTCATCGACTTGGAAGGTGTCTGCGTAAGCAGGGGAGTCACTTTGTCACCACACAGGAGATTTCTTTGGTCCTTCTGGCGCAGGGTGAAGACAGGGAGTCCTCAGAGCATGCACACCATGGAAACTGTTGCAGTTGCTGGCTGGAGCTGAAGTTGCAGAAAAAAATCATCCCTTGTGGATACTTTGTTGCTGTTACAGCGGTTCCTGAAGCAGGCTGCGGTTGATCCGAGTTCAGAGGATGAAGTAGTAGTTGCAGAGGATACCTGCTGGAAACTTGCAAGTAGAATCTGAAGAGAACCCACCGGAGAGACCCTAAATAGCCATGAGAGGGGGATTGGCTACCTTATTAGGTAATGGCCTATCAGGAGGGGTCTCTGACATCACCTGCTGGCACTGACCACTCAGAGACCTCCAGAGTGCCCCCACACCTTGCAATGCAAGATGGCTGAAGTCTGGGACACACTGGAGGAGCTCTGGGCATCACCCCTAGGGTGGTGAAGGACAGGGGAATGGTCACTTCCCTGTCCTTTTTCCAGTTTCGCACCTGAGCAGGGGACAAGGGGTCCCTGAACCAGTGCAGACTGGCTTATGCTAGGAGGGCACCATCTGTGGCCTTCCAAGCATTTCCAGAGGCTGGGGGAGGCTACCCCTCCCCAGCCTGTTACACCTATTTCCAAAGGGAGAGGGTGTAACACCCTGTTTTCAGAGGAAATGCTTTGTTCTGCGTTCCTGGGACTGAGCTGCTCAGACCCAGGAGGGCAGAACCCTGTCTGTGAGTTGGCAGCAGCTGTAGCCTCAGAGAGCTGGTTTAGCAGTACTGGGGGTCCATGGTGGAACCCCCAGCATGCATGGAATTGGCTCCCCAATACCAGATTTGGAATAGAGGGGACAATTCCATGATCTTAGACACTTTACATGGCCATATTCAGAGTTACCATTGTGAAGCTACATATAGGTATTGACTTATATGTAGTACACGCGTGTAATGGTGTCCCAGCACTCACAGAGTCCTGGGAAATGGCCCTGAACTATGTGGGGGCACCTTTGCTAGTGCAAGGGTGCCCTCACACTTAGTAACGTTGCACCTAACCTTCAGCAAGTGAAGGTTAGACATTTAGGTGACTTATAAGTTACTTAAGTGCAGTGAAAATGGCTGTGAAATAATGTGTGCATTACTTCACACAGGCTGCAGTGGCAGTCCTGTGAAACGGTTTGACTGAGCTCCTTATGGGTGGCAAAAGAAATGCTGCAGCCCATAACGATCTCCTGGAAACCCAATGCCTTGAGTATCTAGGTACCATATACTAGGGACTTATAAGGGGGGTCCAGTGTGCCAATTGAAATTGGTAAATGAAGTCACTAGCCTACAGTGACAAATTTAAAAGCAGAGAGAGCATAAGCATTGAGGTTCTGATTAGCAGCGCCTCAGTGACACAGTCAAGCACTGTACAGACACACACATTAGGCCATAAACTATGAGCACTGGGGTCCTGACCAGCAGGATCCCAGTGTGACAGGCAAAAACATACTGACATACAGGTAAAATTGGGGGTAACATGCCAAGAAAGATGATACTTTCCTACAATACCCTTATCCATGTATGGTTTTACATCAAACACACAAAAGAGAGAAATGCTTAAAAATGGTCTAAATCTTTTGACTTCTAGGGACCCTAATTTAATTATTATCGGAATCCAGGGACCTCCACTGAATCATTACGAGGACCCCAACCTGAGGAATCTCAATAATTTGAACCACAAAACAATACACCAAAATACAGAAACAAATATTAATCAAACAAATACACAAATAATGACAAATTTCCGTAAATTCTCAAACAAATACAAAAAATTGAATATTCATTTGGAAGGTTGGAGCTCTTGATAATTGAAGTGAGGCTTCACATCGCCTATACTGTATTCTGTATGATGCACTTGCACTGGTCCTACTGACCAGTCTGCAGATACCAACTTAATTTTTAGCTTCCAATTTCCTTACATTTACAGAATCGAAAAAACATATACATATACACTTTAATAATGTGTTAATATTATTAATTTTCCAAGCAGTCTTGCACCCCCTGAGTAGGCAAAGGCAGCTTCCAGGGGTCCCCGGACCACAGGTTAAAAACCACTAGTCTAAACCACTTGCCAATCACTCTGGGTAGCATTCCAATCCACTGCCCTACTTTAGGCAGATACCTGCCTTAATCAAATCAGTACTGACCCTGCTCTTTATAGGAACAGTCCATCCCATACTGCCAGGCAAGACCCCTCTACATGGGAACACATGCAACCCAAGACCAGTCTCAGTCTTCAGTGAGGTGGGTCTCAGTATGATATTGTTCAGTCAAATCCCTTTTTTCCATTAAGTTCAACTGCGGCAAACCAGAACTATTTAATTTTCAGGTTGTTCCTGAAATGTATGTAGTTCAGTTCTAATAAGATGCTTCCACATCACTGATATGGGGTCAAAACCCTTTTGAATGAAAGTGACTACTAGACAAAACATCTTGTTGCTAGTGATCACTAATTTATCCAGGAGGATTAGGAAAACTAGGATGGACTGGCAGATGGTGGTGGATTGATGCTCATGATCATTAGTAACATATGGATTTTAGGATCTCAGGAATTCTTTTACTGTAAACAGGCAGGTAACTTGAGTTTGCTATTAGTTATCAATCTAGTTAAGCCTAGGGGAGTGTAGTCAGCATTAGAATGGTACATGAGGTCATGGTCCAGAGCAGTGGTTCCCAACCTTTTGACTTCTGTGGACCCCCATTTCATCTTTACTGGAACCTGGGGATCCCCACTGAATTGTTATTGGAATCCGGGGACCCCTCCACTGAGTCATTACTGAAAGCTGGGGACTTAATCTGCTCATATTTTTTAATTTTTTAAGCAGTCTCGGACCCCTGTGAAGGCTTTGCTGACCCCCAAGGGTCCCTGGACCAAAGGTTGGGAACCACTGGTCCAGAGCGTTGGAAGATGTTGGAAATCAGTGGTGTTTGGGAAGCTTCTTGTGGGATTCTGCACTAGACTACATGGTAGTTTTGAAGGAATGAACAGAGGGGCTTATTTACAATCCCCCGTGTGCTGCTGGAACATCACTTTTAGAGATAGTGTGGTGGATCACACTGCAGGGCCATATCTACAAGGCCATGTAAAGTCACCAAGAGTGTTTTTTAATGGCCTTGTAAATATGGACTGAGGCACGGCTTCACAAGTTGATGTGTTGCCTTACCCTGCAAGAGGGATATGTGCCATGTGCGCCATGGTGGGTGTTCCCACATAACACTCATAGCATTTGACACATTCCTAGATTTTAGAGATTTTGTAAACATGGGAATGCTTCAAAAGCCTACGCTTCCCCAGGGGAGGCATAAGGGAGGTGCAAGTAGAAAGAATACCTTTATTTCTCCACATTTTTCCTTTCTCTCTGTGTGCTGCATTCTACAGCACACAGATAAAAAGGAAAACACCACTTGTGATTGTTTTTGTGCAGGAAGGTGTCTCATACTGCATAAAAACAATCATCCCTACAACGCAAACACCCTTGCATGGTGGTGCAAGGGTGCCTGAACTGGATCTTGGCAGCCCATTGTGCACCAGCACAGAGGAAAAGGACAGGAATGCACTGTATCTGATAGATACAGTACATGCCTGCTCTTTTTTTTGATGAAGGGCGGTGCAGCACGAATCCTTGCTGTGCAGCCCTGTGCCAATACCTCATTAATGAGGGCCCGAGTGTGAACTTTTGAGATTGACAGTTGAGAAAGGACATGGACCAGGGGAGTTGGACTTTGAGAATCTTTATATTTAAGTGAGATAAGCACACTTGTCGACAGAGTTGAAGGCAAATTATGTCATTTACAAAACAAATTCTTCATTGTCTTTGGAAAGTGGGTTTTGCCAGCTCTTTGCAGCAGTAGTAAATTGTTGCCACTGATGTAATTATACTCATGGGCCAGCGAGTCGACTGTTGTCGCAAGGCACGTGTCCGCCATAGGAGTCCCTAACCCTGCTTAAGGCTTGATGCCCAAACATCAAGCCTCATGCAGACTCCTGATCTATCAGCCACTTCTTTCTCACCAGCAAAGTAATTTTCTTTGAATCCTGGGCACTGTACCCAGAGCTAATGCCACCTTCACATCCCAGAGCCCACATTCATCCCAGGTTCCTGCTGATTCCAGTGCAGGTTGTCTCTCCTTTCCGGGATGGGACACCCTGTTGGTGGAAATAAGCACATTACTGGAGCTGGTGTGTTAAACTTCACCCTGGCAAACAAGATAAAGTTGGGATCTTCGCAGAGAAAGAATTCCAAACGCCATCCAACTTTGTAGGTGGGAAGTAAATATTTGCCCCCCCTTGGTTTCTATTGTAAAAGCAAAATGAGCTAGGTAGCTACCATCATTCTGAGTAGGTCATCTGAGGTTTCGATTTCAGGCTCATAGTGAGCCGTTGGATTAGGCAGGATGTTGAAGTATATCCTTTCAAGAGGTGTTTTGTGTGAATGCAAGCATTTTGTTGTGCGAAGTGCCTTCACTACAAATGGCGCCATTCATTCCGATGAGCAAAGTGAAGGGAGTTAGCGGGCTCCCTGAAATAAGGAGCGCCGCAGAAACATTGTAAAGTGATATCCCACTGCAGATCTCACCTTTTTCAAGCAGGCAAAGATAGCAGGTGGAATACTGTGGAAGTATATGCAGAAGTCAGCAGGGTGGTCCAACTTCCTAATAACATTCCCGAAAAATGCATGATTTCTATCATTTCTATCATTTCGTTCCCATTGGAACTACTGAGCCCACTGATAACAGGAAAACCCTGAGTGGGAACATAAAAGAAATTATTACAGGCCTTAATGCTTTTCAAGACTTGGAAATATTTAAGGCAACATAGTAGGGTGACCTTCGAAGTGAAATGTGCCTTTATTTCTTTCTTCACTGCCACTGAAAATGAAAACGTTAATGGGTTCTAGTCTGTGGCTGTAGGTCAGTAGACATCTGAACGGTGCTAAGTGGCTGTGGTAAACTGAGAGTCGAGTTGTTTTAAGGTGCTGACTTTTGAGCTTGAAGTTTGCTTCTTAATGGTGACCATGACTTTAGGTTGATGTGCGTTTGGATAGGTACAGTTGTATTGCTTTTACATTAGTGTAATGAATTTAAAACTTTAAATCTGCAGATTGATGCGAGCAGTGTTTAGCAGCCGAGGCTTTTATTGTCCTACATTTTCTTTACCTTTGAGGTGCATTTTGAAGCGCCATTAGTCTGTATGGACAACTACCATGCGCATCTACGCAATAGTGCCAGTAGTCTTCGGCTGTCTAAAAAGTTTACTACTGATCAGTGAATGATGCAAAAAGACTCTGGGCTCTTGAATGGAGATGCCATTCAATAAATCTAATTTTGCTCATCTAGTGTTTAATAGTTAGATATTTTCTTCTGGATGTTATTTAATTTGTATTGTTATTTTTTGCTTTTCAGATCTATTTTTGTCCTGGACTAGAATCACTGTACCTCGAATGTTATTCTAACTCCAGAGAAATATAGTGATAGGTGCAGGTATTGCATGTAAGCGTCTGAGAGAAGAATGACAGTACACATAATCTAGCATGTTAAAATTATGTGCTTTTAGATGAGGGTCATTATTTTTCATAAGTTGGTTTCAGGCTTTTGGGTGCAGTATTTCTTGGACAAACAATGCACTCTGATAAAGTAGTGTTTTCTTCGTTTTTTAAAGGTACTATTTATGTTACTTACTGGTAATCTTCATTACCTCGATTAGGGATCCTCCTCGTCCCAGTCCTAACAAATGAGGTATGATCCGCTTTTAATAGAAATAGCACTTAAGTCCAATTTCTTTCTTTCTTAATAAAAATAGCTCCTCCCCCCAACTTCTACTGTTATGTTACCAAGCTGTGCCAAACAATGTGCGACCAGGGAGGGAATAGGGAGGGAAGAGGACTCGGGTGAAGGGGGACCCCAATTCAGGGTAATGAAGATTACCCGTTAAGTAATGGGAACATTCCTCTCTCATGAGCCCCTTCTCATCCCAGTCCTAACATATGAGGAAATGACAAATTGCAAAAAAAAACACCAAGGTGGAACCAAGAGTAGAATGCAAACCAATTTTATTAGAAAATGGGAATAACAATTACTTCATTGCTGGAGACAAAACAGCTGAACCAAAGTCTCAATCCAGATTCTAACAGACAGATAGACAATAGTGAGTAAGGAAAGTATGAGTGACTACCAAGTGTCAGCCAGGAAAGTTTCCAAGAGGGAAACTCCCCCAGCCTTAGTCCAGGAAGTGGAAACTGCCCTGGTGGAACACCCTTGGACATCATCAGGGAGAGGTTCCCCAACAGCAGCATATGCATGGGGAATAGCCTGCCGGACCCACCTACACAGGGTCTTGGTAGAAACCTTCTTCCCTTAGGCACAGAGCCATAAGCAACAAACAAGGATTGTGACATCCTGAAAGCCTTTATGTGCTCCAAATGAATCAGAAGGTCCCTCCTGACATATAGGGTAGATGCAAGAAAAGTGGAGGAGTCAGGAAAAACATGCAGAACAACCTCCTGTGCAAAATGAAAAGAGGAAGGCACCTTAGGAATACATTTAGGGACCACTCAAAGTACCACTTAGTCTGGAAAAAACTTCAGATAGGCGAAAACAGACAGAAGTGCCCTTAATTCACCTAAATGTCTTGCCAAAGTTATGGCCACCAAGAACACCACTGTCGCCGACAAGCAGACCCACTCAGCATCCTTCAAATATTCATAAGGAACAACAGGTAAACCTTGGAGAGCAACCTACAAAACCCTGAAGGAAGCACCTTCCTGATTACAGGCTCTGTAACCTGAAACCCTTAAGCAAACACAATACCAGGGGCGACAAGCCTGAACAGCAGCCCACTGAGCAGAAAGAGTGCTAGGGGTCAAACCTTTCACAAATCCATCACTCAAAAAGTCAAGGACGTTAAAGGAATCAGTGTGGGCTGGATCCTCATGCTGAGCACAGCCCCACTGAGAAAAGACCCCTAGTGTTTCTTATAGAATTTTCAGGATAGATTGCTTATGAGAAGACTAAGGGCCTGATTCTAACTTTGGAGGACGGTGTTAAACCGTCCCAAAAGTGGCGGATATACCACCTACCGTATTACGAGTCCATTATATCCTATGGAACTCGTAATACGGTAGGTGGTATATCCGCCACTTTTGGGACGGTTTAACACCGTCCTCCAAAGTTAGAATCAGGCCCTAAATCTTCAAAGCAACATGGGTAGAGCAACCTAAATGTACCAACCCTACCGTTCAATAGCCAAGCCATCAGACCCAGCTGAGTTACTGTCTGGTGCAACAGCTGTGGAAATTGCAAAGGAGACTGGTTGTGAGGGAAAACAAAAATCAGATCCTTGGCCAGAGACATAAGGAGAGGAAACCATTGACGGCAGGGTCAATAAGGTGCAATGAGGATTACCTGAACCTTTTTTTACCCTGAACCTCCAGAGGACCTTAGGCAGGAGGGGAATTGAAGGAAAAGCATACAGTAACCCCGGCAGCCACAAGACTGAGAAAGCATCCACCACCCAAGCCAAGGAAATGGAAGCTCTGTGTAAACTAAGGACAATGTGCATATCTAGGGGAGGCAAAAAGATTCAGCCAAGGGACTTTGAACTTCTGACACATTTGGTGAAACTGAGGCAGAGCCAAGTGGTAAGTCACTGAGGAAAGCAAGTTCCTGCTGAGTCTGTCCGCCCAGAAATGCATCTCTCCCCTAATGAACTCTGCCCTCAGATGCAGAACATTCTCCTCTGCTCAGGAACCAATCAGGGATGCAACCTGATTGAGGGGTATGCTCCTTGTGCCCCCCAACTGTTCAGGTAAGCCCTTCCACCTTGATGTCAAACCACTACATTCTGGCCCTTCAAATGTTCCTGAATGGCATCCAATGCCTTCATTAGCTCCATGAGTTCCCTCCAGTTCGAGGACTGCTGACTCACCCACTGAGACCAAGGATCCACCCTCTCCAAGTGATTTTAAATCAGCTCCCCGCACTCACATGCTGGCATCTGTTGTCAAGAGAATCAGGGGAGGGAGGGTAAATGGGACACCTTTCAACAGATGTCCCCAAACTAACAACCAGGAAAAATCTTGTTAAATCTGATCAGAGTGAGGAATCATGAACCCAATGACTGAGGATGTGATCCACGATTGACTTTAAATGAAATCTCGCCCAGGGGACCACAGCAGTCGAAGCAGCCAACAGACCTTGCACTTTCAACTAGCATCTTGTAGAACTTAGTGAATGTGTCAACAAGTCCCTCATGGACAACTGGAGAGAACACACTCTGTCGTTTGAAAGGCAGCACCCACTTGAATATCCAAAGGAGCTCCAAAAAACGTCTTCGCCTGTGAAGGAGTAAGGTGTGATTTCAGGAGATTCACCAAAAAGCCGAAGTTGCTCAAGGTCTGAAGCACTAATCCCACATCTTGGCGTGCCTTCAAAATGATAGATCATTCAACAACCAATCATCCAGATAAGGATACAGAACAACACCTTTTAAATATAAGAAAGCAATAAAGGGAGCAAATACCTTTGTGAAGACCCAGGAAGACATAGCTTGGCCAAACAGCAGGACTTGGGCATTGCACCACTTTGTAATCCTTTGCGCTACATTGTGCCTGTGCCAGGCATAATCCATGCAAAGGGGGCGTTCCCCCGTTAGGGGGACCAAAGAAATGAGACAAAGAAATCTAAGCAATTTCCTTGCAACATTTCTTTCGGCACTTTTAACACCTACTCAGAGCAGTCATTATAAGGAGGCTTCCATTGCTTACAATGGGCCTCTGTGTGCTTTGCAGGATTAGTGTCAGGATGTTTGCAAAGCGCTGGACTAGCGTAAAAAATGTAGGCGCTAGTCGCCTAACTACTGCTTTGGTGCAACATATTTTAAGTAAGGTGCACATATGCTGGTGTAAGGGGGTGCTAAGGGGCACAAGAAAAGTGGCACTGCACTGTATGCCACTTTTCATAAATATACCTCTAAGTTTCTACAAAAGTCCAGTTGTGTAAATCGAAAACTAGTAATCTTACTCAAAAGTGTAAGTTTCAACAAAAGTGAAATTTGTCAATAGCACTTTGTAGTAAATTTTGTAGTACAAATGTAGTACTGCAAAACTTACTATAAAGGGCAGTTTGTCAATGAAGCCCCCAGTCTGCTTACCAGAGGATGGCAAATTGCCAACAGGTTTTGTTTTTCAAATATGAGATGACCAAAGTAATATGTGCTGCTATTAAGCAAGGTGAAATATTGGAAAATGAACAGGTGGAGCTGATGGGATAGATAAGAATTTCATTCAGTGGCGTTTGCATTAGCCACTCAATTGCCTGATACTAGCCTGACTAGTAATAGAACAGATGCACTTAAGGAAAAAGAGAGACCATAGTAGGTATTGTCTGATATTGTACCTGACTTTTATTCCTTTACAGACTACTAAGAATGTATGCAGGAGTTGTATCTTGCAGGAGAAAGGTGATGCAGAATAGACAATGGAAGTGAAATGGAACATTTCCAAGCTTTTAACCTTGATGTTTCTTTTAGTCCCCCATGCCTTCTTTGAAATGATAACTTTTACATCAGATGCAGTGAATGAACCAGATCTGCCCTTGAAGATAGCTCTAGTGTGCTTGGAACTTGACACTTTAATTTCTTCAATACTCCTAGTGCAGCCAAAACATCCTGTTTTAGAGACTTTACCCATTCAGGAAAAGCAACAGGTTTGTGGGTGATTTTGAAAAGGATTTAGATAGATTGTTCAGCACCATTTTCGATTTAACTTACGAAAAGGGTGTTTGGGGGAATGGGTGGTGTGAAGCTGCAAGAAAACCTTGGACTGTATGGTGGATGCATTTTCATAAACAATGTCCTTCAAAGCAAACTAAAAAGTAATACATTCCACAAGCATCATAAATAATGTAGGCATGCAATTGGACAATACCTCTTTGCCTTTGAAAACTCTGCTAAGCAGTGTCCTTCACTTCTACCTTCCTGTCAGCTTCTTTTCATTACTTCTCCAGGTTCTGTCTAGTAAATCATCAGTTAAATGTTATCACTAGAAGCCTTCTGGACCCAGGAAAAAGGATTGCAACCCAGATCTCACTCTATCAGGTATTAAACAGTGACCTATCCCCAAAGCAAAACTGATCTGATAGACTCAGGCACTCATTATGACTTCAGCAGATGGAAGTGCCTGTCCGCCGAAGCCGTACGGTCAGAAAACCGCCAGTGCGTTGACCTGACCGTGAGGGCTGTTACGAGTTTCCACATACTGACCCAGCGGGAAACAACCCACAACATTGATGGCATCTCATTATAGAGCCGGTGGCAATGTTGCGGTGTATCGGGTGTCTGCCAAACAGATAGTGAGAAGCGCAACGAAGCTGGCCATGGGAGCACTTGCCAAGTGCATCGGCAGTGCAAGGGCCCCATGAGGCCCCCAATGCACTATCTCTGCCAGCTTTTACATGGAGGTGGAACTGCCATGTAAAAGCTGTCAAAGAGGGGACTCGTAATCTCCAAGGCAGTGCTGCTTGCAGTGCTGCCCTGGCGGATTGAGTCCGCTGGCACCACCAGGCCATTGGCTGGCAAAAAAGTGGCAGTGCTGGCGGTCTGGCTGTGGTGCGTTCGCCACGGTCATAATATGGAGGCCGGACCGCCACTGTGAGCCTGGCAGTCCTAGGACCGCCAGTCTCGTAATGAGGACCTCAGACTCTAAAGCTAATGCTACTGTTATACCACTCTTTTGACCTATGGCCTCATGGACTACAAGTCATAATAATGTCATAAAATGTATATTTATGTAGATGCCAAAATGCCAATACCTCAATTATGATATAGCAGCCAGTGCTGTCTTGTTACAAGAAAATATGTACCATCCACTTGAATTATTGTTCAGATTTAAGGTTTTAAATAAACTATACAAAGGCAATCATTTTGATTCCAAACACCAACTTTCTGAAAATATGAGTTTTTGCTCCTAGCTTTATATGGTAGTTAAATTAACTCCCTTATTCCAAGAAAAGTTTCTCATGTGCCAAAAATAAATATTTTTATACAAAGTATCAAGGTCTTTTGTTATTTCATGCCCACTATGTTAATAGCAACCCATTGTTGGGGATGCACAGCTAGCAGGAATCTACCACTCCCTTGTAGGATGGCATTTTCATTAGACTGACTCACTCTGCATCATGGAGCAGACAAACTGGCCCCATCTATTTTTCTTCTTTCTCTCTTTCTCTCTATTGGCTTCCTATGGATTTTAACAGATGCAAGCAGGTAAGGTCAAGTTTTTAAAATCCAAGGAAATCGAGCGAGTTAGTTGGAGATAAATGATTGAGGAGAGGAGTCTACACTGAGCACCCCATACCATGATTTCATATTATGAAAGAGTTATGTCCGAATAATGCATAGAAATATTTATAAAGAGGGGAGAAACAAAATCATACCACAAGGCACAAACGATAATACATCTTAAGAACAAGCAAAAAATAAAAAAAGACGCAAATTAAATTTGCAATCGATCTAATACTACTTGGTCACTGTTTTAAAGAATAATCAGCAACATCAATATAACAAGATTTGGATGTTTTCATATAGAAATATCTTTTAGACTCTAGTTGCCAAAATAAATAAAAAAAACATCAATAACTGATTGTCCTGTTTCTAGATGCATTGCCTTTTAAAAAGCTAGGTACACATGAAAGAAAAAATTAAGTAGTCCACAAACATCTGTATTGGGTCTGTGTCCCAGTCTTATACCACAGTAAGCCTTAAAAAAAGTCTTCACAGGGAACCCTTTCATTACTTACATCATATCTTCACCAGATTTCCCCTATTTCAGAACATATGATGTATTAAGCTTGACCAGGACCACCATCCCATGGTATCAGTCATTATCTACAAAAGTACAATTTGCCTATTCCTTTGTGTTACAAGCCATTATGCCCATTTTCATTGCAATCTCATTATACCCAGAAACTTTGCAAAAATGAATTAAGAGGTCACATAGACATGTGTTCACAGTTCACCGACCTGCCAGGTCAATAGAGGCCTTGGCTTCTACTTCCCCAGAGGAAGACTGCCCTCCATATTTTGAGATTCTAACATCTTGGCCAAGAGCCGTTTCTCCTATCTCTTATGCACTGGGTGTTTTCTCGCATACCGCCTTGGTCATTTGCATTTTTCCCCGAATTTCTTTTTTAGTCCCAAACAGAAAAAATGTATGTCAGAATTACCATGCGAAATAGGATAGGATTTATGATGTATACTGACAAATGGCCCGGTGACGGGTGTGCAGTCTATCAAGCCTTTTTATCAAGAAAGGCAGCTGAGGCTTTTCTGCCTGTAAGCTAGCACAGTGCCATTCGTTGAAAAAGGCAGATGAACCCTGAGAGTGGAGTGTGGGTTGAACCCACTTCACCAATATCAAAATGAGATCCCAAGGCTTGAAAACATCCCTTTAGCAGTTCTCGAATTCACTAATAGTATTAACAGATCATAAGAAAGCATAATACAGTGTTTTGTGCTGGATAACAGTTTTGTTGTTCTGCTCATTCCTGTACTGATTCATATCACTGTACCTCATCATACAGCTAGGTCACATCTTTGGAAATCTCATTATAGTACATCAAACCACTAATACCTGTGTTCTGTGACACGAGTAGGACCACTCCTTACAAGGATGTGAATGAGACACATGCATCAAGCATTAACAACATACAGCATCAGTAGGAATACAGTTTAACTTTAACACAGTACAACATACCATAATGCAAATAATCCCAAGTGTCACACCCATGTCAAACATGACAGTGAAAAAAGCTACATAAACTATTAACATTGCATAAGCACACTAACAAAGACCCTTGCATCAGTATCAGCATTCTCCACCATACCTCACAGCTCCCCCTCACCCTCTATACTATGGCACTGTGCCACATTATCTTCTTCAGGTAAGAACTGTGCACCAATTTCATTTAGCAGACAGCATGTGGCACATATCACAAAATAACAACATTGTCTCATGCACACACAGATCTACTTTCCATACCCCTGTATTTAATTGAGGTGAATTAGGGGTTCTGGTGATGGCCTCGAAGTCCAGATGCCATTAACTGCACCTCTGATGGGCCAAAACATAAAAACATTCTAGGAAAATACACACAGACCGATCATTCAGCAGCATTCATACCAATCATTACAAAAGCATTTATACAATTAAATGATTACAGGCAAGAGTACTGTGTCATTGTTACTACATCATTGAATTGGACTGTCTGTGTCGTGGCAATTGATTTTCCCCACCTGCACTTAACTGTGGATTGTGCAACCGTTTACCCCGAGAAATTTGATGGCTGAGACATACTTCACATCCCCGTCTGAAGAAAACACCATGTTCAGTCTTCTATGTGTCAAGAAGTGATGTGGTAGTTTTGTAAATGGCTTATGATACATGTACATCTTTGCATTTATGCTATAATAAAGATAGGATGGGTGCACGGTTTTATGTTGCCTCTAGTCAAGAACTATTTTTTGACCCTCATCCTCCAGCAATGTGGTCACTTCTTATTGGGATCATGTGGTACCTGCCTCCTAGTCGTGCCAGTGCCCTTGTTTTGGATTGACCTATGTACGGTAGTACATGCCATTCTTATACAGAACCAGTGTTAACTAGAGGTTGATTTTCAGAGCCTTTAAGGACTGACATAGTTCAAATTTCAAGGATACTGTTTATGCGTCCCTCATCTGGTGACTCTTTCTCTCTCTCCCTGATTAGCTAAACCTCTTAATTTTGCTGTGTATCAACTACAAGTAATGCTGTTGCCTACACTGGGGCCCCATCTGATTCCTATCTCATCAGACTCATGAAATCCCCTTTTTACAAAAAACTGGCCCTTGAAACAAATAGGGAGTGGAGCACATGCCATTCAATGAAATGATTAACCATCATTCTTTGATCTCATGGGGTAAGAGACACAAGACATGCTCTAACCTGGGAACCCCGTCTACCACATAATCATAAAAGACCACTGTCATAACTTTAAATAAAATCTGATATATTAAGACGTGTTCTGTTTTCTTTCCATTTAGCTACACGAGCACCGGCAAAGAAATGTGGAATTGAAAAACAGTGCCCTGAAAATTACTATGCATTTAGAATAATAAGTGGAGCGGCTAATGTTGTTGGCCCTTCAATGTGCTTCGAGGACAAAATGTAAGTCTTGGGGGAAGAAATGGTTTGCTACTATAGTTGTACTACTGTTTAATGTTCTGTGCTACCTTTTAAACTCATTACCACAAATTCACATCATAGAGTTATATATTTAAAATTGAATGATAAGTGGTAACTGATGCCCACCAAGATTCCACCTTCAAAGCATGCCTCGCATAATCTCCTTTCTGGTTGACTGCCTCAACAGCTCAATTCTCAATTAATGTGTTCCTAATTATGAATAAATGTACTTTTATATTTACTTCCGAACAATAGTTGACCAAACGTCATTGTTTAATGGGCTTATATCTCCAACGTGCTCCTCCTTCCTCTAATTTTTATTTTTAAAATAGCACAGGCTAGTACGACAGACCTCCATGCAGCTCTCATTGAACCACCTTTCCAAAACTGGGGGTTAAGCTTGTGTGAGAAAGCCATCCTTTTAGCCTGGTCAACCCATTTGTTTCTGACAGATACTGGTGGTAAATTACTTTGACTGTGCCCTGGACTCTGCTATTCAGGCCCAGGGCCAGTGCTGTGATTAAAAAGGTACATGGTATTTATCTATAATTACAATTGGCAATGGCAGAACCTTGTAAGACCCTAGTATATAATAGGGCAAGAGGGTTTCACACTACCTACAAGTCCCTAGTATGTAATAGGGCAGGGAGGTTTAGAGGCCCAGAAGATTTCCTGCTCTGGAAAGTGCACTGTTATGTTACCAGCTGTTATTTTTAAAGGCAGCCCTGCCTTGCAGACTGTCTTGAAAAAGTGAAATGTGTGCAAATTCGACTTTAGAAATTAAATGTACTTCCAAAGTGGTGCTCTATCTTAGTTTTTTATGTCACCCCTAAGGTCTCCCCTAGGTTCCCCCGAGGTGGGGTGCCATGTAACTATAAACAGGGACATTATAAAAGATGCTTCATATGCCCTGGTGAGGAATAATAACATCCATTTCATTTCCCCCATAGTAAATGCTTAGCTCCATAGGCTAACATTGGGATATTTCACTTAAGTATAAATATTGCTAGGAAGGAGCTAAATGTGTTATTCAAGTACTCAAAAGATTGGTAATGATAAATCCAACAACTTATCACTGTTGAATTTATTATAACTAATACAGAAAGAAAAGACATTAAAGGACTTTATTTTCTGTGACCAAAAATCCAGCCTGCTGGTGGCCTTTCCTGATTGATGAGCCTTTACAGGATCAGTCAGGCTGCTTTGGTGAGGTGATAGATGTCCTGAATAGAACAGAGGTTATCTGGTGGTGGGAGCTCTGCAGCTGCACAGCACAGGCCAGAATGGGATCTGGGTAAATCAAACTGGTCTTCAAAGAGAACAGGGCAGAAAGGGATGCTAGCCAGGTCTACCCCCTCTCCCTGTACCCCCCACCCAGATGGCAGGCCAAGGAATTTAGTTTGCAGATGGTCTGGAGGGGGAGTGTTAATGGAAATCAGCAACACCAGTAGAATGGTTAAGCCATGTCTTACTCTGCTGGAGAAATCCTCCATCTTGTTTTTTTGAAGTGCTGTCCTTTCTGGGACAAGAATCTGCCAAACTTTGGAGGAAGTTGTCATGTTTTTGGGTGGCACCCTGCATTTCATTGGACAGGGGTGCCCCCCTTCGGATCCCCACAGACTATTGATTAAATATGTGAGAGATACATAACAACTCAGGTGTGCTACCTGAAACTACAAAGAGAAGAGGGACTGCCCTGCTAGTCTGCACCCAAAGGACTTTTCTCTGAAAGACTGATACTGCCGCACACTGTGAACCACAGCTTTGAGGAATTTGCCTTGCTTCTAAAAGGACTAAGGAGTGGACTTCCTGAAAGCAAGAGGTTAACAGAGCTTCTCTGCACCAACTTTCAGAAGAAGACCCCAGTCTGTTGTGCATCCAGTGGACTTTTATGGATTTGGCCAGGTGCATTGTGAGAATTGTGGTCTCACACTTCCAAGGGCCAATGCAGTGCTGCTACACCCTTGGATATGTGTTTTGGACACTGAGACCCAAAGGAGAACTCCTGGAAGGAGATTCAGAAGTTTGGAGAATTTTGGAGAACCTTTGTAAAAAAACTCCATAAGGTGACCGACCTCTCAACGAGAGTCAATCCGCCCCTGATGAGCGCAACCCAGCCTGAATTTCAGGTTTGTCCCAATGAAGCTCTGGAGCTTTTCCCCCATCGATGAGACTTCTAGGATTCGACCATGGCCTCGCTGAAAATGAAGCCACCGATGTTGCATCGGATCCTGGCCTGACGACGAGCATCACCTAATGGAAGAGAGACAAATTCTCCAGAAAAAACAACTAATTCCAAAGGTATAATGTTAACTAAGGCCTCCCGCTAGGTGTAGTTGACCAGGGCTCCATCATGGGTGGCCTCAAATTGTGACTTGAGCCCGGTGAAGCGCGACCATATGTCCCCAGTTGGCATTATATGTTTTTAAGCACTAGAAAGCACATGTTTTAAAATGTATCCTTAAAAAAATTATATCTTCTTTTCCCTATATTAGATTTTTGTGGGATAATTATTGTGTGTTGTGTCTTACTTATTTACTGTATTGGTGTATTTAAATGCTTTACATACCTGTCTCCTAGTTAAATCTGCCTCATTGCTAGCTACCAGGGTTTGTGTAGTAAGACCTTGAGTAGTAGAACTTATGTTGGCAGGTTGACCTTGCTGCTAGTGGTAGGTGTATACTTATCCCTGCTAATCACCAGCTTCCAACAACTCAGAATTGTGGTACTTTGTTTTCCCATTAGTTGTATACATTTGTTGTTCAATGGTGCAATACCGGAGCTTCACTCATTGTGAGTACCAGATTCATTTAAGAGTACACAGTCATTCTTACCCAAAATGGTAAATCCACTATTCATTTTTTTACTGCATTCTAATACTGTTTAAGGGAAACATAATAATTACTTTATATAAATAGAGACATTTTTGTGTTTTTGCAACACTTCTTATTTATTGTCCCGAATTCATGAAATATATTGCAAGCAGTTCACTGAACCACAAATAAATGATAGCCCGAGAGTCCATTGTTATTTTTCCTGTTTTATAGGAAGATTTACCTCCGTATCTAAAATATGTAACTGTATAAAATGCCTTTGAGCATTGTAATCTAAAGCCACACAGAAATATGACTATCTGGGTTTCTCATATTTTATTATGTATTAAAATTCTGCAGAAATAATTGTTGTTGCGTCCTCGGATATTGTTTATGAGTATTCCCACAATTTACATTGCAAAAGAGTCAATCCTTTTTGAATTCTCAAGTAAAAATATACATTTGCACTTATAACTTCAAATCGACTTAGAATAATGGATATTACAGAAGCAACAAGGCATAAAATGTTAATTGTGCGATGAAACAAATGCAACAAAAGTAAAAAAGTGTATTGTTGGAATATGCCTAGGATATATTTTTGATTGGTTAAAGCAGAGGTTATGCCTAAATATTTTAAAAATACTGAGACCTCTCTTTGCACCCATTTGGGATATGCGTTGCTAAAGACACCCTCTTATAAAACATGTAAAAAAATGTACAAGACACACTTATAAAACATGTATTTGTTATGCAAGTCTAGTTTGTATGCTTGAATAACAATATCACGAAGAGGAAATCCGCAAAGTCCACATTTAATGCCCTATTCCATTGTAATTCGGTGTAATTTATTGATAATATTTGACTGGAAACTTTTGAATATTTACCATTAGACTATTTCTTACCATTTTCCTATGTACTATTTAATTAAATCAACGTGTTTTCTTTTGTTCGTACTCATAAATGAAGAATATGTGATATTTCACAAGGCCAAGGCTAATTTGGAGTTGAGTAGAATTTCCTCCACCCGAGTGATAGTGTAGTGGAGGAAATTCCACCACTCCCAAATTTAGCACGTCCTACCCAAACTTGAGAGTTTGCTCTCATCATCCAGGCTGATATCACCAGATACTTTATATATATATCTAGGCAAAGAATTGCTCGGAATATTTTCTATATCTTAATGGTAAATGTTTATGGCCATAGTTTGCTCATTAACATTTGCTTAGAATGACACATTTCCTTTTCCATTTTTTTTTTATTGAGAGTCCGTCCGCGGCACCCTGGTCTACAGACCACCCAGCCCACGCCCAGCATTCATCGACGACATCAGCATCCATTGACTACCTTCTCCTCTGCGACCTGAATTTCCACCTCGAGGACCGCAGCGATCCAAACACTACCGCACTACTCGACAACCTCGCCACCCTCAGCCCTAGACAGCTGATCACCGTGCCCACGCACATTGCAGGACACACACTGGACCCCATCTTCACCTCAAGCAAACAGATTACCATTGAGACCATCTCTACCCCAGACTGGACTGACCACTTCACCATTACCGCACCCAGTAGCCGAATCCGCGCCCCCATGAACCCCCACAGGAAATGGAATGAAATAACCAATGAGCAATTCCCCACATCTCTCCCAAATACCTCCCGCGTCCCTCCAATGATGCCAGCACCTCAGTACGGAATCTCAACGTATGGATCACCGAATGCGCCAACACTCTAGCCCCCCTCTGTCTAACATCATCCAAGCGCATACCAAAGAGAGCCAGCTTTTCACCAAGAACTCCAAGAATCCAAACGCACCCACAGGCGCCTAGAGAAGAAATGGAGGAATACCCAAATCAGAGAAGACCTCGCGTCCTTCAGAGCCACATCCCCCATTCACTGCCCACATATCAAGAATGCAAGAAAGAACGCACTCCGGGAGCGCATCAACTCCTCCACACACATCACAAATTAATTTTTCTCAGTCGTAAACAAGTTCACAAATCCCCCCTCCGAAGTCACTAGCATTCCCCGTCTCAAGACCTCTGAGACAAACTCACCACCTTCTTCCACACAAGATCCAAAACATCTATGACAGCTTCCTCCAGGAAAACCAACCCAGCACCAGAACCTACGACCGACCCACCCCCATAGAACCCATCCAGACGATCCACAGCTGGTCCACGCTCACCAGAGAAGTAACAGAAAGCATCATGAACAGCACCCACTCTGGAGCCCCCACAGACCCTTTCCCTTACCACAGCTATGTCAGAGCCAGCACATCCATCGCCCGAGCTCCGTAACATGAAAAACCGCTCATCAACACTGGCACCTTCAAAGAGGACAGGAAATGAGCCAAAGTACTCCCCCTCCTCAAGAAACCCTCGGCCGACCCATCAGAATTAAAGAACTTCCGGCCCATCTCGCCAAAGTACTGGAAAAAACCAGCAACACACCACTGCGAAATTTCATCGGTCAACAACTCTCTGGACAGCTCCCAGTCCAGGTTCAGCCGCAACCACAGCATGGAGACAGCTCTGCTTACAGCCACCGATGACATCCGATCACTTCTAGACCGTGGCCACACTGCAGCACTCATACTTCTCGACTTCTCAGCGGCCTTCGACATGGTCTCCCACAGCACACTATGCACCAGACTCCACAACGTAGGAATCCATGGAACAGCCCTGAAATGGATCCACTTCTTCCTCTCTGGAAGGACTCAGAGGGTCAGGCTCCCTCCCTACACATCTAAACCCACAGGAGTCAGCTATGGAGCTTCCCAAGCATCCTCTCTGAGTCCAACTCTTTTCAACATATACATGACCCCACTCGCAGCCATCATCAGAAGCAACAGAATGGACATTGTGTCATATGCCGATGACACACAACTCATCAATACCTTCGCTGAAGACCCGGACGCGTCCAAAAGGAATTTCCACCCGGGAATGGAAGCCTTCGCCACCTAGATGAGAGAAAGCTGCCTCAAGCTCAACTCTGACAAGACAGAGCTCAACATTTTCAGAAATTCCACTTCTGCATGGGATGACTCCTGGTGGCCCACATCTCTCAGCACCCCGCCTTCACCGATTGAGCACGCCCGCAACCTAGGCATCATCCTCGGCTCCTCATTAACTATGACCCGACAGGTAAACTCAGTCACATCCTCCTGCTGGCACACCCTCTGCAAACTCTGGAAAATTTCCAAATGGATTCCAGCAGACTGCCGCAGGACAGTCACCCACGCCTTAGTCACAAGCAAGCTTGACTACGGCAACGCTCTCTATGCCAGCTCCACGAGAAACATCAAAAAGCTGCAACTCATCCAGAACGCCTCCGCCAGACTTGTCCTTAACCTCCCACACCAAGAACATATCTCCCAGCACCTGAGGACCCTCCACTCACTCCCGATAGAAAAATGAATCACCTTCAAGCTACTCACCCACACGTACAAAGCCATACATAACGTCGGACCGGCATACCTGAACCCCTGCGTCTCCTTCCACACCCTGCCAGATCCCTCTGCTCCACTCAACTGGCTCTGGCCACTATCCCTCGCATTTGGAAAACCACCACTGGAGGATGATCCTTCACCTACATCACAGCAAAGAGCTGGAACAACCTACCCCTAAACCTCAGACAAACCCATCGCTCACCATCTTCACGAAGAACCTCAAGGTGTGGCTTTTAGGATGAGGCTCCACCCTCCCCCTTCTACTCTCACCCCCCAGCACCTGGAGACCCTCACGGGTGAGTAGCCGCGCTCTACAAAAACTGATTGATTGAGTGATATATAGCAAGAATCTACCCCCAAGATACAGCAGAGAACTTTTTGTCATTAAGGTTAGTGGTATATCTTCCTTTGCTGAGTGCTTCACTGTTTGTCTTGTTCAGTATAGGGGCCTGACACGATTTTACGGTTTCAAAAGGCCAATTTTGTCTTTTGCGACTGCTAAATGGCCTTTTCTAATGTACCATTCCCATTTCGAGAGCCGACATGCAAATACTGACTTGCAAAACAAGGATTGCGAATCGCAAAACATATAGTCATACATCTGGACGTAGGATGTATGATTTCGCACAAAATGCTGCTGGACTCTCTTGGTGATGGTCAGTTGAGAGGAAAAGAGAAGAAATCAGAGCAGGAAGTATGCTGTTTATTCTTATCTTCTAAATAGTTGTCACAGATTAATAAAAAACTATCTGTTTTACATCTTGAATATACCTCAGGACATGCAAGCAGAACTGTATCCTTTGTTAAAAGACTGAAAATCAAAGGGGGCAGGTTAAGGATCTGTTTTCGAAGAAATAAGCTTTCAGTACATACTGGAGCTTTTTACCATATTAGCAAAATGTTTTATATTTGCCTCCGAAAATACTGTATCCAGAATATCAACTACCACTGTATCATCAAAGTAAATGAATATAGATATTTATCTATGTAGCTTGACAAAATATATCACCAAGATAACCGTATGTGCAGTAAAAGGAAGCACTTCTGTATTTACCTGTGCACTTACTATGACGATTTAGTGTTAGTCGATATTATGATTGCAATATTTTTTAAGGTTAATATAATAAGCTCGAGAATTTGGCATACATCACTTTTTGGGGTTGGCAGAGACCATGAATGTCATAGGTGACGCTGTGAGCAATGCTCAGCATCGACATAGGAGCACAACACTGGTTTGAGAAGTAGAAGTGTTTTGCACGCAGGTTTTGTACAATGCCACTTATTTGCTGAAATGTCTTACGTCTGCAAAAAGATAAGTAGAAATTAATACTACGGTGGAAGTAGCAAGCAGAACGAAGAGGAAAACGAATAAATATTCATTCATTAAGGGCGAGTGGTGGCTCACAACTCGATTTTTGAATTGGGTTCAAGGCATTACAACTCCAACAGCGAAGTATGTCCAGCAATAAACCAGGAGTGTTCCATTTGCAATGAATTAGGACAAATTGCAAAGGTCTGTTGATATTAGTGGAACATGAAACAGTACAAGGAACTGAAATTCTAGTTGCTAAAGTTAGTTTTGTGTACGATTCAGAAGAACCCCGTGATGATGCAAATTAATAGCTCTCTTATTTAACATACAATATTACAGGCATGGGGCTTGACATTTTAGTGAAATCCTGCTCTCCATCTACGTTAATGTAGTTGCTATTTCTGTTCATTTTGGCCAGGTAGAAAACAAAAATATTAATCTCAATCCCAGTTGGTACACAGGGAGCGATGTGGACATAATTAGATTTTATTTAATGTTCTTTTAATTAATAGCAAGCCTAATGGCGAGTGCATACTGGTCACAAATGCAAATGGTATTAGAATGGCAATATCAAGAGGACCTAAAATGAGAATATATAAGTGCACTCAGTGGACGTTTTCAGAGAGGATGAATTACCTAAACCACTGAGGGGTGAGTAAGTAATGAGATATCAAGTTCTCAATATAGTTTTACAAAACATGTTGCAGCCAGAATATTAACTGCAAACATATTGTGGTAAGTATATATAGGTAAGTGTAGATTAGTTATACTTAACTGCACATATGTGTAACTACTGTGTGTGAGAAAACAGGGATTTTTTGAAGATGTCCCCTCACTTTTTGCCCCCATTTTGACTGATACTGGAGTTTTCTGAATCTGATTGTGCCTTGGACTCTATTAACCAGACCCATGGCCAGTGCTCTTTTGAAAAGGTGATCATGTGTATTTAAAACTAGTACTGACAACCTACCTGTAAGTCCCTAGTATGTGGTAGGCCAGGTAGGTTTAGCGGCCCAGAATATTTAATGCACTTGGCTGAAGGAAAATCAGTGGATCTCTTACAACTGGACTTTTATCTTTCCTCCTTCTGTGAAAGTTCTTCCTGTGTCCATAGATTGCAGAGGGTCCTGCGGACAAAAGATGCTTATGCTGCAGTGTTGAAATTCCAAGAACCATTAGAAGCTAGGTATGTTGCTTTGGGAATTGTTAGAAATGGGGTTTTTGGTTGGCAGTCAGGTTACCCCCTGTCCAAGCAAAAGCCCTCACTCTAGTCAGGGTAAGTCACACACAATCCAAAATCAGCCTGTGCTCACCCTCCGGTAGCTTGGCACGAGCAGTCAGGCTTAACTTAGAAGGCAATGTGTAAAGCATTTGTGCAATAAATCATACAACACCATAGTATAACACCACAAAAATACACCACACAGTGTTTAGAAAAATATAGAATATTTATCTGGATAATTGTAGGTCAAAGCGATCAAAGTTGCAATACGAATTTGTAAAGATATCACTGAAAAGTGATATTAAGAGTCTTTAAGTCTTTAAAAAGCAATAAAGTGTCTTTCAAGCACAGAGTACCTGGTTTCTGGTGGGAAATCTCCTCAGAGGGCCACAGGAGAAGAGATGTGTGGAAAAAGGGGTGTGTGCGTCGTTTTCCGCTCAGCACACACAGACTTGCGTCGTTCTTTTCCACGCGGGGAAGTCGGGCGTCGTTTTCCGGCGCGCAGACAGTCTCTTTTTGTGGATCGCGGGGATTACCAGATGTCCCGGGTCTGTGCGTGGGTTCTCCTGCTTATTTTCCGGCTGCGCGTCGTTCTGCGGGGCTGCGCGTCGAAGTTTCGATCTCACGGTAGGCGTCGCGTCGATTTCTCCTTGGAAGTCGGGCGTCGTTTTCCCTTGCGAGGCCGTGCGTCGAAATTTTGGTCTCACGGCAGGCGTCGCGTCGATTTCTCCTTGGAAGTCGGGCGGCGTTGTCCTTGCGAGGCCGTGCGTCAAAGTTTCGCACTCACGGTAGGCGTCGCGTCGATTTCTCCTTGGAAGTCGGGCGGCTTTGTCCTTGCGAGGTTGTGCGTCGAAGTCTCGATCGTCCCGAGGGCGTCGCGTTGATCAGCGTCGGTGTGCGGCGTTTTTCTCGCCGCGAAACAAGCTGTGCGTCGAAATTTTCGGCGCACGGAGCGTCCACGTGAAAGGCAGAAGTCTTTTTGGTCCTGAGACTTCAAGGAACAGGAGGCAAGCTCTATCCAAGCCCTTGGAGAGCACTTTTACAGCCAGACAAGAGTTCAGCAAGGCAGCAGGCCAACAGCAAGGCAGCAGTCCTTTGTAGAAAAGCAGACAGGTGAGTCCTTTGAGCAGCCAGGCAGTTCAGCAAGGCAGCAGGCCAACAGCAAGGCAGCAGTCCTTTGTAGAAAAGCAGACAGGTGAGTCCTTTGAGCAGCCAGGCAGTTCTTCTTGGCAGGATGTAGTTTCTGGTTCAGGTTTCTTCTCCAGCAAGTGTCTGATGAGGTAGGGCAGAGGCCCTGTTTTATACTAAGTTGTGCCTTTGAAGTGGGGGTGATTTCAAAGAGTCTCTAAGAAATGCACCAAGTTCCCTTTCAGCTCAATCCTGTCTGCCAGAGTCCCAGTAGGGGGTGTGGCAGTCCTTTGTGTGAGGGCAGGCCCTCCACCCTCCCAGCCCAGGAAGACCCATTCAAAATGCAGATGTATGCAAGTGAGGCTGAGTACCCTGTGTTTGGGGTGTGTCTGAGTGAATGCACAAGGAGCTGTCAACTAAACCTAGCCAGACGTGGATTGAAGGGCACAACAAGTTTTTAGTGCAAAGAAATGCTCACTTTCTAAAAGTGGCATTTCTAGAATAGTAATATTAAATCCGACTTCACCAGTCAGCAGGATTTTAGATTACCATTCTGGCCATACTAAATATGACCTTCCTGCTCCTTTCAGATCAGCAGCTGCCACTTCAACAGTGTATGAGGGCAGCCCCAATGTTAGCCTATGAGGGGAGCAGGCCTCACAGTAGTGTAAAAACGAATTTAGGAGTTTTACACTACCAGGACATATAACTACACAGGTACATGTCCTGCCTTTTACCTACACAGCACCTTGCTCTAGGGGTTACCTAGGGCACACATTAGGGATGACTTATATGTAGAAAAAGGGGAGTTCTAGGCTTGGCAAGTACTTTTAAATGCCAAGTCGAAGTGGCAGTGAAACTGCACACACAGGCCTGGCAATGGCAGGCCTGAGACAAGGTTAAGGGGCTACTGAGGTGGGTGGCACAACCAGTGCTGCAGGCCCACTAGTAGCATTTAATCTACATGCCCTAGGCACATGTAGTGCACTCTAATAGGGACTTACAGGTAAATTAAATAGTCAATCATGGATAAACCAATCAATAGTACAATTTACACAGAGAGCATATGCACTTTAGCACTGGTTAGCAGTGGTAAAGTGCTCAGAGGTCAAAAGCCAACAACAACAGGTCAGAAAAAATAGGAGGAAGGAGGCAAAAAGTTTGGGGATGTCCCTGTCAAAAAGCCAGGTCCAACATGACCCCCCCACCAGCCTTAAGCCAGGGGAGAACAATCACTATCCTGATGTACTTCCCTGTTTGAGGCGACAGAACAAGGACCCAGGCCCACAACAGCAGGGGCATGCTCCAGTTCTTCGCCTTCCTGACTCCAATTGGATCCCTCTGTCCATACTCTCAGGGCCCACTAAGCCCATCCATGGGGAACCTTTCTCCTTTCCTGCGGATCCCATCTGTGCAGCACCTAACCTTACATTGCTCACAGATGTATCTCAGGAGCAGGATAGTACCACCAGGACCAACACAGTGGTGTTGCCCATTCTATCCCCGGGGTGGGACACTTGTCCCCTCCCCAGGGATAACTCTGTCCACCCGGACAGCAAGCCACAGTGATTACTGACAGCTGCCAGGGATGAGAGCCAGGCCCCAGGCCTCTCAAAGCTCTCCAACCACTGTGGCTGTGGAGAGTGGGGGGCGGTAGACCCAGGTGCTGGGCACCCGTTAACCACTCTCCCTTCCACCAGGTCAGGGATGACAGCCTGAACCTGGTCCTCCCCTCTGGGGCTTTGTACCCTCCCTCCTGGAGCGGTACCCCCAGAGTCCAACATGGCCAGGGGGCTTACAGAAGTCGCCCTGTACCATTCCTCCACCAGTGCAGGGCTGTTAACCTGCCACTGGCCCTCCAACCTGGGGTCTGTACCTTCAGGTTGGACTAGGGCCCGGGGTGAGGCTTCCCTCCCCCTGCCCTCCCTTCTGGGGTCCAGCACCCTCCAACTAGGAGTGGCCTCCTCAGAAGACAACATGGTAGGGGCACTGTTATCAGTAGCCCCTCCCTCCAGGTCCGGGGGGACACCCTGAACCTGGTCTTCCAGCCCAGGGTCTGTACCCTCAGACTGGATCACCGCCTGGCAAACCAGGACTTCCTGGGAGGCACACCTACCCCCCACCAGGTCAGAGTTTAACCTCTGCACCTGCCCATTCAACTCAGAGTCACCACCCTGAAGTTGAACAATTGCCTGGCACGCCAGGACTTCCTGGAGGGCACACTGACCCTCCACCAGGTCAGAGTTTAACCTCTGCACCTGACCATTCAACTCAGAGTCACCACCCTGAAGTTGAACAATGGCCTGGCACACCAGGACTTCCTGGAGGGCACACTGACCCTCCACCAGGTCAGAGTTTAACCTCTGCACCTGACCACTCAACTCAGAGTCACCACCCTGAAGTTGAACAATTGCCTGGCGCCCCAGGACTTTCTGGGAGGCACACCTACCTCCCACCAGGTCAGAGTTTAACCTCTGAGCCTGGTTCCCCAACCCAGGGTCACCACCCTGAGGTTGGGCAATTGCCTGGCACGCCAGGACTTTCTGGGAGGCACACCTACCTCCCACCAGGTCAGAGTTTAACCTCTGAGCCTGGTTCTCCAACCCAGGGTCACCACCCTGAGGTTGAACCATTGCCTGGCAGGCCAGGACTTTCAGGGAGGCACACCTACCTCCCACCAGGTCAGAGTTTAACCTCTGAGCCTGGTTCTCCAACCCAGGGTCACCACCCTGAGGTTGAACCATTGCCTGGTATACCAGGACTTTCTGGGGGGCACACCTACCCCCCACCAGGTCAGAGTTTGACCTCTGAACCGGGTTAGCCAACCCAGAGTCACCACCCTGAGGTTGGGCAATTGCCTGGCACCCCAGGACTTTCTGGGGGGCACACCTACCCCCCACCAGGTCAGAGTTTGACCTCTTCACCTGGTAAGCCAACCCAGAGTCACCACCCTGAGGTTGAGCCATTGCCTGGCATCCCAGGACTTTCTGGGGGGCACATCTACCCCCCACCAGGTCAAAGTTTAACCTCTGAACCCGGTTATCCAACCCAGAGTCACCACCCTGAGGTTGAATCTTTGCCTGGCATGCCAGGACTTCCTGGGGGGCACTCTCACCCCCCACAAGGGACACGCCGTCCCCAAGGGCCACACAAGAGTCTGGTTGGCGCAGGTCTCCCGACCTCTGCCCATCCGGCAGAGTCTGGGTTTCCCCCAAACCAGAAACGGTCTCACCTGGGTCATTCCTGGGGGGCTCTGTTCTCAGAGCTGACCCCTGACTTTCAAGATCCTCCACTGGGGTCTGCCACCCCCTCTCAACCCTATGTCTGGACTTCTGCACCCCCCCACTAGGAGTGGTACTGCCAGACACCAGAACTGTTGGGATGCTGTCTACAGTCATCCCCCCAAGTTCTTCGGACACTGCGGGGCTTCCCTCAAAAGGTGGCCCTACGGTACAGGTTAGGCTCTGAGACCTACCTGGGACACTACCATCCTCTCCCACCTCACTTGGTCGGGAATCACCTAGACCACTCCCTTCAGGAGCACCCCCAAATGCCTCTTCAGACTCTCTGGTACTCACCCAAAAGTCTGCCTCCACTGTAAGTTCCCTGGGGTCAGAGAACTCACACTCCACCTGGTGTTGGCGTAGCTCTGGAAAATAAGGACCAGACATATGCTCTCCAGCAATTACATCACTCTGCCCTTCACATGTATTAACCACAGTACCCTTCACCCAACCACCTAGTAACTCAACCTTGGAAAAGCACTCTACTTCACCCTCCTGAGACTGGTGAGACAGTATCTGACTGTCCCTGACACTCAACCCAAACTCTTCTGGGATGTCTCTACACTCTATATCCAGGACGTCCACCAGGGGGGAACCCTTTTCTCTGTCACTCTCTGCTAGAGTCAGTAAAGTGTCCCTCCCCCCAGTAGGAATATGACTCCCTGTGCCAGTTCCCCAATCCTTCTCAGGGACCCTGTGCATAACGGGAACTACCTCATACCCTTGAACCGCCTGGGGTGTGTCAACTCTCTTCTTCAAGTTGGGCACCACATCTCTGGGCTTGTGCCCTTCTTCAGCAGTACTAGATGCAAGATTTTTGCTGCCACCATCTGAACTGGACTCAGCCCTTCCGGCCTCCAGTTTCAGCTCTTTACAGCTCAGCTCTTGAGCTGCAATCTTTTCTTCTTCCAGGGCTAAGAGACTTGCTGCCTCAGCCCTTTCAATAAACTCATCTAGCTCTTCCATCCACCGTGCTTGAGCCATGAGCCATTCTTTTTTCACTGGGTCTCTTTCCTCATCTGAGTCGTCCTCCTCCTCCTCTGAGGGGTACTTAGTCATTTGGTTTCTTGCTGCCTCTCTCTCTGCCCATCTGTCTTCCTCCCAGACTATGTAGGCACGTAGCATCTCTGCTTTAGTAGATCTCTTTGCTACAGGAAGGCCACATTCTCTGCAAAGCTTCCTTAGGTCAGCCTTAGTGAGGTGGTCAGTAGGCAAAAAGAATAAGTAGGTAAGCGATCCCATTCTGATAGGATCTTACCAGCCAAAACCAAAATCCAAAGTCCAAAATATCAATAGCATATCCAGGAGGACATCAGAGACCAAAAGTCAAAAAAGAGATAAAAAATCAAGTTGACCTTCAACTGTGGGTAGGTAGTGAAATACTTAGCTACTGTATGTCACTGCACAAACACAAGTCCTATCCTCACCGCTGATCACCAATGTTAGAAATGGGGTTTTTGGTTGGCAGTCAGGTTACCCCCTGTCCAAGCAAAAGCCCTCACTCTAGTCAGGGTAAGTCACACACAATCCAAAATCAGCCTGTGCTCACCCTCCGGTAGCTTGGCACGAGCAGTCAGGCTTAACTTAGAAGGCAATGTGTAAAGCATTTGTGCAATAAATCATACAACACCATAGTATAACACCACAAAAATACACCACACAGTGTTTAGAAAAATATAGAATATTTATCTGGATAATTGTAGGTCAAAGCGATCAAAGTTGCAATACGAATTTGTAAAGATATCACTGAAAAGTGATATTAAGAGTCTTTAAGTCTTTAAAAAGCAATAAAGTGTCTTTCAAGCACAGAGTACCTGGTTTCTGGTGGGAAATCTCCTCAGAGGGCCACAGGAGAAGAGATGTGTGGAAAAAGGGGTGTGTGCGTCGTTTTCCGCTCAGCACACACAGACTTGCGTCGTTCTTTTCCACGCGGGGAAGTCGGGCGTCGTTTTCCGGCGCGCAGACAGTCTCTTTTTGTGGATCGCGGGGATTACCAGATGTCCCGGGTCTGTGCGTGGGTTCTCCTGCTTATTTTCCGGCTGCGCGTCGTTCTGCGGGGCTGCGCGTCGAAGTTTCGATCTCACGGTAGGCGTCGCGTCGATTTCTCCTTGGAAGTCGGGCGTCGTTTTCCCTTGCGAGGCCGTGCGTCGAAATTTTGGTCTCACGGCAGGCGTCGCGTCGATTTCTCCTTGGAAGTCGGGCGGCGTTGTCCTTGCGAGGCCGTGCGTCAAAGTTTCGCACTCACGGTAGGCGTCGCGTCGATTTCTCCTTGGAAGTCGGGCGGCTTTGTCCTTGCGAGGTTGTGCGTCGAAGTCTCGATCGTCCCGAGGGCGTCGCGTTGATCAGCGTCGGTGTGCGGCGTTTTTCTCGCCGCGAAACAAGCTGTGCGTCGAAATTTTCGGCGCACGGAGCGTCCACGTGAAAGGCAGAAGTCTTTTTGGTCCTGAGACTTCAAGGAACAGGAGGCAAGCTCTATCCAAGCCCTTGGAGAGCACTTTTACAGCCAGACAAGAGTTCAGCAAGGCAGCAGGCCAACAGCAAGGCAGCAGTCCTTTGTAGAAAAGCAGACAGGTGAGTCCTTTGAGCAGCCAGGCAGTTCAGCAAGGCAGCAGGCCAACAGCAAGGCAGCAGTCCTTTGTAGAAAAGCAGACAGGTGAGTCCTTTGAGCAGCCAGGCAGTTCTTCTTGGCAGGATGTAGTTTCTGGTTCAGGTTTCTTCTCCAGCAAGTGTCTGATGAGGTAGGGCAGAGGCCCTGTTTTATACTAAGTTGTGCCTTTGAAGTGGGGGTGATTTCAAAGAGTCTCTAAGAAATGCACCAAGTTCCCTTTCAGCTCAATCCTGTCTGCCAGAGTCCCAGTAGGGGGTGTGGCAGTCCTTTGTGTGAGGGCAGGCCCTCCACCCTCCCAGCCCAGGAAGACCCATTCAAAATGCAGATGTATGCAAGTGAGGCTGAGTACCCTGTGTTTGGGGTGTGTCTGAGTGAATGCACAAGGAGCTGTCAACTAAACCTAGCCAGACGTGGATTGAAGGGCACAACAAGTTTTTAGTGCAAAGAAATGCTCACTTTCTAAAAGTGGCATTTCTAGAATAGTAATATTAAATCCGACTTCACCAGTCAGCAGGATTTTAGATTACCATTCTGGCCATACTAAATATGACCTTCCTGCTCCTTTCAGATCAGCAGCTGCCACTTCAACAGTGTATGAGGGCAGCCCCAATGTTAGCCTATGAGGGGAGCAGGCCTCACAGTAGTGTAAAAACGAATTTAGGAGTTTTACACTACCAGGACATATAACTACACAGGTACATGTCCTGCCTTTTACCTACACAGCACCTTGCTCTAGGGGTTACCTAGGGCACACATTAGGGATGACTTATATGTAGAAAAAGGGGAGTTCTAGGCTTGGCAAGTACTTTTAAATGCCAAGTCGAAGTGGCAGTGAAACTGCACACACAGTCCTGGCAATGGCAGGTCTGAGACAAGGTTAAGGGGCTACTGAGGTGGGTGGCACAACCAGTGCTGCAGGCCCACTAGTAGCATTTAATCTACATGCCCTAGGCACATGTAGTGCACTCTAATAGGGACTTACAGGTAAATTAAATAGTCAATCATGGATAAACCAATCAATAGTACAATTTACACAGAGAGCATATGCACTTTAGCACTGGTTAGCAGTGGTAAAGTGCTCAGAGGTCAAAAGCCAACAACAACAGGTCAGAAAAAATAGGAGGAAGGAGGCAAAAAGTTTGGGGATGTCCCTGTCAAAAAGCCAGGTCCAACAGGAATGAACTAGAGTAGTATCGCATGATGTCCTTCTAGTTGCAGTGTTGAGCTTTGCCCTGAGGAAATTATAACTTGTGCCTCTGCCATGAACCATATTTTCATCAAAACCTTTACTGCAAATATTACATTGATATTATCAATGATGTTATCAAAGATGTCATGGGTGCCGTAATTTCTGGGGTAATTAGCAGTGCACAGCGAGGTCGTGAGTTACAGTTACCCTAGGGCATGAGTTATAGTTACTTGAGATAGCTCTAACTATAACATGTGAATTTCTATGGTTTTGAACATTTAAAATGTTAGCCTAACTATAACGTCCCTGTAACCTTTGTTTTTTTAAGTGAATATCTATGTTTTTTTAAATTCTATTTCCTAATTATAACGTCACAGTAATCTTTGTTTTTTCAGTGAATTTCTATGTTTTTTTTAATGTGAAGTAATTTTCACTACTGTACATTAATCGAACCACCGTCATCCATGGCCTTTGGGTATGCGCAGCTGCGGTTGGCAGTAGGTCCACGTAGTCCCCCACCCCCAGCCAAATTGTTTGGGGGGTGGGGAGCCACGCAAACCCCCTCCCCTGGCCAATTTCAGCCCCAGGGATTCTATCCCCCGTAATATATTTATTTATTAGGGGTTGGGGGACATGTGGCTCCCCTTCCTGGTTCGATTTTGACCACAGGGACCCCATCTCTTGGGGCCCGTCCCTCAAAAACGGGCACAAGGCCCCCTCCCCTGGCCGAGTTCAGCACCGAGGACCCCAGCTCCTGGGGCTTGGTGTTAATATATTTTTTTAGGAGAGGGGCCAGGTGCCCCCCTCCCTGTGCTGATATTAGCCTCATGGACCCAGTCCTTTGGGGCCCAGACTAAACATTTTATATTTTTTGTGGAGGGGGGCCGCACGGCTGATTTTTAGTTTGCCCCTGGGAGGTGGGGTCCTAGAGATGATGGGAGGGCAAAGCAACCCGCTGCATTTTTTTGTATGTCTGCCCCAGGGAGCTGGTGGTCCCTGGGACTGCAGGGAGCCCAGGTAGCCCCCCCCACATTTAATTCTAGATTTGCCCAGGGAGGTGGTGCTCCGTGGGGCACAGGGGGTTCCGCAGGACCCCCCTACTTAAATAAAAGCATTTTGCCCCAGGGTGGTGGTGGTCCCTGGGGCTTTAGTACGCCCAGAAGTGAGACCTCATGATCCACCTCCTCATTTTTAACAGGCCCCTAGGAGTTGAGCCACCTGGAGGCTTCATTTAAACAAGCGTATTTAATTTCGGCAGATCGGTTGGGAGTCCCTGTGAAAATGCAAAATAAAATGCTTTTTTGCTCTGGGGTGTCCCTCTGGGACTTCAGCACCAGCGCTAAGGGGTCAGGGCCCCCCTACCCTGGCCCCTTTTCTTTTTTTTTCTTTTTTTTTCCTGGGACTTGGCTGAGTCCCAAGATGGCTGCCAACAAACAGATCTCAGCACGAGATTGAGAAGGTTTGCGGGGCCTTCACGTTCCTACTTATACACAAATTAGTTTTTTCTTCAATTTCTCAAAAACTATTGAATGGATTTAGCTGCCTATCACCAATGCAGGCACCCTTGCACCATAGTCCAAGGGTGCCTGTGTTGCAGGGAATCATTGTTTATGTGCAGGAAGGTGTCCCTTCCGAGATCAATAGTGGTGATTTGTTACATCTATGTGTGCTGCATTCTGCAGCCCACATAGAAGTAGCAAATCATCATTATTTAATGATTGTTAATGTGCATGAAGGGACACCTAGAAAACTGGGCTGATTGCAGAAGCCCCCTAACTTTTTACCCCCATGTTTCACTTTTTGCAAGTGTTTTCCTGACTCTGATGGTGTCCGGGGTCCTTCTAACCAGTCCCAGGGCCTGTGTGTAAAATGAGTATGTACGTTAGGCTAATTATAATTGGCTATGTCCACCTACCTATAAGTCCCTAGTCTATGGTAGGGCATGTAGCTTTAGGGACCCCAGCATAGGTGGTGCACTCATAGGTGCACTGCTGAGGTGCCCAGGATCATTTCAAAGGCAGGCCTGACTTGCTGGCTGCTTTTAAATTAAAGATACATGTAAATTCGATGTTGAAATTAAAATTACTTCCAAAGTTTTAAACTACCTTTTATTTTTACATATAATACACCCTAAGGTGTGGCCTAGGTGCCCCGAGGTTTGGGTGCAGTATAACTATAAACAGGGAACATATGTTTTATAAGCCCTGGTGAGGGAAAATAGCCAAATTAGTAGTGAATAGGCTTCATAGGCTAAAATGGGGAGACTGTTTTAATTAATAAAGTCTCCAAAGGAGATAGATATGGCATGCTTGGTCTCAAACTGATTGGTATAATAAATGCAACAACTTGCCATTTTTGAATTTAATATAACTAGTTCAGGGAAACAGTTTTAAAACTCTTCCTTAATGTTACCAGTTTTAGCTCTGTGGTGCCCTTTTCTGATTGGCCAGTCTCTGGCAGCCTAGCCAGACTGCTTTGATGAAGGAAAACACAATGGAAGTGCCTGGGGAGGATATCTGCCTCAGCAGATGGTGATACAGGATAGGGGGAGAACAACCAAATTGGTTTTCAAAGGAGGGAAGGACATTTGGGAGCAGCTCAGGGCCTCCCTCATTCCCTGCAAACCCAGACAACCAGGTGCCCTCTTGATTAGATCAACAGAGGGCAGGAGAGGGGTGTGTTAAGGATGTTTAGCCACCCCAGTGGGTGGGCTCAGCTAGACCTTACTCCAAAATTCAGTTTCTGCCATTTTGGATTTTTATTAAATGTTGCTTCATGGCTTTTATTTTGCCACACTTCCCAGGAAGTGGAAATCCGAAAGGGTAGTGGCCTGCCTGTAATTGGACAGCTGCCTACCCCCCACTTCTCACCCCAGGAATAAGAATAATTTGGCAGAGCTGCACCCATACCTCGGATCCCTGCTGGAAGAAGATACTGGAGAAGGACAACTGCCCTGCTGGAGCCCCTGGCCTGCACTTGGACATTGTACTCACAAGGACTTTGCTTTGCTTCCGTAACTCCAGGAGTGGACTCCCTGTAAGCTGCTGGTACAAAGGAGCTGCCCAGAGCCCCCTGCATCAAGTCCTGCAAGAAGAGCCCTGCTGACCAGCGTCCAGTAGCCATTTGAGGATTCTGACCATGTGCATTCTGGGAATTACAGTCCCAGCTCCGAAGGAGAGGCTCAGAGCTTCTGGAACCTTGGATCAAGTTGTGGGCACATGAAGGACCCAAAAAGGACCCCTGGAAGAAGATAAAGAAGTCTGGAAACATTTGGAACAACTGCTGTAAACAGCTTCATAAGTTGAAGAGGTGCATTGTGGGAGTTGTAGTTGATGACCATAAGAGGCAAACCAGAGCCTCTGAACGATTGGCTGGTGCTGGGGGTCACTTTCCTGTATCAAGAAACACATCTGAAAGTTAGTGAAACAGTGTTACATCGTAGGTGGCCTCAACTCTGGACTTTGTCCCTGCCCAGTGTTAACTGTTTTTTTTTAACCCCTTGAGCACTATTTGCTCCTTAGTGCTAGAATTACTTTTCATCTTCAACAATTCATATCTCCTGTTCCCTACATTGGATTTTTGTTGTTTTGCTTTCATTTTAGAGATAAAAATATAATCTATTTTTATAAATTGGTGTTGGATTATTATTGTGTTTTGTTCTTGCCTATTTACTGTTTTGTGATTTTTAAATGCTTTACACACTTGTCTCCTGAATTAAGGCTTGTCGTTCATTGCCAAGCTACCAAGGGTTGAGCGGGGATTAATTTATTCAGACCTGACTGGACCTAGTGGGGGTTAGTGGTCTGTTGCTAAGGGTAGGTACTTACCTGCCCTCTTTCCAAAATATATATATATATATATAGATATATATATATATATATATGTCTGCTTTTCTATACAAAGAGCATTTTTTGGCAATGTGTACTTAAAATACATATATTTAACTTAATTATATTACCATGTGTGGTAAAGATTTACATGGTAAAGGCTGCATGATAAAGGCATTGTATAGTACAGGCATCGTTGTAAAGGCAGGTTCCCTTTCTGTTGACTTTTTTAAAATAAATTCTCAATTTCCATTGTGAACTAACGTTATCTTCCTGCAGATCATCCAGACTGGTTTCTCTTATTCACCAACATGACCACTGAGGTCTGGTCCATTATAATAAATTTGTGGAAATAGCTGCTGCCTTATTAGAATTACTGGTAGCCACTTCTACCATAAATAGAAAATGTGTGGAGACTACTTGGCATTTTCTGCTCTCCTTAGCACTATTAAAAGACGTAAAATGAGGACAGACATCAGTAATTCATTTAGGGGGTCATTCCGACTTTGGCGGGCGGCGGAGGCCGCCCGCCAAAGTAACCCCGTCGGAAGACCGCTCCGCGGTCAAAAGACCTTGAGGGTCATTCCGA
Source organism: Pleurodeles waltl (assembly GCF_031143425.1). NCBI lineage: Eukaryota > Metazoa > Chordata > Amphibia > Caudata > Salamandridae > Pleurodeles > Pleurodeles waltl. Next base: position 207,537,403 of record NC_090448.1, read on the forward strand.
CTTTCCCGCTGGGCCGGCGGGCGACCCCCAAAAGGGCGCCCGCCGGCCCAGCAGGAAAGACCCTGCAACAAGGAAGCCGGCTCCGAATGGAGCCGGCGGAGTTGCAAGGGTGCGACGGGTGCAGTGGCACCTGTCGCGATTCTTTCACTGTCTGCAAAGCCTTAATGGGGCCCTGTTAGGGGGGCCCTGCACTGCCCATGCCAGTGGCATGGGCAGTGCAGGGGCCCCCAGGGGCCCCACGACACCCGTTCCCACCATCCTGTTTCTGGCAGTGAAATCCGCCAGAAACAGGGTGGCGGGAAGGGGGTCGGAATCCCCATGGCGGCGCTGCAAGCAGTGCCGCCATGGAGGATTCCCTGGGCCAGGGGAAAACCGGCGGGAAACCGCCAGTTCCCCTTTTCTGACCGCGGCTTTACCGCCGTGGTCAGAATGGCCCTGGAAGCACCGCCAGCCTGTTGGCGGTGGTCCCCGGCCCTGGCGGTCATGGACCGCCAGGGTCGGAATGACCTCCTTAGTCTCCAAAATAATTCCTTGGACATAATGGTCTTGCTTTCTCTCTAAGGGCCTCATTTACGAGGCCCTTGCGCCACTGGACCCTCAATTTTTGCAACTCTCCGATGGCACAATATAGTGCACCATATCTACAGGGCGGCATTAAGCCACTTTTCCTATCTTAACCTGGCCTTGTAGATATGGGCTGCCCGACACAGTTTTCTGTGACTAAGGGGCGTGCAATGAGTGTTGCTGAGGGGGACCCATGCAACACCCTTTGCGTTTTTACACTGCCTCAGATTTATGAGAAATTTTAGACCTGAGGCAGCATCAAAAACTAACACCTTTCCAGGGAGGCGTTAGAGTGGTGCAACAAGGAGAAATACTTTTATTTCTTCTCATTTTTCGCTCTTTCTATGTGTGCTGCAATCTGCAGCACACATAGAATGAGCAAAACACCATTAGAGATTGTTTTTGTGCAGGAAGGTGTCCCTTCCAGTACAAAAACAATCTCCCCCACAATGCAGCCATCCTTACACCATGGTGCAAGGGTTGCTGCATTGGCACTAGGCAGCTAATTTAGTGCTGGTGCACACTGTATTCTTTTAAATATGGTGCATCCTTGCATTTTGGAAATGATGCAGCTTGGTGTAGCACTATTGCCTGCGGCACTGCCCTGAGCCATTTCCTTTTAGATGAGGCCCTAAATGATTTACATGTCGGTGCATCAGATTGATGATGCAGACATTTGAGCCTGATATTCTCCAGAAACCAAGCAACTGTTTATAGTAGCTGACTAGCGTCATAAAGCAAATTCCTCCCATGTGGCCATACCGTGATCCTCTGTTGCCCCAATTCATAAGGGGTCTTGTTTTGTTTTTTTGCATCTACAGTGCATACATTAAGATAAAAAATCTCAGAGTTAGTACATGTGCTGCTGACAACAGATATCAGAAACACAAATACCCAGATTTACTATGATTTTGTGCTGTTGCAAAATGATGAAAATGGCACATTGGTGTTTACTTTCCAGCTCAAAATATATTTTGCACTGGAAAGGCCCTTTTTCTAAGTGCAAAAAGCACATTTCTTTGTTCTGGGTCACTTTGCATCAAGGGAGTTAGCGGGCCATTACTTAGGTGCACAAACACCCATCGGCTTTGATGCAAAGCCTGATCTTAAGATAACCAGAACAGATTTTGGCCAGAAAACAACACCTCTATGAAGCAGTAGCTAACAAAGGGAAACGCGCTCATTTCTCACAAAAAAGCATGTTGCATGTGCGTTAAAGTGCACAACATACATCCAATGTGTGGGATACATGTGAATTTTTGGTTAGGCATAGGAATTTGAACTGGAAAGGGTTTGTTTCAAGTGCAAATTGTTTGCTAGCAGTGCACACTCACCTCTGCACCATAATGGAAGGCTGAGTCACGTGAGGTATTCTTATTAGTGATTCTTAAGCATAAAGGAAGACAGCAGCAGCTGCCCAATCTTAGTAAAGATGGCTCGGTGTTTTCCCTCCTGTACAACGCTGCTCAGCAAATGTGGGTGCTGCTCCACTTTGTGTAAAGAAAATATCTAGCCTGAAGAATCAATTATTTCCTTGTGCTTCTGAGCTGTGCTGTTTGCAGCTTGTGAAGTAACTCAGAGTTTTTTGAGTTAATATATATACTGAAAAAAGTGAAAAAAGCACAGACCTCTTTGGCATTGGTACAGCGCAGAGAATGGCATCATGATGTGGCTCTTTAACTTCCCATTGTTCTGTCCTTATGTGTATGGTAAAAGGTCTGAAGTGCATATGCAAATAATTACACGTGTTAAAAACTTTCCTGAAAATGTCAATTTTTGTATTTCAGAATCATGAGCAGTGTAAAAAATAACATTGGTCGAGGATTAAATATTGCACTTTTAAATGGTGAGTATGAAGTTTCATATTGGATAATCTCTTCTCTTTCTAACTTGAAGTAATATGTTAATAAACCGAGCTGGAAATAACACATTGTGATACTTCTTTGGTGCTTGTCTTAAACATTTGCATGTTAAGGGGCTGATTCACAAAGGTAAATTTATACTTTTGTGTAAGCTTACTATTTTTTAGGTATTCACAAATAATGAATTTTATTTTGCTAATCGTAGTTTTATGACGGTGAAGAATTCAGCAGATATTAATTTTGTATAAGTAAATAACATTCATGATTAATGACAAAAGATAGAGCGTGCCTACTTTTTACGTGAGGAGTTCTCCGCCCTGACTGCAGAGTCTCCTCAGTCGTACACTTACTATTAAATTGCAGTTTTGTGAACACCAAAAAAGAGTAAACTTCCACAAACATGTAAGTTTACCTTTGTGAATCAGGCCCTTAGAATATGACATTCACACTAATGTTTGCATGTGAGAGCCAGACAGAAACAAAGGCAATTTACTTTTTAAAGCTATCTCGCCTGTAGGGAGCTGATGTTAGTTTGTCACATCTGCCATTGTAGTGCTGTGAAAATAAAGTAAACTATGGATACTTGATCTTCCTTAGGAATTATTTGATCAAGGATCTAGACTGCTTCAGTCAGGAATATTAATTTTAGAAGCATTGAATTTTCTAAGAATGTTCCTAGTTTGTATACAATAAAAATGCATCATGTCCCACACTCATCAGTGCCAAAGCAATGATTTTATAGGAACATGTATGAAGTTAAGCATCACATACATTTTATGAAGTTGAACGTATCCTAAGAATGGATTCTAAATGTGTGCTTTTTATCATGGCTTACATGTTAAAAAGTACCTTTTCCAAAATTCCAATAAAACTTGAATTTGAATGTAACAACCACCAGTTTAAACAAAGTCAAACGTTATATGTGAATTGTGAATCTTTCACCTATAATCCTAGGACAGTTCGATGCAGTCGCAACTTTGTACTCTAATAATGACCCTTGGTTGTTATTGGCTAATGGAGGGGAGTGAAGGGTACAAATTGATTTTTGTGTTTCCAGTTGGTAGTTAATACACCTGGTCCATATTTACAAAGAATTTACACCAGCATTAATGCAAAGTAAAATGGTGCGTTCTATTTACTATCTGGTGCAAAATATGTTTTGCACTGGAAGGGTGCACTTTTTCACAGTGCAAAAAACACTTTGCTCAAAGGGGCGTTAATGGGGGTGATCAGCACAAGTAACCACAGATTTTGACATGAAGCCTGAGCTACTGAGCTGACTAGACCGACCTTTTAATTGACGACTAAGAAGCAGATGAAAGAAGGGGAAATGTGTTCACATCTTAAAAAACGACATAGTGCATGTGTGATACAACACTCATCCAATCCATGAGAACCTTCTGGATTTGTCTCTGCATAGGAATTTGTACTGGAAGGGTATGCTTCCCCCAGAACTTCTATACTACACGGCGCACACTCACCTGTGCACCAAGGTGCTAGATTGTGCGTTAATGCAAGGTAGCCTTCATTGAATGCCATCACAGACAATACCAGCAGGAGGCCAGACTTTTTAGCTATGCTGGTGCGTCGTGTTTTCCCTCTTCCATAACACATCGGAAGCAATTTGGATGTTTGGCTGCATTGCATAAATAATTGGTAAATCCGGGACGAATGTTCAGCCGCTCCTTCTCCTCCAATTTGTCTTTGTAGTTACAGACTGTCCCAGGCTGTTCTGCTCCTAGCACTATATCCTCCTCTGCTAATGCATCTGGGACTGGATGCCCTCTCCTGACTGCTTTGAGCAGGATTTAAGTAAGACTTAGTGAAAATGAAATTTCAAAGTCATCATGTGGAAAGAGATTGTTCCCTTCAGCGGATCATGTTCTGTACCCTTACCTGCCAGAAACGACAATGGAATGCTGTAATGTCCTTTTGATATTGTCAAACACAGCACCGGATCAGAATGCAGTATTCTGAAATGGCAAGTTTATGCACTTTACAGTTATTTACATCATGTCACAATTAACCATTTTCACGGATCTTAGGAAATATAAAATAGGTTGTGTACATTGCTATCATTTTATCTGTCTATCAGCTTCATTTTATATTAATTAATGCGGGTACTTACCGATTTTTTCATCAAGTTAATGTATGCAGCGCTCTTTGGATTCTGTACATTTAAAGCAATACATTTAACTTTTTATTGGCGATGTCAGAGATTATTTAGATGATTTTTGTATTTATCCCTGGCTGTTTCTTTACGTGTTTTTCATGCATTATGCTGTTATTTTTTTATCTTTCTTCTGTTTTATTTCATCACTACTCTTTCTGTGCCACTATCATTCCATCTTTACTAAGCTGTTTTATGCACCGAGCGGTACAGTTTTGTGGAACACATATACATTATCCAACTATACCACAAACAGTGAGGCTTTGACCGAAAATCAGGCATCGGGTATATCTTCAAGGCAAAATCCTCCTCCATCTCAAAATACAAAACTCAAGAAAAGTTCACTCCTAAAGAATCATTCCCTGGAAACGCAGCTAAGATCTATAATGCACCATCCAACCAGGTCAAACATTCTCCTTAATTCTCTATCTTGAACTAATACATTGAAAAATTCCCATTTCACAAACATGATCAACAGAAACATACTGGAGCGCATCAAGAGAACCAACATCCTTGTGTATATTTCCTGTCTCACAGTTATTTCGCCATTCATTTACAATTTTGCACCGTATTATTCAATAACCTTCTATTTAAAATTCTTACTATTAAGTATTTGCTCTCTTTGTGAATTATGCCGCTTCTTTCTTTCTAACTTTTTAACTTCACTGCCCACTGTGACATATGCCACTCCTTGTAACGTTCACTGTCACCCAGGCTAGAGGTATGGACTGCAGTATACAAAAAGTTAAAAACATTACAAATATGCAGACATTGGAGCCAAAGTCCTGGTAACACACCAAGTAAACCGTGTCACTGATGTCAACATTTTAATCAAGAAACAAAACCTTACAGATAACCCATTCGACTCGCACGTGCTGGTGACAATACTTAGTCTGAACTGACCAGTGGCTCCAAACAAATTGACGATCTCTAGAGCACGGAAGCATCAAGGCAGCGGCATTCAATTGCTTCCTTTTCAAGTGTTATCAATATGCCATTTTCATAAAAATAAACGTACTAATTAATGAAGTTTACAATACATTAAAATATCACTGTGCACTGATGTTACAATATGGGGAATGATTATATAAAAACTAAAATCACGTAGAGAATCTTTAGATCTAAGAGTAGGAAGATGTGAGATTATTTGAGAAAATACTACTCATGCTATACTTTTGTAGAGTTTTTCGTGTGATAATAAGCATTTCTTTTGTATATCGTCACAGGAGCCACTGGAGAGGTGATAAAAACTGGTTTCTTCGATATGTATTCTGGAGGTAAGTGTGTTATGATGGGTGTGCTTGATGCAGTTAGGAAGAGAGGTGCTAATACAAACCCCACATAAGAGCAACCTGTTCCTATTCGCAAACTACACATCTGAAGTTAATAGAGCCCTAATTGTGTCCAACAGGCTCAAATGTACCCCAGTCCAGCCTGTGAGTAAGTCAAGCACCACACATGGACTTTCACAGTTAATGCAACACACTTCCATAGAAAACAGTGGAGACTGGGAAATAAAAAATCATACCATGGAACTAATGCTAAAGTAATTAAATGAGTTCAACATCAAAAAACAAAACAAAACAAAAAAAAAAAAAAAATATATATATATATATATATATTTATATATATAAAAACATCACTTTACTCTCCTTTGTATCATATTCATGGTAACAATAGCGTTTGATCAACTGCATGTGTCCCTTTTTTGGGACACTTAAGGAATAGCGATTTTGGCCCACCCGCTATTAACAATTACTTTTTACCAATAGCACATGTCACATTATTCCCCCTTACATCATGCTTATGATAATACTAACTTTGTATGTATGGCACATGTCAGTTTATTGGAGCATTGATGGTACATTGAGTCAGGCCTATGCATTTTTAATAACAACTGCTTTTGAATAGTATAAGTTAATTTATTTGACTTTATATCAGGTTCATGATAATAATAACGTTTTATGTATAGCACATCTAACTTTATTGGGATATTGAAGGCAGATTGACTTTGGGTTATGCATTACATATAACAATTTTCTGCGAACAACATGTGCTACTTTGTTGGGACAACGAAGGCATATTAACCTTGGCTCAGGCACCACCTAAAATAACTTTTTATGGACAGCACATGCCACTTTATTGGGACATTGAAGCAACATGGAATATGTTAGAAAGAGTAAGACCACTTCTTTTCCAGGAACATTATTTAGAACCTTAGAGATAGCATTAATTTACATGGAAGTATTTGAGATCTTCTGACCGCATTCAGCTCCATTAGATCTGACAAAATCAATGTTTGTTTATGAAGGATTTCTTACATTAGCCTTTTAAATGTTTGTGAAATTAATATTTGAAAATATGGTGCCCCTCTTAGATATTTGAAATGTGTTATTATTTGTGCAATCATGGATTAAACATCTTTCAAAGTAAAAGTGAGGATGAAATGGGACAATCCAAAGGTTGGAAATTTGATGTGGAGTGTTCTAGTGGTTGGGTCACTGAGACTAAGAAAGGACAATGGGCCTCATCAACTGCCAAAGTCCCGCCGTCAGGTTGCCGCCAGTGTGGCCACCTTCCCATGGGCTCCATTAAAAGTTCCTCGCTGGGTCAGCTACCCGCTGGCCCAGAGGGTAACGGCCTACAACATTGATGCCAGCTCATAATCGAGTTGGCAGCAATGCTGTAGTGAGTAGGGTGCACCAGCACCCATCGCAATGTTCACTGTCTGCCTAGGTGAACATTGCGACAGGGCTGGCCAGGGGGGACCCTGCACTGCCCATGCCAAGTGCGTGTTATAGCTGGTGGAGAGGGAGGTCGTAATCCCCAGGGTGGTGCTGCTTGCAGTGCTTCCTTGGCGGCTTAGGGCTGCCAGTGCCTCGGTCCCTCCTGTGGAGGAGAACTGGTGGTTCTGGCGGTCCCACAGTGACATGACCGTCACAGTCATATTGTGGCATTCAGACTGGCGCCAAATTGGTCAGACCACCGCTTTGATGACAGTCAGAGTGCCACCATTACCCTGGCGATCTGAGGACCCCCTGGGTAGTTATGAGGCCCTCTGTGATATAAGGGTTACCATCAAGATTTACTATAAGGCACAGTCGAAGGTTTGATGCTGGAACACATTGGCCATTGTAATGTTTAATATGTGAGCACCGTGAGATAAATAGACAGCACATTTTCACCCATATTGACTTTGGGTATTGTTTTTTGGTATTACACACCACAGATTACTGCATTTTTGGGCCGCTGCATCACAAGTGTGGAGAAAGACTGCGTGAGGACATATATATATATATATATATATATATATATATATATATATATACATCTACATGTGGTCACCAGTAGGTAGTTATAGTTAGGGCCTAGTTTCCATAGAAAACGCATTTTTGGACTTGCCTATATCTTGGCACCGTTTGACGAAACTTCATGACATTTTTTTTTTAAGTGCCCTGGTGATTCTTGTTGTGCACAGAAAGTTATGAGTTGAGCGATCAAGAGGAGTCGAAAGAAACGGGAGGTCAAAAAGTTGTGTTTCCCATGTTAATTCCCATAGGACTTTATGCACAACTACAGCCTGAACCACTGGACGGAATTACACCAAATTTGGCAGAAAGCTAGCTTTTGGTACTCAGATTACGGTTTCGCTTATTTGGTGAAAATCCATCCAGTACTTTATGAGATATTAAAGGGGACATACATTTGTATATCTGTGTGCAATTGTGATGTATTTGCCAATGCACACGAGAACAGAGATACTGTGACTGGCTGGCGTTGAGCTGACTAGAAAGTTGTGGCCACCATCAATGGGAATGTGTTACAGGCCCCGGGGCTGAAATTTGAGATGGAAATTGGCAGAAGGGGTTAGGGTTGAATTACCCTGACTCCAGGGCTGGTATATAGGATATGATGACTTTAAAATGATTTTTTGTCGAGTTTTGCAATAATTGTGAAAAAAATCACAATGCTCAGCGCAGCCCTCCGTGTAATCCTGCAACACTTTCGCCAATATTGGCGACAATAAATAAAAAAAAATGTATCTACTCAGACAGTGACGCAACCACTGAAAGACCCACTGAGACTCTCATGGACCCACTCAGACTCTGACACTCCCACTCTCAGACCCAGTCAGACTTTCATGCACTCACTCACAGACCCGCTCAGACCCTCATGAACCAATTCATAGACCCACTCAGACACTCATGTACCCACTCACAGACCCAAACACTGATGCACCCAGTCACAAAACCACTCAGAGACTCATGCACCTACTCACAGACCCATTAAGAAGCTTGTGCACCCACTCACAGACTCACAAGACACTCAGGCACCCAGTGACAGGCCCACTCAGACCCTCACACACCCACCCACCGACCCACTCAGATCCTCATGCACCCACTCACAAATCCACTCAGACCCTCATGCACCCACTCACAGACTGACACAAACACTGATGCACCCACTCACAAATCCACCCAGACACTGACACACCCACTCAGACCCACGTGCACTCACGGGCCCAGTCAGACACTGAAACATCCAGTTACAGGCCCACTCAGACACTGACACACCCACTCACAGACCCACTCAGATACTGATGCACCCACTCATAGACCCTCCCAGGCCCTCATGTACCCAGTCACAGACTGACTCAGAAACTCACACTCCTACTCGCAGGCCAACCCAGACCTTCATGCATCCACTCACAGACCTGCTGAGACACCAACGCACCCAGTCACAGATCCACTCAGACACTGACACACCCACTTACAGACCCATTCAGAGTCTGATGCACCCAGTCACAGTCCCACTCAGACAGTCATGCACTCACTCACAGACCTACGCTATCTATGAGGTTAGAGATGTAGTCATAGGTATGTTTGTGGGGTTTTAAATACAAGTAACGTTTGGTGTATGTTATTGAAAAGTGTTTAAATATGTATTCACTGAAAAAACTAAGATTATAGGGGCATTATAGTTATGAAATAAAATGTAAAAGAAAAACCTTAGAAATTCACTGAAAAAAACAAAGGTTAGAGGGATGTTATACTTGGGAAATAGAATTTAAAAAACATGGAATTTCACTGAAAAAAACCAAAGATCAACATTTCAGTTAAGAAATAGAATTTAAAAAACCTTAAAAATTCACTGAAAAAACAAAGGTTGAAGGGATGTTATAGTTAAGCACACATTTCACACGTACAAAACAAGTGAAATTCAGCAATTATAGTTACCTCAGCTAACTACAACTTCTGCCCCTGTAATGCACTGCTTAAGAACTCACATATTACATCACTCATGACATAGTACCTTCCGTCACCGATGACATGTCAAATTACATCACTGATGATATCATCCCAAAAAAAAGTGAAACAAGCACTCATACAACCATAGAAACAATTTTACAACCAGACACACAACTATTCAAACACTCATTCATACACCCGCAAAGGTACTGATAGACACACTCACACAGACACTAACATAATGAGGTACTCATCATACATTCCTAAGTCACCTATTCATACACCTACATAGACACTCACACACCCATTCACACATTCATAAACAACCCAAACACCAGGTCAGACACCTGTATATCCACTTGAAAATATATACCAAACCTGCACACCACTAATATACACACTCACAGAGCAGTAGAAGCAGTCAGACACCCACACACTGAACTATCTTGTTACCGAAACAACAAATCACTCTCTAAATCAGACAGTAACACACAAAGTAAATCACCTATAGAACGAGTACCACACCCATTTACACAGCCTACCAGGACTGATACACACAGTCAGATACTCATTCTGACACTAACACACCAACTAACATACCAAAATCTACTCACACACCAAGTTACTCTCCCACACAGACACTAATACAGGCTGTCACTTATATATACAGGGAGTGCAGAATTATTAGGCAAATGAGTATTTTGACCACATCATCCTCTTTATGCATGTTGTCTTACTCCAAGCTGTATAGGCTCGAAAGCCTACTACCAATTAAGCATATTAGGTGATGTGCATCTCTGTAATGAGAAGGGGTGTGGTCTAATGACATCAGCACCCTATATCAGGTGTGCATAATTATTAGGCAACTTCCTTTCCTTTGGCAAAATGGGTCAAAAGAAGGACTTGACAGGCTCAGAAAAGTCAAAAATAGTGAGATATCTTGCAGAGGGATGCAGCACTCTTAAAATTGCAAAGCTTCTGAAGCATGATCATCGAACAATCAAGCGTTTCATTCAAAATAGTCAACAGGGTCGCAAGAAGCGTGTGGAAAAACCAAGGCGCAAAATAACTGCCCATGAACTGAGAAAAGTCAAGCGTGCAGCTGCCACGATGCCACTTGCCACAGGTTTGGCCATATTTCAGAGCTGCAACATCACTGGAGTGCCCAAAAGCACAAGGTGTGCAATACTCAGAGACATGGCCAAGGTAAGAAAGGCTGAAAGACGACCACCACTGAACAAGACACACAAGCTGAAACGTCAAGACTGGGCCAAGAAATATCTCAAGACTGATTTTTCTAAGGTTTTATGGACTGATGAAATGAGATTGAGTCTTGATGGGCCAGATGGATGGGCCCGTGGCTGGATTGGTAAAGGGCAGAGAGCTCCAGTCCGACTCAGACGCCAGCAAGGTGGAGGTGGAGTACTGGTTTGGGCTGGTATCATCAAAGATGAGCTTGTGGGGCCTTTCCGGGTTGAGGATGGAGTCAAGCTCAACTCCCAGTCCTACTGCCAGTTCCTGGAAGACACCTTCTTCAAGCAGTGGTACAGGAAGAAGTCTGCATCCTTCAAGAAAAACAGGATTTTCATGCAGGACAATGCTCCATCACACGCGTCCAAGTACTCCACAGCGTGGCTGGCAAGAAAGGGTATAAAAGAAGGAAATCTAATGACATGGCCTCCTTGTTCACCTGATCTGAACCCCATTGAGAACCTGTGGTCCATCATCAAATGTGAGATTTACAAGGAGGGAAAACAGTACACCTCTCTGAACAGTGTCTGGGAGGCTGTGGTTGCTGCTGCACGCAATGTTGATGGTGAACAGATCAAAACACTGACAGAATCCATGGATGGCAGGCTTTTGAGTGTCCTTGCAAAGAAAGGTGGCTATATTGGTCACTGATTTGTTTTTGTTTTGTTTTTGAATGTCAGAAATGTATATTTGTGAATGTTGAGATGTTATATTGGTTTCACTGGTAATAATAAATAATTGAAATGGGTATATATTTGTTTTTTGTTAAGTTGCCTAATAATTATGCACAGTAATAGTCACCTGCACACACAGATATCCCCCTAACATAGCTAAAACTAGAAACAAACTAAAAACTACTTCCAAAAATATTCAGCTTTGATATTAATGAGTTTTTTGGGTTCATTGAGAACATGGTTGTTGTTCAATAATAAAATTAATCCTCAAAAATACAACTTGCCTAATAATTCTGCACTCCCTGTATAGTCAGTCATACACCCAGTTAGACACCCATACAGTCACTGAGTCGAGGGGGAGGGAAAACACAAAAAAACTGACAAAAGGGGTCAGGATACAGGTACAGGCCAAAAGGGCTGTGCACAGCGGAGTTTGTGTTAACATGCAGTAATTAGGTATTAATTTACATTAAAAAACAGCAATTCACTGAAAAAACAAAAGTTACAGAGATTTTATAGTTATGTTATGGTTATAGTTTGGTTGACGTTTTACCCATGCATATGCGTGCAATGTGCAACTTTGTAACCTCTTTTGCCACATTATGCCTGCGCAAGGGGAGCGTTCCCCCGTTAGTGGGGCTGCAAAAATGGTGCAGTGGGGTAACTTTTGCAACTACTTTTAACGCCTGGACAGAGCAGGCTTTAAAAGGGGGTACACCTTTGCTTTCAATGGGCTCCTATATACTGTGCAGGATTAGCGTCAACATTGTGGCACTAATCCTACACTGTACATCAAGAGCATCAAAAATGTTAACGCTATTGCCCCTACCCTACTCCATGGTGCCCCATAAATTAAATACAGTGCACACATGGTGGCGGTATGGGGGCACTACGTAGCACAAGAAAAGTAGCGCTGCATTGGATGCAGCGCTGCATTGGATGCAGATTCCTTAAATCAGGCCCATAGTATTAAATTATCTCTTACCTTAAAACTGGTCAAGGAAAAACTACTTTTTATTTAAATAGCTTAGGAACTGTATCCGATGCATGTGATCTGAAACCTTTGACAATTATAATAAGTAGGTCTAATCTTTACTTTTTAATAATCAAGTATTGATTACTGAAAAGAGAACAGTTAACTCCTGAAGAATCTATATATTTTCCTTAGGCCTGCCGCTTTGAACCGATAAATAGTAAAATCCAGCCCGTTCTTTATGCTATGTACAAAGCATATGTTGGATTTGCGGAAAATTAGATTGAATGATGGTTTGCATATTTTTGGTCATTCAAAAACCATAACTGGAGCTAGTTTGCATTGGTCGAAACATAGAAGAAAGACGTCTTTGCATCGGCATATCACAAAATGCCCCTCCTTTGAAAAAGTTAGTGACTGCAAATGTGTTTGCAGGATTACCCTGCACTGATGCAAAAGCATGCTGGAATATGTAGCACAATTAACACAAACGGGCTGAACAGTAAAGCCACGCCATAACCCTGACTGTCTGACCAAGGACACACACTACAATGCAGAGCAAACTAAAGTGTGATATGGACTAATGGCTACCTGCCAAGTCAGGATTTGAAATACAAAGTCCTACAGATAACTTAAAGAATGCTAGAACCTGAATTCTAACTCACTCTATACATAACAAATACATCATGCTCAGTGATTAAGATGAAAACAGAAAGATGAGTAGTAACTCAATGTCACCCATTATAGCTGGCTGCTCCAACATACCACTATTTCTTCCCTACCCATTCACTCGCTTATTGCGTAATTCATTATGGCGCAATAGTCTGCTGTTCTGTTGTTCAGCAGTATTTGCTTCGTGTGAGGGTGTGTTGGGTATAATAGAACATCGTTCAGTGTTGCCCTATGACACACAGCTGAAGAATATGTAACAACACGTATTTCTTTTTGCAGATATAAAGTTGCTGCTGAAGTTCTTAGAAGACATACAGGATGGGACACTGGTACTTTTAGCCACTTTCGATGATCCAGCCACAAAGTGAGTGTGCATAGAGCTTGCTTTCATTTCTAAAGTACCGAGACATTCATGAAATTAATTTAATGAATAAACTAATATTTAAATACTGCTTTTTGATAAATAAACCATGCAATTGTTAAGATGTGTTAGGTTTGCAATCAATAAAGGCTCGATTCACAAATGTAAAAATACATATGACTATTTACTCACCTATAAATTTACTAACACACCTACTTGTTGCTATTCACCTTTTCCGATTGGAAAGTTACTCCTAGGTGTAGACGTACATGTCTCCAGCACCTGAAATCAAAGGATGTAGCCACATGTAACAGAATTTCCAAATGTGAAGTTACTACTGATATATTGTCACCACCAAGGTGATCTCACTGTAGAAAATATAAGAAAAACGATTAAAGTTTAATAATATATTTATTTTCTTAAACAAAAATATAATGAAATAGCAGAATATAAAAAATAAATGGATGTTAATTTAAAACATTTCTTATTATTTTGGAAGAAATAATATAAAACTGTTAAATAGTATGTCTGAAAACACTAGTACTCTAAATACATCCTTTCTTAGGGGTCATTCCTAGATTTTTTGCCTTCCTCACTCTAGTTTCCAAACCTTGTTTTTGTTGGCCTTAAGACTCTGGGCACTTTTACCCCTGCTAACCAGAGTTACATTGCATGTGCTCTCTTCTTAAAACATGGTAACACTGATGTATCCACAATTGACATATTTAATTTACTTGTAAGTCCTTAGTAAACTTCACTATATGTGTCCAGGGCCCGTACAATAAATGCTACTAGTCAGCCTGCAGCACTGACTGTGCCACCCACTTCAACAGCCCTGAAACCTGTCTCAGGCCTTCCACTGCAGAGCCTGTGCATGCAGTTTTAAACTGCCATTTCAACCCCAAACATTCCTTTTTATTACATATGTCACTGCTAAGGTAGAACCTAGTTAGCCCGGTGGGCATAGTCCAGTGTATTTAAAAGATTAGAAATGTACTTTTTAGTTTAACATGTCCAGGTAGTGAAAACGTTTAAATTTGTTTTGCACTGCTGCAAAGCCTATCTCTCCCAAAGGTTAACATTCGGATTGCCTTAAAACATCTTTTAAGTACAATTTCCAATTAGAAAGAGATAGAAATATGGAGCTTTGTGGCTCTGGACTCACAATTTAAAATCACAACTTATATATATATTACCTAGTGGTGGTAAGCCGAGCCCAGAAAAAAAATGTTAAAACAACCCCAAAAGGGGCCAGGGTAGGGGCACCCTGACCCCTTAGCTCATGTGCTTGGGTCCCAAAGTGACCTCCACCCCCCAGAGCTAAAAAGCATTTTTTTTAAATTGTTGCCACAATTTGTGGTGGATCCAGTGACAAAAACAAAAACAAAGTGTGGACTCCCGTGCTTCATTATTTTGAAGCCCCCAGCTGAGTCAAGTCGGGGGGGGGGGCATTATTTATTCTAGTGTTGGGTGGGGCCCGATCCTACCACAGCCCTGGCAACCACCACCTCCCTGGGCTTTTAACACTTGTAACGGGGGAGCCACTCATCCCCTGTAGCCCTGGGAACCGCTATTTCCCCAGGGCTTTAAATTATCATGATGCAGGGTGGCTGTGCAGACCCCCACAGCCCCAGAGACTGCCACCTTACCAGGTCAATCAGTAAAGTTGGTGTGGGTGGGACGCACAGCACCCCTGCAGCCCCGGGGACCACCACCTCCCCGGGGCAGTTAGTACATTTGGTGCGGGCCGTGGGTGCGGCCCCACCTCCAGTCATGGGGACCACCACCTCCCCCAGGGAAAACTGTAAAAAATGGAAAGGGGGTTAGTTTCAGATCCCCTGCAGCCCACTGTGACCACCACCTCACCGGGGCTATTGTGTGCTGGAGGCGGTCCACACGGCCCCCCTCATAAAGTCACTAATGACTCTGGGTACCACCACTCCCCAGGACCGGTTTCTGCTATGTCCTTGTGTGCCCACCCCTGGCATATAGCTGTCTGCTGTGGCTTTGAAGCTGCCACCATGTCACAGCAAACACTGTGCTCCGATGAAGGGAGAGCTGTCAGACAGCTCTCCCTTCATAGGCGCATAGGTTTCCTCTGTGTGCCTGTCCATAGAGATGCGGGCAGGCAGGCAGAGAAAACTTTATCAGCTGCCTCTCTGTGAGAGCAGTGCCAGCTGGCAGGAGGCGGGAGCCAGTTGGGACTGCAGGGGCTGGGCTTTGAGGCTCCCTCCATAGTTCCAGATAACCTGAAAGGGCAATCAACGAGCAGAAAGACATGAACAGAGGCAGGACCAGCCTTAGTGCTGGTGTCACCCTGTGTAACAATGTTTGTTGACGCCCCCCATGACCAACATCGGCCAACCATTCCGCCACTACCACCCTTTAACTGTGCCCTTAAGTTTCCATAACCACTCTCTCAGATGCATTTAATTAATTCTTTAGTGCCTCTCATTTCAGTGTATGGTGTCAAGGCACTTTACATCACACACACATTACATAGAGGCAATCAATCATCATGTGTAAGTCAGTGTGAAAGAAATGTTACATAAAACAGAGCACTAACAGATGTAGGAGTCACCTGTCATTCGTACAGGTAGGTAGTATAGTTTAAGAATCTTAGTTTGAAGAAGCACAAACTCCAAATTTAAAATGTAACATCATGGTTGGATTTTCTCCTTAATAAATAGGAATTGATTTATACCAAAATGAACCCTTTTTGCTACATTAGGATAATGAAAGACTAGGAAAATGTGTTAAATACCTCAACCTTCATTACATTTTGGCAGGTCAAACATGCTGAAATTTACAAGGCAACACCATATGGTAATTACTGTAACGTACGGTACTGTACGGTAGTTACGTGTTTTTGGTGCATTAAACACCAGAATCTGCATGTTATTCCCCACAAACTAATAATAGGTTTCATTTATCGCACATATAAAAAACAAACCCTTGGTATCGTTATTTATCTTGTGTGATAAATACTACCTAAACTTGTAATGAGGCCCCTAGAGCAGTCTTAGAATGTTCGGTGGAGGGATACGTGGAAGAGTGAAGAAAGAGTAACAGCCAGGATAATGCATCAGTCAGTAGGTTGGTTGAGACTGTTGATAGGATCCTTCCTTCTTTCAAACAAGATGATCATTGGCTGACCACATGCCCAAAATGAAATGGAAGAAGGATGAGACCCAGGAGAAGGAACAAGGGAAAAGCAATATCAACTTGTCAAAAGTGAGGAGGGACGTGCAGAAAACACATGGGATTTGACATAGAATGTTGTATCCTTTTTAATTTCCCGTATTCTGCCACCAGTCTTTTTCTCTGTTATTCTGATCAACTTGTAATTTTTTTCCAGATCCCACTAGCCAGAAAATTAAATGTGTATTTTTGTGGTTATAGGTTGTAGTATGATCATTATGAACATAAATAAGTTTTACCCCAATGGCGAATGAACAAATGAGAGAGTAAAAAAATTAAAACTACCGCCTGATTTTTGGCGTGTGGGAATGCACATGTAAAGCCTCACTTTCAGGATATAATTTGTGATAACAATGGCTAGAGAGCATCCACACCAACTTCTTGTTCTGCTGAAAGCATAACGTGGTTACTTACAAATGTTACAAATGCTCTTCTCTACAGTCAGACATTTAAATGTATTTAATAAATATCTTCTTGCTGCAGAGCCCGAACATAGGGCCCTTCTATGAGTTTGGTGTTCCGAGGACAACCAATCAAGGGGTGGCAGTGGTCAGGCTTGTAACCAACCATTGCGGCACTGAACTCAGCACCACCTGGGTGATTACAACCCCACTTTCTGCCAGCCTTTTCATGGGAATTCCGATGTTGTTGGGGGCCGCCGTGTGCGACGGAATTGACTTCATCTCCATGTGGAGCTGAGACCAATGCCGCTGCACAGTTTCCACTGGGCTGACCGGCAGAAACCTTGGTTTAACCTTGTAATGGGTCTGGTGGGGAGACCCCCAGCTCTGCAGCCAGACTCTTAATGAGGCCCTTTGTTTTCTCTTGAGATTTTGTTTAGTTAATCAGCCTACTAATGATGGATGCCATGTATGACACCTATCAGCACACATCTGTTAAAAACACTTAGCAACTGAAAATGTAGCTCCCAAGAGAGCTAAAAATTATCTAAGAGGCAAGAGAGAAGTATGATACATCAGTGAACCTTTTAATTGTTTGTGGCTCTTTATCTCTAAGGCTTAACGATGAAGCACGTAAAATTTTTACTGATATGGGAAGCAGCTTTTCAAGCAAACTGAAATTTAGAGACAACTGGATTTTCGTGGGAGGAAAAGGCCTGAAGAGCAAAAGTCCTTTTGAAGAGGTATTTGGACATATTTTTGCTATCTTCAAATATAAAGTGTGTTACCATTCTTTGTGCGTTTCTCATTGAGAAGGGGATTCAAGTCTGAGCCATGTAATACGCTCATGTCTGACAATGCCAATATTGTGTTTCCTGTTTCCATTATTTCAAACACTGTTAAAGGCCTCCAGCATTGTGTTCATCTGCAAGCAAACATGGGCAGGGGCAATCTTGAGCTAAGCCTCACTGAGCAAAATTTTTGTTATTTCCAAAGGGTTTTTAAAAGAGGGTACATTAAAATGTCGAAGTGAAAGGGAAACATTGAGAACAATGTTCACAAGTATTTTTTTATTTTACAAAAACACTGTACTTGATCTTAAATAGCATTCATTCCTGAACAGCTAATGCGAACATTGAGTTGACAGCAGTAAAAAGAGTTGAAAAGAAAGGGTTGCGTCTACTCCAGGGATTAACTAACAAAGGAGAGAGAAGCCATTTCACTGGGCCTGTTTCTACAAAGAATGGTATATGTATGAAACAGGTTAATTGGCAAAACTAAAGGCTGAGGAGTGGTTGTATGACTTTAATTGATGCAGCCATTTCATGCTTCTCCCTCATATAGAAGAAATCATGACTGGTAAGGTAGAATACATCTTTTTGATGTACTAGTTATTAAAGACTAGTTTATTGTTGCTTATTGGTCTCATTTCATGGGTGACACCTTCAGCCTCCCCTGTTTTCTAAGCAATCATCACTTTGCATTCGTAGACATGTAGGTTTGCTTTTTTTTCTGGTTGAAAGGATATTTTGTTTTGAATGAGAGGGTGATGATCCTTCAAAAGCAACAACAAAAGTCTCTGTGAGAGTGCAGCACCAAAAAGTCTCCAAATGTGTTTAGCCCTCTAGTACCTTGGCATAAAAGCAGTCCAGCTTAACTTAGATGTGATGTGTAAGGTATTTATGCATCACCCAAAAAATAATAAAATAAAAACACAACACAAGAAAAACCCCACACCAATTTAGAACAATAAGGAAAATCGCATAGAACAAAATTACATCAAAATGAATTGTCAGTCAGTAGAACCAGAGTTATGATTTTTTAAAATGTTTTTTAGTGAAAACTAGAAAAAATGATAAAAGCACCAACTGCTGACATCTAGATCTGCAAAGTCAAAAGTTATAGCTGTCAGTGATGACGGTATGATGAGATACATGACGTGAATTTGGCCCGATCGTGGCTTACAGTCAGCCTTGAAAGGATTTTTGAAGAAAAATGTCTGAGAAGGTGAAGTTCAGCATGGCAAGGTGTCTGGCTTTGTCTGACGCAGAGGTATTGTCATTGGGGAGCTGCTGGAGGAACTGTAGCAGGACGAAGCTGCAGGTTGTAGCTGATGAGGTCCTCACCTCCTAGTGCCCAGGGCACTCCATCCCTGGTACACTGCTCTTCCCCACCTGGAAGAGTGTGAGAGCAGGAAATGGAAAATCTCCGGCAGAAAGTGTGGGGGTCTTGGGGCTCCGCCTTCAGTCCCACACATAAAAAAAGATGTGGGTGCCCTAGATGGGCATCAGGGCACCCACGGGAAAAGTAAAATGTCGACCTCCATCTAGCACCAATAAAGGGTGCTGGCTGGGAAGCCAACAGCAGTGAATACCCCACACGAGCCTAAAGAGTAACTAAAGTAAAATGAGTGGCATGAGCCGCTGATTTGGAGTGCCCCATAATATCCTTCAAAGGCTTTTAAATTATTTTTTTTCCTCATGGTGCCCATTGTTAATGTTGAGGAGGGCTCGAGCTGCAGCACCTGCCCCAAGGAATATAAAAGAAAATAGAACCGTAAGTCTCCTGGGTGTAGGAGGCTGGCCTGGCTTATAGTGGGTACCTTGTGGTATTTACACATTGTGCCAGGTCCAGTTATCCCTTATTAGTAGATTAGTAGTGTTCTAGCAACTTAGGCTGATAGAGGTAGCTATAGCAGAGCAGCTTAGGCTGAACTAGGAGACATGCAAAGCTTCTACCATACCACTTATATCATTAGGCACTATGGCCCTCATTACAACCCTGGCGGTCAGAGTTAAAGCAGCGGTAATACCGCCAACAGGCCGGCGAAAAATAAAATGTAATCATGACCATGGCGGAAACCACCAACATAAACAGCCACTTTAACACTCCGACCGTCACGGCGTTAGAAACAAACACCGCGGCGGTAACCGCCAACAGACAGGCGGAACACAATATACCACCCACTGTATTACAAGAGGCCTATCCGCCACCTTTTCCGGGGTGGTACCAACGCTATCAAAAGCACAGTGGAAACAGTACACAGAAGGGAAACCACTCATCTCTTGACACCCAACGAGGAACCAGGTCGCCATGGAGCCTGAACTACACGTCCTGCCCATGCAGGTCTTCTTCCTGCTGTATCAGGAGCAGGAAAGACGCTGTTGACGACCACAGTGAGTACTGCACCTACAACACAGGGGAGGGTGGGAGGTAAAAGAGAGTGACAGACACACGCAACACGCAAAACCCCCACCCCCACCCTCACCCACAACACCATACACACAAATACATGCAGCAACATTACATATAAACCCCCTCACCCCTTGGAAGAACGCAAGGACAAAAGGAAATTATTTTAATGAGTGTAATCTATTAAGTCAAAGTTCAAAAATCAGTATATACAAATAAGTACACCAACTACACAAGTCCAGATATTACTCAAACATCGTCCGTGGCTCAGTGTCCCAAAATGCATGGGCAAAGCCCACACAAGATACCTTACTCGAAATGGAGAGAACACTGCAGGGGCATCAGATCAAAATTAAACAGGCACCTCAGGGGTAGGGGGGCACCTCAGCCGGATGAACGCACGATGCCCTGCACCACAAGGGGGCTCCATGCCCACTGCTGTATCCTGGGGAGTGCAAAGCCACAGTCTCCCAAGTCTTTCCAGTGGGTGGTGTGCCCACTGCTCTATCCTGGGGAGTGCAAAGCCACAGTCTCTCAAGTCTTTCCAGTGGGTGGTTTGCCCACTGCTCTATCCTGGGGAGTGCAAAGCCACAGTCTCTCAAGTATTTCCAGTGGGTGGTTTGCCCACTGCTCTATCCTGGGGAGTGCAAAGCCACAGTCTCACAAGTCTTTCCAGTGGGTAGTTTGCCCACTGCTCTATCCTGGGGATTCCAAAGCCACAGTCTCACAAGTGGATGTCTTTCTCCCCTAGTTCTGGAGTGGGCTTGGTGCCCAGAGTGCTTTATCCTGCCAAGGACTGAGGTAGTGGATGCTTTTCTCCACTGGTTCTGGAGGGGGCTTGGTGCCCAGAGTGGTTCATCCTGCCAAGGACTGATGTAGTGGATGTTTTTCTCCAATGGTTCTGGAGGGAGCTTGGTGCCGAGAGTGCTTCATCCTGCCAAGGACTGAGGTAGTGGATGTCTTTCTCCACTGGTTCTGGAGGGGCTTGGAGCCCAGAGTGATTCACATGCAGTGTGGCAGGTCCCATTCCCTCACCTGGGTGTGTGTGCCACAAGATTGCCTGGGAACAGGTAGCATGATATGCCATGGAGACAGAGACACACTCCACCCTGCTGCAACTTTGCCTGCCACCTGCAGGTGCAAACAGTGCTGAGAGCCATGCCTCATGGACGCTGGGCAAAGGTCCAGGACGTCTCCTGCAGCCTCGGACGGCTGTCCACTGGGGATGATTGCCATGTCAGCTGTGGTGGCACTGCCTGAGCATGTCGTGGGGCAGGTGGCTGGGCTTGCGGCGGTGTCTGTGGCAGAGGTGCTGGCGGTGGTGCATGTGTCTGCACCTGTTGAGGGACACAGCAGGACGTCTCCTGCAGCCTCAGACAGCTGCCCACTGGGGATGATGCTGGGGACTGTTGCTGAGGCAGCAAACGTGCAGGTGGTGGTGCTGGTGGCAGTGCTGGTGGCGGTGCTGGTGGCGGTGCAGGTGACGGTGTCCACGACTGTAGAGGTTGGTGTAGTGGTTGACAGAAGGGGTGACTCTGGTCCCTCAGTCAGAGCCACCATGCCCTGTCCTGACCTGCTCTTCAGCTTGTGTCCCTTCCCCACCTTTGTTGTTGCTGCTGCTGTCTTGCCACTGTCCCCTTTTGGTTTGGAGGAGCACTTGCTTGCTGGTAGGTGCAGCTTCTCCCTCTGGCATTTGGGCACCTTCTTCACCTTGGCAGGTGGCGGAATGGCCTGCATGCTGGTCTGATAGTGTGCTTGGGATAGGCGGAGGTACAGGGGATTGGGTCTGGGTGGAGGAAGTTGGAGGGGGGAGGCTGGACACAGGGACAATGGCTGCCATCAGTGCTGAGGCCAGAACCTGAAATACTCTCTGTTGGGCCTCGCTAGGTGGCACACTGGCAGCCCTGAAGGGTGGCGCACGCAATGAGACCGGAGTTGCTGGCACCACTGTGCTTGGGGATTTGGTGGCTGAGGTGCTGGGCTGGGAGCTGGAAAGCCTGGCCCTATGGGAAGGACAGGGGAGGTGTAGGGAAGGGGTCAATGCTAGCCAGGAAAAGTTTCTTAGACACACTGGGACGGGGAGATGGAGGGGGTTTGGGAGTGGAGGAAGAGGTAGTGGTTGTAGGAGGTGTACGTTTGCTGAATTTGGGTGAAGGTGCATGGGCCGAAGGCTGTTTTGAGGTGGATGGCTGTTGGGTGGGTGTGTGCCTGCATTTGTGTACTTTGGGAGGAGGGCTCACAGACACACTGGGAGAGGACACAGAGGATGTGTGAATGGTAGTGAGGGTGGTGATTGCACGTGAGCGGTGTGTGGTGATGGGCGTGCTGGTGATGGAGGTAGTGGCTGAGGATGTAGTGCATGCAGGTGTGAGTGGAGATGAGACAGGGAGGGAGGAGGAGGACGTGGAGGAGGGAGACACGGTGGAGGCAGTGGATGTTGGTGTGCCTGCATGGGTATGGTGCTTGTGTGAGTGCCTGTGGGATGTGTGGTGCTTATGTTTTCCTGAACCACTTTTGTGTGTTGATGTGTGTGCATGCTGGTCTGATGGTGTGCTTGGGATAGGCTGAGGTACAGGGGATTGGGTCTGGGTGGAGGAAGTTGGAGGGGGGAGGCTGGACACAGGGACAATGGCTGCCATCAGTGCTGAGGCCAGAGCCTGAAATACTCTCTGTTGGGCCGCCTTGCCAGAATGAATGCCCTCCAGGTATGCATTTGTTTGTTGCAAATGCCTCTCAACACCCTGGATGGCATTCAAAATGGTAGATTGCCCAACAGTGAGGGATCTCAGGAGGTCAATAACCTCCTCACTGAGGGCATCAAGGCTGACTGGGTCAGGGCCTTAGGTGCTTGAGGCGAAGGAGATGCACACCCTCCTGGGTGAGCGGGCACGGGACACACGCTGAGGGGCTGCTGGGAGGGCGGTGCTGATAGGGGGGGGCGGCTGTACCTGTTGATGCGGTGGGCACAGAGGTACCTGCCACCGCAAGGGAGCTCCTATCAGAGGAGGAGTCGGTGGTGTATGCTCCTGTCCCTGTCCTGGAGCTCCCCTCGCCCTCCATCCCACTGGTGCCTTCAGACTCCGTGACTTCACCCTCCAGGGCCATGTGGGATGCAGCTCCCTCCTGCTCCGGTGCCACTGCTGCTCTGCCAGATGATGCTAATGCACGCAAGAACAGGGTGACAAAACAAAAAGGTGCGGGGAGACAGAAAAGACACATGGTCAGTGCATGCAACACCACTACTTTTGGCGGACACAACACAGAGGGAGCAGCCTATGCACTAAGCCATGCACTAACAGTTCTTAGGAAAATCACCTGCCCATGGGGGACGATGCTTAAGCCCTTTTGCTGTACACCTGGAACCCACAGGAGCCTGCCTAGGTGTAGATGGCTACTACCACTATTGGGGTTGGAGTGCCACAGAGCCTGCCTAACAAGGGACCTACCCTACCAAGTTCACCCTGGCCTAGGGGAACCCACAGGCCACTTTCCCCACCCAGACACCTCATAAAGCGCGCAGAGTCAGCTGAATGAGAGTGTACTCACCCCCTTGTGGCTGCTGTGATGCCCTCAAGCACCCATCCAACTCCAGATATGCCACCGCCAGGATCCGGAACATCAGGGGGGTCATGGTGCGACGGGCACCTCTTCCACGTTGGCAGGCCATTCCCAGCTGGGCCTCCGCCGTCTTCCTGCTCCAGTGGCACAGGTCCTCCCATCTTTTCCGACAGTGGGTGCTCCGTCTATGGTAGACCCCCAGGGTCCGCACGTCCTCTGCGATGGCACGCCAAATACCCTTCTTCTGGTTGGCGCTGACCTAGAGGAAAAGTGAAGTAAGAATGGATGTTACTATCCCGTACAGTTCTTCTCACGCATTGCCTAAACACCTCCCACCCTGGCCCAGACATACATACACACACACTATCCTCACATGCTGGCCTGTCCCCCTCCCATCCTCTTCCATCCACGACATTCCATACAATCATGTGCCATCAACCATGCTCACAGTTTACTCACCTGTTTGTCTGGAGGACTGTACAGTTGCGTGTTCTGGGGGAGGACCCATCCACTAGTTTCTCCAACTCCTCCGAAGTGAAGGCAGGGACCCTTTCCCCAGACACTGTAGCCATCGTGGCTTTCAGACACAGGTCACAGCAGCACTTGCGGTGTAGGTCCTCTCCTGTTGAAGGTCAGGTATCAAGTGAGGGAACAGTTAGAAAATGGCGGCCACGTCGGCGGCGGTGCGTACCGTCACCGCCGGCGTACATCGTCATTGGCTCCTGGTACCCATAGGGCCCAATGATAACCAATGCTGAATTGCGCCGCGGTCTTTTACCGCCTACCGCGACGGTGTACAACCCCAGCACAGTTACCTCATTTCCCCTTGTCCCACCTTACAGTTCAGGCATCCGCCATTTCAGGGGGCCACTTGGCAGGCCAAATAACGGTGTCACACCTATTTAGGCCAGGAATACGGCCAGATAAAGGTACATGGAGAAATTGTACCATTTTTGTGAAAAACATTGTGATACCTAAGTGTTGTATGACCCTCTGCTCACCGTTCTCCTCCATAGGGCACGTCCGCTGGGGCAAGTGATGAGATGGCGGCATCCTCCGGTGTACAGACCCCTGGTGGACCTGTCCACAATGGAAGAGAGACACATCATTATCACTTACAGACTTGATCATGCAACAATGCAGGAACTGTGTGCCCAGTTGGAGCCAGACCTGATTTCAGCTATCCGCCATCCCACAGGAATCCCCCCTCTAGTGCAGGTCCTGTCTGTACTCCATTTCCTGGCCAGTGGGTCTTTTCAAACAACAGTGGCCATGGCATCAGGGATGTACCAGCCAATGTTCTCTAACGTGTTGTCCAGAGTGTTGTCTATCCTGCTGAAACACATGCGCAGCTACATTGTTTTCCCTCAAGTGGAGGATTTGCCCACAGTGAAAGGTGACTTTTATGCCCTGGGACATATCCCGAACATCATTGGTGCCATTGATGGTACACATGTGGCATTGTTTTGTGATTCAAGGGTGTTTATTTCTATGCAAATAAGTGGAGGGGGTGTGAAATGGGCTGGGGTGATGGTGGAGGAATGTCCATGGCAGAGTCCAGTCTATTTGTATCACAGGTGCATTGTCCAATGGGGCATAGGAAGTGGAGCAATGACAGTTTAAGGTGGACAGGATGACAAAATGAGACAGAAGGGTAACATTCAGGAGGGTCTTATTTCCTGGCGGGGGTCTTGGCAATGTTCTCTGTCTTGTTCCTGGATCTCAGGGACAGTTTGAGGGGTGGTTCTCCTTCTGCAGGGGGTGGGGTGCTGTTTGCCTGTTGTTCCTGTGGCGGTGCCTCCTGTCCACTAGCACTGGCGGAGGTGGAGGGTTGTTCATCATCCAGGCTAGTGTCAGGGGCCCGTTGCTGTGCCACTGTGTCCCTCATGGTGCTGACAAGGTCTGCCAGCACTCCTGCTATGGTGACCAGGGTGGTGTTAATGGACTTCAAGTCCTCCCTGATCCCAAGGTACTGTTCCTCCTGCAGCCGCTGGGTCTCCTGAAACTTGGCCAGTACTGTGCCCATGGTCTCCTGGGAATGGTGGTATGCTCCCATGATGTTGGAGAGTGCCTTGTGGAGAGTGGGTTCCCTGTGCCTGTCCTCCCCCTGTCACGCAGCAGTCCTCCCAGCTTCCCTGTTATCCTGTGCCTCTGTCCCCTGAACCGTGTGCCCACTGCCACTGACCCCAGGTCCCTGATTGTCTTGGGTTGGTGGGTTTGCCTGGGTTCCCTGTAGTGGTGGACACACTGCTGATTGACCTGTCCTGGTGACAGAGGGATGGGCCTGCTGGGTGGGTGCTGTGCTGGTGTTTCTCGATGGGGGAGGCTCTGTGGTGGCTTGAGACTGTGGCAGGGGAACCGACTGTCCCGAGGTCCCTGATGGGCCAGGCTGGTCCTCTTGATCCAGGCATGCAGAGCTGCTGTCATCACTGTGGGCCTCTTCTGTGGGGAGACTGGATATGTCTGACCCCTCCTGTCCTGTGACGTTGGGTATGGGTCCTGTTGGGGTGTAAATGCATAATTTTAGTATATGTGTGCCATCTTGTGCACTGGGTGCGGTACCCTCTACTCCTGCACTTGCGTCATTGTGTTTGCCCTTTTATTGATAGTTGTTTTGGGGTCTGTGTGGGTATCTGTACTGGACATGCTTTGGTGATGGTAGTCCATGCATAGGTGTTGCATGCAGGGCCTTGGTGGTGAAATGTGTGGGTTGTGATAGTGGGACAAATGGAGTTGATGGTGTGATGGGGTGAGGGTAAGGGTGAGAGTATGTGATGGCATGCAGGTGGGGTTGGGGTGATGTAGTAGTGAAGCTATGACTTACCAGAGTCCAGTCCTCCTGCTACTCATCCAAGGCCCTCAGGATGCATGATCGCCAAGACTTGTTCCTCCCATGTTGTTAGTTGTGGGGGAGGAGGTGGGGGTCCACCGCCAGTCCTCTGTACAGCAATCTGGTGTCTTGATACCACAGAACGTATCTTCCCCCGTAGGCCATTCCATCTTTTCCTGATGTCATCCTGTGTTCTTGGATGCTGTCCCACTGCATCAACCCTGTCGACAATTCTCCACCACAGCTCCATCTTCCTGTGTATCAGGTGTGTGTATTTTGAATTGTCCAATGTAGCTGTGTTTTGTAAATGTGTGTATTTTGAGCACAGCTGTGTGTACCGCCAATGGATTACCGTGGTTGAAAGACCGCCACGTTGATTCGTGAGTTGTGATAGTGTGGGCGTATTCTTGTTGGCGTGACGGTGTGGGTTTTGGTATCACCAGTTTATCACTGACCTTTGGTGAGGCGGACTTGTGTGGGTGTCTGTACTGTGGCGGATTCCGAGCTGTGGGTCGTAATACCTGAAGCGGAATTCCGCCGCCGCAACGGTATGTTGCCGGTCTTCAGCACGGCGGAAAGCGGGATCCTACAACATGTACTGATTTAAAAGTGTGTCATTGTCGAATGTACACAGCTAGAGAATTCCAGTGTCCAACATCCAAACATGCTCTGTGTAGATTGATGTAGTGTGTCCATACTTCCTGCTGTCACTCCCCTCTTACTTTTGGGTCCCTTAGGTACCAACCACTGCGGAGGACTAGGAGGAGGAGGCAAGCATTCATGTGCAGACCCCTTGTGGACTTGGCTACACTAGAGGCCAGGAATTTCATACTCACCTATCATCTGGACAGGGCCACAATCACAGAGCTGTGTGCAATACTGGAGCCTGATCGGCCACCTGCTATCCGTTGCACCACAGTAATCCCCCCTCTTGCGCAGTTACTATCAGTGCTCCATTTCCTGGCAACGGGCTCTTTCCAGGTGACAGCTGGCTTGGCTGCAGGTAGGTTACAGCCAATGTTCTCTATTTGATTGCAAGGGTTTTGGCTGCCTTGCTCAAACACATGTGCAGCTACATCGCATTACCCCAGGTAGATGAATTGCCCACTGTGAAGGCTGGATTCTATGCAATGGGACATATGCCACATGTTATTGGGACCATTGACGGGACCCATACTGCCTTAGTCCCTCCCCCCACCGGGCAAATGAACAGGTGTACAGGAATAGGAAGAGCTTCTACCCCCTGCCATTGTGCAAGGCTAATGTGTGTCCCTCACTTCTTGCAAGTGATTCCGGCTTCCCAAACCTGTCCTGGTTCTTGACCCCTGTTAGGAATCTGAGAACAGGGGCTAAGAATATGTACAATGATGCTCATGGGCATACCAGGAGGATTACTGAAAGGACCTTCAGTCTCCTGAAGGCCAGGCTCAGGTGCCTCCATCTGACAGGCGGATCCTTATGCTACCCCCCTGAGAAGGTCTGCAGGATTGTTGTTGTGTGCTGCATGTTGCACAACTTGGCCCTCAGACGCCATATGCCCTATCTGCAGGAGGAGGAAGGTGACAATGCACCTGTGGAAGCAGTGGACAGTGAGGACAGTGAGGAGGAGGAAGAGGAGGAGGATGTGGACAACAGGACACATACAATACAGCAGTACTTCTAAGGACCCTCAGGTAAGACTGTTGAACTAAACATTTCTCCATTTAAGTGTTGTGTTGTGTGGCTGTAGCATTATGCTAGTCACTGCCTTTGCATCCCAACTAACTGTCACCTATGGCTTTCCATATTGCAGATTGTGATGTGGTTACAACAGTGTGATGCTGTGATGTGTACAGACTGCTGAGACACATATGTAGGATTGATCAACATATTACTGGACATTTGTACAGGACCATGCAGTTCAAAACAGTTCAATACATTGTAAATTCACTTCTGATAAAACAAATTATGTCCAAGGGTGTTTAATAATTATACAATGCAAAGTGCAATAAAGTGGGGTGATGGTTGGGAAAAGTCCATTGTAGTAGGCCGGTCGGTTTGTTGCACAGTTTCAGTGTCCAAAGGGTCATAGAAAGGGGAGCTAAGGCAGTTCACAGTGGACAAGGTGACATAATGGAACACAAGAGGGACATTCAGAAGGGGCTCATTTCCTGGCGATGGTCTTGGTCTTGGCAACTGTTTCTGGTGTCTATCTGGGTCGCAGGGCATGTTAGTGGGGTGCTTCACCTTCTGCAGGGGGAGGGGTACTGGTGTCCACTAGCTGTAACAGATGTGGAGGGCTGGTCAGTACACTGGCTAGTGGTAGGGGCCCGCTGGTGTGCTGTGTACTCCCTCATGATGTTGGCCAAGTCACCCAGCACCCCTGCAATGGAGACCATGGTGGTTTGAAAGGCCTGCAATTCTTGCTTGATCTCCTGTTGGTGTTCCCCCTGCAGCTGCTGGTTCTCCTGCATGATGTTTATCACCTGACCCATCTTGTCCTGGGATTGTTGGTATGCTCCCAGGACATTAGTGAGTGTCTTCTGGGCAGTCGGTTCCCTGGGCCTGTCCTCCCCCTGGTGCACAGCTGTCCTCCGATCGCCCCTGGCCCCCTGTGCCTGTGTCCCCTGAAGGGTGTGCCCACTCCCACTGACCCCAGGACCCTCATTGTCTTGCCTGTGAGGTGTGGACTCGGGTCCCTGTACAGGTGGGCACACTACTGATTGATGTGTCCTGGGGACATTGGGTGGCTGCTGTGGTGTTGGATTCTGAGGGGGCAGACCCTGTAGTGGACCAGCTGTGGCATGGGGTAACCTACTGACCAGTGGTTACAGATGGACCAAGGAGTTCTTCCAGGTAGGGACATCCAGAGTTGCTGTCATCACTAAGGTCATCTTCTGGTGGGGGACTGGGTAGCTGTGGCACCTTCTTGCCTCTGAAATTGGCTGGGGCACCTGTGGAGATGTAAGTGGTGTATTATGCTACATGCCTGTGATATATTCCGCATCACTGGCTTCCCCAATGTTATTGCTGTTGCCCTGCCACCTTTGGTTGTGAATGGAGATGGATTGTGGGATTGTTATTTTCTCCATGCTGTGCATGAATTGGTGGTGGGTATACATGCAGGGCTGGAAGGGATGTGCATGCACTTGGTATGCATCCAGGGCTTGGCATTTCATTTTGATAATTGGGATGGTGCACTGCGTGTGATGGAGTGGGGTGATGGGTGTCAGGGTGAGGGGTCATGGTGGCATGCATCCATCCCAGCTACTCCAGTGAGTTCCTCAGGATGCAGGATTGCCAAGACTTGCTCCTCCCATGCTGCCAGCTGTGGGGGAGCAGGTGGGGGTCCACCACCAGTCCTCCTGATGGCGAGCTGGTACCTTGCTACACTTGAACCCACCTTCCCCTGTAGGTCGTTCCACCTCTTCCCTATGTTGTCCCTTGTGCATGGATGTTGTCCCATGGCATTCGCCCTGTCCACAATCCTCCGCCATAGCTCCATCTTCCTGGCAATGGAAATCTGCTGGACCTGTGCTCCATACAGCTATGGCTCTACCCTGACTATTTCCTCAACCATGACCCACAACTCTTCTTACATCTATGGGTGGTCTCAGGAGAAATTGGCGCTTCCAGTCACCTTTATTTCTAATTGTAATGCAGTTTATATTTGATTTTCAGATGGTGCACTAAACAAGGAAAACCACCCCAGTTCCCTGCACATCAACAATAACACATAGTTCTAACAGTGGATATGTATACAGAATGAAAATATAAAGTCTATCGGAGGAGTTCACAGAATATGAAAAAGAGTGAAAAAGTTATATTGTAGTTGATTATAGGATGTGTTCACAAAGAGTGAGACATGAGTTCAAAATGTTTTTGATATGATGGACAACTGAACGATGACTATACGTGGTATGGTACAGGAGAACTTCTGATAAAAATAGGCAGTACATGCAGACACAAGTGAATTACTAAATCAAGAAATGGACTCAAATAATAATAGAATCTTACATAAATGGTAAATAAACAGTTAAAATAATTTGTCACTGATATCAACATAAAGACGAGTTTGTATAATTATATTAATAGGGGTTATTCTAGCTCTATGACTCGGAGGTGGTCAATGGCCTTAAATCTGGCAAATATGAAGGAATTGAACGTGATAAACAGTCCCATCTCGACCTCTGTGAGTGAAAGATGTCGGTAGAGGGAGTCCCTAAGCTTAGTCCCTTTTTTACTGTTCGTGGAGTGGAGATTATAAAAATAATAAAGACAGAAAGTGAACTACAAGAACGGAAGGACGTACATTCATTATGGATGAGGGGGACAAACGAAGGTAAGCCGATTGAAGTTACGGGGTTCGGTGATGGAACGACTAAGGAATATAGCATAATGAAAAACTGGTACGACTAAGAATGTAGTGCATGAATATCAGTATTAAAATAACTCTTTTATGACTATGCTATAATTTAATAGAACAAGTTGACAAGTCCTAGGACACGGCAAACACATAGGCCTCAATGTACCTAATACATGGAGCCAAAATGTAGATACAGGACATGAAATGGGCATATTGGAAGACATACTCATAGGGGATAATTATAAGGGGGATAGTTAATTGGGAGGGAAGGAATTGGATGGGATGTAAGAAAAGTGTGGAAAGAAAAGGATGTTGATGCTAGATTATTTCTTTAAAGAGCCAAGATATAAGGGGAAATATGAATGAGGAGATTTGAGACGCAAGACAATTAGAAGTACCACACGATTAATATGATGACTAAGGATACAATAAGGAACGAATATTGGAGCACAACAGGATGTGTACAAAGTAACTAATCAACATGTAATTCCGATGGGGCAGGATTCAGTAAGTTTCAAGGGGTTTAAATATTCACTTTTCAATGCATGTACACGATTTGATAATCGAAATACCTCCTATAGGAGTCACTACATAAAGGAAATAATTATGCAACAGAATTATATTGTATATGTATACAGTGCATGATCATATAGGACATGGTATCGTAGATAAAAGGATGAGGTGAATTTACATTAAGGTCTCCACGTGTACTGTAGAGGAATGGAATGTTACTTGAATAGCTTTTGTGAGGTGGAATAATAGGAATACAATACCATGTATGTGTACATTGCAGCCCTGATGAAGTCACGGGGAGATTTCCCAGACAAAACAAGTGTTGGCAAGAATCTGAACTGAAATTGCTATTGTGAGCTGGATTATTGCACTGAAGTTGCCAATGTGATATGAAGAACGGATACTCTGAAGTAAAGAGGAATTTGGCAATAAATTGAGAAGACTGAACATTTGGACAATGGTGGGACGTGTGCCTTATTATACATGACCCACAACTCCTCGTCGGTAAAACAGGGGTGTCTTTGTGGGGACATGGGTGCTGTGTGGTGTATGCATGTTCTGCAGAGGGTGATGTGTGAAGTGGTGGGGTGTGTGGTGCGTGATGGATGAATAGGTAGTTGTGATATGTTTGTGCAGTTCTCTTTAGGATTGTCATGGCAAACTGTAGCGGTCTTTTCATGTTTGCAAAGGATTGTGGATGATGTGCCAGTGTGTTTTATAGTGCTGTTGGTCGGTGTGTGTGTATTTGTGTCAGGTGTGGGTTTTTGGTTCTGGGCAATGTTGTCTTGTTTTGTATTTGGGTGGCCATTTCCACCGCGGCGGTGTGCACCACCAATGGTTTACTGCTATTGAATGTCCGCTGTGGTGATTCATGGGTCATTATTTGGAGGGTGTTGTATTGGTGGCGTAACGTTATGGGTGGTAGTACCGACAGTTTATCACGTTCAGTGGGTCTGGCAGATTTGTGGTTGTGGCTATTTTCTGTCAGTTTTGTGTGTATGTGTCATAATCTGGCAGACGGATGTCCTCTTCTGCGGCGGTATGTTGGCTGCAGTCAGCGTGGAGGTATTCTGTATTTACCTCCAATGTCATAATGAGGGCCTAAATGTAAAAAAATGCTCTCTAGTACCTGAAAACAAAAAGTGTCAGCTGGGGACTTCTGGTCATGCTTGATCTGAGCAAAGTCAAAAGTTGAGGCTGACCGTAATGGAGCCCTGCTCAGATACACTGAGCGGGTAGCCTCGGTCAAAGCTTTACCTTCACACTTAGAAATTTTTATGGAGCTTTTTCTTTAGTCGTCGAGCGACATTCCTCTTCAGGACAGCTTGCCAATGCAACATTGTGATCTTGGCTCAGCGCAAGGTCCCAGTGAATTCCTTGAAGTCTCATCCATGGGAATAAGCTCTGGAGCTTCAGTGGGACGAAGCCGAATTCAGGCCCAGTCACAGTTCAACGTCACCGGCTTGACTCTCATCGACGGGTCAGTCACTTTATGAATCTTTTTTACAAAGTTACTCCAATCTTCTCCAAACATATGGATCTTCCTCCAGAATATTTTTAAGGTCCTTGAAAGTGTCCACAAACCTGATCCAAGTTTCTAGAAGTTTGGAGTTGCTCCTTGGAAGTTGGGACTACAGTTCCAAGAATGCACACGGTCACAATCCTCAAATGGCCACTAGATGCTGGTCAGCTGGGCTCTTGCTCCAGGACTTGGTGCAGTGGACTCTGGTCAGCTCCTTTGTACCTGTGGCTTACAGGAAATCCACACCTTGAGTTGCAGAAGCAAGCAAAGTCCTTTTCTTGGTGCGGCCCAAAGTGTGCAGCTGGTGCAGTCCTTGTGGGTGCAGTCCTTCAAGTGCCCACCATGGGTTCAGCAGGGCAGTCCTTCTCCAGTATCTTCCTCCAGGAGGGATCAGAATTGCTGGGCAGCTCTACCATATTTATTCTTTCACCTAGGTTGGCAAGTAGAGGGGGGGCTGACCAATGAGATGCAGTGTGCCACCCTCTGGGACAACCACTTCCTGGGAAGTGTGACAAAAATCAACCCCTGAAAGCAACATTCTTTAAAAATACAGCATGGAGAACATTTCTCTTTGAAAGTTACATCTGGCTGAACCCATTCAGTGGTGTGTTTCAGTTTCCCTAACACACCCCTCGCAGCTCCTTTCCTAATCTACATAGTGGGGCTCCCGTCTGGCTGCAAAAGCAGGCAATGGGGGAGGTCTAGTTTCTGTCCTAGGTGGCTCTCCCTCCTTTGAAAACCAGTTTGATCACTCTACACACATCCTGCTCTGCCCTCTGCTACAGCAGTTCTCCTCCCAACAGAGGCTTCCTTTGTTTCAGCCAAGGCCACTTCACACCTCATTAAGGCAGCCTGGCTCAGGCTGCCAGAGACTCACCAATCAGAAAAGGGCACTATTGGACTTGTTTTGGTAATTTTCAGAAATAGTTCTAAAACTCCTTCTCTGTACTAGTTAATAAATCCAACCTTGGCAAGTTATTGGATTTATTCTAACTTTTAATTTGTACCAATCTTGACAGTTTAGCTCTTTTCAGTGGAAATTAGACTTTATCATTTTTAAATAAAGCCTCCCAATGTTAGCCTATATAGCTAATACATTACAATGAGGAAAAACAAATTTGTCTGTTTTCCCTCACAAGGGCTTATAAAATATAGGCCCTCATTTCTACCTTGGCCGGTGGCAACCGCTGCCCGCCAAGTTGAAACCGCCAGGCGGCCGCCAATGCGGCCGCACTCCCGCGGGCCTATTTTGAGATCGCCGCTGGGCCGGTGGGTAGAAACCTGGTTTCCGCCCGCCGGCCCAGCAGGTATCTCGGCTGCAACACG
This sequence comes from Pleurodeles waltl, assembly GCF_031143425.1. NCBI lineage: Eukaryota > Metazoa > Chordata > Amphibia > Caudata > Salamandridae > Pleurodeles > Pleurodeles waltl. The sequence continues at coordinate 207,572,067 of NC_090448.1, forward strand.
GGAGCTGGCTCCAAATGGAGCCAGGGTGTTGCGGCTGTCCGCCGTGATCGTAATTCCCCAGGAAGCACCGCCAGCCTGTTGGCGGTGCTTCCATCAAAACAGCTCTGCCGGTCAAAGACCGCCAGGGTTGTAATGACCTACAAAATGTATAGAGTCCCTGCTTATATTTACACTGCACCCAAACCTTGGGGCGCCTAGGGAAGACCTTAGGGACTGCATTTGTAAAAATAAGTTAGTTTGAGACTTTGAAGTACGTTTAATTGCAAAGTTGAATTTGGGGTTAACTTTAATTTAAAAGCAGCCAGCAAGACTGGCCTGCTTTTATAATGGCACCAGAGACCACAGCAGGGCACGAAGGGTACCCTAACTACACTGGGGTCCCTAGACATACATGTCCTACCATCTACTGGGGACTTATAGGCAGGTTGTCAGAACCAATTATGAATATGCCTAATTTACATATACCATTTTACACAGAGCACTGGCCCTGGGACTGGTTAGATGTGTCCAGGGCACAATCAGAGTCAGAAAACACCAGTATTAGTGAAAAATGGGGCAAAAAGTAAGGGAGCTTCTGCAATCAGCCCAGTATATATATATATATATCCTTAGCTAGGGCATTTGTCATTCTACATCAGGACCAGAGGCAAGCGTTATGCATCTTCAAAGCTTACAACCAGAGCTGTTTAAAATAAAACTCCAGTCCACTGCACTCATGATGTCTTCTGGTCTGCCACCTACCTGAATGGCCTTAGAGGCCATGGCTCCCCTTGTGAATGATCTCCAAACTTCAGTATACCCACACCGGCTTCTGCCATGATCCATCATACCCACCTGACAATGGAAGATGAGGATACCACCTTAAACAGTTTCTGCATGGCAATGAGAAGCTGCCTCTCCCCTGGCGGTCTGATATCAGCTGTCATATCCTTGTACGCCTTAATGGGTCTACCACACATAATTTAGAGTGTTCCAAAAAAACAGGATAGGATACTGACCTAGTATCAATTTTAGATCGCCTGGATACGGTAAATGTGGCTCCTTCTGGTGTGTAAACTCTATCTAAAATATCCCGTGCCATTGTATTCGAGACTCTCTTACATGGTATTAGGTATAATAATATGGCCAGTTTTACAGAAAGTTCTTCCCGTGACAAGTACTGATTATCTTGCCAGCTCAATAGTAGTTTTAATACCACAATAACACCCCAGAGGCCCAAGCATCTGCGTTCTGAAGGTCTAGAAAATTGAATACCACTCATTAATTTACAGACACAATATTATTCCGTAACTCTCTTGTTGTCAATAGTATCATGCCCAGCTGAAATGGCTGACATAAAGGAATTTACCATATGTTATGCCAGCCCTGGCTGTGCCAAGTCTGCCGAAAAAATGTAGTACAAGATTAATTTCTAGCCCCAAGGATCTAGATGTCAATCAATACACCAATAATGCCTTTGTCTCTGAGCCAAGCGATATCCCTTGGTGGCGACCTTAGCCCACGCCTGTTGGATGAAGTCTATAGTGTCTGCCGAAAGTTGATCATCTTTCCAGTGTTCTCGGAAATCCTCCATGCCGTGAGGGAGAGATGGTCCTGAAGAACCATTGGGTGCAGACAACTCTGAGGATCGCAGTGGATCAAAGGGAACATGGCCAGTTCTACTGGGAGATCCCAAGACAGTTCCATCAAGGTAGGGAACCATGCTTGTGACTTCTATATCAGTGTTACTAACACCAGTGATGTTATTTGACATCTGACCCAACCCACTACCCTGGGAATCAGCTGAAAAGGTGGAAAGGCATATGGTTGATCTTTCAACCAGTCCTGGAGGAAAGCATCCACTGCTGCTGCATCTGGGTCCTGTCTCCAGCTAACGTTTCGTGCTAGTTGATGGTTCAATCGAGATGTGCAAAAAATCCAATTTGCCCGGTCCCCCATCTGTCCATTGAGCGATTGACTTTCCAGTCGCCTCTTTCCTTGAAGTTCTTAGAGTTCCAGTCCACCACTGTATTCTGAACCCCCGGAAGGTATTCCGCCATCGCTGAAATCTGATTCCCCAAATCCAATAGTATCCTTGAGTAAGGCTTCCCAATCGATTGATGTTTTGTACTTTGGAGATGTCAATTCCTAACAGAATATGACAGGATACTCTTTCCCTGGTGAGGATCCAGACAGGAGTTCCATGTAATTGGTGTGTAATTGCTGATCCTCTTCTGACCAGCTGAACCACATCAACATCAACGCTACATCCTGCTCCCCAGTCCAGATGGCGGCTGGTGTCTGATTCTAAGACTATGGGCCTCATAATGAACATGGCGGTTCAGACCGCCATGCCGGTGGCGGCGGAAAATACCACCACCGGCATGGCGGTCTGAACCGCTATATAATGTACAAGGGAGGGCCGCCACAGGCAACCCTCAGCCACCGCCAGGCTACCGCCGATAGGCAGCCTGACGATGGCGGATATCATTATTCGACAAGCAGTGCTGCAAGCAACGCCGCATCTCCGGATAATTAACCCTTTTTCCTCCAGCCTTTCCTGGCAGAAGGGGTCGCATGGGCTCCCGTGCAGTGCCCCGTCACGCAGGTCACTGCCCGATTTACGTGCAGTGATCTGCGCGACATGTGCTGCTGCATGCGACGCACTGAGGCATTGACGACGGCTCCATGTGGAGCCGTTGGCAATGTCCCGGCCCAGCAGAATGTTTGTTATTCAGCTGACGGGTTCTCAAGGTGACTGCCGGTCTATGAAAAGACCGCCAGCATGAACACGGCGGGGTTTCCTGCCGTGTTCATAATGAGGGCCTATGTCTGGCATCATCCCAAAGATTGTTCTTCCGTTCCAGGCATCCATTTGGTTTCTTCACCACTGAAGTTCTGTCCTGGCTTCCTGTCCTGACAAGAAGATTAGTTCAGAGTAGGTTATCCCCTTCATAGGTGCATCCCCTTAAGTCTCTGTAAGGCACGATAGTGCTAAGGACCCGGGCAGATGCATGACAAGAGAAGTCACACTATCCTGTCCAGTTGTCGAAGGGAGATTCTGTCTCACCTTAGGACGGTTCTGAGTTACTTCCAAATTTTGGAAACCTTTCGAAGTTGGGAGACTCAGGGAAGCTGTGACTGAGTCGATGAGAAATCCATGAGTATCATCTGTAGGGTTGGAATCAAATCGGATTTTGGGTTGTTGATGACAAAACCCAGTTCCTGGTGGAGCACAATAGTCATGTTCAAATTGTATCTGAGGTGCACTTGAAATTGGTCCATGAGAAGGATGTCATTCAGATAGATTATCATCCTTACCTCCCTCGTGCGTAGGACCTCCACTACTGATCGTAGAAGCTTTTTAAAGCACCAATGGACTGATGAGAGGTCGAAAGGGAGAGCCCAAAACACGTACACCTGCCCTCTCTACACAAACTGGAGGAATCTCTGATGAAGTGAGTAGATGTGATCAATGAGGTAGGCATCCTTGAGATCCAGCCAGACCATCCAATCCCCTTTTGAGAGAATGTCTCTTAGAAGATGGATACCTTCTAGTCGAACACTCTAAAGTTTATGGCTGGCGTAAGGCCCTTGTCCTTCTTCTCTACGAGGAATAAGTTGCTCAAAAACCCATGAGGATGAAGTATCTACCTGTAAATAGGGCCTTTTTCTAGAAATTATGTCACTTCTGTCAATCTATGAGATTCATCTCTTCTTTTGAGAAAACCAGAGGTCTCAGGCAAACGTCCTATACTGGAGATCCATAGAATTCTAGGTGAAAACTCCAAACCGTTTGGAGTACCAGTGGATCTGCTGTAATCTTCCCCCAAATGTGAGCATACTTTAGAAGTCTTCCTCTTAGTTTTTGATGGGAAGGAAGAATACTGCTTCCCAGAATTTCTTCTGCTAGCTCGGCTGTTCTTTCCTCTGCCTGAACCCCTGTTTGGGTAGACGGTTTCCTGTCGACCATCGTTCAAGCCGTTGTTCCTCTTGAACTGGCCTCTAGAGGGGCCTTGTTGGTACAACCGGCAGGAGGAGTGACACCTGCTTTGGCCGTCTCCTGCAACTACCTTCCTGGGAAAGATTATTTTTAATGGAAGATTGCGCTGTGTCTAGGACTGAGAAGGTTGCGGCGAATTTACCTAGTTTCCTTACAAAGAGTTCTCCAAAGAAATTTCCCTGAGCAATGACACCGGCCTCTGAGATTGCGAGCTCCCCAAGCTTGGGGCCTATCTTGATGAGGAGGGATCTCCGTAGTTCTGCCATTAACATTCAGTTCGCATTGCCAAGCAAACAGATTGCCCTTTGCGCCCGACCAGCCACAGTTTCTGTGGACATGGGAGTGCCTGACTGATTAGATTGTTCTTCCATCTGAATAATCTGTGTGAGTGGATCTACTACATCTAGGAGTTTATCCTGTCAAATTTCTCCAGGATCGATCTATGCCCTTTTTAGGGTCTCTCATATATTTGCTGAAGAATGGGCATAATTTGCCATCTATATCCAGCGTGTCCTCCACCTTCCCCTGCAAAAAGGGTCTGAGACATTCTGCCTTAAGCCTCACCCTAGCTTCTTTCTCTAGAAGTTGGCCGATCTTGTTAGGTACCTAGTCCCCCACTTTTTAGTCCGGAGTCACTCGAATGACCGGGGATAATAAATACCGGTGGGGTCAAACATATCTCAATGGTCTGCATCACCATCTGGGCTCTCAGAGGAATTGGATCCCAGGAACCATGGTCTGCCCAAGTCCCTATCCTTATCAGAGTAGATATCCTCATCTGAATCACCCTTCCCTCTATAGGGAACCCCACAACTGAGGTCTGAATTTGGGGTGACTTATTGCTATTTTCTCTGGGTCAATCTCCCTCCTGGTAGGGTGCATGTTTAGGCATGTGCTCACTCTCACTGAAGGTCTTGATCGGTGTTACACTTAAAGGTATTTTTCCCCTTTTTGTTGTAATACCACTATGGCCAGCTCCTAGCGATGAAGGGTCGCTAAAAACTCCCCAGGATAGTCTTGGCCATCTTATGTACATGATGTTGCAGGGGGGCCAGCGCTCTATAGATCACTTGGAAATGCGCTTGGTCCACCCCTGCAAGAAGGCTGTGGGGAGGCCATTTGTCTTCTGCATCATGAACGATGGAATATTCATGATCACTAAAGTGATCCATAATGCATGAGGGTGAGGGCACAAACAGTGATACACCACCACTTGGCAGCCCTCTTGTAAATGCTCACTATCCATGTAAAAATGGGTGCAGTAATTTGAGTTCACCACCAGGTGGCGTTTGAGTTTGTCGGCAATACTTTCTGTGAGGGAAAAATAGGGAAGCAACAACTAGAGCAAGGGTTTGCAGATGAAAAAACCTGAGGGAATTCCAAAGGGAAATCCTTCTCAGGGCCTCCCCAAAGGTGCGTGCAAGCCTGATGAGAGTGCTGCTTATGAGCCACCCTAGCAGGCCGTGATGCACCTGACAAAACCACCATTGGTGCAAAACAGCTCCCCTCCAGGACCCATGTGGGATTAAGGAGCATGCTCGGGCAAAAGCCTACTCCACGTAAGGGTTAATAAAATACCCAATTATAACAGTAGCAAGACATTATGCATGAACATGCAGCAAATATTAAGAAAAAAATAGTCAATAAGTGGGAATAGTTAAGAAGGCAACTACTTAACTGACAAGCAGTAAAGAAAGAGGAACAAGATGGGACTTCACACACTTATATACTGCAGACCATGTTATAATTAGACTATGGATGTTATGGACACTCATTCCCAATAGTTCATGGGATATGTAGCCTTTAAAGTCTTTTTGTGTTTCATACGTTCCGTGAAGGCTGCTATCTAATAAAAGTAAAGAAAGAAATGCACAATCCTCGCCTCCCCTCCTGACATAGACTGAATTCTGTAGGAGAAACAGCCTTTACAACAAAGACGGAACCCTGCATGCCATTACCACAAAGGCTTAACCACGCATGCAACTTTACCGCGCATGCCATTGCCACACATGCCTTTACAATTAATATGTGTTTACAACTCATGCCATTACAACAAGTTTTGTTGTATAGGAATGCACGGTAAAGGCACATTCGTTGTAAAGGTTTTACATGTAAGTATTAAGTAAATCTATCTATCTATCTATCTATCTATCTATCTATCTATCTATCTATCTATCTATCTATCTATCTATCTATATATATATATGTGTGTATGTATGTATATATATATATATATATACATATATGTGTGTGAATATATATATATGTATATATATATATATATATATATATATATATATAATATCTAGTAACAGGACTAGGACGGAGCATTTTCTTTTTTGCCAATAACTTTGGCGTCATTTGATGAATTTTCATAACATTTTCAAAGCTTATGCTTTGATCGGTTCAGCTGCTGCCTTTAAAGTTTTGAGGTGATCCATGAAGTGGGCCGAAATAAAGTGGGGTCCCAAAAAACCTTTTCTCCATTTTGTGTCTATAGGGATTTTGCATTCTTTAGACACGCCTACAGCTCAAACCACTGAACAGAATTACACCAAATTTTGCATGAAGCTAGATCCTGTTCCACATAATGTGCATATGGTGGTTTGGTGTAAATCCTTTCAGTAGTTTTGGAGTAATTGAAGGCCCACAAATATAGATATCAAGCTCCACGGATTCTCCAAAGATCCACAGCAAATCGATCTGTGGATCCATGCGCCACAGGGAGAATCTGATTGGCTGGCAGCAACCTGACATGAATGTTGCGGCCGCCATTTTTTTTCATTGGGAAACGGTCCCAGGGGCAGAAATTGTGGGTGAATTTAGATGATGGGGTCAGGATAGAGGTTCCTTGACCCCATGGGGGTTACATAGTTGTGTAAAAATAGTGACAAATGGCCTTCATGTGCCTTAAAACGTATTTTTGTTTTGGTTTCTGGGTTCAGCGCAGCCCCGGTGTAAATCCGTGTGTGGATCAGTGGATCTTGCAAAACGTCTAAAAAAATAGATATAAACTCATACACCTATTCGAATACCTAAACACCTTATCATTCACTCTCACACCCAGAGAGACACTGCCACATCCACTCTCACACCCACACAGATATTCTCACACCCACTCTCACACCCATGCAGACACTCTCACACTCACTTTTACACTCATAAAGACACTGTCACACCCATTTTCAATCCAGACTCACACTGTTACACTTCCTCTTACACCCAGGTTCTCTGTGCAGTGGTGGTTACATTAATGTATAGTGAAAAAAATACTTTACATAAAAAAAAAAGCGTAGAAATTAATTGAAAAAAACCAAAGGTTAGAGGGACGTTAGAGTTAGGCAATAGAATTAAAAAAACATTAGAAAGTAGGTTTAGTAGTTAGGTTTTAAATTTACTCTCACCCTCATGTAACTATAACCCACGCTCTCTGCATGCACTGCTAATTACCTCAGATATAACAGCATTCATGACAACTTCTATAACGCTATTAAAAATATAAATGAAGCATCAGAGGTCAAATTAAAAAAAGAAAAAATTGTGCATGGTTGGGGTGTGAGTTATAGTTACCTTAGAGCATGAGTTATAGTTACTTGAAATAATTCTAACTATAGCTGCTGAATTTCTCTGGTTTTGTACAAGTACTTTCACAACCTAACTATAACGTCCCTGTGACATTGTGCAGGAGGCCACACCCCAGGACCACCACCTCCACAGGGCAATTTGTACATTTGGTGCGGGGGCTGCATGGTCCACCGAGCCCCGGGCACAACCACTTACCTAGGGCAATGTCTGCATTTGGTGTGGGGGGCGCACACCCCTGCCCCTGAGCCCCAGGGACCACCACGTCCCCGGAACAGACAATAAACATATGGGAAGGGGGTATATTTTGGACCCTCAAGCCCCGGGGATCACCAGCTACCCGTGGCTATGTGCACATTGGAGGGGCACCAAACAGCCCCCCTTGTGGAGCCATAGATGACCACGGGGACAACCTGCTGTGGCCCCGGATGCCTACCCCCGGGACATAGCTGTTTGCCGTGGCTTGGCTGCATCTCTGAAGCTACATCCAAGTCACAGCAAGCAGTTAGTTGTTTCACACAGGGACCTGTCAAGCAAGTCCAGCTGTCAAAGAGCAGGGGACAGAGATCAAATGCTTCAGCAAGAAGGGAGCTGCTGTTAAATCAGCTCCCTCCCTGCTGATGCAATGGCACCACAACTGAAGCCTTAACGCTTCCTTCAAGGTCCCAGATAGCCCATAATTGGATAAAAAAGGTTTAAAAAAAGAAAGCAGTAGTTTGGTGTGAATGTCGCAGACCTTCACACTGAGTATTGGGGGTTTGAGTCCAGCTGGACTCATTATCCTATTTAAAAAAAAAAAAAAAAATTAATAAGGACAAATTATTATATTTCTTTCAAGTAACTATAACTCACGCACTAATTTAACTAAAACAGCTAATCATTCCAAATATTATGTCATTGATGAGATCTTGTATGCCATTTTTGATATCACTGCAATGTTTGCAATAACGTTATTGATAAGAAAACTGCATGGCAAGGGCGTGAGTTATAGTTACCTTATGGCAGAAGTTATAGGCAGTCATTCCAACCGCGGCTACCGCCGAATGACCGCACTGCGGTCAAAAGACCGCGGCGGCCATTCTGGCTTTCCCGCTGGGCCGGCGGGCGACCGCCCGCCGGCCCAGCGGGAAAGCCCCAGCAACGATGAAGCCGGCTCCGAATGGAGCCGGCGGAGTTGCTGGTGTGCGACGGGTGCAGACACTGAAAATCATTATGGAGCCCTGTGAGGGGGCCCCACGACACCCGTTCCCGCCATCCTGTTCCTGGCGGTATTTACCGCCAGGACCAGGATGGCGGGAAGGGGGTCGGAATCCCCATGGCGGTGCTGCAAGCAGCGCCGCCATGGCAGATTCCTTGGGCCAGGGGTAAACCGGCGGGAAACCGCCGGTTGCCCTTTTCTGACCGCGGCTTTACCGCCGCGGTCAGAATGGCCCTGGAAGCACCGCCAGCCTGTTGGCGGTGCTTCCGCGGTCCCCGGCCCTGGCGGTCATGGACCGCCAGGGTCGGAATGACCCCCATAGTTACTTAAAAGAAATCTAACTATAACTGCTAAATGTCTATGGTTTTGTAAGGGAATTTCAGAACCTAACTATAACGTCCTTGTAACCTTTGTTTTTTTTATATATATAAACCTACTGGTGGTTGCAATAGGTAGTTTTAGTTAAGACCATGTTTTCATCGTAAAAAAGAGTTTTGACTTTCCTATATCTTAGGCACGGCTTGACGAATCTTCACAACATTTTCCAAAAAACTTACTGCTGTGATTCTTGTTGCGCACTGAAAGTTTTGGGATGATCAGTGAAGCAGGGTTGAGAAAAAGTGGGGGGGGCAAAAAAGTTGCATTTCCCATGTTAATTCCCATGTGACCTTTAGACACGTCTACAGCCCAAACCACTGGACATAATTACAACACATTTTGCAGAAAGCTAGCCTTCTGCATGCAGATTGCTCTTTTGCTTGTTTGGTGTGATTTTGTTCAGTAGTTTAGAAGATATTTAAGGGCACATAAATTTGTATATCCCTGGCTGCGAATAATTCATGAAATTTGTGACTTTTCGCGAACACGTGTGAAAAAGAAGTGTTGCAATTGGCCTACCACAACCTGACTAGAAAGTTGTGACCACCATTTTATTTCACAGGACACGGCCCCAGGGGTGAAAATTTAAATTGAAAGTGGCATAAGGGGTCAGAGTGAAGGTACCCTGACCCCAGGGGTGTGTTATAGGTGTGTTTTAGGGGCAAATTATAGGTTTATTAAAATTTTGCATCACTATGCATGATATTTGTGAAAATTTGTGAATTTCGCAAATTTTCATGAATTCCTAAAATATTCACAACTATGGAAAAACCACAGACTCAATCATACACTAATTCATTCACTCACATGCACTCAGAGGCTCAGGCACCCACTCACACACCCACTCAGACACTCATACATCCACTCAGACCCACTCATAGACTCACAAGCCCACTTTCAAACCCACTCAGACACTCACGCACCCACTGACAGAGACCATGTAGCAAACCTGTGTTGCGCATGGCCAAAGGATATGCATGGCACAGGGTTGGGTGGTTATAAGGGCTTGGCTGCAATGCCAGGCCTTGCAACAAACCAAGCCCATGCACAGGTGATGACCGAGCGCGGCGGGTGTTAGAATAACGCATAGTAATTAAAATTACTTAAAAACCATAGAAAGTCAATGAAAAAATACAAAGGTTACAAGGACGTTATAATTAGGTTCTGAATTTACTTATACTAAACCTTAGAAATTAAGCAGTTATAGTTAGAGTTATTTGAAGTAGCCATGACTTGCGTGCTAAGGTAACTATAACTCGCGGCTTCGCCACACACAGCTAATTACTCCAAATATTATATCATTGATGAAGTCTTGTATGCCATTTTTGACATCCCTGAAACATTTGTAATAACGTTATTGATAAGAAAACTGTGCATGGCAAGGGCTCGAGTTATGCTTAGCGTAGCGCATAAGGGCCCTCACCTTGAGTCACCCAATTTTAAGAGGGAGGAATAAGCCATCTCATATAAAGTTTTTGTATATATTCAATAGGCACAAAGACCTACTTAGTTTAGAGGTGCCTTAGAGATGCCTTAAACCTCTGCTATTATCCACTTATGGGCACGGGTAATGTATTGGTAATGTATTTCTTCTGTGATTGTCTCAGTTCATGGAAGTACTCGGGGTCCACGGAGCCACCACAGGGGGTCCGCGAATGCTTACAAAATTAAATTATAGTAACAGATTAATTGAGTGCATATAAATAAAGTGCCTACTTGTATAATTCAACATTTTAAAACGTACTGTAAGTGTCAAGGAATTTCAAATTGGAGGCTAAAAATTAAATTAAATTAGTATAGTCAGATTGGTTTGTGGGAGTAGTGCAGATGTATTAAACATAATATATTATGGATGATGTGTGGCTTCAATTAAATTTAGTAAAGCTTCAACTTTTCTATTAAAATTAACATTTTTATTTTTATTTGTTTACACAATAAATAACATTTGTTATAAGTTGTCAATGTGTTTGAACAATGCTTGTCTCTATTTTTTGTGTATTATTTTGTGGTTCAAATCATCAACAATGTTTAGGCTGGGGTCCCCGGCTTCCCGGGATGGCTCCTGGGGGGGTCCCTGGATTCCAATGGTGATTCAGTGGGGGTCCTCAGGCTCCAGTAATGATAAAGTGGGGGTCCACAGAAGTTAAAAGGTTGGTCTATATTATGATTTTCATTACACTAAATCACTCACTTTTACGTCTGTAATTGATATGTATGCCAGTTTTGAGCTCGTATAATATCATGCAAACGTTTTTCATTGTGCCGAAGCAAATACCTGTTTAACAAAATATCAGATTTAGATGCACACTCAAGTGACAGTAGGAACATTTCAATACATTTTTATGCTGCCTTTTTCAGGGTTCCTGAAAATGATTTATATTAACACTACCAGTGTGTTGATTACCATGTCATTAATTTTCCAGTTTTACCCTGCAGTGCATTCATTTTAACAGACACATGGCCGTATTGCAGACAGTGTAGTGAAACAGGGCAAAGAGAGTAAGGAATCAAGGGATGCCTAAATGCAATATAAGGGAGGGCTGTGTCTGGTGAAGAAGCTGACTACATTTGATTACTATTAGAAATTGTGAGTTTGGTTTCGGGTGGTGAATGGTTGTAAGTTAGATGAGATGTAGGAAGAATGTATTGAGGACAAAACATTTTTGTAAAACTTTTTTTGCAGTTTTATATAGCAAAAACACAACCTGAAGGTATTGGAGTGCTTTACACGAGCACTAGTTACTTACATAAGGACGCATTCATTTTATTGGTTTTGGGCATGGGGAGCTATAGTGAGCTGCCCGGAATCACAAGATGTTGAGCCAACACCAAGACTCAAACCTTATTCCCCAGTAGGCAACTCTGGCCTATAGGCCACGTTATGTCCCTCTGTCTCCCTGTAATGAAGTTTGAGCATATTGTACAGTGCAGTGTAGACTCTACTAGATGGATCCTCTGCATGACCCTCAACTTTAGAAAGGGGGTGGCAAATTTACACCCCGGCATGGGGTGCATTAGTCCACAAGCAGTGAGGGATCAGATTACATCACTTCTCTTATTTTGCCAACACATCTATCCCCGACTTATGGTCTACACCGTTCCAGGTTCTGTACATTACGATGACTCCTGTGGAACTCTGCAGATATAAGTGGCAGGCCAGGATTGTCTGTTGAAGGTCAAGAACTAGTTGGTGCCCTACTACAGTCTGTTAGCATTGAGGTACAGCTCATTCCTGGTACTCATCGTTTTAATGTCATCTGCCAGTAGGCAGGTCAAAAAATATCATATTTCTCAGTGAGTCCTTTAAAAGGCCAATATGTTTAAGCTAGAATACAAATTGCTCAAATTAACCTTTGTTTTGTTTATTATTTCACAGCACCTGAAAAATGAAAAAGAGACAAACAAATATGATGGCTGGCCAGAGGTTTTGGAAATGGAGGGCTGCATCCCAAGGAAGCTAGGTTAAATGTATGTTTAGGGCCAGTGCTCATAGGATTTTGGAGCATTGCGCTGCTGAAGGATATGTACAAATTACTGAAGGAGATGCAGCGTGTCTGTGGAATACGGCCATTTGACAAGAACTGCTTCAGCTGTTTCAAATGCAAAGTTGATTTACACATGGTTTAAGGCAAAGTTGCATGTGACTGGTGATGTGAATATATATTTTTTTATTTATTAAAGGAAACATCCCTCAGGTAAAACAATGTTGTGTGTCTATGTGTTGTCTCATAGTCGATATACGGCTTAGTGTACTTTGTCTATTTTTCCTCTTTTGAGATTGGAATTGCCAGTGCAAACATTCTGTTTGCTATATGAGAATTACAAAATACAGTAAGGAGTCAGTAATTTATACGCACCATGACCTATGTGGCCATGAATCACCACACCAATTTAGTGAAGTTTAAACATTTATTGCTCTTATATTAACAATGCTAAGGTCACATATATGATGCGCAAAATCAAATGATAGCAATAAAGAAACAAAACAGGCTGTCCAAATCGTCTAAAGAATTTCAAACTCATAAGCGCAATTACCATTAAACACTCCAAAAGAATTATACAGAATAACAACAGTATTAGTTCAGAAATAACAAAATATTTCATTAGTTGTGCAGTTGAATTAATCATAAACAACTAATAATCATTTAGTTAATTTATTGGGTTAGACATCCTAGCTATCAAATTCTAATTTGAAAAGCATGTGTGGGGCTGGGCTTTGCACATGCAAAAATTAAAGATAAGACAAAAATATTAATTTGGAAAAACATCTAACTATTGCGCTAGCAAAAATATGCAGTTGGATTTCTAAGGGCAAAACCTTCAAAAGCAAAACAAATGCATATTGATTATACCTCTCCTAAATGAGGCAGCCACCCGCAGAGTCTTCATCAGCAGAGAATAGAATGATAAGAAGCTGGACAGAAAAACTGCACAGAATTTGGACTGAAAAGAACTACACAGAACTGACTCTGAATTGGGATGAACAGAATCTGACTTACATCACCTAAAATTTGGCTAAATTAAAATCCCACAAATCTCTAGCTAGGCTTCTATTGGACAAGACTATGATGTGTGATAGTGAGCAACCAATTGAATTACATCCTTTCTCCATTTTGTATCTTTCTTCATTCCTTGTCCAAGATAGGCTCATGTTTATGCTCCTCTCCAGTCGACAGTTTCCGCTGAATATTAACATTGTAGAAAACAACACAGAACATGATATTTAGCTAACATTACTTCCTACCAGAAACTAAGGCCCATTGCTAAAACTATCAAATGTTATCACAAGGAAGTACAAAATGAGCAAAACATTTCTTTTAGAAATGGGGTCTTTAGTTTGCAGTCAGGTTACCCCCTGTCCAAACAAGGACCCTCATTCTAATCAGGGTAAAGGAGAATCACCCTCAGTTAACCCCCACTCACCCCTTGGTAGCTTGGCACGAGCATGCAGGCTTAACTTCAGAAGCAAGGTGTAAAGTATTTGTACCAACACACACAGTAACTCAGAGAAAACAATACAAAATGGCACAACTCAGATTTAGTACAAATAGATAATATTTTTCTAATCAAAACAAGACCAAAATGACAAAAATCCAACATACACAAGTCAAGTTATGAATTTAAAAAGCAAGAGAGTCTTAAATCCTGTTGAAAACAGTGAGAACGTTGTTAGCGTACAAAAGTACCTGGGTAGCGTCAAAATGAAGCCACACGGGCGAGCGTGTGTCAAAAAGGCCAGCGATGCATCGATTTCTCACTCGCAAGCCAGAGCATGCGTCATTCCTCATCCGGTCGGGTCGACGTGCGTCGCTTCTTCTCTCAAGCAAAAGAGCGATGCGTCAATCCGGATGGGCACCTCGGGTCCGGGCAGGCTTTGCGTTGATTTTCCATGTCCAGCTATGTTCTGGTGAAATCCGGTCGCACGGTGTCAAAAAACTGTGCTGCGTGGGGGCTTGCGCCATTAACAGCAGTCGCTGCGGGAGTTGCACTTCGTTTCTACAGGCATGCTGCGTCAATCTCCCAGACGCAATGCAGGTGGAGCGTCGATTTTAGCCACGATGCCAGCGGCGCATCATTTTTCAGCCGCGAAGCGGGTAGTCCGTCAAAAAGATTCCCCGCAAGGCGGTCTTTGCACAGATTTCTGTCCTTTTCCACCAGCTGCACCTTTCACGGGCCCAAAAATAGGTTAGGGCACCACTTGGCAGGCAGGACTCTCAGCAGAAAGCCTAGGTGCTAGAGAGAGAAGTCTTTGTTATCCCTGAGACTTCAACAACAGCAGGCAAGCTCAATTCAAGGCCTTGGAGATTCTTCACCAGTGGGAAGTCACACAAAACTCAGTCTTTGTCCTCTCTCAGGCAGAAGCAGCTACTGCAGGCCAACCCAGCAAAGCACAGTCACAGGCAAAGGGGCAGTATTCCTCCTCCAGCTTCTCCAGCTCTTCTCATTGGCAGAGGTTCCTCTTTGTTCCAGAAGTAATCTGATTTTCAGGGGCTTGGGGGGCTCTTCTTATACCCCTTTCTGCCTTTGAAGTAGGCCTACTTCAAAGAGAAGTCTCTGTTGTTTTACAGATTCTGCCTTGCCCAGGGAGGCCCTAGACACACACCAGGGGGTTGGAGACTACATTGTGTGAGGGCAGGCACAGCCCTTTCAGGTGTAAGTGACCACTCCTCTCCTCCCTCCTAGCACAGATCGCTCATCCAGATATGCAGGCTACACCCCAGCTCCCTTTGTGTCACTGTCTAGAGAGAGGTGAAAACAGCCCAACTGTCAAACGGACCCAGACAGGGAATCCACAAACAAACAGAGTCACAGAATGGTTTAAGCAAGAAAATGTCTACTTTCTCAAAGTGGCATTTTCAAACACACAATCTAAAAAACAACTTCACTAAAAGACGTATTTTTAAATTGTGAGTTCAGAGACTCCAAACTCTAAATGTGTATCTGCTCCCAAAGGGAATCTACACTTTAATCATATTTAAAGGCAGCCCCCATGTTAACCTATGAGAGAGATAGGCCTTGCAAAAGTGAAAAACAAATTTGGCAGTATTTTACTGTCAAGACATGTAAAACACATAAGTACAGGTCCCACCTTTAACACACATTGCACCCTTCCCCTGGGGCTACCTAGGGCCTACCTTAAGGGTGCCTTTTATGTATAAAAAGGAAAGGTTTAGGCCTGGCAAGTGGGTAAGTCAAATTGACATTTTAAAACTGCACACACAGACACTGCAGTGGCAGGTCTGAGCCATGTTTACAGGGCTACTAATGTGGGTGGCACAACCAGTGCTGCAGGTCCACTAGTAGCATTTGATTTACAGGACCTAGGCACCTCTAGTGCACTTTACTAGGGACTTACTGGAAAATCAAATATGCCAATCATGGACAGTAAATGTACTCATACAATTTATACAGGGAGCACTTACACTTTAGCACTGGTCAGCAGTGATAAAAGTAACCAGAGTAAACAAAACAGCAAAAACAGAGTCCAGCACACAGAAACAACCTGGGAAGTAGAGACAAAAAATTAGGGGAGACCATGCCAAGGATGCCTAGTCTAACAATTTCCAATATGCACATTTTATTTTTCTAACACAAGTTTCTCTAGTTAGGTTCTTCAGTACACAATAATCATAAGATTTGTTTACTCATATTTTTATTAACAATGTTTGTTCTCTAACAATCCCTCCTCTGATGGCAATATGTGCCCTCACAAAAGAACACCTCATTAATGAGACAATTCAAAATTTAATATGTTTAGTATATCTTCAGATATTTATTCCATTGTTCAAAATTTCTCAAAATCACAAATCAAATTTCTAATATCGTAAAAGTATCTGCTTCTTATCTTTTCCATTTCTATTTCTTCCATCCTCTGTTTATTTTTCATCCTTTGCAATTGTATGAATTTATATAGCTTGTAAAATCCAAGTATACAAATGAGGAACATAACCACCATTAATAATGGTTACAGTATCATTACCACAGCACCCTGACCAAGATTTCCAATTTCCTATTTTAGTGAAACGTTTGCTTATATTTTCCCACACACTTGGTTGTTTCAGCTCCTTTAATTCAGAATTCAAATTTGTCAAATTTCTAATGTAGCTCCTTATTTCTTTACTGCTGTCTGGGAAAACGTGCAGCAATGTTGCGCCTTAAGCATCTGACAGACTCTGCTCTCTTTTGCTAAAAGAATGTCTAACGCAAGTCGGTTCCGAAGAACCATCGGACGTTCCACGGCCATTTCTGTTTCTGTTAGAAATCGGGTCTTTGGTTGACAGTCAGGTTACCTCCTGTTCAAGCAAGGACCCTCACTCTAATCAGGGTAAAAGAGAATCACCCTCAGCTAAACCCTGCTTACCCCCTTGGTAGCTTGGCAGAGCAGTAGGCTTAACTTCAGAGTGCTAGGTGTAAAATATTTGTACCAACACACACAGTAACTTAATGAAAACACTACAAAATGACACAACACAGGTTTATAACAATAGGAAATATTTATCTAAACAAAACAAGACCAAAATGACAAAAATCCACCATACAGAAGTCAAGTTATCAATTAAAAATCAAAAAGAGTCTTTAAGTAGTTTTAAAAACACACTAGTGCTGCTAGAGTGAAAATGTACCTGGTGCGTGTCAAAAATAACCCAGCACGGGCAGGTGTACGTCAAAAATAACTCTGCACGGCGCTACGCGAGTCGAAAATCCAGCCGCACGATGATCCGAAAATCCCGGAGCTCAGGTTGTGATCTCCCAGCCTCTGTCAGCAATGCTGTGCGTTGTTTCTCCTGCTCCGTGCGTCAATTCTTCGGTCGCATTTCCTGTGAGTGTCGTTTCTCAGCTCGGTGCGTCATTTTTCTCAGCCGCAGATCGGATTCGCGTCAATCTTTTCCCCGCACGGCGTTCTGTGCGTGGATTTTCTTGTCTTTAGGCTGCCAGCTTCTCCTTTCAGGGTCCCAGGAACTGGATAGGCACCACAGGGCAGAGTAGGAGTCTCTCCAGAGACTCCCGGTGCTGGCAGGGAGAAGTCTTTGCTGTCCCTGAGACTTCAAACAACAGGAGGCAAGCTCTAGATCAAGCCCTTGGAGATTTCTTCTCAAGATGGAAGGCACACAAAGTCCAGTCTTTACCCTCTCACTCTGGCAGAAGCAGCAACTGCAGGATAGCTCCACAAAGCACAGTCACAGGCAGGGCAGCTCTTCTTCCTCAGCTATTCAGCTCTTCTCCAGGCAGAGGTTCCTCTTGGTTCCTGAGGTGTTTCTCAAGTCTGTGGTTTTGGGTGCCCTTCTTATACCCAATTTCTCCTTTGAAGTAGGCCTACTTCAAAGTAAAGTCTCTTTGGAATGTGAAATCCTGCCTTGCCCAGGCCAGGCCCCAGAAACTCACCAGGGGGTTGGAGACTGCATTGTGTGAGGGCAGGCACAGCCCTTTCAGGTGTGAATGACCACTCCTCCCCTCCCTCCTAGCACAGATGGCTCATCAGGATATGCAGGCTACACCCCAGCTCCCTTTGTGTCACTGTCTAGTGTGAGGTGCAACCATCCCAACTGTCAAACTGACCCAGACAGGGAATCCACAAACAGGCAGAGTTACAGAAATGGTATAAGCAAGAAAATGCTCACTTTCTAAAAATCTTAAAATCAACTTTACTAAAAGATGCATTTTTAAATTGTGGGCTCAGTGACCCCAAACTCCACATGTCCATCCGCTCCCAAAGGGAATCTACACTTTAATCAGATTTAAAGGTAGCCCCCATGTTAACCTATGAGAGGGACAGGCCTTGCAACAGTGAAAAACGAATTTAGCAATATTTCACTGTCAGGATATATAAAACACATTACTATATGTCCTACCTTAACCATACACTGCACCCTGCCCTTGGGGCTACCTAGGGCCTACCTTAGGGGTGTCTGACATGTAAGAAAAGGGAAGGTCTAGGCCTGTCAAGTGGGTACACTTGCCAAGTCGAATTTACAGTTAAAACTGCACACACAGACACTGCAGTGGCAGGTCTGAGACATGATTACAGTGCTACTTATGTGGGTGGCACAACCAGTGCTGCAGGCCCACTAGTAGCATTTGATTTACAGGCCCTGGGCACCCCTAGTGCACTGTACTAGGGACTTTCTAATAAATCAAATATGCCAATCATGGATAAACCAATCACATACACATTTTGTAAAGGAGCACTTGCACTTTTGCACTGGTTAGCAGTGGTAAAGTGCCCAGAGTAACAAAAACAGTAACATCGGAGTCCAGCACACATCAACAACCTGCGGAACAGAGGCAAAAAGTTAAGGGAGACCACGCCAAGGATGAAAAGTCTAACAGTTTCCATAAGAAGTATTGATGCTTCAGAAAAATCTGTAACCATTTTGTCCACAATGGTTGATAATTTCCAATCTTCATGTCATTCAGAACAGCTCCTACAGTAGGAATAATTGCTCCAAATATATCCACAATTACTTCTGGATTAATTGCTCTTTCTGATCTTGTTCTTGATTTGTCATAAGTATCATTTAAGTTGTCAATCTTGTATATTTTAGGGAAAGCCACTCCTAGATAACAAGTCCCATACCATCCCCTAGGGAGACAATAATAGGCATTTTTACCTTTAATGTAGCACACACCAGGAATCAAAGGATCTTGTCCATTTAGCATAAAGTCCCATATATTTCTAAAGAGAAATACATGTCTGCATTCACTTGTGCCCACAAACTTAGTATCAGTTCTGGAATGAGCTCTGTATGTACAAAGCTTCTCTATGTGTTGATAGTCTAAAGCAAGCTTTCCTTGTTTATTTGTTAGACTATATTCATGATCATTCTTATAATTGCATTTTACTAAGCCCTTTTCTATTTTCCCTTTCATTGCTTTTCTTCAATCATCAGCCTGATTCCGGAAAAAAATTTCAACTGGTGAAAATGTACATGTTAAATTATTCCTCTGAGTGCAAGCCATTCCAAATGTCAGTGTAGACTCAAAGAAACCTTCTACAATGTCTATGTTTCTAGCTTGAGCAATGCTGCTCAAGTGTTGGATAACTGGAAAAAAGAAAAGACTAGGTCAAAATTTGAGTAATTATGCTGCTGTATGTGCTCTTGATTATTAAGCCTTGTTAATAAAAGACTACAACTAATCCCATAAATTATTGGTAAGCTATGATATGTAATCCTTTCTTGCACTGAGGAAGGATTTTGTGTACACACATAACATCCTCTCAC
This sequence comes from Pleurodeles waltl, assembly GCF_031143425.1. NCBI lineage: Eukaryota > Metazoa > Chordata > Amphibia > Caudata > Salamandridae > Pleurodeles > Pleurodeles waltl. The sequence continues at coordinate 207,591,928 of NC_090448.1, forward strand.
ATCCATAGTCTCAACATATTCATACAGCAAACGATAGCACACATTAGATCTCCTTGGGAATTGCTAAAGTGTAAATAACTTTCATCTTTATAGAACTTGTCTAACTCAGAAAGTGTAGCAGTCTCTTGTATTGGAGAAAATGTATAAGGAGTTTCAGCTTTTTTCAAAAACTCTGGTGCTTATGATTAATGACAAACGTATCAACACACATACAACTGCTATTCCAAAACACACATCTGTTCACCTATTGTTTCTATTGCAATTGGTATTCATGGCCTGTAACGAATCAAAAAGTGGAACGAAAAAAATATACAATTACCTATGCAGCCACAACAAAAATTAAAAATAATCTTAAATTTTCTTTGTGATTATTTACAGCAGATTTCAGGCTCCGCTGAACTTGTTAAAAATCGGTTTAGCAACTTTGTCAAAATCAGTTTCAAATGTCTTTTTAAGTAAATCACAATCTGCTAATCACCAACTATTATTTCCAGTGTTATGTCTCTCTTGGTCATTTGACAATGTAATTTCAAAACTCAGTTCAAGTGAAATTTCGAGGCTGAACTGGATTCTCATGATAAAAATAAAAGGACATAAACTTGTGTTTCCACTCATCAGCTGCAAGATATGCCCATTCAGGATCTGAGTATCTTCGACTTGCAATTCTCTTTCTTTTTGATTTTCGACTTGCACTCATTTCTTCTTCTCTGAAATCTGTTTCTTCTGCTGTTTCTGTTTCTTCATTTATGCTTCGCAATACATCAGGAACCTTTACAGTTTCATGCAAAGAAGGCCACTTACATCCTTTCACAGTTTTTATGGACAGTGATGGCACAACTGGACTTATGATTATTCTTGGTCTAGCAGGAATCCGACAAGTTGCTGGCTTTCACGTGTTTCACCTGCACCACTGACCCCTTCAGGAGGAGTCAAATCTGTGTGACTTTGATTCAACTCAGCTCCACTTTTCGGAACAAGCTCTGCTTTATCACTTTTTCCCAACTGTCTGCTTCTAGGAGAGTCCTCTTTAGAATTGACTCTCCTGCTACATCCACTTTTGTTTCTGCTGATAGAGGAGTATCAGGATTGTCCTCAATTTCACTGTCTTTAATTCTGCAGTCTCTTGCTTTGTTTTTGTCACTTGCTCTTCTTGAGACTGTACAATTTCTGCTGGTGCCCTCAGAAATACTGGATCTTCCTCTTCCAAGGGATATGGCACTTTACGAGTGTGACTTGCATGAATCCAGTTTTCACAGCAGTCGTCATCACTAGTATAACCTGGAAAGGTCCTTTCTACCTAGGTTTGAGGCAAGTCTTCCGTATGTGTTTCTGGATCACCACCCAGTCACCAGCCCGATGACTGTAACACTGGTCTTGGGATGATGGCACAGCTGTAGCTTCCACCTGGTGAGACAAAGAGAGAACTACATCAGCTAGACCCTTGCAGTAATCCAGCACAAGGTCATCTGTTATGCTTACAAGTGCATTTGCAGGAACAGCTGGCAATCTCATGGCTCTGCCCATTAATATCCCATGGGGCAAGAGACCAGTCTTTCTGTCAGGTGTATTTCGTATGCTTATCAGAACCAGAGGTAAAGCATCAGGCCATTTCAGATTGGTAGATGCACACATGTTTGCAAATCGAGCTTTCATAATACCATTCATCTGTTCCACTAATCCAGAAACTTCAGGTCGGTAACTACAGTGCAGCTTCTGCTTAATGTTTATGGCAGCACATGGCATTTTTATCACCTCAGAATTTGAAGTGACTTCCTCTATCTGATTCTGAAGAGGCTGGGAATCCAAATCTTGGTATTAACTCCCTAAATAACAGCTTTGCTACTGTGAAGCTATCATTTCTACGTGTAGGGTAGGCTTCCATTCAATGACTAAATATGCAGACAATCACCACCACGTACCTCAACCCAACACACACAGGCATCCCAATGAACTCCATCTGCATTCTGTTAAATGGACACCTGATCTTCTAATGTGACTCAGATTGACAACAGTTATCCTTCCCACATTCATTTGTTGGCATGTAATGCATCTATGACAAATTGCTTCTGCAACTTGTCTAAATTTTGGATTGAACCAGGATTGATTAAATGTTCACATCATTGTATCTCTGCCAATGTGAGTTTGGCCATCTTAATGTCTAGCCATTTGCATCACTTTGGCAGGACTACTTACCTTTCATTTGAAACCCGAATTTCATAAATTTGTCTGTGGTTGCCACCCAATTTTGTCCAGCTTATTTTTTCATCTTCTGAAACCTCAACTTGTAATCTTTTAATTTCTTCTCAAGTGCCAATCACTGTCAACAGAAAACTTAGCATTGTCTCGTCAGTATCTGTTACATTTTTCCACCCTTCATTGAAAGGGGCTCCATTAAGTGTACAATAGCTAGCAACTCAATCAGCATATCCATTACCCATAGAGATAAAATCATTTGATTTCTGATATGCAATGCATTTCACAACTACAACTTTTCCAGTAATTGTAAAGCTTCTAGCAATTCATGAATCATGTCCCCATTTCTTATAGGAGAGGCAAGAGGTCATGAAACCTCCCTGGGACCATAACTTCCCCAAATTGTGTACAGCACCAAATCCATACTGGCTGTCTGTGAAAATCGTAATTATAAGCTGTGATGCAATACAGGAAGCTCTAATAAGAGCCACCAATTCAGCCACTTGTGCAGAAAATACTCCTTGAGGCCATGAGGCTTCGGGTACACCAGTAATGGTGCACACAGCATATCTAGATCTCAATGTTCCCACATTTGGTCATTTTTCTCTAACGCAGTATCCTGAATATAATGTCTGGGTTTGGTGCACAGTTCAGTAACATCCAGGCAGTCATATTCCACTTCATATACATTTTCAGATTCAGCAGTTTCAATAGGTAGCAAGGGAGCAGGATTAAGTACCCCACGCCTTCTCAGGGTGACTTTCGGAGATCCCAAAATCAGTAACTCATAGCGAGTCAACCGAACATTTGTCAAATGTTGAGTTTTGGTCCTGGTAAGCAAGAACTCGACTAAGTGAGAGACCAGCACAGTCAAAGATTGTACCATCACAATGCTCTCACTCTGGGCAAGATTGGTACCAAACGCACCCACTTGCTTTAAACAACCTGGTAAAGCAGGGGCAACTGGATCTGATGTAGCTGAAAAATATGCTACTGGACAATTTACACCACCATGTACCTGTGTTAGGATAGAAAGAGCACAACA